>NC_140672.1:26481566-29359593 GCF_054131305.1 Coturnix japonica
AGTGCTCCTTTTGTTAAGCTTCAATGTAACTGATCTTATATCAATACAGGAAAAGACTACCTACCATTTAACTACCATTAAAGCAGAACCGGCAGAAGAGAACAC
This sequence comes from Coturnix japonica, assembly GCF_054131305.1. Lineage (NCBI taxonomy): Eukaryota > Metazoa > Chordata > Aves > Galliformes > Phasianidae > Coturnix > Coturnix japonica. The sequence continues at coordinate 26,481,672 of NC_140672.1, forward strand.
TAATAAAGGAACTGAAAGCAGCCAATTTTCAGTGCTTTCAGTTAAAGCACTGAAAAAAGAGAAATCTGAGTTGGAAGTGGGAAGAAAGTGCAGTACTGATGAAGATAAGCCTACTGTGGAAGAGCCACCTCCAAAGAAAGGTACAGTTTCTTCCATCCTTGAACAGGGTGTCTTCCAAAACAACAAATTGCTTTCTATTCCGAATCGGAAGCAAAAGGCTGTGAAGCGCGTACCTTATGATATAAGGAGAAAAGCCACTGTGTTAAACTGTAAATAGAAGTAACTGTTATGTAAATATCCCTTTTTCAGAAGGTCCTATGCTGTTCATTTTTGAATGCTTAAGAATAAAAGTTTTTTGCACTATTTTTTTCCTTTTTGCTGCTTTTTCCTCATCTGTTGATGCACTTGCAGATTTGGTAATAGTTTTAAAGCAGTTTCTTTAGGATTGTTTCAACTGCTGTTGCTGATCTTCTGAGTAGCATCAGCTGTTCAAGTGCTTTTTTTTGTTTGTCTGTTTTGTTTTTCCTGAAGCAACTATCAAAACTGTTGACGAACTGCTAATTGCTCACTCATGGGCAATATTTGAGCAAAATGGTTTGGATAAGCTCTGATGCATTTAACTTCACTTCTGGGCACAGCTGAGCATCAGTGTTCCTAGAATTACGGAAGGCATATACAATGTAGAAGGGAAAATCTAAACCTTAGCTGTATTCCCTTCCTTTCTTGTATTCCTCTTGCAAAATATGTGCAAGGGAGAAAGTCAAGGCCTTCTTTGGATGAGATGCTGTTCTTGGATGATTTGTCCCTGCTGCCTTTATTTGGCATAAATATTGAATCCTAATGTGACCACTGAATGGCATCACATATAAGCATCTTAGCAGAGACTGAGGGAGGGATGTGGATTCCTCCATACTCCAAATAGTAGTGGGTTTGTTCTAATCATATGACCAAAGCTCTCATTTAACAATTAATGACAGCAATGCTCCACATAGGAATTAAAATGGGTAGCTGATAGTCACAATGTCAGCATGAAGTTTTCTGTTAAGAAGTACTGAGTATTCAATCATGTTAAAATTTTCTTCTATTTGTGAGTATTAATAGCATCCAATTTCAAAAACCGCTTAATATATATTCTTTAGCTATGTTAAATATACACAGTAGAACAATGAGCACAGGTATGTTGTGCTGGTTCTTTTGTAGAATTAGTTATATAAGTAGCACGAGCAAAAGTGTTTTAGGAGATGCTAGGTTATCTCAGCTTCAAGTTCAGGGTATTTACACCATTCTCTGAGCTTTTAGGTCTTGTTTCCTATGCTCTGTAATAATGCTTTTTCCCTACTTCCTGTGTAAGGAGCTTCTAGACTGAACATTACACATCTTCTCCCTAGTCTTATTTATCTTGCTTTAGTGCTTGCTTGTTGTTTTCAGCATAAAGTGTTTAGATTACTTATAAATCATATTCCCCTCACTAGTGTTGCTGGGAGCAGCAGTCAAAACCCAAAACCTGGTTTGGGGTGGAATATGCCACTGCTGTTTCTTCAGTATGACTTTTAAATCAGTTGAGGGCTGTATATAAAACTCCTTAGATGAGTTAAGAGGCTGTTTCCATGCAGTACATGTGAATCTGTATGTAATGCAGGCTGCACGTGGGCGCTATAAAATTCTGCATTTCTGTAGTTGTAGTAATAAAAGGACTGTACAAGAATCACCATGGAATATATTGTTGTGGTGACACAATCCCTAGTAAGTCTTGACTTATATTTTTTAATACTTAAAGTATGCATATTATGGAATGGACATAACTGGATTCTAAAGCAATGATGAAATACAGCAGAAGTCGCTTTTGATAGAAAGAAAATGCATGTGATTTTAGCTAATTGCTCACCAGTTAAAGAAAAAAACAGCCCCAAGCTAATGGAATATTTATGGAAACTTGAATCTGCAAATTTGTACAACTTTATGTGTGAACTTTATATGCAAAAGAGTAAGTGTGGACAGAAGTAGGAATCCTCATATTTTGTTTAGAGATCAACTGAATAAGAGAGACAGATATCAACACTTAAGTGATCAACTTGTCCAGGGTTTTATCTTTCTTTTGAAAGTAAGAGGACTGTGAGTTGGAATGAAATTGCTTAGAGAACTGTTTATCTACCATTTAGATGTAGATGGAGTGATTCCTGGCTGCCTTATAGGGATTGCTGAAGCACGGAAGATAGAAAGAATATAGCTGTGAATTATCTATCTCGTTCCCATGTTTCTTAAATCTAATTATATTTTCTACTGGTGTGGAGTGGAAGGTTTGAGTAGTGCCATGGTAAAAGTGTTCTTCCAGACTGAAAACCTTTTGCTGTTAATTCTGTATAGAAATCTGAGGCACCTGATTATGTGTTCAGAGGACTTTAATTCCTTCACTAGTATCAAATACTATGTGATGTGAGGGCATGGCTTGCATATTACGACAGTTTTTCACTTAGAAGTTGCTACTTGGTGTTGTGAACTGCTATGTAATAATGATTTTAATCAATCTGAGCTACATTCCTTTTCCCTTTTTTTTTGTTTGTTTGTTTGTTTGTTTTACAGTAGTTGTAAATGAGAGAAAGAAAAAGAACACTGTAGAGCAAAAGAAAATTGAACGCATGAAAAAAAAGTGCTCCACATACCGAAAGGAAGTACTAGCACTGAGGGAAAGAACTGAAATCTTGGAACGTCATTTAGCTGTGCTTGAAGAACAATGCAGAAGAGAACAAAATAAAAAAGAAGATTTCAGTAAGCAGGTAACAAGCCTGCGTATTGAGCTTTCTTTTTCTGAAGAAACAGCTGATGCCCTCCGTGAACAAATTCTGCAGGGTCAAGCTGACTATCGGGAAATTGCTTCTGAACTGGATGAACAGAAATCTATAAATATGACACTTGAAAACAAAAATGCCCAACTAACTAACAACATAGAAGTTGCCAAAGAATATATAATTGATAAAGTGTCACAAGTAAAAGAAATGTGGACCAAATTAGATGAATTGTCACTTAGAGTTTCACGCCATCGGTACTGACTTTGTCAGTGTAAAGGATTCCTCAGACTCTGAAAAAGATGAGACAGGGACATCTCAAATTAGTTCTGCATACATTCAGTCACAGACTTCTTCCATCTCAGATCTTGTGCAGGACCTCTCCTTTAACTATAGTCTTGAAAGGATTTGGGAAGTATGCAGAAGTATTGTTGATGTTTCCTCACAAAAAAGTCAGCACATCAAAGCACTGCTTCAAGACAATGAAAACCTAAAGGCGGGACTGAATAATGCTGAAAATCATAATCGTCAACTTGTAATGAAGCTATGTGAGATTACAACTCACACTAGTCAGGAAGATGATCTTGTGAATCAGTTACATGAGCAAATAGAAAAGAAAACTCAGGAGTTTGAAGAAAAGACTGCAGAAGATCAGAGAGTGATTGCACAATTTCAGGAGGAAGTTGCCAACTGTGAGGTAAAAATAAGAGAGCTTGAATATCGCCTGGAGGCTTACAAGACAATGGAAGACAATGTGTCAAAACTCAATGAATTACTTAAAGAAAAAGAATCTATTATTGTTAATCTGGAGACAGTTACAGCAACTCTGCAGGAGAAGTCTGCAAATGCAGACAAAAAGGTTGAAGAGTTAAGTAGCAAAGAAGCAAATCTGATTCAAGAAGTTATGCAGCTGAAAAACAGCTTGGAGCAGATGAAACATTCTCTTCGGGAAAAGGAAAAGAGTGAAATGGAGAAAGTGCAATGTATAGAATCGTAAGTAACCACTGAGTTAACTTAGAGCCCTTTGAGAATGAACTAGAGTTAAAAATAGTTAATGGGAACATCCCTTCGACTTAATGCATCTGCATGCTTATCAATGGCCAAACTACTACTTTAGGATGCTTTGGTATGCTACTTGAGTTCCAAGGGAAAACAGGAGTGTACAAGGAAATAAAGAATAATATGGGGATTTCTGGTGGTTTTGTTGTACATCCCTCAGAATAGCATCTGAATAATTTATTGCTTCAGCATCTGATTATGAGAAGCAAGCTGAAATTCAAAAGTAATTGTTTAAATCTTGTCACTGGTCTAGATAGATTTAAGAGTCTATTTACAAATAGAAACCAACAGGCAGGGCATGGATTAAGCTGTAATTGCTGTTTCCATGAGATGTGTAACAGTAATGTTCTTTGTGTCTTTATTTTTAACATAAGGCTAGAAAATATTCTTTCTGAGAGTTCTGCCCTTGTACTGAATTTGAAAAAAGATTTGCAGAGGAAAGAAGAAGAGTATGCAGATCTAAAAGACAAACATTCTGATGCCGAGAAACAAATTCAGCAAGTACAAAGCGAGGTTTGTAACTGCAAAGCTTAAAACCTAAGTCTTGTGAAAAAACGCTGATAACTGGGAAGAATGCTATTTACTTGAAGAGAAATAGACTAATTTCCAGAGGCTCTTTAATATAAGCATGTATATTTTTTTTCTTCAATTTCAGCTTCAGTGATGTTAATAGTTAAAATTTAATTATTAAACAAGAAGATATCTTAAAACCCATTTTGCAGGATCTTAGTCTGAAAGTTTATTGGGTGTGCTTGGGGTGGAAAATTGAAGCTTAAAAATGAATTCATGTCTTCCTTGGTAACCTTGCACTTGCTGTCGTTTTCCTACTCAGCACTTGTTTGTGAATTCCTCTTTATTTAACAAAGAAGTATTTGGCCAGGTTGGATTACAGAAGTCTTTTAATGAACCGTGAGCTGTGCTTACATTACAGGTGTCCACGATGCGTTCTGTGGAGGAATCCCTCAGGAACAAGATGGAAGAACTTGAAAGGATTAATAACCAGTTTAAGGATGAGCTGGATTATAAAGACTTCTATATCCAACAAATTAAGCAGGTATTTTACTTGCTCTTAATTTTTATTAAATGAATGATGCAGGTTTTCCAAGCAACAGGAAAAAGGTCAAAAAAAAAAAAAAAAATTGGAGCAAAATGAAAGTGGCCAACTGAAATTAGTGGTAGACCATGAAAGATATTCAAATAATTAGTCACTACAGAGCACTGGCAGATTGTTTTCATTACAATAATCTGCATAGTAAATACATATGTAATACATGCATATAACCTGATCTTGTTGAGTGACATCATGATATGTTAATTGAAATGTCTTACCATAAATTCTTTTTATCAGCTTGAGTCCTTATTTATGCTTTATGAAAAGCTTATTAATTCTAGGCTGTCTGAAAGATTCTGCTTGTTTTTACTGTGTATGCTTTTCTTTCAACATGAAATATAGGAGCTGGTGGAAACTGAGAGGATGGAAGATATCTCCAAAGACTATGACCAACTATGGGACGGTCAGCCATTATTTGTGTGTGTGTGTGTGTGTTGAATATCCGTGTAAATGTTGTCACATTGCTAATGACTTTGAGTCTTCTGTGTTTCGATTTTAAAACATATCTGCATGTATTTGTATGTAAATATTTCAATGGAGATGCTCTATTTCTTTTAAAAGAGCTTTTGGTCATGGGAGAATTTTGATTTGAGAATAATGGGAGCTAGTAGGGAGTTCATCTGTAAATTTTCAAACCTTCAGATCTGTGTGCAAGGGATAGAACAATTGAAGTTATGCGGATGGCATTAGAAGAACAAGAGGTAACGCAGCTTGAACAAGCTGAAATGCTTCAAGCTCAGTTAGAAGAGAACCAAAAATTAGCTTCAGGTAATCTTTCCAGGGAAAGGGAGCAGGGATGCAAAAGTGGTTTAGACGTACTGTGATAGCCACTTCCATTTTCATGTGACTGTTACTTAGGCATTAACGTTCCATAGTAAACAACAACTCTCTTGTAGTTAAAGGCTTCTGTTATTTCTTTATGTCTGTAGCAGATAAAACCAAAGCTGCTTTAGTAAAAAGTCATTGGTGTGGTATTTCAAATATATATTTGAAATGATATGCTATCTAACCTCATTTTGTGTATTGAGTAGAACTGATTGCATGGAAACAGAAATACAGTGAACTGGAATACCGGAGCAATGGTGACTGGCAGCAAAAGAACAACGAAAGTGATGAGGCAAATTTAAATGAAAACAGTACAGAATTAATAAAGCTGCAAAAAGAGCTGGAGGTAACTTAACTTCAAAGTTGTAACTTGATAAAGTAAACTGTTATATTGATTACAGAAACTTCCTGTAAAACCTGCAGTGCAACATGCAATAGGGACCAGGTGCAGCTTTTTTGTGGTACGTTAAGAATGGCATCACTGATGCCCCCATAGTATAGGAAGTTTAGCCTTCCCTACATTATGCTGCCATGAGCAGTGCTTCTTTTGCTGGCCTCTGAACAGTTAGTTGTCTTATCCCATCTGATGTTATTTTTTGTTGTTGTTGTTTGTTTGTTTTTTTAAATAAAAGTAATGGGCTGGCAGTGGGAGTTTTCTAAGTGAGTATACAATAGGTTACATCCACTCTGTTAGTGGAATGGTTCTGAGCTTCTTTCCTCCTTCACCTTGAGTAAGCTTATTCATGATATATTTTTTTAATGCGCAGAGCCAATTCACTTTTTCAAGAAGAGGGGAAAGTTGAACATTCATTGCTTCATTCTATACCACGTCAATGTCCTATAAGCAGAGTATACTTATACAACTGTTGTTTGCAAGAAAGGAATACTAACTCAAAGCAAATTGTAACTTACGGTGTATTTGTCAAAACTGTTTTCTGTTAGTTGCTTGGGCAACTAATATAAGCTATCGAAATCATCATCTAACTTTATCACCAGGAAGCCTTTTTTGTTGGGCTGCGGGTCTACTAATTTTCCTTGGTTCAAAGACTTTTATTTTTTCCAAGCAGTTTCTCAGGTGCTCTGTCCTATATATGAGAATGTCTGCCAGTAGGTTTGATAGGAAAGGAGACTACTCCTACAGTGTAAACTGTGTTGCTTTTCTTTGTCTTTCAACCCTGAAGGAGCTGCAAGTTTTTCTACAACTGCTGCAAGGCAGTGTAAAGTGTTAGAAGTTTTTAAGTTAAAAGAGTTTTTCTTATACTGACTTTTGGTGTAAGTTCTGTAAAGCTTGTGTGAACATTTATAAAGAAAAAGAGATGTTTTATGGGGGCTCTCCAGTCTGAATAAGAAATACTGGAAATGATTATTTTTTAATGGAAAAGAACTAATGATTATCCAATACCTGCCTTTGGGAATATTCTGTAGTAAAAACTGCTAATGTTTCTGTTATCTTGCAGAAACAAGTCTATTTAATGATGACCTGGCTTTTAAGACTTTTATTCATTAATGACTCACTATTTCATTTTTGGTTTCTTTGAAATAGGAAAATGAGACTAAGTATCAAACTGATAGAAAAAAGTGGCTGGAGGAGAAAGAAGAGCTCCTAAATCAGATAAAAGAAGCAGAGAATCTTCGCAACAAAGAAATGAAACAATTTGCTGAGGACCGACAATATTATGGAAAGCAACAAGCAGAAATCGTAAGTGATGAGGTCCTGGCAGAGTTGTCTGGTGCCTGTAGTTTGGAGACAACTACATACCAAGTATTAACAGTAAGGGTGCATAAGAGCAGTTTGTCCAAGTCCCCTTGCTTTCTTATGTGGCAAAGCCCATATGAGAACTGCTTGATTTGGAAAAGGAAGGAATGGGGGGGGCCACAAAAAGAAAGATCTTTCATAAGTGCATAATGAAATGTCACGTATGTGGGACATCAATAAGAAAATTACAGTTGAAAAATAGATCACTATTTAATGAGGCTAAGAAAGTATTTTGTACAATAGCTTTTGTTTGTTCTCTTTTCTGCAAAGCAGAAGGCCTTTAAGCCTTTATAAGGAAGAAAAGGCAATTGAGTTTCTAAAGAAACCCCACAAACTTCTCTCCAGATACTGAATAAAAATACTTGGTCAAACGGCCAGTTTTGCTCCTTTATCACTTTCCAAATAGTGACTGATTACAAAGTCACTTGAGTTACTTGAGCTGTTTGCTGGGCTCTTGTCATGTAACTTCTTAAACATGTGAATCTGTACATTCTGCAAAGCTTTTTTTACATCTGGAAGTAGTTAGTCCCGACTTTCTGGACCTGCAAGCAGCATAGAAGGATGTGAGGAGCTTAGTATTATTATCACTATGTGACTTTCTTTTCCTAACGCTCATTAGTAATCATTAAATGAGCAAATTGAAGTTCTTAAATAATACTAATATTTTTTCACAAGGAGAGTAATGTAGGTTGTCTAATAGAAGCATGGTTTTGCTTCTGTAAGTTTGTAGTGCAACTAGTTCTAGAGCTCCTGTGGATCTTGAAGAGATCATACATTTACTATGACTGTAAAACGGTGCTAACTACCGAAGTGTTAGAACAGTTCAGTGTGTAGTAGGTGATGTTCACTGTTCATCTGTTCTTCATTTAGGAAAGACTTGTTGCCCAGCTGGAGGAAAAGGACCGTAATTTTCAAAAGTGGCGTGAGGAGAGAGATCAGTTAGTAGAAGCTTTGGAGGAACAGCTCAGAAGTTTGGCTTTCAATGAAAGCTTGGAGCAGATGAAACATTCTCTTCGGGAAAAGGAAAAGAGTGAAATGGAGAAAGTGCAACTTATAGAATCGTAAGTAACCACTGAGTTAACTTAGAGCCCTTTGAGAATGAACTAGAGTTAAAAATAGTTAATGGGAACATCCCTTCGACTTAATGCATCTGCATGCTTATCAATGGCCAAACTACTACTTTAGGATGCTTTGGTATGCTACTTGAGTTCCAAGGGAAAACAGGAGTGTGCAAGGAAATAAAGAATAATATGGGGATTTCTGGTGGTTTTGTTGTCCATCCCTCAGAATAGCATCTGAATAATTTATTGCTTCAGCATCTGATTATGAGAAGCAAGCTGAAATTCAAAAGTAATTGTTTAAATCTTGTCACTGGTCTAGATAGATTTAAGAGTCTATTTACAAATAGAAACCAACAGGCAGGGCATGGATTAAGCTGTAATTGCTGTTTCCATGAGATGTGTAACAGTAATGTTCTTTGTGTCTTTATTTTTAACATAAGGCTAGAAAATATTCTTTCTGAGAGTTCTGCCCTTGTACTGAATTTGAAAAAAGATTTGCAGAGGAAAGAAGAAGAGTATGCAGATCTAAAAGACAAACATTCTGATGCCGAGAAACAAATTCAGCAACTACAAAGTGAGGTTTGTAGTCAACTGAGATATTTTTTTCTGTAAGATTATGCTTGGCTTTCTGCTGTTAAAACTTCTCAAACTTTAACTATGAAGCTGGAAATTTCACACTAGTGTGGCTACCAGCAAATCTTAGGTAAAGTTGTCATTGAAGCTCTAGAGGGGACCAGAAGTTAAAACATGGTTTTGCATAGATAATGAAGAGAGGAAAGTAAAGTTGGTTGGTAGTCTGGAATAAGGTTTGTGAAGAGAATAGCTAATCTGCCTCTGGAGGGGACTTGTTATTATCTCTACGTTACTGGTGACTTGCCATTGGTATCCGTGGTAACTCCAAAGCTTAAAACCTAAGTCTTGTGAAAAAACGCTGATAACTGGGAAGAAGAATGCTATTTACTTGAAGAGAAATAGACTAATTTCCAGAGGCTCTTTAATATAAGCATGTATATTTTTTTTCTTCAATTTCAGCTTCAGTGATGTTAATAGTTAAAATTTAATTATTAAACAAGAAGATATCTTAAAACCCATTTTGCAGGATCTTAGTCTGAAAGTTTATTGGGTGTGCTTGGGGTGGAAAATTGAAGCTTAAAAATGAATTCATGTCTTCCTTGGTAACCTTGCACTTGCTGTCGTTTTCCTACTCAGCACTTGTTTGTGAATTCCTCTTTATTTAACAAAGAAGTATTTGGCCAGGTTGGATTACAGAAGTCTTTTAATGAACCGTGAGCTGTGCTTACATTACAGGTGTCCACGATGCGTTCTGTGGAGGAATCCCTCAGGAACAGGATGGATGAACTTGAAAGGATTAATAACCAGTTTAAGGATGAGCTGGATTATAAAGACTATACTATCCAACAACTTAAACGGGTATTTTACTTGCTCTTAATTTTTATTAAATGAATGATGCAGGTTTTCCGAGCAACAGGGAAAAGGTGAAAAAAAAAATTGGAGCAAAATGAAAGTGGCCAACTGAAATTAGTGGTAGACCATGAAAGATATTCAAATAATTAGTCACTACAGAGCACTGGCAGATTGCTTTAAATACAATAATCTGCATAGTAAATACATATATAATACATGCATATAACCTGATCTTGTTGAGTGACATCACGATACGTTAATTGAAATGTCTTACCATAAACTCTTTTTATCAGCTTGAGTCCTTATTTATGCTATATGAAAAACTTATTAATTCTAGGCTGTCTTAAAGATTCTGCTTGTTTCTACTGTGTATGCTTTTCTTTCAACATGAAATATAGGAGCTGGAGGAAAAGGACCATAATCTTCAAAAGTGGCGTGAGGAGAGAGATCAGTTAGTAGAAGCTTTGGAAGAACAGCTCAAAACTTTGGCTTCTAATGTCATACAAAAAGAGACAGAAATAGCAGAACTGAGACAATCTGCCTTAAAGGATTCAAGCAAGGTCAGCTCTCCTTTCCTCCTACCTGATTAGCTACCCATAAATTCTGTAAAACTCCTGTACCTGCTCTTTGTATTCTGGGTGTGGTTCTGTTCTTGAACACTGTCGTATTGACATCATGTGCAACTAACCAAAAAAAGCACCAGCTTTTATTTTTGTTCTTCAGAAACAGAATTTCTGCTAATTACTAAAATTTCAATTTTTTCAGTAGTTCAGATAAGCAGATGTCAGTTTGATGCTTATGATCCTACAATCATACTGGATATCTGTAGCTTTTTCTGATAATTCACAGCATTTCCGGATCCCAAGCTAGGCTCAATACTCAGACAGTAGTTCTGTCTCAGGTTTCTTACTTTCTTTGCTTTCTCTGAGGTAGTATCTACAATGGCTTGAAAAGACAGAAGGGGACGTGGAGAGAGATTAAGGGAAGCATCAAAAAGCAGAGGGGGGATGATCTCTGGAAGTTGCATTTCTTATTTCAACATCCAGCTTTTAATCAGGATAGCCAATCTAAGCCGTAGCATAGAATTTCAGAAGCTAAACAGAAGACTAAATGAGTTGTGCTCTTTTGAGAATGTTTGGATTCACTTTCTCTGAGAAGAAAGATGTTCTCATAGCAAAACTTCCCCTACAACTGCCGACTTTCTCACAGTACCGAGGATTTGGGAACAAATAAAAGCTCGGGTTATTATATCTTAAGAGAGATGAAGGCTGAAGCACATAAGTAAAATAGAAGAATCAAAATATATTGTATTACAACTTCCCAGGCAATTCTGTGACTACTGCACTTGTAACAGTGACCGTACAAACCCGTGAAATGTTACTGTTCTTGAATAGTTAAGTGTTCTAGCCTGCAATTCTAAAACTGATGCTACTAAGTAATTGCAATACTGCTTGTGTGTGTTAATTCCTTTTGCCAATCCCACAACTCAGCAGTTTTTACTGTTTATTAGGATAATGCAACTGTGATAGAAGAGTTAAGAAAAGAACTGGCTGACAAAGATGACTTTATAAAGGAATTAAAACAACACATTAACCACAGTAGCCCTCAGTGTTTGCCAGAAATACCTTTACTTGAAGAAAGACAAAGTAGAAGGAATGACTCTGTAAATGAAAAGGTATGATTATATTTATAGAAAGTCAGTACTTAACATCTTGTTAACCCCTTTTTGTTCTTCTGTTTTCCTAGGAGATACTGGAGCTGGAATCATTTTTCTTAGCATATAGTCCTTTAACTACATATTCAGTGATGAGTACTTGTTGGTTCTTTTTGTCTTCCACTCAAACATGAGCTCTCATCTTCTCAAAAATATTTTATTTACTAGAACACCATCTCTCTGTGTACATTATGGAATTTTTCCATGCAGTTTTCCATGTATTCGTATGTGGATGCTGAAGATTAGGCAGAGGTTTAGCCTTTGGTGTTCTAACATAGCAGCTGTGAGCGTGCAGAGTATGGGGGGAATGGATGACAAAACGACCAGCGTTACAGATTTTGTCCCTAAATAATGTCTCGCTTTCTCTCTTTTGGAGGCAGAATACTGCCTGAGACTGTTAGTGAGACCCAGTAGGGTGTATCTGAAGATCACACAATGAATAGATGTTACTACCTTCCCACACTTGTGCTGTGTTTCAGCTTACGTGTTCATGTGGTGTCTGAGCTTGAGGTTTTACACTGTAACTTTAGAAAACTCGAGATATTTTGGAGGTCTAATGCATAGCCTAATCTTTACTCCTTTTAAATATTTACAGCCTAGGAAACAACAAAGCAAAACTAAAACTGGAGAAAGTATTCCATTAAGATGCAAAGCTGAAGACAATTATTTGTCACGTCGATGTACTAGGAGCCTCACTTCATTAAATGAATCTGAGGTTAGTATGAAACTTCAGATCTGAAAATGTTGTGATTGTATTGCTTTTGATAAGGAATGAGTAGGAAAAGATCTCATGTTCTCTAAACAATTCCCAAGTTTTAATTTATTTATCCCTTTCAAGATGATCAGATCACCTGTTTTTATAGCCTTTGATAGGAAAAAAAGCTGTTGAAACAATTGTGTGATGAATTTTTGTCAGGTGCTGTTGAAAACTCTCCTCATGTTAATGCTTATGAAGTGGCTCATGATTAGATAAGTTACTTGGAAAAAATTCATGGAGCCACTGAAACGGGCACAGCAAATTGAACTTATTTTCTTCCTCTGCAGGATTTCTGGATATTGTTTTGTTAGCAGATGATGTTAATCATTCCTATCTAAGTTTTTAATTGCTAACTTTCATAAAATAGCAGTTACATATATTTTAAAAACAAAGTATTTATTAACCAACTTAATTCTTGGAAATACAGTGGGTGGTGATACTCCATTCAGATTCTTAGCAGAGCCTGATAAAGTGGCTCTGACTACTTTTTGTCTTTCTACAATAAAAAAAAGCATTAAAAACAAGCATTAAAAAATGCTATTTCTACCTCAGTAAAGTAGTTGAAGAATTTAATTAATGAACTGCTTTAATGAACAAAACTAATAGCCAAGCTCAGTGATAATGGTTTAAGAGAAGGGAATTTCTTTTAACTTCATTGTGTATTTTCTTTGAAACCTGTAGACATAAATCAGCTTTTTAGACATCATGAGATGTCTAATACTGATATCTTCATGTCCTGTTTTTATAATTGAATGCTTATTTATTATTTGATTTACAGTGGAATAGTTACCACTAGCAAATACTTCCCTACTATTAGCAAAAGTGTTTAAAGTATTCACTTTTGTGACATCAGTTGTTCTTTCCAAAAGAATCATGGCTGAAACTTGTCTTATTTTCCCAGGATTTTGTGAAAAGTGAGAACACAAAAAATACAAAATCTGTCATGGCTTTTAATTCACCCTCTGCAAGTGACGAGAAAATGGTTGGTTTTTGTTCTAGTTTTGAAGCTAGCTTGGGACTTCCTGTAATTGTGTGGTCACATGAAAGAAGCAGTGTCTTATCCTTATGTGTATACCTGAATGGGAATCTTACATGCTTATGAGCTCTTCCTATTAAATTCCATAAGCTAACCAAAGGGCAAGTCAGTCTGTCCCCAGAGCGTGTAATGGCTGTACTGTGTAATGATTTGGAGGGAAGGATATTGCACACTGAATAGTTGGGAAGAGAAGCTTTAGTGTATTATCGTGTGCTTTTGTAAGTGAAGCCCTTGTATTAAACTAAGGTTCATATCATTAATATGCATGGCAGTTATTAAAAACAGATTATCACATGTGATAGCAGTATCCTTGGCATGGTCAGAGTATGAGTAGTAGATTTTTCCCATTTGTTGTTTCACATGTTCATATCTCTGTTGAACAGAAATCCGGAAAAGACTACTTCCTGAGAAAGCGAGTACATGCTTCAAGACTGACTAAAAAGAAGGATGAAACACTGCAAAAAGTTGGAGATTTTATTCAAAGCTCTCCTTCTATTATACACTCTAAAGGTTGGTGTAGAATAAGTTTTATTCCATGTTTTCTAGACATTGTAGAATGGCTTGTTTCTGCTGTAGGCTATTAATGTATGTGTTCTTAGACTTGTCTCCCATGTTAAGTTGTCCTTTGATTTATGAAGTAAATGCATTTATTCGTCTCTTCAGAGATTCATTATTACATTTGTGAAAACCTACAAGTATACAGAGAAAGTTGGTTCTGTCTTGTGCTTCTGTCAGCACGAAAGTTAGGCCTGTTGTTTAACTCCTGCTGAAGTTTCTGACTTCCAGCGACTTCTGAGCCATGATTGTCTTTCATACTCCATTTTAATGCGTGCTTTAAGCTGCCGTACCTGAACCTATAAACTGTTTCAGCTATAGAAGCAATAAAGAACCTCGACGAACAAATACAATTTCTGAGTATTTTCACTTAAATTTTACGTGTCAATTATAAACCAAGTTTGTTACAAAGCTTTTTTTGCATTCATTGATTTAAAGACTCACAAAACCAGTAAGTTGATTGGTTTATGTATCAAAACAAATTTCTTCTAGCCAAGAAGCTGATGTCAGCAGTAAGTTCTCCTAAATCAAACGAACCTGAAAGTCTCGAAGAAGGAGAGACCAAGCCAAAACGATGCAAAAGGAAGCTGTATTCAACTGTCGTTTCTGGCCCTCTAGATATACCTGCTTCTTCGGTAAGCGATTGTACTGTAGTCTTGGCTTAAAATAAACTACTAAGGGGTCCAAACAGACTGGAGGTTTCATCTATTTGCAGGGGGAGGTTGAAAGTACTGAGGTATTTCTTTATTCTACCAAGTCATTCTTGTTGGTCTTCCTGCTGTTCTGTTTTAGTTTGTCCTCAAAGATCTCTGTGTTTGGCTGGCTTACTAAGTAGGTGATGTAGCAATCACGGAGATGTCTTCTAATTTGGAATCATAGATAATTTCAGTGTGTCGGAGTGGGATTATTCTACTACACGCTTTTCTAGAGCACAACTTAGACAGCTTTTTAGGTATGCTTAAACTATGATCTCCTGTCTAAGCCAACTTGCAAAGGATCTGATGTGCCAGTTTCATGACTCTGTCGGCAGCTATTGTGCTAAGAACATTCTTGCTCTGTTGGAACTGCATCATTTAATTATATTAGAGTCCTTTTTCTGTTCAGCATAGTGATCATTTGCCCATACTGTAATATCCCTCTGAATTTTTTGATGATTTGACGAATGATAGGGGCAGAAACCAAAATGTTATATTTTTTTTGTTAGAGGATGAAGAAGATGAGAATTTCTTTTCTCACTGTAGTTCTGAGAACATGGAACTGAACCGAGAACTGAAATTCTGGGCAAGTCATAGCTACAGGGATTGAGGCTAAAAATGTTTTCTGAACGCTTCATGTTTCACAAAACAAGTATTATAATACTCTTTTGAAAACAAGCATTTCAAAATGAAAGCTGCCTTCAGGCTTTCCTCAGATGTGTGTGCTTTTTTAAGATAAACAGGATTTTGTACATTCTCCATATTTGTTCCTTGTGATTAAGCTGCATTAAAATGATCATGGTATCCCATAGTTTTCTGAATAAAATATAATAAGCAAATGCCATTCTGAAATCCATTTAGGGGAAGAAATATGTTTGCGTGGGTCAAGAAGAGCTTGTCAGTCTTGTGTGAAAAGATGAGTAACTTTTGAAATGTTTTCTTCAGGAATCTGAGGAACAAAAGAAGGAAAGTGATCATCTGATCATCAAGCGACGGCTGAGATCCAGAACAGCTAAAAAACCTTGAAGAAGCATGTTTGTTTCCCTTTCTCAGGACATACTTTTATCGTATTATTAAAACTGGTTGTTAATAAACAGTAACAGTTACTGCGTTGTGTTCTTAAATTTGTATATAGGTGTTTGTTGCAGAACGGCGGGAGAAAAGCAGACGACCACACCTGTCATTGACATATGATCAGCGAATCTCATTTATTCCTT
Source organism: Coturnix japonica (assembly GCF_054131305.1). Taxonomy (NCBI): domain Eukaryota; kingdom Metazoa; phylum Chordata; class Aves; order Galliformes; family Phasianidae; genus Coturnix; species Coturnix japonica. The sequence continues at coordinate 26,497,666 of NC_140672.1, forward strand.
GGCTGCGTGTACCTTTATAATACGGATAATTAGCTCATACATATTGCAAAAGTGGAGCTCATCATTGGTTCCCAATTACATACTATCCCCGAGTATCTTAACAGCTTGTTGTTATCAACTGAAAGCTACTCCCTTGCTGAGTTCCCAGAACCATGGCTAGTTTCTCACCATCCCAGGGCATCCTGTTGTTCTTGCTGTCCTTGCAGGTGTTATGGCTGCTTGCTTAGCTGCACCATGTTTACGACCCTTCTCAGCTAACTAGCTGTAAAAAACACTCTCTACATTTCCCCCGTTTTCTTTTAGGCTGAAAAAGGGTTTGATTTAACGACCGATTAATCATATTTAACAAGCAGTTCAGTTCATTTGTTCAATCAGTTCTCATGTAGTTTTATCCTGCTTTGTAGCTGCTGTTCTGTGAACTTATCTGGATCCATGACGGACGCTCCGTAGAATTCTTCTTACAGTACTGCCTATAGAATAGCAACACTACTTAAATTAATAACATAACTATTATAACTCAATCAAGGCCTCGATTGACAATACTCTAAAAGTTAAAAAAGAGACAAGTCAAATACAACATAACATTACTGTTAAACCCACTAAAAAGAACAAACATGTTTGTACTGCAACCTAAGTTTCTGTAACCTGAAAATAAATCCATGAGGGTCCCATTGTGTTAATCTGTAACTGATCAGGAAAAGTCTTCAATTTTCATATACTCTGATATATTGATTTTAATGACCACTAAAATTTGTGCAATAAATGCTTTTAAGATGCTCATAACCATGCTCTACCGACTGAGTTATCCGGGCTAATAATTGATTAATGATCGTGCAATTTTATGAAGTAACATGTCAAATAGAACCAATTTTAGAGGACAAACGTACTAGAGTATCACTAGGGGCATTATTACTTATTGACCCTTGAGAAACAGCAAGCCATGTTGGTGGTGGATGCGACAGGTAGTGCCAGCAGGGCGTCCCCTGCTTCAAGGTGCACATTTCCTCTCTCACCCATCACAGATTCTCTCCTGCATTCAGGGTCTGAAGGATTTCTTCCAGTTGTACACCACATCTGCCTGGCCAGTGCGTGATATAGAGCCCAAGTGGAACACCTGCTTGGAAAACAGAATAAACAATCAAATTTAGTTCTATTAGCGTGCACTTTTGTCTAAAATGATGCATGGTTATATTTCAAAAATCCCAATTAGTTGGATGTAAGAGAGGTATCTATTCTATGATACAGGGTCATCTCTTTGTCTGGGATTCCTTTCCAGGTTTTGTCTTTGCAAATTAAGAAAAGCTAATTAATAGGATAATAACATCATAACCAAACAGTACTAAAACATTAAAAGAGCTATTCCTGTAGATTCTAGCATTGATTACATCAAATCCTGTTTAATACACATCTGATCTATTACTAAAATAGAAGAAGCACACAACATCCTAGCTAATGCCTTAAATTCTAAATCTTGAGACTACATTGGTAAAACAGAAAATCACACACTATGTCAAACTATTACTAATATTATCTATAACACAGCAAGTTACAAAGCAATACCACTAAGTAAGAAACACACAATTACAATTACTATAAAGGCTGGATGCTATTTTCTGCCTTCAGATGAGACCGAAGATATCATGCTGGAACCCACATAGGGCCAGTCCCTGTGGAAATACGAGCATATTCACGACCCCAAGTTGTCAGTGGTAGGGAACAGTCCCAAAGTCCTATGGCCATATTCCAAACATTAACCATACGCTGTTCCTTTAGCACAGGGGAAGCCTCAAAATGACGATCCACATAAGCTGTATCTCTATGAACACGATTCAAAAGCTTCATCACAAGCACAAGCAAAACCTTGCATAATATTTCTTGTAGCGTGTCTCCCATATTCCCCCTTTTTTGTTTAATAATAAGAAGAATGGATTTCAATGTTTGATAAATGTGATCAGTGATAGCTTGTCCAGTGGGAGAATGAGCAATGGCTGTAGTATGTTTAACACACCCTTCTTGGAGGAAAGTTCGAGTGGCCTTAGAGGTATACGCAGGCCCATTATCTCTTTTTGTAGTATGTGGGATTCCCATAGCAGCATAAGCAGATAACCAGTGTTTACGGGTGTCATGACTGTGTTCACCTGTATGTGCTGTGGTAAATACGTAAGAAAAATTAGTATCTATTGTTACATGTGCATATTTTAGACAGCCAAATTCAGGAACGTGAGTGACATCTGTCTGACACAGTTGAAGAGGTGCTGTGCCACATGGATTTGTCCCAGTTTGAGGCAAAGAGGTATCAGTCAAATTATGTAGCTGGTATTCAGAGACAAACACGGTGTATTGCGTAGGAGAGAGGATCATCCTTAACACAGTTTTCCAATCGTGAGGGGTCATAGAGTAACTGTCACTGTTTGCAACCAAAAGATTGTATGTAAAGGCTGACTGAACTCCGTATGTTCTCACTGACTTCCTTAGCTCCTTCACTGCCTCACAAGGCAGGGATTCCAAACGGGGGACCTGATTAGGAAAGGTTTGCAACGTGTCAGCATCACCCCTTAATATTGTTTCTTTTCTGCCTTGCTCTGAGACATCACAGTGCGCTGTAGGGAAATTTGTCATTCCTGCTCCAAACAAAGTATCATCAGGAGGAAATGCGTCCGATTCTCTTTCTGGATCTACTGGACCGGGGTCACAACGATCCCCTGGTTTCGGTCCGTCCGTGTCTTTAACCACGTTACACGGGCTGCACAGATGCTGCCGCGCACGACGAGGGGGGGGCGGCATGGCGAGGTGCAGAGAACGATGTGGGCGGAGCAGAGGGCGGGGGCACGACGAGCGACGTAGGCGGACTGAAGGGCGGGGGGGGCGTAGAGGCCGACAACGCGGTGAGCGACGTGGAGGGGGGCGGCAGGCGGCCGCTGGCTGGGAACGGCTGGTTGTGTCGGAGCGCGGCCGCTGTTCTTTCTCGCGCTGGGCTTGAGGTTTCCCGACTGGTGACGGCAGGTGACGGTGTTGTGGTTGTCCGAGCGGCAGTTCTGGCACCACACACCGACAGCTTGGCAATTCCGTCGCAAATGTCCCTTAACGCCGCACCGGAAACATTTAACAGAGGTGCTTTGGCCTGCACTGGTTACCGCAGACGCTTGTAAGGATGCAAGAGCTGCTGACACTTGATTCTGAGAAGCCTCAGCCTGTGCCTTTAATCCTGCCCCTAGCTCTTTAATAGCCTCAACTATGAAAGCCTGAGCCCCCGTGGGAACGCTCGATAATCTGTGTAACGCCTCCTCTATTGTCCAGTTACTCCTCAAAGTACTTAGAATGCCACGAGCTGTAGCATTACAATTCTGAAGTGCACAATGTTTTAGCATTATTTCCCTCATGTACTCTGGTACTCCAGCCTTCTCTATGGCTCCGGCTACCTTATCTAGAAACGCTCCAAAATCCTCATTTCTTCCCTGCTGGGAAGAAACTTGTTTAGCAGTATCTTCACCCTGTTCATCAATATACCATGAGAAAAGACCTTTCATCTCATCTCATTTGATGTATGTATGTTGCAGAACGGCGGGAGAAAAGCAGACGACCACACCTGTCATTGACATATGATCAGCTAATCTCGTTTATTCCTTGGCTGCGTGTACCTTTATAATACGGATAATTAGCTCATACATATTGCAAAAGTGGAGCTCATCATTGGTTCCCAATTACATACCATCCCCGAGTATCTTAACAGCTTGTTGTTATCATCCTGAAAGATACTCCCTTGCTGAGTTCCCAGAACCATGGCTAGTTTCTCACCATCACAGGGCATCCTGATGTTCTCACTGTCCTTGCAGGTGTTATGGCTGCTTGATTAACTGCACCGTGTGTACGACCCTTCTCAGCTCTCTACAGGACCCCACAGATTACCTTCAGAATTCAACTATTAGTTCTGTTTCCTTTCTGAGTGCATAACAACCTGAGCAAATGAATTGAATTACGTGGCTTGTTAGTCTGGTACCAACTCTGCTGTACGCTGAAACTTGGTCCATTTGTAAGCAGGACTTTGTCCATCTCTGCAGGACAGCAGAAAACCCTTTGTGCTAATCATGATGCCAAGAAGCAGAATGCGGCAAATGGCAGATGATCCAACTGCTTCAGGTGTTCATTTCCTTAAAACTGCGAATAATTTTGGACTGAGAGTTTGTAAGCAGAACGGAGCTCTTAAAGCTGTCAGAGATTATTTCTGCACTGTTCAATTCTATCTGCATAACATACATAGGATCTCAGAACTGCGTCGCTTGAACTGGTGAAACTTGTTGAAGTGAACTGGGATGAGCAAGTTTTAGAACTTAGTCAGAGTGCTGTAAAAAATGGATAATCTCATGAGTATTAAGGTACAGGATTGCTATTTCTGCACTGAATTTGTTTTTATTTTACATGGCTGTGATCTGAAAGTTGCTTGAAACGCAGGCACCTAGGCACTGTTGTGTAACTGAATTTCACACGTGATAGGTCCTGAAATATCCTGGAATCAAAAACTCTGACTTGTTTTAAGCCTGCTGCTTGAGTATAAGCAGGGTCATAGTGTCTGTGTGCAGTGTTTCTTTCCCTGTAATGCTCCACATCATTTCATTTTGGGAATATTGAAGGAAATGGACTATGTGCCATAACTGTTGTTAGAACAAAGTATGTCTGGTGTGATCTTATGCATAGGTTCTGTAACTGCTCTTCACAGCTCAGGTGTTTGACCTTCCTTTTGGTGAAGTGATGAAATACTGCTGGTTTCTATTTGTGCTTCTAGGCACCTTGAAGCTCTTAGGAATAGAACAATTATCTCCAGTTCTTTTCAGTGATGTCAGTAACAGCTCGAGTGTTGCTGCCCACTAGGTAGACCCAAAGAAGCAGATTACAGTGAAACAACACATGAGCTGGACCTGCATGAGGATCACTTTCAAGACAGTGGTTCTGTTGCTTGAAGCCTATTTGCTTCTTCCTGCCGCCACTCTTATTACCAAGTATCAACAACCTCTTTCATGATTCAACTTGCAAACATTTGACACTAACCCTTGTGTTTCTATGCCTTCCTAGGTGATTCGAGCCCTTGTCAACCCCAAAGATCCAAACCAAGTAGTGATGTGCAGTGTGTTTCCATCAATGGAGAGTTTTTATTAAGCATGAATCGCTGCAATTCGGATGACAGCCTTCCACATGGTATCAGTGATGGACACAAGGGGTTCAACCACATTCATGCTCTCATATCTCCTGGCTCTGCTGAAGATGCTGACCTGAGCCTGCCAGACACAGCAGTCACCTGCCTGGATTGTGACCCAGCGCCTTTGCAGTGCTGCCCATCCCAAGCACAGCCCGAGTGCCCCAACAGCAGCACCACCATGCAGGAGCAGGTCAGCATCAGTGAGGTGAAGCTGAGCATCTTAGATGGGGACTTAGAGTCAGGCTGCCAGTCCCAGGCACCAGGCAGCAGCACAAGCTCTGAGCCACTCTCATCTTGACAAGAGGAGTCCCATCTTCACCCTTGACCTCTCAAGCCCTCCTGTCTTTTATTGAATTAAGTCACTTACATGCTCAGTCATCGCCTCGACTGCATTCCGAGTCTTCAATCACAGGGATTGGGATGAATGCAACAAACAGCAAGGCAGCTCAGCTTGCAATGCTATGGCTGTGGGGTTCGTGCAGGCAGAGCTCTGGGTTCCCATTTTGCCTGGCTTTGGGATGTCTGCAGCAAGATCTCTACCATTTTGTATGGCAGCAAATAATCTCTAGCATCCAGGTTGCTGCTCATGATAATCCCAGTCTTCCTGGCTGTCACTTTGTGATTCTTTTCAAAGCCTTTTGATACTCTTTGATGCCTTGGCTGCTCCCTAACACCTCTGTCCTCCTGCCATGTTGACTCATGACTCCCACTTTTAAGCTGGCATTGCAGATCATCTCCAGCCCTGTCATCATCACGCTGCAGCAGGAGGTGCTCACCTGGCCCAATGTCTGGCAGTACTGCTTGTTCTGCAGATGAGCAGCTGCCTCCTCATCTCTTCAGCTACAGTAGTTTTTCTCAGGGCAGTTAGATGCAGTCATGCTCCTCTGGATTTGGTGTGTTAAATCCATGCTGCATGGCAGCAGTCAGTGCAATACAAAGGTGTTCTGTGTGCCACAGCATTTCTCCAGGGGCTGCCAAAGGTAGAAGCACAACACAGCACCATCCTTCTGACAGTAATCTCTGTGAGTGTTAGACATGTGAGCACTGCATCATCCCCAGCGTGTCAGTGCTTTTCCACACCAACCTGACTCTCACACTCTCTGCACTGAATGTAACTCTACTCTTGTGGAGACAAATGCTTTCTGTCACATCCTCCATCCCTGCAACCATTTGCCGGTAGGCAGCTCTTGCAGAAGAATCAAGCAGCAGAACCTTTTGCTCACCCTACAGCATGCAAATGCTATGAAAGCAGAAATAACCTGGCATGCTCTGGGTCTGCAAGGCTGCACAGATGGGAGAGGTAGATTGTGTTTTTGCAGTGGAAGTTTCCAGTATTTTCAATACATAGTGTAGGCCCTAACTGAATGTATAACCCTCTTGTAAAACAGCTGTATAAGTAGTTTTTGCACCAAGAAAGTTGCTGAACAGAGTTAAGTTCAGACTGGGGGCATTCTGACATGGGTAGAATTGAGACAAGCACAAGATAAATACAGGGTGGGTAGAGCCCAGCACAGGACAGAATGAATGTACTGACTTTTGGAAACACTGCCCTTCTCTCTCCGCAGAAAAGTAAAAGGCAGACCTAAAAACAAGAGGTTGGTAATTGACCTTATATGGAAATGAATCCTAGCAACAGTCTCGAGGAGTCTGTGAGCCTGTGATGCTCAACCAATGAGAGCCATGAGAGCATCACCTGCATTGGGTTTAGGGCATAGAACAGAATTAATGTCACTGACTGGTGTGCAATTTCTCCCTTGCCAATAGGGGATGTGCGCGCAGTATTGCAATAATGAATAAGCACTGCTGCTATCGCTGCCATCTTTGCCTAACTAGAAATCTTTGACTTTGAGAGTTTCTCACACAAGGGGAGAGGGTAAGAAAGTAAAGAGGCACAGAAAACTAAGGGAAGCTGCTCTTCTTTATCTTATCTATAAAAATTGATACAATTGATGCTGTTGTGCATTTTTTTTTTAATTTTATTTTTAATTTTTTGCTAATGTCAGTTAGATTGTTTTAAAATATCCACACACCAAAATCTGACTACCAAGCAAATGTAATGAAAATGAAATGAAGGTGAGTTAGCGGAAAGCACAAGGCCATATTATATTAGGCTCCAGCAAATTTACAGGCAGTCACTGCACGAAGAGTTAGGTCTGAGTTGTACATTATATGATTCCCACAAAGATTAAGGAAATCTGAAGCTTTCAATATATTTTTTTAATTCTTTTTTCATTTCATTTTTAAACACCTGACCCAGACCCCAACCCTCACAGGAGCTGTAAAGATAACAGCATTAACCCACAATGTAACTCTAATCCTAACCCTTACCCTGATTCTAAAGTCGTCCCTAACTCCAAATGTAACAACAAAAATGATGCTAGAAGTTTGTAGCAAAAGGAACCTTAACCCTGATCATAATCCAAAAAACAATCATTAAGGTAACAATAATCTTTACCTTAAAAGTAATATTAATCAGAGCCCAGATGATGCCTGCATCCAATCAGAAGCATGCTTTGCATTATTTAAGAGTTGTATTTTTTCCAATGAACTCTCTCTATTATCACGTTTATAAAGTAACAGAGTCTGTTCTTTTTCTCCTGACACTGTGCCTTACTCCTGACATCCCCTGGAAATGACCCAGATAGGGCACCATCAAAGTAATGCTAATAGTAATGTCAATCCTAAGGGTATCTCTAGCCTCAGTGTTAATGGGACGCTAACAGCAATCCCAACAGCCTTAAACATTCTGGTGGTGTGAAAGAGGTGCTGCCTTGCACATGCTGGGCAGTCCCATTGCCTGTTAAATGCAGGCAGCAGCGTAGAAACATGATGCCCGTGGTCAGAATGCCCTGTGGCAGATCCTGGCACCGGAGAACTGACCGGAGAACCATGAGAGAACTGACAACAAATCACTCGACATCAGAACCGACCCAGTGGTTATTTACAAGCCTTGGGTGACCCAGACAGGATCTCAGAGTGGTGAATGTAGGTACAGAAGTTGTTACTACTCTGTTTTCTTCTAAAAGCTGCTCAGCTGCTTTGCGTTTCAGACCATCCCTGGCTTCACTGTGTGCATCTGTCCAATTGATACCAGGTGTTTTTTCATCTCGGAACTTGGGGGGAGTGGGGGGAGGGGAAATGGACATCAATTCAATTACTCATTTATTTATTGACAGACATTCATGTTTGCTACGTTTGGAGAAGTTTTTATTTGTTTGCTGTGGTTTGATTTTTTCTTTTTTTCTTTTATTTTTTTCCCCCTTCCCTCCTCTTCCATCTTTGTGTTCTTCCCCTATAATCAAAAGAGAACGGATCCCCAGGGTCTGTCCCACAGACGTTCTTTCCGTGGTCTCTGCTGCCACCTGCTGGCCAATACACGGAACTGCCACTGTTGGGTGTTTGGTGCCGCAGGAAGCACAACGCAGATCTGAGTTCTGACCGGTCTACGCAGCAAATCCGCCAATCTTTATTGTGATAAGCCCTCCACATGGCATTGCGCATGCACTCGAACACGCAACAGGCATAGATTTCTCCTAACTCCTTGAGAAGCAGGCAAGCAGAACAACTGAGCGCACCACTGCTTGTGATTGGGCCACCCCCATCATAGAGATGTGTGTTAGATCTTTTACCCACCCCTGGACTGGCCTTGTTGTTTAACGATAACCTCTGAAATCTGAGCTACTGGTTCTACCACCTGTAGTGTAGAATAGGTAGCCAATAAATGCTTTTCAACTGTGATGTATCTTTATTCTGCTCCATGCCAAACCTGTGGCCAAAACCTCATAGGGGTTCACAAAGAACTCTGGCTCTGCCAGAGCCCCCATCCAGACCCTTCTTGAGTTACATTCACATCTAGTTTGGCTGAAAAGGTTGGACTATAAATACTCAGTGCTTGGGCCTGTTTAACAGATATTTTTTCCTGATTATGCTGTCCATCGATCTTTTTAAACTGAATTCCTGCTCTAATCTGGTCTTTAAACATTTGTTGTCTCAAGACCCTAATGGGTCCAGACTGGATTACCTTAGGGGCTGGACGCCTAAGTCATGGCAGCAGATGGTTCTCTGCCTTTCTCAGACCTTTCCACCACCATTCAGAGCCTGCATCTGGCCGTAGGCACTCTTGTCTCCCCATCAATTGGGCAGCCTGTTGTATTACAGCACCTGAGGGCCACTGGGGGGTTCAGTATGGATAACATAGACCCATACTGATGTAAAGGTGATGGCTGTAGGATGAGATCCCTCGTTCCTGATGAAAAATTTATTGACTGGGCTCTCAAAATCATCTTCATAGATTGCCTCTTTCATGCCTAATTCTCTAATATAATTTTGTTAGTCCTCCATAGAGGACCACAGGCTGATATTTAATGGTATGTCATTCTTATTTGGCCATGTTATATGACACACAGCCATAAATCATTCACTGATCAAATGGCTATCCTCATTATGTTGGACAGAGCATACAGTCTTTGCCTGAGGGCAGGGTGAGTAGTAATGGATGTCAGTTTTGAAATTTCCAGTCCATTCACCACAGCGCTTTCTGCCTCCATGTCCCATAACCAGAGCAGCTATGCTGGCATGCTCTCTTGGTTCCTGTCTAAACCACTGTACTATATCCATCAGTTCAGCTGCTGTATTATGGGCAGCAGGGTTTGGGGGGTTGGACACTGGTCAGGGCACTCCCACCAACCTATCCTGCATTTTTTTTTTTTTTTTTTTCATTTTTGGGTTACAATCAGTCAGATCTCAAATAGATCTAGTCCAAATGGAACCTCAAAATCTGACCTTTTAGTGCCTTCATTTACAGAGTCCATTTTATACAGATTCCCTTGTACAGGGTCCCCATGGTCTTCCAGAGAGATGTTCCTGATCTTCCATAGGAGAATGATTGAATTAGGTTTTTTCCCCATCAAAACTGCCACCTGTCTTTCCAGTTTTTCAACACTATCATTCAATAGCTGATTTGCATCAGCCTGAGCCTCTTCAGTTATGTTCAGACAGTTCAAGGCCATCAGCAGTGGCCATGCCACCATGAACGCAGCTAATTGTCATTCTCAAGTTGTAAGTATGTCTTTGCTAAGACCATGGAAATACTCAGTCAGGTGGGCCAGGGACTCATGGACCCTCCCTCCGTCCCACACACGGCCCCATTTTTCAGTGACAGAAGCAATGCTGCATTTTGAGGATCCTAGGAATCCCAGGACATGCCCTGACAAAAGGTCATTCAAAGAGGTAGTCTTTCCCCATCCAAACCACCCCATGATATTCACAGAATCACAGAATTGTAGGGGTTGGAAGGGACCTCCAGAGACCATTGAGTCCAGTCCCCCTGCCAAAGCATGTTCCCTACACCACGTTGCACAGCTCGGCATCCAGGCAGGTCTTGAATATCTCCAGAGAAGGAGATTCCACAACCACCCTGGGCAGCCTGTTCCAGTGCTCTGTCACCCTCACCATAAAGAAGTTATTGCACACATTAGTGCAGAACTTCCTGTGGTCCAGTTTCTGTCTGTTTCCCCTTGTCCCATCTCCACACACTGCTGAAAAGAGTCTGGCCTCACCACTTTGCCCCCCACACCTCAATTATTTATAGACCTGGATCAGGTCCCCTCTCAGCCTACTTTTCTTGAGGCTAAACAGACCCAGTTTGCTTAGTCTCTCCTCTTAGTGGAGATGCTCCAGGCCCTTCACCATCTTTGTGGCCCTCCACTGGACTCTTTCTAAGAGATCGCTGTCTTTTTTGTACTGGGGAGCCCAGAACTGGAAACAATATTCCAGATGAGGCCTCACCAGGGCAGAGTAGAGGGGGAGGATCACCTCCTTCGACCTACTGGACACGCTCTTTTTAATGCACCCCAGGATGCCATTGGCCTTTTTGGCTACAAGGGCACACTGCTGGCTCATGGTCAATCTGTCGTCCACCAGGACGCCCAGGTCCCTCTCAGCAGAGCTCCTCTCCAGCAGCTCTTCCCCCAGCCTGTACTGGTGCATGCAATTATTTCTCCCTAGTTGCAAGACTCTACACTTGCTTTTGTTAAACCTCATCCGGTTTCTTGCTTCCCAGCTCCCCAGCCTGTCCAGGTCTCGCTGAATGGTAGCATCAGCCTTCAGGTGTATCAGCCAATCCTCCCAACTTTGTGTCATCAGCAAACTTGCTGAGGGTGGTCATTGATGAAGATGTTGAACAAGACCGGACCCAGCACAGACCCCTGGGGGACGCCACTAGTTACAGCCCTGCAGCCAGACACTGCACCACCAACGACAACCCTCTGCACTCTGCCAGTCAGCCAATTCTCGGCCCACTTCACTGTCCACTCACCTATCCCATACTTCCTCAACTTTGGTATAAGTATGTCATGGGAGACTGTATCAGTTATAGAGGTTATAGAGTTCAATTCCTGCAGTCAATTTGGCGGCCCAGGTGGGACCAGCTCTGTTCGCTGCAGGACCAGCTGAGAGGGAGACACTTTTGGCGCACCCTGAGATTTCTCTGAAGGACTCCCTTCCTCACCTGATCACTGCAGGGACAGACAAGGACCACCCATAGCTGGACCAGGTATGTGTATGGTAAGTGGAGCCCATATGTCTTGAGGAGACATCCTACACAGTTTACAGCCATACGTGCTGCTCCCAGGGAGGTGAGCTCATGGCTTTGGTTGCCAGCTGGGTAGGAAGACTCCTTGGGTGAGTTCCTATGAAAGAGAACTGTATGTCATATGAATGGAAACAAGAACAAATACTCTCTCCCAGGTAGTTGACAATAGGAGGGACCTAGGTTGGTCTCTCCTACGGGTATGGGATATAGTGGATAGCCTGTCAAATGGTAGCCTGGGTTCTCCAAGTTGTAATCATGGGGCTTATAGGTTGTATGTTCAATATTATCATCTGCTTTAAGTGTTTGGTACCGTGTGTCCAGCCAACTCTGGGAAAAACATTAACGTTTGCAACTGGTCGACCAGTGTATGAGTGTTATTAAGATTCCAGCTAGAAAACGTTGTCAGCATTGTGTAGTATGAATAACCCATGGTTTTTGATCTAAATGTCAGAGTGAGTGTGGTGTGAGTGAGACACAGAACAGCTGCAGGGTGAGTGCCGAGTCCCGATCCATGTTTCCTTCCTCCTGTGAGGGAAATGGCCAGACACGGACAAAGTGAAAGACTGTGTTGTCTGTCCACTCATATGTACTTTCTGCTTGTATGTAAGAAGACAGGAGTTTGTACTCTGTACATTAATAAGATGGTCCTGAGGAGAGGTGTACATTCCACCCGACCAATGAGTGTCAACCCATTTATGTAATACTATGTACTGCTTGTGAGGAAGTGTGTGAGGGAGGTGGTTCAATCAGTGCTGGTTCTGTGGCAAGGTGTTTATAAATGAAGAATACAGACTGTATTAAGGCAGTTTATGTGAACTGAAGAACTGTACGTTTTGACAAACTGTTTTGATGGTATAAGAAAGTGTAATTGTTAATGATATATGAAAGTGTATTTGAGGGAATGTGGAAGTATATCTGAGCATAGAAACAGAGGAAGCATTTACAGAGGAAAAAGGGTTAAAGTGAGTTTACCTGCACTGACATGAGAGCAACACCCTGCACCGCTGCCCTGTGAGCTGAGCAGAGAAGAGTGGAGACACAGTCCCCGTGTATCAGGTAGTGTTATTCTGCTTACCAAATGAATGAGTTCACTACAGAAGAGGCAAATCTTCCCCTCTGCTCCATTTGTGGCATACTCTGGAGTTAAAGGCATTGCAAAGCTATGGCACATCTACTTTCTTTCAATGATGACACCTTAGTGTGCTCTGGGCTCTCATTTCAATTGCATCTAAAGAAGTCTAGGGTCATACCAGCTGACAGGAAGCTGGCAAATGTTGTCTCATTGTAAGGAAGAGCAAGAAAGATGACATGGGCAATTATGGACCTGTCAGTCCAGAGCCTGGTAAAATTATGGAGAAAATGATGGTGGGAGTTATGGAAAAACAGCTGAAGGACAATTCTGTCATTGGTTGCAGCCAATACAAGTTTGTGAGGTGAAGGTCCTGTTTAATTTAAACTCATTTTGTGACACAGTTGTCTGTTTAGTTGACCAAGGGAAGCCAGTTGATGTAATCCTTGAGGATTTCAGTGGAGATTTTGATACTGTTTCTCACAACAACCTTCTGGACAGAATGTTCTGCATATGGCTAGACAGAAACACAATGTGGTGGGTGAGCAGTTGGCCAGTAGGTCAGTCCCAAAGGATTATAGTCAGTTTTTTCCATCAGGATGGTAGATGGTCACTGTCGGGGTCCCCAGGGTTCCATTTTGGGGCCACTTTCCTTTCATGTTTATGCAGATGACTTGAATGCAGGACTAGAAGATGTTCTGAGCAAGTTTGCTGATGAGACCAGATGAGGAAGTGCTGTTGCCTCCACTGAGGGTGGAGAGGACTTGCAGAGAGATGTGGACAAGTCAGAAAACTGGGTACCAGTTGGTACTAAGCACCAAGTGCATAAAGTATAACAAGAACAAGTGCCTGATTGTGCACCTGGGTAGGTGCAATGCTGGACATACACACTGACTGGATATGGGACACTGGAGAGGAGTCTGACTGGAAAGGGTTGGGGTGCTGGTCAGCATCACACTGAATGTGAGTCAGCAGTGTGCCCAGGCAGCCAGGAAAGCCAACTGTCCCCTGGAGTGCATGAAGCAACTTATTGCCAGCTGGGTGAGGGAAAGGATCATCCGTCTCTGCTCTGCATTGCTACTGCCTCACTAGCAGCACTAGGTGCACTTCTGGGCACCGCAGAACATAAAGTACTTCAAACTCTGGGAGAATGTGCAAAGGAGGGCACTGGAACTGGAAGATCTGAAGTTCAGAGTTTCACAGGGATTGACTGCTTGTTCAGACTGGGCCCTTCTCACATCCCTTCTCACATCCTGCAATGAAACATAGGTCTCATATGGGACATGAACCTCACAGCGTCCTTGCACCACATGTAGAGCCTGGGATCTTCTGTCCCCATGTCTATCATTTAACATCATACAAAACTCCAACCCATTGCCCCAGGAAATGCCCTGAGCCAACATGAGATACAGGATCTCTCTACCACTGGTCTTGCAATCAGGGCTTGACCTGTCTGCTTCGTAAGGCAAAGGAGAGGTTTCTTAGCATGCCAGTGCCTTTGCCTGCCTGTAGTCATGGCTTCCAGTTATCTTCTCTAACAAGTCCCTTGGGAAGATTGCTTGTTAATGTTCCTCAGTGGGCCCATTAATACTCCAAGAAACTTCACTGTTACTTCTGACTTTGTCTTGTTGAGCACTTTGTGCAAACTTCTCTCTGCACTGGAGGTTGATCGACTCAGCATCAAATGCGCCCTGGGACAATTATAACCTAAAGAATCTCCTGTGTTTTATGCCATCTTGTTATCTTCTTCAGGTTATCAGAACTTGTTCAGCAAAAAGGAGGGATATCTGGAGAGAGCTTAAAGAGAAAGAGTCCTTCTCAACCTCCCCACACAATTTCTGCTCACAATGGACCTATGGGACTTGCATCACTTTTTTTCACATCACTCTTCTCCTCTGCATTCATCCGCTCAGTGTTAAAACTGCTTTGCACCAACTCCCACTGGCTTTCCTCAGAGAACCAGCTGCACATGGAAAAGGAAAGATTTCTCTTTTTTATCTGGCCAGCAAATGGAAAGAAAGGTGATGCAATTGAATGAACAGTAAAACACAGTGATCAACTGCATGCCATGTTCAAGCTGCATCTATTGAAGTTTGTCTTTCATATGGAATACTTTTAAAAGAAATGATTTATACTGAGGTAGGATAGGATAGATTGATTCACAGTGAAGTAGTTGACAACAGAGGCCATCAGACTCTGGGAGATGGAGCAAATTCCAGTAATCTCCCTGGGATAGATCAGCCAGGTAGTTGAGAGGTATCAACTTAAAACTGATCAGGACTTCTGAGTATTTCACACATTGAGACGGGTTAACACATTCTCACTGATTCTCAGAATTTGGGGAGATGGAACAAATTCCAGTAATCCCCCTGAAAGTCAGAAATCAGACAGATAATTGGGAGGTATCTGACTGAACAAAGAGCAAGGGATGGAGAAATCTGGAGGGCAGTGGGAGTAGTATGTGCCCAAATGGCCTGCTGAAAACATGCCCTTAACCATGGCCATTTCTTTAGGAGAGCTGAAAAAACTTGGAGGATGAGACACATCAAATAGGCAGCAGGGAAGAGTAGTGCTGGGCACCGGGCTATAGTCACAGGGCATTGGCACTGGCACCGCTGTCTGTGTCTCTGAACCTGAAGGCATTTGTGTCCAGCGAACACAGTTCTGGAAAACATTGTAGTTTCAGTAAAAGAAAAAAAAAAGACATCAAATCACCTCAAAGATTCGTATTTACAAATTAAAATGGAACAAGACTCATGAGAATTTTTCATGTTGAGAAGGGTTAACACATTTTCATTGATTTCCATCTTTGTCTTCAATTATTTGTTTCAGTTTTATTGAAATTTATGATCAACTATTAAGCTTACAGCCTCAAAATAAATAAATAAATAAAAAGAGATACATTTGCATCTTGCACATGGCCTGATGCCCCTTTGACCTTCACAGTTCCCACAAGTTGTTCCATGCCAGTGAGTATGAGATCCAGCAGAGCACCTCTCCTCTTTGGTTCCTCCACTACTTGGTCAAGAAGCTTCCATCTGTGCTCTCCATGGATCTGCTGGATGCCACATGCCCTGCTTTGCTGTCCCTGTCGCAGATAATGGAGTGACAAAGGCCACCAAATGGGACAAGGGACAGACAACATCAGATTCCCATCTGTCTGCAGAGGGCACCTTCCATTGACTGTCCCTGATCAGGAAGACAGGAAAAGACACTGATGGTCTCCTCTGTTGGCCATTTCCATTAGCTCTGACCTGTCTGCTCTTCCATCCCCAGGCAGAGCTCAGTGCACTCTCACAGAGGGCATTCACCCTTCTTTATCTCCTCGCCCATCCATCCTAAAGACTTGGTATCCCCCTTGTGCTACAGTGCAGTTGTGGAAGCCATTAAACTGTGTCCCCATGGTCCAAACAAGAGCTCAGGCCTGCAGCTCTACCAAGATTTCTAGCTTCTTGTGTGTTGGTGTTTGCATTAGTGCAAAACCACAAAAGTAAACATCCTAATTGAAAAGCATCACTGGACATAGCCTGACTGGATAGCTCATCTATGGTATCAGTGTGCAGAAGGTGGCACACAAACATTAGACCGATCGTGGGTCTTGGAGGTGACGTAGCAGCACGGACACACCATGGGCATGGCTTTCCTGAAGGCCCTGTGCTGCACTTGCAGCTGTGTGTGAATTCACCAGACAGCCGGTGCTATCCCCTCTCTGGCACTCGGCTAATGCTCAGGAAGGAGGTGTCTGTCTCAGGGACTTCCCACATGGTTTACAAGCTCTGGCACACATCAGGAGCAGCCCAGGCACCTTGGGCATCACCCAGTGTCTGTGTGTGAGCAGCTGCCTCCCCGCTGAAGGACCAAGGACTCAGAGCAGGAGCTCACATGCAGGCAACTCCTTGTGCACTTCTGAACTGAATCAGAGGAATCCCAGCTCCTGTGGGTGTGTAGGGAGCTGAATCCCATTTCAGCTCCAGGATTTCTGTCAACAGATGAGACTCTTGCACTGCCTCAGCTGGATCACTGTCCTGCACAGGGAAAGTCCAAACCTCGCCTTCCTTGTCTGGGTGCCCTTTGTGCATTGTCAAACGAACTCTGGGAGCACTCCCCATATGTCTCCAATCAGTCACTGACCACTGGACATGTGGTGGTTAATTGAGAGGATTTCAAAGCACAGTCATGATGCTGTTGTCTTTCAGGAGCTGTTGGCCATGAGGACCCAGGGACGTGTCAGGGGAGACGAGTGGGAAGGATAAAAATGACATAATCTGCTGCTTGCTTGTCCAGGCTCCTGGGACACAGGGAGCTCATACAAGTGGGCAGAGCTGCAGAGAGACAGCTGTGCCCAGGAGCAGCTCTTGTGCACAGCACAGCCTGCAGGTGACAGAAGGAGAGGAGAGAAATTGAAGAGAGCTTGCAGGATGTGTATGGTGTGAGCAGGCTGCATGCTCTCTGCAGGAGCATTGCTCACAGACCATGACAGGGTAAGTCTCACTGCAGACCGTGAGCTGCTTTTCATAGAGGGTCAACTTAATTTGGGATATCCCATAGCAGATCTGGATGCAGGCACTGCATGTTCCTTTACTGTGGAAAAAGCCTTCTGCTCCAGCTGAGGGCTTCCGTGCTGCAGTGTCAGAGCACAGCCCTGAGGGCTGCTTGTCCCAGCACGGCTGCAGGCTGTGCAGCCGGGGCTGCAGGCGGGTGCCCAGGGCTGTCCTGCAGAGCAGGGTCCCTGCTGTGCCCCAGGGTCTGTGTGCTGGGTATGGGACTCTGCCGCCTGCCAGGCTCAGCACTCAGCCTGCCCGGGGAGCTGCCCAGGGCGCTGCGGGGAGACTGGTGGGGGGAAGGAGCCCCCCGGCAGGGCTTGTGCTGCCACAGCTGCTGCCTGGGGCAGGGGATCACAGCTCCACTGCACAACAGTATGTTTCTGAGGGCACTTTGCAAGAGGAGAGCCAAGGCAGGGGGTTTCCATTTCCTGTTCTGAGGCAAAGAGGTTTCGAGTCAGAAATCTAAAAGGGGCAATAAGAGTTCTGAGAATTTTTCGTCAATCAATTGCTTGTTTTGTGAACAGTCACACATGATGTGCTTTCAGTCTCCCCTTTCTCGAAGGATGGAATTATCATCATTTTCTGTAGGCATGAATAATTCACTTATCCTACAAACAGGCAGCATTTTCTAACTGAAACTGAATGCCACAGAAGCTGGGGTAAAGGGCTCTAAGAGCACTTGGGGTAAAGATATGAGACATGAAACAGATGAAAATATTCAGGGAGAAGGGGTAAGAAAATAAGAGGAAGGTTAGAGCTCCATATGCTGCTTCTGCTAAAGGAATGCTGAAATACATGAAATTAAATGCAAGTAATGGTGCTAAATGTACACTGTTGTAAGAGAATAAAAACATTTCATAGTATAGCAGGAGGAGTGTCTCTGAGAATGGTCTGGACTTGTCATTATCTTCTGCACTCTGAACAGGACTCCAAGCCCAACAACAGCAGATGCCCAACAGCAGCTCCATCAGTGAGTTCCGCCTGCTGCCGTTGGCAGACACGCGGCAGCTGCAGCTCCTGCACTTCTGGCTCTTCCTGGGCATCTACCTGGCTGCCCTCCTGGGCAACGGCCTCATCAGCACAGCCGTAGCCTGCGACCACCGCCTGCACACCCCCATGTACTTCTTCCTCCTCAACCTGGCCCTCCTCGACCTGGGCTGCATCTCCACCACTCTCCCCAAAGCCATGGCCAACACCCTCTGGGACACCAGGGCCATCTCCTACACAGGATGTGCTGTACAGCTCTTTTTCTTTACCTTCTTCCTCTCAGCAGAGTTGTCCCTTCTCACCATCATGTCCTATGACCGCTACGTTGCCATCTGCAAGCCCCTGCACTACGGGACCTTGATGGACAGCAGAGCTTGTGCCACCATGGCAGCAGCTGCCTGGGGCACTGGGGTTCCCTATTGCCTGCTGCACACTGCCAGTACTTTTTCACTGCCTCTGTGCCAAGGCAATGTTGTCAACCAGTTTTTCTGTGAAATCCCCCAGATCCTCAAGCTGTCCTGCTCAGAATCAAATCTCAGGGAAGTTGTGTTTATCTTTTTTGGTGTGAGTTTAGGCTTTGGTTGCTTTGTTTTCATAGTTGTGTCCTATGTGCTGATCTTCCTGGCAGTGCTGAGGATGCCCTCTGAGCAGGGACGGCACAAAGCCTTCTCCACGTGCCTCCCTCACCTGGCCGTGGTCTCCCTGTTTCTCAGCACTGCCATTTTTGCCTACCTGAAACCCCCCTCCATTTCCTCCCCACTCCTGGATCTGACAATGGCACTTCTGTACGCAGTGGTTCCTCCAACACTGAACCCTATTATCTACAGCCTGAGGAACAGGGAGATCAAGCAGGCTCTCAGAAAGATGTTGCAATACGCACTATTCCAGCTTCTATAAAATGCACACCTTCCTCATAGGATTCCCAGTGATGGTTCTTTATTTTTTATGCATCTTTGATTGTTTGATTATGTGAGATATAGCAACGTGCAAAAATATATATATATATTATTGAAGTTATAAATAAAAATGTATTACACTTTTTTCCTACCTAATTTCCATTTTTTCACTCCAAGAGCTCATGTAAACATGTATCCACATTCCCCGAATATGTTAAAAGATACCTAAAAAGGTTTCAAAATAGACTTTTACTTAGCTTTTCTTTTTTCCTACTTTGTCTGGATTTGGGGAGGTACAGCCACAGACAGCAGCTCAACGTGCTCTTTTCATTTCTGATCTCTTTACACCACCACAGTGCTCTCAAGTCCTCTCATTTGTGCAGTCCTGAAGGTCTTGTGTGTCTCACGACAGTCATGTTGTCTCTACAGCAGCAATCCAGGGCTGCAGTCAGTAGCTGGCAATATGAACAGGTCTGTCAGAGCTGGTATCCTTGCTGGCACTGCCATAACAAGAGGGCCCCTTTAGAGCAGGACCAGAGAATTGGATGGAGGCCTCTTCCAAAGCTGGTGTAAGGAATATACCTCAGGAGCTGCTCCCTGAGAAAACCTCGAGATCTTCTGGTGCTCTTCAGTGTGTGACTAGATCAGATTGAATAGCCCCAAGGAAATCCTTAAGCGTCTCGGGGCAGTGCTGTGGTTTAAGGTTTATGGGTTGAGACAAAGAGAAAAAGAAAAGGATAATAATTATGACAAATGTATTTATACATATATAATATATTTAGTGTATTTTCAAACATATACAACATATGCAGTTGCAAACATATATGAACTAATCCCTATGTGCATCTGTTTGCAAGTCCAGGACAAGCTGTAGGGGTTTTAACAGCCACAAGGTTCACTGTAGGAGCTGAAGTTGCTGTCGGGCTGTTGCAGGAGTTGAAGTGACCTCAGAGTTCATTGCTAGAGCTGAAACCACCACAGGACCTGTGATTATGTTGGAGCAGCCACTGGGCTCATTGGAGGGGTTGGAGTCACCACAGGGCTGTACTTCCTCCCTTGGGAGGAATTTGTAGCATTTTCTTATTACCATACTTGGAACAGCTACAGGACCTGTAGCAGGAGTGACTACAGAGCTCATTATGAGGGGTGGAGTGACAGCGGGATCTGTCCCAGAGCTTGGAGCAACTGCAGGACGTGTAGCAAAACCTTGGAGCTGCTGCAGGGTCTGTGCCAGGAGTTGCAGAGGCTGCAGCACTGTCATCAGATCCAGCTCTCTGGATATGGCACACTGCATTTGGGATTACCAGAGCCACAGCAGACCTGCCCCCAATATTCTACCAGTTTCTCAGGATCCTGCAGTTGCTCAGAGATGAAGTTCCAAAGCCCTGGGGGTGCCCACCGCTCCAGGCAGCTGCCCAGACCATCCCACACCCTCTGCCATGCAGAGCCTTCTCACCTTGGGGCAGATCTCTCACTGATATTCCTGAATAATTGTTTAACCTCAATCCTAGAATCATAGAATCACCAAGGTTGAAAAAGGCCTAAAAGTTCATCCAGTCCAACCGTTCACCTATTACCTATAGCTCCCACTAAACCATGTCCCTCAACACAATATCCAGTCACTCCTTGAATACCCCTGGGCTCCCAGAAGACAGTGTAAAATGTGTAATTCCTAATCATATGGACAATATTATTTCCAAAACCCAAAGATGACCACAGAGCTGAACGTGCACAAAACTTCACTTTGTCAGTTGCCAATTTTAACATGGTACAAACTGAGGTCAAACAGCATAGCAAAATAAATACCCTAATGCAGCATCCAAGCACCAAGTAAGGAGCTGTGCAGTGAAGCTTTATGAGAAGACTCAACAAACTCCACAAATAGGGAAACAATTAGCATCATGGCCTGCACTTTTCCAACTCCCACAAAACCCTGAGTTATCTCGCTCTGGACAGATGTGCTGCTATCTCAACCCTTGGAGCCTCACATCAGGCACCAAAATGATGGTGGTTGTTGAACCCAACATGTGGCTTAGCAGCTCACAGTGCTTTGTGCACTGCCCAATTCCCAGTGGGATGGGGATGAGAACTGGGAAAAAAAGTACAACTTCTGGGATGTAACAAAGCAGTTTACTAAGAGAGATAAAAGAAGAGGAGTAGTAGTTATCACTATATATCCGTTGATATGGAATTGTATGTAACAACGGATGCACAAGCACTTGCTCATCACCACCAGACTCATGCTCAGCTGGACCCTGGGCAGTGAGGAGACTGAGATGAACTCCCACCCCTTTCAATACAATTTCTGCTTGCTGTCAGCTGATAGAGAACGTCCCTTTGGCCACTTTCAGTCAGCTGTCCTCACTCTGTTCCCTCCCAGCTCCATGTGCCCTCCACTGACCATGGCCTTGGCTCTGTACAACACTGCTTAGCAGCAGCTGTAAACATCAGAGTGTTATCAATGGTTTTCTCCAAGAACCAAAACACTGCACCACAGCAGACAGTCTGAAGAAAACAATTCCATTCCAGCTGTAACTCAGATTCCTGCCTGTCCCCTCTTCTTGTTCTTCCTGATCAGGAAGCAAGGAACAGAATCTGCCGCTCTCCTCTCTGAGCCCTTTCCATCAGTTCTCAGCTGGCTCCTCTGCCATCCCCAGGCAGAGCTCAGTGCCCTCTCATGGATGGCAGCAGCCTTTTCTCTTCTTCCTTGCCCATCCGTCATGCAGAATCTGTACCCCATTTGCTACAGTACAGAGCTGAGAATCAACCCACCGTGTCTCTGTGAACCAAAAGAAAACCCTAGGCCTGCAAAGGCACAGAGATTTGGAGTTAGCTGAGTGAATGTTTGTGGTCCTCTCATTAGTGTAAAGACTCTTCAGAAAGCATCCCCTTCCAGAAGCATGTTTTGATTTTGCCTGGCTGGACCTTGCATCTACACCGTGCTACTGGTGTTCAGAAGATGGCACAAGGTACGAGACCCATTGTGGGGCTCACAGTTGTCCAGTGGACATTGTCACTACCCTGGGCATGTCTTTCCTGAAGGTCCTCAGCGGCATTTGCCAGCTGGCTGGGGGTGTGCTGGAGACCCCAGGGAACTGCCATTCTGTTGTAATACAAGAAGAATTTTACAGAGCAGCAGCCATGGATCAAGATAAGCACTTTACAGAGCTGCAGCTGCGGAGCAGGATAAACAGCATGAGAACCAAGGACACCTCTAGCAAAAGAGTGAAAGGCTCGTGGCTTTGAAGCGGGGTTTTAGGGTTCTTATTGCAGAAGCTTTCTTCCAATTAGTGCGTGTGATTTTTGAACACCCTTGTTTGTTTGCTATAAAAGTATGGCTTTTCAGGCAATAGATGGACACAGCTATATTTAACTATATTGGTGTGTGGTTGTTTGTCCTAGAACGCTGACTTTTGCCTTCAGGTTCGCCAACACATGGGGGCCCGCAATGTCATGGGATTTAATTCTTGAACACCTGTGGGATCCCGAGAAACTAAGCCAGTATT
The DNA here is from genome assembly GCF_054131305.1 of Coturnix japonica. Lineage (NCBI taxonomy): Eukaryota > Metazoa > Chordata > Aves > Galliformes > Phasianidae > Coturnix > Coturnix japonica. The sequence continues at coordinate 26,520,451 of NC_140672.1, forward strand.
TGAGTCAGGGATGGTGCAGCCTAGATAGATCTAAGGGGGTATGACTTAGTTGGGGGTTGAATTGTTCTTACCGTGCTCTATATAACACTGTTCCGAAAAGAGAGAGTTTCTGAGCTGAGGTTCAAGCCAAAAAGGGAAATCCCCAAGTCAATTTTGATCAGTCACAGGAGGCACCAGTAACAATATCAGTTGCCCCTGTGGAAGGCAAGAAATGGAAATGGATGTCCTCACGTCTAGAACGGAAAAAATGAAGTGGAGGAGAAGGCAACAGAAGATCCAGGTGACAGGTCTGGATCAGTACTGAGAAAGGCAAAAGGAAAAGTGGCGTGAAGAAGAGAGTGATGAGGAGGAAATCTCTATTACTGTTTGTCGACCCCTGAAGATGACTGAAATCGAAGGCGTAAGAAAGGAGTTCACACGGCACCAGAATGAATCTCTTGTTACCTGGTTTCTTCGCTGTTGGGACAGCTGGGACGGTAGCTTGTTGTGATGTGACAGGCCCTTCCCCATATTCTGGAAGAATCTTAGTGTAATACAGTGGGTGTAGACAAAAAGGCGTAGGTTATATAAGGATGTGTCTGTTTCAATAAATCGCCATTTTGCCACTTCATCTCCTTGGTGTCACTTGGTAATTGGCCTAGCTGCTGCTTCAGTTGAAGGCGAGAGATCGTAAAGAAATTAACGATCATAAAGCCTTCATGTGTATCATTAAAAATCTCAGCTATTAGACACAAGTGCTTTCCAGCTCAAGCAAGGAACAACAGTACAATTGCACTGCATGTTTCCTTGTGGCGTTACCTACGTGACCACAGAGAAGACATGAGGAAGTGGCATGACCAGCCTACTCCTGTACTATTAGCACGGGTGAGAGAACTACAAAACAGTCCAACCACCAGTACAGCTGCTCCAGTTATCACAGGTAACCAATAGAGGGGCCCTGCCCTCAGTCAAGGGAGTGGAAGGGATAATAGAGTTTATTGGACTGTGTGGATTTGATGGCCTAGCACATCAGAACCACAGAAATATAAGGCATTGGAGGATACGGGTGCACAGTGCACCCTAATGCCCTCCAGTCATGAAGGGACAGAATCAATCCATATTTCTGGATATCTCTCAAGAATTGACTGTGCTGGAGGCTGAAATAAGCCTCAGTGGTAAAGACTGGAAAAAACATCCTATGTGAGTGGCCCAGGGTTTCCGTTCATACTTGGTATTGATTACCTCAGAAGAGGGCATTTCAAGGATACTAAGGGGTATCACTGGGCCTTTGGAATCGCTGCTGTAGATACGGACAACATTAAGCAGCTGTCATTTTTACCTGGCCTGTCAGAGGACCCGTCTGTTGTGAGGCTGCTACGAGTAAAAATAAAAGAGCAGAAGGTACCGATTGCTACAAAGACAGTGCACAGACGGCAGTATCGCACCAACAGGGATTCCTTGCTCCCCATTCATGATTTGATTCGCCAGTTGGAGAATCAGGGAGTGATCAGTAAAACTCACTCACCTTTTAACAGTCCCATATGGCCATTGCGTAAAGCCAGTGGAGAATGGAGGCTGACAGTAGACTACCATGGCCTGAATGAGGTCACACCCCCACTGAGTGCTGCTGTGCTGGAGAGCAAATAATTCAAATTCTTCTATGAGCCAGTTTTGCTATTAAGTGAAGCAAAGTAAAAGGGCCTGCCCAGGAAATTCAGTTCTTAGGTATAAAGTGGCAGGATGGATGTCATCACATCCCAACAGTGATTGACAAAATCACTGCCATGTCTCCACCAACTAGCAAGAAAGAGACACAATCTTTCCTGGGTGCAGTGGGCTTTTGGAGGATGCACATTCCAAACTACAGCCTCATTGTAAGCCCCCTTTATCAGGTTATGCAGAAGAAGAATGATTTTGCATAGGGCCCAGAGCAGCAGCAGGCTTTTGAACAGATTAAACAGGAGATAGCCTGTGCCGTGGACCTGGGGCCAGTACGGACTGGACAGGATGTAAAGAACATCCTCTATACAGCTGCTGGAGAGAAAGGTCCCACTTGGAGTTTGTGGCAAAGAGCCTCAGGAGGGACCCAAGGCTGACCCCTGGGATTTTGGAGCTGAGCGTACAAGGGGTCTGAAGAGTGCTACACTCCAACTGAGAAGGAGATCTTAGCCACGTATAAGGGGGATCGGGCTGCTTCCGAAGTAGCTGTGTCATGGTTTAATAATTTTGTAATTTTTGCTATCAGTATTCCACATCATAACATCATATAAAGCATGAATAATTTTACTGAATCTGCAACTTACAGAAGAAGACTACATCTCCCAGGGAACAACACGATAGGTCACGGGACCTGGACTCTATATTAACTCTGTCGCAGAACAGACTGACGTCTTTCGAGTTCTGGCGTTCAGGGGAGTGTGTGGGAGCCTTCAGCCGTTCGCCTAGATTCACAGTAGGCCTCTCGGTTACGGGACTCATTCTCTCTCCTATTTTGCTTGATTCGTTAGCTCAATTTTCAATTTTCAATTATATTGTATTATATTGTGTTATCCGGTATTTCGATATAGTATTCAGTAAATAAGTGTGCCTCCTTAGATCGTTGCCGCTGTTTTCTTTTCCTAATTAACTTTTTCCTTTTCGGCCTAGGGCCCCTCCGGGGCCCACGGCCCCTGTCACGGACGCAGGTGGATTTTTAGTTCAAACCGTGACAGATTTTGGTGGAGGATGCGGGCATACTGAGTTGCTGTTTTTCTGTGTTTTCTTCTGTTGCTCTTTTAGCTTTTAACAGAGCTACGAGGTTTTTTTCCCTGTTAAGGAGCTATCTCGTGTTTGCGGTTCTGCACCTGCGAGCTTGACCTTGAAAGTCCAGGCGGACTGCCAATACTCCGGTATATTTTATAAACACTGCTGAGCTTTGTTTTCTTTTACTTTTTTTCTATTGGAGGAAAAAAAATGTTTTCTCTACTAAATTTGTTTTACCAGGGACTGTGTGCCATTGGTTCCTTTTTTGAGACGCTCCGAACATATTGGGTCATGTTTAAGCTGGCCACTTTTTCTTATGGAGCTATACAATTGTATAATGGATTGAAAGCATGGTTAGCAATGCTCACTTCGTATCTGCATACAGCTCCAGAGGGAGCAACTAATGCAACTAATTATACAGAAATGGTGATTTTTAAGCGTGCTCCTCTTTCTTTCTATGAATCCTTTATGCAGTTTTTGAATGATCAGTGGGCCACACTCTTAATCTCCCTGATCTTATTGTTGATTATTGTAATAATCTCACTCAGTATCTGGATTTATAACATCCGGAGGAAGTCTTCCCTAGAACCAGAGAATACTGAGTGGCAGGGAGTGTGGAGAGGCTTTGAAGAGATTCTCAAAGGACAGACATCTTCAGTGTTATGGAGCTTCACTCCTGAACACTTGAAGTATCCTGAGAGTTTGATTGCATATTTGAGGCAGGAATGTTGTGGCTCAGGCAGATCTCAGGAGGCACAAATGATTTTGGGCCTAGCTAATGCTTATCGGGCCTTATTCAATACCATTCCTGAGAGGGAAGTTTTTGAAGCTGAGAGAGAGAGTCTCAGGGCCGAGAAGGAGAGTCTTAGAGCTGAGGCAGAAAAACTTTGGACTGAGAAAGTAGAGAGAGAAAAAGCTTTTGAAGCTGAGAGAAAAGATCTCCTGTACCAACGAGACTCAATCTGGTACGAGAAGGAGAGTCTTAGAGCTGACGCAGAAAAACTTTGGGATGAGAAGGTAGAGAGAGAAAAAGCTTTTGAAGCTGAGAGAAAAGATCTCCTGTACCAACGAGACTCAATCTGGTACGAGAAAGAGAATCTTAGAGCTGACGCAGAAAAACTTTGGGATGAGAAAAGCTCCCTGCAATCCCAACTCAACACTCTCCAGTCCAAGCACAGTGCCCTCTGGTCCGAGCATGACACTCTCCAGACTGAGTGTGATGCCCTCTGGTCCGAGCACGACACTCTCCAGTCCGAGCACAGCACCCTCCGGTCCGAGCACGACACTCTCCAGTCCGAACACGGCGCCCTCCGGTCCGAGTACAACACTCTCCAGACTGAGCGCGATGCCCTCCGGACCGAGCACAATGCCCTCCAGACTGAGCACAATACTCTCCAGTCCAAGTATGACGCCCTCCAGTCTGAGTGCGGCACCCTCCAGGCCAAGCACGATGCCTTCCAATCCAACTGCGACACCCTCCAGTCCAAGCACAACACTCTTCAGTCCGAGCAAAATGCCCTCCAGTCCAAGCATAACGCTCTTCAGACCGAGCACAATGCCCTCCGGACCGAGCTCAACACTCTCCAGACTGAGCACACTGCCCTCCAGGCCGAGCATAACGTCCTCCGGTTCGGGCACAACACTCTCCAGTCCAACTACAACAGCCTCCAGACTGAGCTTGGTGCCGTCCAGTTTGAGCGGAACGCTCTCTGAGACCAGCTATGTGCCCTCCAGGGTGAGTTGAATGTATTTAACCAACTACCAGGGACACATGTAGTCCAAATTGGCCAGCCACTGGGGGCACATGTAGTTCAATTTGACCAGCCACCGGGGGCACATGTAGTCCAATTGGACCAACCATCGGGGACACCAGATACAATGTTGATTGCCCCTGTAAGAGGGCGAAAGACAAAAAAAGTTTCAACTCAGTTAGAGAAAATGCAGAAGGAGTTAGAAGAGCGGAGGGAGTTAGGAGAGCAGGACTCAGGAGACTCAGGGGACTCGGGAGAGCAGGGGAAGTCAGAAGACCAGAAGAAGTTGGAGGAGCAGAGGATGTTAGAGGGGTATAAGAAGATGATAGAGGAGCAGAAGATGATAGAGGAGCAGAAGAAGTTAGAGGAGCAGAGAAAGTTAGGAGAGAGGAAAAAGAAGGAGGGTTACCTGGAGGAAATAACACAAGCATCAGGGTCAGGGTCAGAGTCAGAAGAGGAGCCAAAAGCTACTTTTTCTTTACGAGAATTTCTCAAGTCCAAACTTATAGATGGGGCAGCCTCATCAACACAGTTGCCACCATCAACACCTGGGACTCTTGATAGAGCAAAAGGTGAGCAAAGTATTACGACCATTATTGATTGATCTTTTAAACTGAGTGAAATTCGAGATCTAAGAAAGGATTACACACGTCAGCCAAAAGAAAATATGGTCACTTGGTTACTTTGCTGCTGGGACAATGGTGCCAACAGTGCGTGGCTCAATGCCAGTGAAGCTCGCCAACTGGGTAGCATTTCCAGGGACTCACGTGTGGACAGAGGTATTGGCACATGCCAAAATCGGTCCTACACCCTCTGGAAGCGGATGTTGATAGCGGTAAGAGATAGATTCCCCTTTAAACGGGACTTGGAGCCTGAGAGAAAGAAATGGACTGATATTGAGAAAGGTATCCAATTTTTGAGAGAAAATGCTCTGGTGGAAATGCTATACAGCCGCGAGTTCAATCGTAATGATCCAGACCAATTACATGATCCTGAAGCAGTCCGCGTTCCACAACAAATGTGGCGTGACTTTACAAAAGCAGCTCCTGAAAAGCATGCCAGTGCACTTGCATTAGTATATGGCAAAGGGGACAGGAAACCCTTTGTGAATGAACTAATTGGCAGACTTCAGGAACTTGAATTATTTATAAGCGCCACAGAAGTTAATCTGTATACTTCAGCCATTATCAAAATTGTGGAAAGATTAAACGAAGTGGAGGGAACACAAAATGATATTATTGACAAATTGGCTAATGTGCCTGATGTAGATGAATCCACGGTGGTACAAGATGATGGAAACCAGGATTTCCACAATCGCCTATTGAGGAAGCTAAACAACATGAGTTCCTCTCGACCTGTATCATCGAAAATCTCAACCATTAAAAAGAGACGTCCTCGTATTCAAGCAAATGATGATGATAAGTCACCTCGAATCAACAATGAGACTACACATCTTGCCTTGTTGCTTTTCCTCTGTAGTCATGGGGAGGACATGAAGAAGTGGTGTAATTCATCCACTTCTGCACTTCAGGCACGAGTGAAAGAATTACAAGGTGAAACAACTACCAAGGTGAACTCTTCCAAGAAGGGGAGAGTTCCAGTTGCTGCAAGTCAACGAGGTAAACAATAGAGGGACCCTGCCCCCAGCCAGGGGGGGGAAAGGGACAATAGAGTATACTGGACTGTGTGGATTAAGTGGCCTGGCACATCTTGACCACAGAAATATAAAGCCTTGGTGGACACTGATGCACAATGCACCCTAATGCCCTCAAGTCACCAAGGGACACAACCAATATATATCCATGGAGTGACTGGGGGTTCCCAAGAATTGACTATGTTGGAGGCCGAAATAAGCCTCACTGGTAAAAACTGGCGAAGGCACCCTATTGTGACTGGTCCAGAGGCTCCATGTATACTGGGAATCGATTACCTTAGGATGGGATATTTCAAGGATCCCAAGGGGTATCGATGGGCCTTTGGGATAGCTGCTGTAAACACAAATGGTGTTAAGCAGCTGTCAACTTTACCTGGTCTGTCAGATGATCCTTCTGCTGTGGGGTTGCACCAGGTAAAAGACCAAGAGGTACCAATTGCCACCAGAGTGGTTCACAGACGGCAGTACCGCACCAATAGGGACTCATTGCTCCCCATTCACAAGCTAATTCGCCAATTAGAAAATCAGGGAGTGATTAGCAAAACGCACTCGCCTTTTAACAGCCCCATATGGCCAGTGCGTAAAACCAGTGGGGAATGGAGGCTGACGGTAGATTACCGTGGCCTGAATGAAGTTACACCTCCATTAAGTGCTGCTGTACCAGACATGCTAGAACTCCAGTATGAATTGGAGTCAAAAGAAGCTAGGTGGTATGCCACCATTGATATTGCTAATGCCTTCTTTTCCATCCCATTGGCTGCAAAATGTAGGCCACAGTTTGCTTTTACCTGGAGAGGTATTCAGTATACCTGGAACCGTTTACCCCAGGGTTGGAAGCACAGCCCAACAATTTGCCATGGATTAATCCAAGCTGTTTTGGAACAGGGTAATGCTCCTGAGCACTTGCAGTATATTGATGACATTGTAGTGTGGGGCCATACAGCAGCAGAGGTTTCCAAGAAAGGGAAACAGATAATCCAAATTCTTTTGAAAGCTGTTTTTGCCATTAAGCACAGCAAGGTGAAGGGGCCTGCCCAGGAAATCCAGTTCTTAGGTATAAAATGGCAAGATGGACGTCGTCACATCCCAGCGGATGTGATTGACAAAATCACTGCTATGTCTCCGGCCACAAATAAAAGAGAGACCCAATCTTTTCTGGGAGTAGTGGGCTTTTGGAGAATGCATGTCCCAAACTACAGCCACATAGTGAGCCCTCTCTATCAGGTAACACGGAAGAAGAATAATTACTCATGGGGTCCTGAGCAGCAGCAGGCTTTTGAGCAGAGAAAACAAGAGATAGCCCGTGCCGTGGCCTTGGGGCCGGTACGGACGGGACAGGATGTGAAGAACATCCTCTACACTGCTGCTGGAGAGAAAGGTCCCACCTGGAGTTTGTGGCAAAGAGCCTCAGGAGAGACCCGAGGCCGACCCCTAGGATTTTGGAGTCGAGCATATAAAGGGTCTGAGGAGCGCTACACTCCGACTGAGAAGGAGATCTTAGCCGTGTATGAGGGGGTTCGGGCTGCTTCTGAAGTAGTTGGGACAGAGGTTCAGCTTCTTCTAGCACCTCGCTTGCCAGTAATAAACTGGATGTTTAAAGGACAGGTTCCCTCCACCCATCATGCTACTGATGCCACTTGGAGTAAGTGGATTTCATTAATTACTCAACGAGCTCGAATGGGAAAACTCAGCCGTCCTGGAATTCTAGAAGTGATCATGGACTGGCCTGAGAGTAAAAAAATTGAAACACCACCTACGAAGAGGTATCACGTGCTAAAGAGGCACCACCATACAATGAGCTACCAGAAAACGAAAAGAAATTTGCCCTATTCACAGACGGATCATGTCGTATTGTAGGGAAGCATCGCAGATGGAAAGCTGCTGTATGGAGCCCCACACGACAAGTTGCAGAGGCCACTGAAGGTAAAGGAGAATCAAGTCAATTCGCAGAGGTAAAGGCTGTTCAGCTGGCTTTAGATGTGGCTGAACGGGAGAGGTGGCCAATGCTTCATCTTTATACTGATTCATGGATGGTGGCAAATGCCTTATGGGGGTGGTTGCAACAGTGGGAGGATGATAATTGGCAACGAAAGGGTAAACCTGTTTGGGCTGCTGAACTGTGGAAAGACATTGCTGCCCGAATAAGGAACATTGTTGTAAAGGTGCGCCATGTAGATGCTCATGTGCCTAAAAGTAAGGCTACTGAAGAACATAAAAATAACCATCAGGTTGATCGAGCTGCCAAAATTGAGGTGGCTCAAATAGACTTGGACTGGCAGAACAAGGGTGAATTATTCCTAGCTCGGTGGGCCCATGAGACTTCAGGTCATCAAGGAAGGGATGCAACATATAAGTGGGCCAGAGACCGAGGGGTGGACTTAACTATGGACGCTATTGCTCAGGTTATTCATGATTGTGAAACATGCGCCATAATTAAACAAGCCAAGAGGATGAAACCTTTTTGGGGGGAAGGGCGATGGCAAAAGTATAAATATGGAGAGGCATGGCAGGTTGATTATATCACCTTGCCACGATCTCGCAATGGTAAGCGTTATGTACTCACCATGGTGGAGGCAACCACTGGGTGGCTCGAAACATACGCAGTACCCCATGCTACCGCCCGAAACACCATATTAGGGTTGGAAAAGCAAATCCTGTGGCGGCATGGCACTCCAGAAAGAATTGAATCAGATAATGGGACCCATTTTAAAAATTCCCTTGTAACCACTTGGGCCAAAAATCATGGCATTGAGTGGATTTACCATATTCCCTATCATGCACCAGCTTCTGGTAAGATTGAACGATTCAATGGGTTGTTGAAAACTATGTTGAAAGCAATGGGTGGCGGAACGTATAAAAATTGGGAGAACCATTTAGCAGAAGCCACCTGGTTGGTCAACACTCGAGGATCTAGTAATCGTAATGGTCCTAACCAATCCAGCTCCCTACGTACCGTGGTGGGAGATAAGGTTCCTGTAGTACACATAAAGAGTGTGTTGGGGAAAACAGTTTGGGTCCTTTCTGGGCACCGCAGAAGATCAAGTGCATCAAACTATGGGGGAGTGTGCACAGGAGGGCATTGGAACTGAGAGATCAGAGATTCAGAGTTACATTGGGATTGACTGCTAGTTAAGACGGGGCCCTTCTCACATCCCACATCCTGTGATGAGACACAGGGCACATGTGGGTTATGAACTTGACAGCATTTCTGCAACACATGCAGAGCCTGGGATCTTCCCTTCCCATGTCTTTCACTTAACATCATATAGATTTCCAACTCACTGCCACAGGAAGTGTCCTGAGCCAACATGAGAGACAGGATCTCCATGCCAAGGGTCTGGGAATCAGGTCTTGTCCTGTTTGCTTTTTAAGACAAAGGAGGATTTTCTTAGCATCAGAGCCACCATACCAGTGCCTCTGCCTGACTGGAGTCATGGCTTCCAATTATCTGCTCTAACAAGTCCCTTGGGAAGCTTGCTTGCTAATGGCCCTCAGTGGGCCCATTAATACTCCAAGAAACTTCACTGTTACTTCTGACTTTGTCTTGCCAAGTACTTTATGCAAACTTCTCTCTGCACTGGAGGTTGATGGACTCAGCACCAAATGCACCCTGGGGCCCATTATAAACTAAAGAGCCTCTTGTGCCTTGTGCCTTCCTGTTGTCTTCTTCAGGTTTTCAGAACGTGTTCAGCAAAATGGAGAGAGCTTAAAGAGCAAGAATCCAAAATGCATTTAATGTCTGTTTATTTATAGTTTGTTTTATACAAGAAGTTTAAGAAGCACTTTGCAACTGATGTCAATGCAGGATGTCCCCAATGAGTTCTATTCTGTTGCTGTGTGGACAAAGTTCCTCCTCAACCTCCCCACCCCTCTTCTACTCTCATTGGCCCCATGGGACTTGCATCACTTTTCCTCACATCACTCTTCTCTGTTGTCACCCACTCAGTGTTAAACCTCCTTTGTACAAACTCCCACTGGCTTTCCACAGAGAACCAGCTGCACACAGAAAAAGAAAGATTTCTCTTTATTTATGGCCAACAAACAGAAGGAAAGGTGATGCAATTGAATGAACAGAAAAACACAGTGATCAATTGCATGCCACGTCCAAGCTGCTTCTATTGAGGTTTATCTTTCTTAGGGAATATTTGCACAAGAAATGAGTTAGACACTGATAGGATGGGATAGATAAAATCATGGTGAAGGACTTGACAACAGATTTTTGAGGAATGGAGAAAATTCCAGTAATCTCCCTGGGATAGATCAACCAGGGAGTTGGGAGGTATCAACGTAAAATTGAACAGGACTTGTGAGTATTTCACACACTGAGCATGAAAAATTAAAAAGAGAAAAAGAAAAAAAAAAAGAGAAAGGATGAAAGGAAAAGGAAAATTAAAAGGAAAAGGAGAAGAAAACGACATAGCAAAAGAAAAAGAAAGAGAAAATGAAAAGATAGGAAGGGATAGAATCACGGTGAAGAAGTTGAGAACACAGTCCATCAGACTTTGGTGAGATGGAGCAAACTTGAGTCATCCCCCTACAAGTCAGAAATCAGACCGATAATTGTGAGGTATCTGACTGAACAAAGACAAGGGATGGGGAAATCTGGCAGGCTGTGACAGGAGCGTGTGTCTAAATGGCCTGCTGAAAACATGCCCTTAACCACGTCCATTTATTTAGGAGAGCTGTGTGGAGAATGTTTATGCAGAATGGCTTCATGAGAAAGGACATGAAGAGATTCCACTAGTTAAATTGTGAAAGAATGAACGGGACTGAAGACAAAGACGGTCTATTCTAGGGCCGATCACAGGCTAGGCAGCTGACAAGAAATCAGGATGTGAAAAGACAGGGTATGTAGCTAAAGAAGAAATATGTATCTAGAGGCAAGGACGGCCTGAGGGAAAAGCAAGATGTGTAGCAAGGTGTAGACAGAGCTGCAAAGAAAAAGTATCCATAAGACTAACCACAAAGGTCAGATGAAGTAATGTGTAACCCACCAATCCTGAGCTTTACTTTTGCAATATGCATGAACTTATTACTGATTGTATAAATGAGATGCTGTAACACCTAATAAACGAGACTTGTTGACCATGATAGCATGAGACTTGTCTCCCGCGGTTACTTCCAACAAAGCTGTGTTACAGAAAGTCAGAATTTCTATACGTCCTTATCAAACTAGTTTTTTCTTCTTTTAGTTTGACTCCTGACTTTAACTTTGAAATCAGACAAAGACCTTACAGTAGCAGACGTATCTGATGAAGAATTCACCATTTGTTTACTGTTACAGCATGAAATGATTTGTAAAATGAGTACAGAGCAGGTAAAGAACATCTACCATGTGAAATCAAGGATCATCCATTCCTGCCCTAAACACACAGTTATTCACCGAAAAAATTCTCCCTCTACATATCCAAAAGCTGATTTTAACAGAAATCAGAGCATAGACAGAAACACACAATCAAAATTAAAATGTTTCTTTGTGAGTCATTATGAAGTTAATAAAACATTTAATAAACACAGTGAGTCCGAGCTTCAGAGATGCTTTGTGTTTTTATTTATTTATCTAGCCGGAAGAATGTACACACACATTTCCTTGGACTGTGGTATTGAGAGATACACTTAAAGCAATCAAGCTGAAGTATAACAGAAGTATATCTAAAGCACCTTTCTTGAAGGACGGCAGGATCACTGAGGATAAGATAATACAGAGCCTTAAATGAGAAGGATCAGAAGGACCAACCAACCTGTATAGCATTTCAGAGTGTAGCTGGTTCTTAGAAGAACGAATGACTCTATGGTTCTATGATTCTGTGACTTAAGGTTGGAAAAGACCACTGAAGGTCATCTAGTTCAACCATCAACCCACTCCCAGCATGCCCACTATGTCCCTCAGAGCCACATCTACACGTTTCTTGGACGTCTGCAGGGATGGTGATTCCACCATCACCCTGGGCAAACCTTTCCAATACCTAATGACTATTTTTGAGAAGTTGTTTCTCCGAACATCCAGTAGAACCTCTCCTGGCACAACTCTAAGCCACTCCCTCTTGTCCTGTCACTAGTTACACACAAAAAGAGGTTGAACCTCACCTCACCACAACCCCCCTTCAGGAAGTTGTAGAGAGCAATGAGGTCTCCCCCCAAGCCTCCTCTTCGCTGGACTAAATACCCCCAGCTTCCTCAGCTGCTCCTCACAAGACTTATGCTCCAGACCCCACACCAGCCTCATTACCATTCTATGAACATGTGCCAGGGTCTTTCTTGTAGTGAGGGGGCCCAAAAATGAACACAGTACTCAAGTCACAGCTTCACCAGTGCCAAGTACTGAGAGATTATCACCTCCCTGGTCCTGCTGGCAACACTATTTCTAATACAAGCCAGGCCTTCTAGGCTACCAGGCACACTGCTGGCTCACATTCATCTGGCTGTCAACGAACACCACCAGAATCTAGATTCTAGCCACAAGCCTGCAAAATGGAGTGGCATGATACTGTGATCAAAGTGCAGTAGCTGGCACTTGACTTTGTTGAAGCTTATACAATTGCCTTCAGCCCATTGATCCAGCCAATTCAGATCCCTCTGTAAGGCCTTCCTACTCTCAGGCAAATCAACACTTCCTTCCAGCGTGGAGGCATCTGCAAACTCACTGAGGATACACTCAATCCCCCCATCCAGATCATCAATAAAGATATTAAACAGGACCTACCCCTATACTGACGCCTGGGGAAAAAAAAAAAAAAAAGTCAATTAATGAAGCTGGGAAACAGCACAACATTAGGCACCTCTTTGTATTCTAAGTGAGACAAGAAAGAATATTTTCCACTTTAAATTCACAGTATGTAATTAGCAACAGGATAATAGTTATCTATAAATACCTACAAAATCCTTTTACTGAAGGCTTGTTTTGTTCTGGAGACAAACCATCTGTGCATTCCACTCAGAATCTGTATTTAGAAATGCTCTGACTTATGTCATTGATATCAGATCAAAAGAACCACAAGCTAAAAACTGCTAACAAAGATAAGAACCAGCTTAAGTCGATCTGCATATACTAAAAGTTTAACTCTCACTGGGTTAGTAGAAAAAAACTACAGTACTGGAATGTAGAGGATTTTACAGACACTTTACACCTGTGTTTTTAACTGTGTATCTGAAGCCCAGGCTGCCCAGCAAAGCCACCAGGTGGCACGAACACATAGTACCAGAGGTGCTTTCTCTCACCATCCCTCAGCAAAGGCACTGCCCCAAAACAAACTGTGCGATCAACCTACCAAATGACAGAAGCACAAAATCATTTATCTGAAATGAATCTGAAAATATCTGGCAAACCAATACCCTTCATAAAAAGAGGAAGAGATGATTAACAAAAAAAATACATTCTATTTCCTCACAATTATTGGGTTCAACTTCAGGCATCTTTTTATTCACTCAACATATCCTTTAAAAATCAGGTCACAGTAGCAGCCCCTGTTTTGTTACACAAGATGAAGAGCAGTCATGCCCTGCCCGGCATTAGAGTTCTCATCACCTGTTAACTCATCTGCGAGCTCATATGCAGCAATAATGTATAGATCAATCAGGAAATTAAAAAACAAATAAAAAACCAGCAGGATGCCATAAATGTTGCACTGATTCAGCAACAGGAGATAGTATTTACCTATTTGTGGCATTCGACTCTAAGACAAGATCAAACCATTTCAGAAACAATAAATGTCAAAAACCCTCTCAAATCTGTATCAAAGAGCATCAAGACCTCCAAAACATTGTACCCTAGAGCTTAAACTCTCAGGAAAGAAGATGATACATACATACAAGAAAACACTTTAAGGCTGTCAGAGAGAAGACACCTACTACATTAAAGCATTGCAACTCGATCCTTGCAACACTGCAGTACTTGCAGTCTTTACAGTTGGCTGAATTCCATTTCTAGACCATCAGAAGAGCAGTAGAACAGGTGCCATTTGTAAACAGTGAGCTCTTCAGGAGTACAAGATGGATATTAACACTACCCAGCAAATGCATGCCTTGGGCAACAAATACATGAGCTCTACTTCACAGCGTCAATTGATGTGATATCTAAAGTATTCATAAATAATATCCACATATACTATTGGTTCCATTTAAATCTAATCAGAACTTGGTACAGTGTATATTAACAGTACAAAATTGCAAAAACGGCTTTCAAGTTAAATTTTTCAATACATGGTCCTTCTACAAGGAATATAATGATTACACCCTAAAACTTGAAATAGCATATCCATGCATCACTTAGATTGATCAGAGGGATTAATAATTCTTTTGACAAATGAAATGGATGCGACAAGTGACAGAAAGTACTGAACACACAAGAACTTGACGTGCGTGAAAACAGAGGACACTCAAAGTCCATGACGTGTTAAATCACCACTAAGATCATCACGTCCATCTATCAGAGACAAACATGAACTTTTATTGAATACTACACGCCATACGTGTTTTGCATGTGTGTAATGGCCAGGGAGACCTGTGGGGGGTCATGGGATCACATGGCTGAGGCCCCACTCTGGTAGGAAACACCCATGCCAAGCACATGAGATGTGGGGAAGGGAGAGGGCAGCGGCACTGGGAAAAGCCCAGAAACTTGAGCTGGGGCTGGAGCACGTGCTGCGGGTGAGGACGGCTCACTGTGATGAGCCAGCAGTGGACTGCGGCATCGCTGTGAGACGGGCAGTGATGTACCCAAGCGAAGGTCAAGCAAAGTTGATGCCCAGCAGCTTGGCCAAGCCATGGTTGGAGACATCACCAGGCAACAACAGATTGTGACCCCATAGGCCACGCCGGCTTTGACGCGGGCGCAGCAGCTCAGCCCAGCAGTTCGTGCCTGGCCTCCGACCGAGCGTGTGTGCGAGGACTGGAGTGTGGACAGGGCGAGCTTTGGTGCTGGAAAGTGCTCTGGGTGCTGTTAGCACAGCTCCCAGCGGCCTTCTCAGAGCCATTTGTTCTTTCCCTGAGCCTGCCGGGAGCAGGCAGACGGGACATCCTAGAGAAAAAAGCGTGTGCAGCAGCACATGTAGGCGGCACAGAGACTGGCAGCGGGGGGGGCACAACTTGAGGGACCCTTCCCAGGCCGGAGTCTGACTAATGTCTCTTGTCCTCTTCCAGCGTGTCACCTGCTGCTGCTGCTGCAGCGTTAGTGCTGGGGAGCACGTTACCATCTCCCGCTCCCACTGGCCCACCGCAACTGGTGGAAGGATGGAGGCAGAGTTTGAGACCCGCTGCCTCGTGTGCCTGGAGAACTGGGACAGCGCAGCATACGCCATGCCTTGCTGCCACCAGTTCTGCTTCCGCTGCATCCAGCGGTGGACAAGCACCAGGCCCCAGTGTCCGCTGTGCAAACGGGATGTGAAGACCATCATTCACTCCGTGCAAGCAGACGACAACTACAAGGAGGTGGAGGTCAGACCAGCTGCACAGGCATCCGTTGCTACACGGAGACCCGCACTCCACCACGCATCCCGGCCATGGCCTGCAGTGCCCACGCATCCTCTGGGCGGCCTCTCCCCTGCCACCTGGGCTTCCCTCTTCAGGGAGCACCCGGCCCTGCTGCGGCCCCTGCGGTCCTGGCTGCGCCAGAACCTGCACCGCATCCTGGGCACCGAGGGGCCACAGGCAAATATCCTGGTTGACAGTGTCATCTGGGCCCTGCTCCTCGTAGGCTTGGCAGAGGGGATCCTGATAGAAATGCTGGATCCTGACCTGCACGGACACACGGTGACCTTTGTGAGGCACTTCATCGCCTTTGCGGTGCGGAGGTGCAGCCGGGTGGCAGGCCACTTCCTGGGCCTCAACATCCCCCCTGCTCCTGAGACACAGGAGGCCACAGCAGCAGAGCCCAGAGCTGCCACACCAGAGGAGCCACCTGTCCCTGGCTCAGCACCCTCCAGCAGCCCTGCCAGCTCCAACAGGGACGAAATGCTGGGCAGGGCAACACAAGAGGTTCGTGGGCATCCCAGCCGCCCACACGGCAACCCTGCAACTGTCACCACAGAGCAGGCAGCAACTCAGGAGGAGCCAGGAGAGCCTGTGGCAGGGCCCTCCGGCACCAGCCCACCTGAGGGGACCCGGCGAGCCCCGAAGAGGAAGGCCGGCGACTCACAGGCCTCAGCACCATCAAAGAAGAGGCCGCCACGCCGGCAGCAATAGAAGAGCCCATGGGGCAGCTGAGGAGGCGGGGGCCAGGTAGCACCTGGGACACACACTGGCCCCAACGGACCCTTGTCATCACCGTCCAATTCAACCTCAAATAGAAAACAGAAAGACTGCAAACAATAAATTAACATTGAAAAAAACTGAAAAACAAAGTGTTGGTATTGAGTGTTGGTATTGATAACAGCACAGCTGTTGACGCTTCCCCATCCTTGACGCTCTCTCCCCTTTTTCCTACTGCCGTGCAACTGCTGCCACTGTTGCATTCCAGACACGAACCCCACGGGCTTCAGAGAGGGCAATGGCAAATCTCTGCTCCTGGGGACCAACATCCACAGGCCGTGCTACAGCTGGGGTCAGCCAGCTGGAGCAGAACCACCAGTCCTGCTGGACACCAGGCTGAACCTGCAAGGAACCCACCCGGGCTGCCTTGCCGAACGCTGTCCTGGGCTGCGTGAGGCCAGGTGCCACCCGTGGGTGAAGGGCGGTTATCCCGCCCTCTGCTCAGCCCTGAGGAGGTCACAGCTGGAGCGCTGGGACCGCAGCTGGGCTACCCAGCACAGGGGATAACAACACACTTCTTCCCATTACGAGTGGACCATTCGCTTCTACCACTCCAGATCCGCAGCCCATCCCTGTACAACCGCTCTTAAGTAGGGACCTATACACTTCCTTCTTTGCAGGCATTTGAAATGTCTCTACAGAAGACAAAACCAGACAAAAATCTTTCCGTGCCTATCCACACCACGTTCCTAAGACAACACAGCTTGTTCTTAAACACGGTAGTACGTACCCTTGGTTTACTGCACATCTGGTGAACAGAAAGTTCTCCAGCCTCACTACGGAATAAAGAACTCCACCATCATTCCCATGCTCCCTATGAAGCATACTGAGCTCCAACACTCACTCAGTCCCTCACTCAATCTTCCCCCTGCTAATGTTCTTCCATCTAATTCCACCTCACATCACAACACAAGCTGTCACAGCCTGGTGTACAGTCTCATCAAAGGGAACGCTGCTTGTTTGCCATCAGAATTCATTCAAAAATGAAACAATTCAACAACCATCAACCACTACTTTTCATATTACCTACAGGCAACAATGCCTGAAGAACTGGAGTGTCAGATGGCATGCAAGACATTAGAAGTTGGCTCGTAGGAATGAAAGAATTTCATGAGAGAACGGGGCTAATGACTCAAGGAGCGCCATAGACATCAAAGTTAACCACTGGAAGAACCGATGGGATTAATAACTCTTTTGACAAATGAAATGGATGCGACAAAAGACAGAAATTACTAATCACAAAAGAACTTGACGTGCGTGAAAACAGAGGACACTCAAAGTCCATGATGTGCTAAATCACCACTAAGATCATCACGTCCATCTATCAGAGACAAACATGAACTTTTATTGAATACTACACGCCATACGTGTTTTGCATGTGTGTAATGGCCAGGGAGACCTGTCAGATCTATGGGGCAGGAGCTACTGTGGGGCAGATGTGCATCAGATCTATGGGGCAGGAGATGCTGTGGGGATGATATGGGTCAGATCTATGGAGCAGGAGCAGCTGTGGAGATGATGAGGGTCAGAACTATGTGGTAGGAGATGATGTGGGACAATGTGGGTCAGATCTATGGGGCAGTTGCATCTGTGGGGCTAATTGGGGTAAGATCTATGGGGCAGGAGCACTTGTGGGTCAGATCTACGGAGGAGGAGCTGCTTTGGGGCTGATGTTGGTCAGATCTATGGGGCAGGAGCTGCTGTGGGGCATATGTGTATCAGATTTATGGGGCAGGAGCTGTTGTGGTGCACATGTGGGTCAGATCTATGGGGCAGGAGCTGCAGTGGGGCAGATGTAGGTCAGATCTATGGGGCAGGAGCTGCTGTGGGGCTGATTGGCGTCAGATCTATGGGGCAGGAGCTGCTCTGCGGCATATGTGGGTCAGATCTATGGGGCAGGAGCTGCTGTGGGGCAGATATGCTTCATATCTATGGGCAAGGAGCTGCTGTGGCACAGATCTATGGGGCAGAAGATGCAGTGGGGCAGATGTGCATCAGATCAATGGGGCAGGAGCTGCTGTGTGGCTGATGTGGTTCAGATCTATGGGGCAGGAGCTCATGTGGGGCTGATATGGCTCAGATCTACGGAGCAGGAGCAGCTTTGGTGCAGATGAGAGTCAGATCTATGGGGCAGTAGCTGCTGTGGGTCAGATCTATGGGGCAGGAGCAACTGTGGAGATGATGTGGGTCAGAACTATGTGGTAGGAGATGATGTGAGACAATGTGGGTCAGATCTATGTGGCAGGATCTGCTGTGCAGCTGATGCGGGTCCGATCTATGGGGCAGCAGCTGCTGTAGGGCTGATTGTGGTCAGATCTATGGGGCAGGAGCTGCTGTGGGGCACATGTGGGTCAGATATACGGGGCAGGAGTTGCTGTGGGGTAGATGTGGGTCAGATCTATGGGGCAGGTGCTGCTGTGGGGATGTTGTGGCTCAGATCTATGGGGCAGGAGCTGCTATGGGGCATATATGGGTGAGATATATGGGGCAGGAGCTGCTACGGGGATGATTGCGCTAAGATCAATAGGGCAGGAGCTGCTGTGAGGCAGATGTGGGTCAGATTTATTGGGAAGGATCTGCTGTGGGGTAGAGGTGGGTCAGATCAATGGGGCAGAAGCTGCTGTGGGGCAGAGGTGGGTCTGATCTATTGGGCAGGAGCTGCTGTGGGGCTGATGTGGGTCAGATCTACGGAGCAGGAGCTGCTCTGGGGCACATGTGGTTCAGGTCTATGGGGCAGGTGCTGCTGTGGGGCACATGTGGGTCAGATCTATGGGGCAGGAGCTGATGTGGGTCAGATCTGCGGGGCAGGAGCTGCTATGGGGCACATGTGTATCAGATCTATGGGGCAGGAGCTGCTGTGGGGCAGATGTAGGTCAGATCTATGGGTCAGGAACTGCTGTGGAGCTGATGTGGGTCAGATCTATGGGGCAGGAGCTGCTGTGGTGCTGCTTGGCGTCAGATCTATGGACAGGAGCTGCTTTGGTGCACATGTGGGTCAGATCTATGGGGCAGGAGATGCTGTGTGGCTGATATGGGTCAGATCTATGTGGCACGCGCTGCTGTGGGGTAGATGTGGGTCAGATCTATGGGGCAGGAATTGCTGTGTGGATGATGTGGCTCAGATCTATGGGGCAGGAGCTGCTATGGGGCAGATGTGGGTCAGATCTATGGGGCAGGAGCTGCAGTGGGGATGATTGCGGTAAGATCTACAGGGCAGGAGCTGCTGCGAGGCAGATGTGGGTCAGATCTATTGAGAAGGATCTGCTGTGGGGTAGAGGTGGGTCACATCAATGAGGCAGGAGCTGCTGTGGTCAGATGTGGGTCTGATCTACGGGGCAGAAGCTGCTGTGGGTCAGATCTATGGGGCAGGAGTTGCCGTGGGGCACATGTGGGTCGGATCTATGGGTCAGGAGCTGCTGTGGGGTAGATGTGGGTCAGATCTATGGGGCTGGAGCAGCTTTTGGGATGATGTGGCTAAGATATATGGAGCAGGAGCTGCTATGGGGCAGATGTGGGTGAGATATATGGGGCAGGATCTGATCTGGGGATGATTGCGGTAAGATCTATGGGGCAGGAGCTGCTGTGGGGTAGAGGTGGGTCAGATCAATGGGGCAGGACCTATGTGGGGCAGATGTGGTTCTTATCTATTGGGCAGGAGCTGCTGTGGGGAACATGTGGGTCAGGTCTATAAGGCAGGTGCTGCTGTGGGGCTAATTGGGGTAAGATCTATGGGGCAGGAGCTGATGTGGGTCAGATATATGGGGCAGGAGCTGCTGCGGGGCTGATGTGGGTCAGATCTATGGGGTAGAAGCTGCTATGGGACACATGTGTATCAGATCTATGGGGCAGTAGCTGTTGTGGGGCACATGTGGGTAAGATCTATGGGCCTGGAGCTGCTGTGGGGCAGATGTAGGTCAGATCAATGGGTCAGGAGCTGCTGTGGAGCTGATGTGGGTCAGATCTATGGGGCAGGAGATGCTGTGGGGCTGATTGGCATCAGATCTATGGGACAGGAGCTGCTGTGGTGCACATGTGGGTCAGATCTATGGGGCAGGAGCTGCTCTGCGGTATATGTGGGTCAGATCTATGGGGCAGGAGCTGCTGTGGGGCAGGTATGGTTCATATCTATGGGGCAGGAGATGTAGTGGGGCGGATGTGGATCAGATCTATGGGGCAGGAGCTGCTGTGGGGCTGATTTGGGTCAAATCTATGGGGCAGGAGCTGTTGTGGGTCAGATCTATGGGGCAGGAGCTGCTGTGGAGATGATGTGGATCAGAACTATGTGGTAGGAGATGATGTGGGACAATGTGGGTCAGATCTATGGGGCAGGAGCTGCTGTGGGGCACATGTGGTTCAGATCTATGGGGCAGGAGCTGCTGTGGAGCTGATGTGGGTCAGATCTATGGGGCAGGAGCTGCTGTAGGGCTGATTGGGGTCAGATCTATGGGGGAGGAGATGATGTGGGGCACATTTGTGTCAGATCTATGGGGCAGGAGTTGCTGTGGGGCACATGTGGGTCAGATCCAAGGGGGAGGCGCTGCTGTGGGGTATATGTGGGTCAGATCTATGGGGCAGGAGCTGCTGTGACTGATGTGGCTCAGATCTATGGGGTAGGAGCTGCTATGAGGCAGATTTGGGTCAGGTATATGGGGCAGGAGCTGCTGTGGGGCTGATTGCGGTAAGATCTATAGGGCAGGAGCTGCTGTGAGGCAGATGTGGGTCAGATCTATTGGGAAGGATCTGCTGTGGGGTAGAGGTGGGTCAGATCTATGGGGCAGAAGCTGCTGTGGGGTAGATGTGGGTCAGATCTATGGGGCAGGCGCTGCTGTGGGGCAGATGTGGGTCAGATCTATGAGGCACGAGGTGCTGTGGGGCTGATAGGGGTCAGATCTGTTGGGAAGGATCTGCTGTGGGGTAGAGGTGGGTCAGATCTATGGGGCAGAAGCTGCTGTGGGGTAGATGTGGATCAGATCTATGTGGCAGGAGCTTCTATGGGGCTGATGTGGGCCAGATCTATGGGGCAGGATCTGCTGTGGGTCACATGTGCGTCAGATCTATGGGGCAGGAGCTGCTGTGGGGCAGATGTGGGTCAGATCTATGGTGCAGGAGCTGCTGTGGGGCAGATGTGGGTCAGATCTATGGGTAGTAGCTGCTGTGGGGCAGATGTGGGTCTGATCTATGGGGCAGGAGCTGCTCTGGATCACATGAGGGTCAGATATATGGGGCAGGAGCTGCTGTGGGGATGATTTGGGTCAGATCTATGGGGCAGGAGCTGCTATGGGGCAGATGTGGGTCAGATATATGGGGCAGGAGCTGCTGTGGGGCAGATGTGGGTCTGATCTATGGGGCAGGAGTTGCTGTGGGGCTGATGTGGGTCAGTTCTATGGGGCAGGAGCTGCTGTGTGGCTGATGAGGGTCAGATCTATGGGGCAGGAGCTGCTGTGTGGCTGATGATTTGGGTCAGATCTATGGGGCAGTAGCTGCTGTGGGGCTGATGTTGGTCAGATCTATGGGGCAGGAGCTGCTGTGGGGCAGATGTGGGTCAGATCTATGGGGCAGGAGCTGCTGTGGGGCAGATGTGGGTCAGAAAAATAAGGCAGGATCTGCTGTGGGGCAGATTTTCGTCACATCTATGTGGGAGAAGATGGTTTCGGGCTGATGGGGGTCTCATCTATGCGGCAGGAGCTGCTGTGGGGCTGATGTGGGTCGTATCTTTAGGGCAGGAGCTGCTGTGGGTCAGATCTATGGGGCAGGATATGCAGTGGGGTAGATGTGGATCAGATCTATGGGGCAGGCGCTGCTGTGTGTCTGATATGGGTCAGATATATGGGGCAGGAGCTGCCATAAGGCAGATCTATTGGGCAGGAGCTGCAGTGGGTCTCATGTTGTTCAGATCTATGGGGCAGGAGCTGCTGTGGGGCACATATGGGTCAGATCTATGGGGGACGCGCTGCTGGGGGGCTGATGTGGGTCAGATCTATGAGGCAGGAGCTGCTTTGGGAAAGATGTGGGTCTGATCTATGGGGCAGGAGTAGCTGTGGGGCAGATGAGGGTCAGAATTATGGGGAAGGAGCTGCTGTGGGGCTGAGGGGGGTCGGATCTATGGGGCAGGAGCTGTTGTGGGGCATATGTGTGTCAGATCTATGGGGCAGGAGCTGCTGTGGGGCTGATGTTGGTCTTATCAATGGGGCAGGAGATGCTGTGGGTGTAGGTCTATGGGGCAGAAGCTGCTGTCGGGCATATGTGAGCCAGATGTATCAGGCAGGAGCTGCTGTGGGTCAGAACGGGTCACATCTTTGGGGCAGGAGCTGAGGTGGGGCAGAGGTGGGACTGATCTATTGGGCAGGAGCTGCTGTGGGGCTAATGTGGGTCAGATCTATAGGGAAGGTGCTGCTGTGGGGCTGATGTGGGTCACATCTATGGAGCAGGAGCTGCTGTGAGGCACATGTGGGTCGGGTCTATGGGGCAGGTGCTGCTGTGGGGCTGATGTGGGTCGGATCTATGGGCCATGTGCTGCTCTGGGGCACATATGTATCAGATCTATGGGGCAGAAGCTGTTGTGGGGCACATGTGGGTCAGATCTATGGGTCAGGAGGTGGTGTGAAGTTGATGTGGGTAAGATCTATGGAGCAGGAGCTGCTGTGGGGCTGACTGGTGACAGATCTATGGGGCAGGAGCTGCTGTGGCTCAGATCTATGGGGCAAGAGATGCAGTGCGGCTCATGTGGATCCGATCTATGGAGCAGGAGCTGCTGTGTGGCTGATGTGGTTCAGGTCTATGGGGCAGGAGCTGATGTGGGGCAGATGTGGGTCTGATCTATGGGGCAGTAGCTGCTGTGGGTCAGATCTATGGGGCAGGAGCTACTGTGGATATGATGTGGGTCATAACTATGTGGTAGGAGATTATGTGAGACAATGTGGGTCAGATCTATGGGCAGGAGCTGCTGTGGGGCACATGTGAGTCAGATCTCTGGGGCAGGAGTTGCTGTGGGGAAGATGTGGGTCTGATCAATGGGGCAGGAGCTGCTGTGGGGATGATGTGGGTCAGATCTATGGGGCAGGAGCTGCTGTGTGACTGATGAGGGTCAGATCTATGGGGCAGGAGCTGCTGTGGGTCAGATGTGGGTCAGAACAATGGGGCACGAGATGCTGTGGAGATGATGTGGGTCAGATCTATGGGGCAGGAGCTGCTGTGGGGCTGATGTAGGTCAGATCTATGGGGCAGGAGCTGCTGTGGGGCAGATGTGGGTCAGATATTTGGGGCAGGAGATGCTGTGGTTCAAATCTATGGGGCAGGAGATGCTGTGGAGATGATGTGGGTCAGATATTTGGGGCAGGAGATGCTGTGGTTCAAATCTATGGGGCAGGAGATGCTGTGGAGATGATGTGGGTCAGATATTTGGGGCAGGAGATGCTGTGGTTCAGATCTATGGGGCAGGAGCTGCTGTGGGGCTGATGTGGGTAAGATCTATGGGGCAGGAGCTGCTGTGGGGCAGATGTGATTCAGATCTATGTGGCAGGAGCTGCTGTGGGGCTGATGTGGGTCAGATCTATGGGGCAGGAGCTGCTGTGGGGCTGACGTGGGTCAGATATATGGGGCAGTAGCTGATGTGTGGCAGATGTGGGTCCGAACAGTGGGGCAGGAGCTACTGTGGAGATTATGTGGGTAAGATCTATGGGGCAGATGCTGCTGTCAGGCAAATATGAGTCAGATCTATGGGACAGGAGCTGCTGTGGGGCAGATCTATGGGACAGGAGCTGCTGTGTGGCTGATGTGGGTCAGATCTATGGGGCAGGTGCTGCTGTGTGTCAGATCTATGGGGAAGGAGCTGCTGTGGGACAGATCTATGGGACAGGAGAGTCTCTGGGGCTGATGTGGGTCACATCTATGGGGCAGGAGCTGCTGTGGGGTAGATGTGGGTCAGATCTATGGGGCAGGAGCTGCTTTGGGGCTTATGGGGGTTAGATCATTTCGGTAGGAGCTGCTGTGGGTTAGATATATGGGGCAGGAGATGCAGTGGGGCAGTAGTGGGTCAGATCTATTGGGAAGGATCCGCTGTGGGGTAGATGTGGGTCAGATATATGGGGCAGGAGCTGCTGTGGGGCAGATGTGGGTCTGATCTATGGGGCCGGAGATGTTGTGGGTCAGATCTATGGGGCAGAAGCTGCTCTGGGGCTGATTTGGGTCAGTTTTTTGGGAAAGGTGCTGCTTTGGGGCTGATGTGGGTCAGATCTATGGGGCAGGTGGTGCTGTTGGTCTCATTGGTGTAAGATCTATGGGGCAGGAGCTGCTGTGGGACTGATGTGGGTCAGATCTATTTGTCAGGAGCTTCTCTGTGGCACATGTGGGTCAGATCTATGGGGAGGGAGCAGCTGTGGGACTGATGGGGTTTAGATCAATTGAGCAGGAGCTGCTGTCGGTCAGAACTATGGGGCAGGAGCTGCTGTGAGGCAGAGGTGGGTCAGATCTATGGGGCATGAGCTGCTGTGGGTCAGATCTATGGGGCAGGAGCTGCTGTGGGACACATGTGGTTCAGATTTATGGGTAGGTGCTGCTGTGGGGCTCATGTGGGTCAGATCTATGGGGCAGGAGCTGCTGTGTGGCTGATATGGTTCAGATCAATGGGGCAGGAGCTGGTGTGGGGCTGATGTGGGTCAGATCTATGGGGCAGGAGCTGGTGTGTGGCTGATGAGGGTCAGATCTATGGGGCAGGAGCTGCTGTGTGGCTGATGATTTGGGTCAGATGTATAGGGCAGTAGCTGCTGTGGGGCTGATGTTGGTAAGATCTATGGGGCAGGAGCTGCTGTGGGGCAGATATGGGTCATCTTGATGGGCCAGGAGCTGCTGTGGTGCAGATGTGGGTCAAATCTATGGGGCAGTAGCTGCTGTGGGGCAGATGTGGGTCAGATCTATGGGGCTGGAGATGCTGTGGGGTAGATGTGGGTCAGATCTATGGGGCAGGAGCTGCTGTGGGGCAGATGTAGGTCAGATCTATGGGGAGGAGCTCTTGTGGGACTGATGGGGGTCAGACCTGTAAGGCTGGAGCTGATGTGGGTCAGATCTATGCGGCAGGAGCTGCTGTGGGGCTGATGTGGGTCAGATCTATGGGGCAGGAGCTGCTGTGGGGTAGACGTGGGTAAGATCTATGGGGCAGGAGCTGCTGTCGGGCTGATGTGGGTCAGATCTATGGGGCAGGAGCTGCTGTGGGGCAGATGTGGATCTGATCTATGGGGCAGGAGCTGCTGTGTGTCAGATATATGGGGCAGGAGAAGCTGTGGGTCAGATCTATGGGGCAGAAGCTGCTGTGGGGCACATGTGGTTCATATCTATTGGGAAGGAGCTGCTGTGGGGCAGATGTGGGTCATATCAATGGGGTAGCTGTTGCTGTGGGTTAGATCTATGGGGCAGAAGCTGCTTTCGGGCATATGTGAGTCAGATGTATAGCAATACCTGGCCCATAGATGTGACCCTCATCAGCCTCACAGCAGCTCCTGCCCCATAGATCTGACCAACATCAGCCCCACAGCAGCTCCTGCCCCATAGATCTGAACCACATCTGACCAACAGCAGCTCCTGCCCCATGGATCTGACTCACATATGACCGACAGCAGCTTCTGCCCCATAGATCTAACCCACAGCATCTCCTTCCCCATTGATATGACCCTCATCAGACCCACAGCTGCTCCAGCCCAATAGATATGACCCACATATACCCCTCAGCAGGTTATGCCCCATAGATCTGACCCATATGTGCCCCACAGCAACTCCTGCCCCATAGATCTGACCCACAGCAGCTCCTGCCCCATGGATCAGACCCACATCTGACCAACAGCAGCTCCTGCCCCATAGATCTGACTCACACATGACCGACAGCAGCTTCTGCCCCATAGATCTAACCCACAGCATCTCCATCCCCATTGATATGACCCTCATCAGACCCACAGCTGCTCCAGCCCAATAGATATGACCCACATATACCCCTCAGCAGGTTATGCCCCATAGATCTGACCCATATGTGCCCCACAGCAACTCCTGCCCCATAGATCTGACCCACAGCAGCTCCTGCCCCATGGATCAGACCCACATCTGACCAACAGCAGCTCCTGCCCCATAGATCTGACTCACACATGACCGACAGCAGCTTCTGCCCCATAGATCTAACCCACAGCATCTCCATCCCCATTGATATGACCCTCATCAGACCCACAGCTGCTCCAGCCCAATAGATATGACCCACATATACCCCTCAGCAGGTTATGCCCCATAGATCTGACCCACATGTGCCCCACAGCAACTCCTGCCCCATAGATCTGACCCACAGCAGCTCCTGCCCCATAGATCAGACCCACATCTGCCCCACAGCAACTCCTGCCCCATAGGTCTGACCCACAAGAGCCCCAAAGAAGCTCCTGCCCCATAGATCTGACTCACGCCTGCCCCACAGCTGATTTGCCTCTTAGATCTGACCCACATCAGCCCCAGAGAAGCTACTGCCCCATAGATCTGACCCCCCACAGCCTTACAGCTGATCCTGACCCAAAGATCTAACCCACAGCATCTCCTGCCCCATTGATATGACCCTCATCAGACACACAGCATCTCCTGCCCCATATATATGACCAACATCTGCCCCATAGCAGATCCTGTCCCATAGATCTGAACCACATCATCCCCAGAGCACCTTCTGCCCAATAGATCTGACCCCAATCAGCCCTACAGCAGCTCCTGCCCCATAGATCTGAACCAGATCTGCCCAACTGCAGCTCCTGCCCTATAGATCAGACCCACATCTGCTTCACAGCAGCTCCTGCCCTACAGATCTGACCCACATGTGCCCCAGAGCAGCTCCTGTCCCATACATGAGCCCCACAGCAGCTCCTGCCCCATATATCTGACCCACATCTGACCCAGAGCAGCTCCTGCCCCATAGATCTGAGCAACATCATCCCCACAGCAGCGTCTCCCCATTAATCTGACCCACATGTGCCCCAGAGCATCTCCTGTCCCATAGATCTGCCCCACAGCAGCTCCTGCCCCACAGATCTGATCCACATCAGCCCCACAGCAGCTCCTGCCACATAGATCTGAGCCACAGCAGCTCCCGCCCCATAGATATGAACCATATCTGCCCCACAGCAGCTCCTGCCCCATAGATCTGACCCACATGTGCACCACAGCAGCTCCTGCCCCATCGATCTGACCCACATGTGCCCCACAACAGCTCCTGCCCCATAGATCTGATACACATGTGCCCCATAGCAGCTCCTGCCCCATAGATCTGACCCAAAGCAACCCCACAGCAGCTCCTGCCCCGTAGATCTGACCCACAGCAGCTCCTGCCTCAATAGATCATACCCCAATTAGCCCCACAGCAGAACCTGTCCCATAGACCTGACCCACATGTGCCCCACAGCTGCTCCTGCTCCATAGATCTGACCCTCATCAGCCCCACAGCAGCTCCTGCCCAATAGATCAGTCCCACCTCTACCCCACAGCAGATCCTTCCCAATAGATCTGACCCACATCTGCCTCACAGCAGCTCCTGCCCTATAGATCTTACCGCAATCATCCCCACAGCATTTCCTGCCCCATAGATCTGACCCACATCTACCCCACAGCAACTCTGGCCCCATAGATCTGACCCACATGTGCCCCACAGCAGCTCCTGCCCCATAGATCTGACACACATATACCCCAGAGCTGGTCCTGCACAATAGATCTGACCCCAATCAGCCCTACAGCAGCTCCTACCCCATATATCTTACCCACAGCAGCTCCACAGCAACTCCTGCCCCATAGATCTGATCCACATGTGCCCCACAGCAGCTCATGCCCCATAGATCTGACCCACATCTGCCCCACAGCTGCTCATGCCCCATAGATCAGACCCACATCTGCCCCACAGAAGCTCCTGCCCCATAGATCTGACTCACATGTGCACCAGAGCAGCTCCTGCCCCAAAGATCTGATCCACATGTGCCCCACTGCATCTCCTGCCCCATACATCTGACCCACAACAGATCCTGCCCCAGAGATCAGACCGACATCTGCCCCACAGCAGATCCTGCCCAATAGATCTATCCCCCATCAGCCCCACAGCAGCTCCAGCACCATAGATCTGACCCACATCTGCCCCACAGCAGCTCCTGCCCCATAGATCTGACCCCCCTCAGCACCACAGCACCTCCTGCCCCATAGATCTGATCCACATCTACCCACCTTTGAAGTACTTTGGTCCTTCTCTGCCAGTCGATCGCCGCAGCATCTGGTTGTCTCCTGCTCAACACTCTGTCCTACATCCCTCCTACACAGGCCAGAAACCAAGGCACAGAAAGTATAAGGGATCCACAAGGGTCTGGGGCGTCTTCCCTGCTGGAACAGCAATGGAGGACACAAGACCACAAGAAGCCAGATTCAGGCAGAGAAGCTTGAGGGTGCAGCCATCTGCATTAAGGTTGCTATGGTTTGGCGTTGCAAATACTACTCTGCCTGACTGGGGCAGGGCAGGCTTACGCAAGTGTTTAAGCAGACGTCTTTCTGGTCCTGTAGGAAGCAGCAGGTCTGAATTAAAAGGAGCAATGAGGCAAGGAGTGCCCTGAGCTTGTTTCCTAAATAGAAGGCAGTGTGGGACAATTTGAGGAACAGGAATTCAACTACTGTAATGCAGAGCACTATTTTTGTCGCCTTCCAGCAGTCACCGATTAATGGAAGATTCTTGTCCTTCCCAGACTCCACTGTTGGTAACTCACATCTACAGCCTCTCTGGGCAGCCTGTGCCATTGCCTCACCACCCTCTGTCTGAAAAAGTTTCCCCCTAGTATCTAACCTAACATGTAGCCTAATTCTCCTCTCTTTATTCACAGGAGATGTGCTCTAGACCTCTAATTATCATTCTGACCTTCCTCTGGAGCTAATCCAGAAGCTCTGCACCTTTCTTGTGCTGTGGGCTCCAGATCTGGACACAGTACTGCAGATGGGGACTCATGAAGGCAGAGTGGAGGGGAGCAAGAGCCTACTTCTCCATGCTGCCACTTCTCTGTGGATACAGTTGGTCTTCCAGACTGCAAGCACACACTGCTGGTTCATGTCCATCTTTTTGTCCACCAGAACCTCCAAATCGTTCTCCACATTTCTTCCATGAGGAACAGCTCCATGATCTTCCCAGGCACAGAGGTAAGGCTCACTGGCCTGTAGTTTCCCATGTGATTTCCTTCCTGCCTTTCTAAAAACTGGGAGTGATGTTTCCCTTTTCCAGACCCAGGGACTTCTCCTGCCTTCTTCTGACAGCCATGACTTTTCAAATACGGTGGAGAATGGCTGGGTGAGCGTATCAACCAGCTCCCTCATGACTCTGGGAAGCACGTCATCCTGCCCCATGGACTTGGACATATCCAGTCTTATGAGGAGGTCTTGGACTTGCTCGTCTCTTACAGTAGGAAGGATTTTGCTCCCCTGGTGTCCACCTAAATGTTCAGAGACATGAGTGTCATTCACTTTCTAGGCTCTTCTTGTGGCTCCTTAAAGTCCAAGAAGTCTCATTTTCAGCTCTCCTTACGCTTTTACCACACAAAGTAACCTGTTCCAGTTGCTTTCTCTTGTGGAAGGACAAAGGAGATTGACAGTGCACCATAAGTCAGAATATAAACTGCTGCTATACAGAAAATATTTCTGATTTCTTCAGTATTTGTCTGGAAGACAAAGCTCATAGAAAAATGTTCTAAAGTGTGAAGAACGAGCCCCTTTCAGGACTGAAAATGACTTCTGCTTTAGATGAATAACATGAATGTCTTACAGGCAAAAAATACTAATCTGGAAAATATGAAATAGGAGTCAGAAAAGTTCCTGATGAGCTGCACATGAAGAGTATGGCAGAGTTTCCTTAGGGTAACCATCTTCTTTATTACCCTACAGGAATGGGTAACAAGGGCAGGAGTATGGTTCATCATTCCCTTCTTAGTTTGATGGCAGCTCCCTCTTTGTGCTGGGAAGGTAAATAATGATGGGAGAGACCCCTGGGTTTTGGTGGGACATGAAATATCTGTGGTCACAGCAGGTATGTGTCAGCTGTCACAAGGCAGACATACACAGGTAATGCAGGGTAAATTAAACGAGAGCCTGTACAATGAATATGATTAAAAACTGTGTAATAACAGCTCAACAAGAAAACCACTTGAAAGAAAGCAGGGGATCTGGCAGTGTGAATATATGCTAATTATAGAATGGATATTTGTCTGACGTCAGTAAGAATGTGCAATGTGTAATTTTTATGTGTCAGATAAGTACAATAGGCTGTTTTCTATGTTTAAGAAACCCTGACACTTGGGTCTCCAGGCTGTCTCCCCAAGTTATTCCCTAGTGTGCTTCACAACACTAAGAATGTGTAACTGGATCATTCTCTTAGCCCTCTTGCGTTGCTAAGTGTGAGATCCTCTGTTCAGAATTGGATTAGCTATCAATGAGTGATGCACAGATGCTATGGCAGACCCACAGTCCTTCCACTTCTGCCCTCCTACTGCTGACCTGTGAGCGCAGATGTACTGTTCTATAAGATGCTTTAGAGAGCTCAGGCTTAGCCAGTTGCTGCACCCACAGAAAGGCAGAGGGAAGGGCTGAAAGTCTGTGGTGACAAAGCTGGGCTGCTGAGGGGCTGATTTTCAGTTCTGTCACAGAAATCCCAGGGCCATTTGCAGTCCTTCAGGCAACTGCCCATTTGTAATAGGCTGACAAACTTGTCTTGTGCGTCACATCTGTTCAGGCTGCAGAATTCTTGGAGCAGGGTTCATTTCCTATGGAGAAAACCTCACTCTGTTTGGGTCTCTCCCTTTCTACAAAGAAAGGAAAATGACAGCAATCAAAATGATAAACACAAACATAGGACATTGCTTAGTTAGGATGTGTTTAACAGTCAACAGCAGTGTAACACTTATTCCTCAGGCAAAGAAAATAAGAAAACGAGCCATCTGGGCTTGTCTCTTCCCAGTTTTGAATGAGGCAACAGCATTAATCTTTTATTCCCTCCATTTCGGGCCTGGTAAACTTGGAGTTCTGAGAGATGTGGTTTTTGGTGAATAGATGTGGCCTTCAGTATTCTCCTTTTACTCCAAAGTCTGAATCTCTGCATTCCCCCATATCACATTAATGCTTTCTTTCCCCCTCCCCCCTCCCAATAAATAAATAAATAAATAAAACCAAAAATTAATAATAATAAAAAAGCAAGCTCTCAGCTTATGAAGAAATAGCTGACAACAACCTTCTGGACAAAGCGTTTTTATGGAGTACAGTTCATATTTATAGGGAAAAAAGATCCAGAACTTTGTGCTCTGTAGTCTTCCAGTACCATATCCCACACATGCTAACACACCCTTAGGACAAAGATTACAACTGGAAATAATGATGTGGCAGTTATCCTCCACCCTGATAAAACTTCATCCATTGTAGAAAAAGGTGTGTTCCACAACCTAGTGCTCATGCCATGTGGTTCCTATCAGTGGGAGAAAGTAAGGGGGAAAGCTAGAAGGTACTGTTCACATTAAGGAAATACAAGAGAAGATTTTTTTTGTTTTCCTGCACAGAGGTTGCCTTGCTTAAGCTTTATTCTGCTATGGAGGAAATGCATACACTTTTCTTCCTCATTTTCCCTTGCTAACAGAGGGAAAAGTCTGACAAGAAGAGTTATTGTCACCTTCCTCATCCTTACTACTTGCTGACACTGGAGAAGAAAATCCTCTGGGGACTACATGGCTTTGTTTCTTGGCTGTCTACTGTGCAGTTGTCCCTTCTCTTCACTTTCTCATTTCCTTAAGGTAACATCAAGCTGATGTGTGCAGCCCACCAATAAAAGTCTGTGGAAGTAAGCCTTTCTCAGGAGGTGCTGTGCTACTGTCCTCACTCATTTGCAAAGTTCCCTCTCCATTCTTTAGCATAATCTCCAGGTGGGAATGGCAGGAGGCAGTTACAGAAGGAACTGCCAGACCCCAAAGCAGAGCTGGTGCAGGAGGGTACCACACAGCCATGACTTCAGGTTGGGAACTCAGAAGACCATCATACTTGAGCAAGGAAGAGTCCCTTTAAATAATGAGATGTGCAGAAACACCAATGAGTAGAGAAATAAAAAATCTAGCCTTTTCAGTTTATCATATTGGCTTATAAGTTGTGAGAAATCTATGCTAGTTCTTTGAGAGGGACAGATTTTGTTTCTCTACTTTTCAGCTTACATTTGCACCACTGAGTTACTGATGGAAAAGGAATGTTACCTATAACAAAGATAAGCTTTATCTACTGATTGCTTTAAATAAACCCTCATTCCTTTCAGCTTTCACAGCTTGTAGTCTGTTAATCCCGTCAATCATTGACATTAAATGTAGGAAATATGTAGTAAATGCATGTCAAGCTCTCTCAGCGTGTGTCAGAGAATCCAGCCACAAGCCTAAGAACAAGTAGGGGCCCTAGCCTTAAAAGAAACTGGGGGTGGGGAGTCAAACCACATTTGGGCCACCACCACAATAAATAAAATCCAGGCAAAATATGGGTGAACCATGGGCTGACAGATCAGCCTCAAAGGGTTAAAGTAAAGGGGTCAGCCAGGTTGGATGGCCCTGTTCTAACCTGACCTGCTGGGTAGCAGCGCTCCCATGGCAGGGGTTGGGTGGGCCCTGAGGTCCCTTCCAACCCAACTATTCTGTGGTTCTATGATCCTTGAGAGCCCCTTCCAAATCGGGATATTCCGTGATTCAATCTCGTGTGCTGAGCGCTCCCTCTGCTGGCACACACACATAGCTGGATTTTTCCCTACTCAGGCTGGGAAAAAAACGTGCCAGTGGAGCTGATGAAATGAAAGAGGTCATTGAAACAGAGCCCGTGGGGACTTGAAGGCTGAGCTTACCTTTTCTTCTTGGTACAGTTAGCGATCAGCGTCGTTCATTACCTTCAGCACCATGCAGATAGCGCCTGTATTTTACACAGGCCTTAGAGCTGGTTTTCTTATTAACTGGAATGGCCAGTAAAAGAATCTGAAGTTTTTCTTCAGTTTCTGATAACAGGGCAACAAGTTTGTTTAGTCACTTCTTTTTTACAAAAGCTGTGACCTGAGGAACGGATTTATAAGCAGAGCATTTCTACACTCATGTAAAAATCCTGTGGAATGCAAATGTCCAGAAGAATTTTAGCACCCACTGTGGGGTTTGTCCTTCCAGTGCAGAGCAGACTGGCACATTGTTCAGCCTTGTCTGTTTAGAGCATAAAGTCCAAGAATGGCACCACATGAAAGTTTGTAATGCAAGGATCAAGTACACCTCATAGTCAGCACCATCAGCTCCCACAATATCCCACAGCACAGCACTGAGTGGAAGGTGGTGGGATACCTGTCTATGTTCCCATGATGCTGCCTCTAGGACACATGCTCATCCCTGGATAAGCAGTATAGCAAAAACACATCATCAGAAAACAAAGATTCCATCTTTCTGTTTTTCCTTGTCTATTGCTACTGAATTTCTTGTTCCATTGGGCTCGAATCCATAATGGCTTATATATGGATATGACAGTCCTGTCCTCTCTCCCCTCTAAACATGTGTACAACCACACAAGCAGCCAGACACAGCCCTGACACAGTTGCCATTCACAATCACTATCCCCCAGGGCAGCACAGTAAGCTTTCATCCCACAGGATGAACTACTGCTTTAATGGAGAGGAGAAAACACAGGGGGCAGCCAGAGACAGCTTTGTTCTGCTCTGGATGCATCTCCAGCAAAATCACGTTCAGTTAGGTGGCATACATCTCACAGTAACAGAGGGCAGTTTGCTATCTGCAGAAAAGGTGAAAACCAAAAGAAGTATTATTCACAAAACATAAAGAAATACTGTTATATGTCTTCTCTTTGAGTCATTATACACAGTCATTACAGAAAAAATGTTCTCCTTGCTGGGCATTGCAGCAGGATTTAGTTACGTCTTCTCTTAGAGATCCACATCTTATTCATGCTTACACCATGTCAAGTCAAAATGAGGATGGGCATTTTGTAGATGCGTGGTATGAGAGGCCAATATTCTGTTAGTAATGCTTTCCTCCCAAGGTTTGAAGGCAGCACCTTTTCCAGCCTCATTTCAAATACTGCATCACATTTAAATCCCAGCTTTCCTAACACAGATGCAATGTTAGGAAGCCATGTGAGGAAAGACAGGGATGGCTTTAAGTCTCTAAATAAGAAGAAAGAGAATCATCATCAAGGAGGCTGACTGACTGAAAAAGAATGTGCTTTTCCAGGCCATTTCTGAAGGTACAGCTGAGGGCTAACCCATAACAGTTACTTTACTTGTTGAATAACATTTTTATGTATGTGTTTTATGTTTTGCTTTTTGTCACTTTGCCTCATGTTTAATTGCTCTGTTCCAAAGTTTTGCTGAAGGGAACTGAGGAATGATTTGAATGGCAGTAAATGTGGATATCACAGATCCAAAACATGGCCAGAACTCAACATTGTAAAAGCTGCGATTTGACCCTCGCTCAACAAATACTTTGTACATTTAAACAGGCAAAAAAAGAACCAGCTTTAAACTGAGATGAAACCACAGATCAGAGATGAACATTTCATTAAATACTGGACAAAGCAGTAGAAACTCTTGCTCTCTTCTTGTTTGCAGATCATGAGAGTTCAGAAAAGCCCATGGAATTATATCTGATTTATAATCTGATTTATAAGCAGCACTGCATTGAGACAAGATGGGGATGAAAGGACAGAGCACAGCTCTGGTGAAAAGGGCTGGGCATCACCTTGGGGTGATCATTGTGACTCCATGTTGGGAGTGGCCGAAGCCCCCATCACAAACACGTGCCATCACAATGACACCCCATCAGAACCCCCAGGGTGTTCAGAAGGATTTCACTTGCCGAGTGGCACAGCGAAAACCGCTTTGTCGCAGAAATGTCTGCAAGGACAAACTTCAATTGGACTGAGCAAAGACGCTCCCACCCTGCAAGAGGTGGTCAAGGATCGGCTCGTGATGCTGCTCACTCCCATGTCCATCTTTAGCAATTGAAAATCTCCTGTACCTTGCTGTCTTTCAAGCGCAAGGTGATAACAACTGACTCTTCTCCTTTGCCTTTTGCAGCCTCTCGTCAACTGGAACCCAGAGTTCGGAGGAGAGAGCTCTCGGCTCCTCGAGCAGCGCAGGCCGAGATCTGCCCGGAGAAGGAGAGCCGAGACGGGCCCCTGCTGCTGCTCCTGCTGCTGCTGCTGCTCCTGCTCCCGCAGGGGCTGCCTGCAGGCAGCGGGTCCGGCAGCCGGCACCCAGGCGGCTGCAGCCAGGGGATCCCGGCCTCCCAAGCGCCGAAGGAGAAACCGCAGCCGACGCCGAGCTCGAGCCTCTCACAGCCAGCCAATGCGTGCTGCAGCAGCTTGGGGAATGAACCAGCCTCTGGACCCGTCCCTGCTGCCACCAAACAGCGGCTGGAGCCCTGGAGACATTTCTACTTCCTTGTCGTTCACCGCTTCATCTTACATGGGAGACAGCTTGCCACGCAGCCCAGCACTGCAGGAACTTCCCTGGTGCCCAAGAGAGCAAGAGCAGCGTGCTCCTGAGGCCGGCCTGCTTTTCCACTCCTTATCGCTCACGGTGAACATACAGCATGAAGTCACGGTGATGCCAGAGGAGTGGGAGCCTTGGGAGGACCCGCAGCGCCCACCTTTCACCAGCTCTGTCTGGGTAGAGGAAGGCTGCTGGCTGCGCACCGATGAAGATAACTATGATGAAGATGATGAGTGAGCGCCCTGCAGTGGGGTCATGTCGGCGCCCGCATAGTGGCCCGAGGTGGTAGTGGATAGACCGATAGTTATAAGGACAGGTTGTTTCAATAATAAATCGTTTCAGTTGTCACTTCAGTTTGGTCATTCAGTCCTTTCCTTGAGGGCGAGATCTCAGATGCTATTTTAATTTTGTCAGTGAAAACGTGCAAGGCTTTGGCTTGGTTGAACGAGGTGTACTCCCGCAGGGAACTCATCCCGATACTTCCATCACCCGCCCCTCATCCCGCCCCGCTCAGCCCTGGCTCCGCCCGGCTCCCCGGGCCGCGGCTGCGCGGAGGGCGGTGTGAGCGGGGAGCGCGTCCCGTGCCGAGCCGACAGCCGCCCCATGGCCGTGCCGCCATGCTGCCCAACACTGGGTAAGGCGACCTGGGCTTTCCTCCTTCCTTCGGCGGGGCCGCGAGCTCCAAGCCACAGGAGCTGCCGGGGCAGAGCTGGGGCCGGGGCCGGGGCCGGGCGGAGGGACAGACGCGTGCTCCGCAGCCCCTTGAGGGCGATGGGACGCGGGGTGGAGGCCGCGGCCGGGCACGGTGGCCCTGGAGCGGCTGGGTCGGACCCGGAGTCCCGCTCGGTGCTGTTTGCTCACGGGCCGAGCTTTGTCCGGAGGGCAAAGTGCGGCTGTGGGTGTGCTGTGGAATCTGAATTGAGTGACTGCTGCGGCGTTATTTCTGCACTGCTAATGAACGGGGACATACGTTGACCTTATTCGTTCCCGTGTGTTGCAAGCAGTAGTCATGAGATCCTGTACGAGTGCAGAAAGCGCCCACGGTGCAGCCTGTGGGCTGCCCTGGTTGCAGCCGTGCCTGCTGCAAAAGGAGCCCACCTGCATGATTCTAACTCCCTGAACCTGTCCAGTTAACATTTCTCTTACCCCTTAGGCTGTTCAACCATCCAGACTATTATGTATTTACTTGGATACAAAAGTATTTTGAGAGATGGTAATGAAAGCCTTGCTAATGTGAATGGTGTCAGCTGTTATCACTTTGGCCTCAAATCCTTTCATTCTATCACAGAAGTCAATCAGGTTCACCAGGCTTGATTTTACCTACTGAGATTGATGATGCATTGGAACATGCTGCCCAGGGAAGTGGTGAAGTCACCATCCCTGGTGATGTTCAGGAAGGGTTTAGATGTGGCACTGAAGGACATGGTTTAGTGGCCATAGTGGGGATGGGTTGAAGGTTGGACTATATTGTCTTTTCCAACCTTCCAAGTTCTAAGATTACCTCTCATCTATGGCTAGTTTCTCATGTCCTGGTAAACCATGTTCCTAAGCAAGGCACTACCAGTGTCTGCTCTCACTGAATCACCCATGCCACTCAGCAACGCCTTTCCCTTGTTCATGCTCTTCCTACCCACATTATAGCAGATAAACAAGTTGCCACTGGCTTCCCTTGCAAGTCTCAGCTGCAGGTGAACTTTGGTTCTCCTCACACTGTGCTGAAATGCTCATGCAATATTCCCAGTTCCTTTTTATCTCACTGGTGCTTCCACTCTGTGTGACACCTTTGTACACAGGGGCTCAGTCACAAGTCGTTTGCACAGCTGTGTCAGCCTGCTGGTCGGTTGGACAGACTTGTGGGGATTTATTGGGTTAAATGCAGTTACTTGCAAACTGAGTTTTACTGTGAAAGCCTTAAGGAAAATCATGGTCATTTTTGAAAATCTGATTTTTGGCTCTTGTCTTTGGCACCCTGCATTGGGATTGTGATCCTGGACTTTGCCTTTACAGCGTGTTGAGCTACTGGTCCTCTGTGTTCAGAGGGCCAAAAGAATTAAATTACAGAGAGCTGCACTGAGTATCAAAACGTTAGAATTGGTTGGTTTTGTTGTTTTTAGAAGTCACTCCTTTTCTGCTTTTGGAGAATGCAGCAGTTCTGTTGTGGGCAGCCTTGGATTATTGTACAAAAAGTCTTCAGTGGTGGTGAAAGGCTTATATTTCCAAGAAGGTTCTGCAGGTAAGAGTTAAGAGTTTTTCATAGGATTTCTTAATACTACACCATGTTTTCTATTCCCAATAGAGATAGGAAGGCAAAATCTTTTTTTCTCTATGCTTCCACATTTGATTTGATAGCGATAAAGCTCATTGCTGTCTTTTTAAATAGAAATTATCTTTGAGGAGTGAAGGAGGCCCCAATTGCGTCTTTGGGCTAGAACATATGTTGCTCATCTTAAACCTGTGGATTATCTTTTAAACATCAACACCTGGAACATGGTTAAACTCCTCTTGCAAGTCCATGTTCCTTCTCTGCAACATCCCCTTCTCAGAGTATACAAAAAGGATTTACAACGTGCTTTTTTCCTTTTTTTTTTCCCTCCCCAATTCAATACTCATGTAAAAGGGTCAGTTTGTATCTGAAGGGGGTGGTAGGAGCTGGGAGAGTTTATGTACTCTAGGAAGATGATGCTTTGACCCCAGAAAGTTGATTTTTCCGTGACTTACATCCTTCAAAAGTAAAATTCTATGTGTAGACTAAATATGTATCCTACTAAATATGGGATTTTTGTGTGCTTTTTGTAGCCTACACAATTTGTAAATATGGCATGTCCATGTGTGTCTTGGGAATGGCAGAAGAATTTAAAGGAGAAGTTGCTGTCAATGCTTTATGGCCTAAAACAGGTGATTATTTTGAATTGTTGTGTTTTGTCCTATACAGGTGGTCTTATTTAGGACTGATTCAGAACACCAAGCACTTCTGTGTATTTTTTTGTGATCAAAGATGTTGTGTGGGTATTGGCTTTCTTTCCTAGTTCTCACTGTTGCCTTCCTGTTTTCACTTAAACTTACCTTCAGCCTGAGCACATTCTGCTTTTTCTCCTGTCTTGTCACTGCTCCTTTCAACATGACTCAAACTTTGGTTTGCACACCATCCCTGAGTAGTATTGGACATTTATGTCAATATTTAGAATCCCCAGCTAGTTAGATTGCCAGGAAATAGATGAAGCTGACAAGATATAGATATATTTTTTTACATCTGTAGATGTAAAAAAAAAAAAAAAGTTTTGGCTGAGTGGGAAATCAATTGCTTTTTCACACAACCATCCAACACTTCTTGCAAGTCACAGCACACTGAAGGGCCGCATAGCAGAAAAATAACTTGGTGTGCCCATCTTATACTAGCTCCAGTTTATTGTCCATGGGTCAGTGAGGACCAGGGCTGCTGTTGAAGGTTTGGTAGCTGCTGAACAAAGAGACCAGTGTCTTGAAAGCATTAGAAGCAGCAAGTGAGCTTTCAAAATTTGTATGTTTCGGTGTTTCCTTGATGAAAACTGTTCATGTTCTGAAGTTTAAAAGTTTGTAATGTTCAGTCTAGGAAGAAAAATGTTGTTTTGAAAGGTTTATCTGCCAAAACAAAAGTTAACTACTTTAGAGAGTGAGAGAGGTGACTTCTGTAGTATCTACATTACAATTACAAAGTTTTTAATTTAAAGAACATCATATATATGTGATCAGCTTCAATGCTGGAGATTAACACTGTGCTAGTATGGTTCTATTGGTTCATCCAGCTCCTTGAAACAAGAAAATATGCTGATAGTGAGATGTTATGAGCTCTTGATTTAACTAAAAGTGAAAGAGGTAGCCTGCCAAAAGGATGTAAGAGTGTGAATGAGTAGTAGAGGTACTGCAGGGTCAAAGTGGAA
The DNA here is from genome assembly GCF_054131305.1 of Coturnix japonica. Taxonomy (NCBI): domain Eukaryota; kingdom Metazoa; phylum Chordata; class Aves; order Galliformes; family Phasianidae; genus Coturnix; species Coturnix japonica. The sequence continues at coordinate 26,560,261 of NC_140672.1, forward strand.
GATGCTGTATGTATGAATTAATGGAAAACCAGCAGCACTTTGTATGAAATAGATGGAAGGATGTGCAGATTGCAGGACAGTAGATGGTTTTTCATATCAGTCTTTGCCCATAGTTTTGCTATATTTAGAACAATAATAATTGGCTGTAATGTGAAAGTAGAGGAGCATAAGCCAGGAAAAGTTTGAGTTTGTGCTATTGGGTTTCTCATCTTTAACTTAGAGTCACTTTGTTATCTCACAAGTTATTGTGGGGCTAAAATTGAGATTTTCAGTATGGTAATGGCTGCAGAAAATGTTAATTGCTGATGCACGTTCACTTTGAGAAAGATAGTTGTCCTGTTAGTTTTTCATGTCCTGAATAAAGCCAGAGGAAGTCTTTGTGTGGAAAGTATTGATAGAAGCATTGAATAATATGAATATTACAAGGAGTTCTTCCCTTTATTCCTCTTTTGGTTCCTTTAATACTTTTCAAGTAAGGGAATCTTTACACTTTGAGGATTGTTTGCTGGTTGACCATTCTTCGCTGGTTGATGGTATTTCACAGTTTAGTCTTCTCATGATTTACTTTCATGTGAGAGGAGAATAAAGTTTATGCATTTGCCAAAGAGATGAGTATGTGATGTCATTAGTGTTAAACTTGTAATTTCCTGTCCTCTGAATTTTCCAGCCATACATACAGCTGCTATGGATATGCTGGGAGGATCCGGAATAGAGAAGCAGTGCAGAAAAACTGACATAATTGCAGATGCTGCATATTGCATTTTAACAAAGCCGAAAACTTTCACTGGAAACTTCATTATTGATGAAGTTCTACTGAGAGAAGAAGGCGTTAAGGATTTTGATGTCTATGCAATTGCACCAGGTAAAAGAGATCTTTAAAATGAGAAGTTTGCGAAGGAAGGAAGGCCATATGGGGAATATGGATATATTCCTTTGACTCAGTCAAAAGATGCTTTGCCTCACGTTTGAGAATGTGGATTCTGGGAAAGCACATAATAGTCCACTGAGGCTCTAATAATCAATGCCTATATAAATATATATATATATATATATATTAAACCCATTAGCAAAAAGAAAATAGACCTGCACCACAAGCGCATGTATTACTATTTACCAAATAGTGAGATAGTGTTTCTTCATCTTCAGATGTTTCTGACTGAATTTGTAAGAGGCTTCTGGGTCTGATTTTAAATGTACCAGAACCTAAACATGTCACCTCGTCTTCTTTCAACCTGTAGTTCATTTACTGGTAAATTGAGGTGCTGTTGCCTTCAGAATGGATTCCTGTTTGTGCTGTTCACCCTTACTTGGGCTTACTGTTATTGTTCAACTCCCCTTTAGGTCACCCCCTGATGCCTGGCTTCTTCTTGGATGCTGAAACTGACATGACAGCCACATAATCAGAAGGCCGTGGAAGGGCAACCTCTGCATGTACATGTCGATTATTTGTGATGATAATGAATGCCTCCTCTATTTCAAGTTACTTTTGGACTACATTCAAGCTATGTGGCAAAATCTCTTGTATTTGGGCTGTTTGATTTATGGAAGTGACTTTAGTGTCTGCAACTTTCACAGTTCATAATCAGCACCTTGTTTTGAACAACCTTTTTGCTTTTTACCACCAGAGTTAAGTGGTATGAAGATTATGAGTAAATATTGCTGTAAAAAAATCACAAGCAATCAGCATATTTTGCAGGAGTGTTACATCTTTCTTGCAGTGTGAGAACTTGAGAAGCTTCTATTCCTACATGAAGTTCTCACAGTCGTACATGATGTGAATGTCTACAAGATGAAATAGAGAAGTTGTTTTTTTACAAAAGCATCAGGTTCACTTTTTCAGAATAGTGATGTTTCTATTGGAGGGCAAATAGGAATACTGAATATGTTTTATAGGAGTGCCAAACCAAATATAGGAAAGAAAGAGGCTAAGTTTGAAAAGAACCCAGTTCCCTTGAAAATACTATTTGTGAGTGCGCACTTAGACTTTTCTGCCAGGAACTGATACTGCCAACTGCCCAGATCTCCAACACAGTAGCAATTCACTGAGTAGAATAATTATTTCCTGATACACTGACCTTCTGCATGGCTTTTAGGGGCTGCTAAGCATTACATGCCTTATAAATTGCAAATGCTCTTTCTTAATGTTAAATGAGCACATTCACTGCAGTGTAGAAAGTTGCTGATTAAAGTAGTGAATTGATTCACACCTTAGAAGCTTTTGCAGAAGAACTGCTGAAAACATATATATTCTTAGAAAGATAAGTGAGATAGAGCGTTCCAGCATTTTACAGAGAATCCATCTGTTTCTTTTAGGTGCTTCACAGGCATCAGGTGGAGCCAAGCTTAATAAAGAATCATATTCAGCGGGGCCTGTTGCAGAAACATTCAGAGTTATTCAGGGAGAACTCAATAAAGAAATAGAGAAATCCACGCAGGGCGTCTTTCAGTTTGAATTGTCAGGTAAGACCATCACTTGTAAAATTCTCAAATGCTCACTTTTCTAGCAAGAGTCAGTCTGTATTTTCACATGTAAACACTTGTCTTTTATAACTGGTCTAGGAACAGGGACATCTTTGGGTGTGCTCTATAAGATGCTGCCTTTTAGAGCCAACTTCAGCACATGTGGGATTTACCCTGCTGCTGTTGTCACAGGGAGATGCTTTCTGCATCAGCAGCATGTGCTGCTCTTTTGGGGACTGTGGTGTGTTTTCGTGGTGTTTCATTTCTGCTGTGTCACCCTGCTGGCCGTGCTGCACAGGGTCAGCATGGTAGTTCTGTTCCAAACCCCTGCTGCCTCCAGCTCCACCAGCAGCCACTGCCTTGTCCCCTGACACTGTGGCACTGTGGGGCATCTGCTGGGGCTGACCTTGTCTGCACAGAGAGCGCGGGGCAGCTTCTGGCACAGCACCTCCAGCATGTCTAGCACGAAGATGGGAGAGAAAAGCAGGCGGGGGTAGCAAAGGGCAGGGCACATCAGTCCTTGTGGTGCTGCCACAGGTTCTCCCTGTTCCACTCAGGTGATGAAGGAGGCACTTGGTACCTTGACCTGAAAACCAGCAGTGGGAGTGCTGGGTTTGGGAAGCCTCCTGCAGCAGCTGATGTTGTGATGAGCATGTCAAGTGGCGACTTTGTGAAGATGTTCACTGGTGAGTAACAAACGGGTTTGGCAGAACTGAGGCAGCTACTGGTGGCAGGAAACATCTTGCTGATGGATGAGCTGACAGGCTCACCTCTCTTTGTGGTCTTGGAATTGGATGAGCTGTAGCTGGAAGTGCATGGCCTTTAAATTCCCTTCCAACGTAAGTCACTCTGTGAGTCCATGATTTTATAATAAAAATATCTACTGCTTTGTTCAGTAGCTATTGAACTTTTCAGAGCGTAGCTTCAGAAAGCATCCAGTCAATCTGTTGAACCTCTTTTCTGATGCTTTTACAGTAGAACTTGGTAGCAAAGTAACTACTATATGATATCGCAATCTCCAGTTCCTTTCCTTTTCCTGATGATTCTGTGTCTTCTTTTTAGGTAAACTAAAGCCAACCATGGCCTTCATGTCAGGAAAATTAAGGATTAAAGGTAACATGGCACTAGCATTGAAGCTAGAGAAGATGCTGACGCAGTTTAATGCTAAACTGTGAGGGAGAAGCTGTACCAGCAGAACATCCAGCCTTTCTTTTATAATAGCAATGCTACATTTTAAAACGATAATCTACTTTTTTCTCTTTTTTTGTGTGTATAACAACTGTGGATAAAATGCTGATCTGTTAGAGAAGATCTAATTTAGTTTTATTAAGACTGAAAGTTGTTTGTGTTTAAACAATTCCTTCTTGAGAATACTTCTATTATGTAACTGGTGTTTTCCTTTCTTACACTCCTTTGGAGCAATGCAACACACCTGAAGTGGGTTTTCTTTTACATATTTGCTTGCATGCGTGCATGTCCCATAAGAAGTCTGGGAGGAGCAAATATCACCTTGCAGATCTTCACACAAACACACCCCCAGCCCAGACTGCCACAAACAAGGTAATCCCTCCCACAGCACCTGCGTGCAGCACCAGAAGGTTTAAACTACAACATGTTTACAGGCACATCACCTTCCCTCTTTAGCATGGAAAGAATGGAAACTCATGAGAAAAAGCACAAATGCTCTCTAAGGGGACAAGAGCACAGATCCTCCTCCTGGTTCAAGAGCACGTGCAAAGCCAGAGGTAGCAACCTCACAGTGTTGCCAACAGAACTGCTCAAAATGTAGGGCATTTTACTCCTAAGTATGTAGAGAATATTTCAAGACTTAGAATTTATTTTCTAACTCGTTCAATGGTCAAATAGTTTATAGTCTTCAAAGCCTGTGCTCAAACAAAATTATTTGTGCTGTAAAGGTTCCATCCCTGTTGAATTCTGGTAATACTACAGAGAATGTTGAATTCACTTATGCACTCTGCAGTCCCAGCGCCATGAAAAACATGAACGAACTTTCCTTTTGAGGTGACAGCTTGCCTGTGGCTGTGTGGTTGTTCCCACACTTGGCTACATTATGCAATACTGTATGTGTAATGCTGGTTGCAGCAGTGCAATCAGGAAGTATGCCTTAGGATTGCCAGGGCTGTTACATCTGGAAGGAGATGTAAGCAGATGTGGCTTGTTCTCATCTAGATAAGATGAAGAGTATTGAGGGGATAGTGCAAGAAAAAGAATCTTTCAAAAGCAGTCAAACAAGTGCTTTGCTGCATGACCTGAAAGGGTGATGGTACCAGATTGTCTTGGTGTGAGCACATGGTAAGATTTTTGTGTTAATAACTAAAGACCGTTAGATACGCTGCTGTTCTCTGAGCTGAATAAACATCAGCTGGCGGTACCTCATGTATGAGCAGAGGATGGGTGAGAAGGTGGTGTGTTTGGAAACTGGGGGTGGCTGGGATCTAGAAGATGCAGAGTGAGCTGACAAAAGGTAAAGGTTGAAAAAAAAATGGGAAAAGAGTTTTGCCAGTTCCTCAGCCGGTGACCCTCCTGAGAACTGAGAGTGGGGAAAAATTAATCAGATGAAATTCCAGCTCCCTCCCTTGAAGACTGACAAAGATTTTAGAGGCACATGTTCATGTTGGACTACACCTCTTTTCCCCTATGAATAAAAAACCTTGCTGCCTCAAAAAACAGGGCACCTTACCCTTCTTTGATCCAGTCTTGCTCAGATCTGGAGGAGGTGGAGAGAGCTGCAGCATAAGTATTCACATATAGTAGTACTGTTAAGCACAACCTGTAGGTGACAGCAGGGCAGCAGCACCTCCAGTGCTGTGGGCTGCTCATGGGTGTGTTGCTCAATTCTATGCAGCTGGGAGCTGCTTGCAAAATGCTGAATGTGCTGTGACCAGCACAGTGCAGAGCTTTTACTCTATCTCACTTTCTGCCTTCCCTCGGAATAATGCACCTACTCTATCACAATTGCATTTGTGTAAAAATGAATATTTGAAACCCTGTTCTTTTGGTTACTCAGCTGACCTCCATTCCCTTGTTAGTAGTCCTGTGTTTTTTTATGGCTTGCACCATCATTAGTCATCTGCCTGTGCTATAAGATTCTCCTTTATCTCTCGTTTGCCTACGCCATATTCAAGCATTTCCAGGAAAAGCTCAGGGTATTGAAATATCCTTGAGTGGTCTAAGTATTCTTTCAGAATATAGGAGAAAGGAATGTGCTTTAAGCACCCGCATCTAAGTAGCTTCTGCTACACTCATAAATTAGATCTAATCCAACACCTGTGAATAACAGCTCCCCTCTGCTTTATAGTTTAGCTGTTCTTTTGGAAACCTTAATTGTGAGTATTGTGTGAGAAACAATTGATGCAATTACATTTGCTGGAAAGAATAACGACTGTCACTTCCTTTGGAACAAGAGGAAGTACACCATTTTGTGCTTTTTCTGTCTAATACAACAGCGCATGTGAGATAAGTAGTGACTAGATCTAAGGGAAGACATGTAATATGTTCTCTCCACAAATAATTCAGCTTCAGCAGATCCACTGCAGTTAAATTTTCTAAGGTACCTCAAACGAGATCAAGGCTTGGCTTTTCAAAAGATGCGTTTGCATGTGGGAGGGAACCTCTGAATGTTGTGCAATGAGCTGCAGCCTCTCTTCAGCCCCTAAATTAATGAAGATCCATGTAAGTATGTTCAGCACACAATCAAAGTGCTGCCAAAACAGTCCCATTTAATGCAATTATCAGCTACTTTGCACTGTCCGTGCTTTCCCTTTGTTGGCACCTACAACACAATGCTGTCACAAGGGGAGCACGCAGGCACACAGCCCTTGGCAGCCCTTCTACATGATGCTGGGCAGAGGTGAAAATACGAAGAGGCTCAGTGAGGCAGGCACAGAGTGCCAGTGTCAGGTGCTCAGGTGGGGCTATGGGCATTCTGGGGACCTTCCCTGCCCAGAAAGTGTCTTTTTTGGCTCAGTGAGAGTGTTTTGAAGGCCCTCCAGGAAAGCATGATTTGGGAGTGGAAGATTGGTATGTCATGCTGGTCACACATCCATCCTAGTGCAGAACAGAGAGCATTCATTCACACTCCTACTACTGCTCCTTTAAGCTCTCCTACAGTCTGCAGTTCTGATTTACCAGCAGTCAGCAAAGAAATCATAGCTTCTTCCTACTCATTTGTCTCTAGCAGTCAAATAAAACCATTTGTGTCAAACCTTTCTCTCTGTAGCACCTGCTTTGGCCTGGAGGCGTCTCCCTCAGACTCACAGATAAGCATGCTGGCCCTGTAGGATTCCAAACCATGGCTCTCACCACAGCTCCCCTCTCCCCAAGTTGAAACATACCTTTTTACAGTTATAAACTGCATGTAAAGATCATCATACTTGAATAGAATGCACATGTTTTGACTTAGCCAAATGGAACTGTGTGGTAATAGTTACTTGCAAAGAGTTTGCTCTGCTCTCCAAGCCATTTTGAAAGCTGTGTGCCTTGAAGGCCAACTGCTCTGATTTTAATGCCTCTTTTATCCATATTTCTGTGCCTAATTCAGTCATACTGCAAAAGTGAAGGTAGTTATATGGATTTACAGCACCTTTGGGTCTCAGCAGCAGCCTGGAGACACGAAGCACATGTGCTTGGAGACTCATACTGCCCAAGTGCTCTTTTCTTCACCAAAGGTCCTCTTCCTCAGTTAGAAGGTGCCATGGTGGAGCTGCAGGATCCTTCTTCGGGGAGATTTTATCACCAGAGTGAGGAGATGATTATACAGAATTTGTCCACATGGGTGTGTGTGCATGATGACACTAAGCTGAGTGGTGCAGTTGAAGGAATGCCATTCAGAGGGACCTTGACAGGCTTGAAAGGTGGGCCTGAGTGAACCTAATGAGGTTCAACACGGCAAAGTGCAAGGTTTTGCACTTAGGTTGGAAGAACCCCAGGCACCTGTACAGGCTGGGAGGAGTGGTCCTTGAGAGCAGCTCGGCAGAGAAGGACCTGAGGGTCCTGATGGATGAGAAACTTAACATGAGCCAGCAGTGCGCTCTGGCAGCCCGGAAAGCAAATGGGATCCTGGGCTCCATCAGGAGAGGGGTGGTCAGCAGGGATAGGGAGGTGATCGTCCCTCTCTACTCTGCTCTTGTGAGGCCCCATCTGTTGTACCGTGTCCAGGTGTGGAGCCCTCAGTACAAAAAAGACATGGAGCTGTTGGAAGGGGCCCAGAGGAGGGTCACGAAGATGATCAGGGGGCTGGAGCACCTCCCCTATGAGGACAGGCTGAGGGAGTTGGGTTTGTTCAGCCTGGAGAAGAGAAGGTTGCGGGGTGACCTCATTGCAGCCTTTCAGTACCTGAAGGGAACTTACTGCCAGGAGGGGAGTAAACTCTTGGAAAGGGCTGATAATAGCAGGACTAGGGGAAACTGATTTAAGTTGAAAGAGGGAAGATTTAGGTTGGATGTTAGGGGGAAAGTTGTTTACTAGGAGAGTGGTTAGGCCCTGGAACAGGCTGCCCAGTGAGGTTGTGGATGCCCCGTCCTTGGGGGTGTTGAGGGCCAGGTTGGACAGGGCCCTGGGCAACCTGATCTAGTAAAGGTGTATGTTTGGTGGCCCTGCCAGGCAGGGGGGTTTGTTCTTCATGATCCATGAGGTCCCTTCCAACCTGGGTCATTCTGTGATTCTGCGATTCTGTGATTCTGTGATCTAACCCCCATCAGCCACACAGCAGCTCCAGCCCCATAGATCTGACCCATATCAGCACCACAGCAGCTCCAGCCCCATAGATCCGACCCACATCTACCCCAGAGCAGCTCCTGTCCCACAGATCTGCCCCACAGCAGCTCCAGCCCCATAGATCTGACCCATATCAGCAACACAGCTGTTCCTGCCCCATAGATCTGACCCACATCTGACACACAGCAGCTCCTGCCAAATTGATCTGACCCACATCAGCACGACAGCAGCACCTCTCCCATAGATCTGACAAATGACTGCCCCACAGCAGCAACTGCCCCATAGATCTGACCCACATCTGCCCCACAGCAGCTCCTGTCTCATAGATCTTAACCACATCAGCACCACAGCAGCTCCTGCCCAATAGATCTGACCCTCATCAGCCACACAACAGCTCCTGCCAGATAGATCTGACCCACATCAGCCCCACAGCATCTCCTGCCCCATAGATCCGACCCACATCTACCCCTTAGGAGCTCCAACCCCATAGATCTGACCGACAGCTGCTCCTGCCACATAGATCTGACCCACATCAACCCCACAGCATCTCCTGCCCCATAGATCCGACCCACATCTGCCCCTTAGGAGCTCCAACCCCATAGATCTGACCCACATCGGACCCACAACAGCTCCTGCCCCATAGATCAGACCCACATCTACCCCACAGCAGCTCCTGCCCCATATATCTTACCAACATCAGCGCCATAGCATCTCCTGCCCCATAGATCTGACACACATCACCCCCACAGCAGCTCCTGCCCCATAGATCTAGCCCCCATCAGACCCACAGCAGCTCCAGTCCCATAGATCTGACCCACATCTTCCCCACAGCAGCTCCTGCCCCATAGATCTCAACCACATGAGCCACACAGCAGCTCCTGTCCCACAGATCTGACCAACATCAGCTCCACAGCAGCTCCTTCCCTATAGATCTGACCCACATAAACCCACAGCAGCACCTGTTCCGTAGATCTGACACACATCATCCCCACAACTGCTCCTGCCCCAAAGATCTGATATACATGTGCCCCACAGGAGCTCCTGCCCCATAGATCTGACCCACATCTGCCCCACAGCAGCTCCTGCCCAGTAGATCTTACCCACAGCAGCTCCTGCCCCATACATCTGACCAACATGTGCCCCAGAGCAGCTCCTGCCCCATAGACCTTACCCACATCAGCCGCACAGCAGCTCCTGGTCTATAGATCTGACCCACATGTGCACCACAGCAGCTCCTGTCCCACAGATCTGCCCCACAGCAGCTCCTGCCCCATAGATCTGACCCACATCTGCACTACAGCAGCTCCTGCCCCATAGATCTCACTCACATGTGCCCCAGAGCAGATACTGCCCGATAGATCTGACCCACAACTACCCCACAGCAGCTCCTGCCCCATAGTTCTGACCCACATCTGCACTACAGCAGCTCCTGCCCCATACATCTGACTCACATATGCCCCACAGCTACTCCTGCCCCATAGATCTGACCAACATCTACCCCACAGCAGCTCCTGCCCCATAGATCTCACTCACATGTGCCCCAGAGCAGATCCTGCCCCATAGATCTGTCCCAAATCAGCCCCACACCAGCTCCTGCCCCATAGATCTGACCCAAATCAGCCCCACACCAGCTCCTGCCCCATAGATCTGACCCACATCAGCCCCACACCAGCACCTGCCCCATTGATCTGACCCACACCAGCCCCACAGCAGCTCCTGCCCCATAGATATGACACACACCTGCCCCACAGCAGCTCCTTCCCTATAGATCTGACCCACATAAGCCCCACAGCAGCACCTGTTCCGTAGATCTGACCCACATCAGCCCCACAGCAGCTCCTGCCCCATAGATATGACCCACCTCAGCCCCTGCCTCAGAGATCTGACCCACATGTGCCCCTTAGCAGCTCCTGCCCCATAGATCTGACCCACAGCAGCTCCTAACTCATAGATCTGACCCACATATGACCCACAGCAGATCCTGCCCCATAGATCTGACCCACAGCAGCTCCTGCCCCATAGATCTGACCAACATCAGCTCCACAGCAGCACCTACCCCAAAAATCTGACCCACATCTGCCCCACAGCAGCTCCTGCCACATAGATCTACCGACATGTGCCCCACAACAGCTCCTGCCCCAAAGATCTGATACCCATGTGCCCCACAACAGCTCCTGCCCAATAGATCTGACCCACATCTGCCCCACAGCAGCTCCTGTCTCATAGATCTTAACCACATCAGCACCACAGCAGCTCCTGCCCCATAGATCTGACCCTCATCAGACCCACAGTAGCTCCTTTCCATAGATCTGACCCACATCTCCCCCACAGCAGCTGCTGACCCATAGATCTGACACGCAGCAGCGCCACAGCAGCTCCTGCCCCATAGATCTGACCCACATCAGCCACACAGCAGCTCCTGCCCACTAGATCAGGCCCACACATACCCCACAGTAGCTCCTGCCCCATAGATCTGACCCACTTCAGCCCCACAGCTGTTCCTGCCCCAAAGATCTGACCCACATCAGCCCCACAGCAGCTCCTGCCCCATTGATCTGACTCACTTGTGCCCCACAGCAGCTCCAGTCACATAGATCTGCCCCACAGCAGCTCCTGCCCCATAGATCTGATGCACATCAGCCCCACAGCAGCTCCTGTCCTATAGTTCTGACGCACAGCCGTTCCTGCCCCATAGATCTGACCCACATCTGCCCCACAGCAGCTCCTTCCCCATAGATCTGACCCATATCAGCCCCACATCAGCTCCTGTCCCATAGATCTGTCCCACAGCCGTTCCTCCCCCATAGATCAGATTCACATCTCCCCTTAGCAGCTCCTGCCCCATACATCTGACTCAAATATACCCGACAGCAGCTTCTGCCCCATAGATCTGCCCCACAGCATCTCCTGCTCCATTGATATGAGCCATATCTACCCCACAGCAATTCCTGGCCCATAGATGTGACCCTCATCAGCCTCACAGCAGCTCCTGCCCCATAGATCTGACCCACATAAGCCCCTCTGCAGCTCCTGCCCCAGAGATCTCACCCAAATCATCTCCACAGCAGCTCCTGCCCCATAGATCTGACATATATGTGCCCCACAGCAGCTGCTGCTTCATAGATCTGACCCACATCTGCCCCACAGAGGCTCCTGCCCTATAGATCTGATCCACATAAGCCCCACAGCAGCTCCTGTTCAATATGTCTCACCCACATCTGCCCCATAGCAGCTCCTGCCTCATAGATCTGAGCCACATCATCCCCACAGCAGCTCCTGCCCCATAGATATGACCCACAGCAGCCCCACAGCAGCTTATGTCCCATAGATCTGACCCATATTTGCCCCACAGCAACTCCTGCCCCATAGATCTGACCCTCAGCAGCTCCTGCCCCATAGATCAGACCCACATGTGCCCCACAGCAACTCCTGCCTCATAGATCTGACCCACATGTGCCCCACAGCAGCTCCTGCCTTATAGATCTGACCCACATGTACCCCACAGCAGCTCCTGCCCCTTAGATCTGTCCCACAGCAGCTTCTGACACATAGATCTGACCCTCATCATCCCCACAACAGCTCCTGCCCCATAGATCTGACCCACATCTGCCCCACAGCAGCTCCTGCCTCATAGATCTGACCTACACACTACATCCGGATCTCACTACAGCCTCCCTTCAGGAAGTTAGAGAGAGCAATGAGGTCTCCCCTGAGCCTCCTCTTCTCCAGGCTGAACAATCCCAGCTCCCTCAGCCTCAACTCATACGGCCTGTGCTCCAGACCCCTCACCAGCTTTGTTGCCCTCCTCTGAACGCGTTCCGGGGCCTCCATGTCTTCCTTGCACTGAGGGGCCCAAAACTGAACACAGCACTCGAGCTGCGGCCTCATCGGTGCTGAGAACAGGGGGACAATCACCTCTCTGCTCCTGCTGGCAACACTGTTTCTGATGCAGGCCAGGATGCCCTTGGCCTTCTTATTATACAGCAAAGGAATCTCCTGAAAAGGAAACCAGAATATCTGGCAACATGAAACAAAGTTCGGATTCATAAAAGACTGGCAGCAAGGCCTGAATCTCTTGTGTAATCTGCTCTTGATTTATCCCATTAGCACTAGGTGGAATGCAGAAGCTTCCTGAGACGTGATAATCAAAACCTAGTCCAATGCCTTTAAAAAAGCCTTTAAGAGATTACTCCTCCTTGGCTGTTTAAAATAAACTTAGGTAATACAAAATGTTGGAAAATTTTTGGACAGCTCCCCAGGGCCGGGCTTTGGAAGGCCGTATTGACGAGAGTCAATCAAGCTCCGGCTGCAGGCATATATGTGTGTGCCAGTTCTTCAACACAGTAGGAATCACAACTTGCTGCGTGATCAAAATTCTGCATGTGCTACTCCTGAACCCCAATTACTTCCAACGGTGTTAAATTACCCCTTGATCTCAAAGCTGAACAAAACAACAAAATGCCACACCAATACTGAATACATAAAAACAAACAACTCCTTGGGCCTCAAGGGGAGGATGATGCACAGGCCACGGCTGCCAGCGTGCAGCTGGGCTTCCCAGGGCAAACAGCAGCACACGGTGCATCAGAAGCTGAAAGAACCCTCAGGGAAGAGAGGCCAACTCAACGGGCTGAGCACGGGACACCCTTCTTCCTGCCAGGCTGCTTCCCCTCCTCTGGTTTCTTTCTGTCAGTCCTCAGAGAGCAAGGAGATGCTCACAGCCTGTCACCAGCACTTACGGGTTGGCTGAAAGGCCACAGGTTGGGAAGACCAACAAGGAAACGGGGGAAAACCTGCACCATGTCAAGGGAGAGACGTGAAGCCGACCGCTTCATCGCCCTGTGATTGCCAGCCCGAGCGAGGGATGTTCTGACCAGCTACTGAAAGAGGCAGCACCAGGTTTAGAAAGTTCGCTTCAATTTTATTGCGTACAAGAAGATTTGGCTTGTATTTATTACCCCGTCCACACCCCAAAATGGAGCCCCAGTGCCCAGGATTGCCGCTTAGCAATCAGTCACTCAGCCTCCAGTCAGACCCAAGGAGAAGCCAAACCCCAGGGCTACGTCACCTCCTCCCTCTCCAGTCCCAGCCAGCCCTATTTCAACCTAACCCTACACCAGGCCTGGACCTCAAGAGACACACCCTGAAGGAACGCAGCGTCTCCAGCTCTTGCCGTACACCAAGTCCTGCACAGGTGAAGCCCTCTTTGCTTCTAACGCAGCACAAGTCCTTCCTGTCCAGTTCACTTCCATCATCTCCACCGTCCATGACAGGGAAAGCACGGCTGTGCCGGTAAACTGGACCGTTGAGTCAGCAGCTTTTGGTGCCACCTCTGAGAAAGCACTGCAGGTGGTTCTGCTGTCCTTTGTAGCTTCTTGCTCAGGCCATCATCGTTGCTTTCTGCTTTCCTTCTCGGCTTTCTTCCTCAGCTGAGCAGCGCTTGCCTTGCCTCAGCTTTCTTCACTCTCTCCCAAGTCTCAGTCCCCAAACTCTCCGAGTCCTACAAGAATCAATTCGGAAACGCTCAGGGAACCTTCTCAGCTAACAACTGGTTGGCGGCTCGCTTTGAGAGCTCAAGTCACCCTGCTGGGCACGTTGGGCTGCCAGAACTGGGAACCGCCTTCCTGACAGTCGGGCACACAAGAAACTCCACCCCTGTCTCGTTCCCCAAATCCCACACAAACCAGAGCCTAAAGCCCTTTCCTGCAAGGCGGTCCCTGCACGGGCGGGAGGACCCTCTGCCTGGCAGCTCATAGGGAGCAGCAGTAGCCACAGGATAAGACTGAGCTGGCACCTCCAGGCTGCTGGCAACAGTTACAGATGGTTCCCTCCCACCCAGTTGCCCGTGCCTTTCTCCTATCCCATGAGAGCACCACTTACTGCCTTTGGGAACTTGGAAACTGGCAGCATGATGGCCAGCACAGAGAAGCTGCAAAACGGCTCCGTAGAAGAGTCTGTGGTGCAGCATGTTCTTCATTAGCATGGGCTCAGGGATCTCAGGTGGCCAGAAATGCAGTTCAGCAGCCATAGCACAGACAGCCTGCTGCTCTACTGCTCTCACGGAGGCTGCCTGCTGTGAGGGGGGAAAAAGAGGCATCTTTTTGTGTGCCCCCGTGGCGCAGGTGGTAGGAATGCTGCATTGCAACACCGGGGCCCGGGTGTTCGAATCCCCCTGTGGTGCAAGTGGTAGAAGTGCCACCCTGTAGCACAGAGGCTGGAATCCCAGGGGTTGGACTCGATGATCTCTAAGGTCCCTTCCAACCCGCACAAGACTATTACTATTACAATTACTATTATTACTCTCAGGCACTGTGATGGAGTTACTTCCTGCTAGAAACATTTCCAGGCTGACTTAGAGAAGTGCTCTGAAGCTTGGTCACCTTGGGCTACCGACCCAAGAACAAAGAGGGACAACAAACATGCATTTCAATTGCCCTTTAGCGCCCGCCACGGAGAAGAGCCCTCAGCCTTCAGTATTGCTGCACTTACAGGTGAGGGGAAGAGAAGCAAGAGGACGGGTGGGTGTCAAAGAAGGGAAAATTTATCAGGCAAGAATAAACCTATCCCTGAGCTCCATCACACACATGTGAATACTGCCTTACTAATATGAACAATAACATCATTCACACAGCTAAATTTACTCACATTCACGTACCTGGTTGTGGACATATTCGAGGCCTCGCTGCTGCTGTGCTGTTCAACGCCGGCCACAGCAATAAAGCATGCAGAAAGCCCATCGGTTGCAGACAAAGGAGGGAGCCGTGCTTAACCAACACTGCTTCAGCGCACGCTTAAAGTAAGGCACACCTACCTTGCGCTGGCCATGCAGGAAGCTCGTGACGCAGCTCCAGACGGCTCTCCTGAGGCCCAGCTTCATTTCACGGCCACTCACGCTCTGCTGCTGGACATTCTGCAACGGAAAAGCCACCGGATGCAAATCCCATCCCTCACAGATGGTGTCAGACCTCTGCTCTCATGGCAGTCGCACTCACGGCTCCGGGGGAGAAAGCAGACGTGTGCTTACCGAGCGAGCGCTGTTTGCTGCCAGCTGCTGGTAGGAACCAACGCCCAACCCTACAGTACCAACAGTAACCTATGCCTAACTCTACTATGGGAACAACAATCTACTCCTAACACTAAAGAATGAAGAGGAACAAACTCCTAACAGGAAAACACCAACTACTAACACTAAACCTACTCCTAACCTACTCCTAACACTAATAAATGAACAATAAGCAATGCCTAACTCGAAAACACAAACAATAACCTATGCCTAACTCAAGAACACTAACAACAACCTACACCTAACTCTAAAACTAAACTAAACCCAAAAACCAACTATAGAAACAGGGACTGGAACAAACAGGGTAAAGATGGGACTGGGGGCCCACAGAATGTGGCTGCAGAATAGGCCCAAAGGAGGAACAGATGTTACAAAAATGCCACCCAGCTAATGCAGGGGGCGGGGGCCGTGCAGCGGGTAAGGAGCTCAGCGCCTGGACCAGCCACGGTGGAGCTGTGACCATGCCAACGCGGGGCCTGGCACGGTGGTGTGATGCCAGGCCAGTTATGCCGCGGGCGGATCCACCTCCATGGGCTCCTCTGCAGGTGGATCTGCCTCCATGGGCTCCTCTGCAGGTGGATCCACCTCCATTCGCTCATCTGGAGGTGGATCCACCTCCATAGGCTCCACATGGGTGGTGGTCATGGGGCTGGTCCAGGCATGATGGAATATGGCTCTCTTACCCATCCTCTGCCTGGTGGTCATGGCGGGCCCCCTCCTCCTTCTCACTCCTAGGGCCCCCAGCTCCATCCTCCCGCCTGAAACAGGGAAAACTTCTACCCTAGCCCTCTTAGCTGCCGACATGGCTGCTAACTGCCACAGCTGTCAGAGGCGAGTGCGTTGCGCGCGGCAGCGGTGACCAAGGTGACGTGGAGAGTGTTCTAAAATGGCGGCCGCACTGCTGGCACTCGTGTTCCACATAGGATGAGAAGGGGGCTGATAATAGCAGGACAAGGGGAAACTGATTTAAGTTGAAAGAGGGAAGATTTAGGTTGGATGTTAGGGGGAAAGTTGTTTACTAGGAGAGTGGTTAGGCCCTGGAACGGGCTGCCCAGGGAGGTTGTGGATGCCCCGTCCTTGGGGGTGTTCAGGGCCAGGTTGGACAGGGCCCTGGGCAACCTGATCTAGTAAAGGTGTATGTTTGGTGGCCCTGCCAGGCAGGGGGGTTTGTTCTTCATGATCCATGAGGTCCCTTCCAACCTGGGTCATTCTGTGATTCTGTGATACTGGTGTGTGGCTGTTTGTCCCAGCGCGCTGACCTTTTGTCTTCAGGTTCACCAACAAGACTGTAACTGATTTATGGAGGAGGCAAGTGATGGGTGCTACTGTGTGACAATCAACATCACTTTGTGGACATTTGAAAGCACCTTCCTCCAGAGCTGTTCACCTCCAGAAGAGGGTGCTCAGAAGTGTTTACTGGCAGAAGATCTGGCAGCTGCCCCCCCCCCAACAGGCCCCAGCCCGGCCTGAGCCACGTGACAGTGACAGGAAGTGCTTCCTGCAGGCGGCAGAGAGCACTTCCGGGCCATGGTGGCCATGAGCGGGGCTGGGAGGAGCGGGCTCTGTGCTGCGAACGGGGTCGGGCCTCGGTGCGGGGGCACGGAGGGGCTGTTGGGGGAGGAGCTCGCGGCGCTGCCGGCACCCAGAGGCGGCGCCCGGGCGGCTCCACGGTCTCGCTGTGCTGCGAGAGTCACCCGGCCGGCCCCAAAAGCCTGGAGGCAGAGCCTGAGCCGGCCCCGGCCCGGATCGTGTGGTGCGGCTCCGGCCGTGCTGGGCTGTGCGGCACCAAGAGGAAGACGGCCATTCGTTTGCCGGCCGCTCGCTGGCTGTAAGATCCGGGTGGCGCCGAGGCCCGGTTAAGAAACGGCGTGGATGAAGGTTTTTACGGATGGAGTGGGTCTGGATTGCAGTGAGCGGGACGAGTCCGGGCTGCGGTTTGGCGTGGTTGTGTTGGTTGCTTTGAAGGGCTGCCGTCATAGGGCGGAGGGAGGGAGAGGGAGAGGGAGGGATGAACAGGGAAGCAGAAAACAGATGCTCTGCTGGAATTCAGAATAAAGGGGGGCTAAAAGGGGGATAGTTAAAGGTAGTTTACAGAAAATGACTTAGTTAGAATAACAAGGAATGGAGACAGTGGGTCTGGAAGAGCAGGAAGGATGAAGATTAAGGAGTGAGAACTCCCTGAGACACCTGGCGAGAAGGGGATTAGGTGTTGCAACTCCTCTTTTGATATTTGCATCTCCCTGACAAGATGGGCGATAACAAGAGGGGGTCTGCATGATAAAGAATGTGTATTAGAATTAAGGGATGCATGTTAGAATTACGGGAAATCATTGACTATGCATGAGGTGTACCTATATCTGTATCACGGTTTTACAAGTTGGTGTGCAAGTTTGGAGGAGCTATCCCCCTTGCACCCAGCGCTGGAATAAAACATACCTGCTTTATAACCCATCTCTGGATTATAGAGTTTGATTCCGCAAGTCAGGGAGCTTTGAACAGTGCGGGCAGTCAGGAGCACGTCGCGTTTCTGCCTGCTGTGTTGGCGCTGCCGTAAGTCTTTGGGTCCCCAGGGAGGCTCTCCCTGGGGGTGTCCCGATTGGAAGGCAGGATTCAATCCTGCCGCAGCCCGTCCATGGCAGGCAGACGCTTCTCTCCTCTGCTCATGGGACTCAGCAGTGCCAGGGGTTTCACAGCGCGTGTTGCAGTGGCTGGCAGCCTCTGTGTGTTTTTCTGTTGCAAACAGGATCCCATGGTGGAGCCGAACTAGAAGCAGACGTTGGTGTCTTGTGGCAGGAGCAAGGGCAGTGGAAGCGCTGCCCAATGCCGGGCGGTGGTGACTGCTATGAGAGCAGGGGTCTGATACCATCTGTGAGGGATGGGATTTGCATCCGGTGGCTTTTCCGTTGCAGAATGTCCAGCAGCAGAGCGTGAGTGGCCGTGAAATGAAGCTGGGCCTCAGGAGAGCTGCCTGGAGCTGCGTCACGAGCAACTTGTGTGTGTGCTGGCCATCATGCTGCCAGTTTCCAAGTTCCCAGAGGCAGTAAGTGGTGCTCTCATGGGCTGAGAGAAAGGCATGGGCAACTGGCTTGGAGGGAACTGTCAAATACAAGATACGAAATACTAAAGTATTGATGCTACAGATAAAGCTCAGTTTGCATTTTTGTTAGAGTCTGTGATAACAAATACAATGTCCCTGAAGAAATGGCTTTTTTGGCCATTAAAAGACAAAATGCAATCTTTTGATTTGCACAAAGCAGTAAAAACAACACTGGAGCGATTTTCTTTATCCTTTGACAGAGTCTCTGGGTCTTTAATGTCCCTTGCCACCCAAACCATTCCACAATAATATATTTCCACAATGTAAATGTGAAAATATCTGCCATGGTCTCCTGCTGCTCTAGATGACTAGGAATCCTCAGCGTCCATAACAAGCCCAGGGGGAGACTGGTCCTTGCGGTGGAACAGATCTACCCAGTGGGACACGCTCCCAGTAATTCTTCCCCAGCAGCCTGGCACTCACCCACTAAGGGGTGCCACAAGCACCCACTCTATGCAGCCCTGCTGCACAGGAGGAGCAGCCCGTGGGGAGGCCCAGCCAGCAGCCTGGGGATGTGAGGTCACTATGCCCTGCCACATTGCTGCCTTGTGCCACAAGATCACAATGCCCAGCTGCGTGCTCTAGGTGTTCTGTGCCCCAATAGCAGCACTTGTTGTGGCTGTAGCAGTGGTGGTAGCAGCATGGCACGAGTACTGGGGGCCACGGCCCCCACCTGCCTTGCCGTCCTCCTACTGATAGCCATGTGTTGTCAGGAGACTTGTGCTGCTCCAGGGCGAGCAGCAGGAGCAGGTGGGTGGGCAGAGATGGGGTGAAAAATAAGCGGAAATGAGAGTGAGAAGCCCAGGTTCTGGTTCCAGTGGCTCTGTGCCTTATAGCCCTAGGGCTGCCTTCGATGGGGGCGGGGGGGTATTGGAAAAGGGGGACAGGCAGCACCACAGGAGCTGGGCAAGGGCATGAGGAAGCCCTGTGCTCCCACGGCTCTGCCGCTGGATGGCTGGAGCATGCTCTTCATCCTGGGGGTGTCCCAGGGGAGAACGTGGAAGGTGTGTGCTGGGAAAAGCATGAGCATTTCTGCTCCAGCTGCCTGATGCTCCCCATAGAAAAATCCTGGTTCCCAACAGAGACCCCCAGCTGTAGCCCAGTGTGTTTCAGGCACCTTTTCTTTGTATGCTCTTCCACGCGGTCCCAGAGGGGTGCTGCATGTGGCCAGGAGGGAGCATTTGTAAAGCTGCCGAGTGCTAGGCTCCAGGTCACCCTGGCCCCTCTATAGCTTTGGCGATCAAGGCCTGAGTCTCCCATCCCGTTACCTGTCCCCTTCCCTGGCCCCTTCCCTGTCACTAAGGGAGAGGAAGATCACAGCATGCAATGGGAACAACCCTCTTCTGTTCTTTCTTCTAGATGATGACATTGGTACTCCTTCCTCAGATGACTGGAAGGAGACTGCTTTTGTGCCTCAGGGGAAACTCCGAGGTAAGTTGTGAGTGTCTGTTTCCTTGGAAGTCGAAAAATTAGTGCTATAATAGCTTATTTGGGTACGTAAGGCTCTCCAAAGGTCTTTCAAGTCTCTTTGTGCTTTGAAGGTCGTACACAGATCAGTCATTAGTATTTCTTTACTTGGAGAATTGTCACATTTCAGTGGGAAGGCGGCCCTTGCCAGTCTTTGCTCTTATTCCTTTGCTGTTTGGGCCATGTCATTCCCTGACCTGCAGCCAGTCCTCACAGGTCACTGCAGGAAAAAAAACAAGGCAGACCCCAGTGCACAGCGGAAGCTCTCCTCACCTGTGTCTGATCACTCTTGTGCCTGCAGGCCCCTTTGGTGCATTTCGAAAGCAAAGTCGCGTCCCTGAGCCTGGGGTGGATGCCAGACGTAAGTCACCAGTCTTCATCTCATGATCTTTGCTCATATTTGATTGTGGAAGTTCAGGAGGGGTTCATCTTTTCACTGCCTGGTGATTTCTTCTCCATGAAAGGCTTGGGTAGTCACTGTTTCTTGGGTGCTGCATGCTCACAGCATCCCGTTGACTTTGTCTCCATACATCAGAGATCTCCCCACTAAAAAAACCTTGAGGGGCCAAATGTTCTTCTATGCCTTCTCTGAAGATTGTTTTACATGGCCTGGAGAGTGTATCTGGAAAGCTGCTGAGTGCCAGCCAACTGCCCACCTGGCTTCTCTGCAGCTTTGCAACTTTTGACCCAGGTCTGAGTGCCATGTCATCACCTGAGCCCCTTCCAGTCACTGCAGGTCCCTAAGGAAGAGAGAAATCACAGCATACCATGACACCCAAACAGCAGCACCCTGGCACATGAGTGGCAGGCCCAGCTGCCCCCAGGCATCAACACCAGGAGATGTTTCTCGTCGATGCTGTGCCTATAAGCAACGCTTTGCCAAAGCCTCAGCATAATCCAGCCTGTGAGCCTCAGGGCAGTCCCACAGGAAAGGGCCTTTAGATCTTGCCCTTCCTCTTCCACCCCCTTCCCTTCTCCAGGCAGTTCTACACACGGTTCCTTTTTGGACTGTCACGGTGCCACTGCAGGCACCCAACAACTATTTGCCAGATGCTTCTGTGTGGCAGGGAGAGGAGAGTGCCGTGGAGCAGTGCTGTCATTCCAGTGTAAACAGGTGTCTGACAGGAGCTGCTCTGTCTGTGTTTGCTGACAGCTCCTAGTGGAGTTGAATGGCATCCAGTTTCCCAGCTGAGCTCCAGGACAGAAGCCCCAGCGATTCAAATGGGTACGTCATGAGATTTTACTTCCTTTGAGAGATGCCAGCTCACAGTCCTAATGTCAGCCAGGCGCGTCTGCAGGTGTGAGTGAGAATGCACACCTGTGTGTGTGTGCCCTGCTTTCGCACAATGCCCTGGTCCCATTCAGTGATGCCGTTATGCGTTTAGGTAAGCTGCAGTGTGTGGTGAAAAGTTCTCATTCTTTGGTTGCAGAAGTGCCTCCAGGGAAGGCCGTGCTAAATCCTTAGTTGTGCTGGAACCCCACAGGCATCCCAGGGGTGGCTGTTGTCGTTACTGACTTCACTGAAAAGACCGTTCAGTTTAATACCTTGTTTGTCTGAAAGTTATCTTAATGCTTTCTGTTTAGGTCCTGAGAAACAGAAAGAGGCCCTGGAAACAGGAAAATATCTGCAGACACTGCCCCCTCTGCTAATGAAAATCATGAAGGACAAAGCACGTGGTAGGTGTATTTCCGTCTGTTCCCTGAAAGGCTTGTGAAACTGAATTTCTAGAAATACATGTGGAGAAACTGCTCCATCTTCCTGATGAGAAGCAGTTACTTACAGTCCCACTCCCTTACCTCCTTTCTAAAGAGACAGGTGGAGCACCTATGCGCTGGCTTGCATTTTGGAACGGCAGAGTTCGCACACTGACTGTCCCCCTGAGAGTAATAGAGGCCATGCACACAACAACTGTCACTCCAGGTAAGGGCCGCTCATAGAGCTCCGTGGCCGTGGTTAGAGGTTGCTCCCCTCCCACTGCAGCCAGTTCCCAGGGACTTAGGAACTTTGTCCTTTTGGGAACTAGGCCACCAGAACCACATTCAGCAGATAAGGAGAGGAAACAGGACCCTCCATAGTACCTCCTGTGCACAGACCCTGCATTCCAGAGCTTGCTGTGCTTCCCCTGAGCCACCAGGCACAACAGCAGCCCGGAGCGGGATCCTTCCTGTGGTTGTTCTTGTCCATGTCACTCAAAGCAGCAGCTGGTGAAACAGATCCACATTGTTTTTCCAGGTGCGGATGGTGAGGAACACACAAATGCCGCAGACAATAATTTTATCAAGAAGTACTGCCTGGGATTTGGTGTGGCTATCTTCGTTACCATGCTGATGGCAATGTTTTCGTGCTATCGTCTTGTCCGACAACGGAGGCAGATAAACCAGTGAGTTCTTGTTCACCCCCAACCCCATCCTGCCCCCTCTCTTTACTATAGGGATCCTGTGAGCAAGGAGGCATTTCTAGTTAAAGCAGCATAGAGAAGCCAGTTAGTTGTTGCCTAACACTGTCTGAGATTGACACTGTCAGACATTTAACTGGCCGAGCCATTCCTGCTGCATGTTCTTACTGCTGGGCCTGAGACAGGCCCGGAGCTGAGAGTGACTCTATCATGCACTGTGAGGAAGGAGAGCAGGGGGTTCTCCTGTGCCCTCAGCACGTTTCTCTCCCTGCAGGCGCCTTGCTGAAGATGCTGCAGTCCAGCATATTGCCCGCAGCAACCTCACGCTTGGACAAACAGCTTGCTCGCCTCAGTGCGCCGCACAGAAAAGACGTGGCACAAACAACCGGTGCCTGTGCAGTGACAATCTGCCCACCAGCCGCAGAGCACCACCAGAGCGGCCCCTGCCAGGCCTGACGGCTGTCGGGCTCAGCTGCCCCCAGTGCAGCCCCCGTAGCCCACCAGCCCAGGCTCCGTGGCCCCTGGGAAGTACATCAGGCCCAGTGGCCCCTATCCACCTTGGGCATCAACACCTCTTTCAGGGGACAGGAGGGACCCACCTGGTTTGGAAGCTTGCAGTCATCGGCTAGCACCCAAACAGCAGCACCCTGGCATCAACACCACCCTCCCGTCCCCCACCACCGTCCTTCAGGGGTTGGCAGTGGCTCCCTCAAAGTGTCACCCG
Organism: Coturnix japonica; assembly: GCF_054131305.1. Lineage (NCBI taxonomy): Eukaryota > Metazoa > Chordata > Aves > Galliformes > Phasianidae > Coturnix > Coturnix japonica. The sequence goes on from NC_140672.1 coordinate 26,583,204, forward strand.
CAGGCAGCCACTGCCTCCGGGAAGCCTGAGAGGCCTGTCAGCCTCCAGCACCATCTCTGCCCTCACCCTCCCCTCCACCATCCATCAGGGGATGGAAGCGACCCCAGCAGAGTATAGACCTGGGGACATCATCCAACAGACGGACGACCATTGCCTGGGGGAAGCCAACTGGCCCAGCAGCCCCCTGTCCCCCCCAGGAACTGTCACCAACTTTCCTTCACCATCCTTCAGGAGGTTGGAGCAGCCCCCACAGGGTGGCAGTTTGAGGGCATCATCCGACACCCAGAAAACTACAGCCAGGGGAAAGCATACCAGGCCCCACAGCTCCCAGCCCCCCACAGCACCAACTCTGCCCTCCCGCTCCTCTCCTCCATCTTTCAGGATGTGGGAGTGGCCCCCCCCCACAGGGTCGGCATGGGGGCAACACCTGTAAAACCTCTGCCTGGAAAAAGTATGACAGGCCCAGCAGCCCCAAGATCCCCCCAGCACCACCTCTCTCTTCATGCTCCTCTCCACCATTGGTCAGGTGGTGGGAGCATCATCACTGGTCAACACAACAGGGGGTTCTTTCTTTAACATCCTTATTACACCTTCCGAACTGAGTATACCTTTTCTACAAAAATTCTCAGCACCACAGATGATCATATTCAAAACATCTATAACTATATGGAATATAGATATTGTAAATTAATTCAATAAAATTCAACAACAAAACAAAATAACCAAGAAGCTGCTTCCTTCAAAAGGCAGAGTATTCTGATGAGGAGAAAACAGCAATACTAACATCACGTCACGGCGTTGCCATCAGGGCTCAAGCTAAGGCAGCCAGCTGACCAGGGCAGAACTTGTGTTAGATGCTGCTCAGTGACAACACCCAGAATGAAGTAGCAAGGATGTGAAGTGTAGGAGACTACTTGCGCTTATCACATTCTGTCTGCTGTAACAGCACTACTCAAAGATTTCTAATCGGGCCAAGATCTTTGTGAAGCAGCAGTTTGTTCATTACTGCCATCATGGCCGCACACCCCTACTGACTGTTGGGCAGGGCTGCAGTGGGTAATGCCCTCCACACGCAGTCCTGGGCAGGCAAGGGCTGTCGGTGCACAGTGCCACACGCTCCTTGCCATCTGCACACACGTGGGCTGGCTTTGCACTGCCAGGCACATCGTCTCGCCTGGGCACTGCAGGTCCTCGCTTGGTGGTATGCAGAGACAGCGGGGCCAGCAGATGAAGTTATCTGTGTTGTGTGCAATACTTGCATGACTTGGGAGCTGACAATCCTTGTGGTTCTCTGTCCTGCTCCAATTTATAGGAAGGAGAGGAGGTCCATACGTGTATGCCTGAGCATGGTTCAAATGTTGGAGGACGGATGCTATTACAATTTAGGGTGATTAGGAAGGGAAGGCGGGCAATAGAAAAGACAGGAAAAAGAATCAAGGAGTCTTTATAGGAAGCAAGAGGGAGAGAGAGTCACCACCATGGATCTGACGTGTTTAGTAGTTCAGTCATTGATCTTCAGTAGTGGTGGGTCATCAGGAGTTGTTGTTCCGCTGACGATGACTGTGACCACGGCAACAGTTTCCAATGATAGTATAAACTTACAAATAAGTCCAACGTGGTTCAGTCAGCTCTCCTTGGTGTGACAGCTCAAATCCAAAATGGTTGAGTCAGCTCTCCTTGGAATGGCAGCTTCTGGCTCTGGGATCTCATCTGGACCTTGCCAGCAGACAAGAGGGAGCAGGGACGCCCACCTGCCTCTTGTTCTTCACAGGACACGATGGTATCATTCCCCAGTTTTCCCATACCAAGCTGGAGCCAGATCTTCTGCCAGTAAACACTTCTGAGCACCCTCTTCTGGAGGTGAACAGCTCTGGAGGAAGGTGCTTTCAAATGTCCACAAAGTGATGTTGATTGTCACACAGTAGCACCCATCACTTGCCTCCTCCATAAATCAGTTACAGTCTTGTTGGTGAACCTGAAGACAAAAGGTCAGCACGCTGGGACAAGCAGCCACACACCAGTATCACAGAATCACAGAATGACCCAGGTTGGACGGGACCTCATGGATCATGAAGAACAAACCCCCCTGCCTGGCAGGGCCACCAAACATACACCTTTACTAGATCAGGTTGCCCAGGGCCCTGTCCAACCTGGCCCTGAACACCCCCAAGGACGGGGCATCCACAACCTCCCTGGGCAGCCCGTTCCAGGGCCTAACCACTCTCCTAGTAAACAACTTTCCCCCTAACATCCAACCTAAATCTTCCCTCTTTCAACTTAAATCAGTTTCCCCTTGTCCTGCTATTACCAGCCCCCTCCTCATCCTATGTGGAACACCAGTGCCAGCAGTGCGGCCGCCATTTTAGAACCCTCTCCACGTCACCTTGGTCACCGCTGCCGCGCGCAACGCACTCGCCTCTGACAGCTGTGGCAGTTAGCAGCCATGTCGGCAGCTAAGAGGGCTAGGGTAGAAGTTTTCCCTGTTTCAGGCGGGAGGATGGAGCTGGGGGCCCTAGGAGTGAGAAGGAGGAGGGGGCCCGCCATGACCACCAGGCAGAGGAGCCCCCCTGCAAAGGGGCACATGTGGGTCAGATCTATGAGGCAGGGGCTGAGTTGGGTCATATCTATGGGGCAGGAGCTGCTGTGGAGCTGATGTGTGTCACATCTACGGAACAGGTGCTGCTGTGGGGCTTATGTGGGTCAGATCTATAGGGAAGGAGCTGCTGTGGGGCAGGTGTGTGTCATATCTATGGGGCAGGAGCTGCTCTGGGGCACATGTGAGTGGGATCTATGGGGCAGGAGCTGCTGTAGTGCAGATGTGGGTCAGATCTATGGGGCAGGAGCTGCTGTGGGGTAGTTGTGGGTCAGATCTATGTGGCAGGAGCTGCTCTGGGGCACATGTGAGTGGGATCTATGGGGCAGGAGCTGCTGTAGTGCAGATGTGGGTCAGATCTATGGGGCAGGAGCTGCTGTGGGTCAGATCTATGGGACAGGAGGTGCTGTGGTGCACATGTAGTTCAGATCTACAGACCAGGAGCTGCTGTGCGGCTGATGTGGGTAAGGTCTATGGGGCAGGAGCTGCTCTGGGGCACATGTTGGTCAGATGTATGGGGCAGGAGCTGCTGTGGGTAAGATCTACTGGGCAGGAGCTGCTGTGGGGCAGATGTGGGTCAGATCTATGGGGCAGGAGCTCCTGTGGGGCACATGTATATCAGATCTTTGGGGCAGGAGCAGTTGTGGGGATGATGTGTGTCAGATCTACGGAACAGGTGCTGCTGTGGGTCTTATGTGGGTCAGATCTATAGGGAAGGAGCTGCTGTGGAGCTGATGTTGGTTAGATCTATGGGGCAGGAGCTGCTGTGGGGCCTATGTGGGTCAGATCTGTGGGACAGGAGCTGCTGTGTGGCTCATGTGGTTAAGATCTATGGGGCAGGAGCTGCTGTGGGGAAGACGTGGGTCAGATCTATGGGGCAGGAGCTGCTGTGGGGTAGATGTGGGTCAGATCTATGGGACTGGAGCTGCTGTGGGTCTGATGGGGGCTAGATCTATGGGGCAGGAGCTGCTGTGGGGGTGATGTGTGTCAGGTCTATGGGGCAGGAGATGCTATGGCGCTGATGTTGGTAAGATATATGGGGCAGGAGCTGCTGTGGGGTAGATGTGAGTCTGATCTATGGGGCAGGAGCTGTTGTGGGTCCGATGTGGGTCAGATCTATGGGGCAGGAGCTGTTCTGGGGCAGATGTGAGTGAGATCTATGTGGCAGGAGCAGCTGTCGGTCAGATCTATGGGGTTGGAGCTCCTTAGGGGCAGATGTGGGTCGGATCTATGGGGCAGGAGCTGCTGTGGGGCTGGTGTTGGTCAGATCTGTGGGGCGGGAGCTGCTGTGTGGCTGATGTGGGTCAGATCTATGGGGCAGGAGCTGCTGTGGGGCCTATGTGGGTCAGATCTGTGGGACAGGAGCTGGTGTGGGGCTCATGTGGTTGAGATCTATGGGGCAGGCATTGCTGTGGATCTGATATGGGTCAGATATATGGGGCAGGAGCTGCTATGGGGCAGATGTGGGTCAGATCTATGGGGCAGGAGCTGCAGTGGGGCAGATGTGAGTCAGATCAATGGGGCAGGAGCTGCTGTGGGGATGATGAGGGTCAGATCTATGGGGCAGGAACTGCTGTGGGGTAGATCTATGGGGCAGGAGCTGTTGTGAGGCTGATGATGGTCTGATCTATAAGGCAGGACCTGCTGTGGGTCGCATGTGGGTCAGATGTATGGGGCAGGAGCTGCTGTGTGGCTGATATGGGTCAGATCTATGGGGCAGGAGCTGCTGTGGGGCACATGTTGGTCAGATGTATGGGGCAGGAGCTGCTGTGTGGCTGATGTGGGTCAGATCTATGGGGCAGGAGCTGCTGTGGGGCACATGTGGGTCAGATCTATGGGGCAGGAGCTGCTTTGTGGCAGATGTGGGTCAGATCTATGGGGTAGGTGCTGCTGTGGAGCTGATGTTGGTAAGATCTATGGGGCAGGAGCTGCTGTGGGGTATATGTGGGTCAGATCTATGGGGCAGGAGCTGCTGTGGGGATAATGTGGGTCAGATCGTTTGGTCAGGATCTGGTATGGGGCAGATATGGGTCAGATCAATGGGGCAGGAGCTGCTGTGGGGCTGGTGAGGGTGAGATCTATGGGGCAGGAGCTGCTGTGGGGCTGATTGGGTTCAGATCTATGGGGCAGCAGCTGCTGTGTGGCTGATGTGGGTCGGATCTATGGGGCAGGAGATGCTGTGGGGCTGATGAGGGTCAGATCTATGAGGCAGGAGCTGTTGTGTGGCTGATGAGGGTCAGATCTATGGGGCAGGAGCTGCTGTGGTGCTGATGTGTTTAAGATCTATGAGACAGGAGCTGCTGTGGGGCAGATGTGGGTCAGGTCTATTGGGCAGGAGCTGTTGTGGGGCACATGGGTATCAGATCTTTGGGGCAGGAGCTGTTGTGGGGCACATGTCGGTAGATCTATGTGGCAGGAGCTGCTGTGGGGCAGATGTGGGTCAGATCTATGGGGTAGGTGCTGCTGTGGAGCTGATGTTGGTCAGATCTATGGGGCAGGAGCTGCTGTGGGTCAGATCTATGGGGCTGGAGCTGCTGTGGGACTGGTGTTGGTCAGATCTATGGGGCAGGAGCTGCTGTGGGGGCTATGTGGGTCAGATCTGTGGGACAGGAGCTGCTGTGGGGCTCATGTGGTTGAGATCTATGGGGCAGGCGTTGCTGTGGTTCTGATGTAGGTCAGATATATGGGGCAGGAACTGCTGTGGTGCTGATGTGGGTCAGATATATGGGGCAGAAGCTGCATTGGGGCAGATGTGGGTCTGATCTATGAGGCAGGAGCTGCAGTGGGGCAGATGTGAGTCAGATCAATGGGGCAGGAGCTGCTGTGGGGATGATGAGGGTCAGATCTATGGGGCAGGAGCTGCTGTGGGGTAAATCTATGGGGCAGGAGCTGTTGTGAGGCTGATGATGGTCTGATCTATAAGGCAGGAGCTGCTGTGGGGCGCATGTGGGTCAGATGTATGGGGCAGGAGCTGCTGTGGGGCTGATGCGGGTCAGATCTATGGGGCAGGAGCTGCTGTGGGGCTGGTGTGGGTCAGATCAATGGGGCAGGAGCTGCTCTGGGGCACATGCTGGTCAGATCTATGGGGCAGGAGCTGCTGTGGGTCAGATCTACTGGGCAGGAGCTGCTGTGGGGCAGATTTGGGTCAGATTTATGGGGCAGGAGCTCCTGTGGGGCACATGTATATCAAATCTTTGGGGCAGGAGCAGTTGTGGGGATGATGTGTGTCAGATCTACGGAACAGGTGCTGCTGTGGGTTTATGTGGGTCAGATCAATGGGGCAGGAGCTGCTGTGTGGCTGATGAGGTTCAAATCTACGGGACAGGAGCTGCTGTGGGGCTAGGGGGGACAGATCTATGAGGCAGGAGCTGCTGTGGGTCTGATCTATGGGTCAGGAGCTGCTGTGGGGCTGATGAGGGTCAGATCTATGGGGCAGGATCTGCGGTGGGGCTGATGTGGGTCTGATCTATGGGGCAGGAGCTGCTGTGGGTCAGATCTATGGGTCAGGATCTGCTGTGGGTCATATGAGGGTCAGATCTATGAGTTAGGAGCTGCTGTGGGTCAGATCTATGGGGCAGGAGCTGCTAAGGGGCACATGTTGGTCAGATCTATGGGGCAGGAGCTGTTGTGGGGCACATGGGTATCAGATCTTTGGGGCAGGAGCTGTTCTGGGGCACATGTCGGTAGATCTATGTGGCAGGAGCTGATGTGGTGCAGATGTGGGTCAGATCTATGAGGTAGGTGCTGCTGAGGAGCTGATGTTGGTCAGATCTATGGGGCAGGAGCTGCTGTGGGGCTGGTGTTGGTCAGATCTGTGGGGCAGGAGCTGCTGTGTTGCTGCTGAGGGTCAGATCTATGGGGCAGGAGCTGCTGTGTGGCCTATGTGGGTCAGATCTGTGGGACAGGAGCTGGTGTGGGGCTCATGTGGTTGAGATCTATGGGGCAGGAGCTGCTGTGGATCTGATATGGGTCAGATATATGGGGCAGGAGCTGCTATGGGGCAGATGTGGGTCAGATCTATGGGGCAGGAGCTGCAGTGGGGCAGATGTGAGTCAGATCAATGGGGCAGGAGCTGCTGTGGGGATGATGAGGGTCAGATCTATGGGGCAGGAGCTGCTGTGGGGTAGATCTATGGGGCAGCAGCAGTTGTGAGGCTGATGATGGTCTGATCTATAAGGCAGGAGCTGCTGTGGGGCGCAGGTGGGTCAGATGTATGGGGCAGGAGCTGCTGTGTGGCTGATGCGGGTCAGATCTATGGGGCAGGAGCTGCTGTGGGGCACATGTGGGTCAGATGTATGGGGCAGGAGCTGCTGTGGGGCAGATGTGGGTCAGATCTATGGGGCAGGAGCTGCTGTGGGGCACATGTATATCAAATCTTTGGGGCAGGAGAAGTTGTGGGGATGATGTGTGTCAGATCTACGGAACAGGTGCTGCTGTGGGTTTATGTGGGTCAGATCAATGGGGCAGGAGCTGCTGTGTGGCTGATGAGGTTCAAATCTACGGGACAGGAGCTGCTGTGGGGCTCAGGGGGGACAGATCTATGAGGCAGGAGCTGCTGTGGGTCTGATCTATGGGTCAGGAGCTGCTGTGTGGCTGATGTGGGTCAGATCTATGGGGCAGGATCTGCGGTGGGGCTGATGTGGGTCTGATCTATGGGGCAGGAGCTGCTGTGGGTCAGATCTATGGGGCAGGAGCTGCTAAGGGGCACATGTGGGTCAGATCTATGAGGCAGGGGCTGAGGTGGGTCATATCTATGGGGCAGGAGCTGCTGTGGGGCAGGTGTGTGTCAGATCTATGGAACAGGTGCTGCTGTGGGGCTTATGTAGGTCAGATTGATAGGGAAGGAGCTGCTGTGGGGCTGGTGTGTGTCATATCTATGGGGCAGGAGCTGATGTGGGGCAGGTGTGTGTCAGATCTATGGGGCAGGAGCTGCTGTGGTGCTGGTGTGGGTCAGGTCAATGGGGCAGGAGCTGGTGTGGGGCTGATGTGGGTCAGATCTATGGGGCAGGAGCTGCTATGGGGCACATGTGAGATCTATGGGGCAGGAGCTGCTGTGGGGTAAATGTTGGTCAGATGTATGCGGCAGGAGCTACTGTAGTGAAGATGTGGGTCAGATCTATGGGGCAGGAGCTGCTGTGGGGTAGTTGTGGGTCAGATCTATGGGGCAGTATCTGCTCTGGGGCACATGTGTGTGGGATCTATGGGGCAGGAGCTGCTGTAGTGCAGATGTGGGTCAGATCTATGGGACAGGAGCTGCTGTGGTGCACATGTGGGTCAGATCTATAGACCAGGAGCTGCTGTGCGGCTGATGTGGGTAAGGTCTATGGGGCAGGAGCTGCTCTGGGGCACATGTTGGTCAGATCTATGGGGCAGGAGCTGCTGTGGGTCAGATCTACTGGGCAGGAGCTGCTGTGGGGCAGATGTGGGTCAGATCTATGGGGCAGGAGCTCCTTTGGGGCAGATGTATATCAGATCTTTGGGGCAGGAGCAGTTGTGGGGATGATGTGTGTCAGATCTACGGAACAGGTGCTGCTGTGGGTCTTATGTGGGTCAGATCTATAGGGAAGGAGCTGCTGTGGAGCTGGTGTTGGTTAGATCTATGGGGCAGGAGCTGCTGTGGGGCCTATGTGGTTGAGATCTATGGGGCAGGAGCTGCTGTGGAGGTGCTGTGTGTCAGATCGTTGGGGCAGGAGCTGCTGTGGGGTAGATGTGGGTCAGATCTATTGGACTGGAGCTGCTGTGGGTCTGATGGGGGCTAGATCTATGGGGCAGGAGCTGCTGTGGGGGTGATGTGTGTCAGATCTATGGGGCAGGAGATGCTATGGCGCTGATGTTGGTAAGATATATGGGGCAGGAGCTGCTATTGGGCAGATGTGGGTCAGATCTATGGGGCAGGAGCTACAGTGGGGCAGATGTGAGTCAGATCAATGGGGCAGGAGCTGCTGTGGGGATGATGAGGGTCAGATCTATGGGGCAGGAGCTCCTGTGGGGCACATGTATATCAGATCTTTGGGGCAGGAGCAGTTGTGGGGATGATGTGTGTCAGATCTACGGAACAGGTGCTGCTGTGGGTCTTATGTGGGTCAGATCTATAGGGAAGGAGCTGCTGTGGAGCTGATGTTGGTTAGATCTATGGGACAGGAGCTGCTGTGTGGCTCATGTGGTTGAGATCTATGGGGCAGGAGCTGCTGTGGGGTAGTTGTGGGTCTGATCTATGGGGCAGGAGCTGTTGTGGGTCCGATGTGGGTCAGATTGATGGGGCGGGACCAGCTGTGTGGCTGATGTGGGTCTGATCTATGGGGCAGGAGCTTCTTTGGGGCAGATGTGGGTCAGATCTATGGGGCAGGAGCTTCTTTGGGGCAGATGTGGGTCTGAACTATGGGGCAGGAGCTGCTGTGGGGCTGATGAGGGTGAGATCTATGGGGCAGGAGCTGCTGTGGGGCTGATTGGGATCAGATCTATGGGTCAGGAGCTGCTGTGTGGCTGATGTGGGTCTGATCTATGGGGCAGGAGCTTCTTTGGGGCTGATGTGGGTCAGATCTATGGGGCGGGAGCTGTTCTGGGGCAGATGTGGGTCAGATCTATAGACCAGGAGCTGCTGTGCGGCTGATGTGGGTAAGGTCTATGGGGCAGGAGCTGCTCTGGGGCACATGTTGGTCAGATCTATGGGGCAGGAGCTGCTGTGGGTCAGATCTACTGGGCAGGAGCTGCTGTGGGGCAGATGTGGGTCAGATCTATGGGGCAGGAGCTCCTTTGGGGCAGATGTATATCAGATCTTTGGGGCAGGAGCAGTTGTGGGGATGATGTGTGTCAGATCTACGGAACAGGTGCTGCTGTGGGTCTTATGTGGGTCAGATCTATAGGGAAGGAGCTGCTGTGGAACTGATGTTGGTTAGATCTATGGGGCAGGAGCTGCTGTGGGGCCTATGTGGTTGAGATCTATGGGGCAGGAGCTGCTGTGGAGGTGCTGTGTGTCAGATCATTGGGGCAGGAGCTGCTGTGGGGTAGATGTGGGTCAGATCTATGGGACTGGAGCTGCTGTGGGTCTGATGGGGGCTAGATCTATGGGGCAGGAGCTGCTGTGGGGGTGATGTGTGTCAGATCTATGGGGCAGGAGATGCTATGGCGCTGATGTTGGTAAGATATATGGGGCAGGAGCTGCTATTGGGCAGATGTGGGTCAGATCTATGGGGCAGGAGCTACAGTGGGGCAGATGTGAGTCAGATCAATGGGGCAGGAGCTGCTGTGGGGATGATGAGGGTCAGATCTATGGGGCAGGAGCTGCTGTGGGTAAGATGTATGGGGCAGGAGCTGCTGTGGGGCTGGTGTTGGTCAGATCTGTGGGGCGGGAGCTGCTGTGTTGCTGCTGAGGGTCAGATCTATGGGGCAGGAGCTCCTGTGGGGCACATGTATATCAGATCTTTGGGGCAGGAGCAGTTGTGGGGATGATGTGTGTCAGATCTACGGAACAGGTGCTGCTGTGGGTCTTATGTGGGTCAGATCTATAGGGAAGGAGCTGCTGTGGAACTGATGTTGGTTAGATCTATGGGACAGGAGCTGCTGTGTGGCTCATGTGGTTGAGATCTATGGGGCAGGAGCTGCTGTGGGGTAGTTGTGGGTCTGATCTATGGGGCAGGAGCTGTTGTGGGTCCGATGTGGGTCAGATTGATGGGGCGGGACCAGCTGTGTGGCTGATGTGGGTCTGATCTATGGGGCAGGAGCTTCTTTGGGGCAGATGTGGGTCAGATCTATGGGGCAGGAGCTTCTTTGGGGCAGATGTGGGTCTGAACTATGGGGCAGGAGCTGCTGTGGGGCTGATGAGGGTGAGATCTATGGGGCAGGAGCTGCTGTGGGGCTGATTGGGATCAGATCTATGGGTCAGGAGCTGCTGTGTGGCTGATGTGGGTCTGATCTATGGGGCAGGAGCTTCTTTGGGGCTGATGTGGGTCAGATCTATGGGGCGGGAGCTGTTCTGGGGCAGATGTGGGTCAGATCTATAGACCAGGAGCTGCTGTGCGGCTGATGTGGGTAAGGTCTATGGGGCAGGAGCTGCTCTGGGGCACATGTTGGTCAGATCTATGGGGCAGGAGCTGCTCTGGGGCACATGTTGGTCAGATCTATGGGGCAGGAGCTGCTGTGGGTCAGATCTACTGGGCAGGAGCTGCTGTGGGGCAGATGTGGGTCAGATCTATGGGGCAGGAGCTCCTTTGGGGCAGATGTATATCAGATCTTTGGGGCAGGAGCAGTTGTGGGGATGATGTGTGTCAGATCTACGGAACAGGTGCTGCTGTGGGTCTTATGTGGGTCAGATCTATAGGGAAGGAGCTGCTGTGGAACTGATGTTGGTTAGATCTATGGGGCAGGAGCTGCTGTGGGGCCTATGTGGTTGAGATCTATGGGGCAGGAGCTGCTGTGGAGGTGCTGTGTGTCAGATCATTGGGGCAGGAGCTGCTGTGGGGTAGATGTGGGTCAGATCTATGGGACTGGAGCTGCTGTGGGTCTGATGGGGGCTAGATCTATGGGGCAGGAGCTGCTGTGGGGGTGATGTGTGTCAGATCTATGGGGCAGGAGATGCTATGGCGCTGATGTTGGTAAGATATATGGGGCAGGAGCTGCTATTGGGCAGATGTGGGTCAGATCTATGGGGCAGGAGCTACAGTGGGGCAGATGTGAGTCAGATCAATGGGGCAGGAGCTGCTGTGGGGATGATGAGGGTCAGATCTATGGGGCAGGAGCTGCTGTGGGTAAGATGTATGGGGCAGGAGCTGCTGTGGGGCTGGTGTTGGTCAGATCTGTGGGGCGGGAGCTGCTGTGTTGCTGCTGAGGGTCAGATCTATGGGGCAGGAGCTCCTGTGGGGCACATGTATATCAGATCTTTGGGGCAGGAGCAGTTGTGGGGATGATGTGTGTCAGATCTACGGAACAGGTGCTGCTGTGGGTCTTATGTGGGTCAGATCTATAGGGAAGGAGCTGCTGTGGAGCTGATGTTGGTTAGATCTATGGGACAGGAGCTGCTGTGTGGCTCATGTGGTTGAGATCTATGGGGCAGGAGCTGCTGTGGGGTAGTTGTGGGTCTGATCTATGGGGCAGGAGCTGTTGTGGGTCCGATGTGGGTCAGATTGATGGGGCGGGACCAGCTGTGTGGCTGATGTGGGTCTGATCTATGGGGCAGGAGCTTCTTTGGGGCAGATGTGGGTCAGATCTATGGGGCAGGAGCTTCTTTGGGGCAGATGTGGGTCTGAACTATGGGGCAGGAGCTGCTGTGGGGCTGATGAGGGTGAGATCTATGGGGCAGGAGCTGCTGTGGGGCTGATTGGGATCAGATCTATGGGTCAGGAGCTGCTGTGTGGCTGATGTGGGTCTGATCTATGGGGCAGGAGCTTCTTTGGGGCTGATGTGGGTCAGATCTATGGGGCGGGAGCTGTTCTGGGGCAGATGTGGGTCAGATCTATAGACCAGGAGCTGCTGTGCGGCTGATGTGGGTAAGGTCTATGGGGCAGGAGCTGCTCTGGGGCACATGTTGGTCAGATCTATGGGGCAGGAGCTGCTGTGGGTCAGATCTACTGGGCAGGAGCTGCTGTGGGGCAGATGTGGGTCAGATCTATGGGGCAGGAGCTCCTTTGGGGCAGATGTATATCAGATCTTTGGGGCAGGAGCAGTTGTGGGGATGATGTGTGTCAGATCTACGGAACAGGTGCTGCTGTGGGTCTTATGTGGGTCAGATCTATAGGGAAGGAGCTGCTGTGGAACTGATGTTGGTTAGATCTATGGGGCAGGAGCTGCTGTGGGGCCTATGTGGTTGAGATCTATGGGGCAGGAGCTGCTGTGGAGGTGCTGTGTGTCAGATCATTGGGGCAGGAGCTGCTGTGGGGTAGATGTGGGTCAGATCTATTGGACTGGAGCTGCTGTGGGTCTGATGGGGGCTAGATCTATGGGGCAGGAGCTGCTGTGGGGGTGATGTGTGTCAGATCTATGGGGCAGGAGATGCTATGGCGCTGATGTTGGTAAGATATATGGGGCAGGAGCTGCTATTGGGCAGATGTGGGTCAGATCTATGGGGCAGGAGCTACAGTGGGGCAGATGTGAGTCAGATCAATGGGGCAGGAGCTGCTGTGGGGATGATGAGGGTCAGATCTATGGGGCAGGAGCTGCTGTGGGTAAGATGTATGGGGCAGGAGCTGCTGTGGGGCTGGTGTTGGTCAGATCTGTGGGGCGGGAGCTGCTGTGTTGCTGCTGAGGGTCAGATCTATGGGGCAGGAGCTCCTGTGGGGCACATGTATATCAGATCTTTGGGGCAGGAGCAGTTGTGGGGATGATGTGTGTCAGATCTACGGAACAGGTGCTGCTGTGGGTCTTATGTGGGTCAGATCTATAGGGAAGGAGCTGCTGTGGAGCTGATGTTGGTTAGATCTATGGGACAGGAGCTGCTGTGTGGCTCATGTGGTTGAGATCTATGGGGCAGGAGCTGCTGTGGGGTAGTTGTGGGTCTGATCTATGGGGCAGGAGCTGTTGTGGGTCCGATGTGGGTCAGATTGATGGGGCGGGACCAGCTGTGTGGCTGATGTGGGTCTGATCTATGGGGCAGGAGCTTCTTTGGGGCAGATGTGGGTCAGATCTATGGGGCAGGAGCTTCTTTGGGGCAGATGTGGGTCTGAACTATGGGGCAGGAGCTGCTGTGGGGCTGATGAGGGTGAGATCTATGGGGCAGGAGCTGCTGTGGGGCTGATTGGGATCAGATCTATGGGTCAGGAGCTGCTGTGTGGCTGATGTGGGTCTGATCTATGGGGCAGGAGCTTCTTTGGGGCTGATGTGGGTCAGATCTATGGGGCGGGAGCTGTTCTGGGGCAGATGTGGGTCAGATCTATGTGGCAGGAGCAGCTGTTGGTCAGATCTATGGGGTTGGAGCTCCTAAGGGGCAGATGTGGGTCGGATCAATGGGGCAGGAGATGCTGTGGGGCTGATGTGGGTCAGATCTATGGGACAGGAGCTGTTGTGTGGCTGATGAGGGTCAGATCTATCGGGCAGGAGCTGCTGTGGTGCTGATGTGGGTAAGATCTATGAGACAGGAGCTGCTGTGGGGCACATGTTGGTCAGATCTATGGGGCAGGAGCTGTTGTGGGGCACATGGGTATCAGATCTTTGGGGCAGGAGCTGTTGTGGGGCACATGTCGGTAGATCTATGTGACAGGAGCTGCTGTGGGGCAGATGTGGGTCAGATCTATGAGGTAGGTGCTGCTGTGGAGCTGATGTTGGTCAGATCTATGGGGCAGGAGCTGCTGTGGGGCCGGTGTTGGTCAGATCTGTGGGGCAGGAGCTGCTGTGTTGCTGCTGAGGGTCAGATCTATGGGGCAGGAGCTGCTGTGGGGCCTATGTGGGTCAGATCTGTGGGACAGGAGCTACTGTGTTGCTCATGTGGTCAGATCTATGGGGCAGGAGCTGCTATGGGGCAGATGTGGGTCAGATCTATGGGGCAGGAGCTGCAGTGGGGCAGATGTGAGTCAGATCAATGGGGCAGGAGCTGCTGTGGGGATGATGAGGGTCAGATCTATGGGGCAGGAGCTGCTGTGGGGTAGATCTATGGGGCAGGAGCTGTTGTGAGGCTGATGATGGTCTGATCTATAAGGCAGGAGCTGCTGTGGGGCGCAAGTGGGTCAGATGTATGGGGCAGGAGCTGCTGTGTGGCTGATGCGGGTCAGATCTATGGGGGAGGAGCTGCTGTAGGGCACATGTGGGTCAGATGTATGGTGTAGGAGCTGCTATGTGGCTGATGTGGGTCAGATATATTGGGCAGGAGCTGCTCTGGGGCACATGTTGGTCAGATCTATGGGGCAGGAGCTGCTGTGGGTCAGATCTACTGGGCAGGAGCTGCTGTGGGGCAGATGTGGGTCAGATCTATGGGGCAGGAGCTCCTGTGGGGCACATGTATATCAAATCTTTGGGGCAGGAGCAGTTGTGGGGATGATGTGTGTCAGATCTACGGAACAGGTGCTGCTGTGGGTTTATGTGGGTCAGATCAATGGGGCAGGAGCTGCTGTGTGGCTGATGAGGTTCAAATCTACGGGACAGGAGCTGCTGTGGGGCTCAGGGGGGACAGATCTATGAGGCAGGAGCTGCTGTGGGTCTGATCTATGGGTCAGGAGGTGCTGTGGGGCAGATGTGGGTCAGATCTATGGGCAGGAGCTGCTTTGGGGTAGATGTGGGTCAGATCTATGGGGTAGGTGCTGCTGTGGAGCTGATGTTGGTAAGATCTATGGGGCAGGAGCTGCTGTGGGGTATATGTGGGTCATATCTGTGGGGCAGGTGCTGCTGTGTTGCTGCTGAGGGTCAGATCTATGGGGCAGAAGATGCTGTGGGGATGATGAGCTTTTGTGAGGCTGAGGATGGTCTGATCTATAAGGCAGGAGCTTCTGTGGGGCGCATTTGGGTCAGATGTATGGGGCAGGAGCTGCTGTGGGGCACATGTGGGTCAGATGTATGGGGCAGGAGCTGCTGTGTGGCTGATGTGGGTCAGATCTATGGGGCAGGAGCTGCTGTGCGTCTGATTTGGGTCAGATCTATGTGGAGAATGTTTATGCAGAATGGCTTCATGAGAAAGGACATGAAGAGATTCCATTAGTTAAATTGTAAAAGAATGAACGTGATTAAAGACAAAGACGGTCTATCCTAGGGCCGATCACGGGCTAAGCAGCTATGGAGAAATCAGGATGTGAAAAGACAGGGTATGTAGCTAAAGACGAAATATGTATCTAGAGGCAAGGACGGCCTGAGGGAAAAGCAAGATGTGTAGCAAGGTGTAGACAGAGCTGCAAAGAAAAAGTATCCATAAGACTAACCACAAAGGTCAGATGAAGTAATGTGTAACCCACCAATCCTGAGCTTTACTTTTGCAATATGCATGAACTTATTACTGATTGTATAAATGAGATGCTGTAACACCTAATAAACGAGACTTGTTGACCATGATAGCATGAGACTTGTCTCCCGCTGTTACTTCCAACAAATGGTGACCCTCGACGTGATAAGGAAAAAGGGGCTGCCACGAGCGAAGGACTGCATTGGGTTCGGGTCCCGCAGCTAGATGGACGACGAAAGAGCTAAACTTGGAGCTCCGTGTCTCGAGTGACCACAGAGGTGGGCTCGAGCGATACGTGCTGCCGAAGCCTGGAGGGCTGCAACGGTACCGACGTGAGTAAATATGGACAGGCAAGCAGCATATAATTTATTTACCGCTTTTCTTAGGCGGAGACAGTTTAACGGGATAGACTTGGAAAAGGAATTCCCTAAGTTATTAGTGTATGGGTATGCTAAAGGGTTATTTCAGAATCCGCATTTAGTGCATGATCTTGCTGAGTGGCGTAAATTTGGAGATGCAATTTTTCAGGGAATGATAGATGGGGAGAAAATGGCTAAAAAATGTGGGAAGTGGTGGCGTGTGGTTTATAATGATTTGCTGCAATCACCCACATGGAAGTGCTGGATCAGTCTGGGGGAGTGTGCCAGGATGGGGGGGGGCTCCCATAGGGCCCAACGCAGCCCCCTGCCCTCACCTGTCACTAAAATGTTATTTTTATTAATAGTAATGGTAGCAATAATGAGGAGAGAAGAGCTGCAGCTGTGCAGGGGAGGAATAAGAATTATAATGAATGGTCAGATTGCCCGGTGCCCCCTGCAGTGTCCACCGTAAAGTTGCTGCCGGCCGCCGAGCCTGCGTTGCCGGTGGCTGTGGAGCCGAGTGCCCCGTCTCCGTCTCCCAGCACGTCCGTATCAGACGAGCCGCCTGCATCGACCATGGCGCTACAGCCGGCCCCCTCAACCCCCGTTTGCAATGAGCCGCTCCCTGGGGCACAGAGTGACCTGGCGGAGGCCGTCACGCGGGAGCGGGGGGGGGCTTGGGCTGCGCTGGCGCGGGCTTGTTTAGAGGCGGGAGACGGTGAGGCGTTGGAAGCGCTGCAACAGGCGGTGCTGTCGGTGGGGTATTCGCCTGATCCTGCAGGCGGGACACAGGCTGCTATCAGTGCTTTAGATTGGAAGTTGTTGTCACTATTGCGGTCTACGGTCAGTCAGTTTGGAGTAAAAAGTGAGCCAGCGAGACAGATACTGGATTATATCTGGAGTACTCAGGTTTTGTTGCCATCTGATCGTCGGGCTATAGCTAGGTTGATTTTTTCGCAGCACGAACAACTGCTATTTAATGCTTATTGGGAAGAGACGTGCCAACAGAGCGCTGTGATAGTTAGGCAGCCCGGAGATTCCTTGTATAACGTAACCGTTGAAGAACTTTTAGGGGTGGGTCCTTTCATCCGGACAGAGGCCCAGGCTTTATTAGGACCAGTTAAATGTAGGGAGTCAATGTATCTGGCCAGGCAGGCTATGGATAAGATCAAGGCGCCAGGTGGGCTGCCGTCTTATATGGGAATCCGGCAGGGAAGAAATGAGGATTTTGGAGCGTTTCTAGATAAGGTAGCCGGAGCCATAGAGAAGGCTGGAGTACCAGAGTACATGAGGGAAATAATGCTAAAACATTGTGCACTTCAGAATTGTAATGCTACAGCTCGTGGCATTCTAAGTACTTTGAGGAGTAACTGGACAATAGAGGAGGCGTTAGACAGATTATCGAGCGTGCCCACGGGGGCTCAGGCTTTCATAGTGGAGGCTATTAAAGAGCTAGGGGCAGGATTAAAGGCACAGGCTGAGGCTTCTCAGAATCAAGTGTTAGCAGCCCTTGCACCCCTCCAAGCTGCAGTCGCTACAAGCCCACGCTCGCAGAACAGCTCCTGCATGAAATGTTTCCGTTGTGAAAAATCTGGCCACATCCGTCACGAGTGCCAAGCCACTGGGATTTGGCGCAGCAAGTGTCAATCCAACACCCACAACGCTGCTGTATGCTATAGGAAGTCGGGAAACGTGAGAAGCAGCGCACGAAAGAACAGCAGCCGCGCTCTGACACAAGCAGCCGTTCCCAGCCAGCGGCCGCCTGCCCCCCCCCGCACACGTCGCTCGCTGCGTTGTCGGCCTCTACGCCCCCCCCCCAAAAATGAGATGCTGTAACACCTAATAAACGAGACTTGTTGACCATGATAGCATGAGACTTGTCTCCCGCGGTTACTTCCAACAAAGCTGTGTTACAGAAAGGCAGAATTTCTATACGTCCTTATCAAACTAGTTTTTTCTTCTTTTAGTTTGACTCCTGACTTTAACTTTGAAATCAGACAAAGACCTTACAGTAGCAGACGTATCTGATGAAGAATTCACCATTTGTTTACTGTTACAGCATGAAATGATTTGTAAAATGAGTACAGAGCAGGTAAAGAACATCTACCATGTGAAATCAAGGATCATCCATTCCTGCCCTAAACACACAGTTATTCACCGAAAAAATTCTCCCTCTACATATCCAAAAGCTGATTTTAACAGTGTCATGGTTTAATAATTTTGTAATTTTGCTATCAGTATTCCACATCATAACATCATATAAAGCATGAATAATTTTACTGAATCTGCAACTTACAGAAGAAGACTACATCTCCCAGAGAGCAACACGATAGGTCATGGGACCTGGACTCTATATTAACTCGGTCGCAGAACAGACTGACGTCTTTCGAGTTCTGGCGTTCAGGGCAGTGTGTGGGAGCCTTCAGCCGTTCGCCTAGATTCACAGTAGGCCTCTCGGTTACAGGACTCATTCTCTCTCCTGTATTGCTTGATTCATTAGCTCAGTTTTCAATTATATTGTATTCTATTGTGTTATCCTGTATTTCGATATAGTATTTAGTAAATAAGTGTGCCTCCTTAGATCGTTGCCGCTGTTTTCTTTTCTTAATTAACTTTTTCTTTTCGGCCGAGGGCCCTTCAGGGGCCCACATCCCTTGTCACGGACGCAGGTGGATTTTTCGTTCAAACCGTGACAGATTTGGTAGCAGAGGATGGTTCCACTGTTGCAGCCACCCCCATAAGGCATTTGCCACCATCCATGAATCAGTATAAAGATGAAGCATTGGCCACCTCTCCCGTTCAGCCACATCTAAAGCCAGCTGAACAGCCTTTACCTCAGCGAATTGACTTCAATCTCCTTTACCTTCAGTGGCCTCTGCAACTTGTCGTGTGGGGCTCCATACAGCAGCTTTCCATCTGCGATGCTTCCCTACAATACGACATGATCCGTCTGTGAATAGGGCAAATTACTTTTCGTTTTCTGGTAGCTCATTGTATGGTGGTGCCTCTTTAGCGCGTGATACCTCTTCTGTAGGTGGTGTTTCAATTTTTTTACTCTCAGGCCAGTCCATGATCACTTCTAGAATTCCAGGACGGCTGAGTTTTCCCATTCCAGCTCGTTGAGTAATTAATGAAATCCACTTACTCCAAGTGGCATCAGTAGCATGATGGGTGGAGGGAACCTGTCCTTTAAACATCCATTTTATTACTGGCAAGCGAGGTGCTAGAAGAAGCTGAACCTCTGTCCCAACTACTTCAGAAGCAGCCCGAACCCCCTCATACACGGCTAAGATCTCCTTCTTAGTCGGAGTGTAGCGCTCCTCAGACCCTTTATATGCTTGACTCCAAAATCCTAGGGGTCGGCCTCGGATCCTCACATCCTGCCCCGTCCGTACTGGCCCCAAGGCCACGGCACGGGCTATTTCTTGTTTTATCTGCTCAAAAGCCTGCTGCTGCTCAGGACCCCATGAGAAATTATTCTTCTCCCGTGTTACCTGATAGAGGGGGCTTACTATGTGGCTGTAGTTTGGGACATGCATTCTCCAAAAGCCCACTACTCCCAGAAAAGATTGGGTCTCTGTCTTGTCGGTGGGCGGAGACATAGCAGTGATTTTGTCAATCACATCTGCTGGGATGTGACGACGTCCATCTTGCCATTTTATACCTAAGAACTGGATTTCCTGGGCAGGCCCCTTCACCTTGCTGTGCTTAATGGCAAAACCAGCTTGCAAAAGAATTTGGATTATCTGTTTCTGTTTCTTGAAAACCTCTGCTGCTGTATGGCCCCACACTACAATATCATCAATATACTGCAAGTGCTCAGGAGTATCACCCTGTTCCAAAACAGCTTGGATCAATCCATGGCAAATTGTTGGGCTGTGCTTCCACCCTTGAGGTAAACGGTTCCAGGTGTACTGAATACCTCTCCAGGTAAAAGCAAACTGTGGCCTACATTTTGCAGCCAATGGGATGGAAAAGAAGGCATTAGCAATGTCAATGGTGGCATACCACCTAGCTTCTTTTGACTCCAGTTCATACTGGAGTTCTAGCATGTCTGGTACAGCAGAACTTAATGGAGGTGTGACTTCATTCAGGCCACGGTAATCCACCGTCAGCCTCCATTCCCCACTGGTTTTACACACTGGCCATATGGGGCTGTTAAAAGGCGAGTGAGTTTTGCTAATCACTCCCTGATTCTCTAATTGGCGAATTAGCTTGTGAATGGGGAGCAATGAGTCCCTGTTGGTGCGGTACTGCCGTCTGTGAACCACTCTGGTGACAATTGGTACCTCTTGGTCCTTTACCTGGAGCAACCCCACAGCAGAAGGATCATATGACAGACCAGGTAAAGTTGACAGCTGCTTAACACCGTTTGTGTTTACAGCAGCTATCCCAAAGGCCCATCGATACCCCTTGGGATCCTTAAAATGTCCCATCCTAAGGTAATCGATTCCCATAATACATGGAGCCTCTGGACCAGTCACAATAGGGTGTCTCTGCCAGTTTTTACCAGTGAGGCTTATTTCGGCCTCCAACATAGTCAATTCTTGGGAACCCCCAGTCACTCCATGGATATATATTGGTTGTGTCCCTTGGTGACTTGAGGGCATTAGGGTGCATTGTGCATCAGTGTCCACCAAGGCTTTATATTTCTGTGGTCAAGATGTGCCAGGCCACTTAATCCACACAGTCCAGTATACTCTATTGTCCCTTTCCCCCCCCTGGCTGGGGGCAGGGTCCCTCTATTGTTTACCTCGGTGGCTTGCAGCAACTGGAACTCTCCCCTTCTTGGAAGAGTTCACCTTGGTGGTTGTTTCACCTTGTAATTCTTTCACACGTGCCTGAAGTGCAGAAGTGGATGAATTACATCACTTCTTCATGTCCTCCCCATGACTACAGAGGAAAAGCAACAAGGCAAGATGTGTAGTCTTATCATTGTCATTTGCTTGAATACGAGGTGTCTTATCGTTGTCATTTGCTTGAATACGCGGACGTCTCTTTTTAATGGTTGAGATTTTCGATGATACAGGTCGAGAGGAACTCATGTTGTTTAGCTTTCTCAATAGGCGATCGTGGAAATCCTGGTCTCCATCATCTTGTACCACCATGGATTCATCTACATCAGGCACATTAGCCAATTTGTCAATAATATCACTTTGTGTTCCCTCCATTTTCTTTAATCTTTCCACAATTTTGACAATGGCTGAAGTATACAGATTAACTTCTGTGGCGCTTATAAATAATTCAAGTTCCTGAAGCCTGCTAATTATTTCATTCACAAAGGGTTTCCTGTCCCCTTTGCCATATACTAATGCAAGTGCACTGGCATGCTTTTCTGGAGCTGCTTTTGTAAAGTCACGCCACATTTGTCGTGGAACGCGGACTGCTTCAGGATCATGTAATTGGTCTGGATCATTACGATTGAACTCACGGCTGTATAGCATTTCCACCAGAGCATTTTCTCTCAAAAATTGGATACCTTTCTCTATTTCAGTCCATTTCTTTCTCTCAGGCTCCAAGTCCCGTTTGAAGGGGAATCTATCTCTTACCGCTATCAACATCCGCTTCCAGAGGGTGTAGGACCGATTTTGGCATGTGCCAATACCTCTGTCCACACGTGAGTCCCTGGAAATGCTACCCAGTTGGCGAGCTTCACTGCCATCGAGCCACGCACTGTTGGCACCATTGTCCCAGCAGCGAAGTAACCAAGTGACCATATGTTCTTTTGGCTGACGTGTGAAATCCTTTCTTAGATCTCGAATTTCACTCAGTTTAAAAGATCGATCAATAATGGTCGTTATACTTTGCTCACCTTTTGCTCTATCAAGAGTCCCAGGTGTTGATGGTGGCAGCTGTGTCGGTGAGGCTGCCCCATCTCTAAGTTTGGACTTGAGAAATTCTCGTAAAGAAAATCTGGCTTTTGGCTCCTCTTCTGACTCTGAGCCTGATGCTTGTGTTATTTCCTCCAGGTAACCCTCCTTCTTTTTCCTCTCTCCTAACTTTCTCTGCTCCTCTAACTTCTGCTCCTCTAACATCTTCTTGTATCCCTCTAACATCCTCTGCTCCTCCAACCTCCTCTGGTCTTCTGACTCCCCCTGCTCTCCTGAGTCCTGCTCTACTAACTCCCTCCGCTCTTCCAACTCCTTCTGCAGTTTCTCTAACTGAGTTGAAACTCGTTTTGTCTTTCGCCCTCTTACAGGGGCAACCAACATTGTATCTGGTGTCCCCGATGGTTGGTCCAATTGGACTACATGCGCCCCTGGTAAGTGGTTACATACATTAAGCTCACCTCGGAGGACACATAGCTGGTCTCGGAGAGCGTTCCGCTCAAACTGGACGGCACCGAGCTCAGTCTGGAGGCTGTCGTAGTTGGACTGGAGAGTGTTGTGCCCGAACCGGAGGACGTTATGCTCGGCCCGGAGGGCATTGTGCTCAGTCTGAGCATGACAGTCAGATCTATGGGGCAGGAGATGCTGTGGTGCACATGTGGGTCAGATCTATGGGCAGGAGCTGCTGTAGGGCAGATTTGGGTCAGATCTATGGGGCAGGAACTGCTGTGGTTCAGATCTATGGGGCAGGATCAGCTGTAGGGCAGATTTGGGTCAGATCTATGAGGCAGGAGCTGCTGTGGGGCAGATTTGGGTCAGTACTATGGGGCAGGAGCTGCTGTGGGGCTGATGTGGGTCAGATCTATGGGTAGGAGCTGCTGTGGGTTAGATCTATTGTGCAGGAACTGCTGTGGGGAAGAAATGGTTCAGATCTACAGGGCAGCAGCTGCTGTGGGGTGGATGTGGGTTATATCTATGGGGTAGAAGCTGCTGTGGGGCTGATGTGGGTCAGATCTATGGGCAAAAGCTGCTGTGGGGCATATGTGGGTCAGATCTATGAGGCAGGAGCTGCTAGGGCCTCATGGGTTTTAGATCTATGGGGCAGGAGATGCTGTGAGGTACATATGGGTAAGATCTATGCTTCAGGAGCTGATGTGCGTCAGATCAATGGGGCAGGAGCTGCTGTGGTGCAAATGTGGGTCAGATCTATGGGGCAGGAGCTGCTGTGGGGCTAATTTTGGTCAGTTCAATGTGGCAGGAGCTGCTTTGTGGCGCATGTGAGTCACATCTATTGGGCAGGAGATGCTGTGGTGCAGATCAATGGGGCAGGAGCAGCTGTGGGGCACATGTGGGTCAGATCGATGGGGCAGGAGTTGCTGTGGTGCAGATGTGTGTCAGATCTATAAGGCAGCAGCTGCTGTGGTTCAGATCTATGGGGCAGGAGCTCATGTGGGTCAGATCTATGGGGTATGAGCTGCTGTGGGGCAGATGTGGGTCAGATCTATGGGCAGGACCTGTTGTGTGTCAGAACAATGGGGAGGGACAGCTGTGGGGCAGATGTGGTTCAGATCTATGGGGCATGAGCTGCTGTGGGGCTGATGTTTCAGATCTATGGGGCAGGAGCTTCTGTGGGTCAGATCTATGAGGTAGGAGCTGCTGTGGGGCACATGTGGGTCAGATCTATGGGGCAGGAGCTGCTGTGGGGCTGATGTGGGTCAGATCTATAGGGCAGGAGCTGCAGTGGGGCTGATGTGGGTCAGATCTATGGGGCAGGAGCTGCTGTGGGTCAGATCTATAGGGCAGGAGCTGCTGTGGGGCAGGAGCTGCTGTGGGGCACATCTGGGTAAGATCTATGGGGCAGGGGCTGCTGTGGGGCAGATGTGGGTCAGATCTATAGGTCAGGAGCTGCTGTGGCTGATGTGGGTCAGATCTATGGGGCAGGAGATGCTGTGAGTCAGATGTATGAGGCAGGAGCTGCTGTGGGGCTGATGTAGGTCAGATCTATGGTGCAGGAGCTGCTCTCGGGCAGATTTGGGACAGATATATGGGGCAGGAGCTGCTGTTGGGCAGATGTGGGTCAGATCTATGTAGCAGGAGCTGCTGTGGGGCACATGTGGGTCAGATCTATGGGGCAGTAGATGCTGTGGGGCAGATGTGGTTCAGATCTATGGGGCAGGAGCTGCTGTGGGTCAGATCTATGGGGCAGGAGCTGCTGTGGGGCTGATACGGTTAAGATCTATGGGGCGGGAGATGCTATGGGGCTGATGAGGGTCAGATCTATGGGGCAGGAGCTGATGTGGGGCTGATGTGGGTCAGATCTATGTGGCAGAAGCTGCAGTGGGGCTGATGTGGATCAGATCTATGGGGCAGGATCTCCTGTGGGGCTGATGTGGGTCAGATCAGTGGGGCAGGAGCTGCTGTTGGGCACATGTGGGTCAGATCTATGGGGCAGTAGATGCAGTAGGGGCACATGTGGGCCAGATCTATGGGGCAGGAGCTGCTGTGGGGCTGATTGGGGTCAGATCTATAGGGCAGGAGCTGCAGTGGGGCTGATGTGGGTCAGATCTATGGGGCAGGAGCTGCTGTGGGGCTGATGTGGGTCAAATCAATGGGGCAGAGCTGCTGTGGGGCTGATGTGGGTCAAATCAATGGGGCAGAGCTGCTCTGGAGCACATGTGGGTCAGATCTATGGGGCAGGAGCTGATGTGGGTCACATCTATTTGTAAGGATAAGCTGTGGGGCACATGTGGGTCAGATCTATGGAGCAGGAGCTGCTGTGGGGCAGATTTGAATCAGATCTATAGGGCAGCAGCTGCGGTGGGTCAGATCTATGGGGTAGGAGCTGCTGTGGGGCACATGTGAGTTAGATCTATGGGGCAGGAGATGGTGTGGGGCAGATTTGGGTCAGATTTATCGGGCATGAGCTGCTGTCGGTCAAATTTATGGGGCAGGAGCTCCTGTGGGGAAGATGTGTGTCAGATCTACGGGGCAAGAGTTGCTGTGGGGCACATGTGGGTCAGATCTATGGGGCAGGAGCTGCTGTGGGGCTGATGTGGGTCAGATCTATGGGGCAGGAGCTGCTGTGGGGCAGATGTGAGTCAGATCTATGGGGCAGGACCTGCTGTGGAGCAGATGTGGGTCAGATCTATGGGGCAGGAGGTGTGTGGGGCTGATGTGGGTCAGATCTATGGGGCAGGAGCTGCTGTGGGGCTGTTGTGGGTCAGATCTATGTGGTAGGAGCTGATTTGGGCAGATGTGGGTCAGATCTATGGGGCATGAGCTGCTGTGGGGCTGAGGGGGTTCAAATCTATGGGGCAGGAGCTGCTGTGGGGCAGATGTGGGTCAGATCTATGGGGCAGGAGCTGATATGGGCAGATGTGGGTCAGATCTATGGGGCAGGAGCTGCTGTGGGGCAGAGGGGGTTCAAATCTATGGGGCAGGAGCTGCTGTGGGGCAGATGTGGGTCAGATCCGTGGGGCAGTATCTGCTGTGGCGTAGAAGTGGGTCAGATCTATGGGGCAGGAGCTGATATGGGCAGATTTGGGTCAGATCTATGGGGCAGGAGCTGCTGTGGGGCTGAGGGGGTTCAAATCTATGGGGCAGGAGCTGCTGTGGGGCAGATGTGGGTCAGATCCGTGGGGCAGGAGCTCCTGTGGCGTAGACGTGGATCAGATCTATGGGGCAGGAGCTGCTTGTCGGGCTGATGTGGGTCAGATCTATGAGGCAGGAGTAGCTGTGGGGCAGATGCGGGTCAGATCTATAGGGAAGGAGCTGCTGTGGGTCAGATCTATGGGGCAGGAGCTGCTGTGGGTCAGATCTATGGGGCAGGAGCTGCTGTGGGGCACATGTGGGTCAGATCTATAGGGCAGGAACTGCTGTGGCTCTGCTGTGGGTCAGATCTACGGAACAAGTGCTGCTGTGGGGCAGATGTGGGTCAGATCTATGGAGCAGGAGATGCTGTGGGACTGATGTGGGTCATATCAATGGGGCAAGAGCTGCAGTGGGGCTGATTGGAGTCAGATCTATGGGCAAAAGCTGCTGTGGGGCATATGTGGGTCAGATCTATGAGGCAGGAGCTGCTAGGGCCTCATGGGTTTTAGATCTATGGGGCAGGAGATGCTGTGAGGTACATATGGGTAAGATCTATGCTTCAGGAGCTGATGTGCGTCAGATCAATGGGGCAGGAGCTGCTGTGGTGCAAATGTGGGTCAGATCTATGGGGCAGGAGCTGCTGTGGGGCTAATTTTGGTCAGTTCAATGTGGCAGGAGCTGCTTTGTGGCGCATGTGAGTCACATCTATTGGGCAGGAGATGCTGTGGTGCAGATCAATGGGGCAGGAGCAGCTGTGGGGCACATGTGGGTCAGATCGATGGGGCAGGAGTTGCTGTGGTGCAGATGTGTGTCAGATCTATAAGGCAGCAGCTGCTGTGGTTCAGATCTATGGGGCAGGAGCTCATGTGGGTCAGATCTATGGGGTATGAGCTGCTGTGGGGCAGATGTGGGTCAGATCTATGGGCAGGACCTGTTGTGTGTCAGAACAATGGGGAGGGACAGCTGTGGGGCAGATGTGGTTCAGATCTATGGGGCATGAGCTGCTGTGGGGCTGATGTTTCAGATCTATGGGGCAGGAGCTTCTGTGGGTCAGATCTATGAGGTAGGAGCTGCTGTGGGGCACATGTGGGTCAGATCTATGGGGCAGGAGCTGCTGTGGGGCTGATGTGGGTCAGATCTATAGGGCAGGAGCTGCAGTGGGGCTGATGTGGGTCAGATCTATGGGGCAGGAGCTGCTGTGGGTCAGATCTATAGGGCAGGAGCTGCTGTGGGGCAGGAGCTGCTGTGGGGCACATCTGGGTAAGATCTATGGGGCAGGGGCTGCTGTGGGGCAGATGTGGGTCAGATCTATAGGTCAGGAGCTGCTGTGGCTGATGTGGGTCAGATCTATGGGGCAGGAGATGCTGTGAGTCAGATGTATGAGGCAGGAGCTGCTGTGAGGCTGATGTAGGTCAGATCTATGGTGCAGGAGCTGCTCTCGGGCAGATTTGGGACAGATATATGGGGCAGGAGCTCCTGTTGGGCAGATGTGGGTCAGATCTATGTAGCAGGAGCTGCTGTGGGGCACATGTGGGTCAGATCTATGGGGCAGTAGATGCTGTGGGGCAGATGTGGTTCAGATCTATGGGGCAGGAGCTGCTGTGGGTCAGATCTATGGGGCAGGAGCTGCTGTGGGGCTGATACAGTTAAGATCTATGGGGCGGGAGATGCTATGGGGCTGATGAGGGTCAGATCTATGGGGCAGGAGCTGATGTGGGGCTGATGTGGGTCAGATCTATGTGGCAGAAGCTGCAGTGGGGCTGATGTGGATCAGATCTATGGGGCAGGATCTCCTGTGGGGCTGATGTGGGTCAGATCAGTGGGGCAGGAGCTGCTGTTGGGCACATGTGGGTCAGATCTATGGGGCAGTAGATGCAGTAGGGGCACATGTGGGCCAGATCTATGGGGCAGGAGCTGCTGTGGGGCTGATTAGGGTCAGATCTATAGGGCAGGAGCTGCAGTGGGGCTGATGTGGGTCAAATCAATGGGGCAGAGCTGCTCTGGAGCACATGTGGGTCAGGTCTATGGGGCAGGAGCTGATGTGGGTCACATCTATTTGTAAGGATAAGCTGTGGGGCACATGTGGGTCAGATCTATGGAGCAGGAGCTGCTGTGGGGCAGATTTGAATCAGATCTATAGGGCAGCAGCTGCGGTGGGTCAGATCTATGGGGTAGGAGCTGCTGTGGGGCACATGTGAGTTAGATCTATGGGGCAGGAGATGGTGTGGGGCAGATTTGGGTCAGATTTATCGGGCATGAGCTGCTGTCGGTCAAATTTATGGGGCAGGAGCTCCTGTGGGGAAGATGTGTGTCAGATCTACGGGGCAAGAGTTGCTGTGGGGCACATGTGGGTCAGATCTATGGGGCAGGAGCTGCTGTGGGGCTGATGTGGGTCAGATCTATGGGGCAGGAGCTGCTGTGGGGCAGATGTGAGTCAGATCTATGGGGCAGGACCTGCTGTGGGGCAGATGTGGGTCAGATCTATGGGGCAGGAGGTGTGTGGGGCTGATGTGGGTCAGATCTATGGGGCAGGAGCTGCTGTGGGGCTGTTGTGGGTCAGATCTATGTGGTAGGAGCTGATTTGGGCAGATGTGGGTCAGATCTATGGGGCATGAGCTGCTGTGGGGCTGAGGGGGTTCAAATCTATGGGGCAGGAGCTGCTGTGGGGCAGATGTGGGTCAGATCTATGGGGCAGGAGCTGATATGGGCAGATGTGGGTCAGATCTATGGGGCAGGAGCTGCTGTGGGGCAGAGGGGGTTCAAATCTATGGGGCAGGAGCTGCTGTGGGGCAGATGTGGGTCAGATCCGTGGGGCAGTATCTGCTGTGGCGTAGAAGTGGGTCAGATCTATGGGGCAGGAGCTGATATGGGCAGATTTGGGTCAGATCTATGGGGCAGGAGCTGCTGTGGGGCTGAGGGGGTTCAAATCTATGGGGCAGGAGCTGCTGTGGGGCAGATGTGGGTCAGATCCGTGGGGCAGGAGCTCCTGTGGCGTAGACGTGGATCAGATCTATGGGGCAGGAGCTGCTTGTCGGGCTGATGTGGGTCAGATCTATGAGGCAGGAGTAGCTGTGGGGCAGATGCGGGTCAGATCTATAGGGAAGGAGCTGCTGTGGGTCAGATCTATGGGGCAGGAGCTGCTGTGGGTCAGATCTATGGGGCAGGAGCTGCTGTGGGGCACATGTGGGTCAGATCTATAGGGCAGGAACTGCTGTGGCTCTGCTGTGGGTCAGATCTACGGAACAAGTGCTGCTGTGGGGCAGATGTGGGTCAGATCTATGGAGCAGGAGATGCTGTGGGACTGATGTGGGTCATATCAATGGGGCAAGAGCTGCAGTGGGGCTGATTGGAGTCAGATCTATGGGGCAGGAGTTGCTGTGGGCTTTATGAGAGTAAGATCTACGGGTCAGGAGCAGCTGTGGGGCAGATGTGGGTCATATCAATGGGGCAGGAGATGCTGTGGGTTAAATCTATGGGGCAGAACCTGATGTCGGGCATATGTGAGTTAGATCTATGGGGCAGGAGCTGCTGTGTGGCTGATGTGGGTCTTTGTTTTTCAATTTTTTTCAATGTTAATTTATTGTTTGCAGTCTTTCTGTTTTCTATTTGAGGTTGAATTGGACGGTGATGACAAGGGTCCGTTGGGGCCAGTGTGTGTCCCAGGTGCTGCCTGGCCCCAGCCTCCTCAGCTGCCCCATGGGCTCTTCTATTGCTGCCGGCGGGGTGGCCTCTTCTTTGATGGTGCTGAGGCCTGTGAGTCGCCGGCCTTCCTCTTCGGGGCTCGCCGGGTCCCCTCAGGTGGGCTGGTGCCGGAGGGCCCTGCCACAGGCTCTCCTGGCTCCTCCTGAGGCGCTGCCTGCTCTGTGGTGACAGTTGCAGGGTTGCCGTGTGGGCGGCTGGGATGCCCACGAACCTCTTGTGTTGCCCTGCCCAGCATTTCGTCCCTGTTGGAGCTGGCAGGGCTGCTGGAGGGTGCTGAGCCAGGGACAGGTGGCTCCTCTGGTGTGGCAGCTCTGAGCTCTGCTGCTGTGGCCTCCTGTGCCCCAGGAGCAGGGGGGATGTTGAGGCCCAGGAAGCGGCCTGCCACCCGGCTGCACCTCCGCACCGCAAAGGCGATGAAGTGCCTCACAAAGGTCACCGTGTGGCCGTGCAGGTCAGGATCCAGCATTTCTATCAGGATCCCCTCTGCCAAGCCTACGAGGAGCAGGGCCCAGATGACACTGTCAACCAGGATATTTGCCTGTGGCCCCTCAGTGCCCAGGATGCGGTGCAGGTTCTGGCGCAGCCAGGACCGCAGGGGCCGCAGCAGGGCCGGGTGCTCCCTGAAGAGGGAAGCCCAGGTGGCAGGGGAGAGGCCGCCCAGAGGATGCGTGGGCACTGCAGGCCATGGCCGGGCTGCGTGGTGGAGTGCGGGTCTCCGTGTAGCAACGGATGCCTGTGCAGCTGGTCTGACCTCCACCTCCTTGTAGTTGTCGTCCGCTTGCACGGAGTGAATGATGGTCTTCACATCCCGTTTGCACAGCGGACACTGGGGCCTGGTGCTTGTCCACCGCTGGATGCAGCGGAAGCAGAACTGGTGGCAGCAAGGCATGGCGTATGCTGCGCTGTCCCAGTTCTCCAGGCACACGGGGCAGCGGGTCTCAAACTCTGCCTCCATCCTTCCACCGGTTGCGGTGGGCCAGTGGGAGCGGGAGATGGTAATGTGCTCCCCAGCACTAACGCTGCAGCAGCAGCAGCAGGTGACACGCTGGAAGAGGACAAGAGACATTAGTCAGACTCCGGCCTGGGAAGGGTCCCTCAAGTTGTGCCCCCCCGCTGCCAGTCTCTGTGCCGCCTACCTGTGCTGCTGCACACGCTTTTTTCTCTAGGATGTCCCGTCTGCCTGCTCCCGGCAGGCTCGGGGAAAGAACAAATGGCTCTGAGAAGGCCGCTGGGAGCTGTGCTAACAGCACCCAGAGCACTTTCCAGCACCAAAGCTCGCCCTGTCCACACTCCAGTCCTCGCACACACGCTCGGTCGGAGGCCAGGCACGAACTGCTGGGCTGAGCTGCTGCGCCCGCGTCAAAGCCGGCGTGGCCTATGGGGTCACAATCCGTTGTTGCCTGGTGATGTCTCCAACCATGGCTTGGCCAAGCTGCTGGGCGTCACCTTCGCTTGACCTTCTTTTGCGTACATCACTGCCCGTCTCACAGCGATGCCGCAGTCCACTGCTGGCTCATCACAGTGAGCCGTCCTCACCCGCAGCACGTGCTCCAGCCCCAGCTCAAGTTTCTGGGCTTTTCCCAGTGCCGCTGCCCTCTCCCTTCCCCACATCTCATGTGCTTGGCATGGGTGTTTCCTACCAGAGTGGGGCCTCAGCCATGTGATCCCATGATCCCCCTCAGGTCTCCCTGGCCATTACACACATGCAAAACACGTATGGCGTGTAGTATTCAATAAAAGTTCATGTTTGTCTCTGATAGATGGACGTGATGATCTTAGTGGCGATTTAACACGTCATGGACTTTGAGTGTCCTCTGTTTTCACGCACGTCAAGTTCTTTTGTGATTAGTAATTTCTGTCTTTTGTCACATCCATTTCATTTGTCAAAAGAGTTATTAATCCCATCGGTTCTTCCAGTGGTTATCTTTGATGTCTATGGCGCTCCTTGTGTCATTAGCCCCGTTCTCTCATGAAATTCTTTCATTCCTACGAGCCAACTTCTAATGTCTTGCATGCCATCTGACACTCCAGTTCTTCAGGCATTGTTGCCTGTAGGTAATATGAAAAGTAGTGGTTGATGGTTGTTGAATTGTTTCATTTTTGAATGAATTCTGATGGCAAACAAGCAGCGTTCCCTTTGATGAGACTGTACACCAGGCTGTGACAGCTTGTGTTGTGATGTGAGGTGGAATTAGATGGAAGAACATTAGCAGGGGGAAGATTGAGTGAGGGACTGAGTGAGTGTTGGAGCTCAGTATGCTTCATAGGGAGCATGGGAATGATGGTGGAGTTCTTTATTCCGTAGTGAGGCTGGAGAACTTTCTGTTCACCAGATGTGCAGTAAACCAAGGGTACGTACTACCGTGTTTAAGAACCTGCTGTGTTGTCTTAGGAACATGGTGTGGATAGGCACGGAAAGATTTTTGTCTGGTTTTGTCTTCTGTAGAGACATTTCAAATGCCTGCAAAGAAGGAAGTGTATAGGTCCCTACTTAAGAGCGGTTGTACAGGGATGGGCTGCGAATCTGGAGTGGTAGAAGCGAATGGTCCACTCGTAATGGGAAGAAGTGTGTTGTTATCCCCTGTGCTGGGTAGCCCAGCTGCGGTCCCAGCGCTCCAGCTGTGACCTCCTCAGGGCTGAGCAGAGGGCGGGATAACCGCCCTTCACCCACGGGTGGCACCTGGCCTCACGCAGCCCAGGACAGCGTTCGGCAAGGCAGCCCGAGTGGGTTCCTTGCAGGTTCAGCCTGGTGTCCAGCAGGACTGGTGGTTCTGCTCCAGCTGGCTGACCCCAGCTGTAGCACGGCCTGTGGATGTTGGTCCCCGGGAGCAGAGATTTGCCATTGCCCTCTCTGAAGCCCGTGGGGTTCGTGTCTGGAATGCAACAGTGGCAGCAGTTGCACGGCAGTAGGAAAAAGGGGAGAGAGCGTCAAGGATGGGGAAGCGTCAACAGCTGTGCTGTTATCAATACCAACACTCAATACCAACACTTTGTTTTTCAGTTTTTTTCAATGTTAATTTATTGTTTGCAGTCTTTCTGTTTTCTATTTGAGGTTGAATTGGACGGTGATGACAAGGGTCCGTTGGGGCCAGTGTGTGTCCCAGGTGCTGCCTGGCCCCAGCCTCCTCAGCTGCCCCATGGGCTCTTCTATTGCTGCCGGCGGGGTGGCCTCTTCTTTGATGGTGCTGAGGCCTGTGAGTCGCCGGCCTTCCTCTTCGGGGCTCGCCGGGTCCCCTCAGGTGGGCTGGTGCCGGAGGGCCCTGCCACAGGCTCTCCTGGCTCCTCCTGAGGCGCTGCCTGCTCTGTGGTGACAGTTGCAGGGTTGCCGTGTGGGCGGCTGGGATGCCCACGAACCTCTTGTGTTGCCCTGCCCAGCATTTCGTCCCTGTTGGAGCTGGCAGGGCTGCTGGAGGGTGCTGAGCCAGGGACAGGTGGCTCCTCTGGTGTGGCAGCTCTGGGCTCTGCTGCTGTGGCCTCCTGTGCCCCAGGAGCAGGGGGGATGTTGAGGCCCAGGAAGCGGCCTGCAACCCGGCTGCACCTCCGCACCGCAAAGGCGATGAAGTGCCTCACAAAGGTCACCGTGTGGCCGTGCAGGTCAGGATCCAGCATTTCTATCAGGATCCCCTCTGCCAAGCCTACGAGGAGCAGGGTCCAGATGACACTGCCAACCAGGATATTTGCCTGTGGCCCCTCGGTGCCCAGGATGCGGTGCAGGTTCTGGCGCAGCCAGGACCGCAGGGGCCGCAGCAGGGCCGGGTGCTCCCTGAAGAGGGAAGCCCATGTGGCAGGGGAGAGGCCGCCCAGAGGATGCGTGGGCACTGCAGGCCATAGCCGGGCTGCGTGGTGGAGTGCGGGTCTCCGTGTAGCAACGGATGCCTGTGCAGCTGGTCTGACCTCCACCTCCTTGTAGCTGTCGTCCGCTTGCACGGAGTGAATGATGGTCTTCACATCCCGTTTGCACAGCGGACACTGGGGCCTGGTGCTTGTCCACCGCTGGATGCAGCGGAAGCAGAACTGGTGGCAGCAAGGCATGGCGTATGCTGCGCTGTCCCAGTTCTCCAGGCACACGGGGCAGCGGGTCTCAAACTCTGCCTCCATCCTTCCACCAGTTGCGGTGGGCCAGTGGGAGCGGGAGATGGTAACGTGCTCCCCAGCACTAACGCTGCATCAGCAGCAGCAGGTGACACGCTGGAAGAGGACAAGAGACATTAGTCAGACTCCGGCCTGGGAAGGGTCCCTCAAGTTGTGCCCCCCCGCTGCCAGTCTCTGTGCCGCCTACCTGTGCTGCTGCACACGCTTTTTTCTCTAGGATGTCCCGTCTGCCTGCTCCCGGCAGGCTCGGGGAAAGAACAAATGGCTCTGAGAAGGCCGCTGGGAGCTGTGCTAACAGCACCCAGAGCACTTTCCAGCACCAAAGCTCGCCCTGTCCACACTCCAGTCCTCGCACACACGCTCGGTCGGAGGCCAGGCACGAACTGCTGGGCTGAGCTGCTGCGCCCGCGTCAAAGCCGGCGTGGCCTATGGGGTCACAATCCGTTGTTGCCTGGTGATGTCTCCAACCATGGCTTGGCCAAGCTGCTGGGCGTCACCTTCGCTTGACCTTCTTTTGCGTACATCACTGCCCGTCTCACAGCGATGCCGCAGTCCACTGCTGGCTCATCACAGTGAGCCGTCCTCACCCGCAGCACGTGCTCCAGCCCCAGCTCAAGTTTCTGGGCTTTTCCCAGTGCCGCTGCCCTCTCCCTTCCCCACATCTCATGTGCTTGGCATGGGTGTTTCCTACCAGAGTGGGGCCTCAGCCATGTGATCCCATGATCCCCCTCAGGTCTCCCTGGCCATTACACACATGCAAAACACGTATGGCGTGTAGTATTCAATAAAAGTTCATGTTTGTCTCTGATAGATGGACGTGATGATCTTAGTGGCGATTTAACACGTCATGGATTTTGAGTGTCCTCTGTTTTCACGCACGTCAAGTTCTTTTGTGATTAGTAATTTCTGTCTTTTGTCGCATCCATTTCATTTGTCAAAAGAGTTATTAATCCCATCGGTTCTTCCAGTGGTTATCTTTGATGTCTATGGCGCTCCTTGTGTCATTAGCCCCGTTCTCTCATGAAATTCTTTCATTCCTACGAGCCAACTTCTAATGTCTTGCATGCCATCTGACACTCCAGTTCTTCAGGCATTGTTGCCTGTAGGTAATATGAAAAGTAGTGGTTGATGGTTGTTGAATTGTTTCATTTTTGAATGAATTCTGATGGCAAACAAGCAGCGTTCCCTTTGATGAGACTGTACACCAGGCTGTGACAGCTTGTGTTGTGATGTGAGGTGGAATTAGATGGAAGAACATTAGCAGGGGGAAGATTGAGTGAGGGACTGAGTGAGTGTTGGAGCTCAGTATGCTTCATAGGGAGCATGGGAATGATGGTGGAGTTCTTTATTCCGTAGTGAGGCTGGAGAACTTTCTGTTCACCAGATGTGCAGTAAACCAAGGGTACGTACTACCGTGTTTAAGAACAAGCTGTGTTGTCTTAGGAACGTGGTGTGGATAGGCACGGAAAGATTTTTGTCTGGTTTTGTCTTCTGTAGAGACATTTCAAATGCCTGCAAAGAAGGAAGTGTATAGGTCCCTACTTAAGAGCGGTTGTACAGGGATGGGCTGCGGATCTGGAGTGGTAGAAGCGAATGGTCCACTCGTAATGGGAAGAAGTGTGTTGTTATCCCCTGTGCTGGGTAGCCCAGCTGCGGTCCCAGCGCTCCAGCTGTGACCTCCTCAGGGCTGAGCAGAGGGCGGGATAACCGCCCTTCACCCACGGGTGGCACCTGGCCTCACGCAGCCCAGGACAGCGTTCGGCAAGGCAGCCCGGGTGGGTTCCTTGCAGGTTCAGCCTGGTGTCCAGCAGGACTGGTGGTTCTGCTCCAGCTGGCTGACCCCAGCTGTAGCACGGCCTGTGGATGTTGGTCCCCAGGAGCAGAGATTTGCCATTGCCCTCTCTGAAGCCCGTGGGGTTCGTGTCTGGAATGCAACAGTGGCAGCAGTTGCACGGCAGTAGGAAAAAGGGGAGAGAGCGTCAAGGATGGGGAAGCGTCAACAGCTGTGCTGTTATCAATACCAACACTCAATACCAACACTTTGTTTTTCAGTTTTTTTCAATGTTAATTTATTGTTTGCAGTCTTTCTGTTTTCTATTTGAGGTTGAATTGGACGGTGATGACAAGGGTCCGTTGGGGCCAGTGTGTGTCCCAGGTGCTGCCTGGCCCCAGCCTCCTCAGCTGCCCCATGGGCTCTTCTATTGCTGCCGGCGGGGTGGCCTCTTCTTTGATGGTGCTGAGGCCTGTGAGTCGCCGGCCTTCCTCTTCGGGGCTCGCCGGGTCCCCTCAGGTGGGCTGGTGCCGGAGGGCCCTGCCACAGGCTCTCCTGGCTCCTCCTGAGGCGCTGCCTGCTCTGTGGTGACAGTTGCAGGGTTGCCGTGTGGGCGGCTGGGATGCCCACGAACCTCTTGTGTTGCCCTGCCCAGCATTTCGTCCCTGTTGGAGCTGGCAGGGCTGCTGGAGGGTGCTGAGCCAGGGACAGGTGGCTCCTCTGGTGTGGCAGCTCTGGGCTCTGCTGCTGTGGCCTCCTGTGCCCCAGGAGCAGGGGGGATGTTGAGGCCCATGAAGCGGCCTGCAACCCGGCTGCACCTCCGCACCGCAAAGGCGATGAAGTGCCTCACAAAGGTCACCGTGTGGCCGTGCAGGTCAGGATCCAGCATTTCTATCAGGATCCCCTCTGCCAAGCCTACGAGGAGCAGGGCCCAGATGACACTGCCAACCAGGATATTTGCCTGTGGCCCCTCGGTGCCCAGGATGCGGTGCAGGTTCTGGCGCAGCCAGGACCGCAGGGGCCGCAGCAGGGCCGGGTGCTCCCTGAAGAGGGAAGCCCATGTGGCAGGGGAGAGGCCGCCCAGAGGATGCGTGGGCACTGCAGGCCATAGCCGGGCTGCGTGGTGGAGTGCGGGTCTCCGTGTAGCAACGGATGCCTGTGCAGCTGGTCTGACCTCCACCTCCTTGTAGCTGTCGTCCGCTTGCACGGAGTGAATGATGGTCTTCACATCCCGTTTGCACAGCGGACACTGGGGCCTGGTGCTTGTCCACCGCTGGATGCAGCGGAAGCAGAACTGGTGGCAGCAAGGCATGGCGTATGCTGCGCTGTCCCAGTTCTCCAGGCACACGGGGCAGCGGGTCTCAAACTCTGCCTCCATCCTTCCACCAGTTGCGGTGGGCCAGTGGGAGCGGGAGATGGTAACGTGCTCCCCAGCACTAACGCTGCATCAGCAGCAGCAGGTGACACGCTGGAAGAGGACAAGAGACATTAGTCAGACTCCGGCCTGGGAAGGGTCCCTCAAGTTGTGCCCCCCCGCTGCCAGTCTCTGTGCCGCCTACCTGTGCTGCTGCACACGCTTTTTTCTCTAGGATGTCCCGTCTGCCTGCTCCCGGCAGGCTCGGGGAAAGAACAAATGGCTCTGAGAAGGCCGCTGGGAGCTGTGCTAACAGCACCCAGAGCACTTTCCAGCACCAAAGCTCGCCCTGTCCACACTCCAGTCCTCGCACACACGCTCGGTCGGAGGCCAGGCACGAACTGCTGGGCTGAGCTGCTGCGCCCGCGTCAAAGCCGGCGTGGCCTATGGGGTCACAATCCGTTGTTGCCTGGTGATGTCTCCAACCATGGCTTGGCCAAGCTGCTGGGCGTCACCTTCGCTTGACCTTCTTTTGCGTACATCACTGCCCGTCTCACAGCGATGCCGCAGTCCACTGCTGGCTCATCACAGTGAGCCGTCCTCACCCGCAGCACGTGCTCCAGCCCCAGCTCAAGTTTCTGGGCTTTTCCCAGTGCCGCTGCCCTCTCCCTTCCCCACATCTCATGTGCTTGGCATGGGTGTTTCCTACCAGAGTGGGGCCTCAGCCATGTGATCCCATGATCCCCCTCAGGTCTCCCTGGCCATTACACACATGCAAAACACGTATGGCGTGTAGTATTCAATAAAAGTTCATGTTTGTCTCTGATAGATGGACGTGATGATCTTAGTGGCGATTTAACACGTCATGGATTTTGAGTGTCCTCTGTTTTCACGCACGTCAAGTTCTTTTGTGATTAGTAATTTCTGTCTTTTGTCGCATCCATTTCATTTGTCAAAAGAGTTATTAATTCCATCGGTTCTTCCAGTGGTTATCTTTGATGTCTATGGTGCTCCTTGTGTCATTAGCCCCGTTCTCTCATGAAATTCTTTCATTCCTACGAGCCAACTTCTAATGTCTTGCATGCCATCTGACACTCCAGTTCTTCAGGCATTGTTGCCTGTAGGTAATATGAGAAGTAGTGGTTGATGGTTGTTGAATTGTTTCATTTTTGAATGAATTCTGATGGCAAACAAGCAGCGTTCCCTTTGATGAGACTGTACACCAGGCTGTGACAGCTTGTGTTGTGATGTGAGGTGGAATTAGATGGAAGAACATTAGCAGGGGGAAGATTGAGTGAGGGACTGAGTGAGTGTTGGAGCTCAGTATGCTTCATAGGGAGCATGGGAATGATGGTGGAGTTCTTTATTCCGTAGTGAGGCTGGAGAACTTTCTGTTCACCAGATGTGCAGTAAACCAAGGGTACGTACTACCGTGTTTAAGAACCAGCTGTGTTGTCTTAGGAACGTGGTGTGGATAGGCACGGAAAGATTTTTGTCTGGCTTTGTCTTCTGTAGAGACATTTCCAATGCCTGCAAAGAAGGAAGTGTATAGGTCCCTACTTAAGAGCGGTTGTACAGGGATGGGCTGCGGATCTGGAGTGGTAGAAGCGAATGGTCCACTCGTAATGGGAAGAAGTGTGTTGTTATCCCCTGTGCTGGGTAGCCCAGCTGCGGTCCCAGCGCTCCAGCTGTGACCTCCTCAGGGCTGAGCAGAGGGCGGGATAACCGCCCTTCACCCACGGGTGGCACCTGGCCTCACGCAGCCCAGGACAGCGTTCGGCAAGGCAGCCCGGGTGGGTTCCTTGCAGGTTCAGCCTGGTGTCCAGCAGGACTGGTGGTTCTGCTCC
This sequence comes from Coturnix japonica, assembly GCF_054131305.1. Classification (NCBI taxonomy): domain Eukaryota; kingdom Metazoa; phylum Chordata; class Aves; order Galliformes; family Phasianidae; genus Coturnix; species Coturnix japonica. Next base: position 26,621,194 of record NC_140672.1, read on the forward strand.
AGCTGGCTGACCCCAGCTGTAGCACGGCCTGTGGATGTTTGTCCCCAGGAGCAGAGATTTGCCATTGCCCTCTCTGAAGCCCGTGGGGTTCGTGTCTGGAATGCAACAGTGGCAGCAGTTGCACAGCAGTAGGAAAAAGGGGAGAGAGCGTCAAGGATGGGGAAGCGTCAACAGCTGTGCTGTTATCAATACCAACACTCAATACCAACACTTTGTTTTTCAGTTTTTTTCAATGTTAATTTATTGTTTGCAGTCTTTCTGTTTTCTATTTGAGGTTGAATTGGACGGTGATGACAAGGGTCCGTTGGGGCCAGTGTGTGTCCCAGGTGCTGCCTGGCCCCAGCCTCCTCAGCTGCCCCATGGGCTCTTCTATTGCTGCCGGCGTGGCGGCCTCTTCTTTGATGGTGCTGAGGCCTGTGAGTCGCCGGCCTTCCTCTTCGGGGCTCGCCGGGTCCCCTCAGGTGGGCTGGTGCCGGAGGGCCCTGCCACAGGCTCTCCTGGCTCCTCCTGAGGCGCTGCCTGCTCTGTGGTGACAGTTGCAGGGTTGCCGTGTGGGCGGCTGGGATGCCCACGAACCTCTTGTGTTGCCCTGCCCAGCATTTCGTCCCTGTTGGAGCTGGCAGGGCTGCTGGAGGGTGCTGAGCCAGGGACAGGTGGCTCCTCTGGTGTGGCAGCTCTGGGCTCTGCTGCTGTGGCCTCCTGTGCCCCAGGAGCAGGGGGGATGTTGAGGCCCAGGAAGCGGCCTGCCACCCGGCTGCACCTCCGCACCGCAAAGGCGATGAAGTGCCTCACAAAGGTCACCGTGTGTCCGTGCAGGTCAGGATCCAGCATTTCTATCAGGATCCCCTCTGCCAAGCCTACGAGGAGCAGGGCCCAGATGACACTGCCAACCAGGATATTTGCCTGTGGCCCCTCGGTGCCCAGGATGCGGTGCAGGTTCTGGCGCAGCCAGGACCGCAGGGGCCGCAGCAGGGCCGGGTGCTCCCTGAAGAGGGAAGCCCATGTGGCAGGGGAGAGGCCGCCCAGAGGATGCGTGGGCACTGCAGGCCATGGCCGGGCTGCGTGGTGGAGTGCGGGTCTCCGTGTAGCAACGGATGCCTGTGCAGCTGGTCTGACCTCCACCTCCTTGTAGCTGTCGTCCGCTTGCACGGAGTGAATGATGGTCTTCACATCCCGTTTGCACAGCGGACACTGGGGCCTGGTGCTTGTCCACCGCTGGATGCAGCGGAAGCAGAACTGGTGGCAGCAAGGCATGGCGTATGCTGCGCTGTCCCAGTTCTCCAGGCACACGGGGCAGCGGGTCTCAAACTCTGCCTCCATCCTTCCACCAGTTGCGGTGGGCCAGTGGGAGCGGGAGATGGTAACGTGCTCCCCAGCACTAACGCTGCAGCAGCAGCAGCAGGTGACATGCTGGAAGAGGACAAGAGACATTAGTCAGACTCCGGCCTGGGAAGGGTCCCTCAAGTTGTGCCCCCCCGCTGCCAGTCTCTGTGCCGCCTACCTGTGCTGCTGCACACGCTCTTTTCTCTAGGATGTCCCGTCTGCCTGCTCCCGGCAGGCTCGGGGAAAGAACAAATGGCTCTGAGAAGGCCGCTGGGAGCTGTGCTAACAGCACCCAGAGCACTTTCCAGCACCAAAGCTCGCCCTGTCCACACTCCAGTCCTCGCACACACGCTCGGTCGGAGGCCAGGCACGAACTGCTGGGCTGAGCTGCTGCGCCCGCGTCAAAGCCGGCGTGGCCTATGGGGTCACAATCCGTTGTTGCCTGGTGATGTCTCCAACCATGGCTTGGCCAAGCTGCTGGGCGTCACCTTCGCTTGACCTTCGCTTGGGTACATCACTGCCCGTCTCACAGCGATTCCGCAGTCCACTGCTGGCTCATCACATTGAGCTGTCCTCACCCGCAGCACGTGCTCCAGCCCCAGCTCAAGTTTCTGGGCTTTTCCCATTGAGGCTGCCCTCTCCCTTCCCCACATCTCATGTGCTTGGCATGGGTGTTTCCTACCAGAGTGGGGCCTCAGCCATGTGATCCCATGATCCCCCTCAGGTCTCCCTGGCCATTACACACATGCAAAACACGTATGGCGTGTAGTATTCAATAAAAGTTCATGTTTGTCTCTGATAGATGGACGTGATGATCTTAGTGGCGATTTAACACGTCATGGACTTTGAGTGTCCTCTGTTTTCACGCACGTAATGTTCTTGTGTGATCAGTACTTTCTGTCTTGCATTCATTTCATTTGTCAAAAGAGTTATTAATCCCTCTGAGCAATCTAAGTGATGCATGGATATGCTATTTGAATTTTTTGGGTGCAATCATTATATTCCTTGTAGAAGGACCATGTATTGAAAAATTTAACTTGAAAGCCGTTTTTGCAATTTTGTACTGTTAATATACACTGTACCAAGTTCTGATTAGATTTAAATGGAACCAATAGTATATGTGGATATTATTTATGAATACTTTAGATATCACATCAATTGACGCTGTGAAGTAGAGCTCATGTATTTGTTGCCCAAGGCATGCATTTGCTGGGTAGTGTTAATATCCATCTTGTACTCCTGAAGAGCTCACTGTTTACAAATGGCACCTGTTCTACTGCTCTTCTGATGGTCTAGAAATGGAATTCAGCTAACTGTAATGACTGCAAGTACTGCAGTGTTGCAAGGATCGAGTTGCAATGCTTTAATGTAGTAGGTGCCTTCTCTCTGACAGCCTTAAAGTATTTTCTTGTATGTATGTGTCATCTTCTTTCCTGAGAGTTTAAGCTCTAGGGTACAATGTTTTGGAGGTCTTGATGCTCTTTGATACAGATTTGAGAGGGTTTTTGACATTTATTGTTTCTGAAATGGTTTGATCTTGTCTTAGAGAGTCGAATGCCACAAATAGGTAAATACTATCTCCTGTTGCTGAATCAGTGCAACATTTATGGCATCCTGCTGGTTTTTTATTTGTTTTTTAATTTCCTGATTGATCTATACATTATTGCTGCATATGAGCTCGCAGATGAGTTAACAGGTGATGAAAACTCTAATGCCGGGCAGGGCATGACTGCTCTTCATCTTGTGTAACAAAACAGGGGCTGCTACTGTGACCTGATATTTAAAGGATATGTTGAGTGAATAAAAAGATGCCTGAAGTTGAACCCAATAATTGTGAGGAAATAGAATATATTTTTTTTGTTAATCATCTCTTCCTCTTTTTATGAAGGGTATTGGTTTGCCAGATATTTTCAGATTCATTTCAGATAAATGATTTTGTGCTTCTGTCATTTGGTGGGTTGATCGCACAGTTTGTTTTGGGGCAGTGCCTTTGCTGAGGGATGGTGAGAGAAAGCACCTCTGGTACTATGTGTTCGTGCCACCTGGTGGCTTTGCTGGGCAGCCTGGGCTTCAGATACACAGTTAAAAACACAGGTGTAAAGTGTCTGTAAAATCCTCTACATTCCAGTACTGTAGTTTTTTTCTACTAACCCAGTGAGAGTTAAACTTTTAGTATATGCAGATCGACTTAAGCTGGTTGTTATCTTTGTTAGCAGTTTTTAGCTTGTGGTTCTTTTGATCTGATATCAATGACATAAGTCAGAGCATTTCTAAATACAGATTCTGAGTGGAATGCACAGATGGTTTGTCTCCAGAACAAAACAAGCCTTCAGTAAAAGGATTTTGTAGGTATTAATAGATAACTATTATCCTGTTGCTAATTACATACTGTGAATTTAAAGTGGAAAATATTCTTTCTTGTCTCACTTAGAATACAAAGAGGTGCCTAATGTTGTGCTGTTTCCCAGCTTCATTAATTGACTTTTTTTTTTTTTTTTTCCCCAGGCGTCAGTATAGGGGTAGGTCCTGTTTAATATCTTTATTGATGATCTGGATGGGGGGATTGAGTGTATCCTCAGTGAGTTTGCAGATGACTCCTCGCTGGAAGGAAGTGTTGATTTGCCTGAGAGTAGGAAGGCCTTACAGAGGGATCTGAATTGGCTGGATCAATGGGCTGAAGGCAATTGTATAAGCTTCAACAAAGTCAAGTGCCAGCTACTGCACTTTGATCACAGTATCATGCCACTCCATTTTGCAGGCTTGTGGCTAGAATCTAGATTCTGGTGGTGTTCGTTGACAGCCAGATGAATGTGAGCCAGCAGTGTGCCTGGTAGCCTAGAAGGCCTGGCTTGTATCAGAAATAGTGTTGCCAGCAGGACCAGGGAGGTGATAATCTCTCAGTACTTGGCACTGGTGAAGCTGTGACTTGAGCACTGTGTTCATTTTTGGGCCCCCTCACTACAAGAAAGACCCTGGCACATGTTCATAGAATGGTAATGAGGCTGGTGTGGGGTCTGGAGCATAAGTCTTGTGAGGAGCAGCTGAGGAAGCTGGGGGTATTTAGTCCGGCGAAGAGGAGGCTTGGGGGGAGACCTCATTGCTCTCTACAACTTCCTGAAGGGGGGTTGTGGTGAGGTGAGGTTCAACCTCTTTTTGTATGTAACTAGTGACAGGACAAGAGGGAGTGGCTTAGAGTTGTGCCAGGAGAGGTTCTACTGGATGTTCGGAGAAACAACTTCTCAAAAATAGTCATTAGGTATTGGAAAGGTTTGCCCAGGGTGATGGTGGAATCACCATCCCTGCAGACGTCCAAGAAACGTGTAGATGTGGCTCTGAGGGACATAGTGGGCATGCTGGGAGTGGGTTGATGGTTGAACTAGATGACCTTCAGTGGTCTTTTCCAACCTTAAGTCACAGAATCATAGAACCATAGAGTCATTCGTTCTTCTAAGAACCAGCTACACTCTGAAATGCTATACAGGTTGGTTGGTCCTTCTGATCCTTCTCATTTATGGCTCTGTATTATCTTATCCTCAGTGATCCTGCCGTCCTTCAAGAAAGGTGCTTTAGATATACTTCTGTTATACTTCAGCTTGATTGCTTTAAGTGAATCTCTCAATACCACAGTCCAAGGAAATGTGTGTGTACATTCTTCCGGCTAGATAAATAAATAAAAACACAAAGCATCTCTGAAGCTCGGACTCACTGTGTTTATTAAATGTTTTATTAACTTCATAATGACTCACAAAGAAACATTTTAATTTTGATTGTGTGTTTCTGTCTATGCTCTGATTTCTGTTAAAATCAGCTTTTGGATATGTAGAGGGAGAATTTTTTCGGTGAATAAGTGTGTGTTTAGGGCAGGAATGGATGATCCTTGATTTCACATGGTAGATGTTCTTTACCTGCTCTGTACTCATTTTACAAATCATTTCATGCTGTAACAGTAAACAAATGGTAAATTCTTCATCAGATACGTCTGCTACTGTAAGGTCTTTGTCTGATTTCAAAGTTAAAGTCAGGAGTCAAACTAAAAGAAGAAAAAACTAGTTTGATAAGGACGTATAGAAATTCTGCCTTTCTGTAACACAGCTTTGTTGGAAGTAACCGCGGGAGACAAGTCTCATGCTATCATGGTCAACAAGTCTCGTTTATTAGGTGTTACAGCATCTCATTTTTGGGGGGGGGGGCGTAGAGGCCGACAACGCAGCGAGCGACGTTTGCGGGGGGGGGCAGGCGGCCGCTGGCTGGGAACGGCTGCTTGTGTCAGAGCGCGGCCGCTGTTCTTTCGTGCGCTGCTTCTCACGTTTCCCGACTTCCTATAGCATACAGCAGCGTTGTGGGTGTTGGATTGACACTTGCTGCGCCAAATCCCAGTGGCTTGGCACTCGTGACGGATGTGGCCAGATTTTTCACAACGGAAACATTTCATGCGGGAGCTGTTCTGCGAGCGTGGGCTTGTAGCGACTGCAGCTTGAAGGGGTGCAAGGGCTGCTAACACTTGATTCTGAGAAGCCTCAGCCTGTGCCTTTAATCCTGCCCCTAGCTCTTTAATAGCCTCCACTATGAAAGCCTGAGCCCCCGTGGGCACGCTCGATAATCTGTCTAACGCCTCCTCTATTGTCCAGTTACTCCTCAAAGTACTTAGAATGCCACGAGCTGTAGCATTACAATTCTGAAGTGCACAATGTTTTAGCATTATTTCCCTCATGTACTCTGGTACTCCAGTCTTCTCTATGGCTCCGGCTACCTTATCTAGAAACACTCCAAAATCCTCATTTCTTCCCTGCCGGATTCCCATATAAGACGGCAGCCCACCTGGTGCCTTGATCTTATCCATAGCCTGCCTGGCCAGATACATTGACTCCCTACATTTAACTGGTCCTAATAAAGCCTGGGCCTTTGTCCGGATGAAAGGACCCACCCCTAAAAGTTCTTCAACGGTTACGTTATACAAGGGATCTCCGGGCTGCCTAACTATCACAGCGCTCTGTTGGCACGTCTCTTCCCAATAAGCATTAAATAGCAGTTGTTCGTGCTGCGAAAAAATCAACCTAGCTATAGCCCGACGATCAGATGGCAACAAAACCTGAGTACTCCAGATATAATCCAGTATCTGTCTCGCTGGCTCACTTTTTACTCCAAACTGACTGACCGTAGACCGCAATAGTGACAACAACTTCCAGTCTAAAGCACTGATAGCAGCCTGTGTCCCGCCTGCAGGATCAGGCGAATACCCCACCGACAGCACCGCCTGTTGCAGCGTTTCCAACGCCTCACCGTCTCCCGCCTCTAAACAAGCCCGCGCCAGCGCAGCCCAAGACCCCCCCGCTCCCGCGTGACGGCCTCCGCCAGGTCACTCTGTGCCCCAGGGAGCGGCTCATTGCAAATGGGGGTCGAGGGGGCCGGCTGTAGCGCCATGGTCGATGCAGGCGGCTCGTCTGATACGGACGTGCTGGGAGACGGAGACGGGGCACTCGGCTCCACAGCCACCGGCAACGCAGGCTCGGCGGCCGGCAGCAACTTTACGGTGGACACTGCAGGGGGCACCGGGCAATCTGACCATTCATTATAATTCTTATTCCTCCCCTGCACAGCTGCAGCTCTTCTCTCCTCATTATTGCTACCATTACTATTAATAAAAATAACATTTTTAGTGACAGGTGAGGGCAGGGGGCTGCGTTGGGCCCTATGGGAGCCCCCCCCCATCCTGGCACACTCCCCCAGGCTGATCCAGCACTTCCATGTGGGTGATTGCAGCAAATCATTATAAACCACACGCCACATCTTCCCACATTTTTTAGCCATTTTCTCCCCATCTATCATTCCCTGAAAAATTGCATCTCCAAATTTACGCCACTCAGCAAGATCATGCACTAAATGCGGATTCTGAAATAACCCTTTAGCATACCCATACACTAATAACTTAGGGAATTCCTTTTCCAAGTCTATCCCGTTAAACTGTCTCCGCCTAAGAAAAGCGGTAAATAAATTATATGCTGCTTGCCTGTCCATATTTACTCACGTCGGTACCGTTGCAGCCCTCCAGGCTTCGGCAGCACGTATCGCTCGAGCCCACCTCTGTGGTCACTCGAGACACGGAGCTCCAAGTTTAGCTCTTTCGTCGTCCGTCTAGCTGCGGGACCTGAACCCAACGCAGTTCTTCACTCGTGGCAGCCCCTTTTTCCTTATCACGTCGAGGGTCACCATTTGTTGGAAGTAACCGCGGGAGGCAAGTCTCATGCAATCATGGTCAACAAGTCTCGTTTATTAGGTGTTACAGCATCTCATTTATACAATCAGGTGTAAGTTCATGCATATTGCAAAAGTTAAGCTCAGGAGTGGTGAATTAGATATTACTTCATCTGACCTTTGTGGTTAGTCTTATGGATACTTTTTCTTTGCAGCTCTGTCTACACCTTGCTACACATCTTGCTTTTCCCTCAGGCCGTCCTTGCCTCTAGATACATATTTCATCTTTAGCTACATACCCTGTCTTTTCACATCCTGATTTCTCCATAGCTGCTTAGCCCGTGATCGGCCCTAGGATAGACCGTCTTTGTCTTTAATCACGTTCATTCTTTTACAATTTAACTAGTGGAATCTCTTCATGTCCCTTCTCATGAAGCCATTCTGCATAAACATTCTCCACATAGATCTGACCCACATCAGACGCACAGCAGCTCCGGCCCCAAAGATCTGACCCACATCTGCCCCACAGAGCCTTCTGCCCCGTAGATCTGACCCACATCTGCCCCACAACAGCTCCTGACTCATAGATCTTAACCACATCAGCACCACAGCAGCTCCTGCCCAATAGATCTGACCCACATCAGCCCCACAGCATCTCCTGCCCCATAGATCTACCCCATATCTGCACCTTAGGAGCTCCAACACCATAGATCTGACCGACAGCTGATCCTGCAACATAGATCAGACCCACATCTGCCCCAGAACAGCTCCTGCCCCATAGATCTGACCCACATCAGCACCAAAGAAGCTCCTGCCCCATAGATCAGACCCACATCAGCCAAACAGCAGCTCCTGCCCCATAGATCGGACCCACATCACCCCCACAGCAGCTCCAGCCCCATAGATCTAGCCCCATCAGACCCACAGCAGCTCCAGTCCCATAGATCTGACCCACATCTACCCCACAGCAGCTCCTGCCCCATAGATCTGACCAAAATGTGCCCCACAGCAGCTCCTGCCCCATAGATCTGACCCACATCTGCCCCACAGCTACTCCTGCCCCATAGATCTGACCCACATGTGCCCCACAGCAGCTCCTGCCCCATAGATCTGACCAACATGAGCCCCACAGCATCTTCTGCCTTATAGATCTGATGCCCATCAGCCCCACAGCATCTTCTGCCCCATCGATCTGACCCACATCTGCCCCACAGAGCATTCTGCTCTAAAAATCTGGCCCACATCTGCCCCACAGCAGCTCCTGTCTCATAGATCAGAACAACATCAGCACCACAGCAGCTCCTGCCACATAGATCTGACCCACATCAGCCACACAGCAGCTCCTGCCCCATAGATCTGATCCCAATCAGCACCACAGCAGCTCCCGCCCCATAGATCTGACCCACATCAGTGTCACGGGTTACTTAGATTTACCTATGCCCGTGACAGGGGAAGCCACCCCGTGGGCCCCCCTCCCAGGGCCCGGAAAGGAGGGGGAAAAAGGGAGTGGGATAAAACAGCGACAATCTAAGGAGGAAAAACTTATTTTACTAAATATGATACCGAAATACAAGATAACACAATATAATATAATTGAGACTAACAAACTGAACGAAACAGAGAGAGAGAGTCCCCGAAAACCGAGAGGCCTACTGTGAACTCTAGGCGACACGGCTGGAACGCTTCCCACTCTCCGAGAAGTTCGAGAGAAGAAGGAGGGCAATCCTGCCTGGGAACGAGATTATACAGCGTCCTGGTCCCGTGACTTATCATTAACCCTGTTGTTCTCTGGGATATGTAGTCTTCTTCTGTGGACTGCACATTCAATAGAAGTATCCATACTTTACATGATGTTATGATGTGGAATACTGATAGCAAAATTACAAAATTACAAAACCATGACATTCCACCCCTTATTCTACATTATTACATCATGGTTAATATATATATACATATATATACACATATGTAAAATTATGATAGCTAAACAGTAGAATTACATGTAACATAACTAAATGTACAACTATAATAACTAAAATACACTACACATGCAAACATATATATATAAATACATAAAATTATTGACTGCACTCCCCCAGCATCAAATTCCCTTGTGGCACACATTGAACATCCCCATCCTTCTGCATTACCCACCAAGTGCACCCAGGTCCCTGGGCAAAGACAGTTCCACGGATAGGTTTGCCCTTTCCTGAAGCTGGAAGGACCCAAACAGCTTTTCCCAACATTTTCTTTACATGTACAACAGGGACCTTATCTCCTTCTACAGTGTGTAGGGGGCTAGATTGACTAGGACCATCACGATTGACAGATCCTCTAGTATTGACCAACCAAGTGGCTTCTGCCAGATTCTTCTCCCAGTGCTTAAATGTTCCACCACCCATTGCTTTCAACATAGTTTTCAACAACCCATTATATCGTTCAATTTTACCAGAAGCTGGTGCATGGTAGGGAATATGATAAATCCACTCAATGCCATGATCTTTGGCCCAAGTATTTATAAGGGAATTTTTAAAATGTGTCCCATTATCAGATTCAATTCTTTCTGGGGTGCCATGTCGCCACAGGACTTGTTTCTCAAGACCTAATATGGTGTTTCGAGCAGTAGCATGGGGTACTGCGTATGTTTCAAGCCACCCAGTGGTTGCCTCTACCGTAGTGAGTACATAACACTTACCACTGCGAGATCGTGGCAAGGTGATATAATCAACCTGCCACGCCTCCCCATATTTATACTTTTGCCATCGCCCTTCCTCCCAGAGTGGTTTCATCCTTCTGGCTTGTTTAATTATGGCACATGTTTCACAATCATGAATAATCTGCACAATAGCGTCCATGGTTAAGTCCACCCCTCGGTCTCTGGCCCACTTATATGTTGCGTCTCTTCCTTGATGGCCTGAGGTCTCATGAGCCCATCGAGCTAGAAATAATTCGCCCTTATTCTGCCAATCCAAGTCGATTTGAGCCACCTCAATTCTAGCAGCTTTATCTACCTGATGGTTGTTTTGTTGTTCTTCAGTAGCCCGACTTTTGGGCACATGTGCATCCACATGACGCACCTTTAGAACCATATTCTTTGTTCGGGAAGCAATGTCCTTCCATAGTTCAGCGGCCCAAACAGATTTTCCCCTCCGTTGCCAGTTATTTTGTTCCCATCGCTGTAACCACCCCCATAAGGCATTTGCCACCATCCATGAGTCAGTATAAAGATACAGCATTGGCCACCTCTCCCGTTCCGCAACATCTAAGGCCAGCTAGACAGCTTTTACCTCTGCAAACTGACTTGATTCTCCCTTACCTTCAGTGGCCTCTGCAACCTGTCGTGTGGGGCTCCACACAGCAGCTTTCCATCTGCGATGCTTCCCTACAATGCGACATGATCCGTCAGTGAATAGGGCATATTTCTTTTCATTTTCTGGTAATTCGTTCTATGGTGGGGCCTCTTTAGCACATGATACCTCTTCTGCTGGTGATGTTCCAAACTTTTTATCTTCAGGCCAGTCCATGATTACCTCTAGGATTCCTGGACGATTGAGGTTTCCCATTCGCGCTCACTGTGTAATCAGCGTAATCCACTTGCTCCAGGTGACATCGGTAGCATGATGGGTGGAGGGAACCTATCCTTTGAACATCCAGTTCAGCACCGGCAGTCGAGGTGCCAAAAGGAGCTGTGTTTCAGTTCCGACTACTTCGGAAGCAGCCCAAACCCCCTCATACGCGGCTAAGATCTCCTTCTCAGTTGGAGTGTAGCACTCTTCAGACCCCTTATATGATTGACTCCAGAATCCCAGGGGTCGGCCTCGGGTCTCTCCTGAGGCTCTTTGCCACAAAATCCAAGTGGGGCCTTTCTCTCCAGCAGCAGTGTAGAGGATGTTCTTTACATCCTGTCCAGTCCGTACTGGCCCCAGGGCTACAGCACGGGCTATCTCTTGTTTAATCTGTTCAAAAGCTTGCTGCTGCTCAGGGCCCCATGCAAAATCATTCTTCTTCCGCGTCACCTGATAAAGGGGGCATACAATGAGGCTGTAGTTTGGAATGTGCATCCTCCAAAAGCCCACTGCACCCAGGAAAGATTGTGTCTCTTTCTTGCTAGTTGGTGGAGACATGGCAGTGATTTTGTCGATTACATCTGCTGGGATGTGACGACGTCCATCCTGCCACTTTATACCTAAGAACTGAATTTCCTGGGCAGGTCCTTTTACTTTGCTTCGCTTAATAGCAAAGCCAGCTTGTAGAAGAATCCGGATTATCTGCTCTCCTTTTGTGAAAACTTCTTCTGCTGTATCGCCCCACACAACAATGTCATCAATGTACTGCAGGTGTTCAGGAGCACCACCCTGTTCCAGTACAGTTTGGACCAACCCATGGCAAATGGTTGGGCTGTGTTTCCACCCCTGGGGCAAACGGTTCCAAGTATACTGAATGCCCCACCAGGTGAAGGCAAACTGTGGCTTGCATTCTGCGGCCAAAGGAATAGAAAAGAAGGCATTGGCAATGTCAATGGTGGCATACCATTTGGCTGCTTTTGACTCCAGCTCGTACTGGAGTTCCAACATGTCCGGCACAGCAGTGCTCAATGGGGGTGTGACCTCATTCAGGCCACGGTAGTCTACTGTCAGCCTCCATTCCCCACTGGCTTTACGCACTGGCCATATGGGACTGTTAAAAGGTGAGTGAGTTTTACTGATCACTCCCTGATTCTCCAGCTGGCAAATCAAATCATGAATGGGGAGCAAGGAATCCCTGTTGGTGCGATACTGCCGTCTGTGCACTGTCTTTGTAGCAATCGGTACCTGCTGCTCTTTTACTCGTAGCAGCCCCACAACAGACGGGTCCTCTGACAGGCCAGGCAAAACAGACAGCTGCTTAATGTTGTCCATATCTACAGCAGCTATCCCAAAGGCCTATCGATACCCCTTAGGATCCTTGAAATGCCCCCTTCTGAGGTAATCAATACCCAGTATACATGGAGCCCCTGGGCCAGTCACAATAGGATGTTTTTGCCAGTCTTTGCCAGTGAGGCTTATTTCAGCCTCCAGCACAGTCAATTCTTGAGAGCCCCCAGTCACTCCAGAAATATGGATTGATTCTGTCCCTTCATGACTGGAGGGCATTAGGGTACACTGTGCACCGGTATCCACCAGCGCCTTATATTCCTGTGGTTCTGATGTGCCAGGCCATCGAATCCACACAGTCCAATAAACTCTATTATCCCTTTCCCTCCCATGACTGAGGGCAGGGCCCCTCTATTGGTTACCTGTGATGACTGGAGCAACTCCACTGGTGGTTGGTATGTCTAGTAGTTCTTTCACCCGTGCTCGTAGTGCAGAAGTGGGCTGATCATGCCACTTCCTCATGTCTTCTCCACGGTCACGTAGGTAGCGCCACATGGAAACACGCGGTGCAATCGTACTGTTGTTCTTTGCTCGAGCTGGGAAGCGTGTGCGTTTAACAGCTGAGAATTTTGATGATGCAGGTGGGGAGTAGGACTGGGCTAGTTTGATCAGATCCTTCATTAGACCTGGTGGCCCGTACGAGGATTGACCTTCATCAGTTGTTTCTGATACTATTACGGGATCATTACAATTAGTTGATGGAAACAATTTCTTGCACATTTCCTCTACTCGGTTTTCTAGCCGTGAGATGGCAGAAACTGCGGCATGCAGTTGGGGGAGCTGCTGATCGGTGGTTTGAAGCATTATAATCAGCTCAACAACTTGGGGCCATCTGTCCCCGAATCCTTTAGATCCTGATACCAATGACTGTGCAATTCTCTCTGGTGCTGTACTTGTGATTTTCTGCCACATGTCAGGATCGGCCCTCACTCTCTCAGGGTCAAGTTCGCTTGGATCAGGGCTGTACAACATTTTTGCCATGGCCAATTCCCTCAGGTGCTGAATACCTTTTTGGACGGTATTCCAACTATCAAATTTAGGCTTCAAAGCATCCTTATAGGGGTACCTTTCTCTCACGGCTTCTAACAGCCGCAACCAGAGAGTGGCAGCTCCATCCGAACATCTGCTAATCCCTCTGTCGATACCTGCATCTTGGGCAATGCTTCCTAGTTGGCGAGCTTCATTACCATCTAGAGACAAGCTGTTGGCTCCGTTGTCCCAGCAGCGAAGCAACCAAGCAAGGATACCTTCATCTTGACGCCGTGTGAACTCCTTTCTTGAGCCTTGGATTTCAGTCAGCTTCAGAGGTCGACAATAAGTGATTTCCTCCTCATCATCAGTCTCTTCTTCATGCCTCTTGGTTTTTTGCCTTTGCTTTTTTCAGTACTGCTCCATGCCCGGCACCTGGGTCTTCTGCTGCCCCCCCCTGTGCTTCTCCTTCTTTTCGTTCTAGACGCATGGACACCCGTTTCCATTTCTTGCCTTCCACAGGGGCAACTGATATTGCTACTGATGCCTCCTGTGACTGATCAGAATTAACTTGGGCTTGAATCTCAGATCGGAAACTCTCTCTCTCCAGAATAGTATGATACAAAGCACGGTATGCATAAGCCAAACCCCACATAAGGTTTACCTCCTTAGATCTCTGACCCAAATACTCACTTAATTTCTTAGGGTCCCTTAGGTGTTCAAGAGTGAAATCCCATGACACTGCGGGTCCCCATGCTTCTAAGACTTTTCCTAAACCTTTCCATATTCCCTGCCAGTCATCATTCTCTGGTTCTGGAGGAGACTTCCGCATAGAACGAATGCATAGGAACATATATGCATGCATTGATAGTGATAACATGAATGCAAGTATGAACCCTATCTCAGTTATTGAAAAGCGTGTGGAAATCTGAGAGTACAACCTAAATAAAAAGGGTTTTTTTAGCCTGTAGAATGAATTAAACATGGTGGTGTTTGTAAAATTGCCTCTTCCATCTGGGATGCAAGTATTTGTAAAATTGCCTGTTCCATCTGGGATGCAAGTGTTTGTAAGATTCACAATTCCATCTGGGGTGTAGATGCCAAAATTCTGACCATACCACATCTCGTAAAAGTACCAGGCAGGTGTCTCCATCAGTATCCACCTTATTAGGCTATATATCTGCACAATTCCACAACACCAAATTATGGTGTTAATAGTTGACCAATACTTTAAGAAGATCATAATTGCTTTCAATCCCTTAAACAGAGCAACTGGGATGAAGAGTGGATTCATAGCTGGCAGGCTCTGTAAAAGTCAGAGCTAGCTAGCTTTGCTCTAAGGGAGAAAGAAATCCCTTTGTTTTCTACACAAAAGTTAGATAGCAATGCTGAGAATGTGCAGCAGCCCTTAATGTTGACAATTTGTCTGGTATTTCAAGGTCACGTTCTCCGTGAGCAGCTACGGAAAGATAACACTCCCAACACTCCCGTAACGAAGCTCTTTAAGAGCAAAGAGAGAGTTGTTCTAAAAGCTAAAAAGCTCTATGCCCGCATTCTCCACCAAAAAATCTGTCACGGGTTACTTAGATTTACCTATGCCCGTGACAGGGGAAGCCACCCCACGGCCCCCCCCCGGGGCCTGGAAAGGAGGGGGAAAAGGGGAGTGGGATAAAACAACGACAATCTAAGGAGGAAAAACTTATTTTACTAAATACGATATCGAAATACAAGATAACACAATATAATATAATTAAGGTTAACAAATCGAACGAAACAGAGAGAGAGAGAGTCTCCGAAAACTGAGAAGCCTACTGTGAACTCTAGGCGACACGGCTGGAACGCTTCTCACTCTCCGAGAAGTTCGAGAGAAGAAGGAGGGCACTCCAGCCTGGGAACGAGATTATATAGAGTCCTGGTCCCGTGACTTATTGTTACTCCCGTTGTTCTCTGGAATATGTAGTCTTCTTCTGTGGACTGCACATTCAACAGAAGTATCCATACTTGACATGATGTTATGATGTGGAATACTGATAGCAAATTACAAAATTACAAAATCCATGACAGGGCTGCAGCTGTCTGGCCTGAATAGCGGTTCACAAGCCATGCACAGAGCAAGCTGCACGGAAAGTGAAAGAACTACCGACTAGAGCAGTGCCATTGAGAACTTTATGTATCATTTAAAAACCAAAAATGCTGATGTACAGTGAGGCTGGTGACCCAGAAATCAGTGTGAACTTTCTATCTCTGACCTTTCTGAGTTAAAAATAGTCCTCCAGAGTTCTAGGCAAAAATTCCCTTATGCTGCATTCTGGGTAGTTGTCACGGTTTAAACAAAAATCTACCTGTGTCCGTGACAGGGGGGCCACAGGCAAGCGAGGTGCTAGAAGGAGCTGAACCTCTGTCCCAACTACTTCAGAAGCAGCCCAAACCCCCTCGTACATGGCTAAGATCTCCTTCTCAGTTGGAGTGTAGCACTCCTCAGACCCTTTATATGCTCGACTCCAAAGTCCCGGGGGTTGGCCTTGGGTTTTTCCTAAAGCTCTTTGCCACAAACTCCAAGTGGGACCTTTCTCTCCAGCAGCAGTGTAGAGGATGTTCTTTACATCCTGTCCTGTCTGTACTGGCCCCAAGGCCACGGCACGGGCTATCTCTTGTTTTCTCTGCTCAAAAGCCTGCTGCTGCTCAGGACCCCATGAGAAATTATTCTTCTTCCGTGTTACCTGATAGTGGGGGCTCACTATGTGGCTGTAGTTTGGGACATGCATTCTCCAAAAGCCCACTACTCCCAGAAAAGATTGGGTCTCTGTCTTGTTGGTGGGCGGAGACATAGCAGTGATTTTTTCAATCACATCTGCTGGGATGTGTCGATGCCCATCTTGCCATTTTACACCTAAGAACTGGATTTCCTGGGCAGACCCCTTCACCTTGCTGCGCTTAATGGCAAAACCAGCTTGCAAAAGAATTTGGATTATCTGTTTTCTTTTCTTGAATATCTCTGCTGCTGTAAGGCCCCACACGACAATATCATCAATATACTGCAAGTGTTCGGGAGCATTACCATGTTCCAAGACAGCTTGGATCAACCCATGGCAAATTGTTGGGCTGTGCTTCTACCCTTGAGCTAAACGGTTCCAGGTATACTGAACAGCTCTACAGGAAAAAGCAAAAGAAGCAATGGTGGCATACCACCTAGCTTCTTTTGATTCCAGTTCATACTGGAGTTCTAGCATGTCTGATACAGCAGAACTCAATGGAGGTGTGATTTCATTTAGGCCACGGTAATCCACCGTCAACCTCCATTCTTCACTGGCTTTATGCACTGGCCATATGGGGCTGTTAAAAGGCGAGTGAGTTTTGCTAATCGCTCCCTGATTCTCTAATTGGCGAATTAGCTTGTGAATGGGGAGCAATGAGTCCCTGTTGGTGCGGTACTGCCGTCTGTGAACCACTCTGGTGGCAATTGGTACCTCTTGGTCCTTTACCTGGAGCAACCCCACAGCAGAAGGATCATCTGACAGATCAGGTAAAGCTGACAGCAGATAAACACCATTTGTGTTAACAGCAGCTATCCCAAAGGCCCATTGATACCCCTTGGGATCCTTAAAATATCCCATCCTAAGGTAATCGATACCCAATATACATGGAGCCTCTGGACCAGTCACAATAGGGTGTTTTTGCCAGTTTTTACCAGTGAGGCTTATTTCGGCCTCCAACATAGTCAATTCTTGTGAACCCCCAGTCACTCCATGGATATATATTGGTTGTGTCCCTTGGTGACTTGAGGGCATTAGGGTGCATTGTGCACCAGTGTCCACCAAGGCTTTATATTTCTGTGGTCGAGATGTGCCAGGCCACTTAATCCACACAGTCCAGTATACTCTATTGTCCCTTTCCCCCCCCTGGCTGGGGGCAGGGCCCCTCTATTGTTTACCTCGTTGACTTGCAGCAACTGGAACTCTCCCCTTCTTGGAAGAGTTCACCTTGGTAGTTGTTTCACCTTGTAATTCTTCCACTCGTGCCTGAAGTGCAGAAGTGGATGAATTACACCACTTCTTCATGTCCTCCCCATGACTACAGAGGAAAAGCAACAAGGCAAGACGTGTAGTCTCATTGTTGATTCGAGGTGACTTACCATTGTCATTTGCTTGAATACGAGGACGTCTCTTTTTAATGGTTGAGATTTTCGATGATACAGGTCGAGAGGAACTCATGTTGTTTAGCTTTCTCAATAGGCGATCGTGGAAATCCTGGTTTCCATCATCTTGTACCACCGTGGATTCATCTACATCAGGCACATTAGCCAATTTGTCAATAATAGCATTTTGTGTTCCCTCCATTTTCTTTAATCTTTCCACTATTTTGACAATGGCTGAAGTATACAGATTAACTTCTGTAGCGCTTATAAATAATTCAAGTTCCTGAAGCCTGCCAATTAGTTCATTCACAAAGGGTTTCCTTTCCCCTTTGCCATATACTAATGCAAGTGCACTGGCATGCTTTTCTGGAGCTGCCTTTGTAAAGTCATGCCACATTTGTCGTGGAACGCGGACTGCTTCAGGATCATGTAATTGGTTTGGATCATTACGATTGAACTGGGGGCTGTATAGCATTTCCACCAGAGCACTTTCTCTCAAAGATTGGATACCTTTCTCTATTTCAGTCCATTTCTTTCTCTCAGGCTCCAAGTCCCGTTCAAAGGGGAATCTATCTCTTACCGCTATCAACATCCGCTTCCAGAGGGTGTAGGACCGATTTTGGCATGTGCCAATACCTCTGTCCACACGTGAGTTCCTGGAAATGCTACCCAGTTGGCGAGCTTCACTGCCATCAAGCCATGCACTGTTGGCACCATTGTCCCAGCAGTGAAGTAACCAAGTGACCATATTTTCTTTTGGCTGACATGTGAAATCCTTTCTTAGATTTCGAATTTCACTCAGTTTAAAAGATCGATCAATAATGGTCGTTATACTTTGCTCACCTTTTGCTCTATCAAGCGTCCCAGGTGTTGATGGTGGCAACTGTGTTGATGAGGCTGCCCCATCTATAAGTTTGGACTCGAGAAATTCTCGTAAAGAAAATCTAGCTTTTGGCTCCTCTTCTGACTCTGAGCCTGATGCTTGTGTTATTTCCTTCAGGTAACCCTCCTTCTTTTTCCTCTCTCCTAACTTTCTCTGCTCCTCTAACTTCTGCTCCTCTAACATCTTCTTATTCCCCTCAGACATCCTCTGCTCCTCCAACTTCATCTGCTCCTGAAACTTCTTCTGCTCCTCTAACATCTTCTTATACTGCTCTAACATCCTCTGCTCCTCTAACTTCTTCTGGTCCTCTGACTCTCCCTGCTCTCCTGAGTCCCCCTGCTCTCCTGAGTCCCCTTGCTCTCCTGAGTCCTGCTCTCCTAACTCCCTCCGCTCTTCTAACTCCTTCTGCATTTTCTCTAACTGAGTTGAAACTTGTTTTGTCTTTCGCCCTCTTACAGGGGCAACCAACATTGTATCTGGTGTCCCCGGTGGCTAGTCAAATTGGAGTACATGCGCCCCCAGTGGCTGGCCAAATTGGACTACATGTGCCCCCAATGGCTGGTCAAATTGGACTACATGTGACCCTGGTAGTTGGATAAATACATTCAGCTCACCCCGGAGGGCACATAGCTGGTCTCGGAGAGCGTTCCGCTCAAACTGGACAGCACCCAACTCAGACTGGAGGCTGTCGTAGTTGGACTGAAGAGTGTTGTACCCAAACCAGAGGACGTTATGCTCGGACTGGAGAGTGTCGAGTTTTGATTGGATACTCTCATTCTCGGCCCTGAGACTCTCTCTCTCAATCTCAAAATCTTCCCTCTCAGGAATGGTATTGAATAAGGCCTGATAAGCATTAGCTAGGCCCCAAGTCATTTGTGCCTCCTTAGATCTGCCTGAGCCACAACATTCCTGTCTCAAATATGCAGTCAAACTCTCAGGATTCTTTAAGTGTTCAGGAGTAAAGCTCCATGACACTAAAGATGTCTGTCCTCTAAAAGTCTCTCCAAAGTTTCTCCACACTCCCTGCCACTCAGTATTCTCTGAGTCTAAGGAAGACTTCCTCCTGAGGTTATAAATCCAGATACCGAGTGAGATCACTACAATAACCAACAGCAAATTCAGGGAGATTAATATGACTGACAGTGTGGTCCACTGGGACAACTGGTCAGTCGAAGACTGCTTAAAAGATGCAAAGAAAAAAGGAAAAGCATGCTCAAAAACCACCATATCCGTACTATTGGTTGCATTAGTTGCATTAGTTGCTCCCTCTGGAGCTGCATGCAAATACCAAATAAGCGTTGCTAACCATGCTTTCAATCTATTATACATTCCTATAACTTCATAGGAAAAATAGACTAGCTTAAACATGGTCCAATATGTTTGGAGCATCGTAAAAGAGGAACTAATGAAATGCAGTACCTTATAAAGCACACTTAGTAGAGGGAACTTTTTTTTTTTTTTTTCAATAGAGAGGGAAAAAAAGTAAAAAAAAAAAAAACAAAAACAAAGCTCAGCAGTGTTTATAAAATAAACCGGAGTATTGGCAGTCTGCCTGGACTTTCAAGGTCAAGCTCACAATCGCAAACCTAAGATAGCTCCTTAACAGGAAAAAAAACTTGTAGCTCTGTTAAAAGCTAAAAGAGCAACAGAAGAAAACACAGAAAAACAGCAACTCAATTTGCCCGCATTCTCCACCAAAATCTGTCACGGTTTGAACGAAAAGTCCACCTGCGTCCGTGACAGGGGCCGTGAGCCCCGCAGGGGCCCTAGGCCGAAAGGAAAAAGTTAATTAGGAAAAGTAAACAGCGGCAACGATCTAAGGAGGCACACTTATTTACTAAATACTATATCGAAATACCGGATAACACAATATAGTACAATATAATTGAAAATTGAAAATTGAGCTAACGAATCAAGCAAAATAGGAGAGAGAATGAGTCCCGTAACCGAGAGGCCTACTGTGAAATCTAGGCGAACGGCTGAAGGCTTCCACACACTCCCCTGAACGCCAGAACTCGAAAGACGTCAGTCTGTTCTGCGACTGAGTTAATATAGAGTCCAGGTCCCGTGACCCATCGTGTTGCTCTCTGGGAGATGTAGTCTTCTTCTGTAAGTTGCAGATTCAGTAAAATTATTCATGCTTTATATGATGTTATGATGTGGAATACTGATAGCAAAATTACAAAATTATTAAACCATGACACCCTGGTATTTTTCTTTTTTTTTTCTTAAATATTTTCCTTTTTTTTTCCTTAAATATTTTCCTTTTTACTATTTAAATGTTATGGGCACATCTTATAGAAACAGAAGGCTGTTTACAAAGAAGTGCATGCTGTGTTTCTGTATGATGAGCAAGATACATCTATTCTTCATCTAGCAGGAATAGTTGCTGAGCCTTAAGAACAGTTTCAGAAAGCTTTGGGAATTTGGGCGTTTTCCTTGTTTCTGCAACACAAAATGAAAATTTACGCTGTATACAAAGAAAAGGGGAGTCCAAACTTGTACGTTAAATTTGAAGGAGATCAATCTGGGGTAATATTTAAAAAAACAAAAAAAAAAAAAAAAAGGGGGGAGTGTGGTCATCAAATAGTAATGGTGAGTAATAGTGAGGTGGGATTTGAAGCTGAAATTAAAAACTTCTTGTATGGCTGTCTTCATAGTGGCTATCCAGACTATCTGTAGAAATAACAGCTATTATGTAGTCAGCTATTCACCAGTTTTAACTGATTATAAATTACGTTTCAGCGTGGAGAACATAGCATAGTGCCTGACACCTGTGTTGATCCTGAGGGCATTCTTGATTCTGTGCATTATGATGTCATGGATATTAAAGAGCAAGCTGAGGCAGCACATATTTCCATTGTATCCCTGGGGGACCCGAAGGAAGATACTGGCTGGTTTGAAAAGCAGCTGGAGAAAACTAACTTTGAACTGATGGAGACCAATGAAGAGCTAACAGAGAAAAACACCAAACTACTTAAAACTGAAGAAGAGCTGATGCAGAAGAACAAAGGTGAGTTATGCGATGTGAAAGGTAGAAGACAGAAATAGTTCATTAATCTAAAAGAGAAATAACCAGTTTGAGTAGGAATTAGAGGAGATGTTCTACCTTTGGAACCATAGCCTGTAGATAAGTGATAGTTTGTTCCTTGTGTATATTCAGGTTCAGCAATTCCACGGTTTTTGGTTATTTCTTTTCTTTTTTCCCCCCTCTCCTTTAAACTGCAACTAGCAGCTTTACGCTTTCGTAAGTATGGGGTTAAATGTCTATATCTTGATTTTTACTTTTATATTGTAATCTCTACTCTTCTTTATGTCTTGTTGATGCAATGTTTTCGTTCCAAGAAATATAGAAAACTTTTGAATCACTCCCAATAAGTGAAGACCACATGCAAATTAATTAATCTGTTCAAAAGCTACCTAAACATTAGAAAATCTGGAAAAATTGATTACTTAATAAACTATCTATTGGCTACTTATGTAATACAACCTTTTCTGTGTGTTACAGACTTTGAAATGCAGGTGATTAAATTGGATGAGTCTGTTGAGCAACTTAAAGAAGCAACTGAGGTAACTTTATCAAGAAGATGTTGTGTAAAATTGTTTTAATACCAACTTGTGGTAGCTTAAAATGCTATTCCAGTAGGCTCCATTAATAGATTTCTTACCGAGCTTAGCTTAACTGAATTTGCCTTTAATGCATTGTGTAATTCAGCTACTTAACACTCCATTAGAAACTGATGATTGAATTTTATTTCCAAGAAAATGAATGCACAAAATGAAAGGATTCGAGAGCTAATGGACATCGTGGTGCAGAAAGATGACATTATGACAGAGCTACAAGACTTAAAATCTCATTTAGAAGAAAAAGTAAAAGATTATGTGAGTTTTACACATCTCCGTATCCTTATACAAAAAAAGGAAAACACTAATTCTATGCTTGTAATCAACACATTTTTGGAAAACTGATTTTCTGTATGTAGCTGGTACTCGCTTGAAATTGTAAACAATTCAAATTTATCTGAAGGTAGTTGTTGTTAACACAAACAACAAAAATATCAGTGTGTTCCACTAACTCCTGCCTCACACTCCTACATCAGAGGAAGAGCAACAGTAAAAGTATGTTGAGTAGAGTTGGAAGTACGAGTATGAATGGTCAGGATATCTCCACGTTCTATGCAGTCCATAAAACTTTATCCTGACTAATGTACTGCGAGCTACTGAATATGTGAAGACTAGCTTGATTAAGTATGTGTGCATACCACTTCTGGTGGTTTTTGTTCATTTTTTGATGTTTGGTAGCCTGAAGTAGCTCTGAAAACATTTATAGTTAATTCTGTCACTCAGATCTCTAACCTTGTAAGCTTAGCAACTTGACCCTTCTTAACCTTTGACTGTCTGCATCACTGCAACTTAGTATTTCCATGGTATTAAAGCTGACTGTGATGAGTAGTCATGTCCTCGCCTATTACTTCTTCCAAGAACAAGGCTCCAACTCTATCTGTGAGATTGTGTGGCCTGAACACTACTGAGGCTTTTCTTTTCATAAGTTACTAAAGATGAATAATCAGTCCTAGGCAGTGCCAGCATGGCTTAACAATCGTCATCTTGTAAGTAAGGAAGCTTCACTTGTGGTCAAGGACACAATCTAAAATATGCGTGACAGAGCTGACTAAGCTTTAAGGTTGGATTCTATCTGTCACGATGAAAGTGATTTTAGCAGCTTAGCAGAAGTGTGATGTGATGAACTTGTATGAGAGCTGACCATTTGCTCTTTGACCATGTTTGTAATTTTGTTGACTTCTTGGAAACAGGAAATTCTTTGATAAACCGGTAAACTCTTGATTGTGTGCAAGTCTTTTACTTTGTAACCTGCTAGGCTCTTGCTTTCCCTTGTATACTCTACCGAGTATTGCACTTGTCATTATCTGAAGGTGTACTTGTTCTGTCTGCTATTGAGATTTGTAACTGATGTCTATAGAGTCACCGGGTAAATATTTTAGCTGTATGGTTTTGTGTAAATATTTGCCTACAGAAGATTACTGAGACTTAAGTGCTCCTTTTGTTAAGCTTCAATGTAACTGATCTTATATCAATACAGGAAAAGACTACCTACCATTTAACTACCATTAAAGCAGAACCGGCAGAAGAGAACACTAATAAAGGAACTGAAAGCAGCCAATTTTCAGTGCTTTCAGTTAAAGCACTGAAAAAAGAGAAATCTGAGTTGGAAGTGGGAAGAAAGCGCAGTACTGATGAAGATAAGCCTACTGTGGAAGAGCCACCTCCAAAGAAAGGTACAGTTTCTTCCATCCTTGAACAGGGTGTCTTCCAAAACAACAAATTGCTTTCTATTCCGAATCGGAAGCAAAAGGCTGTGAAGCGCGTACCTTATGATATAAGGAGAAAAGCCACTGTGTTAAACTGTAAATAGAAGTAACTGTTATGTAAATATCCCTTTTTCAGAAGGTCCTATGCTGTTCATTTTTGAATGCTTAAGAATAAAAGTTTTTTGCACTATTTTTTTCCTTTTTGCTGCTTTTTCCTCATCTGTTGATGCACTTGCAGATTTGGTAATAGTTTTAAAGCAGTTTCTTTAGGATTGTTTCAACTGCTGTTGCTGATCTTCTGAGTAGCATCAGCTGTTCAAGTGCTTTTTTTTTTGTTTGTCTGTTTTGTTTTTCCTGAAGCAACTATCAAAACTGTTGACGAACTGCTAATTGCTCACTCATGGGCAATATTTGAGCAAAATGGTTTGGATAAGCTCTGATGCATTTAACTTCACTTCTGGGCACAGCTGAGCATCAGTGTTCCTAGAATTACGGAAGGCATATACAATGTAGAAGGGAAAATCTAAAACTTAGCTGTATTCCCTTCCTTTCTTGTATTCCTCTTGCAAAATATGTGCAAGGGAGAAAGTCAAGGCCTTCTTTGGATGAGATGCTGTTCTTGGATGATTTGTCCCTGCTGCCTTTATTTGGCATAAATATTGAATCCTAATGTGACCACTGAATGGCATCACATATAAGCATCTTAGCAGAGACTGAGGGAGGGATGTGGACTCCTCCATACTCCAAATAGTAGTGGGTTTGTTCTAATCATATGACCAAAGCTCTCATTTAACAATTAATGACAGCAATGCTCCACATAGGAATTAAAATGGGTAGCTGATAGTCACAATGTCAGCATGAAGTTTTCTGTTAAGAAGTACTGAGTATTCAATCATGTTAAAATTTTCTTCTATTTGTGAGTATTAATAGCATCCAATTTCAAAAACCGCTTAATATATATTCTTTAGCTATGTTAAATATACACAGTAGAACAATGAGCACAGGTATGTTGTGCTGGTTCTTTTGTAGAATTAGTTATATAAGTAGCACGAGCAAAAGTGTTTTAGGAGATGCTAGGTTATCTCAGCTTCAAGTTCAGGGTATTTACACCATTCTCTGAGCTTTTAGGTCTTGTTTCCTATGCTCTGTAATAATGCTTTTTCCCTACTTCCTGTGTAAGGAGCTTCTAGACTGAACATTACACATCTTCTCCCTAGTCTTATTTATCTTGCTTTAGTGCTTGCTTGTTGTTTTCAGCATAAAGTGTTTAGATTACTTATAAATCATATTCCCCTCACTAGTGTTGCTGGGAGCAGCAGTCAAAACCCAAAACCTGGTTTGGGGTGGAATATGCCACTGCTGTTTCTTCAGTATGACTTTTAAATCAGTTGAGGGCTGTATATAAAACTCCTTAGATGAGTTAAGAGGCTGTTTCCATGCAGTACATGTGAATCTGTATGTAATGCAGGCTGCACGTGGGCGCTATAAAATTCTGCATTTCTGTAGTTGTAGTAATAAAAGGACTGTACAAGAATCACCATGGAATATATTGTTGTGGTGACACAATCCCTAGTAAGTCTTGACTTATATTTTTTAATACTTAAAGTATGCATATTATGGAATGGACATAACTGGATTCTAAAGCAATGATGAAATACAGCAGAAGTCGCTTTTGATAGAAAGAAAATGCATGTGATTTTAGCTAATTGCTCACCAGTTAAAGAAAAAAACAGCCCCAAGCTAATGGAATATTTATGGAAACTTGAATCTGCAAATTTGTACAACTTTATGCGTGAACTTTATATGCAAAAGAGTAAGTGTGGACAGAAGTAGGAATCCTCATATTTTGTTTAGAGATCAACTGAATAAGAGAGACAGATATCAACACTTAAGTGATCAACTTGTCCAGGGTTTTATCTTTCTTTTGAAAGTAAGAGGACTGTGAGTTGGAATGAAATTGCTTAGAGAACTGTTTATCTACCATTTAGATGTAGATGGAGTGATTCCTGGCTGCCTTATAGGGATTGCTGAAGCACGGAAGATAGAAAGAATATAGCTGTGAATTATCTATCTCGTTCCCATGTTTCTTAAATCTAATTATATTTTCTACTGGTGTGGAGTGGAAGGTTTGAGTAGTGCCATGGTAAAAGTGTTCTTCCAGACTGAAAACCTTTTGCTGTTAATTCTGTATAGAAATCTGAGGCACCTGATTATGTGTTCAGAGGACTTTAATTCCTTCACTAGTATCAAATACTATGTGATGTGAGGGCATGGCTTGCATATTACGACAGTTTTTCACTTAGAAGTTGCTACTTGGTGTTGTGAACTGCTATGTAATAATGATTTTAATCAATCTGAGCTACATTCCTTTTCCCTTTTTTTTTGTTTGTTTGTTTGTTTGTTTTACAGTAGTTGTAAATGAGAGAAAGAAAAAGAACACTGTAGAGCAAAAGAAAATTGAACGCATGAAAAAAAAGTGCTCCACATACCGAAAGGAAGTACTAGCACTGAGGGAAAGAACTGAAATCTTGGAACGTCATTTAGCTGTGCTTGAAGAACAATGCAGAAGAGAACAAAATAAAAAAGAAGATTTCAGTAAGCAGGTAACAAGCCTGCGTATTGAGCTTTCTTTTTCTGAAGAAACAGCTGATGCCCTCCGTGAACAAATTCTGCAGGGTCAAGCTGACTATCGGGAAATTGCTTCTGAACTGGATGAACAGAAATCTATAAATATGACACTTGAAAACAAAAATGCCCAACTAACTAACAACATAGAAGTTGCCAAAGAATATATAATTGATAAAGTGTCACAAGTAAAAGAAATGTGGACCAAATTAGATGAATTGTCACTTAGAGTTTCACGCCATCGGTACTGACTTTGTCAGTGTAAAGGATTCCTCAGACTCTGAAAAAGATGAGACAGGGACATCTCAAATTAGTTCTGCATACATTCAGTCACAGACTTCTTCCATCTCAGATCTTGTGCAGGACCTCTCCTTTAACTATAGTCTTGAAAGGATTTGGGAAGTATGCAGAAGTATTGTTGATGTTTCCTCACAAAAAAGTCAGCACATCAAAGCACTGCTTCAAGACAATGAAAACCTAAAGGCGGGACTGAATAATGCTGAAAATCATAATCGTCAACTTGTAATGAAGCTATGTGAGATTACAACTCACACTAGTCAGGAAGATGATCTTGTGAATCAGTTACATGAGCAAATAGAAAAGAAAACTCAGGAGTTTGAAGAAAAGACTGCAGAAGATCAGAGAGTGATTGCACAATTTCAGGAGGAAGTTGCCAACTGTGAGGTAAAAATAAGAGAGCTTGAATATCGCCTGGAGGCTTACAAGACAATGGAAGACAATGTGTCAAAACTCAATGAATTACTTAAAGAAAAAGAATCTATTATTGTTAATCTGGAGACAGTTACAGCAACTCTGCAGGAGAAGTCTGCAAATGCAGACAAAAAGGTTGAAGAGTTAAGTAGCAAAGAAGCAAATCTGATTCAAGAAGTTATGCAGCTGAAAAACAGCTTGGAGCAGATGAAACATTCTCTTCGGGAAAAGGAAAAGAGTGAAATGGAGAAAGTGCAACGTATAGAATCGTAAGTAACCACTGAGTTAACTTAGAGCCCTTTGAGAATGAACTAGAGTTAAAAATAGTTAATGGGAACATCCCTTCGACTTAATGCATTTGCATGCTTATCAATGGCCAAACTACTACTTTAGGATGCTTTGGTATGCTACTTGAGTTCCAAGGGAAAACAGGAGTGTACAAGGAAATAAAGAATAATATGGGGATTTCTGGTGGTTTTGTTGTACATCCCTCAGAATAGCATCTGAATAATTTATTGCTTCAGCATCTGATTATGAGAAGCAAGCTGAAATTCAAAAGTAATTGTTTAAATCTTGTCACTGGTCTAGATAGATTTAAGAGTCTATTTACAAATAGAAACCAACAGGCAGGGCATGGATTAAGCTGTAATTGCTGTTTCCATGAGATGTGTAACAGTAATGTTCTTTGTGTCTTTATTTTTAACATAAGGCTAGAAAATATTCTTTCTGAGAGTTCTGCCCTTGTACTGAATTTGAAAAAAGATTTGCAGAGGAAAGAAGAAGAGTATGCAGATCTAAAAGACAAACATTCTGATGCTGAGAAACAAATTCAGCAAGTACAAAGCGAGGTTTGTAACTGCAAAGCTTAAAACCTAAGTCTTGTGAAAAAACGCTGATAACTGGGAAGAATGCTATTCACTTGAAGAGAAATAGACTAATTTCCAGAGGCTCTTTAATATAAGCATGTATATTTTTTTTCTTCAATTTCAGCTTCAGTGATGTTAATAGTTAAAATTTAATTATTAAACAAGAAGATATCTTAAAACCCATTTTGCAGGATCTTAGTCTGAAAGTTTATTGGGTGTGCTTGGGGTGGAAAATTGAAGCTTAAAAATGAATTCATGTCTTCCTTGGTAACCTTGCACTTGCTGTCGTTTTCCTACTCAGCACTTGTTTGTGAATTCCTCTTTATTTAACTGTCATGGTTTTGTAATTTTGTAATTTTGCTATCAGTATTCCACATCATAACATCATGTCAAGTATGGATACTTCTGTTGAATGTGCAGTCCACAAAAGAAGACTACATATCCCAGAGAACAACAGGAGTAACAATAAGTCACGGGACCAGGACTCTATATAATCTCGTTCCCAGGCTGGAGTGCCCTCCTTCTTCTCTCGAACTTCTCGGAGAGTGGGAAGCGTTCCAGCCGTGTCGCCTAGAGTTCACAGTAGGCCTCTCGGTTTTCGGAGACTCTCTCTCTCTCTGTTTCGTTCGATTTTGTTAGCCTTAATTATATTATATTGTGTTATCTTGTATTTCGATATCATACTTAGTAAAATAAGTTTTTCCTCCTTAGATTGTCACTGTTTTATCCCACTCCCCTTTTCCCCCTCCTTTCCGGGCCCCGGGGGGGGGGCGTGGGGTGGCTTCCCCTGTCACGGGCATAGGTAAATCTAAGTAACCCGTGACAGATTTTTTGGTGGAGAATGCGGGCAGAAGCCACTTGGTTGGTCAATACTAGAGGATCTGTCAATCGTGATGGTCCTAGTCAATCTAGCCCCCTACACACTGTAGAAGGAGATAAGGTCCCTGTTATACATGTAAAGAACATGTTGGGAAAAGCTGTTTGGGTCCTTCCAGCTTCTGGAAAGGGCAAACCTATCCGTGGAACTGTCTTTGCCCAGGGACCTGGGTGCACTTGGTGGGTAATGCAGAAGGATGGGGATGTTCAATGTGTGCCACAAGGGAATTTGATGCTGGGGGAGTGCAGTCAATAATTTTATGTATCTATATATATATATATATGTTTGCATGTGTAGTGTATTTTAGTTATTATAGTTGTACATTTAGTTATGTTACATGCAATTCTACTATTTAGCTATCATAATTTTACATATGTGTATATATATGTATATATATATTAACCATGATGTAATAATGTAGAATAAGGGGTGGAATGTCATGGTTTTGTAATTTTGTAATTTTGCTATCAGTATTCCACATCATAACATCATGTAAAGTATGGATACTTCTGTTGAATGTGCAGTCCACAAAAGAAGACTACATATCCCAGAGAACAACAGGAGTAACAATAAGTCACGGGACCAGGACTCTATATAATCTCGTTCCCAGGCTGGAGTGCCCTCCTTCTTCTCTCGAACTTCTCGGAGAGTGGGAAGCGTTCCAGCCGTGTCGCCTAGAGTTCACAGTAGGCCTCTCGGTTTTCGGAGACTCTCTCTCTCTCTGTTTCGTTCGATTTTGTTAGCCTTAATTATATTATATTGTGTTATCTTGTATTTCGATATCATATTTAGTAAAATAAGTTTTTCCTCCTTAGATTGTCACTGTTTTATCCCACTCCCCTTTTCCCCCTCCTTTCCGGGCCCCGGGGGGGGGGCGTGGGGTGGCTTCCCCTGTCACGGGCATAGGTAAATCTAAGTAACCCGTGACATTTAACAAAGAATTATTTGGCCAGGTTGGATTACAGAAGTCTTTTAATGAACCGTGAGCTGTGCTTACATTACAGGTGTCCACGATGCGTTCTGTGGAGGAATCCCTCAGGAACAGGATGGATGAACTTGAAAGGATTAATAACCAGTTTAAGGATGAGCTGGATTATAAAGACTTCTATATCCAACAAATTAAGCAGGTATTTTACTTGCTCTTAATTTTTATTAAATGAATGATGCAGGTTTTCCAAGCAACAGGAAAAAGGTCAAAAAAAAAAAAAAAAATTGGAGCAAAATGAAAGTGGCCAACTGAAATTAGTGGTAGACCATGAAAGATATTCAAATAATTAGTCACTACAGAGCACTGGCAGATTGTTTTCAATACAATAATCTGCATAGTAAATACATATGTAATACATGCATATAACCTGATCTTGTTGAGTGACATCATGATATGTTAATTGAAATGTCTTACCATAAATTCTTTTTATCAGCTTGAGTCCTTATTTATGCTTTATGAAAAGCTTATTAATTCTAGGCTGTCTGAAAGATTCTGCTTGTTTTTACTGTGTATGCTTTTCTTTCAACATGAAATATAGGAGCTGGTGGAAACTGAGAGGATGGAAGATATCTCCAAAGACTATGACCAACTATGTGACGGTCAGCCATTATTTGTGTGTGTGTGTGTGTGTTGAATATCCGTGTAAATGTTGTCACATTGCTAATGACTTTGAGTCTTCTGTGTTTCGATTTTAAAACATATCTGCATGTATTTGTATGTAAATATTTCAATGGAGATGCTCTATTTCTTTTAAAAGAGCTTTTGGTCATGGGAGAATCTTGATTTGAGAATAATGGGAGCTAGTAGGGAGTTCATCTGTAAATTTTCAAACCTTCAGATCTGTGTGCAAGGGATAGAACAATTGAAGTTATGCGGATGGCATTAGAAGAACAAGAGGTAACGCAGCTTGAACAAGCTGAAATGCTTCAAGCTCAGTTAGAAGAGAACCAAAAATTAGCTTCAGGTAATCTTTCCAGGGAAAGGGAGCAGGGATGCAAAAGTGGTTTAGACGTACTGTGATAGCCACTTCCATTTTCATGTGACTGTTACTTAGGCATTAACGTTCCATAGTAAACAACAACTCTCTTGTAGTTAAAGGCTTCTGTTATTTCTTTATGTCTGTAGCAGATAAAACCAAAGCTGCTTTAGTAAAAAGTCATTGGTGTGGTATTTCAAATATATATTTGAAATGATATGCTATCTAACCTCATTTTGTGTATTGAGTAGAACTGATTGCATGGAAACAGAAATACAGTGAACTGGAATACCGGAGCAATGGTGACTGGCAGCAAAAGAACAACGAAAGTGATGAGGCAAATTTAAATGAAAACAGTACAGAATTAATAAAGCTGCAAAAAGAGCTGGAGGTAACTTAACTTCAAAGTTGTAACTTGATAAAGTAAACTGTTATATTGATTACAGAAACTTCCTGTAAAACCTGCAGTGCAACATGCAATAGGGACCAGGTGCAGCTTTTTTGTGG
The DNA here is from genome assembly GCF_054131305.1 of Coturnix japonica. NCBI lineage: Eukaryota > Metazoa > Chordata > Aves > Galliformes > Phasianidae > Coturnix > Coturnix japonica. The sequence continues at coordinate 26,652,489 of NC_140672.1, forward strand.
TACGTTAAGAATGGCATCACTGATGCCCCCATAGTATAGGAAGTTTAGCCTTCCCTACATTATGCTGCCATGAGCAGTGCTTCTTTTGCTGGCCTCTGAACAGTTAGTTGTCTTATCCCATCTGATGTTATTTTTTGTTGTTGTTGTTTGTTTGTTTTTTTAAATAAAAGTAATGGGCTGGCAGTGGGAGTTTTCTAAGTGAGTATACAATAGGTTACATCCACTCTGTTAGTGGAATGGTTCTGAGCTTCTTTCCTCCTTCACCTTGAGTAAGCTTATTCATGATATATTTTTTTAATGCGCAGAGCCAATTCACTTTTTCAAGAAGAGGGGAAAGTTGAACATTCATTGCTTCATTCTATACCACGTCAATGTCCTATAAGCAGAGTATACTTATACAACTGTTGTTTGCAAGAAAGGAATACTAACTCAAAGCAAATTGTAACTTACGGTGTATTTGTCAAAACTGTTTTCTGTTAGTTGCTTGGGCAACTAATATAAGCTATCGAAATCATCATCTAACTTTATCACCAGGAAGCCTTTTTTGTTGGGCTGCGGGTCTACTAATTTTCCTTGGTTCAAAGACTTTTATTTTTTCCAAGCAGTTTCTCAGGTGCTCTGTCCTATATATGAGAATGTCTGCCAGTAGGTTTGATAGGAAAGGAGACTACTCCTACAGTGTAAACTGTGTTGCTTTTCTTTGTCTTTCAACCCTGAAGGAGCTGCAAGTTTTTCTACAACTGCTGCAAGGCAGTGTAAAGTGTTAGAAGTTTTTAAGTTAAAAGAGTTTTTCTTATACTGACTTTTGGTGTAAGTTCTGTAAAGCTTGTGTGAACATTTATAAAGAAAAAGAGATGTTTTATGGGGGCTCTCCAGTCTGAATAAGAAATACTGGAAATGATTATTTTTTAATGGAAAAGAACTAATGATTATCCAATACCTGCCTTTGGGAATATTCTGTAGTAAAAACTGCTAATGTTTCTGTTATCTTGCAGAAACAAGTCTATTTAATGATGACCTGGCTTTTAAGACTTTTATTCATTAATGACTCACTATTTCATTTTTGGTTTCTTTGAAATAGGAAAATGAGACTAAGTATCAAACTGATAGAAAAAAGTGGCTGGAGGAGAAAGAAGAGCTCCTAAATCAGATAAAAGAAGCAGAGAATCTTTGCAACAAAGAAATGAAACAATTTGCTGAGGACCGACAATATTATGGAAAGCAACAAGCAGAAATCGTAAGTGATGAGGTCCTGGCAGAGTTGTCTGGTGCCTGTAGTTTGGAGACAACTACATACCAAGTATTAACAGTAAGGGTGCATAAGAGCAGTTTGTCCAAGTCCCCTTGCTTTCTTATGTGGCAAAGCCCATATGAGAACTGCTTGATTTGGAAAAGGAAGGAATGGGGGGGGCCACAAAAAGAAAGATCTTTCATAAGTGCATAATGAAATGTCACGTATGTGGGACATCAATAAGAAAATTACAGTTGAAAAATAGATCACTATTTAATGAGGCTAAGAAAGTATTTTGTACAATAGCTTTTGTTTGTTCTCTTTTCTGCAAAGCAGAAGGCCTTTAAGCCTTTATAAGGAAGAAAAGGCAATTGAGTTTCTAAAGAAACCCCACAAACTTCTCTCCAGATACTGAATAAAAATACTTGGTCAAACGGCCAGTTTTGCTCCTTTATCACTTTCCAAATAGTGACTGATTACAAAGTCACTTGAGTTACTTGAGCTGTTTGCTGGGCTCTTGTCATGTAACTTCTTAAACATGTGAATCTGTACATTCTGCAAAGCTTTTTTTACATCTGGAAGTAGTTAGTCCCGACTTTCTGGACCTGCAAGCAGCATAGAAGGATGTGAGGAGCTTAGTATTATTATCACTATGTGACTTTCTTTTCCTAACGCTCATTAGTAATCATTAAATGAGCAAATTGAAGTTCTTAAATAATACTAATATTTTTTCACAAGGAGAGTAATGTAGGTTGTCTAATAGAAGCATGGTTTTGCTTCTGTAAGTTTGTAGTGCAACTAGTTCTAGAGCTCCTGTGGATCTTGAAGAGATCATACATTTACTATGACTGTAAAACGGTGCTAACTACCGAAGTGTTAGAACAGTTCAGTGTGTAGTAGGTGATGTTCACTGTTCATCTGTTCTTCATTTAGGAAAGACTTGTTGCCCAGCTGGAGGAAAAGGACCGTAATCTTCAAAAGTGGCGTGAGGAGAGAGATCAGTTAGTAGAAGCTTTGGAGGAACAGCTCAAAAGTTTGGCTTTCAATGAAAGCTTGGAGCAGATGAAACATTCTCTTCGGGAAAAGGAAAAGAGTGAAATGGAGAAAGTGCAACTTATAGAATCGTAAGTAACCACTGAGTTAACTTAGAGCCCTTTGAGAATGAACTAGAGTTAAAAATAGTTAATGGGAACATCCCTTCGACTTAATGCATCTGCATGCTTATCAATGGCCAAACTACTACTTTAGGATGCTTTGGTATGCTACTTGAGTTCCAAGGGAAAACAGGAGTGTGCAAGGAAATAAAGAATAATATGGGGATTTCTGGTGGTTTTGTTGTCCATCCCTCAGAATAGCATCTGAATAATTTATTGCTTCAGCATCTGATTATGAGAAGCAAGCTGAAATTCAAAAGTAATTGTTTAAATCTTGTCACTGGTCTAGATAGATTTAAGAGTCTATTTACAAATAGAAACCAACAGGCAGGGCATGGATTAAGCTGTAATTGCTGTTTCCATGAGATGTGTAACAGTAATGTTCTTTGTGTCTTTATTTTTAACATAAGGCTAGAAAATATTCTTTCTGAGAGTTCTGCCCTTGTACTGAATTTGAAAAAAGATTTGCAGAGGAAAGAAGAAGAGTATGCAGATCTAAAAGACAAACATTCTGATGCCGAGAAACAAATTCAGCAACTACAAAGTGAGGTTTGTAGTCAACTGAGATATTTTTTTCTGTAAGATTATGCTTGGCTTTCTGCTGTTAAAACTTCTCAAACTTTAACTATGAAGCTGGAAATTTCACACTAGTGTGGCTACCAGCAAATCTTAGGTAAAGTTGCCATTGAAGCTCTAGAGGGGACCAGAAGTTAAAACATGGTTTTGCATAGATAATGAAGAGAGGAAAGTAAAGTTGGTTGGTAGTCTGGAATAAGGTTTGTGAAGAGAATAGCTAATCTGCCTCTGGAGGGGACTTGTTATTATCTCTACGTTACTGGTGACTTGCCATTGGTATCCGTGGTAACTCCAAAGCTTAAAACCTAAGTCTTGTGAAAAAACATTGATAACTGGGAAGAAGAATGCTATTTACTTGAAGAGAAATAGACTAATTTCCAGAGGCTCTTTAATATAAGCATGTATATTTTTTTTCTTCAATTTCAGCTTCAGTGATGTTAATAGTTAAAATTTAATTATTAAACAAGAAGATATCTTAAAACCCATTTTGCAGGATCTTAGTCTGAAAGTTTATTGGGTGTGCTTGGGGTGGAAAATTGAAGCTTAAAAATGAATTCATGTCTTCCTTGGTAACCTTGCACTTGCTGTCGTTTTCCTACTCAGCACTTGTTTGTGAATTCCTCTTTATTTAACAAAGAAGTATTTGGCCAGGTTGGATTACAGAAGTCTTTTAATGAACCGTGAGCTGTGCTTACATTACAGGTGTCCACGATGCGTTCTGTGGAGGAATCCCTCAGGAACAGGATGGATGAACTTGAAAGGATTAATAACCAGTTTAAGGATGAGCTGGATTATAAAGACTATACTATCCAACAACTTAAACGGGTATTTTACTTGCTCTTAATTTTTATTAAATGAATGATGCAGGTTTTCCGAGCAACAGGGAAAAGGTGAAAAAAAAAATTGGAGCAAAATGAAAGTGGCCAACTGAAATTAGTGGTAGACCATGAAAGATATTCAAATAATTAGTCACTACAGAGCACTGGCAGATTGCTTTAAATACAATAATCTGCATAGTAAATACATATATAATACATGCATATAACCTGATCTTGTTGAGTGACATCACGATACGTTAATTGAAATGTCTTACCATAAACTCTTTTTATCAGCTTGAGTCCTTATTTATGCTATATGAAAAACTTATTAATTCTAGGCTGTCTTAAAGATTCTGCTTGTTTCTACTGTGTATGCTTTTCTTTCAACATGAAATATAGGAGCTGGAGGAAAAGGACCATAATCTTCAAAAGTGGCGTGAGGAGAGAGATCAGTTAGTAGAAGCTTTGGAAGAACAGCTCAAAACTTTGGCTTCTAATGTCATACAAAAAGAGACAGAAATAGCAGAACTGAGACAATCTGCCTTAAAGGATTCAAGCAAGGTCAGCTCTCCTTTCCTCCTACCTGATTAGCTACCCATAAATTCTGTAAAACTCCTGTACCTGCTCTTTGTATTCTGGGTGTGGTTCTGTTCTTGAACACTGTCGTATTGACATCATGTGCAACTAACCAAAAAAAGCACCAGCTTTTATTTTTGTTCTTCAGAAACAGAATTTCTGCTAATTACTAAAATTTCAATTTTTTCAGTAGTTCAGATAAGCAGATGTCAGTTTGATGCTTATGATCCTACAATCATACTGGATATCTGTAGCTTTTTCTGATAATTCACAGCATTTCCGGATCCCAAGCTAGGCTCAATACTCAGACAGTAGTTCTGTCTCAGGTTTCTTACTTTCTTTGCTTTCTCTGAGGTAGCATCTACAATGGCTTGAAAAGACAGAAGGGGACGTGGAGAGAGATTAAGGGAAGCATCAAAAAGCAGAGGGGGGATGATCTCTGGAAGTTGCATTTCTTATTTCAACATCCAGCTTTTAATCAGGATAGCCAATCTAAGCCGTAGCATAGAATTTCAGAAGCTAAACAGAAGAGTAAATGAGTTGTGCTCTTTTGAGAATGTTTGGATTCACTTTCTCTGAGAAGAAAGATGTTCTCATAGCAAAACTTCCCCTACAACTGCCGACTTTCTCACAGTACCGAGGATTTGGGAACAAATAAAAGCTCGGGTTATTATATCTTAAGAGAGATGAAGGCTGAAGCACATAAGTAAAATAGAAGAATCAAAATATATTGTATTACAACTTCCCAGGCAATTCTGTGACTACTGCACTTGTAACAGTGACCGTACAAACCCGTGAAATGTTACTGTTCTTGAATAGTTAAGTGTTCTAGCCTGCAATTCTAAAACTGATGCTACTAAGTAATTGCAATACTGCTTGTGTGTGTTAATTCCTTTTGCCAATCCCACAACTCAGCAGTTTTTACTGTTTATTAGGATAATGCAACTGTGATAGAAGAGTTAAGAAAAGAACTGGCTGACAAAGATGACTTTATAAAGGAATTAAAACAACACATTAACCACAGTAGCCCTCAGTGTTTGCCAGAAATACCTTTACTTGAAGAAAGACAAAGTAGAAGGAATGACTCTGTAAATGAAAAGGTATGATTATATTTATAGAAAGTCAGTACTTAACATCTTGTTAACCCCTTTTTGTTCTTCTGTTTTCCTAGGAGATACTGGAGCTGGAATCATTTTTCTTAGCATATAGTCCTTTAACTACATATTCAGTGATGAGTACTTGTTGGTTCTTTTTGTCTTCCACTCAAACATGAGCTCTCATCTTCTCAAAAATATTTTATTTACTAGAACACCATCTCTCTGTGTACATTATGGAATTTTTCCATGCAGTTTTCCATGTATTCGTATGTGGATGCTGAAGATTAGGCAGAGGTTTAGCCTTTGGTGTTCTAACATAGCAGCTGTGAGCGTGCAGAGTATGGGGGGAATGGATGACAAAACGACCAGCGTTACAGATTTTGTCCCTAAATAATGTCTCGCTTTCTCTCTTTTGGAGGCAGAATACTGCCTGAGACTGTTAGTGAGACCCAGTAGGGTGTATCTGAAGATCACACAATGAATAGATGTTACTACCTTCCCACACTTGTGCTGTGTTTCAGCTTACGTGTTCATGTGGTGTCTGAGCTTGAGGTTTTACACTGTAACTTTAGAAAACTCGAGATATTTTGGAGGTCTAATGCATAGCCTAATCTTTACTCCTTTTAAATATTTACAGCCTAGGAAACAACAAAGCAAAACTAAAACTGGAGAAAGTATTCCATTAAGATGCAAAGCTGAAGACAATTATTTGTCACGTCGATGTACTAGGAGCCTCACTTCATTAAATGAATCTGAGGTTAGTATGAAACTTCAGATCTGAAAATGTTGTGATTGTATTGCTTTTGATAAGGAATGAGTAGGAAAAGATCTCATGTTCTCTAAACAATTCCCAAGTTTTAATTTATTTATCCCTTTCAAGATGATCAGATCACCTGTTTTTATAGCCTTTGATAGGAAAAAAAGCTGTTGAAACAATTGTGTGATGAATTTTTGTCAGGTGCTGTTGAAAACTCTCCTCATGTTAATGCTTATGAAGTGGCTCATGATTAGATAAGTTACTTGGAAAAAATTCATGGAGCCACTGAAACGGGCACAGCAAATTGAACTTATTTTCTTCCTCTGCAGGATTTCTGGATATTGTTTTGTTAGCAGATTATGTTAATCATTCCTATCTAAGTTTTTAATTGCTAACTTTCATAAAACAGCAGTTACATATATTTTAAAAACAAAGTATTTATTAACCAACTTAATTCTTGGAAATACAGTGGGTGGTGATACTCCATTCAGATTCTTAGCAGAGCCTGATAAAGTGGCTCTGACTACTTTTTGTCTTTCTACAATCTTTGGTAACTTTTTGAGAGGAAGAAGACTCCCCTCAGGGGGTTGGAACAGTGTAAGTAGTAAAAGCTGCTAGTCTGTGTTTGGGACACTGGAGTTTGCTAGTTACTAGCAGCAGTAGAAGCAGCCATCTACCATTTTCTGATGTCCCCAGCAGCCTGTCTTCCATGTGTTCAACCAGCATCTGAACTCATTTTTGATATGCTAGCTGAATTCCTGCCATAGAGAAGGAGGAGTCCAGGTGATCTCAGTTCTGACTTTGTTGTTCCTGTTGAGAAAAACAGGATTGGGTGGATTGTGGACAGTAAGTGCTGCTGGGGAAATGCATACTGACATTTCCCTGTCATTTAGCTGTGCATTTGCTGCCATTTGACCATGAGCAGGTACATGATAGCCTTCAGCTTAAGTATGGTGTCATTGCTTGAATGTCTGTATTCTCTCCAGGGAAAAGATAGCAATGGAGTCCTTTAATGACTTGTACTGGGCTTGCACCTTGCCAGCTGGACCTTATTTATGTAAATAACATCTCTAGTGTAGAAGAGGAAGGGCAAATTCCCTAAGATTAAGCTGGAAGTTAATCGAACACTTGAATCAAATGCTCCTGTTCCTGCCCAGTTCTGACGCAGCAGAGTTGAGATGAAGAAAATCGTGTCAGTTCTACCACCATTCTCTATTAAAAAAAAGTGTAGTTGTCTGTGCCCTTGAGAAAAAATGACTTGTAAAGTATCAGGCTCAGTTTAACATGGAGAACTTTTTTTGTGATCATAGATTGGAAATAATTTTAAATGTAACAAGTTCTAGGAAAGAAGGGTAAAACTCTGCTGTAACTGAAATAGACTCCTTCTGTTACAAGTGTTCTTACAGCAGGAAAATCGAATGCTTACATATCCTTTTCCAGATGCTTTATAGCTTTTTAATCTCATGGCTACCTTAACACTTGCACTTAAAATTCTTCTGTGCTATCAGGAGCATTTGGAAACTGTCCTCGACTCTTCTGGAGTGTCCGCAGGAAATGGCAAAACTAGTCAGTTCCCAAAACCGGAGCTGGAAATCCCACTGACACCTCTGCAACCTGATAAGACGGAGATAAAGCAGCACGGCAGAATGATACCTTTAGGAGTGAAAATGCCTAAGGCAAAAAAGAAAAGAAGTGATGACATAGATGAGGTATGACCTAGACCCAACAGAAAACAAAATATCTGATGCCTTTTTACCATTCTCATTTAAGCATTAAAAAAATGCTATTTCTACCTCAGTAAAGTAGTTGAAGAATTTAATCAATGAACTGCTTTAATGAACAAAACTAATAGCCAAGCTCAGTGATAATGGTTTAAGAGAAGGGAATTTCTCTTAACTCCACTGTGTATTTTCTTTGAAACCTGTAGACATAAATCAGCTTTTTAGACATCATGAGATGTCTAATACTGATATCTTCATGTCCTGTTTTTATAATTGAATGCTTATTTATTATTTGATTTACAGTGGAATAGTTACCACTAGCAAATACTTCCCTACTATTAGCAAAAGTGTTTAAAGTGTTCACTTTTGTGACATCAATTGTTCTTTCCAAAAGAATCATGGCTGAAACTTGTCTTATTTTCCCAGGATTTTGTGAAAAGTGAGAACACGAAAAATACAAAATGTGTCATGGCTTTTAATTCACCCTCTGCAAGTGACGAGAAAATGGTTGGTTTTTGTTCTAGTTTTGAAGCTAGCTTGGGACTTCCTGTAATTGTGTGGTCACACGAAAGAAGCAGTGTCTTATCCTTATGTGTATACCTGAATGGGAATCTTACATGCTTATGAGCTCTTCCTATTAAATTCCATAAGCTAACCAAAGGGCAAGTCAGTCTGTCCCCAGAGCGTGTAATGGCTGTACTGTGTAATGATTTGGAGGGAAGGATATTGCACACTGAATAGTTGGGAAGAGAAGCTTTAGTGTATTATCGTGTGCTTTTGTAAGTGAAGCCCTTGTATTAAACTAAGGTTCATATCATTAATATGCATGGCAGTTATTAAAAACAGATGTTCACATGTGATAGCAGTATCCTTGGCATGGTCAGAGTATGAGTAGTAGATTTTTCCCATCTGTTGTCTTCTGTTTTGTATGTTTGTTTATTTTATGTAATTAGAACAGCTTATGTAAGAAACAACTCCACAGCTTGGGAGCTACTTTTAAAGAAACTACTGCCTTATTAAGAAACTTTAAGAAACGTATGCCTTGAAATAGCTGAGATTTTGACAACTCCCTGAAGGGTATAAAATTGTCTACATTACTTGCCGTTGTGGTATCATCAGCATAATGAACAGAGGTGTCAGTAGTAAAGCTCAAAATGTCAACTTAAAATAACGTTGAACTAAAATGAAGTTTAAACAATGCTCTTGTTTCACATGTTCACATCTCTGTTGAACAGAAATCCGGAAAAGACTACTTCCTGAGAAAGCAAGTACATACTTCAAGACTGATTAAAAAGAAGGATGAAACACTGCAAAAAGTTGGAGATTTTATTCAAGGCTCTCCTTCTATTATACACTCTAAAGGTTGGTGTAGAATAAGTTTTATTCCATGTTTTCTAGACATTGTAGAATGGCTTGTTTCTGCTGTAGGCTATTAATGTATGTGTTCTTAGAGAACTTGTCTGCCATGTTAAGTTGTCTTGTCCTTTGATTTATGAAGTAAATGCATTTATTCGTCTCTTCAGAGATTCATTATTACATTTGTGAAAACCTACAAGTATACAGAGAAAGTTGGTTCTGTCTTGTGCTTCTGTCAGCACGAAAGTTAGGCCTGTTGTTTAACTCCTGCTGAAGTTTCTGACTTCCAGCGACTTCTGAGCCATGATTGTCTTTCATACTCCATTTTAATGCGTGCTTTAAGCTGCCGTACTTGAAGCTATAAACTGTTTCAGCTATAGAAGCAATAAAGAACCTCGATGAACAAATACAATTTCTGAGTATTTTCACTTAAATTTTACGTGTCATTTATAAACCAAGTTTGTTACGAAGCTTTTTTTGCATTCAGTGATTTAAAGACTCACAAAACCAGTAAGTTGATTGGTTTATGTATCAAAACAAATTTCTTCTAGCCAAGAAGCTGATGTCAGCAGTAAGTTCTCCTAAATCAAACGAACCTGAAAGTCTCGAAGAAGGAGAGACCAAGCCAAAACGATGCAAAAGGAAGCTGTATTCCACTGTCGTTTCTGGCCCTCTAGATATACCTGCTTCTTCGGTAAGCGATTATACTGTAGTCTTGGCTTAAAATAAACTACTAAGGAGTCCAAACAGACTGGAGGTTTCATCTATTTGCAGGAGGAGGTTGAAAGTACTGAGGTATTTCTTTCTTCTACCAAGTCATTCTTGTTGGTCTTCCTGCTGTTCTGTTTTAGTTTGTCCTCAAAGATCTCTGTGTTTGGCTGGCTTACAGTTTACTAAGTAGGTGATGTAGCAATCACGGAGATGTCTTCTAATTTTAATCTTAGATAATTTCAATGTGTTGGAGTGGGATTATTCTACTACACGCTTTTCTAGAGCACAACTTAGACAGCTTTTTAGGTATGCTTAAACTATGATCTCCTGTCTAAGCCAACTTGCAAAGGATCTGATGTGCCAGTTTCATGACTCTGTTGGCAGCTATTGTGCTAAGAACATTCTTGCTCTGTTGGAACTGCATCTTTTAATTATATTAGAGTCCTTTTTCTGTTCAGCATAGTGATCATTTGCCCATACTGTAATATCCCTCTGAATTTTTTGATGATTTGATGAATGATAGGGGCAGAAACCAAAATGTTATATTTTTTTTGTTAGAGGGTGAAGAAGATGAGAATTTCTTTTCTCACTGTAGTTCTGAGAACATGGAACTGAACCGAGAACTGAAATTCTGGGCAAGTCATAGCTACAGGGATTGAGGCTAAAAATGTTTTCTGAACGCTTCATGTTTCACAAAACAAGTATTATAATACTCTTTTGAAAACAAGTATTTCAAAATGAAAGCTGCCTTCAGGCTTTCCTCAGATGTGTGTGCTTTTTTAAGATAAACAGGATTTTGTACATTCTCCATATTTGTTCCTTGTGATTAAGCTGCATTAAAATGATCTCGGTATCCCATAGTTTTCTGAATAAAATATAATAAGCAAATTCCATTCTGAAATCCATTTAGGGGAAGAAATATGTTTGCGTGGGTCAAGAAGAGCTTGTCAGTCTTGTGCGAAAAGATGAGTAACTTTTGAAATGTTTTCTTCAGGAATCTGAGGAACAAAAGAAGGAAAGTGATCATCTGATCATCAAGCGACGGCTGAGATCCAGAACAGCTAAAAAACCTTGAAGAAGCATGTTTGTTCCCCTTTCTCAGGACATACTTTTATCATATTATTAAAACTGGTTGTTAATAAACAGTAACAGTTACTCCGTTGTGTTCTTAAATTTGTATATAGGTGTACAGTGTCTCTCTGACAGTTTCAAACTGACGCCATTGAGGCTGAAATAAATACAAGCTTTCTTAAACTGGGTTTGGATTTTATTGTGGTTAAGGGTTTATTTATTTTTGTCTTGCCTCCCCTGTATAGGAGCAGTATCTCTAGGACTGATTGCTATTTACCCATTGTGCAGTAATAACTGTACTTGTTCAGGATGGCCTGGCTTGCTTTTTTCACGTGACTGGTGTACTTAGCAGAAATCCGGGGGAGAGAAGAGCATGAATACACATTTGTGTATTAAATCAAATGTATTGAATATACATTTGTGTATACTTAATTTTTGGATCTTTTTAAAGATTTGTCTTTGGAGAGAAGATGGTGCCAATTCCTCTGTGTGGAAGAAAGATGCTTTCCCTCGCTTGTGTGAATTCAGCTTTAAATTAATAAACTTAGAAAAATAAGCCAAATACATTTGGGGGGAATTCTAATATCCATGAATGTTAATCTACTGTTTGAAGTGTTCCAGTCTGGAGTAAACATTTCAGAGTATATTCTAACCATCCCCCAACCCTTCTGTTTGTGTTTTGGAAAGAGATGAAATTACTTTCGCAATGACCTGTATTTGATATGCAAGAAATAAGGTAATCCCAATGAGTTTATTTGCTCTGATTTCTTGCTCAGGCAGCTTTCTCTATTTTGTTGAATTACTGCCAACCATACAAATACTGTTGGTTTATTTTTCTCTTTTACTTGGACTACTGGATTGTTTTGAATGTTCATTTTTGGTCTGTTTCATTCCCATCATGCGTCTTTCGTAGGTGTCCAACCTTTTGGCTTGCCTGGGCCATGCTGAGTGAAGCACAACTGTCTTGGACTGCATAAAAAATATATTTTATAGATAATTAACAAAACTTTTATTTTTATTAAGTATTTCCTCTTTTTATTAAAACATAAAAAGAGGAACATGCATGGTTCAGTTCCATAGATCCTGAATTGTAAGATCAAATTCTCATTCCAAGTTGCTTCTCTAGTTTCCAGACTTTAGACGAATTGTAGCCTTATATTCTTCTGTATTACATCCTTTCTGGAGTAAAGTAGTATCTTCCACCTAACTTTCAAATGGCAAATCAAGCCTGACTATCAAATTATGCAGCTCTTCCATTGCTCCCTGATCCAACAGCATCATCAGTGTCTGCTGCATTTTTATATTACTGAATGAGAATTAATCCTTCTCATCAGCTCATGCTTGACACTGCCATCTTCTTTCTCACCTCTTCATTCAAATACTACATAGAATAATCTGACCATCTCTCAAACTTGGCTTTCTTTCCTAAGTAGAAATAAATGCATTTGTCAGGAGATTTTGTTTAAGGTTTTCATAGGCAGTTTTAGACTTTGAGGTCTTTCATCCTTCTGGCCAGATGTTCTGTTTTCTCCTACGTGTGGTTTAGTTATCAGCCTAGACCGACCTTTTTCAGGACTAGAGTTGACTTCTTTCATGGCTGGAGTAGAGCGCATCACTGATGACACTTAGGTAATAGGTGAGTGTTTCTGCATTTTAAACAAGTGTCATTGCTCTATTATCTGGTGCTCTGTGTTGGAAGCTTGAAGCTAGCACATCTTGCTCTGGCATTTTCTGTGTGTCCTTTTCCAGTTAAAAAGTGGAAATAAATTAAAGCAATATTTAGACTCAAACGCATTTAATGAAAGGAGGCGATCTGTGTGTGTGCGCTTTCTCCAGTGAGACTGGCACTGTTCCCTCGTGTCTTTACCAGATAACTAGACTTCATTTCCCATGGCTGAAATATGATCTGTCATCTGCCCTGAAGGAAACAAGCTTTGTAGCTTAGGATTCCTTGTTAGTCCAGGTGAAGAGAGCTTTGCCTTCAGTGCCCTGCCTGGATTTTGGTCTTGGTGTAAAGGCTCTGACCGTAACATTCTGACTGCTGTTTTGAGGCTTACCTTTTGTCTCGCACGTGATAAGGATGAAAATTCAGCAGAAATACCTTTTCAATGGTTCAATACATGCTGGTGATTCTGTGATATCTTTTTCTGGTGTGAATAATTGTTGTTTAGTGTTGTTTTTTGTCCTGCTGTTAAAATGGAGGTGTTTTTTCTCTACAAAGCCTGATTTAGGCACTTAAGCTTATAACAACCTCTGTGGTAACAGGCTGTGTGTGGATTAACACTCATCCAGAAACACATGCAGAGGAAGCAGGGATGGTGCTGCTCAGGTCTTACTAAATGTAGGCTCAGCCTGATATAGATGCATTCCAGCGGAGATACCCAGCACTTACGTACTTTTGCTTTCACATAAATGCCCGAAATGAGCTGGGCATCAGCACGTTGTTAGAAAGCTCCCTGACTGTTTCCCAATTGATTCTTGTAGGACTTGGAGGGCTTTGAGTCTAAGACCTGGGAGATGGTGAAGAAACCCAAGGCAAGTGCTGCTCAGCTGAGCAAGAAAGCCATGGAAAGCAAAAAGAAGCGATAAGGGCTTGAGCAGGAAGGCACAAAGGACAGAAAAATCGCCTGGAATGCTTCCTCAGAAGTGCACCAAAGGCAACGGACTGCGTGGTCTGTTTTTCAGGCATGGCTGTGCTTTCCCTTTCGTGGACTGTGGATTGGAACTAAGGAAGCTGGAAGGGAAGGGCTTCCAATGAATTAGCAGCAAAGAGGACTTCACCTATTTGGGACTTGATATATGGCAAGAGCTGAAGACACTGCGTTCCTTTAGGGTCTGTCTCTTCAGGGCCAGGGACGGTCTAGTGTTAGCCTGAAATATGGCTAGAAGGGTCTGGAGAGAGGTGGTGTCGTAGCCACAGAGTCTCTGTAAGGCATCTGGAGCTTCCTGATGCCAGCTCACTGCTTGGTTTGTTTGATCACGAATGAGTCAACGGGAGGAGAACCTGATGTGTTAGGTGCCCCAGAGCTTACAGTGGCTTTGAAGAAAAGGGTTCTGTGGTGGGGCTGCAAGTCTGCCATCCTTTTGCATACACAGACTGCCATCCTCAATTGACAAATGCATTGTGAGCCCAGGTCCAGCAGCAGTGCTGTGCTGTGTCTGTTCTCTACCAGAAGACTAGCAGCACATTTGCTGGAACCATCAGTGTGAGAAGGACCGCGTTTGCTTCTCTCCCTTGCTGTTGGTGGATGAGTCAGGTGGGCAGCATGAGGAGAACAGAACAAAGCATGTGAGACAAAAGCACTCCGAAGTTGCTTGGAGATCTCAGGACAAAGAAACATGACAAAAATATCTCACACCAATTACATATAATCTTTGTTTCAAATTAAAACAAAAGTAACTTTTTAAAAGTCATGCTGCCTCTTTCTGTTTACTATGAAAGCTTCTTGAGCTCTGTAGAAACACAGGGACATCCATGGCCTGTTCACGAGAGTGACGCGTTTAGGGGAGGCCTTTCAGCTCCTTCGATCTGTGTGAGGGTGGTTGGCTCAAACTTTCAGGCATGCGTGTGTCCGTGCTTGACTTGGAAGCAGCAAAATGTCTGCCAGAACACCTCCACCTTCCTGGAAAGAGGAAACGGTGCAATGTCTTAATTAATTTGCCTCTCATGAGGGATGTTGGCTCCAAGAGCCCCCATGGAGGTAGCAAAATAAAGGCAGTGTTTGTTAATAGGATCGGGGGATTAGATGGGGATTCAGTCAATTGATAATGGGGATTTCTGTAGGCCCCATGGCAAGTGTAGCTGTAGCAGGGAGCTGCCTGGCAGCCACTTGGACTGCAGGAGGAGCGGTGAGCTGGGTGAGCTCTGGCTGGTGTTACTTGGTTCCCTCCCCAGAAGAGGAAAGGAAGGAAAGACTGTGCGGTAAGTCCTCAAATTCCCAGGCATCTATCTCAAGCAGTTTTTCTCTTCCATTTTTGACTGTTCAAGCAGGTCTCCCTCTCTGACCACATGCTGTCCCGCTCACAATGCATCCTTGTGCTCCTCCAGTGCAAGCTGCATGATCCCTTGAGGCAGGCTCATAAGCAGCTCGTGACCTGAGTTCCAGTTCACATAGTTCAATTAAATCCCTATTAATCCTGCTCAGACCTAATTGACTTTCATTCTCATACATGTGCTTCTCTCTGCTTTAGAGATGCTCTCTGCTGATGTTCCCCACTGGCAGCAGCGGAAGAGCCAAGGCTGTCTGTGAAAAGAACCAATACTTCCTTCTTGCTGCTCTGGAAGTTTTGAAGCCAAGATTCTTTCCCAGCCTGGTGTAAAAAACATGAAAAGAGCCCTTTGGTGCCTGGGTGCCAGGGAGGGTCAAGGCTCCGTGTGGTGATACTTAAGGAGAAAGCAATGAGGCTGTAGGAGGGGAGGAGGTGGTCGCTGCCTCTGTTCATGGAGGTAGTTCTTCCAGGAAGGTGTTCTGTTGCTCACAGCGTGTTCCTGCAGGGATCAAGATGACTGTATTGATTTTGTTTGCTTCTGAATCTCATGAAGCATTGGACTGACTGCAGCGAGGAAGTGGGATGATGAATGGAGAGTGCTGGCGTTTGGATCCTGGCTGCTTGTTTGGTGATGAGGTTGGCTGCCGGGTTTGGTGCTCTGAAAGGATCTGACCCTCCTCATCCTCAGACCAGAAGGGATGATTTGGCTGGGGCCGTCCCACAAGAGATACGGAAGCAAACCAGTGTCGGCTTTGGTGTGTCTGAAACTGCTGCTGACTGCAGGGCAAAGGTCCTGCTCTCCTCCAGTACCTGTAGCTTGTCGCTTTGAGCAGTTCTTCTAAGTTTATGGAGTGGTTTTGTGGCTTTTGTTAAGTGGATCAGAGCAGTCGCTGGTCAAAACGTCCCTTGTTTGGGCTGGCAATTACAGGGTGATGATCCTGTTGGTTTCACATCTCTTCCTTTAAATTCAGCTGCTTTTCCCATCTTTCATTCTTGGTCTTCCCAACTTCACCGCCCACCCCGGTCTGTCACCACACATCAGTGCTCTGCAGTCACCACCTCTGGTGATGTTCACTTCCTTCCCCTCAGCTTGTGGGGTTTCACTTGGAGCCCGAAGGCCCTTGTGTGGCTCTGGAGCTTTCTGTACCCTGTGTGAACAGCAGCTGGCTGCAGCTAAAGGCCCTCAGACTGCAGCTGAAGCAGAGCGCAGTTGATTCCTGCACAGCCTGGGTCCAACCCACCTGCCAAACACAGAACCATGCTGCTGTGTGAGAGCCTCCAGGCCGGAGAGAAGGATCCCAGCATTAGTCCCCCTGCTTGGCAAACCTAAACCAGCCCTAAGCTCATAACCATGGGTTCCTGATGCTGGCCATGCTAATTGCTTGCTGTCACATCCACACTCTTTGCAAGTCTGCCAAGCTCAGTGATTGTAAAATGATAGAATTCCTGAGCTGGAGGGTCCCTGCGAGGACCACTGAGTCCAGCTCCTGGCTGCACGCTTCAATGGCTCCAGGTGGGGATGCCAAAAAGCTGCTTGAGTTCCTGAGAAGATCAGAGCAAAAGCTCTGCTGCATCTGTCTGTGACTCAAACACCACCATTGTGTTATTCATAGAAATAATTCCTACAAATATAGTTGGAATTTGCAGCGAGCAAAGCGCAGCTCACCTCAGGAACAGAATCAAAGGCTGGCACAGTCTGGAGCACACACCTCTGCCTGTTTTGCTGTTGCCTGGGAAGATTGCAGCTTGATGACATCCAACAGCAAAGCAGTTCTCCTTCAGCAGGTATCTTCTGAACTCACAAGCACCTCTGCACTGCAGAGCAGCCCTGTGTTTAACAAGGCTGTCCATCATTCACACTGGTTTCAGATCTGACATTCCTCTCCTAGCACCCAGGACCAATGCTTAGTCACTTCCCCGTGAGGAGGAATGACTTAGCATTAGGTAGTAGATGAGAACAGGATTCTTTCCTATGTTGCTCCCTTATAAGCTCAATAACCACATGCTGCATGTGGGTAACAAGAGCCAAACAGGAGCCGTTCCATCCCAGACTACACCTGCAGTTGTCTCCACAAGGTCCGTCTGAAGAGTCTCACAGCTGAAGGTCCTGGGACAGCTCTTCCTCTCTCCAAACACACGGTAGCTGAGGAAAGCTCCCTATTAGCTGAAGAGACCAATTTCAGGACCTTCACTGACTGGAGGAGCCACTGTGGGACACAGGTGTCCCCTCCCACTCACCCTCTCTCCACAGCCGACCATGGTGCAGCTCTTGGAAAGATGACGGAGCTGTCTAAATCAAACCCTAGCACTGACTACATAAACAAATACATTGACTAGCTGCATGAAGAGCAAGCAGCAGACATTGCAACAGCAGGTCAAATGCAACCTCAAAGATTTACTAACGAAGAGTCAAAGTGCTACATTTCCATGGGAAGCCTAAAACGGATCAGCTCAGGTGTGACAGTGGCTCCCACGGCGGTTCTGCTCCACACATTGCTGGTGCACTTGCTAAGACACCTCATCTTTGTCTTTGGACACTGGGAAAAGGGGAAAACATTTTGCTACTGGTATGTCATTCTTGGGAATGGGAAAGAAAGTGAGTGTGGGACTTGGGTCACATCACTGCAGCCTATGGAGAGCCCCTGGGGTGTGTGGCTGCCCTGCAGCACCGCACTGCCGCTCCACTGCTCCAACAACACCTACAGCAGCTGTGCACATAAGGATGGCAGACTACAGGGAGTACCTTACGGGTGCTGCAGGGCTTCATCCCCTAAGCCCGCAGTATCAGCAGTGCCCAGCTGGCTTTGCTGCACAGCCTTATCACCTGAGAGTCTGCAGACTTGGGGGAAAAGCTCAGCAGCTGCGCAGCTGCCGAGGTTCCGTGTCATGCCCCGGCCTGCACACAGCCCGGCTCTCCCTGCTCTGCTCTCCCAGTGTTTCCTGCAGCCCCTGTGCTGTGACCAACACAAGCGGGGCTCGGGCCCAATGCCCGCTCACATCCCCAGCAGGCAGAAATAGCACACGACAGAAACCCAGCCTACCTGCAACCCCCTGCAGCAGTTCAATCCTTCATTTCTACACTTGTGCTTCGTAACACCAAACCAATAACGACAGGACGAGCATCTCTTTGAGTCATTTTATAAAAGTATTTGACTTACAGAGATATTGTTACAGTTTCCTGAGTATTGGAAATTACAATACAAGGATATTTCCACAATTATCTTCATACAGTATTTTACCATCCAGTGCTGCTGATCCCTGTTCATGTCCTTGTTCAATAGAGCAATATACAAACAGTGATGCTGGAAGAAAATGAAGACACCACAAGAATCAGGGGCTGGAGATACCAACAGAACCAAGAGCTGAATTCACAGACAGAGCACAGCATGTCAGAATGATGCAAACAAGACAATTTTAACAGGCTTTTCTTTTTCAAGTTTTTTTTTCTTTTTCTGGAATAGAAACACATTAAAATATCAGCTCCCGCTGCTTGATCAGATGAAGACATGACGCATTTACTGTGCAGCTTCATATAGGAACACCTGAGCTACCTGGAGCAATAAGGCTTTGTTAATTCGTCCATCAGCAGCTCTGCATCTCATTCAGTTTTTCATGTCATTTTCATAAGGCAAACAACGAAACAGAAGTTACTTTCATGTTTGAGAATTGGGATTAGTTGGCAGCTACATACGAGTATGTATTTGTTATGCAGTATGAATTCACACAGATCAGGTTGCTCAAGCAGTGCTGGGAGCAGTAAAGTCATTCATCTCAGCTGGAAGTCCAATATTACCTGGGGTAGCAGATGCTGTGGGGTTATCAGTTGCAAATAACAGCTTTTCCTTCAGCTGCTCATAATTCTTATAGGCTGGAAGGTCCAAGCGATTGAAACTGAAAACAAAGAGAAACCTTAAGTATTGAACAACAGTTTAAACCACCAAATATCCATTAGGAACACAGGCATATGAACTGTCCTGTTCAGAAGGAAAACTGCATTTGTACCCTCTAAAACACCTGTATCTTGACATGCACTTGTCTATGAAAGTGAGAGTTAAAGCACAACAAGCACCTGAGCAGCGATAACTTTCCAGAACTGGCAATGTATTTAGTAACAAGTCTCACCTAATCTCTCTTCTGTATCTGAAACTTAAAATCTGAGCATCTTCACAAAGCACCAGCGTAACTGAGAAACTGAGCTGAAGCTACATTTTCTCCAGCCAAGAGGGAGCATGAGCGTGGCTATTTATTTTCATTGCCAAGATCGAGCGTGGTGATAATGAAAGATCAATCCCAAACTCTTTAAAAAAAGGACAACCTTAAGTACTAAAAGTAGCTTTACGTTTTTAGTGATGTGCAGATCCATGGCGTTTACAATGGAATCAGCTCCACAACAAAACTGCTTTTCAGAAGTTCAACTATTACTCAGCAGAGCTTACTGCCATAGCCCAGTGCTTTGCTTTCACACAGTCTCAGACACTTCCATATCACACCCACTTCCTAAAATCTCAAAGTAGATTTCCATCCATAAGAACAGAACCACAGCAGAGTTTGATCCTTTGTACTTACCAGGTGTGACTTCCAGGTAACCAGTTTTCCTTTCCAACTTTCTCAATGCAAAATTTTTGGGGTCTGTTGCTCCCTGTACAAAAATCAAACAATGAATTCTTAGGTCTAACTGCCCGTGTATACCAGTAGGTAATACATGAACACAGCGCGTGAAAACAAGACTATAACTACTTGCAGAGCACAAAGACATTTGTCTCTCACTACATCCCTCTGAAGAAATCCACGTAGTGAAATGCATCAATATGAAGCGGTTTTCAAAGAAACTCAACCACTGAATCACATCGTTGGTTTGGTACTGGAAGGGATCTCTGGAGTTTACCTAGTCCTGCCACTCTGATCAACCAAGGATACCCAGAGCAGTCTGCCCTGCCAGGACCACGTCGAAACCATGGATCAAGTCACTGATGCAAGGCGTGTTCACATTCCATCCATCCCTTTTTCTCTCATAGCTCTACCAATATGCAAGACTCAGATTCCATATAAATTCATTAAAAAATACCCTTAAACACACAGCTTGGTCCTTATTAAGAAAAAAGGAAATAACATGAGCATAAAATGCATTAAAGAGGGCTCGTTACCCGTGAGGTCAGCAAATCCTCCTACTGGTAATCTGCACGTTCCAGTAACAAACTGTAGAAATCTCATTCTCTTCTCATTATCTATTTATTTCCCAAACTGAAAAATAATAATTAACATTGATGTCAAGTTTAATATTGAAATGTTCACTTCCCCATCCCCCATGGGACAGCTGGATTAGCAGTTATCATTTACATTTACATGCTACTTATCTGTTGAGTAATTCTGACTATTGCTCATTAAGCTGTTGCTGCGTTCTTGTGTGGAAAAAAGAAGTCTACAAACCTGCCAGAACCACAATATCTGTCTGCAGGTTCTGCTATCATGCCGGTAGATGGTATTGCCTCTGCCAGTCATTCAGATCAATTTCTTGAATTCCACACAGGAGCACCTTTAGGGAAGAAAAATTTCATAAACATGGAAACTACAAGCTACTACTTTGCTTCTACAGCAAGACTATTGTACTGAAATACTACTGTACTTCAAAGCACCCGCAATCACAGTACGCTTGGTTTTAATATTAAACTCTGAAACTTCCACAGCAAGTAATAACATCCGTGGCAACAAAGAAGATACACCAGTCATGAAAACGAATGCATTTAGACATATAAACCATACTTTCTCATTGCCTAACCGTACAATTCTGTGCTAGAAATACGATGTTCTGCTGCAGAGTATAATTTGGAGAGACCAAAAGCAGCTAAAACCTGCTCCACTCTGTAATTTGACCATCCGCTGATATTTGTTTCTTATCTCCCTTGCTTTCCAGTCACTCACTCTTTAGACACACGCAAATCACATTGTCAAGGACTACAAAAACACTGTCAGCCAAAAAATTTATGCTGGCAGAATCTTAACATTAGAAATGTGTCTAAATTGGTTGCAAAGAAGAAAGTGAAGAACAACACAGTAACCAAATACTACCTGATACATAAGGCTTCTCTCACACATCCTGAAAGCAGAACCACCAGCCTTAATGAACTCTGCTCTTCAGACTCTGACTGAAATTCAAGTATTACATGTAGCAGCCTGGATCTGACAATAGTCTTTTACCTCCAGCTCCTTAGCATCAAAGGACCGCAGATACTGCTGGGGCAGAATTTCATTGAAGCCTTCAAAAGAAGCTTGTGTCTGTTCCTCAGCGCCTCAGGAAACTCTCCATTCTGCTACCAGCCTGGAAAAGACACAGAAGGATCATTTAAAACGGGCTACGCTAACCCAAGTTCATCTTTGTTAGTTTGTTTTGAAATGAACCGTAAGCTGTGTTAAGAAAAATGCTGGAAAGTTCTGGGGATAGAGCACTGTGTAACTGTATTCTAATTGTGTTCCCAACCTTCACCCTGCACAAACAATTTTAAGTTAAAACCCTATGTTTCCAACCACTCAACTATGGAAAGCATTTTAGGCTCCAATAGCAGGCAGCATCTACTCACTGTTGATATTAATGAGAGCACAGGAGTCCCTTGCTACCCGGAGGAAGAAAAAAATGCAGAGCTATATTCATCTAATATGTTCCATACTTGTTTCTGTTAATCAGGAAACTTTGCTCTGTGGTAGAAACTCCACTCTCCATTAAGAAAAGGGAGAAAAGCAGGCAGGAGACGCAAAGAACCTGAACCCAGGGAGAAGCAGATATTATGCTGAATTCAAGCCTAACCTGTCAGGAGAACTGGAATCGAAAGGAGAGATGAAACTCTGGGGAACGCAACACAGGACACAGAGTGTGACAAAAGAACATTGCTTAAGCTGGAATACGAGCTCTCCCTGGCTTCCTCAAAACCAGAAGAGAATGGTCTTCTGCAGGTACTCTCTCCTCTCTATCCCAATGAGTATTTTGCACAACTGCCAATGCCAATACGTTCCTTCTGCAAATGTCGCTGTTTCTGTGAAACCTTTCCAGATGACTCGTGACAAAAGCAATTTCTACTCCCTCATCCCTCAAAACCCTCCCACAAAGAAGCCTTCACAGATCAGATGGTAAGAAAGAGGGAATTCTACGGCCACAGCAATAAAGCGTGCAAAAAAGCAACCAACACAACCACGCCAAACCGCAGCCCGGACTCGTCCCGCTCACTGCAATCCAGACCCACTCCATCCGTACAAACCTTCATCCATGCCCACTGCCCCAGCCCAACACGGCACCGAGGTGTGCGGATCCATCGGCACCAATTCCAGCAGGGAGTCCTCATTCACAGCCCCGGAACAACAAGCACACCAACACGGCCGGGGCCGGCTCAGGCTCTGCCTCCAGGCTTTTGGGGCCGGCCGGGTGACTCCGCAGCACAGTGAGACCGTGGAGCCGCCCGGGCGCCGCCTCTGGGTGCCGGCAGCGCTGCGAGCTCCTCCCCCGACAGCCCCTCCGTGCCCCCGCACCGAGGCCCGACCCCGTTCGCAGCACAGAGCCCGCTCCTCCCGGCCCCGCTCATGGCCGCCATGCCGCCATGGCCCGGAAGTGCTCTCCGCCGCCTGCAGGAAGCACTTCCTGTCACTGTCACCTGGCTCAGGCCGGGCTGGGGCCTGGTGGGGGGGGGGCGGCTGCCAGAAAAGGACCCAAAATTCACGTCTCGTTCCATGTCTTTCCTTTCACTTTCCCTCCTTTACATTCCCTTCCTTCCTTCCTCGCCCTCGTCCCCTTCCCTTCACCACCTCCCTGTGTCCATTCCAGTGCCTGGCCAACTGTTCTGACCAGTAATACCTCGTAGTGTCCAGCCTGAATCTCCCCTGTTGCAGCTTGAAGCCATTCCCTCTGGTCCTATCATTAATGACACGAGAGAAGAGGCCGAGCCCCAGCTCACTACAGCCTCCCTTCAGGAAGTTAGAGAGAGCAATGAGGTCTCCCCTGAGCCTCCTCTTCTCCAGGCTGAACATTCCCAGCTCCCTCAGCCGCTCCTCATACGGCCTGTGCTCCAGACCCCTCACCAGCTTTGTTGCCCTCCTCTGAACACGTTCCAGGGCCTCCATGTCTTCCTTGCAGTGAGGGGCCCAAAACTGAACACAGCACTCGAGCTGCGGCCTCATCAGTGCTGACAACAGGGGGACAATCACCTCTCTGCTCCTGCTGGCAACACTGTTTCTGAGGCAGGCCAGGATGCAGTTGGCCTTCTTATTATACAGCAAAGGAATCTCCTGAAAAGGAAACCAGAATATCTGGCAACATGAAACAAAGTTCGGATTCATAAAAGACTGGCAGCAAGGCCTGAATCTCTTGTGTAATCTGTTCTTGATGTATCACATTAGCACTAGGTGGAATGCAGAAGCTTCCTGAGATGTGATAATCAAAACTTAGTCCAATGCCTTAAAAAAAGCCTTTAAGAGATTACTCCTCCTTGTCTGTTTAAAATAAACTTAGGTAGTACAAAAGGTTGGAAAATTTTTGGACAACTCCCCAGGGCCGGGGTTTGGAAGGCCGTATTGACGAGAGTCAATCAAGCTCCGGCTGCAGACGTATATGTGTGTGCCAGTTCTTTAACACAGTAGGAATCACAACTTGCTGCATGATCAAAATTCTACATATGCTACTCCTGAACCCCAATTACTTCCAGCAGTGTTAAATTACCCCTGATCTCAAAGCAGAACAAAACAACAAAATGCCACACCAATACTGAATACATAGAAACAAACAACTCCTTGGGCCTCAAGGGGAGGCTGATGCACAGGCCACGGCTGCCAGCGTGCAGCTGGGCTTCCCAGGGCAAACAGCAACACACGGTGCATCAGAAGCTGAAGGAGCCCTCAGGGAAGAGAGGCCAACTCAAGGGGCTGAGCACGGGACACCCTTCTTCCTGACGGGCTGCTTCCCCTCCTCTGGTTTCTTTCTGTCAGTCCTCAGAGAGCAAGGAGATGCTCACAGCCTGTCACCAGCACTTACGGGTTGGCTGAAAGGCCACAGGTTGGGAAGACCAACAGGAAACAGTGGAAAACATGCACCATGTCAAGGTAGAGACGTGAAGCTGACCGCTTCATCGCCCTGTGATTGCCAGCCTGAGTGAGGGACGTTCTGACCAGCTACTGAAAGAGGCAGCACCAGGTTTAGAAAGTTTGCTTCAATTTTATTGTGTACAAGAAGATTTGGCTTCTATTTATTACCCCGCCCACACCCCAAAATGAAACCCCAGTGCCCAGGATTTCCGCTTAGCAATCAGTCACTCAGCCTCCAGTCAGACCCAAGGAGAAGCCTGACCATGGGGCTACGTCACCTCCTCCCTCTCCAGTCCCAGCCAGCCCTATTTCAACCTAACCCTACACCAGGCCTGGACCTCAAGAGACACACCCTGAAGGAACACAGCGTCTCCAGCTCTTGCCATACACCAAGTCCTGCCTAGGTGAAGCCCTCTTTGCTTCTAACGCAGCACAAGCCCTTCCTGTCCAGTTCACTTCCATCATCTCCACCGTCCACGACAGGGAAAGCACGGCTGTGCCAGTAAACTGGACTGTTGAGTCAGCAGCTTTTGGTGCCACCTCCGAGGAAGCGTTGCAGGTGGTTCTGCTGTCCTTTGTAGCTTCTTGCTCAAGCCCTCATCATTGCTTTCTGCTTTCCTTCTCGGCTTTCTTCCTCAGCTGAGTAGCGCTTGCCTTGCCTCGGCAAGCTTGCTGCAAGAGGGAAAAAAGAGGCACTATTTCACTCACGCACGCTGCCAGCACAGGCTGACTTAGAGAGCTGCTCGCAAGATATCCCTGGGCTACGGACCCAAGAACAAGGAAGGACACAAAACTCACATCTGCATTGTCTGTTACCGCATGCCAAGGAAGAGTCCTCACACTCGAGCACTGCCCCACTTGCAGCTGAGGGGAGGAGGAGCTGGAAAGGACAGGTGGACAGAAAAGAAGGGAAAAGCTGAAGAGGCAAGAATCAACTTCTCCCCGAGGCAGATCACACCTTCGTGGCCACTCTTTTAGGGATGCTCACCATTCCTAATCCTAGCATTAGCAAGATGAAAATTCACCACCTACCTTTTCACGCTCCTCGGGTACGCACTGAGGGCCGTGCCGTGGCAGTGCTGCACAACACCAGTGACTGAAAGAAAGCTCGCAGAGAGCGGATCTGTTGCAGACAGTGCCAGGAGCTGTGCTTGAACAACGCTTACGGTAAGGCATGCCTACCTTGCCATGGCCACACTTTGGGAGCTCTGGGACACAGCCACGTGTTGCTCTCCTGAGTCCCAGCTCCATTTCTCAGCCACTCACGCTCTGCTCCTCCATGTTCTGCAAAGGAAAAGTCCCAAGAGGGAAATTCAGTTCATCGCAGATGACATCAAACCTCTGCTCTCAGGGCAGTCGCACTCATTGCTCGGGGTGAGCAACCAGCTGCGTGCTTACCCAAGGAGCAGCGGTTACTTTGACTTGAGTGTAGCAGCCAATGCCTGACTGTAAGTACGAACACTAACCTATGCCTAACTCTAAAATAACAACAGAAACCTATGCCTAACCCTAAAGAACAAACAGGAACCTATGCCTAACTCTAAAAAACAAACAGGAACCTATCCCTAACGCTAAAACTAAACTGAACGCTAACACTAACCTAACACTACCATCAACAACAAAGAACAGAACAAGCACCTAACTCCAACAGGGGGAAGAAGGAACTGGGGGCCCACAGAACTGGTGGAGCAACAAGGAGGAGGAGAAGAAGATGTTAAATAATGCCACCCAGCTAACGCTGGGGGCAGGGGCCGCGCAGCAGGAAAGGAGCCGAGTGCCTGGACCAGCGATGGTGAAGCTGTGACCATGCCAACGCGGGGCCTGGCACGGTGGTGTGGTGCCAGGCCAGCTATGCCGCAGGCGGATCCACATCCATGGGCTCCTCTGGAGGGGGATCCACCTCCATCGGTTCCTCAGGAGGGGGATCCACCTCCATCGGTTCCTCTGGAGGGGGATCCACCTCCATCGGTTCCTCTGGAGGGGGATCCACCTCCATAGGCTCCACATGGGTGGTGGTCACGGGGCTGGTCCAGGCATGAATGAATATGGCTCTCTTACCCCTCCTCTGCCTGGTGGTCATGGCGGGCCCCCTCCTCCTTCTCACTCCTAGGGCCCCCAGCTCCATCCTCCCGCCTGAAACAGGGAAAACTTCTACCCTAGTCCTCTTAGCTGCCGATATGGCTGCTAACTGCCACAACTGTCAGAGGTGAGTGTGTTGCGCGCGGCAGCGGTGACCAAGGTGACATGGAGAGGGTTCTAAAATGGCGGCCGCACTGCTGGCACTGGTGTTCCACATAGGATGAGGAGGGGGCTGGTAATAGCAGGACAAGGGGAAACTGATTTAAGGGACAAGGGGAAACTGATTTAAGTTGAAAGAGAGAAGATTTAGGTTGGATGTTAGGGGGAAAGTTGTTTACTAGGAGAGTGGTTAGGCCCTGGAACAGGCTGCCCAGGGAGGTTGTGGATGCCCCGTCCTTGGAGGTGTTCAGGGCCAGGTTGGACAGGGCCCTGGGCAACCTGATCTAGTAAAGGTGTATGTTTGGTGGCCCTGCCAGGCAGGGGGGTTTGTTCTTCATGATCCATGAGGTCCCTTCCAACCTGGGTCATTCTGTGATTCTGTGATACTGGTGTGTGGCTGCTTGTCCCAGCGTGCTGACCTTTTGTCTTCAAGTTCACCAACAAGACTGTAACTGATTTATGGAGGAGGCAAGTGATGGGTGCTACTGTGTGACAATCAACATCACTTTGTGGACATTTGAAAACACCTTCCTCCAGAGCTGTTCACCTCCAGAAGAGGGTGCTCAGAAGTGTTTACTGGCAGAAGATCTGGCTAGAGATTGGTACTTACACGTACCCACAGCAGCGCTCTGTGCTTTCATTTCCCTCTTGGCAGAGCAGCTCCTGCAACCCTCTTCTCCTCCAGCTTCTTTCATTGCACACAAGTCCCCAGATCTGCCTCTGCAGCCGTAAACCTTCCCAGAGAACTTGTTCTCCCATAGGGCAGACACAGTCACCCTCCTCACTACGAAGCAGCTTCAGGTTGGATGCTCTCAAACAAACAGAGATTTCAGCCTCACCCCATCACAATGCTGACCATTTCCACAAAGGAGAATCACCTTCTCAAGAGGCTCCAACTGTGCCCATGTACACAGTGTCACCAGTGGACCAGTCACCCCAGAAGTTGCCAAAGTGTGTGGTGGGACAACTCACATGGTCTGGTGATAAGGAAAAGAAACTCTGGTCCTTCTGCCCTGGTCCTGATGCTCCCTGAAAGGGGCTTCCATGCAATGCTCTACAGAGGCAGAGGACTTGCTACATTTAGAGGTGCAGAAAAACCTTTTTCTCCCCGGCTTCCCTCTTGGGACCAGTGACAACTTCTGCTAATGGAGAATGCATTGCAAGAGACCCTGGGCCACCTCCGCGGTCTGAGACCACCACAATTAAACAGTGTCACACCAACAGTGTAGGACATTGTTCTGTGATTTCCCCACGCTGGTACCCACAAACACCTATCCACACACACACACACACGATGCTTTGGGTTTGGTTTAAAGGAATCAGAAACAGCTTCTAGGCTTTAAACAGCAAATAGCCCTTAACAATCTGCAGACCCTGTAAGTCTCTCTCTTAAGTGCACCACTGCACCAGATTTGTACCCAGAGGACTGAGAGGAGTCAGCCTGGGAGGCTGATGGACTGATGTTCAAGACAGTAGGCAAGTGAGTGACAGAGACCATCACTGCACACGTCACCTTTCCAGTGGCACTGGTTTTCCTGGCAGCTGCTCCCGGGGCAGAGTAACAGCCCAGCAGGGACCTGGGATCAAGCTGTGCCACCAGACCTTACAGGGAGGTCAAAAGAAGCCAGAAGGGGAGTATTGCATGGGCAGAGCTTCCTGCTGATGCCAAAGGCTGGCACAGTCTGGAGCACACACCTCTGCCTGTTTGGCTGTTGCCCGGGCAGATTGCAGCTTGATTACAAAATCACACAGAATCACAGAGTTGTAGGGGTTGGAAGGGACCTCTAGAGATCATCGAGATCATCCAACCCCCCTGCCAAAGCAGGCTCCCTACACCACATCACACAGCTCGGCATCCAGGCGGGTCTTGAATATCTCCAGAGAAGGAGACTCCACCACCTCTCTGGGCAGCCTGTTCCAGTGCTCCGTCACCCTCACTGTAAAGAAGTTCTAAATATGATAACGAAATACAAGATAACACAATATAATATAATTGAGGCTAACAAATCAAACAAACAGGGAATGAGAGAGTCCCCGAAAACCGAGAGGCCGACTGTGAACTCTAGGCGACACGGCTGGAACGCTTCCCACTCTCCGAGAAGTTGGAGAGAAGAAGGAGGGCACTCCAGCCTGGGAACGAGAACAGCGTCCTGGTCCCGTGACTTATCATTACCCCTGTTGTTCTCTGGGATATGTAGTCTTCTTCTGTGGACTGCACATTCAATACAAGTATCCATACTTTACATGATGTTATGATGTGGAATACTGAGAGCAAAATTACAACATTACAAAACCATGACAGCCACATCAGCCCCACAGCAGCTCCTGCCCCATAGATCAGACCCACATCTGCCCCACAGAAGCTCCTGCCCCATAGATCTGACCCACATATGCCCCAGAGCAGCTCCTGCCCCATAGATCTGACTCACATGTGCACCAGAGCAGCTCCTGCCCCAAAGATCTGATCCACATCTGCCCCACTGCATCTCCTGCCCCATAGATCTGCCCCACAACAGATCCTGCCCCATAGATCAGACCGACATCTGCCCCACAGCAGATCCTGCCCAATTGATCTATCCCCCATCAGACCCACAGCAGCTCCAGCACCATAGATCCGACCCACATCTACCCCACAGCAGCTCCTGCCCCATAGATCTGACCCACATGTGCCCCAGAGCAGCTCCTATCCCATAGATCAGACACACCTCTGCCCCACAGCAGCTCCTGCCCCATAGATCTGACCCCCCTCAGCCCCACAGCAGCTCCTGCCCCATAGATCTGATCCACATCTACCCACCTTTGAAGTACTTTGGTCCTTCTCTGCCAGTCGATCGCTGCAGCATCTGGTTGTCTCCTGCTCAACACTCTGTCCTACATCCCTCCTACACAGGCCAGAAACCAAGGCACAGAAAGTATAAGGGATCCCCAAGGGTCTGAGGCATCTTCCCTGCTGGAACACCAATGGAGGACACAAGACCACAAGAAGCCAGATTCAGGCAGAGAAGCTTGAGGGTGCAGCCATCTGCATTAAGGTTGCTATGGTTTGGCGTTGCAAATACTACTCTGCCTGACTGGGGCAGGGCAGGCTTACGCAAGTGTTTAAGCAGACGTCTTTCTGGTCCTGTAGGAAGCAGCAGGTCTGAATTAAAAGGAGCAATGAGGCAATGAGTGCCCTGAGCTTGTTTCCTAAATAGAAGGCAGTGTGGGACAATTTGTGGAACAGGAATTCAACTACTGTAATGCAGAGCACTATTTTTGTCGCCTTCCAGCAGTCACCGATTAATGGAAGATTCTTGTCCTTCCCAGACTCCACTGTTGGTAACTCACATCTACAGCCTCTCTGGGCAGCCTGTGCCATTGCCTCACCACCCTCTGTCTGAAAAAGTTTCCCCCTAGTACCTAACCTAACATGTAGCCTAATTCTCCTCTCTTTATTCACAGGAGATGTGCTCTAGACCTCTAATTATCATTCTGACCTTCCTCTGGAGCTAATACAGAAGCTCTGCACCTTTCTTGTGCTGTGGGCTCCAGATCTGGACACAGTACTGCAGATGGGGACTCATGAAGGCAGAGTGGAGGGGAGCAAGAGCCTACTTCTCCATGCTGCCACTTCTCTGTGGATACAGTTGGTCTTCCAGACTGCAAGCACACACTGCTGGTTCATGTCCATCTTTTTGTCCACCAGAACCTCCAAATCGTTCTCCACATTTCTTCCATGAGGAACAGCTCCATGATCTTCCCAGGCACAGAGGTAAGGCTCACTGGCCTGTAGTTTCCCATGTGATTTCCTTCCTGCCTTTCTAAAAACTGGGAGTGATGTTTCCCTTTTCCAGACCCCAGGGACTTCTCCTGCCTTCTTCTGACAGCCATGACTTTTCAAATACGGTGGAGAATGGCTGGGTGAGCGTATCAACCAGCTCCCTCATGACTCTGGGAAGCACGTCATCCTGCCCCATGGACTTGGACATATCCAGTCTTATGAGGAGGTCTTGGACTTGCTCGTCTCTTACAGTAGGAAGGATTTTGCTCCCCTGGTGTCCACCTAAATGTTCAGAGATATGAGTGTCATTCACTTTCTAGGCTCTTCTTGTGGCTCCTTAAAGTCCAAGAAGTCTCATTTTCAGCTCTCCTTACGCTTTTACCACACAAAGTAACCTGTTCCAGTTGCTTTCTCTTGTGGAAGGACAAAGGAGATTGACAGTGCACCATAAGTCAGAATATAAACTGCTGTTATGCAGAAAATATTTCTGATTTCTTCAGTATTTGTCTGGAAGACAAAGCTCATAGAAAAATGTTCTAAAGTGTGAAGAACGAGCCCCTTTCAGGACTGAAAATGACTTCTGCTTTAGATGAATAACATGAATGTCTTACAGGCAAAAAATACTAATCTGGAAAATATGAAATAGGAGTCAGAAAAGTTCCTGATGAGCTGCACATGAAGAGTATGGCAGAGTTTCCTTAGGGTAACCATCTTCTTTATTTCCCTACAGGAATGGGTAACAAGGGCAGGAGTATGGTTCATCATTCCCTTCTTAGTTTGATGGCAGCTCCCTCTTTGTGCTGGGAAGGTAAATAATGATGGGAGAGACCCCTGGGTTTTGGTGGGACATGAAATATCTGTGGTCACAGCAGGTATGTGTCAGCTGTCACAAGGCAGACATACACAGGTAATGCAGGGTAAATTAAACGAGAGCCTGTACAATGAATATGATTAAAAACTGTGTAATAACAGCTCAACAAGAAAACCACTTGAAAGAAAGCAGGGGATCTGGCAGTGTGAATATATGCTAATTATAGAATGGATATTTGGCTGACGTTAGTAAGAATGTGCAATGTGTAATTTTTATGTGTCAGATAAGTACAATAGGCTGTTTTCTATGTTTAAGAGACCCTGACACTTGGGTCTCCAGGCTGTCTCCCCAAGTTATTCCCTAGTGTGCTTCACAACACTAAGAATGTGTAACTGGATCATTCTCTTAGCCCTCTTGCGTTGCTAAGTGTGAGATCCTCTGTTCAGAATTGGATTAGCTATCAATGAGTGATGCACAGATGCTATGGCAGACCCACAGTCCTTCCACTTCTGCCCTCCTACTGCTGACCTGTGAGCGCAGATGTACTGTTCTATAAGATGCTTTAGAGAGCTCAGGCTTAGCCAGTTGCTGCACCCACAGAAAGGCAGAGGGAAGGGCTGAAAGTCTGTGGTGACAAAGCTGGGCTGCTGAGGGGCTGATTTTCAGTTCTGTCACAGAAATCCCAGGGCCATTTGCAGTCCTTCAGGCAACTGCCCATTTGTAATAGGCTGACAAACTTGTCTTGTGCGTCACATCTGTTCAGGCTGCAGAATTCTTGGAGCAGGGTTCATTTCCTATGGAGAAAACCTCACTCTGTTTGGGTCTCTCCCTTTGTACAAAGAAAGGAAAATGACAGCAATCAAAATGATAAACACAAACATAGGACCTTGCTTAGTTAGGATGTGTTTAACAGTCAACAGCAGTGTAACACTTATTCCTCAGGCAAAGAAAATAAGAAAACGAGCCATCTGGGCTTGTCTCTTCCCAGTTTTGAATGAGGCAACAGCATTAATCTTTTATTCCCTCCATTTTGGGCCTGGTAAACTTGGAGTTCTGAGAGATGTGGTTTTTGGTGAATAGATGTGGCCTTCAGTATTCTCCTTTTACTCCAAAGTCTGAATCTCTGCATTCCCCCATATCACATTAATGCTTTCTTTCCCCCTCCCCCCTCCCAATAAATAAATAAATAAATAAAAACAAAAATTAATAATAATAAAAAAGCAAGCTCTCAGCTTATGAAGAAATAGCTGACAACAACCTTCTGGACAAAGCGTTTTTATGGAGTACAGTTCATATTTATAGGGAAAAAAGATCCAGAACTTTGTGCTCTGTAGTCTCCCAGTACCATATCCCACACATGCTAACACACCCTTAGGACAAAGATTACAACTGGAAATAATGCTGTGGCAGTTATCCTCCACCCTGATAAAACTTCATCCATTGATGAAAAAGGTGTGTTCCACAAACTAGTGCTCATGCCATGTGGTTCCTATCAGTGGGAGAAAGTAAGGGGGAAAGCTAGAAGGTACTGTTCACATTAAGGAAATACAAGAGAAGATTTTTTTTGTTTTCCTGCACAGAGGTTGCCTTGCTTAAGCTTTATTCTGCTATGGAGGAAATGCATACACTTTTCTTCCTCATTTTCCCTTGCTAACAGAGGGAAAAGTCTGACAAGAAGAGTTATTGTCACCTTCCTCATCCTTACTACTTGCTGACACTGGAGAAGAAAATCCTCTGGGGACTACATGGCTTTGTTTCTTGGCTGTCTACTGTGCAGTTGTCCCTTCTCTTCACTTTCTCATTTCCTTAAGGTAACATCAAGCTGATGTGTGCAGCCCACCAATAAAAGTCTGTGGAAGTAAGCCTTTCTCAGGAGGTGCTGTGCTACTGTCCTCACTCATTTGCAAAGTTCCCTCTCCATTCTTTAGCATAATCTCCAGGTGGGAATGGCAGGAGGCAGTTACAGAAGGAACTGCCAGACCCCAAAGCAGAGCTGGTGCAGGAGGGTACCACACAGCCATGACTTCAGGTTGGGAACTCAGAAGACCATCATACTTGAGCAAGGAAGAGTCCCTTTAAATAATGAGATGTGCAGAAACACCAATGAGTAGAGAAATAAAAAATCTAGCCTTTTCAGTTTATCATATTGGCTTATAAGTTGTGAGAAATCTATGCTAGTTCTTTGAGAGGGACAGATTTTGTTTCTCTACTTTTCAGCTTACATTTGCACCACTGAGTTACTGATGGAAAAGGAATGTTACTTATAACAAAGATAAGCTTTATCTACTGATTGCTTTAAATAAACCCTCATTCCTTTCAGCTTTCACAGCTTGTAGTCTGTTAATCCCGTCAATCATTGACTTTAAATGTAGGAAATATGTAGTAAATGCATGTCAAGCTCTCTCAGTGTGTGTCAGAGAATCCAGCCACAAGCCTAAGAACAAGTAGGGGCCCTAGCCTTAAAAGAAACTGGGGGTGGGGAGTCAAACCACATTTGGGCCACCACCACAATAAATAAAATCCAGGCAAAATATGGGTGAACCATGGGCTGACAGATCAGCCTCAAAGGGTTAAAGTAAAGGGGTCAGCCAGGTTGGATGGCCCTGTTCTAACCTGACCTGCTGGGTAGCAGCGCTCCCATGGCAGGGGTTGGGTGGGCCCTGAGGTCCCTTCCAACCCAACTATTCTGTGGTTCTATGATCCTTGAGAGCCCCTTCCAAATCGGGATATTCCGTGATTCAATCTCGTGTGCTGAGCGCTCCCTCTGCTGGCACACACACATAGCTGGATTTTTCCCTACTCAGGCTGGGAAAAAAACGTGCCAGTGGAGCTGATGAAATGAAAGAGGTCATCGAAACAGAGCCCGTGGGGACTTGAAGGCTGAGCTTACCTTTTCTTCTTGGTACAGTTAGCGATCAGCGTCGTTCATTACCTTCAGCACCATGCAGATAGCGCCTGTATTTTACACAGGCCTTAGAGCTGGTTTTCTTATTAACTGGAATGGCCAGTAAAAGAATCTGAAGTTTTTCTTCAGTTTCTGATAACAGGGCAACAAGTTTGTTTAGTCACTTCTTTTTTACAAAAGCTGTGACCTGAGGAACGGATTTATAAGCAGAGCATTTCTACACTCATGTAAAAATCCTGTGGAATGCAAATGTCCAGAAGAATTTTAGCACCCACTGTGGGGTTTGTCCTTCCAGTGCAGAGCAGACTGGCACATTGTTCAGCCTTGTCTGTTTAGAGCATAAAGTCCAAGAATGGCACCACATGAAAGTTTGTAATGCAAGGATCAAGTACACCTCATAGTCAGCACCATCAGCTCCCACAATATCCCACAGCACAGCACTGAGGACCTGAGTGGAAGGTGGTGGGATACCTGTCTATGTTCCCATGATGCTGCCTCTAGGACACATGCTCATCCCTGGATAAGCAGTATAGCAAAAACACATCATCAGAAAACAAAGATTCCATCTTTCTGTTTTTCCTTGTCTATTGCTACTGAATTTCTTGTTCCATTGGGCTCGAATCCATAATGGCTTATATATGGATATGACAGTCCTGTCCTCTCTCCCCTCTAAACATGTGTACAACCACACAAGCAGCCAGACACAGCCCTGACACAGTTGCCATTCACAATCACTATCCCCCAGGGCAGCACAGTAAGCTTTCATCCCACAGGATGAACTACCGCTTTAATGGAGAGGGGAAAACACAGGGGGCAGCCAGAGACAGCTTTGTTCTGCTCTGGATGCATCTCCAGCAAAATCACATTCAGTTAGGTGGCATACATCTCACAGTAACAGAGGGCAGTTTGCTATCTGCAGAAAAGGTGAAAACCAAAAGAAGTATTATCCACAAAACATAAAGAAATACTGTTATATGTCTTCTCTTTGAGTCATTATACACAGTCATTACAGAAAAAATGTTCTCCTTGCTGGGCATTGCAGCAGGATTTAGTTACGTCTTCTCTTAGAGATCCACATCTTATTCATGCTTACACCATGTCAAGTCAAAATGAGGACGGGCATTTTGTAGATGCGTGGTATGAGAGGCCAATATTCTCTTAGTAATGCTTTCCTCCCAAGGTTTGAAGGCAGCCTTTTCCAGCCTCATTTCAAATACTGCATCACATTTAAATCCCAGCTTTCCTAACACAGATGCAATGTTAGGAAGCCATGTGAGGAAAGACAGGGATGGCTTTAAGTCTCTAAATAAGAAGAAAGAGAATCATCATCAAGGAGGCTGACTGACTGAAAAAGAATGTGCTTTTCCAGGCCATTTCTGAAGGTACAGCTGAGGGCTAACCCATAACAGTTACTTTACTTGTTGAATAACATTTTTATGTATGTGTTTTATGTTTTGCTTTTTGTCACTTTGCCTCATGTTTAATTGCTCTGTTCCAAAGTTTTGCTGAAGGGAACTGAGGAATGGTTTGAATGGCAGTAAATGTGGATATCACAGATCCAAAACATGGCCAGAACTCAACATTGTAAAAGCTGCGATTTGACCCTCGCTCAACAAATACTTTGTACATTTAAACAGGCAAAAAAAGAACCAGCTTTAAACTGAGATGAAACCACAGATCAGAGATGAACATTTCATTAAATACTGGACAAAGCAGTAGAAACTCTTGCTCTCTTCTTGTTTGCAGATCATGAGAGTTCAGAAAAGCCCATGGAATTATATCTGATTTATAATCTGATTTATAAGCAGCACTGCATTGAGACAAGATGGGGATGAAAGGACAGAGCACAGCTCTGGTGAAAAGGGCTGGGCATCACCTTGGGGTGATCATTGTGACTCCATGTTGGGAGTGGCCGAAGCCCCCATCACAAACACGTGCCATCACAATGACACCCCATCAGAACCCCCAGGGTGTTCAGAAGGATTTCACTTGCCGAGTGGCACAGCGAAAACCGCTTTGTCGCAGAAATGTCTGCAAGGACAAACTTCAATTGGACTGAGCAAAGACGCTCCCACCCTGCAAGAGGTGGTCAAGGATCGGCTCGTGATGCTGCTCACTCCCATGTCCGTCTTTAGCAATTGAAAATCTCCTGTACCTTGCTGTCTTTCAAGCGCAAGGTGATAACAACTGACTCTTCTCCTTTGCCTTTTGCAGCCTCTCGTCAACTG
This sequence comes from Coturnix japonica, assembly GCF_054131305.1. Taxonomy (NCBI): domain Eukaryota; kingdom Metazoa; phylum Chordata; class Aves; order Galliformes; family Phasianidae; genus Coturnix; species Coturnix japonica. The sequence goes on from NC_140672.1 coordinate 26,688,549, forward strand.
GAACCCAGAGTTCGGAGGAGAGAGCTCTCGGCTCCTCGAGCAGCGCAGGCCGAGATCTGCCCGGAGAAGGAGAGCCGAGACGGGCCCCTGCTGCTGCTCCTGCTGCTGCTGCTGCTCCTGCTCCCGCAGGGGCTGCCTGCAGGCAGCGGGTCCGGCAGCCGGCACCCAGGCGGCTGCAGCCAGGGGACCCCGGCCTCCAAAGTGCCGAAGGAGAAACCGCAGCCGACGCCGAGCTCGAGCCTCTCACAGCCAGCCAATGCGTGCTGCAGCAGCTTGGGGAATGAACCAGCCTCTGGACCCGTCCCTGCTGCCTCCAAACAGCGGCTGGAGCCCTGGAGACATTTGTACTTCCTTGTCGTTCACCGCTTCATCTTACATGGGAGACAGCTTGCCACGCAACCCAGCACTGCAGGAACTTCCCTGGCGCCCAAGAGAGCAAGAGCAGCGTGCTCCTGAGGCCGGCCTGCTTTTCCACTCCTTATCGCTCACGGTGAACATACAGCATGAAGTCACGGTGATGCCAGAGGAGTGGGAGCCTTGGGAGGACCCGCAGCGCCCACCTTTCACCAGCTCTGTCTGGGTAGAGGAAGGCTGCTGGCTGCGCACCGATGAAGATGACAGTGATGAAGATGACGAGTGAGCGCCCTGCACTGGGGTCATGTCGGCGCCCGCATAGTGGCCCGAGGTGGTAGTGGATAGACCGATAGTTATAAGGACAGGTTGTTTCAATAATAAATCGCTTCAGTTGTCACTTCAGTTTGGTCATTCAGTCCTTTCCTTGAGGGCGAGATCTCAGATGCGATTTTAATTTTGCCAGTGAAAACGTGCAAGGCTTTGGCTTGGTTGAACGAGGTGTACTCCCGCAGGGAACTCATCCCGATACTTCCATCACCCGCCCCTCATCCCGCCCCGCTCGGCCCTGGCTCCGCCCGGCTCCCCGGGCCGCGGCTGCGCGGAGGGCGGTGTGAGCGGGGAGCACGTCCCGTGCCGAGCCGACAGCCGCCCCATGGCCGTGCCACCATGCTGCCCAACACTGGGTAAGGCGACCTGGGCTTTCCTCCTTCCTTCGTCGGGGCCGCGAGCTCCAAGCCACAGGAGCTGCCGGGGCAGAGCTGGGGCCGGGGCCGGGGCCGGGGCCGGGCGGAGGGACAGACGCGTGCTCCGCAGCCCCTTGAGGGCGATGGGACGTGGGGTGGAGGCCGCGGCCGGGCACGGTGGCCCTGGAGCGGCTGGGTCGGACCCGGAGTCCCGCTCGGTGCTGTTTGCTCACGGGCCGAGCTGTGTGCACATCCGGAGGGCAAAGTGCGGCTGTGGGTGTGCTGTGGAATCTGAATTGAGTGACTGCTGCGGCGTTATTTCTGCACTGCTAATGAACGGGGACATACGTTGACCTTATTCGTTCCCGTGTGTTGCAAGCAGTAGTCATGAGATCCTGTACGAGTGCAGAAAGCGCCCACGGTGCAGCCTGTGGGCTGCCCTGGTTGCAGCCGTGCCTGCTGCAAAAGGAGCCCACCTGCATGATTCTAACTCCCTGAACCTGTCCAGTTAACATTTCTCTTACCCCTTAGGCTGTTCAACCATCCAGACTATTATGTATTTACTTGGATACAAAAGTATTTTGAGAGATGGTAATGAAAGCCTTGCTAATGTGAATGGTGTCAGCTGTTATCACTTTGGCCTCAAATCCTTTCATTCTATCACAGAAGTCAATCAGGTTCACCAGGCTTGATTTTACCTACTGAGATTGATGATGCATTGGAACATGCTGCCCAGGGAAGTGGTGAAGTCACCATCCCTGGTGATGTTCAGGAAGGGTTTAGATGTGGCACTGAAGGACATGGTTTAGTGGCCATAGTGGGGATGGGTTGAAGGTTGGACTATATTGTCTTTTCCAACCTTCCAAGTTCTAAGATTACCTCTCATCTATGGCTAGTTTCTCATGTCCTGGTAAACCATGTTCCTAAGCAAGGCACTACCAGTGTCTGCTCTCACTGAATCACCCATGCCACTCAGCAACGCCTTTCCCTTGTTCATGCTCTTCCTACCCACATTATAGCAGATAAACAAGTTGCCACTGGCTTCCCTTGCAAGTCTCAGCTGCAGGTGAACTTTGGTTCTCCTCACACTGTGCTGATATGCTCATGCAATATTCCCAGTTCCTTTTTATCTCACTGGTGCTTCCACTCTGTGTGACACCTTTGTACACAGGGGCTCAGTCACAAGTCGTTTGCACAGCTGTGTCAGCCTGCTGGTTGGTTGGACAGACTTGTGGGGATTTATTGGGTTAAATGCAGTTACTTGCAAACTGAGTTTTACTGTGAAAGCCTTAAGGAAAATCATGGTCATTTTTGAAAATCTGATTTTTGGCTCTTGTCTTTGGCACCCTGCATTGGGATTGTGATCCTGGACTTTGCCTTTACAGCGTGTTGAGCTACTGGTCCTCTGTGTTCAGAGGGCCAAAAGAATTAAATTACAGAGAGCTGCACTGAGTATCAAAACGTTAGAATTGGTTGGTTTTGTTGTTTTTAGAGGTCACTCCTTTTCTGCTTTTGGAGAATGCAGCAGTTCTGTTGTGGGCAGCCTTGGATTATTGTACAAAAAGTCTTCAGTGGTGGTGAAAGGCTTTTCTGTAGCTTTATCCATTTATTCTGTATTTTGGGTCTGTTTTCCTTGTAAAATGTTGAAGGCAGTTGCCTCTTGCTAAGACTGCAGTGATTGTTTTTGTCCCCAAAGAAGTCACTGAGTTCCAGATTTTGCTTGGTTCCCCCTCTTGTTTCCCCTCTACCTCCTTCACATCTTCAGGAAACTAGCAGGCTGCACGCTCTTCATCACTGGTGCGAGCCGGGGAATTGGCAAAGCCATTGCTCTGAAGGCTGCCAGGGATGGTGCAAACATTGTGATCGCTGCCAAGACAGCAGAGCCCCCTCCTAAACTATCTGGGACTATCTACACAGCTGCAGAAGAGAGTAAGTTGTAATCAGGGTGGGCTTCAGACTGTGGGCTGTGTGTGTGTGTCATTGCTTAGTTCTTGCGTATGAGTGGGAAACTGCTCTGACTCTCCTAGCTCCCATTCAGCTTTAAAAGAATGAGCCCAAGTGCTTCTCCTGCCTCCCAGGAATTCTGTGAGGTATTGAAGTTTGATGTTAATGAATACACATGTGCATAAAGGTAAAAATGTTATGTTAATTAAAATGTGTGGTGAGCCATGTACATTCTCAGTGTTAGGATTTTGTTGTGGCATCCCTATTCATTATGCAGTATGTAAAAGTCAGAGTTTGAAAGGTGTAATTTTTAATGCATTCACTGAATGAGAAAATCTCAGTAGTCAGTTTGTGCAGTCTGAGAGACAAATTCTAAGTGTGCTTTTTTCTGATCACGCAGTTGAAGCAGCTGGAGGAAAGGCATTGCCATGCATCGTTAATGTGAGGCAAGAAGAGCAAATTATCAGCGCCGTGGAGAAAGCTGTGAAGACATTTGGAGGTATGCTGAGGGGCAGGGGAGTCTACCAAGCAGATTATTCAATGAAGAAGAAGAGGAAAGAACAGCCTAACCTGCTTTACTCCTGTTTTTTCTTATTTCACTGCTAATGTGAGGTGACTTACTTTAAAACCAGGGATTGATATTTTGGTGAACAATGCAAGCGCCATCTCTTTGACCGGCACTTTGGAAACAGAAACCAAGAAGGTCAATCTTATGATGGATGTCAACGTACGAGGAACCTACCTCACGTAAGTGCTGAGGCAAAGCCATTTTGACAAAATGTTTAATGCTGTCTCAGTTTGTCTGAGATCTTGGTGCAGAGAGTAATAATAACTAAACGCATATATACTGTATTATTTTTCAAATGTGGTTTTAAAAATGAGATAAATATGTGAGCAGAAGGTAAGAAATATGGGACTAGATGATTCTCTACACTGGTAATCTGGCTTGTTAGCACATCATGTTTTACTCCCTTTCCAGAACTATTACAAGGAGACTATTGCTTCCGAACATCTGGAATATCTGCTTTAGTAGAAGTTGCTGCACAGCTTGGAGGATGCAGCCCAGCTGTTAGACATGAATGCTATTCCTGAGATAAGTGAGATAGGACAGGTTTTTTTCTGTTCTTTTCATCAGTTAAATACTTGACTACAAGGGAAGGGTTTCAGCTCACCATTGGACCTTTGTGAAAGTGAAACTACTGCTCTGCTGTAGTGGTAAATGTTCTGTAAAATAAGAGATGACTGTCTTGCTTGATTCCTCTCTTCCAGGTCTAAAGCGTGCCTTCCCCACTTACGGAAAAGTAAGAACCCCCATATCCTGAACCTCAGCCCACCTCTGAATATGAAACCCACGTGGTTCAAAAATCACTGTGGTAAGTAGCATCCATTGCCTTTGCTGTTATGTGTTGAGAAATGTGTGAGTAACTAATGACGTGTGCAGGAGCGCCAGCCAAGAATTCCAGATATTGTGTTTTTAGTGCTCACAAGAGACTGACAGGAATGGTTCCTCAGAGTGTTTTGCACTGAAAGAAAAGGTGAAAGAAAATTGTTTTCTGATAAAACACAGTACAAATCTCATGCCCCTAGCGTGGCCTTTATATTTCCAAGAAGGTTCTGCACGTAAGAGTTAAGAGTTTTTCATAGGATTTCTTAATACTACACCATGTTTTCTATTCCCAATAGAGATAGGAAGGCAAAATCTTTTTTTCTCTATGCTTCCACATTTGATTTGATAGCGATAAAGCTCATTGCTGTCTTTTTAAATAGAAATTATCTTTGAGGAGTGAAGGAGGCCCCATTTGCGTCTTTGGGCTAGAACATATGTTGCTCATCTTAAACCTGTGGATTATCTTTTAAACTTCAACACTCGGAACATGGTTAAACTCCTCTTGCAAGTCCATGTTCCTTCTCTGCAACATCCCCTTCTCAGAGTATACAAAAAGGATTTACAGCGTGCTTTTTTCCTTTTTTTTTTCCCTCCCCAATTCAATACTCATGTAAAAGGGTCAGTTTGTATCTGAAGGGGGTGGTAGGAGCTGGGAGAGTTTCTGTACTCTAGGAAGATGATGCTTTGACCCCAGAAAGTTGATTTTTCCGTGACTTACATCCTTCAAAAGTAAAATTCTATGTGTAGACTAAATATGTATCCTACTAAATATGGGATTTTTGTGTGCTTTTTGTAGCCTACACAATTTCTAAATATGGCATGTCCATGTGTGTCTTGGGAATGGCAGAAGAATTTAAAGGAGAAGTTGCTGTCAATGCTTTATGGCCTAAAACAGGTGATTATTTTGAATTTTTGTGTTTTGTCCTATACAGGTGGTCTTATTTAGGACTGATTCAGGACACCGAGCACTTCTGTGTATTTTTTTGTGATCAAAGATGTTGTGTGGGTATTGGCTTTCTTTCCTAGTTCTCACTGTTGCCTTCCTATTTTCACTTAAACTTGCCTTCAGCCTGAGCACATTCTGCTTTTTCTCCTGTCTTGTCACTGCTCCTTTCAACATGACTCAAACTTTGGTTTGCACACCATCCCTGAGTAGTATTGGACATTTATGTTAATATTTAGAATCCCCAGCTAGTTAGATTGCCAGGAAATAGATGAAGCTGACAAGATATGTACCTCTGTAGACGTAAAAAAAAAAAAAGTTTTGGCTGAGTGGGAAATCAATTGCTTTTTCACACAACCATCCAACACTTCTTGCAAGTCACAGCACACTGAAGGGCCGCATAGCAGAAAAATAACTTGGTGTGCCCATCTTATACTAGCTCCAGTTTATTGTCCATGGGTCAGTGAGGACCAGGGCTGTTGTTGAAGGTTTGGTAGCTGCTGAACAAAGAGACCAGTGTCTTGAAAGCATTAGAAGCAGTAAGTGAGCTTTCAAAATTTGTATGTATCAGTGTTTCCTTGATGAAAACTGTTCATGTTCTGAAGTATAAAAGTTTGTAATGTTCAGTCTAGGAAGAAAAATGTTGTTTTGAAAGGTTTATCTGCCAAAACAAAAGTTAACTACTTTAGAGAGTGAGAGAGGTGACTTCTGTAGTATCTACATTACAATTACAAAGTTTTTAATTTAAAGAACATCATATATATGTGATCAGCTTCAATGCTGGAGATTGACACTGTGCTAGTATGGTTCTATTGGTTCATCCAGCTCCTTGAAACAAGAAAATATGCTGACAGTGAGATGTTACGAGCTCTTGATTTAACTAAAAGTGAAAGAGGTAGCCTGCCAAAAGGATGTAAGAGTGTGAATGAGTAGTAGAGGTACTGCAGGGTCAAAGTGGAAGATGCTGTATGTATGAATTAATGGAAAACCAGCAGCACTTTGTATGAAATAGATGGAAGGATGTGCAGATTGCAGGACAGTAGATGGTTTTTCATATCAGTCTTTGCCCATAGTTTTGCTATATTTAGAACAATAATAATTGGCTGTAATGTGAAAGTAGAGGAGCATAAGCCAGGAAAAGTTTGAGTTTGTGCTATTGGGTTTCTCATCTTTAACTTAGAGTCACTTTGTTATCTCACAAGTTATTGTGGGGCTAAAATTGAGATTTTCAGTATGGTAATGGCTGCAGAAAATGTTAATTGCTGATGCACGTTCACTTTGAGAAAGATAGTTGTCCTGTTAGTTTTTCATGTCCTGAATAAAGCCAGAGGAAGTCTTTGTGTGGAAAGTATTGATAGAAGCATTGAATAATATGAATATTACAAGGAGTTCTTCCCTTTATTCCTCTTTTGGTTCCTTTAATACTTTTCAAGTAAGGGAATCTTTACACTTTGAGGATTGTTTGCTGGTTGACCATTCTTTGCTGGTTGATGGTATTTCACAGTTTAGTCTTCTCATGATTTACTTTCATGTGAGAGGAGAATAAAGTTTATGCATTTGCCAAAGAGATGAGTATGTGATGTCATTAGTGTTAAACTTGTAATTTCCTGTCCTCTGAATTTTCCAGCCATACATACAGCTGCTATGGATATGCTGGGAGGATCCGGAATAGAGAAGCAGTGCAGAAAAACTGACATAATTGCAGATGCTGCATATTGCATTTTAACAAAGCCGAAAACTTTCACTGGAAACTTCATTATCGATGAAGTTCTACTGAGAGAAGAAGGCGTTAAGGATTTTGATGTCTATGCAATTGCACCAGGTAAAAGAGATCTTTAAAATGAGAAGTTTGCGAAGGAAGGAAGGCCATATGGGGAATATGGATATATTCCTTTGACTCAGTCAAAAGATGCTTTGCCTCACGTTTGAGAATGTGGATTCTGGGAAAGCACATAATAGTCCACTGAGGCTCTAATAATCAATGCCTATATAAATATATATATATATATATATATATTAAACCCATTAGCAAAAAGAAAATAGACCTGCACCACAAGCGCATGTATTACTATTTACCAAATAGTGAGATAGTGTTTCTTCATCTTCAGATGTTTCTGACTGAATTTGTAAGAGGCTTCTGGGTCTGATTTTAAATGTACCAGAACCTAAACATGTCACCTCGTCTTCTTTCAACCTGTAGTTCATTTACTGGTAAATTGAGGTGCTGTTGCCTTCAGAATGGATTCCTGTTTGTGCTGTTCACCCTTACTTGGGCTTACTGTTATTGTTCAACTCCCCTTTAGGTCACCCCCTGATGCCTGGCTTCTTCTTGGATGCTGAAACTGACATGACAGCCACATAATCAGAAGGCCGTGGAAGGGCAACCTCTGCATGTACATGTCGATTATTTGTGATGATAATGAATGCCTCCTCTATTTCAAGTTACTTTTGGACTACATTCAAGCTATGTGGCAAAATCTCTTGTATTTGGGCTGTTTGATTTATGGAAGTGACTTTAGTGTCTGCAACTTTCACAGTTCATAATCAGCACCTTGTTTTGAACAACCTTTTTGCTTTTTACCACCAGAGTTAAGTGGTATGAAGATTATGAGTAAATATTGCTGTAAAAAAATCACAAGCAATCAGCACATTTTGCAGGAGTGTTACATCTTTCTTGCAGTGTGAGAACTTGAGAAGCTTCTATTCCTACATGAAGTTCTCACAGTCGTACATGATGTGAATGTCTACAAGATGAAATACAAGAGAAGTTGTTTTTTTACAAAAGCATCAGGTTCACTTTTTCAGAATAGTGATGTTTCTATTGGAGGGCAAATAGGAATACTGAATATGTTTTATAGGAGTGCCAAAACAAATATAGGAAAGAAAGAGGCTAAGTTTGAAAAGAGCCCAGTTCCCTTGAAAACACTATTTGTGAGTGCGCACTTAGACTTTTCTGCCAGGAACTGATACTGCCAACTGCCCAGATCTCCAACACAGTAGCAATTCACTGAGTAGAATAATTATTTCCTGATACACTGACCTTCTGCATGGCTTTTAGGGGCTGCTAAGCATTACATGCCTTATAAATTGCAAATGCTCTTTCTTAATGTTAAATGAGCACATTCACTGCAGTGTAGAAAGTTGCTGATTAAAGTAGTGAATTGATTCACACCTTAGAAGCTTTTGCAGAAGAACTGCTGAAAACATATATATTCTTAGAAAGATAAGTGAGATAGAGCGTTCCAGCATTTTACAGAGAATCCATCTATTTCTTTTAGGTGCTTCACAGGCATCAGGTGGAGCCAAGCTTAATAAAGAATCAGCTTCAGCGGGGCCTGTTGCAGAAACATTCAGAGTTATTCAGGGAGAACTCAATAAAGAAACAGTGAAATCCACGCAGGGCATCTTTCAGTTTGAATTGTCAGGTAAGACCATCACTTGTAAAATTCTCAAATGCTCACTTTTCTAGCAAGAGTCAGTCTGTATTTTCACATGTAAATACTTATCTTTTATAACTGGTCTAGGAACAGGGACATCTTTGGGTGTGCTCTATAAGATGCTGCCTTTCAGAGCCAACTTCAGCACATGTGGGATTTACCCTGCTGCTGTTGTCACAGGGAGATGCTTTCTGCATCAGCAGCATGTGCTGCTCTTTTGGGGACTGTGGTGTGTTTTCCTGGTGTTTCATTTCTGCTGTGTCACCCTGCTGGCCGTGCTGCACAGGGTCAGCATGGTAGTTCTGTTCCAAACCCCTGCTGCCTCCAGCTCCACCAGCAGCCACTGCCTTGTCCCCTGACACTGTGGCATTGTGGGGCATCTGCTGGGGCTGACCTTGTCTGCACAGAGAGCGCGGGGCAGCTTCTGGCACAGCACCTCCAGCATGTCTAGCACGAAGATGGGAGAGAAAAGCAGGCGGGGGTAGCAAAGGGCAGGGCACATCAGTCCTTGTGGTGCTGCCACAGGTTCTCCCTGTTCCACTCAGGTGATGAAGGAGGCACTTGGTACCTTGACCTGAAAACCAGCAGTGGGAGTGCTGGGTTTGGGAAGCCTCCTGCAGCAGCTGATGTTGTGATGAGCATGTCAAGTGGCGACTTTGTGAAGATGTTCACTGGTGAGTAACAAACGGGTTTGGCAGAACTGAGGCAGCTACTGGTGGCAGGAAACATCTTGCTGATGGATGAGCTGACGGGCTCACCTCTCTTTGTGGTCTTGGAATTGGATGAGCTGTAGCTGGAAGTGCATGGCCTTTAAATTCCCTTCCAACGTAAGTCACTCTGTGAGTCCATGATTTTATAATAAAAATATCTACTGCTTTGTTCAGTAGCTATTGAACTTTTCAGAGTGTAGCTTCAGAAAGCATCCAGTCAATCTGTTGAACCTCTTTTCTGATGCTTTTACAGTAGAACTTGGTAGCAAAGTAACTACTCTATGATATCGCAATCTCCAGTTCCTTTCCTTTTCCTGATGATTCTGTGTCTTCTTTTTAGGTAAACTAAAGCCAACCATGGCCTTCATGTCAGGAAAATTAAGGATTAAAGGTAGCATTGAAGCTAGAGAAGATGCTGACGCAGTTTAATGCTAAACTGTGAGGGAGAAGCTGTACCAGCAGAACATCCAGCCTTTCTTTTATAATAGCAGTGCTACATTTTAAAACGATAATCTACTTTTTTCTCTTTTTTTGTGTGTATAACAACTGTGGATAAAATGCTGATCTGTTAGAGAAGATCTAATTTAGTTTTATTAAGACTGAAAGGTGTTTGTGATTAAACAACTCCTTCTTGAGAATACTTCTATTATGTAACTGGTGTTTTCCTTTCTTACACTCCTTTGGAGCAATGCAACACACCTGAAGTGGGTTTTCTTTTACATATTTGCTTGCATGCGTGCATGTCCCATAAGAAGTCTGGGAGGAGCAAATATCACCTTGCAGATCTTCACACAAACACACCCCCAGCCCAGACTGCCACAAACAAGGTAATCCCTCCCACAGCACCTGCGTGCAGCACCAGAAGGTTTAAACTACAACATGTTTACAGGCACATCACCTTCCCTCTTTAGCATGGAAAGAATGGAAACTCATGAGAAAAAGCACAAATGCTCTCTAAGTGGACAAGAGCACAGATCCTCCTCCTGGTTCAAGAGCACGTGCAAAGCCAGAGGTAGCAACCTCACAGTGTTGCCAACAGAACTGCTCAAAATGTAGGGCATTTTACTCCTAAGTATGTAGAGAATATTTCAAGACTTAGAATTTATTTTCTAACTCGTGCAATGGTCAAATAGTTTATAGTCTTCAAAGCCTGTGCTCAAACAAAATTATTTGTGCTGTAAAGGTTCCATCCCTGTTGAATTCTGGTAATAATACAGAGAATGTTGAATTCACTTATGCACTCTGCAGTCCCAGCGCCATGAAAAACATGAACGAACTTTCCTTTTGAGGTGACAGCTTGCCTGTGGCTGTGTGGTTGTTCCCACACTTGGCTACATTATGCAATACTGTATGTGTAATGCTGGTTGCAGCAGTGCAATCAGGAAGTATGCCTTAGGATTGCCAGGGCTGTTACATCTGGAAGGAGATGTAAGCAGATGTGGCTTGTTCTCATCTAGATAAGATGAAGAGTATTGAGGGGATAGTGCAAGAAAAAGAATCTTTCAAAAGCAGTCAAACAAGTGCTTTGCTGCATGACCTGAAAGGGTGATGGTACCAGATTGTCTTGGTGTGAGCACATGGTAAGATTTTTGTGTTAATAACTAAAGACCGTTAGATACGCTGCTGTTCTCTGAGCTGAATAAACATCAGCTGGCGGTACCTCATGTATGAGCAGAGGATGGGTGAGAAGGTGGTGTGTTTGGAAACTGGGAGAGCTGTTTGGAACTGAGAGCTTAAAGGAGCAGTAGTAGGAGTGTGAATGAATGCTCTCTGTTCTGCACTAGGATGGATGTGTGACCAGCATGACATACCAATCTTCCACTCCCAAATCATGCTTTCCTGGAGGGCCTTCAAAACACTCTCACTGAGCCAAAAAAGACACTTTCTGGGCAGGGAAGGTCCCCAGAATGCCCATAGCCCCACCTGAGCACCTGACACTGGCACTCTGTGTCTGCCTCACTGAGCCTCTTTGTATTTTCACCTCTGCCCAGCATCATGTAGAAGGGCTGCCAAGGGCTGTGTGCCTGCGTGCTCCCCTTGTGACAGCATTGTGTTGTAGGTGCCAACAAAGGGAAAGCACGGACAGTGCAAAGTAGCTGATAATTGCATTAAATGGGACTGTTTTGGCAGCACTTTGATTGTGTGCTGAACATACCTACACGGATCTTCATTAATTTAGGGGCTGAAGAGAGGCTGCAGCTCATTGCACAACATTCAGAGGTTCCCTCCCACATGCAAACACATCTTTTGAAAAGCCAAGCCTTGATCTCATTTGAGGTACCTTAGAAAATTTAACTGCAGTGGATCTGCTGAAGCTGAATTATTTGTGGAGAGAACATATTACATGTCTTCCCTTAGATCTAGTCACTACTTATCTCACATGTGCTGTTGTATTAGACAGAAAAAGCACAAAATGGTGTACTTCCTCTTGTTCCAAAGGAAGTGACAGTCGTTATTCTTTCCAGCAAATGTAATTGCATCAATTGTTTCTCACACAATACTCACAATTAAGGTTTCCAAAAGAACAGCTAAACTATAAAGCAGAGGGGAGCTGTTATTCACAGGTGTTGATTAGATCTAATTTATGAGTGTAGCAGAAGCTACTTAGATGTGGGTGCTTAAAGCACATTCCTTCCTCCTATATTCTGAAAGAATACTTAGACCACTCAAGGATATTTCAATACCCTGAGCTTTTCCTGGAAATGCTTGAATATGGCGTAGGCAAACGAGAGATAAAGGAGAATCTTATAGCACAGGCAGATGACTAATGATGGTGCAAGCCATAAAAAAACACAGGACTGCTAACAAGGGAATGGAGATCAGCTGAGTAACCAAAAGAACAGGGTTTCAAATATTCATTTTTACACAAATGCAATTGTGATAGAGTAGGTGCATTATTCCGAGGGAAGGCAGAAAGTGAGATAGAGTAAAAGCTCTGCACTGTGCTGGTCACAGCACATTCAGCATTTTGCAAGCAGCTCCCAGCTGCATAGAATTGAGCAACACACCCATGAGCAGCCCACAGCACTGGAGGTGCTGCTGCCCTGCTGTCACCTACAGGTTGTGCTTAAAAGTACTACTATATGTGAATACTTATGCTGCAGCTCTCTCCAGCTCCTCCAGATCTGAGCAAGACTGGATCAAAGAAGGGTAAGGAGCCCTGTTTTTTGAGGCAGCAAGGTTTTTTATTCATAGGGGAAAAGAGGTGTAGTCCAACATGAACATGTGCCTCTAAAATCTTTGTCAGTCTTCAAGGGAGGGAGCTGGAATTTCATCTGATTAATTTTTCCCCACTCTCAGTTCTCAGGAGGGTCACCGGCTGAGGAACTGGCAAAACTCTTTTCCCATTTTGTTTTCAACCTTTACCTTTTGTCAGCTCACTCTGCATCTTCTAGATCCCAGCCACCCCCAGTTTCCAAACACACCACCTTCTCACCCATCCTCTGCTCATACATGAGGTACCGCCAGCTGATGTTTATTCAGCTCAGAGAACAGCAGCGTATCTAACGGTCTTTAGTTATTAACACAAAAATCTTACCATGTGCTCACACCAAGACAATCTGGTACCATCACCCTTTCAGGTCATGCAGCAAAGCACTTGTTTGACTGCTTTTGAAAGATTCTTTTTCTTGCACTATCCCCTCAATACTCTTCATCTTATCTAGATGAGAACAAGCCACATCTGCTTACATCTCCTTCCAGATGTAACAGCCCTGGCAATCCTAAGGCATACTTCCTGATTGCACTGCTGCAACCAGCATTACACATACAGTATTGCATAATGTAGCCAAGTGTGGGAACAACCACACAGCCACAGGCAAGCTGTCACCTCAAAAGGAAAGTTCGTTCATGTTTTTCATGGCGCTGGGACTGCAGAGTGCATAAGTGAATTCAACATTCTCTGTATTATTACCAGAATTCAACAGGGATGGAACCTTTACAGCACAAATAATTTTGTTTGAGCACAGGCTTTGAAGACTATAAACTATTTGACCATTGCACGAGTTAGAAAATAAATTCTAAGTCTTGAAATATTCTCTACATACTTAGGAGTAAAATGCCCTACATTTTGAGCAGTTCTGTTGGCAACACTGTGAGGTTGCTACCTCTGGCTTTGCACGTGCTCTTGAACCAGGAGGAGGATCTGTGCTCTTGTCCACTTAGAGAGCATTTGTGCTTTTTCTCATGAGTTTCCATTCTTTCCATGCTAAAGAGGGAAGGTGATGTGCCTGTAAACATGTTGTAGTTTAAACCTTCTGGTGCTGCACGCAGGTGCTGTGGGAGGGATTACCTTGTTTGTGGCAGTCTGGGCTGGGGGTGTGTTTGTGTGAAGATCTGCAAGGTGATATTTGCTCCTCCCAGACTTCTTATGGGACATGCACGCATGCAAGCAAATATGTAAAAGAAAACCCACTTCAGGTGTGTTGCATTGCTCCAAAGGAGTGTAAGAAAGGAAAACACCAGTTACATAATAGAAGTATTCTCAAGAAGGAGTTGTTTAATCACAAACACCTTTCAGTCTTAATAAAACTAAATTAGATCTTCTCTAACAGATCAGCATTTTATCCACAGTTGTTATACACACAAAAAAAGAGAAAAAAGTAGATTATCGTTTTAAAATGTAGCACTGCTATTATAAAAGAAAGGCTGGATGTTCTGCTGGTACAGCTTCTCCCTCACAGTTTAGCATTAAACTGCGTCAGCATCTTCTCTAGCTTCAATGCTACCTTTAATCCTTAATTTTCCTGACATGAAGGCCATGGTTGGCTTTAGTTTACCTAAAAAGAAGACACAGAATCATCAGGAAAAGGAAAGGAACTGGAGATTGCGATATCATAGAGTAGTTACTTTGCTACCAAGTTCTACTGTAAAAGCATCAGAAAAGAGGTTCAACAGATTGACTGGATGCTTTCTGAAGCTACACTCTGAAAAGTTCAATAGCTACTGAACAAAGCAGTAGATATTTTTATTATAAAATCATGGACTCACAGAGTGACTTACGTTGGAAGGGAATTTAAAGGCCATGCACTTCCAGCTACAGCTCATCCAATTCCAAGACCACAAAGAGAGGTGAGCCCGTCAGCTCATCCATCAGCAAGATGTTTCCTGCCACCAGTAGCTGCCTCAGTTCTGCCAAACCCGTTTGTTACTCACCAGTGAACATCTTCACAAAGTCGCCACTTGACATGCTCATCACAACATCAGCTGCTGCAGGAGGCTTCCCAAACCCAGCACTCCCACTGCTGGTTTTCAGGTCAAGGTACCAAGTGCCTCCTTCATCACCTGAGTGGAACAGGGAGAACCTGTGGCAGCACCACAAGGACTGATGTGCCCTGCCCTTTGCTACCCCCGCCTGCTTTTCTCTCCCATCTTCGTGCTAGACATGCTGGAGGTGCTGTGCCAGAAGCTGCCCCGCGCTCTCTGTGCAGACAAGGTCAGCCCCAGCAGATGCCCCACAATGCCACAGTGTCAGGGGACAAGGCAGTGGCTGCTGGTGGAGCTGGAGGCAGCAGGGGTTTGGAACAGAACTACCATGCTGACCCTGTGCAGCACGGCCAGCAGGGTGACACAGCAGAAATGAAACACCAGGAAAACACACCACAGTCCCCAAAAGAGCAGCACATGCTGCTGATGCAGAAAGCATCTCCCTGTGACAACAGCAGCAGGGTAAATCCCACATGTGCTGAAGTTGGCTCTGAAAGGCAGCATCTTATAGAGCACACCCAAAGATGTCCCTGTTCCTAGACCAGTTATAAAAGATAAGTATTTACATGTGAAAATACAGACTGACTCTTGCTAGAAAAGTGAGCATTTGAGAATTTTACAAGTGATGGTCTTACCTGACAATTCAAACTGAAAGATGCCCTGCGTGGATTTCACTGTTTCTTTATTGAGTTCTCCCTGAATAACTCTGAATGTTTCTGCAACAGGCCCCGCTGAAGCTGATTCTTTATTAAGCTTGGCTCCACCTGATGCCTGTGAAGCACCTAAAAGAAATAGATGGATTCTCTGTAAAATGCTGGAACGCTCTATCTCACTTATCTTTCTAAGAATATATATGTTTTCAGCAGTTCTTCTGCAAAAGCTTCTAAGGTGTGAATCAATTCACTACTTTAATCAGCAACTTTCTACACTGCAGTGAATGTGCTCATTTAACATTAAGAAAGAGCATTTGCAATTTATAAGGCATGTAATGCTTAGCAGCCCCTAAAAGCCATGCAGAAGGTCAGTGTATCAGGAAATAATTATTCTACTCAGTGAATTGCTACTGTGTTGGAGATCTGGGCAGTTGGCAGTATCAGTTCCTGGCAGAAAAGTCTAAGTGCGCACTCACAAATAGTGTTTTCAAGGGAACTGGGCTCTTTTCAAACTTAGCCTCTTTCTTTCCTATATTTGTTTTGGCACTCCTATAAAACATATTCAGTATTCCTATTTGCCCTCCAATAGAAACATCACTATTCTGAAAAAGTGAACCTGATGCTTTTGTAAAAAAACAACTTCTCTATTTCATCTTGTAGACATTCACATCATGTACGACTGTGAGAACTTCATGTAGGAATAGAAGCTTCTCAAGTTCTCACACTGCAAGAAAGATGTAACACTCCTGCAAAATATGCTGATTGCTTGTGATTTTTTTACAGCAATATTTACTCATAATCTTCATACCACTTAACTCTGGTGGTAAAAAGCAAAAAGGTTGTTCAAAACAAGGTGCTGATTATGAACTGTGAAAGTTGCAGACACTAAAGTCACTTCCATAAATCAAACAGCCCAAATACAAGAGATTTTGCCACATAGCTTGAATGTAGTCCAAAAGTAACTTGAAATAGAGGAGGCATTCATTATCATCACAAATAATCGACATGTACATGCAGAGGTTGCCCTTCCACGGCCTTCTGATTATGTGGCTGTCATGTCAGTTTCAGCATCCAAGAAGAAGCCAGGCATCAGGGGGTGACCTAAAGGGGAGTTGAACAATAACAGTAAGCCCAAGTAAGGGTGAACAGCACAAACAGGAATCCATTCTGAAGGCAACAGCACCTCAATTTACCAGTAAATGAACTACAGGTTGAAAGAAGACGAGGTGACATGTTTAGGTTCTGGTACATTTAAAATCAGACCCAGAAGCCTCTTACAAATTCAGTCAGAAACATCTGAAGATGAAGAAACACTATCTCACTATTTGGTAAATAGTAATACATGCGCTTGTGGTGCAGGTCTATTTTCTTTTTGCTAATGGGTTTAATATATATATATATATATATATATTTATATAGGCATTGATTATTAGAGCCTCAGTGGACTATTATGTGCTTTCCCAGAATCCACATTCTCAAACGTGAGGCAAAGCATCTTTTGACTGAGTCAAAGGAATATATCCATATTCCCCATATGGCCTTCCTTCCTTCGCAAACTTCTCATTTTAAAGATCTCTTTTACCTGGTGCAATTGCATAGACATCAAAATCCTTAACGCCTTCTTCTCTCAGTAGAACTTCATCGATAATGAAGTTTCCAGTGAAAGTTTTCGGCTTTGTTAAAATGCAATATGCAGCATCTGCAATTATGTCAGTTTTTCTGCACTGCTTCTCTATTCCGGATCCTCCCAGCATATCCATAGCAGCTGTATGTATGGCTGGAAAATTCAGAGGACAGGAAATTACAAGTTTAACACTAATGACATCACATACTCATCTCTTTGGCAAATGCATAAACTTTATTCTCCTCTCACATGAAAGTAAATCATGAGAAGACTAAACTGTGAAATACCATCAACCAGCAAAGAATGGTCAACCAGCAAACAATCCTCAAAGTGTAAAGATTCCCTTACTTGAAAAGTATTAAAGGAACCAAAAGAGGAATAAAGGGAAGAACTCCTTGTAATATTCATATTATTCAATGCTTCTATCAATACTTTCCACACAAAGACTTCCTCTGGCTTTATTCAGGACATGAAAAACTAACAGGACAACTATCTTTCTCAAAGTGAACGTGCATCAGCAATTAACATTTTCTGCAGCCATTACCATACTGAAAATCTCAATTTTAGCCCCACAATAACTTGTGAGATAACAAAGTGACTCTAAGTTAAAGATGAGAAACCCAATAGCACAAACTCAAACTTTTCCTGGCTTATGCTCCTCTACTTTCACATTACAGCCAATTATTATTGTTCTAAATATAGCAAAACTATGGGCAAAGACTGATATGAAAAACCATCTACTGTCCTGCAATCTGCACATCCTTCCATCTATTTCATACAAAGTGCTGCTGGTTTTCCATTAATTCATACATACAGCATCTTCCACTTTGACCCTGCAGTACCTCTACTACTCATTCACACTCTTACATCCTTTTGGCAGGCTACCTCTTTCACTTTTAGTTAAATCAAGAGCTCGTAACATCTCACTGTCAGCATATTTTCTTGTTTCAAGGAGCTGGATGAACCAATAGAACCATACTAGCACAGTGTCAATCTCCAGCATTGAAGCTGATCACATATATATGATGTTCTTTAAATTAAAAACTTTGTAATTGTAATGTAGATACTACAGAAGTCACCTCTCTCACTCTCTAAAGTAGTTAACTTTTGTTTTGGCAGATAAACCTTTCAAAACAACATTTTTCTTCCTAGACTGAACATTACAAACTTTTATACTTCAGAACATGAACAGTTTTCATCAAGGAAACACTGATACATACAAATTTTGAAAGCTCACTTACTGCTTCTAATGCTTTCAAGACACTGGTCTCTTTGTTCAGCAGCTACCAAACCTTCAACAACAGCCCTGGTCCTCACTGACCCATGGACAATAAACTGGAGCTAGTATAAGATGGGCACACCAAGTTATTTTTCTGCTATGCGGCCCTTCAGTGTGCTGTGACTTGCAAGAAGTGTTGGATGGTTGTGTGAAAAAGCAATTGATTTCCCACTCAGCCAAAACTTTTTTTTTTTTTACGTCTACAGAGGTACATATCTTGTCAGCTTCATCTATTTCCTGGCAATCTAACTAGCTGGGGATTCTAAATATTAACATAAATGTCCAATACTACTCAGGGATGGTGTGCAAACCAAAGTTTGAGTCATGTTGAAAGGAGCAGTGACAAGACAGGAGAAAAAGCAGAATGTGCTCAGGCTGAAGGCAAGTTTAAGTGAAAATAGGAAGGCAACAGTGAGAACTAGGAAAGAAAGCCAATACCCACACAACATCTTTGATCACAAAAAAATACACAGAAGTGCTCGGTGTCCTGAATCAGTCCTAAATAAGACCACCTGTATAGGACAAAACACAAAAATTCAAAATAATCACCTGTTTTAGGCCATAAAGCATTGACAGCAACTTCTCCTTTAAATTCTTCTGCCATTCCCAAGACACACATGGACATGCCATATTTAGAAATTGTGTAGGCTACAAAAAGCACACAAAAATCCCATATTTAGTAGGATACATATTTAGTCTACACATAGAATTTTACTTTTGAAGGATGTAAGTCACGGAAAAATCAACTTTCTGGGGTCAAAGCATCATCTTCCTAGAGTACAGAAACTCTCCCAGCTCCTACCACCCCCTTCAGATACAAACTGACCCTTTTACATGAGTATTGAATTGGGGAGGGAAAAAAAAAAGGAAAAAAGCACGCTGTAAATCCTTTTTGTATACTCTGAGAAGGGGATGTTGCAGAGAAGGAACATGGACTTGCAAGAGGAGTTTAACCATGTTCCGAGTGTTGAAGTTTAAAAGATAATCCACAGGTTTAAGATGAGCAACATATGTTCTAGCCCAAAGACGCAAATGGGGCCTCCTTCACTCCTCAAAGATAATTTCTATTTAAAAAGACAGCAATGAGCTTTATCGCTATCAAATCAAATGTGGAAGCATAGAGAAAAAAAGATTTTGCCTTCCTATCTCTATTGGGAATAGAAAACATGGTGTAGTATTAAGAAATCCTATGAAAAACTCTTAACTCTTACGTGCAGAACCTTCTTGGAAATATAAAGGCCACGCTAGGGGCATGAGATTTGTACTGTGTTTTATCAGAAAACAATTTTCTTTCACCTTTTCTTTCAGTGCAAAACACTCTGAGGAACCATTCCTGTCAGTCTCTTGTGAGCACTAAAAACACAATATCTGGAATTCTTGGCTGGCGCTCCTGCACACGTCATTAGTTACTCACACATTTCTCAACACATAACAGCAAAGGCAATGGATGCTACTTACCACAGTGATTTTTGAACCACGTGGGTTTCATATTCAGAGGTGGGCTGAGGTTCAGGATATGGGGGTTCTTACTTTTCCGTAAGTGGGGAAGGCACGCTTTAGACCTGGAAGAGAGGAATCAAGCAAGACAGTCATCTCTTATTTTACAGAACATTTACCACTACAGCAGAGCAGTAGTTTCACTTTCACAAAGGTCCAATGGTGAGCTGAAACCCTTCCCTTGTAGTCAAGTATTTAACTGATGAAAAGAACAGAAAAAAACCTGTCCTATCTCACTTATCTCAGGAATAGCATTCATGTCTAACAGCTGGGCTGCATCCTCCAAGCTGTGCAGCAACTTCTACTAAAGCAGATATTCCAGATGTTCGGAAGCAATAGTCTCCTTGTAATAGTTCTGGAAAGGGAGTAAAACATGATGTGCTAACAAGCCAGATTACCAGTGTAGAGAATCATCTAGTCCCATATTTCTTACCTTCTGCTCACATATTTATCTCATTTTTAAAACCACATTTGAAAAATAATACAGTATATATGCGTTTAGTTATTATTACTCTCTGCACCAAGATCTCAGACAAACTGAGACAGCATTAAACATTTTGTCAAAATGGCTTTGCCTCAGCACTTACGTGAGGTAGGTTCCTCGTACGTTGACATCCATCATAAGATTGACCTTCTTGGTTTCTGTTTCCAAAGTGCCGGTCAAAGAGATGGCGCTTGCATTGTTCACCAAAATATCAATCCCTGGTTTTAAAGTAAGTCACCTCACATTAGCAGTGAAATAAGAAAAAACAGGAGTAAAGCAGGTTAGGCTGTTCTTTCCTCTTCTTCTTCATTGAATAATCTGCTTGGTAGACTCCCCTGCCCCTCAGCATACCTCCAAATGTCTTCACAGCTTTCTCCACGGCGCTGATAATTTGCTCTTCTTGCCTCACATTAACGATGCATGGCAATGCCTTTCCTCCAGCTGCTTCAACTGCGTGATCAGAAAAAAGCACACTTAGAATTTGTCTCTCAGACTGCACAAACTGACTACTGAGATTTTCTCATTCAGTGAATGCATTAAAAATTACACCTTTCAAACTCTGACTTTTACATACTGCATAATGAATAGGGATGCCACAACAAAATCCTAACACTGAGAATGTACATGGCTCACCACACATTTTAATTAACATAACATTTTTACCTTTATGCACATGTGTATTCATTAACATCAAACTTCAATACCTCACAGAATTCCTGGGAGGCAGGAGAAGCACTTGGGCTCATTCTTTTAAAGCTGAATGGGAGCTAGGAGAGTCAGAGCAGTTTCCCACTCATACGCAAGAACTAAGCAATGACACACACACACAGCCCACAGTCTGAAGCCCACCCTGATTACAACTTACTCTCTTCTGCAGCTGTGTAGATAGTCCCAGATAGTTTAGGAGGGGGCTCTGCTGTCTTGGCAGCGATCACAATGTTTGCACCATCCCTGGCAGCCTTCAGAGCAATGGCTTTGCCAATTCCCCGGCTCGCACCAGTGATGAAGAGCGTGCAGCCTGCTAGTTTCCTGAAGATGTGAAGGAGGTAGAGGGGAAACAAGAGGGGGAACCAAGCAAAATCTGGAACTCAGTGACTTCTTTGGGGACAAAAACAATCACTGCAGTCTTAGCAAGAGGCAACTGCCTTCAACATTTTACAAGGAAAACAGACCCAAAATACAGAATAAATGGATAAAGCTACAGAAAAGCCTTTCACCACCACTGAAGACTTTTTGTACAATAATCCAAGGCTGCCCACAACAGAACTGCTGCATTCTCCAAAAGCAGAAAAGGAGTGACCTCTAAAAACAACAAAACCAACCAATTCTAACGTTTTGATACTCAGTGCAGCTCTCTGTAATTTAATTCTTTTGGCCCTCTGAACACAGAGGACCAGTAGCTCAACACGCTGTAAAGGCAAAGTCCAGGATCACAATCCCAATGCAGGGTGCCAAAGACAAGAGCCAAAAATCAGATTTTCAAAAATGACCATGATTTTCCTTAAGGCTTTCACAGTAAAACTCAGTTTGCAAGTAACTGCATTTAACCCAATAAATCCCCACAAGTCTGTCCAACCAACCAGCAGGCTGACACAGCTGTGCAAACGACTTGTGACTGAGCCCCTGTGTACAAAGGTGTCACACAGAGTGGAAGCACCAGTGAGATAAAAAGGAACTGGGAATATTGCATGAGCATATCAGCACAGTGTGAGGAGAACCAAAGTTCACCTGCAGCTGAGACTTGCAAGGGAAGCCAGTGGCAACTTGTTTATCTGCTATAATGTGGGTAGGAAGAGCATGAACAAGGGAAAGGCGTTGCTGAGTGGCATGGGTGATTCAGTGAGAGCAGACACTGGTAGTGCCTTGCTTAGGAACATGGTTTACCAGGACATGAGAAACTAGCCATAGATGAGAGGTAATCTTAGAACTTGGAAGGTTGGAAAAGACAATATAGTCCAACCTTCAACCCATCCCCACTATGGCCACTAAACCATGTCCTTCAGTGCCACATCTAAACCCTTCCTGAACATCACCAGGGATGGTGACTTCACCACTTCCCTGGGCAGCATGTTCCAATGCATCATCAATCTCAGTAGGTAAAATCAAGCCTGGTGAACCTGATTGACTTCTGTGATAGAATGAAAGGATTTGAGGCCAAAGTGATAACAGCTGACACCATTCACATTAGCAAGGCTTTCATTACCATCTCTCAAAATACTTTTGTATCCAAGTAAATACATAATAGTCTGGATGGTTGAACAGCCTAAGGGGTAAGAGAAATGTTAACTGGACAGGTTCAGGGAGTTAGAATCATGCAGGTGGGCTCCTTTTGCAGCAGGCACGGCTGCAACCAGGGCAGCCCACAGGCTGCACCGTGGGCGCTTTCTGCACTCGTACAGGATCTCATGACTACTGCTTGCAACACACGGGAACGAATAAGGTCAACGTATGTCCCCGTTCATTAGCAGTGCAGAAATAACGCCGCAGCAGTCACTCAATTCAGATTCCACAGCACACCCACAGCCGCACTTTGCCCTCCGGATGTGCACACAGCTCGGCCCGTGAGCAAACAGCACCGAGCGGGACTCCGGGTCCGACCCAGCCGCTCCAGGGCCACCGTGCCCGGCCGCGGCCTCCACCCCACGTCCCATCGCCCTCAAGGGGCTGCGGAGCACGCGTCTGTCCCTCCGCCCGGCCCCGGCCCCGGCCCCGGCCCCAGCTCTGCCCCGGCAGCTCCTGTGGCTTGGAGCTCGCGGCCCCGACGAAGGAAGGAGGAAAGCCCAGGTCGCCTTACCCAGTGTTGGGCAGCATGGTGGCACGGCCATGGGGCGGCTGTCGGCTCGGCACGGGACGTGCTCCCCGCTCACACCGCCCTCCGCGCAGCCGCGGCCCGGGGAGCCGGGCGGAGCCAGGGCCGAGCGGGGCGGGATGAGGGGCGGGTGATGGAAGTATCGGGATGAGTTCCCTGCGGGAGTACACCTCGTTCAACCAAGCCAAAGCCTTGCACGTTTTCACTGGCAAAATTAAAATCGCATCTGAGATCTCGCCCTCAAGGAAAGGACTGAATGACCAAACTGAAGTGACAACTGAAGCGATTTATTATTGAAACAACCTGTCCTTATAACTATCGGTCTATCCACTACCACCTCGGGCCACTATGCGGGCGCCGACATGACCCCAGTGCAGGGCGCTCACTCGTCATCTTCATCACTGTCATCTTCATCGGTGCGCAGCCAGCAGCCTTCCTCTACCCAGACAGAGCTGGTGAAAGGTGGGCGCTGCGGGTCCTCCCAAGGCTCCCACTCCTCTGGCATCACCGTGACTTCATGCTGTATGTTCACCGTGAGCGATAAGGAGTGGAAAAGCAGGCCGGCCTCAGGAGCACGCTGCTCTTGCTCTCTTGGGCGCCAGGGAAGTTCCTGCAGTGCTGGGTTGCGTGGCAAGCTGTCTCCCATGTAAGATGAAGCGGTGAACGACAAGGAAGTACAAATGTCTCCAGGGCTCCAGCCGCTGTTTGGAGGCAGCAGGGACAGGACCAGAGGCTGGTTCATTCCCCAAGCTGCTGCAGCACGCATTGGCTGGCTGTGAGAGGCTCGAGCTCGGCGTCGGCTGCGGTTTCTCCTTCGGCGCTTTGGAGGCCGGGGTCCCCTGGCTGCAGCCGCCTGGGTGCCGGCTGCCGGACCCGCTGCCTGCAGGCAGCCCCTGCGGGAGCAGGAGCAGCAGCAGCAGCAGGAGCAGCAGCAGGGGCCCGTCTCGGCTCTCCTTCTCCGGGCAGATCTCGGCCTGCGCTGCTCGAGGAGCCGAGAGCTCTCTCCTCCGAACTCTGGGTTCCAGTTGACGAGAGGCTGCAAAAGGCAAAGGAGAAGAGTCAGTTGTTATCACCTTGCGCTTGAAAGACAGCAAGGTACAGGAGATTTTCAATTGCTAAAGACGGACATGGGAGTGAGCAGCATCACGAGCCGATCCTTGACCACCTCTTGCAGGGTGGGAGCGTCTTTGCTCAGTCCAATTGAAGTTTGTCCTTGCAGACATTTCTGCGACAAAGCGGTTTTCGCTGTGCCACTCGGCAAGTGAAATCCTTCTGAACACCCTGGGGGTTCTGATGGGGTGTCATTGTGATGGCACGTGTTTGTGATGGGGGCTTCGGCCACTCCCAACATGGAGTCACAATGATCACCCCAAGGTGATGCCCAGCCCTTTTCACCAGAGCTGTGCTCTGTCCTTTCATCCCCATCTTGTCTCAATGCAGTGCTGCTTATAAATCAGATTATAAATCAGATATAATTCCATGGGCTTTTCTGAACTCTCATGATCTGCAAACAAGAAGAGAGCAAGAGTTTCTACTGCTTTGTCCAGTATTTAATGAAATGTTCATCTCTGATCTGTGGTTTCATCTCAGTTTAAAGCTGGTTCTTTTTTTGCCTGTTTAAATGTACAAAGTATTTGTTGAGCGAGGGTCAAATCGCAGCTTTTACAATGTTGAGTTCTGGCCATGTTTTGGATCTGTGATATCCACATTTACTGCCATTCAAACCATTCCTCAGTTCCCTTCAGCAAAACTTTGGAACAGAGCAATTAAACATGAGGGAAAGTGACAAAAAGCAAAACATAAAACACATACATAAAAATGTTATTCAACAAGTAAAGTAACTGTTATGGGTTAGCCCTCAGCTGTACCTTCAGAAATGGCCTGGAAAAGCACATTCTTTTTCAGTCAGTCAGCCTCCTTGATGATGATTCTCTTTCTTCTTATTTAGAGACTTAAAGCCATCCCTGTCTTTCCTCACATGGCTTCCTAACATTGCATCTGTGTTAGGAAAGCTGGGATTTAAATGTGATGCAGTATTTGAAATGAGGCTGGAAAAGGCTGCCTTCAAACCTTGGGAGGAAAGCATTACTAAGAGAATATTGGCCTCTCATACCACGCATCTACAAAATGCCCGTCCTCATTTTGACTTGACATGGTGTAAGCATGAATAAGATGTGGATCTCTAAGAGAAGACGTAACTAAATCCTGCTGCAATGCTCAGCAAGGAGAACATTTTTTCTGTAATGACTGTGTATAATGACTCAAAGAGAAGACATATAACAGTATTTCTTTATGTTTTGTGGATAATACTTCTTTTGGTTTTCACCTTTTCTGCAGATAGCAAACTGCCCTCTGTTACTGTGAGATGTATGCCACCTAACTGAATGTGATTTTGCTGGAGATGCATCCAGAGCAGAACAAAGCTGTCTCTGGCTGCCCCCTGTGTTTTCCCCTCTCCATTAAAGCAGTAGTTCATCCTGTGGGATGAAAGCTTACTGTGCTGCCCTGGGGGATAGTGATTGTGAATGGCAACTGTGTCAGGGCTGTGTCTGGCTGCTTGTGTGGTTGTACACATGTTTAGAGGGGAGAGAGGACAGGACTGTCATATCCATATATAAGCCATTATGGATTCGAGCCCAATGGAACAAGAAATTCAGTAGCAATAGACAAGGAAAAACAGAAAGATGGAATCTTTGTTTTCTGATGATGTGTTTTTGCTATACTGCTTATCCAGGGATGAGCATGTGTCCTAGAGGCAGCATCATGGGAACATAGACAGGTATCCCACCACCTTCCACTCAGTGCTGTGCTGTGGGATATTGTGGGAGCTGATGGTGCTGACTATGAGGTGTACTTGATCCTTGCATTACAAACTTTCATGTGGTGCCATTCTTGGACTTTATGCTCTAAACAGACAAGGCTGAACAATGTGCCAGTCTGCTCTGCACTGGAAGGACAAACCCCACAGTGGGTGCTAAAATTCTTCTGGACATTTGCATTCCACAGGATTTTTACATGAGTGTAGAAATGCTCTGCTTATAAATCCGTTCCTCAGGTCACAGCTTTTGTAAAAAAGAAGTGACTAAACAAACTTGTTGCCCTGTTATCAGAAACTGAAGAAAAACTTCAGATTCTTTTACTGGCCATTCCAGTTAATAAGAAAACCAGCTCTAAGGCCTGTGTAAAATACAGGCGCTATCTGCATGGTGCTGAAGGTAATGAACGACGCTGATCGCTAACTGTACCAAGAAGAAAAGGTAAGCTCAGCCTTCAAGTCCCCACGGGCTCTGTTTCGATGACCTCTTTCATTTCATCAGCTCCACTGGCACGTTTTTTTCCCAGCCTGAGTAGGGAAAAATCCAGCTATGTGTGTGTGCCAGCAGAGGGAGCGCTCAGCACACGAGATTGAATCACGGAATATCCCGATTTGGAAGGGGCTCTCAAGGATCATAGAACCACAGAATAGTTGGGTTGGAAGGGACCTCAGGGCCCACCCAACCCCTGCCATGGGAGCGCTGCTACCCAGCAGGTCAGGTTAGAACAGGGCCATCCAACCTGGCTGACCCCTTTACTTTAACCCTTTGAGGCTGATCTGTCAGCCCATGGTTCACCCATATTTTGCCTGGATTTTATTTATTGTGGTGGTGGCCCAAATGTGGTTTGACTCCCCACCCCCAGTTTCTTTTAAGGCTAGGGCCCCTACTTGTTCTTAGGCTTGTGGCTGGATTCTCTGACACACACTGAGAGAGCTTGACATGCATTTACTACATATTTCCTACATTTAAAGTCAATGATTGACGGGATTAACAGACTACAAGCTGTGAAAGCTGAAAGGAATGAGGGTTTATTTAAAGCAATCAGTAGATAAAGCTTATCTTTGTTATAAGTAACATTCCTTTTCCATCAGTAACTCAGTGGTGCAAATGTAAGCTGAAAAGTAGAGAAACAAAATCTGTCCCTCTCAAAGAACTAGCATAGATTTCTCACAACTTATAAGCCAATATGATAAACTGAAAAGGCTAGATTTTTTATTTCTCTACTCATTGGTGTTTCTGCACATCTCATTATTTAAAGGGACTCTTCCTTGCTCAAGTATGATGGTCTTCTGAGTTCCCAACCTGAAGTCATGGCTGTGTGGTACCCTCCTGCACCAGCTCTGCTTTGGGGTCTGGCAGTTCCTTCTGTAACTGCCTCCTGCCATTCCCACCTGGAGATTATGCTAAAGAATGGAGAGGGAACTTTGCAAATGAGTGAGGACAGTAGCACAGCACCTCCTGAGAAAGGCTTACTTCCACAGACTTTTATTGGTGGGCTGCACACATCAGCTTGATGTTACCTTAAGGAAATGAGAAAGTGAAGAGAAGGGACAACTGCACAGTAGACAGCCAAGAAACAAAGCCATGTAGTCCCCAGAGGATTTTCTTCTCCAGTGTCAGCAAGTAGTAAGGATGAGGAAGGTGACAATAACTCTTCTTGTCAGACTTTTCCCTCTGTTAGCAAGGGAAAATGAGGAAGAAAAGTGTATGCATTTCCTCCATAGTAGAATAAAGCTTAAGCAAGGCAACCTCTGTGCAGGAAAACAAAAAAATCTTCTCTTGTATTTCCTTAATGTGAACAGTACCTTCTAGCTTTCCCCCTTACTTTCTCCCACTGATAGGAACCACATGGCATGAGCACTAGTTTGTGGAACACACCTTTTTCATCAATGGATGAAGTTTTATCAGGGTGGAGGATAACTGCCACAGCATTATTTCCAGTTGTAATCTTTGTCCTAAGGGTGTGTTAGCATGTGTGGGATATGGTACTGGGAGACTACAGAGCACAAAGTTCTGGATCTTTTTTCCCTATAAATATGAACTGTACTCCATAAAAACGCTTTGTCCAGAAGGTTGTTGTCAGCTATTTCTTCATAAGCTGAGAGCTTGCTTTTTTATTATTATTAATTTTTGTTTTTATTTATTTATTTATTTATTGGGAGGGGGGAGGGGGAAAGAAAGCATTAATGTGATATGGGGATATGCAGAGATTCAGACTTTGGAGTAAAAGGAGAATACTGAAGGCCACATCTATTCACCAAAAACCACATCTCTCAGAACTCCAAGTTTACCAGGCCCAAAATGGAGGGAATAAAAGATTAATGCTGTTGCCTCATTCAAAACTGGGAAGAGACAAGCCCAGATGGCTCGTTTTCTTATTTTCTTTGCCTGAGGAATAAGTGTTACACTGCTGTTGACTGTTAAACACATCCTAACTAAGCAAGGTCCTATGTTTGTGTTTATCATTTTGATTGCTGTCATTTTCCTTTCTTTGTACAAAGGGAGAGACCCAAACAGAGTGAGGTTTTCTCCATAGGAAATGAACCCTGCTCCAAGAATTCTGCAGCCTGAACAGATGTGACGCACAAGGCAAGTTTGTCAGCCTATTACAAATGGGCAGTTGCCTGAAGGACTGCAAATGGCCCTGGGATTTCTGTGACAGAACTGAAAATCAGCCCCTCAGCAGCCCAGCTTTGTCACCACAGACTTTCAGCCCTTCCCTCTGCCTTTCTGTGGGTGCAGCAACTGGCTAAGCCTGAGCTCTCTAAAGCATCTTATAGAACAGTACATCTGCGCTCACAGGTCAGCAGTAGGAGGGCAGAAGTGGAAGGACTGTGGGTCTGCCATAGCATCTGTGCATCACTCATTGATAGCTAATCCAATTCTGAACAGAGGATCTCACACTTAGCAACGCAAGAGGGCTAAGAGAATGATCCAGTTACACATTCTTAGTGTTGTGAAGCACACTAGGGAATAACTTGGGGAGACAGCCTGGAGACCCAAGTGTCAGGGTCTCTTAAACATAGAAAACAGCCTATTGTACTTATCTGACACATAAAAATTACACATTGCACATTCTTACTAACGTCAGCCAAATATCCATTCTATAATTAGCATATATTCACACTGCCAGATCCCCTGCTTTCTTTCAAGTGGTTTTCTTGTTGAGCTGTTATTACACAGTTTTTAATCATATTCATTGTACAGGCTCTCGTTTAATTTACCCTGCATTACCTGTGTATGTCTGCCTTGTGACAGCTGACACATACCTGCTGTGACCACAGATATTTCATGTCCCACCAAAACCCAGGGGTCTCTCCCATCATTATTTACCTTCCCAGCACAAAGAGGGAGCTGCCATCAAACTAAGAAGGGAATGATGAACCATACTCCTGCCCTTGTTACCCATTCCTGTAGGGTAATAAAGAAGATGTTTACCCTAAGGAAACTCTGCCATACTCTTCATGTGCAGCTCATCAGGAACTTTTCTGACTCCTATTTCATATTTTCCAGATTAGTATTTTTTGCCTGTAAGACATTCATGTTATTCATCTAAAGCAGAAGTCATTTTCAGTCCTGAAAGGGGCTCGTTCTTCACACTTTAGAACATTTTTCTATGAGCTTTGTCTTCCAGACAAATACTGAAGAAATCAGAAATATTTTCTGTATAGCAGCAGTTTATATTCTGACTTATGGTGCACTGTCAATCTTCTTTGTCCTTCCACAAGAGAAAGCAACTGGAACAGGTTACTTTGTGTGGTAAAAGCGTAAGGAGAGCTGAAAATGAGACTTCTTGGACTTTAAGGAGCCACAGGAAGAGCCTAGAAAGTGAATGACATTCATGTCTCTGAACATTTAGGTGGACACCAGGGGAGCAAAATCCTTCCTACTGTAAGAGACGAGCAAGTCCAAGACCTCCTCATAAGACTGGATATGTCCAAGTCCATGGGGCAGGATGACGTGCTTCCCAGAGTCATGAGGGAGCTGGTTGATATGCTCACCCAGCCATTCTCCACCGTATTTGAAAAGTCATGGCTGTCAGAAGAAGGCAGGAGAAGTCCCTGGGGTCTGGAAAAGGGAAACATCACTCCCAGTTTTTAGAAAGGCAGGAAGGAAATCACATGGGAAACTACAGGCCAGTGAGCCTTACCTCTGTGCCTGGGAAGATCATGGAGCTGTTCCTCATGGAAGAAATGTGGAGAACGATTTGGAGGTTCTGGTGGACAAAAAGATGGACATGAACCAGCAGTGTGTGCTTGCAGTCTGGAAGACCAACTGTATCCACAGAGAAGTGGCAGCATGGAGAAGTAGGCTCTTGCTCCCCTCCACTCTGCCTTCATGAGTCCCCATCTGCAGTACTGTGTCCAGATCTGGAGCCCACAGCACAAGAAAAGTGCAGAGCTTCTGGATTAGCTCCAGGGGAAGGTCAGAATGATAATTAGAGGTCTAGAGCACATCTCCTGTGAATAAAGAGAGGAGAATTAGGCTACATGTTAGGTTAGGTACTAGGGGGAAACTTTTTCAGACAGAGGGTGGTGAGGCAATGGCACAGGCTGCCCAGAGAGGCTGTAGATGTGAGTTACCAACAGTGGAGTCTGGGAAGGACAAGAATCTTCCATTAATCGGTGACTGCTGGAAGGCGACAAAAACAGTGCTCTGCATTACAGTACGTGAATTCCTGTTCCTCAAATTGTCCCACACTGCCTTCTATTTAGGAAACAAGCTCAAGGCACTCCTTGCCTCATTGCTCCTTTTAATTCAGACCTGCTGCTTCCTACAGGACCAGAAAGACGTCTGCTTAAACACTTGCGTAAGCCTGCCCTGCCCCAGTCAGGCAGAGTAGTATTTGCAACGCCAAACCATAGCAACCTTAATGCAGATGGCTGCACCCTCAAGCTTCTCTGCCTGAATCTGGCTTCTTGTGGTCTTGTGTCCTCCATTGCTGTTCCAGCAGGGAAGACGCCTCAGACCCTTGGGGATCCCTTATACTTTCTGTGCCATGGTTTCTGGCCTGTGTAGGAGGGATGTAGGACAGAGTGTTGAGCAGGAGACAACCAGATGCTGCGGCGATCGACTGGCAGAGATGGACCAAAGTACTTCAAAGGTGGGTAGATGTGGATCAGATCTATGGGGCAGGAGCTGCTGTGGGGCTGAGGGGGGTCAGATCTATGGGGCAGGAGCTGCTGTGGGGTAGATGTGGGTCGGATCTATGGTGCTGGAGCTGCCGTGGGTCTGATGGGGGATAGATCAATTGGGCAGGATCTGCTGTGGGGCAGATGTCGGTCTGATCTATGGGGCAGGATCTGTTGTGGGGCAGATCTATGGGGCAGGAGATGCAATGGGGCACGTGTGGATCAGATCTTTGGGGCAGGAGCTGCTCTGGTGCACATGTGAGTCAGATCTATGGGGCAGGAGCTGCTCTGGGGCATATGTGGGTCAGATCTATGGGGCAGGAGCTTCTGTGGGGCAGATGTGGGTCTGATCTATGGGGCAGGAGCTTCTGTGGGGCTGATGTGGCTGTCATGGTTTTGTAATGTTGTAATTTTGCTCTCAGTATTCCACATCATAACATCATGTAAAGTATGGATACTTGTATTGAATGTGCAGTCCACAGAAGAAGACTACATATCCCAGAGAACAACAGGGGTAATGATAAGTCACGGGACCAGGACGCTGTATAATCTCGTTCCCAGGCTGGAGTGCCCTCCTTCTTCTCTCCAACTTCTCGGAGAGTGGGAAGCGTTCCAGCCATGTCACCTAGAGTTCACAGTCGGCCTCTCGGTTTTCGGGGACTCTCTCATTCCCTGTTTGTTTGATTTGTTAGCCTCAATTATATTATACTGTGTTATCTTGTATTTCGTTATCATATTTAGAACTTCTTTACAGTGAGGGTGACGGAGCACTGGAACAGGCTGCCCAGAGAGGTGGTGGAGTCTCCTTCTCTGGAGATATTCAAGACCCGCCTGGATGCCGAGCTGTGTGATGTGGTGTAGGGAGCCTGCTTTGGCAGGGGGGTTGGATGATCTCGATGATCTCTAGAGTTCCCTTCCAACCCCTACAACTCTGTGATTCTGTGTGATTTTGTAATCAAGCTGCACTCTGCCTGGGCAACAGCCAAACAGGCAGAGGTGTGTGCTCCAGACTGTGCCAGCCTTTGGCATCAGCAGGAAGCTCTGCCCATGCAATACTCCCCTCCTGGCTTCTTTTGAGCTCCCTGTAAGGTCTGGTGGCACAGCTTGATCCCAGGTCCCTGCTGGGCTGTTACTCTGCCCCGGGAGCAGCTGCCAGGAAAACCAGTGCCACTGGAAAGGTGACGTGTGCAGTGATGGTCTCTGTCACTCACTTGCCTACTGTCTTGAACATCAGTCCATCAGCCTCCCAGGCTGACTCCTCTCAGTCCTCTGGGTACAAATCTGGTGCAGTGGTGCACTTAAGAGAGAGACTTACAGGGTCTGCAGATTGTTAAGGGCTATTTGCTGTTTAAAGCCTAGAAGCTGTTTCTGATTCCTTTAAACCAAACCCAAAGCATCGTGTGTGTGTGTGTGTGGATAGGTGTTTGTGGGTACCAGCGTGGGGAAATCACAGAACAATGTCCTACACTGTTGGTGTGACACTGTTTAATTGTGGTGGTCTCAGGCCGCGGAGGTGGCCCAGGGTCTCTTGCAATGCATTCTCCATTAGCAGAAGTTGTCACTGGTCCCAAGAGGGAAGCCGGGGAGAAAAAGGTTTTTCTGCACCTCTAAATGTAGCAAGTCCTCTGCCTCTGTAGAGCATTGCATGGAAGCCCCTTTCAGGGAGCATCAGGACCAGGGTAGAAGGACCAGAGTTTCTTTTCCTTATCACCAGACCATGTGAGTTGTCCCACCACACACTTTGGCAACTTCTGGGGTGACTGGTCCACTGGTGACACTGTGTACATGAGCACAGTTGGAGCCTCTTGAGAAGGTGATTCTCCTTTGTGGAAACGGTCAGCGTTGTGATGGGGTGAGGCTGAAATCTCTGTTTCTTTGAGAGCAGCCAGCCTGAAGCTGCTTCGTAGTGAGGAGGGTGACTGTGTCTGCCCTATGGGAGAACAAGTTCTCTGGGAAGGTTTACGGCTGCAGAGGCAGATCTGGGGACATGTGTGCAATGAAAGAAGCTGGAGGAGAAGAGGGGGGCAGGAGCTGCTCTGCCAAGAGGGAAATGAAGGCACAGAGCGCTGCTGTGGGTATGTGTCCCAGGAGCCCAGTCGGTCCCCAAGACATATAGAGCTCAAAGTCCACCCTAAACCTTGTTCCATCCCACAGAGGTGACAACTGGAGGCAGCAGGAGAAGGAAGGGATGGTTCATTGATTTCATCACAAAGGACTTAAGGAGAAATATCCACTGCTGGATATTTCTCAGGGGGGAGGACGCCAGTTCCAGGGAGCTCTGTGTGCTGGGCACGGACTGACTGAGCCCTTCCATCTGGGTGGCTGTGGCAGCACAACCTTCCATCGGGGTGCTCCAGAGGGAGCCGTGT
The DNA here is from genome assembly GCF_054131305.1 of Coturnix japonica. Lineage (NCBI taxonomy): Eukaryota > Metazoa > Chordata > Aves > Galliformes > Phasianidae > Coturnix > Coturnix japonica. The sequence continues at coordinate 26,721,875 of NC_140672.1, forward strand.
CTCACTGCAGGGCTGGCAGCTGTCCTGGTTGTTCCTTTGGCTGCTCACGGCCTCAGCCACCATCAGCCCCAGCACCATCAGGACCCCCAGCCCAAGGGCCGGGCGCACTGTGTTGCTCTGCATAAACCGGCAGGGGATGGGAAAGGACGGTCACCTGTTTGTAACTGCTTTGTGCTGATGGAGTTTGTGATCCGCACGTCCGAAGAAACACAGCGCGAGCATTTATTGCCTGTGGAGATGAGCTGCTGGAGGCATCTCCGGGGCAGAGCTGGATAGCGAGGGTGGCCAGAAAGCAAAGGGAAGGGAGGGGAGTGGGACGAGGGTGAGGAAGGAAGGGAAGGGGTAGGAAGGAAAGCGAGAGGAAAGACACAGAACAAGACGTTAATTTTGGGTCCCGGGGGCTGGACTCGATAATCTCTAAGGTCCCTTCTAACCCGCACAAGACTGTGATACTGTGATACTGTGAATACCAATAGAAAAAAATACAAAACCACGACAGTATGGCAGCCCAAAAAGATTCCCTTGTGGAAGAAGGGGGAGGGTGAAGGAGGGTGAAGGAGGGGAGTGAAGGAGAGTGAAGGAGGCTGAGGGCCCTTTTCTTGGGGCCGGCTCTTCTGTGACTTCTTGCTGGCCAGAGAGAAGGGCTGCCCGCTGGGCACAGGGAGCGCCTTGGAGCTCCCGTGTCGTGCCCTGCCCTCCCGCCCCCTCCTCATCCTATGTGGAACGTCAGTGCCAGCAGTGCAGCCGCCATTTTAGAACCCTCTCCATGTCACCTTGGTCACCGCTGCCGCGCGCAACACACTCGCCTCTGACAGCTGTGGCAGTTAGCAGCCATGTCAGCAGCTAAGAGGGCTAGGGTAGAAGTTTTCCCTGTTTCAGGTGGGAGGATGGAGCTGGGGGCCCTAGGAGTGAGAAGGAGGAGGGGGCCCGCCATGACCACCAGGCAGAGGAGGGGTAAGAGAGCCATATTCCATCGTGCCTGGACCAGCCCCGTGACCACCACCCATGTGGAGCCTATGGAGGTGGATCCCCCTCCAGAGGAACCGATGGAGGTGGATCCCCCTCCAGAGGAGCCCATGGATGTGGATCCGCCCGCGGCATAGCTGGCCTGGCACCACACCACCGTGCCAGGCCCCGCGTTGGCATGGTCACAGCTTCACCATCACTGGTCCAGGCACTCGACTCCTTTCCTGCTGCGCGGCCCCTGCCCCCAGCGTTAGCTGGGTGGCATTATTTAACATCTTCTTCTCCTCCTCCTTGTTGCTCCTCCGGTTCTGTGGGCCCCCAGTTCCTTCTTCCCCCTGTTGGAGTTAGGTGCTTGTTCTGTTCTTTGTTGTTGATGGTAGTGTTAGGTTAGTGTAAGCGTTCAGTTTAGTTTTAGCGTTAGGGATAGGTTCCTGTTTGTTCTTTAGAGTTAGGCATAGGTTCCTGTTTGTTCTTTAGGGTTAGGCATAGGTTTCTGTTGTTATTTTAGAGTTAGCCATAGGTTAGTGTTCGTACTTACAGTCAGGCATTGGCTGCTACGCTCAAGTCAAAGTAACCGCTGCTCCTTGGGTAAGCACGCAGCTGGTTGCTCACCCCGAGCAATGAGTGCGACTGCCCTGAGAGCAGAGGTTTGATGTCATCTGCGATGAACTGAATTTCCCTCTTGGGAGTTTTCCTTTGCAAAACATGGAGGAGCAGAGCGTGAGTGGCTGAGAAATGGAGCTGGGACTCAGGAGAGCAACACGTGGCTGTGTCCCAGAGCTCCCAAAGTGTGGCCATGGCAAGGTAGGCATGCCTTACCGTAAGCGTTGTTCAAGCACAGCTCCTGGCTCTGTCTGCAACAGATCCGCTCTCTGCGTGCTTTCTTTCAGTCACTGGTGTTGTGCAGCACAGCCACGGCACGGCCCTCAGTGCGTACCCGAGGAGCGTGAAAAGGTAGGTGGTGAATTTTCATCTTGCTAACGCTAGGATTAGGAATGGTGAGCATTCCTAAAAGAGTGGCCACAAAGGTGTGATCTGCCTCGGGGAGAAGTTGATTCTTGCCTCTTCAGCTTTTCCCTTCTTTTCTGTCCACCTGTCCTTTCCAGCTCCTCCTCCCCTCAGCTGCAAGTGGGGCAGTGCTCGAGTGTGAGGACTCTTCCTTGGCATGCGGTAACAGACAATGCAGATGTGAGTTTTGTGTCCTTCCTTGTTCTTGGGTCTGTAGCCCAGGGATATCTTGCGAGCAGCTCTCTAAGTCAGCCTGTGCTGGCAGCGTGCGTGAGTGAAATAGTGCCTCTTTTTTCCCTCTTGCAGCAAGCTTGCCGAGGCAAGGCAAGCGCTACTCAGCTGAGGAAGAAAGCCGAGAAGGAAAGCAGAAAGCAATGATGAGGGCTTGAGCAAGAAGCTACAAAGGACAGCAGAACCACCTGCAGCGCTTCCTCGGAGGTGGCACTAAAAGCTGCTGACTCAACAGTCCAGTTTACTGGCACAGCTGTGCTTTCCCTGTCATGGACGGTGGAGATGATGGAAGTGAACTGGACAGGAAGGGCTTGTGCTGCGTTAGAAGCAAAGAGGGCTTCACCTAGGCAGGACTTGGTGTATGGCAAGAGCTGGAGACGCTGCGTTCCTTCAGGGTGTGTCTCTTGAGGTCCAGGCCTGGTGTAGGGTTAGGCTGAAATAGGGCTGGCTGGGACTGGAGAGGGAGGAGGTGACGTAGCCCCATGGTCAGGCTTCTCCTTGGGTCTGACTGGAGGCTGAGTGACTGATTGCTAAGCGGAAATCCTGGGCACTGGGGTTTCATTTTGGGGTGTGGGCGGGGTAATAAATAGAAGCCAAATCTTCTTGTCCGCAATAAAATTGAAGCGAACTTTCTAAACCTGGTGCTGCCTCTTTCAGTAGCTGGTCAGAACGTCCCTCGCTCAGGCTGGCAATCACAGGGCGATGAAGCGGTCAGCTTCACGTCTCTACCTTGACATGGTGCATGTTTTCCACTGTTTCCTTGTTGGTCTTCCCAACCTGTGGCCTTTCAGCCAACCCGTAAGTGCTGGTGACAGGCTGTGAGCATCTCCTTGCTCTCTGAGGACTGACAGAAAGAAACCAGAGGAGGGGAAGCAGCCCGTCAGGAAGAAGGGTGTCCCGTGCTCAGCCCCTTGAGTTGGCCTCTCTTCCCTGAGGGCTCCTTCAGCTTCTGATGCACCGTGTGTTGCTGTTTGCCCTGGGAAGCCCAGCTGCACGCTGGCAGCCGTGGCCTGTGCATCAGCCTCCCCTTGAGGCCCAAGGAGTTGTTTGTTTCTATGTATTCAGTATTGGTGTGGCATTTTGTTGTTTTGTTCTGCTTTGAGATCAGGGGTAATTTAACACTGCTGGAAGTAATTGGGGTTCAGGAGTAGCATATGTAGAATTTTGATCATGCAGCAAGTTGTGATTCCTACTGTGTTAAAGAACTGGCACACACATATACGTCTGCAGCCGGAGCTTGATTGACTCTCGTCAATACGGCCTTCCAAACCCCGGCCCTGGGGAGTTGTCCAAAAATTTTCCAACCTTTTGTACTACCTAAGTTTATTTTAAACAGACAAGGAGGAGTAATCTCTTAAAGGCTTTTTTTAAGGCATTGGACTAAGTTTTGATTATCACATCTCAGGAAGCTTCTGCATTCCACCTAGTGCTAATGTGATACATCAAGAACAGATTACACAAGAGATTCAGGCCTTGCTGCCAGTCTTTTATGAATCCGAACTTTGTTTCATGTTGCCAGATATTCTGGTTTCCTTTTCAGGAGATTCCTTTGCTGTATAATAAGAAGGCCAACTGCATCCTGGCCTGCCTCAGAAACAGTGTTGCCAGCAGGAGCAGAGAGGTGATTGTCCCCCTGTTGTCAGCACTGATGAGGCCGCAGCTCGAGTGCTGTGTTCAGTTTTGGGCCCCTCACTGCAAGGAAGACATGGAGGCCCTGGAACGTGTTCAGAGGAGGGCAACAAAGCTGGTGAGGGGTCTGGAGCACAGGCCGTATGAGGAGCGGCTGAGGGAGCTGGGAATGTTCAGCCTGGAGAAGAGGAGGCTCAGGGGAGACCTCATTGCTCTCTCTAACTTCCTGAAGGGAGGCTGTAGTGAGCTGGGGCTCGGCCTCTTCTCTCGTGTCATTAATGATAGGACCAGAGGGAATGGCTTCAAGCTGCAACAGGGGAGATTCAGGCTGGACACTACGAGGTATTACTGGTCAGAACAGTTGGCCAGGCACTGGAATGGACACAGGGAGGTGGTGAAGGGAAGGGGACGAGGGCGAGGAAGGAAGGAAGGGAATGTAAAGGAGGGAAAGTGAAAGGAAAGACATGGAACGAGACGTGAATTTTGGGTCCTTTTCTGGCAGCCGCCCCCCCCCCACCAGGCCCCAGCCCGGCCTGAGCCAGGTGACAGTGACAGGAAGTGCTTCCTGCAGGCGGCGGAGAGCACTTCCGGGCCATGGCGGCATGGCGGCCATGAGCGGGGCCGGGAGGAGCGGGCTCTGTGCTGCGAACGGGGTCGGGCCTCGGTGCGGGGGCACGGAGGGGCTGTCGGGGGAGGAGCTCGCAGCGCTGCCGGCACCCAGAGGCGGCGCCCGGGCGGCTCCACGGTCTCACTGTGCTGCGGAGTCACCCGGCCGGCCCCAAAAGCCTGGAGGCAGAGCCTGAGCCGGCCCCGGCCGTGTTGGTGTGCTTGTTGTTCCGGGGCTGTGAATGAGGACTCCCTGCTGGAATTGGTGCCGATGGATCCGCACACCTCGGTGCCGTGTTGGGCTGGGGCAGTGGGCATGGATGAAGGTTTGTACGGATGGAGTGGGTCTGGATTGCAGTGAGCGGGACGAGTCCGGGCTGCGGTTTGGCGTGGTTGTGTTGGTTGCTTTTTTGCACGCTTTATTGCTGTGGCCGTAGAATTCCCTCTTTCTTACCATCTGATCTGTGAAGGCTTCTTTGTGGGAGGGTTTTGAGGGATGAGGGAGTAGAAATTGCTTTTGTCACGAGTCATCTGGAAAGGTTTCACAGAAACAGCGACATTTGCAGAAGGAACGTATTGGCATTGGCAGTTGTGCAAAATACTCATTGGGATAGAGAGGAGAGAGTACCTGCAGAAGACCATTCTCTTCTGGTTTTGAGGAAGCCAGGGAGAGCTCGTATTCCAGCTTAAGCAATGTTCTTTTGTCACACTCTGTGTCCTGTGTTGCGTTCCCCAGAGTTTCATCTCTCCTTTCGATTCCAGTTCTCCTGACAGGTTAGGCTTGAATTCAGCATAATATCTGCTTCTCCCTGGGTTCAGGTTCTTTGCGTCTCCTGCCTGCTTTTCTCCCTTTTCTTAATGGAGAGTGGAGTTTCTACCACAGAGCAAAGTTTCCTGATTAACAGAAACAAGTATGGAACATATTAGATGAATATAGCTCTGCATTTTTTTCTTCCTCCGGGTAGCAAGGGACTCCTGTGCTCTCATTAATATCAACAGTGAGTAGATGCTGCCTGCTATTGGAGCCTAAAATGCTTTCCATAGTTGAGTGGTTGGAAACATAGGGTTTTAACTTAAAATTGTTTGTGCAGGGTGAAGGTTGGGAACACAATTAGAATACAGTTACACAGTGCTCTATCCCCAGAACTTTCCAGCATTTTTCTTAACACAGCTTACGGTTCATTTCAAAACAAACTAACAAAGATGAACTTGGGTTAGCGTAGCCCGTTTTAAATGATCCTTCTGTGTCTTTTCCAGGCTGGTAGCAGAATGGAGAGTTTCCTGAGGCGCTGAGGAACAGACACAAGCTTCTTTTGAAGGCTTCAATGAAATTCTGCCCCAGCAGTATCTGCGGTCCTTTGATGCTAAGGAGCTGGAGGTAAAAGACTATTGTCAGATCCAGGCTGCTACATGTAATACTTGAATTTCAGTCAGAGTCTGAAGAGCAGAGTTCATTAAGGCTGGTGGTTCTGCTTTCAGGATGTGTGAGAGAAGCCTTATGTATCAGGTAGTATTTGGTTACTGTGTTGTTCTTCACTTTCTTCTTTGCAACCAATTTAGACACATTTCTAATGTTAAGATTCTGCCAGCATAAATTTTTTGGCTGACAGTGTTTTTGTAGTCCTTGACAATGTGATTTGCGTGTGTCTAAAGAGTGAGTGACTGGAAAGCAAGGGAGATAAGAAACAAATATCAGCGGATGGTCAAATTACAGAGTGGAGCAGGTTTTAGCTGCTTTTGGTCTCTCCAAATTATACTCTGCAGCAGAACATCGTATTTCTAGCACAGAATTGTACGGTTAGGCAATGAGAAAGTATGGTTTATATGTCTAAATGCATTCGTTTTCATGACTGGTGTATCTTCTTTGTTGCCACGGATGTTATTACTTGCTGTGGAAGTTTCAGAGTTTAATATTAAAACCAAGCGTACTGTGATTGCGGGTGCTTTGAAGTACAGTAGTATTTCAGTACAATAGTCTTGCTGTAGAAGCAAAGTAGTAGCTTGTAGTTTCCATGTTTATGAAATTTTTCTTCCCTAAAGGTGCTCCTGTGTGGAATTCAAGAAATTGATCTGAATGACTGGCAGAGGCAATACCATCTACCGGCATGATAGCAGAACCTGCAGACAGATATTGTGGTTCTGGCAGGTTTGTAGACTTCTTTTTTCCACACAAGAACGCAGCAACAGCTTAATGAGCAATAGTCAGAATTACTCAACAGATAAGTAGCATGTAAATGTAAATGATAACTGCTAATCCAGCTGTCCCATGGGGGATGGGGAAGTGAACATTTCAATATTAAACTTGACATCAATGTTAATTATTATTTTTCAGTTTGGGAAATAAATAGATAATGAGAAGAGAATGAGATTTCTACAGTTTGTTACTGGAACGTGCAGATTACCAGTAGGAGGATTTGCTGACCTCACGGGTAACGAGCCCTCTTTAATGCATTTTATGCTCATGTTATTTCCTTTTTTCTTAATAAGGACCAAGCTGTGTGTTTAAGGGTATTTTTTAATGAATTTATATGGAATCTGAGTCTTGCATATTGGTAGAGCTATGATAGAAAAAGGGATGGATGGAATGTGAACACGCCTTGCATCAGTGACTTGATCCATGGTTTCGACGTGGTCCTGGCAGGGCAGCCTGCTCTGGGTATCCTTGGTTGATCAGAGTGGCAGGACTAGGTAAACTCCAGAGATTCCTTCCAGTACCAAACCAACGATGTGATTCAGTGGTTGAGTTTCTTTGAAAACCGCTTCATATTGATGCATTTCACTACGTGGATTTCTTCAGAGGGATGTAGTGAGAGACAAATGTCTTTGTGCTCTGCAAGTAGTTATAGTCTTGTTTTCATGCGCTGTGTTCATGTATTACCTACTGGTATACACGGGCAGTTAGACCTAAGAATTCATTGTTTGATTTTTGTACAGGGAGCAACAGACCCCAAAAATTTTGCCTTGAGAAAGTTGGAAAGGAAAACTGGTTACCTGGAAGTCACACCTGGTAAGTACAAAGGATCAAACTCTGCTGTGGTTCTGTTCTTATGGATGGAAATCTACTTTGAGATTTTAGGAAGTGGGTGTGATATGGAAGTGTCTGAGACTGTGTGAAAGCAAAGCACTGGGCTATGGCAGTAAGCTCTGCTGAGTAATAGTTGAACTTCTGAAAAGCAGTTTTGTTGTGGAGCTGATTCCATTGTAAACGCCATGGATCTGCACATCACTAAAAACGTAAAGCTACTTTTAGTACTTAAGGTTGTCCTTTTTTTAAAGAGTTTGGGATTGATCTTTCATTATCACCACGCTCGATCTTGGCAATGAAAATAAATAGCCATGCTCAGGCTCCCTCTTGGCTGGAGAAAATGTAGCTTCAGCTCAGTTTCTCAGTTACGCTGGTGCTTTGTGAAGATGCTCAGATTTTAAGTTTCAGATACAGAAGAGAGATTAGGTGAGACTTGTTACTAAATACATTGCCAGTTATGGAGAGTTATCGCTGCTCAGGTGCTTGTTGTGCTTTAACTCTCACTTTCATAGACAAGTGCATGTCAAGATACAGGTGTTTTAGAGGGTACAAATGCAGTTTTCCTTCTGAACAGGACAGTTCATATGCCTGTGTTCCTAATGGATATTTGGTGGTTTAAACTGTTGTTCAATACTTAAGGTTTCTCTTTGTTTTCAGTTTCAATCGCTTGGACCTTCCAGCCTATAAGAATTATGAGCAGCTGAAGGAAAAGCTGTTATTTGCAACTGAAGAAACTGAAGGTTTTGGGCAGGAATAGCTGGGATTTGCACCTTGAAGAATGTGAACTCAGCGTGATGTTCTTCGCTTCTTCTGCTTGTTGCACACTTCATAGTAAAGTAGACTTGACTTGGATTGTTTAACAATAGTTGCGTGTAAGTAAATGGATGTTATCCTGAGGTTTTATCCATGGAAACTCTGGATTTCTACCGAGCACTTTCAGAAACCTTCTCGCTGGCGGTGAAAGCTATCCTTGCTTCACAGTTTTACTAGGAAGAAGATCTGCCTATTCCAAAGCACTGGATGGGTATTTTACCATATACAGCTCAGAAGGAGAAGAAAAAAGCCTTATGAATATTCTGTTTATGTTAATAGTTACAGTGAAATCTAGTTATCTAACATATTTACAGGAGAGATGAAATTAAACAGGATAATGCAAGATTAAGCTAAGACAACTAGTTTGTGTTCTGCATAATGATTTATGATTCACGTAGGGAACCTAGACATGCCGTGGATGTATAAGTATCACCCAAAAGGCTTTCAGCCCTATATTTTTAAAACACAAAGCAGTTCTAATTGAAATAGCCTTAGCCCTAGTTCTATAGGGTAAAGCTGTTGAATATTTTTATGGCTGAAATGTTTAGTTCAGGAAAAAGATAAATGCTTGTATATATTTTTGCAGTCTCGGATTCCACTTACTCCATGTTTTCTTTCTTTAATTTAAGTGGCGTGTTTGTGTCTTTCATGCTGTATTGGATGGGGAAAGTGGGCTGGATATCCCAAGCACCAGAACTTACTTTAATGTACCGCAAACAAAGAGTCAGCTGGGAAAAGCAGTCTGTGAAATGCTGCATTTGGCCAAAGAGGAAAGTAAACCTGCCAGTGTGTTCAATTGGCGACGTTCTTGAAGTCTGAAATAATGTTTACTTACACGTTTTGCTTTGTAAGCCAACAAGTCTGTTGGTTTTTCTATAGCATGTTCTGTAGAAATAAAACGTTGTTCCTATGAACCATTGGTGCACTTTGCTGTTCTTAATGGGGATGTGGAGGAAACATCCCGTGGATGCTGTGGATAACCCCACAGCATCTGCTACCCCAGGTAATATTGGACTTCCAGCTGAGATGAATGACTTTACTGCTCCCAGCACTGCTTGAGCAACCTGGTCTGTGTAAATTCATACTGCATAACAAATACATACTCGTATGTAGCTGCCAACTAATCCCAATTCTCAAACATGAAAGTAACTTCTGTTTCATTGTTTGCCTTATGAAAATGACATGAAAAACTGAATGAGCTGCTGAGCTGCTGATGGACGAATTAACAAAGCCTTATTGCTCCAGGTAGCTCAGGTGTTCCTATATGAAGCTGCACAGTAAATGCGTCATGTCTTCATCTGATCAAGCAGTGGGAGCTGATATTTTAATGTGTTTCTATTCCAGAAAAAGAAAAGAAAACTTGAAAAAGAAAAGCCTGTTAAAGTTGTCTTGTTTGCATCATTCTGACATGCTGCGCTCTGTCTGTGAATTCAGCTCATGGTTCTGTTGGTATCTCCAGCCCCTGATTCTTGTGGTGTCTTCATTTTCTTCCAGCATCACTGTTTGTGTATTGCTCTATTGAACAAGGACATGAACAGGGATCAGCAGCACTGGATGGTAAAATACTGTATGAAGTTAATTGTGGAAATTTCCTTGTATTGTAATTTCCAGTACTCAGGAAACTGTAACAATATCTCTGTAAGTCAAATACTTTTATAAAATGACTCAAAGAGATGCTCGTCCTGTCGTTATTGGTTTGGTGTTACAAAGCACAAGTGTAGAAATGAAGGACTGAACTGCTGCTGGGGGTTGCAGGTAGGCTGGGTTTCTGTCGTGTGCTATTTCTGCCTGCTGGGGATGTGAGCGGGCATTGGGCCCGAGCCCCGCTTGTGTTGGTCACAGCACAGGGGCTGCGGGAAACACTGGGAGAGCAGAGCAGGGAGAGCCGGGCTGTGTGCAGGCCGGGGCATGGCATGGAACCTCGGCAGCTGCGCAGCTGCTGAGCTTTTCCCCCAAGTCTGCAGACTCTCAGGTGATAAGGCTGTGCAGCAAAGCCAGCTGGGCACTGCTGATACTGCGGGCTTAGGGGATGAAGCCCTGCAGCACCCGCATGGCACTCCCTGTAGTCTGCCATCTTTATGTGCACAGCTGCTGTAGGTGTTGTTGGAGCAGTGGAGCGGCAGTGCGGTGCTGCAGGGCAGCTACACACCCCAGGGGCTCTCCATAGGCTGCAGTGATGTGACCCAAGTCCCACACTCACTTTCTTTCCCATTCCCAAGAATGACATACCAGTAGCAAAATGTTTTCCCCTTTTCCCAGTGTCCAAAGACAAAGATGAGGTGTCTTAGCAAGTGCACCAGCAATGTGTGGAGCAGAACCGCCGTGGGAGCCACTGTCACACCTGAGTTGATCCGTTTTAGGCTTCCCATGGAAATGTAGCATTTTGACTCTTCGTTAGTAAATCTTTGAGGTTGCATTTGACCTGCTGTTGCAATGTCTGCTGCTTGCTCTTCATGCAGCTAGTCCATGTATTTGTTTATGTAGTCAGTGCTAGGGTTTGATTTAGACAGCTCCGTCATCTTTTCAAGAGCTGCGCCATGGTCGGCTGTGGAGAGAGGGTGAGTGGGAGGGGACACCTGTGTCCCACAGTGGCTCCTCCAGTCAGCGAAGGTCCTGAAATTGGTCTCTTCAGCTAATAGGGAGCTTTCCTCAGCTACCGTGTGTTTGGAGAGAGGAAGAGCAGTCCCAGGACCTTCAGCTGTGAGACTCTTCAGACAGACCTTGTGGAGACATCTGCAGGTGTAGTCTGGGATGGAACGGCTCCTGTTTGGCTCTTGTTACCCACGTGCAGCATGTGGTTATTGAGCTTATAAGGGAGCAACATAGGAAAGAATCCTTTTCTCATCTACTACCTAATGCTAAGTCATTCCTCCTCACGGGGAAGTGACTAAGCATTGGTCCTGGGTGCTAGGAGAGGAATGTCAGATCTGAAAGCAGTGTGAATGATGGACAGCCTTGTTAAACACAGGGCTGCTCTGCAGTGCAGAGGTGCTTGTGAGTTCAGAAGATACCTGCTGAAGGAGAACTGCTTTGCTGTTGGATGTCATCAAGCTGCAATCTTCCCAGGCAACAGCAAAACAGGCAGAGCTGTGTGCTCCAGACTGTGCCAGCCTTTGATTCTGTTCCTGAGGTGAGCTGCGCTTTGCTCGCTGCAAATTCCAACTATATTTGTAGGAATTATTATTATGAATAACACAGTGGTGGTATTTGAGTCGCAGACAGATGCAGCAGAGCCTTTGCTCTGATCTTTTCAGGAACTCAAGCAGCTTTTTGCCATCCCCACCTGGAGCCATTGAAGCGTGCAGCCAGGAGCTGGACTCAGTGGTCCTCGCAGGGACCCTCCAGCTCAGGAATTCTATCATTTTACAATCACTGAGCTTGGCAGACATGCAAAGAGTGTGGGTGTGACAGCAAGCAATTAGCATGGCCAGCATCAGGAACCCATGGTTATGAGCTTAGGGCTGGTTTAGGCTTGCCAAGCGGGGGGACTAATGCTGGGATCCTTCTCTCTGGCCTGGAGGCTCTCACACAGCAGCATGGTTCTGTGTTTGGCAGGTGGGTTGGACCCAGGCTGTGCAGGAATCAACTGGGCTCTGCTTCAGCTGCAGTCTGAGGGCCTTTGGCTGCAGCCAGCTGCTGTTCACACAGGGTACAGAAAGCTCCAGAGGCACACAAGGGCCTTCAGGCTCCGAGTGAAACCCCACAAGCTGAGGGGAAGGAAGTGAACATCACCAGAGGTGGGGACTGCACAGCACTGATGTGTGGTGACAGACCGGGGTGGGCGGTGAAGTTGGGAAGACCAAGAATGAAAGATGGGAAAAGCAGCTGAATTTAAAGGAAGAGATGTGAAACCAACAGGATCATCACCCTGTAATTGCCAGCCCAAACAAGGGACGTTTTGACCAGCGACTGCTCTGATCCACTTAACAAAAGCCACAAAACCACTCCATAAACTTAGAAGAACTGCTCAAAGCCACAAGCTACAGGTACTGGAGGAGAGCAGGACCTTTGCCCTGCAGTCAGCAGCAGTTTCAGACACACCAAAGCCGACACTGGTTTGCTTCCGTATCTCTTGTGGGACGGCCCCAGCCAAATCATCCCTTCTGGTCTGAGGATGAGGAGGGTCAGATCCTTTCAGAGCACCAAACCCGGCAGCCAACCTCATCACCAAACAAGCAGCCAGGATCCAAACGCCAGCACTCTCCATTCATCATCCCACTTCCTCGCTGCAGTCAGTCCAATGCTTCATGAGATTCAGAAGCAAACAAAATCAATACAGTCATCTTGATCCCTGCAGGAACACGCTGTGAGCAACAGAACACCTTCCTGGAAGAACTACCTCCATGAACAGAGGCAGCGACCACCTCCTCCCCTCCTACAGCCTCATTGCTTTCTCCTTAAGTATCACCACACGGAGCCTTGACCCTCCCTGGCACCCAGGCACCAAAGGGCTCTTTTCATGTTTTTTACACCAGGCTGGGAAAGAATCTTGGCTTCAAAACTTCCAGAGCAGCAAGAAGGAAGTATTTGTTCTCTTCACAGACAGTCTTGGCTCTTCCGCTGCTGCCAGTGGGGAACATCAGCAGAGAGCATCTCTAAAGCAGAGAGAAGCACATGTATGAGAATGAAAGTCAATTAGGTCTGAGCAGGATTAATAGGGATTTAATTGAACTATGTGAACTGGAACTCGGGTCACGAGCTGCTTATGAGCCTGCCTCAAGGGATCATGCAGCTTGCACTGGAGGAGCACAAGGATGCACTGTGAGCGGGACAGCATGTGGTCAGAGAGGGAGACCTGCTTGAACAGTCAAAAATGGAAGAGAAAAACTGCTTGAGATAGATGCCTGGGAATTTGAGGACTTACCGCACAGTCTTTCCTTCCTTTCCTCTTCTGGGGAGGGAACCAAGTAACACCAGCCAGAGCTCACCCAGCTCACCGCTCCTCCTGCAGTCCAAGTGGCTGCCAGGCAGCTCCCTGCTACAGCTACACTTGCCATGGGGCCTACAGAAATCCCCATTATCAATCGATTGAATCCTAATCTAATCCCCCGATCCTATTAACAAACACTGCCTTTATTTTGCTACCTCCATGGGGGCTCTTGGAGCCAACATCCCTCATGAGAGGCAAATTAATTAAGACATTGCACCGTTTCCTCTTTCCAGGAAGGTGGAGGTGTTCTGGCAGACATTTTGCTGCTTCCAAGTCAAGCACGGACACACGCATGCCTGAAAGTTTGAGCCAACCACCCTCACACAGATCGAAGGATCTGAAAGGCCTCCCCTAAATGGGTCACTCTCGTGAACAGGCCATGGATGTCCCTGTGTTTCTACAGAGCTCAAGAAGCTTTCATAGTAAACAGAAAGAGGCAGAATGACTTTTAAAAATTTACTTTTGTTTTAATTTGAAACAAAGATTATATGTAATTGGTGTCAGATATTTTTGTCATGTTTCTTTGTCCTGAGATCTCCAAGCAACTTCGGAGTGCTTTTGTCTCGCATGCTTTGTTCTGTTCTCCTCATGCTGCCCACCTGACTCATCCACCAAAGGGATTTTTCAAAGGGAAAGCACAGCCATGCCTGAAAAACAGACCACGGAGTCCGTTGCCTTTGGTGCCTTTCTGAGGAAGCATTCCAGGCGATTCTGCTGTCCTTTGTGCCTTCCTGCTCAAGCCCTTATCGCTTCTTTTTGCTTTCCTTGGCTTTCTTGCTCAGCTGAGCAGCACTTGCCTTGGGTTTCTTCACCATCTCCCAGGTCTTAGACTCAAAGCCCTCCAAGTCCTACAAGAATCAATTTGGAAACAGTCAGGGAGCTTTCTAACAACGTGCTGATGCCCAGCTCATTTCAGGCATTTATGTGAAAGCAAAAGTACGTAAGTGCTGGGTATCTCCGCTGGAATGCATCTATATCAGGCTGAGCCTACATTTAGTAAGACCTGAGCAGCACCATCCCTGCTTCCTCTGCATGTGTTTCTGGATGAGTGTTAATCCACACACAGCCTGTTACCACAGAGGTTGTTATAAGCTTACGTGCCTAAATCAGGCTTTGTAGAGAAAAAACACCCCCATTTTAACAGCAGGACAAAAACCAACACTAAACAACAATTACTCACACCAGAAAAAGATATCACAGAATCACCAGCATGTATTGAACCACTGAAAAGGTATTTCTGCTAAATTTTCATCCTTATCACGTGCGAGACAAAAGGTAAGCCTCAAAACAGCAGTCAGAATGTCACAATCAGAGCCTTTACACCAAGACCAAAATCCAGGCAGGGCACCGAAGGCAAAGCTTTCTTCACCTGGACTAACAAGGAATCCTAAGCTATAAAGCTTGTTTCCTTCAGGGCAGATGACAGATCATATTTCAGCCATGGGAAATAAAGTCTAGTTATCTGGTAAAGACACAGGGGAACAGTGCCAGTCTCATTGGAGAAAGCGCACACACACAGATTGCCTCCTTTCATTAAATGCATTTGAGTCTAAATATTGCTTTAGCCTCTTGGGTTCTAGCAGTCAGAGCTTGCCAACTGGAAAAGGACACACAGAAAACGGCAGAGCAAGATGTGCTAGCTTCAAGCTTCCAACACAGAGCACCAGATAATAGAGGGGCAGACACGCATCTGACAGTATCCTTTAATCAAAGAGTCCTGTTCAATCATCTCTAAAGTCAATGGGCTGTTACGGTTCACATCTGTGTGGCTTCCCAAGGAAAGTGAGTTGGCTGCCTTTCCAAAGGCTGTAATCAGTGCATGGGGAGCTGCGAGGCTCTGCAGAAACAGAGCAACAAGCAGCTATTACTCAGGTTTGTAGATCGGTGTTGCTGAGAAGTGAACACTGATGCCTTCTGCTGTTCAAACCAAGGTAGTCTCCAAAGCCTGAAGCCTCTAAAACTAAGAAGCTCATCTGTACCTGAACCTAAGCATCATTCCTAAGAAATGGAGAGTGTCTCTTCTGTTTATTGTCATGTGAATTAATCACATGCACAGGAAATCATGGGGACAGTGCATATACGGAGAAAATAAGAAATAGAGCATACAAACAACCTAAACACAAACAAGTTTGTCAGTTCTATAGCATTAATAGGATGAATGAGGGCCAGAAACCACACATCAAACAAAGCAGTCATCATTCTCAAAGAACAAGCTCTAGATATACAGTATCTACAGAAGTACAGAATAGAGACAAGCTCAAGGCGCAGGGACACCTTTCTTCCTCCCACGCTGCTTTTGTTTCTCTCAGCCCTCGGAGAACAAGGGATGCTCACAGTTCATCGCCAGCAGTTCCAGATGGGCTGAAAGGCCACCAGTTGGGAACACCAACACGGAAACGTGGGACAAGCAGCTCCATTTCCAGGAGGGACGTGAAGCCGACCACATCAGGACCCTGCGATTGCCAGCCTGAGCCAGGCACATTTTGAGCAGCTAATGAAAGAGGCAGCACCACCATTCAAATGTTTGTTTCACTTTTATTTGCAATAGAGAGATGCAAAATGCATCAAAAATACATTTCAATATGAAATCAAATAGGCGGGATACTGGTAATGACTAAAGACAAAGCTTCCTTAGTTCCTCTCCGCAGTCCATGAAAGGGAAAGCACGGCCAGGCCTGAAAACCAGACCACGCAGTGTGTGTCCTTTGGTGCACCACTGAGGAAGCATTCCAGGTGATTCTGCTGTCCTTTGTGCCTTCCTGCTCAAGCCCTTATTGTTTCTTTTTGCTTTCCTTCTTGCTTCTCAGCTGAGCAGCACTTGCCTTGGGTTTCTTCACCATCTCCCACGTCTTAGATTCAAAACCCTCTGAGTCCTGCAAGAAGCAATTGGGAAACAGTCAGGGAACTTTCTAACAACATGCTGACAGCTGCTTTGGGAGCTCAAGTCACCTGACCGAGCAGCTTTGGGAGACCAGCACAGGAAATTGCCTTCCTGACCTCAGGGCACATTAGAAACTCCACATCTGTCAAGTTCCCAAAAATCTCATGCAAACCAGAGCCTAAAGTCCTCTCTAGCAAGGTGGTCTGTGCTGGGAGGGTGGACCCTCTGCCTGGCAGCTCATAGGGCGCAGCAGCAGCTGCAGGATAGGATGAGCTGGCAGCTCAAGGCTGCTGGCGTGCGGAAGGAAGGACAGAACCAAGTGCGGCACTCTCAGCAGTGCCGGGGCACACTGCCATAGGCAACAGCTACAGACAGTTCCCTCCCAGCCGACTGCCTGAGCATTCCTATCAGTCTCACACAGCGCTACTTACTGCCTTTGGGGACTTGAAAGCTGGCAGGATGATGGCCAGCACACACAGGAGCTGGAAAAGGGCTCCAAACAAGAGTCCGTAGCTCAGCATGTTCTCCAATATCGTGGGCTCAGGGATCTCAGGTGGTGAGAAATGCAGTTCAGCAGCCATAGCGCAGACAGCTGCTGCTCCACTGCTCTCACAGAGGCTGCGTGCTGTAAGGGGGGAAAAAGGCATCATTAGTCTCAGGCACTGCAATGGGGTTACTTCCTGCGAGCAAACATTTCCAGGCTGACATAGAGAGGTGCTGGGAAGATATCCAGGGCATACTGACCCGAGAACAAAGAGGGACAGCAAACTTGCATTTCAGTTGCCTTTGCCCACCTGCCTAGGAAAAGAGCCCTCAGTGAAGAGTGAGAAAAGCCTCAAAATGGTGGTAAGGTAACATTTTGCTATAGAAAGGGAAAGGGGAACTTCACAGAAACCAAGAAAAGGGTAACTGTGCATTTAAAAGTGCAGGGAAAGGGGGAAATACAGAAACTTAGTCAAAATAAAGCCAGAGAAGAGGGCAATAAAGATAAGAAGAAACTGTCCGGAGACCTCTGACAAGAAGGATTAGATCCCCCCTGAGCAAGATGATGCCGACATGGGAGAACAATAACAGCAGATAACTCCAAGAGGAAAACAGAAGAAGAATTTCACCCCAAAACATCGGCAAGGGTCGCGGGGAATGGGGTCAGGGGGAATGAGGGAATGGGGTTGCGGGGAACGGGGCCATAGGGAATGTAATGAATATGTAATCAAACTGAGGAGGAGACTATTGATTATGTATTAGCTTGACCTATAACTGTAACACACTTTTCTCCTTACGGTGTGCAAGTTTGGAGGAGCTATCCCCCTTGCACCCGGCGCTGCGCAACGCTGGAATAAACATACCTGCTTTATAACCCATCTCTGGATTATAGAGTTTGATTCCGCAAGTCAATTTGGCACCCCAGATGGGACCCTCTCTGTTCGGCTGCAGGACCAGCTGAGAAGGGGGGGACGCCTTTGGCGCGCCCCGAGATTTCTCGGAAGGACTCCCCTCCCTCATCTGATCACTGCAGGAGCAGACAAGAACCATCTATCGGCGGACCAGGTATGTGAAATGGGGGACCTGTAAGTCGTGAGGAGACGTCCTACGCAGGGCACAGTGGAGTCGGCCTGCTCCCCCCCAGGGATGTGAGCTCACGGGTTAGGTTAGGTTGCCGGCTGGGTTAGGAGGACTCCCTAGGGAGTGCCTACAAAGGGGCCAGTAAGTCGTACGCATGGTAAAAGAGCTATTGCTCACATTCAGGTGATTGCTAATTGGGCAGAGCTTGTCTGCTCTCTGGTACAGGGTGATTTGGGTAATCCTGGGATAATTGGTATCGTACAGCGCTGTTTATATAGGTGACCTAAGTCAACAACTAGCACCGGTGTTCTTAACATCTTTGGTTAAGCTTAACAAATGATATATTGTAATTCTGTTTGAATTGTCGTGTGAGTGTGGTGTGAGTGAGACACAGCACAGCTGCGGGGTGAGTGTGGAGTCCCGACCCGCGGTTCTGTCCTCCCGCGAGGGAAACGGCCAGGGACGGACGAAACGAAAGTTGACTCCAATACTTGTTTGTCTTTGTTTTAATACATGTTTATTTTGTATTATTAATTACTGGTTGTTGTAAAGTATGTGGTCATAAGTCATAACAATGCTGTTGTGTCAGAAGTGGTTTTACTTATAAAAGAATACGGTGGTTTATATTAAGTTACGATGGGAAAATCACAGAGCAAAGAGGTCCCTGCGCGCTCACCCCTGGGGTGTATACTGGCACATTGGCGAGATATCGCTGGGGAACCAGGAGGAACCCTGAGCCGAAAAAAAAAAAAAAAAAAAAAAAATCCTGATTAAATATTGTAATCAGCGGTGGTTGATGTATAAGCTAGAGGACAGGGACAATGAACATATAGAGGGATGTCTGTGTGGAATGAGTATCAAGCCATTTATGTGATACTGTGTTCTGCCTGCGAAGAGGTGTAAGGGAGGTGGGTCAGTCAGTTCTGGCTCTGTGGCGAGAGGTTTATAACTGAACGATATGGATTGCTAAGGGAAAGTTATAAGGTAGTAAGGGTGTTTATGGAAACTGAAGAACTGTGTTGCTTGATCTTTGGGTTTTGAAGGGAATGGGACAAACTGTTTTGCTGGTATAAGAAAGTGTAGTTGTTAATGGCATACGGAAGTATAGTTGAGGGTATGTGGAAGTGTAACTGAGGGTACAAATAGTGGAATAGTGTACAGAGGAAAAACGGTTAAAGAGAAAGTGAGTTTATCTGTGCTGGCATGAGAACAACCCCCCCGCACCGTTCCCCTGCAATCAGAACTCTCAGAGTGGGAGAGGGAGCCAGGGTCAGAGACTGCTGCTGTAAACTGCAAAGGGGGAGGTGGAGAGGACAGGGCATTGGAAGTGAGAATAGCCTTCATGTGCAAAGATGTGGGAAATCTGAAATCTGGGCAGCACTGGAAGGCTCTGGAGAGGAGGTGAAATGTAATGATTAGAGTTTGGAAAGCGAAAAAGTTTGGGAAGGACACAGGTTGAGGAAGGCAAAGATAAAAACAGGGATGTCAGGTCTGAAGAGAGGAGTACAATAAGAAGAAAACAAACAAACAACAACAACAACAGAAAACAAAACAAACACCTGATTGAGAATCAGAGATGTTCAGGAAATTGAGAATAATAACAGCTGTTACTGTTGTGGTGCTAGAGTAGGGCCATAGGACCCAGGGATCCCCCACGAGGAAAGGGGAGGGAGGCTTGAAGAGCCCAGGGAGGGCTCTGCCCCGCTGGAATGAAAGCAGTGTACAAACTGCAGTGGGACACTGGTAGAGAAATTCGACCAAGCTGAGTGAGAAGGAATTGTCTCTGATTGCAGAGCTGAACAGACTTGGAAGTTTACCCTAGCAGATACACCGATGAAACTGCAGCTAAAGAAGCAGGATAAAGTAGTTCATTTTCTGATGGATATGGGAGCTTCTTACTACCCATAGATGGTTTTGTAACATTAGTAGGTGCTACTGCCCAACAAGAAAAGGCTTACTTTTGGAATTAATTAAATATAAGCTAAGAAAACAAGTAGGAATACAGGAATTCTTGTACCTGTCAGGTTACCCTGGCAAGAAATTTAATAAAACTGGAGCTAAGGGTCAAACAATATTGGCTGATTAAGAATTGTAAGTCTGACTATTAACACAAACTGGGAAAAACAATGTTATACCCCCAGGAGCCACAGCAATCTCAAATAAGACACACTTAGGGGTGTGGGCATCAGGGCCAAAAATTAAGTTAAAAGCAAGAGCTCACCCACTCAGGGTAAAGTGATGCCCTTTGAGGATATGTGACTGTAGAAGGATAAAAGAAATAATAGATAATTTTTTTGAGTTTGAATTACTAATTGAATGGGAATCCAAGTACAAAACTCCAGTTTTGCCAATTTGCTAAATTTTCGGTAGTTTGGTAGAAGACATGAGGACAAGTAATGGAATTGTTGAATGGATACACTCAGTGATGGAAAATCCATGCACTTTATCAACCACGTTAAGGAATGAATAGGTGGAGTTTACCTTCTGGATTTGAGGGATGTCTCTTCTGCCTGGTTTGGCTAAAGGAAGCCTAAGGTTATTTGCCTTTGAATAGGAAAGCCCTAATAAAGGGAGAAGAGACTCAGTTAACCTGGACAGTGTTACCCAGGGTTGTGAGAACAGTTTAATGATTTTTGAGAACCGGTCAACTTGTGAGCCTGAGACCTGGGATCCTCCATCCTAGGGTGGAACTTTACTGGAGAATGTGGATGCCACAGCGACAAAAGGACTGTGTAGAATAGACTGAGAGTTTGCTGAGTTTCTTGGTTTACAGAAAGCACAAATAACTCAGAAATTACAGCTGGACTTTGAACCTTAAGGACTGCCAAGAAAGAAGCCATCTGCTAAGCCCCTGAGCTGCAAACTGTCAAGGAACTCCATACGTTCCCAGGAATGACAGGAGGGTGCTGACCATGGATACACAGCTACGGACTGATGGTAAACCTCAAACAGCTTGAAGTGAGGAAGGGATGGCCAGGGTGCCTGAGGGCAGTGGCTGCACTAGTGCTCAATATTCAAGAAGCCCATAAATCTACACTGGGCCAAAGGATACCAGTTTTAATATCTCATACAGTGTTTACTGTATTGGAGGCAAAAGGGGGACATTAGTTCATTGGCTCTCACCCCAAAGATTCCTGAAATACCAGGCCATCCTGGTAGAGCAGGGTGATGTAGAAATAATTGTGACTAATATTGTCAACCCAGTATCTTTCCTTAGCGGAACTCCCGGAGAACCAGTATTACATGACTGCTTTGAATCAACTGAAGCTGCACATTCCAGCCAGTCAGTCGAACCTGAAGAACGAACCCTTAGAAGATGCAGAAGACACCTGGTTTACCAGAAGCTGCAGTTTTATGAGACAAGGAGACTGTAAGGCAGGACATGCAGTAACTGCTACTGACCAGGTAACCGAAGCACAACCACCAGCTGTGGGGACTTCCCCTCAGAAGACTGAAATAACTGCCTTGACAAGAGCTTTAATCATATGGACAGATGCTAAATATGTGCCACACGCTCATAGTACCATCTGAAAAGAGCAAGGATTGCTCACACACAAGGAAAACAGCCTGATTTAAATCTACCAATGGTTATTATATGTTGTAAAAGACATCAGAAATGTAACACTGTACAGGAAACAGAAAATAAGATGATAGATCAGGTGGCAGAACAGGCAGTTGAAGAGGGCTTCAATTCCAGACGGTAAACTTAAAATCTCTGAAGCTAAGTCAAAACCTGTAAAATATTCTAAAGAGAACAGGAGTCCAATTAATAATTTAGAAAGGAAGAGAGCAAGCTGACAGATGTGTGCATGCCCAAATGGACACATTATTATGCCCTTTAGTATTTTATGGAAATTGGTTATAAGGGAAGATAAGAGAATATATTGGGCAAATCAACACTACAAAGTACAGTCCCAGTACCAGGAACAGGGCACAAGTGGGCCTCACAGGAGAGGGCCTTCCAGGGCAACAACGGCAAATTGAGTTCACAGAACTCCCAAGAAAAGGGGGGTACCACTGTATGAAAATTTCTGTAACCTTAGAAACAATTGAGGATGCTGCTGCAGATGCTTGATGGACAATCCAAAAGGAGGTATCCTGTTTATCCAAAGATGCATTGCAACATGGAGTAGGCAGGGATAACACCGATTGGGGAATAGTTTTCTCTGGATCATGGGATAAACTTACTAGTTGCCAAATTTAGGATGACTAAAACAGCTTTTCTTAGTCTGCATCACCTTGCTACTCTTGGTGTGTTTTACTTGTGTTGTTATAAGGTGCTTTTTGTGTCTGTGCCAGGATACCAGAAGGGAATATGGGGTTTGGAAGAGACATGAGCTGAGACAATAGGTAGAGAGCGGAACCTATTTTGAGACCCATTAAGAATCTAGCAGGTAAAAGCCTGCTAGATTAAAGAAAAGGGGGGAATTGAAGAGTGAGCAAAGCCTCAAAATGGTGGTAAGGTAACACTTTGCTATAGAAAGGGAAAGGGGAACTTCACAGAAACCAAGACAAAGGGTAACTGTACATTCAAAAGTGCAGGGAAAGGGGGAATTACAGACACTTAGTCAAAAGAAAACCAGAGAAGAGGGCAATAAAGATAAGAAGAAACTGTCCAGAGACCTCTGACAAGAAGAAGGATTAGATACCCCCGGGCAAGACGATGCTTACGTGGGAGAATGGTACCAGCAGATAACACCAAGAAGAAAACAGAAGAAGAATTTCACCCCAAAACAACAGCAAGGGTCGTGGGGAATGGGGTCAGAGGGAATGAGGGAATGGGGTTGCGGGGAACAGGGCCATAGGGAATGTAATGAATATGTAATCAAACTGAGGAGGAGACTATTGATTATGTATTAGCTTAACCTATATCTGTAACACACTTTTCTCCTTACGGTGTGCAAGTTTGGAGGAGCTATCCCCCTTGCACCCGGCGCTGCGCAACGCTGGAATAAACATACCTGCTTTATAACCCATCTCTGGATTATAGAGTTTGATTCCGCAAGTCATCTATGTATCATATGTATATGTATTAGTACATGCACATATGTTAGCCACTGCCTATATTATACAAATGTGAAAATATACTATATATATAAGATATGTATATATGCATTTATCATATTTATAATCGTTTTCTTTTTATCTTGACCTTAGACCACAGATTCTAATCCTCAGCACTGCCTTGAGTCCCTTACAGATCTCCTTGGGACTTCTGAAACTATCCCTGGCAGTCAGTGAAATGCACCAGAATATCTTGAAGTCTTCTCAAAGAGCAGCTCCTGAGGTACATTCCTTAAACCAGATTTGGAAGAGGCCTCCAGTTCTCTGGACCTGCTTCGAAGGGGCCCTCTTGTTATGGCAGTGACAGCAAGGAGACCAGCACTGACGCAGTCGTTCATATTGCTGGCTACTGACTGCTGTCCCGGAGTGCTGCTGTAGAGACAACAGGACTGTTGTGAGACACAGAAGACCTGAAAGCACTGTGGCGGTGTAAAGAGATCAGAATGAAAATGTTGAGCTGCTGTCTGTGGCTGCACCTCCCCAAATCCAGACAAAGTAGGAAGAAAGAAAAGCTAAGCAAATGTCTTTTTTGAAACCTTTTTAGGTATCTTATAACGTATTCAGGGAATCTGGTTACATGTTTACACCAGCTCCTAAAGTGACAAAATGAAATTAGGTAGGAAAGAATTTAAATTCATTTTTATTTATAAGATCAATAACATTATTTTCTTTTACACATTCCTATATCTCACATAATCAAACAACCAAAGATACATAAAACACGAAGAACCACCACTGGGAACCCTATGAGGAAGTTGTGCATTTTATGGAAGCTGGAATAGTGTGTATTGCAACACCTTCCTCAGAGCGTGTTGGATCTCCCTGTTCCTCATGCTGTAGATAATAGGGTTCAGTGTTGGAGGAACCACTGCATACAGAAGTGCCATTGACAGATCCAGGAGTGGGGAGGAAATGGACGGGGGCTTCAGGTAGGCAAAAAAGCCAGTGCTGAGAAAGAGGGAGAACACAGCCAGGTGAGGGAGGCACGTGGAGAAGGCTTTGTGCCGTCCCTGCTCAGAGGGCATCCTCAGCACAGCCATGAAGATCTGCACATAGGACACCACTATAAAAACAAAGCAACCAAAGCCTAAACTCACACCAAAAAAGAGAAACAAAACTTCCCCGAGGTAGGAGTCTGAGCAGGAGAGCTTGAGGATCTGGGGGATTTCACAGAAAAACTGGTTGACAACATTGCCTTGGCAGAGAGGCAGTGAAAACGTACTGGCAGTGTGCAGCAGGGAATAGAGAACCCCAGTGCCCCAGGCAGCTGCTGCCATGGTGGCACAAGCTCTGCTGTCCATCAAGGTCCCGTAGTGCAGGGGCTTGCAGATGGCAACGTAGCGGTCATAGGACATGATGGTGAGAAGGGAATACTCTGCTGACATGAAGAGGAGAAGGAAAAAGAGCTGTGCAGCACATCCTGCGTAGGAGATGGCCCTGGTGTCCCAGAGGGCGTTGGCCATGGCTTTGGGGAGAGTGGTGGAGATGCAGCCCAGGTCGAGGAGGGCCAGGTTGAGGAGGAAGAAGTACATGGGGGTGTGCAGGCGGCGGTCGCAGGCTACGGCTGTGCTAATGAGGCCGTTGCCCAGGAGGGCAGCCAGGTAGATGCCCAGGAAGAGCCAGAAGTGCAGGAGCTGCAGCTGCCGCGTGTCTGCCATCGGCAGCAGGAGGAACTCGCTGATGGAGCTGCTGTTGGACATCTGCTGTTGTTGGGCTTGGAGTCCTGTTCAGAGTGCAGAAGATAATGACAAGTCCAGACCATTCTCAGAGACACTCCTCCTGCTATAATATGAAATGTTTTAATTCTCCTACAATAGTGTACATTTAGCACCATTACTTGCATTTAATTTCATGTATTTTAGCATTCCTTAAGCAGAAGCAGCATATGGAGCTCTGACCTTCCTCTTCTTTCCTTATCCCTTCTCCCTGGATATTTCCTACTGTCTCTTGTCTTATCTTTACCCCAAGTGCTCTTAGAGCCCCCTACCCCAGCTTCTGTGGCATTCAGTTTCAGTTAGAAAATGCTGCCTGTTTTTATGATAAGCAAATTATTCATGCCTGCAGAAACTGAAGATAATTACAATTGGTTCCATTCTTAGAGAAGGCGTAGACTGAGAGCACATCATGTGTGACTGTTCATAAAAGAAGCAAATGACTGAAAAAAATTCTCAGATCTCTGACAGCCCCTTTTAGGTTTCTGACTCCAATCCTTTTTGCCCCAGAACAGGAAATGGAAACCCCCTGCCTTGGCTCTCTTCTTGCAAAGTACCCTCAGAAACCTTCAGTTGTGCAGTGGAGCTGTGATCCCCTGCCCCAGGCAGCAGCTGTGGCAGCACAAGTCCTGCCGGGGGGCTCCTTCCCCCCACCCGTCTCCCCGCAGCGCCCTGGGCAGCTCCCCGGGCAGGCTGAGTGCTGAGCCTGGCAGGCAGCAGAGTCCCATACCCGGCACACAGCCCCTGGGGCACAGCAGGGACCCTGCTCTGCAGGACAGCCCTGGGCACCCGCCTACAGCCCTGGCTGCACAGCCTGCAGCCGTGCTGGGACACACAGCCCTCAGGGCTGTGCTCTGGTGCTGCAGCACGGTAGCCCTCAGCTGGAGCCGAAGGCTTTTAACACAGTAAAGAAACATGCAGTGCCTGCTGCCAGATCTGCTACGGGATGTCCCCGATTTGGTGATCCCTCCAGGAAAATCAGCTGCATTGCCTACTGCAAGACACTTACCTTTCTGTTCATCTGTTATCAGTGCTCCTGCAGTCCGTTTACAGCAGGTTCACACTGTAAAAACACTGTAAGCTCTCTCTCCCTTCCCTTCTATCCTCATGTGTATTGCTGCTCAAGCCCCAGCCCTGCTGTGCTGCGCACAAGAGATGCTCCTGGGCACAGCATTCTCTCTACAACACTTCCCACTTTTATGAGCTCCCTGTGTCCCAGAAGCCCAGCCCAACTCAGTAACAGATTATGTCATTTTTTATCCTTCCCACTCATCTCCCCTGAGGTGTCCCGGGGTCCTCACGGCCAACAGCTCCTGAAAGACAACAGCATCATGACAGTACATTAAAATCTGTTGAATTAAACACCAGATGACCAGTGGACAGTGACTAATTCCAGACATATTCTGAGTCATCCCAGAGAGTGTTTGCTCAAAGAGGGCACTCATACAAGGACGGGATATCAGAGAATAATAGAATCACCAAAGTTAGAAAAGACATAAATGATCATCCAGTCTGGCTGGTCACCTATCAGCTCCCACTAAACCATGTCCCACAACAAAACATCCAATCATTCCTTGAATGCCTCCAGGGTCACTGAATCCACCACCCCCCAGGGCAGTCCATTCCAGGTCCCAAAGTTCAGGACGTGGCATTTGGTCTTGGTGAACCTCATCCCATTGGCTTCAGCCCAGCTCTCCAGCCTGTCCAGATCCCTCAGTAGGGCCTTGCTAACTTCAGGCACATCCACACTCCCAGCCAATTTGGTGTAATTTGCAAACCTACATAGGATGCACTCAGTGCCCTCATCCAGGTCATCAGTAAAGATACTGAAGAGGACAGGCCCCAGCACAGACCCCTGGGGAACACCAGGTAGGCACACAGGTGGGTGTCCAGGCAGGTCTTGAATATCTCCAAAGAAGGAGACTCCCCAACCCCTTGGGCAGCCTATTCCAGGGCTCTGTCACCCTCACTGTAAAGATGTTCTTGCACACATTTGTGCAGAACTTCCTATGCTCCAGTTTCTGTTCCATTTCCCCTTGTCTTGTCTCCACATACTGCTGAAAAAAGCCTGGTCTCTCCACTTTGAACCCACACCTCACATATGAGCACTGACATGAGAGCAACCCCCTGCACCTTTCCCCTGCGAGCAGAGCATAGCAGAGCAGACACACAGTCCCCATGTATCACGCAGTGTTATTCTGCTTACCAACAGAAGAGGCCAGTCTTTCTCTATGCTCCATCTGTTTCATACTCCAGAGTTCAATACACTGCAAAGCTATGGCACATTTATGTTCTTGCAATGATGACACCTTAGTATTCTCTGGGCTCTCAATTCAATGGCATCTAAATAAGTCTAGGGTCATACCAGTTGATGGGAATCTGGCAAATGTAGTCTCATTGTAAGGAAGAGCAAGAAAGATGACAGGGGCAATTATGGACCTGTCAGTCTCACTCCAGCACCTGGTAAAATTATGGAGAATGTGATGGTGGGAGTTATGGACAAACAGCTGAAGGACAATTCTGTCATTGGTTGCAGCCAAAGCAAGTTCCTGAGGGGAAGGTCCTGTTTAACTTCAGGTCCCTTTATGACACAGTTGTCCATTTAGTTCTACAAGGGAAGCCAGATGATGTTATCCTCGAGGATTACAGTAGAGCTTTTGATACTGTTTCTCACAACAACCTTCTGGGCAGAATGTCCTGCATACGGCTAGACAGAAACAGAATGTGGTGGGTGAGCAGTTGGCCAATAGGTCAGGCTCAAAGGATTATAGTCAATGGGTTCCATCAGGCTGGTAGATGGTCACAATCAGGGCTCCCCAGGGCTCCATTATAGTGCCACTTCTCTTCCATGTTTTTGTGGATGACTTGCATGCAGGACTAGAAGATGTTCTCAGCAAGTTTGCTGATGAGCCCAGATGAGGAGGTGCTGTTGCCTCTACTGAGGGTGGACAAAACTTGCAGAGAGATGTTGACAAGTCAGAGAAGTGGGTACCAGTTGGTACTAAGCAGCAAGTGCATAAAGCATAACAAGAGCAAGTGCCTGATTGTATACCTGGATATGGGTAAAACTGGACATAAACACTGACTGGATATGGGACACTGGAGAGCGGTCTGACTGAGAAGGATTGGGGGTCCTGCTCAACATCAAATTGGAAGTGAGTCAGCAGTGTGCCCAGGCAGCCAGGAAAGCCAACGGTACCCTGGAGTGCATAAAGCAATATCTTGCCAGCTGGGTAAGGGAAAGGATTGTCCCCCTCTGCTCTGCGCTGCTGCAGCTTCACATGGAGCACTGGGTGCACTTCTGGGCAAAGCGGAACATAGAAAACATCAAACTATGGGAGAATGTGCACAGGAGGGCACTGGATCTGAGAGATCTCAATCACAGAATCACAGAATCACAGAATTATCAAGGTTGGAAAAGACCTAGAAGATCATCTAGTCCAACCATTACCAATACTTCCTGGCTAAATCATAATCCTCAGTGCCACATCCAAGCGTTTCTTGAACACTCCCATGGTCGGTGACTCCACCACCTCCCTGGACAGTGCATTCCAATGCCTGACTACTCTTTCTGAAAAGTAATACTCCCTAATGTCCAGCCTGAATCTCCCCTGACGCAGCTTAAAACCATTCCCTCTAGTTCTATCACTGATTACACGAGAGAAGAGGCCAACCCCCAGCTCACTACAACCTCCCTTCAGGAAGTTATAGAGAGCTATATGGTCTCCCCTGAGCCTCCTCTTCTCCAGGCTGAACAATTCTAGCTCCCTCAGCTGCTCCTCATAAGGCCTGTGCTCCAGACCCCTCACCAGCTTTGTAGCCCTCCTCTGAACACGTTCCAGGGCCGCAATGTCTTTCTTGCAGTGAGGGGCCCCAAACTGAACAGAGTACTCAAGGTGCGGCTGCACCAATGCCGAGTACAGGGGGACAATTACTTCCCTGTTGCTGCTAGTAACACTGTTTTTGATGCAAGCCAGGATGCCGTTGGCCTTCTTGGCCACCCGGGCACACTGTCGGCTCATGTTCAGCCGAGCATCAATCAGTACCCCCAGGTCTGTTTCCTCAACACAGTCCTCCAGTCACTCCGCCCCAAGCCTATAGCACTGCCCAGGGTTGTTGTGGCCAAAGTGCAGAACCCGGCATTTGGTCTTGTTGAACCTCATCCTGTTGGCTTCGGCCCAGCTCTCCAGCCTATCCAGATCCCTCTGCAGGGCCTCTCTACCCGCAGGCAGATCGACACTCCCTGCCAATTTGGTGTAATCTGTGAACTTACTGAGGGCGCACTCAATGCCCTCATCCAAGTCATCAATAAAGATGTTGAAGAGGACAGGTCCCAGCACCGACCCCTGGGGAACACCACTCGTGACTGGTCTCCAACTGGATTTAACTCCATTCACCACCACTCTCTGGGCCCGGCCCTCCAGCCAGCTCCTTACCCAGCTGAGAGTGTACTCATCCAAGCCACGGGCTGCCAGCTTTTGTAGGAGAACAGCATGGGAGACAGTGTCAAAGGCTTTGCTGAGGTCTAAGTAGAGCACATCAACAGCCTTTCCTTCATCTATTAGACGGGTCACGGGATCGTAGAAGGAGATCAGATTGGTCAAGCAGGACCTGCCCTTCACAATCCCATGCTGGCTAGGTCTGATCTCCTGGTCTTCCCACACCTGCCACATGATCTCCCTCAAGACTATCTGTTCCATTACCTTCCCTGGCACCGAGGTCAGGCTAACAGGCCTGTAGTTGCCCGGATCCTCCTTACAACCTTTCTTGTAAATGGGAGTCACATTGGCAAGCCTCCAGTCTTCCAAGACCTCACCCGTTAACAGGGAGCGCTGAAAGATAACAGAAAGCGGCTCAGCAATCACCTCTGCCAGTTCCTTCAGCACTCTCGGGTGAATCTCATCCGGACCCATGGACTTGTGGCAATCCAGTTGGAGTAGTAATTCCCTGACCACTTCTTCAAGAATCACAGGGGGTTCAGTCTGCTCCCCAGCCGAGACTACCAGGTCAGAGCGTGGGGAGCCCTGGGAATAACCGAGATGACTTTTAAAGACAGACGTAAAGAAGGCATTCAGAACATCTGCCTTTTCCTTATCCTCTATGATCACATTCCCAGCCTTGTCCAGTAAAGAATGGAGATTCCCCTTTGTCCTCCTCTTACAGCTGATGTACTTGTAAAAGGGTTTCTTGTTTGTTTTTACCCCAGCAGCCAGCTTAGATTCAAGCTGGGCTTTTGCCTCTCTGATTTTCCCTCTACACAACTTAACAGCTTCTTTGTAGTCATTCTGAGTTGCTCTTCCCTCCTTCCACAGGCGGTAGATTCTCTTCTTCTTCTGCAACCTTAAGAACAGTTCCCTATTCATCCACGCCGGTCTTCTTCCCCACCGGCTCATTTTGCTGCTCAGGGGGACTGCCTGCTCCTGCGCCCTTAAGACTTCCTTCTTGAATAGCAACCAGCTCTCTTGGACCCCTTTGTTTGCTAAGACTGAATGCCAGGGGACTGCCCCTACTAGTCTCTTGAACAATTCAAAGTCCGCCCTCCAGAAGTCCAAGGTAGCAGTTTTACTATTCCCCCTCCAAGTTTCACCATGAATTGAGAAATTTATCATTTCATGGTCACTCTGTCCAAGGCAGCCCCCAGCCTCCACATCTCCCACCAGACATTCCCTGTTTGCAAACAGCAGGTCTAGCGGGGCATTTCCTCTTGTGGGTTTTCTGACCAGCTGTATCAGGAAGGCATCCTCTATGCACTCCGGAAACCTCCTAGACTGCTTCTTCTGTGCCGTGCTATACTCCCAGCATATGACAGGGAAGATGAAGTCCCCAATAAGGACAAGGGCTGACAACCGTGCAGCTTGTGCCAGCTGCTTGTAGAATACCTCATCTGTCTCTTCATCCTGGTTTGGCGGTCTATAACAGACGCCCACCAGGATGTCTGCCTTGTCAGCCCTTCCTCTGATCTTTACCCATAGGGATTCAATGTTATCATCCCCAGTAACAATCTCGGTAGCATAAAAGAATTCCCTAACGTAGAGAGCCACACCACCACCCCTCCTTCCTTGCCTATCCTTCCTGAAGAGTTTGTAGCCATCCATTGCAGTGCTCCAGTCATGGGAGCAATCCCACCATGTTTCTGTTATGAAGTTCAGAGTTTCATTAGAAATGACTGCTTGTTCAGACTGGGCCCTTCTCTCAACCCACATCCTGCGATAATACACAGGGCCCATATGGGACATGAACTTCACACCGTCCTTGCACCCCATGCAGAGCCTGGGATCTTCTGTCCCCATGTCTTTCATTAAACATCATACAGACCTCCATCCCACTGCCCCAGGAAGGGCCCTGAGCCAACATGAGAGACAGGATCTCCCTGCCAAGGGTCTGGGAAGCAGGGCTTGTCCTGTTTGCTTCTTAAGATAAAGGAGGATTTTCTTAGCATCAGAGCCACCATGCCAGTGCCTTTGCCTGACTGGAGTCATGGCTTCCAATTATCTGCTCTAATTAGTGCCTTGGGAAGCTTACTTGGTAATGGCCCTCAGTGGGCCCATTAATACTCCAAGCATCTTCACTGTTACTTTTGACTTTGTCTTGCTGAGTTCTTTGTGCAAACTTCTCTCTGCACTGGAGGTTGATGGACTCAGCACCAAATGTGCCCTGTGGCCCATTATTAACTAAAGAGCCTCTTGTGCCTTGTGCCTTCCTGTTCTCTTCTTCAGGTTTTCAGAACTTGTTCAGCAAAATGGAGACAGCTTAATGAGCAAGAATCCAAAATGCAGTTATTGTCTATTTGTTTATAGTTTGTTTTATACAGGAAGTAGAAGAAGCACTTTGCAACTGATGTCAATCCAGGATGTCCCCAGTGAGTTCTATTCTGTTTCTGTGTGGAGAAAGTTCCTCCTCAATCTCCCCACCTCGCTTCTACTCTCATTGGCCCCATGGGACTTGCATCACTTTTCCTCACATCACTCTTCTCCTCTACCGTCACCCGCTCAGTGTTAAACCTCCTTTGTACCAACTCCCACTGGCTTTCCACAGAGAACCAGCTGCACATGGAAAAAGAAAGAATTATCTTTATTTATGGCCAACAAACAGAAGGAAAGGTGATGTAATTGAATGAACAGTAAAACACAGTGATCAACTGTATGCCGTGTTCAAGCTGCTTCTATTGAGGTTTATCTTTCATAGGGAATATTTGCACAAGAAATGAGTTAGACACAGATAGGATGGGATAGACAGAATCACGGTAAAGGAGCTGACAACAGACTTTTGAGGAATGGAGCAAATTCCAGTAATCTGCCTGGGATAGATCAGCCAGGGATTTGTGAGGTTTCAACACTGAACAGGACTCGTGAGTATTTCTTACTTTGAGACGGGTTAACACATTCTTCTTGATTTCTATCTTTGTCTTCAACTCTTTTTTTCACTTCTACTGACATTAATGAACAACTTACAGAATTCATGCTTTCTTTGAAGCATGAAAAATTAAAAGAGAGAAAGTGAAAGAAAAATAGAAATAGAAAAAGAAAAAGGAAAATGAAAAGGAAAAAAAAAGGATATGGAAAAGGAAAGGGAAAAGGTAAAGGAAAGAAAAAGGAGAAGAAAACAACATAGAAAAAGAAAAAGTAAGAGAAAAAGAAAAGATAAGAAGGGATAGGTAGAATCACGGTGAAGGAGTTGACAACACAGTCCATCAGACTTTGGCGAGATGGAGCAAATTTGAGTCATCCCCCTAAAAGTCAGAAATCAGACAGATAATTGGGAGTTATCTGTCTGAACAAAGAGCAAGGGGTGGGGAAATCTGGCAGGCTGTGGCAGGAGCATGTGTCTAAATGGCCTGCTGAAAACATGCCCTTAACAACGGCCATTTATTTCGGAGAGCTGGAGACACCTGGAGCATGAGGGACATCAAACAGATAGCAGGGAAGAGCAGTAGCGGGCGCCGGGCTATAGTCTCAGGGCATTGGCACTGGCACCGCTGTCTGTGTCCCTGAACCTGAAGGCATTTGTGTCCAGCAAACACAGTTCTGGAAAACATCGTAGTTTCAGAAAAAGAAAAAAAAAAAAAAGACATCAAATCACCTCAAAGATACGTATTTACAACTTAAAATGGAGCAATACTCATGAGGTTTTCTCATGTTGAGAATGGTTAGCAAATTTTCATTGATTTCAATCTTTGTCTTTAATTCTTTGTCTCAATTTTATTGACATTAATGAATATCTTTTAAGCTTACGGGCTCAAAATAAATAAATAAATAAATGAATAAATAAAACGAGATCCATTTGCTTCTTGAACATGGCCTGATGCCCCTTCGACCTAAACAGATCCCACCAGACTTTTGTTGACGGAGAGTATGAGATCCAGCAGAGAGAACCTCTCCTCTTTGGTTCCTCCATGGCTTGGTCAAGAATCTCCCATCTGTGCTCTGCATGAATCTTCTGGATGGCACATGCCCTGCTGTGCTGTCCCTGCAGCAGATACTGGAGTGAAAAAGGCTCCCAAAAGGGCCAATGGCCTGACAACATGAGACTCCCATATGTCTGCAGAGGGCACCTTCCACTTGCTCTCCATGAAAAGAAGACAGGAAAAGACACTGATGGTCTCCTCTGTTGGCCATTTCCATTAGCTCTGACTTGTCTGCTCTTCCATCCTCAGGCAGATCTCAGTGCACTCTCACAGAGGGCAGTCGCCCTTCCTTGACTCCTCACCCAACCTTTGTTAAGACTCTGTATTCCCCTTGTGCTACAGTGAAGTTGTGGAAGCCATGTAACTGTCTCCCTGTGGTCCAAACAGGAGCTCAGGCCTGCAGATCATCTATGGTATCAGTGTGCAGAAGGTGAAACACAGACATTAGACGGATCATGGGTCTTGGATTCGACGTAGCAACACGGACACTCCTAGGGCATGGCTTTGCTGAAGACCCTGTGCTGCTCTTGCAGATGCGTGTGAATACACCAGAAAGCCGGTGCTATCCCCTCTCTGGCCCTCAGCTGATGCCCAGGAAGGAGGTGTCTATCTCAGGGATTTCCCACATGGTTTACAAGCACTTGCAAACATCAGGAGCAGCCCAGGCACCTTGGGCATCACCCAGTGTCTGTGTGTGAGCAGCTGCCTCCCAGCTGAAGGACCAAGGACTCAGAGCAGGAGCTCACATGCAGGCAACTCCTTGTGCTCTTCTGAACTGAACCAGAGGAATCCCAGCTCCTGTGGGTGTGTAGGGAGCTGAATCCCATTTCAGCTCCAGGATTTCTGTCAAAGATGAGACTCCTGCACTGCCTCAGCTGGATCACTGTCCTGCACAGGGAAAGTCCAAACCTCCCTGTCCTTGCCTGGGTGCCCTTTGTGCTTCATCAAACGAACTCTAGTAGCTCTCGCTATATGTCTCCATCAGTCACTGACCACTGGACATGTGGTGGTTAATTGAGCAAATTTCAAAACACAGTCATGATGCTGTTGTCTTTCAGGAGATGTTGACCTTGAGGACCCAGGGAAATGTCAGGGGAGATGAGTGGGAAGAATAAAAATGAGATCATCTGCTATTGAGCTGGGCCACGCTCCTGGGACACAGGGAGCTCATAAAAGTGGATGGTGCTGTAGAGAGACAGCTATGCCCAGGAGCGTCTCTTGTGCACAGAGAGACACCCATTTGCTGTGTGGATAAAGAGAGGCCAGAGTGGGTGGGAACTAGTTCCCGCCCACACAACACAGAAGGTGTGAAAAGCTGTTCTGAGCACCTAGTTTGGAGGTAGTCAGTGTTTGAGGGCTGCCTGGGCTACCCACTCAATCAGGCAGCAGTGGGAGTGGAGGCTGCATCCTGTGTGAGCATGGGTCAGTGCTCTTGTCTTTTCTCATGTAACTTGCTCTTCTGTTGACAGGACCTGATGCTAACACTTCAAAAATGGTCCTCACCAGGAAACGGTCTTCCCGTGCAAAGACTGTGTCAACCCAAACAGAGGGTCTGCTCCAAGATGCGGCAGTTCAGGTCTCTGGCTGCCAGGAGTGCCTCAACCTGCTGCTGCCAGGAGAGGATGGGAAGGATGCAACTTGTGTGCGGTGTGAGCAGCTAGATGAGCGGCTCAGCCTTGTGGTGGAGCTTAGGGAGGAGGTAGTTAGACTGCGGACAATCAGAGAATCTGAACAGGAGAGGGTGGGGTCCATTAAGGACTGTGAAATTGAAATTGATGGGTGGTGCCAGGCCCTATCGGCCCTGGGATCCAGGCACACAGCTGAGGCTCCCCAAGAAGCATGTTGCCCCCAGTCACCTTGCGAATAGGCGATAGAAAGGAGTGTGTAGATGGACTGTGTTCCTGCTGCACTGAGCCCTCAGTCCTCCCTTACCCCTACCAATACAAATGTAGAGGTAGGGGTGTGGGACTGTCGGCAGAGCCTCTATCCTGCAGTTGCCAGTCAGACCAAAGTAGTCTGAGAGAAAAGGATGGGTGGAAACAGGTACCAGCAGCTCGGCGAAGTGGGAGTCCCCCCCCACGACCATGCTCGGCTCCCCAGGTGCCTCTGCAAAATAGGTTTGGGGCCCTGGAACCCGAGGGAGAGGTGAATGCCGATGTGGAAGCAGCCCCACCTGTGAGGGTGCCTCCGGGGAAGCGGACACACCCGCGCCTCAAAACTTCTTCCACACGGAAGGATAGAAGGGTAGTCGTCATAGGCGACTCCCTTCTGCGAGGAATGGAAGGCCCTATATGCCGGCCTGACCCTACCCACAGGGAGGTGTGCTCCCTCCCCAGGGCACCGGTCAGGGACATTGCTGGGAGACTTCCCAGTCTGATCTGCCCTTCTGACTACTATCCCCTGCTGATAGTTCAGGCTGGCAGTGAAGAAGTTAGTTAAAAAAGCCTGAAAGCTATCAAAGATGATTTCAGGGGACTGGGGCGGGTAATCGAAGGAACAGGTGTGCAAGTGGTTATTGCATCTGTACCTTCAGTGGCAGGGAGGGATACTGAGTTGGGCCTAAAAACCCACCTCTTAAACAAATGGTTAAAGAGTTGGTGCAGACATAGGAGTCTTTGTTTTTTTGATCATGGGGCAATTTATTCGGCTCCTGGCATGACAGCTGCAGACGGAAGTGGCCTGTCTCAAAGGGGTAAGAGGGTTCTAGCTGAGGAACTGTCAGGACTTATTGACAGGTGTTTAAACTAGGTAGGATGGGGGAAGGGGACAAAACAAGGGTCACTGGATCTGAGGCGGCAGTTCAGGTCTTAAAGCAGAACTCGCTGGGTGCAGACAATGGAGTTAAAAGGCATGGAGAGGGGTGGTGAGATGCTGCCTCTCTCAAGTGCCTCTATACCAACACGCAAAGCATGGGGAATAAACAGGAAGAATTGGAGTTCTGCGTACAGTCACGTGACCATGATCTCATTGCAATCACGGAAACGTGGTGGGACAGCTCGCATGACTGGAATGTTGTCATGGAGGGCTATGTGCTTTTTAGGAAAGATCGGCTGGCAAGGCGGGGTGATGGAGTTGCCCTTTACGTGAGAGAGCAGCTAGAATGTATTGAACTCCACCTGGAGGAGAGTAATGTAGAAGTCGAGAGCTTGTGGGTGAGAATCAAGGGCCAGGCTGGCAAAGGGGACACTGCTGTGGGTGTGTACTACAGGCCTCCTGATCAGGAGGAGGAGGTCAATGGGGCCTTCCATAAGCAACTGGAAGTAGCGGCACGCTCCCAGGCACTGGTGCTTATGGGGGATTTCAATTATCCAGATATTTGCTGGACAACCAACATGGCCAGGCATGCGCGGTCCAGACAATTCGGGGGATTGTCAGGGGATTGTCAGGGGAGATGAGTGGGAAGAATAAAAATGAGATCATCTGCTGTTGAGCTGGGCCACGTTCCTGGGACACAGGGAGCTCATAAAAGTGGATGGTGCTCTAGAGAGACAGCTGTGCCCAGGAGCAGCTCTTGTGCACAGCACAGCCTGCAGGTGACAGAAGGAGAAGAGAGAAATTGGAGAGAGCTTACAAGATATGTACTGTGTGAGCGGGCTGCGAGCTCTATGAAAGAGCATTACTCAAAGACCATGATACAGTAAGTCCCTTGCAGTAGACAATGCAGATGCTTTTAATAGAGGATTATCTAAATGTGGGACAAACCATAGCAGATCTGGCCGCAGGCACTGCATGTTTCTTTACAGTGGAAAAAGCCTTCTGCTCCAGCTGGGGGCTTCCGTGCTGGATTGTAAGAGCACAGCCCTGAGGGCTGCGTGTCCCAGCACGGCTGCAGGCTGTGCAGCCGGGGCTGCAGGCAGGTGCCCGGGGCTGTCCTGCAGAGCAGGGTCCCTGCTGTGCCCCAGGGGCTGTGTGCCGGGTATGGGACTCTGCTGCCTGCCAGGCTCAGCACTCAGCCTGCCCGGGGAGCTGCCCAGGGCTCTGCGGGGAGACATGTGGGGGGAAGGAGCCCCCAGCAGGGCTTGTGCTGCCACAGCTGCTGCCTGGGGCAGGGGATCACAGCTCCACTTCACAACAGAATGTTTGGGAACGGTCTTGGCAAGAGGAGAGCGAAGGCAGGTTTCCATTTTCTTTTCTGGGGCAAAAAGAATTGAAGTCAGAAACCTTAAAGGGGCTGTCAGAGATCTGAGAATTTTTCGTCAGTCATTTGCTTGTTTTATGAACAGTCACACATAATGTGCTCTCAGTCTACCCCTTCTCTAAGAATGGAACCAATTGTAATTATATTCATTTTCTGCAGGCATGAATAATTCACTTATCATAAAAACAGGAAGCATTATCTAACTGAAACTGAATGCCACTGAAGCTGGGGTAGGGGGCTGTGGGGATACAAGAAAAGCTGTTCAGAGCAGCAGCTGTGGAGCAAGATAAACAGCATGGGAACCAAGGACACCTCTGCAAGGAGAAGAAGAGTCTCACAGCTCTGATTGGATATGTGCCTGCATGGACAGTTGAAAAGTGTTTTGTAGAATGCTTTGTTGACATATAAGGTGTTTGGGAAAGTTGTAAGGGCGGATGGGAAAGCTAGAAAATAAAAACTTGTGAAGGTATGTAAGGGATGTGAGAACTTGTAATAGATGATTTGGATCGTTCACATCTGAGTCCGTGCCGAGTCGCTGCAGGGGGCTCTAAGAGCACTTAGGGTAAAGATAAGACAAGAAACAGTAGGAAATATCCAGGGAGAAGGGATAAGAAAAGAAGAGGAAGGTCAGAGCTCCATATGCTGCTTCTGCTTTAGGAATGCTAAAATACATGAAATTAAATGCAAGTAATGGTGCTAAATGTACACTATTGTAAGAGAATAAAAACATTTCATAGTATAGCAGGAGGAGTGTGTCTGAGAATGGTCTGGACTTGTCATTATCTTCTGCACTCTGAACAGGACTCCAAGCCCAACAACAGCAGATGTCCAACAGCAGCTCCATCAGCGAGTTCCTCCTGCTGCCGTTGGCAGACATGCGGCAGCTGCAGCTCCTGCACTTCTGGCTCTTCCTGGGCATCTACCTGGCTGCCCTCCTGGGCAACGGCCTCATCAGCACAGCCGTAGCCTGCGACCGCCGCCTGCACACCCCCATGTACTTCTTCCTCCTCAACCTGGCCCTCCTCGACCTGGGCTGCATCTCCACCACTCTCCCCAAAGCCATGGCCAACGCCCTCTGGGACACCAGGGCCATGTCCTATGCAGGATGTGCTGCACAGATCTTTTTCTTTACCTTCTTCATCTCAGCAGAGTTTTCCCTTCTCACCATCATGTCCTATGACCGCTACGTTGCCATCTGCAAGCCCCTGCACTACGGGACCTTGATGGACAGCAGAGCTTGTGCCACCATGGCAGCAGCTGCCTGGGGCACTGGGGTTCTCAATTCCCTGCTGCACACTGCCAGTACATTTTCACTGCCTCTCTGCCAAGGCAATGTTGTCAACCAGTTTTTCTGTGAAATCCCCCAGATCCTCAAGCTCTCCTGCTCAGCCTCCTACCTCAGGGAAGTTGTGTTTCTCTTTTTCATCTTCGTGGCTGTGCTGAGGATGTCCTCTGTGCAGGGACGGCTCAAAGCCTTCTCCACGTGCCTCCCTCACCTGGCTGTGTTCTCCCTCTTTCTCAGCACTGGCTTTTTTGCCTACCTGAAGCCCCGCTCCATTTCCTCCCCACTCCTGGAACTGACAGTGGCACTTCTGTATGCAGTGGTTCCTCCAACCCTGAACCCTGTTATCTACAGCATGAGGAACAGGGAGATCAAGCACGCTCTGAGGAAGGTGTTGTAATACACACTATTCCAGCTTCCATAAAATGCACAAATTCCTCATAGGATTCCCAGTGGTGGTTCTTCATGTTTTATGTATCTTTGGTTGTTTGATTATGTGAGATATAGGAATGTGCAAAAGAAAATAATGTTATTGAACTTATAAATAAAAATGAATTTAAATTCTTTCCTACCTAATTTCATTTTGTCACTTTAGGAGCTGGTGTAAACATGTAACCAGATTCCCTGAATACGTTATAAGATACCTAAAAAGGTTTCAAAAAAGACATTTGCTAAGCTTTTCTTTCTTCCTACTTTTTCTGGATTTGGGGAGGTGCAGCCACAGACAGCAGCTCAACGTACAGCATAGGAAGTTCCGCACGAATGTGCGGAAGAACTTCTTTACAGTGAGTGTGACGGAGCACTGGAACAGGCTGCCCAGGGAGGTGGTGGAGTCTCCTTCTCTGGAGATATTTAAGACCCGCCTGGACGCCTTCCTGTGTGACATGGTGTAGGGAGCCTGCTTTGGCAGGGGGGTTGGACTCGATGATCTCTGGAGGTCCCTTCCAACCCCTACAATTCTGTGATTCTGTGATTCTGTGATTTTCATTTCTGATCTCCTTACACTGCCACAGTGCTCTCAAGTCCTCTCATTTGTGCAGGCTGAATGTCTTCTGTGTCTCATGACAGTCCTGTTGTCTCTACAGCAGCACTCTGGGACAGCAGTCAGTAGCCAGCAATATGAACGACTGCATCGGTGCTGGTCTCCTTGCTGTCACTGCCATAACAAGAGGGCCCCTTCGGAGCAGGTCCAGAGAACTGGAGGCCTCTTCCAAACCTGGTTTAAGGAATGTACCTCAGGAGCTGCTCCCTGAGAAGACTTCAAGATATTCTGGTGCATTTCACTGACTGCCAGGGATAGATTCAGAAGTCCCAAGGAGATCTGTAAGGGACTCAAGGCAGTGCTGAGGATTAGAATCTGTGGTCTAAGGTCAAGATAAAAAGAAAATGATTATAAATATGATAAATGCATATAAACATATCTTATATATATAGTATATTTTCACATATATACTATATAAGCAGTGGCTAATATATGTGCATGTACTAATACATATACATATCATACATAGATGATAGAAGTTTATATGCATATCTGTTTGCAAGTCCAGGACCTGTTGCAGGGGTTTTAACAGCCTCAAGGTTCACTGTGGGAACTGGAGAGGCTGTTTTCCTACTGCAGGAGTTGGAGCAACTGCAGAGCCCATTGCCAGAGCTGAAATCACCGTAGGACCTGTGACTGAAGTTGCAGCAGCCACTGTGCTCATTGGAGGGGTTGGACGGTTACAGGGCTGTACCTCCTGGCACAGTGCACCTCCCTTGGGAAGCATTTGTTTCATTTTCTAATAGCAATACTTGGAACAGCTACAGGACCTGTTGCAGGAGTAACTGCAGAGCTCATTATGAGGGGATGAGTGACAGCGGGATCTGTCCAGAGCATAGAGCAAACGCAGGACATGTGGCAAAACCTTGGAGCTGCTGCAGGGTCTGTGCCAAGAGTTGCAGACGCTGCAGCACTGTCAGCATTTCCAGCTCTCTGGATCTGGCACACTGCAGTCATGTGTGTTTCTTGGGGGCTACCAGAGCCACAGCAGACCTGCCCCCAATATTCTACCAG
The DNA here is from genome assembly GCF_054131305.1 of Coturnix japonica. Taxonomy (NCBI): domain Eukaryota; kingdom Metazoa; phylum Chordata; class Aves; order Galliformes; family Phasianidae; genus Coturnix; species Coturnix japonica. The sequence goes on from NC_140672.1 coordinate 26,762,183, forward strand.
TTTCTCAGGATCCTGCAGTTGCTCAGAGATGAAGTTCCAAAGCCCTGGGGGTGCCCACCACTCCAGGCAGCTGCCCAGACCATCCCACACCCCTGCCATGCAGAGCCTTCTCACCTTGGGGTAGATCTCTCACTGATATTCCTGAATAATGTTTAACCTCAGTCACAGAATCATAGAATCACCAAGGTTGGAAAAGGCCTAAAAGATCATCCAGTCCAACCATTCATAGGTCATTATCCATATAGGCTATTACCTATAGCTCCCACTTAACTATGTCCCTCAACACAATATCCAGTCACTCCTTGAATACCCCTGGCTCCCAGAGAAGACAACGTAAAATGTGTAATTCCTAATCATACCAACAATATTACTTTCAAAACCCAAAGATGACCACAGAGCTGAATGTGCACAAAACTTCACTTTGTTGGCTGCCAATTTTATTGTGATATAGACCAAGGTCAAACAGCATAGCAAAATAAATACCCTAATCCAGCATCCCAAGTTGACAAATGATGCAGCAGGGAAAACAAGCAGCAAGCAAGGAGCTGTGCAATGCAGCTTCATGAGAAGACTCAACAAGCTCCACAAATAGGGAAACTATCAGCATCATGGCCTGCAGTTCTCCAGCTCCCACAAAGCCCTGTGTTATCTCGCTCTGGACAGATGTGCTGTTATCTCAATTTTTGGAGTCTCACATCGGGCACCAAACTGATGGTGGTTGTTGAATCCAGCATGTCGCACAGCAGCACACAGTGCTTTGTGCACTGCCCCATTCTCAGTGGGATGGGGAAGAGAATTGGGGAAAAAAAGTACAACGTGTGGGTTGTAACAAAGCAGTTTTCTAAGAGATATAAAAGGAGAGGAGTAATAGTTATCACTGTATATCTGTTGATATGGAATCGTATGTAACAACTGATGCACAAGCACTTACTCATCACCACCAGACTGATGCTCAGCTGGGCCCTGGGCAGTGAAAAGACTGAGATGAACTGCCACTGCTTTCAATACAATTTCTGCTTGCTGTCAGGTGCTACAAAACATCCCTTTGACCACTTCCAGTCAGCTGTGCGCAGTCTGTTCCTTCCCAGCTCCTTGAGCACTCCACCGACCATGGCCGTGGCTCTGTAGAACACTGCTTAGCAGCAGCTGTAAACATCAGAGTGTTATCAACATTGTTTTTCTCTTAGAACCAAAACACTGCACCATAGCAGACAGTCTGAAGAAAACAATTCCATCCCAGCTGTAACTCAGATACCTGCTTGTCCCCCTCCTCTTGTTCTTCCTAATCGGGAAGCAAGGAACAGAATTTGCTGCTCTCCACTTTGAGAACTTTCCATCAGTTCTCAGCTGGCTCCTCTGCCATCCCCAGGCAGAGCTCAGTGCACTCTCACAGAGAGCAGCAGCCTTTCTTCATCTTCATTGCCTAAACATAATGAAGAGCCTGTACCTACTTTGCTACAGTTCAGAGGTGGAAACCATCCCACCATGTCTCTGTGAGACAAACAAGACCCTAGGCCTGCAAAGGCACAGAGATTTGGAGTTTGCTGAGTGAATGTTTGTGGTTGTCTCATTAGCGTAAAGACTCTTCAGAAAGCATCCCCTTCCAGAAGCATGTTTTGATTTAGCCTGGCTGGGCCTTGCATCTACACTGTGGTACTGGTGTTCAGGGCCTTGCTCAGAAGCAGCAGCCTGCATGAAAGGAAATGCTCTGTGGTTTTCTCTTGAGTTGTCCCGTTTATTTCTCACGCTACCTGCACTGGTCTACAGGCAATTTTGGGCAGCAGCAGGTTGGGGTTACCCCCAGAGGGTACACAGTAAGATTTAGGACGGGGTACTGGCAACAAGACCTTCTCTGAGGAATCCTCCCACAGTCCTATGGAACAACTCAGAGGCTTTCCCTGCAATCTCCAACACCAACAACATCCCTCAGGCCTTCCCTGTCAGATCCAGTTCCCCTCCCTTCGCCCTTTGGACCTGGTTTAAAGCCCTTTAATCAATCAGTGCAGGAGCATTTCAGATGGGGTCATGGAGGAGGCAGACTGCCATTCTTGGGGTGGCCATTTTCCCAGGAGGGCATGGTGGGAGGGCTTGTCCCGTCCAGTTCAACCAACACTTGTATCCACCCAGCAGAAGGCTGTGCCCTATGTGTTTCATTTGACCTCTGCATGGAGCTTACAGTTGACAGGGGCATGGCTGAGAAGCTCTGGGCATGGACTAATGGACAAGGAAGTAAGGTAGCTTCTTAACTTCCTCCCTTCATACCTTAACAACTTCCTTGTAATCTCCCCAAGTATCCTGTCCCTTCTTCTGGACGATGGAGATTCTCTTTTTCTTCCTGAGTCTCAACAGTTTTTCCCAGTTCAACTACACTGGTCTTCTTCCCCTATGGCTCACCTGATGGCATTCAGGGACAGCCTGATCTTGTGCCTTTAAGATTTCCATCTTGAGGAGTGTCCAGGCTTCCTGGACCCCTTTACCCATACGGAGCGACTCCCAAGGGACCCGTGCTACAAGTGTTCTGAACAGGTCAAAGTCCGCCCTCTAGAAGTTCAGGATAGTAGTTTTGCTAGTCACCCTTCTGACATCTCCAAGAATAGAGAATTCTACCATTTCATGGCCACTCTGCCCAAGACAGTCCCCAACCTTCTCAACTCCAACCAGTCCTTCACTGTTAGTGAAGAGCTGGTCTAGCAAGGAACCACATCTGGTGGGCCTTCATACCAGCTGCGTAAGGAAGCTGTCTTCTATACAATCTAGAAACCTCTTGGACTGCTTCCTCTGCTCTTTATTATATTCCCAGCATATATCAGGGAAGTTGAAGTCTCCCAAGAGAATGCGTGCTGGCGATCGTGCGACTTCCGTAAGCTGCTCATAGAATGCCTCACCCATCAATTCACCTTGATTAGGCAGTCTATAAGAGACTTTTAGCAAGATGTCACACCTACAGGTCTTTCCCCTGATCCTTACAAACATGCACGCATCTTGATGGTTCTGAAGCCCAAGCTCTTCAACATCAAAACTCTCTTTAATATAAAGGGCCACACCACCACCCTTCCGTCCTCCTCTATCCCTTCTGAAGAGCTTGTAACCATCCATCACAGCACTCCAGTCATGGCAGTGGTCCCACCATGGGTCAGTAATAGCAACTAGGTTATGGTTTGTCAGATGCACAGTTGCTTCCAGCTCCTCCTGCTTGTTGACCAAGCTCCTTGTGTTGGTGTAGACACTTCAGCTGAGGCATCTGCCTCTCTCCCAACACAAGCAGCATTTCCCTAGGCTTATCTCTGGTAAGCCCTGTTTTGTCCCCTCCCCCATCGTAGCTAGTTTAAAGCTCTTTCGATAAGCCCCGCTACATTCTGTGCTAGGATTTTTTTCCGCCTTTGAGACAGTTGGGTTCCATTCATGGATAACAGGCCATCCGCCAAGTAAACTGCCCTGTGATCAAAGAAACCAAAGTTTCTGGCTCAGTACCAACCTCTGAGACAATTGTTCATTGCTTTGCTTTCCAAGCATGCTCCGTGTCCCTCACTGCCCCTGAAGGTACAGAACAAAATATCACTTGATCTCACACTCTGTGAACTAAATGGCCTAAATTCCTGAAATCTCTTTTCATAGTTTGTAGTCTTATCTACAAAATTTCATTACTGCCCACATAAACTATGAGTAGTGGAAAATAATCAGTGGACCTAACCAGCATGGGGAGTTTCCTCGTTATGTCCCTGACCTGCAGCCAAGAAGGCAGCAGACTTCCTGACAACTCGGGTCCAGTCTGCAAATGGGGCCCTCTATTCCTCTGAGAAGGGAGTCACCCACCACGACCACCCTTCATTCTTTCATGGCAGAGGAAGTCACAAGGCTTGGTAGTGACTGCCTTGCATTAGGCTCTCTCCTAGGCAGATCCTCCATTGCCTCCCCATTCTTATCTCCTTCAGATTTCAGAGTGTCAAACCTGTTGCTTAGAGGGAGCAGGGGTAGAGGGTTAGGCAGGCAAGGGGGGGTCCTGTGATGTTGAGTTGGGACTCTCTTCCAACCCTCCTCATCAGTCATGTCTGTCCGACTGTGACAGGGCAGGGAGTCAACCACTTTTCTGAGGGTATCTGCCTGGCAGCCTTCCCTCGGGGATGCCAGCAAGTCACTCCACCAGCCCATCTCCGGATCACACTCCCTAATGGTGAACTGTGAGTAAAACCTTGAGTAAAGCATGAGTTCACCTATAGAAAAGTATGAGTAGAAACCTGTATTGACATGAGGGTAAACCCAGACTAAATCCAGGATCCCATCCAGCGGGTATACATAGCCTCTAAGGGCAACTTTTTCCAGTGTTGCTGTGTAAAAATATAGGTTCTTCACATCTAACCTATGTCTCTCCTTTTTAATTTAAATCCATTTTCATTTGTCCTGTTATCATCAGACCATCGAATCCTTATTCTAGCATTAGGCATCTCATCCTCAGATGGAAACCCTGGGGCTGAATTGGGATCAGTTCCTCAATAAAAACACGGGAGCTGGGAGTTCACCTAGCTGAGTTCAGATGTGCACAGTGAGGTGTCTGTGTGTGAGTCCCTCATCTGAATCCCTGGTCTTTATTCAACAACTGCTCGTACACAGTCTCTCAGTGATGCCCAAGGTGCCTTGGGTGACCCTAGTTTTGTGCTAGTGCTTGTAAACTGTGACGGAAAATCTATGAGATAGACACCTCCTTCTGGAGCATCAGCTGAGGGCCAGAATGGAGGAATTCTTGGCCATCCTAAATACCACCACAGCCTCGTTCTTAGGGCACTCAGTGTGTCTTTTGCACCTGTCCCCATGGAGTACATAGTGATATTCAGCTTACCGAAAGGATGAGCTCAGAACAGAAGAGACAGATCTTCCTCTCTGCTCCATCTTTGGCATAGTCTGCATTTCAAGGCACTGCAAAGCTATGGCACATCTACGTTCTTGCACTGATTACACTTTAGTATGCTCTGGGCTCGCATTTCAATGGCATCTAATAAATCTAGGGTCATACAAGTTGACAGGGAGCTCACAAATGTTATCTCAGTGTAAGGAAGAGCAAGAAAGATGACACGGGCACCTATGGACCTCTCAGTCTCACTACAGTGCTTGGTAAAATTACGGAGAAAATGATAGTGGGAATTATGGAAAAACAGCTGAAGGACAATTCTGTCATTGGTCACAGCCAACACAATATCCCGAGTGGAAGGCCCAATTTAATTTCAGGTCTTTTTATGACACGGTTATCCATTGAGCTGAACAAGGGAAGGCAGTTGATGTAATCCTTGAGGATTTCAGTAGAGTTTTTGACACTATTTCTCCAGCACCCTTCTGGACAGAAATTCCTGCATACGGCTAGACAGAAACAGTACGTGGTGTGTTGTAATACAAGAAGAATTTTAGAGAGCAGCAGACATGGATCGAGATAAAGATTTCAAAGAGCAGCAGCTGCGGAGCAGGATAAACAGCATGAGAACCAAGGTCACCTCTAGGAAAAGAATGAATGGCTTCTGGCTTTGAAGGGGGGTTATAGGGTTGTTATTGCAGTAGCTTTCCTCCAATTAGTGTGTGTGATTTTTGGACGCCCTAGTCTGTCTCCTATAAAAGTATGGCTTTTAGGGCAATAAATTGACTCAGCTATATGTAACCATATTGGTGTTTGTCTGCTTGTCCCAGCACGCTGACCTTCTGCCTTTCAGGTTCACAAGCAGTGGTGGGTGAGCAGTTGGCCAGTAGATCTATCCCAAAGGATTATAGTCAGTGGGTTCCATCGGGCTGGTAGATGGTCACTTCCAGAGTTCCCCAGGGTTCCATTTTAGGGCCACTTTCCTTTCATGTTTATGCAGATGACTTGAATGCAGGACTAGAAGATGTTCTGAGCAAGTTTGCTGATGAGACCAGATGAGGAGGTGCTGTTGCCTCCACTGAGGTTGGAGAGGACTTGCAGAGAGATGTGGACAAGTCAGAGAAGTTGGTACCAGTTGGTACTAAGCACCAAGTGCATAACACATAACAACAGCAAGTGCCTGATTGTGCACCTGGCAAGGGGCAACACTGGACATACACACTGGATATTGGACACATGAGAGACGTCTGACTGAAAAGGCTTGGGGGTCCAGCTCAACATAAAATTTTTAGTGAGTCAGCAGTGTGCCCAGGCATCCAGGAAGGCCAACGATCCCCACGAGCGCATCAAGCAATTTACTGACAGCTGGGTAAGGGAAAGGATAGTCCCTCTTTGCTCTGCATTGCTACAGCCTCACCTGGAGCACTGGGTGCACTACTGGGCAATGCAGAACGCCATGTCCAAGCTGCTTCTATTGAGGTTTATCTTTCATAGGGAATATCTGCACAAGAAAGGAGTTAGACACAGATAGGATGGGATAGATAGAATCACGGTGAAGGAGTTGAAAGCAGACTTTTGAGGAATGGAGCAAATTCCAGTAATCACCCTGGATAGATCAGCCAGGGAGTTGGGAGGTATCAACTTAAAATTGAACAGGACTCGTGAGTATTTCAGAAATTGAGACGGGCTAACACATTCTTCCTGATTTCTATTTATCTTCAACTTTTTTTTCACATTTACTGACATTAATGAACATCTTTCAGAATTCATGCATTTTTTAAAAGCATGAAAAAAAAAAGAGAAAGAGAAAGAGAAAGAGAAAGAGAAAGAGAAAGAGAAAGAGAAAGAGAAAGAGAAAGAGAAAGAGAAAGAGAAAGAGAAAGAGAAAAAGGGGAAAAAAAGAAAGTGAAAAAGGAAAAGGAAAAGGAAAAGGAAAAGGAAAAGGAAAAGGAAAAGGAAAAGGAAAAGGAAAAGGAAAAGGAAAAGGAAAAGGAAAAGGAAAAGGAAAAGGAAATGACATAGAAAAAAAAAAGAATGAGAAAAAGAAAAGATAGGAAGGGCTAGATAGAATCACAGTGAAGGAGTTGACAACACAGTCCATCAGACTTTGGCGAGATGGAGCAAATTTGAGTCATCCCCCTAAAAATCTGAAATCAGACAGATAATTGGGAGGTATCTGACTGAACAAAGAGCAAGGGATGGGGAAATCTGGCAGGCTGTGGCAGGAGCATGTGTCTAAGTGGCCTGCTGAAAACATGCCCTTAACCTCGGCCATTTATTTCGGAGAGCTGAAGACATCTGGAGGATGAGGGACATCAAATAGGCTGCAGGGAAGAGCAATGGCGACGCCAGGATTTCGTTAACAGGGCATTGGCACTGGCACCACTGTCTGTGTCCCTGAACCTGAAGGCATTTGTGTCCAGCAAACACAGTTGTGGAAAACATCATAGTTTCAGAAAAAGAACTAAAAAAAAAAAAAGTCATCATATCACGCCAAAGATTCATATGTACAACTTAAAATTAAACAAGACTCATGAGAATTTCTCATGTCGAGAAGGGTTAACACATTTTCATAGATTTTGATATCTGTTTTCAATTTTTTGTCTCAGTTTGACTGACATTAATGAACATCTTTTAAGCTTACGGCCTAAATATAAATAAATAAACAAACAAATAAATAAATAAATAAATGAATGAATAAATAAATAGATAAATAGAAAGAGATCCATTTGCGTCTTGCACTTGGCCTGATGCCTCTTTGACCTTCACAGTTCCCACCAGACTGTCATTGCTGGAGAGTATGAGATCCAGCAGAGAACAGGGACTTCCCACATGGTTTACAAGCACTGGCACACATCAGGAGCAGCCCAGGCACCTTGGGCATCACCCAGTGTCTGTGTGTGAGCAGCTGCCTCCCAGCTGAAGGACCGAGGACTCAGAGCAGGAGCTCACATGCAGGCACTCCTTGTGCTCTTCTGAACACAACCAAAGGAATCCCAATGATACTGTGGTTCTGTGGGGAGCTGAATCCCATTTCAGCTCCAGGATTTCTGTCAACGGATGAGACTCCTGCACTGCCTCAGCTGTATCACTGTCCTGCACAGGGAAAGTCCAAACCTCCCCATCCTTGTCTGGGTGCCCTTTGTGATTCATCAAACGATCTCTGATAGTACTTGTTATATGTCTCCAATCAGTCACTGACCACTGGACATGTGGTGGTTAATTGAGTGGATTTCAAAGCACAGTCATGAGGCTGTTGTCTTTCAGGAGCTGTTGGCCATGAGGACACAGGGACATCTCAGGGGAGATGAGTGGGAAGGATAAAGATGACATCATCTGCTGCTTTCTTGTCCGGGCACCTGGGACACAGGGAGCTCATAAAGGTGGGCAGAGCTGCAGAGAGACAGCTGTGCCCAGGAGCAGCTCTTGTGCACAGCACAGCCTGCAGGTGACAGGAGAAATTTGGAGAGAGCTTACAGGATGTGTGAAATGTGCGTGGGCTGTGAGCTTGCTGCAGGAGCATTGCTCACAGACCACGACACGGTAAGTCTCTCTGCAGACCGTGAGCTGCTTTTCATAGAGGACTAACAATCTGGGACACCCCATAGCAGATCTGGCTGCTGGCAATGCATGTTTCTTTACTGTGTTAAAAGCCTTCTGCTCCAGCTGGGGGCTTCCATGCTGCAGTGTCAGAGCTTAGCCCTGAGGGTTGTGAGTTCCAGCACGGCTGCAGGCTGTGCAGCTGGGGTTGAAGGCAGGTGCCCAGGGCTGTCCTGCAGAGCAGGGTCCCTGCTGTGCCCCAGGGGCTGTGTGCCGGGTATGGGACTCTGCCGCCTGCCAGGCTCAGCACTCAGCCTGCCCGGGGAGCTGCCCAGGGCGCTGCGGGGAGACAGGTGGGGGAAAGGAGCCACCCCAGCAGGGCTTGTGCTGCCAAAGCTGATACCTGGGGCAGGGGGATCACAGCACCACTGCACAACAGAATGTTTCTGAGGGTACTTTGCAAGGGGAGACCCACGGTAGCAATTTTCTATTTCTTGTTTGGACGGAAGGTGAAAGGATTGGTGGCAGAAATCTAAGAGTCTGTCAAATTTGAACACAACTCTGAGACTCCCAATTCTTCTTCAGTCAATTGCTTGTTATGTGCAGTGTCACATGTGAAGTGTTTTCAGCCTCTCCTTTCACAAAAATGAACCTTTCCAATGGTGGAACTATTTGAAATTATCAATTTTGTTGACAAGAATAATGCACTTATATTGCAAATAGGCATGTTTCCTGTACAGAAAGTGAAGGGCACAAAGGCTGGGACTGAAGATTTTAACAGCAGTGAGTGTAAAGATATGACACACAAAACAGATAAAAAAGTCCAGGGAAATTGAATAAAATTAGAAGATGAAAGGAAGGTTAAAGCTCCATGTGCTTCTTCTGCTTATAGAATGATGAACTTAATGAAGTTAAATTCAATTAGTGTTGCTAAATGAATATTGTCATAGGAGAATGAAAACTTTTCAAAGTATAGTAGGAGGAGTGTCTCTGAGAATGGTCTGGACTTGTCATTATCTTCTGCACTCTGAGCAGGACTCCAAGGCAAGGAACAAAAGCAGATGCCCAACAGCAGCTCCATCAGCGAGTTCCTCCTGCTGCCGTTGGCAGACACGCGGCAGCTGCAGTTCCTGCACTTCTGGCTCTTCCTGGGCATCTACCTGGCTGCCCTCCTGGGCAACGGCCTCATCAGCACAGCCGTAGCCTGCGACCGCCGCCTGCACACCACCATGTACTTCTTCCTCCTCAACCTGGCCCTCCTCGACCTGGGCTGCATCTCCACCACTCTCCCCAAAGCCTTGGCCAACGCCCTCTGGGACACCAGGATGTGCTGCACAGCTCTTTTTCTTTCTCCTCTTCATGTCAGCAGAGTATTTCCTTCTCACCATCATGTCCTATGACCGCTATGTTGCCATCTGCAAGCCCCTGCACTACGGGACCTTGATGGACAGCAGAGCTTGTGCCACCATGGCAGCAGCTGCCTGGGGCGCTGGGGTTCTCTGTTCCCTTCTGCACACTGCCAGTACGTTTTCACTGCCTCTCTGCCAAGGCAATGTTGTGAACCTGTTTTTCTGTGAAATCCCCCAGATCCTCAAACTCTCCTGCTCAGAATCAAATCTCAGGGAAATTGTGCTTCTCTTTTTTGGTTCCAGATTAGTCCTTGGGTGTTTTGTTTTCATCGTTGTGTCGTATGTGCAGATCTTCATGGCTGTGCTGAGGATGCCCTCTGAGCAGGGACGGCACAAAGCCTTCTCCACGTGTCTCCCTCACCTGGCCGTGGTCTCCCTATTTGTCAGCACTGCTGCTTTTGCCTACCTGAAGCCCCCATACATTTCCTCCCCACTCCTGGATCTGACAGTGGCAATTCTGTATGCAGTGGTTCCTCCAACACTGAACCCTATTATCTACAGCATGAGGAACAGGGAGATCAAGCACGCTCTCAGGAAGGTGTTGCAATAAGCACTATTCCAGCTTTGATGAAATGCATGTTTTCCTCACAGGATTCCCAGTGATGGATCTTTATGTTTTATGTGTTTTAGATTCTTTGATTGTGTGTAATATGGCAACCCCCAGAAATATGCTACTGAACATATAAATAAAAATTTATTTCACTTCTTTCCTACCTAATTTCCATTTTCTCAATTTAAGAGCTCATGTAAACATGGATCCAGATTCCCTGAATAGGTTAAAATATACCTAAAATGCTTTCAAAACAGACTTCTCCTTAGCTCTTCTCTCTTCCTACTTTGTCTGGACCTGGGGGAGGTACAGCCACGGACAGCAGCACAACCTGCTCTTTTCATTCCTGCTCTCGTTACACTGCTACATTGCTCTCATGTCCTCTCATTTGTTCAGGCCTGAAGGTCTCGTGGGTCTCATGACAGTCCTGTTGTCTCTACAACAGGAGCAGCACTCCGGGGCTGCAATCAGTTGCTGGCAATATGAACGACTGTTTCACAGCCGATCTCCTTGCTGGCACTGTCAAAATCCTCAGGAGCTATTGGAACTAGTTCTCGATCTCCAGGACATAAAGAAGTGAGAGCGAGTCAGGGGGACTACTGGAAAGTGTCCCCCCTTCTCTCCTCCGTAGCCAGACTCCCTGAGGACTCATAGTAAAGCGTGTAATTACTAAACTTATCGACAGTGTTACTTCCGTAACTCAAAGATGACCTCAGAGATGAATGTGTGCAAAACTTCATCTTCTCAGCTGCCAATTTTATCATGATATAAACCAAAGTCAAACAACAAAGCAAAATAAATATCCTAATCCAGCCCCAAGAGTTGGCAAACACTGAAGCAGGGAAAAGAAGCTGCAAGGAACGAGCTGTGCAATGCCTGTGTAATGCCTGTGCAAGGCTGAATGAGCTCCACAAATAGGGAAACAAACAGCATCATGGCCAGCAATTCTACAGCTCCCACAAATCTCTGTGTTATCTCGCTCTTCACAGACGTGCTGTTATGTCAAGTCCTGGAGCTTCACATCGGGCACCAAAAATATGATGGTGGATGGAGCAGCAAACAGTGCTTTGTGCACTGCCCCATTCCCAGTGGGATGGGGAAGGGAACTGGGGGAAAAAAAAAAAAAAAGTACAACTCATGAAATGATGCTATTTACTAAGCGAGATGAAAGGAGACGTGTAATAGTTATCACTATATATCCAGATATATGGGATGGTATATAACAGCTGATGCACAAGCACTTGCTCAGCACCACCAGAAAGATTCCAAGCTGGTCTCTGGGCAGCAGAAGAGAGTGAGATGAACTCCCATCCTTTCAGTACTCCTTCTACTTGCTGTCAGTTTGTACGGAATGTCCCTTTGACCACTTCCAGTCAGCCGTCTGCAGTCCACTCCCTCCCAGCTCTATGTACCCTCCATTGACCATGGCCTTAGCTCTCTACAACACTGCTTAGCAGCAGCTGTAAACACCACAGTGTTATCAGTTTTTTTCTTGCAGAACCAAAACACTGCACCAGAGCAGACAGTCTGAAGAAAAAAATTCCATCCCAGCTTTAACTCAGATACCTGCTTGTCCTCCTCCTCTTGTTCTCCTGATCAGGAAGCAAGGAACAGAATCTGCCGCTCTCCTCTCTGAGCCCTTTCCATCAGTTCTCAGCTGGCTCCTCTGCCATCCCCAGGCAGAGCTCAGTGCACACTCACAGAGGGCAGCAGCCTTTCCTCACCTTCCTTGCCCATCCGTCATAAAGAATCTGTGCCTGCTACACTACAGTTCAGAGGAGGGAACCATTTCACCATGTCTCTGTGAGACAAACAAGACCATAGGCCTGCAAAGGCAAAGAGATTGTGAGCTCACTGAGTGAATGTTTGTGGTCCTCTCATTAGTGTAAAGACTTCAGAAAGCATACCTTCCAGAAGCATGTTTTGATTTAGCTTGGCTGGGCTTTGCATCTGCACCGTGGTACTGGTGTTCAGAAGGTGTCACACAGGTTAGAGACCCATTGTGGGACTCAAATTTTTTTGTCAAGCACTGACACTAGCAGGACACGGCTTTCTTGAAGGTCTTCGGCTGCATTTACCAGCTGGCTGGGGGTATGCTGAAGACCTTAGGGAACTGCTATTCTGTTGTAATTCAAGAAGAAATTTACAGAGCAGCAGCCATGGATCAAGATAAGGATTTCACAGAGCAGCAGCTGCGGAGCAGGATACACAGCATGAGAACTAAGGACACCTCTAGGAAAATAAAGAATGCCTGTTGGCTTTGAAGGAGTGTTTAGGTTTGTTACTGCAGTAGCTTTCCTCTAGTTAATGTGTGTGATTTTTGAACTCCCTAGTCTGTGTGCTATAAAAGTATGGCTTTTCAAGCAATAAATGAACGCAACTATATTTAACCATATTGGTGTGTGGCTGTTTGTCCCAGCGCTCTGTCCTTTTGCCTTCAGGTTCACATATTCGCCAACATGTGGGGGCCCGCAATATCATGGGATTTCACTCTAGAACACCTGTATGATCCTGAGAAACTAAGCCAGTATTTGAGTCAGGGATGGTGCAGCCTAGATAGGTCTAAGGGAGTATGACTTATTTGGGGCTTGGCTTGTGCTTACTGTGCTCTATATGACACTATTCTGGAAAGAGAGAGTTTCCGAGCTGAGGTTCAAGCCAGAAAGGGAAATCCCCAAGTCAATTCTGATCAGTCACAGGAGGCACCAGCAACAATATCAGTTGCCTCTGTGGAAGGCAAGAAATGGAAATGTATGTCCTCACATCTAGAATGGAAAAAAGAAGTGGAGGAGGAGGCAGCAGAAGATACAGGTGATGGGTCTGGATCAGCACTGCGAAAGGCAAAAGGAAAAGTTAAGAGGCACGAAGAAGAGAGCGATGAGGTGGAAATCTCTATTACTGTTTGTTGACCCCTGAAGATGACTGAAATCCAAGGCATAAGAAAGGAGTTCACATGGTGCCAGAACAAATCTCTTGTTACCTGGTTGCTTCGCAGTTGGGACAGCGGGGCCGGTAGCTTGTTTCTAGATGGTAACAAAGCTCGTCAACTAGGAGGCATTTCCAGAGACCCAACTATTGACAGAGGGATGAACAGATGTATGGATGGTGCTGCCACCATCTGGGAGCGAATGTTAGTGGCTGTGAAAGCAAAGCTTCCCTTCAAAGACAATCTGAAGCCTCTGATGAAAAAGTGGGATACAATTGAAAAAGGCATCCAGTACTTGAGGGAAATAGCAGTGGTGGAAATGTTGCATAACCTTGATTTTCATCCTAGCTACCTTCGCCAAGAACATGATCCTGAGAGAGTGAAGACGACATATGGCAAAAACTCACCAAAACATCACCAGAAAGTTACACCATTACTTTTGCAGCAACATTTCAAAGGAACGTGGAACAAGATGGAAGACCCCTAGTTTTCTAATTGGTTCTTACACTGCAAAACTTTGAACAGCAGTTACCTCCAACTCACGTCTCCATTTCAGCCATCTCAGAAGTAGCAAACAAACTGAATCAAGATGAAGAGCGAGTGTCTCAGTTCATTAATCATAATGATCCCGTAGTAGTATCAGAAACAACTGATGAAGGTTAATCCCCGTACAGGTCACGAGTTCTAATGAAGGAGCTGATCAAATTAGTCCAGTTTATTAAAGGTGATGAACCCTCCACCTCACCTGTATCATCAGAAGTCTCAGCTATTAGACACATGTGCATTCCAGCTCGAGAAAAGAACATTACAATTGCACCACGTGTTTCCTTGTAGAGTTACCTGTGTGACCACAGAGAAAACATGAGGAAGTGGCATGACCAGCCTACTGCTTTATAACAAGCAAGGGTGAGGGAACTACAAAACAGACCAACCACCAGTAGAGTTGCTCCAGTCATCACAGGTAACCAATAGAGCGGCCCTGCCCTCAGTCAGGGTTGGGAGAGGGAAAATAGATTTTATTGGAATGTGTGGATTTGATGGCCTGGCACATCAGAACCACAGGAATATAAGGCGCTGGTGGATACCGGTGCACAGTGCACCCTAATGCCCTCCAATCATGAAGGGACAGAATCAATCCATATTTCTGGAGTGACTGGGGGCTCTCAAGAATTGACTGTGCTGGAGGCTGAAATAAGCCTCACTGGTAAAGACTGGAAAAAACATCCTATGTGAATGGCCCAGGGTCTCCATTCATACTTGGTACTGATTACCTCAGAAGGGGGCATTTCAAGGATCCTAAGGGGTATTGATGGGCCATTGGGATAGCTGCTGTAGATATGGACAACATTAAGCAGCTGTCAGTTTTGCCTGGCCTGTCAAAGGACCCGTCTGTTGTGAGGCTGCTACGAGTGAAAGAGCAGCAGGTACCGATTGCTACAAAGACACTGCACAGACGGCAGTATCGCACCAACAGGGATTCCTTGCTCCCCATTCATGATTTGATTCGCCAGTTGGAGAATCAGGGAGTGATCAGTAAAACTCACTCATCTTTTAAGAGTCCCATATGGTCAGTGCGTAAAGCCAGTGGAGAATGGAGGCTGACAGTAGACTGCCGTGGCCTGAAGGAGGTCACACCACCATGTGCCACTGCTGTGCCAGACATGTTGGAACTCCAGTACGAGCTGGAGTCAAAAGCAGCCAAATGGTATGACACCACTGACATTGCCAATGCCTTCTTCTCTATTCCTTTGGCTGCAGAATGTAGGCCACAGTTTGCCTTTACCTGGAGGGGCATTCAGTATACTTGGAACCGTTTGCCCTAGGGGTGGAAACACAGCCCAACCATTTGCCATGGGTTGGTCCAAACTGTATTAGAACAGGGTGGTGCTCCTGAACACCTGCAGTACATTGATGACATTGTTGTGTGGGGCGATACAGCAGAAGAGCTTTTCACAAAAGGAGAGCAGATAATCCAAATTCTTCTACAAGCCGGCTTTGCTATTAAGCAAAGCAAAGTAAAAGGGCCTGCTCAGGAAATTGAGTTCTTAGGTATAAAGTGGCAGGATGGACCTCGTCACATCCCAACAGATGTGATCGACAAAATCACTGCCATGTCTCCACCAACTAGCAAGAAAGAGACACAATCTTTCCTGGGTGCAGTGGGCTTTTGGAGGATGCACATTCCAAACTACAGCCACATTGTAAGCTCCCTTTATCAGGTGATGCAGAAGAAGAATGATTTTGCATGGAGCCCTGAGCAGCAGCAGGCTTTTGAACAGATTAAACAAGAGATAGCCCGTGCTGTAGCCCTGGGGCCAGTACGGACTGGACAGGATGTAAAGAACATCCTCTATACTGCTGCTGGAGAGAAAGGCCCCACCTGGAGTTTGTGGCAAAGAGCCTCAGGAGAGACCCGAGGCCGACCCCTGGGATTCTGGAGTCGAGCATATAAGGGGTCTGAGGAGTGCTACACTCCAACTGAGAAGGAGATCTTAGCCGCGTATGAGGGGGTTCGGGCTGCTTCCGAAGTAGATGATACTGAAACGGAGCTCCTTCTGGCACCTCAACTGCCAGTGCTGAACTGGATGTTCAAAGGACAGGTTACCTCTACCCATCATGCTACCAATGTCACCTGGAGCAAGTGGATTACGCTGATTACACAGCGAGCACGAATTGGAAACCTCAATCATCCAGGAATCCTAGAGGTAATCATGGACTGGCCTGAAGATAAAAAGTTTGGAACATCACCAGCAGAAGAGGTATCACGTGCGAAAGAGGCCCCACCATACATCGAACTACCAGAAAATGAAAAGAAATATGCCTTTTTACTGATGGATCATTTTGTATTGTAGGGAGGCATCGGAGATGGAAAGCTGCTGTTTGGAGCCCCACACAACAGGCTGCAGAGGCCACTGAAGGTAAGGGAGAATCAAGTCAGTTTGCAGAGATCAAAGCTGTCCAGCTGGCCTTAGATGTTGCTGAACGGGAGAGGTGGCCAATGCTTTACTTTTATACTGACTCATGGATGTGGCAAATGCCTTATGGGGATGGTTACAACAGTGGGAACAAAATAACTGGCAACGGAGGTGTAAACCTATTTGGGCTGCTGAACTGTAGAAAAACATAACTGCTCAAAAAAAAGATATGATTGTAAAGGTGCATCACGTGGATGCATACTTGCCCAAGAGTTGGGCTATTGCAGAGCAACAAAACAACCATCAGGTAGATCGAGCTGCCAGAATTGAGGTGGCTCAAATAGACTTGGACTGGCAGAACAAAAATGAATTATTTCAAGCTTGATGGGCCCATGAGACCTCAGGCCATCAAGGAAGGGACATAACATATAATTGGGCTAGAGACTGAGGGGTGTACTTAACTATGGATGCTATTGCACTGGTTATTCATGACTGTGAATCATGTGTGTTATCAGTGGTCCCTTTCCCGCCAGGATTCAAGGGCTAAGCCTCTGCGAATCCGGCCTGGTCCAGCCGGGGCCCATTTAACTACACGTTCACACCAATATGGTGAATAGCTAAATGGCGTTTTATTGTGTGTGTTAGCGGTTTAAATAAGCCGCTATCTACTTCGTCTACACCCCTTCTACATATGCATAACTCCTTCTACATATGCATAACCGAGCAGGGGAGGGCCTATCGCGTTACATCCCGAGTGTTCGTGCATGCCTAATGCAACATCTCCCCCGCCCCATGCTTAACAAAACCATGCCCCGTTACAACGCAAGCGCCGATCCTAATCCTAATATATAAAAGTGTTGGTCCTTATATAATATAAATTTTGTTACAGATTAACTATAAAGTGAGGTATACAGGTTACAAAACATGCAGAGATAAGTGGTGCAATGTCTAACAATGTTAGTGGTGTTCTAATCAGTATGTCCAAGGCATCTTTGGTTATATTATACAGTTCATCCTTCTGCGCAAAGCTCCTTGTATATCCGCTGGAACTCCATTCTCTCATTAAGCACTCTTTCCATCGTAAGTTGTAAGCAACCCTTCAAAGTCCTTGCACTTGTGCCCTTGAGTCAGCAGCAGGAAATCTATTGCAGCTCTATTCTATAATACAGTATGCCTGAAAAAAGAGTTCTCAGCTTTCGATTAGTTTTCCGTTTCTCCCAGACCGCCCTTTTGGGTGATGACTGTATCAGGTTTTATTTTTCTCGAAGGGACCCATAAAATTTTTCCTGATTCTCTATCCTTTACTGCGACATAACCTTTTCGTTCAAAATGATTGATTGCATAATGTGCTACGCCAATACATCCACCTGCTGGGCTACCGGGATCCTACCTCTGTGACCTTCCCCCTCCCCAAATACACGTATCTTGTCCTTCAGGAGTCGGTTGGCCCTTTCCACAATTGCTTGCCCCTGGGAATTCCCAGGGATTCCTGTCAAGTGCGATATTCCCCAATGCTCAAGCCATTCTTGAGTAGATTGCGAGATGAAGCACGAGCCATTGTCTGTCTTGATATGTCACAGCACACCAAGGACCACGATGGCAGTGGCCCAGTATCGCTGAGCTGCAGGGGACTTAAATGTTAACATAATCATCACTCAATCAAAACCTTGACTGACAATGCACTAAACATAAGGTTACATGTAAGGTCATAATTTTTTGAGTTGACATATACACACTGATTCAAGCATTCATTTTAGACAATTCTATAAATGGAAATGTCTAAGCTAATGTATTATTACTTATCGACAACTATGAGGTGATAAACCACCAAAAGGAGAGAGAAGGAACACAATAGTGGTGAATGTGATAGGCAGTGCCTGCAAGGCATCCCCTGCTTCAAAGTGCACTTTGCCTTTCTCACCCATCACAGATTCTCTCCCGTTTTAATTCTTGCTAGAGATTGCAAGGTTTTTTCACATGTGTTCCATATATGCATGGCCAGTGCATGATACAGAGGCCAGGTGGAACACCTGCTCTTAAAACATAACAAACCACTATATTAGATCTCTCTACAATACAAACTACTCAGAAAAAGTTATTTACAGCTATAGTCACTTATTTCTATTGTTACTTGCTTTACCCTTAACTTCATTTTATTTTATTTTATTTTATTTTATTTTATTTTATTTTATTTTATTTTATTTTATTTTATTTTATTTTATTTTATTTTATTTTTTATTTAATTGGTAAGCTTTTCTTGTTGACCTAATCCTACTATAGTTACAAAAATCATCTATGGGTAGTAATTATTGATGCAGTACAGAGTGAGATGCACCTGTATCTGCCAGAAAACAAGTATCTTTGCACTGCTGTGTGCACACTGCGTTCAGTCCACTAGGGGCAAAACTCATCCTGGGATCTTCAGGACCTGCTCTAGTAAAGCTGCCACTGTTCCTCCCAACTCCACCACCACAATTCCCCCTCCATACAATTTCCAAGCTCCATCAACAAATTTGTCCAAGTCCCCTACCCTAGTTCCCTAAATAAGTATATTATTGGGAGAAAATGAAGACATTCTTGCTTGGACTAGCAAGAGGCCTTCAGAGGTGCAAACAGTTCTGCAGACAAAGAGGGAGAAAACCAAAAGATTTTAACAGTTCCTGCCAGACAGACCATCTTGGCATGATCACGGGACATCTAGCTTGTGCACCTGGCATGGGTGTGAGCAGATACTATAAAGACCATTGGTAAGACCCACCAAACCTGAGGCGGTTTGGAGTGAGTGGCAAGAGACCATGGGTTCATGTATGACCAAAGCTCAATCAGCTGAGCTGTCTGTGTTACTCGGAATGCAATTGGTGCTGCATTCTTATCCCTACCTCGGGTCTTGTCACGGGTTAATGGGATACATTTCAAAAATTCTCTTATAAATACTTGGGCCAAAGATCATGGCATTGAGTGGATTTACCATATTCCCTATCATGCACCAGCTTCTGGTAAGATTGAACGATTCAATGGGTTGTTGAAAACTATGTTGAAAGCAATGGGTGGTGGAACATATAAAAACTGGGAGAAATATTTAGCAGAAGCCACCTGGTTGGTCAACACTCAAGGATCTAGTAATCGTAATGGTCCTAACTCATCCAGCTCCCTACTTACCATGGAGGGAGATAAGGTTCCTGTAGTACACATAAAGAGCGTGTTGGGAAAAACAGTTTGGGTCCTTCCTGCGTCTGGAAAGGGCAAACCTCTCCGGGGTACTGTCTTTGCCCAGGGACCTGGGTGCACGTTGTGGGTGATGGACAAAAATGGGAATGTCCAATGTGTACCACAAGGGAATTTGATGTTGGGGGAGTGCAGCCAATGATTTCTTGTATATATGTAGGTAGAGTCTCAGAAAATATTTGACGAATGTCCAATTAGGTACAGGACTTAAGATACAGTGGATTAATGTTAAGGAAACACTTTTTTCCCATATACCTTAATTAGGCATTCTGTAAGCAAGTTTTCCATCTGGACTCTATATCGTGCACTGGCCATGCATGTGTAGAGCACACATGGAAAGAAGTATAAGTCAAAGGGAAATCTGCAGTGGCGGCTGGGATGAAGAGTGGATTCATAGCTGGCAGGCTCTGTAAAAGTCAGAGCTAGCTAGCTTTGCTCTAAGGGAGAAAGAAATCCCTTTGTTTTCTATACAAAAGTTAGATAGCAATGCTGAGAATGTGCAGCTGCCCTTAATGTTGACAATTTGTCTGGTATTTCAAGGTCACGTTCTCAGTGAGCAGCTACAAAAAGATAATACTCCCATAGCTACAAAAAGATAACACTCCCGTAACGAAGCTAACGAAGCTCTTTAAGAGCAAAGAGAGAGTCGTTCTAAAAGCTAAAAAGCTCTATGCCCGCATTCTCCACCAAAAAATCTGTCACGGGTTACTTAGATTTACCTATGCCCGTGACAGGGGAAGCCACCCAGTTTCCTTTCATGTTTATGCAGATGACTTGCATGCAGGACTAGAAGATGTTCTCAGCAAGTTCACTGATGAGACCAGATGAGGAGGTGCTGTTGCCTCCACTGAGGTTGGAGAGGACTTGCAGAAAGATGTGGACAAGTCAGAGAAGTGGGTACCAGTTGGTACTAAGCACCAAGTGCATAATGCATATCAAGAATAAGTGCCTAATTGTGCACCTGGGTATGGGCAACCCTGGACATACACACTGACTGGATATGGGACACATGAGAGAGGTCTGACTGAAAAGGATTGGGGGTCCTGCTCAACATAAAATTTTAAGTGAGTCAGCAGTGTGCCCAGACAGCCAGGAAGGCCAACGGTACCCTGGAGCGCATAAAGCAATTTATTGCCAGCTGGGTGAGAGAAAGGATCATCCCTCTCTGCTCTGCATTGCTACAGCCTCACCTGGAGCACTGGGTGCACTTCTGGTCACCGCATAACATAAAGGACATAAAACTATGGGAGAGTGTGCACAGGAGGGCATTGGAACTGAGAGATCTGAAGTTCAGAGTTTCACAGGGATTGACTGCTTGTTCAGACGGGGCCCTTCTCACATCCTACATCCTGCAATGAGACACAGGGCACATGTGGGACATGAACTTGACAGTATCCTTGCACAAAATGCAGAGCCTGGGATCTTGCATTCCCATGTCATTCATTTAACATCATATAGACTTCCAACTCACTGCCCCAGGAAGTGCCCTGAGCCAACATGAGAGACAGGATCTCCCTACTTCTGGTCTTGCAATCGGGGCTTGACCTGTCTGCTTCATAAGGCAAAGGAGAGGTTTCTTAGCATTCCAGTGCCTTTGCCTGCCTGTAGTCATGGATTACAATTATTTGCTCTAACTAGTGCTTTGGGAAGCTTACTTGGTAATGGCCCTCAGTGGACCCATTAGTACTCCAAGAAACTTGGAGAAGCAAATGTGCCCTGGGACCATTATAACCTAAAGAGCATCTTGTGCCTTGTGCCTTCCTGTTATCTATTTAAGGTTATCAGAACTTATTCAGCAAAATGGAGAGATATCTGGAGAGAGCTTAAAGTGAAAGAATCCAGCAGACATTTACTGTTTATTTGTTTATAGTATTGTTTAAATAAGGTATGAATGCAGCACTGTAAAACTACTTGTGAACATCTGAGCTGAACCAGAGGAATCCCGGCTCCTTTGTTTCTGTGGGGAGCTGCATCGCATTTCAGCCCCAGGATTTCTAACTGGGGATGAGTTACCTGCACTGTCTCCTCTGGATCACTGCCCTGCACAGGGGAAGTCCAACCTTGTTATCCTTGTCTGGGTGCAATTTTTGATTCATCAAACACTCTCTAGTAGGATTCATCTCATGTTAAAAATTTACTGGTGGATAATGGAGCAGGTTTCAAAGAACAGTTATGATACTGCTGCCTTTCAGGAGCTGATGGCCATGATGACACAGGGACATCTAAGGGGAGATGAGGGGAAGGATAAAAATGACATCATCTGCTGCTCAGCTGGGCCACGCTCCTGGGACACAGAGAGCTCATAAAAGAAGATGGTGCTGTAGAGAGACAGCTATGCCCAGGAGCAGCTCTTGTGCACAGCACAGCCTGCAGCTGACAGAAACAGAAGAGAGAATATGGAGAGAGCTTACAGCATGTGTGCGGTGTGAGTGGGCTGTGAGATCACTGCAGGAATATTGCTCACAGACCATGACACAGTCAGACCCTTGCAGTAGGTAATGCAGCTGCTATTCATAGAGGGTTAACTAAATCTGGGACATCCCATAGAAGACATGGCTGCAAGCAGTGCATGTTTCTTTACTGTGGAAAAAGACTTCGGCTCCAGCTGAGAGCACAGCCCTGAGGGCTGCCTGTCCTAGCACGGCTGCAGGCTGTGTTGCTGGGGCTGCAGGCGGGTGCCCAGGGCTGTCCTGCAGAGCAGGGTCCCTGCTGTGCCCCAGGGGCTGTGTGCCGGGTATGGGACTCTGCCGCCTGCCAGGCTCAGCACTCAGCTTGCCCGGGGAGCTGCCCAGGGCGCTGCGGGGAAACGTGTGGGGGGAAGGAGCCCCCCAGCAGGGCTTGTGCTGCCACAGCTGCTGCCTGGGGCAGGGGATCACAGCTCCACTGCACAACAGGATGTTTATGAGGTTGCTTTGTCAGAGGAGAGCCAAGGCAGGGGGTTTCAATTTCCTGTTCTGGGGGAACACAGAAAGGATTGGAAGCAGAAATGTAAAAGGGGCTGTCACAGCTCTGAGAATTTTTCTTCACTCAATTGCTTGTTTTGAGAACAGTCACACATGATGTGCTCTCAGTCTCTCATTTCCTGAAGGACGGAACCAATTGAAAATATACTCATTTTCAGTAGAAATGAATAATTCACTTAACCTGCAAACAGGCAGTTTTTTAGAATTCACACTGAATGGCACAGAGGCTGTTTTTGGGGCTCTAAGAGCAGTTGGGTTAAAGATATGAGACATGAAGCACATGAAAATATCCAGGGAGGCGGGATAAGAAAAGAAGAGGAAGGTTAGAGCTCCATATGCTTCTTCTGCTTAAGGAATGCTGAAATACATGAAATTAAATGCAAGTAATGGTGCTAAATGTACACTGTTGTAGGAGAATGAAAATATTTTATATTATTGTAGGAGGAGAGTCTCTGAGAATTGTCTGGACTTGTCATTATCTTCTGCACTCTGAACAGGACTCCAAGCCCAGGAACAACAGCAGATGCCCAACAGCAGCTCCATCAGCGAGTTCCTCCTGCTGCCGTTGGCAGACACGCGGCAGCTGCAGCTCCTGCACTTCTGGCTCTTCCTGGGCATCTACCTGGCTGCCCTCCTGGGCAACGGCCTCATCAGCACAGCCGTAGCCTGCGACCGCCGCCTGCACACCCCCATGTACTTCTTCCTCCTCAACCTGGCCCTCCTTGACCTGGGCTGTATCTCCACCACTCTCCCCAAAGCCATGGCCAACACCCTCTGGGACACCAGGGCCATCTCCTACACAGGATGTGCTGCACAGATCTTTTTCCTTCTCCTCTTCATGTCAGCAGAGTTTTCCCTTCTCACCATCATGTCCTATGACCGCTACGTTGCCATCTGCAAGCCCCTGCACTACGGGACCTTGATGGACAGCAGAGCTTGTGCCACCATGGCAGCAGCTGCCTGGGGCACTGGGGTTCTCAATTCCCTGCTGCACACTGCCAGTACGTTTTCACTGCCTCTCTGCCAAGGCAATGTTGTCAACCAGTTTTTCTGTGAAATCCCCCAGATCCTCAAGCTCTCCTGCTCGGCCTCCTACCTCAGGGAAATTGTGCTTCTCATTTTTAGTGTCAGTTTAGCCTTTGGGTGTTTTGCTTTCATAGTTGTGTCCTGTGTGCAGATCTTCATGGCTGTGCTGAGGATGTCCTCTGAGCAGGGACGGCACAAAGCCTTCTCCACGTGCCTCCCTCACCTGGCCGTGGTCTCCCTATTTGTCAGCACTGGTGTTTTTGCCAACCTGAAGCCCCCATCCATTTCCTCCCCACTCCTGGATCTGACAGTGGCACTTCTGTATGCAGTGGTTCCTCCAACACTGAACCCTACTATCTACAGCATGAGGAACAGGAGATCAAGCATGCTCTCAGGATGGTGTTGCAATATGCACTATTCCAGCTTTGATGAAGTGCACATCTTCCTCACACAACACCCAGTGATGGTTCTTCATGTTTTATTCTTTTTGTGGTTTTTTTTTTTTATTTTTTGTAATACTATAATCTGCAAATAAGTTGCGATTTATTTCACTACTTCTTTCCTACCTAATTTCCATTTTCTTACTCCAGGAGCTCAGGTAAACATGGAACCATATTGCCTGAATAGGTTAAGAGATAAATAAAAAGCTTTTATAATAGACTTTTCCTTAGCTCTTCTCTCTTTTTACCTTGTCTGTCTCATGGGGAGGTACAGCCACAGACAGCAGCACAACGTGCTGTTTTCAGTCCTGCTCTATTTACACTGCCTCAGTGCCCTCAAGCCCTCTCATTTGTTCAGGCCTGAAGGTCTTGTGTTTCTCACAACAGTCCTGTTGTCTCTACAGCAGTACTCCGGCACAGCAGTCAGTAGCCAGCAATATGATCAGCTTTGTCATGGAGTTATCTAGATCAGTCTGTAACCATGACAGGGGGGGCAGTAGACCCGTGGTCCACCTGGGCCCAAACAAATGGAATGGGGTAGGGAGATGGGAGCTGGGCTCAATAAAACAATCATAGCAGTGGCAACGACCTAAGGAGGAAAACTTTTTTTACTAACTGTGATATGTGGAATATCAATAGGAAAAATTACAAAACCATGACATTCCACCCTTAATTGTACATCACTATATCATGCTTAGAAAACATTTCTATACAGAAAGAAACAATAATTAAAATGCACAACACACTTGTCTGTATACATATATATACATGGAATTACTGTCTGCACTCCCCCAACATCACATTCCCTTGTGGTACACATTGAACATCCCCATTTTCTGCATCACCCGCCAAGTGCACCCTGGGTAAAAATGGTTCTAAGGAGAGGTTTGCCCTTTCCAGAGTCTGGAAGGACCCGAACAGCTTTTCCCAACATGTTCTTTACATGCATTGCAGGGACCTTACCTCCCTCAACAGCATGTGGGGAGCTGGATTGGGTAGCACCATCTCTACTGACCAATCCACTTGTGTTAACTAGCCACATTCTTAATTCTTAAATATTCAGCCTCCCTTTGCTTTCAATATGTTTTTTTAACAACCCGTTGTAGCATTCAATCTTACCAGAGGCTTGTGCGTGATAGGGTACATGATAAATCCACTCAGTGCCAAGTTCTCTGGCCGAGGTATCCAGAAATGAATTTTTGAAATGAGTCTCATTATCAAACTGAATTCTTTCTGGGGTTGCCATGTCACCACAGGATTTGCCTCTCTAGACCCAGGATGGTGTTTTGGATAGTAGCATGGGGTACTGCGTAAGTTTCGAGCCACCCAGTGGTTGCCTCCACTGTGGTAAGCTCATAACACCATTGTGAGATTGTGGCAAGGTGATATAATCAACCTGCCATACCTCCCCATATCTATACTTCTGCCATCTCCCTTCCCCCCAGAGAAGTTTCATCCTCTTGGCTTGTTTAATTATGGCACATGTTTCACAGTCATGAATAATCAGTGCAATAGCGTCCATAGTTAAGTCCACCCCTCGGTCTCTGCCCCACTTACATGTCGCTTCTCTTCCTTGATGGCCCAAGGTCTCATGGGCCTCATCGAGCTAGAAATAGCTCTCCCATGTTCTGCCAGTCCAAGTCTATTTGAGCCACCTCAATTCTGGCGTATCAATCTACCTGATTGTTATTCTGCTG
Source organism: Coturnix japonica (assembly GCF_054131305.1). Lineage (NCBI taxonomy): Eukaryota > Metazoa > Chordata > Aves > Galliformes > Phasianidae > Coturnix > Coturnix japonica. Next base: position 26,787,714 of record NC_140672.1, read on the forward strand.
TTCTTCAGTAGCCCAACTCTTGGGTGCATGGGCATCTACATGATGCACATTTATAACCATATTCTTTGTTCAGGCAGCAATGTCCTTCCATAATTCAGCAGCCCAAATATGTTTACCCCTTTGCTGCCAGTTATTTTGTTCCCACTGCTGTAACCACCCCCATAACACATTTGCGAACATACATGAATTAGTATAAATATACAGCATTTGCCACCTCTCCTATACAGCAACATCTAAGGCCAGCTGGACAGCCTTTACCTCTGCAAACTGACTTGATTCTCCCTTACCTTCAGTGGCTTCTGCAACCTGTCATGTGGAGCTCAATACAGCAGCTTTCCATTTGCAAATCTTCCCTACAATACGACATGATCCATCAGTGAACAGGGCATATTTCTTTTCATTTTCTGGTAATTCGTTGTATGGTGGGGCCTCTTTAGCACGTGACACCTCTTCTGCTGGTGATGTGCTTAATTTTTTATCTTCAGGTCACTCCATGATCATCTCTAAGATTCCTGGATGACTGAGGTTCTCTATCCGCACTCGTTGTGCAATCAGAACAATCCACTTGTTCCGAATGGCATCAGTAGCATTATGGGTGAAGGGAACCTTTCCTTTGGACATGAAGTTCAGCTCTGGCAGTCCAGGTGCCAAAAGGAGCTGCATCTCAGTACCGACTATTTCAGAAGCAGCCCAAACCCCCTCATAGGCAGCTAAGATCTCCTTCTCAGTTGGAGTGTTGCCCTCCTTGGATCCCATGTACGCTCAGCTCCAAAATCCCAGGGGTCGGCCTCAGGTCTCACCTGAGGCTCTTTGCCACAAACTCCAAGTGGGGCCTTTCTCTCCAGCAGCAGTATAGAGGATGTTCTTTACATCCTGTCTAGTATGTAGACAGGGCTACAGCACGGGCTATCTCTTGTTTAATCAGCTCAAAAGCCTGCTGCTGCTCAGGGCCCCATGCAAAATCATTCTTCTTCTGCGTCACCTGATAAAGGGCCTTACAATGAGGCTGTAGTTTGGAATGTGCATCCTCCAAAAGCCTACTGCAACCAGGAAAGATTGTGTCTCTTTCTTGCTAGTTGGTGGAGACATGGCAGTGATTTTGTCGATCACATCTGTTGGGATGTTACAACGTCCATCCTGCCACTTTATACCTAAGGACTCAATTTCCTGAGCAGGCCCTTTTACTTTGCTTTGCTTAATAGCAAAGCCGGCTTGTAGAAGAATCTGGATTATCTGCTCTCCTTTTGTAAAAAGCTCTTCTGCTGTATCACCCCACACAACAATGTCATCAGTGTACTGCAGGTGTTCAGGAGCACCACCCTGTTCTAATACAGTTTGGACCAACCCATGGCAAATGGTTGGGCTGTGTTTCCACCCCTGGGGCAAACGGTTCCAAGTATACTGAATGCCCCACCAGGTGAAGGCAAACTGTGGCTTGCATTCTGCGGCCAAAGGAATAGAAAAGAAGGCATTGGCAATGTCAATGGTGGCATACCATTTGGCTGCTTTTGACTCCAGCTCGTACTGGAGTTCCAACATGTCCAGCACAGCAGCGCTCAATGGGGGTTTGACCTCCTTCAGGCCACGGTAGTCTACTGTCAGCCTCCATTCCCCACTGGCTTTATGCACTGGCCATATGAGCTGTTAAAAGGTGAGTGCGTTTTACTGATCACTTCCTGATTCTCCAAATGGCGAATCAAATCAGAGCAGGGGAGCAAGGAATCCCTGTTGGTGCGATACTGCCGTCTGTGCACTGTCTTTGTAGCAACTGGTACATGCTTTTCTTTTACTCGTAGCAGCCCCACAACAGACGGGTCCTCTGACAGGCCAGGCAAAACTGACAGCTGCTTAATGTTGTTCATATCTACAGCAGCTATTGCAAAGGCCCCTTAGGATCCTTGAAATGACCCTTTCTGAGCTAATCAATACCAAGTATGATTAGAGCCTCCAGGCCAGTCACAATAGGATGTTTTTGCCAGTCTTTGCAGTGAGGCTTATTTCAGCCTCCAGCACAGTCAATTCTTGAGAGCCCCCAGTCACTCCAGAAATATGGATTGATTCTGTCCCTTCATGACTGGAGGGCATTAGGGTGCACTGTGCACCGGTATCCACCAGCGCCTTATATTCCTGTGGTTCTGATGTGCCAGGGCATCGAATCCACACAGTCCATTAAACTCTATTATCCCTTTCCCTCCCCTGACTGTGGGAAGGGCCCCTCTATTGGTTACCTGTGATGACTGGAGCAGCCCTACTGGTGGTTGGTCTGTTTTGTAGTTCCCTCACCCATGCTCGCAGTACAGGAGTGGGCTGATCATGTCACTTCCTCATGTCTTCTCTGTGGTCACATAGGTAACACCACAAGAAAACACCTGGTGCATTCTTAATGTTGTTCCTTGCTTCAGCTGGAAAGCACATGTGTCTAATAGCTGAGATTTCTGATGATACAGTTGAGGAGGAGGGTTCATCACCTTTAATAAACTGGACTATTTTGTTCAGCTCCTTCATTAGAACTGGTGACCCGTACGGTGATTGACCTTCATCAGTTGTTTCTGATACTACTACGGGATCATCATGATCAATGCACTGAGACACTCGCTCTTCATCTCGACTCAGTTTGTTTGTTACTTCTGAGATGGCTGAAATGGAGACGTGAGTTGGAGGTAACTGCTGTTCAAAGTTTTGCAGTGTAAGAACCAATTAGAAAACTAGGGTTCTTCCATTTTGTTCCACGTTCCTTTTAAATGTTGCTGCTAAAGTAATGGCGTACCTTTCTGGTGATGTTTTGATGAGTTTCTGCCATATGTCGTCCTCACTCTCTCAGGATCATGTTCTTGGCGAAGGTAGCTAGGATGAAAATCAAGGTTATGCAACATTTCCACCACTGCTATTTCCCTCAAGTACTGGATGCCTTTTTCAATTGTATCCCACTTTTTCATCAGAGGCTTCAGATTGTCTTTGAAGGGAAGCTTTGCCCTCACAGCCACTAACATTCGCTCCCAGATGGTGGCAGCACCATCCATACATCTGTTCATCCCTCTGTCAATAGTTGGGTCTCTGGAAATGCCTCCTAGTTGACGAGCTTTGTTACCATCTAGAAACAAGCTACCGGCCCCGCTGTCCCAACTGCGAAGCAACCAGGTAACAAGAGATTTGTTCTGGCACCATGTGAACTCCTTTCTTATGCCTTGGATATCAGACATCTTCAGGGGTCAACAAACAGAGACTTCTAGAGTCTCTGTTTCAGAGACTGTCAGCCTACATTCCCCACTGGCTTTATGCACTGAGACAGTTATGTTCAGAGACAAACTAGAGATTTCCACCTCATCACTCTCTTCTTCGTGCCTCTTAACTTTTCCTTTTACCTTTCGCAGTGCTGATCCAGACCCATCACCTGTATCTTCTGCTGCCTTCTCCTCCACTTCTTTTTTCCGTTCTAGATGTGAGGACATACATTTCCATTTCTTGCCTTCCACAGAGGCAACTGATATTGCTGCTGGTGCCTCCTGTGACTGATCAGAATTGACTTGGGGATTTCCCTTTTTGGCTTGAACCTCAGCTTGGAAACTCTCTTTCCAGAATAGTGTTATATAGAGCACAGTAAGCACAAGCCAAGCCCCAAATAAGTCATATTCCCTTAGGCCTATCTAGGCTACACCATCCCTGACTCAAATACTGGCTTAGTTTCTTGGGATGACACAGGTGTTCTAGAGTGAAATCCCATGATATTGCGGGCCCCCACATGTTGGCGAATATGTGAACCTGAAGGCAAAAGGACAGAGCGCTGGGACAAACAGCCACACACCAATATGGTTAAATATAGTTGCGTTCATTTATTGCTTGAAAAGCCATACTTTTATAGCACACAGACTTCGGAGTTCAAAAATCACACACATTAACTAGAGGAAAGCTACTGCAGTAACAAACCTAAACACTCCTTCAAAGCCAACAGGCATTCTTTATTTTCCTAGAGGTGTCCTTAGTTCTCATGCTGTGTATCCTGCTCCGCAGCTGCTGCTCTGTGAAATCCTTATCTTGATCCATGGCTGCTGCTCTGTAAATTTCTTCTTGAATTACAACAGAATAGCAGTTCCCTAAGGTCTTCAGCATACCCCCAGCCAGCTGGTAATGCAGCCGAAGACCTTCAAGAAAGCCGTGTCCTGCTAGTGTCAGTGCTTGACAAAAAAATTTGAGTCCCACAATGGGTCTCTAACCTGTGTGACACCTTCTGAACACCAGTACCACGGTGCAGATGCAAAGCCCAGCCAAGCTAAATCAAAACATGCTTCTGGAAGGTATGCTTTCTGAAGTCTTTACACTAATGAGAGGACCACAAACATTCACTCAGTGAGCTCGCAATCTCTTTGCATTTGCAGGCCTATGGTCTTGTTTGTCTCACAGAGACATGGTGGGATGGTTCCCTCCTCTGAACTGTAGTGTAGCAGGCACAGATTCTTTATGACGGATGGGCAAGGAAGGTGAGGAAAGGCTGCTGCCCTCTGTGAGTGTGCACTGAGCTCTGCCTGGGGATGGCAGAGGAGCCAGCTGAGAACTGATGGAAAGGGCTCAGAGAGGAGAGCGGCAGATTCTGTTCCTTGCTTCCTGATCAGGAGAACAAGAGGAGGAGGACAAGCAGGTATCTGAGTTACAGCTGGGATGGAATTTTTTCTTCAGTCTGTCTGCTCTGGTGCAGTGTTTTGGTTCTGCAAGAAAAAAACTGATAACACTGTGGTGTTTACAGCTGCTGCTAAGCAGTGTTGTAGAGAGCTAAGGCCATGGTCAATGGAGGGTACATAGAGCTGGGAGGGAGTGGACTGCAGACGGCTGACTGGAAGTGGTCAAAGGGACATTCCGTGCAAACTGACAGCAAGCAGGAGTACTGAAAGGATGGGAGTTCATCTCACTCTCTTCTGCTGCCCAGAGACCAGCTTGGAATCTTTCTGGTGGTGCTGAGCAAGTGCTTGTGCATCAGCTGTTATATACCATCCCATATATCTGGATATATAGTGATAACTATTACACGTCTCCTTTCATCTCGCTTAGTAAATAGCATCATTTCATGAGTTGTACTTTTTTTTTTTTTTTTTTTTCCCCCAGTTCCCTTTCCCATCCCACTGGGAATGGGGCAGTGCACAAAGCACTGTTTGCTGCTCCATCCACCATCTTATTTTGGGTGCCCGATGTGAAGCTCCAGGACTTGACATAACAGTACATCTATGCAGAGCGAGATAACGCAGAGCTTTGTGGGAGCTGTAGAATTGCTGGCCATGATGCTGTTTGTTTCCCTATTTGTGGAGCTCATTCAGCCTTGCACAGGCATTACACAGGCATTGCACAGCTCGTTCCTTGCAGCTTCTTTTCCCTGCTTCAGTGTTTGCCAACTCTTGGGGCTGGATTAGGATATTTATTTTGCTTTGTTGTTTGACTTTGGTTTATATCATGATAAAATTGGCAGCTGAGAAGATGAAGTTTTGCACACATTCATCTCTGAGGTCATCTTTGAGTTACGGAAGTAACACTGTCGATAAGGTTAGTAATTACACGCTTTACTATGAGTCCTCAGGGAGTCTGGCTACGGAGGAGAGAAGGGGGGACACTTTCCAGTAGTCCCCCTGACTCGCTCTCACTTCTTTATGTCCTGGAGATCGAGAACTAGTTCCAATAGCTCCTGAGGATTTTGACAGTGCCAGCAAGGAGATCGGCTGTGAAACAGTCGTTCATATTGCCAGCAACTGATTGCAGCCCCGGAGTGCTGCTCCTGTTGTAGAGACAACAGGACTGTCATGAGACCCACGAGACCTTCAGGCCTGAACAAATGAGAGGACATGAGAGCAATGTAGCAGTGTAACGAGAGCAGGAATGAAAAGAGCAGGTTGTGCTGCTGTCCGTGGCTGTACCTCCCCCAGGTCCAGACAAAGTAGGAAGAGAGAAGAGCTAAGGAGAAGTCTGTTTTGAAAGCATTTTAGGTATATTTTAACCTATTCAGGGAATCTGGATCCATGTTTACATGAGCTCTTAAATTGAGAAAATGGAAATTAGGTAGGAAAGAAGTGAAATAAATTTTTATTTATATGTTCAGTAGCATATTTCTGGGGGTTGCCATATTACACACAATCAAAGAATCTAAAACACATAAAACATAAAGATCCATCACTGGGAATCCTGTGAGGAAAACATGCATTTCATCAAAGCTGGAATAGTGCTTATTGCAACACCTTCCTGAGAGCGTGCTTGATCTCCCTGTTCCTCATGCTGTAGATAATAGGGTTCAGTGTTGGAGGAACCACTGCATACAGAATTGCCACTGTCAGATCCAGGAGTGGGGAGGAAATGTATGGGGGCTTCAGGTAGGCAAAAGCAGCAGTGCTGACAAATAGGGAGACCACGGCCAGGTGAGGGAGACACGTGGAGAAGGCTTTGTGCCGTCCCTGCTCAGAGGGCATCCTCAGCACAGCCATGAAGATCTGCACATACGACACAACGATGAAAACAAAACACCCAAGGACTAATCTGGAACCAAAAAAGAGAAGCACAATTTCCCTGAGATTTGATTCTGAGCAGGAGAGTTTGAGGATCTGGGGGATTTCACAGAAAAACAGGTTCACAACATTGCCTTGGCAGAGAGGCAGTGAAAACGTACTGGCAGTGTGCAGAAGGGAACAGAGAACCCCAGCGCCCCAGGCAGCTGCTGCCATGGTGGCACAAGCTCTGCTGTCCATCAAGGTCCCGTAGTGCAGGGGCTTGCAGATGGCAACATAGCGGTCATAGGACATGATGGTGAGAAGGAAATACTCTGCTGACATGAAGAGGAGAAAGAAAAAGAGCTGTGCAGCACATCCTGGTGTCCCAGAGGGCGTTGGCCAAGGCTTTGGGGAGAGTGGTGGAGATGCAGCCCAGGTCGAGGAGGGCCAGGTTGAGGAGGAAGAAGTACATGGTGGTGTGCAGGCGGCGGTCGCAGGCTACGGCTGTGCTGATGAGGCCGTTGCCCAGGAGGGCAGCCAGGTAGATGCCCAGGAAGAGCCAGAAGTGCAGGAACTGCAGCTGCCGCGTGTCTGCCAACGGCAGCAGGAGGAACTCGCTGATGGAGCTGCTGTTGGGCATCTGCTTTTGTTCCTTGCCTTGGAGTCCTGCTCAGAGTGCAGAAGATAATGACAAGTCCAGACCATTCTCAGAGACACTCCTCCTACTATACTTTGAAAAGTTTTCATTCTCCTATGACAATATTCATTTAGCAACACTAATTGAATTTAACTTCATTAAGTTCATCATTCTATAAGCAGAAGAAGCACATGGAGCTTTAACCTTCCTTTCATCTTCTAATTTTATTCAATTTCCCTGGACTTTTTTATCTGTTTTGTGTGTCATATCTTTACACTCACTGCTGTTAAAATCTTCAGTCCCAGCCTTTGTGCCCTTCACTTTCTGTACAGGAAACATGCCTATTTGCAATATAAGTGCATTATTCTTGTCAACAAAATTGATAATTTCAAATAGTTCCACCATTGGAAAGGTTCATTTTTGTGAAAGGAGAGGCTGAAAACACTTCACATGTGACACTGCACATAACAAGCAATTGACTGAAGAAGAATTGGGAGTCTCAGAGTTGTGTTCAAATTTGACAGACTCTTAGATTTCTGCCACCAATCCTTTCACCTTCCGTCCAAACAAGAAATAGAAAATTGCTACCGTGGGTCTCCCCTTGCAAAGTACCCTCAGAAACATTCTGTTGTGCAGTGGTGCTGTGATCCCCCTGCCCCAGGTATCAGCTTTGGCAGCACAAGCCCTGCTGGGGTGGCTCCTTTCCCCCACCTGTCTCCCCGCAGCGCCCTGGGCAGCTCCCCGGGCAGGCTGAGTGCTGAGCCTGGCAGGCGGCAGAGTCCCATACCCGGCACACAGCCCCTGGGGCACAGCAGGGACCCTGCTCTGCAGGACAGCCCTGGGCACCTGCCTTCAACCCCAGCTGCACAGCCTGCAGCCGTGCTGGAACTCACAACCCTCAGGGCTAAGCTCTGACACTGCAGCATGGAAGCCCCCAGCTGGAGCAGAAGGCTTTTAACACAGTAAAGAAACATGCATTGCCAGCAGCCAGATCTGCTATGGGGTGTCCCAGATTGTTAGTCCTCTATGAAAAGCAGCTCACGGTCTGCAGAGAGACTTACCGTGTCGTGGTCTGTGAGCAATGCTCCTGCAGCAAGCTCACAGCCCACGCACATTTCACACATCCTGTAAGCTCTCTCCAAATTTCTCCTGTCACCTGCAGGCTGTGCTGTGCACAAGAGCTGCTCCTGGGCACAGCTGTCTCTCTGCAGCTCTGCCCACCTTTATGAGCTCCCTGTGTCCCAGGTGCCCGGACAAGAAAGCAGCAGATGATGTCATCTTTATCCTTCCCACTCATCTCCCCTGAGATGTCCCTGTGTCCTCATGGCCAACAGCTCCTGAAAGACAACAGCCTCATGACTGTGCTTTGAAATCCACTCAATTAACCACCACATGTCCAGTGGTCAGTGACTGATTGGAGACATATAACAAGTACTATCAGAGATCGTTTGATGAATCACAAAGGGCACCCAGACAAGGATGGGGAGGTTTGGACTTTCCCTGTGCAGGACAGTGATACAGCTGAGGCAGTGCAGGAGTCTCATCCGTTGACAGAAATCCTGGAGCTGAAATGGGATTCAGCTCCCCACAGAACCACAGTATCATTGGGATTCCTTTGGTTGTGTTCAGAAGAGCACAAGGAGTGCCTGCATGTGAGCTCCTGCTCTGAGTCCTCGGTCCTTCAGCTGGGAGGCAGCTGCTCACACACAGACACTGGGTGATGCCCAAGGTGCCTGGGCTGCTCCTGATGTGTGCCAGTGCTTGTAAACCATGTGGGAAGTCCCTGTTCTCTGCTGGATCTCATACTCTCCAGCAATGACAGTCTGGTGGGAACTGTGAAGGTCAAAGAGGCATCAGGCCAAGTGCAAGACGCAAATGGATCTCTTTCTATTTATCTATTTATTTATTTATTCATTTATTTATTTATTTATATTTAGGCCGTAAGCTTAAAAGATGTTCATTAATGTCAGTCAAACTGAGACAAAAAATTGAAAACAGATATCAAAATCTATGAAAATGTGTTAACCCTTCTCGACATGAGAAATTCTCATGAGTCTTGTTTAATTTTAAGTTGTACATATGAATCTTTGGCGTGATATGATGACTTTTTTTTTTTTTAGTTCTTTTTCTGAAACTACGATGTTTTCCACAACTGTGTTTGCTGGACACAAATGCCTTCAGGTTCAGGGACACAGACAGTGGTGCCAGTGCCAATGCCCTGTTACGAAATCCTGGCGTTGCCATTGCTCTTCCCTGCAGCCTATTTGATGTCCCTCATCCTCCAGATGTATTCAGCTCTCCTAAATAAATGGCCGTGGTTAAGGGCATGTTTTCAGCAGGCCACTTAGACACATGCTCCTGCCACAGCCTGCCAGATTTCCCCATCCCTTGCTCTTTGTTCAGTCAGATACCTCCCAATTATCTGTCTGATTTCAGATTTTTAGGGGGATGACTCAAATTTGCTCCATCTCGCCAAAGTCTGATGGACTGTGTTGTCAACTCCTTCACTGTGATTCTATCTAGCCCTTCCTATCTTTTCTTTTTCTCTTTTTTTTTTTCTATGTCATTTCCTTTTCCTTTTCCTTTTCCTTTTCCTTTTCCTTTTCCTTTTCCTTTTCCTTTTCCTTTTCCTTTTCCTTTTCCTTTTCCTTTTTCACTTTCTTTTTTTCCCCTTTTTCTCTTTCTCTTTCTCTTTCTCTTTCTCTTTCTCTTTCTCTTTCTCTTTCTCTTTCTCTTTCTCTTTCTCTTTCTCTTTCTCTTTCTCTTTCTCTTTCTCTTTCTCTTTCTCTTTCTCTTTCTCTTTCTCTTTCTCTTTCTCTTTCTCTTTTTTTTTTCATGCTTTTAAAAAAAGCATGAATTCTGAAAGATGTTCATTAATGTCAGTAAATGTGAAAAAAAGTTGAAGATAAATAGAAATCAGGAAGAATGTGTTAGCCCGTCTCAATTTCTGAAATACTCACGAGTCCTGTTCAATTTTAAGTTGATACCTCCCAACTCCCTGGCTGATCTATCCAGGGTGATTACTGGAATTTGCTCCATTCCTCAAAAGTCTGCTTTCAACTCCTTCAACGTGATTCTATCTATCCCATCCTATCTGTGTCTAACTCATTTCTTGTGCAGATATTCCCTATGAAAGATAAACCTCAATAGAAGCAGCTTGGACATGGCATGCAGTTGATCACTGTGTTTGACTGTTCATTCAATTGCATCACCTTTCCTTCTGTTTGTTGGACGTAAATAAAGAGAACTCTTTCTTCTTCCATGTGCAGCTGGTTCTCTGTGGAAATCCAGTGGGAGTTGGTACAAAGGAGGTTTAACACTAAGCGGGTGACTGCAGAGGAGAAGAGTGATGTGAGGAAAAGTGATGCAAGTCCCATGAGGCCAATGTGAGTAGAAGTGAGGTAGATTGGTTGAGGAGGAACTTTGTCCACACAGAAACGGAATAGAACTCATTGGGGACATCCTGGATTGACATCAGTTGCAAAGTGCTTCTTTTACTTCCTGTATAAAACAAACAATAAATAGACAATAAATGCATTTTGGATTCTTGCTCTTTAAGTTGTCTCCATTTTGCGGAACAAGTTCTGAAAACCTGGAGCACAGGAGGCTCTTTAAGTTTTAATGGGCCCCAGGGAGCATTTGGTGCTGCATCCATCAACTTCCAGTGCAGAGAGAAGTTTGCACAAAGAACTCAGCAAGACAAAGTCAGAAGCAACAGTGAAGTTTCTTGGAGTATTAATGGGCCCACTGAGGGCCATTAGCAAGCAAGCTTCCTTAGTCGCTAGTTAGGGCAGATAATTGGAAGCCATGACTCCAGTGAGGCAAAGGCACTGGCATGGTGGCTCTGATGCTAAGAAAATCCTTCTTTATCTTAAGAAGCAAACAGGACAAGCCCTGCTTCCCAGACCCTTGGCAGGGAGATCCTGTCTCTCATGTTGGCTCAGGGCCCTTCCTGGGGCAGTGGGATGGAGGTCTGTATGAAGTTAAATGAAAGACATGGGGACAGAAGATCCCAGGCTCTACATGCGGTGCATGGATACTGTCAAGTTCATATCCCACTTGTGTCCTGTGTCTTATCACAGGATGTTGGATGTGAGAAGGGCACAGTCTGAAGAAGCAATCAGTTCCAATGAAACTCTGAACTTCAGATCTCTCAGTTCCAGTGCCCTCCTGTGCAAACCCTCCCATAGTTTGATGTTTTCTATGTTCCGCTTTGCCCAGAAATGCACCCAGTGCTCCATGTGAAGCTGCAGCAGCGCAGAGCAGAGCAGAGAGGGACAATCCTTTCCCTTACCCAGCTTGCAAGAAATTGCTTTATGCACTCCAGGGGACTGTTGGCTATCCTGGCTGACTGGGCACACTGCTGACTCACTTCCAAATTGATGTTGAGCAGGACCCCAATCCTTCTCATTCAGACCACTCTCCAGTGTCCCATATCCAGTCAGTGTTTATGTCCAGTGTTGCCCCTACCCAGGTGTACAATCAGGCACTTGTTATGCTTTATGCACTTGGTGCTTAGTACCAACTGGTACCCACTTCTCTGACTTGTCAACATCTCTCTGCAAGTTTTGTCCACCCTCAGTGGAGGCAACTGCACCTCCTCATCTGCTATCATCAGCAAACTTGCTGAGAACATCTTCTAGTCCTGCATGCAAGTCATCTGCATAAACATGGAAGAGAAGTGGCCCTACAATGGAGCCCTGGGGAACCCTGATAGTGACCGTCTACCAGGCTGATGGAACCCATTGACTATAATCCTTTGAGCCTGACCTATTGGCCAACTGCTCACCCACCACATTCTGTTTCTGTCTAGCCGTATGCAGGACATTCTGCCCAGAAGGTTGTTGTGAGAAACAGTATCAAAGGCTCTACTGTAATCCTCAAGAATAACATCATCTGGCTTCCCTGGTACAACTAAATGGACAACTGTGTCATAAAGGGACCTGAAGTTAAACAGGACCTTCCCCTCGGGAACTTGCGTTGGCTGCAACCAATGACAGAATTGTCCTTCAGCTGTTTTTCCATAACTCCCACTATCACTTTCTCCATAATTTTATCAGGTGCTGGAGTGAGACTGACAGGTCCATAATTGCCCCTGTCATCTTTCTTGCTCTTCCTTACAATGAGACAACATTTGCCAGATTCCCATCAACTGGTATGACCCTAGACTTAATTAGATGCCATTGAAATGAGAGCCCAGAGAATACTAAGGTGTCATCATTGCAAGAACATAGATGTGCCAGTGCCTTGAACTCTGGAGTATGCCACAGATGGAGCATAGAGAAAGACTGGCCTCTTCTGTTGGCAAGCAGAATAACACTGCGTGATACATGGGGACTGTGTGTCTGCTCTGCTATGCTCTGCTCGCAGGGGAAAGGTGCAGGGGGTTGCTCTCATGTCAGTGCTCATATGTGAGGTGTGGGTTCAAAGTGGAGAGACCAGGCTCTTTTCAGCAGTGTGTGGAGACAAGACAAGGGGAAATGGAACAGAAACTGGAGCATAGGAAGTTCTGCACAAATCTATGCAAGAACATCTTTACAGTGAGGGTGATGGAGCCCAGGAACATACTGCCCAAGAGGTTGGGGAGTCTCCTTCTCTGGAGATATTCAAGACCCGCCTGGACACCCACCTGTGTGCCTACCTGGTGTTCCCCAGGGGTCTGTGCTGGGGCCTGTCCTCTTCAGTATCTTTATTGATGACCTGGATGAGGGCACTGAGTGCATCCTATGTAGGTTTGCAAATTACACCAAATTGGCTGGGAGTGTGGATCTTCCTGGAGTTAGCAAGGCCCTACTGAGGGATCTGGACAGGCTGGAGAGCTGGGCTGAAGCCAATGGGATGAGGTTCACCAAGACCAAATGCCACGTCCTGAACTTTGGGACCTGGAATGGACTTCCTAGGTTGGAGGTGGTGGATTCAGTGACCCTGGAGGCATTCAAGGAATGATTGGATGTTGTGTTGAGGGCCATGGATTTGTGGGAGCTATTGGTGATAGGTGACCAGCTGGACTGGATGATCTTTTAGGTCTTTTCCTACCTTGGTGATTCTATGATTCTATGATATCCCATCCTTGTATGCGTGCCCTCCTTGAGCAAACACTCTGGGAGGACTCAGCACATGTCTGGAATTAGTCACTGACCACTAAATCTGTTGAACTTAACACCATATTGGGTCATGAGAATCAAGTCCTGTGGCAGCATGGCACCCCAGAAAGAAGAGTCTGATAACGGGATGACTTTCAAAAATTCCCTTATAAATACTTGGGCCAAAGATCATGGCATTGTGTGGATTTATCATATCCCCTACCATGCACCAGCTTCTGGTAAAAAAGATCAATACAATGGGTTGTTGAAATCTATGTTGTAAGCAATGGGTGGTGGAACACTGAAGCACTGGGTAAAGCCTTTGGCAGAAGCCACTTGGTTGGTCAGTACTAGAGGATCAGTCAGTTGTGATGGTCCTAGCCAATCCAGCCCCTGTATACTGCAGAGGGAGATAAGGTCACTGTTGTTCATGTAAAGAACATGTTGGGAAAAGCTGTTTTGGTCCTTCCAGCCTCTGTAAAGGGCAAACCTGTCCGTGGAACTGTTTTTGCCCAGGGACCTGGGTGCGCTTGGTGGGCGATGCAGAGAGATGGGGATGTTCAATGCGTACCACAAGGGAATTTGATGTTGGGGGAGTGCAGTCAGTAATTCCGTGTATATATATGTCTCATAGTCTCATAGTCTCATAGTCTCATAGTCTCGTGCGGGTAGGAAGGGACCTTAGAAATCATCGAGTCCAACCCCCGAGATTTGAGTTTCTGTGTAGCACAGTGGCACTTCTACCACTTGCGCCACAGGGGGGATTCGAACCCGGGCCACAGTGTTGCAAGGCGGCATTCCTACCACTGCGCCACCAGGGTAGTATAAAGAACTGTGTGTGTAATGCATTTTAATTACTGTTTATTTGCATTCAGATGTGTTTTCTAAGCATGATATAGTGATGTAGAATTGAGGGTGGAATATCTTGGTTTTGTCATTTTTCCTATTGGTATTCCATATATAGTAGTCAGTAAGACAAGTTTTCCTCCTTAGGTCATTGCTGCTGCTCTGTTTGTTTCCTTGAGCCCAGCTCCCATCTCCCCCATTCCTTTTTCCCTTCCCATTTTTTGGGGGCCATGGGGCCCACGGGCCTACTGCTCCCCCTGTCGTGGACACAGACTGATCTAGATAACTCTATGACAGTGCCAGCAAGGAGACCAGCCCTGACACAGCCGTTCATATTGCTGGCTACTTACTTCTGTCCTGAAGTGCTGCTGTAGAGACTTGCTGTAGGTCTGAAGTGAGACTTACCGTGTCATGCTCTGTGAGCAATGCTCCTGCAGGAAACTCAGAGCCTCCTCACACCTCACACATCCTGGAAGCTCTCTCCTTTTTCTCTTCTCTCCTTCTGGGAGATGTAGGCTGTGCTGTGCACAAGAGCTGCTCCTGGGCACAGCTGTCTCTCTGCAGCACTGCCCACCTGTATGAGTCCCAGGAGCCCGCCCAGATCAGCACACCAGAGGATTGGAGTTTCTCTTCCTCACTGCTTCCCCAGGAGATTTTTCCGGGGCTCCATGGCTGAAAGCTCTTGATAGACAGCAGGCTCATCTCTGCTAAATGCACTTGGGGTGGGAGGAGAGGAGACAAAGAAGTTGGAGGAGAACAGTTCAAGAAGGTCCACGGTTGTTGCTGTAACCTCAGCCTTAATGGATCCTAAATCCCCTGTGGCACCAGTTTTGATGAAACTGTCCAGCATTACATCAAGGAGATCTGTGCTCTGTTCAAGACTTCCCCATATTTAAGCCTGAATAGAAGGATACATCTGCTTTTCATTTATTGTCAGTTATAGAATTAGCAAAGATAGCAGTGACTTGCTGGTGCTTTGCATTGTCATTGTGTTTGCAGAATCAGACCAGATTGGACAATCAGGGAGTCATATACTCCAGACAAAGATGGTTCAGTTCACGACTAGATTTCATAAATCATGAAATAGAATCTTCCATGAACTCTAGGGTAAGACCTCTACAATGCCTGTCCTTGGAACTTTCACTTCTGCTCAACCATGTGGCATCTCATTTCTGGAAAGAGTTGGCCACTCTGACTTCCCACCAGGAGAATGGCGTGATATGCCTGGCCTTCGCATCTGTAGGGGACCCTTTCTCACTCTGCTGGTTTGGGGTTCCCCTCCCTGGATATTTCTTGAAGCCAGGGAACTACAGCACGAGACCTAATATCTCAGTTATGACCTTCAATGTGTCGGTAAACACCACTGACAACCTGACATGCCATGACCCTTGGCGATCCCTCATTTACACGTACTCAGTGGCTGTGTCTTGCAACATGCCAGGGGCATTTCAAGTGCTGGCGGATGAGGAGGATGAGGAAGAGGAGGAACTTCAGAGGGTGCTGCTCCACCCTCCATTGGCCACTAACCAAGGCCACCGGGATCACGGTAATGACTGAGGTTCTTAACATGCTCAAAAGGAATAGAACCTCCGACAGGGAAAAGAACACCACTACCGCCATGCAGAGAGTGAAGGATGCTGTGCAGAGGCTCTTAGAAAAGAAAGGGTACATCAGTCATGACTGGTGCTCATGTGGCTGGAAATTGGCTCTGTGACCTTATGCTTTACACAGACTATTCTCTAGTTCATCCAAGGACTCATCAGGATGCAGGTGGTGGCTACGCAATACGTGTTGCTTGCAATCCAATAGTCATAAGTGCCATAGTTGAAGCTGTGATGTGATTGACGTGTTTTATCATGGAATTCTCTCCAGAGCTCACTCCGTGACAGCGGGAATATACACAGGGAATATACACGTCCCCTCTCTTCCTGGCCACATGCGCCCCAAGAGAGGGGACGGTGAGGGAGATTGCGAATGGGAATTTCCCCCTAGGGAGGGAAAAAATTTTAAAAAAAAAGCAACGATCTGAGAACAAGCGGCATTTTAATGAACCCTGTGACACTAAACAGCAAAGAGATTTTCAACAAGGAGAAAAACAAGTCCAAATCTCACCGATGGGCTGCGGGAAGTGGGAAGTTCCAACCACGCTGTCTCCTGCAGGGAACCGGGTTAAACCTTGACACCTTCCTGACCTTCCCTCCAGTGCTACTTCCTTCCCCCCACGCCCATTTAAGGCAGTCCACAGAAAAAGAAAAGAAAGAAAAACTTGTCTTCTTAACTCCCATTATCCCACATGATGTTCTGATGTGGAATAGCAACACCAACCACATTACAAAACTACAACAGTGAGCTTTCCCAGCCTCGCTCACTAACCAGCCGAAGCCTGCCTTGCTGTATGGATGTGGTCCCACTGGGCAGAAGCTCTGCTGTATGAACCCTCAGGGCTGTGGAGACAGGCCTGTCAGGACTGAGCCTCACCAGGCCGTGCTGCAGCCTGCTGGCTGGGCCAGACCAGTCGGGCCCCTTGGAGTCCATTTTGAGATCCCACAGCGCACACGGGAGCCCTGCCTTTGGAAGCAGCCGCTTCAACCCTGCTGAATGTCTGTCATTGGTTGCAGCCAACACAAGTTCCAACGGAGATGGTCCTGTTTAACTATAGATCCTTTTATGACATGGTTATCCATTTAGCTGAACAAGAGAATCCAGTTGATGCAATCCTTGAGGATTTCGGTAGATCTTTTCAGGCTATTTCTCACAGCACCCGTCTGGACAGAATGTACTGCATATGGCTAGACAGAAACATAACATGGTAGGTGAACAGTTGGCCAATAGGTCAGGCCCAAAGGACTATAGTCAGTGGGTTGATTAAGACTGTTAGATATTCACTATCAGGGTTCCCCAGAGCTCCACTTTAGGGCCACTTTCATATTTTATGTATGACTTGAATGCAGGACTAGAAGATGTTCTGAGTAAGTTTGCTGATTTGACCAGATGAGGATGTGATGTTTCCTCCACTGAGGGTGGAGAGGACTTGCAGAGAGATGTGGACAAGGCAGAGAAGTGGGTACCAGTTGGTACTAAGCACCAAGTGCATAAAGCATACCAAGAACAAGTGCCTGATTGTGCACCTGGGTAGGGGCAACCCTGGACACACTGCCTGGATATGGGACACTGGAGAGTGGTCTGACTGAAAAGGATTGGGGGTCCTGGTCTGCATCAAATTGAATGTGAGTCAGCAGTGTACCCAGGCAGCCAGGAAAGCCAATGGTCCTCTGGAGTGCATCAAGCAAGTTATTGCCAGCTGGGTGAGGGAAAGTATTGTCACTGTATTCTCTGCACTGCTGCAGCCTCACCTGGAGCTCTGGGTGCACTTCTGGGCAATGCAGAACATCAAAAACATCAAACTATGAGAGAGTGTGCACAGGAGGGCACTGGAAATGAGAGATCTGAAGTTCAGAGTTTCATTGGGATAGACTGCTTGCTCAGACTGGGCCCTTCTCACAACCCGCAACCTGCAATGAAACACAGGGCACACATGGGACATGAACTTGACAGTATCCGTGCACGCCATGCAGAGCCTGGGATCTTCTGTCCCCATGTCTTTCATTTAGCATCATACAGACCTCCATCCTACTGCCCCAGGAAGGGTCACACAGAATCACAGAATCACAGAATTACCCGGGTTGGAAGGGACCTCAAGGATCATGTAGTTCCAACCCCCCTGCCTAGCAGGGCCACCAAACATACACCTCTACTAGATCAGGTTGCCCAGGGCCCCGTCCAACCTGGTCTTGAACACCTCCAAGGACGGGGCATCCACAACCTCACTGGGCAGCCTGTTCCAGGACCTAACCACCCTTCTAGTAAAGAACTTTCCCCTAACATCCAACCTAAATCTTCTCTCCTTCAACTTAAAACTATTTCCCCTAGTCCTGCTATTATCAGCCCTTTCGAAGAGTTTACTCCCCTCCTGGGAGTAAGTTCCCTTCAGGTACTGAAAGGCTGCAATGAGGTCACCCCGCAACCTTCTCTTCTCCAGGCTGAACAAACCCAACTCCCTCAGCCTGTCCTCATAGGGGAGGTGCTCCAGCCCCCTGATCATCTTTGTGGCCCTCCTCTGGACCCTTTCCAAAATCTCCATATCTTTTTTGTACTGAGGGCTCCACACCTGGACACAGTACTCCAGATGGGGCCTCACAAGAGCAGAGTAGAGAGGGATGATCACCTCCCTATCCCTGCTGACCACCCCTCTCCTGATGGAGCCCAGGATCCCATTTGCTTTCCGGGCTGCCAGAGCGCACTGCTGGCTCATGTTAAGTTTCTCATCTATCAGGACCCCTAGGTCTTTTTCAGCCGAGCTGCTCTCAAGGACAACTCCTTCCAGCCTGTACAGGTGCCTGGGGTTCTTCCGGCCCAAGTGCAAAACCTTGCACTTTGCCGTGTTGAACCTCATTAGGTTCACCTGAGCCCAGCTTTCCAGCCTGTCAAGGTCCCTCTGAATGGCATCTGTTCCCTCCACCGTATCAACTGCACCACTCAGCTTGGTGTCATCAGCAGACTTGCTGAGGGTGCACTCCATTCCCTCATCGATGTCATTAATAAAGATGTTAAAGAGCACCGGTCCCAAGACAGACCCTTGAGGGACGCCACTCGTTACCGGCCTCCACCTGGACATAGAGCCATTGACCACCACCCTCTGTCTGCGGCCTTTCAACCAATTGCTTATCCATCTAGTTGTCCACCCATCAAATCCACCTCCCTCCAATTTGGAGATGAGGATGTGATGGGGGACCATGTCAAAGGCCTTGCTCAGGTCCAGGTAAATGACATCGGTCGCCTTCCCTTCATCCACCAACGCCGTCACTCCATCATAGAAGGCCACAAGATTAGTTAAGCATGACCTTCCCCTGGTGAAGCCATGCTGGCTGTCTCGGATCACATGCTTGTTCTTTATGTGATCAAGCATGTTGTCCAGGAGGATCTGTTCCATAATCTTCCCAGGCACAGAGGTGAGACTCACCGGCCTGTAGTTACCCGGGTCGTCCCTGCTCCCCTTCTTGTAAATGGGAGTGACGTGACCCTTCCTCCAATCATCCAGGACCTCACCTGACAGCCACGACTTCTCAAATATGATGGAGAGCGGCTCAGCAACCACCTCAGCCAGCTCCTTCAGGACCCTGGGATGCACGCCATCTGGCCCCATAGACTTATACTCATTCAGTCTAAGGAGGCACTCTCGGACTTGCTCTACCCTTACAGTGGGGAGGGATTTACCTCCTTGGTCCCCACATAGAGGTATGGGGGTGCAAGACTTAGGGACGTGAAAAAGACTAGAATCATGGCCACCAGTGAAGACCGAGGTGAAGAACTCATTCAGCACCTCAGCTTTCTCTTCATCTGTTGAAGCCATTTCTCCTTTTAAATTTACCAGAGTAGGTATGCCCATTTTGGCCTGTCTCTTCTGGCCAATGTACCTGTAGAAGGTTTTCTTGTTGTTTTTCACATCCCTCGCCAAGTTCAGTTCTGCCTGCGCCTTGGCTTTCCTGATCCCACGTCTGCAAGTTCGGACGACATCCCTGTATTCTTCCCGGGTGACACAGCCTTGTTTCCAGAGCTTGTACACCCCTTTCTTCACCCTCAGTTCTCTTAGCAGGTCCTTGCTGAGCCATGCCGGTTTTCTACCTCTCCTGCCCACTTTCTTAATCAGGGGAATGGAGACCTCTTGTGCTGCCAGGAGGGCATCCTTGAACAGTAGCCAGCTCTCCTCAACGTCCTTATCTTTGAGGGCAGCGTGCCAGGGGATCTTGGCCAGCATTCCATTGAGTAGCTTGAAGTCTGCTCTTCTAAAGTTGAGCATCCTGGTCCTGCTCTTTGCCAGGCCCACATCGCTTGAGATCACAAACTCAACCAGGGCATGATCGCTGGAGCCCAGGCAGCCTCCAACCTTGACACCTTTGATGATCTCCTCAGCGTTGGTGAGCAGCAGGTCCAGCAACGCTTGACCTCTGGTCGGTCTGTCCAATACCTGAACCAGAAAGCTATCATCAATGGATTCCAAGAGCCTTCTGGAGCTCTTGCAGCTCGCCGTGTGGTTTTCCCAACAGATGTCAGGATGGTTGAAGTCCCCCACCAGGACAAGAGCCCGTGAGCCAGACGCCTCACGCATCTGGAGCAAGAAAGCCTCATCAGCAGCCTCCCCTTGATCAGGTGGCCTGTAGTATACCCCTAATACCAGCTGACCTTTATTAGTCCCATCTCTAATACTTACCCACAGGCTCTTAACCTGTTCTTGACTGTTTCTCATGGGGAGCTCCTCACAGTTTATCCAATCTCTGACATAAAGGGCGACTCCCCCACCCTTCCTACCTCGCCTATCTCTCCTAAAGAGCCTATAGCCATCGATGGTAGTATCCCAATTGTGGGAGTCATCCCACCATGTTTCTGTGATAGCAAAAATGTCATAATTTTCAGAGTGCATCACAGTTTCCAGTTCCTCCTGCTTGTTACTCAGGCTCCGTGCATTAGTATAAAGGCACTTCAGCCGGGCTGTCCGTCTCACCACCTTCATAAGCGATCCAGGATCCGCTAGAACAGCGGCATCCCCAGCATCCCCCTGCCCTACTCCCTCCTTTTGCACTCTGCAATCTTTGCCCACAGAGTTTGGTACAATCCCTCGAATGCACTGTTCAACCCCAGTAGCCCTTATTTTGCACCCTTCCCCCTTCGTTCCTAGTTTAAAGACCTATCAACGAGTCCCGCTAATTCTTCAGCTAATACCCTCTTACCCCTCAGGGACAGGCTGCTAGCATCAGCAGCCATCATTCCAGGTGCAGTGTAGATTGCCCCATGGTCAAAATAGCCGAAATTCTTGTGTCTGCACCAGCTCTTAAGCCATCTGTTTAAGAGATGGGTTTTTTGGATCCTCCCTGTATCTCTTCCTGACACCACGGGCATAGAAGTAAAGATCACCTGCACCCCAGCTCCTTCAAGTATTCGCCCCATTCCCCTGAAGTCTTTCTTGATGGACCTCAGGCTTTGCTTGCCAACTTCCTCACAGCCAGCCTGAATTATTAAAAGTGGGTAGTAGTCTGAAGGATGAATCAATCTAGAAATTTTCTTTGAAATGGCCCTGACCCGTGCCCCAGGAAGGCAGCACACTTCTCTGCGGGTAGGGTCATGCCGGCATATAGGGCCTTCTGTTCCTTGCAGAAGGGAGTCACCTACAACAATCACCCTTCTGTCCTTACGTGTAGAAGCAGTCTTGAGGCTTCGGGGTGACCACTTCACCTGAGGCAACCTCATGGGTGCACCTGTTTCCACACTCTCACTAGTCCCCCCCTCAAGTTCCAGGGCCTCAAACCGATTTTGCAGAGGCACCTGGGGAGCCGGGGATGGTCGTGATGGAGGATGCCCCTTCCGTCGAGCAGGTACCCGTTTCCACTTCTCCTCCCTTCTCAAATTACTGCTGGGGGGAAGAGAGGACAGGGGGCCGGCTGCAGTGTTGCCAGCTGGCTGGTTACCCTTTACCACCTGTTTGTGAGGTGGCAGGGGTTGACATGCTCCATTAGGAGCCTCGACTGTGTGCTGAGAACTTGAGGCTGAGAGGGACTGACACCACCAGTCAATCTCCCTCTCACACTCTTTTATAGTCCTCAGCCTCTCCACTTCCTCCTTCAGATCAACTACGAGGCTGAGCAAGTAGTTCACCTGGTCGCAGTGAATACAATCACTGCCTCCCTCACCCAGCCCTGCAAGGGCCAGGCTCAGTACAGCCCTCAGTACAGGCACTCAGTACAGCCAGAGACCTGCACACCAGCATCTTGGGTTGGGGGCTCAGTCTGAGTTTCCTCAGACATTTTGGCAGCAGCCTTCCTATAAGGCATGTGCAGGACCTCAGTCTGGGTCTCTGCAGTCTTCTTGGTTGCTGCCTCCTGTTTCTGTGAGATCGGGACCCTTGTCTTGGCCTCCTCAGTGTTTCTGGCAGCAGCCTTTCGCCCGGGAGCACCCATGTCGGAGCAGAATACTTACCAGAGCTTAAACAGGAAGTCAAGAGGTGCACGAGCCCCGCCTCTTCCTGACCGTTTCTGGTGGGCAGCGACTAGTCTAGGGTCCTGAGCCAACATGAGACCAGATCTCCATGACAAGGGTATGGGGATCAGGGCTTGGCCTGTCTATTTCGTAAGGCAAAGGAGGGGTTTCTTAGCATTAGAGCCACCATGCCAGTGCCTTTCATTGCCTGTAATCTTGTCTTCCAGTTATCTTCTCTAACAAGTCCCTTGGGAATCTTGCCTGTAATGTCCCTCAGTGGGCCCATTAATACTCCAAGAAACTTCACTGTTACTTATGACTTTGTCTTGCTGAGCACTATGTGCAAACTTCTCTCTGCACTGGAGGTTGATGGACTAAACATCAAATGCGCCCTGGGGCCCATTATAACCTAAAGAGCGTCTTGTGTCTTGTGCCTTTCTGTAATCTTCTTCAGGTTTTCAAACTTGTTCAGCAAAATGGAGAGTTATCTAGAGAGAGCTTCAAGAGCCAGAATCCAGCAGACATTTATAGTTTATTAATTTACAGTTATAAAGAAGATATTAAAGCTGCTCTGTACAACTCCTTGTACACATCTTAGCTGAACCAGAGGAATCCCAGCTCCTGTGGGTCCGTGGGGCGCTGAATCCCATTTCAGCCCCAAGGTTTCCATCTGGGGATGAGGTGCCTGTACAGCCTCTGCTGGATCACTGCCCTGCACAGGGGAAGTCCAACCCTCCTTCTTGTTGTCTGGGTGCAATTTTTGTTTCATCAAACACTCCCTGGTACGATTCACCTCATGTCAGGAATTGTCTGGTGGATAATTGAGCAGATTTCAAAGCACACTGTTGTCTTTCAGGAGCTGATGGCCATGAGGACCCAGGGACATCCCAGGGGAGGTGAGTGGGAAACATAAAAACTGACATCATCTTATGCTGAGCTGGACCAGGCTCCTGGGACACAGGGAGCTCATAAAAGTGTGCAGCTCTTTAGAGAGGCAGCTGTGCCCAGGAGTAGCTCTTGTGCACAGCACAGCCTGCAGATGACAGAGGAGAGGAGAAAAATTGGAGAGAACTTGGAGGATGGGTACTGTGTGAGAAAGCTGTGAGCACGCAGCAGGAGCAATGCTCACAGACCATGACATGGTAAGTCTCTTGCAGTAGGTAATGCAGCTGCTTTTAATAGAGGATTATATAAATGTGGGACATCCCATAGAAGACATGGCTGCAAGCAGTGCATGTTTCTTTACTGTGGAAAAAGACTTTGGTTCCAGCTGAGGGCTTCTGTGCTGCATTATGAAATCACAGCCCTGAGGGCTGCGTGTCCCAGCACGGCTGCAGGCTGTGCAGCCGGGGCTGCAGGCGGGTGCCCAGGGTTGTCCTGCAGAGCAGGGTCCCTGCTGTGCCCCAGGGGCTGTGTGCCGGATATGGGACTCTGCCGCCTGCCAGGCTCAGCACTCAGCCTGCCCGGGGAGCTGCCCAGGGCGCTTCGGGGAGACGTGTGGGGGGAAGGAGCCCCCCGGCAGGGCTTGTGCTGCCACAGCTGCTGCCTAGGTCAGAGGATCACAGCTTCACTGCACAACAGTATGTTTCTGAGGGTACTTTGCAAGAGGAGAGCCAATGCAGCGGGTTTCAATTTCCTGTTCTGGGGGAATGCAGAAAGGATTGGAAGCAGAAATGTAAAAGGAGCTGTCACAGCTCTGAGAATTTTTCTTCAATCAATTGCTTGTTTTGAGAACAGTCACACATGATGTGCTCTCAGTATCCCATTTCCTGAAGGATGGAACCAATTGAAAATATCCCTATTATCAGTAGACATGAATAATTAACCTGCAAGCAGGCAGCTTTTAAGAATTTACACTGAATGGCACAGAGGCTGCTTTGGGGCTCTAAGAGCAGTTGGGTTAAAGATATGAGACATGAAGCACATGAAAATATCCTGGGAGGAGGAATAAGAAAATAAGAGGAAAGTTAGAGCTCCATATACTGCTTCTGCTTAAGAAATGCTGAACAACATGAAATTAAATGCAAATAATGGTGCTAAATGTACACTGTTGTAAGAGAATAAAAACATTTCATATTATAGCAGGAGGAGTGTCTCTGAGAATGGTCTGGACTTGTCATTATCTTCTGCACTCTGAACAGAACTCCAATCCCAGGAACAGCAGATGCCCAACAGCAGCTCCATCAGCGAGTTCCTCCTGCTGCCGTTGGCAGACACGCGGCAGCTGCAGCTCCTGCACTTCTGGCTCTTCCTGGGCATCTACCTGGCTGCTCTCCTGGGCAACGGCCTCATCAGCACAGCCGTAGCCTGCGACCGCCGCCTGCACACCCCCATGTACTTCTTCCTCCTCAACCTGGCCCTCCTCGACCTGGGCTGCATCTCCACCACTCTCCCCAAAGCCTTGGCCAACGCCCTCTGGGACACCAGGGCCATCTCCTATGCAGGATGTGCTGCACAGCTCTTTTTCTTTCTCCTCTTCATGTCAGCAGAGTTGTCCCTTCTCATCATCATGTCCTATGACCGCTACGTTGCCATCTGCAAGCCCCTGCACTACGGGACCTTGATGGACAGCAGAGCTTGTGCCACCATGGCAGCAGCTGCCTGGGGCGCTGGGGTTCTCTGTTCCCTGCTGCACACTGCCAGTACGTTTTCACTGCCTCTCTGCCAAGGCAATGTTGTCAACCAGTTTTTCTGTGAAATCCCCCAGATCCTCAAGCTCTCCTGCTCAGCCTCCTACCTCAGGGAAGTTGTGCTTCTCTTTTTTGGTTCCAGTTTAGCCTTTGGCTGCTTTGTTTTCATAGTGGTGTCCTATGTGCAGATCTTCATGACTGTGCTGAGGATGCCCTCTGAGCAGGGACGGCACAAAGCCTTCTCCACGTGCCTCCCTCACCTGGCTGTGTTCTCCCTCTTTCTCAGCACTGCCATTTTTGCCTACCTGAAGCCCCGCTCCATCTCCTCCCCACTCCTGGATCTGACAGTGGCACTTCTGTACGCAGTGGTTCCTCCAACTCTGAACCCTGTTATCTACAGCATGAGGAACAGGGAGCTCAAGCACGCTCTGAGGAAGGTGTTGCAATAAGCACTATTCCAGCTTCCATAAAATGCACAACTTCCTCATAGGATTCCCAGTGGTGTTTCTTCATGTTTTATGTATCTTTGGTTGTTTGATTATGTGAGATATAGGAATGTGCAAAAGAAAATAATGTTATTGAACTTATAAATAAAAATGAATTTAAATTCTTTCCTACCTAATTTCATTTTGTCACTTTAGGAGCTGATGTAAACATGTAACCAGATTCCCTGAATACGTTATAAGATACCTAAAAAGGTTTCAAAAAAGACATTTGCTTAGCTTTTCTTTCTTCCTACTTTGTCTGGATTTGGGGAGGTGCAGCCACAGACAGCAGCTCAACGTACAGCATAGGAAGTTCCGCGCGAATGTGCGGAAGAACTTTTTTACAGTGAGGGTGACGGAGCACTGGAACAGGCTGCCCAGGGAGGTGGTGGAGTCTCCTTCTCTGGAGATATTTAAGACCCGCCTGGACGCCTTCCTGTGTGACATGGTGTAGGGAGCCTGCTTTGGCAGGGGGGTTGGACTCGATGATCTCTGGAGGTCCCTTCCAACCCCTACAATTCTGTGATTCTGTGATTCTGTGATTTTCATTTCTGATCTCTTTACACCGCCACAGTGCTCTCAAGTCCTCTCATTTGTGCAGGCTGAATGTCTTCTGTGTCTCATGACAGTCCTGTTGTCTCTACAGCAGCACTCTCGGACAGCAGTCAGTAGCCAGCAATATGAACGACTGCATCAGTGCTGGTCTCCTTGCTGTCACTGCCATAACAAGAGGGCCCCTTTGGAGCAGGTCCAGAGAACTGGAGGCCTCTTCCAAATCTGGTTTAAGGAATGTACCTCAGGAGCTGCTCCCTGAGAAGACTTCAAGATACTCTGGTGCATTTCACTGACTGCCAGGGATAGTTTCAGAAGTCCCAAGGAGATCTGTAAGGGACTCAAGGCAGTGCTGAGGATTAGAATCTGTGGTCTAAGGTCAAGATAAAAAGAAAACGATTATAAATATGATAAATGCATATATACATATCTTATATATATAGTATATTTTCACATATATACAATATAGGCAGTTGCTAACATATGTGCATGTACTAATACATATACATATCATACATAGATGATAGAAGTTTATATGCATATCAGTTTGCAAGTCCAGGACCTGTTGCAGGGTTTTTAACAGCCTCAAGGTTCACTGTGGGAACTGGAGAGGCTGTTTTCCTACTGCAGGAGTTGGAGCAACTGCAGAGCCCATTGCCAGAGCTGAAATCACCGTAGGACCTGTGACTGAAGTTGCAGCAGCCACTGTGCTCATTGGAGGGGTTGGACGGTTACAGGGCTGTACCTCCTGGCACAGTGCACCTCCCTTGGGAAGCATTTGTTTCATTTTCTTATAGCAATACTTGGAACAGCTACAGGACCTGTAGCAGGAGTGACTGCAGAGCTCATTATGAGGGGTGGAGTGACAGCGGGATCTGTCCAGAGCATAGAGCAAATGCAGGACATGTGGTAAAACCTTGGAGCTGCTGCAGGGTCTGTGCCAAGAGTTGCAGAGGCTGCAGCACTGTCAGCATTTCCAGCTCTCTGGATCTGGCACACTGCAGTCATGTGTGTTTCTTGGGGGCTACCAGAGCCACAGCAGACCTGCCCCCAATATTCTACCAGTTTCTCAGGATCCTGCAGTTGCTCAGAGATGAAGTTCCAAAGCCCTGGGGGTGCCCACCACTCCAGGCAGCTGCCCAGACCGTCCCACACCCCCTGCCATGCAGAGCCTTCTCACCTTGGGGCAGATCTCTCACTGATATTCCTGAATAATGTTTAACCTCAGTCACAGAATCATAGAATCACCAAGGTTGGAAAAGGCCTAAAAGATCATCCAGTCCAACCATTCATAGGTCATTATCCATATAGGCTATTACCTATAGCTCCCACTTAACTATGTCCCTCAACACAATATCCAGTCACTCCTTGAATACCCCTGGCTCCCAGAGAAGACAATGTAAAATGTGTAATTCCTAATCATACCAACAATATTACTTTCAAAACCCAAAGATGACCACAGAGCTGAATGTGCACAAAACTTCACTTTATTGGCTGCCAATTTTATTGTGATATAGACCAAGGTCAAACAGCATAGCAAAATAAATACCCTAATCCAGCATCCCAAGTTGACAAATGATGCAGCAGGGAAAACAAGCAGCAAGCAAGGAGCTGTGCAATGCAGCTTCATGAGAAGACTCATCAGTCTCCACAAATAGGGAAACTATCAGCATCATGGCCTGCAGTTCTCCAGCTCCCACAAAGCCCTGTGTTATCTCGCTCTGGACAGATGTGCTGTTATCTCAATTTTTGGAGTCTCACATCGGGCACCAAACTGATGGTGGTTGTTGAATCCAGCATGTCGCACAGCAGCACACAGTGCTTTGTGCACTGCCCCATTCTCAGTGGGATGGGGAAGAGAATTGGGGAAAAAAAGTACAACGTGTGGGTTGTAACTAAGCAGTATTCTAAGATATATAAAAGGAGAGGTGAAATAGTTATCACTGTATATCTGTTGATATGGAATCGTATATAACAACTGATGCACAAGCACTTGCTCATCACCACCAGACTGATGCTCAGCTGGGCCCTGGGCAGTGAAAAGACTGAGATGAACTGCCACTGCTTTCAATACAATTTCTGCTTGCTGTCAGGTGCTACAAAACATCCCTTTGACCACTTCCAGTCAGCTGTGGGCAGTCTGTTCCTTCCCAGCTCCTTGAGCACTCCACTGACCATGGCCGTGGCTCTGTAGAACACTGCTTAGCAGCAGCTGTAAACATCAGAGTGTTACCAACATTGTTTTTCTCTTAGAACCTAAACACTGCACCATAGCAGACAGTCTGAAGAAAACAATTCCATCCCAGCTGTAACTCAGATACCTGCTTGTCCCCCTCCTCTTGTTCTTCCTGATCGGGAAGCAAGGAACAGAATTTGCTGCTCTCCACTTTGAGAACTTTCCATCAGTTCTCAGCTGGCTCCTCTGCCATCCCCAGGCAGAGCTCAGTGCACTCTCACAGAGAGCAGCAGCCTTTCTTCATCTTCATTGCCTAAACATAATGAAGAGCCTGTACCTACTTTGCTACAGTTCAGAGGTGGAAACCATCCCACCATGTCTCTGTGAGACAAACAAGACCCTAGGCCTGCAAAGGCACAGAGATTTGGAGTTCGCTGAGTGAATGTTTGTGGTTGTCTCATTAGCGTAAAGACTCTTCAGAAAGCATCCCCTTCCAGAAGCATGTTTTGATTTAGCCTGGCTGGGCCTTGCATCTACACTGTGGTACTGGTGTTCAGGGCCTTGCTCAGAAGCAGCAGCCTGCATGAAAGGAAATGCTCTGTGGTTTTCTCTTGAGTTGTCCCGTTTATTTCTCACGCTACCTGCACTGGTCTACAGGCAATTTTGGGCAGCAGCAGGTTGGGGTTACCCCCAGAGGGTACACAGTAAGATTTAGGACGGGGTACTGGCAACAAGACCTTCTCTGAGGAATCCTCCCACAGTCCTATGGAACAACTCAGAGGCTTTCCCTGCAATCTCCAACACCAACAACATCCCTCAGGCCTTCCCTGTCAGATCCAGTTCCCCTCCCTTCGCCCTTTGGACCTGGTTTAAAGCCCTTTAATCAATCAGTGCAGGAGCATTTCAGATGGGGTCATGGAGGAGGCAAACTGCCATTCTTGGGGTGGCCATTTTCCCAGGAGGGCATGGTGGGAGGGCTTGTCCCGTCCAGTTCAACCAACACTTGTATCCACCCAGCAGAAGGCTGTGCCCTATGTGTTTCATTTGACCTCTGCATGGAGCTTACAGTTGACAGGGGCATGGCTGAGAAGCTCTGGGCATGGACTAATGGACAAGGAAGTAAGGTAGCTTCTTAACTTCCTCCCTTCATACCTTAACAACTTCCTTGTAATCTCCCCAAGTATCCTGTCCCTTATTCTGGACGACGGAGATTCTCTTTTTCTTCCTGAGTCTCAACAGTTTTTCCCAGTTCAACTACACTGGTCTTCTTCCCCTATGGCTTACCTGATGGCATTCAGGGACAGCCTGATCTCGTGCCTTTAAGATTTCCATCTTGAGGAGTGTCCAGGCTTCCTGGACCCCTTTACCCATAAGGAGTGACTCCCAAGGGACCTGTGCTACAAGTGTCCTGAACAGGTCAAAGTCCGCCCTCTAGAAGTTCAGGATAGTAGTTTTGCTAGTCACCCTTCTGACATCTCCAAGAATAGAGAATTCTACCATTTCATGGCCACTCTGCCCAAGACAGTCCCCAACCTTCTCAACTCCTACCAGTCCTTCACTGTTAGTGAAGAGCAGGTCTAGCAAGGAACCACCCCTGGTAGGACTTCATACCAGCTGCGTAAGGAAGCTGTCTTGCATGCAATCTATAAACCTCTTGGACTGATTCCTCTGCTCTTTATTATATTCCCAGCATATATCAGAGAAGTTGTAGTCTCCCAAGAAAATGAGTGCTGGCAATCTTGCGACTTCAGTAAGCTGCTCATAGAATGCCTCACCCATCAATTAGGCAGTCTATAAGAAACCTTTAGCAAGATGTCACACTTACAGGCCTTTCCCCTGATCCTTACAAACATGCACTTCATTCTGAAGCCCAAGCTCTTCAACATCAAAACTCTCTTTAATATTAAGGGCCACACCACCACCCTTCCTTCCTCATCTATCCCTTCTGAAGAGCTTGTAACCATCCATCACAGCACTCCAGTCATGGCAGTGGTCCCACCATGAGTCAGTAATAGCAACTAGGTTATGGTTTGTCAGATGCACAGTTGCTTCCAGCTTCTCCTGCTTGTTGACCAAGCTCCTTGTGTTGGTGTAGACACTTCAGCTGAGGCATCTGCCTCTCTCCCAGCTCAAACAGCATTTCCCTGGGCTTATCTCTGGTAAGCCCTGTTTTGTCCCCTCCCCCATCGTAGCTAGTTTAAAGCTCTTTCGATAAGCCCCGCTACCGTCTGTGCTAGGATTCACTTCCCCCTTTGAGACGGTTGGGTTCCATTCATGGATAACAGGCCATCCGCCAAGTAAACTGCCCTGTGATCAAAGAAACCAAAGTTTCTGGCTCAGTACCAACCTCTGAGACAATTGTTCATTGCTTTGCTTTCCAAAGCAATGAACAATCTGAAGTTCAGAGTTTCACTGGGATTGACTGCTTGTTCAGACTGCGCTCTTCTCACATCCCACATCCTGTGATGAGACACAGGGCACATGTGGGATAGGAACTTAACAGCATCCTTGCACCACATGCAGAGCCTGGGATCTTCCGTTCCTATGTCTTTCACTTAACATCATATAGACTTCCAACTCACTGCCACAGGAAGTGCCCTGAGCCAACATGAAAGACAGGATCTCCCTATTTCTGGTCTTGCAATCAGGGCTTGACCTGTCTGCTTCGTAAGGGAAAGGAGAGGTTTCTTAGCATGCCAGTGTCTTTGCCTGCCTGTAGCCATGGCTTCCAGTTATCTTCTCTAACTAGTCTGTTGGGAAGCTTACTTGGTAATGGCCCTCAGTGGGACCATTAATATTCCAAGAAACTTCACTGTTACTTCTGACTTTGTCTTCTTGAGCACTCTGTGCAAACTTCTCTCTGCACTGGAGGTTGATGGACTCAGCACCAAATGCTCACTGGGGCCCATTATAACCTAAAGAGCTTCTTGTGCCTTGTACCTTCCTGTTCTCTTCTTCAGGTTTTCAGAATGTGTTCAGCAAAATGGAGAGAGCTTAAAGAGCAGGAATCCAAAATGCATTTATTGTCTATTTATTTATAGTTTGTTTTATACAAGAAGTTAAAGAAGCACTTTGCAACTGATGTCAATCCAGGATGTCCCAATGAGTTCTGTACTGTTACTGTGTTGACAAAGTTCCTCCTCAACCTCCCCATCCCACTCCTACTCACATTGGCCCCATGGAACTTGCATCACTTTTCCTCACATCACTCTTCTCCTCTACCGTCACCCGCTCAGTGTTAAACCTCCTTTGTACCAACTCCCACTGGCTTTCCACAGAGAACCAGCTGCACACAGAAAAACAAAGAATTCTCTTTATTTACGGCCAACAAACAGAAGGAAAGGTGATGCAATTGAATGAACAGTAAAACACAGTGATCAACTGCATGCCATGTCCAAGCAGCTTCTATTGAGGTTTATTTTTCGTAGGGAATATCTGCACAAGAAATGAGTTAGACACAGATAGGATGGGATAGATAGAATCACGGTGAAGGAGTTGAAAGCAGACTTTTGAGGAATGGAGCAAATTCCAGTAATCACCCTGGATAGATAAGCGAGGGAGTTGGGAGGTATCAACTTAAAATTGAACAGGACTCGTGAGTATTTCAGAAATTGAGACGGGAGACACCTGGAGGATGAGGGATCAAATAGGCAGCAGGGAAGAGCAGTGGTGGGCGCCGGGATTTAGTCACAGGGCAATGATGGCACTGGCATCGCTGTCTGTGTCTCTGTACCTGAAAGCATCTGAATTAAAGGAAAAAAAAAAAAAAAAAAAAAAAAAAGACACAAAATCCCTACAAGGATTTGATCATTCCCTACAAGGAAGCAAGGAACAGAATCTGCCGCTCTCCTCTCTGAGCCCTTTCCATCAGTATTCAGGTGGCTTCTCTGCCATCCCCAGGCAGAGCTCAGTGCCCTCTCATGGATGGCAGCAGCCTTTTCTCTTCTTCCTTGCCCATCTGTCATGCAGAATCTGTACCCCATTTGCTACAGTACAGAGCTGAGAATCAACCCACCATGTCTCTGTGAACCAAACAAGACCCTAGGCCTGCAAAGGCACAGAGATTTGGAGCTAGCTGAGTGAATGTTTGTGGTCCTCTCATTAGTGTAACGACTCTTCAGAATGCATCCCCTTCCAGAAGCATATTTTGATTTTGCCTGGCTGGGCCTTGCATCTACACCATACTACTGGTGTTCAGAAGATGGCACACAGGTACCAGACCCATTGTGGGGCTCACAGTTGTCCAGTGGACATTGTCACTACCCAGGGCATGTCTTTCCTAAAAGTCCTCAGTGGCATTTGCCAGCTGGCTGGAGGTGTGTTGGAGACCCCAGGGAACTGCCATTCTGTTGTAATACAAGAAGAATTTTACAGAGCAGCTGCCATGGATCAAGATAAGCACTTTACAGAGCAGCAGCTGCAGAGCAGGATAAACAGCATGAGAACCAAGGACACTTTTAGGAAAAGAATGAAAGGCTCGTGGATTTGAAGCGGGGTTTTAGGGTTCTTATTGCAGAAGCTTTCTTCCAATTAGTGCGTGTGATTTTTGAACACCCTTGTTTGTTTGCTATAAAAGTACGGCTTTTCAGGCAATAGATGGACACAGCTATATTTAACTATATTAGTGTGTGGTTGTTTGTCCTAGAACGCTGATTTTTGCCTTCAGGTTCGCCAACATGTGGGGGCCCGCAATGTCATGGGATTTAACTCTTGAACACCTGTGGGATCCCGAGAAACTAAGCCAGTATTTGAGTCAGGGATGGTGCAGCCTAGATAGATCTAAGGGGGTACGACTTATTTGGGGCTTGGCTTGTGCTTACCATGCTCTATAGAACACTGTTCCGAAAAGAGAGAGTTTCCGAGCTGAGGTTCAAGCCAAAAAGGGAAATCCCCAAGTCAATTTTGATCAGTCACAGGAGGCACCAGTAACAATATCAGTTGCCCTTGTGGAAGGCAAGAAATGGAAATGGGTGTCCTCACGTCTAGAACGGAAAAAAGAAGTGGAGGAGGAGGCAACAGAAGATCCAGCTGACAGGTTTGGATCAGCACCGAGAAAGGCAAAAGGAAAAGTGGCATGAAGAAGTAAGTGATGAGGAAGAAATCTCTATTACTATTTGTCAACCTCTGAAGATGACTGAAATCGAAGGCGTAAGAAAGGAGTTCACACGGCACCAGAATGAATCTCCTGTTACCTGGTTGCTTCGCTGTTGGGACAGCTGGGACGGTAGCTTGTTGTGACGTGACAGGCCCTTCCCCATATTCTGGAAGAATCTTAGTGATGTGTAATACAGTGGGTGTAGACGAAAAGGTGTAGGTTATATAAGGATGTGTCTGTTTCAATAAATTGCCATTTTGCCACTTCATCACCTTGGTGTCACTTGGTAATTGGCCTAGCTGCTGCTTCAGTTGAAGTTGAGAGGTCGTAAAGCCATTAACAATCGTAAAGCCTTCACGTGTATCATCAAAAAACTCAGCTATTAGACATACGCGCTTTCCATCTCGAGCAAGGAACAACAGTACAATTGCACCACGTGTTTCCTTGTGGTATTACCTACGTGACCACAGAGAAGACATGAGGAAGTGGCATGACCAGCCTACTCCTGTACTATGAGCACGGGTGAGGGAACTACAAAACAGTCCAACCACCAGTACGGCTGCTCCAGTTATCACAGGTAACAAATAGAGGGGCCCTGCCCTCAGTCAAGGGAGTGGAAGGGATAATAGAGTTTATTGGACTGTGTGGATTTGATGGCCTGGCACATCAGAACCACAGAAATATAAGGCACTGGTGGATACCGGTGCACAGTGTACCCTAATGCCCTCCAGTCATGAAGGGACAGAATCAATCCATATTTCTGGATATCTCTCAAGAATTGACTGTGTTGGAGGCTGAAATAAGCCTCACTGGTAAAGACTGGAAAAAACATCCTATGTGAGTGGCCCAGGGTTTCCGTTCATACTTGGTATTGATTATCTCAGAAGAGGGATTTCAAGGATACTAAGGGGTATCACTGGGCCTTTGGAATCGCTGCTGTAGATATGGACAACATTAAGCAGCTGTCAGTTTTACCTGGCCTGTCAGAGGACCCATCTGTTGTGAGGCTGCTACGAGTAAAAATAAAAGAGCAGCAGGTACCGATTGCTACAAAGACAGTGCACAGACGGCAGTATCGCACCAACAGGGATTCCTTGCTCCCCATTCATGATTTGATTCGCCAGTTGGAGAATCAGGGAGTGATCAGTAAAACTCACTCACCTTTTAACAGTCCCATATGGCCAGTGCGTAAAGCCAGTGGAGAATGGAGGCTGACAGTAGACTACCATGGCCTGAATGAGGTCACACCCCCACTGAGTGCTGCTGTGCTGGAGAGCAAATAATTCAAATTCTTCTATGAGCCAGTTTTGCTATTAAGTGAAGCAAAGTAAAAGGGCCTGCCCAGGAAATTCAGTTCTTAGGTATAAAGTGGCAGGATGGATGTCATCACATCCCAACAGTGATTGACAAAATCACTGCCATGTCTCCACCAACTAGCAAGAAAGAGACACAATCTTTCCTGGGTGCAGTGGGCTTTTGGAGGATGCACATTCCAAACTACAGCCTCATTGTAAGCCCCCTTTATCAGGTGATGCAGAAGAAGAATGATTTTGCATAGGGCCCAGAGCAGCAGCAGGCTTTTGAACAGATTAAACAGGAGATAGCCTGTGCCGTGGACCTGGGGCCAGTACGGACTGGACAGGATGTAAAGAACATCCTCTATACTGCTGCTGGAGAGAAAGGTCCCACTTGGAGTTTGTGGCAAAGAGCCTCAGGAGGGACCCAAGGCTGACCCCTGGGATTTTGGAGCTGAGCGTACAAGGGGTCTGAAGAGTGCTACACTCCAACTGAGAAGGAGATCTTAGCCACGTATAAGGGGGCTCGGGCTGCTTCCGAAGTAGCTGGTACTGAAATGCAGCTCTTTCTGGCACCTTGACTGTCAATGATGAACCGGATGTTGAAAGGGGAGGTTCCCTCCACCCATCATACTACCGATGCCACCTGGAGCAAGTGGATTGCACTGATTAGACAACAAGCGCGGATGGGGAACCTCAATCGTCCAGGAATTTTAGAAGTGATCATGAACTGGCCTGAAGATAAAAAGTTTGGAACATCACCAGGAGAAGAGGTGTCATGTGCTAAAGTGGCCCCACCATACATCGAACTACCAGAAAATGAAAAGAAATATGCTCTTTTCACTGATGGATCATTTCATATTGTAGGGAAGCATCGGAGATGGAAAGCTGCTGTTTGGAGCCCCACACGACAGGTCGCAGAGGCCACTAAAAGTAAAGGAGAATCAAGTCAGTTTGCAGAGGTAAAAGCTGTCCAGCTGACCTTAGATGTGGCTGAACGGGAGAGGTGGCCAATGCTGTATCTTTATACTGACTCATGGATGGTGGCAAATGCCTTATGGGGGTTGTTACAGCAGTGGGAACAAAATAACTGGCAACGGAGGTGTAAACCTATTTGGGCTGCTGAACTGTAGAAAAACATAACTGCTCAAAAAAAAGATATGATTGTAAATGTGTGTCACGTGGATGCACACTTGCCCAAGAGTCGGGCTATTGCAGAACAACAAAACAACCATCAGGTAGATCGAGCTGCCAGAATTGAGGTGGCTCAAATAGACTTGGACTGGCAGAACAAGAGTGAATTATTTCAAGCTTGATGGTTCCATGAGACCTCAGGCCATCAAGGAATGGACATAACATATAATTGGGCTAGAGACTGAGGGGTGTACTTAACTATGGATGCTATTGCACTGGTTATTCATGACTGTGAATCATGTGCCATAATTAAACAAGCCAAGAATATGAAGCCTCTCTGGGGGGAAGGCCAAGGCAAAAGTATAAATACGGGGAGGAGTGACAGGTGAATGATGTCACCTTGCCAGGATCTCATAATGATCAGCGTTTTGTGCTTACCATGGTGGAAGCAACCACTGGGTGGCTTGAAACATACGCAGTACCCCATGCTACTGCCAGAAACACAATATTGGGTTGTTAGAAACAAGTCCTATAGAGACATGACACCTCAGAAAGAACTGAGTCTCATAATGGGACACATTTCAAAAATTCCCTTAATAAATACTTGGGCCAAAGTTCACGGCATTGAGTGGATTTATCATATCCCCTACCATGCACCAGCTTCTGGTAAAATTAAAAGATACAATGGGGTGTTGAAAACTATGTTGAAAGCAATGGGTGGTGGAACACTAAAGCACTGGGAAAAGCATTTGCATGTGGTGCAAGGATGCTGTTAAAGTTCATATCCCACATGTGCCCTGTGTCTCATCACAGGATGTGGGGTGTGAGAAGGGCCCCGTCTGAACAAGCAGTCAATCCCAGTGAAACTCTGAACTTCAGATCTCTGAGTTCCAGTGTCCTCCTGTGCACACTCTACCATCGTTTGATGTCTGTTATGTTCTGCATTGCCCAGAAGTGCACCCAGTGCTCCTGGTGAGGCTATAGCAATGCAGAGCAGACAGGGACGACCCTTTCCCTCACCCAGCTGGCAATAAATTGCTTGATGCACTTTAGGGGACTGTTGGCCTTCTTGGCTGGCTGGGCACACTGCTGACTCACTTAAAATTTTATGTTGAGCAGGACCCCCAATCCTTTTCAGTCAGACGTCTCTCATGTGTCCAATATACAGACAGTGTTTATGTCCAGGGTTGCCCATACCCAGGTGCACAATCAGGCACTTGTTCTTGTTATGCGTTATGCACTTGGTGCTTGGTACCAACTGGTACCCACTTCTCTGACTTGTCCACATCTCTCTGCAAGTCCTCTCCACCCTCAGTGGAGGCAACAGCACCTCCTCATCTGGTCTCACCAGCAAACTTGCTCAGAACGTCTTCTAGTCCTGCATGCAAGTCATCTGCATAAACATGAAAGGAAACTGGCCCTAAAATGGAACCCTGGGGAACTCTGACAGTGACCATCTACCAGCCCGATGGAACCCACTGACTATAATCCTTTGGGACAGAACTACTGGACAACTGCTCACTCACCACTGCTGGTGAACCTGAAAGGCAAAATGTCAGCGTGCTGGGACAAGCAGACAAACACCAATATAGTTACATATAGCTGCGTCAATTTATTGCCCAAAAAACCATGATTTTAAAGGAGACAGACAAGGGTGTCCAAAAATCACAGACGCTAATTGGAGGAAAGCTACTGCAATAACAACCCTATAACCCCCCTTCAAAGCCACGAGCCATTCATTCTTTTCCTAGAGATGTCCTTTGTTCTCATGCTGTTTATCCTGCTCCGCAGCTGCTGCTCTGTGAACTCCTTATCTCAATCCATGGCTGCTGCTCTGTAAAATTCTTCTTGTATTACAACACACCATGTTCTCTTTCTGTCTAGCCGTATGCAGGAATTTCTGTCCAGAAGGGTGCTGGAGAAATAGTATCAAAAGCTCTACTGAAATCCTCAAGGATTACATCAACTGCCTTCCCTTGTTCAGCTCAATGGATAAAGGTATCATAAAAAGACCTGAAATTAAATAGGACCTTCCCCTCTGTATCTTGTGTTGTCTGTGACCAATGACAGAATTGTCCTTCAGTTGTTTTTCCATAACTCCCACCATCATTTTCTCCATAATTTTACCAGGCACTGTAGTGAGACTGACAGGTCCATAATTGCCCGTGTCATCTTTCTTGTTCTTCCTTACAATGAGACAACATTTGCCAGCTTCCTGTCAACTGGTATGACCCTAGATTTATTAGATGCCATTGAAATGCGAGCCCAGAGCATGCTAAAGTGTCATCAGTGCAAGAACGTAGATGTGCCATAGCTTTGCAATGCCTTGAAATCCAGACTATGCCACAGATGGAGCAGAGAAGAAAATCTGCCTCTTCTGTTCTGAGCTCATCCTTTCGGTAAGCTGAATATCACTACGTACTCCATGGGGTCAGGTGCAAAAGACACAATGGGTGTCCTAAGCACGGGGCTGCAGTGGTATTTAGGATGGCCAAGAATACCTCCCTTCTGGCCCTCAGCTGATGCTCCAGAAGGAGGTGTCTATCTCATAGATTTTCCGTCACAGTTTACAAGCACTAGCACAAAACTAGGATCACCCAAGGCACCTTGGGCATCACTGAGAGACTGTGTACGAGCAGTGCAGTCCCTGTGGAATAAAAACCAAGGATTCAGATAAGGGACTCACACACAGACACCTCACTGTGCACATCTGAACTCAGCTAGGTGAACTTGCAGCCCCCGTGGTTCTTTGAAAAACTGATCCCAATTCAGCCCCAGGGTTTCCATCTGAGGATGAGATGCCTAACACTAGAATAAGGATGGGATGGTCTGATGATAACAGGACAAATGGTAATGGATTTAAATTAAAAAGGGGAGACATAGGTTAGATGTGAGGAACCTATATTT
The DNA here is from genome assembly GCF_054131305.1 of Coturnix japonica. NCBI lineage: Eukaryota > Metazoa > Chordata > Aves > Galliformes > Phasianidae > Coturnix > Coturnix japonica. The sequence goes on from NC_140672.1 coordinate 26,826,040, forward strand.
TTACACAGCTGTCATTTGCTTGAATATGAGGACCTCTCTTTTTTATGGTTGAGATTTTCGATGATACGGGTCGAGAGGAACTCATGTTGTTTAGCTTTTTCAATAGGCAATCGTGGGAATCCTGGTCCCCATCATCTGGTACCACCATGGATCCATCTACATCAGGCATGTTAGTCAACATGTCAATAATTTCATTTTGTGTTCCCTCCATTCTGTTTAACCTTTCAGCTATTTTGACAATGGCTGAAGTATAACGATTAACTTCTGTAGTGCTTATAAATAATTCAAGCTCCTGAAGTTTAGCAATTAGTCCATTAACAAGGGGTTTCCTTTCCCCTTGGCCATATACTAATGCAAGTGCACTGGCATGCTTTTCTGGAGCAGCCCTTGTAAAGTCACGCCACATTTGTCGTGGTACACGGACTATCTCAGGATCATGTAATTGGTTCGGGTCATTGCGGTTGAAGTGGGAGCTGTATAGCATTTCCACCAGAGCATTTTCTCTCAAAGTTTGGATGCCTTTCTCTATATCAGTCCATTTCCTTTTCTCAGGCTCCAAGTCCCGTTTAAAGGGGAATCTATCTCTTACTGCTATCAACATCCGCTTCCAGAGGGTGTAGGACTGATCCTGGCATGTGCCAATACCTCTGTCCACACGTGCATCTCTGGAAATGCTACCCAGTTGGCGAGCTTCATTGCCATCAAGCCACACACTGCTGGCACCATTGTCCCACCATCGAAGTAACCAAGTGACCATATGTTCTTTTGGTTGACGTGTGTAATCCTTTCTTAGATCCCGAATTTCACTCAGTTTTAAAGATCTATCAATAATGGTCGTAATACTTTGCTCACCTTTTGCTCTATCAAAAGTCCCAGGTGTTGATGGTGGTAACTGTGTTGATGAGGCTGCCCCATCCATAAGTTTGGACTCGAGAAATTCTCGTAAAGAAAATCTAACTTTTGGCTCCTCTTCATCTGACTCTGACTCTTGTATTATTTCCTCTAGGTAACCCTCCTTCTTTTTCCTCTCTCCTAACTTCCTCTGCTCCTCATACTTCTTCTGCTCCTCTATCATCTTCTTATACCCCTCTAACATCCTCTGCTCCTCCAACTTCTTCTGGTCTTCTGACTCCCCCTGCTCTCCTGAGTCCCCCTGCTCTCCTGAGTCCTGCTCTCCTAACTCCCTCCGCTCTTCTAACTCCTTCTGCATTTTCTCTAACTGAGTTGAAAATTGTTTTACTTTTCTCCCTCTTACAGGGGCAACCAACATTGTATCTGGTGCCCCTGGTAGTTGGTCAAGGTGTGGTACATACGGTTCAGACTTGGGGATGTTCCCCTTGGACTGGAGGGTGCATAGCTTGGATCGGAGGAGATCGCGCTCGAACTCCAGGGTGTCGAACTCAGCCCTGAGGGCGTTGTACTTGGACTGAATTGTGTCGAACCCGGACTCGAGCGCGTCGTGTTTGAACTGGAGAGTGTTGCGCTCAGATTGGACGGCATCGTACATGGTCTGGAGGTTGTTACGATCGATCTTGATAGCATCGAACTGAACCTTGAGGTCGCTGTACATGGACCGGAGGACATCTCGCTCAGATCGGAGGGTGTTACACTCGGACTGGAGGATGTTGTACTCAGACTGGAGGGCGTTGTAATCAGTCTGGAGGGTGTCACGCTCCGACGGGAGAATGTCGCGCTCAGACTGGGGGCAGCTATTCTCAGTCTGGAGGGCGTTGTGCTCGGACTGGAGAGTGCCGTGCTCGGACTGGAGAGTGCCGTGCTCGGACTGGAGAGCGTTGTGTTCGGACCGGAGAGCGTTGTGCTCGGACTGGAGAGCGTCGTGTTCGGACCGGAGAGCGTTGTGCTTGGACTGGAGAGCGTTGTGCTCGGACTGGAGAGCGTTGTGCTCGGACTGGAGAGTGTCGTGCTTGGACCGGAGAGCGTTGTGCTCGGACTGGAGAGTGTCGTGCTCGGACCGGAGAGCGTTGTGCTCGGACTGGAGAGCGTTGTGCTCGGACTGGAGAGCGTTGTGCTCGGACTGGAGAGTGCCGTGCCCGGACTGGAGGGCGTTGTGCTCGGACTGAAGAGTGTTGAGTTTGGATTGCAGGGATTCTTTCTCATACCAATATGTGTCTCGTTGATATAGGAGGTCTTCTCTCTCAGCTCTGAGACTCTCTTTCTCATACCAGAATGAGTCTCGTTGTTGTAGGAGGTTATTTCTCTCATCAAGAAGACTCTCATTCTCAGCCCTGAGACTCCCTCTCTCAGCATCAAAAACTTCCCTCTCAGAAATGGTATTAAATAAGGCCCGATAAGCATTAGCTAGGCCCCAAGTCATTTGTGCCTCCTGAGATCTGCCTGAGCCACAACATTCCTGTCTCAAATATGCGGTCAAACTCTTGGGATTCTTTAAGTGTTCAGGAGTAAAGCTCCATGACACTAAAGATGTCTGTCTTCTAAAAGTCTCTCCAAAGTCTCTTCACACTCCCTGCCACTCAGTATTCTCTAATTCTAGGGAAGACTTCCTCCTGAGGTTATAAATCCAGATACTGAGTGAGATCACTACAATAACCAACAGTAAATTCAGGGAGATTAATAAGATTGACAGTGTGGTCCACTGGGACAACTGGTCAGTCGAAGACTGCTTAAAGGATGCAAAGAAAAAAGGAAGAGCACGCTCAAGAACCACCATTTCCGTAATATTAGTTGCATTAGTTGCATTAGTTGCATTAGTTGCTCCCTCTGGAGCTGCATGCAGATACCAAGTAAGCGTTGATAACCATGCTTTCAAATCATTATACATGTTTACAATTCCATAGGAAAAAGTGGCTAGCTTAAACATGCTCCAATATGTTTGGAGCATCGCAAAAGAGGAACTAATGAAATGCAGTCCCTGGTAGAACAAACTTACTAGAGGGAACATTTTTTTCTTTTTTTTTTCTTTTTTCTTCAATAGAGAGAAAAAAAACTAAAAGAAAACAAAGCTCACCAGTGTTTATAAAATATACCAGAGTATTGGCAGTCCGCCTGGACTTTCAAGGTCAAGCTCGCAGGCGCAGAATCGCAAACCTAAGATAGCTCCTTAACAAAGAAAAACAACTTGTAGCCCTGTTAAAAGCTAAAAGAGCAACAGAAGAAAACACAGAAAAACAGCAACTCAAATTGCCCGCATTCTCCACCAAAATCTGTCACGGTTTGAACTAAAAATCCACCTGCGTCCGTGACAGGGGGCCGTGGGCCCCGGAGGGGCCCTGGGCCGAAAGGAAAAAAGTTAATTCGGAAAAGAAAACAGCGGCAACGATCTAAGGAGGCACACTTATTTACTAAATACTATATCGAAATACAGGATAATAAAATATAATATAATATAATTGAAAATTGAGCTAACAAATCAGACAAAATAGGAGAGAGAATGAGTCCCGTAACCAAGAGGCCTACTGTGAATCTAGGCGAACGGCTGAAGGCTCCCACACACTCGCCTGAACGCCAGAACTCGAAAAACGTCAGTCTGTTCTGCGACAGAGTTAATATAGAGTCCAGGTCCCGTGACCTATCGTGTTGTTCCCTGGGAGATGTAGTCTTCTTCTGTAAGTTGCAGATTCAGTAAAATTATTCATGCTTTATATGATGTTATGATGTGGAATACTGATAGCAAAAATTACAAAATTATTAAACCATGACAACAGCAACACTGGAAAATGTTCCCCTTAGAGGCTGAGCATGATGATGGATGGGATCCTGGTTTTACTCTGGGTTTACCTTCATGTCAATCCAGGTTTCTACTCATACTTGTCTCTAGGTGAACTCTCACTTTACTCAAGGTTTTACTCACAGTTTACCATCAGGGTGTGTGATCTGGAGATGGGCTGGTGGAGTGACTTGCTGGCATCCCCGAGGGAAGGCTGCCAGGCAGATACCCCCAGAAAAGTGGTTGACTCCCTGCCCTGTCACAGTCGGACAGACATGACTGATGAGGAGGGTTGGAAGAGAGTCCCAACTCAACATCACAGGAGCCCCCACATGCCTGCCTAGCCCTCAACCCCTGCTCCCTCTAAGCAACAGGTTTGACACTCTGAAATCTGAAGGAGATAAGAATGGGGAGGCAATGGAGGATCTGCCTAGGAGAGAGCCTAATGCAAGGCGGTCACTACCAAGCCTTGTGACTTCCTCTGCCATGAAAGAAAGAAGGGTGGCCGTGGTGGGTGACTCCCTTCTCAGAGGAATAGAGGGCCCCATTTGTAGACTGGACCCGAGTTGTCAGGAAGTCTGCTGCCTTCTTGGCTGCAGGTCAGGGACATAATGAAGAAACTCCCAATGCTGGTTAGGTCCACTGATTATTTTCCACTACTCATAGTTTAGGTGGGCAGTGATGAAATTTCTTAGAGAAGACTACAAACTATAAAAAGAGATTTCAGGAATTTAGGCCATTTAGTTCACAAAGTGGGAGATCAAGTGATTTTTTGTTCTATAACTTCAGTGGCAGTGAGAGACACAGAGCAGGCTTGGAAAGCAAAGCAATGAACAATTGTCTCAGAGGTTGGTACTGAGCCAGAAACTTTGGTTTCTTTGATCACAGGGCAGTTTACTTGGCGGATGGCCTGTTATCCATGAATGGAACCCAACCGTCTCAAAGGGGGAAGTGAATCCTAGCACAGACGGTAGCGGGGCTTATCGAAAGAGCTTTAAACTAGCTACGATGGGGGAGGGGACAAAACAGGGCTTACCAGAGATAAGCCCAGGGAAATGCTGTTTGAGCTGGGAGAGAGGCAGATGCCTCAGCTGAAGTGCGTCTACACCAACGCACGCAGCTTGGTCAACAAGCAGGAGGAGCTGGAAGCAACTGTGCACCTGACAGACAATAACCTAGTTGCTATTACTGACCCATGGTGGGACCACTGCCATGACTGGAGTGCTGTGATGGATGGTTACAAGCTCTTCAGAAGGGATAGAGGAGGAAGGAAGGGTGGTGGTGTGGCCCTTTATATTAAAGAGAGTTTTGATGGTGAAGAGCTTGGGCTTCAGAATGAAGTGCATGTTTTTAAGGATCAGGGGAAAGGCCTGTAAGTGTGACATCTTGCTAAAGGTTTCTTATAGACTGCCTAATTGATGGGTGAGACATTCTATGAGCAGCTTACTGAAGTCGCAAGATTGCCAGCACTCATTTTCTTGGGAGACTACAACTTCTCTGATATATGCTGGGAATATAATAAATAGCAGAGGATCAGTCCAAGAGGTTTATAGATTGCATGCAAGACAGCTTCCTTACGCAGCTGGTATGAAGTCCTACCAGGGGTGGTTCCTTGCTAGACCTGCTCTTCACTAACAGTGAAGGACTGGTAGGAGTTGAGAAGGTTGGGGACTGTCTTGGGCAGAGTGGCCATGAAATGGTAGAATTCTCTATTCTTGGAGATGTCAGAAGGGTGACTAGCAAAACTACTATCCTGAACTTCTAGAGGGCGGACTTTGACCTGTTCAGGACACTTGTAGCACAGGTCCCTTGGGAGTCGCTCCTTATGGGTAAAGGGGTCCAGGAAGCCTGGACACTCCTCAAGATGGAAATCTTAAAGGCACGAGATCAGGCTGTCCCTGAATGCCATCAGGTGAGCCATAGGGGAAGAAGACCAGTGCAGATGAACTGGGAAAAACTATTGAGACTCAGGAAGAAAAAGAGAATCTACGCCCTCTGGAAGAAAGGACAGGATACTTGGTGAGATTACAAGGAAGTTGCTAAGGTATGCAGGGAGGAAGTTAGGAAGGCACATTACTTCCTTGTCCATTAGTCCATGCCCAGAGCTTCTCAGCCATGCCCCTGTCAACTGTAAGCTCCATGCAGAGGTCAAATGAAACACATAGGGCACAGCCTTCTGCTGGGTGGATACAAGTGTTGGTTGAACTGGACGGGACAAGCCCTCCCACCATGCCCTCCTGGGAAAATGGCCACCCCAAGAATGGCAGTTTGCCTCCTCCATGACCCCATCTGAAATGCTCCTGCACTGATTGATTAAAGGGCTTTAAACCAGGTCCAAAGGGCGAAGGGAGGGGAACTGGATCTGACAGGGAAGGCCTGAGGGATGTTGTTGGTGTTGGAGATTGCAGGGAAAGCCTCTGAGTTGTTCCATAGGACTGTGGGAGGATTCCTCAGAGAAGGTCTTGTTGCCAGTACCCCGTCCTAAATCTTACTGTGTACCCTCTGGGGGTAACCCCAACCTGCTGCTGCCCAAAATTGCCTGTAGACCAGTGCAGGTAGCGTGAGAAATAAACGGGACAACTCAAGAGAAAACCACAGAGCATTTCCTTTCATGCAGGCTGCTGCTTCTGAGCAAGGCCCTGAACACCAGTACCACAGTGTAGATGCAAGGCCCAGCCAGGCTAAATCAAAACATGCTTCTGGAAGGGGATGCTTTCTGAAGAGTCTTTACGCTAATGAGACAACCACAAACATTCACTCAGCGAACTCCAAATCTCTGTGCCTTTGCAGGCCTAGGGTCTTGTTTGTCTCACAGAGACATGGTGGGATGGTTTCCACCTCTGAACTGTAGCAAAGTAGGTACAGGCTCTTCATTATGTTTAGGCAATGAAGATGAAGAAAGGCTGCTGCTCTCTGTGAGAGTGCACTGAGCTCTGCCTGGGGATGGCAGAGGAGCCAGCTGAGAACTGATGGAAAGTTCTCAAAGTGGAGAGCAGCAAATTCTGTTCCTTGCTTCCCGATCAGGAAGAACAAGAGGAGGGGGACAAGCAGGTATCTGAGTTACAGCTGGGATGGAATTGTTTTCTTCAGACTGTCTGCTATGGTGCAGTGTTTAGGTTCTAAGAGAAAAACAATGTTGGTAACACTCTGATGTTTACAGCTGCTGCTAAGCAGTGTTCTACAGAGCCACGGCCATGGTCAGTGGAGTGCTCAAGGAGCTGGGAAGGAACAGACTGCCCACAGCTGACTGGAAGTGGTCAAAGGGATGTTTTGTAGCACCTGACAGCAAGCAGAAATTGTATTGAAAGCAGTGGCAGTTCATCTCAGTCTTTTCACTGCCCAGGGCCCAGCTGAGCATCAGTCTGGTGGTGATGAGCAAGTGCTTGTGCATCAGTTGTTATATACGATTCCATATCAACAGATATACAGTGATAACTATTTCACCTCTCCTTTTATATCTCTTAGAATACTGCTTAGTTACAACCCACACGTTGTACTTTTTTTCCCCAATTCTCTTCCCCATCCCACTGAGAATGGGGCAGTGCACAAAGCACTGTGTGCTGCTGTGCGACATGCTGGATTCAACAACCACCATCAGTTTGGTGCCCGATGTGAGACTCCAAAAATTGAGATAACAGCACATCTGTCCAGAGCGAGATAACACAGGGCTTTGTGGGAGCTGGAGAACTGCAGGCCATGATGCTGATAGTTTCCCTATTTGTGGAGACTGATGAGTCTTCTCATGAAGCTGCATTGCACAGCTCCTTGCTTGCTGCTTGTTTTCCCTGCTGCATCATTTGTCAACTTGGGATGCTGGATTAGGGTATTTATTTTGCTATGCTGTTTGACCTTGGTCTATATCACAATAAAATTGGCAGCCAACAAAGTGAAGTTTTGTGCACATTCAGCTCTGTGGTCATCTTTGGGTTTTGAAAGTAATATTGTTGGTATGATTAGGAATTACACATTTTACGTTGTCTTCTCTGGGAGCCAGGGGTATTCAAGGAGTGACTGGATATTGTGTTGAGGGACATAGTTAAGTGGGAGCTATAGGTAATAGCCTATATGGATAATGACCTATGAATGGTTGGACTGGATGATCTTTTAGGCCTTTTCCAACCTTGGTGTTTCTATGATTCTGTGACTGAGGTTAAACATTATTCAGGAATATCAGTGAGAGATCTGCCCCAAGGTGAGAAGGCTCTGCATGGCAGGGGGTGTGGGACGGTCTGGGCAGCTGCCTGGAGTGGTGGGCACCCCCAGGGCTTTGGAACTTCATCTCTGAGCAACTGCAGGATCCTGAGAAACTGGTAGAATATTGGGGGCAGGTCTGCTGTGGCTCTGGTAGCCCCCAAGAAACACACATGACTGCAGTGTGCCAGATCCAGAGAGCTGGAAATGCTGACAGTGCTGCAGCCTCTGCAACTCTTGGCACAGACCCTGCAGCAGCTCCAAGGTTTTACCACATGTCCTGCATTTGCTCTATGCTCTGGACAGATCCCGCTGTCACTCCACCCCTCATAATGAGCTCTGCAGTCACTCCTGCTACAGGTCCTGTAGCTGTTCCAAGTATTGCTATAAGAAAATGAAACAAATGCTTCCCAAGGGAGGTGCACTGTGCCAGGAGGTACAGCCCTGTAACCGTCCAACCCCTCCAATGAGCACAGTGGCTGCTGCAACTTCAGTCACAGGTCCTACGGTGATTTCAGCTCTGGCAATGGGCTCTGCAGTTGCTCCAACTCCTGCAGTAGGAAAACAGCCTCTCCAGTTCCCACAGTGAACCTTGAGGCTGTTAAAAACCCTGCAACAGGTCCTGGACTTGCAAACTGATATGCATATAAACTTCTATCATCTATGTATGATATGTATATGTATTAGTACATGCACATATGTTAGCAACTGCCTATATTGTATATATGTGAAAATATACTATATATATAAGATATGTATATATGCATTTATCATATTTATAATCGTTTTCTTTTTATCTTGACCTTAGACCACAGATTCTAATCCTCAGCACTGCCTTGAGTCCCTTACAGATCTCCTTGGGACTTCTGAAACTATCCCTGGCAGTCAGTGAAATGCACCAGAGTATCTTGAAGTCTTCTCAGGGAGCAGCTCCTGAGGTACATTCCTTAAACCAGATTTGGAAGAGGCCTCCAGTTCTCTGGACCTGCTCCAAAGGGGCCCTCTTGTTATGGCAGTGACAGCAAGGAGACCAGCACTGATGCAGTCGTTCATATTGCTGGCTACTGACTGCTGTCCGAGAGTGCTGCTGTAGAGACAACAGGACTGTCATGAGACACAGAAGACATTCAGCCTGCACAAATGAGAGGACTTGAGAGCACTGTGGCGGTGTAAAGAGATCAGAAATGAAAATCACAGAATCACAGAATCACAGAATTGTAGGGGTTGGAAGGGACCTCCAGAGATCATCGAGTCCAACCCCCTTGCCAAAGCAGGCTCCCTACACCATGTCACACAGGAAGGCGTCCAGGCGGGTCTTAAATATCTCCAGAGAAGGAGACTCCACCACCTCCCTGGGCAGCCTGTTCCAGTGCTCCGTCACCCTCACTGTAAAAAAGTTCTTCCGCACATTCGTGCGGAACTTCCTATGCTGTACGTTGAGCTGCTGTCTGTGGCTGCACCTCCCCAAATCCAGACAAAGTAGGAAGAAAGAAAAGCTAAGCAAATGTCTTTTTTGAAACCTTTTTAGGTATCTTATAACGTATTCAGGGAATCTGGTTACATGTTTACATCAGCTCCTAAAGTGACAAAATGAAATTAGGTAGGAAAGAATTTAAATTCATTTTTATTTATAAGTTCAATAACATTATTTTCTTTTGCACATTCCTATATCTCACATAATCAAACAACCAAAGATACATAAAACATGAAGAAACACCACTGGGAATCCTATGAGGAAGTTGTGCATTTTATGGAAGCTGGAATAGTGCTTATTGCAACACCTTCCTCAGAGCGTGCTTGAGCTCCCTGTTCCTCATGCTGTAGATAACAGGGTTCAGAGTTGGAGGAACCACTGCGTACAGAAGTGCCACTGTCAGATCCAGGAGTGGGGAGGAGATGGAGCGGGGCTTCAGGTAGGCAAAAATGGCAGTGCTGAGAAAGAGGGAGAACACAGCCAGGTGAGGGAGGCACGTGGAGAAGGCTTTGTGCCGTCCCTGCTCAGAGGGCATCCTCAGCACAGTCATGAAGATCTGCACATAGGACACCACTATGAAAACAAAGCAGCCAAAGGCTAAACTGGAACCAAAAAAGAGAAGCACAACTTCCCTGAGGTAGGATTCTGAGCAGGAGAGCTTGAGGATCTGGGGGATTTCACAGAAAAACTGGTTGACAACATTGCCTTGGCAGAGAGGCAGTGAAAACGTACTGGCAGTGTGCAGCAGGGAACAGAGAACCCCAGCGCCCCAGGCAGCTGCTGCCATGGTGGCACAAGCTCTGCTGTCCATCAGAGAAAGTCTTGTTGCCAATACCCCGTCCTAAATCTTACTGTGTATCCTCTGGGGGTAACCCCAACCTGCTGCTGCCCAAAAGTGCCTGTAGACCAGTGCGGGTAGCATGGGAAATAAACGGGACAAATCAAGAGAAAACCACAGAGCTTTTCCTTTCATGCAGGCTGCTGCTTCTGAGCAAGGCCCTGAACATCAGTACCACAGTGTAGATTCAACACCCAGACAGGCTAAATCAAAACATGCTTCTTGAAGGGGATGCTTTCTGAAGAATCCTTACACTAATGAGAGGACCACAAACATTCACTCAGCGAACTCCAAATCTCTGTGCCTTTGCAGGCCTAGGGTCTTGTTTGTCTCACAGAGACATGGTGGGATGGTTCCCACCTCTGAACTGTAGCAAAGTAGGTACAGACTCTTCATTACGATTAGGCAATGAAGATGAAAAAAGGCTGCTGCCATCTGTGAGAGTGCACTGAGCTCTGCCTGGGGATGGCAGAGGAGCCACCTGAATACTGATGGAAAGGTTTCAAAAAGAAGAGCAGCAGATTCTGTTCCTTGCTTCCTGATCAGGACAAACAAGAGGAGGGGGACAGGCAGGAATCTGAGTTACAGCTCAGATGAATTTTTTTTCTTCAGACTGCCTGCTATGGTGCAGTGTTTTGGTTCTAGGAGAAAACCATTGATAACACTCTGATGTTTACAGCTGCTGCTAAGCAGTGTTGTACAGAGCCAAGGCCATGGTCAGTAAAGGGCACATGGAGCTGGGAGGGAACAGAGTGAGGACAGCTGACTGAAAGTGGCCAAAGGGACGTTCTCTATCAGCTGACAGCAAGCAGAAATTGTATTGAAAGCAGTGGCAGTTCATCTCAGTCTCTTCACTGCCCAGGGCCCAGCTGAGCATCAGTCTGGTGGTGCTGAGCAAGTGCTTGTGCATCAGTTGTTACATACAATTCCATATCAACGGATATATAGTGATAACTATTTCTCCTCTTCTTTTATCTCTCTTAGTAAACTGCTTTGTTACAACCCAGAAGTTGTACTTTTTTTCCCAGTTCTCATCCCCATCCCACTGGGAATTGGGCAGTGCACAAAGCACTGTGTGCTGCTGAGCCACATGTTGGGTTCAACAACCACCATCATTTTGGTGCCTGATGTAAGGCTCCAAGGGTAGAGATAACAGCACAACTGTCCAGAGCGAGATAACTCAGGGCTTTGTGGGAGCTGTAGAAGTGCAGGCCATGGCGCTGATATGTGTGGATGTGCTCCCTATATGCGGAGGTTGTTGAGTCTTCTCATGAAGCTTCACTGCACAGCTCCTTACTTGGTGCTTGGATGCTGGATTAGGGTATTTATTTTGCTATGCTGTTTGACCTCAGTTTGTACCACGATAAAATCGGCAGCTGACAAAGTGAAGTTTTGTGCACATTCAGCTCTGTGGCCATCTTTGGGTTTTGGAAGTAATATTGTCCATATGATTAGGAATTACACAATTTACATTGTCGCCTCTGTGAGTCCGGGGGTGTACTGGATATTGTGTTGAGGGACATGGTTTAGTGGGAGCTATAGGTAATAGGTGAACGGTTGGACTGGATGATCTTTTAGGCCTTTTCCAGCCTTGGTGATTCTATGAATCTATGATTGAGGTTAAACAATTATTCAGGAATATCACTGAGAGATCTACCCCAAGGTGAGAAGGCTCTGCATGGCAGAGGGTGTGGGACAGTCTGTGCAGCTGCCTGGAGCGGTGGGCACCCCCAGGGCTTTGGAACTTCATCTCTGAGCAACTGCAGGATCCTGAGAAACTGGTAGAATATTGGGGGCAGGTCTGCTGTGGCACTGGTAACCCCCAAGATACACACATGACTGCAGTGTGCCAGATCCAGAGAGCTGGAAACGCTGACAGTGCTGCAGCCTCTGCAACTCCTGGCACAGACCCTGCAGTATAACCAAGTTTTTCTACACATCCTGTGGCTGCTCCAAGCTCTGGGACAGATCCCACTGTCACTCCATCCCTCATAATGAGCTCTGCAGTCACTCCTGCTACGGGTCCTGTAGCTTTTCCAAGTATTTTGATAAGAAAGTGAAACAAATTCCTCCCAAGGGAGGTGCACTGTGCCAGGAGGTTCAGCCCTGTGGTCACTCCAACCCCTCCAATGAGCCCAGTGGCTGCTCCAACACAATCACAGGTCCTGTGGTGGTTCTAGCTCTGGCAATGAACTCTGAGGTCCTTCAACTCCTGCAACAGCCTGAAAGTCAGTACAGCTCCTACAGTGAACCCTGTGGCTGTTAAAACCCCAGCAACTAGTCCTGGACTTGCAAACAGGTGTGCATTGGGATTAGTTCATATATGTTTGCAACTGCATATGTTGTATATGTGTGAAAATACACTACATATATTATATATGTATAAATACATTTGTCATGATTATTATCTTTTTCTTTTTCTCTTTATCTCAACCCAAAAACCTTAAACCACAGCACTGCCCCAAGTCTCTTACTGATCACATTGGGATTATTCTCTCTGATCCAGTCACTCACTGAAGAACACCAGAAGATCTTGAGGACTTCTCAGGGAGCAGCTCCTGAGGTATATTCCTTACACCAGCTTTGGAAGAGGCCTCCAGTTCTCTGGTCCTGACCTGAAGGGGCCTTCATGTTATGGCAGTACCAGCAAGGAGACCAGCTCTGACAGACCTTTTCATATTGCTAACAACTGACTGCAGCCCCAGAGTGCTGCTGTAGAGACAACTGGACTGTTGTGAGACACACAGGACTTTCAGGCCTGCACAAATGAGAGGACTTGAGAGCACTGTGACACTGTAAATGAAGCAGGAATGAAAACAGCACGTTGTGCTGCTGTCTGCGGCTCTACCTCCCCCAGACCCAGAGAAGGTAGGAAGACAGAAGAGCTAAGGAAAAGTTTACTTTGAAAGTATTTATTTATCTTTTAACCTATTGAGGGAATCTGGTTCCACATTTACACGAGTTATTGGAGTGCAAAAATGGAAAGGAGGTAGGAAGGAAGTGAAATAATTTGCAACATTTTTTGCAGAATGCTGTATAAAACACAATCAAACAATCAAAGATGCATAAAACATAAATAACCATCACTGGGAATCCTGTGAGAAAGTTGTGCATTTTATGGAAGCTGGAATAGTGCTTATGGCAACACCTTCCTGAAAGCGTTCTTGATCTCCCGGTTCCTCATGCTGTAGATAATAGGGTTCAGTGTTGGAGGCACCACCGAGTACAGAACTGCCATAATCTGGTCTATGGGTGGGGATGAGAGTGAGGGGGGCTTCAGGTAGGCAAAAGCAGCAGTGCTGACAAACAAGGAGACCACAGCCAGGTGAGGGAGGCATGTGGAGAAGGCTTTGTGCTGTCCCTGCTCAGAGGGCATCCTCAGCACGGCCATGAAGATCTGCACATATGATGCCACTATGAATAAAAAACACCCAAAGAATAAACTGATACTAAAAAACAGAAGCACAACTTCCCTGAGGTAGGAGGCTGAGCAGGAGAGTTTGAGGATCTGGGGGATTTCACAGAAAAACAGGTTGACAACATTGCCTTGGCAGAGAGGCAGTGAAAACGTGCTGGCAGTGTGCAGCAGGGAATTGAGAACCCCAGTGCCCCAGGCAGCTGCTGCCATGGTGGCACAAGCTCTGCTGTCCATCAAGGTCCCGTAGTGCAGGGGCTTGCAGATGGCAACGTAGCGGTCATAGGACATGATGGTGAGAAGGGAATACTCTGCTGAGATGAAAAAGACAAAGAAGAAGACCTGTGCAGCACATCCTGCGTAGGAGATGGCCCTGGTGTCCCAGAGGGTGTTGGCCATGGCTTTGGGGAGAGTGGTGGAGATGCAGCCCAGGTCGAGGAGGGCCAGGTTGAGGAGGAAGAAGTACATGGGGGTGTGCAGGCGGCGGTCGCAGGCTACGGCTGTGCTGATGAGACCGTTGCCCAGGAGGGCAGCCAGGTAGATGCCCAGGAAGAGCCAGAAGTGCAGGAGCTGCAGCTGCCGCGTGTCTGCCAACGGCAGCAGGAGGAACTCACTGATGGAGCTGCTGTTGGGCATCTGCTGTTGTTGGGCTTGGAGTCCTGCTCAGAGTGCAGAAGATAATGACAAGTCCAGACCATTCTCAAAGACACTCCTCCTGCTATAATATGAAATGTTTTTATTCTCTTACAACAGTGTACATTTAGCACCATTACTTGCATTTAATTTCATGTATTTCAGCATTCCTTAAGCAGAAGCAGCATATGGAGCTCTAACCTTCCTTTTATTTTCTTATCCCTTCTCCCTGGGTATTTTCATCTGTTTCAAGTCTCATATCTCTACCCCAAGTGCTCTTAGAGCTTCTGTGGCATTCAGTTTCAGTTAGAAAATGCTGCTTGTTTGTAGGATAAGTGAATTATTCATGCCTATTGTTCACAAAACAAGCAATTGATTGACGAAAAATACTCAGAACTCTTATTGCCCCTTTTAGATTTCTGACTCCAAAACTCTTTGCCTCAGAACAGGAAATGGAAACCCCCTGCCTTGGCTCTCCTTTTGCAAAGTGCCCTCATAAACATCCTGTTGTGCAGTGGAGCTGTGATCCCTTTGCCCCAGGCAGCAGCTGTGGCAGCACAAGCCCTGCCGGGGGGCTCCTCCCCCCCATCTGTCTCCCCGCAGTGCCCTGGGCAGCTCCCCGGGCAGGCTGAGTGCTGAGCCTGGCAGGCGGCAGAGTCCCATACCCGGCACACAGCCCCTGGGGCACAGCAGGGACCCTGCTCTGCAGGACAGCCCTGGGCACCCGCCTGCAGCCCCGGCTACACAGCCTGCAGCCGTGCTGGGACATGGAGCCCTCAGGGCTGTGCTCTGACACTGCAACACGGAAGCCCTCAGCTGGAGCAGAAGGCTTTTTCCACAGTAAAGAAACATGCAGTGCCTGCATCCAGATCTGCTATGGGATATCCCAAATTAAGTTGACCCTCTATGAAAAGCAGCTCATGGTCTGCAGTGAGACTTACCCTGTCATGGTCTGTGAGCAATGCTCCCGCAGTGAGCTCACAGCCCGCTCACACCACACACATCCTGTAAGCTCTCTCCAATTTCTCTCCTCTCCTTCTGTCACCTGCAGGCTGTGCTGTGCACAAGAGCTGCTCCTGGGCACAGCTGTCTCTCTGCAGCTCTGCCCACTTTTATGAGCTCCCTGTGTCCCAGGAGCCTGGACAAGCAAGCAGCAGATTATGTCATTTTTATCCTTCCCACTCGTCTCCCCTGACACATCCCTGGGTCCTCATGGCCAACAGCTCCTGAAAGACAACAGCATCATGACTGTGCGTTGAAATCCGCTCAATTAACCACCACATGTCCAGTGGTCAGTGACTGATTGGAGACATATGGGGAGTGCTCCCAGAGTTCATTTGATGAAACAATAAGGGCACCCAGACAAGGAAGGCGAGGTTTGGACTTTCCCTGTGCAGGACAGTGATCCAGCTGAGGCAGTGCAGGAGTCTCATCCCTTGACAGAAATCCTGGAGCTGAAATGGGATTCAGCTCCCTACACACCCACAGGAGCTGGGATTCCTCTGGTTCAGCTCAGAAGTGCACAAGGAGTTGCCTGCATGTGAGCTCCTGCTCTGAGTCCTCGATTCTTCAGCAGGGAGGCAGCTGCTCACACACAGACACTGGGTGATGCCCAAGGTGCCTGGGCTGCTCCTGATGTGTGCCAGTGCTTGTAAACCGTGTGGGAAGTCCCCGAGACAGATACCTCCTTCCTGGGCATCAGCTGAGGGCCAGAAAGGGGATAGTACTGGCTGTCTGGTGAATTCACATGGGTCTTCAGGAAAGCCATGCCCTACGAGTATCCATTTTGCTAAGTCAACTCCAAGGCCCGTGATCCGTCTAATGACTGTGTGCCACCTTCTGCACACTGATACCATAGATGAGCTGCAGGCCTGAGCTCCTGTTTGGACCATAGGGACAAAGTTTAATGGCTTCCACAACTTCACTGTAGCGCAAGGGGGATACAGAGTCTTTAGGATGGATGGACAAGTAGTCAAGAAAGGGCGAATTCCCTCTATGAGAGTGCACTGAGCTCTGCCTGGGGATGGAAGAGCAGCCAGGTCAGAGCTAATGGAAATGGCCAACAGAGGAGACCATCAGTGTCTGTTCCTGGCTTATTGATCACGGAGGGCATGTGGAATGTGCCCTCTGCAGACACATAAGGGACTCATGTTGTCAGGCCATTGTCCCCTTTGGGATCCTTTTTCACTCCAGTATCTGCTTCAAGGACAGCACAGCAGGGCATGTGCTATCCAGCAGATCCGTGGAGAGCACGGATTAAGTTGTAAATATGAATCTTTGAGGTGATTTGATGTCTTTTTTTTTTTTCTCTCTCTTTTTCTGAAACTACGACGTTTTCCAGAACTGTGTTTGCTGGACACAAATGCCTTCAGGTTCAGGGACACAGACAGCGGTGCCAGTGCCAATGCCCTGGGACTATAGCCCGGCGCCCGCCACTGCTCTTCCCTGCTGCCTATTTGATGTCCCTCATCCTCCAGCTGTCTTTAGCTCTTCTAAATAAATGGCCGTGGTTAAGGGCATGTTTTCAGCAGGCCATTTAGACAAACGCTCTTGCCACAGCCTGCCAGATTTCCCCACCCCTTGCTGTTTGTTCAGTCAGATACCTCCCAATTATCTGTCTGATTTCTGACTTTTAGGGGGATGGCTCAAATTTGCTCCATCTTGCCAAAGTCTGATAGATAGCGTTGTCAACTCCTTCATCGTGATTCAATCTATCCCTTCCTATCTTTTCTTTTTCTTTTTTCTTTTTCTTTTTCTTTTTCTTTTCTTTTTCTTTTTCTTTTTCTTTTTCTTTTTCTTTTTCTTTTTCTTTTTCTTTTTCTTTTTCTTTTTCTTTTTCTTTTTCTTTTTCTTTTTCTTTTTCTTTTTCTTTTTCTTTTTCTTTTTCTTTTTCTTTTTCTTTTTCTTTTTCTTTTTCTTTCTCTTTTTCTTTTTCTTTTTCTTTTTCTTTTTCTTTTTCTTTTTCTTTTTCTTTTTCTTTTTCTTTTTCTTTTTCTTTTTCTTTTTCTTTTTCTTTTTCTTTTTCTTTTTCTTTTTCTTTTCCTTTTTCTTTTCCTTTTTCTTTTTCTTTTCCTTTTTCTTTTTCTTTTCCTTTTTCTTTTTTTTTCTTTTTCTTTTTCTTTTTCTTCTCCTTTTTCTTTCCTTTCCCTTTTCCCTTTCCATATACTTTTTTTTCTTTTCCCTTTCCATTTTCCTTTTTCTATTTCTCTTCTTTTCTTTTTCTTTTTCACTTTCTCTCTTTTATTTCTTCATGCTTTAAAAAAAGCATGAATTCTGAAAGCTGTTCAGTAATGTCAGTAAAAGTGAAAAAAAGAGTTGAAGACAAAGATAGAAATCAAGAAGAATGTGTTAACCCGACTCAAAGTGTGAAATACTCATGAGTCCTGTTCAGTTTTAAGTTGATACCTCCCAAATCCCTGGATGATTTATCCCAGGGAGATTACTGGAATTTGCTCCATTCCTCCAAATTCTGTTGTCAAATCCTTCACCGTGATTCTATCTATCCCATCCTATCTGTGTCTAACTCATTTCTTGTGGAAATACTCCCTAGGAAACATAAACCTCAATAAAAGCAGCTTGGACACGGCATGCAGTTGATCAATGTGCTTTACTGTTCATTCAGTTGCATCACCTTTCCTTCTGTTTGTTGGCCATAAATAAATAGAATTCTTTCTTTTTCCATGTGCAGCTGGTTCTCTGTGGAAAGCCAGTGGGAATTGGTACAAAGGAGGTTTAACACTGAGCAGGTGACGGCAGAGTGATGTGAGGAAAAGTGATGCAAGTTCCATGGGGCCAGTGTGAGTAGAAGTGGGGTGGGGAGATTGAGGAGGAACTTTGTCCACAACGAAACAGAATAGAACTCACTGGGGACATCCTGAATTGACATCAGTTGCAAAGTGCTTCTTTTACTTCCTGTATAAAACAAACTATAAACAAATAGACAATAACTGAATTTTGGATTCTTGCTCTTTATGCACTCTCCATTTTGCTGAACAAGTTCTGAAAACCTGAAGAAGAGAACAGGAAGGCACAAGGCACAGGAGGCTCTTTAAGGTTAGAATGGGCCCCAGGGCGTATTTGCTGCTAAGTCTGTCAACCTCCAGTGCAGAGAGAAGTTTGCACAAAGAACTCAGCAAGACAAAGACAGAAGCAACAGTGAAGTTTCTTGGTGTATTAATGGGCCCACTGAGGGCCATTAGCAAGCAAGCTTCCCAAGGCACTAATTAGAGCAGATAATTGGAAGCCATTACTCCAGTCAGGCAAAGGCACTGGCATGGTGGCTCTGATGCTAAGAAAATCCTCCTTTGTCTTAAGAAGCAAACAGGACAAGCCCTGATTCCCAGACCCTTGGCAGGGAGATCCTGTCTCTCATGTTGGCTCAGGGCCCTTCCTGGGGCAGTGGGATGGAGGTCTGTATGATGCTAAATGAAAGACATGGGGACAGAGATCCCAGGCTCTGCATTAGGTGCAATGATACTGTCAAGTTCATGTCCCATGTGTGCCCTGTGTCTCATTGCAGGATGTGGGATGTGAGAAGGGCTCTGTCTAAACAAGCAGTCAATCACAGTGAAATTCTGAACTTCACATCTCCCAGTTCCAGTGCCCTCCTGTGCACACCCTCCCATCGTTTGATGTCCTTTATGTTCTGCATTGCCCAGAAGTGCACCCAGTGCTCCAGGTGATGCTGGAGCTGCACAGAACAGAGAGGGACAATCCTTTCTCTCACCCAGATGGCAATAAAATGCCTGATGTGCTCCAGAGGACCGTTAGCTTTCCTGGCTGGCTGGGCACACTGCTGACTCACATTCAATTAGATTTTGACCAGAACCCCCGGTCCTTTTCAGTCAGAACTCTCTCCAGTGTCCCGTATACATTCTGTGTTTATGTCCAGGGTTGCCCCTACCCAGTTGCACAATCAGGCACTTGTTCTTGTTAGACGTTATTCACTTGGTGCTTAGTACCAACTGGTACCCACTTCTCTGACTTGTCCACATCTCTCTGCAAGTCCTCTCCACCCTCAGTGGAGGCAACAGCACCTCCTCATCTGCTATCATCAGCGAACATAAGCAAAAATTCCTGCATGCAAGTCATCCACAAAAACATAGAAGAGAAGTGGCCCTATAATGGAGCCCTGGGGAACCCTGATAGTGACCATCTACCAGGCTGATGGAACCCATTGACTGTAATCCTTTGGGGCTGACCTACTGGCCAACTGCTCACCCACCACATTCTGTTTCTGTCTAGCCGTATGCAGGACATTCTGTCCAGAAGGGTTCTGTGAGAAATAGTCTTAAAATCTCTACTAAAATTCTCAAGGATAACATCAACTGGCAACCCTTGGTCAACCAATTCACTAACATTGTCATAAAAAGACCTATAGTTAAACAGGAACTGCCCCTCGGGATCTTGTGTTGACTGTGACCAATGAAACAATTGTCCTTCAGGTGATTTTCAATCACTCTCACAATCACTTTCTCCATAATTTTACCATGCACTGAGTTAGACTGACTGGTTCATAATTGCCCCTGTCATCTTTCTTGCTCTTCCTTACAATGAGACAACATTTGCCAGCTTCTCTTCAACTTGTATGACCATGGATTTATTTAGATGCCATTGAAATGAGAGCCCAGAGAATACTAAGGTGTCATCATTGCAAGAACATAGATGTGCCATAGCTTTGCAGTGTATTGAACTCTGGAGTATGCCACAGATGAAGCATAGAGAAAGACTGGCCTCTTCTGTTGGTAAGCAGAGTAACACTGCGTGATACATGGGGACTGTGTCTCTGCTCTGCTATGCTCTGCTCGCAGGGGAAAGGTGCAGGGGGCTGCTCTCATGTCAGTGCTCATATCTGAGGTGTGGGTTCAAAGTGGAGAGACCAGGCTTTTTTCAGCAGTGTGTGGAGACAAGACAAGGGGAAATAGAACAGAAACTGGAGCATAGGAAGTTCTGCACAAATGTGTGCAAGAACATCTTTACAGTGAGGGTGACAGAGCCCTGGAACAGGCTGCCCAAGGGGTTGGGGAGTCTCCTTCTTTGGAGATATTCAAGACCTGCCTGGATGCCCACCTGTGTGCCTACCTGGTGTTCCCCAGGGGTCTGTGCTGGGGCCTGTCCTCTTCAGTATCTTTATTGATTACCTGGATGAGGGCACTGAGTGCATCCTATGTAGGTTTGCAAATTACACCAAATTGGCTGGGAGTGTGGATCTGCCTGAAGTTAGCAAGGCCCCACTGAGGGATCTGGACAGGCTGGAGAGCTGGGCTGAAGCCAATGGGATGAGGTTCACCAAGACCAAATGCCACGTCCTGAACTTTGGGACCTGGAATGGACTGCCCTGGGGGGTGGTGGATTCAGTGACCCTGGAGGCGTTCAAGGAATGATTGGATGTTTTGTTGTGGGACATGGTTTAGTGGGAGCTGATAGGTGACCAGCCGTACTGGATGATCATTTAGGTCTTTTCTAACTTTGGTGATTCTATTATTCTATGATATCCCATCCTTGTATGAGTGCCCTCTTTGAGCAAACACTCTCTGGGATGACTCAGAATATGTCTGGAATTAGTCACTGACCACTGGTCATCTGGTGTTTAATTCAACAGATTTTAATGTACTGTCATGATGCTGTTGTCTTTCAGGAGCTGTTGGCCGTGAGGACCCCGGGACACCACAGGGGAGATGAGTGGGAAGGATAAAAAATGACATCATCTGTTACTGAGTTGGGCTGGACTTCTGGGACACAGGGAGCTCATAAAAGTGGGAAGTGTTGTAGAGAGAATGCTGTGCCCAGGAGCATCTCTTGTGCGCAGCACAGCAGGGCTGGGGCTTGAGCAGCAATTCACATGAGGATAGAAGAAAGGGAGAGAGAGCTTACAGTGTTTGTACAGCGTGAACCTGCTGTGAACGGACTGCAGGAGCATTGATAACAGATCAACAGACTGGTAAGTGTCTTGCAGTAGGCAATGCAGCTGCTTTTCCTGGAGGGATCACCAAATCGGGGACTTCCCGTAGCAGATCTGGATGCAGGCACTACATGTTTCTTTACTATGTTAAAAGCCTTCTGCTCCAGCTGAGGGCTACCGTGCTGCAGCACCAGAGCAAAGCCCTGAGGGCTGCGTGTCCCAGCACGGCTGCAGGCTGTGCAGCTGGGGCTGCAGGCTGTGCAGCTGGGGCTGCAGGCGGGTGCCCAGGGCTGTCCTGCAGAGCAGGGTCCCTGCTGTGCCCCAGGGGCTGTGTGCCGGGTATGGGACTCTGCCGCCTGCCAGGCTCAGCACTCAGCCTGCCCGGGGAGCTGCCCGGGGGAGACGTGTGGGGGGAAGGAGCCCCACAGCAGGGCTTGTGCTGCCACAGCTGGTGCCTGGGGCGGGGGGATCAGAGCTCCACTGCACAACGGATTGGTTTTTAAGGTACTTTGCAAGAGGAGTGCCACGGCAGGAGGTTTCCATTTCCTGTTCTGAGGAAAAGAGGATTGGAAACAGAAATCTAAAAGGAGCTATCAGAGATCTGTGAATTTTTCTTCAATAAATTGCTTGTGGCCTGAACAGACAGACGTGATGTGCATTCAATCCCCCCTTTCTCAGAAGATGGAACCAGTTGTAATTAACATCATTTTCTGTAGACATGAATTATTCACTTATCCTACAAACAGGCAGCATTTTCTAACTGAAACTGAAAGTCACAGATGCTGGGGAAGGGGGGCACTAAGAGCACTTGGGGTAAATATATGAGACATGAAACAGATGAAAATATCCAGGGAGAAGGGATAAGAAAATAAGAGAAAGGTTAGAGCTCCATATGCTGCTTCTGCTTAAGGAATGCTGATCTACATGAAATTAAATGCAAGTAATTGTGCTAAATGTACACTGTTGTAAGAGAATAAAAACATTTCATAGTATAGCAGGAGGAGTGTCTCTGAGAATGGTCTGGACTTGTCATTATCTTCTGCACTCTGAGCAGGACTTCAAGCCCAGAAGCAGCAGATGCCCAACAGCAGCTCCATCAGCGAGTTCCTCCTGCTGCCGTTGGCAGACTCGTGGCAGCTGCAGCTCCTGCACTTCTGGCTCTTCCTGGGCATCTACCTGGCTGCCCTCCTGGGCAATGGCCTCATCAGCACAGCCGTAGCCTGCGACCGCCGCCTGCACACCCCCATGTACTTCTTCCTCCTCAACCTGGCCCTCCTCGACCTGGGCAGCATCTCCACCACTCTCCCCAAAGCCTTGGCCAACGCCCTCTGGGACACCAGGGCCATCTCCTACACAGGATGTGCTGCACAGCTCTTTTTCTATGTCTTCTTCATGTCAGCAGAGTTGTTCTTTCTCACCATCATGTCCTATGACCGCTACGTTGCCATCTGCAAGCCCCTGCACTACGGGACCTTGATGGACAGCAGAGCTTGTGCCACCATGGCAGCAGCTGCCTGGGGCACTGGGGTACTCTGTTCCCTTCTGCACACTGCCAGTACGTTTTCACTGCCTCTCTGCCAAGGCAATGTTGTCAACCAGTTTTTCTGTGAAATCCCCCAGATCCTCAAGCTCTCCTGCTCAGAATCAAATCTCAGGGAAATTGTGCTTCTCTTTTTTGGTTCCAGTTTAGTCCTTGGGTGTTTTGTTTTCATCGTTGTGTCGTATGTGCAGATCTTCATGGCTGTGCTGAGGATGCCCTCTGAGCAGGGACGGCACAAAGCCTTCTCCACGTGCCTCCCTCACCTGGCTGTGGTCTCCCTGTTTCTCAGCACTGGCATTTTTGCCCACCTGAAGCCCCCATCCTTTTCCTCCCCACTCCTGGATCTGACAGTGGCACTTCTGTACGCAGTGGTTCCTCCAACCCTGAACCCTGTTATCTACAGCATGAGGAACAGGGAGATCAAGCACGCTCTCAGGAAGGTGTTGCAATACGCACTATTCCAGCTTCCATAAATTGCACAACTTCCTCATAGGATTCCCAGTGATGGTTCTTCATGTTTTATGTATCTTTGGTTGTTTGATTATGTGAGATATAGCAACGTGCAAAAAATCTGTTATTGGACTTATAAATAAAAATGTATTACACTTATTTCCTACCTAATTTCCTTTTTTTCACTCCAAGAGCTCATGTAAACATGTATCCAGATTCCCCGAATACGTTAAAATATACCTAAAAAGGTTTCAAAATAGACGTTTACTTAGCTTTTCTTTTTTCCTACTTTGTCTGGATTTGGGGAGGTACAGCCACAGACAGCAGCTCAACGTACTCTTTTCATTTCTGATCTCTACACCACCACAGTGCTCTCAAGTCCTCTCATTTGTGCAGTCCTGATGGTCTTGTGTGTCTCACGACCGTCCTGTTGCCTCTACAGCAGCACTCCTGGGCTGCAGTCAGTGTCTGGCAATACGAACAGATGTGTCAGAGCTGGTCTCCTTGCTGGCATTGCCATAACAAGAGGGCACCTTCAGAGCAGGTCCAGAGAACTGGAGGGAGGCCTCTTCCATAGCTGGTGTAAGGAATATACCT
Source organism: Coturnix japonica (assembly GCF_054131305.1). NCBI lineage: Eukaryota > Metazoa > Chordata > Aves > Galliformes > Phasianidae > Coturnix > Coturnix japonica. Next base: position 26,849,764 of record NC_140672.1, read on the forward strand.
CAGGAGCTGCTCCCTGAGAAAACCTCGAGATTTTCTGGTGCTCTTCAGTGTGAGACCGGATCAGATTGAATAGTCCCAAGGAGATCCATAAGCATCTCGGGGCAGTGCTGTGGTTTAAGGTTTATAGGTTGAGACAAAGAGAAAAAGAAAAGGATAATAATTATGACAAATGTATCTATACATATATATTTAGTGTATTTTCACACATATACAACATATGCAGTTGGAGAGGAAAAGGCCTAAAAGATCATCCAGTCCAACCGTTCACCTATTACCTATAGCTCCCACTAAACCATGTCCCTCAACACAATATCCAGTACACCCCCGGACTCACAGAGTCGACAATGTAAATTGTGTAATTCCTAATCATATGGACAATATTACTTCCAAAACCCAAAGATGACCGCAGAGCTGAATGTGCACAAAACTTCACTTTGTCAGCTGCCAAATATATTGTGGTACAAACTGAGGTCAAACAGCATAGCAAAATAAATACCCTAATCCAGCAACCAAGCACCAAGTAAGGAGCTGTGCAGTGAAGCTTCATGAGAAGACTCAACAAGCTCCACACATAGGGAGCACATCCACACATACCAGCACCATGGCCTGCACTTCTCCAGCTCCCACAAAGCCCTGAGTTATCTCACTCTGGACAGATGTGCTGCTATCTCAACCCTTGGAGCCTCACATCAGGCACCAAAATGATGGTGGTTGTTGAACCCAACATGTGGCTCAGCAGCACACAGTGCTTTGTGCACTGCCCAATTCCCAGTGGGATTGGGATGAGAACTGGGAAAAAAAGTACAACTTCTGGGTTGTAACAAAGCAGTTTACTAAGAGAGATAAAAGGAGAGGAGTAATAGTTATCACTATATATCCGTTGATATGGAATTGTATGTAACAACTGATGCACAAGCACTTGCTCAGCACCACCAGACTGATGCTCATCTGGGCCCTGGGCAGTGAAGAGACTGAGATGAACTCCCGCCCCTTTCAATACAATTTCTGCTTGCTGTCAGCTGATAGAGAACGTCCCTTTGGCCACTTTCAGTCAGCTGTCCTCACTCTGTTCCCTCCCAGCTCCACTCCAACTGAGAAGGAGATCTTAGCCACGTATAAGGGGGCTCGGGCTGCTTCCGAAGTAGCTGGTACTGAAATGCAGCTCTTTCTGGCACATCGACTGTCAATGATGAACCGGATGTTGAAAGGGGAGGTTCCCTCCATCCATCATGCTACCGATGCCACCTGGAGCAAGTGGATTGCACTGATTAGACAACAAGCGCGGATGGGGAACCTCAATCGTCCAGGAATTTTAGAAGTGATCATGAACTGGCCTGAAGATAAAAAGTTTGGAACATCACCAGGAGAAGAGGTGTCATGTGCTAAAGCGGCCCCACCATACATCGAACTACCAGAAAATGAAAAGAAATATGCTCTTTTCACTGATGGATCATTTCATATTGTAGGGAAGCATGGGAGATGGAAAGCTGCTGTTTGGAGCCCCACACGACAGGTCGCAGAGGCCACTGAAGGTAAGGGAGAATCAAGTCAGTTTGCAGAGGTAAAAGCTGTCCAGCTGACCTTAGATGTGGCTGAACGGGAGAGGTGGCCAATGCTTTATCTTTATACTGACTCATGGATGGTGGCAAATGCCTTATGGGGGTTGTTACAGCAGTGGGAACAAAATAACTGGCAACAGAGGTGTAAACCTATTTGGGCTGCTGAACTGTAGAAAAACATAACTGCTCAAAAAAAAGATATGATTGTAAAGGTGTGTCACGTGGATGCACACTTGCCCAAGAGTCGGGCTATTGCAGAACAACAAAACAACCATCAGGTAGATCGAGCTTCCAGAATTGAGGTGGCTCAAATAGACTTGGACTGGCAGAACAAGAGTGAATTATTTCAAGCTTGATGGTTCCATGAGACCTCAGGCCATCAAGGAATGGACATAACATATAATTGGGCTAGAGACTGAGGGGTGGACTTAACTATGGATGCTATTGCACTGGTTATTCATGACTGTGAATCATGTGCCATAATTAAACAAGCCAAGAATATGAAGCCTCTCTGGGGGGAAGGCCAAGGCAAAAGTATAAATATGGGGAGGAGTGACAGGTGAATGATGTCACCTTGCCAGGATCTCATAATGATAAGCGTTTTGTGCTTACCATGGTGGAAGCAACCACTGGGTGGCTTGAAACATACGCAGTACCCCATGCTACTGCCAGAAACACAATATTGGGTTGTTAGAAACAAGTCCTATAGAGACATGACACCTCAGAAAGAACTGAGTCTCATAATGGGACGCATTTCAAAAATTCCCTTAATAAATACTTGGGCCAAAGTTCATGGCATTGAGTGGATTTATCATATCCCCTACCATGCACCAGCTTCTGGTAAAATTAAAAGATACAATGGGGTGTTGAAAACTATGTTGAAAGCAATGGGTGGTGGAACACTGAAGCACTGGGAAAAGCATTTGCATGTGGTGCAAGGATGCTGTTAAAGTTCATATCCCACATGTGCCCTGTGTCTCATCACAGGATGTGGGGTGTGAGAAGGGCCCAGTCTGAACAAGCAGTCAATCCCAGTGAAACTCTGAACTTCACATCTCTCAGTTCCAGTGCCCTCCTGTGCACACTCTCCCATAGTTTGATGTTCTTTATGTTCTGCGGTGCCCAGAAGTGCACCTAGTGCTCCAGGGGAGGCTGTAGCAATGCAGAGCAAAGAGGGGCAAACCTTTCTCCCACCCAGCTGGCAATAAATTGCTTGATGCACTTTAGGGGACTGTTGGCCTTCTTGGCTGGCTGGGCACACTGCTGACTCACTTAAAATTTTATGTTGAGCAGGACCCCCAATCCTTTCCAGTCAGACGTCTCTCATGTGTCCAATATACAGACAGTGTTTATGTCCAGGGTTGCCCCTACCCAGGTGCACAATCAGGCACTTGTTCTTGTTATGCGTTATGCACTTGGTGCTTAGTACCAACTGGTACCCAGTTTTCTGACTTGTCCACATCTCTCTGCAAGTCCTCTCCACCCTCAGTGGAGGCAACAGCACCTCCTCATCTGGTCTCACCAGCAAACTTGCTCAGAACGTCTTCTAGTCCTGCATTCAAGTCATCTGCATAAACATGAAAGGAAAGTGGCCCTAAAATAGAACCCTGGGGAACTCTGACAGTGACCATCTACCAGCCCGATGGAACCCACTGACTATAATCCTTTGGGACAGAACTACTGGCCAACTGCTCACCCACCACTGCTGGTGAACCTGAAAGGCAAAATGTCAGCGTGCTGGGACAAACAGACAAACACCAATATAGTTACTTATAGCTACGTCAATTTATTGCCCGAAAAGCCATGATTTTAAAGGAGACAGACAAGGGTGTCCAAAAATCACAGACGCTAATTGGAGGAAAGCTACTGCAATAACAACCCTATAACCCCCCTTCAAAGCCACGAGCCATTCATTCTTTTCCTAGAGATGTCCTTTGTTCTCATGCTGTTTATCCTGCTCCGCAGCTGCTGCTCTGTGAACTCCTTATCTCAATCCATGGCTGCTGCTCTGTAAAATTCTTCTTGTATTACAACACACCACGTTCTGTTTCTGTCTAGCTGTATGCAGGAATTTCTGTCCAGAAGTTTGCTGGAGAAATAGTATCAAAAGCTCTGCTGAAATCCTCAAGGATTACATCAACTGCCTTCCCTTGTTCAGCTCAATGGATAAAGGTGTCATAAAAAGACCTGAAATTAAATAGGACCTTCCCCTCTGTATCTTGTGTTGTCTGTGACCTGTCCTTCAGTTGTTTTTCCATAACTCCCACCATCATTTTCTCCATAATTTTACCAAGCACTCTAGTGAGACTGACAGGTCCATAGTTGCCCGTGTCATCTTTCTTGCTCTTCCTTACAATGTGACAACATTTGCCAGCTTCCTGTCAACAGGTATGACCCTAGATTTATTAGATGCCATTGAAATGCAAGCCTAGAGCATGCTAAAGTGTCATCAGTGCAAGAACGTAGATGTGCCATAGCTTTGCAATGCCTTGAAATCCAGACTATGCCACAGATGGAGCAGAGAGGAAAATCTGCCTCTTCTGTTCTGAGCGCATCCTTTTGATAAGCTGAATATCACTACGTACTCCATGGGGTCAGGTGCAAAAGACACAATGGGTGCCCTAAGCACGGGGCTGCAGTGGTATTTAGGATGGCCAAGAATACCTCCCTTCTGGCCATCAGCTGATGCTCCAGAAGGAGGTGTCTATCTCATAGATTTTCCGTCACAGTTTACAAGCACTAGCACAAAACTAGGATCACCCAAGGCACCTTGGGCATCACTGAGAGTCTGTGTACGAGCAGTGCAGTCCCTGTGGAATAAAAACCAAGGATTCAGATAAGGGACTCACACACAGACACCTCACTGTGCACATCTGAACTCAGCTAGGTGAACTTGCAGCTCCCGTGGTTCTTTGAAAAACTGATCCCAATTCAGCCCCAGGGTTTCCATCTGAGGATGAGATGCCTAACGCTAGAATAAGAATGGGATGGTCTGATGATAACAGGACAAATGGAAACGGATTTAAATTAAAAAGGGGAGACATAGGTTAGATGTGAGGAACCTATTTTTTTACACAGCAACACTGGAAAAAGTTGCCCTTAGAGGCTGTGCATGCCCGATGGATGGGATCCTGGGTTTACTCTGGGTTTACCCTCACGTCAGTCCATGTTTCTACTCATACTTTTCTCTAGGTGAACTCTCACTTTACTCAAGTTTTTACTCACAGTTTACCATCAGGGTGTGTGATCTGGAGATGGGCTGGTGGAGTGACTTGCTGGCATCCCCGAGGGAAGGCTGCCAGGCAGATACCCCCAGAAAAGTGGTTGACTCCCTGCCCTGTCACAGTCGGACAGACATGACTGATGAGGAGGGTTGGAAGAGAGTCCCAACTCAACATCACAGGAGCCCCCCCATGCCTGCCTAGCCCTCGACCCCTGATCCATCTAAGCAACAGGTTTGACACTCTGAAATCTGAAGGAGATAAGAATGGGGAGGCAATGGAGGATCTGCCTAGGAGGGAACCTAATGCAAGGCAGTCACTACCAAGCCTTGTGACTTCCTCTGCCATGAAAGAAAGAAGGGTGGTCGTGGTGGGTGACTCCCTTCTCAGAGGAATAGAGGGCCCCATTTGCAGACTGGACCAGAGCCGTCAGTAAGTCTGCTGCCTTCTTGGTTTCAGGTCAGGGACATAACGAGGAAACTCCCCATGCTGGTTAGGTCCACTGATTATTTTCCACTACTCATAGTTTATGTGGGCAGTAATGAAATTTCTTAGATAAGACTACAAACTATGAAAAGAGATTTCAGAACATTAGGCCATTTAGTTCACAGAGTGGGAGATCAAGTGATTTTTTGTTCTATACTTTCAGTGGCAGTGAGGGACACGGAGCAGGCTTGGAAAGCAAAGCAATGAACAGTTTTCTCAGAGACTGGTATTGAGCCAGAAACTTTGGTTTCTTTGATCACAGGGCAGTTTACTTGGCCCATGGTCTGTTATCCATGAATGGAACTCAACTGTCTCAAAGGGGAAAATGAATCCTCGCACAGAAGGTAGTGGGGCTTATCGAAAGAGCTTTAAACTAGCTACGATGTGGGAGGGGACAAAACAAGGCTCACCAGAGATGAGCCTAGGGGAACACTTCTTGAGCTGGGAGAGAGGCAGATGCCTCAGCTGAAGTGCGTCTACACCAACGCACGCAGCTTGGTCAACAAGCAGGAGGAGCTGGAAGCAACTGTGCATCTGACAAACCATGACCTATTTGCTATTACCGACCCATGGTGGGACCACTGCCATGACTGGAGTGCTGCGATGGATGGTTACAAGCTCTTCAGAAGGGATAGATGAGGAAGGAAGGGTGGAGGTGTGGCCCTTTATATTGAAGAGAGTTTTGATGTTGAAAAGCTTAGGCTTCAGAACAATCAAGATGAGTGCATGTTTGTAAGGATCAGGGGAAAGGCCTGTAGGTGTGACATCTTGTTAATGGTCTCTTATAGACCACCTAATCAAGATGAATTGATGGGTGAGGCATTCTATGAGCAGCTTACTGAAGTCGCACGATCGCCAGCACTCATTCTCTTGGGAGACTTCAACCTCCCTGATATATGCTGGGAATACAGTAAAGAGCAGAGGAAGCAGTCCAAGAGGTTTCTAGATTGTATGGAAGACAGCTTCCTTACGCAGCTGGTATGAAGGCCCACCAGATGTGGTTCCTTGCTAGACCCGCTCTTCACTAACAGTGAAGGACTGGTTGGAGTTTAGAAGGTTGGGGACTGTCTTGGGCAGAGTGGCCATGAAATGGTAGAATTCTCTATTCTTGGAGATGTCAGAAGGGTGACTAGCAAAACTACTATCCTGAACTTCTAGAGGGCGGACTTTGACCTGTTCAGGACACTTGTAGCACAGGTCCCTTGGGAGTCGCTCCTTATGGGTAAAGGGGTCCAGGAAGCCTGGACACTCCTCAAGATGGAAATCTTAAAGGCACGAGATCAGGCTGTCCCTGAATGCCATCAGGTGAGCCATAGGGGAAGAAGACCAGTGTAGTTGAACTGGGAAAAACTGTTGAGACTCAGGAAGAAAAAGAGAATCTCCGTCGTTGAGAAGAAAGGACAGGATACTTGGGGAGATTACAAGGAAGTTGCTAAGGTATGAAGGGAGGAAGTTAAGAAGCTACCTTACTTTCTTGTCCATTAGTCCATGCCCAGAGCTTCTCAGCCATGTCCCTGTCAACTGTAAGCTCCATGCAGAGGTCAAGTGGTCAAATGAAACACATAGGGCACAGCCTTCTGCTGGGTGGATACAAGTGTTGGTTGAACTGGACGGGGCAAGCCCTCCCACCACGCCCTCCTGGGAAAATGGCCACCCCAAGAATGGCAGTCTGCCTCCTCCATGACCCCATCTGAAATGCTCCTACACTGATTGATTAAAGGGCTTTAAACCAGGTCCAAAGGGCGAAGGGAGGGGAACTGGATCTGACAGGGAAGGCCTGAGGGATGTTGTTGGTGTTGGAGATTGCAGGGAAAGCCTCTGAGTTGTTCCATAGGACTGTGGGAGGATTCCTCAGAGAAGGTCTTGTTGCCAGTACCCCGTCCTAAATCTTACTGTGTACCCTCTGGGGGTAACCCCAACCTGCTGCTGCCCAAAATTGCCTGTAGACCAGTGCGGGTAGCATGAGAAATAAACGGGACAACTCAAGAGAAAACCACAGAGCATTTCCTTTCATGCAGGCTGCTGCTTCTGAGCAAGGCCCTGAACACCAGTACCACAGTGTAGATGCAAGGCCCAGCCAGGCTAAATCAAAACATGCTTCTGGAAGGGGATGCTTTCTGAAGAGTCTTTACGCTAATGAGACAACCACAAACATTCACTCAGCGAACTCCAAATCTCTGTGCCTTTGCAGGCCTAGGGTCTTGTTTGTCTCACAGAGACATGGTGGGATGGTTTCCACCTCTGAACTGTAGCAAAGTAGGTACAGGCTCTTCATTATGTTCAGGCAATGAAGATGAAGAAAGGCTGCTGCTCTCTGTGAGAGTGCACTGAGCTCTGCCTGGGGATGGCAGAGGAGCCAGCTGAGAACTGATGGAAAGTTCTCAAAGTGGAGAGCAGCAAATTCTGTTCCTTGCTTCCCGATCAGGAAGAACAAGAGGAGGGGGACAAGCAGGTATCTGAGTTACAGCTGGGATGGAATTGTTTTCTTCAGACTGTCTGCTATGGTGCAGTGTTTTGTTTCTATGAGAAGAACAACGGTGATAACATTCTGATGTTTACAGCTGCTGCTAAGCAGCATTGTACAGAGCCAAGGCCATGGTCAGTGGAGGGCTCATGTTGCTGGGAGGGAACAGACTATGCACAGCTGACTGGAAGTGGTCAAAGGGATGTTTTGTAGCACCTGACAGCAAGCAGAAATTGTATTGAAAGGGGTGGCAGTTTATCTCACTCTCTTCTCTTCCCAGTGCCCAACTGAGCATCAGTCTGGTGATTCTGAGCAAGCGCTTGTGCATCAGTTGTTACATACTACTCCATATAAATAGATATATAGTGATAACTATTTCACCTCTCCTTTTATATCTCTTAGAATACTGATTAGTTACAACCCACACGTTGTACTTTTTTTCCCCAATTCTCTTCCCCATCCCACTGAGAATGGGGCAGTGCACAAAGCACAACCAAAGATAAATAAAACATGAAGAACCACCACTGGGAATCCTATGAGGAAGTTGTGCATTTTCTGGAAGCTGGAATAGTGTGTATTGCAACACCTTCCTCAGAGCGTGCTTGATCTCCCTGTTCCTCATGCTGTAGATAACAGGGTTCAGAGTTGGAGGAACCACTGCGTACAGAAATGAAACTGTCAGATCCAGGAGTGGGGAGGAGATGGAGGGGGGCTTCAGGTAGGCAAAAAAGCCAGTGCTGAGAAACAGGGAGACCACGGCCAGGTGAGGGAGGCACGTGGAGAAGGCTTTGTGCCGTCCTTGCTCAGAGGGCATCCTCAGCACAGCCACAAAGATCTGCACATAAGACACCACTATGAAAACAAAGCATCCAAAGAATAAACTTGCACTAAAAATTATAAACACAATTTCCCTGAGATTTGATTCTGAGCAAGAGAGCTTGAGGATCTGGGGGATTTCACAGAAAAACTGGTTGACATCATTGCCTTGGCAGAGAGGCAGTGAAAACGTACTGGCAGTGTGCAGCAGGGAATTGAGAACCCCAGTGCCCCAGGCAGCTGCTGCCATGGTGGCACAAGCTCTGCTGTCCATCATGGTCCCGTAGTGCAGGGGCTTGCAGATGGCAACGTAGCGGTCATAGCACATGATGGTGAGAAGGGAAAACTCTGCTGAGATGAAGAAGGTAAAGAAAAAGAGCTGTGCAGCACATCCTGCATAGGAGATGGCCCTGGTGTTCCAGAGGGTGTTGGCCATGGCTTTGGGGAGAGTGGTGGAGATGCAGCCCAGGTCGAGGAGGGCCAGGTTGAGGAGGAAGAAGTACATGGGGGTGTGCAGGCGGCGGTCGCAGGCTACGGCTGTGCTGATGAGGCCATTGCCCAGGAGGGCAGCCAGGTAGATGCCCAGGAAGAGCCAGAAGTGCAGGAGCTGCAGCTGCCGCGTGTCTGCCAACGGCAGCAGGAGGAACTCGCTGATGGAGCTGCTGTTGGGCATCTGCTGTTGTTGGGCTTGGAGTCCTGCTCAGAGTGCAGAAGATAATGACAAATATAGACCATTCTCAGAGACACTCCTCCTGCTATAATATGAAATGTTTTAATTCTCCTACAACAGTGTACATTTAGCACCATTACTTGCATTTAATTTCATGTATTTTAGCATTCCTAAAGCAGAAGCAGCATATGGAGCTCTGACTTTCCTCTTCTTCTTATCTTATCCCTTCTCCCTGGATATTTCCTTCTGTTTCTTGTCTTATCTTTACCCCAAGTGCTCTTAGAGCCCCCTACCCCAGCTTCTGTGGCATTCAGTTTCAGTTCGATAATGCTGCCTGTTTTTATGATAAGCAAATTATTCATGCCTGCAGAAACTGAAGATAATTACAATTGATTCCATTCTTAGAGAAGGCGTAGACTGAGAGCACATCATGTGTGACTGTTCACAAAACAAGCAAATGACTGAAAAAAATTCTCAGATCTCTGACAGCCCCTTTTAGGTTTCTGACTCCAATCGTTTTTGCCCCAGAATAGGAAATGGAAACCTCCTGCCTTCGTTCTCCTCTTGCCACGGGCCTTCACAAACATGCTATTGTGCAGTGGAGCTGTGATCCCCCTGCCCCAGGCAGCAGCTGTGGCAGCACAAGCCCTGCCGCGGGCTCCTTCCCCCCACACGTCTCCCCGCAGCGCCCTGGGCTCCCCGGGCAGGCTGAGTGCTGAGCCTGGCAGGTGGCAGAGTCCCATACCCGGCACACAGCCCCTGGGGCACAGCAGGGACCCTGCTCTGCAGGACAGCCCTGGGCACCCACCTGCAGCCCCGGCTGCACACCCTGCAGCCATGCTGGGACACGCAGCCCTCATGGCTGTGCTCTGACACTGAAGCAGGGAAGACGTCTGCTGGAGCAGAAGGCTTTTAACACAGTAAAGAAATATGCAGTGCCTGCAGCCAGATCTGCTACGGGATGTCCCAGATTAAGTTAACCCTCTATGAAAAGCATCTGCATGGTCTGCAGTGAGACTTACCCTGTCATGATCTGTGAGGAAACCTCTTGCAGTGAGCTCGAAGCCCTCTCACCCCACACACATCCTGTAAGCTCTCTTCACTTTCTCTCTTCTTTTTCTGTCACCTGCAGGCTGTGCTGTGCACAAGAGCTGCTCCTGGGCACAGCTGTCTCTCTGCAGCCCTGCACACTTTTATGAGCTCCCTGTGTCCCAGGTGCCAGGACAAGCAAGCAGCAGATTATGTCATTTTTATCCTTCCCACTCATCTCCCCTGAAACGTCCCTGTGTCCTCACGGCCAACAGCTCCTGAAAGACAACAGCATCATGACTGTGCGTTGAAATCCGCTCAATTAACCACCACATGTCCAGTGGTCAGTGACTGATTGGAGACATATGGGGAGTTCTCCCAGAGATCGTTTGATGAAACAATAAGGGCACCCAGACAAGGAAGGCGAGGTTTGGACTTTCCCTGTGCAGGACAGTGATCCAGTTGAGGCAGTGCAGGAGTCTCATCCTTTGACAGAAATCCTGGAGCTGAAATGGGATTCAGCTCCCCACAGAACCACAGGAGCTGGGATTCCTCTGGTTCAGTTCAGAAGTGCACAAGGAGTTGCCTGCATGTGAGCTCCTGCTCTGAGTCCTTGGTTCTTCAGCTGGGAGGCAGCTGCTCACACACAGACACTGGGTGATGCCCACCATGCCTGGGCTGCTCCTGATGTGTGCCAGTGCTTGTAAACCGTGTGGGAAGTCCCTGAGACAGACACCTCCTTCCTGGGCATCAGCTGAGGGCCAGAGAGGGGAAAGCACCGGCTGTCCGGTGAATTCACTCACAGCTGCAAGTGCAGCACAGGGCCTTCAGCAAAGCCATGCCCATGGTGTGTCCGTGCTGCTACGTCAGCTCCACGACCCACAATCGGTCTAATGTTTGTGTGCCACCTTCTGCACACTGATACCATAGATGAGCTATCCAGTCAGGCTATGTCCAGTGATGCTTTTCAATTAGGATGTTTACTTCTGTGCTTTTGCACTAATGCAAACACCAACAAACAGTAAGCTAGAAATCTTGATAGAGCTGCAGGCCTGAGCTCCTGTTTGGACCATGGGGACACAGTTTAAAGGCTTCCACAACTGCACTGTAGCACAAGGGGGATACCGAGTCTTTAGGATGGATGGGCGAGGAGATAAAGAAGGGTGACTGCCCTCTGTGACAGTGCACTGAGCTCTGCCTGGGGATGGAAGAGCAGACAGGTCAGAGCTAATGGAAATGGCAAACAGAGGAGACCATCAGTGTCTTTTCATGTCTTCCTGATCAGGGACCGTTAATGGAAGGTGCCCTCTGCAGACAGATGGGAATCTGATGTTGTCTGTCCCTTGTCCCGTTTGGTGGCCTTTGTCACTCCATTATCTGCAGCAGGGACAGCACAGCAGGGCATGTGGCATCCAGCAGATCCATGGAGAGCACAGATGGCAGCTTCTTGACCACGCAGTGGAGGAACCAAAGAGGAGAGGTGCTCTGCTGGATCTCATACTCTCCGGCATGGAAGGACTTGTGGGAACTGTGAAGGTCAAAGGGGCATCAGGCCATGTGCAAGATGAAAATGTATCTCTTTTTATTTATTTATTTATTTTGAGTTTGTAAGCTTCATAGTTGAACATAAATGTCAATAAAACTGAAACAAATAATTGAAGACAAAGATGGAAAACAATGAAAATGTGTTAACCCTTCTCAACATGAGAAATTCTCATGAGTCTTGTTCCATTTTAAGTTGTAAATATGAATCTTTGAGGTGATTTAATGTCTTTTATTTTCTTTTACTGAAACTACAATGTTTTCCAGAACTGTGTTCGCTGGACACAAATGCCTTCAGGTTCAGAGACACAGACAGCGGTGCCAGTGCCAATGCCCTGTGACTATAGCCCGGTGCCAGGCACTACTCTTCCCTGCTGCCTACTTGATGTGTCTCATCCTCCAAGTGTTTTCAGCTCTCCTAAATAAATGGCCATGGTTAAGGGCATGTTTTCAGCAGGCCATTTGGGCACACACTACTCCCACTGCCCTCCAGATTTCTCCATCCCTTGCTCTTTGTTCAGTCAGATACCTCCCAATTATCTGTCTGATTTCTGACTTTTAGGGGGATTACTTGAATTTGTTCCATCTCCCCAAAGTCTGATGGAATGTGTTCTCAACTCCTTCACTGTGATTTGATCTATCCCTTCCTATCTATTCTTTTTCTTCTTATACTTTATCTTTTTCTCAATCACTCTCTCTTTTTTATTAAGGCACGAAGTCTGAAAGATGTTCATTAATGTCAGTAAAAGTGTAAAATAGAGTTGGAGACAAAAATAGAAATCAGTGACAATATGTTAACTCGTCTCAATGTGTGAAATACTCACAAGTCCTGTTCAGTTTTAAGTTGATACCTCTCAACTACCTGGCTGATCTATCCCAGGAAGATTACTGGAATTTGCTCCAATTCCCAGAGTCTGATGGCCTCTGTTGTCAACTACTTCACTGTGATTCAATCTATCCTATCCTACCTCAGTCTAAATCATTTCTTTTAAAAGTATTCCATATGAAAGACAAACTTCAATAGATGCAGCTTGAACATGGCATGCAGTTGATCACTTTGTTTTACTGTTCATTCAATTGCATCACCTTTCTTTCCATTTGCTGGCCAGATAAAAAAGAGAAATCTTTCCTTTTCCATGTGCAGCTGGTTCTCTGAGGAAAGCCAGTGGGAGTTGGTGTAAAGCAGTTTTAACACTGAGCGGATGAATGCAGAAAAGAAGAGTGATGTGAAGAAAAGTGATGCAAGTCCCATAGGTCCAATGTGGGCAGAAATTGGGTGGGGAGGTTGAGAAGGACCTTTGTCAACACAGTAACAGTACAGAACTCATTGGGACATCCTGGATTGGTATCAGTTGCACAGAGCTGCTTTAAACCCAGCTATAAATAAAGAGACAATAAATTTATAATGGATTCTTTCTCTTTAAGCTCTCTCCAGATATCCCTCCTTTTTGCTGAACAAGTTCTGATAACCTGAAGAAGATAACAAGATGGCATAAAACACAGGAGATTCTTTAGGTTATAATGGGCCCCAGGGCGCATTTGATGCTGAGTCAATCAACCTCCAGTGCAGAGAGAAGTTTGCACAAAGTGCTCAACAAGACAAAGTCAGAAGTAACAGTGAAGTTTCTTGGAGTATTAATGGGCCCACTGAGGAACATTAACAAGTAAGCTTCCCAAGGGACTTGTTAGAGAACATAACTGGAAGCCATGACTACAGGCAGGCAAAGGCACTGGCATGCTAAGAAACCTCTCCTTTGCCTTACGAAGCAGACAGGTCAAGCCCTGATTGCAAGACCAGTGGTAGAGAGGTCCTGTATCTCATATTGGCTCCGGGCACTTCCTGGGGCAATGGGTTGGAATTTTGTATGATGTTAAATGAAAGACATGGGGACAGAAGATCCCAGGCTCTACATGTGGTGCAAGGATGCTGTGAGGTTCATGTCCCATATGAGACCTATGTTTCATTGCAGGATGTGAGAAGGGATGTGAGAAGGGCACAGTGTGAACAAGCAGTCAATCCCTGTGAAACTCTGAACTTCACATCTCTTAGTTCCAGTGCCCTCCTTTGCACATTCTCCCAGAGTTTGAAGTCCTTTATGTTCTGCGGTGCCCAGAAGTGCACCTAGTGCTGCTAGTGAGGCAGTAGCAATGCAGAGCAGAGAGGGACGATCCTTTCCCTCACCCAGCTGGCAATAAGTTGCTTCATGCACTCCAGGGGACCGTTGGCTTTCCTGGCTGCCTTGGCACACTGCTGACTCACATTCAGTGTGATGCTGACCAGCACCCCAATCCTTTCCAGTCAGAATCCTCTCCAGTGTCCCATATCCAGTCAGTGTGTATGTCCAGCATTGCCCCTACCCAGGTGCACAATCAGGCACTTGTTCTTGTTATACTTTATGCACTTGGTGCTTAGTACCAACTGGTACCCACTTCTCTGACTTGTCCACATCTCTCTGCAAGTCCTCTCCACCCTCAGTGGAGGCAACAGCACCTCCTCATCTGGTCTTATCAGCAAACTTGCTCAAAACGTCTTCTAGTCCTGCATTCAAGTCATCTGCATAAACATGAAAGGAAAGTGGCCCCCAAATGGAACCCTGGGGACCCCGACAGTGACCATCTACCAGCCTGATGGAACCCACTGACTATAACCCATTGGGACTGACCTACTGGCCAACTGCTCACCCACCACGTTGTGTTTCAGTCTAGCCATATGCAGAACATTCTGTCCAGAAGGTTGTTGTGAGAAACAGTATCAAAATTTCCACTGAAATCCTCAAGGATTACATCAACTGGCTTCCCTTGGTCAACTAAATGGATAACTGTGTCACAGAATGAGCTTAAATTAAACAGGACCTTCGCCTCACAAACTTGTGTTGGCTGCGACCAATGACAGAATTGTCCTTCAGCTGTTTTTCCATAACTCCCACCATCATTTTCTCCATAATTTTACCAGGCTCTGGACTGACAGGTCCATAATTGCCCATGTCATCTTTCTTGCTCTTCCTTACAATGAGACAACATTTTCCAGCTTCCTGTCAGCTGGCATGACCCTAGACTTCTTTAGATGCAATTGAAATGAGAGCCCAGAGCATACTAAGGTGTCATCATTGAAAGAAAGTAGATGTGCCATAGCTTTGCAATGCCTTGAACTCCAGAGTATGCCACAGATGGAGCAGAGGGGAAGATTTGCCTCTTCTGTAGTGAACTCATTCATTTGGTAAGCAGAATAACACTACCTGATACATGGGGACTGTGTCTCTGCTCTGCTCTGCTCTGCTCAGCTCACAGGGCAGCGGTCCGGCAGGGTGCTGCTCTCATGTCAGTGCAGGTAAACTCACTTTAACCCTTTTTCCTCTGTAAATGCTTCCTCTGTTTCTATGCTCAGATACACTTCCACATTCCCTCAAGTACACTTCCATATATAATTAAAAATTACACTTTCTTATACCATCAAAACAGTTTGTCAAACAGTACAGTTCTTCAGTGCACATAAACTCCCTTAATACAGTCTGTATTCTTCAGTTATAAACACTGTGCCACAGAACCAGCACTGATTGAACCACCTCCCTCACACACTTCCTCACAAGCAGTACATAGTATTACATAAATGGGTTGACACTCATTGGTCGGGTGGAATGTACACCTCTCCTCAGGACAATCTTACTAATCTACAGAGTACAAACTCCCATATTCTTACATACAAGCAGAAAGTACTTATGAGTGGACAGACAACACAGTCTTTCACTTTGTCTGTGTCCGGCCATTTCCCTCACAGGAGGAAGGAAGCATGGATCGGGACTCGGCACTCACCCTGCAGCTGTTCTGTGTCTCACTCACACCACACTCACTCTGACATTTAGATCAAAAACCATGGTTTATTCATACTACACAATGCTGACAAAGTTTTCTAGCTGGAATCTTAATAACACTCATACTCTGGTCGACCAGTTGCAAACGTTAATGTTTTTC
The DNA here is from genome assembly GCF_054131305.1 of Coturnix japonica. NCBI lineage: Eukaryota > Metazoa > Chordata > Aves > Galliformes > Phasianidae > Coturnix > Coturnix japonica. Next base: position 26,865,520 of record NC_140672.1, read on the forward strand.
CCAGAGTCGGCTTGACACACGGTACCAAACACTTAAAGCAGATGATAATATTGAACATACAACCTATAAGCCCCATGATTACACCTTGGAGAACCCAGGCTACCATTTGACAGGCTATCCACTATATCCCATACCCGTAGGAGAGACCAACCTAGGTCCCTCCTATTGTCAACTCCCTGGGAGAGAGTATTTGTTCTTGTTTCCATTCATATGACATACAGTTCCCTTTCATAGGAACTCACCCAAGGAGTCTTCCTACCCAGCTGGCAACCAAAGCCATAAGCTCACCTCCCTGGGAGCAGCACGTATGGCTGTAAACTGTGTAGGATGTCTCCTCAAGACATATGGGCTCCACTTACCATACACATACCTGGTCCACCTATGGGTGGTCCTTGTCTGTCCCTGCAGTGATCAGGTGAGGAAGGGAGTCCTTCAGAGAAATCTCAGGGTGCGCCAAAAGTGTCTCCCTCTCAGCTGGTCCTGCAGCGAACAGAGCTGGTCCCACCTGGGCCGCCAAATTGACTACAGGAATTGAACTCTATAACCTCTATAACTGATACAGTCTCCCATGACATACTTATACCAAAGTTGAGGAAGTATGGGATAGGTGAGTGGACAGTGAAGTGGGTCGAGAATTGGCTGACTGGCAGAGTGCAGAGGGTTGTTGTTGGCGGTGCAGTGTCTGGCTGCAGGGCTGTAACTACCGGCGTCCCCCAGGGGTCTGTGCTGGGTCCGGTCTTGTTCAACATCTTCATCAATGACCACCCTCAGCAAGTTTGCTGATGACACGAATTGGGAGGATTGGCTGACACACCTGAAGGCTGTGCTGCCATTCAGCGAGACCTGGACAGGCTGGAGAGATGGGCAGTAAGAAACCGGATGAGGTTTAAAAAAAGCAAGTGTAGAGTCTTGCACCTGGGTAGAAATAACTGCATGCACCAGTACAGGCTGGGGGATGAGCTGCTGGAGAGGAGCTCTGCTGAGAGGGACCTGGGCGTCCTGGTGGATGACACATTGGCCATGAGCCAGCAGTGTGCACTTGTAGCCAAAAAAGCCAATGGCATTATGGGGTGCATTAAAAAGAGCGTGTCCAGCAGGTAGAAGGAGGTGATCCTCCCCCTCTACTCTGCCCTGGTGAGGCCTCATCTGGAATATTGTGTCCAGCTCTGGGCTCCCCGGTATAAAAAAGACAGGGATCTCTTGGAAAGAGTTTAGCGGAGGGCCACAAAGATGGTGAAGGGCCTGGAGCATCTCCCCAATGAGGAGAGACTGAGGGAACTGGGTCTGTTTAGCCTTGAGAAAAGAAGGCTGAGAGGGGACCTGATCCAGGTCTATAAATATTTGAGGTGTGGGGGGCAAAGTGGTGAGGCCAGACTCTTTTCAGCAGTGTGTGGAGACGGGACAAGGGGAAACAGACAGAAACTGGACCATAGGAAGTTCTGCACTAATGTGTGCAATAACTTCTTTATGGTGAGGGTGACAGAGCACTGGAACAGGCTGCCCAGGGTGGTTGTGGAATCTCCTTCTCTGGAGATATTCAAGACCTGCCTGGATGCCGAGCTGTGCAACGTGGTGTAGGGAACCTGCTTTGGCAGGGGGACTGGACTCAATGGTCTCTGGAGGTCTCTTCCAACCCCTACAATTCTGTGATTCTGTGAATATCATGGGGTGGTTTGGATGGGGAAAGACTACCGCTTTGAATGACCTTTTGTCAGGGCATGTCCTGGGATTCCTAGGATCCTCAAAATGCAGCATTGCTTCTGTCACTGAAAAATGGGGCCCTGTGTGGGACGGAGGGAGGGTCCATGAGTCCCTGGCCCACCTCACTGAGTATTTCCATGGTCTTAGCAAAGACATACTTACAACTTGAGAATGACAGTTAGCTGCGTTCATGGTGGCATGGCCACTGCTGATGGCCTTGAACTGTCTGAACATAACTGAAGAGGCTCAGGCTGATGCAAATCAGCTATTGAATGACAGTGTTGAAAAACTGGAAAGACAGGTGGCAGTTTTGATGGGAAAAAAACCTAATTCAATCATTCTCCTATGGAAGATCAGTAACAACTCTCTGGAGGACCATGGGGACCCTGTACAAGGGAATCTGTATTAAATGGACTCTGTAAATGAAGGCACTAAAAGGTCAGATTTTGAGGTTCCATTTGGACTAGATCTATTTGAGATCTGACTGATTGTAACCCAAAAATGAAAAAAAAAATGCAGGATAGGCTGGTGGGAGTGCCCTGACCAGTGTCCAACCCCCCAAACCCTGCTGCCCATAATACAGCAGCTGAACTGATGGATATAGTACAGTGGTTTAGACAGAAACCAAGAGAGCATGCCAGCATAGCTGCTCTGGTTATGGGACATGGAGACAGAAAGCGCTGTGGTGAATGGACTGGAAATTTCAAAACTGACATCCATTACTACTCACCCTGCCCTCAGGCAAAGACTGTATGCTCTGTCCAACATAATGAGGATAGCCATTTGATCAGTGAATGATTTATGGCTGTGTGTCATATAACATGGCCAAATAAGAATGACATACCATTAAATATCAGCCTGTGGTCCTCTATGGAGGACTAACAAAATTATATTAAAGAATTAGGCATGAAAGAGGCAATCTATGAAGATGATTTTGAGAGCCCAGTCAATAAATTTTTCATCAGGAACAAGGGATCTCATCCTACAGCCATCACCTTTACATCTGGATGGGTCTATGTTATCCATACTGAACCCCCCAGTGGCCCTCAGGTGCTGTAATACAACAGGCTGCCCAATTGATGGGGAGACAAGAGTGCCTACGGCCAGATGCAGGCTCTGAATGGTGGTGGAAAGGTCAGAGAACCATCTGCTGCCATGACTTAGGCGTCCAGCCCCTAAGGTAATCCAGTCTGGACCCATTAGGGTCTTGAGACAACAATTGTTTAAAGACCAGATTAGAGCAGGAGTTCAGTTTAAAAAGATCGATGGACAGCATAATCAGGAAAAAATATCTGTTAAACAGGCCCAAGCACTGAGTATTTATAGTCCAACCTTTTCAGCCAAACTAGATGTGAATGTAACTCAAGAAGGGTCTGGATGGGGGCTCTGGCAGAGCCAGAGTTCTTTGTGAACCCCTATGAGGTTTTGGTCACAGGTTTGGCATGGAGCAGAATGAAGATACATCACAGTTGAAAAGCATTTATTGGCTACCTATTCTACACTACAGGTGGTAGAACCAGTAACTCAGATTTCAGAGGTTATCGTTAAACAACAAGGCCAGTCCCGGGGTGGGTAAAAGATCTAACACACATCTCTATGATGGGGGTGGCCCAATCACAAGCAGTGGTGCGCTCAGTTGTTCTGCTTGCCTGCTCCTCAAGGAGTTAGGAGAAATCTATGCCTGTTGCGTGTTCGAGTGCATGCGCAATGCCATGTGGAGGGCTTATCACAATAAAGATTGGCGGATTTGCTGCATAGACCGGTCAGAACTCAGATCTGCGTTGTGCTTCCTGCGGCACCAAACGCCCAACAGTGGCAGTTCCGCGTATTGGCCATCAGGTGGCAGTAGAGACCACGGAAAGAACGTCTGCGGGACAGACCCTGGGGATCCGTTCTCTTTTGATTATAAGGGGAAGAACACAAAGATGGAAGAGGAAGGAAGGGGGGAAAAAAAAGAAAAAAAGAAAAAAAGAAAAAAACAAACCACAGCAAACAAATAAAAACTTCTCCAAACGTAGCAAACGTGAATCTCTGTCAATAAATAAATGAGTAATTGAATTGATGTCCCTTCCCCCCCCGCCCCCCCCCCCCACAAAACTTCTGAGATGAAAAAAAAAACACCTGTTATCAATTGGACAGATGCACACAGTGAAGCCAGGGATGGCCTGAAACGCAAAGCAGCTGAGCAGCTTTTAGAAGAAAACAGAGTAGTAACAACTTCTGTACCTACACTCACCACTCTGAGATCCTGTCTGGGTCACCCAAGGCTTGTAAATAACCACTGGGTCGGTTCTGATGTCGAGTGATTTGTTGTCAGTTCTCTCATGGTTCTCCGGTCAGTTCTCCGGTGCCAGGATCTGCCACAGGGCATTCTGACCACGGGCATCATGTTTCTACGCTGCCACCCGCATTTAACAGGCAATGGGACTGCCCAGCATGTGCAAGGCAGCACCTCTTTCACACCACCAGAATGTTTAAGGCTGTTGGGATTGTTGTTAGCGTCCCATTAACACTGAGGCTAGAGATACCCTTAGGATTGACATTACTATTAGCATTACTTTGATGGTGCCCTATCTGGGTCATTTCCAGGGGATGTCAGGAGTAAGGCACAGTGTCAGGAGAAAAAGAACAGACTCTGTTACTTTATAAACGTGATAATAGAGAGAGTTCACTGGAAAATATACAACTCTTAAATAATACAAAGCATGCTTCTGATTGGATGCAGGCATCATCTGGGCTCTGATTAATATTACTCTTAAGGTAAAGATTATTGTTACCATAATGATTTTTTTTTTTTGGATTATGATCAGGGTTAAGGTTCCTTTTGCTACAAACTTCTAGCATCATTTTTTTTTTGTTACATTTGGAGTTAGGGACGATTTTAGAATCAGGGTAAGGGTTAGGATTAGAGTTACATTGCGGGTTAATGCTGTTATCTTTACAGCTCCTGTGGGGGTTGGGGTCTGGTTCAGTTGTTTAAAAATGAAATGAAAAAAGAATAAAAAAAATATATTGAAAGCTTCAGATTTCCTTAATCTTTGTGGAAATCATATAATGTGCAACTCAGATCTACCTCTTCGTGCAGTGACTGCCTGTAAATTTGCTAGAGCCTAATATAATATGGCCTTGTGCTTTCCGCTAACTCACCTTCATTTCATTTTCAGAAATGAAGGTGATGACTGAGCATGAGAGTGATTTTATTCAATAAAAGACAGAAGGGCTTGAGAGGTCAGGGGTGAAGATGGGACTCCTCTTGTCAAGATGAGAGTGGCTCAGAGCTTGTGCTGCTGCCTGGTGCCTGGGACTGGCAGCCTGACTCTAAGTCCCCATCTAAGATGCTCAGCTTCACCTCACTGATGCTGACCTGCTCCTGCATGGTGGTGCTGCTGTTGGGGCGCTCGGGCTGTGCTTGGGATGGGCAGCACTGCAAAGGCGCTGGGTCACAATCCAGGCAGGTGACTGCTGTGTCTGGCAGGCTCAGGTCAGCATCTTCAGCAGAGCCAGGAGATATGAGAGCATGAACGTGGATGAGCCCCTTGTGTCCATCACTGTTACCATGTGGAAGGCTGTCATCCGAATTGCAGCGATTCGTGCTTAATAAGAACTCTCCATTGATGGAAACACACTGCACATCACTACTTGGTTTGGATCTTTGGGGTTGACAAGGGCTCGAATCACCTAGGAAGGCATAGAAACACAAGGGTTAGTGTCAAACGTTTGCAAGTTGAATCATGAAAGAGGTTGTTGATACTTGGTAATAGAGTGGCGGCAGGAAGAAGCAAATAGGCTTCAAGCCTATTTGTCTTGAAAGTGATCCTCATGCAAGTCCAGCTCATGTGTTGTTTCACTGTAATCTGCTTCTTTGGGTCTACCTAGTGGGCAGCAACACTCGAGCTGTTACTGATATCACTGAAAAGAACTGGAGACAATTGTTCTATTCCTAAGAGCTTCAAGGTGCCTAGAAGCACAAATAGAAACCAGCAGTATTTCATCACTTCACCAAAAGGAAGGTCAAACACCTGAGCTGTGAAGAGCAGTTACAGAACCTATGCATAAGATCACACCAGGCATACTTTGTTCTAACAACAGTTATGGCACATAGTCCATTTCCTTCAATATTCCCAAAATGAAATGATGTGGAGCATTACAGGGAAAGAAACACTACACACAGACACTATGACCCTGATTATACTCAAGCAGCAGACTTAAAACAAGTCAGAGTTTTAGATTCCAGGATATTTCAGGACCTATCATGTGTGAAATTCAGTTACACAACAGTGCCTAGGTGCCTGCGTTTCAAGCAACTTTCAGATCACAGCCATGTAAAATAAAAACAAATTCAGTGCAGAAATAGCAAGCCTGTACCTTAATACTCATGAGATTATCCATTTTTTACAGCACTCTGACTAAGTTCTAAAACTTGCTCATCCCAGTTCACTTCAACAAGTTCCACCAGTTCAAGCAATGCAGTTCTGAGATCCTGTGTATGTCAGGCAGATAGAATTGAACAGTGCAGAAATAATCTCTGACAGCTTTAGGAGCTCCGTTCTGCTTACAAACTCTCAGTCCAAAACTATTCTCAGTTTTAAGGAAATGAACACCTGAAGCAGTTGGATCATCTGCCATTTGCTGCATTCTGCTTCTTGGCATCATGATTAGCACAAAGGGTTTTCTGCTGTCCTGCAGAGATGGACGAAGTCCTGCTTACAAATGGACCATGTTCCAGTGTACAGCAGAGTTTGTACCAGACTAACAAGCCACGTCATTCAATTCATTTGCTCAGGTTGTTATGCACTCAGAAAGGAAACAGAACTAACTGTTGAATTCTGAAGGTAATCTGTGGGGTCCTGTAGAGAGTTTTTTTTACAGCTAGTTAGCTGAGAAGGGTCGTAAACACGGTGCGGTTAATCAAGCAGCCATAACACCTGCAAGGACAGTGAGAACATCAGGATGCCCTGTGATGGTAAGAAACTAGCCATGGTTCTGGGAACTCAGCAAGGGAGTATCTTTCAGGATGATAACAACAAGCTGTTAAGATACTCGGGGATGGTATGTAATTGGGAACCAATGATGAGCTCCACTTTTGCAATATGTATGAGCTAATTATCCGTATTATAAATGTACATGCAGCCAAGGAATAAATGAGATTAGCTGATCATATGTCAATGACAGGTGTGGTCGTCTGCTTTTCTCCTGCCGTTCTGCAACATACATACATCAAATGAGATGAGATGAAAGGTCTTTTCTCATGGTATATTGATGAACAGGGTGAAGATACTGCTAAACAAGTTTCTTCCCAGCAGGGAAGAAATGAGGATTTTGGAGCGCCTCTAGATAAGGTAGCTGGAGCCATAGAGAAGGCTGGAGTACCAGAGTACATGAGGGAAATAATGCTAAAACATTGTGCACTTCAGAATTGTAATGCTACAGCTCGTGGCATTCTAAGTACTTTGAGGAGTAACTGGACAATAGAGGAGGCGTTACACAGATTATCAAGCGTTCCCACAGGGGCTCAGGCTTTCATAGTTGAGGCTATTAAAGAGCTAGGGGCAGGATTAAAGGCACAGGCTGAGGCTTCTCAGAATCAAGTGTCAGCAGCTCTTGCACCCTTACAAGCATCTGCGGTAACCAGTGCAGGCCCAAGCACCTCTGTTAAATGTTTCCGGTGCGGCGTTAAGGGACATTTGCGACGGAATTGCCAAGCTGTCGGTGTGTGGTGCCAGAACTGCCGCTCGGACAACCACAACACCGTCACCTGCCGTCACCGGTCGGGAAACCTCCAGCCCAGCGGGAGAAAGAACAGCGGCCGCGCTCCGACACAACCAGCCGTTCCCAGCCAGCGGCCGCCTGCCGCCCCCCCCATGTCGCTGGCCGCGTTGTCGGCCTCTACGGCCCCCCCACCCTTCAGTCCGCCTACGTTGCTCGTCGCGCCCCTGCCCTCTGCTGCCCCCCACATCGTTCTCTGCGCCTCGCCGTGCCGCCCCCCCCTCGTCGTGTGTGGCTGCGTCTGTGCAGCCCGCGTGTAACGTGGTTAAAGACACGGACGGACCGAAACCAGGGGATCGTTGTGAACCCGGTCCTGTAGATCCAGAAAGAGAATCGGACGCATTTCCTCCTGATGATACTTTGAAGGGAGCAGGAACGACAAATTTCCCTACAGCGTACTGTGATGTCTTAGAGCAGTGCAGAAAAGAAACAATATTAAGGGGTGATGCTGACACATTGCAAGCCTTTCCTATGTTGTATCAGCCGAATCAGGTCCCCCGTTGGGAATCCCTGCCTTATGAGGCAGAGAAGGAGCTAAGGGAGTCAGCGAGAACATACGGAGTTCAGTCAGCCTTTACATACAATCTTTTGGTTGCAAACAGTGACAGTTACGCTATGACCCTTCACGACTGGAAAATTGTGTTAAGAATGATCCTCTCTCTTATGCAATACACCATGTTTATGACTGAATACCAGCTACATAATTTGACTGATATCTTTTTGCCTCAAATTGGGACAAATCTATGTGGCACAGCACCTCTTCAACTGTGTCAGACAGATGTCACTCACGTTCCTGAATTTGGCCGTCTAAAATATGCACATGTAACAATAGATACTCATTCTTCTTATGTATTTGCCACAACACATACAGGTGAACGCAGTCATGACACCCATAAACACTGGTTATCTGCTTATGCTGCTATAGGAATTCCACATACTACAAAAACAGATAATGGGCCTGCATATACCTCTAAGGCCACTCGAACTTTCCTCCAAGAAGGGGGTGTTAAACATACTACAGCCATTGCTCATTCTCCCACTGGACAAGCTATCACTGAGCACATTTATCAAACATTGAAATCCATTCTTCTTATTATTAAACAAAAAAGGGGGAATATGGGAGACACGCTACAAGAAATATTATGCAAGGTTTTGCTTGTTTTGTTTGTGCTGAATTTTTTGAATTGTGTTCATAGAGATACAGCTTATGTGGATCGTCATTTTGAGGCTTCCGCAGTGCTCAAGGAACAGCCTATGGTTAATGTTTGGAATATGGCCACAGGACTTTGGGACTGTTCCCTACCACTGACAACTTGGGGTTGTGAATATGCTCGTATTTCCACAGGGACTGGCCCTATGTGGGTTCCAGCATGATATCTTCGGTCTCATCTGAAGGCAGAAAATAGCATCCAGCCTTCATAGTAATTGTAATTGTGTGTTTCTTACTTAGTGATATTGCTTTGTAACTTGCTGTGTTATAGATAATATTAGTAATAGTTTGACATAGTGTGTGATTTTCTGTTTTACCAATGCAGTCTCAAGATTTAGAGTTTAAGGCATTAGCTAGGATGTTGTGTGCTTCTTCTATTTCAGTAATAGATCAGATGTATATTAAAAAGGATTTGATCTAATCAATACTGGAATCTACAGGAATAGTTCTTTTAATGTTTTAGTACTGTTTGGTTATGATGTTATTAGCCTATTAGTTAGCTTTTCTTAATTTGCAAAGACAAAACCTGGAAAGGAATCCCAGACAAAGAGATGACCCTGTATCATAGAATAGATACCTCTCTTACATCCAACTAATTGGGATCTGAAAATATAACCATGCATCATTTTAGACAAAAGTGCACGCTAATAGAACTAAATTTGATAGTTTATTCTGTTTTCCAAGCAGGTGTTCCACTTGGGCTCTATATCACGCACTGGCCATGCGGATATGGTGTACAACTGGAAGAGACCCTGAATGCAGGAGAGAATCTGTGATGGGTGAGAGAGGAAATGTGCACCTTGAAGCAGGGGACGCCCTGCTGGCACTACCTGTCGCATCCACCACCAACGTGAATTGCTGTTTCTCAAGGGTCAATAAGTAATAATGCCCCTAGTGATACTTTAGTACATTTGTCCTCTAAAATTGGTTCTATTTGACATGCTACTTCATAAAATTGCATGATCATTAATCAATTATTAGCCCGGATAACTCAGTCGGTAGAGCATTGTTATGAGCATCCTAAAAGCATTTATTGCACAAATTTTAGTGGTCATTAAAATCAATATATCAGAGTATATGAAAATTGAAGACTTTTCCTGATCAGTTACAGATTAACACAATGGGACCCTCACGGATTTATTTTCAGGTTGCAGAAACTTAGGTTGCAGTACAAACATGTTTGTTCTTTTTAGTGGGTTTAAGAGTAATGTTGTTATGTTGTATTTGACTTGTCTCTTTTTTCACTTTTAGAGTATTGTCAATCGAGGTCTTGATTGAGTTATAATAGTTATGTTATTAATTTAAGTAGTGTTGCTATTCTATAGGCAGTATTGTAATAAGAATTCTACGGAGCGTCCGTCATGGATCCAGATGAGAAGTTCACAGAAGAGCAGCTACGAAGCAGGATAAAACTACATGAGAACTGATTGAACAAATGAACTGAACTGCTTGTTAAATATGATTAATCGGTCGTTAAATCAAACCCTTTTTCAGCCTAAAAGAAAACGGGGGAAATGTAGAGAGTGTTTTTTACAGCTAGTTAGCTGAGAAGGGTCGTAAACACGGTGCAGCTAAGCAAGCAGCCATAACACCTGCAAGGACAGCAAGAACAACAGGATGCCCTGGGATGGTGAGAAACTAGCCATGGTTCTGGGAACTCAGCAAGGGAGTAGCTTTCAGTTGATAACAACAAGCTGTTAAGATACTCGGGGATGGTATGTAATTGGGAACCAATGATGAGCTCCACTTTTGCAATATGTATGAGCTAATTATCCGTATTATAAAGGTACACGCAGCCAAGGAATAAATGAGATTCGCTGATCATATGTCAATGACAGGTGTGGTCGTCTGCTTTTCTCCCGCCGTTCTGCAACAAACATCTATATACAAATTTAAGAACACAACGGAGTAACTGTTACTGTTTATTAACAACCAGTTTTAATAATACGATAAAAGTATGTCCTGAGAAAGGGGAACAAACATGCTTCTTCAAGGTTTTTTAGCTGTTCTGGATCTCAGCCGTTGCTTGATGATCAGATGATCACTTTCCTTCTTTTGTTCCTCAGATTCCTGAAGAAAACATTTCAAAAGTTACTCATCTTTTCACACAAGACTGACAAGCTCTTCTTGACCCACGCAATCATATTTCTTCCCCTAAATGGATTTCAGAATGGAATTTGATTATTATATTTTATTCAGAAAACTATGGGATACCAAGATCATTTTAATGCAGCTTAATCACAAGGAACAAATATGGAGAATGTACAAAATCCTGTTTATCTTAAAAAAGCACACACATCTGAGGAAAGTCTGAAGGCAGCTTTCATTTTGAAATACTTGTTTTCAAAAGAGTATTATAATACTTGTTTTGTGAAACATGAAGCGTTCAGAAAACATTTTTAGCCTCAATCCCTGTAGCTACGACTTGCCCAGAATTTCAGTTCTTGGTTCAGTTCCATGTTCTCAGAACTACAGTGAGAAAAGAAATTCTCATCTTCTTCATCCTCTAACAAAAAAAAAATAACATTTTGGTTTCTGCCCCTATCATTCGTCAAATCATCAAAAAATTCAGAGGGATATTACAGTATGGGCAAATGATCACTATGCTGAACAGAAAAAGGACTCTAATATAATTAAAAGATGCAGTTCCAACAGAGCAAGAATGTTCTTAGCACAATAGCTGCCGACAGAGTCATGAAACTGGCACATCAGATCCTTTGCAAGTTGGCTTAGACAGGAGATCATAGTTTAAGCATACCTAAAAAGCTGTCTAAGTTGTGCTCTAGAAAAGCGTGTAGTAGAATAATCCCACTCCAACACATTGAGATTATCTATGATTCCAAATTAGAAGACATCTCCGTGATTGCTACATCACCTACTTAGTAAACTGTAAGCCAGCCAAACACAGAGATCTTTGAGGACAAAATAAAACAGAACAGCAGGAAGACCAACAAGAATGACTTGGTAGAATAAAGAAATACCTCAGTACTTTCAACCTCCCCCTGCAAATAGATGAAACCTCCAGTCTGTTTGGACTCCTTAGTAGTTTATTTTAAGCCAAGACTACAGTATAATCGCTTACCGAAGAAGCAGGTATATCTAGAGGGCCAGAAACGACAGTTGAATACAGCTTCCTTTTGCATCGTTTTGGCTTGGTCTCTCCTTCTTCGAGATTTTCAGGTTCGTTTGATTTAGGAGAACTTACTGCTGACATCAGCTTCTTGGCTAGAAGAAATTTGTTTAGATACATAAACCAATCAACTTACTGGTTTTGTGAGTCTTTAAATCAATGAATGCAAAAAAAGCTTTGTAACAAACTTGGTTTATAATTGACACGTAAAATTTAAGTGAAAATACTCAGAAATTGTATTTGTTCATCGAGGTTCTTTATTGCTTCTATAGCTGAAACAGTTTATAGCTTCAGGTACGGCAACTTAAAGCACGCATTAAAATGGAGTATGAAAGACAATCATGGCTCAGAAGTCGCTGGAAGTCAGAAACTTCAGCAGGAGTTAAACAACAGGCCTAACTTTCGTGCTGACAGAAGCACAAGACAGAACCAACTTTCTCTGTATACTTGTAGGTTTTCACAAATGTAATAATGAATCTCTGAAGAGACGAATAAATGCATTTACTTCATAAATCAAAGGACAAGACAACTTAACATGGCAGACAAGTTCTCTAAGAACACATACATTAATAGCCTACAGCAGAAACAAGCCATTCTACAATGTCTAGAAAACATGGAATAAAACTTATTCTACACCAACCTTTAGAGTGTATAATAGAAGGAGAGCTTTGAATAAAATCTCCAACTTTTTGCAGTGTTTCATCCTTCTTTTTAGTCAGTCTTGAAGCATGTACTCGCTTTCTTAGGAAGTAGTCTTTTCCGGATTTCTGTTCAACAGAGATGTGAACATGTGAAACAAGAGCATTGTTTAAACTTCATTTTAGTTCAACGTTATTTTAAGTTGACATTTTGAGCTTTACTACTGACACCTCTGTTCATTATGCTGATGATACCACAACGGCAAGTAATGTAGACAATTTTATACCCTTTAGGGAGTTGTCAAAATCTCAGCTATTTCAAGGCATACGTTTCTTAAAGTTTCTTAATAAGGCAGTAGTTTCTTTAAAAGTAGCTCCCAAGCTGTGGAGTTGTTTCTTACATAAGCTGTTCTAATTACATAAAATAAACAAGCATACAAAACAGAAGACAACAGATGGGAAAAATCTACTACTCATACTCTGACCATGCCAAGGATACTGCTATCACATGTGAACATCTGTTTTTAATAACTGCCATGCATATTAATGATATGAACCTTAGTTTAATACAAGGGCTTCACTTACAAAAGCACACGATAATACACTAAAGCTTCTCTTCCCAACTATTCAGTGTGCAATATCCTTCCCTCCAAATCATTACACAGTACAGCCATTACACGCTCTGGGGACAGACTGACTTGCCCTTTGGTTAGCTTATGGAATTTAATAGGAAGAGCTCATAAGCATGTAAGATTCCCATTCAGGTATACACATAAGGATAAGACACTGCTTCTTTCGTGTGAACACACAATTACAGGAAGTCCCAAGCTAGCTTCAAAACTAGAACAAAAACCAACCATTTTCTCGTCACTTGCAGAGGGTGAATTAAAAGCCATGACAGATTTTGTATTTTTTGTGTTCTCACTTTTCACCAAATCCTGGGAAAATAAGACACGTTTCAGCCATGATTCTTTTGGAAAGAACAATTGATGTCACAAAAGTGAACACTTTAAACACTTTTGCTAATAGTAGGAAAGTATTTGCTAGTGGTAACTATTCCACTGTAAATCAGATAATAAATAAGCATTCAATTATAAAAACAGGACATTAAGATATCAGTATTGGACATCTCATGATGTCTAAAAAGCTGTACAGGTTTCAAAGAAAATATACAATGGAGTTTAGAGAAATTCCCTTCTCTTAAACCATTATCACTGAGCTTGGCTATTAGTTTTGTTCATTAAAGCAGTTCATTGATTAAATTCTAAAACTACTTTACTGAGGTAGAAATAGCATTTTTATAATGCTTGAATGAGAATGGTAAAAAGGCACCAGATATTTTGTTTTCTGTTGGGTCTAGGTCATACCTCATCCATGTCATCACTTCTTTTCTTTTTTGCCTTAGGCATTTTCACTCCTAAAGGTATCATGCTGCCGTGCTGCTTTATCTCCATCTTATCAGTTTGCAGAGGTGTCAGTGGGATTTCCAGCTCCGGTTTTGGGAACCGACTAGTTTTGCCATTTTCTGCGGACACTCCAGAAGAGTCGAGGACAGTTTCCAAATGCTCCTGATAGCACAGAAGAATTTTAAGTGCAAGTGTTAAGGTAGCCATGAGATTAAAAAGCTATAAAGCATCTGGAAAAGGATATGCAAGCATTCGATTTTCCTGCTGTAAGAACACTTGTAACAGAAGGAGTCTATTTCAGTTACAGCAGAGTTTTACCCTTCTTTCCTAGAACTTGTTACATTTAAAATTATTTCCAATCTATGATCACAAAAAAAGTTCAAAAAGACAAAAATAACCAACAAGTACTCTTCACTGAATATGTAGTTAAAGGACTATATGCTAAGAAAAATGATTCTAGCTCCAGTATCTCCTAGGAAAACAGAAGAACAAAAAGGGGTTAACAAGATGTTAAGTACTGACTTTCTATAAATATAATCGTACCTTTTCATTTACAGAGTCATTCCTTCTACTTTGTCTTTCTTCAAGTAAAGGTATTTCTGGCAAACACTGAGGGCTACTATGGTTAATGCGTTGTTTTAATTCCTTTATAAAGTCATCTTTGTCAGCCAGTTCTTTTCTTAACTCTTCTATCACAGTTGCATTATCCTAATAAACAGTAAAAACTGCTGAGTTGTGGGATTGGCAAAAGGAATTAACACACACAAGCAGTATTGCAATTACTTAGTAGCATCAGTTTTAGAATTGCAGGCTACAACACTTAACTATTCAAGAACAGTAACATTTCACGGGTTTGTACGGTCACTGTTACAAGTGCAGTAGTCACAGAATTGCCTGGGAAGTTGTAATACAATATATTTTGATTCTTCTATTTTACTTATGTGCTTCAGCCTTCATCTCCCTTAAGATATAATAACCCGAGCTTTTATTTGTTCCCAAACCCTCGGTACTGTGAGAAAGTTGGCAGTTGTAGGGGAAGTTTTGCTATGAGAATATCTTTCTTCTCAGAGAAAGTGAATCCAAACATTCTCAAAAGAGCACAACTCATTTAGTCTTCTGTTTAGCTTCTGAAATTCTATGCTACGGCTTAGATTGGCTATCCTGATTAAAAGCTGGATGTTGAAATAAGAAATGCAACTTCCAGAGATCATCCCCCCTCTGCTTTTTGATGCTTCCCTTAATCTCTCTCCACGTCCCCTTCTGTCTTTTCATGCCATTGTAGATACTACCTCAGAGAAAGCAAAGAAAGTAAGAAACCTGAGACAGAACTACTGAGTATTGAGCCTAGCTTGGGATCCGGAAATGCTGTGAATTATCGGAAAAAGCTACAGATGTCCAGTCTGACTGTAGGATCATAAGCATCAAACTGACATCTGCTTATCTGAACTACTGAAAAAATTGAAATTTTAGTAATTAACAGAAATTCTGTTTCTGAAGAACAAAAATAAAAGCTGGTGCTTTTTTTGGTTAGTTGCACATGATGTCAATACGACAGTGTTCAAGAACAGAAGCACACCCAGAATACAAAGAGCAGGTACAGGAGTCTTACAGAATTTATGGGTAGCTAATCAGGTAGGAGGAAAGGAGAGCTGACCTTGCTTGAATCCTTTAAGGCAGATTGTCTCAGTTCTGCTATTTCTGTCTCTTTTTGTATGGCATTAGAAGCCAAAGTTTTGAGCTGTTCTTCCAAAGCTTCAACTCACTGATCTCTCTCCTCACGCCACTTTTGAAGATTATGGTCCTTTTCCTCCAGCTCCTATATTTCATGATGAAAGAAAAGCATACACAGTAAAAACAAGCAGAATTTTTAAGACAGCCTAGAATTAATAAGTTTTTCATATAGCATAAATAAGGACTCAAGCTGATAAAAAGAGTTTATGGTAAGACATTTCAATTAACATATCGTGATGTCACTCAACAAGATCAGGTTACATGCATGTATTACATATGTATTTACTATGCAGATTATTGTATTTAAAGCAATCTGCCAGTGCTCTGTAGTGACTAATTATTTGAATATCTTTCATGGTCTACCGCTAATTTCAGTTGGCCACTTTCATTTTGCTCCAATTTTTTTTTTTTTTTTGACCTTTTTCCTGTTGCTTGGAAAACCTGCATCATTCATTTCATAAAAATTAAGAGCAAGAAAAATACCTGTTTAAGTTGTTGGATAGTATAGTCTTTATAATCCAGCTCATCCTTAAACTGGTTATTAATCCTTTCAAGTTCTTCCACCTTGTTCCTGAGGGATTCCTCCACAGAACACATCGTGGACACCTGTAATGTAAGCACAGCTCACGGTTAATTAAAAGACTTCTGTAATCCAACCTGGCCAAATACTTCTTTGTTAAATAAAGAGGAATTCACAAACAAGTGCTGAGTAGGAAAACGACAGCAAGTGCAAGGTTACCAAGGAAGACGTGAATTCATTTTTAAGCTTCAATTTTCCACCCCAAGCACACCCAATAAACTTTCAAACTAAGTACCTGCAAAATGGGTTTTAAAATATCTACTTGTTTAATAATTAAATTTTAACTATTAACATCACTGAAGCTGAAATTGAAGAAAAAAATATACATGCTTATATTAAAGAGCCTCTGGAAATTAGTCTATTTCTCTTCAAGTAAATAGCATTCTTCTTCCCAGTTATCAGCGTTTTTTCACAAGACTTAGGTTTTAGGCTTTGGAGTTACCACGGATACCAATGGCAAGTCACCAGTAACGTAGAGATAATAACAAGTCCCCTCCAGAGGCAGATTAGCTATTCTCTTCACAAACCTTATTCCAGACTACCAACCAACTTTACTTTCCTCTGTTCATTATCTATGCGAAACCATGTTTTAACTTCTGGTCCCCTCTAGAGCTTCAATGGCAACTTTACCTAAGATTTGCTGCTAGCCACACTAGTGTGAAATTTCCAGCTTCATAGTTAAAGTTTGAGAAGTTTTAACAGCAGAAAGCCAAGCATAATCTTACAGAAAAAAATATCTCAGTTGACTACAAACCTCGCTTTGTACTTGCTGAATTTGTTTCTCGGCATCAGAATGTTTGTCTTTTAGATCTGCATACTATTCTTCTTTCCTCTGCAAATCTTTTTTCAAATTCAGTACAAGGGCAGAACTCTCAGAAAGAATATTTTCTAGCCTTATGTTAAAAATAAAGAGACAAAGAACATTACTGTTACACATCTAATGGAAACAGCAATTACAGCTTAATCCATGCCCTGCCTGTTGGTTTCTATTTGTAAATAGACTCTTAAATCTATCTAGACCAGTGACAAGATTTAAACAATTACTTTTGAATTTCAGCTTGCTTCTCATAATCAGATGCTGAAGCAATAAATTATTCAGATGCTATTCTGAGGGATATACAACAAAACCACCAGAAATCCCCATATTATTCTTCATTTCCTTGCACACTCCTGTTTTCCCTTGGAACGCAAGTAGCATACCAAAGCATCCTAAAGTAGTAGTTTGGCCATTGATAAGCATGCAGATGCATTAAGTCGAAGGGATGTTCCCATTAACTATTTTTAACTCTAGTTCATTCTCAAAGGGCTCTAAGTTAACTCAGTGGTTACTTACGATTCCATACGTTGCACTTTCTCCATTTCACTCTTTTCCTTTTCCCGAAGAGAATGTTTCATCTGCTCCAAGCTGTTTTTCAGCCGCATAACTTCTTGAATCAGATTTGCTTCATTGCTACTTAACTCTTCAAACTTTTTGTCTGCATTTGCAGACTTCTCCTGCAGAGTTGCTGTAACTGTCTCCAGATTAACAATAATAGATTCAGATTAATAGATTAAGAAACATGGGAACGAGATAGATAATTCACAGCTATATTCTTTCTATCTTCCGTGCTTCAGCAATCCCTATAAGGCAGCCAGGAATCACTCCATCTACATCTAAATGGTAGATAAAAAGTTCTCTAAGAAATTTCATTCCAACTCACAGTCCTCTTACTTTAAAAAGAAAGATAAAACTCTGGACAAGTTGATCACTTAAGTGTTGGTATCTGTCTCTCTTATTCAGTTGATCTCTAAACAAAATATGAGGATTCCTACTTCTGTCCACACTTACTCTTTTGCATATAAAGTTCACTCATAAAGTTGTACAAATTTGCAGATTCAAGTTTCCATAAATATTCCATTAGCTTGGGGCTGTTTTTTTCTTTAACTGGTGAGCAATTAGCTAAAATCACATGCATTTTCTTTCTATCAAAAGCGACTTCTGCTGTATTTCATCATTGATTTAGAATCCAGTTATGTCCATTCCATAATATCCATACTTTAAGTATTAGAAAAATAAATATAAGTCAAGACTTACTAGGGATTGTGTCACCACAACAATATATTCCATGGTGATTCTTGTACAGTCCTTTTATTACTACAACTACAGAAATGCATAATTTTATAGCGCCCACGTGCAGCCTGCATTACATACAGATTCACATGTACTGCATGGAAACAGCCTCTTAACTCATCTAAGGAGTTTTATATACAGCCCTCAACTGATTTAAAAGTCATACTGAAGAAACAGCAGTGGCATATTCCACCCCAAACCAGGTTTTGGGTTTTGACTGCTGCTCCCAGCAACACTAGTGAGGGGAATATGATTTATAAGTAATCTAAACATTTTATGCTGAAAACAACAAGCAAGCACTAAAGCAAGATAAATAAGACTAGGGAGAAGATGTGTAATGTTCAGTCTAGAAGCTCCTTACACAGGAAGTAGGGAAAAAGCATTATTACAGAGCATAGGAAACGAGACTTAAAGCTCAGAGAATGGTGTAAATACCATGAACTTGAAGCTGAGATAACCTAGCATCTCCTAAAACACTTTTGCTCGTGCTACTTATATAACTAATTCTACAAAAGAACCAGCACTACATACCTGTGCTCATTGTTCTACTGTGTATATTTAACATAGCGAAAGGATATATATTAAGCGGTTTTTGAAATTGGACGCTATTAATACTCACAAATAGAAGAAAATTTTAACATGATTGAATACTCAGTACTTCTTAACAGAAAACTTCATGCTGACATTGTGACTATCAGCTACCCATTTTAATTCCTATGTGGAGCATTGCTGTCATTAATTTTTAAATGAGAGCTTTGGTCATATGATTAGAACAAACCCACTACTATTTGGAGTATGGAGGAGTCCACATCCCTCCCTCAGTCTCTGGTAAGATGCTTATATGTGATGCCATTCAGTGGTCACATTAGGATTCAATATTTATGCCAAATAAAGGCAGCAGGGACAAATCATCCAAGAACAGCATCTCATCCAAAGAAGGCCTTGACTTTCTCCCTTGCACATATTTTGCAAGAGGAATACAAGAAAGGAAGGGAATACAGCTAAGTTTTAGATTTTTCCCTTCTACATTGTATATGCCTTCCGTAATTCTAGGAACACTGATGCTCAGCTGTGCCCAGAAGTGAAGTTAAATGCATCAGAGCTTATCCAAACCATTTTGCTCAAATATTGCCCATGAGCCAGCAATTAGCAGGTCGTCAACAATTTTGATAGTTGCTTCAGGAAAAACAAAACAAACAAACAAAAAAAAGCACTTGAGCAGCTGATGCTACTCAGAAGATCAGCAACAGCAGTTGAAACAATCCTAAAGAAACTGCTTTAAAACTATTACCAAATCTGCAAGTGCATCAACAGACGAGGAAAAAGCAGCAAAAAGTAAAAAAATAGTGCAAAAAACTTTTATTCTTAAGCATTCAAAAATGAACAGCATAGGACCTTCTGAAAAAGGGATATTTACATAACAGTTACTTCTATTTACAGTTTAACACAGTGGCTTTTCTCCTTATACCATAAGGTACGTGCTTCACAGCCTTTTGCTTCCTATCCGGAATAGGAAGCAATTTATTGTTTTGGAAGACACCCTGTTCAACGATGGAAGAAACTGTACCTTTCTTTGGAGGTGGCTCTTCCACAGTAGGCTTATCTTCATCAGTACTGCGCTTTCTTCCCACTTCCAACTCAGTTTTCTCTTGTTTCAGTGCTTTAACTGAAAGCACTGAAAATTGGCTGCTTTCAGTTCCTTTATTAGTGTTCTCTTCTGCCGGTTCTGCTTTAATGGTAGTTAAATGGTAGGCAGTCTTTTCCTGTATTGATATAAGATCAGTTACATTGAAGCTTAACAAAAGGAGCACTTAAGTCTCAGTAATCTTCTGTAGGCAAATATTTACACAAAACCATACAGCTAAAATATTTACCCGGTGACTCTATAGACATCAGTTACAAATCTCAATAGCAGACAGAACAAGTACACCTTCAGATAATGACAAGTGCAATACTCGGTAGAGTATACAAGGGAAAGCAAGAGCCTAGCAGGTTACAAAGTAAAAGACTTGCACACAATCAAGAGTTTACCAGTTTATCAAAGAATTTCCTGTTTCCAAGAAGTCAACAAAATTACAAACATGGTCAAAGAGCAAACGGTCAGCTCTCATAAAAGTTCATCACATCACACTTCTGCTAAGCTGCTAAAATCACTTTCATCATGACAGATATAATCCAACCTTAAAGCTTAGTCAGCTCTGTCACGCATATTTTAGATTGTGTCCTTGACCACAAGTGAAGCTTCCTTACTTACAAGATGACGATTGTTAAGCCATGCTGGCACTGCCAAGGACTGATTATTCATCTTTAGTAACTTATGAAAAGAAAAGCCTCAGAAGTGTTCAGGCCACACAATCTCACAGATAGAGTTGGAGCCTTGTTCTTGGAAGAAGTAATAGGTGAGGACATGACTACTCATCACAGTCAGCTTTAATACCATGGAAATACTAATTTGCAGTGATGCAGACAGTCAAAGACTAAGAAGGGTCAAGTTGCTAAGCTTACAAGGTTAGAGATCTGAGTGACAGAATTAACTATAACTGTTTTCAGAGCTACTTCAGGCTACCAAACATCAAAAAATGAACAAAAACCACCAGAAGTGGTATGCACACATACTTAATCAAGCTAGTCTTCACATATTCAGTAGCTCGCGGTACATTAGTCAGGATAAAGTTTTATGGACTGCATAGAACGTGGAGATATCCTGACCATTCATACTCGTACTTCCAACTCTACTCAACATACTTTTACTGTTGCTCTTCCTCTGATGTAGGAGTGTGAGGCAGGAGTTAGTGGAACACACTGATATTTTTGTTGTTTGTGTTAACAACAACTACCTTCAGATAAATTTGAATTGTTTACAATTTCAAGCGAGTACCAGCTACATACAGAAAATCAGTTTTCCAAAAATGTGTTGATTACAAGCATAGAATTAGTGTTTTCCTTTTTTTGTATAAGGATACGGAGATGTGTAAAACTCACATAATCTTTTACTTTTTCTTCTAAATGAGATTTTAAGTCTTGTAGCTCTGTAATAATGTCATCTTTCTGCACCACGATGTCCATTAGCTCTAGAATCCTTTCATTTTGTGCATTCATTTTCTTGGAAATAAAAAATAAAAACAATTCAGTCATCAGTTTCTAATGTAGTGTTAAGTAGCTGAATTACACAATGCATTAAAGGGAAATTCAGTTAAGCTAAGCTCGGTAAGAAATCTATTAATGGAGCCTACTGGAATAGCATTTTAAGCTACCACAAGTTGGTATTAAAACAATTTTACACAACATCTTCTTGATAAAGTTACCTCAGTTGCTTCTTTAAGTTGCTCAACAGACTCATCCAATTTAATCATCTGCATTTCAAAGTCTGTAACACACAGAAAAGGTTGTGTTACATAAGTAGCCAATAGATAGTTTATTAAGTAATCAATTTTTTCAGATATTCTAATGTTTAGGTAGCTTTTGAACAGATTAATTTGCATGTGGTCTTCACTTATTGGGAGTGATTCAAAAGTTTTCTATATTTCTTGGAACGAAAACATTGCATCAACAAGACATAAAGAAGAGTAGAGATTACAATATAAAAGTAAAAATCAAGATATAGACATTTAACCCCATACTTACGAAAGCGTAAAGCTGCTAGTTGCAGTTTAAAGGAGAGGGGGAAAAAAAGAAAAGAAATAACCAAAAACCGTGGAATTGCTGAACCTGAATATACACAAGGAACAA
This sequence comes from Coturnix japonica, assembly GCF_054131305.1. Classification (NCBI taxonomy): domain Eukaryota; kingdom Metazoa; phylum Chordata; class Aves; order Galliformes; family Phasianidae; genus Coturnix; species Coturnix japonica. The sequence goes on from NC_140672.1 coordinate 26,887,521, forward strand.
ACTATCACTTATCTACAGGCTATGGTTCCAAAGGTAGAACATCTCCTCTAATTCCTACTCAAACTGGTTATTTCTCTTTTAGATTAATGAACTATTTCTGTCTTCTACCTTTCACATCGCATAACTCACCTTTGTTCTTCTGCATCAGCTCTTCTTCAGTTTTAAGTAGTTTGGTGTTTTTCTCTGTTAGCTCTTCTTTGGTCTCCATCAGTTCAAAGTTAGTTTTCTCCAGCTGTTTTTCAAACCAGCCAGTATCTTCCTTCGGGTCCCCCAGGGATACAATGGAACTATGTGCTGCCTCAGCTTGCTCTTTAATATCCATGACATCATAATGCACAGAATCAAGAATGCCTCAGGATCAACATAAGTTTCAGGCACTATGCTATGTTCTCCACCCTGAAACGTAATTTATAATCAGTTAAAACTGGTGAATAGCTGACTACATAATAGCTGTTATTTCTACACATAGTCTGGATAGCCACTATGAAGACAGCCATACAAGAAGTTTTTAATTTCAGCTTCAAAACCCACCTCACAAATTCACATACAACACGACAGTGATTCGTATGGGGGGAACACTCCCCCTTTTTTTTTTTTTTTTTTTTTTTTTTTTTAAATATTACCCCAGATTGATCTCCTTCAAATTTAACATACAAGTTCGGACTCCCCTTTTCTTTCTATACAGCGTAAATTTTCATTTTGTATTGCAGAAACAAGGAAAACGCCCAAATTCCCAAAGCTTTCTGAAACTGTTCTTAAGGCTCAGCAACTATTCCTGCTAGATGAAGAATAGATGTATCTTGCTCATCATACAGCAACACAGCATGCACTTCTTTGTAAACAGCCTTGTGTTTCTACAAGATGTGCCCATAACATTTAAATAGTAAAAAGGAAAATATTTAAGAAAAAAAAAAGAAAAATACCAGGGTGTCATGGTTTAATAATTTTGTAATTTTGCTATCAGTATTCCACATCATAACATCATATAAAGCATGAATAATTTTACTGCTCCCGAACACTTGCAGTATATTGATGATATTGTCGTGTGGGGCCATACAGCAGCAGAGATTTTCAAGAAAAGAAAACAGATAATCCAAATTCTTTTGCAAGATGGTTTTGCCATTAAGCGCAGCAAGGTGAAGGGGTCTGCCCAGGAAATCCAGTTCTTAGGTGTAAAATGGCAAGATGGGCATCGACACATCCCAGCAGATGTGATTGAAAAAATCACTGCTATGTCTCCTCCCACCAACAAGACAGAGACCCAATCTTTTCTGGGAGTAGTGGGCTTTTGGAGAATGCATGTCCCAAACTACAGCCACATAGTGAGCCCCCTCTATCAGGTAACACGGAAGAAGAATAATTTCTCATGGGGTCCTGAGCAGCAGCAGGCTTTTGAGCAGAGAAAACAAGAGATAGCCCGTGCCGTGGCCTTGGGGCCAGTACGGACAGGACAGGATGTAAAGAACATCCTCTATACTGCTGCTGGAGAGAAAGGTCCCACTTGGAGTTTGTGGCAAAGAGCTTTAGGAGAAACCCAAGGCCAACCCCCGGGACTTTGGAGTCGAGCATATAAAGGGTCTGAGGACTGCTACACTCCAACTGAGAAGGAGATCTTATCCATGTACGAGGGGGTTCGGGCTGCTTCTGAAGTAGTTGGGACAGAGGTTCAGCTCCTTCTAGCACCTCGCTTGCCTGTGGCCCCCCTGTCACGGACACAGGTAGATTTTTGTTTAAACCGTGACAACTACCCAGAATGCAGCATAAGGGAATTTTTGCCTAGAACTCTGGAGGACTATTTGTAACTCAGAAAGGTCAGAGATAGAAAGTTCACACTGATTTCTGGGTCACCAGCCTCACCGTACATCAGCATTTTTGGTTTTTAAATGATACATAAAGTTCTCAATGGCACTGCTCTAGTCGGTAGTTCTTTCCCTTTCCATGCAGCTTGCTCTGTGCATGGCTTGTGAACCGCTATTCAGGCCAGACAGCTGCAGCCCCAAAGACCTGCCATAAATGTACAAATTCTACCAGGATAATGTCTTGGTAGTGGAGAAACAGGATGCGCAGTCATATGGCTCTCACACATACCTTGTACAACCAGCTTGGCTCTGGACTGGGCATCACCAATGTCACAGGTGTACACGTCACTGTCACTTTTCTCCAAATTTTTTATGCTCATCTGCAGGTCTCGTCCTTTCTGTGCCCTCTTGTATTTCCTGCCAGGCCTGAGCTCAGCAATGCCTTTCCTCCATATGACGAAGGATGCGGCTTTCTCGCTCTGACATGTAAAAAGTGCACTTCCACTTTCTTCGATTTTCACATCTGAAAGTTCCTTGATAAAGTAATTAGGTTTTTCTGGAAGGAAAAAAAAAAAAGGATGAGGGTGTAGGACAAAGGGATTTGTTACCCCAACAAGTCCCAAGCATACAGAGGTGTCCTGAATCTCCTTTGCCCTCATTTCAGAATATCACATAGAGATGCAAAGAGTCTAAGAAGACCACAGAGTCCACCCATTTACATAGGTTTGATAATTCCAGTAGATATCTGGAAAGTTCAATACCATTATATATGCGCTGGTAGGATCTCATCTGATAAACTGCATATAGTTTTGATTACACATATTCAATATAGACTAATTCAGATTGCCATCTTTTCTTGGCTCACTAACACCCAAGATCATAGAATCATAGAATGATCACAGAATCATAGAGTGGCCTGAGTAGAAAAGGACCTCAAAGATCATCTAGTTTCAAACCCCCTCCAAGGGGTCACCAACCACCAGACCAGGCTTCCCAGATCCACATCACACTGGAGAATCATTCAGTTTCCAGATTATTTTAAGGAAAAGATTTTAATCCATCATATTTTCTGAAAACTAAGAATTGATCCTGCTCAAGGAAACAGAAGAGAAAAACATCACCCACAGGCTGCAGATATTTACCTCGACTTCTCTACATGCCATCCCCAGTGTGCTTTTCAACTCACCTTGCACAGTGACCCTGGCTTTTGTTATGGAGTCCTCTGTCTCACAGGGGTACTCCCCACTGTCCTTGGCAGTAGAGTCATGGATGATCAGAATGGCCCCAGTTCCCTCCTGCTGCAAGTCGTACTTCTGGCTTTTTCTGATTGCTTTGCCATCCTTGTACCACCTGATGTTCACATCAGGCTTCGACAGCTCACTGCTCAGGCTGATGTCTTATCCTCCAGCTGTTTTGTAACCTCAGTAGGTTTTTCTGAACGAAAACATGCTTTTTGAGTAACATACACTTATGGTAGGATGCCTCTCTCAAAATACATGCATCTACATGCTGGAGATAAGTTAGAGAGGCACTTGCAACAGACGCCATCCTACAGCCAGCAGTAATCTGCAAAGTACAGACAATAGAATTCCAGGCAGCATTTATTCTCTCTTAAATCTACCCAATTGAGGATGATGAACCATGTCTGAAAACTGCCTCTTTCTTCTCTCCACTCATCACACTGGGAGCCTCGGATGATGCTCTCAGATGCACATGTTCTAGATAGGAATTTGTTGTACAGCTAGATGGTGTGAAGGCCATCCCTTCAGCTTATACTTAGAGGATATTTGCTCCCACACTTCCCTCAACAGATCATTCCTGATTTACTGTTAATGGAACAAGCTGTAGTGAGATGCCCATTTCCAACACTACCCCAGTGCTTTGGGTAGTTCTCACATTTGTGTAAAATGTTTCCTCCTTTTACTTATTTTTAAGAGAAATTCTCAGTGCTTCGAGGTTCAAGTAGAAGGTTGCTATTCACTTTAACCATATTATGAGTTAGCTCTCACGACAATCTTATCAGAAGACAGTTGAAGGAATCAGACCCCAGAATCTCTCCCATCTCATTACCTTTCACAGACAGAGAGGCTTTGGAGGTTAGACCACGGGCAGTAAAAACTGCCAGCGTCAGTAGGAGTCACACTTTTGATAATGAGAGTATATTTCCGACTCACGTTAGAAGCTTTAAATCGCCCACCACTTTCCACTCTGCTTCCAGTCAGTGTCCAGTTGAACTCATCAATGCTTTCATGGGACGGAATGCATTCAAAAGTACAATCTTCTCCCTCCTGGATTTCAGTGTTTTTCAGCCGTTTGGTAATGCCACTATTCAGCTCTGGAAGATAAGAGATAGGTTAGTATGAGGTTTATATGGAGAAAAGGCATTTGTGACTGACATGAGTAGCAGTACTGGTGTTTTAACTCAGGATTTGCAGAACATGGCTGCATTCCTTACTGATGTATTCTCTAAGACATTCTCCACTCAGAATTACCAGAAAGCTATAAAAAAAAAGAGACGTGAATCTCTTGTCTTTGCTCTGGAAGAACTACAATTAGAGCAGCTCAGTCCATGGAGCAGAATGAAGATTCAATGAGCTACAGAGGGAAAATCCTAACAGAGAGGACAACTCTAGGATGCTGCGTGAGAAAAAGGGTTTTGCCTATGACAAGAAATTAAATGTTTCTATTAGCTAATTTGTTACCATCCTAACCCTACTGGTATTCAAACCATTTCTCCCTTTTAGGGATGTTTAGAAAGGAAACATTTCCAGGACATTCTTGATGTGTTTGGTGATTTTCATGGCAAAATGAGATACATTTACATCAAAAGCAATGGGAATTTTCCAGACATCACTGTGCTAAATTGCAGTAATACACTTCTATTGTAGAAACTATTAAGGCTCGTGGGGGAATAGGTGTAAGACATAGTGACCACACTGAATGTGCTTTCAGCACTCCTTTACTTTCCACAGTACTTACCCTGAATGCCGACCTTTGATTTGGCAACATCACTGCCAATATCACAGGTATAGAAACCTGCATCTGACTTCTCGAAGTCATGGATAAGGGGACATAGGGTCTTCCCAGACTGTACCAGCTCATACTTGTTGCCAGAAGTGAGCAGAACACCGTCCTTCTTCCACACGGGTTTGACCTTCTCTTAAGAGACTTCGCATTCCAATTTAATCACACCCCGCTCCTCACCAAAAACATCTTCCAAGGACTTCATGAAGACAGCAGTCTTCTCTGCAATTAAAAAGGCAAAACAGAACAATGTGATACAGAAGTTGAGACATTTCCAGTTGCTTTCAGATTTTTAAAGAGGGATAAATAAATCTTTACCAGCACTGATGACACCAATATAGAACCTATCAGCAGTGAACTATCAGCAGTGAAAGGGAAAATCAGCAGTGAAAGGGAAAATCAGCAGTGAAAGCGAAAATCAGCAGGGAAAGGGAAGAGCAGCAGTGAAAGGGAAGAGCAGCAGTGAAAGGGAAGAGCAAGACTAAAAGGGAAAAGCAGCAGAGGAAGGGAAAAGCAGCAGGAGATAGGAAAATCAGCAGTGGAAGGGAAAAGCAGCAGGGGAATGGAAAAGAAGCAGTGAAAGGGAAAAGCAGCAGTGAAAGGGAAAAGCAAGAGTAAAAAGTAAAAGCAAGAGTAAAAGGTAAAAGCAGTAGTGAAAGGGAAAAGCAAGACTAAGAGGGAAAATCAGCAGTGAAAGGGAAAATCAGCAGTGAAAGGGAAAATCAGCAGTGAAAGGGAAAAGCAGCAGTGAAAGGGAAAAGCAGCAGTGAAAGGGAAGAGCAGCAGTGAAAGGGAAAAGCAGCAGGGAAAGGGAAAAGCAGCAGTGAAAGGGAAGAGAAGCAGTGAAAGGGAAGACCAGCAGTGAAGGGGAAAAGCAGCAGTGAAAGGGAAAAGCAGCAGTGGAAGGGAAAAGCAGCAGTGAAAGGGAAAAGCACCAGTGGAAGGGAAAAGCACCAGTGGAAGGGAAAAGCAGCAGCGAAAGGTAAAAGCAGCAGTGAAAGGAAAAAGCAGCAGTGAAAGGGAAAAGCAAGACTAACAGGGAAAAGCAGCAGTGAAAGGGAAAAGCAGCAGTGAAGGGGAAGAGCAGCAGTGAAAGGGAAAAGCAAGACTAAAATGTAAAAGCAGCAGTGAAAGGGAAAATCAGCAGTGAAAGGGAAAAGCAGCAGTGAAAGGGAAAAGCAGCAGTGAAAGGGAAGAGCAGCAGTGAAAGGGAAAAGCAGCAGGGAAAGGGAAAAGCAGAAGGGAAAGGGAAAAGCAGAAGGGAAAGGGAAAAGCAGCAGGGAAAGGGAAAAGCAGCAGTGAAAGGGAAGAGTTGCAGTGAAAGGGAAAAGCAGATGTGAATGGGAAAATCAGCAGTGAAAGGGAAAAGCAAGACTAAAATGTAAAAGCAGCAGTGAAAGGGAAAAGCAAGACTAAAAGGGAAAAGCAGCAGGGAAAGGGAAAAGCAGCAGTGAAAGGGAAACTCAGCAGTGAAAGGGAAGAGCTGCAGTGAAAGGGAAGAGCTGCAGTGAAAGGGAAAAGCAGCAGTGGAAGGGAAAAGCAGCAGTGAAAGGGAAAAGCAGCAGTGAAAGGGAAAAGCAGCAGTGGAAGGGAAAAGCAGCAGTGAAAGGGAAAAGCACCAGTGGAAGGGAAAAGCACCAGTGGAAGGGAAAAGCAACAGTGTAAGGGAAAAGCAGCAGTGAAAGGGAAAAGCAGCAGCGAAAGGTAAAAGCAGCAGTGAAAGGAAAAAGCAGCAGTGAAAGGGAAAAGCAAGACTAACAGGGAAAAGCAGCAGTGAAAGGGAAAAGCAGCAGTGAAGGGGAAGAGCAGCAGTGAAAGGGAAAAGCAAGACTAAAATGTAAAAGCAGCAGTGAAAGGGAAAATCAGCAGTGAAAGGGAAAATCAGCAGTGAAAGGGAAGAGCAGCAGTGAAAGGGAAGAGCAGCAGGGAAAGGGAAGAGCAGCAGTGAAAGGGAAGAACAGCAGTGAAAGGGAAGAGCAGCAGTGAAAGAGAAGAGCAGCAGTGAAAGAGAAGAGCAGCAGTGAAAGGGAAAAGCAAGACTAACAGGGAAGAGCAGCAGTGAAAGGGAAGAGCAGCAGTGAAAGGGACGAGCAGCAGTGAAAGGGAAGAGCAGCAGTGAAAGGGAAAAGCAGCAGTGAAAGTGAAGAGCAGCAGGGAATGGGAAGAGCAGCAGGGAATGGGAAGAGCAGCAGGGAAAGGGAAGAGCAAGACTAAAATGTAAAAGCAGCAGTGAAAGGGAAATTCAGCAGTGAAAGGGAAAATCAGCAGTGAAAGGGAAAATCAGCAGTGAAAGGGAAAATCAGCAGTGAATGGGAAAATCAGCAGTGAAAGGGAAAAGCAGCAGTGAAAGGGAAAAGCAGCAGTGAAAGGGAAAACAGCACTGAAAAGCAGCACTGAAAGGGAAAAGGAACAAGAATATGCAGCCCTGAAAGGGAAAAGCAGAACTGATAAAGAAAAGGAGCCCTGAAAGGGAAAAGGAGCCCTGAAAAAGAAAATAAGCAAAGAAAAGCAGCCCTGAAAGGGAAAAGTAGCCCTGAAAAAGAAAATAAGCAAAGAAAAGCAGCCCTGAAAGTGAAAAGGAGCCCCGAAAGTGAAAAGGAGCCCCAAAAGGGAAAGGAACAGCATAAAGTAACACTGATAGGGAAAAGGAGTACATAAAGGGCAAAGGCAGCACTGAAAGAGAAAAGCCCTGAAAGGGAAAAGCATCAAAGCAAGGGCAAAAAAGCACTGAAAGGTAAAAGGAACAAGCACAGGGAGCAGGCAGGTAGGCGCAGCAAAGCAGCAAGCAAAGACCAGTCTCTCAGAGGGGGCCTGCTAACAGGAAGCCCAGCTATTGCCCTCCCAAAGAAACTCCACCATTTTGACAGCCAAAACAGAAACTGCGGTTTCGGTTCTCATGACTCTTCCCTGCGCTCCCAAATAAATGGTTTTGTGACATCCTCTACCACACTGCAACTGCTCAGAATAATCAAAATTATATCATTCATGACATAAGAAACTCACTTTTGCCTGGTGACAACGACAGTCTATTCCCATCCTGTCCCTCCATGTAATGAACATTGCATTTGGCCTTCTAACAGCCTCCTGGATGAATCCACCAAAAAGCGAGGAAGCACCCTGCCCTTACTGTAAAGAGAGAAAGAAAGCAAGGTTCATGGAAACAGGCACACAAGGCTCGCAACAAGACACGGTGCTCCAGATCATGCCAGAGATAGGACTACCACAGTGCCAGAACATGATTTACCGCTAAAGGAAACATCTGGGGGCACATTCACAACTTCAGCACAAGCTGTAATGGCTCAGCATGTTTAGCTTTCTTATTGTTCAGCTGGAGAACGAGATACTCCCAAGTATCAGTCAGCAAGCACTCGGATGAGCCAGCCCTCAGGTTTTAACGATGACAGACATCATTACTGCCACCTCTGACACCTTACCAGGAGATGCTTCCATTTATTAGCCTGGTCTTGATTTCTTCCATCAGCAGCTGCTGATTTCTTTCTCCCTTAGAGCAAAGCTAGCTAGCTCTGACTTTTACAGAGCCTGCCAGCTATGAATCCACTCTTCATCCCAGTTGCTCTGTTTAAGGGATTGAAAGCAATTATGATCTTCTTAAAGTATTGGTCAACTATTAACACCATAATTTGGTGTTGTGGAATTGTGCAGGTATATAGCCTAATAAGGTGGATACTGATGGAGACACCTGCCTGGTACTTTTACGAGATGTGGTATGGTCAGAATTTTGGCATCTACACCCCAGATGGAATTGTGAATCTTACAAACACTTGCATCCCAGATGGAACAGGCAATTTTACAAATACTTGCATCCCAGATGGAACAGGCAATTTTACAAACAGCACCATGTTTAATTCATTGTACAGGCTAAAAAAAACCTTTTTATTTAGGTTGTATTCTCAGATTTCCACACGCCTTTCAATAACTGAGATAGGGTTCATACTTGCATCCATGTTATCACTATCAATGCATGCATATATGTTCCTATGCATTCGTTCTATGCGGAAGTCTCCTCCAGAACCAGAGAATGATGACTGGCAGGGAATATGGAAAGGTTTAGGAAAAGTCTTAAAAGCATGGGGACCCGCAGTGTCATGGGATTTCACTCTTGAACACCTAAGGGACCCTAAGAAATTAAGTGAGTATTTGGGTCAGAGATCTAAGGAGGTAAACCTTATGTGGGGTTTGGCTTATGCATACCGTGCTTTGTATCATACTATTCTGGAGAGAGAGAGTTTCCGATCTGAGATTCAAGCCCAAGTTAATTCTGATCAGTCACAGGAGGCATCAGTAGCAATATCAGTTGCCCCTGTGGAAGGCAAGAAATGGAAACGGGTGTCCATGCGTCTAGAACGAAAAGAAGGAGAAGCACAGGGGGGGGCAGCAGAAGACCCAGGTGCCGGGCATGGAGCAGTACCGAAAAAAGCAAAGGCAAAAACCAAGAGGCATGAAGAAGAGACTGATGATGAGGAGGAAATCACCTACTGTCGACCTCTGAAGCTGACTGAAATCCAAGGCTCAAGAAAGGAGTTCACACGGCATCAAGATGAAGGTATCCTTGCTTGGTTGCTTCGCTGCTGGGACAACGGGGCCAACAGCTTGTCTCTAGATGGTAATGAAGCTCGCCAACTAGGAAGCATTGCCCAAGATGCAGGTATCGAGAGAGGGATTAGCAGATGTTCGGATGGAGCTGCCACTCTCTGGTTGCGGCTGTTAGAAGCCGTGAGAGAAAGGTACCCCTGTAAGGATGCTTTGAAGCCTAAATTTGATAGTTGGAATACCATCCAAAAAGGTATTCAGCACCTGAGGGAATTGGCCATGGCGAAAATGTTGTACAGCCCTGATCCAAGCGAACTTGACCCTGAGAGAGTGAGGGCCGATCCTGACATGTGGCAGAAAATCACAAGTACAGCACCAGAGAGAATTGCACAGTCACTGGTATCAGGATCTAAAGGATTCGGGGACAGATGGCCCCGAGTTGTTGATCTGATTATAATGCTTCAAACCGTCGATCAGCAGCTCCCCCAACTGCATGCCGCAGTTTCTGCCATCTCACGGCTAGAAAACCGAGTAGATGAAGTGTGCAAGAAATTGTTAGCATCAACTAATTGTAATGATCCCGTAATAGTATCAGAAACAACTGATGAAGGTCAATCCTCGTACGGGCCACCAGGTCTAATGAAGGATCTGATCAAAGTAGTCCAGTCCTACTCCCCACCTGCATCATCAAAAGTCTCAGCTGTTAAACGCACACGCTTCCCAGCTCGAGCAAAGAACAACAGTACGATTGCACCGCGTGTTTCCATGTGGCGCTACCTACGTGACCGTGGAGAGGACATGAGGAAGTGGCATGATCAGCCCACGTCTGCACTACGAGCACGGGTGAAAGAACTACTAGACATACCAACCACCAGTGGAGTTGCTCCAGTCATCACAGGTAACCAATAGAGGGGCCCTGCCCTCAGTCAGGGGAGGGAAAGGGATAATAGAGTTTATTGGACTGTGTGGATTCGATGGCCTGGCACATCAGAACCACAGAAATATAAGGCACTGGTGGATACCGGTGCACAGTGCACCCTAATGCCCTCCAGTCATGAAGGGACAGAATCAATCCATATTTCTGGAGTGACTGGGGGCTCTCAAGAATTGACTGTGTTGGAGGCTGAAATAAGCCTCACTGGCAAAGACTGGCAAAAACATCCTATTGTGACTGGCCCAGGGGCTCCATGTATACTGGGTATTGATTACCTCAGAAGGGGGCATTTCAAGGATCCTAAGGGGTATCGATGGGCCTTTGGGATAGCTGCTGTAGACATGGACAACATTAAGCAGCTGTCTGTTTTGCCTGGCCTGTCAGAGGACCCGTCTGTTGTGGGGCTGCTACGAGTAAAAGAGCAGCAGGTACTGATTGCTACAAAGACAGTGCACAGACGGCAGTATCGCACCAACAGGGATTCCTTGCTCCCCATTCATGATTTGATTCGCCAGTTGGAGAATCAGGGAGTGATCAGTAAAACTCACTCACCTTTTAACAGTCCCATATGGCCAGTGCGTAAAGCCAGTGGAGAATGGAGGCTGACAGTGGACTACCGTGGCCTGAATGAGGTCACACCCCCATTGAGCGCTGCTGTGCCGGATATGTTGGAACTCCAGTATGAGCTGGAGTCAAAAGCAGCCAAATGGTATGCCACCATTGACATTGCCAATGCCTTCTTCTCTATTCCTTTGGCCGCAGAATGTAAGCCACAGTTTGCCTTCACCTGGAGGGGCATTCAGTATACTTGGAACCGTTTGCCCCAGGGGTGGAAACACAGCCCAACCATTTGCCATGGGTTGGTCCAAACTGTACTGGAACAGGGTGGTGCTCCTGAACACCTGCAGTACATTGATGACATTGTTGTGTGGGGTGATACAGCAGAAGAGGTTTTCACAAAATGAGAGCAGATAATCCAGATTCTTCTACAAACTGGCTTTGCTATTAAGTGAAGCAAAGTAAAAGGACCTGCCCAGGAAATTCAGTTCTTAGGTATAAAGTGGCAGGATGGATGTCGTCACATCCCAGCAGATGTGATCGACAAAATCACTGCCATGTCTCCACCAACTAGCAAGAAAAAGACACAATCTTTCCTGGGTGCAGTGGGGTTTTGGAGGATGCACATTCCAAACTACAGCCTCATTGTAAGCCCCCTTTATCAGGTAACGCGGAAGAAGAATGATTTTGCATGGGGCCCTGAGCAGGAGCAGGCTTTTGAACAGATTAAACAAGAGATAGCCCGTGCTGTAGACCTGGGGCCAGTACAGACTGGACAGGATGTAAAGAACATCCTGTACACTGCTGCTGGAGAGAAAGGCCCCACTTGGAGTTTGTGGCAAAGAGCCTCAGGAGAGACCCGAGGCCGACCCCTGGGATTCTGGAGTCGATCATATAAGGGGTCTGAAGAGTGCTACACTCCAACTGAGAAGGAGATCTTAGCCGTGTATGAGGAGGTTTGGGCTGCTTCCGAAGTAGCTGGGACTGAAACACAGCTCCTTTTGGCACCTCGACTGCCAGTGCTGAACTGGATGTTCAAAGGACAGGTTCCGTCCACTCATCATGCTACCGATGTCACCTGGAGCAAGTGGATTACGCTGATTACACAGCGAGCGCGAATGGGAAACCTCAATCGTCCAGGAATCCTAGAGGTAATCATGGACTGGCCTGAAGATAAAAAGTTTGGAACATCACCAGCAGAAGAGGTATCACGTGCTAAAGAGGCCCCACCATACAACGAATTACCAGAAAATGAAAAGAAATATGCCCTATTCACTGACGGATCATGTCACATTGTAGGGAAGCATCGCAAATGGAAAGCTGCTGTGTGGAGCCCCACACGACAGGTTGCAGAGGCCACTGAAGGTAAGGGAGAATCAAGTCAGTTTGCAGAGGTAAAAGCTGTCCAGCTGGCCTTAGATGTTGCGGAACGGGAGAGGTGGCCAATGCTGTATCTTTATGCTGACTCATGGATGGTGGCAAATGAATTATGGGGGTGGTTACAGCGGTGGGAACAAAATAACTGGCAACGGAAGAGTAAATCTGTTTGGGCCGCTGAACTATGGAAGGACATTGCTGCCTGAACAAAGAATATGGTTGTAAAGGTGCGTCACGTGGATGCACATGTGCCCAAAAGTCGGGCTACTGAAGAACAACAAAACAACCATCAGGTAGATAAAGCTGCTAGAATTGAGGTGGCTCAAATCGACTTGGATTGGCAGAATAAGGGCGAATTATTTCTAGCTCGATGGGCTCATGAGACCTCAGGCCATCAAGGAAGAGACGCAACATATAAGTGGGCCAGAGACCGAGGGGTGGACTTAACCATGGACGCTATTGCGCAGATTATTCATGATTGTGAAACATGTGCCATAATTAAACAAGGCAGAAGGATGAAACCTCTCTGGGAGGAAGGGCGATGGCAAAAGTATAAATATGGGGAGGTGTGGCAGGTTGATTATATCACCTTGCCACGATCTCGCAGTGGTAAGTGTTATGTACTCACTATGGTAGAGGCAACCACTGGGTGGCTTGAAACATACACAGTACCCCATGCAACTGCTCGAAACACCATATTAGGTCTTGAGAAGCAAGTCCTGTGGCGACATGGCACCCCAGAAAGAATTGAATCTGATAATGGGACACATTTCAAAAATTCTCTTATAAATACTTGGGCCAAAGATCATGGCATTGAGTGGATTTATCATATTCCCTACCATGCACCAGCTTCTGGTAAAATTGAACGATATAATGGGTTGTTGAAAACTATGTTGAAAGCAATGGGTGGTGGAACATTTAAGCACTGGGAGAAGAATCTGGCAGAAGCCACTTGGTTGGTCAATACTAGAGGATCTGTCAATCGTGATGGTCCTAGTCAATCTAGCCCCCTACACACTGTAGAAGGAGATAAGGTCCCTGTTGTACATGTAAGGAACATGTTGGGAAAAGCTGTTTGGGTTCTTCCAGCTTCTGGAAAGGGCAAACCTATCCGTGGAACTGTCTTTGCCCAGGGACCTTGGTGGGTAATGCAGAAGGATGGGGATGTTCAATGTGTGCCACAAGGAAATTTGATGCTGGGGGAGTGCAGTCAATAATTTTATGTATGTATACATATATATATATGTTTGCATGTGTAGTGTATTTTAGTTATAATAGTTGTACATTTAGTTATGTTACATGCAATTCTACTATTTAGCTATTACAATTTTACATACGTGTATATATATGTATATATATGTATATATTAACCATGATGTAATAATGTAGAATAAGGGGTGGAATGTCATGGTTTTGTAATTTTGTAATTTTGCTATCAGTATTCCACATCATAACATCATGTAAAGTATGGATACTTCTATTGAATGTGCAGTCCACAGAAGAAGACTACATATCCCACAGAACAACAGGGTTAATGATAAGTCACGGGACCAGGACTCTATATAATCTCGTTTCCAGGCTGGAGTGCTCGCCTTCTTCTCTCGAACTTCTTGGAGAGTGGGAAGCGTTCCAGCCGGGTCGCCTAGAGTTCACAGTAGGCCTCTCGGTTTTCGGAGACTCTCTCTCTCTGTTTCGTTCAATCTGTTAACCTTAATTATATTATATTGTGTTATCTAGTAGTTCGATATCATATTTAGTAAAATAAGTTTTTCCTCCTTAGATTGTCGCTGTTTTATCCCACTCCCCTTTTCCCCCTCCTTTCCAGGCCCCTGTCACGTGTTACTTAGATTTACCTATGCCCGTGACACCCAGCTGCGGTCCCAGCGCTCCAGCTGTGACCTCCTCAGGGCTGAGCAGAGGGCGGGATAACCGCCATTCACTCATGGGTGGCACCTGGCCTCACGCAGCCCAGGACAGCGTTCGGCAAGGCAGCCCGGGTGGGTTCCTTGCAGGTTCAGCCTGGTGTCCAGCAGGACTGGTGGTTCTGCTCCAGCTGGCTGACCCCAGCTGTAGCACGGCCTGTGGATGTTGGTCCCCAGGAGCAGAGATTTGCCATTACCCTCTCTGAAGCCTGTGGGGTTCGTGTCTGGAATGCAACAGTGGCAGCAGTTGCACGGCAGTAGGAAAAAGGGGAGAGAGCGTCAAGGATGGGGAAGCGTCAACAGCTGTGCTGTTATCAATACCAACACTCAATACCAACACTTTGTTTTTCAGTTGTTTTCAATGTTAATTTATTGTTTGCAGTCTTTCTGTTTTCTATTTGAGGTTGAATTGGACGGTGATGACAAGGGTCCGTTGGGGCCAGTGTGTGTCCCAGGTGCTGCCTGGCCCCAGCCTCCTCAGTTGCCCCATGGGCTCTTCTATTGCTGCCGGCGGGGTGGCCTCTTCTTTGATGGTGCTGAGGCCTGTGAGTCGCCGGCCTTCCTCTTCGGGGCTCGCCGGGTCCCCTCAGGTGGGCTGGTGCCGGAGGGCCCTGCCACAGGCTCTCCTGGCTCCTCCTGAGGCGCTGCCTGCTCTGTGGAGACAGTTGCAGGGTTGCCGTGTGGGCGGCTGGGATGCCCACGAACCTCTTGTGTTGCCCTGCCCAGCATTTCGTCCCTGTTGGAGCTGGCAGGGCTGCTGGAGGGTGCTGAGCCAGGGACAGGTGGCTCCTCTGGTGTGGCAGCTCTGGGCTCTGCTGCTGTGGCCTCCTGTGCCCCAGGAGCAGGGGGGATGTTGAGGCCCAGGAAGCGGCCTGCCACCCGGCTGCACCTCCGCACCGCAAAGGCGATGAAGTGCCTCACAAAGGTCACCGTGTGGCCGTGCAGGTCAGGATCCAGCATTTCTATCAGGATCCCCTCTGCCAAGCCTACGAGGAGCAGGGCCCAGATGACACTGTCAACCAGGATATTTGCCTGTGGCCCCTCGGTGCCCAGGATGCGGTGCAGGTTCTGGCGCAGCCAGGACCGCAGGGGCCGCAGCAGGGCCGGGTGCTCCCTGAAGAGGGAAGCCCAGGTGGCAGGGGAGAGGCCGCCCAGAGGATGCGTGGGCACTGCAGGCCATGGCCGGGCTGCATGGTGGAGTGCGGGTCTCCGTGTAGCAATGGACGCCGCCTGTGCAGCTGGTCTGACCTTCACCTCCTTGTAGTTGTCGTCCGCTTGCACGGAGTGAATGATGGTCTTCACGTCCCGTTTGCACAGCGGACACTGGGGCCTGGTGCTTGTCCACCGCTGGATGCAGCGGAAGCAGAACTGGTGGCAGCAAGGCATGGCGTATGCTGCGCTGTCCCAGTTCTCCAGGCACACGGGGCAGCGGGTCTCAAACTCTGCCTCCATCCTTCCACCAGTTGCGGTGGGCCAGTGGGAGCGGGAGACGGTAACGTGCTCCCCAGCACTAACGCTGCAGCAGCAGCAGCAGGTGACACGCTGGAAGAGGACAAGAGACATTAGTCAGACTCCGGCCTGGGAAGGGTCCCTCAAGTTGTGCCCCCCCCGCTGCCAGTCTCTGTGCCGCCTACCTGTGCTGCTGCACACGCTTTTTTCTCTAGGATGTCCCGTCTGCCTGCTCCCGGCAGGCTCGGGGAAAGAACAAATGGCTCTGAGAAGGCCGCTGGGAGCTGTGCTAACAGCACCCAGAGCACTTTCCAGCACCAAAGCTCGCCCTGTCCACACTCCAGTCCTCGCACACACGCTCGGTCGGAGGCCAGGCACGAACTGCTGGGCTGAGCTGCTGCGCCCGCATCAAAGCCGGCGTGGCCTATGGGGTCACAATCCGTTGCCTGGTGATGTCTCCAACCATGGCTTGGCCAAGCTGCTGGGCGTCACCTTTGCTTGACCTTCGCTTGGGTACATCACTGCCTGTCTCACAGCGATGCCGCAGTCCACTGCTGGGTCATCACAGTGAGCCGTCCTCACCCGCAGCACGTGCTCCAGCCCCAGCTCAAGTTTCTGGGCTTTTCCCAGTGCCGCTGCCCTCTCCCTTCCCCACATCTCATGTGCTTGGCATGGGTGTTTCCTACCAGAGTGGGGCCTCAGCCATGTGATCCCATGATCCCCCTCAGGTCTCCCTGGCCATTACACACATGCAAAACACGTATGGCGTGTAGTATTCAATAAAAGTTCATGTTTGTCTCTGATAGATGGACGTGATGATTTTAGTGGTCCTTTAACACGTCATGGACTTTGAGTGTCCTCTGTTTTCACGCACGTCAAGTTCTTTTGTGATTAGTAATTTCTGTCTTTTGTCGCATCCATTTCATTTGTCAAAAGAGTTATTAATCCCATCGGTTCTTCCAGTGGTTATCTTTGATGTCTATGGCGCTCCTTGTATCATTAGCCCCGTTCTCTCATGAAATTCTTTCATTCCTACGAGCCAACTTCTAATGTTTTGCATGCCATCTGACACTCCAGTTCTTCAGGCATTGTTGCCTGTAGGTAATACGAGAAGTAGTGGTTGTTGGTTGTTGAATTGTTTCATTTTTTAATGAATTCTGAAGGCAAACAAGCAGCGTTCCCTTTGATGAGACTGTACACCAGGCTGTGACAGCTTGTGTTGTGATGTGAGGTGGAATTAGATGGAAGAACATTAGCAGGGGGAAGATTGAGTGAGGGACTGAGTGAGTGTTGGAGCTCAGTATGCTTCATAGGGAACATGGGAATGATGGTGGAGTTCTTTATTCCGTAGTGAGGCTGTGTCATGGTTTTGTAATTTTGTAATTTTGCTATCAGTATTCCACATCATAACATCATGTCAAGTATGGATACTTCTGTTGAATGTGCAGTCCACAGAAGAAGACTACATATTCCAGAGAACAACAGAGTAACAATAAGTCACGGGACCAGGACTCTATATAATCTCGTTCCCAGGCTGGAGTGCCCTCCTTCTTCTCTCAAACTTCTCGGAGAGTGGGAAGCGTTCTAGCCGTGTCGCCTAGAGTTCACAGTAGGCCTCTCGGTTTTTGGAGACTCTCTCTCTCTCTGTTTCGTTCGATTTGCTAGCCTCAATTATATTATATTGTGTTATCTTGTATTTCGGTATCATATTTAGTAAAATAAGTTTTTGCTCCTTAGATTGTCGCTGTTTTATCCCACTCCCCTTTTCCCCCTCCTTTCCGGGCCCCCGGGGGGGGGGGCGTGGGGTGGCTTCCCCTGTCACTGGCATAGGTAAATCTAAGTAACCCGTGACAGATTTTTTGGTGGAGGATGCGGGCATAGAGCTTTTTAGCTTTTAGAACGACTCTCTCTTTTCTCTTAAAGGGCTTCGTTACGGGAGTGTTGGGAGTGCTATCTTTCCATAGCTGCTCACAGAGAACATGACCTTGAAATACCAGACAAATTGTCAACATTAAGGGCTGCTGCACATTCTCAGCATTGCTATCTAACTTTTGTGTAGAAAACAAAGGGATTTCTTTCTCCCTTAGAGCAAAGCTAGCTAGCTCTGACTTTTACAGAGCCTGCCAGCTATGAATCCACTCTTCATCCCAGTTGCTCTGTTTAAGGGATTGAAAGCAATTATGATCTTCTTAAAGTATTGGTCAACTATTAACACCATAATTTGGTGTTGTGGAATTATGCAGGTATATAGCCTAATAAGGTGGATACTGATGGAGACACCTGCCTGGTACTTTTATGAGATGTGGTATGGTCAGAATTTTGGCACCTACCCCCAGATGGAATTGTGAATCTTACAAACACTTGCATCCCAGATGGAATTGCGAATCTTACAAGCACTTGCATCCCAGATGGAACAGGCAATTTTACAAACAGCACCATGTTTAATTCATTGTACAGGCTAAAAAAACCCTTTTTATTTAGGTTGTACTCTCAGGTTTCCACACGCCTTTCAATAACTGAGATAGGGTTCATAATTGCATCCATGTTATCACTATTAATGAATGCATATATGTTCCTATGCATTCGTTCTATGCGGAAGTCTCCTCCAGAACCAGAGAATGATGACTGGCAGGGAATATGGAAAGGTTTAGGAAAAGTCTTAAAAGCATGGGGACCCGCAGTGTCATGGGATTTCACTCTTGAACACCTAAGGGACCCTAAGAAATTAAGTGAGTATTTGGGTCAGAGATCTAAGGAGGTAAACCTTATGTGGGGTTTGGCTTATGCATACCGTGCTTTGTATCATACTATTCTGGAGAGAGAGAGTTTCCGATCTGAGATTCAAGCCCAAGTTAATTCTGATCAGTCACAGGAGGCATCAGTAGCAATATCAGTTGCCCCTGTGGAAGGCAAGAAATGGAAACGGGTGTCCATGCGTCTAGAACGAAAAGAAGGAGAAGCACAGGGGGGGGCAGCAGAAGACCCAGGTGCCGGGCATGGAGCAGTACCGAAAAAAGCAAAGGCAAAAACCAAGAGGCATGAAGAAGAGACTGATGATGAGGAGGAAATCACCTACTGTCGACCTCTGAAGCTGACTGAAATCCAAGGCTCAAGAAAGGAGTTCACACGGCGTCAAGATGAAGGTATCCTTGCTTGGTTGCTTCGCTGCTGGGACAACGGGGCCAACAGCTTGTCTCTAGATGGTAATGAAGCTCGCCAACTAGGAAGCATTGCCCAAGATGCAGGTATCGAGAGAGGGATTAGCAGATGTTCGGATGGAGCTGCCACTCTCTGGTTGCGGCTGTTAGAAGCTGTGAGAGAAAGGTACCCCTGTAAGGATGCTTTGAAGCCTAAATTTGACAGTTGGAATACCTTCCAAAAAGGTATTCAGCACCTGAGGGAATTGGCCATGGCGAAAATGTTGTACAGCCCTGATCCAAGCGAACTTGACCCTGAGAGAGTGAGGGCCGATCCTGACATGTGGCAGAAAATCACAAGTACAGCACCAGAGAGAATTGCACAGTCATTGGTAACAGGTTCTAAAGGGTTCATGGACAGATGGCCCCGAGTTGTTGATCTGATTATAATGCTTCAAACAACCGATCAGCAGCTCCCTCAACTGCATGCCACAGTTTCTGCCATCTCACGGCTAGAAAACCGAGTAGATGAAATGTGCAAGAAATTGTTAGCATCAACTAATCGTAATGATCCCATAATAGTATCAGAAACAACTGATGAAGGTCAATCCTCGTACGGGCCACCAGGTCTAATGAAGGATCTGATCAAAGTATTCCAGTCCTACTCCTCACCTGCATCATCAAAAGTCTCAGCTGTTAAACGCACACGCTTCCCAGCTCGAGCAAAGAACAACAGTACGATCGCACCGCGTGTTTCCATGTGGCGCTACCTACGTGACCGTGGAGAAGACATGAGGAAGTGGCATGATCAGCCCACGTCTGCACTACGAGCACGGGTGAAAGAACTACTAGACATACCAACCACCAGTGGAGTTGCTCCAGTCATCACAGGTAACCAATAGAGGGGCCCTGCCCTCAGTCAGGGGAGGGAAAGGGATAATAGAGTTTATTGGACTGTGTGGATTCGATGGCCTGGCACATCAGAACCACAGAAATATAAGGCGCTGGTGGATACCGGTGCACAGTGCACCCTAATGCCCTCCAGTCATGAAGGGACAGAATCAATCCATATTTCTGGAGTGACTGGGGGCTCTCAAGAATTGACTGTGCTGGAGGCTGAAATAAGCCTCACTGGCAAAGACTGGCAAAAACATCCTATTGTGACTGGCCCAGGGGCTCCATGTATACTGGGTATTGATTACCTCAGAAGGGGGCATTTCAAGGATCCTAAGGGGTATCGATGGGCCTTTGGGATAGCTGCTGTAGATATGGACAACATTAAGCAGCTGTCTGTTTTGCCTGGCCTGTCAGAGGACCCGTCTGTTGTGGGGCTGCTACGAGTAAAAGAGCAGCAGGTACCGATTGCTACAAAGACATTGCACAGATGGCAGTATCGCACCAACAGGGATTCCTTGCTCCCCATTCATGATTTGATTCGCCAGTTGGAGAATCAGGGAGTGATCAGTAAAACTCACTCACCTTTTAACAGTCCCATATGGCCAGTGCGTAAAGCCAGTGGAGAATGGAGGCTGACAGTAGACTACCGTGGCCTGAATGAGGTAACACCCCCATTGAGCGCTGCTGTGCCGGATATGTTGGAACTCCAGTATGAGCTGGAGTCAAAAGCAGCCAAATGGTATGCCACCATTGACATTGCCAATGCCTTCTTCTCTATTCCTTTGGCCGCAGAATGTAAGCCACAGTTTGCCTTCACCTGGAGGGGCATTCAGTATACTTGGAACCGTTTGCCCCAGGGGTGGAAACACAGCCCAACCATTTGCCATGGGTTGGTCCAAACTGTACTGGAACAGGGTGTTGCTCCCGAACACCTGCAGTACATTGATGACATTGTTGTGTGGGGTGATACAGCAGAAGAGGTTTTCACAAAAGGAGAGCAGATCATCCAAATTCTTCTACAAGCCGGCTTTGCTATTAAGCGAAGCAAAGTAAAAGGACCTGCCCAGGAAATTCAGTTCTTAGGTATAAAGTGGCAGGATGGACGTCGTCACATCCCAACAGATGTGATCGACAAAATCACTGCCATGTCTCCACCAACTAGCAAGAATGAGACAGAATCTTTCCTGGGTGCAGTAGGCTTTTGGAGGATGCACATTCCAAACTACAGCCTCATTGTAAGCCCCCTTTATCAGGTAACGCGGAAGAAGAACGATTTTGCATGGGGCCCTGAGCAGCAGCAGGCTTTCGAACAGATTAAACAAGAGATAGCCCGAGCTGTAGCTCTGGGGCCAGTAAGGACTTGACAGGATGTAAAGAACATCCTGTACACTGCTGCTGGAGAGAAAGGCCCCACTTGGAGTTTGTGGCAAAGAGCCTCAGGAGAGACCCGAGGCCGACCCCTGGGATTCTGGAGTCGATCATATAAGGGGTCTGAAGAGTGCTACACTCCAACTGAGAAGGAGATCTTAGCCGTGTATGAGGAGGTTTGGGCTGCTTCCGAAGTAGCTGGGACTGAAACACAGCTCCTTTTGGCACCTCGACTGCCAGTGCTGAACTGGATGTTCAAAGGACAGGTTCCCTCCACTCATCATGCTACCGATGTCACCTGGAGCAAGTGGATTACGCTGATTACACAGCGAGCGCGAATGGGAAACCTCAATCGTCCAGGAATCCTAGAGGTAATCATGGAATGGCCTGAAGATAAAAGGTTTGGAACATCACCAGCAGAAGAGGTATCACGTGCTAAAGAGGCCCCACCATACAACGAATTACCAGAAAATGAAAAGAAATATGCCCTATTCACTGACGGATTATGTCGCATTGTAGGGAAGCATCGCAAATGGAAAGCTGCTGTGTGGAGCCCCACACGACAGGTTGCAGAGGCCACTGAAGGTAAGGGAGAATCAAGTCAGTTTGCAGAGGTAAAAGCTGTCCAGCTGGCCTTAGATGTTGCGGAACGGGAGAGGTGGCCAATGCTGTATCTTTATACTGACTCATGGATGGTGGCAAATGCCTTATGGGGGTGGTTACAGAGGGGGGAACAAAACAACTGGCAACGGAAGAGTAAATCTGTTTGGGCCGCTGAATTATGGAAGGACATTGCTGCCTGAACAAAGAATATGGTTGTAAAGGTGCGTCATGTGGATGCACATGTGCCCAAAAGTCGGGCTACTGAAGAACAACAAAACAACCATCAGGTAGATAAAGCTGCCAAAATTGAGGTGGCTCAAATTGACTTGGACTGGCAGAATAAGGGTGAATTATTTCTAGCTCGATGGGCTCATGAGACCTCAGGTCATCAAGGAAGAGACGCGACATATAAGTGGGCCAGAGACCGAGCGGTGGACTTAACCATGGACGCTATTGCGCAGATTATTCATGATTGTGAAACATGTGCCATAATTAAACAAGCCAAAAGGATGAAACCTCTCTGGGAGGAAGGGCGGTGACAAAAGTATAAATATGGGGAGGCGTGGCAGGTTGATTATATCACCTTGCCACGATCTCGCAGTGGTAAGTGTTATGTACTCACCATGGTAGAGGCAACCACTGGGTGGCTTGAAACATACACAGTACCCCATGCAACTGCTCGAAACACCATATTAGGTCTTGAGAAACAAGTCCTGTGGCGACATGGCACCCCAGAAAGAATTGAATCTGATAATGGGACACATTTTAAAAATTCCCTTATAAATACTTGGGCCAAAGATCATGGCATTGAGTGGATTTATCATATTCCCTACCATGCACCAGCTTCTGGTAAAATTGAACAATATAATGGGTTGTTGAAAACTATGTTGAAAGCTATGGGTGGTGGAACATTTAAGCACTGGGAGAAGAATCTGGCAGAAGCCACTTGGTTGGTCAATACTAGAGGATCTGTCAATCGTGATGGTCCTAGTCAATCTAGCCCCCTACACACTGTAGAAGGAGATAAGGTCCCTGTTGTACATGTAAAGAACATGTTGGGAAAAGCTGTTTGGGTCCTTCCAGCTTCTGGAAAGGGCAAACCTATCCGTGGAACTGTCTTTGCCCAGGGACCTGGGTGCACTTGGTGGGTAATGCAGAAGGATGGGGATGTTCAATGTGTGCCACAAGGGAATTTAATGCTGGGGGAGTGCAGTCAATAATTTTATGTATTTATATATATATGTTTGCATGTGTAGTGTATTTTAGTTATTATAGTTGTACATTTGTTATGATACATGTAATTCTACTGTTTAGCTATCATAATTTTACATACGTGTATATATATGTATATATATGTATATATATATTTACCATGATGTAATAATGTAGAATAAGGGGTGGAATGTCATGGTTTTGTAATTTTGTAATTTTGCTATCAGTATTCCACATCATAACATCATGTAAAGTATGGATACTTCTATTGAATGTGTAGTCCACAGAAGAAGACTACATATCCCACAGAACAACAGGGTTAATGATAAGTCACGGGACCAGGACTCTATATAATCTCGTTTCCAGGCTGGAGTGCCCTCCTTCTTCTCTCGAACTTCTCGGAGAGTGGGAAGCGTTCCAGCCGTGTCGCCTAGAGTTCACAGTAGGCCTCTCGGTTTTCGGGGACTCTCTCTCCCTGTTTCGTTCGATTTGCTAGCCTCAATTATATTATATTGTGTTATCTTGTATTTCGGTATCATATTTAGTAAAATAAGTTTTTGCTCCTTAGATTGTCGCTGTTTTATCCCACTCCCTTTTTCCCCCTCCTTTCCGGGCCCCGGGGTGGGGGCCGTGGGGTGGCTTCCACTGTAATGGGCATAGGTAAATCTAAGTAACCCGTTACAGTCGCCTTTGGCCAGAGATGAGGTATTGTCTCCTTTAGCCAGAAATGAGATATTGTCGCCTTTAGCCTGAGATATTGTCGCCTTTAGCCAGAGATATTGTTGCCTTTAGCAAGAGATGAGATATTGTCGCCTTTAGCCAGAGATGAGATATTGTCGCCTTTAGCCAGAGATGAGATATTGCCTCATTTCGCAAGAGATGAGATATTGTCGCTTTTAGCCAGAGATATTGTAGCCTTTAGCCAGAGATGAGATATTGTCGCCTTTGGCCAGAGATGAGATATTGTCGACTTTAGCCAGAGATGAGATATTGTCGCCTTTAGCAAGAGATGAGATATTGTCGCCTTTAGCCAGTAATGAGATATTGTCGCCTTTAGCAAGAGATGAGATATTGTCGCCTGTAGCCAGAGATGAGATATTGTCGCCTTTAGCCACAGATGAGATATTGTCGCATTTAACCAGAGATGAGATATTGTCGCTTTTAGCCAGAGATGAGATATTGCTTCCTTTAGCCAGAGATGAGGTATTGCCTCATTTCGCCTGAGATGAGATATTGTCGCATTTAGGCAGAGATGAGATATTGTCGCCTTTAGCCAGAGATGAGATATTGTCGCCTTTAGCCAGAGATGAGATATTGTCGCCTTTAACCAGAGATGAGATATTGTCACCTTTAGGCAGAGATGAGATATTGTCGCCTTTAGGCAGAGATGAGATATTGTCGCCTTTAGCCAGAGATGAGATATTGTCGCATTTAACCTGAGATGAGATACTGTCGCCTTTAGGCAGAGATGAGATATTGTCACCTTTAGCCAGAGATGAGATGTTGTCGCCTTTAGCCAGAGTTGAGATACTGTCGCCTTAAGCCAGAGATGAGCTATTGTCGCCTTTAGCCAGAGATGAGATACTGTTTCCTTTAGACAGAGATGAGGTATTGTCTACATTAGGCAGAGATGAGGTATTGCCGACTTTAGCCAGAGATATTGCCGCCTTTAGCCAGAGATATTGTCGCCATTAGCCAGAGATATTGTCGCCTTTAGCCAGAGATATTGTCGCCTTTAGCCAGAGATGAGATATTGTCGCCTTTAGCCAGAGATGAGATATTGCCGCCTTTAGCCAGAGATATTGTCGCCTTTAGCCAGAGATATTGCCTCATTTCACCTGAGATGAGATATTGTCGCCTTTAGCCAGAGATGAGATATTGCCTCATTTCGCCTGAGATGAGATATTGTCGCCTTTAGCCAGAGATGAGATATTGTCGCCTTTAGCCAGAGATGAGATATTGTCGCCTTTAGGCAGAGATGAGATATTGTCGCCTTTAGGCAGAGATATTGTCGCCATTAGCCAGAGATGAGATATTGTCGCCTTTAGCCAGAGATATTGTCTCCATTAGCCAAAGATATTGTCGCCATTAGCCAGAGATACTGTCGCATTTAGGCAGAGATGAGATATTGTCGCCTTTAGCCAGAGATGAGATATTGTCGCCTTTAGCCAGAGATGAGATATTGTCGGATTTAACCTGAGATGAGATATTGCCGCCTTTATCCAGAGATGAGATATTGTCGCCTTTAGCCAGAGATGAGATACGGTTGCCTTTAGCCAGAGATGAGGTATTGTCTACTTTAGGCAGAGATGAGGTATTGCCGAATTTAGCCAGAGGTATTGCCGACTTTAGGCAGAGATATTGTCGCCTTTAGCCAGAGATATTGTCGCCTTTAGCCAGAGATGAGGTATTGTTGCCTTTAAGCAGAGATATTGTCGCCTTTAGCCAGAGATATTGCCTCATTTCGCCTGAGATGAGATATTGTCGCCTTTAGCCAGAGATGAGATATTGCCACCTTTAGACAGAGATGAGATATTGCCTCATTTCGCCTGAGATGAGATATTGTCGCCTTTAGGCAGAGATGAGATATTGTCGCCATTAGCCAAAGATATTGTCGCCTTTAGCCAGAGATATTGTCGCCTTTAGGCAGAGATGAGATATTGTCGCCATTAGCCAGAGATGATATATTGTCGCCTTTAGCCAGAGATATTGTCTCCTTTAGCTAGAGATTTTGCCTCATTTAGCCAGAGATGAGGTATTGTCGCCTTATAGCCAGAGATGAGATATTGTCGCCTTTAGCCAGAGATATTGATGCCTTTAGCCAGAGATATTGTCGCCTTTAGTCAGAGATATTGTCGCCTTTAGCCAGAGATGAGATATTGCCGCCTTTAGACAGAGATGAGATATTGCCTCATTTCGCCTGAGATGAGATATTGTCGCCTTTAGGCAGAGATGAGATATTGTCGCCATTAGCCAGAGATGAGATATTGTCGCCTTTAGCCAGAGATATTGTCACCTTTACCTAGAGATTTTGCCTCATTTAGCCAGAGATGAGGTATTGTCGCCTTTAGCCAGAGATGAGATATTGTCGCCTTTAGCCAGAGATATTGTTGCCTTTAGCCAGAGATATTCTCGCCTTTAGCCAGAGATATTGTCGCATTTAGCCAGAGATGAGATATTGTCGCCTTTAACCAGTAATGAGGTATTGTCGCCTTTAGCCAGAGATGAGATATTGTCGCCTTTAGCCAGAGAGGAGATTTTGTCACCTTTAAGCTGAAATGAGGTATTGTCGCCTTTAGCCAGAAATGAGATATTGTCGCCTTTAGCCAGAGATGAGGTATTGTTGCCTTTAGCCAAAGATGAGATATTGTCGCCTTTAGCCAGTGATGAGTTATTGTCGCCTTTAAGCAGAGGTGAGATATTGTCGCCTTTTGCCAGAGATGAGATATTGTCACCTTTAGCCAGAGATGAGATATTGTCGCCTTTAGGTAGGGATAAGATATTGTCGCCTTTAGCCAGAGATGAGATATTGTCGCCTTTAGGTAGAGATGAGATATTGTCGCCTTTAGCCAGAGATGAGATATTGTCGCTTTTAGCCATAGATGAGATATTGCCTCATTTCGCCTGAGATGAGATACTGTCGCCTTTAGCCAGAGGTGAGATGTTGCCGCCTTTAGCCAGAGATGAGATACTGCCTCATTTCGCCTGAGATGAGATATTGTCGCCTTTAGCCAGAGATGAGATATTGTCGCCTTTAGCAAGTGATATTGTCACCTTTAGCCAGAGATAGTGCCGCCTTTAGGAAGAGATGAGATATTGTCGCATTTAGCCAGAGATGAGATATTGTCGTATTTAGCCAGACATGAGATATTGCCTCATTTCGCCTGAGATGAGATATTGTCGCCTTTAGCCAGAGGTGAGATATTGCCGCCTTTAGCCAGAGATGAGGTATTGTTGCCTTTAGCCAAAGATGACATATTGTCGCCTTTAGCCAGAGATGAGATATTGTTGCTTTTAGCCAGAGTTGAGATATTGTCGCCTATAGCCAGAGATGAGATACTGTCGCCTCTAGCCAGAGAGGAGATTTTGACGCCTTTAATCTGAAATGAGGTATTGTCGCCTTTAGCGAGAAATGAGATATTGTCGCCTTTAGCCAGAGATGAGGTATTGTTGCCTTTAGCCAAAGATGAGATATTGTCGCCTTTAGCCAGATATGAGTTATTGTTGCCTTTAGCCAGAGATGAGATATTGTCGCCTTTAGCCAGAGATGAGATATTGTCGCATTTAACCTGAGATGAGATATTGCCGCCTTTATCCAGAGATGAGATATTGTCGCCTTTAGCCAGAGATGAGATACGGTTGCCTTTAGCCAGAGATGAGGTATTGTCTACTTTAGGCAGAGATGAGGTATTGCCGAATTTAGCCAGAGGTATTGCCGACTTTAGGCAGAGATATTGTCGCCTTTAGCCAGAGATATTGTCGCCTTTAGCCAGAGATGAGGTATTGTTGCCTTTAAGCAGAGATATTGTCGCCTTTAGCCAGAGATATTGCCTCATTTCGCCTGAGATGAGATATTGTCGCCTTTAGCCAGAGATGAGATATTGCCACCTTTAGACAGAGATGAGATATTGCCTCATTTCGCCTCAGATGAGATATTGTCGCCTTTAGGCAGAGATGAGATATTGTCGCCATTAGCCAAAGATATTGTCGCCTTTAGCCAGAGATATTGTCGCCTTTAGGCAGAGATGAGATATTGTCGCCATTAGCCAGAGATGATATATTGTCGCCTTTAGCCAGAGATATTGTCTCCTTTAGCTAGAGATTTTGCCTCCTTTAGCCAGAGATGAGGTATTGTCGCCTTATAGCCAGAGATGAGATATTGTTGCCTTTAGCCAGAGATATTGATGCCTTTAGCCAGAGATATTGTCGCCTTTAGTCAGAGATATTGTCGCCTTTAGCCAGAGATGAGATATTGCCGCCTTTAGACAGAGATGAGATATTGCCTCATTTCGCCTGAGATGAGATATTGTCGCCTTTAGGCAGAGATGAGATATTGTCGCCATTAGCCAGAGATGAGATATTGTCGCCTTTAGCCAGAGATATTGTCTCCTTTAGCTAGAGATTTTGCCTCATTTAGCCAGAGATGAGGTATTGTCGCCTTTAGCCAGAGATGAGATATTGTCGCATTTAGCAAGAGATATTGTTGCCTTTAGCCAGAGATATTCTCGCCTTTAGCCAGAGATATTGTCGCATTTAGGCAGAGATGAGATATTGTCGCCTTTAACCAGTAATGAGGTATTGTCGCCTTTAGCCAGAGATGAGATATTGTCGCCTTTAGGCAGAGATGAGATATTGTCGCCTTTAGGCAGAGATGAGGTATTGTCGCCTTTAGCCAGAGATGAGATATTGTCGCC
This sequence comes from Coturnix japonica, assembly GCF_054131305.1. NCBI lineage: Eukaryota > Metazoa > Chordata > Aves > Galliformes > Phasianidae > Coturnix > Coturnix japonica. The sequence continues at coordinate 26,915,766 of NC_140672.1, forward strand.
TTTAGCCAGAGATGAGATATTTTCGCCTTTAGCCAGAGTTGAGATATTGTCGCCTTTAGACAGAGATGAGATATTGTCGCTTTTAGCCAGAGATGAGATATTGTCGCCTTTAAACTGAAATGAGATATTGTCGCCTTTAGCCAGAGATAAGATATTGTCGAATTTAGCCAGAGATGAGGTATTGTTGCCGCCTTTAGCCAGAGATGAGATACTGTCGCCTTTAGCCAGAGATATTGCCTCATTTAACCTGAGATGAGATATTGTCGCCTTTAGCCAGAGATGAGATATTGTCGCCTTTAGCCAGAGATGAGATATTGTCCCCTTTATCCAGAGATGAGATATTGTCGCCTTTAGCCAGAGATGAGATATTTTCGCCTTTAGCCAGAGATGAGATATTGTCGCCTTTAGCCAGAGATGAGATATTGACGCCTTTAGCCAGAGATGAGATATTGTTGCATTTAGCCAGAGATATTGTCGCCTTTAGCCAGAGATATTGTCGCCTTTAGCCAGAGATGAGATATTGTCGCCTTTAGCCAGAGATGAGATATTGTTGCCTTTAGCCAGTAATGAGGTATTTTTGCCTTTAGGCAGAGATGAGATCTTGTCGCCTTTAGGCAGAGATGAGATATTGTTGCCTATAGTCAGAGATGAGATATTGTAGCCTTTAGCCAGAGATGAGATATTGTCGCCTTTAGCCAGAGATGAGGTATTGTCGCCTTTAGGCAGAGATGAGATATTGTCGCCTTTAGCCAGAGATGAGATATTGTCGCATTTAGCCAGAGATGAGGTATTGTCGCCTTTAGCCAGAGATGAGATATTGTCGCTTTTAGCCAGAGTTGAGATATTGTCGCCTATAGCCAGAGATGAGATATTTCGCCTCCAGCCAGAGAGGAGATTTTGTCGCCTTTAAGCTGAAATGAGGTATTGTCGCCTTTAGCCAGAAATGAGATATTGTCGCCTTTAGCCAGAGATGAGGTATTGTTGCCTTTAGCCAAAGATGAGACATTGTCGCCTTTAGCCAGAGATGAGGTATTGTTGCCTTTAGCCAAAGATGAGACATTGTCGCCTTTAGCCAGAGATGAGTTATTGTCGCCTTTAGGCAGAGGTGAGATATTGTCGCCTTTAGCCAGAGATATTGTCGCCCTTAGCCAGAGATGAGATATTGTCGCCTTTAGCCAGAGGTGAGATATTGTCGCCTTTAGCCAGTAATGAGGTATTGTCGCCTTTAGGCAGAGATGATATCTTGTCGCCTTTAGGCAGAGATGAGATATTGTCGCCTATAGTCAGAGATGAGACATTGTAGCCTTTAGCCAGAGATGAGATATTGTCGCCCTTAGCCAGAGATGAGGTATTGTCGCCTTTAGGCAGAGATGAGATATTGTCGCCTTTAGACAGAGATGAGATATTGTCGCCTTTAGCCAGAGATGAGATATTGTTTCCGTTAGCCAGAGATGAGGTATTGTCGCCTTTAGGCAGAGATGAGATATTGTCGCCTTTAGCCAGAGATGAGATATTGTCGCCTTTAGCCAGAGATGAGATATTGCCGCCTTTAGGCAGAGAGGAGATTTTGTCACCTTTAAGCTGAAATGAGGTATTGTCGCCTTTAGCCAGAAATGAGATATTGTCGCCTTTAGCCAGAGATGAGGTATTGTTGCCTTTAGCCAAAGATGAGATATTGTCGCCTTTAGCCAGAGATGAGTTATTGTCGCCTTTAGGCAGAGGTGAGATATTGTCGCCTTTAGCCAGAGATGAGATATTGTCACCTTTAGCCAGAGATGAGATATTGTCGCCTTTAGGTAGGGAAAAGATATTGTCGCCTTTAGCCAGAGATGGGATATTGTCGCCTTTAGGTAGAGATGAGATATTGTCGCCTTTAGCCAGAGATGAGATATTGTCGCTTTTAGCCATAGATGAGATATTGCCTCATTTCGCCTGAGATGAGATACTGTCGCCTTTAGCCAGAGGTGAGATATTGCCGCCTTTAGCCAGAGATGAGATATTGCCTCATTTCGCCTGAGATGAGATATTGTCGCCGTTAGCCAGAGATGAGATATTGTCGCCTTTAGCAAGTGATATTGTCACCTTTAGCCAGAGATAGTGCCGCCTTTAGGAAGAGATGAGATATTGTCGCATTTAGCCAGAGATGAGATATTGTCGTATTTAGCCAGACATGAGATATTGCCTCATTTCGCCTGAGATGAGATATTGTCGCCTTTAGCCAGAGGTGAGATATTGCCGCCTTTAGCCAGAGATGAGGTATTGTTGCCTTTAGCCAAAGGTGACATATTGTCGCCTTTAGCCAGAGATGAGATATTGTTGCTTTTAGCCAGAGTTGAGATATTGTCGCCTATAGCCAGAGATGAGATACTGTCGCCTCTAGCCAGAGAGGAGATTTTGACGCCTTTAAGCTGAAATGAGGTATTGTCGCCTTTAGCGAGAAATGAGATATTGTCGCCTTTAGCCAGAGATGAGGTATTGTTGCCTTTAGCCAAAGATGAGATATTGTCGCCTTTAGCCAGATATGAGTTATTGTTGCCTTTAGCCAGAGATGAGATATTGTCGCCTTTAGCCAGAGATGAGATATTGTCGCCTTTAGGTTGGGATAATATATTGTCGCCTTTAGCCAGAGATGAGATATTGCCGCATTTAGCCAGAGATGAGATATTGCCTCATTTCGCCTGAGATGAGATATTGTCGCCTTTAGCCAGAGATGAGATATTGTCGCCTTTAGCAAGAGATATTGTCACCTTTAGCCAGAGATAGTGTCGTCTTTAGGAAGAGATGAGATATTGTCGCATTTAGCCAGAGATGAGATATTGTCGCCTTTAGCCAGAGATGAGATATTGCCGCCATTAGCCAGAGATGAGATATTGTCGCCTTTAGCCAGAGATATTGTCTCCATTAGCCAAAGATATTGTCGCCATTAGCCAGAGATATTGTCGCATTTAGGCAGAGATGAGATATTGTCGCCTTTAGCCAGAGATGAGATATTGTCGCCTTTAGCCAGAGATGAGATATTGTCGCCTTTAGCCAGAGATGAGATATTGTCGCATTTAAACTGAGATGAGATATTGCCGCCTTTATCCAGAGATGAGATATTGTCGCCTTTAGCCAGAGATGAGATACGGTTGCCTTTAGACAGAGATGAGGTATTGTCTACTTTAGGCAGAGATGAGGTATTGCCGAATTTAGCCAGAGGTATTGCCGACTTTAGGCAGAGATATTGTCGCCTTTAGCCAGAGATATTGTCGCCTTTAGCCAGAGATGAGTTATTGTTGCCTTTAAGCAGAGATATTGCCGCCTTTAGCCAGAGATATTGCCTCATTTCGCCTGAGATGAGATATTGTCGCCTTTAGCCAGAGATGAGGTATTGTTGCCTTTAGCCAAAGATGAGATATTGTCGCCTTTAGCCAGATATGAGTTATTGTTGCCTTTAGCCAGAGATGAGATATTGTCGCCTTTAGCCAGAGATGGGATATTGTCGCCATTAGACAAAGATATTGTCGCCATTAGCCAGAGATATTGTCTCCTTTAGGCAGAGATGAGATATTGTCGCCATTAGCCAGAGATGATATATTGTCGCCTTTAGCCAGAGATATTGTCTCCTTTAGCTAGAGATTTTGCCTCATTTAGCCAGAGATGAGGTATTGTCGCCTTATAGCCAGAGATGAGATATTGTCGCCTTTAGCCAGAGATATTGTTGCCTTTAGCCAGAGATATTGTCGCCTTTAGTCAGAGATATTGTCGCCTTTAGCCAGAGATGAGATATTGTCGCCTTTAGCCAGAGATGAGATATTGTCGCCTTTAGCCAGAGATGAGATATTGCCGCCTTTAGACAGAGATGAGATATTGCCTCATTTCGCCTGAGATGAGATATTGTCGCCTTTAGGCAGAGATGAGATATTGTCGCCATTAGCCAGAGATGAGATATTGTCGCCTTTAGCCAGAGATATTGTCTCCTTTAGCTAGAGATTTTGCCTCATTTAGCCAGAGATGAGGTATTGTCGCCTTTAGCCAGAGATGAGATATTGTCGCCTTTAGCCAGAGATATTGTTGCCTTTAGCCAGAGATATTCTCGCCTTTAGCCAGAGATATTGTCGCATTTAGCCAGAGATGAGATATTGTCGCCTTTAACCAGTAATGAGGTATTGTCGCCTTTAGCCAGAGATGAGATATTGTCGCCTTTAGGCAGAGATGAGATATTGTCGCCTTTAGGCAGAGATGAGATATTGTCGCCTATAGCCAGAGATGAGATATTGTCGCCTATAGCCAGAGATGAGGTATTGTCGCCTTTAGGCAGAGATGAGATATTGTCGCTGTTAGCCAGAGATGAGGTATTGTCGCTTTTAGCCAGAGATGAGATATTGTCGCCTTTAAACTGAAATGAGATATTGTCGCCTTTAGCCAGAGATAAGATATTGTCGACTTTAGCCAGAGATGAGGTATTGTTGCCGCCTTTAACCAGAGATGAGATATTGTCGCCTTGAGCCAGAGATATTGCCTCATTTAACCTGAGATGAGATATTGTCGCCTTTAGACAGAGATGAGATATTTTCGCCTTTAGCCAGAGATGAGATATTGTCGCCTTTAGGCAGAGATGAGATATTGTCGCCTTTAGCCAGAGATGAGATATTGTTGCATTTAGCCAGAGATATTGTCGCCTTTAGCCAGAGATATTGTTGCCTTTAGCCAGAGATGAGATATTGTCGCCTTTAGCCAGAGATGAGATATTGTCGCCTTTAGCCAGTAATGAGGTATATTTGCCTTTAGCCAGAGATGAGATCTTGTCGCCTTTAGCCAGAGATGAGATATTGACGCCTTTAGACAGAGATGAGATATTGCCTCATTTCGCCTGAGATGAGATATTGTCGCCTTTAGGCAGAGATGAGATATTGTCGCCTTTAGCCAGAGATGAGATATTGTCGCCTTTAGCCAGAGATGAGATATTGCCGCCTTTAGACAGAGATGAGATATTGCCTCATTTCGCCTGAGATGAGATATTGTCGCCTTTAGGCAGAGATGAGATATTGTCGCCATTAGCCAGAGATGAGATATTGTCGCCTTTAGCCAGAGATATTGTCTCCTTTAGCTAGAGATTTTGCCTCATTTAGCCAGAGATGAGGTATTGTCGTTTTTAGCCAGAGATGAGATATTGTCGCCTTTAGCCAGAGATATTGTTGCCTTTAGCCAGAGATATTCTCGCCTTTAGCCAGAGATATTGTCGCATTTAGCCAGAGATGAGATATTGTCGCCTTTAACCAGTAATGAGGTATTGTCGCCTTTAGCCAGAGATGAGATATTGTCGCCTTTAGGCAGAGATGAGATATTGTCGCCTTTAGGCAGAGATGAGATATTGTCGCCTATAGCCAGAGATGAGATATTGTCGCCTATAGCCAGAGATGAGGTATTGTCGCCTTTAGGCAGAGATGAGATATTGTCGCTGTTAGCCAGAGATGAGGTATTGTCGCCTTTAGCCAGAGATGAGATATTGTCGCCTTTAGCCAGAGATGAGATATTTTCGCCTTTAGCCAGAGTTGAGATATTGTCGCCTTTAGCCAGAGATTAAGTATTGTCGCTTTTAGCCAGAGATGAGATATTGTCGCCTTTAAACTGAAATGAGATATTGTCGCCTTTAGCCAGAGGTAAGATATTGTCGACTTTAGCCAGAGATGAGGTATTGTTGCCGCCTTTAACCAGAGATGAGATATTGTCGCCTTGAGCCAGAGATATTGCCTCATTTAACCTGAGATGAGATATTGTCGCCTTTAGACAGAGATGAGATATTTTCGCCTTTAGCCAGAGATGAGATATTGTCGCCTTTAGGCAGAGATGAGATATTGTCGCCTTTAGCCAGAGATGAGATATTGTTGCATTTAGCCAGAGATATTGTCGCCTTTAGCCAGAGATATTGTTGCCTTTAGCCAGAGATGAGATATTGTCGCCTTTAGCCAGAGATGAGATATTGTCGCCTTTAGCCAGTAATGAGGTATTTTTGCCTTTAGCCAGAGATGAGATCTTGTCGCCTTTAGCCAGAGATGAGATATTGACGCCTTTAGACAGAGATGAGATATTGCCTCATTTCGCCTGAGATGAGATATTGTCGCCTTTAGGCAGAGATGAGATATTGTCGCCTTTAGCCAGAGATGAGATATTGTCGCCTTTAGCCAGAGATGAGATATTGCCGCCTTTAGACAGAGATGAGATATTGCCTCATTTCGCCTGAGATGAGATATTGTCGCCTTTAGGCAGAGATGAGATATTGTCGCCATTAGCCAGAGATGAGATATTGTCGCCTTTAGCCAGAGATATTGTCTCCTTTAGCTAGAGATTTTGCCTCATTTAGCCAGAGATGAGGTATTGTCGCCTTTAGCCAGAGATGAGATATTGTCGCCTTTAGCCAGAGATATTGTTGCCTTTAGCCAGAGATATTCTCGCCTTTAGCCAGAGATATTGTCGCATTTAGCCAGAGATGAGATATTGTCGCCTTTAACCAGTAATGAGGTATTGTCGCCTTTAGCCAGAGATGAGATATTGTCGCCTTTAGGCAGAGATGAGATATTGTCGCCTTTAGGCAGAGATGAGATATTGTCGCCTATAGCCAGAGATGAGATATTGTCGCCTATAGCCAGAGATGAGGTATTGTCGCCTTTAGGCAGAGATGAGATATTGTCGCTGTTAGCCAGAGATGAGGTATTGTCGCCTTTAGCCAGAGATGAGATATTATCGCCTTTAGCCAGAGATTAGATATTTTCGCCTTTAGCCAGAGTTGAGATATTGTCGCCTTGAGCCAGAGATATTGCCTCATTTAACCTGAGATGAGATATTGTCGCCTTTAGACAGAGATGAGATATTTTCGCCTTTAGCCAGAGATGAGATATTGTCCCCTTTATCCAGAGATGAGATATTGTCGCCTTTAGCCAGAGATGAGATATTGTTGCATTTAGCCAGAGATATTGTCGCCTTTAGCCAGAGATATTGTTGCCTTTAGCCAGAGATGAGATATTGTCGCCTTTAGCCAGAGATGAGATATTGTCGCCTTTAGCCAGTAATGAGGTATTTTTGCCTTTAGCCAGAGATGAGATCTTGTCGCCTTTAGCCAGAGATGAGATATTGTCGCCTTTAGGCAGAGATGAGATCTTGTCGCCTTTAGGCAGAGATGAGATATTGTCGCCTATAGTCAGAGATGAGATATTGTAGCCTTTAGCCAGAGATGAGATATTGTCGCCATTAGCCAGAGATGAGGTATTGTCGCCTTTAGGCAGAGATGAGATATTGTCGCCTTTAGCCAGAGATGAGATATTGTCGCATTTAGCCAGAGATGAGATATTGTTTCCGTTAGCCAGAGATGAGGTATTGTCGCCTTTAGCCAGAGATGAGATATTGTCGCTTTTAGCCAGAGTTGAGATATTGTCGCCTATAGCCAGAGATGAGATATTGTCGCCTTTAGCCAGAGAGGAGATTTTGTCGCCTTTAAGCTGAAATGAGGTATTGTCGCCTTTAGCCAGAAATGAGATATTGTCGCCTTTAGCCAGAGATGAGGTATTGTAGCCTTTAGCCAAAGATGAGACATTGTCGCCTTTAGCCAGAGATGAGTTATTGTCGCCTTTAGGCAGAGGTGAGATATTGTCGCCTTTAGCCAGAGATATTGTCGCCTTTAGCCAGAGATGAGATATTGTCGCCTTTAGCCAGAGATGAGATATTGTCGCCTTTAGCCAGTAATGAGGTATTTTTGCCTTTAGCCAGAGATGAGATATTGTCGCCTTTAGCCAGAGATGAGATATTGTCGCCTTTAGGCAGAGATGAGATCTTGTCGCCATTAGGCAGAGATGAGATATTGTCGCCTATAGTCAGAGATGAGATATTGTAGCCTTTAGTCAGAGATGAGATATTGTCGCATTTAGCCAGAGATGAGGTATTGTCGCCTTTAGGCAGAGATGAGATATTGTAGCCTTTAGCCAGAGATGAGATATTGTCGCCTTTAGCCAGAGATGAGATATTGTTTCCGTTAGCCAGAGATGAGGTATTGTCGCCTTTAGCCAGAGATGAGATATTGTCGCTTTTAGGCAGAGATGAGATATTGTCGCCTTTAGCCAGAGATGAGATATTGTCGCATTTACCCAGAGATGAGATATTGTTTCCGTTAGCCAGAGATGAGGTATTGTCGCCTTTAGCCAGAGATGAGATATTGTCGCTTTTAGCCAGAGTTGAGATATTGTCGCCTATAGCCAGAGATGAGATATTGTCGCCTTTAGCCAGAGAGGAGATTTTGTCGCCTTTAAGCTGAAATGAGGTATTGTCGCCTTTAGCCAGAAATGAGATATTGTCGCCTTTAGCCAGAGATGAGGTATTGTTGCCTTTAGCCAAAGATGAGACATTGTCGCCTTTAGCCAGAGATGAGTTATTGTCGCCTTTAGGCAGAGGTGAGATATTGTCGCCTTTAGCCAGAGATATTGTCGCCTTTAGCCAGAGATGAGATATTGTCGCCTTTAGCCAGAGATGAGATATTGTCGCCTTTAGCCAGTAATGAGGTATTTTTGCCTTTAGCCAGAGATGAGATATTGTCGCCTTTAGCCAGAGATGAGATATTGTCGCCTTTAGGCAGAGATGAGATCTTGTCGCCATTAGGCAGAGATGAGATATTGTCGCCTATAGTCAGAGATGAGATATTGTAGCCTTTAGTCAGAGATGAGATATTGTCGCATTTAGCCAGAGATGAGGTATTGTCGCCTTTAGGCAGAGATGAGATATTGTAGCCTTTAGCCAGAGATGAGATATTGTCGCCTTTAGCCAGAGATGAGATATTGTTTCCGTTAGCCAGAGATGAGGTATTGTCGCCTTTAGCCAGAGATGAGATATTGTCGCTTTTAGGCAGAGATGAGATATTGTCGCCTTTAGCCAGAGATGAGATATTGTCGCATTTACCCAGAGATGAGATATTGTTTCCGTTAGCCAGAGATGAGGTATTGTCGCCTTTAGCCAGAGATGAGATATTGTCGCTTTTAGCCAGAGTTGAGATATTGTCGCCTATAGCCAGAGATGAGATATTGTCGCCTTTAGCCAGAGAGGAGATTTTGTCGCCTTTAAGCTGAAATGAGGTATTGTCGCCTTTAGCCAGAAATGAGATATTGTCGCCTTTAGCCAGAGATGAGGTATTGTTGCCTTTAGCCAAAGATGAGACATTGTCGCCTTTAGCCAGAGATGAGTTATTGTCGCCTTTAGGCAGAGGTGAGATATTGTCGCCTTTAGCCAGAGATATTGTCGCCTTTAGCCAGAGATGAGATATTGTCGCCTTTAGCCAGAGATGAGATATTGTCGCCTTTAGCCAGTAATGAGGTATTTTTGCCTTTAGCCAGAGATGAGATATTGTCGCCTTTAGCCAGAGATGAGATATTGTCGCCTTTAGGCAGAGATGAGATCTTGTCGCCATTAGGCAGAGATGAGATATTGTCGCCTATAGTCAGAGATGAGATATTGTAGCCTTTAGCCAGAGATGAGATATTGTCGCATTTAGCCAGAGATGAGGTATTGTCGCCTTTAGGCAGAGATGAGATATTGTAGCCTTTAGCCAGAGATGAGATATTGTCGCCTTTAGCCAGAGATGAGATATTGTTTCCGTTAGCCAGAGATGAGGTATTGTCGCCTTTAGCCAGAGATGAGATATTGTCGCTTTTAGCCAGAGTTGAGATATTGTCGCCTATAGCCAGAGATGAGATATTGTCGCCTTTAGCCAGAGAGGAGATTTTGTCGCCTTTAAGCTGAAATGAGGTATTGTCGCCTTTAGCCAGAAATGAGATATTGTCGCCTTTAGCCAGAGATGAGGTATTGTTGCCTTTAGCCAAAGATGAGATATTGTCGCCTTTAGCCAGAGATGAGTTATTGTCGCCTTTAGGCAGAGGTGAGATATTGTCGCCTTTAGCCAGAGATGAGATATTGTCACCTTTAGCCAGAGATGAGATATTGTCGCCTTTAGGTAGGGATAAGATATTGTCGCCTTTAGCCAGAGATGAGATATTGTCGCTTTTAGCCATAGATGAGATATTGCCTCATTTCGCCTGAGATGAGATATTGTCGCCTTTTGCCAGAGGTGAGATATTGCCGCCTTTAGCCAGAGATGAGATATTGCCTCATTTCGCCTGAGATGAGATATTGTCGCCTTTAGCCAGAGATGAGATATTGTCGCCTTTAGCAAGAGATATTGTCGCCTTTAGCCAGAGATAGTGCCGCTTTTAGGAAGAGATGAGATATTGTCGCATTTAGCCAGAGATGAGATATTGTCGTATTTAGCCAGAGATGAGATATTGCCTCATTTTGCCTGAGATATTGTCGCCTTTAGCCAGAGGTGAGATATTGCCGCCTTTAGCCAGAGATGAGGTATTGTTGCCTTTAGCCAAAGATGACATATTGTCGCCTTTAGCCAGAGATGAGATATTGTCGCTTTTAGCCAGAGTTGAGATATTGTCGCCTATAGCCAGAGATGAGATACTGTCGCCTCTAGCCAGAGAGGAGATTTTGACGCCTTTAAGCAGAAATGAGGTATTGTCGCATTTAGCCAGAAATGAGATATTGTCGCCTTTAGCCAGAGATGAGGAATTGTTGCCTTTAGCCAAAGATGAGATATTGTCGCCTTTAGCCAGAGATGAGTTATTGTTGCCTTTAGCCAGAGATGAGGTATTGTCGCCTTTAGCCAGAGATGAGATATTGTCGCCTTTAGCCAGAGATGAGATATTTTCGCCTTTAGCCAGAGTTGAGATATTGTCGCCATTAGCCAGAGATGAGATATTGTCGCTTTTAGCCAGAGATGAGATATTGTCGCCTTTAAACTGAAATGAGATATTGTCGCTTTTAGCCAGAGATAAGATATTGTCGACTTTAGCCAGACATGAGGTATTGTTGCCGCCTTTAACCAGAGATGAGATATTGTCGCCGTTAGCCAGAGATATTGCCTCATTTCGCCTGAGATGAGATATTGTCGCCTTTAGCCAGAGGTGAGATATTGCCGCCTTTAGCCAGAGATGAGGTATTGTTGCCTTTAGCCAAAGATGACATATTGTCGCCTTTAGCCAGAGATGAGATATTGTCGCCTATAGCCAGAGTTGAGATATTGTCGCCTATAGCCAGAGATGAGATACTGTCGCCTCTAGCCAGAGAGGAGATTTTGACGCCTTTAAGCTGAAATGAGGTATTGTCGCCTTTAGCGAGAAATGAGATATTGTCGCCTTTAGCCAGAGATGAGGTATTGTTGCCTTTAGCCAAAGATGAGATATTGTCGCCTTTAGCCAGATATGAGTTATTGTTGCCTTTAGCCAGAGATGAGATATTGTCGCCTTTAGCCAGAGATGAGATATTGTCGCCTTTAGGTTGGGATAAGATATTGTCGCCTTTAGCCAGAGATGAGATATTGTCGCCTTTAGGTAGAGATGAGATATTGTCGCCTTTAGCCAGAGATGAGATATTGTCGCCTTTAGCCATAGATATTGCCTCATTTCGCCTGAGATGAGATATTGTCGCCTTTAGCCAGAGGTGAGATATTGCCGCATTTAGCCAGAGATGAGATATTGCCTCATTTCGCCTGAGATGAGATATTGTCGCCTTTAGCCAGAGATGAGATATTGTCGCCTTTAGCAAGAGATATTGTCACCTTTAGCCAGAGATAGTGTCGTCTTTAGGAAGAGATGAGATATTGTCGCATTTAGCCAGAGTTGAGATATTGTCGCATATAGCCAGAGATGAGATATTGTCGCCTTTAGCCAGAGAGGAGATTTTGTCGCCTTTAAGCTGAAATGAGGTATTGTCGCCTTTAGCCAGAAATGAGATATTGTCGCCTTTAGCCAGAGATGAGGTATTGTTGCCTTTAGCCAAAGATGAGACATTGTCGCCTTTAGCCAGAGATGAGTTATTGTCGCCTTTAGGCAGAGGTGAGATATTGTCGCCTTTAGCCAGAGATATTGTCGCCTTTAGCCAGAGATGAGATATTGTCGCCTTTAGCCAGAGATGAGATATTGTCGCCTTTAGCCAGTAATGAGGTATTTTTGCCTTTAGCCAGAGATGAGATATTGTCGCCTTTAGCCAGAGATGAGATATTGTCGCCTTTAGGCAGAGATGAGATCTTGTCGCCATTAGGCAGAGATGAGATATTGTCGCCTATAGTCAGAGATGAGATATTGTAGCCTTTAGCCAGAGATGAGATATTGTCGCATTTAGCCAGAGATGAGGTATTGTCGCCTTTAGGCAGAGATGAGATATTGTAGCCTTTAGCCAGAGATGAGATATTGTCGCCTTTAGCCAGAGATGAGATATTGTTTCCGTTAGCCAGAGATGAGGTATTGTCGCCTTTAGCCAGAGATGAGATATTGTCGCTTTTAGGCAGAGATGAGATATTGTCGCCTTTAGCCAGAGATGAGATATTGTCGCATTTAGCCAGAGATGAGATATTGTTTCCGTTAGCCAGAGATGAGGTATTGTCGCCTTTAGCCAGAGATGAGATATTGTCGCTTTTAGTCAGAGTTGAGATATTGTCGCCTATAGCCAGAGATGAGATATTGTCGCCTTTAGCCAGAGAGGAGATTTTGTCGCCTTTAAGCTGAAATGAGGTATTGTCGCCTTTAGCCAGAAATGAGATATTGTCGCCTTTAGCCAGAGATGAGGTATTGTTGCCTTTAGCCAAAGATGAGACATTGTCGCCTTTAGCCAGAGATGAGTTATTGTCGCCTTTAGGCAGAGGTGAGATATTGTCGCCTTTAGCCAGAGATATTGTCGCCTTTAGCCAGAGATGAGATATTGTCGCCTTTAGCCAGAGATGAGATATTGTCGCCTTTAGCCAGTAATGAGGTATTTTTGCCTTTAGCCAGAGATGAGATATTGTCGCCTTTAGCCAGAGATGAGATATTGTCGCCTTTAGGCAGAGATGAGATCTTGTCGCCATTAGGCAGAGATGAGATATTGTCGCCTATAGTCAGAGATGAGATATTGTAGCCTTTAGCCAGAGATGAGATATTGTCGCATTTAGCCAGAGATGAGGTATTGTCGCCTTTAGGCAGAGATGAGATATTGTAGCCTTTAGCCAGAGATGAGATATTGTCGCCTTTAGCCAGAGATGAGATATTGTTTCCATTAGCCAGAGATGAGGTATTGTCGCCTTTAGCCAGAGATGAGATATTGTCGCTTTTAGCCAGAGTTGAGATATTGTCGCCTATAGCCAGAGATGAGATATTGTCGCCTTTAGCCAGAGAGGAGATTTTGTCGCCTTTAAGCTGAAATGAGGTATTGTCGCCTTTAGCCAGAAATGAGATATTGTCGCCTTTAGCCAGAGATGAGGTATTGTTGCCTTTAGCCAAAGATGAGATATTGTCGCCTTTAGCCAGAGATGAGTTATTGTCGCCTTTAGGCAGAGGTGAGATATTGTCGCCTTTAGCCAGAGATGAGATATTGTCACCTTTAGCCAGAGATGAGATATTGTCGCCTTTAGGTAGGGATAAGATATTGTCGCCTTTAGCCAGAGATGAGATATTGTCGCTTTTAGCCATAGATGAGATATTGCCTCATTTCGCCTGAGATGAGATATTGTCGCCTTTTGCCAGAGGTGAGATATTGCCGCCTTTAGCCAGAGATGAGATATTGCCTCATTTCGCCTGAGATGAGATATTGTCGCCTTTAGCCAGAGATGAGATATTGTCGCCTTTAGCAAGAGATATTGTCGCCTTTAGCCAGAGATAGTGCCGCTTTTAGGAAGAGATGAGATATTGTCGCATTTAGCCAGAGATGAGATATTGTCGTATTTAGCCAGAGATGAGATATTGCCTCATTTTGCCTGAGATATTGTCGCCTTTAGCCAGAGGTGAGATATTGCCGCCTTTAGCCAGAGATGAGGTATTGTTGCCTTTAGCCAAAGATGACATATTGTCGCCTTTAGCCAGAGATGAGATATTGTCGCTTTTAGCCAGAGTTGAGATATTGTCGCCTATAGCCAGAGATGAGATACTGTCGCCTCTAGCCAGAGAGGAGATTTTGACGCCTTTAAGCTGAAATGAGGTATTGTCGCATTTAGCCAGAAATGAGATATTGTCGCCTTTAGCCAGAGATGAGGAATTGTTGCCTTTAGCCAAAGATGAGATATTGTCGCCTTTAGCCAGAGATGAGTTATTGTTGCCTTTAGCCAGAGATGAGGTATTGTCGCCTTTAGCCAGAGATGAGATATTGTCGCCTTTAGCCAGAGATGAGATATTTTCGCCTTTAGCCAGAGTTGAGATATTGTCGCCATTAGCCAGAGATGAGATATTGTCGCTTTTAGCCAGAGATGAGATATTGTCGCCTTTAAACTGAAATGAGATATTGTCGCTTTTAGCCAGAGATAAGATATTGTCGACTTTAGCCAGACATGAGGTATTGTTGCCGCCTTTAACCAGAGATGAGATATTGTCACCGTTAGCCAGAGATATTGCCTCATTTCGCCTGAGATGAGATATTGTCGCCTTTAGCCAGAGGTGAGATATTGCCGCCTTTAGCCAGAGATGAGGTATTGTTGCCTTTAGCCAAAGATGACATATTGTCGCCTTTAGCCAGAGATGAGATATTGTCGCCTATAGCCAGAGTTGAGATATTGTCGCCTATAGCCAGAGATGAGATACTGTCGCCTCTAGCCAGAGAGGAGATTTTGACGCCTTTAAGCTGAAATGAGGTATTGTCGCCTTTAGCGAGAAATGAGATATTGTCGCCTTTAGCCAGAAATGAGGTATTGTTGCCTTTAGCCAAAGATGAGATATTGTCGCCTTTAGCCAGATATGAGTTATTGTTGCCTTTAGCCAGAGATGAGATATTGTCGCCTTTAGCCAGAGATGAGATATTGTCGCCTTTAGGTTGGGATAAGATATTGTCGCCTTTAGCCAGAGATGAGATATTGTCGCCTTTATGTAGAGATGAGATATTGTCGCCTTTAGCCAGAGATGAGATATTGTCGCCTTTAGCCATAGATATTGCCTCATTTCGCCTGAGATGAGATATTGTCGCCTTTAGCCAGAGGTGAGATATTGCCGCATTTAGCCAGAGATGAGATATTGCCTCATTTCGCCTGAGATGAGATATTGTCGCCTTTAGCCAGAGATGAGATATTGTCGCCTTTAGCAAGAGATATTGTCACCTTTAGCCAGAGATAGTGTCGTCTTTAGGAAGAGATGAGATATTGTCGCATTTAGCCAGAGTTGAGATATTGTCGCATATAGCCAGAGATGAGATATTGTCGCCTTTAGCCAGAGAGGAGATTTTGTCACCTTTAAGCTGAAATGAGGTATTGTCGCCTTTAGCCAGAAATGAGATATTGTCGCCTTTAGCCAGAGATGAGGTATTGTTGCCTTTAGCCAAAGATGAGACATTGTCGCCTTTAGCCAGAGATGAGTTATTGTCGCCTTTAGGCAGAGGTGAGATATTGTCGCCTTTAGCCAGAGATATTGTCGCCTTTAGCCAGAGATGAGATATTGTCGCCTTTAGCCAGTAATGAGGTATTTTTGCCTTTAGCCAGAGATGAGATATTGTCGCCTTTAGCCAGAGATGAGATATTGTCGCCTTTAGGCAGAGATGAGATCTTGTCGCCATTAGGCAGAGATGAGATATTGTCGCCTATAGTCAGAGATGAGATATTGTAGCCTTTAGCCAGAGATGAGATATTGTCGCATTTAGCCAGAGATGAGGTATTGTCGCCTTTAGGCAGAGATGAGATATTGTAGCCTTTAGCCAGAGATGAGATATTGTCGCCTTTAGCCAGAGATGAGATATTGTTTCCGTTAGCCAGAGATGAGGTATTGTCGCCTTTAGCCAGAGATGAGATATTGTCGCTTTTAGGCAGAGATGAGATATTGTCGCCTTTAGCCAGAGATGAGATATTGTCGCATTTAGCCAGAGATGAGATATTGTTTCCGTTAGCCAGAGATGAGGTATTGTCGCCTTTAGCCAGAGATGAGATATTGTCGCTTTTAGCCAGAGTTGAGATATTGTCGCCTATAGCCAGAGATGAGATATTGTCGCCTTTAGCCAGAGAGGAGATTTTGTCGCCTTTAAGCTGAAATGAGGTATTGTCGCCTTTAGCCAGAAATGAGATATTGTCGCCTTTAGCCAGAGATGAGGTATTGTTGCCTTTAGCCAAAGATGAGACATTGTCGCCTTTAGCCAGAGATGAGTTATTGTCGCCTTTAGGCAGAGGTGAGATATTGTCGCCTTTAGCCAGAGATATTGTCGCCTTTAGCCAGAGATGAGATATTGTCGCCTTTAGCCAGAGATGAGATATTGTCGCATTTAGCCAGAGATGAGATATTGTTTCCGTTAGCCAGAGATGAGGTATTGTCGCCTTTAGCCAGAGATGAGATATTGTCGCTTTTAGCCAGAGTTGAGATATTGTCGCCTATAGCCAGAGATGAGATATTGTCGCCTTTAGCCAGAGAGGAGATTTTGTCGCCTTTAAGCTGAAATGAGGTATTGTCGCCTTTAGCCAGAAATGAGATATTGTCGCCTTTAGCCAGAGATGAGGTATTGTAGCCTTTAGCCAAAGATGAGACATTGTCGCCTTTAGCCAGAGATGAGTTATTGTCGCCTTTAGGCAGAGGTGAGATATTGTCGCCTTTAGCCAGAGATATTGTCGCCTTTAGCCAGAGATGAGATATTGTCGCCTTTAGCCAGAGATGAGATATTGTCGCCTTTAGCCAGTAATGAGGTATTTTTGCCTTTAGCCAGAGATGAGATATTGTCGCCTTTAGCCAGAGATGAGATATTGTCGCCTTTAGGCAGAGATGAGATCTTGTCGCCATTAGGCAGAGATGAGATATTGTCGCCTATAGTCAGAGATGAGATATTGTAGCCTTTAGCCAGAGATGAGATATTGTCGCATTTAGCCAGAGATGAGGTATTGTCGCCTTTAGGCAGAGATGAGATATTGTAGCCTTTAGCCAGAGATGAGATATTGTCGCCTTTAGCCAGAGATGAGATATTGTTTCTGTTAGCCAGAGATGAGGTATTGTCGCCTTTAGCCAGAGATGAGATATTGTCGCTTTTAGGCAGAGATGAGATATTGTCGCCTTTAGCCAGAGATGAGATATTGTCGCATTTAGCCAGAGATGAGATATTGTTTCCGTTAGCCAGAGATGAGGTATTGTCGCCTTTAGCCAGAGATGAGATATTGTCGCTTTTAGCCAGAGTTGAGATATTGTCGCCTATAGCCAGAGATGAGATATTGTCGCCTTTAGCCAGAGAGGAGATTTTGTCGCCTTTAAGCTGAAATGAGGTATTGTCGCCTTTAGCCAGAAATGAGATATTGTCGCCTTTAGCCAGAGATGAGGTATTGTTGCCTTTAGCCAAAGATGAGACATTGTCGCCTTTAGCCAGAGATGAGTTATTGTCGCCTTTAGGCAGAGGTGAGATATTGTCGCCTTTAGCCAGAGATATTGTCGCCTTTAGCCAGAGATGAGATATTGTCGCCTTTAGCCAGAGATGAGATATTGTCGCCTTTAGCCAGTAATGAGGTATTTTTGCCTTTAGCCAGAGATGAGATATTGTCGCCTTTAGCCAGAGATGAGATATTGTCGCCTTTAGGCAGAGATGAGATCTTGTCGCCATTAGGCAGAGATGAGATATTGTCGCCTATAGTCAGAGATGAGATATTGTAGCCTTTAGCCAGAGATGAGATATTGTCGCATTTAGCCAAAGATGAGGTATTGTCGCCTTTAGGCAGAGATGAGATATTGTAGCCTTTAGCCAGAGATGAGATATTGTCGCCTTTAGCCAGAGATGAGATATTGTTTCCGTTAGCCAGAGATGAGGTATTGTCGCCTTTAGCCAGAGATGAGATATTGTCGCTTTTAGCCAGAGTTGAGATATTGTCGCCTATAGCCAGAGATGAGATATTGTCGCCTTTAGCCAGAGAGGAGATTTTGTCGCCTTTAAGCTGAAATGAGGTATTGTCGCCTTTAGCCAGAAATGAGATATTGTCGCCTTTAGCCAGAGATGAGGTATTGTTGCCTTTAGCCAAAGATGAGATATTGTCGCCTTTAGCCAGAGATGAGTTATTGTCGCCTTTAGGCAGAGGTGAGATATTGTCGCCTTTAGCCAGAGATGAGATATTGTCACCTTTAGCCAGAGATGAGATATTGTCGCCTTTAGGTAGGGATAAGATATTGTCGCCTTTAGCCAGAGATGAGATATTGTCGCTTTTAGCCATAGATGAGATATTGCCTCATTTCGCCTGAGATGAGATATTGTCGCCTTTTGCCAGAGGTGAGATATTGCCGCCTTTAGCCAGAGATGAGATATTGCCTCATTTCGCCTGAGATGAGATATTGTCGCCTTTAGCCAGAGATGAGATATTGTCGCCTTTAGCAAGAGATATTGTCGCCTTTAGCCAGAGATAGTGCCGCTTTTAGGAAGAGATGAGATATTGTCGCATTTAGCCAGAGATGAGATATTGTCGTATTTAGCCAGAGATGAGATATTGCCTCATTTTGCCTGAGATATTGTCGCCTTTAGCCAGAGGTGAGATATTGCCGCCTTTAGCCAGAGATGAGGTATTGTTGCCTTTAGCCAAAGATGACATATTGTCGCCTTTAGCCAGAGATGAGATATTGTCGCTTTTAGCCAGAGTTGAGATATTGTCGCCTATAGCCAGAGATGAGATACTGTCGCCTCTAGCCAGAGAGGAGATTTTGACGCCTTTAAGCTGAAATGAGGTATTGTCGCATTTAGCCAGAAATGAGATATTGTCGCCTTTAGCCAGAGATGAGGAATTGTTGCCTTTAGCCAAAGATGAGATATTGTCGCCTTTAGCCAGAGATGAGTTATTGTTGCCTTTAGCCAGAGATGAGGTATTGTCGCCTTTAGCCAGAGATGAGATATTGTCGCCTTTAGCCAGAGATGAGATATTTTCGCCTTTAGCCAGAGTTGAGATATTGTCGCCATTAGCCAGAGATGAGATATTGTCGCTTTTAGCCAGAGATGAGATATTGTCGCCTTTAAACTGAAATGAGATATTGTCGCTTTTAGCCAGAGATAAGATATTGTCGACTTTAGCCAGACATGAGGTATTGTTGCCGCCTTTAACCAGAGATGAGATATTGTCGCCGTTAGCCAGAGATATTGCCTCATTTCGCCTGAGATGAGATATTGTCGCCTTTAGCCAGAGGTGAGATATTGCCGCCTTTAGCCAGAGATGAGGTATTGTTGCCTTTAGCCAAAGATGACATATTGTCGCCTTTAGCCAGAGATGAGATATTGTCGCCTATAGCCAGAGTTGAGATATTGTCGCCTATAGCCAGAGATGAGATACTGTCGCCTCTAGCCAGAGAGGAGATTTTGACGCCTTTAAGCTGAAATGAGGTATTGTCGCCTTTAGCGAGAAATGAGATATTGTCGCCTTTAGCCAGAGATGAGGTATTGTTGCCTTTAGCCAAAGATGAGATATTGTCGCCTTTAGCCAGATATGAGTTATTGTTGCCTTTAGCCAGAGATGAGATATTGTCGCCTTTAGCCAGAGATGAGATATTGTCGCCTTTAGGTTGGGATAAGATATTGTCGCCTTTAGCCAGAGATGAGATATTGTCGCCTTTAGGTAGAGATGAGATATTGTCGCCTTTAGCCAGAGATGAGATATTGTCGCCTTTAGCCATAGATATTGCCTCATTTCGCCTGAGATGAGATATTGTCGCCTTTAGCCAGAGGTGAGATATTGCCGCATTTAGCCAGAGATGAGATATTGCCTCATTTCGCCTGAGATGAGATATTGTCGCCTTTAGCCAGAGATGAGATATTGTCGCCTTTAGCAAGAGATATTGTCACCTTTAGCCAGAGATAGTGTCGTCTTTAGGAAGAGATGAGATATTGTCGCATTTAGCCAGAGTTGAGATATTGTCGCCTATAGCCAGAGATGAGATATTGTCGCCTTTAGCCAGAGAGGAGATTTTGTCGCCTTTAAGCTGAAATGAGGTATTGTCGCCTTTAGCCAGAAATGAGATATTGTCGCCTTTAGCCAGAGATGAGGTATTGTTGCCTTTAGCCAAAGATGAGACATTGTCGCCTTTAGCCAGAGATGAGTTATTGTCGCCTTTAGGCAGAGGTGAGATATTGTCGCCTTTAGCCAGAGATATTGTCGCCTTTAGCCAGAGATGAGATATTGTCGCCTTTAGCCAGAGATGAGATATTGTCGCCTTTAGCCAGTAATGAGGTATTTTTGCCTTTAGCCAGAGATGAGATATTGTCGCCTTTAGCCAGAGATGAGATATTGTCGCCTTTAGGCAGAGATATTGTCGCCTTTAGCCAGAGAGGAGATTTTGTCGCCTTTAAGCTGAAATGAGGTATTGTCGCCTTTAGCCAGAAATGAGATATTGTCGCCTTTAGCCAGAGATGAGATATTGTCGCCTTTAGCCAGAGATGAGATATTGTTTCCGTTAGCCAGAGATGAGGTATTGTCGCCTTTAGCCAGAGATGAGATATTGTCGCTTTTAGCCAGAGTTGAGATATTGTCGCCTATAGCCAGAGATGAGATATTGTCGCCTTTAGCCAGAGAGGAGATTTTGTCGCCTTTAAGCTGAAATGAGGTATTGTCGCCTTTAGCAAGAAATGAGATATTGTCGCCTTTAGCCGGAGATGAGGTATTGTTGCCTTTAGCCAAAGATGAGACATTGTCGCCTTTAGCCAGAGATGAGTTATTGTCGCCTTTAGGCAGAGGTGAGATATTGTCGCCTTTAGCCAGAGATATTGTCGCCTTTAGCCAGAGATGAGATATTGTCGCCTTTAGCCAGAGATGAGATATTGTCGCCTTTAGCCAGTAATGAGGTATTTTTGCCTTTAGCCAGAGATGAGATATTGTTGCCTTTAGCCAGAGATGAGATATTGTCGCCTTTAGGCAGAGATGAGATCTTGTCGCCTTTAGGCAGAGATGAGATATTGTCGCCTATAGTCAGAGATGAGATATTGTAGCCTTTAGCCAGAGATGAGATATTGTCGCCTTTAGCCAGAGGTGAGATATTGCCGCCTTTAGCCAGAGATGAGGTATTGTTGCCTTTAGCCAAAGATGACATATTGTCGCCTTTAGCCAGAGATGAGATATTGTCGCTTTTAGCCAGAGTTGAGATATTGTCGCCTATAGCCAGAGATGAGATACTGTCGCCTCTAGCCAGAGAGGAGATTTTGACGCCTTTAAGCTGAAATGAGGTATTGTCGCATTTAGCCAGAAATGAGATATTGTCGCCTTTAGCCAGAGATGAGGAATTGTTGCCTTTAGCCAAAGATGAGATATTGTCGCCTTTAGCCAGAGATGAGTTATTGTTGCCTTTAGCCAGAGATGAGGTATTGTCGCCTTTAGCCAGAGATGAGATATTGTCGCCTTTAGCCAGAGATGAGATATTTTCGCCTTTAGCCAGAGTTGAGATATTGTCGCCATTAGCCAGAGATGAGATATTGTCGCTTTTAGCCAGAGATGAGATATTGTCGCCTTTAAACTGAAATGAGATATTGTCGCTTTTAGCCAGAGATAAGATATTGTCGACTTTAGCCAGACATGAGGTATTGTTGCCGCCTTTAACCAGAGATGAGATATTGTCGCCGTTAGCCAGAGATATTGCCTCATTTCGCCTGAGATGAGATATTGTCGCCTTTAGCCAGAGGTGAGATATTGCCGCCTTTAGCCAGAGATGAGGTATTGTTGCCTTTAGCCAAAGATGACATATTGTCGCCTTTAGCCAGAGATGAGATATTGTCGCCTATAGCCAGAGTTGAGATATTGTCGCCTATAGCCAGAGATGAGATACTGTCGCCTCTAGCCAGAGAGGAGATTTTGACGCCTTTAAGCTGAAATGAGGTATTGTCGCCTTTAGCGAGAAATGAGATATTGTCGCCTTTAGCCAGAGATGAGGTATTGTTGCCTTTAGCCAAAGATGAGATATTGTTGCCTTTAGCCAGATATGAGTTATTGTTGCCTTTAGCCAGAGATGAGATATTGTCGCCTTTAGCCAGAGATGAGATATTGTCGCCTTTAGGTTGGGATAAGATATTGTCGCCTTTAGCCAGAGATGAGATATTGTCGCCTTTAGGTAGAGATGAGATATTGTCGCCTTTAGCCAGAGATGAGATATTGTCGCCTTTAGCCATAGATATTGCCTCATTTCGCCTGAGATGAGATATTGTCGCCTTTAGCCAGAGGTGAGATATTGCCGCATTTAGCCAGAGATGAGATATTGCCTCATTTCGCCTGAGATGAGATATTGTCGCCTTTAGCCAGAGATGAGATATTGTCGCCTTTAGCAAGAGATATTGTCACCTTTAGCCAGAGATAGTGTCGTCTTTAGGAAGAGATGAGATATTGTCGCATTTAGCCAGAGTTGAGATATTGTCGCCTATAGCCAGAGATGAGATATTGTCGCCTTTAGCCAGAGAGGAGATTTTGTCGCCTTTAAGCTGAAATGAGGTATTGTCGCCTTTAGCCAGAAATGAGATATTGTCGCCTTTAGCCAGAGATGAGGTATTGTTGCCTTTAGCCAAAGATGAGACATTGTCGCCTTTAGCCAGAGATGAGTTATTGTCGCCTTTAGGCAGAGGTGAGATATTGTCGCCTTTAGCCAGAGATATTGTCGCCTTTAGCCAGAGATGAGATATTGTCGCCTTTAGCCAGAGATGAGATATTGTCGCCTTTAGCCAGTAATGAGGTATTTTTGCCTTTAGCCAGAGATGAGATATTGTCGCCTTTAGCCAGAGATGAGATATTGTCGCCTTTAGGCAGAGATATTGTCGCCTTTAGCCAGAGAGGAGATTTTGTCGCCTTTAAGCTGAAATGAGGTATTGTCGCCTTTAGCCAGAAATGAGATATTGTCGCCTTTAGCCAGAGATGAGATATTGTCGCCTTTAGCCAGAGGTGAGATATTGCCGCATTTAGCCAGAGATGAGATATTGCCTCATTTCGCCTGAGATGAGATATTGTCGCCTTTAGCCAGAGATGAGATATTGTCGCCTTTAGCAAGAGATATTGTCACCTTTAGCCAGAGATAGTGTCGTCTTTAGGAAGAGATGAGATATTGTCGCATTTAGCCAGAGTTGAGATATTGTCGCCTATAGCCAGAGATGAGATATTGTCGCCTTTAGCCAGAGAGGAGATTTTGTCGCCTTTAAGCTGAAATGAGGTATTGTCGCCTTTAGCCAGAAATGAGATATTGTCGCCTTTAGCCAGAGATGAGGTATTGTTGCCTTTAGCCAAAGATGAGACATTGTCGCCTTTAGCCAGAGATGAGTTATTGTCGCCTTTAGGCAGAGGTGAGATATTGTCGCCTTTAGCCAGAGATATTGTCGCCTTTAGCCAGAGATGAGATATTGTCGCCTTTAGCCAGAGATGAGATATTGTCGCCTTTAGCCAGTAATGAGGTATTTTTGCCTTTAGCCAGAGATGAGATATTGTCGCCTTTAGCCAGAGATGAGATATTGTCGCCTTTAGGCAGAGATATTGTCGCCTTTAGCCAGAGAGGAGATTTTGTCGCTTTTAAGCTGAAATGAGGTATTGTCGCCTTTAGCCAGAAATGAGATATTGTCGCCTTTAGCCAGAGATGAGATATTGTCGCCTTTAGCCAGAGATGAGATATTGTTTCCGTTAGCCAGAGATGAGGTATTGTCGCCTTTAGCCAGAGATGAGATATTGTCGCTTTTAGCCAGAGTTGAGATATTGTCGCCTATAGCCAGAGATGAGATATTGTCGCCTTTAGCCAGAGAGGAGATTTTGTCGCCTTTAAGCTGAAATGAGGTATTGTCGCCTTTAGCAAGAAATGAGATATTGTCGCCTTTAGCCGGAGATGAGGTATTGTTGCCTTTAGCCAAAGATGAGACATTGTCGCCTTTAGCCAGAGATGAGTTATTGTCGCCTTTAGGCAGAGGTGAGATATTGTCGCCTTTAGCCAGAGATATTGTCGCCTTTAGCCAGAGATGAGATATTGTCGCCTTTAGCCAGAGATGAGATATTGTCGCCTTTAGCCAGTAATGAGGTATTTTTGCCTTTAGCCAGAGATGAGATATTGTTGCCTTTAGCCAGAGATGAGATATTGTCGCCTTTAGGCAGAGATGAGATCTTGTCGCCTTTAGGCAGAGATGAGATATTGTCGCCTATAGTCAGAGATGAGATATTGTAGCCTTTAGCCAGAGATGAGATATTGTCGCCTTTAGCCAGAGATGAGTTATTGTTGCCTTTAAGCAGAGATATTGTCGCCTTTAGCCAGAGATATTGCCTCATTTCGCCTGAGATGAGATATTGTCGCATTTAGCCAGAGATGAGATATTGTCGCCTTTAGCCAGAGATGAGATATTGCCACCTTTAGACAGAGATGAGATATTGCCTCATTTCGCCTGAGATGAGATATTGTCGCCTTTAGGCAGAGATGAGATATTGTCGCCATTAGCCAAAGATATTGTCGCCTTTAGCCAGAGATATTGTCGCCTTTAGGCAGAGATGAGATATTGTCGCCATTAGCCAGAGATGATATATTGTCGCCTTTAGCCAGAGATATAGTCTCCTTTAGCTAGAGATTTTGCCTCATTTAGCCAGAGATGAGGTATTGTCGCCTTATAGCCAGAGATGAGATATTGTCGCCTTTAGCCAGAGATATTGTTGCCTTTAGCCAGAGATATTGTCGCCTTTAGTCAGAGATATTGTCGCCTTTAGCCAGAGATGAGATATTGTCGCCTTTAGCCAGAGATGAGATATTGCCGCCTTTAGACAGAGATGAGATATTGCCTCATTTCGCCTGAGATGAGATATTGTCGCCTTTAGGCAGAGATGAGATATTGTCGCCATTAGTCAGAGATGAGATATTGTCGCCTTTAGCCAGAGATATTGTCTCCTTTAGCTAGAGATTTACCTCATTTAGCCAGAGATGAGGTATTGTCGCCTTTAGCCAGAGATGAGATATTGTCGCCTTTAGCCAGAGATATTGTTGCCTTTAGCCAGAGATATTCTCGCCTTTAGCCAGAGATATTGTCGCATTTAGCCAGAGATGAGATATTGTCGCCTTTAACCAGTAATGAGGTATTGTCGCCTCTAGCCAGAGATGAGATATTGTCGCCTTTAGGCAGAGATGAGATATTGTCGCCTTTAGGCAGAGATGAGATATTGTCGCCTATAGCCAGAGATGAGATATTGTCGCCTATAGCCAGAGATGAGGTATTGTCGCCTTTAGGCAGAGATGAGATATTGTCGCTGTTAGCCAGAGATGAGGTATTGTCGCCTTTAGCCAGAGATGAGATATTGTCGCCTTTAGCCAGAGATGAGATATTGTCGCCTTTAGCCAGTAATGAGGTATTTTTGCCTTTAGCCAGAGATGAGATATTGTCGCCTTTAGCCAGAGATGAGATATTGTCGCCTTTAGCCAGAGATGAGATATTGTCGCCTTTAGCCAGAGATGAGGTATTGTCGCCTTTAGGCAGAGATGAGATATTGTCGCCTTTAGCCAGAGATGAGATATTGTCGCCTTTAGCCAGAGATGAGATATTGTTTCCGTTAGCCAGAGTTGAGATATTGTCGCCCATAGCCAGAGATGAGATATTGTCGCCTTTAGGTAGGGATAAGATATTGTCGCCTTTAGCCAGAGATGAGATATTGTCGCTTTTAGCCATAGATGAGATATTGCCTCATTTCGCATGAGATGAGATATTGTCGCCTTTTGCCAGAGGTGAGATATTGCCGCCTTTAGCCAGAGATGAGATATTGCCTCATTTCGCCTGAGATGAGATATTGTCGCCTTTAGCCAGAGATGAGATATTGTCGCCTTTAGCAAGAGATATTGTCGCCTTTAGCCAGAGATAGTGCCGCTTTTAGGAAGAGATGAGATATTGTCGCATTTAGCCAGAGATGAGATATTGTCGTATTTAGCCAGAGATGAGATATTGCCTCATTTTGCCTGAGATATTGTCGCCTTTAGCCAGAGGTGAGATATTGCCGCCTTTAGCCAGAGATGAGGTATTGTTGCCTTTAGCCAAAGATGACATATTGTCGCCTTTAGCCAGAGATGAGATATTGTCGCTTTTAGCCAGAGTTGAGATATTGTCGCCTATAGCCAGAGATGAGATACTGTCGCCTCTAGCCAGAGAGGAGATTTTGACGCCTTTAAGCTGAAATGAGGTATTGTCGCATTTAGCCAGAAATGAGATATTGTCGCCTTTAGCCAGAGATGAGGAATTGTTGCCTTTAGCCAAAGATGAGATATTGTCGCCTTTAGCCAGAGATGAGTTATTGTTGCCTTTAGCCAGAGATGAGGTATTGTCGCCTTTAGCCAGAGATGAGATATTGTCGCCTTTAGCCAGAGATGAGATATTTTCGCCTTTAGCCAGAGTTGAGATATTGTCGCCATTAGCCAGAGATGAGATATTGTCGCTTTTAGCCAGAGATGAGATATTGTCGCCTTTAAACTGAAATGAGATATTGTCGCTTTTAGCCAGAGATAAGATATTGTCGACTTTAGCCAGACATGAGGTATTGTTGCCGCCTTTAACCAGAGATGAGATATTGTCACCGTTAGCCAGAGATATTGCCTCATTTCGCCTGAGATGAGATATTGTCGCCTTTAGCCAGAGGTGAGATATTGCCGCCTTTAGCCAGAGATGAGGTATTGTTGCCTTTAGCCAAAGATGACATATTGTCGCCTTTAGCCAGAGATGAGATATTGTCGCCTATAGCCAGAGTTGAGATATTGTCGCCTATAGCCAGAGATGAGATACTGTCGCCTCTAGCCAGAGAGGAGATTTTGACGCCTTTAAGCTGAAATGAGGTATTGTCGCCTTTAGCGAGAAATGAGATATTGTCGCCTTTAGCCAGAAATGAGGTATTGTTGCCTTTAGCCAAAGATGAGATATTGTCGCCTTTAGCCAGATATGAGTTATTGTTGCCTTTAGCCAGAGATGAGATATTGTCGCCTTTAGCCAGAGATGAGATATTGTCGCCTTTAGGTTGGGATAAGATATTGTCGCCTTTAGCCAGAGATGAGATATTGTCGCCTTTAGGTAGAGATGAGATATTGTCGCCTTTAGCCAGAGATGAGATATTGTCGCCTTTAGCCATAGATATTGCCTCATTTCGCCTGAGATGAGATATTGTCGCCTTTAGCCAGAGGTGAGATATTGCCGCATTTAGCCAGAGATGAGATATTGCCTCATTTCGCCTGAGATGAGATATTGTCGCCTTTAGCCAGAGATGAGATATTGTCGCCTTTAGCAAGAGATATTGTCACCTTTAGCCAGAGATAGTGTCGTCTTTAGGAAGAGATGAGATATTGTCGCATTTAGCCAGAGTTGAGATATTGTCGCATATAGCCAGAGATGAGATATTGTCGCCTTTAGCCAGAGAGGAGATTTTGTCGCCTTTAAGCTGAAATGAGGTATTGTCGCCTTTAGCCAGAAATGAGATATTGTCGCCTTTAGCCAGAGATGAGGTATTGTTGCCTTTAGCCAAAGATGAGACATTGTCGCCTTTAGCCAGAGATGAGTTATTGTCGCCTTTAGGCAGAGGTGAGATATTGTCGCCTTTAGCCAGAGATATTGTCGCCTTTAGCCAGAGATGAGATATTTTCGCCTTTAGCCAGTAATGAGGTATTTTTGCCTTTAGCCAGAGATGAGATATTGTCGCCTTTAGCCAGAGATGAGATATTGTCGCCTTTAGGCAGAGATGAGATCTTGTCGCCATTAGGCAGAGATGAGATATTGTCGCCTATAGTCAGAGATGAGATATTGTAGCCTTTAGCCAGAGATGAGATATTGTCGCATTTAGCCAGAGATGAGGTATTGTCGCCTTTAGGCAGAGATGGGATATTGTAGCCTTTAGCCAGAGATGAGATATTGTCGCCTTTAGCCAGAGATGAGATATTGTTTCCGTTAGCCAGAGATGAGGTATTGTCGCCTTTAGCCAGAGATGAGATATTGTCGCTTTTAGGCAGAGATGAGATATTGTCGCCTTTAGCCAGAGATGAGATATTGTCGCATTTAGCCAGAGATGAGATATTGTTTCCGTTAGCCAGAGATGAGGTATTGTCGCCTTTAGCCAGAGATGAGATATTGTCGCTTTTAGCCAGAGTTGAGATATTGTCGCCTATAGCCAGAGATGAGATATTGTCGCCTTTAGCCAGAGAGGAGATTTTGTCGCCTTTAAGCTGAAATGAGGTATTGTCGCCTTTAGCCAGAAATGAGATATTGTCGCCTTTAGCCAGAGATGAGGTATTGTTCCCTTTAGCCAAAGATGAGACATTGTCGCCTTTAGCCAGAGATGAGTTATTGTCGCCTTTAGGCAGAGGTGAGATATTGTCGCCTTTAGCCAGAGATATTGTCGCCTTTAGCCAGAGATGAGATATTGTCGCCTTTAGCCAGAGATGAGATATTGTCGCATTTAGCCAGAGATGAGATATTGTTTCCGTTAGCCAGAGATGAGGTATTGTCGCCTTTAGCCAGAGATGAGATATTGTCGCTTTTAGCCAGAGTTGAGATATTGTCGCCTATAGCCAGAGATGAGATATTGTCGCCTTTAGCCAGAGAGGAGATTTTGTCGCCTTTAAGCTGAAATGAGGTATTGTCGCCTTTAGCCAGAAATGAGATATTGTCGCCTTTAGCCAGAGATGAGGTATTGTAGCCTTTAGCCAAAGATGAGACATTGTCGCCTTTAGCCAGAGATGAGTTATTGTCGCCTTTAGGCAGAGGTGAGATATTGTCGCCTTTAGCCAGAGATATTGTCGCCTTTAGCCAGAGATGAGATATTGTCGCCTTTAGCCAGAGATGAGATATTGTCGCCTTTAGCCAGTAATGAGGTATTTTTGCCTTTAGCCAGAGATGAGATATTGTCGCCTTTAGCCAGAGATGAGATATTGTCGCATTTAGGCAGAGATGAGATCTTGTCGCCATTAGGCAGAGATGAGATATTGTTGCCTATAGTCAGAGATGAGATATTGTAGCCTTTAGCCAGAGATGAGATATTGTCGCATTTAGCCAGAGATGAGGTATTGTCGCCTTTAGGCAGAGATGAGATATTGTAGCCTTTAGCCAGAGATGAGATATTGTCGCATTTAGCCAGAGATGAGGTATTGTCGCCTTTAGGCAGAGATGAGATATTGTAGCCTTTAGCCAGAGATGAGATATTGTCGCCTTTAGCCAGAGATGAGATATTGTTTCTGTTAGCCAGAGATGAGGTATTGTCGCCTTTAGCCAGAGATGAGATATTGTCGCTTTTAGGCAGAGATGAGATATTGTCGCCTTTAGCCAGAGATGAGATATTGTCGCATTTAGCCAGAGATGAGATATTGTTTCCGTTAGCCAGAGATGAGGTATTGTCGCCTTTAGCCAGAGATGAGATATTGTCGCTTTTAGCCAGAGTTGAGATATTGTCGCCTATAGCCAGAGATGAGATATTGTCGCCTTTAGACAGAGAGGAGATTTTGTCGCCTTTAAGCTGAAATGAGGTATTGTCGCCTTTAGCCAGAAATGAGATATTGTCGCCTTTAGCCAGAGATGAGGTATTGTTGCCTTTAGCCAAAGATGAGACATTGTCGCCTTTAGCCAGAGATGAGTTATTGTCGCCTTGAGGCAGAGGTGAGATATTGTCGCCTTTAGCCAGAGATATTGTCGCCTTTAGCCAGAGATGAGATATTGTCGCCTTTAGCCAGAGATGAGATATTGTCGCCTTTAGCCAGTAATGAGGTATTTTTGCCTTTAGCCAGAGATGAGATATTGTCGCCTTTAGCCAGAGATGAGATATTGTCGCCTTTAGGCAGAGATGAGATCTTGTCGCCATTAGGCAGAGATGAGATATTGTCGCCTATAGTCAGAGATGAGATATTGTAGCCTTTAGCCAGAGATGAGATATTGTCGCATTTAGCCAGAGATGAGGTATTGTCGCCTTTAGGCAGAGATGAGATATTGTAGCCTTTAGCCAGAGATGAGATATTGTCGCCTTTAGCCAGAGATGAGATATTGTTTCCGTTAGCCAGAGATGAGGTATTGTCGCCTTTAGCCAGAGATGAGATATTGTCGCTTTTAGCCAGAGTTGAGATATTGTCGCCTATAGCCAGAGATGAGATATTGTCGCCTTTAGCCAGAGAGGAGATTTTGTCGCCTTTAAGCTGAAATGAGGTATTGTCGCCTTTAGCCAGAAATGAGATATTGTCGCCTTTAGCCAGAGATGAGGTATTGTTGCCTTTAGCCAAAGATGAGATATTGTCGCCTTTAGCCAGAGATGAGTTATTGTCGCCTTTAGGCAGAGGTGAGATATTGTCGCCTTTAGCCAGAGATGAGATATTGTCACCTTTAGCCAGAGATGAGATATTGTCGCCTTTAGGTAGGGATAAGATATTGTCGCCTTTAGCCAGAGATGAGATATTGTCGCTTTTAGCCATAGATGAGATATTGCCTCATTTCGCCTGAGATGAGATATTGTCGCCTTTTGCCAGAGGTGAGATATTGCCGCCTTTAGCCAGAGATGAGATATTGCCTCATTTCGCCTGAGATGAGATATTGTCGCCTTTAGCCAGAGATGAGATATTGTCGCCTTTAGCAAGAGATATTGTCGCCTTTAGCCAGAGATAGTGCCGCTTTTAGGAAGAGATGAGATATTGTCGCATTTAGCCAGAGATGAGATATTGTCGTATTTAGCCAGAGATGAGATATTGCCTCATTTTGCCTGAGATATTGTCGCCTTTGGCCAGAGGTGAGATATTGCCGCCTTTAGCCAGAGATGAGGTATTGTTGCCTTTAGCCAAAGATGACATATTGTCGCCTTTAGCCAGAGATGAGATATTGTCGCTTTTAGCCAGAGTTGAGATATTGTCGCCTATAGCCAGAGATGAGATACTGTCGCCTCTAGCCAGAGAGGAGATTTTGACGCCTTTAAGCTGAAATGAGGTATTGTCGCATTTAGCCAGAAATGAGATATTGTCGCCTTTAGCCAGAGATGAGGAATTGTTGCCTTTAGCCAAAGATGAGATATTGTCGCCTTTAGCCAGAGATGAGTTATTGTTGCCTTTAGCCAGAGATGAGGTATTGTCGCCTTTAGCCAGAGATGAGATATTGTCGCCTTTAGCCAGAGATGAGATATTTTCGCCTTTAGCCAGAGTTGAGATATTGTCGCCATTAGCCAGAGATGAGATATTGTCGCTTTTAGCCAGAGATGAGATATTGTCGCCTTTAAACTGAAATGAGATATTGTCGCTTTTAGCCAGAGATAAGATATTGTCGACTTTAGCCAGACATGAGGTATTGTTGCCGCCTTTAACCAGAGATGAGATATTGTCGCCGTTAGCCAGAGATATTGCCTCATTTCGCCTGAGATGAGATATTGTCGCCTTTAGCCAGAGGTGAGATATTGCCGCCTTTAGCCAGAGATGAGGTATTGTTGCCTTTAGCCAAAGATGACATATTGTCGCCTTTAGCCAGAGATGAGATATTGTCGCCTATAGCCAGAGTTGAGATATTGTCGCCTATAGCCAGAGATGAGATACTGTCGCCTCTAGCCAGAGAGGAGATTTTGACGCCTTTAAGCTGAAATGAGGTATTGTCGCCTTTAGCGAGAAATGAGATATTGTCGCCTTTAGCCAGAGATGAGGTATTGTTGCCTTTAGCCAAAGATGAGATATTGTCGCCTTTAGCCAGATATGAGTTATTGTTGCCTTTAGCCAGAGATGAGATATTGTCGCCTTTAGCCAGAGATGAGATATTGTCGCCTTTAGGTTGGGATAAGATATTGTCGCCTTTAGCCAGAGATGAGATATTGTCGCCTTTAGGTAGAGATGAGATATTGTCGCCTTTAGCCAGAGATGAGATATTGTCGCCTTTAGCCATAGATATTGCCTCATTTCGCCTGAGATGAGATATTGTCGCCTTTAGCCAGAGGTGAGATATTGCCGCATTTAGCCAGAGATGAGATATTGCCTCATTTCGCCTGAGATGAGATATTGTCGCCTTTAGCCAGAGATGAGATATTGTCGCCTTTAGCAAGAGATATTGTCACCTTTAGCCAGAGATAGTGTCGTCTTTAGGAAGAGATGAGATATTGTCGCATTTAGCCAGAGCTGAGATATTGTCGCCTATAGCCAGAGATGAGATATTGTCGCCTTTAGCCAGAGAGGAGATTTTGTCGCCTTTAAGCTGAAATGAGGTATTGTCGCCTTTAGCCAGAAATGAGATATTGTCGCCTTTAGCCAGAGATGAGGTATTGTTGCCTTTAGCCAAAGATGAGACATTGTCGCCTTTAGCCAGAGATGAGTTATTGTCGCCTTTAGGCAGAGGTGAGATATTGTCGCCTTTAGCCAGAGATATTGTCGCCTTTAGCCAGAGATGAGATATTGTCGCCTTTAGCCAGAGATGAGATATTGTCGCCTTTAGCCAGTAATGAGGTATTTTTGCCTTTAGCCAGAGATGAGATATTGTCGCCTTTAGCCAGAGATGAGATATTGTCGCCTTTAGGCAGAGATATTGTCGCCTTTAGCCAGAGAGGAGATTTTGTCGCCTTTAAGCTGAAATGAGGTATTGTCGCCTTTAGCCAGAAATGAGATATTGTCGCCTTTAGCCAGAGATGAGATATTGTCGCCTTTAGCCAGAGATGAGATATTGTTTCCGTTAGCCAGAGATGAGGTATTGTCGCCTTTAGCCAGAGATGAGATATTGTCGCTTTTAGCCAGAGTTGAGATATTGTCGCCTATAGCCAGAGATGAGATATTGTCGCCTTTAGCCAGAGAGGAGATTTTGTCGCCTTTAAGCTGAAATGAGGTATTGTCGCCTTTAGCAAGAAATGAGATATTGTCGCCTTTAGCCGGAGATGAGGTATTGTTGCCTTTAGCCAAAGATGAGACATTGTCGCCTTTAGCCAGAGATGAGTTATTGTCGCCTTTAGGCAGAGGTGAGATATTGTCGCCTTTAGCCAGAGATATTGTCGCCTTTAGCCAGAGATGAGATATTGTCGCCTTTAGCCAGAGATGAGATATTGTCGCCTTTAGCCAGTAATGAGGTATTTTTGCCTTTAGCCAGAGATGAGATATTGTTGCCTTTAGCCAGAGATGAGATATTGTCGCCTTTAGGCAGAGATGAGATCTTGTCGCCTTTAGGCAGAGATGAGATATTGTCGCCTATAGTCAGAGATGAGATATTGTAGCCTTTAGCCAGAGATGAGATATTGTCGCCTTTAGCCAGAGATGAGTTATTGTTGCCTTTAAGCAGAGATATTGTCGCCTTTAGCCAGAGATATTGCCTCATTTCGCCTGAGATGAGATATTGTCGCATTTAGCCAGAGATGAGATATTGTCGCCTTTAGCCAGAGATGAGATATTGCCACCTTTAGACAGAGATGAGATATTGCCTCATTTCGCCTGAGATGAGATATTGTCGCCTTTAGGCAGAGATGAGATATTGTCGCCATTAGCCAAAGATATTGTCGCCTTTAGCCAGAGATATTGTCGCCTTTAGGCAGAGATGAGATATTGTCGCCATTAGCCAGAGATGATATATTGTCGCCTTTAGCCAGAGATATAGTCTCCTTTAGCTAGAGATTTTGCCTCATTTAGCCAGAGATGAGGTATTGTCGCCTTATAGCCAGAGATGAGATATTGTCGCCTTTAGCAAGAGATATTGTTGCCTTTAGCCAGAGATATTGTCGCCTTTAGTCAGAGATATTGTCGCCTTTAGCCAGAGATGAGATATTGTCGCCTTTAGCCAGAGATGAGATATTGCCGCCTTTAGACAGAGATGAGATATTGCCTCATTTCGCCTGAGATGAGATATTGTCGCCTTTAGGCAGAGATGAGATATTGTCGCCATTAGTCAGAGATGAGATATTGTCGCCTTTAGCCAGAGATATTGTCTCCTTTAGCTAGAGATTTACCTCATTTAGCCAGAGATGAGGTATTGTCGCCTTTAGCCAGAGATGAGATATTGTCGCCTTTAGCCAGAGATATTGTTGCCTTTAGCCAGAGATATTCTCGCCTTTAGCCAGAGATATTGTCGCATTTAGCCAGAGATGAGATATTGTCGCCTTTAACCAGTAATGAGGTATTGTCGCCTTTAGCCAGAGATGAGATATTGTCGCCTTTAGGCAGAGATGAGATATTGTCGCCTTTAGGCAGAGATGAGATATTGTCGCCTATAGCCAGAGATGAGATATTGTCGCCTATAGCCAGAGATGAGGTATTGTCGCCTTTAGGCAGAGATGAGATATTGTCGCTGTTAGCCAGAGATGAGGTATTGTAGCCTTTAGCCAGAGATGAGATATTGTCGCCTTTAGCCAGAGATGAGATATTGTCGCCTTTAGCCAGTAATGAGGTATTTTTGCCTTTAGCCAGAGATGAGATATTGTCGCCTTTAGCCAGAGATGAGATATTGTCGCCTTTAGCCAGAGATGAGATATTGTCGCCTTTAGCCAGAGATGAGGTATTGTCGCCTTTAGGCAGAGATGAGATATTGTCGCCTTTAGCCAGAGATGAGATATTGTCGCCTTTAGCCAGAGATGAGATATTGTTTCCGTTAGCCAGAGTTGAGATATTGTCGCCTATAGCCAGAGATGAGATATTGTCGCCTTTAGCCAGAGAGGAGATTTTGTCGCCTTTAAGCTGAAATGAGGTATTGTCGCCTTTAGCCAGAGATGAGATATTGTCGCCTTTAGCCAGAGATGAGGTATTGTTGCCTTTAGCCAAAGATGAGATATTGTCGCCTTTAGCCAGAGATGAGTTATTGTCGCCTTTAGGCAGAGGTGAGATATTGTCGCCTTTAGCCAGAGATGAGATATTGTCACCTTTAGCCAGAGATGAGATATTGTCGCCTTTAGGTAGGGATAAGATATTGTCGCATTTAGCCAGAGATGAGATATTGTCGCCTTTAGGTAGAGATGAGATATTGTCGCCTTTAGCCAGAGATGAGATATTGTCGCTTTTTGCCATAGATGAGATATTGCCTCATTTCGCCTGAGATGAGATATTGTCGCCTTTTGCCAGAGGTGAGATATTGCCGCCTTTAGCCAGAGATGAGATATTGCCTCATTTCGCCTGAGATGAGATATTGTCGCCTTTAGCCAGAGATGAGATATTGTCGCCTTTAGCAAGAGATATTGTCGCTTTTAGCCAGAGATAGTGCCGCCTTTAGGAAGAGATGAGATATTGTCGCATTTAGCCAGAGATGAGATATTGTCGTATTTAGCCAGAGATGAGATATTGCCTCATTTCGCCTGAGATATTGTCGCCTTTAGCCAGAGGTGAGATATTGCCGCCTTTAGCCAGAGATGAGGTATTGTTGCCTTTAGCCAAAGATGACATATTGTCTCCTTTAGCCAGAGATGAGATATTGTCGCTTTTAGCCAGAGTTGAGATATTGTCGCCTATAGCCAGAGATGAGATACTGTCGCCTCTAGCCAGAGAGGAGATTTTGACGCCTTATGCTGAAATGAGGTATTGTCGCATTTAGCCAGAAATGAGATATTGTCGCCTTTAGCCAGATATGAGTTATTGTTGCCTTTAGCCAAAGATGAGATATTGTCGCCTTTAGCCAGAGATGAGTTATTGTTGCCTTTAGCCAGAGATGAGGTATTGTCGCCTTTAGCCAGAGATGAGATATTGTCGCCTTTAGCCAGAGATGAGATATTTTCACCTTTAGCCAGAGTTGAGATATTGTCGCCTTTAGCCAGAGATGAGATATTGTCGCTTTTAGCCAGAGATGAGATATTGTCGCCTTTAAACTGAAATGAGATATTGTCGCCTTTAGCCAGAGATAAGATATTGTCGACTTTAGCCAGACATGAGGTATTGTTGCCGCCTTTAACCAGAGATGAGATATTGTCGCCTTTAGCCAGAGATATTTCCTCATTTAACCTGAGATGAGATATTGTCGCTTTTAGCCAGAGATGAGATATTTTCGCCTTTAGCAGAGGATGAGATATTGTCGCCTTTAGCCAGAGATGAGATATTGTCGCCTTTAGCCAGAGATGAGATATTGTTGCATTTAGCCAGAGATATTGTCGCCTTTAGCCAGAGATATTGTCGCCTTTAGCCAGAGATGAGATATTGTCGCCTTTAGCCAGAGATGAGATATTGTCGCCTTTAGCCAGTAATGAGGTATTTTTGCCTTTAGCCAGAGATGAGATATTGTCGCCTTTAGCCAGAGATGAGATATTGTCGCCTTTAGGCAGAGATGAGATCTTGTCGC
Organism: Coturnix japonica; assembly: GCF_054131305.1. Lineage (NCBI taxonomy): Eukaryota > Metazoa > Chordata > Aves > Galliformes > Phasianidae > Coturnix > Coturnix japonica. Next base: position 26,951,919 of record NC_140672.1, read on the forward strand.
CTATAGCGAGAGATGAGATATTGTCGCCTATAGTCAGAGATGAGATATTGTAGCCTTTAGCCAGAGATGAGATATTGTCGCCTTTAGCCAGAGATGAGGTATTGTCGCCTTTAGGCAGAGATGAGATATTGTCGCCTTTAGGCAGAGATGAGATATTGTCGCCTTAAGCCAGAGATGAGATATTGTTTCCGTTAGCCAGAGATGAGGTATTGTCGCCTTTAGCCAGAGATGAGATATTGTCGCTTTTAGCCAGAGTTGAGATATTGTCGCCTATAGCCAGAGATGAGACATTGTCGCCTTTAGCCAGAGAGGAGATTTTGTCGCCTTTAAGCTGAAATGAGGTATTGTCGCCTTTAGCCAGAAATGAGATATTGTCGCCTTTAGCCAGAGATGAGGTATTGTTGCCTTTAGCCAAAGATTAGACATTGTCGCCTTTAGCCAGAGATGAGTTATTGTCGCCTTTAGGCAGAGGTGAGATATTGTCGCCTTTAGCCAGAGATATTATCGCCTTTAGCCAGAGATGAGATATTGTCGCCTTTAGCCAGAGATGAGATATTGTCGCCTTTAGCCAGTAATGAGGTATTTTTGCCTTTAGCCAGAGATGAGATATTGTCGCCTTTAGCCAGAGATGAGATATTGTCGCCTTTAGGCAGAGATGAGATCTTGTCGCCTTTAGGCAGAGATGAGATATTGTCGCCTATAGTCAGAGATGAGATATTGTAGCCTTTAGCCAGAGATGAGATATTGTCGCCTTTAGCCAGAGATGAGGTATTGTCGCCTTTAGGCAGAGATGAGATATTGTCGCCTTTAGCCAGAGATGAGATATTGTCGCCTTTAGCCAGAGATGAGATATTGTTTCCGTTAGCCAGAGATGAGGTATTGTCGCCTTTAGCCAGAGATGAGATATTGTCGCTTTTAGCCAGAGTTGAGATATTGTCGCCTATAGCCAGAGATGAGATATTGTCGCCTTTAGCCAGAGAGGAGATTTTGTCGCCTTTAAGCTGAAATGAGGTATTGTCGCCTTTAGCCAGAAATGAGATATTGTCGCCTTTAGCCAGAGATGAGGTATTGTTGCCTTTAGCCAAAGATGAGACATTGTCGCCTTTAGCCAGAGATGAGTTTTTGTCGTCTTTAGCCAGAGATGAGATATTGTCGCCTTTAGCCAGTAATGAGGTATTTTTGCCTTTAGCCAGAGATGAGATATTGTCGCCTTTAGCCAGAGATGAGATATTGTCGCCTTTAGGCAGAGATGAGATCTTGTAGCCTTTAGGCAGAGATGAGATATTGTCGCCTTTAGCCAGAGATGAGGTATTGTCGCCTTTAGCCAGAGATGAGATATTGTCGCCTTTAGCCAGAGATGAGATATTGTCGCCTTTAGCCAGAGATGAGATATTGTTTCCGTTAGCCAGAGATGAGGTATTGTCGCCTTTAGCCAGAGATGAGATATTGTCGCTTTTAGCCAGAGTTGAGATATTGTCGCCTATAGCCAGAGATGAGATACTGTCGCCTCTAGCCAGAGAGGAGATTTTGACGCCTTATGCTGAAATGAGGTATTGTCGCATTTAGCCAGAAATGAGTTATTGTCGCCTTTAGCCAGAGATGAGTTATTGTCGCGTTTAGGCAGAGGTGAGATATTGTCGCCTTTAGCCAGAGATGAGATATTGTCGCCTTTAGGTAGAGATGAGATATTGTCGCCTTTAGCCAGAGATGAGATATTGTCGCTTTTAGCCATAGATGAGATATTGCCTCATTTCGCCTGAGATGAGATATTGTCGCCTTAGCCAGAGGTGAGATATTGCCGCCTTTAGCCAGAGATGAGATATTGCCTCATTTCGCCTGAGATGAGATATTGTCGCCTTTAGCCAGAGATGAGATATTGTCGCCTTTAGCAAGAGATATTGTCACCTTTAGCCAGAGATAGTGCCGCCTTTAGGAAGAGATGAGATATTGTCGCATTTAGCCAGAGATGAGATATTGTCGTATTTAGCCAGAGATGAAATATTGCCTCATTTCGCCTGAGATATTGTCGCCTTTAGCCAGAGGTGAGATATTGCCGCCTTTAGCCAGAGATGAGGTATTGTTGCCTTTAGCCAAAGATGACATTTTGTCGCCTTTAGCCAGAGATGAGATATTGTCGCTTTTAGCCAGAGTTGAGATATTGTCGCCTATAGCCAGAGATGAGATACTGTCGCCTCTAGCCAGAGAGGAGATTTTGACGCCTTTAAGCTGAAATGAGGTATTGTCGCCTTTAGCGAGAAATGAGATATTGTCGCCTTTAGCCAGAGATGAGGTATTGTTGCCTTTAGCCAAAGATGAGATATTGTCGCCTTTAGCCAGATATGAGTTATTGTTGCCTTTAGCCAGAGATGAGATATTGTCGCCTTTAGCCAGAGATGAGATATTGTCGCCTTTAGCCAGAGATGAGATATTGTCGCCTTTAGGTTGGGATAAGATATTGTCGCCTTTAGCCAGAGATGAGATATTGTCGCCTTTAGGTAGAGATGAGATATTGTCGCCTTTAGCCAGAGATGAGATATTGTCGCCTTTAGCCATAGATATTGCCTCATTTCGCCTGAGATGAGATATTGTCGCCTTTTGCCAGAGATGAGATATTGTCGCCTTTAGCAAGAGATATTGTCGCCTTTAGCCAGAGATGAGATACTGTCGCCTTTAGCCAGAGATGAGATATTGTCGCCTTTAGCCAGAGATGATATATTGTCGCCTTTAGCCAGAGATGAGATATTGCCTCATTTCGCTTGAGATGAGATATTGTCACGTTAGCCAGAGGTGAGATATTGCCGCCTTTAGCCAGAGATGAGGTATTGTTGCCTTTATCCAAAGATGAGATATTGTCGCCTTTAGCCAAAGATGAGATATTGTCGCCTTTAGGTTGGGATAAGATATTGTCGCCTTTAGCCAGAGATGAGATATTGTCGCCTTTAGGCAGAGATGAGATATTGTTTCCGTTAGCCAGAGATGAGGTATTGTCGCCTTTAGCCAGAGATGAGATATTGTCGCCTTTAGCCAGAGATGAGATTTTGTCGCCTTTAAGATGAAATGAGGTATTGTCGCCTTTAGCCAGAAATGAGATATTGTCGCCTTTAGCCAGAGATGAGGTATTGTTGCCTTTAGCCAAAGATGACATATTGTCGCCTTTAGGCAGAGATGAGTTATTGTCGCCTTTAGGCAGAGATGAGATATTGTCGCCTTTTGCCAGAGATGAGATATTGTCGCCTTTAGCCAGAGATGAGATATTGTCGCCTTTAGGTAGGGATAAGATATTGTCGCCTTTAGCCAGAGATGAGATATTGTCGCCTTTAGGTAGAGATGAGATATTGTCGCCTTTAGCCAGAGATGAGATATTGTTGCCTTTAGCCATAGATATTGCCTCATTTCGCCTGAGATGAGATATTGTCGCCTTTACCAAAGGTGAGATATTGCCGCCTTTAGCCAGTGATGATGTATTGCCTCATTTCGCCTGAGATGAGATATTGTCGCCTTTTGCCAGAGATGAGATATTTTCGCCTTTAGCAAGAGATGAGATATTGTCGCCTTTAGCCAGAGATGAGATACTGTCGCCTTTAGCCAGAGATGAGATATTGTCGCCTTTAGCCAGAGATGAGATATTGTCGCCTTTAGCCAGAGATGAGATATTGCCTCATTTCGCTTGAGATGAGATATTGTCACCTTTAGCCAGAGGTGAGATATTGCCGCCTTTAGCCAGAGATGAGGTATTGTTGCCTTTATCCAAAGATGAGATATTGTCGCCTTAAGCCAAAGATGAGATATTGTCGCCTTTAGGTTGGGATAAGATATTGTCGCCTTTAGCCAGAGATGAGATATTGTCGCCTTTAGGTAGAGATGAGATATTGTCGCCTTTAGCCAGAGATGAGATATTGTCGCCTTTAGCCATAGATATTGCCTCATTTCGCCTGAGATGAGATATTGTCGCCTTTAGCCAGAGGTGAGATATTGCCGCCTTTAGCCAGAGATGAGATATTGCCTCATTTCGCCTGAGATGAGATATTGTCGCCTTTAGCCAGAGATGAGATATTGTCGCCTTTAGCAAGAGATATTGTCACCTTTAGCCAGAGATAGTGTCGTCTTTAGGAAGAGATGAGATATTGTCGCATTTAGCCAGAGATGAGATATTGTCGCCTTTAGCCAGAGATGAGATATTGCCGCCTTTAGCCAGAGATGAGATATTGTCGCCTTTAGGCAGAGATGAGATCTTGTCGCCTTTAGGCAGAGATGAGATATTGTCGCCTATAGTCAGAGATGAGATATTGTAGCCTATAGCCAGAGATGAGATATTGACGCGTTTAGCCAGAGATATTGTCGCCTTTAGCAAGAGATGAGATATTGTCGCTTTTAGCCAGAGATGAGATATTGTCACCTTTAGGCAGAGATGAGATATTGTTTCCGTTAGCCAGAGATGAGGTTTTGTCGCCGTTAGCCAGAGATGAGATATTGTTGCCTTTAGCCAGAGTTGAGATATTGTCGCCTATAGCCAGAGATGAGATATTGTCGCCTTTAGCCAGAGATGAGATTTTGTCGCCTTTAAGCTGAAATGGGGTATTGTCGCCTTTAGCCAGAAATGAGATATTGTCGCATTTAGCCAGAGATGAGGTATTGTTGCCTTTAGCCAAAGATGAGATATTGTCGCCTTTAGGCAGAAATGAGTTATTGTCGCCTTTAGCCAGAGATGAGATAGTGTTGCCTTTAGCCAGAGATGAGATATTGTCGCCTTTAGCCAGAGATGAGATATTGTCGCCTTTAGGTAGGGATAAGGTATTGTCGCCTTTAGCCAGAGATGGGATATTGTTGCATTTAGCCAGAGATATTGCCGCCTTTAACCAGAGATATTGTCGCCTTTAGCAAGAGATGAGATATTGTCGCCTTTAGCCAGAGATGAGATATTGTCGCCTTTAGGCAGAGATGAGATATTGTTTCCGTTAGCCAGAGATGAGGTATTGTCGCCTTTAGCCAGAGATGAGATATTGTCGCCTTTAGCCAGAGATGAGATTTTGTCGCCTTTAAGCTGAAATGAGGTATTGTCGCCTTTAGCCAGAAATGAGATATTGTCGCCTTTAGCCAGAGATGAGGTATTGTTGCCTTTAGCCAAAGATGACATATTGTCGCCTTTAGGCAGAGATGAATTATTGTCGCTATTAGGCAGAGATGAGATATTGTCGCCTTTTGCCAGAGATGAGATATTGTCGCCTTTAGCCAGAGATGAGATATTGTCGCCTTTAGGTAGGGATAAGATATTGTCGCCTTTAGCCAGAGATGAGATATTGTCGCCTTTAGCCAGAGATGAGGTATTGTCGCCTTTAGCCAGAGATGAGGTATTGTTGCCTTTAGCCAAAGATGAGACATTGTCGCCTTTAGCCAGAGATGAGTTTTTGTCGCCTTTAGGCAGAGGTGAGATATTGTCGCCTTTAGCCAGAGATATTGTCGCCTTTAGCCAGAGATGAGATATTGTCGTCTTTAGCCAGAGATGAGATATTGTCGCCTTTAGCCAGTAATGAGGTATTTTTGCCTTTAGCCAGAGATGAGATATTGTCGCCTTTAGCCAGAGATGAGATATTGTCGCCTTTAGGCAGAGATGAGATCTTGTAGCCTTTAGCCAGAGATGAGATATTGTCGCCTTTAGCCAGAGATGAGGTATTGTCGCCTTTAGCCAGAGATGAGATATTGTCGCCTTTAGCCAGAGATGAGATATTGTCGCCTTTAGCCAGAGATGAGATATTGTTTCCGTTAGCCAGAGATGAGGTATTGTCGCCTTTAGCCAGAGATGAGATATTGTCGCTTTTAGCCAGAGTTGAGATATTGTCGCCTATAGCCAGAGATGAGATACTGTCGCCTCTAGCCAGAGAGGAGATTTTGACGCCTTATGCTGAAATGAGGTATTGTCGCATTTAGCCAGAAATGAGTTATTGTCGCCTTTAGCCAGAGATGAGTTATTGTCGCGTTTAGGCAGAGGTGAGATATTGTCGCCTTTAGCCAGAGATGAGATATTGTCGCCTTTAGGTAGAGATGAGATATTGTCGCCTTTAGCCAGAGATGAGATATTGTCGCTTTTAGCCATAGATGAGATATTGCCTCATTTCGCCTGAGATGAGATATTGTCGCCTTAGCCAGAGGTGAGATATTGCCGCCTTTAGCCAGAGATGAGATATTGCCTCATTTCGCCTGAGATGAGATATTGTCGCCTTTAGCCAGAGATGAGATATTGTCGCCTTTAGCAAGAGATATTGTCACCTTTAGCCAGAGATAGTGCCGCCTTTAGGAAGAGATGAGATATTGTCGCATTTAGCCAGAGATGAGATATTGTCGTATTTAGCCAGAGATGAGATATTGCCTCATTTCGCCTGAGATATTGTCGCCTTTAGCCAGAGGTGAGATATTGCCGCCTTTAGCCAGAGATGAGGTATTGTTGCCTTTAGCCAAAGATGACATTTTGTCGCCTTTAGCCAGAGATGAGATATTGTCGCTTTTAGCCAGAGTTGAGATATTGTCGCCTATAGCCAGAGATGAGATACTGTCGCCTCTAGCCAGAGAGGAGATTTTGACGCCTTTAAGCTGAAATGAGGTATTGTCGCATTTAGCCAGAAATGAGATATTGTCGCCTTTAGCCTGAGATGAGGTATTGTTGCCTTTATCCAAAGATGAGATATTGTCGCCTTTAGCCAGAGATGAGTTATTGTTGCCTTTAGCCAGAGATGAGATATTGTCGCCTTTAGCCAGAGATGAGATATTGTCGCCTTTAGCCAGAGATGAGATATTGTCGCCTTTAGGTTGGGATAAGATATTGTCGCCTTTAGCCAGAGATGAGATATTGTCGCCTTTAGGTAGAGATGAGATATTGTCGCCTTTAGCCAGAGATGAGATATTGTCGCCTTTAGCCATAGATATTGCCTCATTTCGCCTGAGATGAGATATTGTCGCCTTTTGCCAGAGATGAGATATTGTCGCCTTTAGCAAGAGATATTGTCGCCTTTAGCCAGACATGAGATACTGTCGCCTTTAGCCAGAGATGAGATATTGTCGCCTTTAGCCAGACATGATATATTGTCGCCTTTAGCCAGAGATGAGATATTGCCTCATTTCGCTTGAGATGAGATATTGTCACGTTAGCCAGAGGTGAGATATTGCCGCCTTTAGCCAGAGATGAGGTATTGTTGCCTTTATCCAAAGATGAGATATTGTCGCCTTTAGCCAAAGATGAGATATTGTCGCCTTTAGGTTGGGATAAGATATTGTCGCCTTTAGCCAGAGATGAGATATTGTCGCCTTTAGGCAGAGATGAGATATTGTTTCCGTTAGCCAGAGATGAGGTATTGTCGCCTTTAGCCAGAGATGAGATATTGTCGCCTTTAGCCAGAGATGAGATTTTGTCGCCTTTAAGATGAAATGAGGTATTGTCGCCTTTAGCCAGAAATGAGATATTGTCGCCTTTAGCCAGAGATGAGGTATTGTTGCCTTTAGCCAAAGATGACATATTGTCGCCTTTAGGCAGAGATGAGTTATTGTCGCCTTTAGGCAGAGATGAGATATTGTCGCCTTTTGCCAGAGATGAGATATTGTCGCCTTTAGCCAGAGATGAGATATTGTCGCCTTTAGGTAGGGATAAGATATTGTCGCCTTTAGCCAGAGATGAGATATTGTCGCCTTTAGGTAGAGATGAGATATTGTCGCCTTTAGCCAGAGATGAGATATTGTTGCCTTTAGCCATAGATATTGCCTCATTTCGCCCGAGATGAGATATTGTCGCCTTTACCAAAGGTGAGATATTGCCGCCTTTAGCCAGTGATGATGTATTGCCTCATTTCGCCTGAGATGAGATATTGTCGCCTTTTGCCAGAGATGAGATATTGTCGCCTTTAGCAAGAGATGAGATATTGTCGCCTTTAGGTAGAGATGAGATATTGTCGCCTTTAGCCAGAGATGAGATATTGTCGCCTTTAGCCAGAGATGAGATATTGCCTCATTTCGCTTGAGATGAGATATTGTCACCTTTAGCCAGAGGTGAGATATTGCCGCCTTTAGCCAGAGATGAGGTATTGTTGCCTTTATCCAAAGATGAGATATTGTCGCCTTAAGCCAAAGATGAGATATTGTCGCCTTTAGGTTGGGATAAGATATTGTCGCCTTTAGCCAGAGATGAGATATTGTCGCCTTTAGGTAGAGATGAGATATTGTCGCCTTTAGCCAGAGATGAGATATTGTCGCCTTTAGCCATAGATATTGCCTCATTTCGCCTGAGATGAGATATTGTCGCCTTTAGCCAGAGGTGAGATATTGCCGCCTTTAGCCAGAGATGAGATATTGCCTCATTTCGCCTGAGATGAGATATTGTCGCCTTTAGCCAGAGATGAGATATTGTCGCCTTTAGCAAGAGATATTGTCACCTTTAGCCAGAGATAGTGTCGTCTTTAGGAAGAGATGAGATATTGTCGCATTTAGCCAGAGATGAGATATTGTCGCCTTTAGCCAGAGATGAGATATTGCCGCCTTTAGCCAGAGATGAGATATTGTCGCCTTTAGGCAGAGATGAGATCTTGTCGCCTTTAGGCAGAGATGAGATATTGTCGCCTTTAGCCAGAGATGAGATATTGTAGCCTATAGCCAGAGATGAGATATTGACGCGTTTAGCCAGAGATATTGTCGCCTTTAGCAAGAGATGAGATATTGTCGCTTTTAGCCAGAGATGAGATATTGTCGCCTTTAGGCAGAGATGAGATATTGTTTCCGTTAGCCAGAGATGAGGTATTGTCGCCGTTAGCCAGAGATGAGATATTGTTGCCTTTAGCCAGAGTTGAGATATTGTCGCCTATAGCCAGAGATGAGATATTGTCGCCTTTAGCCAGAGATGAGATTTTGTCGCCTTTAAGCTGAAATGGGGTATTGTCGCCTTTAGCCAGAAATGAGATATTGTCGCATTTAGCCAGAGATGAGGTATTGTTGCCTTTAGCCAAAGATGAGATATTGTCGCCTTTAGGCAGAAATGAGTTATTGTCGCCTTTAGCCAGAGATGAGATAGTGTTGCCTTTAGCCAGAGATGAGATATTGTCGCCTTTAGCCAGAGATGAGATATTGTCGCCTTTAGGTAGGGATAAGGTATTGTCGCCTTTAGCCAGAGATGGGATATTGTTGCATTTAGCCAGAGATATTGCCGCCTTTAACCAGAGATATTGTCGCCTTTAGCAAGAGATGAGATATTGTCGCCTTTAGCCAGAGATGAGATATTGTCGCCTTTAGGCAGAGATGAGATATTGTTTCCGTTAGCCAGAGATGAGGTATTGTCGCCTTTAGCCAGAGATGAGATATTGTCGCCTTTAGCCAGAGATGAGATTTTGTCGCCTTTAAGCTGAAATGAGGTATTGTCGCCTTTAGCCAGAAATGAGATATTGTCGCCTTTAGCCAGAGATGAGGTATTGTTGCCTTTAGCCAAAGATGACATATTGTCGCCTTTAGGCAGAGATGAATTATTGTCGCCTTTAGGCAGAGATGAGATATTGTCGCCTTTTGCCAGAGATGAGATATTGTCGCCTTTAGCCAGAGATGAGATATTGTCGCCTTTAGGTAGGGATAAGATATTGTCGCCTTTAGCCAGAGATGAGATATTGTCGCCTTTAGGTAGAGATGAGATATTGTCGCCTTTAGCCAGAGATGAGATATTGTTGCCTTTAGCCATAGATATTGCCTCATTTCGCCTGAGATGAGATATTGTCGCCTTTAGCCAGAGATGAGGTATTGTTGCCTTTAGCCAAAGATGAGATATTGTCGCCTTTAGCCAGAGATGAGATATTGTCGCCTTTAGCCAGAGATGAGATATTGTCGCCTTTAGCAAGAGATATTGTCCCCTTCTGCCAGAAATGTGATATTGTCGCCTTTAGCCAGAGATGAGGTATTGTTGCCTTTAGCCAAAGATGAGATATTGTCGCCTTTAGCCAGAGATGAGTTATTGTCGCCTTTAGGCAGAGGTGAGATATTTTCGCCTTTAGCCAGAGATGAGATATTGTCACCTTTAGCCAGAGATGAGATATTGTCCCCTTTAGGTAGGGATAAGATATTGTCGCCTTTAGCCAGAGATGAGATATTGTCGCCTTTAGGTAGAGATGAGATATTGTCGCCTTTAGCCAGAGATGAGATATTGTCGCCTTTAGCCATAGATGAGATATTGCCTCATTTCGCCTGAGATGAGATATTGTCGCCTTTAGCTAGAGGTGAGATATTGCCGCCTTTAGCCAGAGATGAGATATTGCTTCATTTCGCCTGAGATGAGATATTGTCGCCTATCGCCAGAGATGAGATATTGGCGCCTTTAGCAAGAGATATTGTCACCTTTAGCCAGAGATAGTGTCGCCTTTAGGAAGAGATGAGATATTGTCGCATTTAGCCAGAGATGAGATATTGTCGCCTTTAGCCAGAGATGAGATATTGCCTCATTTCGCCTGAGATGAGATATTGTCGCCTTTAGCCAGAGATGAGATATTGCCGCCTTTAGCCAGAGATGAAGTATTGTTGCCTTTAGCCAAAGATGACATATTGTCGCCTTTAGCCAGAGATGAGATATTGTCGCTTTTAGCCAGAGTTGAGATATTGTCGCCTATAGCCAGAGATGAGATATTGTCGCCTCTAGCCAGAGAGGAGATTTTGTCGCCATTAAGCTGAAATGAGGTATTGTCGCCTTTAGCCAGAAATGAGATATTGTCGCCTTTAGCCAGAGATGAGGTATTGTTGCCTTTAGCCAAAGATGAGATACTGTCGCCTTTAGCCAGAGATGAGTTATTGTCGCGTTTAGGCAGAGGTGAGATATTGTCGCCTTTAGCCAGAGATGAGATATTGTCGCCTTTAGGTAGAGATGAGATATTGTCGCCTTTAGCCAGAGATGAGATATTGTCGCTTTTAGCCATAGATGAGATATTGCCTCATTTCGCCTGAGATGAGATATTGTCGCCTTAGCCAGAGGTGAGATATTGCCGCCTTTAGCCAGAGATGTGATATTGCCTCATTTCGCCTGAGATGAGATATTGTCGCCTTTAGCCAGAGATGAGATATTGTCGCCTTTAGCAAGAGATATTGTCACCTTTAGCCAGAGATAGTGCCGCCTTTAGGAAGAGTTGAGATATTGTCGCATTTAGCCAGAGATGAGATATTGTCGTATTTAGCCAGAGATGAGATATTGCCTCATTTCGCCTGAGATATTGTCGCCTTTAGCCAGAGGTGAGATATTGCCGCCTTTAGCCAGAGATGAGGTATTGTTGCCTTTTGCCAAAGATGACATTTTGTCGCCTTTAGCCAGAGATGAGATATTGTCGCTTTTAGCCAGAGTTGAGATATTGTCGCCTATAGCCAGAGATGAGATACTGTCGCCTCTAGCCAGAGAGGAGATTTTGACGCCTTTAAGCTGAAATGAGGTATTGTCGCATTTAGCCAGAAATGAGATATTGTCGCCTTTAGCCTGAGATGAGGTATTGTTGCCTTTATCCAAAGATGAGATATTGTCGCCTTTAGCCAGAGATGAGTTATTGTTGCCTTTAGCCAGAGATGAGATATTGTCGCCTTTAGCCAGAGATGAGATATTGTCGCCTTTAGCCAGAGATGAGATATTGTCGCCTTTAGGTTGGGATAAGATATTGTCGCCTTTAGCCAGAGATGAGATATTGTCGCCTTTAGGTAGAGATGAGATATTGTCGCCTTTAGCCAGAGATGAGATATTGTCGCCTTTAGCCATAGATATTGCCTCATTTCGCCTGAGATGAGATATTGTCGCCTTTTGCCAGAGATGAGATATTGTCGCCTTTAGCAAGAGATATTGTCGCCTTTAGCCAGAGATGAGATACTGTCGCCTTTAGCCAGAGATGAGATATTGTCGCCTTTAGCCAGAGATGATATATTGTCGCCTTTAGCCAGAGATGAGATATTGCCTCATTTCGCTTGAGATGAGATATTGTCACGTTAGCCAGAGGTGAGATATTGCCGCCTTTAGCCAGAGATGAGGTATTGTTGCCTTTATCCAAAGATGAGATATTGTCGCCTTTAGCCAAAGATGAGATATTGTCGCCTTTATGTTGGGATAAGATATTGTCGCCTTTAGCCAGAGATGAGATATTGTCGCCTTTAGGCAGAGATGAGATATTGTTTCCGTTAGCCAGAGATGAGGTATTGTCGCCTTTAGCCAGAGATGAGATATTGTCGCCTTTAGCCAGAGATGAGATTTTGTCGCCTTTAAGATGAAATGAGGTATTGTCGCCTTTAGCCAGAAATGAGATATTGTCGCCTTTAGCCAGAGATGAGGTATTGTTGCCTTTTGCCAAAGATGACATATTGTCGCCTTTAGGCAGAGATGAGTTATTGTCGCCTTTAGGCAGAGATGAGATATTGTCGCCTTTTGCCAGAGATGAGATATTGTCGCCTTTAGCCAGAGATGAGATATTGTCGCCTTTAGGTAGGGATAAGATATTGTCGCCTTTAGCCAGAGATGAGATATTGTCGCCTTTAGGTAGAGATGAGATATTGTCGCCTTTAGCCAGAGATGAGATATTGTTGCCTTTAGCCATAGATATTGCCTCATTTCGCCTGAGATGAGATATTGTCGCCTTTACCAAAGGTGAGATATTGCCGCCTTTAGCCAGTGATGATGTATTGCCTCATTTCGCCTGAGATGAGATATTGTCGCCTTTTGCCAGAGATGAGATATTGTCGCCTTTAGCAAGAGATGAGATATTGTCGCCTTTAGCCAGAGATGAGATACTGTCGCCTTTAGCCAGAGATGAGATATTGTCGCCTTTAGCCAGAGATGAGATATTGTCGCCTTTAGCCAGAGATGAGATATTGCCTCATTTCGCTTGAGATGAGATATTGTCACCTTTAGCCAGAGGTGAGATATTGCCGCCTTTAGCCAGAGATGAGGTATTGTTGCCTTTATCCAAAGATGAGATATTGTCGCCTTAAGCCAAAGATGAGATATTGTCGCCTTTAGGTTGGGATAAGATATTGTCGCCTTTAGCCAGAGATGAGATATTGTCGCCTTTAGGTAGAGATGAGATATTGTCGCCTTTAGCCAGAGATGAGATATTGTCGCCTTTAGCCATAGATATTGCCTCATTTCGCCTGAGATGAGATATTGTCGCCTTTAGCCAGAGGTGAGATATTGCCGCCTTTAGCCAGAGATGAGATATTGCCTCATTTCGCCTGAGATGAGATATTGTCGCCTTTAGCCAGAGATGAGATATTGTCGCCTTTAGCAAGAGATATTGTCACCTTTAGCCAGAGATAGTGTCGTCTTTAGGTAGAGATGAGATATTGTCGCATTTAGCCAGAGATGAGATATTGTCGCCTTTAGCCAGAGATGAGATATTGCCGCCTTTAGCCAGAGATGAGATATTGTCGCCTTTAGGCAGAGATGAGATCTTGTCGCCTTTAGGCAGAGATGAGATATTGTCGCCTATAGTCAGAGATGAGATATTGTAGCCTATAGCCAGAGATGAGATATTGACGCGTTTAGCCAGAGATATTGTCGCCTTTAGCAAGAGATGAGATATTGTCGCTTTTAGCCAGTGATGAGATATTGTCGCCTTTAGGCAGAGATGAGATATTGTTTCCGTTAGCCAGAGATGAGGTATTGTCGCCGTTAGCCAGAGATGAGATATTGTTGCCTTTAGCCAGAGTTGAGATATTGTCGCCTATAGCCAGAGATGAGATACTGTCGCCTTTAGCCAGAGATGAGATTTTGTCGCCTTTAAGCTGAAATGGGGTATTGTCGCCTTTAGCCAAAAATGAGATATTGTCGCATTTAGCCAGAGATGAGGTATTGTTGCCTTTAGCCAAAGATGAGATATTGTCGCCTTTAGGCAGAAATGAGTTATTGTCGCCTTTAGTCAGAGATGAGATAGTGTTGCCTTTAGCCAGAGATGAGATATTGTCGCCTTTAGCCAGAGATGAGATATTGTCGCCTTTAGGTAGGGATAAGGTATTGTCGCCTTTAGCCAGAGATGGGATATTGTTGCATTTAGCCAGAGATATTGCCGCCTTTAACCAGAGATATTGTCGCCTTTAGCAAGAGATGAGATATTGTCGCCTTTAGCCAGAGATGAGATATTGTCGCCTTTAGCCAGAGATGAGATATTGTCGCCTTTAGGTAGAGATGAGATATTGTCGCCTTTAGCCAGAGATGAGATATTGTTGCCTTTAGCCATAGATATTGCCTCATTTCGCCTGAGATGAGATATTGTCGCCTTTACCAAAGGTGAGATATTGCCGCCTTTAGCCAGTGATGATGTATTGCCTCATTTCGCCTGAGATGAGATATTGTCGCCTTTAGCCAGAGATGAGATATTGTCGCCTTTAGCAAGAGATATTGTCCCCTTCTGCCAGAAATGTGATATTGTCGCCTTTAGCCAGAGATGAGGTATTGTTGCCTTTAGCCAAAGATGAGATATTGTCGCCTTTAGCCAGAGATGAGTTATTGTCGCCTTTAGGCAGAGGTGAGATATTTTCGCCTTTAGCCAGAGATGAGATATTGTCACCTTTAGCCAGAGATGAGATATTGTCGCCTTTAGGTAGGGATAAGATATTGTCGCCTTTAGCCAGAGATGAGATATTGTCGCCTTTAGGTAGAGATGAGATATTGTCGCCTTTAGCCAGAGATGAGATATTGTCGCCTTTAGCCATAGATGAGATATTGCCTCATTTCGCCTGAGATGAGATATTGTCGCCTTTAGCTAGAGGTGAGATATTGCCGCCTTTAGCCAGAGATGAGATATTGCTTCATTTCGCCTGAGATGAGATATTGTCGCCTATCGCCAGAGATGAGATATTGGCGCCTTTAGCAAGAGATATTGTCACCTTTAGCCAGAGATAGTGTCGCCTTTAGGAAGAGATGAGATATTGTCGCATTTAGCCAGAGATGAGATATTGTCGCCTTTAGCCAGAGATGAGATATTGCCTCATTTCGCCTGAGATGAGATATTGTCGCCTTTAGCCAGAGATGAGATATTGCCGCCTTTAGCCAGAGATGAAGTATTGTTGCCTTTAGCCAAAGATGACATATTGTCGCCTTTAGCCAGAGATGAGATATTGTCGCTTTTAGCCAGAGTTGAGATATTGTCGCCTATAGCCAGAGATGAGATATTGTCGCCTCTAGCCAGAGAGGAGATTTTGTCGCCATTAAGCTGAAATGAGGTATTGTCGCCTTTAGCCAGAAATGAGATATTGTCGCCTTTAGCCAGAGATGAGGTATTGTTGCCTTTAGCCAAAGATGAGATACTGTCGCCTTTAGCCAGAGATGATTTATTGTTGCCTTTAGCCAGAGATGAGATATTGTCGCCTTTAGGTTGGGATAAGATATTGACGCCTTTAGCCAGAGATGAGATATTGCCGCCTTTAGGTAGAGATGAGATATTGTTGCCTTTAGCCAGAGATGAGATATTGTCGCCTTTAGCAATAGATATTGCCTCATTTCGCCTGAGATGAGATATTGTCGCCTTTAGCCAGAGATGAGATATTGTCGCCTTTAGCAAGAGATATTGTCACCTTTAGCCAGAGATATTGTCGCCTTTAGGAAGAGATGAGATATTGTCGCCTTTAGCCAGAGATGAGATATTGTCGCCTTTAGCCATAGATGAGATATTGCCTCATTTCGCCTGAGATGAGATATTGTCGCCTTTAGCCAGAGGTGAGATATTGCCGCCTTTAGCCAGAGATGAGATATTGCCTCATTTCGCCTGAGATGAGATATTGTCGCCTTTAGCCAGAGATGAGATATTGTCGCCTTTATCCAGAGATGAGATATTGTCCCATTTATGCAGAAATGAGATATTGTCCCTTTCATCCAGATATGAGATATTGTCGCCTTTAGCCAGAGATGAGATATTGTCGCCTTTAGCCAGAGATGAGATATTTTCGCCTTTAGCCAGAGATGAGATATTGTCGCCTTTTGCCAGAGATGAGATATTGTCGCCTTTAGCCAGAGATGAGATATTGTTGCATTTAGCCAGAGATATTGTCGCCTTTAGCCAGAGATATTATCGCCTTTAGCCAGAGATGAGATTTTGTCGCCTTTAGCCAGAGATGAGATATTGTCGCCTTTAGCCAGTAATGAGGTATTTTTGCCTTTAGCCAGAGATGAGATATTGTCGCCTTTAGGCAGAGATGAGATCTTGTCGCCTTTAGGCAGAGATGAGATATTGTCGCCTTTAGGCAGAGATGAGATATTGTCTCCTATAGTCAGAGATGAGATATTGTAGCCTTTAGCCAGAGATGAGGTATTGTCGCCTTTAGGCAGAGATGAGATATTGTCGCCTTTAGCCAGAGATGAGATATTGTCGCCTTTAGCCAGAGATGAGATATTGTTTCCGTTAGCCAGAGATGAGGTATTGTCGCCTTTTGCCAGACATGAGATATTGTCGCCTTTAGGCAGAGATGAGATATTGTCGCCTATAGCCAGAGATGAGATATTGTCGCCTTTAGCCAGAGAGGAGATTTTGTCGCCTTTAAGCTGTAATGAGGTATTGTCGCCTTTAGCCAGAGATGAGATATTGTCGCCTTTAGCCAGAGATGAGGTATTGTTGCCTTTAGCCAAAGTTGAGATATTGTCGCCTTTAGCCAGAGATGAGTTATTGTCGCCTTTAGCCAGAGATGAGATACTGTCGCCTTTAGCCAGAGATGAGATATTGTCACCTTTAGCCAGAGATGAGATATTGTCGCCTTTAGGTAGGGATAAGATATTGTCGACTTTAACCAGAGATGAGATATTGTCGCCTTCAGGTAGAGATGAGATATTGTCGCCTTTAGCCAGAGATGAGATATTGTCGCCTTTAGCCATAGATATTGCCTCATTTCGCCTGAGATGATATATTGTCGCCTTTAGCCAGAGGTGAGATATTGCCGCCTTTAGCCAGAGATGAGATATTGCCTCATTTCGCCTGAGATGAGATATTGTCGCCTTTAGCCAGAGATGAGATATTGTCGCATTTAGCAAGAGATATTGTCACCTTTAGCCAGTGATAGTGTCCCCTTTAGGAAGAGATGAGATATTGTCGCATTTAGCCAGAGATGAGATATTATCGCCTTTAGCCAGAGATGAGATATTGCCTCATTTCGTCTGAGATGAGTGTCACGGGTTACTTAGATTTACCTATGCCCGTGACAGGGGAAGCCACCCCACGCCCCCCCCCCGGGGCCCGGAAAGGAGGGGGAAAAGGGGAGTGGGATAAAACAGTGACAATCTAAGGAGGAAAAACTTATTTTACTAAATATGATATCGAAATACAAGATAACACAATATAATATAATTAAGGCTAACAAAATCGAACGAAACAGAGAGAGAGAGTCTCCGAAAACCGAGAGGCCTACTGTGAACTCTAGGCGACACGGCTGGAACGCTTCCCACTCTCCGAGAAGTTCGAGAGAAGAAGGAGGGCACTCCAGCCTGGGAACGAGATTATATAGAGTCCTGGTCCCGTGACTTATTGTTACTCCTGTTGTTCTCTGGGATATGTAGTCTTCTTCTGTGGACTGCACATTCAACAGAAGTATCCATACTTGACATGATGTTATGATGTGGAATACTGATACTGATAGCAAAATTACAAAACCATGACATTCCACCCCTTATTCTACATTATTACATCATGGTTAATATATACATATATATACATATATATACACGTATGTAAAATTGTGATAGCTAAATAGTAGAATTGCATGTAACATAACTAAATGTACAACTATAATAACTAAAATACACTACACATGCAAACATATATATATATAGATACATAAAATTATTGACTGCACTCCCCCAGCATCAAATTCCCTTGTGGCACACATTGAACATCCCCATCCTTCTGCATCACCCACCAAGTGCACCCAGGTCCCTGGGCAAAGACAGTTCCACGGATAGGTTTGCCCTTTCCAGAAGCTGGAAGGCCCCAAACAGCTTTTCCCAACATGTTCTTTACATGTATAACAGGGACCTTATCTCCTTCTACAGTGTGTAGGGGGCTAGATTGACTAGGACCATCACGATTGACAGATCCTCTAGTATTGACCAACCAAGTGGCTTCTGCCAGATTCTTCTCCCAGTGCTTAAATGTTCCACCACCCATTGCTTTCAACATAGTTTTCAACAACCCATTATATCGTTCAATTTTACCAGAAGCTGGTGCATGGTAGGGAATATGATAAATCCACTCAATGCCATGATCTTTGGCCCAAGTATTTATAAGAGAATTTTTGAAATGTGTCCCATTATCAGATTCAATTCTTTCTGGGGTGCCATGTCGCCACAAGACTTGTTTCTCAAGACCTAATATGGTGTTTCGAGCAGTTGCATGGGGTACTGCGTATGTTTCAAGCCACCCAGTGGTTGCCTCTTCCATAGTGAGTACATAACACTTACCACTGCGAGATCGTGGCAAGGTGATATAATCAACCTGCCACGCCTCCCCATATTTATACTTTTGCCATCGCCCTTCCTCCCAGAGAGGTTTCATCCTTCTGGCTTGTTTAATTATGGCACATGTTTCACAATCATGAATAATCTGCGCAATAGCGTCC
Organism: Coturnix japonica; assembly: GCF_054131305.1. Lineage (NCBI taxonomy): Eukaryota > Metazoa > Chordata > Aves > Galliformes > Phasianidae > Coturnix > Coturnix japonica. The sequence continues at coordinate 26,970,489 of NC_140672.1, forward strand.
ATGGTTAAGTCCACCCCTCGGTCTCTGGCCCACTTATATGCTGCGTCTCTTCCTTGATGGCCTGAGGTCTCATGAGCCCATCGAGCTAGAAATAATTCACCCTTATTCTGCCAGTCCAAGTCAATTTGAGCCACCTCAATTTTGGCAGCTTTATCTACCTGATGGTTGTTTTGTTGTTCTTCAGTAGCCCGACTTTTGGGCACATGTGCATCCACATGACGCACCTTTACAACCATATTCTTTGTTCGGGAAGCAATGTCCTTCCATAGTTCAGCGGCCCAAACAGATTTTCCCCTCCGTTGCCAGTTATTTTGTTCCCACCGCTGTAACCACCCCCATAAGGCATTTGCCACCATCCATGAGTCAGTATAAAGATACAGCATTGGCCACCTCTCCCGTTCAGCAACATCTAAGGCCAGCTGGACAGCTTTTACCTCTGCAAACTGACTTGATTCTCCCTTACCTTCAGTGGCCTCTGCAACCTGTCGTGTGGGGCTCCACACAGCAGCTTTCCATTTGCGATGCTTCCCTACAATGCGACATGATCCGTCAGTGAATAGGGCATATTTCTTTTCATTTTCTGGTAATTCGTTGTATGGTGGGGCCTCTTTAGCACGTGATACCTCTTCTGCTGGTGATGTTCCAAACTTTTTATCTTCAGGCCAGTCCATGATTACCTCTAGGATTCCTGGACGATTGAGGTTTCCCATTCGCGCTCGCTGTGTAATCAGCGTAATCCACTTGCTCCAGGTGACATCGGTAGCATGATGGGTGGAGGGAACCTGTCCTTTGAACATCCAGTTCAGCACTGGCAGTCGAGGTGCCAAAAGGAGCTGTGTTTCAGTCCCGACTACTTCGGAAGCAGCCCGAACCCCCTCATACGCGGCTAAGATCTCCTTCTCAGTTGGAGTGTAGCACTCTTCAGACCCCTTATATGATCGACTCCAGAATCCCAGGGGTCGGCCTCGGGTCTCTCCTGAGGCTCTTTGCCACAAACTCCAAGTGGGGCCTTTCTCTCCAGCAGCAGTATAGAGGATGTTCTTTACATCCTGTCCAGTCCGTACTGGCCCCAGGGCTACAGCACGGGCTATCTCTTGTTTAATCTGTTCAAAAGCCTGCTGCTGCTCAGGGCCCCATGCAAAATCATTCTTCTTCCGCGTTACCTGATAAAGGGGGCTTACAATGAGGCTGTAGTTTGGAATGTGCATCCTCCAAAAGCCCACTGCACCCAGGAAAGATTGTGTCTCTTTCTTGCTAGTTGGTGGAGACATGGCAGTGATTTTGTCGATCACATCTGCTGGGATGTGACGACGTCCATCCTGCCACTTTATACCTAAGAACTGAATTTCCTGGGCAGGTCCTTTTACTTTGCTTCGCTTAATAGCAAAGCCAGCTTGTAGAAGAATCCGGATTATCTGCTCTCCTTTTGTGAAAACTTCTTCTGCTGTATCGCCCCACACAACAATGTCATCAATGTACTGCAGGTGTTCAGGAGCACCACCCTGTTCCAGTACAGTTTGAACCAACCCATGGCAAATGGTTGGGCTGTGTTTCCACCCCTGGGGCAAACGGTTCCAAGTATACTGAATGCCCCTCCAGGTGAAGGCAAACTGTGGCTTGCATTCTGCGGCCAAAGGAATAGAAAAGAAGGCATTGGCAATGTCAATGGTGGCATACCATTTGGCTGCTTTTGACTCCAGCTCGTACTGGAGTTCCAACATGTCCGGCACAGCAGCGCTCAATGGGGGTGTGACCTCATTCAGGCCACGGTAGTCTACTGTCAGCCTCCATTCTCCACTGGCTTTACGCACTGGCCATATGGGGCTGTTAAAAGGTGAGTGAGTTTTACTGATCACTCCCTGATTCTCCAACTGGCGAATCAAATCATGAATGGGGAGCAAGGAATCCCTGTTGGTGCGATACTGCCGTCTGTGCACTGTCTTTGTAGCAATCGGTACCTGCTGCTCTTTTACTCGTAGCAGCCCCACAACAGACGGGTCCTCTGACAGGCCAGGCAAAACAGACAGCTGCTTAATGTTGTCCATGTCTACAGCAGCTATCCCAAAGGCCCATCGATACCCCTTAGGATCCTTGAAATGCCCCCTTCTGAGGTAATCAATACCCAGTATACATGGAGCCCCTGGGCCAGTCACAATAGGATGTTTTTGCCAGTCTTTGCCAGTGAGGCTTATTTCAGCCTCCAGCACAGTCAATTCTTGAGAGCCCCCAGTCACTCCAGAAATATGGATTGATTCTGTCCCTTCATGACTGGAGGGCATTAGGGTGCACTGTGCACCGGTATCCACCAGCGCCTTATATTCCTGTGGTTCTGATGTGCCAGGCCATCGAATCCACACAGTCCAATAAACTCTATTATCCCTTTCCCTCCCCTGACTGAGGGCAGGGCCCCTCTATTGGTTACCTGTGATGACTGGAGCAACTCCACTGGTGGTTGGTATGTCTAGTAGTTCTTTCACCCGTGCTCGTAGTGCAGACGTGGGCTGATCATGCCACTTCCTCATGTCTTCTCCACGGTCACGTAGGTAGCGCCACATGGAAACACGCGGTGCAATCGTACTGTTGTTCTTTGCTCGAGCTGGGAAGCGTGTGCGTTTAACAGCTGAGACTTTTGATGATGCAGGTGAGGAGTAGGACTGGAATACTTTGATCAGATCCTTCATTAGACCTGGTGGCCCGTACGAGGATTGACCTTCATCAGTTGTTTCTGATACTATTACGGGATCATTACAATTAGTTGATGCTAACAATTTCTTGCACATTTCATCTACTCGGTTTTCTAGCCGTGAGATGGCAGAAACTGCGGCATGCAGTTGGGGGAGCTGCTGATCGGTGGTTTGAAGCATTATAATCAGCTCAACAACTCGGGGCCATCTGTCCACGAACCCTTTAGAACCTGTTACCAATGACTGTGCCATTCTCTCTGGTGCTGTACTTGTGATTTTCTGCCACATGTCAGGATCGGCCCTCACTCTCTCAGGGTCAAGTTCGCTTGGATCAGGGCTGTACAACATTTTCGCCATGGCCAATTCCCTCAGGCGCTGAATACCTTTTTGGACGGTATTCCAACTATCAAATTTAGGCTTCAAAGCATCCTTATAGGGGTACCTTTCTCTCACGGCTTCTAACAGCCGCAACCAGAGAGTGGCAGCTCCATCCGAACATCTGCTAATCCCTCTGTCGATACCTGCATCTTGGGCAATGCTTCCTAGTTGGCGAGCTTCATTACCATCTAGAGACAAGCTGTTGGCCCCGTTGTCCCAGCAGCGAAGCAACCAAGCAAGGATACCTTCATCTTGACGCCGTGTGAACTCCTTTCTTGAGCCTTGGATTTCAGTCAGCTTCAGAGGTCGACAATAGGTGATTTCCTCCTCATCATCAGTCTCTTCTTCATGCCTCTTGGTTTTTGCCTTTGCTTTTTTCGGTACTGCTCCATGCCCGGCACCTGGGTCTTCTGCTGCCCCCCCCTGTGCTTCTCCTTCTTTTCGTTCTAGACGCGTGGACACCCGTTTCCATTTCTTGCCTTCCACAGGGGCAACTGATATTGCTACTGATGCCTCCTGTGACTGATCAGAATTAACTTGGGCTTGAATCTCAGATCGGAAACTCTCTCTCTCCAGAATAGTATGATACAAAGCACGGTATGCATAAGCCAAACCCCACATAAGGTTTACCTCCTTAGATCTCTGACCCAAATACTCACTTAATTTCTTAGGGTCCCTTAGGTGTTCAAGAGTGAAATCCCATGACACTGCGGGTCCCCATGCTTCTAAGACTTTTCCTAAACCTTTCCATATTCCCTGCCAGTCATCATTCTCTGGTTCTGGTGGAGACTTCCGCATAGAACGAATGCATAGGAACATATATGCATGCATTGATAGTGATAACATGGATGCAAGTATGAACCCTATCTCAGTTATTGAAAGGCGTGTGGATATCTGAGAGTACAACCTAAATAAAAAGGGATTTTTTAGCCTGTACAATGAATTAAACATGGTGGTGTTTGTAAAATTGCCTGTTCCATCTGGGATGCAAGTATTTGTAAAATTGCCTGTTCCATCTGGGATGCAAGTGTTAGTAAGATTCACAATTCCATCTGAGGTGTAGATGCCAAAATTCTGACCATACCACATCTCATAAAAGTACCAGGCAGGTGTCTCCATCAGTATCCACCTTATTAGGCTATATATCTGCACAATTCCACAACACCAAATTATGGTGTTAATAGTTGACCAATACTTTAAGAAGATCATAATTGCTTTCAATCCCTTAAACAGAGCAACTGGGATGAAGAGTGGATTCATAGCTGGCAGGCTCTGTAAAAGTCAGAGCTAGCTAGCTTTGCTCTAAGGGAGAAAGAAATCCCTTTGTTTTCTACACAAAAGTTAGATAGCAATGCTGAGAATGTGCAGCAGCCCTTAATGTTGACAATTTGTCTGGTATTTCAAGGTCACGTTCTCCGTGAGCAGCTACGGAAAGATAACACTCCGAACACTCCCGTAACGAAGCTCTTTAAGAGCAAAGAGAGAGTTGTTCTAAAAGCTAAAAAGCTCTATGCCCGCATTCTCCACCAAAAAATCTGTCACGGGTTACTTAGATTTACCTATGCCCGTGACAGGGGAAGCCACCCCACGCCCCCCCCCCGGGGCCCGGAAAGGAGGGGGAAAAGGGGAGTGGGATAAAACAGTGACAATCTAAGGAGGAAAAACTTATTTTACTAAATATGATATCGAAATACAAGATAACACAATATAATATAATTAAGGCTAACAAAATCGAACGAAACAGAGAGAGAGAGTCTCCGAAAACCGAGAGGCCTACTGTGAACTCTAGGCGACACGGCTGGAACGCTTCCCACTCTCCGAGAAGTTCGAGAGAAGAAGGAGGGCACTCCAGCCTGGGAACGAGATTATATAGAGTCCTGGTCCCGTGACTTATTGTTACTCCTGTTGTTCTCTGGGATATGTAGTCTTCTTCTGTGGACTGCACAATCAACAGAAGTATCCATACTTGACATGATGTTATGATGTGGAATACTGATACTGATAGCAAAATTACAAAACCATGACAGATGAGATATTGTCGCCTTTAGCCAGAGGTGAGATATTGCCGCCTTTAGCCAGAGATGAGGTATTGTCGCCTTTAGCCAAAGATGAGATATTGTCGCCTTTAGCCAGAGATGTGTTATTGTCGCCTTTAGCCAGAGATGAGATATTGTCGCCTTTAGCCAGAGATGAGATATTGTCGCCTTTAGGTAGGGATAAGATATTGTCGCCTTTAGCCAGAGATGAGATATTGTCGCCTATAGGTAGAGATGAGATATTGTCGCCTTTAGCCAGAGATGAGATATTTTCGCCTTTAGCCATAGATATTGCCTCATTTCGCCTGAGATGAGATATTGTCGCCTTAAGCCAGAGGTGAGATATTGCCGCATTTAGCCAGAGATGAGATATTGCCTCATTACGCCTGAGATGAGATATTGTCGCCTTTAGCCAGAGATGAGATATTGTCACCTTTAGCAAGAGATATTGTCACCTTTAGCCAGAGATAGTGTCGCCTTTAGGAAGAGATGAGATATTGTCGCCTTTAGCCAGAGATGAGATATTGTCGCCTTTAGCCAGAGATGAGATATTGTCGCCTTTAGTAAGAGATATTGTCACCTTTAGCCAGAGATAGTGTCGCCTTTAAGCAGAGATGAGATATTGTCGCCTATAGCCAGAGATGAGATATTGTCGCCTATAGCCAGAGATGAGGTATTGTCGCCTTTAGCCAGAGATGAGATATTGTTTCCGTTAGCCAGAGATGAGGTATTGTCGCCTTTAGCCAGAGATGAGATATTGCCGCCTTTAGGTAGGGATAAGATATTGTCGCCTTTAGCCAGAGATGAGATATTGTCGCCTTTAGCCAGAGAGGAGATTTTGTCGCCTTTAAGCTGAAATGAGGTATTGTCCCCTTCTGCCAGAAATGTGATATTGTCGCCTTTAGCCAGAGATGAGGTATTGTTGCCTTTAGCCAAAGATGAGATATTGTCGCCTTTAGCCAGAGATGAGTTATTGTCGCCTTTAGGCAGAGGTGAGATATTTTCGCCTTTAGCCAGAGATGAGATATTGTCACCTTTAGCCAGAGATGAGATATTGTCGCCTTTAGGTAGGGATAAGATATTGTCGCCTTTAGCCAGAGATGAGATATTGTCGCCTTTAGGTAGAGATGAGATATTGTCGCCTTTAGCCATAGATGAGATATTGCCTCATTTCGCCTGAGATAAGATATTGTCGCCTTTAGCTAGAGGTGAGATATTGCCGCCTTTAGCCAGAGATGAGATATTGCTTCATTTCGCCTGAGATGAGATATTGTCGCCTATCGCCAGAGATGAGATATTGGCGCCTTTAGCAAGAGATATTGTCACCTTTAGCCAGAGATAGTGTCGCCTTTAGGAAGAGATGAGATATTGTCGCATTTAGCCAGAGATGAGATATTGTCGACTTTAGCCAGAGATGAGATATTGCCTCATTTCGCCTGAGATGAGATATTGTCGCCTTTAGGAAGAGATGAGATATTGCCGCCTTTAGCCAGATATGAAGTATTGTTGCCTTTAGCCAAAGATGACATATTGTCGCCATTAGCCAGAGATGAGATATTGTCGCTTTTAGCCAGAGTTGAGATATTGTCGCCTATAGCCAGAGATGAGATATTGTCGCCTCTAGCCAGAGAGGAGATTTTGTCGCCATTAAGCTGAAATGAGGTATTGTCGCCTTTAGCCAGAAATGAGATATTGTCGCCTTTAGCCAGAGATGAGGTATTGTTGCCTTTAGCCAAAGATGAGATACTGTCGCCTTTAGCCAGAGATGAGTTATTGTTGCCTTTAGCCAGAGATGAGATATTGTCGCCTTTAGCCAGAGATGAGATATTGTCGCCTTTAGGTTGGGATAAGATATTGACGCCTTTAGCCAGAGATGAGATATTGCCGCCTTTAGGTAGAGATGAGATATTGTCGCCTTTAGCCAGAGATGAGATATTGTCGCCTTTAGCAATAGATATTGCCTCATTTCGCCTGAGATGAGATATTGTCGCCTTTAGCCAGAGGTGAGATATTGCCGCCGTTAGCCAGAGATGAGATATTGCCTCATTTCGCCTGAGATGAGATATTGTCGCCTTTAGCCAGAGATGAGATATTGTCGCCTTTAGCAAGAGATATTGTCACCTTTAGCCAGAGATATTGTCGCCTTTAGGAAGAGATGAGATATTGTCGCCTTTAGCCAGAGATGAGATATTGTCGCCTTTAGCCATAGATGAGATATTGCCTCATTTCGCCTGAGATGAGATATTGTCGCCTTTAGCCAGAGGTGAGATATTGCCGCCTTTAGCCAGAGATGAGATATTGCCTCATTTCGCCTGAGATGAGATATTGTCGCCTTTAGCCAGAGATGAGATATTGTCGCCTTTATCCAGAGATGAGATATTGTCCCATTTATGCAGAAATGAGATATTGTCCCTTTCATCCAGATATGAGATATTGTCGCCTTTAGCCAGAGATGAGATATTGTCGCCTTTAGCCAGAGATGAGATATTTTCGCCTTTAGCCAGAGATGAGATATTGTCGCCTTTTGCCAGAGATGAGATATTGTCGCCTTTAGCCAGAGATGAGATATTGTTGCATTTAGCCAGAGATATTGTCGCCTTTAGCCAGAGATGAGATATTTTCGCCTTTAGCCAGAGATGAGATATTGTCGCCTTTTGCCAGAGATGAGATATTGTCGCCTTTAGCCAGAGATGAGATATTGTTGCATTTAGCCAGAGATATTGTCGCCTTTAGCCAGAGATATTATCGCCTTTAGCCAGAGATGAGATTTTGTCGCCTTTAGCCAGAGATGAGATATTGTCGCCTTTAGCCAGTAATGAGGTATTTTTGCCTTTAGCCAGAGATGAGATATTGTCGCCTTTAGCCAGAGATGAGATATTATCGCTTTAGGCAGAGATGAGATCTTGTCGCCTTTAGGCAGAGATGAGATATTGTCTCCTATAGTCAGAGATGAGATATTGTAGCCTTTAGCCAGAGATGAGGTATTGTCGCCTTTAGGCAGAGATGAGATATTGTCGCCTTTAGCCAGAGATGAGATATTGTCGCCTTTAGCCAGAGATGAGATATTTTTTCCGTTAGCCAGAGATGAGGTATTGTCGCCTTTTGCCAGACATGAGATATTGTCGCCTTTAGGCAGAGATGAGATATTGTCGCCTATAGCCAGAGATGAGATATTGTCGCCTTTAGCCAGAGAGGAGATTTTGTTGCCTTTAAGCTGTAATGAGGTATTGTCGCCTTTAGCCAGAGATGAGATATTGTCGCCTTTAGCCAGAGATGAGGTATTGTTGCCTTTAGCCAAAGATGAGATATTGTCGCCTTTAGCCAGAGATGAGTTATTGTCGCCTTTAGCCAGAGATGAGATACTGTCGCCTTTAGCCAGAGATGAGATATTGTCGCCTTTAGCCAGAGATGAGATATTGTCGCCTTTAGGTAGGGATAAGATATTGTCGACTTTAACCAGAGATGAGATATTGTCGCCTTCAGGTAGAGATGAGATATTGTCGCCTTTAGCCATAGATATTGCCTCATTTCGCCTGAGATGATATATTGTCGCCTTTAGCCAGAGGTGAGATATTGCCGCATTTAGCCAGAGATGAGATATTGCCTCATTTCGCCTGAGATGAGATTTTGTCGCCTTTAGCCAGAGATGAGATATTGTCGCCTTTAGCAAGAGATATTGTCACCTTTAGCAAGAGATAGTGTCCCCTTTAGGAAGAGATGAGATATTGTCGCATTTAGCCAGAGATGAGATATTATCGCCTTTAGCCAGAGATGAGATATTGCCTCATTTCGTCTGAGATGAGATATTGTCGCCTTTAGCCAGAGGTGAGATATTGCCGCCTTTAGCCAGAGATGAGGTATTGTTGCCTTTAGCCAAAGATGAGATATTGTCGCCTTTAGCCAGAGATGTGTTATTGTCGCCTTTAGCCAGAGATGAGATATTGTCGCCTTTAGCCAGAGATGAGATATTGTCGCCTTTAGGTAGGGATAAGATATTGTCGCCTTTAGCCAGAGATGAGATATTGTCGCCTTTAGGTAGAGATGAGATATTGTCGCCTTTAGCCAGAGATGAGATATTTTCGCCTTTAGCCATTGATATTGCCTCATTTCGCCTGAGATGAGATATTGTCGCCTTAAGCCAGAGGTGAGATATTGCCGCCTTTAGCCAGAGATGAGATATTGCCTCATTTCGCCTGAGATGAGATATTGTCGCCTTTAGCCAGAGATGAGATATTGTCACCTTTAGCAAGAGATATTGTCACCTTTAGCCAGAGATAGTGTCGCCTTTAGGAAGAGATGAGATATTGTCGCCTTTAGCCAGAGATGAGATATTGTCGCCTTTAGCCAGAGATGAGATATTGCCTCATTTCGCCTGAGATGAGATATTGTCGCCTTTAGCCAGAGGTGAGATATTGCCGCCTTTAGCCAGAGATGAGATATTGCCTCATTTCGCCTGAGATGAGATATTGTCGCCTTTAGCCAGAGATGAGATATTGTCGCCTTTATCCAGAGATGAGATATTGTCCCATTTATGCAGAAATGAGATATTGTCCCTTTCATCCAGATATGAGATATTGTCGCCTTTAGCCAGAGATGAGATATTGTCGCCTTTAGCCAGAGATGAGATATTTTCGCCTTTAGCCAGAGATGAGATATTGTCGCCTTTTGCCAGAGATGAGTTATTGTCGCCTTTAGCCAGAGATGAGATATTGTTGCATTTAGCCAGAGATATTGTCGCCTTTAGCCAGAGATATTATCGCCTTTAGCCAGAGATGAGATTTTGTCGCCTTTAGCCAGAGATGAGATATTGTCGCCTTTAGCCAGTAATGAGGTATTTTTGCCTTTAGCCAGAGATGAGATATTGTCGCCTTTAGCCAGAGATGAGATATTATCGCCTTTAGGCAGAGATGAGATCTTGTCGCCTTTAGGCAGAGATGAGATATTGTCTCCTACAGTCAGAGGTGAGATATTGTAGCCTTTAGCCAGAGATGAGGTATTGTCGCCTTTAGGCAGAGATGAGATATTGTCGCCTTTAGCCAGAGATGAGATATTGTCGCCTTTAGCCAGAGATGAGATATTGTTTCCGTTAGCCAGAGATGAGGTATTGTCGCCTTTTGCCAGACATGAGATATTGTCGCCTTTAGGCAGAGATGAGATATTGTCGCCTATAGCCAGAGATGAGATATTGTCGCCTTTAGCCAGAGAGGAGATTTTGTCGCCTTTAAGCTGTAATGAGGTATTGTCGCCTTTAGCCAGAGATGAGATATTGTCGCCTTTAGCCAGAGATGAGGTATTGTTGCCTTTAGCCAAAGATGAGATATTGTCGCCTTTAGCCAGAGATGAGTTATTGTCGCCTTTAGCCAGAGATGAGATACTGTCGCCTTTAGCCAGAGATGAGATATTGTCGCCTTTAGCCAGAGATGAGATATTGTCGCCTTTAGGTACGGATAAGATATTGTCGACTTTAGCCAGAGATGAGGTATTGTCGCCTTTAGCCAGAGATGAGATATTGTCGCCTTTAGCCAGAGATGAGATATTGTCGCCTTTAGCCATAGATATTGCCTCATTTCGCCTGAGATGATATATTGTCGCCTTTAGCCAGAGGTGAGATATTGCCGCCTTTAGCCAGAGATGAGATATTGCCTCATTTCGCCTGAGATGAGATTTTGTCGCCTTTAGCCAGAGATGATATATTGTCGCCTTTAGCAAGAGATATTGTCACCTTTAGCCAGAGATAGTGTCCCCTTTCGGAAGAGATGAGATATTTTTGCATTTAGCCAGAGATGAGATATTGTCGCCTTTAGCCAGAGATGAGATATTGCCTCATTTCGTCTGAGATGAGATATTGTCGCCTTTAGCCAGAGGTGAGATATTGCCGCCTTTAGCCAGAGATGAGGTATTGTTGCCTTTAGCCAAAGATGAGATATTGTCGCCTTTAGCCAGAGATGTGTTATTGTCGCCTTTAGCCAGAGATGAGATATTGTCGCCTTTAGCCAGAGATGAGATATTGTCGCCTTTAGGTAGGGATAAGATATTGTCGCCTTTAGCCAGAGATGAGATATTGTCGCCTTTAGGTAGAGATGAGATATTGTCGCCTTTAGCCAGAGATGAGATATTTTCGCCTTTAGCCATAGATATTGCCTCATTTCGCCTGAGATGAGATATTGTCGCCTTAAGCCAGAGGTGAGATATTGCCACCTTTAGCCAGAGATGAGATATTGCCTCATTTCGCCTGAGATGAGATATTGTCGCCTTTAATCAGAGATGAGATATTGTCACCTTTAGCAAGAGATATTGTCACCTTTAGCCAGAGATAGTGTCGCCTTTAGGAAGAGATGAGATATTGTCGCCTTTAGCCAGAGATGAGATATTGTCGCCTTTAGCCAGAGATGAGATATTGCCGCCTTTAGCCAGAGATGAGATATTGCCTCATTTCGCCTGAGATGAGATATTGTCGCCTTTAGCCAGAGATGAGATATTGTCGCCTTTAGCCAGAGATATTCTCACCTTTAGCCAGAGATAGTGTCGCCTTTAGGCAGAGATGAGATATTGTCGCCTATAGGCAGTCATGAGATATTGTCGCCTTTGGCCAGATATGAGATATTGTCGCCTTTAGCAAGAGATGAGATATTGCCTCATTTCGCCTGAGATGAGATATTGTCGCCTTTAGTCAGAGATGAGATATTGTCGCCTTTAGTAAGAGATATTGTCACCTTTAGCCAGAGATAGTGTCGCCTTTAAGCAGAGATGAGATATTGTCGCCTATAGCCAGAGATGAGATATTGTCGCCTATAGCCAGAGATGAGGTATTGTCGCCTTTAGCCAGAGATGAGATATTGTTTCCGTTAGCCAGAGATGAGGTATTGTCGCCTTTAGCCAGAGATGAGATATTGTCGCCTTTAGGTAGGGATAAGATATTGTCGCCTTTAGCCAGAGATGAGATATTGTCGCCTTTAGCCAGAGAGGAGATTTTGTCGCCTTTAAGCTGAAATGAGGTATTGTCCCCTTCTGCCAGAAATGTGATATTGTCGCCTTTAGCCAGAGATGAGGTATTGTTGCCTTTAGCCAAAGATGAGATATTGTCGCCTTTAGCCAGAGATGAGGTATTGTTGCCTTTAGCCAAAGATGAGATATTGTCGCCTTTAGCCAGAGATGAGTTATTGTCGCCTTTAGCCAGAGATGAGATACTGTCGCCTTTAGCCAGAGATGAGATATTGTCGCCTTTAGCCAGAGATGAGATATTGTCGCCTTTAGGTAGGGATAAGATATTGTCGACTTTAGCCAGAGATGAGGTATTGTCGCCTTTAGCCAGAGATGAGATATTGTCGCCTTTAGCCAGAGATGAGATATTGTCGCCTTTAGCCATAGATATTGCCTCATTTCGCCTGAGATGATATATTGTCGCCTTTAGCCAGAGGTGAGATATTGCCGCCTTTAGCCAGAGATGAGATATTGCCTCATTTCGCCTGAGATGAGATTTTGTCGCCTTTAGCCAGAGATGATATATTGTCGCCTTTAGCAAGAGATATTGTCACCTTTAGCCAGAGATAGTGTCCCCTTTAGGAAGAGATGAGATATTGTTGCATTTAGCCAGAGATGAGATATTATCGCCTTTAGCCAGAGATGAGATATTGCCTCATTTCGTCTGAGATGAGATATTGTCGCCTTTAGCCAGAGGTGAGATATTGCCGCCTTTAGCCAGAGATGAGGTATTGTTGCCTTTAGCCAAAGATGAGATATTGTCGCCTTTAGCCAGAGATGTGTTATTGTCGCCTTTAGCCAGAGATGAGATATTGTCGCCTTTAGCCAGAGATGAGATATTGTCGCCTTTAGGTAGGGATAAGATATTGTCGCCTTTAGGCAGAGATGAGATATTGTCGCCTTTAGGTAGAGATGAGATATTGTCGCCTTTAGCCAGAGATGAGATATTTTCGCCTTTAGCCATAGATATTGCCTCATTTCGCCTGAGATGAGATATTGTCGCCTTAAGCCAGAGGTGAGATATTGCCACCTTTAGCCAGAGATGAGATATTGCCTCATTTCGCCTGAGATGAGATATTGTCGCCTTTAATCAGAGATGAGATATTGTCACCTTTAGCAAGAGATATTGTCACCTTTAGCCAGAGATAGTGTCGCCTTTAGGAAGAGATGAGATATTGTCGCCTTTAGCCAGAGATGAGATATTGTCGCCTTTAGCCAGAGATGAGATATTGCCGCCTTTAGCCAGAGATGAGATATTGCCTCATTTCGCCTGAGATGAGATATTGTCGCCTTTAGCCAGAGATGAGATATTGTCGCCTTTAGCCAGAGATATTCTCACCTTTAGCCAGAGATAGTGTCGCCTTTAGGCAGAGATGAGATATTGTCGCCTATAGGCAGTCATGAGATATTGTCGCCTTTGGCCAGATATGAGATATTGTCGCCTTTAGCAAGAGATGAGATATTGCCTCATTTCGCCTGAGATGAGATATTGTCGCCTTTAGCCAGAGATGAGATATTGTCGCCTTTAGTAAGAGATATTGTCACCTTTAGCCAGAGATAGTGTCGCCTTTAAGCAGAGATGAGATATTGTCGCCTATAGCCAGAGATGAGATATTGTCGCCTATAGCCAGAGATGAGGTATTGTCGCCTTTAGCCAGAGATGAGATATTGTTTCCGTTAGCCAGAGATGAGGTATTGTCGCCTTTAGCCAGAGATGAGATATTGTCGCCTTTAGGTAGGGATAAGATATTGTCGCCTTTAGCCAGAGATGAGATATTGTCGCCTTTAGCCAGAGAGGAGATTTTGTCGCCTTTAAGCTGAAATGAGGTATTGTCCCCTTCTGCCAGAAATGTGATATTGTCGCCTTTAGCCAGAGATGAGGTATTGTTGCCTTTAGCCAAAGATGAGATATTGTCGCCTTTAGCCAGAGATGAGTTATTGTCTCCTTTAGCCAGAGGTGAGATATTTTCGCCTTTAGCCAGAGATGAGATATTGTCACCTTTAGCCAGAGATGAGATATTGTCCCTTTTAGGTAGGGATAAGATATTGTCGCCTTTAGCCAGAGATGAGATATTGTCGCCTTTATGTAGAGATGAGATATTGTCGCCTTTAGCCAGAGATGAGATATTGTTGCCTTTAGCCATAGATGAGATATTGCCTCATTTCGCCTGAGATGAGATATTGTCGCCTTTAGCTAGAGGTGAGATATTGCCGCCTTTAGCCAGAGATGAGATATTGCCTCATTTCGCCTGAGATGAGATATTGTCGCCTATCGCCAGAGATGAGATATTGTCGCCTTTAGCAAGAGATATTGTCACCTTTAGCCAGAGATAGTGTCGCCTTTAGGAAGAGATGAGATATTGTCGCATTTAGCCAGAGATGAGATATTGTCGCCTTTAGCCAGAGATGAGATATTGCCTCATTTCGCCTGAGATGAGACATTGTCGCCTTTAGCCAGAGGTGAGATATTGCCGCCTTTAGCCAGAGATGAGGTATTGTTGCCTTTAGCCAAAGATGACATATTGTCGCCTTTAGCCAGAGATGAGATATTGTCGCTTTTAGCCAGAGTTGAGATATTGTCGCCTATAGCCAGAGATGAGATATTGTCGCCTCTAGCCAGAGAGGAGATTTTGTCGCCATTAAGCTGAAATGAGGTATTGTCGCCTTTAGCCAGAAATGAGATATTGTCGCCTTTAGCCAGAGATGAGGTATTGTTGCCTTTAGCCAAAGATGAGATATTGTCGCCTTTAGCCAGAGATGAGTTATTGTTGCCTTTAGCCAGAGATGAGATATTGTCGCCTTTAGCCAGAGATGAGATATTGTCGCCTTTAGCCAGAGATGAGATATTGTCGCCTTTAGGTTGGGATAAGATATTGACGCCTTTAGCCAGAGATGAGATATTGCCGCCTTTAGGTAGAGATGAGATATTGTCGCCTTTAGCCAGAGATGAGATATTGTCGCCTTTAGCAATAGATATTGCCTCATTTCGCCTGAGATGAGATATTGTCGCCTTTAGCCAGAGGTGAGATATTGCCGCCGTTAGCCAGAGATGAGATATTGCCTCATTTCGCCTGAGATGAGATATTGTCGCCTTTAGCCAGAGATGAGATATTGTCGCCTTTAGCAAGAGATATTGTCACCTTTAGCCAGAGATATTGTCGCCTTTAGGAAGAGATGAGATATTGTCGCCTTTAGCCAGAGATGAGATATTGTCGCCTTTAGTCATAGATGAGATATTGCCTCATTTCGCCTGAGATGAGATATTTTCGCCTTTAGCCAGAGGTGAGATATTGCCGCCTTTAGCCAGAGATGAGATATTGCCTCATTTCGCCTGAGATGAGATATTGTCGCCTTTAGCCAGAGATGAGATATTGTCGCCTTTAGCCAGAGATGAGATATTGTCCCATTTATGCAGAAATGAGATATTGTCCCCTTCATCCAGATATGAGATATTGTCGCCTTTAGCCAGAGATGAGATATTGTCGCCTTTAGCCAGAGATGAGATATTTTCGCCTTTAGCCAGAGATGAGATATTGTCGCCTTTTGCCAGAGATGAGATATTGTCGCCTTTAGCCAGAGATGAGATATTGTTGCATTTAGCCAGAGATATTGTCGCCTTTAGCCAGAGATATTATCGCCTTTAGCCAGAGATGAGATTTTGTCGCCTTTAGCCAGAGATGAGATATTGTCGCCTTTAGCCAGTAATGAGGTATTTTTGCCTTTAGCCAGAGATGAGATATTGTCGCCTTTAGCCAGAGATGAGATATTGTCGCCTTTAGGCAGAGATGAGATATTGTCTCCTATAGTCAGAGATGAGATATTGTAGCCTTTAGCCAGAGATGAGGTATTGTCGCCTTTAGGCAGAGATGAGATATTGTCGCCTTTAGCCAGAGATGAGATATTGTTTCCGTTAGCCAGAGATGAGGTATTGTCGCCTTTTGCCAGACATGAGATATTGTCGCCTTTAGGCAGAGATGAGATATTGTCGCCTATAGCCAGAGATGAGATATTGTCGCCTTTAGCCAGAGAGGAGATTTTGTCGCCTTTAAGCTGTAATAAGGTATTGTCTCCTTTAGCCAGAGATGAGATATTGTCGCCTTTAGCCAGAGATGAGGTATTGTTGCCTTTAGCCAAAGATGAGATATTGTCGCCTTTAGCCAGAGATGAGTTATTGTCGCCTTTAGCCAGAGATGAGATACTGTCGCCTTTAGCCAGAGATGAGATATTGTCGCCTTTAGCCAGAGATGAGATATTGTCGCCTTTAGGTAGGGATAAGATATTGTCGACTTTAGCCAGAGATGAGATATTGTCGCCTTCAGGTAGAGATGAGATATTGTCGCCTTTAACCAGAGATGAGATATTGTCGCCTTTAGCCATAGATATTGCCTCATTTCGCCTGAGATGATATATTGTCGCCTTTAGCCAGAGGTGAGATATTGCCGCCTTTAGCCAGAGATGAGATATTGCCTCATTTCGCCTGAGATGAGATATTGTCGCCTTTAGCCAGAGATGAGATATTGTCGCCTTTAGCAAGAGATATTGTCACCTTTAGCAAGAGATAGTGTCCCCTTTAGGAAGAGATGAGATATTGTCGCATTTAGCCAGAGATGAGATATTATCGCCTTTAGCCAGAGATGAGATATTGCCTCATTTCGTCAGAGATGAGATATTGTCGCCTTTAGCCAGAGGTGAGATATTGCCGCCTTTAGCCAGAGATGAGGTATTGTTGCCTTTAGCCAAAGATGAGATATTGTCGCCTTTAGCCAGAGATGTGTTATTGTCGCCTTTAGCCAGAAATGAGATATTGTCTCATTTAGCCATAGATGAGATATTGTCGCCTTTAGGTAGGGATAAGATATTGTCGCCTTTAGCCAGAGATGAGATATTGTCGCCTTTAGGTAGAGATGAGATATTGTCGCCTTTAGCCAGAGATGAGATATTTTCGCCTTTAGCCATAGATATTGCCTCATTTCGCCTGAGATGAGATATTGTCGCCTTAAGCCAGAGGTGAGATATTGCCGCCTTTAGCCAGAGATGAGATATTGCCTCATTTCGCCTGAGATGAGATATTGTCGCCTTTAGCCAGAGATGAGATATTGTCACCTTTAGCAAGAGATATTGTCACCTTTAGCCAGAGATAGTGTCGCCTTTAGTAAGAGATGAGATATTGTCGCCTTTAGCCAGAGATGAGATATTGTTTCCGTTAGCCAGAGATGAGGTATTGTCGCCTTTAGCCAGAGATGAGATATTGTCGCCTTTAGGTAGGGATAAGATATTGTCGCCTTTAGCCAGAGATGAGATATTGTCGCCTTTAGCCAGAGAGGAGATTTTGTCGCCTTTAAGCTGAAATGAGGTATTGTCCCCTTCTGCCAGAAATGTGATATTGACGCCTTTAGCCAGAGATGAGGAATTGTTGCCTTTAGCCAAAGATGAGATATTGTCGCCTTTAGCCAGAGATGAGTTACTGTCGCCTTTAGGCAGAGGTGAGATATTTTCGCCTTTAGCCAGAGATGAGATATTGTCACCTTTAGCCAGAGATGAGATATTGTCGCCTTTAGGTAGGGATAAGATATTGTCGCCTTTAGCCAGAGATGAGATATTGTCGCCTTTATGTAGAGATGAGATATTGTCGCCTTTAGCCAGAGATGAGATATTGTCGCCTTTAGCCATAGATGAGATATTGCCTCATTTCGCCTGAGATGAGATATTGTCGCCTATCGCCAGAGATGAGATATTGTCGCCTTTAGCAAGAGATATTGTCACCTTTAGCCAGAGATAGTGTCGCCTTTAGGAAGAGATGAGATATTGTCGCATTTAGCCAGAGATGAGATATTGTCGCCTTTAGCCAGAGATGAGATATTGCCTCATTTCGCCTGAGATGAGACATTGTCGCCTTTAGCCAGAGGTGAGATATTGCCGCCTTTAGCCAGAGATGAGGTATTGTTGCCTTTAGCCAAAGATGACATATTGTCGCCTTTAGCCAGAGATGAGATATTGTCGCTTTTAGCCAGAGTTGAGATATTGTCGCCTATAGCCAGAGATGAGATATTGTCGCCTCTAGCCAGAGAGGAGATTTTGTCGCCATTAAGCTGAAATGAGGTATTGTCGCCTTTAGCCAGAAATGAGATATTGTCGCCTTTAGCCAGAGATGAGGTATTGTTGCCTTTAGCCAAAGATGAGATATTGTCGCCTTTAGCCAGAGATGAGTTATTGTTGCCTTTAGCCAGAGATGAGATATTGTCTCCTTTAGCCAGAGATGAGATATTGTCGCCTTTAGGTTGGGATAAGATATTGACGCCTTTAGCCAGAGATGAGATATTGCCGCCTTTAGGTAGAGATGAGATATTGTCGCCTTTAGCCAGAGATGAGATATTGTCGCCTTTAGCAATAGATATTGCCTCATTTCGCCTGAGATGAGATATTGTCGCCTTTAGCCAGAGGTGAGATATTGCCGCCGTTAGCCAGAGATGAGATATTGCCTCATTTCGCCTGAGATGAGATATTGTCGCCTTTAGCCAGAGATGAGATATTGTCGCCTTTAGCAAGAGATATTGTCACCTTTAGCCAGAGATATTGTCGCCTTTAGGAAGAGATGAGATATTGTCGCCTTTAGCCAGAGATGAGATATTGTCGCCTTTAGTCATAGATGAGATATTGCCTCATTTCGCCTGAGATGAGATATTTTCGCCTTTAGCCAGAGGTGAGATATTGCCGCCTTTAGCCAGAGATGAGATATTGCCTCATTTCGCCTGAGATGAGATATTGTCGCCTTTAGCCAGAGATGAGATATTGTCGCCTTTAGCCAGAGATGAGATATTGTCCAATTTATGCAGAAATGAGATATTGTCCCCTTCATCCAGATATGAGATATTGTCGCCTTTAGCCAGAGATGAGATATTGTCGCCTTTAGCCAGAGATGAGATATTTTCGCCTTTAGCCAGAGATGAGATATTGTCGCCTTTTGCCAGAGATGAGATATTGTCGCCTTTAGCCAGAGATGAGATATTGTTGCATTTAGCCAGAGATATTGTCGCCTTTAGCCAGAGATATTATCGCCTTTAGCCAGAGATGAGATTTTGTCGCCTTTAGCCAGAGATGAGATATTGTCGCCTTTAGCCAGTAATGAGGTATTTTTGCCTTTAGCCAGAGATGAGATATTGTCGCCTTTAGCCAGAGATGAGATATTATCGCCTTTAGGCAGAGATGAGATCTTGTCGCCTTTAGGCAGAGATGAGATATTGTCTCCTATAGTCAGAGATGAGATATTGTAGCCTTTAGCCAGAGATGAGGTATTGTCGCCTTTAGGCAGAGATGAGATATTGTCGCCTTTAGCCAGAGATGAGATATTGTTTCCGTTAGCCAGAGATGAGGTATTGTCGCCTTTTGCCAGACATGAGATATTGTCGCCTTTAGGCAGAGATGAGATATTGTCGCCTATAGCCAGAGATGAGATATTGTCGCCTTTAGCCAGAGAGGAGATTTTGTCGCCTTTAAGCTGTAATAAGGTATTGTCGCCTTTAGCCAGAGATGAGATATTGTCGCCTTTAGCCAGAGATGAGGTATTGTTGCCTTTAGCCAAAGATGAGATATTGTCGCCTTTAGCCAGAGATGAGTTATTGTCGCCTTTAGCCAGAGATGAGATACTGTCGCCTTTAGCCAGAGATGAGATATTGTCGCCTTTAGCCAGAGATGAGATATTGTCGCCTTTAGGTAGGGATAAGATATTGTCGACTTTAGCCAGAGATGAGATATTGTCGCCTTCAGGTAGAGATGAGATATTGTCGCCTTTAACCAGAGATGAGATATTGTCGCCTTTAGCCATAGATATTGCCTCATTTCGCCTGAGATGATATATTGTCGCCTTTAGCCAGAGGTGAGATATTGCCGCCTTTAGCCAAAGATGAGATATTGCCTCATTTCGCCTGAGATGAGATATTGTCGCCTTTAGCCAGAGATGAGATATTGTCGCCTTTAGCAAGAGATATTGTCACCTTTAGCCAGAGATAGTGTCCCCTTTAGGAAGAGATGAGATATTGTCGCATTTAGCCAGAGATGAGATATTATCGCCTTTAGCCAGAGATGAGATATTGCCTCATTTCGTCTGAGATGAGATATTGTCGCCTTTAGCCAGAGGTGAGATATTGCCGCCTTTAGCCAGAGATGAGGTATTGTTGCCTTTAGCCAAAGATGAGATATTTTCGCCTTTAGCCAGAGATGTGTTATTGTCGCCTTTAGCCAGAAATGAGATACTGTCGCCTTTAGCCAGAGATGAGATATTGTCGCCTTTAGGTAGGGATAAGATATTGTCGCCTTTAGCCAGAGATGAGATATTGTCGCCTTTAGGTAGAGATGAGATATTGTCGCCTTTAGCCAGAGATGAGATATTTTCGCCTTTAGCCATAGATATTGCCTCATTTCGCCTGAGATGAGATATTGTCGCCTTAAGCCAGAGGTGAGATATTGCCGCCTTTAGCCAGAGATGAGATATTGCCTCATTTCGCCTGAGATGAGATATTGTCGCCTTTAGCCAGAGATGAGATATTGTCACCTTTAGCAAGAGATATTGTCACCTTTAGCCAGAGATAGTGTCGCCTTTAGGCAGAGATGAGATATTGTCGCCTTTAGCCAGAGATGAGATATTGTCGCCTTTAGCCAGAGATGAGATATTGCCTCATTTCGCCTGAGATGAGATATTGTCGCCTTTAGCCAGAGGTGAGATATTGCCGCCTTTAGCCAGAGATGAGATATTGCCTCATTTCGCCTGAGATGAGATATTGTCGCCTTTAGCCAGAGATGAGATATTGTCGCCTTTAGCCAGAGATATTCTCACCTTTAGCTAGAGATAGTGTCGCCTTTAGGCAGAGATGAGATATTGTCGCCTATAGGCAGTCATGAGATATTGTCGCCTTTAGCCAGATATGAGATATTGTCGCCTTTAGCAAGAGATGAGATATTGTCGCCTTTAGCCAGAGATGAGATATTGTCGCCTTTAGCCAGAGATGAGATATTGTCAACCTTTAGCAAGAAATGTGCTATTATCGCCTTTAGCCAGAGATGAGATATTGTCGCCTTTAGCCAGAGATGAGATATTGTCGCCTTTAGGCAGAGATGAGATCTTATCGCCTTTAGGCAGAGATGAGATATTGTCGCCTTTAGCCAGAGATGAGATATTGTCGCCTTTAGCAAGAGATATTGTCACCTTTAGCCAGAGATATTGTCGCCTTTAGGAAGAGATGAGATATTGTCGCATTTAGCCAGAGATGAGATATTGTCGCCTTTAGCCAGAGATGAGATATTGTCGCCTTTAGGTAGAGATGAGATATTGTCGCCTTTAGCCAGAGATGAGATATTTTCGCCTTTAGCCATAGATATTGCCTCATTTCGCCTGAGATGAGATATTGTCGCCTTAAGCCAGAGGTGAGATATTGCCGCCTTTAGCCAGAGATGAGATATTGCCTCATTTCGCCTGAGATGAGATATTGTCGCCTTTAGCCAGAGATGAGATATTGTCACCTTTAGCAAGAGATATTGTCACCTTTAGCCAGAGATAGTGTCGCCTTTAGGAAGAGATGAGATATTGTCGCCTTTAGCCAGAGATGAGATATTGTCGCCTTTAGCCAGAGATGAGATATTGCCGCCTTTAGACAGAGATGAGATATTGCCTCATTTCGCCTGAGATGAGATATTGTCGCCTTTAGCCAGAGGTGAGATATTGCCGCCTTTAGCCAGAGATGAGATATTGCCTCATTTCGCCTGAGATGAGATATTGTCGCCTTTAGCCAGAGATGAGATATTGTCGCCTTTAGCCAGAGATATTCTCACCTTTAGCTAGAGATAGTGTCGCCTTTAGGCAGAGATGAGATATTGTCGCCTATAGGCAGTCATGAGATATTGTCGCCTTTAGCCAGATATGAGATATTGTCGCCTTTAGCAAGAGATGAGATATTGTCGCCTTTAGCCAGAGATGAGATATTGTCGCCTTTAGCCAGAGATGAGATATTGTCAACCTTTAGCAAGAAATGTGCTATTATCGCCTTTAGCCAGAGATGAGATATTTTCGCCTTTAGCCAGAGATGAGATATTGTCGCCTTTAGGCAGAGATGAGATCTTATCGCCTTTAGGCAGAGATGAGATATTGTCGCCTTTAGCCAGAGATGAGATATTGTCGCCTTTAGCAAGAGATATTGTCACCTTTAGCCAGAGATATTGTCGCCTTTAGGAAGAGATGAGATATTGTCGCATTTAGCCAGAGATGAGATATTGTCGCCTTTAGCCAGAGATGAGATATTGCCTCATTTCGCCTGAGATGAGATATTGTCTCCTTTAGCCAGAGGTGAGATATTGCCGCCTTTAGCCAGAGATGAGGTATTGTTGCCTTTAGCCAAAGATGAGATATTGTCGCCTTTAGCCACAGATGTGTTATTGTCGCCTTTAGCCAGAGATGAGATGTTGTCGCCTTTAGCCAGAGATGAGATATTGTCGCCTTTAGGTAGAGATGAGATATTGTCGCCTTTAGCCAGAGATGAGATATTTTCGCCTTTAGCCATAGATATTGCCTCATTTCGCCTGAGATGAGATATTGTCGCCTTAAGCCAGAGGTGAGATATTGCCGCCTTTAGCCAGAGATGAGATATTGCCTCATTTCGCCTGAGATGAGATATTGTCGCCTTTAGCCAGAGATGAGATATTGTCGCCTTTAGCCAGAGATGAGATATTGCCTCATTTCGCCTGAGATGAGATATTGTCGCCTTTAGCCAGAGGTGAGATATTGCCGCCTTTAGCCAGAGATGAGATATTGCCTCATTTCGCCTGAGATGAGATATTGTCGCCTTTAGCCAGAGATGAGATATTGTCGCCTTTAGCCAGAGATGAGATATTGCCTCATTTCGCCTGAGATGAGATATTGTCGCCTTTAGCCAGAGGTGAGATATTGCCGCCTTTACCAGAGATGAGATATTGCCTCATTTCGCCTGAGATGAGATATTGTCGCCTTTAGCCAGAGATGAGATATTGTCGCCTTTAGCCAGAGATATTGTCACCTTTAGCCAGAGATAGTGTCGCCTTTAGTCAGAGATGAGATATTGTCGCCTATAGGCAGTCATGAGATATTGTCGCCTTTGGCCAGATATGAGATATTGTCGCCTTTAGCAAGAGATGAGATATTGTCGCCTTTAGCCAGAGATGAGATATTGTCGCCTTTAGCCAGAGATGAGATATTGTCACCTTTAGCAAGAGATGTGCTATTATCGCCTTTAGCCAGAGATGAGATATTGTCCCTTTAGCCAGAGATGAGATATTGTCGCCTTTAGCCAGAGATGAGATATTGTCGCCTTTAGCCAGAGATGAGATATTCTCACCTTTAGCAAGAGATGTGCTATTATCGCCTTTAGCCAGAGATGAGATATTGTCGCCTTTAGCCAGAGATGAGATATTGTCGCCTTTAGGCGGAGATGAGATCTTATCGCCTTTAGGCAGAGATGAGATATTGTCGCCTATAGTCAGAGATGAGATATTGTCGCCTTTAGCCAGATATGAGATATTGTCGCCTTTAGCCAGAGATGAGATATTGTCGCCTTTAGCCAGAGTTGAGATATTGTCGCATAGTGCCAGAGATGAGATATTGTCGCCTTTAGGCAGAGATGAGATCTTATCGCCTTTAGGAAGAGATGAGATATTGTCGCCTATAGTCAGAGATGAGATATTGTCCCCTTTAGCCAGAGATGAGATATTGTCGCCTTTAGCCAGAGATGAGGTATTGTCGCCTTTAGGCAGAGATGAGATATTGTCGCCTTTAGCCAGACATGAGATATTGTCGCCTTTAGGCAGAGATGAGATATTGTTTCCGTTAGCCAGAGATGAGGTGTTGTCGCCTTTAGCCAGAGATGAGATATTGTCGCCTTTAGCCAGAGTTGAGATATTGTCGCCTATTGCCAGAGATGAGATATTGTCGCCTTTAGCCAGAGATGAGATATTGTCGCCTTTAGGTAGAGATGAGATATTGTCGCCTTTAGCCAGAGATGAGATATTTTCGCCTTTAGCCATAGATATTGCCTCATTTCGCCTGAGATGAGATATTGTCGCCTTAAGCCAGAGGTGAGATATTGCCGCCTTTAGCCAGAGATGAGATATTGCCTCATTTCGCCAGAGATGAGATATTGTCGCCTTTAGCCAGAGATGAGATATTGTCGCCTTTAGCCAGAGATGAGATATTGCCTCATTTCGCCTGAGATGAGATATTGTCGCCTTTAGCCAGAGGTGAGATATTGCCGCCTTTAGCCAGAGATGAGATATTGCCTCATTTCGCCTGAGATGAGATATTGTCGCCTTTAGCCAGAGATGAGATATTGTCGCCTTTAGCCAGAGATATTGTCACCTTTAGCCAGAGATAGTGTCGCCTTTAGTCAGAGATGAGATATTGTCGCCTATAGGCAGTCATGAGATATTGTCGCCTTTGGCCAGATATGAGATATTGTCGCCTTTATCAAGAGATGAGATATTGTCGCCTTTAGCCAGAGATGAGATATTGTCGCCTTTAGCCAGAGATGAGATATTGTCACCTTTAGCAAGAGATGTGCTATTATCGCCTTTAGCCAGAGATGAGATATTGTCCCTTTAGCCAGAGATGAGATATTGTCGCCTTTAGCCAGAGATGAGATATTGTCGCCTTTAGCCAGAGATGAGATATTCTCACCTTTAGCAAGAGATGTGCTATTATCGCCTTTAGCCAGAGATGAGATATTGTCGCCTTTAGCCAGAGATGAGATATTGTCGCCTTTAGGCAGAGATGAGATCTTATCGCCTTTAGGCAGAGATGAGATATTGTCGCCTATAGTCAGAGATGAGATATTGTCGCCTTTTGCCAGATATGAGATATTGTCGCCTTTAGCCAGAGATGAGATACTGTCGCCTTTAGCCAGAGTTGAGATATTGTCGCATAGTGCCAGAGATGAGATATTGTCGCCTTTAGCCAGAGATGAGATATTGTCGCCTTTAGGCAGAGATGAGATCTTATCGCCTTTAGGCAGAGATGAGATATTGTCGCCTATAGTCAGAGATGAGATATTGTCCCCTTTAGCCAGAGATGAGATATTGTCGCCTTTAGCCAGAGATGAGGTATTGTCGCCTTTAGGCAGAGATGAGATATTGTCGCCTTTAGCCAGACATGAGATATTGTCGCCTTTAGGCAGAGATGAGATATTGTTTCCGTTAGCCAGAGATGAGGTGTTGTCGCCTTTAGCCAGAGATGAGATATTGTCGTCTTTAGGTAGGGATAAGATATTGTCGCCTTTAGTTAGAGATGAGATATTGTCGCCTTTAGCCATAGATATTGCCTCATTTCGCCTGGGATGAGATATTGTCGCCTTTAGCCAGAGGTGAGATATTGTCCCCTTTAGCCAGAGATGAGATATTGTCGCCTTTAGCCAGAGATGAGGTATTGTCGCCTTTAGCCAGAGTTGAGATATTGTCGCCTATTGCCAGAGATGAGATATTGTCGCCTTTAGCCAGAGATGACATTTTGTCGCCTTTAAGCTGAAATGAGGTTTTGTCGCCTTTAGTCAGAAATGAGATATTGTCGCCTAGAGCCAGAGATGAGGTATTGTTGCCTTTAGCCAAAGATGAGATATTGTCGCCTTTAGCCAGAGATGAGTTATTGTCGCATTTAGCCAGAGATGAGATATTGTCGCCTTTAGCCAGAGATGAGATATTGTCACCTTTAGGTAGGGATAAGATATTGTCGACTTTATCCAGAGATATTGTCGCCTTTAGCCAGAGATGTGATATTGTCACCTTTAGCCAGAGATGAGATATTGTCGTCTTTAGCCAGAGATGAGATATTGCCGCCTTGAGGCAGAGATGAGATATTGTCGCCTTTAGCCAGAGATGAGATATTGTCGCTTTTAGCCAGAGATGAGATATTGTCGCCTTTAAACTGAAATGAGATATTGTCGCCTTTAGCCAGAGATGAGATATTGTCGACTTTAGCCAGAGATGAGGTATTGTTGCCTTTAAGCAGAGATATTGTCGACTTTAGCCAGAGATATTGCCTCATTTCACCTGATATGAGATATTGTCGCCTTTAGGCAGAGATGAGATATTGTCGCCTTTAGCCAGAGATGAGATATTGTCCCCTTTATCCAGAGATGAGATATTGTCCCCTTTATCCAGAGATGAGATATTGTCGCGTTTAGCCAGAGATGAGATATTGTCGCCTTTAGCCAGAGATGAGATATTTTCGCCTTTAGCCAGAGATGAGATATTGTCGCCTTTAGCCAGAGATGAGATATTGTCGCCTTTAGCCAGAGATGAGATATTGTTGCATTTAGCCAGAGATATTGTCGCCTTTAGCCAGAGATATTGTCGCCTTTAGCCAGAGATGAGATATTGTCGCCTTTAGCCAGTAATGAGGTATTTTTGCATTTAGCCAGAGATGAGATATTGTCGCCTTTAGCCAGAGATGAGATATTGTCGCCTTTAGGCAGAGATGAGATCTTGTCGCCTTTAGGCAGAGATGATATATTGTCGCCTTTAGCCAGAGATGAGATATTGTAGCCTATAGCCAGAGATGAGATATTGAGGCGTTTAGCCAGAGATGAGGTATTGTCGCCTTTAGCCAGAGATGAGATATTGTCGCCTTTAGCAAGAGATATTGTCACCTTTAGCCAGAGATGAGATATTGTCGCTTTTAGCCAGAGATGAGATATTGTCGCCTTTAGCCAGAGATGAGATATTGTCGCCTTTAGGTAGAGATGAGATATTGTCGCCTTTAGCTAGAGATGAGATATTGTCGCCTTTAGCCATAGATATTGCCTCATTTCGCCTGAGATGAGATATTGTCGCCTTTAGCCAGAGGTGAGATATTGCCGCCTTTAGGCAGAGATGAGATATTGCCTCATTTCGCCTGAGATGAGATATTGTCGCTTTTAGCCAGAGATGAGATATTGTCGCCTTTAGCAAGAGATATTGTCACCTTTAGCCAGAGATAGTGTCGTCTTTAGGAAGAGATGAGATATTGTCGCATTTAGACAGAGATGAGATATTGTCGCCTTTAGCCAGAGATGAAATATTGCCGCCTTTAGCCAGAGATGAGGTATTGTTGCCTTTAGTCAAAGATGAGATATTGTCGTCTTTAGCCAGAGATGAGATATTGTCGCCTTTAGCCAGATATGAGATATTGTCCCCTTTAGCCAGAGATGAGATATTGACGACTTTAGCCAGAGATGATATATTGTCGCCTTTAGGTAGGGATAAGATATTGTCGCCTTTAGCCAGAGATGAGATATTGTCGCCTTTAGGTAGAGATGAGATATTGTCGCCTTTAGTTAGAGATGAGATATTGTCGCCTTTAGCCATAGATATTGCCTCATTTCGCCTGGGATGAGATATTGTCGCCTTTAGCCAGAGGTGAGGTATTGTTGCCTTTTGCCAAAGATGAGATATTGTCGCCTTTAGCCAGAGATGAGTTATTGTTGCCTTTAGCCAGAGATGAGATATTGTCGCCTTTAGCCAGAGATGAGATATTGTCGCCTTTAGGTTGGGATAAGATATTGACGCCTTTAGCCAGAGATGAGATATTGTCGCCTTTAGGTAGAGATGAGATATTGTCGCCTTTAGCCAGAGATGAGATATTGTCGCATTTAGCCATAGATATTGCCTCATTTCGCCTGAGATGAGATATTGTCGCCTTTAGCCAGAGATAGTGTCCCCTTTAGGAAGAGATGAGATATTGTCGCATTTAGCCAGAGATGAGATATTATCACCTTTAGCCAGAGATGAGATATTGCCTCATTTCGTCTGAGATGAGATATTGTCGCCTTTAGCCAGAGGTGAGATATTGCCGCCTTTAGCCAGAGATGAGGTATTGTTGCCTTTAGCCAAAGATGAGATATTATCGCCTTTAGCCAGAGATATTGTCGCCTTTAGCCAGAGATGTGATATTGTCACCTTTAGCCAGAGATGAGATATTGTCGCCTTTAGCCAGAGATGAGATATTGCCGCCTTGAGGCAGAGATGAGATATTGTCGCCTTTAGCCAGAGATGAGATATTGTCGCTTTTAGCCAGAGATGAGATATTGTCGCCTTTAAACTGAAATGAGATATTGTCGCCTTTAGCCAGAGATGAGATATTGTCGACTTTAGCCAGAGATGAGGTATTGTTGCCTTTAAGCAGAGATATTGTCGACTTTAGCCAGAGATATTGCCTCATTTCACCTGATATGAGATATTGTCGCCTTTAGGCAGAGATGAGATATTGTCGCCTTTAGCCAGAGATGAGATATTGTCCCCTTTATCCAGAGATGAGATATTGTCCCATTTATCCAGAGATGAGATATTGTCGCCTTTGGCCAGAGATGAGATATTGTCGCCTTTAGCCAGAGATGAGATATTGTCGCCTTTAGCCATAGATATTGCCTCATTTCGCCTGGGATGAGATATTGTCGCCTTTAGCCAGAGGTGAGATATTGTCCCCTTTAGCCAGAGATGAGATATTGTCGCCTTTAGCCAGAGATGAGGTATTGTCGCCTTTAGCCAGAGTTGAGATATTGTCGCCTATTGCCAGAGATGAGATATTGTCGCCTTTAGCCAGAGATGACATTTTGTCGCCTTTAAGCTGAAATGAGGTTTTGTCGCCTTTAGTCAGAAATGAGATATTGTCGCCTAGAGCCAGAGATGAGGTATTGTTGCCTTTAGCCAAAGATGAGATATTGTCGCCTTTAGCCAGAGATGAGTTATTGTCGCATTTAGCCAGAGATGAGATATTGTCGCCTTTAGCCAGAGATGAGATATTGTCACCTTTAGGTAGGGATAAGATATTGTCGACTTTATCCAGAGATATTGTCGCCTTTAGCCAGAGATGTGATATTGTCACCTTTAGCCAGAGATGAGATATTGTCGTCTTTAGCCAGAGATGAGATATTGCCGCCTTGAGGCAGAGATGAGATATTGTCGCCTTTAGCCAGAGATGAGATATTGTCGCTTTTAGCCAGAGATGAGATATTGTCGCCTTTAAACTGAAATGAGATATTGTCGCATTTAGCCAGAGATGAGATATTGTCGACTTTAGCCAGAGATGAGGTATTGTTGCCTTTAAGCAGAGATATTGTCGACTTTAGCCAGAGATATTGCCTCATTTCACCTGATATGAGATATTGTCGCCTTTAGGCAGAGATGAGATATTGTCGCCTTTAGCCAGAGATGAGATATTGTCCCCTTTATCCAGAGATGAGATATTGTCCCCTTTATCCAGAGATGAGATATTGTCGCGTTTAGCCAGAGATGAGATATTGTCGCCTTTAGCCAGAGATGAGATATTTTCGCCTTTAGCCAGAGATGAGATATTGTCGCCTTTAGCCAGAGATGAGATATTGTCGCCTTTAGCCAGAGATGAGATATTGTTGCATTTAGCCAGAGATATTGTCGCCTTTAGCCAGAGATATTGTCGCCTTTAGCCAGAGATGAGATATTGTCGCCTTTAGCCAGTAATGAGGTATTTTTGCATTTAGCCAGAGATGAGATATTGTCGCCTTTAGCCAGAGATGAGATATTGTCGCCTTTAGGCAGAGATGAGATCTTGTCGCCTTTAGGCAGAGATGATATATTGTCGCCTTTAGCCAGAGATGAGATATTGTAGCCTATAGCCAGAGATGAGATATTGAGGCGTTTAGCCAGAGATGAGGTATTGTCGCCTTTAGCCAGAGATGAGATATTGTCGCCTTTAGCAAGAGATATTGTCACCTTTAGCCAGAGATGAGATATTGTCGCTTTTAGCCAGAGATGAGATATTGTCGCCTTTAGCCAGAGATGAGATATTGTCGCCTTTAGGTAGAGATGAGATATTGTCGCCTTTAGCTAGAGATGAGATATTGTCGCCTTTAGCCATAGATATTGCCTCATTTCGCCTGAGATGAGATATTGTCGCCTTTAGCCAGAGGTGAGATATTGCCGCCTTTAGGCAGAGATGAGATATTGCCTCATTTCGCCTGAGATGAGATATTGTCGCTTTTAGCCAGAGATGAGATATTGTCGCCTTTAGCAAGAGATATTGTCACCTTTAGCCAGAGATAGTGTCGTCTTTAGGAAGAGATGAGATATTGTCGCATTTAGACAGAGATGAGATATTGTCGCCTTTAGCCAGAGATGAAATATTGCCGCCTTTAGCCAGAGATGAGGTATTGTTGCCTTTAGTCAAAGATGAGATATTGTCGTCTTTAGCCAGAGATGAGATATTGTCGCCTTTAGCCAGATATGAGATATTGTCCCCTTTAGCCAGAGATGAGATATTGACGACTTTAGCCAGAGATGATATATTGTCGCCTTTAGGTAGGGATAAGATATTGTCGCCTTTAGCCAGAGATGAGATATTGTCGCCTTTAGGTAGAGATGAGATATTGTCGCCTTTAGTTAGAGATGAGATATTGTCGCCTTTAGCCATAGATATTGCCTCATTTCGCCTGGGATGAGATATTGTCGCCTTTAGCCAGAGGTGAGGTATTGTTGCCTTTTGCCAAAGATGAGATATTGTCGCCTTTAGCCAGAGATGAGTTATTGTTGCCTTTAGCCAGAGATGAGATATTGTCGCCTTTAGCCAGAGATGAGATATTGTCGCCTTTAGGTTGGGATAAGATATTGACGCCTTTAGCCAGAGATGAGATATTGTCGCCTTTAGGTAGAGATGAGATATTGTCGCCTTTAGCCAGAGATGAGATATTGTCGCATTTAGCCATAGATATTGCCTCATTTCGCCTGAGATGAGATATTGTCGCCTTTAGCCAGAGATAGTGTCCCCTTTAGGAAGAGATGAGATATTGTCGCATTTAGCCAGAGATGAGATATTATCACCTTTAGCCAGAGATGAGATATTGCCTCATTTCGTCTGAGATGAGATATTGTCGCCTTTAGCCAGAGGTGAGATATTGCCGCCTTTAGCCAGAGATGAGGTATTGTTGCCTTTAGCCAAAGATGAGATATTATCGCCTTTAGCCAGAGATATTGTCGCCTTTAGCCAGAGATGTGATATTGTCACCTTTAGCCAGAGATGAGATATTGTCGCCTTTAGCCAGAGATGAGATATTGCCGCCTTGAGGCAGAGATGAGATATTGTCGCCTTTAGCCAGAGATGAGATATTGTCGCTTTTAGCCAGAGATGAGATATTGTCGCCTTTAAACTGAAATGAGATATTGTCGCCTTTAGCCAGAGATGAGATATTGTCGACTTTAGCCAGAGATGAGGTATTGTTGCCTTTAAGCAGAGATATTGTCGACTTTAGCCAGAGATATTGCCTCATTTCACCTGATATGAGATATTGTCGCCTTTAGGCAGAGATGAGATATTGTCGCCTTTAGCCAGAGATGAGATATTGTCCCCTTTATCCAGAGATGAGATATTGTCCCATTTATCCAGAGATGAGATATTGTCGCCTTTGGCCAGATATGAGATATTGTCGCCTTTAGCAAGAGATGAGATATTGTCGCCTTTAGCCAGAGATGAGATATTGTCGCCTTTAGCCAGAGATGAGATATTGTCAACCTTTAGCAAGAAATGTGCTATTATCGCCTTTAGCCAGAGATGAGATATTGTCGCCTTTAGCCAGAGATGAGATATTGTCGCCTTTAGGCAGAGATGAGATCTTATCGCCTTTAGGCAGAGATGAGATATTGTCGCCTTTAGCCAGAGATGAGATATTGTCGCCTTTAGCATGAGATATTGTCACCTTTAGCCAGAGATATTGTCGCCTTTAGGAAGAGATGAGATATTGTCGCATTTAGCCAGAGATGAGATATTGTCGCTTTTAGCCAGAGATGAGATATTGTCGCCTTTAGCCAGAGATGAGATATTGTCGCCTTTAGGTAGAGATGAGATATTGTCGCCTTTAGCCAGAGATGAGATATTGTCGCCTTTAGCCATAGATATTGCCTCATTTCGCCTGAGATGAGATATTGTCGCCTTTAGCCAGAGGTGAGATATTGCCGCCTTTAGCCAGAGATGAGATATTGCCTCATTTCGCCTGAGATGAGATATTGTCGCTTTTAGCCAGAGATGAGATATTGTCGCCTTTAGCAAGAGATATTGTCACCTTTAGCCAGAGATAGTGTCGTCTTTAGGAAGAGATGAGATATTGTCGCATTTAGACAGAGATGAGATATTGTCGCCTTTAGCCAGAGATGAGATATTGCCGCCTTTAGCCAGAGATGAGGTATTGTTGCCTTTAGCCAAAGATGAGATATTGTCGTCTTTAGCCAGAGATGAGATATTGTCGCCTTTAGCCAGATATGAGATATTGTCACCTTTAGCCAGAGATGAGATATTGACGACTTTAGCCAGAGATGATATATTGTCGCCTTTAGGTAGGGATAAGATATTGTCGCCTTTAGCCAGAGATGAGATATTGTCGCCTTTAGGTAGAGATGAGATATTGTCGCCTTTAGTTAGAGATGAGATATTGTCGCCTTTAGCCATAGATATTGCCTCATTTCGCCTGGGATGAGATATTGTCGCCTTTAGCCAGAGGTGAGGTATTGTTGCCTTTTGCCAAAGATGAGATATTGTCGCCTTTAGCCAGAGATGAGTTATTGTTGCCTTTAGCCAGAGATGAGATATTGTCGCCTTTAGCCAGAGATGAGATATTGTCGCCTTTAGGTTGGGATAAGATATTGACGCCTTTAGCCAGAGATGAGATATTGTCGCCTTTAGGTAGAGATGAGATATTGTCGCCTTTAGCCAGAGATGAGATATTGTCGCCTTTAGCCATAGATATTGCCTCATTTCGCCTGAGATGAGATATTGTCGCCTTTAGCCAGAGATAGTGTCCCCTTTAGGAAGAGATGAGATATTGTCGCATTTAGCCAGAGATGAGATATTATCGCCTTTAGCCAGAGATGAGATATTGCCTCATTTCGTCTGAGATGAGATATTGTCGCCTTTAGCCAGAGGTGAGATATTGCCGCCTTTAGCCAGAGATGAGGTATTGTTGCCTTTAGCCAAAGATGAGATATTGTCGCCTTTAGCCAGAGATGTGTTATTGTCGCCTTTAGCCAGAGATGAGATATTGTCGCCTTTAGCCAGAGATGAGATATTGTCGCCTTTAGGTAGGGATAAGATATTGTCGCCTTTAGCCAGAGATGAGATATTGTCGCCTTTAGCCAGAGATGAGATATTGTCGCCTTTAGCCAGAGATATTTTCGCCTTTAGCCATAGATATTGCCTCATTTCGCCTGAGATGAGATATTGCCGCCTTAAGCCAGAGGTGAGATATTGCCGCCTTTAGCCAGAGATGAGATATTGCCTCATTTCGCCTGAGATGAGATATTGTCGCCTTTAGCCAGAGATGAGATATTGTCGCCTTTAGCAAGAGATATTGTCACCTTTAGCCAGAGATAGTGTCGCCTTTAGGAAGAGATGAGATATTGTCGCCTTTAGCCAGAGATGAGATATTGTCGCCTTTAGCCAGAGATGAGATATTGCCTCATTTCGCCTGAGATGAGATATTGTCGCCTTTAGCCAGAGGTGAGTTATTGCCGCCTTTAGCCAGAGATGAGATATTGCCTCATTTCGCCTGAGATGAGATATTGTCGCCTTTAGCCAGAGATGAGATATTGTCGCCTTTAGCCAGAGATATTGTCACCTTTAGCCAGAGATAGTGTCGCCTTTAGGCAGAGATGAGATATTGTCGCCTATAGGCAGTCATGAGATATTGTCGCCTTTGGCCAGATATGAGATATTGTCGCCTTTAGCAAGAGATGAGATATTGTCGCCTTTAGCCAGAGATGAGATATTGTCGCCTTTAGCCAGAGATGAGATATTGTCAACCTTTAGCAAGAAATGTGCTATTATCGCCTTTAGCCAGAGATGAGATATTGTCGCCTTTAGCCAGAGATGAGATATAGTCGCCTTTAGCAAGAGATATTGTCACCTTTATCCAGAGATATTGTCGCCCTTAGGAAGAGATGAGATATTGTCGCATTTAGCCAGAGATGAGATATTATGGCCTTTAGCCAGAGATGAGATATTGCCTCATTTCTCCTGAGATGAGATATTGTCGCCTTTAGCCAGAGATGTGTTATTGTCGCCTTTAGCCAGAGATGAGATATTGTCGCCTTTAGCCAGAGATGAGATATTGTCGCCATTAGGTAGGGATAAGATATTGTCGCCTTTAGCCAGAGATGAGATATTGTCGCCTTTAGGTAGAGATGAGATATTGTCACCTTTAGCCAGAGATGAGATATTTTCGCCTTTAGCCATAGATATTGCCTCACTTCGCCTGAGATGAGATATTGTCGCTTTAAGCCAGAGGTGAGATATTGCCGCCTTTAGCCAGAGATGAGATATTGCCTCATTTCGCCTGAGATGAGATATTGTCGCCTTTATCCAGAGATGAGATATTGTCGCCTTTAGCCAGAGATGTGTTATTGTCGCCTTTAGCCAGAGATGAGATATTGTCGCCTTTAGCCAGAGATGAGATATTGTCGCCATTAGGTAGGGATAAGATATTGTCGCCTTTAGCCAGAGATGAGATATTGTCGCCTTTAGGTAGAGATGAGATATTGTCGCCTTTAGCCAGAGATGAGATATTTTCGCCTTTAGCCATAGATATTGCCTCATTTCGCCTGAGATGAGATATTGCCGCCTTAAGCCAGAGGTGAGATATTGCCGCCTTTAGCCAGAGATGAGATATTGCCTCATTTCGCCTGAGATGAGATATTGTCGCCTTTAGCCAGAGATGAGATATTGTCGCCTTTAGCAAGAGATATTGTCACCTTTAGCCAGAGATAGTGTCGCCTTTAGGAAGAGATGAGATATTGTCGCCTTTAGGCAGAGTTGAGATATTGTCGCCTTTTGCCAGAGATGAGATATTGTCGCCTTTCGCCAGAGATGAGGTATTGTCGCCTTTAGCCAGAGATGAGATATTGTTGCCTTTTGGTAGGGATAAGATATTGTCGCCTTTAGCCAGAGATGAGATATTGTCGCCTTTAGGTAGAGATGAGATATTGTCGCCTTTAGCAAGAGATGAGATATTGTTGCCTTTAGCCATAGATATTGCCTCATTTCGCCTGAGATGAGATATTGTCGCCTTTACCAAAGGTGAGATATTGCCGCCTTTAGCCAGTGATGATGTATTGCCTCTTTTCGCCTGAGATGAGATATTGTCGCCTTTAGCCAGAGATGAGATATTGTCGCCTTTAGCAAGAGATATTGTCGCCTTTAGCCAGAGATGAGATACTGTCGCCTTTAGCCAGAGATTAGATATTGTCGCCTTTAGCCAGAGATGAGATATTGTCGCCTTTAGCCAGAGATGAGATATTGCCTCATTTCGCCTGAGATGAGATATTGTCACCTTTAGCCAGAGGTGAGATATTGCCGCCTTTAGCCAGAGATGAGGTATTGTTGCCTTTATCCAAAGATGAGATATTGTCGCCTTTAGCCAAAGATGAGATATTGTCGCCTTTAGGCAGAGATGAGATATTGTCGCCTTTAGCCAGAGATGAGATATTGCCTCATTTCGCCTGAGATGAAATATTGTGGTCTTTAGCCAGAGATGAGATATTGTCGCCGTTAGGTAGAGATGAGATATTGTCGCCTTTAGCCAGAGATATTGTCGCCTTTAGGCAGAGATGAGATATTGTCGCCATTAGCCAGAGATGAGATATTGTCGCCTTTAGCCAGTGATATTGTCTCCATTAGCCAAAGATATTGTCGCCATTAGTCAGAGATATTGTCGCCTTTAGGCAGAGATGAGATATTGTCGCCTTTAGCCAGAGATGAGATATTGTCGCCTTTAGTCAGAGATGAGATATTGTCGCATTTAACCTGAGATGAGATATTGCCGCCTTTAGCTAGAGATGAGATATTGTCGCCTTTAGCCAGAGATGAGATACGGTTGCCTTTAGCCAGAGATGAGATATTGTCGTATTTAGGCAGAGATGAGTTATTGTCGCCTTTAGGCAGAGATGAGATATTGTCGCCTATAGCCAGAGATGAGATATTGTCGCCCATAGCCAGAGATGAGGTATTGTCGACTTTAGGCAGAGATGAGATATTGCCTCATTTCGCCTGAGATGAGATATTGTCGCCTTTAGGCAGAGATGAGATATTGTCGCCATTAGCCAGAGATGAGATATTTTCGCCTTTATCCAGAGTTGAGATATTGTCGCCTTTAGCCAGAGATGAGATATTGTCGCTTTTAGCCAGAGATGAGATATTGTCGCCTTTAAACTGAAATGAGATATTGTCGACTTTAGCCAGAGATGAGATATTGTGGCCAGAGATGAGGTATTGTCGCATTTAGCCAGAGATGAGATATTGTTGCCTTTAGCCATAGATATTGCCTCATTTCGCCTGAGATGAAATATTGTCGCCTTTAGCCAGAGTTGAGATATTGTCGCTTATAGCCAGAGATGAGATATTGTCGCCTTTAGCCAGAGATGAGATTTTGTCGCCTTTAAGCTGAAATGAGGTATTGTCGCCTTTAGCCAGAAATGAGATATTGTCGCCTTTAGCCAGAGATGAGGTATTGTTGCCTTTAGCCAAAGATGACATATTGTCGTCTTTAGGCAGAGATGAGTTATTGTCGCCTT
This sequence comes from Coturnix japonica, assembly GCF_054131305.1. Taxonomy (NCBI): domain Eukaryota; kingdom Metazoa; phylum Chordata; class Aves; order Galliformes; family Phasianidae; genus Coturnix; species Coturnix japonica. Next base: position 27,007,138 of record NC_140672.1, read on the forward strand.
TAGGCAGAGATGAGATATTGTCGCCTTTAGCCAGAGATGAGATATTGTCGCCTTAAGCCAGAGATGAGATATTGTAGCCTTTAGGTAGGGATAAGATATTGTCGCCATTAGCCAGAGATGAGATATTGTCGCATTTAGGTAGAGATGAGATATTGTCGCCTTAACCAGAGAGGAGATATTGTTGCCTTTAGCCATAGATATTGCCAAATTTCGCCTGAGATGAGATATTGACGCCTTTACCAAACGTGAGATATTGCCGCCTTTAGCCAGAGATGAGATATTGCCTCATTTCACCTGAGATGAGATATTGTCGCCTTTAGCCAGAGATGAGATATTGTCGCCTTTAGCAAGAGATATTGTCACCTTTAGCCAGAGATAGTGTCGCCATTAGGAAGAGATGAGATATTGTCGCCTTTAGCCAGAGATGAGATATTGTCGCCTTTAGCCAGAGATGAGATATTGCCTCATTTCGCCTGAGATGAGATATTGCCGCCTTTAGCCAGAGATGCGGTATTGTTGCCTTTAGCCAAAGATGAGATATTGTCCCCTTTAGCCAAAGATGAGATATTGTCGCCTTTAGGCAGAGATGGGATATTGTCGCCTTTAGCCAGAGATGAGATATTGTCGCGTTTAGGTAGGGATAAGATATTGTCGCGTTTAGGTAGGGATAAGATATTGTCGCCTTTAGCCAGAGATGAGATATTCTCGCCTCTAGGTAGAGATGAGATATTGTCGCCTTTAGCCAGAGATGAGATATTGTCGCCTTTTGCGATAGATATTGCATCATTTCGCCTGAGATGAGATATTGTCGCCTTTAGCCAGAGGTTAGATATTGCCGCCTTTAGCCAGGGATGAGGTATTGTCGCCTTTAGCCAGAGATGAGATATTGCCTCATTTCGCCTGAGATGAAATATTGTCGCCTTTAGGCAGAGATGAGATATTGTCGCCTTTAGCCAGAGATGAGATATTGTCGCCTTTAGCCAGAGATGAGATATTGTCCCCTTTAGGTAGGGATAAGATATTGTCGCCTTTAGCCAGAGATGAGATATTGTCGCCTTTATGTAGAGATGAGATATTGTCGCCTTTAGCCAGAGATGAGATATTGTGGCCTATAGCCATAGATATTGCCTCATTTCGCCTGAGATGAGATATTGTCGCCTTTAGCCAGTGGTGAGATATTGCCGCCTTTAGCCAGAGATGAGATATTGCCTCATTTCGCCTGAGATGAGATATTGTCGCCTTTAGCCAGAGATGAGATATTGTCGCCTTTAGTAAGAGATATTGTCACCTTTAGCCAGAGATAGTGTCGCCTTTAAGCAGAGATGAGATATTGTCGCCTATAGCCAGAGATGAGATATTGTCGCCTATAGCCAGAGATGAGGTATTGTAGCCTTTAGCCAGAGATGAGATATTGTTTCCGTTAGCCAGAGATGAGGTATTGTCGCCTTTAGCCAGAGATGAGATATTGTCGCCTTTAGGTAGGGATAAGATATTGTCGCCTTTAGCCAGAGATGAGATATTGTCGCCTTTAGCCAGAGAGGAGATTTTGTCACCTTTAAGCTGAAATGAGGTATTGTCCCCTTCTGCCAGAAATGTGATATTGTCGCATTTAGCCAGAGATGAGGTATTGTTGCCTTTAGCCAAAGATGAGATATTGTCGCCTTTAGCCAGAGATGAGTTATTGTCGCCTTTAGGCAGAGGTGAGATATTTTCGCCTTTAGCCAGAGATGAGATATTGTCACCTTTAGCCAGAGATGAGATATTGTCGCCTTTAGGTAGGGATAAGATATTGTCGCCTTTAGCCAGAGATGAGATATTGTCGCCTTTAGGTAGAGATGAGATATTGTCGCCTTTAGCCAGAGATGAGATATTGTCGCCTTTAGCCATAGATGAGATATTGCCTCATTTCGCCTGAGATGAGATATTGTCGCCTTTAGCTAGAGGTGAGATATTGCCGCCTTTAGCCAGAGATGAGATATTGCCTCATTTCGCCTGAGATGAGATATTGTCGCCTATCGCCAGAGATGAGAAATTGTCGCCTTTAGCAAGAGATATTGTCACCTTTAGCCAGAGATAGTGACGCCTTTAGGAAGAGATGAGATATTGTCGCATTTAGCCAGAGATGAGATATTGTCGCCTTTAGCCAGAGATGAGATATTGCCTCATTTCGCCTGAGATGAGATATTGTCGCCTTTAGCCAGAGGTGAGATATTGCCGCCTTTAGCCAGAGATGAGTTATTGTTGCCTTTAGCCAGAGATGAGATATTGTCGCCTTTAGCCAGAGATGAGATATTGTCGCCTTTAGCCAGAGATGAGATATTGTCGCCTTTAGGTTGGGATAAGATATTGACGCCTTTAGCCAGAGATGAGATATTGCCGCCTTTAGGTAGAGATGAGATATTGTCGCCTTTAGCCAGAGATGAGATATTGTCGCCTTTAGCCAGATGTGAGATATTGCCGCCGTTAGCCAGAGATGAGATATTGCCTCATTTCGCCTGAGATGAGATATTGTCGCCTTTAGCCAGAGATGAGATATTGTCGCCTTTAGCAAGAGATATTGTCACCTTTAGCCAGAGATATTGTCGCCTTTAGGAAGAGATGAGATATTGTCGCCTTTAGCCAGAGATGAGATATTGTCGCCTTTAGCCATAGATGAGATATTGCCTCATTTCGCCTGAGATGAGATATTGTCGCCTTTCGCCTGAGTTGAGATATTGTCGCCTTTAGCCAGAGATGAGATATTGTCGCCTTTATCCAGAGATGAGATATTGTCCCATTTATGCAGAAATGAGATATTGTCCCCTTCATCCAGATATGAGATATTGTCGCCTTTAGCTAGATATGAGATATTGTCGCCTTTAGCCAGAGATGAGATATTTTCGCCTTTAGCCAGAGATGAGATATTGTCGCCTTTAGCCAGAGATGAGATATTGTCGCCTTTAGCCAGAGATGAGATATTGTTGCATTTAGCCAGAGATATTGTCGCCTTTAGCCAGAGATATTATCGCCTTTAGACAGAGATGAGATTTTGTCGCCTTTAGCCAGAGATGAGATATTGTCGCCTTTAGCCAGTAATGAGGTATTTTTGCCTTTAGCCAGAGATGAGATATTGTCGCCTTTAGCCAGTGATGAGATATTATCGCCTTTAGGCAGAGATGAGATCTTGTCGCCTTTAGGCAGAGATGAGATATTGTCTCCTATAGTCAGAGATGAGATATTGTAGCCTTTAGCCAGAGATGAGGTATTGTCGCCTTTAGGCAGAGATGAGATATTGTCGCCTTTAGCCAGAGATGAGATATTGTCGCCTTTAGCCAGTAATGAGGTATTTTTGCCTTTAGCTAGAGATGAGGTATTGTCGCCTTTTGCCAGACATGAGATATTTTCGCCTTTAGGCAGAGATGAGATCTTGTCGCCTTTAGGCAGAGATGAGATATTGTCTCCTATAGTCAGAGATGAGATATTGTAGCCTTTAGCCAGAGATGAGGTATTGTCGCCTTTAGGCAGAGATGAGATATTGTCGCCTTTAGCCAGAGATGAGGTATTGTTGCCTTTAGCCAAAGATGAGATATTGTCGCCTTTAGCCAGAGATGAGTTATTGTCGCCTTTAGCCAGAGATGAGATACTGTCGCCTTTAGCCAGAGATGAGATATTGTCGCCTTTAGCCAGAGATGAGATATTGTCGCCTCTAGGTAGGGATAAGATATTGTCGACTTTAGCCAGAGATGAGATATTGTCGCCTTCAGGTAGAGATGAGATATTGTCGCCTTTAGCCAGAGATGAGATATTGTCGCCTTTAGCCATAGATATTGCCTCATTTCGCCTGAGATGATATATTGTCGCCTTTAGCCAGAAGTGAGATATTGCCGCCTTTAGCCAGAGATGAGATATTGCCTCATTTCGCCTGAGATGAGATATTGTCGCCTTTAGCCAGAGATGAGATATTGTCGCCTATAGCAAGAGATATTGTCACCTTTAGCCAGAGATAGTGTCCCCTTTAGGAAGAGATGAGATATTGTCGCATTTAGCCAGAGATGAGATATTATCGCCTTTAGCCAGAGATGAGATATTGCCTCATTTCGTCTGAGATGAGATATTGTCGCCTTTAGCCAGAGATGTGTTATTGTCGCCTTTAGCCAGAGATGAGATATTGTCGCCTTTAGCCAGAGATGAGATATTGTCGCCTTTAGGTAGGGATAAGATATTGTCGCCTTTAGCCAGAGATGAGATATTGTCGCCTTTAGGTAGAGATGAGATATTGTCGCCTTTAGCCAGAGATGAGATATTTTCGGATTTAGCCATAGATATTGCCTCATTTCGCCTGAGATGAGATATTGTCGCCTTTAGCCAGATATGAGATATTGTCACCTTTAGCCAGAGATGAGATATTGACGACTTTAGCCAGAGATGATATATTGTCGCCTTTAGGTAGGAATAAGATATTGTCGCCTTTAGCCAGAGATGAGATATTGTCGCCTTTAGGTAGAGATGAGATATTGTCGCCTTTAGTTAGAGATGAGATATTGTCGCCTTTAGCCATAGATATTGCCTCATTTCGCCTGAGATGAGATATTGTCGCCTTTAGCCAGAGGTGAGGTATTGTTGCCTTTTGCCTAAGATGAGATATTGTCGCCTTTAGCCAGAGATGAGTTATTGTTGCCTTTAGCCAGAGATGAGATATTGTCGCCTTTAGCCAGAGATGAGATATTGTCGCCTTTAGGTTGGGATAAGATATTGACGCCTTTAGCCAGAGATGAGATATTGTCGCCTTTAGGTAGAGATGAGATATTGTCGCCTTTAGCCAGAGATGAGATATTGTCGCCTTTAGCCATAGATATTGCCTCATTTCGCCTGAGATGATATATTGTCGCCTTTAGCCAGAGATAGTGTCCCCTTTAGGAAGAGATGAGATATTGTCGCATTTAGCCAGAGATGAGATATTATCGCCTTTAGCCAGAGATGAGATATCGCCTCATTTCGTCTGAGATGAGATATTGTCGCCTTTAGCCAGAGGTGAGATATTGCCGCCTTTAGCCAGAGATGAGGTATTGTTGCCTTTAGCCAGAGATGAGATATTGTTGCATTTAGCCAGAGATATTGTCGCCTTTAGCCAGAGATATTATCGCCTTTAGCCAGAGATGAGATTTTGTCGCCTTTAGCCAGAGATGAGATATTGTCGCCTTTAGCCAGTAATGAGGTATTTTTGCCTTTAGCCAGAGATGAGATATTGTCGCCTTTAGCCAGAGATGAGGTATTATCGCCTTTAGGCAGAGATGAGATCTTGTCGCCTTTAGGCAGAGATGAGATATTGTCTCCTATAGTCAGAGATGAGATATTGTCGCCTTTAGCAGGAGATGAGATATTGTCGCCTTTAGCCAGAGATGAGATATTGTTTCCGTTAGCCAGAGATGAGGTATTGTCGCCTTTTGCCAGACATGAGATATTGTCGCCTTTAGGCAGAGATGAGATATTGTCGCCTATAGCCAGAGATGAGATATTGTCGCCTTTAGCCAGAGAGGAGATTTTGTCGCCTTTAAGCTGTAATGAGGTATTGTCGCCTTTAGCCAGAGATGAGATATTGTCGCCTTTAGCCAGAGATGAGGTATTGTTGCCTTTAGCCAAAGATGAGATATTGTCGCCTTTAGCCAGAGATGAGTTATTGTCGCCTTTAGCCAGAGATGAGATACTGTCGCCTTTAGCCAGAGATGAGATATTGTCGCCTTTAGCCAGAGATGAGATATTGTCGCCTTTAGGTAGGGATAAGATATTGTCGACTTTAGCCAGAGATGAGATATTGTCGCCTTCAGGTAGAGATGAGATATTGTCGCCTTTAGCCAGAGATGAGATATTGTCGCCTTTAGCCATAGATATTGCCTCATTTCGCCTGAGATGATATATTGTCGCCTTTAGCCAGAGGTGAGATATTGCCGCCTTTAGCCAGAGATGAGATATTGCCTCATTTCGCCTGAGATGAGATATTGTCGCCTTTAGCCAGAGATGAGATATTGTCGCCTTTAGCAAGAGATATTGTCACCTTTAGCCAGAGATAGTGTCCCCTTTAGGAAGAGATGAGATATTGTCGCATTTAGCCAGAGATGAGATATTATCGCCTTTAGCCAGAGATGAGATATCGCCTCATTTCGTCTGAGATGAGATATTGTCGCCTTTAGCCAGAGGTGAGATATTGCCGCCTTTAGCCAGAGATGAGGTATTGTTGCCTTTAGCCAAAGATGAGATATTGTCGCCTTTAGCCAGAGATGTGTTATTGTCGCCTTTAGCCAGAGATGAGATATTGTCGCCTTTAGCCAGAGATGAGATATTGTCGCCTTTAGGTAGGGATAAGATATTGTCGCCTTTAGCCAGAGATGAGATATTGTCGCCTTTAGGTAGAGATGAGATATTGTCGCCTTTAGCCAGAGATGAGATATTTTCGCCTTTAGCCATAGATATTGCCTCATTTCGCCTGAGATGAGATATTGTCGCCTTAAGCCAGAGGTGAGATATTGCCGCCTTTAGCCAGAGATGAGATATTGCCTCATTTCGCCTGAGATGAGATATTGTCGCCTTTAGCCAGAGATGAGATATTGTCACCTTTAGCAAGAGATATTGTCACCTTTAGCCAGAGATAGTGTCGCCTTTAGGAAGAGATGAGATATTGTTGCCTTTAGCCAGAGATGAGATATTGTCGCCTTTAGCCAGATATGAGATATTGCCTCATTTCGCCTGAGATGAGATATTGTCGCCTTTAGCCAGAGGTGAGATATTGCCGCCTTTAGCCAGAGATGAGATATTGCCTCATTTCGCCTGAGATGAGATATTGTCGCCTTTAGCCAGAGATGAGATATTGTCGCCTTTAGCCAGAGATATTCTCACCTTTAGCCAGAGATAGTGTCGCCTTTAGGCAGAGATGAGATATTGTCGCCTATAGGCAGTCATGAGATATTGTCGCCTTTGGCCAGATATGAGATATTGTCGCCTTTAGCAAGAGATGAGATATTGTCGCCTTTAGCCAGAGATGAGATATTGTCGCCTTTAGCCAGAGATGAGATATTGTCAACCTTTAGCAAGAAATGTGCTATTATCGCCTTTAGCCAGAGATGAGATATTGTCGCCTTTAGCCAGAGATGAGATATTGTCGCCTTTAGGCAGAGATGAGATCTTATCGCCTTTAGGCAGAGATGAGATATTGTCGCCTTTAGCCAGAGATGAGATATTGTCGCCTTTAGCAAGAGATATTGTCACCTTTAGCCAGAGATATTGTCGCCTTTAGGAAGAGATGAGATATTGTCGCATTTAGCCAGAGATGAGATATTGTCGCCTCTAGCCAGAGATGAGATATTGCCTCATTTCGCCTGAGATGAGATATTGCCGCCTTTAGCCAGAGGTGAGATATTGCCTCCTTTAGCCAGAGATGAGGTATTGTTTCCTTAAGCCAAAGATGAGATTTTGTCGCCTTTAGCCAGAGATGTGTTATTGTCGCCTTTAGCCAGAGATGAGATATTGTCGCCTTTAGCCAGAGATGAGATATTGTCGCCATTAGGTAGGGATAAGATATTGTCGCCTTTAGCCAGAGATGAGATATTGTCGCCTTTAGGTAGAGATGAGATATTGTCGCCTTTAGCCAGAGATGAGATATTTTCGCCTTTAGCCATAGATATTGCCTCATTTCGCCTGAGATGAGATATTGTCGCCTTAAGCCAGAGGTGAGATATTGCCGCCTTTAGCCAGAGATGAGATATTGCCTCATTTCGCCTGAGATGAGATATTGTCGCCTTTATCCAGAGATGAGATATTGCCTCATTTCGCCTGAGATGAGATATTGTCGCCTTTAGCCAGAGGTGAGATATTGCCGCTTTTAGCCAGAGATATTGTCACCTTTATCCAGAGATAGTGTCGCCTTTAGTCAGAGATGAGATATTGTCGCCTATAGGCAGTCATGAGATATTGTCGCCTTTGGCCAGATGTGAGATATTGTCGCCTTTAGCAAGAGATGAGATATTGTCGCCTTTAGCCAGAGATGAGATATTGTCGCCTTTAGCCAGAGATGAGATATTGTCACCTTTAGCAAGAGATGTGCTATTATCGCCTTTAGCCAGAGATGAGATATTGTCCCTTTAGCCAGAGATGAGATATTGTCGCCTTTAGCCAGAGATGAGATATTGTCGCCTTTAGCCAGAGATGAGATATTCTCACCTTTAGCAAGAGATGTGCTATTATCGCCTTTAGCCAGAGATGAGATATTGTCGCCTTTAGCCAGAGATGAGATATTGTCGCCTTTAGGCAGAGATGAGATCTTATCGCCTTTAGGCAGAGATGAGATATTGTCGCCTATAGTCAGAGATGAGATATTGTCGCCTTTAGCCAGATATGAGATATTGTCGCCTTTAACCAGAGATGAGATATTGTCGCCTTTAGCCAGAGTTGAGATATTGTCGCATAGTGCCAGAGATGAGATATTGTCGCCTTTAGCCAGAGATGAGATATTGTCGCCTTTAGGCAGAGATGAGATCTTATCGCCTTTAGGCAGAGATGAGATATTGTCGCCTATAGTCAGAGATGAGATATTGTCCCCTTTAGCCAGAGATGAGATATTGTCGCCTTTCGCCAGAGATGAAGTATTGTCGCCTTTAGGCAGAGATGAGATATTGTCGCCTTTAGCCAGACATGAGATATTGTCGCCTTTAGGCAGAGATGAGATATTGTTTCCGTTAGCCAGAAATGAGGTGTTGTCGCCTTTAGCCAGAGATGAGATATTGTCACCTTTAGCCAGAGTTGAGATATTGTCGCCTATTGCCAGAGATGAGATATTGTCGCCTTTAGCCAGAGATGAGATTTTGTCGCCATTAAGCTGAAATGAGGTATTGTCGCCTTTAGTCAGAAATGAGATATTGTCGCCTAGAGCCAGAGATGAGGTATTGTTGCCTTTAGCCAAAGATGAGATATTGTCGCCTTTAGCCAGAGATGAGTTATTGTCGCATTTAGCCAGAGATGAGATATTGTCGCCTTTAGCCAGAGATGAGATATTGTCACCTTTAGGTAGGGATAAGATATTGTCGCCTTTAGCCAGAGATATTGTCGCCTTTAGCCAGAGATGTGATATTGTCACCTTTAGCCAGAGATGAGATATTGTCGCCTTTAGCCAGAGATGAGATATTGCCGCCTTGAGGCAGAGATGAGATATTGTCGCCTTTAGCCAGAGATGAGATATTGTCGCTTTTAGCCAGAGATGAGATATTGTCGCCTTTAAACTGAAATGAGATATTGTCGCCTTTAGCCAGAGATGAGATATTGTCGCCTTTAGGCAGAGATGAGATATTGTCGCCTTTAGCCAGAGATGAGATATTGTCCCCTTTATCCAGAGATGAGATATTGTCCCCTTTATCCAGAGATGAGATATTGTCGCGTTTAGCCAGAGATGAGATATTGTCGCCTTTAGCCAGAGATGAGATATTTTCGCCTTTAGCCAGAGATGAGATATTGTCGCCTTTAGCCAGAGATGAGATATTGTCGCCTTTAGCCAGAGATGAGATATTGTCGCCTTTAGCCAGAGATGAGATATTGTTGCATTTAGCCAGAGATATTGTCGCCTTTAGCCAGAGATATTGTCGCCTTTAGCCAGAGATGAGATATTGTCGCCTTTAGCCAGTAATGAGGTTTTTTTGCATTTAGCCAGAGATGAGATATTGTCGCCTTTAGGCAGAGATGAGATCTTGTCGCCTTTAGGCAGAGATGATATATTGTCGCCTTTAGCCAGAGATGAGATATTGTAGCCTATAGCCAGAGATGAGATATTGACGCGTTTAGCCAGAGATGAGGTATTGTCGCCTTTAGCCAGAGATGAGATATTGTCGCCTTTAGCAAGAGATATTGTCACCTTTAGCCAGAGATATTGTCGCCTTTAGGAAGAGATGAGATATTGTCGCATTTAGCCAGAGATGAGATATTGTCGCTTTTAGCCAGAGATGAGATATTGTCGCCTTTAGCCAGAGATGAGATATTGTCGCCTTTAGGTAGAGATGAGATATTGTCGCCTTTAGCCAGAGATGAGATATTGCCGCCTTTAGCCATAGATATTGCCTCATTTCGCCTGAGATGAGATATTGTCGCCTTTAGCCAGAGGTGAGATATTGCCGCCTTTAGCCAGAGATGAGATATTGCCTCATTTCGCCTGAGATGAGATATTGTCGCCTTTAGCCAGAGATGAGATATTGTCGCATTTAGCAAGAGATATTGTCACCTTTAGCCAGAGATAGTGTCGTCTTTAGGAAGAGATGAGATATTGTCGCATTTAGACAGAGATGAGATATTGTCGCCTTTAGCCAGAGATGAGATATTGCCGCCTTTAGCCAGTGATGAGGTGTTGTTGCCTTTAGCCAAAGATGAGATATTGTCATCTTTAGCCAGAGATGAGATATTGTCGCCTTTAGCCAGATATGAGATATTGTCACCTTTAGCCAGAGATGAGATATTGACGACTTTAGCCAGAGATGAGATATTGTCGCCTTTAGGTAGAGATGAGATATTGTCGCCTTTAGCCAGAGATGAGATATTGTCGCCTTTAGGTAGAGATGAGATATTGTCGCATTTAGTAAGAGATGAGATATTGTCGCCTTTAGCCATACATATTGCCTCATTTCGCCTGAGATGAGATATTGTCGCCTTTAGCCAGAGGTGAGGTATTGTTGCCTTTTGCCAAAGATGAGATATTGTCGCCTTTAGCCAGAGATGAGTTATTGTTGCCTTTAGCCAGAGATGAGATATTGTCGCCTTTAGCCAGAGATGAGATATTGTCGCCTTTAGCCAGAGATGAGATATTGTCGCCTTTAGGTTGGGATAAGATATTGACGCCTTTAGCCAGAGATGAGATATTGTCGCCTTTAGGTAGAGATGAGATATTGTCGCCTTTAGCCAGAGATGAGATATTGTCGCCTTTAGACATAGATATTGCCTCATTTCGCCTGAGATGAGATATTGTCGCCTTTAGCCAGAGATAGTGTCCCCTTTAGGAAGAGATGAGATAATGTCGCATTTAGCCAGAGATGAGATATTATCGCCTTTAGCCAGAGATGAGATATTGCCTCATTTCGTCTGAGATGAGATATTGTCGCCTTTAGCCAGAGGTGAGATATTGCCGCCTTTAGCCAGAGATGAGGTATTGTTGCCTTTAGCCAAAAATGAGATATTGTCGCCTTTAGCCAGAGATGTGTTATTGTCGCCTTTAGCCAGAGATGAGATATTGTCGCCTTTAGCCAGAGATGAGATATTGTCGCCTTTAGGTAGGGATAAGATATTGTCGCCTTTAGCCAGAGATGAGATATTGTCGCCTTTAGGTAGAGATGAGATATTGTCGCCTTTAGCCAGAGATGAGATATTTTCGCCTTTAGCCATAGATATTGCCTCATTTCGCCTGAGATGAGATATTGTCGCCTTAAGCCAGAGGTGAGATATTGCCGCCTTTAGCCAGAGATGAGATATTGCCTCATTTCGCCTGAGATGAGATATTGTCGCCTTTAGCCAGAGATGAGATATTGTCACCTTTAGCAAGAGATATTGTCACCTTTAGCCAGAGATAGTGTCGCCTTTAGGAAGAGATGAGATATTGTCGCCTTTAGCCAGAGATGAGATATTGTCGCCTTTAGCCAGATATGAGATATTGCCTCATTTCGCCTGAGATGAGATATTGTCGCCTTTAGCCAGAGGTGAGATATTGCCGCCTTTAGCCAGAGATGAGATATTGCCTCATTTCGCCTGAGATGAGATATTGTCGCCTTTAGCCAGAGATGAGATATTGTCGCCTTTAGCCAGAGATATTCTCACCTTTAGCCAGAGATAGTGTCGCCTTTAGGCAGAGATGAGATATTGTCGCCTATAGGCAGTCATGAGATATTGTCGCCTTTGGCCAGATATGAGATATTGTCGCCTTTAGCAAGAGATGAGATATTGTCGCCTTTAGCCAGAGATGAGATATTGTCGCCTTTAGCCAGAGATGAGATATTGTCAACCTTTAGCAAGAAATGTGCTATTATCGCCTTTAGCCAGAGATGAGATATTGTCGCCTTTAGCCAGAGATGAGATATTGTCGCCTTTAGGCAGAGATGAGATCTTATCGCCTTTAGGCAGAGATGAGATATTGTCGCCTTTAGCCAGAGATGAGATATTGTCGCCTTTAGCAAGAGATATTGTCACCTTTAGCCAGAGATATTGTCGCCTTTAGGAAGAGATGAGATATTGTCGCATTTAGCCAGAGATGAGATATTGTCGCCTCTAGCCAGAGATGAGATATTGCCTCATTTCGCCTGAGATGAGATATTGCCGCCTTTAGCCAGAGGTGAGATATTGCCTCCTTTAGCCAGAGATGAGGTATTGTTTCCTTAAGCCAAAGATGAGATTTTGTCGCCTTTAGCCAGAGATGTGTTATTGTCGCCTTTAGCCAGAGATGAGATATTGTCGCCTTTAGCCAGAGATGAGATATTGTCGCCATTAGGTAGGGATAAGATATTGTCGCCTTTAGCCAGAGATGAGATATTGTCGCCTTTAGGTAGAGATGAGATATTGTCGCCTTTAGCCAGAGATGAGATATTTTCGCCTTTAGCCATAGATATTGCCTCATTTCGCCTGAGATGAGATATTGTCGCCTTAAGCCAGAGGTGAGATATTGCCGCCTTTAGCCAGAGATGAGATATTGCCTCATTTCGCCTGAGATGAGATATTGTCGCCTTTAGCCAGAGGTGAGATATTGCCGCTTTTAGCCAGAGATATTGTCACCTTTATCCAGAGATAGTGTCGCCTTTAGTCAGAGATGAGATATTGTCGCCTATAGGCAGTCATGAGATATTGTCGCCTTTGGCCAGATGTGAGATATTGTCGCCTTTAGCAAGAGATGAGATATTGTCGCCTTTAGCCAGAGATGAGATATTGTCGCCTTTAGCCAGAGATGAGATATTGTCACCTTTAGCAAGAGATGTGCTATTATCGCCTTTAGCCAGAGATGAGATATTGTCCCTTTAGCCAGAGATGAGATATTGTCGCCTTTAGCCAGAGATGAGATATTGTCGCCTTTAGCCAGAGATGAGATATTCTCACCTTTAGCAAGAGATGTGCTATTATCGCCTTTAGCCAGAGATGAGATATTGTCGCCTTTAGCCAGAGATGAGATATTGTCGCCTTTAGGCAGAGATGAGATCTTATCGCCTTTAGGCAGAGATGAGATATTGTCGCCTATAGTCAGAGATGAGATATTGTCGCCTTTAGCCAGATATGAGATATTGTCGCCTTTAGCCAGAGATGAGATATTGTCGCCTTTAGCCAGAGTTGAGATATTGTCGCATAGTGCCAGAGATGAGATATTGTCGCCTTTAGCCAGAGATGAGATATTGTCGCCTTTAGGCAGAGATGAGATCTTATCGCCTTTAGGCAGAGATGAGATATTGTCGCCTATAGTCAGAGATGAGATATTGTCCCCTTTAGCCAGAGATGAGATATTGTCGCCTTTCGCCAGAGATGAAGTATTGTCGCCTTTAGGCAGAGATGAGATATTGTCGCCTTTAGCCAGACATGAGATATTGTCGCCTTTAGGCAGAGATGAGATATTGTTTCCGTTAGCCAGAGATGAGGTGTTGTCGCCTTTAGCCAGAGATGAGATATTGTCACCTTTAGCCAGAGTTGAGATATTGTCGCCTATTGCCAGAGATGAGATATTGTCGCCTTTAGCCAGAGATGAGATTTTGTCGCCTTTAAGCTGAAATGAGGTATTGTCGCCTTTAGTCAGAAATGAGATATTGTCGCCTAGAGCCAGAGATGAGGTATTGTTGCCTTTAGCCAAAGATGAGATATTGTCGCCTTTAGCCAGAGATGAGTTATTGTCGCATTTAGCCAGAGATGAGATATTGTCGCCTTTAGCCAGAGATGAGATATTGTCACCTTTAGGTAGGGATAAGATATTGTCGCCTTTAGCCAGAGATATTGTCGCCTTTAGCCAGAGATGTGATATTGTCACCTTTAGCCAGAGATGAGATATTGTCGCCTTTAGCCAGAGATGAGATATTGCCGCCTTGAGGCAGAGATGAGATATTGTCGCCTTTAGCCAGAGATGAGATATTGTCGCTTTTAGCCAGAGATGAGATATTGTCGCCTTTAAACTGAAATGAGATATTGTCGCCTTTAGCCAGAGATGAGATATTGTCGCCTTTAGGCAGAGATGAGATATTGTCGCCTTTAGCCAGAGATGAGATATTGTCCCCTTTATCCAGAGATGAGATATTGTTGCGTTTAGCCAGAGATGAGATATTGTCGCCTTTAGCCAGAGATGAGATATTTTCGCCTTTAGCCAGAGATGAGATATTGTCGCCTTTAGCCAGAGATGAGATATTGTCGCCTTTAGCCAGAGATGAGATATTGTTGCATTTAGCCAGAGATATTGTCGCCTTTAGCCAGAGATATTGTCGCCTTTAGCCAGAGATGAGATATTGTCGCCTTTAGCCAGTAATGAGGTATTTTTGCATTTAGCCAGAGATGAGATATTGTCGCCTTTAGGCAGAGATGAGATCTTGTCGCCTTTAGGCAGAGATGATATATTGTCGCCTTTAGCCAGAGATGAGATATTGTAGCCTATAGCCAGAGATGAGATATTGACGCGTTTAGCCAGAGATGAGGTATTGTCGCCTTTAGCCAGAGATGAGATATTGTCGCCTTTAGCAAGAGATATTGTCACCTTTAGCCAGAGATATTGTCGCCTTTAGGAAGATATGAGATATTGTCGCATTTAGCCAGAGATGAGATATTGTCGCTTTTAGCCAGAGATGAGATATTGTCGCCTTTAGCCAGAGATGAGATATTGTCGCCTTTAGGTAGAGATGAGATATTGTCGCCTTTAGCCAGAGATGAGATATTGCCGCCTTTAGCCATAGATATTGCCTCATTTCGCCTGAGATGAGATATTGTCGCCTTTAGCCAGAGGTGAGATATTGCCGCCTTTAGCCAGAGATGAGATATTGCCTCATTTCGCCTGAGATGAGATATTGTCGCCTTTAGCCAGAGATGAGATATTGTCGCCTTTAGCAAGAGATATTGTCACCTTTAGCCAGAGATAGTGTCGTCTTTAGGAAGAGATGAGATATTGTCGCATTTAGCCAGAGATGAGATATTGTCGCCTTTAGCCAGAGATGAGATATTGCCGCCTTTAGCCAGTGATGAGGTATTGTTGCCTTTAGCCAAAGATGAGATATTGTCATCTTTAGCCAGAGATGAGATATTGTCGCCTTTAGCCAGATATGAGATATTGTCACCTTTAGCCAGAGATGAGATATTGACGACTTTAGCCAGAGATGATATATTGTCGCCTTTAGGTAGGGATAAGATATTGTCGCCTTTAGCCAGAGATGAGATATTGTCGCCTTTAGGTAGAGATGAGATATTGTCGCCTTTAGTAAGAGATGAGATATTGTCGCCTTTATCCATACATATTGCCTCATTTCGCCTGAGATGAGATATTGTCGCCTTTAGCCAGAGGTGAGGTATTGTTGCCTTTTGCCAAAGATGAGATATTGTCGCCTTTAGCCAGAGATGAGTTATTGTTGCCTTTAGCCAGAGATGAGATATTGTCGCCTTTAGCCAGAGATGAGATATTGTCGCCTTTAGCCAGAGATGAGATATTGTCGCCTTTAGGTTGGGATAAGATATTGACGCCTTTAGCCAGAGATGAGATGTTGTCGCCTTTAGGTAGAGATGAGATATTGTCGCCTTTAGCCAGAGATGAGATATTGTCGCCTTTAGACATAGATATTGCCTCATTTCGCCTGAGATGAGATATTGTCGCCTTTAGCCAGAGATAGTGTCCCCTTTAGGAAGAGATGAGATATTGTCGCATTTAGCCAGAGATGAGATATTATCGCCTTTAGCCAGAGATGAGATATTGCCTCATTTCGTCTGAGATGAGATATTGTCGCCTTTAGCCAGAGGTGAGATATTGCCGCCTTTAGCCAGAGATGAGGTATTGTTGCCTTTAGCCAAAAATGAGATATTGTCGCCTTTAGCCAGAGATGTGTTATTGTCGCCTTTAGCCAGAGATGAGATATTGTCGCCTTTAGCCAGAGATGAGATATTGTCGCCTTTAGGTAGGGAGAAGATATTGTCGCCTTTAGCCAGAGATGAGATATTGTCGCCTTTAGCCAGAGATGAGATATTGTCGCCTTTAGCCAGAGATATTTTCGCCTTTAGCCATAGATATTGCCTCATTTCTCCTGAGATGAGATATTGCCGCCTTAAGCCAGAGGTGAGATATTGCCGCCTTTAGCCAGAGATGAGATATTGCCTCATTTCGCCTGAGATGAGATATTGTCGCCTTTAGCCAGAGATGAGATATTGCCTCATTTCGCCTGAGATGAGATATTGTTGCCTTTAGCCAGAGGTGAGTTATTGCCGCCTTTAGCCAGAGATGAGATATTGCCTCATTTCGCCTGAGATGAGATATTGTCGCCTTTAGCCAGAGATGAGATATTGTCGCCTTTAGCCAGAGATATTGTCACCTTTAGCCAGAGATAGTGTCGCCTTTAGGCAGAGATGAGATATTGTCGCCTATAGGCAGTCATGAGATATTGTCGCCTTTGGCCAGATATGAGATATTGTCGCCTTTAGCAAGAGATGAGATATTGTCGCCTTTAGCCAGAGATGAGATATTGTCGCCTTTAGCCAGAGATGAGATATTGTCAACCTTTAGCAAGAAATGTGCTATTATCGCCTTTAGCCAGAGATGAGATATTGTCGCCTTTAGCCAGAGATGAGATATTGTCACCTTTAGGCAGAGATGAGATCTTATCGCCTTTAGGCAGAGATGAGATATTGTCGCCTTTAGCCAGAGATGAGATATTGTCGCCTTTAGCAAGAGATATTGTCACCTTTAGCCAGAGATATTGTCGCCTTTAGGAAGAGATGAGATATTGTCGCATTTAGCCAGAGATGAGATATTATCGCCTTTAGCCAGAGATGTGATATTGCCTCATTTCTCCTGAGATGAGATATTGTCGCCTTTAGCCAGAGGTGTGATATTGCCGCCTTTAGCCAGAGATGAGGTATTGTTGCCTTTAGCCAAAGATGAGATATTGTCGCCTTTAGCCAGAGATGTGTTATTGTCGCCTTTAGCCAGAGATGAGATATTGTCGCCTTTAGCCAGAGATGAGATATTGTCGCCATTAGGTAGGGATAAGATATTGTCGCCTTTAGCCAGAGATGAGATATTGTCGCCTTTAGCCAGAGATGAGATATTTTCGCCTTTAGCCAGAGATGAGATATTTTCGCCTTTAGCCATAGATATTGCCTCACTTCGCCTGAGATGAGATATTGTCGCCTTAAGCCAGAGGTGAGATATTGCCGCCTTTAGAGAGAGATGAGATATTGCCTCATTTCGCCTGAGATGAGATATTGTCGCCTTTATCCAGAGATGAGATATTGTCGCCTTTAGCCAGAGATGTGTTATTGTCGCCTTTAGCCAGAGATGAGATATTGTCGCCTTTAGCCAGAGATGAGATATTGTCGCCATTAGGTAGGGATAAGATATTGTCGCCTTTAGCCAGAGATGAGATATTGTCGCCTTTAGGTAGAGATGAGATGTTGTCGCCTTTAGCCAGAGATGAGATATTTTCGCCTTTAGCCATAGATATTGCCTCATTTCGCCTGAGATGAGATATTGTCACCTTAAGCCAGAGGTGAGATATTGCCGCCTTTAGCCAGAGATGAGATATTGCCTCATTTCGCCTGAGATGAGATATTGTCGCCTTTAGCCAGAGATGAGATATTGTCGCCTTTAGCAAGAGATATTGTCACCTTTAGCCAGAGATAGTGTCGCCTTTAGGAAGAGATGAGATATTGTCGCCTTTAGCCAGAGATGAGATATTGTCGCCTTTAGCCAGAGATGAGGTATTGCCGCCTTTAGCCAGAGATGAGATATTGCCTCATTTCGCCTGAGATGAGATATTGTCGCCTTTAGCCAGAGATGAGATATTGTCGCCTTTAGCCAGAGATATTGTCACCTTTAGCCAGAGATAGTGTCGCCTTTAGGCAGAGATGAGATATTGTCGCCTATAGGCAGTCATGAGATATTGTCGCCTTTGGCCAGATATGAGATATTGTCGCCTTTAGCAAGAGATGAGATATTGTCGCCTTTAGCCAGAGATGAGATATTGTCGCCTTTAGCCAGAGATGAGATATTGTCACCTTTAGCAAGAGATGTGCTATTATCGCCTCTAGCCAGAGATGAGATATTGTCGCCTTTAGCCAGAGATGAGATATTGTCGCCTTTAGCCAGAGATGAGATATTCTCACCTTTAGCAAGAGATGTGCTATTATCGCCTTTAGCCAGAGATGAGATATTGTCGCCTTTAGCCAGAGATGAGATATTGTCGCCTTTAGGCAGAGATGAGATCTTATCGCCTTTAGGCAGAGATGAGATATTGTCGCCTGTAGTCAGAGATGAGATATTGTCGCCTTTAGCCAGAGATGAGATATTGTCGCCTTTAGCCAGAGATGAGATATTGTCGCCTTTAGCCAGAGTTGAGATATTGTCGCCTAGTGCCAGAGATGAGATATTGTCGCCTTTAGCCAGAGATGAGATATTGTCGCCTTTAGTCAGAGATGAGATCTTATCGCCTTTAGGCAGAGATGAGATATTGTCGCCTATAATCAGAGATGAGATATTGTCCCCTTTAGCCTGAGATGAGATATTGTCGCCTTTAGCCAGAGATGAGGTATTGTCGCCTTTAGGCAGAGATGAGATATTGTCGCCTTTAGCCAGACATGAGATATTGTCGCCTTTAGGCAGAGATGAGATATTGTTTCCGTTAGCCAGAGATGAGGTGTTGTCGCCTTTAGCCAGAGATGAGATATTGTCGCCTTTAGCCAGAGTTGAGATATTGTCGCCTATTGCCAGAGATGAGATATTGTCGCCTTTAGCCAGAGATGAGATTTTCTCGCCTTTAAGCTGAAATGAGGTATTGTCGCCTTTAGTCAGAAATGAGATATTGTCGCCTAGAGCCAGAGATGAGGTATTGTTGCCTTTAGCCAAAGATGAGATATTGTCGCCTTTAGCCAGAGATGAGTTATTGTCGCCTTTAGCCAGAGATGAGATATTGTCGCCTTTAGCCAGAGATGAGATATTGTCACCTTTAGGTAGGGATAAGATATTGTCGCCTTTAGCCAGAGATATTGTCGCCTTTAGCCAGAGATGTGATATTGTCGCCTTTAGCCAGAGATGAGATATTGTCGCCTTTAGCCAGAGATGAGATATTGTCGCTTTTAGCCAGAGATGAGATATTGTCGCCTTTAAACTGAAATGAGATATTGTCGCCTTTACCCAGAGATGAGATATTGTCGACTTTAGCAGGAGATTAGGTATTGTTCCTTAAGCAGAGATATTGTCGACTTTAGCCAGAGATATTGCCTCATTTCACCTGATATGAGATATTGTCGCCTTTAGGCAGAGATGAGATATTGTCGCCTTTAGCCAGAGATGAGATATTGTCCCCTTTATCCAGAGATGAGATATTGTCCCCTTTATCCAGAGATGAGATATTGTCGCGTTTAGCCAGAGATGAGATATTGTCGCCTTTAGCCAGAGATGAGATATTTTCGTCTTTAGCCAGAGATGAGATATTGTCGCCTTTAGCCAGAGATGAGATATTGTCGCCTTTAGCCAGAGATGAGATATTGTTGCATTTAGCCCGAGATATTGTCGCCTTTAGCCAGAGATATTGTCGCCTTTAGCCAGAGATGAGATATTGACGCCTTTAGCCAGTAATGAGTTATTTTTGCATTTAGCCAGAGATGAGATATTGTCGCCTTTAGCCAGAGATGAGATATTGTCGCCTTTAGGCAGAGATGAGATCTTGTCGCCTTTAGGCAGAGATGATATATTGTCGCCTATAGTCAGAGATGAGATATTGTAGCCTATAGCCAGAGATGAGATATTGACGCGTTTAGCCAGAGATGAGGTTTTGTCGCCTTAAGGCAGAGATGAGATATTGTCGCTTTTAGCCAGAGATGAGATATTGTCGCCTTTAGCCAGAGATGAGATATTGTCGCCTTTAGGTTGGGATAAGATATTGACGCCTTTAGCCAGAGATGAGATATTGTCGCCTTTAGCCAGAGATGAGATATTGTCGCCTTTAGCCATAGATATTGCCTCATTTCGCCTGAGATGAGATATTGTCGCCTTTAGCCAGAGGAGAGATATTGCCGCCTTTAGCCAGAGATGAGATATTGCCTCATTTCGCCTGAGATGAGATATTGTCGCCTTTAGCCAGAGATGAGATATTGTCGCCTTTAGCAAGAGATATTGTCACCTTTAGCCAGAGATAGTGTCGTCTTTAGGAAGAGATGAGATATTGTCGCATTTAGCCAGAGATGAGATATTGTCGCCTTTAGCCAGAGATGAGATATTGCCGCCTTTAGCCAGAGATGAGGTATTGTTGCCTTTAGCCAAAGATGAGATATTGTCGTCTTTAGCCAGAGATGAGTTATTATCGCCTTTAGCCAGAGATGAGATATTGTCACCTTTAGTCAGAGATGAGATATTGACGACTTTAGCCAGAGATGATATATTGTCGCCTTTAGGTAGGGATAAGATATTGTCGCCTTTAGCAAGGGATGAGATCTTGTCGCCTTTAGGTAGGGATGAGATATAGTCGCCTTTAGTTAGAGATGAGATATTGTCGCCTTTAGCCATAGATATTGCCTCATTTCGCCTGAGATGAGATATTGTCTCCTTTAGCCAGAGGTGAGGTATTGTTGCCTTTAGCCAAAGATGAGATATTGTCGCCTTTAGCCAGAGATGAGTTATTGTTGCCTTTAGCCAGAGATGAGATATTGTCGCCTTTAGCCAGAGATGAGATATTGTCGCCTTTAGCCAGAGATGAGATATTGTCGCCTTTAGGTTGGGATAAGATATTGACGCCTTTGGCCAGAGATGAGATATTGTCGCCTTTAGGTAGAGATGAGATATTGTCGCCTTTAGCCAGAGATGAGATATTGTCGCCTTTAGCCATAGATATTGCCTCATTTCGCCTGAGATGAGATATTGTCGCCTTTAGCCAGAGGTGAGATATTTCCGCCGTTAGCCAGAGATGAGATATTGCCTCATTTCGCCTGAGATGATATATTGTCGCCTTTAGCCAGAGATGAGATATTGTCGCCTATAGCAAGAGATATTGTCACCTTTAGCCAGAGATATTGTCGCCTTTAGGAAGAGATGAGATATTGTCGCCTTTAGCCAGAGATGAGATATTGTCGCCTTTAGCCATAGATGAGATATTGCCTCATTTCGCCAGAGATGAGATATTGTCGCCTTTAGCCAGAGGTGAGATATTGCCGCCTTTAGCCAGAGATGAGATATTTCCTCATTTCGCCTGAGATGAGATATTGTCGCCTTTAGCCAGAGATGAGATATTGTCGCCTTTATCCAGAGATGAGTTATTTTCCCATTTATCCAGAAATGAGATATTGTCCCCTTCATCCAGAGATGAGATATTGTCGCCTTTAGCCAGAGATGAGATATTGTCGCCTTTAGTCAGAGATGAGATATTTTCGCCTTTAGCCAGAGATGAGATATTGTCGCCTTTAGCCAGAGATGAGATATTGTCGCCTTTAGCCAGAGATGAGATATTGTTGCATTTGGCCAGAGATATTGTCGCCTTTAGCCAGATATATTATCGCCATTAGCCAGAGATGAGATTTTGTCGCCTTTAGCCAGAGATGAGATATTGTCGCCTTTAGCCAGTAATGAGGTATTTTTGCCTTTAGCCAGAGATGAGATATTGTCGCCTTTAGGCAGAGATGAGATATTGTCGCCTTTAGCCAGAGATGAGATATTGTCGCCTTTAGCCAGAGATGAGATATTGTTTCCGTTAGCCAGAGATGAGGTATTGTCGCCTTTTGCCAGACATGAGATATTGTCGCCTTTAGGCAGAGATGAGATATTGTCGCCTATAGCCAGAGATGAGATATTGTCGCCTTTAGCCAGAGAGGAGATTTTGTCGCCTTTAAGCTGTAATGAGGTATTGTCGCCTTTAGCCAGAGATGAGATATTGTCGCCTTTAGCCAGAGATGAGGTATTGTTGCCTTTAGCCAAAGATGAGATATTGTCGCCTTTAGCCAGAGATGAGTTATTGTCGCCTTTAGCCAGAGATGAGATACTGTCGCCTTTAGCCAGAGATGAGATATTGTCGCCTTTAGCCAGAGATGAGATATTGTCGCCTTTAGCCAGAGATGAGATATTGTCGCCTTTAGTTAGAGATGAGATATTGTCGCCTTTAGCCATAGATATTGCCTCATTTCGCCTGAGATGAGATATTGTCGCCTTTAGCCAGAGGTGAGATATTGCCGCCGTTAGCCAGAGATGAGATATTGCCTCATTTCGCCTGAGATGATATATTGTCGCCTTTAGCCAGAGATGAGATATTGTCGCCTTTAGCAAGAGATATTGTCACCTTTAGCCAGAGATATTGTCGCCTTTAGGAAGAGATGAGATATTGTCGCCTTTAGCCAGAGATGAGATATTGTCGCCTTTAGCCATAGATGAGATATTGCCTCATTTCGCCTGAGATGAGATATCGTCGCCTTTAGCCAGAGGTGAGATATTGCCGCCTTTAGCCAGAGATGAGATATTGCCTCATTTCGCCTGAGATGAGATATTGTCGCCTTTAGCCAGAGATGAGATATTGTCGCCTTTATCCAGAGATGAGATATTGTCCCCTTTATCCAGAAATGAGATATTGTCCCCTTCATCTAGAGATGAGATATTGTCGCCTTTAGCCAGAGATGAGCTATTGTCGCCTTTAGCCAGAGATGAGATATTGTCGCCTTTAGCCAGAGATGAGATATTGTTGCATTTAGCCAGAGATATTGTCGCCTTTAGCCAGAGATATTATCGCCTTTAGCCAGAGATGAGATTTTGTCGCCTTTAGCCAGAGATGAGATATTGTCGCCTTTAGCCAGTAATGAGGTATTTTTGCCTTTAGCCAGAGATGAGATATTGTCGCCTTTAGCCAGAGATGAGATATTGTCGCCTTTAGGCAGAGATGAGATCTTGTCGCCTTTAGGCAGAGATGAGATACTGTCTCCTATAGTCAGAGATGAGATATTGTAGCCTTTAGCCAGAGATGAGGTATTGTCGCCTTTAGGCAGAGATGAGATATTGTCGCCTTTAGCCAGAGATGAGATATTGTCGCCTTTAGTCAGAGATGAGATATTGTTTCCGTTAGCCAGAGATGAGGTATAGTCGCCTTTTGCCAGACATGAGATATTGTCGCCTTTAGGCAGAGATGAGATATTGTCGCCTATAGCCAGAGATGAGATATTGTCGCCTTTAGCCAGAGAGGAGATTTTGTCGCCTTTAAGCTGTAATGAGATATTGTCGCCTTTAGCCAGAGATGAGATATTGTCGCCCTTAGCCAGAGATGAGGTATTGTTGCCTTTAGCCAAAGATGAGATATTGTCCCCTTTAGCCAGAGATGAGTTATTGTCGCCTTTAGCCAGAGATGAGATACTGTCGCCTTTAGGTAGGGATAAGATATTGTCGACTTTAGCCAGAGATGAGATATTGTCGCCTTCAGGTAGAGATGAGATATTGTCGCCTTTAGCCAGAGATGAGATATTGTCGCCTTTAGCCATAGATATTGCCTCATTTCGCCTGAGATGAGATATTGTCGCCTTTAGCCAGAGGTGAGATATTGCCGCCTTTAGCCAGAGATGAGATATTGTCGCCTTTAGCCATAGATATTGCCTCATTTCGCCTGAGATGAGATATTGTCGCCTTTAGCCAGAGGTGAGATATTGCCGCCTTTAGCCAGAGATGAGATATTGCCTCATTTCGCCTGAGATGAGATATTGTCGCCTTTAGCCAGAGATGAGATATTGTCGCCTTTAGCAAGAGATATTGTCACCTTTAGCCAGAGATAGTGTCCCCTTTAGGAAGAGATGAGATATTATCGCCTTTAGCCAGAGATGAGATATTGCCTCATTTCTTCTGAGATGAGATATTGTCGCCTTTAGCCAGAGGTGAGATATTGCCGCCTTTAGCCAGAGATGAGGTATTGTTGCCTTTAGCCAAAGATGAGATATTGTCGCCTTTAGCCAGAGATGTGTTATTGTCGCCTTTAGCCAGAGATGAGATATTGTCGCCTTTAGCCAGAGATGAGATATTGTCGCCTTTAGGTAGGGATAAGATATTGTCGCATTTTGCCAGAGATGAGATATTGTCGCCTTTAGGTAGAGATGATATATTGTCGCCTTTAGCCAGAGATGAGATATTTTCGCCTTTAGCCATCGATATTGCCTCATTTCGCCTCAGATGAGATATTGTCGCCTTAAGCCAGAGGTGAGATATTGCCGCCTTTAGCCAGAGATGAGATATTGCCTCATTTCGCCTGAGATGAGATATTGTCGCCTTTAGCCAGAGATGAGATATTGTCGCCTATAGCAAGAGATATTGTCACCTTTAGCCAGAGATAGTGTCGCCTTTAGGAAGAGATGAGATATTGTCGCCTTTAGCCAGAGATGAGGTATTGTTGCCTTTAGCCAAAGATGAGATATTGTCGTCTTTAGCCAGAGATGAGTTATTATCGCGTTTAGCCAGAGATGAGATATTGTCACCTTTAGTCAGAGATGAGATATTGACGACTTTAGCCAGAGATGATATATTGTCGCCTTTAGGTAGGGATAAGATATTGTCGCCTTTAGCAAGAGATGAGATATTGTCGCCTTTAGGTAGAGATGAGATATTGTCGCCTTTAGTTAGAGATGAGATATTGTCGCCTTTAGCCATAGATATTGCCTCATTTCGCCTGAGATGAGATATTGTCTCCTTTAGCCAGAGGTGAGGTATTGTTGCCTTTAGCCAAAGATGAGATATTGTCGCCTTTAGCCAGAGATGAGTTATTGTTGCCTTTAGCCAGAGATGAGATATTGTCGCCTTTAGCCAGAGATGAGATATTGTCGCCTTTAGCCAGAGATGAGATATTGTCGCCTTTAGGTTGGGATAAGATATTGACGTCTTTGGCCAGAGATGAGGTATTTTCACCTTTAGCCAGAGATGAGATATTGTCGCCTTTAGCCAGAGATGAGATATTGTCGCCTTTAGCCATAGATATTGCCTCATTTCGCCTGAGATGAGATATTGTCGCCTTTAGCCAGAGGTGAGATATTGCCGCCGTTAGCCAGAGATGAGATATTGCCTCATTTCGCCTGAGATGATATATTGTCGCCTTTAGCCAGAGATGAGATATTGTCGCCTATAGCAAGAGATATTGTCACCTTTAGCCAGAGATATTGTCGCCTTTAGGAAGAGATGAGATATTGTCGCCTTTAGCCAGAGATGAGATATTGTCGCCTTTAGGAAGAGATGAGATATTGCCTCATTTCGCCAGAGATGAGATATTGTCGCCTTTAGCCAGAGGTGAGATATTGCCGCCTTTAGCCAGAGATGAGATATTGCCTCATTTCGCCTGAGATGAGATATTGTCGCCTTTAGCCAGAGATGAGATATTGTCGCCTTTATCCAGAGATGAGTTATTTTCCCATTTATCCAGAAATGAGATATTGTCCCCTTCATCCAGAGATGAGATATTTTCGCCTTTAGCCAGAGATGAGATATTGTCGCCTTTAGTCAGAGATGAGATATTTTCGCCTTTAGCCAGAGATGAGATATTGTCGCCTTTAGCCAGAGATGAGATATTGTCGCCTTTAGCCAGAGATGAGATATTGTTGCATTTAGCCAGAGATATTGTCGCCTTTAGACAGAGATATTATCGCCTTTAGCCAGAGATGAGATTTTGTCGCCTTTAGCCAGAGATGAGATATTGTCGCCTTTAGCCAGTAATGAGGTATTTTTGCCTTTAGCCAGAGATGAGATATTGTCGCCTTTAGGCAGAGATGAGATATTGTCCCCTTAGCCAGAGATGAGATATTGTCACCTTTAGCCAGAGATGAGATATTGTTTCCGTTAGCCAGAGATGAGGTATTGTCGCCTTTTGCCAGACATGAGATATTGTCGCCTTTAGGCAGAGATGAGATATTGTCGCCTATAGCCAGAGATGAGATATTGTCGCCTTTAGCCAGAGAGGAGATTTTGTCGCCTTTAAGCTGTAATGAGGTATTGTCGCCTTTAGCCAGAGATGAGATATTGTCGCCTTTAGCCAGAGATGAGGTATTGTTGCCTTTAGCCAAAGATGAGATATTGTCGCCTTTAGCCAGAGATGAGTTATTGTCGCCTTTAGCCAGAGATGAGATACTGTCGCCTTTAGCCAGAGATGAGATATTGTCGCCTTTAGCCAGAGATGAGATATTGTCGCCTTTAGCCAGAGATGAGATATTGTCGCCTTTAGTTAGAGATGAGATATTGTCGCCTTTAGCCATAGATATTGCCTCATTTCGCCTGAGATGAGATATTGTCGCCTTTAGCCAGAGGTGAGATATTGCCGCCGTGAGCCAGAGATGAGATATTGCCTCATTTGGCCTGAGATGAGATATTGTCGCCTTTAGCCAGAGATGAGATATTGTCGCCTTTAGCAAGAGATATTGTCACCTTTAGCCAGAGATATTGTCGCCTTTAGGAAGAGATGAGATATGGTCGCCTTTAGCCAGAGATGAGATATTGTCGCCTTTAGCCAGAGATGAGATATTTTCGCCTTTAGCCAGAGATGAGATATTGTCGCCTTTAGCCAGAGATGAGATATTGTCGCCTTTAGCCAGAGATGAGATATTGTTGCATTTAGCCAGAGATATTGTCGCCTTTAGCCAGAGATATTATTGCCTTTAGCCAGAGATGTGATTTTGTCGCCTTTAGCCAGAGATGAGATATTGTCGCCTTTAGCCAGTAATGAGGTATTTTTGCCTTTAGCCAGAGATGAGATATTGTCGCCTTTAGCCAGAGATGAGATATTGTCGCCTTTAGGCAGAGATGAGATCTTGTCGCCTTTAGGCAGAGATGAGATATTGTCTCCTATAGTCAGAGATGAGATATTGTAGCCTTTAGCCAGAGATGAGGTATTGTCGCCTTTAGCCAGAGATGAGATATTGTCGCCTTTAGGCAGAGATGAGATATTGTTTCCGTTAGCCAGAGATGAGGTATTGTCGCCTTTTGCCAGACATGAGATATTGTCGCCTTTAGGCAGAGATGAGATATTGTCGCCTATAGCCAGAGATGAGATATTGTCGCCTTTAGCCAGAGGTGAGATATTGCCGCCTTTAGCCAGAGATGAGATATTGCCTCATTTCGCCTGAGATGAGATATTGTCGCCTTTAGCCAGAGATGAGATATTGTCGCCTTTAGCCATAGATATTGCCTCATTTCGCCTGAGATGAGATATTGTCGCCTTTAGCCAGAGGTGAGATATTGCCTCATTTCGCCTGAGATGAGATATTGTCGCCTTTACCAAGAGATATTGTCACCTTTAGCCAGAGATAGTGTCCCCTTTAGGAAGAGATGAGATATTATCGCCTTTAGCCAGAGATGAGATATTGCCTCATTTCTTCTGAGATGAGATATTGTCGCCTTTAGCCAGAGGTGAGATATTGCCGCCTTTAGCCAGACATGAGGTATTGTTGCCTTTAGCCAAAGATGAGATATTGTCGCCTTTAGCCAGAGATGTGTTATTGTCGCCTTTAGCCAGAGATGAGATATTGTCGCCTTTAGGTAGGGATAAGATATTGTCGCCTTTTGCCAGAGATGAGATATTGTCGCCTTTAGGTAGAGATGAGATATTGTCGCCTTTAGCCAGAGATGAGATATTTTCGCCTTTAGCCATAGATATTGCCTCATTTCGCCTCAGATGAGATATTGTCGCCTTAAGCCAGAGGTGAGATATTGCCGCCTTTAGCCAGAGATGAGATATTGCCTCATTTCGCCTGAGATGAGATATTGTCGCCTTTAGCCAGAGATGAGATATTGTCGCCTTTAGCAAGAGATATTGTCACCTTTAGCCAGAGATATTGTCGCCTTTAGGAAGAGATGAGATATTGTCGCCTTTAGCCAGAGATGAGATATTGTCGCCTTTAGCCAGAGATGAGATATTGCCTCATTTCGCCTGAGATGAGATATTGTCGCCTTTAGCCAGAGGTGAGATATTGCCGCCTTTAGCCAGAGATGAGATATTGCCTCATTTCGCCTGAGATGAGATATTGTCGCCTTTAGGCAGAGATGAGATATTGTCGCCTTTAGCCAGAGATATTGTCACCTTTAGCCAGAGATAGTGTCGCCTTTAGGCAGAGATGAGATATTGTCGCCTATAGGCAGTCATGAGATATTGTCGCCTTTGGCCAGGTATGAGATATTGTCGCCTTTAGCAAGAGATGAGATATTGTCGCCTTTAGCCAGAGATGAGATATTGTCGCCTTTAGCCAGAGATGAGATATTGTCACCTTTAGCAAGAAATGTGCTATTATCGCCTTTAGCCAGAGATGAGATATTGTCGCCTTTAGCCAGAGATGAGATATTGTCGCCTTTAGGCAGAGATGAGATCTTATCGCCTTTAGGCAGAGATGAGATATTGTCGCCTTTAGCCAGAGATGAGATATTGTCGCCTTTAGCAAGAGATATTGTCACCTTTAGCCAGAGATAGTGTCGCCTTTAGGAAGAGATGAGATATTGTCGCATTTAGCCAGAGATGAGATATTATCGCCTTTAGCCAGAGATGAGATATTGCCTCATTTCGCCTGAGATGAGATATTGTCGCCTTTAGCCAGAGGTGAGATATTGCCGCCTTTAGCCAGAGATGAGGTATTGTTGCCTTTAGCCAAAGATGAGATATTGTCGCCTTTAGCCAGAGATGTGTTATTGTCGCCTTTAGCCAGAGATGAGATATTGTCGCCTTTAGCCAGAGATGAGATATTGTCGCCTTTAGGTAGGGATAAGATATTGTCGCCTTTAGCCAGAGATGAGATATTGTCGCCTTTAGGTAGAGATGAGATATTGTCGCCTATAGCCAGAGATGAGATATTTTCGCCTTTAGCCATAGATATTGCCTCATTTCGCCTGGGATGAGATATTGTCGCCTTAAGCCAGAGGTGAGATATTGCCGCCTTTAGCCAGAGATGAGATATTGCCTCATTTCGCCTGAGATGAGATATTGTCGCCTTTAGCCAGAGATGAGATATTGCCGCCTTTAGCAAGAGATATTGTCACCTTTAGCCAGAGATAGTGTCGCCTTTAGGAAGAGATGAGATATTGTCGCGTTTAGCCAGAGATTAGATATTGTCGCCTTTAGCCAGAGATATTGTCACCTTTAGCCAGAGATAGTGTCGCCTTTAGGCAGAGATGAGATATTGTCGCCTATAGGCAGTCATGAGATATTGTCGCCTTTGGCCAGATATGAGATATTGTCGCCTTTAGCCAGAGATGAGATATTGTCGCCTTTAGGCAGAGATGAGATCTTATCGCCTTTAGGCAGAGATGAGATATTGTCACCTTTAGCAAGAAATGTGCTATTATCGCCTTTAGCCAGAGATGAGATATTGTCGCCTTTAGGCAGAGATGAGATCTTATCGCCTTTAGGCAGAGATGAGATATTGTCGCCTTTAGCCAGAGATGAGATATTCTCACCTTTAGCAAGAGATGTGCTATTATCGCCTTTAGCCAGAGATGAGATATTGTCGCCTTTAGCCAGAGATGAGATATTGTCGCCTTTAGGTAGAGATGAGATCTTATCGCCTTTAGGCAGAGATGAGATATTGTCGCCTATAGTCAGAGATGAGATATTGTCGCCTTTAGCCAGAGATGAGATATTGTCGCCTTTAGCCAGAGATGAGATATTGTCGCATTTAGCCAGAGTTGAGATATTGTCGCCTATTGCCAGAGATGAGATATTGTCGCCTTTAGCCAGAGATGAGATATTGTCGCCTTTAGGCAGAGATGAGATCTTATCGCCTTTAGGCAGAGATGAGATATTGTCGCCTATAGTCAGAGATGAGATATTTTCGCCTTTAGCCAGAGATGAGATATTGTCGCCTTTAGCCAGAGATGAGGTATTGTCGCCTTTAGGCAGAGATGAGATATTGTCGCCTTTAGCCAGACATGAGATATTGTCGCCTTTAGGCAGAGATGAGATATTGTTTCCGTTAGCCAGAGATGAGGTGTTGTCGCCTTTAGCCAGAGATGAGATATTGTCGCCTTTAGCCAGAGTTGAGATATTGTCGCCTATTGCCAGAGATGAGATATTGTCGCCTTTAGCCAGAGATGAGATTTTGTCGCCTTTAAGCTGAAATGAGGTATTGTCGCCGTTAGTCAGAAATGAGATATTGTCGCCTTGAGCCAGAGATGAGGTATTGTTGCCTTTAGCCAAAGATGAGATATTGTCGCCTATAGGCTGAGATGAGTTATTGTCGCCTTTAGCCAGAGATGAGATATTGTCGCCTTTAGCCAGAGATGAGATATTGTCACCTTTAGGTAGGGATAAGATATTGTCGCCTTTAGCCAGAGATATTGTCGCCTTTAGCCAGAGATGTGATATTGTCACCTTTAGCC
This sequence comes from Coturnix japonica, assembly GCF_054131305.1. Lineage (NCBI taxonomy): Eukaryota > Metazoa > Chordata > Aves > Galliformes > Phasianidae > Coturnix > Coturnix japonica. Next base: position 27,037,637 of record NC_140672.1, read on the forward strand.
AGAGATGAGATATTGTCGCCTTTAGCCAGAGATGAGATATTGCCGCCTTGAGGCAGAGATGAGATATTGTCGCCTTTAGCCAGAGATGAGGTATTGTCGCCTTTAACCAGAGATGAGATATTGTCGCCTTTAGCCAGAGATGAGATATTGTCACCTTTAGCCAGGGATGAGATATTGTCTCCTTTAGCCAGAGATGAGATATTTTCGCCTTTAGCTAGAGATGAGATATTGTCGCCTTTATCCAGAGATGAGATATTGTCGCCTTTAGCAAGAGGTGAGATATTGTCGCCTTTAGGCAGAGATGAGATATTGTCGCCTTTAGGCAGAGATGAGATATTGCCGCCTTTAGCCAGAGATATTGCCGCCTTTAGCCAGAGATATTGCCTCATTTCACCTGATATGAGATATTGTCGCCTTTAGCCAGAGATGAGATATTGCCTCATTTCGCCTGAGATGAGATATTGTCGCCTTTAGCCAGAGATATTGTCGCCTTTAGGCAGAGATGAGATATAGTCGCCATTAGCCAGAGATGAGATATTGTCGCCTTTAGCAGTGATATTGTCTCCATTAGCCAAAGATATTGTCGCCATTAGCCAGAGATATTGTCGCCTTTAGGCAGAGATGAGATATTGTCGCCTTTAGCCAGAGATGAGATATTGTCGCCTTTAGTCAGAGATGAGATATTGTCGCATTTAACCTGAGATGAGATATTGCCGCCTTTAGCCAGATATGAGATATTGTCGCCTTTAGCCAGAGATGAGATACGGTTGCCTTTAGCCAGAGATGAGATATTGTCGCCTATACCCAGAGATGAGGTATTGTCGCCTTTAGTCAGAGATGAGATATTGCCTCATTTCGCCTGAGATGAGATATTGTCGCCTTTAGGCAGAGATGAGATATTGTCGCCTCTAGCCAGAGATGAGATATTGTCGCTTTTAGCCAGAGATGAGATATTGTCGCCTTTAAAATGAAATGAGATATTGTCGCCTTTAGCCAGAGATGAGATATTGTCGACTTTAGCCAGAGATGAGGTATTGTTGCCTTTAAGCAGAGATATTGTCGACTTTAGCCAGAGATATTGCCTCATTTCACCTGATATGAGATATTCTCGCCTTTAGGCAGAGATGAGATATTGTCGCATTTATCCAGAGATGAGATATTGTCCCCTTTATCCAGAGATGAGATATTGTCCCCTTTATCCAGAGATGAGATATTGTCGCGTTTAGCCAGAGATGAGATATTGTCGCCTTTAGCCAGAGATGAGATATTTTCGCCTTTAGCCAGAGATGAGATATTGTCGCCTTTAGCCAGAGATGAGATATTGTCGCCTTTAGCCAGAGATGAGATATTGTTGCATTTAGCCAGAGATATTGTCGCCTTTAGCCAGAGATATTGTCGCCTTGAGCCAGAGATGAGATATTGTCGCCTTTAGCCAGTAATGAGGTATTTTTGCATTTAGCCAGAGATGAGATATTGTCGCCTTTAGCCAGAGATGAGATATTGTCGCCTTTAGCCAGGGATGAGATACGGTTGCCTTTAGCCAGAGATGAGATATTGTCCCCTTTATCCAGAGATGAGATATTGTCCCCTTTATCCAGAGATAAGATATTGTCGCGTTTAGCCAGAGATGAGATATTGTCGCCTTTAGCCAGAGATGAGATATTTTCGCCTTTAGCCAGAGATGAGATCTTGTTGCCTTTAGCCAGAGATGAGATATTTCGCCTTTAGCCAGAGATGAGATATTGTTGCATTTAGCCAGAGATATTGTCGCCTTTAGCCAGAGATATTGTCGCCTTTAGCCAGAGATGAGATATTGTCGCCTTTAGCCAGTAATGAGGTATTTTTGCATTTAGCCAGAGATGAGATATTGTCGCCTTTAGCTAGAGATGAGATATTGTCGCCTTTAGGAAGAGATGAGATCTTGTCGCCTATAGCCAGAGATGAGATATTGACGCGTTTAGCCAGAGATGAGGTATTGTCGCCTTAAGGCAGAGATGAGATATTGTCGCTTTTAGCCAGAGATGAGATATTGTCGCCTTTAGGCAGAGATGAGATATTGTTTCCGTTAGCCAGAGATGAGCTATTGTCGCCGTTAGCCAGAGATGAGATATTGTCCCCTTTATCCAGAGATGAGATATTGTCCCCTTTATCCAGAGATGAGATATTGTCGCGTTTAGCCAGAGATGAGATATTGTCGCCTTTAGCCAGAGATGAGATATTTTCGCCTTTAGCCAGAGATGAGATATTGTCGCCTTTAGCCAGAGATGAGATATTGTCGCCTTTAGCCAGAGATGAGATATTGTTGCATTTAGCCAGAGATATTGTCGCCTTTAGCCAGAGATATTGTCGCCTTTAGCCAGAGATGAGATATTGTCGCCTTTAGCCAGTAATGAGGTATTTTTGAATTTAGCCAGAGATGAGATATTGTCGCCTTTAGCCAGAGATGAGATATTGTCGCCTTTAGCCAGTAATGAGGTATTTTTGCATTTAGCCAGAGATGAGGTATTGTTGCCTTTAAGCAGAGATATTGTCGACTTTATCCAGAGATATTGCCTCATTTCACCTGATATGAGATATTTTCGCCTTTAGGCAGAGATGAGATATTGTCGCCTTTAGCCAGAGATGAGATATTGTCCCCTTTATCCAGAGATGAGATATTGTCCCCTTTATCCAGAGATGAGATATTGTCGCGTTTAGCCAGAGATGAGATATTGTCGCCTTTAGCCAGAGATGAGATATTGTCGCCTTTAGCCAGAGATGAGATATTGTCGCCTTTAGCTAGAGATGAGATATTGTCGCCTTTAGCCAGAGATGAGATATTGTTGCATTTAGCCAGAGATATTGTCGCCTTTAGCCAGAGATATTGTCGCCTTTAGCCAGAGATGAGATATTGTCGCCTTTAGCCAGTAATGAGGTATTTTTGCATTTAGCCAGAGATGAGATATTGTCGCCTTTAGCCAGAGATGAGATATTGTCGCCTTTAGGCAGAGATGAGATCTTGTCGCCTTTAGGCAGAGATGAGATATTGTCGCCTATAGTCATAGATGAGATATTGTAGCCTATAGCCAGAGATGAGATATTGACGCGTTTAGCCAGAGATGAGGTATTGTCGCCTTAAGGCAGAGATGAGATATTGTCGCTTTTAGCCAGAGATGAGATATTGTCGCCTTTAGGCAGAGATGAGATATTGTTTCCGTTAGCCAGAGATGAGCTATTGTCGCCGTTAGCCAGAGATGAGATATTGTCGCGTTTAGCCAGAGATGAGATATTGTCGCCTTTAGCCAGAGATGAGATATTTTCGCCTTTAGCCAGAGATGAGATATTGTCGCCTTTAGCCAGAGATGAGATATTGTCGGCTTTAGCCAGAGATGAGATATTGTTGCATTTAGCCAGAGATATTGTCGCCTTTAGCCAGAGATATTGTCGCCTTGAGCCAGAGATGAGATATTGTCGCCTTTAGCCAGTAATGAGGTATTTTTGCATTTAGCCAGAGATGAGATATTGTCGCCTTTAGCCAGAGATGAGATATTGTCGCCTTTAGCCAGGGATGAGATACGGTTGCCTTTAGCCAGAGATGAGATATTGTCCCCTTTATCCAGAGATGAGATATTGTCCCCTTTATCCAGAGATGAGATATTGTCGCGTTTAGCCAGAGATGAGATATTGTCGCCTTTAGCCAGAGATGAGCTATTGTCGCCGTTAGCCAGAGATGAGATATTGTCGCCTTTAGCCAGAGTTGAGATGTTGTCGCCTATAGCCAGAGATGAGATATTGTCGCCTTTAGCCAGAGATGAGATTTTGTCGCCTTTAAGCTGAAATGAGGTATTGTCGCCTTTAGCCAGAAATGAGATATTGTCGCATTTAGCCAGAGATGAGGTATTGTTGCCTTTAGCCAGAGATGAGATATTGTCGCATTTAGCCAGAGGTGAGATATTGCCGCCTTTAGGTAGGGATAAGATATTGTCGCCTTTAGCCAGAGATGAGATATTGTTGCATTTAGCCAGAATATTGCCGTCTTTAGCCGGAGATATTGCCGCCTTTAGCAAGAGATGAGATATTGTCGCCTTTAGCCAGAGATGAGATATTGTCGCCTTTAGGCAGAGATGAGATATTGTTTCCGTTAGCCAGAGATGACTTATTGTCGCCTTTAGCCAGAGATGAGATATTGTCGCCTTTAGCCAGAGAATAGATTTTGTCGCCTTTAAGCTGAAATGAGGTATTGTCGCCTTTAGCCAGAAATGAGATATTGTCGCCTTTAGCCAGAGATGAGGTATTGTTGCCTTTAGCCAAAGATGACATACTGTCGCCTTTAGGCAGAGATGAGTTATTGTCGCCTTTAGCCAGAGATGAGATATTGTCGCCTTTAGGTAGGGATAAGATATTGTCGCATTTAGCCAGAGATGAGATATTGTCGCCTTTAGCAAGAGATATTGTCACCTTTAGCCAGAGATAGTGTCGCCTTTAGGAAGAGATGAGATATTGTCGCCTGTAGCCAGAGATGAGATATTGTCGCCTTTAGCCAGAGATGAGATATTGCCTCATTTCTCCTGAGATGAGATATTGTCGCCTTTAGCCAGAGATGAGATATTGTCGCCTTTAGCAAGAGATATTGTCACCTTTAGCCAGAGATAGTGTCGCCTTTAGGAAGAGATGAGATATTGTCGCGTTTAGCCATAGATGAGATATTGTCGCCTTTAGCCAGAGATATTGTCACCTTTAGCCAGAGATAGTGTCGCCTTTAGGCAGAGATGAGATATTGTCGCCTATAGGCAGTCATGAGATATTGTCGCCTTTGGCCAGATATGAGATATTGTCGCCTTTACCCAGAGATGAGATATTGTCGCCTTTAGGCAGAGATGAGATCTTATCGCCTTTAGGCAGAGATGAGATATTGTCGACTTTAGCCAGAGATGAGATATTGTCGCCTTTAGCCAGAGATGAGATATTGTCGCCTTTAGCCAGAGATGAGATATTCTCACCTTTAGCAAGATATGTGCTATTATCGCCTTTAGCCAGAGATGAGATATTGTCGCCTTTAGCCAGAGATGAGATATTGTCGCCTTTAGGCAGAGAGGAGATCTTATCGCCTTTAGGCAGAGATGTGATATTGTCGCCTATAGTCAGAAATGAGATATTGTCGCCTTTAGCCAGAGATGAGATATGGTCGCGTTTAGCCAGAGATGAGATATTGTCGCATTTAGCCAGAGTTGAGATATTGTCGCCTATTGCCAGAGATGAGATATTGTCGCCTTTAGCCATGGATGAGATATTGTCGCCTTTAGGCAGAGATGAGATCTTATCGCCTTTAGGCAGAGATGAGATATTGTCGCCTATAGTCAGAGATGAGATATTGTCGCCTTTAGCCAGAGATGAGATATTGTCGCCTTTAGCCAGAGATGAGGTATTGTCGCCTTTAGGCAGAGATGAGATATTGTCGCCTTTAGCCAGACATGAGGTATTGTCGCCTTTAGGCAGAGATGAGATATTGTTTCCGTTAGCCAGAGATGAGGTGTTGTCGCCTTTAGCCAGAGATGAGATATTGTCGCCTTTAGCCAGAGTTGAGATATTGTCGCCTATTGCCAGAGATGAGATATTGTCGCCTTTAGCCAGAGATGAGTTTTTGTCGCCTTTAAGCTGAAATGAGGTATTGTCGCCTCTAGTCAGAAATGAGATATTGTCGCCTTGAGCCAGAGATGAGGTATTGTTGCCTTTAGCCAAAGATGAGATATTGTCGCCTATAGGCTGAGATGAGTTATTGTCGCCTTTAGCCAGAGATGAGATGTTGTCGCCTTTAGCCAGAGATGAGATATTGTCACCTTTAGGTAGGGATAAGATATTGTCGCCTTTAGCCAGAGATATTGTCGCCTTTAGCCAGAGATGTGATATTGTCACCTTTAGCCAGAGATGAGATATTGTCGCCTTTAGCCAGAGATGAGATATTGCCGCCTTGAGGCAGAGATGAGATATTGTCGCCTTTAGCCAGAGATGAGATATTGTTGCCTTTAGCCAGAGATATTGTCTTTTTTAGCCAGAGATTTTGCCTCATTTAGCCAGAGATGAGGTATTGTCGCCTTTAACCAGAGATGAGATATTGTCGCCTTTAGCCAGAGATGAGATATTGTTGCCTTTAGCCAGAGATGAGATATTGTCACCTTTAGCCAGGGATGAGATATTGTCTCCTTTAGCCAGAGATGAGATATTTTCGCCTTTAGCTAGAGATGAGATATTGTCGCATTTATCCAGAGATGAGATATTGTCGCCTTTAGCCAGAGGTGAGATATTGTCGCCTTTAGGCAGAGATGAGATATTGTCGCCTTTAGCCAGAGATGAGATATTGCCGCCTTTAGCCAGAGATATTGCCTCATTTCACCTGATATGAGATATTGTCGCCTTTAGCCAGAGATGAGATATTGCCTCATTTCGCCTGAGATGAGATATTGTCGCCTTTAGCCAGAGATGAGATATAGTCGCCATTAGCCAGAGATGAGATATTGTCGCCTTTAGCAGTGATATTGTCTCCATTAGCCAAAGATATTGTCGCCATTAGCCAGAGATATTGTCGCCTTTAGGCAGAGATGAGATATAGTCGCCATTAGCTAGAGATGAGATATTGTCGCCTTTAGCAGTGATATTGTCTCCATTAGCCAAAGATATTGTCGCCATTAGCCAGAGATATTGTCGCCTTTAGGCAGAGATGAGATATTGTCGCCTTTAGCCAGAGATGAGATATTGTCGCCTTTAGTTAGAGATGAGATATTGTCGCATTTAACCTGAGATGAGATATTGCCGCCTTTAGCCAGAGATGAGATATTGTCGCCTTTAGCCAGAGATGAGATACGGTTGCCTTTAGCCAGAGATGAGATATTGTCGCCTATACCCAGAGATGAGGTATTGTCGCCTTTAGGCAGAGATGAGATACTGCCTCATTTCGCCTGAGATGAGATATTGTCGCCTTTAGGCAGAGATGAGATATTGTCGCCTTTAGCCAGAGATGAGATATTGTCGCTTTTAGCCAGAGATGAGATATTGTCGCCTTTAAACTGAAATGAGATATTGTCGCCTTTAGCCAGAAATGAGATATTGTCGACTTTAGCCAGAGATGAGGTATTGTTGCCTTTAAGCAGAGATATTGTCGACTTTAGCCAGAGATATTGCCTCATTTCACCTGATATGAGATATTTTCGCCTTTAGGCAGAGATGAGATATTGTCGCCTTTAGCCAGAGATGAGATATTGTCCCCTTTATCCAGAGATGAGATATTGTCCCCTTTATCCAGAGATGAGATATTGTCGCGTTTAGCCAGAGATGAGATATTGTCGCCTTTAGCCAGAGATGAGATATTTTCGCCTTTAGCCAGAGATGAGATATTGTCGCCTTTAGCCAGAGATTAGATATTGTCGCCTTTAGCCAGAGATGAGATATTGTTGCATTTAGCCAGAGATATTGTCGCCTTTAGCCAGAGATATTGTCGCCTTTAGCCAGAGATGAGATATTGTCGCCTTTAGCCAGTAATGAGGTATTTTTGAATTTAGCCAGAGATGAGATATTGTCGCCTTTAGCCAGAGATGAGATATTGTCGCCTTTAGCCAGGGATGAGATACGGTTGCCTTTAGCCAGAGATGAGATATTGTCCCCTTTATCCAGAGATGAGATATTGTCCCCTTTATCCAGAGATGAGATATTGTCGCGTTTAGCCAGAGATGAGATATTGTCGCCTTTAGCCCTAGATGAGATATTTTCGCCTTTAGCCAGAGATGAGATATTGTCGCCTTTAGCCAGAGATGAGATATTGTCGCCTTTAGCCAGAGATGAGATATTGTTGCATTTAGCCAGAGATATTGTCGCCTTTAGCCAGAGATATTGTCGCCTTTAGCCAGAGATGAGATATTGTCGCCTTTAGCCAGTAATGAGGTATTTTTGCATTTAGCCAGAGATGAGATATTGTCGCCTTTAGCTAGAGATGAGATATTGTCGCCTTTAGGAAGAGATGAGATCTTGTCGCCTATAGCCAGAGATGAGATATTGACGCGTTTTCCAGAGATGAGGTATTGTCGCCTTAAGGCAGAGATGAGATATTGTCGCTTTTAGCCAGAGATGAGATATTGTCGCCTTTAGGCAGAGATGAGATATTGTTTCCGTTAGCCAGAGATGAGCTATTGTCGCCGTTAGCCAGAGATGAGATATTGTCGACTTTAGCCAGAGTTGAGATATTGTCGCCTATAGCCAGAGATGAGATATTGTCGCCTTTAGCCAGAGATGAGATTTTGTCGCCTTTAAGCTGAAATGGGGTATTGTCGCCTTTAGCCAGAAATGAGATATTGTCGCATTTAGCCAGAGATGAGGTATTGTTGCCTTTAGCCAAAGATGAGATATTGTCGCGTTTAGGCAGAGATGAGTTATTGTCGCCTTTAGCCAAAGATGAGATATTGTTGCCTTTAGCCAGAGATGAGATATTGTCGCATTTAGCCAGAGGTGAGATATTGCCGCCTTTAGGTAGGGATAAGATATTGTCGCCTTTAGCCAGAGATGAGATATTGTTGCATTTAGCCAGAATATTGCCGTCTTTAGCCAGAGATATTGCCGCCTTTAGCAAGAGATGAGATATTGTCGCCTTTAGCCAGAGATGAGATATTGTCGCCTTTAGGCAGAGATGAGATATTGTTTCCGTTAGCCAGAGATGACTTATTGTCGCCTTTAGCCAGAGATGAGATATTGTCGCCTTTAGCCAGAGAATAGATTTTGTCGCCTTTAAGCTGAAATGAGGTATTGTCACCTTTAGCCAGAAATGAGATATTGTCGCCTTTAGCCAGAGATGAGGTATTGTTGCCTTTAGCCAAAGATGACATATTGTCGCCTTTAGGCAGAGATGAGTTATTGTCGCCTTTAGCCAGAGATGAGATATTGTCGCCTTTAGCCAGAGATGAGATAATGTCGCCTTTAGGTAGGGATAAGATATTGTCGCATTTAGCCAGAGATGAGATATTGTCGCCTTTAGCAAGAGATATTGTCACCTTTAGCCAGAGATAGTGTCGCCTTTAGGAAGAGATGAGATATTGTCGCCTGTAGCCAGAGATGAGATATTGTCGCCTTTAGCCAGAGATGAGATATTGCCTCATTTCTCCTGAGATGAGATATTGTCGCCTTTAGCCAGAGGTGAGATATTGCCGCCTTTAGCCAGAGATGAGATATTGCCTCATTTCGCCTGAGATGAGATATTGTCGCCTTTAGCCAGAGATGAGATATTGTCGCCTTTAGCAAGAGATATTGTCACCTTTAGCCAGAGATAGTGTCGCCTTTAGGAAGAGATGAGATATTGTCGCGTTTAGCCAGAGATGAGATATTGTCGCCTTTAGCCAGAGATATTGTCACCTTTAGCCAGAGATAGTGTCGCCTTTAGGCAGAGATGAGATATTGTCGCCTATAGGCAGTCATGAGATATTGTCGCCTTTGGCCAGATATGAGATATTGTCGCCTTTAGCAAGAGATGAGATATTGTCGCATTTAGCCAGAGATGAGATATTGTCGCCTTTAGCCAGAGATGAGATATTGTCACCTTTAGCAAGAAATGTGCTATTATCGCCTTTAGCCAGAGATGAGATATTGTCGCCTTTAGCCAGAGATGAGATATTGTCGCCTTTAGGCAGAGATGAGATCTTATCGCCTTTAGGCAGAGATGAGATATTGTCGCCTTTAGCCAGAGATGAGATATTATCACCTTTAGCAAGAGATGTGCTATTATCGCCTTTTGCCAGAGATGAGATATTGTCGCCTTTAGCCAGAGATGAGATATTGTCGCCTTTAGGCAGACAGGAGATCTTATCGCCTTTAGGCAGAGATGAGATATTGTCGCCTATAGTCAGAGATGAGATATTGTCGCCTTTAGCCAGAGATGAGATATTGTCGCCTGTAGCCAGAGATGAGTTATTGTCGCCTTTAGGCAGAGATGAGATATTGTCGCCTTTAGCCAGACATGAGATATTGTCGCCTTTAGGCAGAGATGAGATATTGTTTCCATTAGCCAGAGATGAGGTGTTGTCGCCTTTAGCCAGAGATGAGATATTGTCGCCTTTAGCCAGAATTAAGATATTGTCGCCTATTGCCAGAGATGAGATATTGTCGCCTTTAGCCAGAGATGAGTTTTTGTCGCCTTTAAGCTGAAATGAGGTATTGTCGCCTTTAGTCAGAAATGAGATATTGTCGCCTTGAGCCAGAGATGATGTATTGTTGCCTTTAGCCAAAGATGAGATATTGTCGCCTATAGGCTGAGATGAGTTATTGTCGCCTTTAGCCAGAGATGAGATATTTTCGCCTTTAGCTAGAGATGAGATATTGTCGCCTTTATCCAGAGATGAGATATTGTCGCCTTTAGCCAGAGGTGAGATATTGTCGCCTTTAGGCAGAGATGAGATATTGTCGCCTTTAGCCAGAGATGAGATATTGCCGCCTTTAGACAGAGATATTGCCTCATTTCACCTGATATGAGATATTGTCGCCTTTAGCCAGAGATGAGATATTGCCTCATTTCGCCTGAGATGAGATATTGTCGCCTTTAGCCAGAGATATTGTCGCCTTTAGGCAGAGATGAGATATAGTCGCCATTAGCCAGAGATGAGATATTGTCGCCTTTAGCAGTGATATTGTCTCCATTAGCCAAAGATATTGTCGCCATTAGCCAGAGATATTGTCGCCTTTAGGCAGAGATGAGATATTGTCGCCTTTAGCCAGAGATGAGATATTGTCGCCTTTAGTTAGAGATGAGATATTGTCGCATTTAACCTGAGATGAGATATTGCCGCCTTTAGCCAGAGATGAGATATTGTCGCCTTTAGCCAGAGATGAGATACGGTTGCCTTTAGCCAGAGATGAGATATTGTCGCCTATACCCAGAGATGAGGTATTGTCGCCTTTAGGCAGAGATGAGATACTGCCTCATTTCGCTGAGATGAGATATTGTCGCCTTTAGGCAGAGATGAGATATTGTCGCCTTTAGCCAGAGATGAGATATTGTCGCTTTTAGCCAGAGATGAGATATTGTCGCCTTTAAACTGAAAGGAGATATTGTCGCCTTTAGCCAGAAATGAGATATTGTCGACTTTAGCCAGAGATGAGGTATTGTTGCCTTTAAGCAGAGATATTGTCGACTTTAGCCAGAGATATTGCCTCATTTCACCTGATATGAGATATTTTCGCCTTTAGGCAGAGATGAGATATTGTCGCCTTTAGCCAGAGATGAGATATTGTCCCCTTTATCCAGAGATGAGATATTGTCCCCTTTATCCAGAGATGAGATATTGTCGCGTTTAGCCAGAGATGAGATATTGTCGCCTTTAGCCAGAGATGAGATATTTTCGCCTTTAGCCAGAGATGAGATATTGTCGCCTTTAGCCAGAGATGAGATATTGTCGCCTTTAGCCAGAGATGAGATATTGTTGCATTTAGCCAGAGATATTGTCGCCTTTAGCCAGAGATATTGTCGCCTTTAGCCAGAGATGAGATATTGTCGCCTTTAGTCAGTAATGAGGTATTTTTGCATTTAGCCAGAGATGAGATATTGTCGCCTTTAGCCAGAGATGAGATATTGTCGCCTTTAGCAAGGGATTAGATACGGTTGCCTTTAGCCAGAGATGAGATATTGTCCCCTTTATCCAGAGATGAGATATTGTCCCCTTTATCCAGAGATGAGATATTGTCGCGTTTAGCCAGAGATGAGATATTGTCGCCTTTAGCCCTAGATGAGATATTTTCGCCTTTAGCCAGAGATGAGATATTGTCGCCTTTAGCCAGAGATGAGATATTGTCGCCTTTAGCCAGAGATGAGATATTGTTGCATTTAGCCAGAGATATTGTCGCCTTTAGCCAGGGATATTTTCGCCTTTAGCCAGAGATGAGATATTGTCGACTTTAGCCAGTAATGAGGTATTTTTGCATTTAGCCAGAGATGAGATATTGTCGCCTTTAGCTAGAGATGAGATATTGTCGCCTTTAGGAAGAGATGAGATCTTGTCGCCTATAGCCAGAGATGAGATATTGACGCGTTTAGCCAGAGATGAGGTATTGTCGCCTTAAGGCAGAGATGAGATATTGTCGCTTTTAGCCAGAGATGAGATATTGTCGCCTTTAGGCAGAGATGAGATATTGTTTCCGTTAGCCAGAGATGAGCTATTGTCGCCGTTAGCCAGAGATGAGATATTGTCGCCTTTAGCCAGAGTTGAGATATTGTCGCCTATAGCCAGAGATGTGATATTGTCGCCTTTAGCCAGAGATGAGATTTTGTCGCCTTTAAGCTGAAATGGGGTATTGTCGCCTTTAGCCAGAAATGAGATATTGTCGCATTTAGCCAGAGATGAGGTATTGTTGCCTTTAGCCAAAGATGAGATATTGTCGCGTTTAGGCAGAGATGAGTTATTGTCGCCTTTAGCCAAAGATGAGATATTGTTGCCTTTAGCCAGAGATGAGATATTGTCGCATTTAGCCAGAGGTGAGATATTGCCGCCTTTAGGTAGGGATAAGATATTGTCGCCTTTAGCCAGAGATGAGATATTGTTGCATTTAGCCAGAATATTGCCGTCTTTAGCCAGAGATATTGCCGCCTTTAGCAAGAGATGAGATATTGTCGCCTTTAGCCAGAGATGAGATATTGTCGCCTTTAGGCAGAGATGAGATATTGTTTCCGTTAGCCAGAGATGACTTATTGTCGCCTTTAGCCAGAGATGAGATATTGTCGCCTTTAGCCAGAGAATAGATTTTGTCGCCTTTAAGCTGAAATGAGGTATTGTCACCTTTAGCCAGAAATGAGATATTGTCGCCTTTAGCCAGAGATGAGGTATTGTTGCCTTTAGCCAAAGATGACATATTGTCGCCTTTAGGCAGAGATGAGTTATTGTCGCCTTTAGCCAGAGATGAGATATTGTCGCCTTTAGCCAGAGATGAGATATTGTCGCCTTTAGGTAGGGATAAGATATTGTCGCATTTAGCCAGAGATGAGATATTGTAGCCTTTAGCAAGGGATATTTTCACCTTTAGCCAGAGATAGTGTCGCCTTTAGGAAGAGATGAGATATTGTCGCCTGTAGCCAGAGATGAGATATTGTCGCCTTTAGCCAGAGATGAGATATTGCCTCATTTCTCCTGAGATGAGATATTGTCGCCTTTAGCCAGAGGTGAGATATTGCCGCCTTTAGCCAGAGATGAGATATTGCCTCATTTCGCCTGAGATGAGATATTGTCGCCTTTAGCCAGAGATGAGATATTGTCGCCTTTAGCAAGAGATATTGTCACCTTTAGCCAGAGATAGTGTCGCCTTTAGGAAGAGATGAGATATTGTCGCGTTTAGCCAGAGATGAGATATTGTCGCCTTTAGCCAGAGATATTGTCACCTTTAGCCAGAGATAGTGTCGCCTTTAGGCAGAGATGAGATATTGTCGCCTATAGGCAGTCATGAGATATTGTCGCCTTTGGCCAGATATGAGATATTGTCGCCTTTAGCAAGAGATGAGATATTGTCGCATTTAGCCAGAGATGAGATATTGTCGCCTTTAGCCAGAGATGAGATATTGTCACCTTTAGTAAGAAATGTGCTATTATCGCCTTTAGCCAGAGATGAGATATTGTCGCCTTTAGCCAGAGATGAGATATTGTCGCCTTTAGGCAGAGATGAGATCTTATCGCCTTTAGGCAGAGATGAGATATTGTCGCCTTTAGCCAGAGATGAGATATTGTCGCCTTTAGCCAGAGATGAGATATTGTCGCCTTTAGCCAGAGATGAGATATTATCACCTTTAGCAAGAGATGTGCTATTATCGCCTTTAGCCAGTGATGAGATATTGTCGCCTTTAGCCAGAGATGAGATATTGTCGCCTTTAGGCAGACAGGAGATCTTATCGCCTTTAGGCAGAGATGAGATATTGTCGCCTATAGTCAGAGATGAGATATTGTCGCCTTTAGCCAGAGATGAGATATTGTCGCCTTTAGCCAGAGATGAGGTATTGTCGCCTTTAGGCAGAGATGAGATATTGTCGCCTTTAGCCAGACATGAGATATTGTCGCCTTTAGGCAGAGATGAGATATTGTTTCCATTAGCCAGAGATGAGGTGTTGTCGCCTTTAGCCAGAGATGAGATATTGTCGCCTTTAGCCAGAGTTGAGATATTGTCGCCTATTGCCAGAGATGAGATATTGTCGCCTTTAGCCAGAGATGAGTTTCTGTCGCCTTTAAGCTGAAATGAGGTATTGTCACCTTTAGTCAGAAATGAGATATTGTCGCCTTGAGCCAGAGATGATGTATTGTTGCCTTTAGCCAAAGATGAGATATTGTCGCCTATAGGCTGAGATGAGTTATTGTCGCCTTTAGCCAGAGATGAGATATTGTCGCCTTTAGCTAGAGATGAGATACGGTTGCCTTTAGCCAGAGATGAGATATTGTCGCCTATACCCAGAGATGAGGTATTGTCGCCTTTAGGCAGAGATGAGATACTGCCTCATTTCGCCTGAGATGAGATATTGTCGCCTTTAGCCAGAAATGAGATATTGTCGACTTTAGCCAGAGATGAGGTATTGTTGCCTTTAAGCAGAGATATTGTCGACTTTAGCCAGAGATATTGCCTCATTTCACCTGATATGAGATATTTTCGCCTTTAGGCAGAGATGAGATATTGTCGCCTTTAGCCAGAGATGAGATATTGTCCCCTTTATCCAGAGATGAGATATTGTCCCCTTTATCCAGAGATGAGATATTGTCGCGTTTAGCCAGAGATGAGATATTGTCGCCTTTAGCCAGAGATGAGATATTTTCGCCTTTAGCCAGAGATGAGATATTGTCGTCTTTAGCCAGAGATGAGATATTGTCGCCTTTAGCCAGAGATGAGATATTGTTGCATTTAGCCAGAGATATTGTCGCCTTTAGCCAGAGATATTGTCGCCTTTAGCCAGAGATGAGATATTGTCGCCTTTAGCCAGTAATGAGGTATTTTTGCATTTAGCCAGAGATGAGATATTGTCGCCTTTAGCCAGAGATGAGATATTGTCGCCTTTAGGCAGAGATGAGATCTTGTCGCCTTTAGGCAGAGATGAGATATTGTCACCTATAGTCATAGATGAGATATTGTAGCCTATAGCCAGAGATGAGATATTGACGCGTTTAGCCAGAGATGAGATATTGTCGCCTTTAGCCCGAGATGAGATATTTTCGCCTTTAGCCAGAGATGAGATATTGTCGCCTTTAGCCAGAGATGAGATATTGTCGCCTTTAGCCAGAGATGAGATATTGTTGCATTTAGCCAGAGATATTGTCGCCTTTAGCCAGAGATATTGTCGCCTTTAGCCAGAGATGAGATATTGTCGCCTTTAGCCAGTAATGAGGTATTTTTGCATTTAGCCAGAGATGAGATATTGTCGCCTTTAGCTAGAGATGAGATATTGTCGCCTTTAGGAAGAGATGAGATCTTGTCGCCTATAGCCAGAGATGAGATATTGACGCGTTTAGCCAGAGATGAGGTATTGTCGCCTTAAGGCAGAGATGAGATATTGTCGCTTTTAGCCAGAGATGAGATATTGTCGCCTTTAGGCAGAGATGAGATATTGTTTCCGTTAGCCAGAGATGAGATATTGTCGCCTTTAGCCAGAGTTGAGATATTGTCGCCTATAGCCAGAGATGAGATATTGTCGCCTTTAGCCAGAGATGAGATTTTGTCGCCTTTAAGCTGAAATGGGGTATTGTCGCCTTTAGCCAGAAATGAGATATTGTCGCATTTAGCCAGAGATGAGGTATTGTTGCCTTTAGCCAAAGATGAGATATTGTCGCGTTTAGGCAGAGATGAGTTATTGTCGCCTTTAGCCAAAGATGAGATATTGTTGCCTTTAGCCAGAGATGAGATATTGTCGCATTTAGCCAGAGGTGAGATATTGCTGCCTTTAGGTAGGGATAAGATTTTGTCGCCTTTAGCCAGAGATGAGATATTGTTGCATTTAGCCAGAATATTGCCGTCTTTAGCCAGAGATATTGCCGCCTTTAGCAAGAGATGAGATATTGTCGCCTTTAGCCAGAGATGAGATATTGTCGCCTTTAGCCAGAGTTGAGATATTGTCGCCTATAGCCAGAGATGAGATATTGTCGCCTTTAGCCAGAGATGAGATTTTGTCGCCTTTAAGCTGAAATGGGGTATTGTCGCCTTTAGCCAGAAATGAGATATTGTCGCATTTAGCCAGAGATGAGGTATTGTTGCCTTTAGCCAAAGATGAGATATTGTCGCATTTAGGCAGAGATGAGATCTTATCGCCTTTAGGCAGAGATGAGATATTGTCGCCTTTAGCCAGAGATGAGATATTGTCGCCTTTAGCCAGAGATGAGATATTGTCGCCTTTAGCCAGAGATGAGATATTATCACCTTTAGCAAGAGATGTGCTATTATCGCCTTTAGCCAGAGATGAGATATTGTCGCCTTTAGCCAGAGATGGGATATTGTCGCCTTTAGGCAGACAGGAGATCTTATCGCCTTTAGGCAGAGATGAGATATTGTCGCCTAAAGTCAGAGATGAGATATTGTCGCCTTTAGCCAGAGATGAGATATTGTCGCCTTTAGCCAGAGATGAGATATTGTCGCATTTAGCCAGAGTTGAGATATTGTCGCCTATTGCCAGAGATGAGATATTGTCGCCTTTAGCCAGAGATGAGTTATTGTCGCCTTTAGGCAGAGATGAGATCTTATCGCCTTTAGGCAGAGATGAGATATTGTCGCCTATAGTCAGAGATGAGATATTGTCGCCTTTAGCCAGAGATGAGATATTGTCGCCTTTAGCCAGAGATGAGGTATTGTCGCCTTTAGGCAGAGATGAGATATTGTCGCCTTTAGCCAGACATGAGATATTGTCGCCTTTAGGCAGAGATGAGATATTGTTTCCATTAGCCAGAGATGAGGTGTTGTCGCCTTTAGCCAGAGATGAGATATTGTCGCCTTTAGCCAGAGTTGAGATATTGTCGCCTATTGCCAGAGATGAGATATTGTCGCCTTTAGCCAGAGATGAGTTTTTGTCGCCTTTAAGCTGAAATGAGGTATTGTCGCCTTTAGTCAGAAATGAGATATTGTCGCCTTGAGCCAGAGATGATGTATTGTTGCCTTTAGCCAAAGATGAGATATTGTCGCCTATAGGCTGAGATGAGTTATTGTCGCCTTTAGCCAGAGATGAGATATTGTCGCCTTTAGCCAGAGATGAGATACGGTTGCCTTTAGCCAGAGATGAGATATTGTCGCCTATACCCAGAGATGAGGTATTGTCGCCTTTAGGCAGAGATGAGATACTGCCTCATTTCGCCTGAGATGAGATATTGTCGCCTTTAGGCAGAGATGAGATATTGTCGCCTTTAGCCAGAGATGAGATATTGTCGCTTTTAGCCAGACATGAGATATTGTCGCCGTTAAACTGAAATGAGATATTGTCGCCTTTAGCCAGAAATGAGATATTGTCGACTTTAGCCAGAGATGAGGTATTGTTGCCTTTAAGCATAGATATTGTCGACTTTAGCCAGAGATATTGCCTCATTTCACCTGATATGAGATATTTTCGCCTTTAGGCAGAGATGAGATATTGTCGCCTTTAGCCAGAGATGAGATATTGTCCCCTTTATCCAGAGATGAGATATTGTCCCCTTTATCCAGAGATGAGATATTGTCGCCTTTAGCCAGAGATGAGATATTGTCGCCTTTAGCCAGAGATGAGATATTTTCGCCTTTAGCCAGAGATGAGATATTGTCGCCTTTAGCCAGAGATGAGATATTGTCGCCTTTAGCCAGAGATGAGATATTGTTGCATTTAGCCAGAGATATTGTCGCCTTTAGCCAGAGATATTGTCGCCTTTAGCCAGAGATGAGATATTGTCGCCTTTAGCCAGTAATGAGGTATTTTTGCATTTAGCCAGAGATGAGATATTGTCGCCTTTAGCCAGAGATGAGATATTGTCGCCTTTAGGCAGAGATGAGATCTTGTCGCCTTTAGGCAGAGATGAGATATTGTCGCCTATAGTCATAGATGAGATATTGTAGCCTATAGCCAGAGATGAGATATTGACGCGTTTAGCCAGAGATGAGATATTGTCGCCTTTAGCCCGAGATGAGATATTTTCGCCTTTAGCCAGAGATGAGAAATTGTCGCCTTTAGCCAGAGATGAGATATTGTCGCCTTTAGCCAGAGATGAGATATTGTTGCATTTAGCCAGAGATATTGTCGCCTTTAGCCAGAGATATTGTCGCCTTTAGCCAGAGATGAGATATTGTCGCCTTTAGCCAGTAATGAGGTATTTTTGCATTTAGCCAGAGATGAGATATTGTCGCCTTTAGCTAGAGATGAGATATTGTCGCCTTTAGGAAGAGATGAGATCTTGTCGCCTATAGCCAGAGATGAGATATTGACGCGTTTAGCCAGAGATGAGGTATTGTCTCCTTAAGGCAGAGATGAGATATTGTCGCTTTTAGCCAGAGATGAGATATTGTCGCCTTTAGGCAGAGATGAGATATTGTTTCCGTTAGCCAGAGATGAGCTATTGTCACTGTTAGCCAGAGATGAGATATTGTCGCCTTTAGCCAGAGTTGAGATATTGTCGCCTATAGCCAGAGATGAGATATTGTCGCCTTTAGCCAGAGATGAGATTTTGTCGCCTTTAAGCTGAAATGGGGTATTGTCGCCTTTAGCCAGAAATGAGATATTGTCGCATTTAGCCAGAGATGAGGTATTGTTGCCTTTAGCCAAAGATGAGATATTGTCGCGTTTAGGCAGAGATGAGTTATTGTCGCCTTTAGCCAAAGATGAGATATTGTTGCCTTTAGCCAGAGATGAGATATTGTCGCATTTAGCCAGAGGTGAGATATTGCCGCCTTTAGGTAGGGATAAGATATTGTCGCCTTTAGCCAGAGATGAGATATTGTTGCATTTAGCCAGAATATTGCCGTCTTTAGCCAGAGATATTGCCGCCTTTAGCAAGAGATGAGATATTGTCGCCTTTAGCCAGATATGAGATATTGTCGCCTTTAGGCAGAGATGAGATATTGTTTCCGTTAGCCAGAGATGACTTATTGTCGCCTTTAGCCAGAGATGAGATATTGTCGCCTTTAGCCAGAGAATAGATTTTGTCGCCTTTAAGCTGAAATGAGGTATTGTCACCTTTAGCCAGAAATGAGATATTGTCGCCTTTAGCCAGAGATGAGGTATTGTTGCCTTTAGCCAAAGATGACATATTGTCGCCTTTAGGCAGAGATGAGTTATTGTCGCCTTTAGCCAGAGATGAGATATTGTCGCATTTAGCCAGAGATGAGATATTGTCGCCTTTAGGTAGGGATAAGATATTGTCGCATTTAGCCAGAGATGAGATATTGTCGCCTTTAGCAAGAGATATTGTCACCTTTAGCCAGAGATAGTGTCGCCTTTAGGAAGAGATGAGATATTGTCGCCTGTAGCCAGAGATGAGATATTGTCGCCTTTAGCCAGAGATGAGATATTGCCTCATTTCTCCTGAGATGAGATATTGTCGCCTTTAGCCAGAGGTGAGATATTGCCGCCTTTAGCCAGAGATGAGATATTGCCTCATTTCGCCTGAGATGAGATATTGTCGCCTTTAGCCAGAGATGAGATATTGTCGCCTTTAGCAAGAGATATTGTCACCTTTAGCCAGAGATAGTGTCGCCTTTAGGAAGAGATGAGATATTGTCGCGTTTAGCCAGAGATGAGATATTGTCGCCTTTAGCCAGAGATATTGTCACCTTTAGTCAGAGATAGTGTCGCCTTTAGGCAGAGATGAGATATTGTCGCCTATAGGCAGTCATGAGATATTGTCGCCTTTGGCCAGATATGAGATATTGTCGCCTTTAGCAAGAGATGAGATATTGTCGCATTTAGCCAGAGATGAGATATTGTCGCCTTTAGCCAGAGATGAGATATTGTCACCTTTAGCAAGAAATGTGCTATTATCGCCTTTAGCCAGAGATGAGATATTGTCGCCTTTAGCCAGAGATGAGATATTGTCGCCTTTAGGCAGAGATGAGATCTTATCGCCTTTAGGCAGAGATGAGATATTGTCGCCTTTAGCCAGAGATGAGATATTGTCGCCTTTAGCCAGAGATGAGATATTGTCGCCTTTAGCCAGAGATGAGATATTATCACCTTTAGCAAGAGATGTGCTATTATCGCCTTTAGCCAGAGATGAGATATTGTCGCCTTTAGCCAGAGATGAGATATTGTCGCCTTTAGGCAGACAGGAGATCTTATCGCCTTTAGGCAGAGATGAGATATTGTCGCCTATAGTCAGAGATGAGATATTGTCGCCTTTAGCCAGAGTTGAGATATTGTCGCCTTTAGCCAGAGATGAGATATTGTCGCATTTAGCCAGAGTTGAGATATTGTCGCCTATTGCCAGAGATGAGATATTGTCGCCTTTAGCCAGAGATGAGATATTGTCGCCTTTAGGCAGAGATGAGATCTTATCGCCTTTAGGCAGAGATGAGATATTGTCGCCTATAGTCAGAGATGAGATATTCTCGCCTTTAGCCAGAGATGAGATATTGTCGCCTTTAGCCAGAGATGAGGTATTGTCGCCTTTAGGCAGAGATGAGATATTGTCGCCTTTAGCCAGACATGAGATATTGTCGCCTTTAGGCAGAGATGAGATATTGTCGCCTTTAGCCAGACATGAGATATTGTCGCCTTTAGGCAGAGATGAGATATTGTTTCCATTAGCCAGAGATGAGGTGTTGTCGCCTTTAGCCAGAGATGAGATATTGTCGCCTTTAGCCAGAGATGAGATATTGTCGCCTTTAGGCAGAGATGAGATATTGTCGCCTTTAGCCAGAGATGAGTTTTTGTCGCCTTTAAGCTGAAATGAGGTATTGTCGCCTTTAGTCAGAAATGAGATATTGTCGCCTTGAGCCAGAGATGATGTATTGTTGCCTTTAGCCAAAGATGAGATATTGTCGCCTATAGGCTGAGATGAGTTATTGTCGCCTTTAGCCAGAGATGAGATATTGTCTCCTTTAGCCAGAGATGAGATATTTTCGCCTTTAGCTAGAGATGAGATATTGTCGCCTTTATCCAGAGATGAGATATTGTCGCCTTTAGCCAGAGGTGAGATATTGTCGCCTTTAGGCAGAGATGAGATATTGTCGCCTTTAGCCAGAGATGAGATATTGCCGCCTTTAGCCAGAGATGAGATATTGCCTCATTTCACCTGATATGAGATATTGTCGCCTTTAGCCAGAGATGAGATATTGCCTCATTTCGCCTGAGATGAGATATTGTCGCCTTTAGCCAGAGATATTGTCGCCTTTAGGCAGAGATGAGATATAGTCGCCATTAGCCAGAGATGAGATATTGTCGCCTTTAGCAGTGATATTGTCTCCATTAGCCAAAGATATTGTCGCCATTAGCCAGAGATATTGTCGCCTTTAGGCAGAGATGAGATATTGTCGCCTTTAGCCAGAGATGAGATATTGTCGCCTTTAGTCAGAGATGAGATATTGTCGCATTTAACCTGAGATGAGATATTGCCGCCTTTAGCCAGAGATGATATATTGTCGCCTTTAGCCAGAGATGAGATATTGTCGCCTTTAGCCAGAGATGAGATATTGTCGCCTATACCCAGAGATGAGGTATTGTCGCCTTTAGGCAGAGATGAGATACTGCCTCATTTCGCCTGAGATGAGATATTGTCGCCTTTAGGCAGAGATGAGATATTGTCGCCTTTAGCCAGAGATGAGATATTGTCGCTTTTAGCCAGAGATGAGATATTGTCGCCTTTAAACTGAAATGAGATATTGTCGCCTTTAGCCAGAAATGAGATATTGTCGACTTTAGCCAGAGATGAGGTATTGTTGCCTTTAAGCAGAGATATTGTCGACTTTATCCAGAGATATTGCCTCATTTCACCTGATATGAGATATTTTCGCCTTTAGGCAGAGATGAGATATTGTCGCCTTTAGCCAGAGATGAGATATTGTCCCCTTTATCCAGAGATGAGATATTGTCCCCTTTATCCAGAGATGAGATATTGTCGCGTTTAGCCAGAGATGAGATATTGTCGCCTTTAGCCAGAGATGAGATATTTTCGCCTTTAGCCAGAGATGAGATATTGTCGCCTTTAGCCAGAGATGAGATATTGTCGCCTTTAGCCAGAGATGAGATATTGTTGCATTTAGCCAGAGATATTGTCGCCTTTAGCCAGAGATATTGTCGCCTTTAGCCAGAGATGAGATATTGTCGCCTTTAGCCAGTAATGAGGTATTTTTGCATTTAGCCAGAGATGAGATATTGTCGCCTTTAGCCAGAGATGAGATATTGTCGCCTTTAGGCAGAGATGAGATCTTGTCGCCTTTAGGCAGAGATGAGATATTGTCGCCTATAGTCATAGATGAGATATTGTAGCCTATAGCCAGAGATGAGATATTGACGCGTTTAGCCAGAGATGAGGTATTGTCGCCTTAAGGCAGAGATGAGATATTGTCGCTTTTAGCCAGAGATGAGATATTGTCGCCTTTAGGCAGAGATGAAATATTGTTTCCGTTAGCCAGAGATGAGCTATTGTCGCCGTTAGCCAGAGATGAGATATTGTCGCCTTTAGCCAGAGTTGAGATATTGTCGCCTATAGCCAGAGATGAGATATTGTCGCCTTTAGCCAGAGATGAGATTTTGTCGCCTTTAAGCTGAAATGGGGTATTGTCGCCTTTAGCCTGAAATGAGATATTGTCGCATTTAGCCAGAGATGAGGTATTGTTGCCTTTAGCCAAAGATGAGATATTGTCGCCTATAGGCAGTCATGAGATATTGTCGCCTTTGGCCAGATATGAGATATTGTCGCCTTTAGCAAGAGATGAGATATTGTCGCATTTAGCCAGAGATGAGATATTGTCGCCTTTAGCCAGAGATGAGATATTGTCTCCTTTAGCAAGAAATGTGCTATTATCGCCTTTAGCCAGAGATGAGATATTGTCGCCTTTAGCCAGAGATGAGATATTGTCGCCTTTAGGCAGAGATGAGATCTTATCGCCTTTAGGCAGAGATGAGATATTGTCGCCTTTAGCCAGAGATGAGATATTGTCGCCTTTAGCCAGAGATGAGATATTGTCGCCTTTAGCCAGAGATGAGATATTATCACCTTTAGCAAGAGATGTGCTATTATCGCCTTTAGCCAGAGATGAGATATTGTCGCCTTTAGCCAGAGATGAGATATTGTCGCCTTTAGGCAGACAGGAGATCTTATCGCCTTTAGGCAGAGATGAGATATTGTCGCCTATAGTCAGAGATGAGATATTGTCGCCTTTAGCCAGAGTTGAGATATTGTCGCCTTTAGCCAGAGATGAGATATTGTCGCATTTAGCCAGAGTTGAGATATTGTCGCCTATTGCCAGAGATGAGATATTGTCGCCTTTAGCCAGAGATGAGATATTGTCGCCTTTAGGCAGAGATGAGATCTTATCGCCTTTAGGCAGAGATGAGATATTGTCGCCTATAGTCAGAGATGAGATATTGTCGCCTTTAGCCAGAGATGAGATATTGTCGCCTTTAGCCAGAGATGAGGTATTGTCGCCTTTAGGCAGAGATGAGATATTGTCGCCTTTAGCCAGACATGAGATACTGTCGCCTTTAGGCAGAGATGAGATATTGTTTCCATTAGCCAGAGATGAGGTGTTGTCGCCTTTAGCCAGAGATGAGATATTGTCGCCTTTAGCCAGAGATGAGATTTTGTCGCCTTTAAGCTGAAATGGGGTATTGTCGCCTTTAGCCTGAAATGAGATATTGTCGCATTTAGCCAGAGATGAGGTATTGTTGCCTTTAGCCAAAGATGAGATATTGTCGCCTATAGGCAGTCATGAGATATTGTCGCCTTTGGCCAGATATGAGATATTGTCGCCTTTAGCAAGAGATGAGATATTGTCGCATTTAGCCAGAGATGAGATATTGTCGCCTTTAGCCAGAGATGAGATATTGTCTCCTTTAGCAAGAAATGTGCTATTATCGCCTTTAGCCAGAGATGAGATATTGTCGCCTTTAGCCAGAGATGAGATATTGTCGCCTTTAGGCAGAGATGAGATCTTATCGCCTTTAGGCAGAGATGAGATATTGTCGCCTTTAGCCAGAGATGAGATATTGTCGCCTTTAGCCAGAGATGAGATATTGTCGCCTTTAGCCAGAGATGAGATATTATCACCTTTAGCAAGAGATGTGCTATTATCGCCTTTAGCCAGAGATGAGATATTGTCGCCTTTAGCCAGAGATGAGATATTGTCGCCTTTAGGCAGACAGGAGATCTTATCGCCTTTAGGCAGAGATGAGATATTGTCGCCTATAGTCAGAGATGAGATATTGTCGCCTTTAGCCAGAGTTGAGATATTGTCGCCTTTAGCCAGAGATGAGATATTGTCGCATTTAGCCAGAGTTGAGATATTGTCGCCTATTGCCAGAGATGAGATATTGTCGCCTTTAGCCAGAGATGAGATATTGTCGCCTTTAGGCAGAGATGAGATCTTATCGCCTTTAGGCAGAGATGAGATATTGTCGCCTATAGTCAGAGATGAGATATTGTCGCCTTTAGCCAGAGATGAGATATTGTCGCCTTTAGCCAGAGATGAGGTATTGTCGCCTTTAGGCAGAGATGAGATATTGTCGCCTTTAGCCAGACATGAGATACTGTCGCCTTTAGGCAGAGATGAGATATTGTTTCCATTAGCCAGAGATGAGGTGTTGTCGCCTTTAGCCAGAGATGAGATATTGTCGCCTTTAGCCAGAGTTGAGATATTGTCGCCTATTGCCAGAGATGAGATATTGTCGCCTTTAGCCAGAGATGAGTTTTTGTCGCCTTTAAGCTGAAATGAGGTATTGTCGCCTTTAGTCAGAAATGAGATATTGTCGCCTTGAGCCAGAGATGATGTATTGTTGCCTTTAGCCAAAGATGAGATATTGTCGCCTATAGGCTGAGATGAGTTATTGTCGCCTTTAGGCAGAGATGAGATATAGTCGCCATTAGCCAGAGATGAGATATTGTCGCCTTTAGCAGTGATATTGTCTCCATTAGCCAAAGATATTGTCGCCATTAGCCAGAGATATTGTCGCCTTTAGGCAGAGATGAGATATTGTCGCCTTTAGCCAGAGATGAGATATTGTCGCCTTTTGTCAGAGATGAGATATTGTCGCATTTAACCTGAGATGAGATATTGCCGCCTTTAGCCAGAGATGATATATTGTCGCCTTTAGCCAGAGATGAGATATTGTCGCCTTTAGCCAGAGATGAGATATTGTCGCCTATACCCAGAGATGAGGTATTGTCGCCTTTAGGCAGAGATGAGATCTTATCGCCTTTAGGCAGAGATGAGATATTGTCGCCTATAGTCAGAGATGAGATATTGTCGCCTTTAGCCAGAGATGAGATATTGTCGCCTTTAGCCAGAGATGAGGTATTGTCGCCTTTAGGCAGAGATGAGATATTGTCGCCTTTAGCCAGACATGAGATACTGTCGCCTTTAGGCAGAGATGAGATATTGTTTCCATTAGCCAGAGATGAGGTGTTGTCGCCTTTAGCCAGAGATGAGATATTGTCGCCTTTAGCCAGAGTTGAGATATTGTCGCCTATTGCCAGAGATGAGATATTGTCGCCTTTAGCCAGAGATGAGTTTTTGTCGCCTTTAAGCTGAAATGAGGTATTGTCGCCTTTAGTCAGAAATGAGATATTGTCGCCTTGAGCTAGAGATGATGTATTGTTGCCTTTAGCCAAAGATGAGATATTGTCGCCTATAGGCTGAGATGAGTTATTGTCGCCTTTAGGCAGAGATGAGATATAGTCGCCATTAGCCAGAGATGAGATATTGTCGCCTTTAGCAGTGATATTGTCTCCATTAGCCAAAGATATTGTCGCCATTAGCCAGAGATATTGTCGCCTTTAGGCAGAGATGAGATATTGTCGCCTTTAGCCAGAGATGAGATATTGTCGCCTTTAGTCAGAGATGAGATATTGTCGCATTTAACCTGAGAT
This sequence comes from Coturnix japonica, assembly GCF_054131305.1. Classification (NCBI taxonomy): domain Eukaryota; kingdom Metazoa; phylum Chordata; class Aves; order Galliformes; family Phasianidae; genus Coturnix; species Coturnix japonica. The sequence goes on from NC_140672.1 coordinate 27,063,634, forward strand.
GAGATATTGCCGCCTTTAGCCAGAGATGATATATTGTCGCCTTTAGCCAGAGATGAGATATTGTCGCCTTTAGCCAGAGATGAGATATTGTCGCCTATACCCAGAGATGAGGTATTGTCGCCTTTAGGCAGAGATGAGATACTGCCTCATTTCGCCTGAGATGAGATATTGTCGCCTTTAGGCAGAGATGAGATATTGTCGCCTTTAGCCAGAGATGAGATATTGTCGCTTTTAGCCAGAGATGAGATATTGTCGCCTTTAAACTGAAATGAGATATTGTCGCCTTTAGCCAGAAATGAGATATTGTCGACTTTAGCCAGAGATGAGGTATTGTTGCCTTTAAGCAGAGATATTGTCGACTTTATCCAGAGATATTGCCTCATTTCACCTGATATGAGATATTTTCGCCTTTAGGCAGAGATGAGATATTGTCGCCTTTAGCCAGAGATGAGATATTGTCCCCTTTATCCAGAGATGAGATATTGTCCCCTTTATCCAGAGATGAGATATTGTCGCGTTTAGCCAGAGATGAGATATTGTCGCCTTTAGCCAGAGATGAGATATTTTCGCCTTTAGCCAGAGATGAGATATTGTCGCCTTTAGCCAGAGATGAGATATTGTCGCCTTTAGCCAGAGATGAGATATTGTTGCATTTAGCCAGAGATATTGTCGCCTTTAGCCAGAGATATTGTCGCCTTTAGCCAGAGATGAGATATTGTCGCCTTTAGCCAGTAATGAGGTATTTTTGCATTTAGCCAGAGATGAGATATTGTCGCCTTTAGCCAGAGATGAGATATTGTCGCCTTTAGGCAGAGATGAGATCTTGTCGCCTTTAGGCAGAGATGAGATATTGTCGCCTATAGTCATAGATGAGATATTGTAGCCTATAGCCAGAGATGAGATATTGACGCGTTTAGCCAGAGATGAGGTATTGTCGCCTTAAGGCAGAGATGAGATATTGTCGCTTTTAGCCAGAGATGAGATATTGTCGCCTTTAGGCAGAGATGAAATATTGTTTCCGTTAGCCAGAGATGAGCTATTGTCGCCGTTAGCCAGAGATGAGATATTGTCGCCTTTAGCCAGAGTTGAGATATAGTCGCCTATAGCCAGAGATGAGATATTGTCGCCTTTAGCCAGAGATGAGATTTTGTCGCCTTTAAGCTGAAATGGGGTATTGTCGCCTTTAGCCTGAAATGAGATATTGTCGCATTTAGCCAGAGATGAGGTATTGTTGCCTTTAGCCAAAGATGAGATATTGTCGCCTATAGGCAGTCATGAGATATTGTCGCCTTTGGCCAGATATGAGATATTGTCGCCTTTAGCCAGAGATGAGATATTGTCGCATTTAGCCAGAGATGAGATATTGTCGCCTTTAGCCAGAGATGAGATATTGTCACCTTTAGCAAGAAATGTGCTATTATCGCCTTTAGCCAGAGATGAGATATTGTCGCCTTTAGCCAGAGATGAGATATTGTCGCCTTTAGGCAGAGATGAGATCTTATCGCCTTTAGGCAGAGATGAGATATTGTCGCCTTTAGCCAGAGATGAGATATTGTCGCCTTTAGCCAGAGATGAGATATTGTCGCCTTTAGCCAGAGATGAGATATTATCACCTTTAGCAAGAGATGTGCTATTATCGCCTTTAGCCAGAGATGAGATATTGTCGCCTTTAGCCAGAGATGAGATATTGTCGCCTTTAGGCAGACAGGAGATCTTATCGCCTTTAGGCAGAGATGAGATATTGTCGCCTATAGTCAGAGATGAGATATTGTCGCCTTTAGCCAGAGTTGAGATATTGTCGCCTTTAGCCAGAGATGAGATATTGTCGCATTTAGCCAGAGTTGAGATATTGTCGCCTATTGCCAGAGATGAGATATTGTCGCCTTTAGCCAGAGATGAGATATTGTCGCCTTTAGGCAGAGATGAGATCTTATCGCCTTTAGGCAGAGATGAGATATTGTCGCCTATAGTCAGAGATGAGATATTGTCGCCTTTAGCCAGAGATGAGATATTGTCGCCTTTAGCCAGAGATGAGGTATTGTCGCCTTTAGGCAGAGATGAGATATTGTCGCCTTTAGCCAGACATGAGATACTGTCGCCTTTAGGCAGAGATGAGATATTGTTTCCATTAGCCAGAGATGAGGTGTTGTCGCCTTTAGCCAGAGATGAGATATTGTCGCCTTTAGCCAGAGTTGAGATATTGTCGCCTATTGCCAGAGATGAGATATTGTCGCCTTTAGCCAGAGATGAGTTTTTGTCGCCTTTAAGCTGAAATGAGGTATTGTCGCCTTTAGTCAGAAATGAGATATTGTCGCCTTGAGCCAGAGATGATGTATTGTTGCCTTTAGCCAAAGATGAGATATTGTCGCCTATAGGCTGAGATGAGTTATTGTCGCCTTTAGCCAGAGATGAGATATTGTCTCCTTTAGCCAGAGATGAGATATTTTCGCCTTTAGCTAGAGATGAGATATTGTCGCCTTTATCCAGAGATGAGATATTGTCGCCTTTAGCCAGAGGTGAGATATTGTCGCCTTTAGGCAGAGATGAGATATTGTCGCCTTTAGCCAGAGATGAGATATTGCCGCCTTTAGCCAGAGATGAGATATTGCCTCATTTCACCTGATATGAGATATTGTCGCCTTTAGCCAGAGATGAGATATTTCCTCATTTCGCCTGAGATGAGATATTGTCGCCTTTAGCCAGAGATATTGTCGCCTTTAGGCAGAGATGAGATATAGTCGCCATTAGCCAGAGATGAGATATTGTCGCCTTTAGCAGTGATATTGTCTCCATTAGCCAAAGATATTGTCGCCATTAGCCAGAGATATTGTCGCGTTTAGGCAGAGATGAGATATTGTAGCCTTTAGCCAGAGATGAGATATTGTCGCCTTTAGTCAGAGATGAGATATTGTCGCATTTAACCTGAGATGAGATATTGCCGCCTTTAGCCAGAGATGAGATATTGTCGCCTTTAGCCAGAGATGAGATACGGTTGCCTTTAGCCAGAGATGAGATATTGTCGCCTATACCCAGAGATGAGGTATTGTCGCCTTTAGGCAGAGATGAGATACTGCCTCATTTCGCCTGAGATGAGATATTGTCGCCTTTAGGCAGAGATGAGATATTGTCGCCTTTAGCCAGAGATGAGATATTGTCGCTTTTAGCCAGAGATGAGATATTGTCGCCTTTAAACTGAAATGAGATATTGTCGCCTTTAGCCAGAAATGAGATATTGTCGACTTTAGCCAGAGATGAGGTATTGTTGCCTTTAAGCAGAGATATTGTCGACTTTATCCAGAGATATTGCCTCATTTCACCTGATATGAGATATTTTCGCCTTTAGGCAGAGATGAGATATTGTCGCCTTTAGCCAGAGATGAGATATTGTCCCCTTTATCCAGAGATGAGATATTGTCCCCTTTATCCAGAGATGAGATATTGTCGCGTTTAGCCAGAGATGAGATATTGTCGCCTTTAGCCAGAGATGAGATATTTTCGCCTTTAGCCAGAGATGAGATATTGTCGCCTTTAGCCAGAGATGAGATATTGTCGCCTTTAGCCAGAGATGAGATATTGTTGCATTTAGCCAGAGATATTGTCGCCTTTAGCCAGAGATATTGTCGCCTTTAGCCAGAGATGAGATATTGTCGCCTTTAGCCAGTAATGAGGTATTTTTGCATTTAGCCAGAGATGAGATATTGTCGCCTTTAGCCAGAGATGAGATATTGTCGCCTTTAGGCAGAGATGAGATCTTGTCGCCTTTAGGCAGAGATGAGATATTGTCGCCTATAGTCATAGATGAGATATTGTAGCCTATAGCCAGAGATGAGATATTGACGCGTTTAGCCAGAGATGAGGTATTGTCGCCTTAAGGCAGAGATGAGATATTGTCGCTTTTAGCCAGAGATGAGATATTGTCGCCTTTAGGCAGAGATGAAATATTGTTTCCGTTAGCCAGAGATGAGCTATTGTCGCCGTTAGCCAGAGATGAGATATTGTCGCCTTTAGCCAGAGTTGAGATATTGTCGCCTATAGCCAGAGATGAGATATTGTCGCCTTTAGCCAGAGATGAGATTTTGTCGCCTTTAAGCTGAAATGGGGTATTGTCGCCTTTAGCCTGAAATGAGATATTGTCGCATTTAGCCAGAGATGAGGTATTGTTGCCTTTAGCCAAAGATGAGATATTGTCGCCTTTAGGCAGAGATGAGTTATTGTCGCCTTTAGCCAAAGATGAGATATTGTTGCCTTTAGCCAGAGATGCGATATTGTCGCCTTTAGCCAGAGAGGAGATATTGTCGCTTTTAGGTAGGGATAAGATATTGTCGCCTTTAGCCAGAGATGAGATATTGTAGCATTTAGCCAGAGATATTGCCGCCTTTAGCCAGAGATATTGCCGCCTTTAGCAAGAGATGAGATATTGTCGCCTTTACCCAGAGATGAGATATTGTCGCCTTTAGGCAGAGATGAGATATTGTTTCCGTTAGCCAGAGATGAGGTATTGTCGGCTTTAGCCAGAGATGAGATATTGTCGCCTTTAGCCAGAGATGAGATTTTGTCGCCTTTAAGCTGAAATGAGGTATTGTCGCCTTTAGCCAGAAATGAGATATTGTCGCCTTTAGCCATAGATGAGATATTGTCACCTTTAGCAAGAAATGTGCTATTATCGCCTTTAGCCAGAGATGAGATATTGTCGCCTTTAGCCAGAGATGAGATATTGTCGCCTTTAGGCAGAGATGAGATCTTATCGCCTTTAGGCAGAGATGAGATATTGTCGCCTTTAGCCAGAGATGAGATATTGTCACCTTTAGCCAGAGATGAGATATTGTCGCCTTTAGCCAGAGATGAGATATTATCACCTTTAGCAAGAGATGTGCTATTATCGCCTTTAGCCAGAGATGAGATATTGTCGCCTTTAGCCAGAGATGAGATATTGTCGCCTTTAGGCAGACAGGAGATCTTATCGCCTTTAGCCAGAGATGAGATATTGTCGCATTTAGCCAGAGTTGAGATATTGTCGCCTATTGCCAGAGATGAGATATTGTCGCCTTTAGCCAGAGATGAGATATTGTCGCCTTTAGGCAGAGATGAGATCTTATCGCCTTTAGGCAGAGATGAGATATTGTCGCCTATAGTCAGAGATGAGATATTGTCGCCTTTAGCCAGAGATGAGATATTGTCGCCTTTAGCCAGAGATGAGGTATTGTCGCCTTTAGGCAGAGATGAGATATTGTCGCCTTTAGCCAGACATGAGATACTGTCGCCTTTATGCAGAGATGAGATATTGTTTCCATTAGCCAGAGATGAGGTGTTGTCGCCTTTAGCCAGAGATGAGATATTGTCGCCTTTAGCCAGAGTTGAGATATTGTCGCCTATTGCCAGAGATGAGATATTGTCGCCTTTAGCCAGAGATGAGTTTTTGTCGCCTTTAAGCTGAAATGAGGTATTGTCGCCTTTAGTCAGAAATGAGATATTGTCGCCTTGAGCCAGAGATGATGTATTGTTGCCTTTAGCCAAAGATGAGATATTGTCGCCTATAGGCTGAGATGAGTTATTGTCGCCTTTAGCCAGAGATGAGATATTGTCTCCTTTAGCCAGAGATGAGATATTTTCGCCTTTAGCTAGAGATGAGATATTGTCGCCTTTATCCAGAGATGAGATATTGTCGCCTTTAGCCAGAGGTGAGATATTGTCGCCTTTAGGCAGAGATGAGATATTGTCGCCTTTAGCCAGAGATGAGATATTGCCGCCTTTAGCCAGAGATGAGATATTGCCTCATTTCACCTGATATGAGATATTGTCGCCTTTAGCCAGAGATGAGATATTGCCTCATTTCGCCTGAGATGAGATATTGTCGCCTTTAGCCAGAGATATTGTCGCCTTTAGGCAGAGATGAGATATAGTCGCCATTAGCCAGAGATGAGATATTGTCGCCTTTAGCAGTGATATTGTCTCCATTAGCCAAAGATATTGTCGCCATTAGCCAGAGATATTGTCGCGTTTAGGCAGAGATGAGATATTGTCGCCTTTAGCCAGAGATGAGATATTGTCGCCTTTAGTCAGAGATGAGATATTGTCGCATTTAACCTGAGATGAGATATTGCCGCCTTTAGCCAGAGATGAGATATTGTCGCCTTTAGCCAGAGATGAGATACGGTTGCCTTTAGCCAGAGATGAGATATTGTCGCCTATACCCAGAGATGAGGTATTGTCGCCTTTAGGCAGAGATGAGATACTGCCTCATTTCGCCTGAGATGAGATATTGTCGCCTTTAGGCAGAGATGAGATATTGTCGCCTTTAGCCAGAGATGAGATATTGTCGCTTTTAGCCAGAGATGAGATATTGTCGCCTTTAAACTGAAATGAGATATTGTCGCCTTTAGCCAGAAATGAGATATTGTCGACTTTAGCCAGAGATGAGGTATTGTTGCCTTTAAGCAGAGATATTGTCGACTTTATCCAGAGATATTGCCTCATTTCACCTGATATGAGATATTTTCGCCTTTAGGCAGAGATGAGATATTGTCGCCTTTAGCCAGAGATGAGATATTGTCCCCTTTATCCAGAGATGAGATATTGTCCCCTTTATCCAGAGATGAGATATTGTCGCGTTTAGCCAGAGATGAGATATTGTCGCCTTTAGCCAGAGATGAGATATTTTCGCCTTTAGCCAGAGATGAGATATTGTCGCCTTTAGCCAGAGATGAGATATTGTCGCCTTTAGCCAGAGATGAGATATTGTTGCATTTAGCCAGAGATATTGTCGCCTTTAGCCAGAGATATTGTCGCCTTTAACCAGAGATGAGATATTGTCGCCTTTAGCCAGTAATGAGGTATTTTTGCATTTAGCCAGAGATGAGATATTGTCGCCTTTAGCCAGAGATGAGATATTGTCGCCTTTAGGCAGAGATGAGATCTTGTCGCCTTTAGGCAGAGATGAGATATTGTCGCCTATAGTCATAGATGAGATATTGTAGCCTATAGCCAGAGATGAGATATTGACGCGTTTAGCCAGAGATGAGGTATTGTTGCCTTAAGGCAGAGATGAGATATTGTCGCTTTTAGCCAGAGATGAGATATTGTCGCCTTTAGGCAGAGATGAAATATTGTTTCCGTTAGCCAGAGATGAGCTATTGTCGCCGTTAGCCAGAGATGAGATATTGTCGCCTTTAGCCAGAGTTGAGATATTGTCGCCTATAGCCAGAGATGAGATATTGTCGCCTTTAGCCAGAGATGAGATTTTGTCGCCTTTAAGCTGAAATGGGGTATTGTCGCCTTTAGCCTGAAATGAGATATTGTCGCATTTAGCCAGAGATGAGGTATTGTTGCCTTTAGCCAAAGATGAGATATTGTCGCCTTTAGGCAGAGATGAGTTATTGTCGCCTTTAGCCAAAGATGAGATATTGTTGCCTTTAGCCAGAGATGCGATATTGTCGCCTTTAGCCAGAGATGAGATATTGTCGCTTTTAGGTAGGGATAAGATATTGTCGCCTTTAGCCAGAGATGAGATATTGTTGCATTTAGCCAGAGATATTGCCGCCTTTAGCCAGAGATATTGCCGCCTTTAGCAAGAGATGAGATATTGTCGCCTTTAGCCAGAGATGAGATATTGTCGCCTTTAGGCAGAGATGAGATATTGTTTCCGTTAGCCAGAGATGAGGTATTGTCGCCTTTAGCCAGAGATGAGATATTGTCGCCTTTAGCCAGAGATGAGATTTTGTCGCCTTTAAGCTGAAATGACGTATTGTCGCCTTTAGCCAGAAATGAGATATTGTCGCCTTTAGCCAGAGATGAGGTATTGTTGCCTTTAGCCAAAGATGAGATATTGTCGCATTTAGCCAGAGATGAGATATTGTTGCCTTTAGCCAGAGATATTGTCTTTTTGAGCCAGAGATTTTGCCTCATTTAGCCAGAGATTAGGTATTGTCGCCTTTAACCAGAGATGAGATATTGTCGCCTTTAGCCAGAGATGAGATATTGTTGCCTTTAGCCAGAGATGAGATATTGTCACCTTTAGCCAGGGATGAGATATTTTCTCCTTTAGCCAGAGATGAGATATTTTCGCCTTTAGCTAGAGATGAGATATTGTCGCCTTTATCCAGAGATGAGATATTGTCGCCTTTAGCCAGAGGTGAGATATTGTCGCCTTTAGGCAGAGATGAGATATTGTCGCCTTTAGCCAGAGATGAGATATTGCCGCCTTTAGCCAGAGATATTGCCTCATTTCACCTGATATGAGATATTGTCGCCTTTAGCCAGAGATGAGATATTGCCTCATTTCGCCTGAGATGAGATATTGTCGCCTTTAGCCAGAGATATTGTCGCCTTTCGGCAGAGATGAGATATAGTCGCCATTAGCCAGAGATGAGATATTGTCGCCTTTAGCAGTGATATTGTCTCCATTAGCCAAAGATATTGTCGCCATTAGCCAGAGATATTGTCGCCTTTAGGCAGAGATGAGATATTGTCGCCTTTAGCCAGAGATGAGATATTGTCGCCTTTAGTCAGAGATGAGATATTGTCGCATTTAACCTGAGATGAGATATTGCCGCCTTTAGCCAGAGATGAGATATTGTCGCCTTTAGCCAGAGATGAGATACGGTTGCCTTTAGCCAGAGATGAGATATTGTCGCCTATACCCAGAGATGAGGTATTGTCGCCTTTAGGCAGAGATGAGATATTGTCGCCTTTAGCCAGAGATGAGATATTGTCGCTTTTAGCCAGAGATGAGATATTGCCGCCTTTAAACTGAAATGAGATATTGTCGCCTTTAGCCAGAAATGAGATATTGTCGACTTTAGCCAGAGATGAGGTATTGTTGCCTTTAAGCAGAGATATTGTCGACTTTAGCCAGAGATGAGATATTGTTGCATTTAGCCAGAGATATTGTCGCCTTTAGCCAGAGATATTGTCGCCTTTAGCCAGAGATGAGATATTGTCGCCTTTAGCCAGTAATGAGCTATTTTTGCATTTAGCCAGAGATGAGATATTGTCGCCTTTAGCCAGAGATGAGATATTGTCGCCTTTAGGCAGAGATGAGATATTGTCGCCTATTGTCATAGATGAGATATTGTAGCCTATAGCCAGAGATGAGATATTGACGCGTTTAGCCAGAGATGAGGTATTGTCGCCTTAAGGCAGAGATGAGATATTGTCGCTTTTAGCCAGAGATGAGATATTGTCGCCTTTAGGCAGAGATGAGATATTGTTTCCGTTAGCCAGAGATGAGCTATTGTCGCCGTTAGCCAGAGATGAGATATTGTCGCCTTTAGCCAGAGTTGAGATATTGTCGCCTATAGCCAGAGATGAGATATTGTCGCCTTTAGCCAGAGATGAGATATTGTCGCATTTAACCTGAGATGAGATATTGCCGCCTTTAGCCAGAGATGAGATATTGTCGCCTTTAGCCAGAGATGAGATACGGTTGCCTTTAGCCAGAGATGAGATATTGTCGCCTATACCCAGAGATGAGGTATTGTCGCCTTTAGGCAGAGATGAGATACTGCCTCATTTCGCCTGAGATGAGATATTGTCGCCTTTAGGCAGAGATGAGATATTGTCGCCTTTAGCCAGAGATGAGATATTGTCGCCTTTAGCCAGAGATGAGATATTGTCGCCTTTAAACTGAAATGAGATATTGTCGCCTTTAGCCAGAAATGAGATATTGTCGACTTTAGCCAGAGATGAGGTATTGTTGCCTTTAAGCAGAGATATTGTCGACTTTATCCAGAGATATTGCCTCATTTCACCTGATATGAGATATTTTCGCCTTTAGGCAGAGATGAGATATTGTCGCCTTTAGCCAGAGATGAGATATTGTCCCCTTTATCCAGAGATGAGATATTGTCGCGTTTAGCCAGAGATGAGATATTGTCGCCTTTAGCCAGAGATGAGATATTTTCGCCTTTAGCCAGAGATGAGATATTGTCGCCTTTAGCCAGAGATGAGATATTGTCGCCTTTAGCCAGAGATGAGATATTGTTGCATTTAGCCAGAGATATTGTCGCCTTTAGCCAGAGATATTGTCGCCTTTAGCCAGAGATGAGATATTGTCGCCTTTAGCCAGTATTGAGGTATTTTTGCATTTAGCCAGAGATGAGATATTGTCGCCTTTAGCCAGAGATGAGATATTGTCGCCTTTAGGCAGAGATGAGATCTTGTCGCCTTTAGGCAGAGATGAGATATTGTCGCCTATAGTCATAGATGAGATATTGTAGCCTATAGCCAGAGATGAGATATTGACGCGTTTAGCCAGAGATGAGGTATTGTCGCCTTAAGGCAGAGATGAGATATTGTCGCTTTTAGCCAGAGATGAGATATTGTCGCCTTTAGGCAGAGATGAGATATTGTTTCCGTTAGCCAGAGATGAGCTATTGTCGCCGTTAGCCAGAGATGAGATATTGTCGCCTTTAGCCAGAGTTGAGATATTGTCGCCTATAGCCAGAGATGAGATATTGTCGCCTTTAGCCAGAGATGAGGTATTGTCGCATTTAACCTGAGATGAGATATTGCCGCCTTTAGCCAGAGATGAGATATTGTCGCCTTTAGCCAGAGATGAGATACGGTTGCCTTTAGCCAGAGATGAGATATTGTCGCCTATACCCAGAGATGAGGTATTGTCGCCTTTAGGCAGAGATGAGATACTGCCTCATTTCGCCTGAGATGAGATATTGTCGCCTTTAGGCAGAGATGAGATATTGTCGCCTTTAGCCAGAGATGAGATATTGTCGCTTTTAGCCAGAGATGAGATATTGTCGCCTTTAAACTGAAATGAGATATTGTCGCCTTTAGCCAGAAATGAGATATTGTCGACTTTAGCCAGAGATGAGGTATTGTTGCCTTTAAGCAGAGATATTGTCGACTTTAGCCAGAGATATTGCCTCATTTCACCTGATATGAGATATTTTCGCCTTTAGGCAGAGATGAGATATTGTCGCCTTTAGCCAGAGATGAGATATTGTCCCCTTTATCCAGAGATGAGATATTGTCCCCTTTATCCAGAGATGAGATATTGTCGCGTTTAGCCAGAGATGAGATATTGTCGCCTTTAGCCAGAGATGAGATATTTTCGCCTTTAGCCAGAGATGAGATATTGTCGCCTTTAGCCAGAGATGAGAGATTGTCGCCTTTAGCCAGAGATGAGAGATTGTTGCATTTAGCCAGAGATATTGTCGCCTTTAGCCAGAGATATTGTCGCCTTTAGCCAGAGATGAGATATTGTCGCCTTTAGCCAGTAATGAGGTATTTTTGCATTTAGCCAGAGATGAGATATTGTCGCCTTTAGCCAGAGATGAGATATTGTCGCCTTTAGGCAGAGATGAGATCTTGTCGCCTTTAGGCAGAGATGAGATATTGTCGCCTATAGACATAGATGAGATATTGTAGCCTATAGCCAGAGATGAGATATTGACGCGTTTAGCCAGAGATGAGGTATTGTCGCCTTAAGGCAGAGATGAGATATTGTCGCTTTTAGCCAGAGATGAGATATTGTCGCCTTTAGGCAGAGATGAGATATTGAATCCGTTAGCCAGAGATGAGCTATTGTCGCCGTTAGCCAGAGATGAGATATTGTCGCCTTTAGCCAGAGTTGAGATATTGTCGCCTATAGCCAGAGATGAGATATTGTCGCCTTTAGCCAGAGATGAGATTTTGTCGCCTTTAAGCTGAAATGGGGTATTGTCGCCTTTAGCCAGAAATGAGATATTGTCGCATTTAGCCAGAGATGAGGTATTGTTGCCTTTAGCCAAAGATGAGATATTGTCGCCTTTAGGCAGAGATGAGTTATTGTCGCCTTTAGCCAAAGATGAGATATTGTTGCCTTTAGCCAGAGATGAGATATTGTCGCCTTTAGCAAGAGATGAGATATTGTCGCTTTTAGGTAGGGATAAGATATTGTCGCCTTTAGCCAGAGATGAGATATTGTTGCATTTAGCCTGAGATATTGCCGCCTTTAGCCAGAGATATTGCCGCCTTTAGCAAGAGATGAGATATTGTCGCCTTTAGTCAGAGATGAGATATTGTCGCATTTAACCTGAGATGAGATATTGCCGCCTTTAGCCAGAGATGAGATATTGTCGCCTTTAGCCAGAGATGAGATACGGTTGCCTTTAGCCAGAGATGAGATATTGTCGCCTATACCCAGAGATGAGGTATTGTCGCCTTTAGGCAGAGATGAGATACTGCCTCATTTCGCCTGAGATGAGATATTGTCGCCTTTAGGCAGAGATGAGATATTGTCGCCTTTAGCCAGAGATGAGATATTGTCGCTTTTAGCCAGAGATGAGATATTGTCGCCTTTAAACTGAAATGAGATATTGTCGCCTTTAGCCAGAAATGAGATATTGTCGACTTTAGCCAGAGATGAGGTATTGTTGCCTTTAAGCAGAGATATTGTCGACTTTAGCCAGAGATATTTCCTCATTTCACCTGATATGAGATATTTTCGCCTTTAGGCAGAGATGAGATATTGTCGCCTTTAGCCAGAGATGAGATATTGTCCCCTTTATCCAGAGATGAGATATTGTCCCCTTTATCCAGAGATGAGATATTGTCGCGTTTAGCCAGAGATGAGATATTGTCGCCTTTAGCCAGAGATGAGATATTTTCGCCTTTAGCCAGAGATGAGATATTGTCGCCTTTAGCCAGAGATGAGATATTGTCGCCTTTAGCCAGAGATGAGATATTGTTGCATTTAGCCAGAGATATTGTCGCCTTTAGCCAGAGATATTGTCGCCTTTAGCCAGAGATGAGATATTGTCGCCTTTAGCCAGTAATGAGGTATTTTTGCATTTAGCCAGAGATGAGATATTGTCGCCTTTAGCCAGAGATGAGATATTGTCGCCTTTAGCCAGTAATGAGGTATTTTTGCATTTAGCCAGAGATGAGATATTGTCGCCTTTAGCCAGAGATGAGATATTGTCGCCTTTAGGCAGAGATGAGATATTGTCGCCTATAGTCATAGATGAGATATTGTAGCCTATAGCCAGAGATGAGATATTGACGCATTTAGCCAGAGATGAGGTATTGTCGCCTTAAGGCAGAGATGAGATATTGTCGCTTTTAGCCAGAGATGAGATATTGTCGCCTTTAGGCAGAGATGAGATATTGTTTCCGTTAGCCAGAGATGAGCTATTGTCGCCGTTAGCCAGAGATGAGATATTGTCGCCTTTAGCCAGAGTTGAGATATTGTCGCCTATAGCCAGAGATGAGATATTGTCGCCTTTAGCCAGAGATGAGATTTTGTCGCCTTTAAGCTGAAATGGGGTATTGTCGCCTTTAGCCTGAAATGAGATATTGTCGCATTTAGCCAGAGATGAGGTATTGTTGCCTTTAGCCAAAGATGAGATATTGTCGCCTTTAGGCAGAGATGAGTTATTGTCGCCTTTAGCCAAAGATGAGATATTGTTGCCTTTAGCCAGAGATGCGATATTGTCGCCTTTAGCCAGAGATGAGATATTGTCGCTTTTAGGTAGGGATAAGATATTGTCGCCTTTAGCCAGAGATGAGATATTGTTGCATTTAGCCAGAGATATTGCCGCCTTTAGCCAGAGATATTGCCGCCTTTAGCAAGAGATGAGATATTGTCGCCTTTAGCCAGAGATGAGATATTGTCGCCTTTAGGCAGAGATGAGATATTGTTTCCGTTAGCCAGAGATGAGGTATTGTCGCCTTTAGCCAGAGATGAGATATTGTCGCCTTTAGCCAGAGATGAGATTTTGTCGCCTTTAAGCTGAAATGAGGTATTGTCGCCTTTAGCCAGAAATGAGATATTGTCGCCTTTAGCCAGAGATGAGGTATTGTTGCCTTTAGCCAAAGATGAGATATTGTCGCATTTAGCCAGAGATGAGATATTGTTGCCTTTAGCCAGAGATATTGTCTTTTTTAGCCAGAGATTTTGCCTCATTTTGGCAGAGATGAGGTATTGTCGCCTTTAACCAGAGATGAGATATTGTCGCCTTTAGCCAGAGATGAGATATTGTTGCCTTTAGCCAGAGATGAGATATTGTCACCTTTAGCCAGGGATGAGATATTGTCTCCTTTAGCCAGAGATGAGATATTTTCACCTTTAGCTAGAGATGAGATATTGTCGCCTTTATCCATAGATGAGTTATTGTCGCCTTTAGCCAGAGGTGAGATATTGTCGCCTTTAGGCAGAGATGAGATATTGTCGCCTTTAGCCAGAGATGAGATATTGCCGCCTTTAGCCAGAGATATTGCCTCATTTCACCTGATATGAGATATTGTCGCCTTTAGCCAGAGATGAGATATTGCCTCATTTCGCCTGAGATGAGATATTGTCGCCTTTAGCCAGAGATATTGTCGCCTTTCGGCAGAGATGAGATATAGTCGCCATTAGCCAGAGATGAGATATTGTCGCCTTTAGCAGTGATATTGTCTCCATTAGCCAAAGATATTGTCGCCATTAGCCAGAGATATCGTCGCCTTTAGGCAGAGATGAGATATTGTCGCCTTTAGCCAGAGATGAGATATTGTCGCCTTTAGTCAGAGATGAGATATTGTCGCATTTAACCTGAGATGAGATATTGCCGCCTTTAGCCAGAGATGAGATATTGTCGCCTTTAGCCAGAGATGAGATACGGTTGCCTTTAGCCAGAGATGAGATATTGTCGCCTATACCCAGAGATGAGGTATTGTCGCCTTTAGGCAGAGATGAGATACTGCCTCATTTCGCCTGAGATGAGATATTGTCGCCTTTAGGCAGAGATGAGATATTGTCGCCTTTAGCCAGAGATGAGATATTGTCGCTTTTAGCCAGAGATGAGATATTGTCCCCTTTAAACTGAAATGAGATATTGTCGCCTTTAGCCAGAAATGAGATATTGTCGACTTTAGCCAGAGATGAGGTATTGTTGCCTTTAAGCAGAGATATTGTCGACTTTAGCCAGAGATATTGCCTCATTTCACCTGATATATTTTCGCCTTTAGGCAGAGATGAGATATTGTCGCCTTTAGCCAGAGATGAGATATTGTCCCCTTTATCCAGAGATGAGATATTGTCCCCTTTATCCAGAGATGAGATATTGTCGCGTTTAGACAGAGATGAGATATTGTCGCCTTTAGCCAGAGATGAGATATTGTCGCCTTTAGTCAGAGATGAGATATTGTCGCATTTAACCTGAGATGAGATATTGCCGCCTTTAGCCAGAGATGAGATATTGTCGCCTTTAGCCAGAGATGAGATACGGTTGCCTTTAGCCAGAGATGAGATATTGTCGCCTATACCCAGAGATGAGGTATTGTCGCCTTTAGGCAGAGATGAGATACTGCCTCACTTCGCCTGAGATGAGATATTGTCGCCTTTAGGCAGAGATGAGATATTGTCGCCTTTAGCCAGAGATGAGATATTGTCGCTTTTAGCCAGAGATGAGATATTGTCCCCTTTAAACTGAAATGAGATATTGTCGCCTTTAGCCAGAAATGAGATATTGTCGACTTTAGCCAGAGATGAGGTATTGTTGCCTTTAAGCAGAGATATTGTCGACTTTAGCCAGAGATATTGCCTCATTTCACCTGATATATTTTCGCCTTTAGGCAGAGATGAGATATTGTCGCCTTTAGCCAGAGATGAGATATTGTCCCCTTTATCCAGAGATGAGATATTGTCCCCTTTATCCAGAGATGAGATATTGTCGCGTTTAGACAGAGATGAGATATTGTCGCCTTTAGCCAGAGATGAGATATTTTCGCCTTTAGCCAGAGATGAGATATTGTCGCCTTTAGCCAGAGATGCGATTTCGCCTTTAGCCAGAGATGAGATATTGTTGCATTTAGCCAGCGATATTGTCGCCTTTAGCCAGAGATATTGTCGCCTTTAGCCAGAGATGAGATATTGTCGCCTTTAGCCAGTAATGAGGTATTTTTGCATTTAGCCAGAGATGAGATATTGTCGCCTTTAGCCAGAGATGAGATATTGTCGCCTTTAGGCAGAGATGAGATCTTGTCGCCTTTAGGCAGAGATGAGATATTGTCGCCTATAGTCATAGATGAGATATTGTAGCCTATAGCCAGAGATGAGATATTGACGCGTTTAGCCAGAGATGAGGTATTGTCGCCTTAAGGCAGAGATGAGATATTGTCGCTTTTAGCCAGAGATGAGATATTGTCGCCTTTAGGCAGAGATGAGTTATTGTTTCCGTTATCCAGAGATGAGCTATTGTTGCCGTTAGCCAGAGATGAGATATTGTCGCCTTTAGCCAGAGTTGAGATATTGTCGCCTATAGCCAGAGATGAGATATTGTCGCCTTTAGCCAGAGATGAGATTTTGTCGCCTTTAAGCTGAAATGGGGTATTGTCGCCTTTAGCCAGAAATGAGATATTGTCACATTTAGCCAGAGATGAGGTATTGTTGCCTTTAGCCAAAGATGAGATATTGTCGCCTTTAGGCAGAGATGAGTTATTGTCGCCTTTAGCCAAAGATGAGATATTGTTGCCTTTAGCCAGAGATGAGATATTGTCGCCTTTAGCCAGAGATGAGATATTGTCGCCTTTAGCCAGAGATGAGATATTGTTGCATTTAGCCAGAGATGAGATATTGTCGCCTTTAGCCAGAGATATTGTCGCCTTTAGCCAGAGATGAGATATTGTCGCCTTTAGCCAGAGATGAGATATTGTCGCCTTTAGCCAGTAATGAGGTATTTTTGCATTTAGCCAGAGATGAGATATTGTCGCCTTTAGCCAGAGATGAGATATTGTCGCCTTTAGGCAGAGATGAGATCTTGTCGCCTTTAGGCAGAGATGAGATATTGTCGCCTATAGTCATAGATGAGATATTGTAGCCTATAGCCAGAGATGAGATATTGACGCGTTTAGCCAGAGATGAGGTATTGTCGCCTTAAGGCAGAGATGAGATATTGTCGCTTTTAGCCAGAGATGAGATATTGTCGCCTTTAGGCAGAGATGAGATATTGTTTCCGTTAGCCAGAGATGAGCTATTGTCGCCGTTAGCCAGAGATGAGATATTGTCGCCTTTAGCCAGAGTTGAGATATTGTCGCCTATAGCCAGAGATGAGATATTGTCGCCTTTAGCCAGAGATGAGATTTTGTCGCCTTTAAGCTGAAATGGGGTATTGTCGCCTTTAGCCTGAAATGAGATATTGTCGCATTTAGCCAGAGATGAGGTATTGTTGCCTTTAGCCAAAGATGAGATATTGTCGCCTTTAGGCAGAGATGAGTTATTGTCGCCTTTAGCCAAAGATGAGATATTGTTGCCTTTAGCCAGAGTTGCGATATTGTCGCCTTTAGCCAGAGATGAGATATTCTCGCTTTTAGGTAGGGATAACATATTGTCGCCTTTAGCCAGAGATGAGATATTGTTGCATTTAGCCAGAGATATTGCCGCCTTTAGCCAGAGATATTGCCGCCTTTAGCAAGAGATGAGATATTGTCGCCTTTAGCCAGAGATGAGATATTGTCGCCTTTAGGCAGAGATGAGATATTGTTTCCTTTAGCCAGAGATGAGGTATTGTCGCCTTTAGCCAGAGATGAGATATTGTCGCCTTTAGCCAGAGATGAGATTTTGTCGCCTTTAAGCTGAAATGAGGTATTGTCGCCTTTAGCCAGAAATGAGATATTGTCGCCTTTAGCCAGAGATGAGGTATTGTTGCCTTCAGCCAAAGATGAGATATTGTCGCATTTAGCCAGAGATGAGATATTGTTGCCTTTAGCCAGAGATATTGTCTTTTTTAGCCAGAGATTTTGCCTCATTTAGCCAGAGATGAGGTATTGTCGCCTTTAACCAGAGATGAGATATTGTCGCCTTTAGCCAGAGATGAGATATTGTTGCCTTTAGCCAGAGATGAGATATTGTCACCTTTAGCCAGGGATGAGATATTGTCTCCTTTAGCCAGAGATGAGATATTTTCGCCTTTAGCTAGAGATGAGATATTGTCGCCTTTATCCATAGATGAGTTATTTTCGCCTTTAGCCAGAGGTGAGATATTGTCGCCTTTAGGCAGAGATGAGATATTGTCGCCTTTAGCCAGAGATGAGATATTGCCGCCTTTAGCCAGAGATATTGCCTCATTTCACCTGATATGAGATATTGTCGCCTTTAGCCAGAGATGAGATATTGCCTCATTTCGCCTGAGATGAGATATTGTCGCCTTTAGCCAGAGATATTGTCGCCTTTTGTCAGAGATGAGATATAGTCGCCATTAGCCAGAGATGAGATATTGTCGCCTTTAGCAGTGATATTGTCTCCATTAGCCAAAGATATTGTCGCCATTAGCCAGAGATATTGTCGCCTTTAGGCAGAGATGAGATATTGTCGCCTTTAGCCAGAGATGAGATATTGTCGCCTTTAGTCAGAGATGAGATATTGTCGCATTTAACCTGAGATGAGATATTGCCGCCTTTAGCCAGAGATGAGATATTGTCGCCTTTAGCCAGAGATGAGATACGGTTGCCTTTAGCCAGAGATGAGATATTGTCGCCTATACCCAGAGATGAGGTATTGTCGCCTTTAGGCAGAGATGAGATACTGCCTCATTTCGCCTGAGATGAGATATTGTCGCCTTTAGGCAGAGATGAGATTTTGACGCCTTTAGCCAGAGATGAGATATTGTCGCTTTTAGCCAGAGATGAGATATTGTCGCCTTTAAACTGAAATGAGATATTGTCGCCTTTAGCCAGAAATGAGATATTGTCGACTTTAGCCAGAGATGAGGTATTGTTGCCTTTAAGCAGAGATATTGTCGACTTTAGCCAGAGATATTGCCTCATTTCACCTGATATGAGATATTTTCGCCTTTAGGCAGAGATGAGATATTGTCCCCTTTATCCAGAGATGAGATATTGTCCCCTTTATCCAGAGATGAGATATTGTCGCGTTTAGCCAGAGATGAGATATTGTCGCCTTTAGCCAGAGATGAGATATTTTCGCCTTTAGCCAGAGATGAGATATTGTCGCCTTTAGCCAGAGATGAGATATTGTTGCATTTAGCCAGAGATATTGTCGCCTTTAGCCAGAGATATTGTCGCCTTTAGCCAGAGATGAGATATTGTCGCCTTTAGCCAGTAATGAGGTATTTTTGCATTTAGCTAGAGATGAGATATTGTCGCCTTTAGCCAGAGATGAGATATTGTCGCCTTTAGGCAGAGATGAGATCTTGTCGCCTTTAGGCAGAAATGAGATATTGTCGCCTATAGTCATAGATGAGATATTGTAGCCTATAGCCAGAGATGAGATATTGACGCGTTTAGCCAGAGATGAGGTATTGTCGCCTTAAGGCAGAGATGAGATATTGTCGCTTTTAGCCAGAGATGAGATATTGTCGCCTTTAGGCAGAGATGAGATATTGTTTCCGTTAGCCAGAGATGAGCTATTGTCGCCGTTAGCCAGAGATGAGATATTGTCGCCTTTAGCCAGAGTTGAGATATTGTCGCCTATAGCCAGAGATGAGATATTGTCGCCTTTAGCCAGAGATGAGATTTTGTCGCCTTTAAGCTGAAATGGGGTATTGTCGCCTTTAGCCTGAAATGAGATATTGTCGCATTTAGCCAGAGATGAGGTATTGTTGCCTTTAGCCAAAGATGAGATATTGTCGCCTTTAGGCAGAGATGAGTTATTGTCGCCTTTAGCCAAAGATGAGATATTGTTGCCTTTAGCCAGAGATGCGATATTGTCGCCTTTAGCCAGAGATGAGATATTGTCGCTTTTAGGTAGGGATAAGATATTGTCGCCTTTAGCCAGAGATGAGATATTGTTGCATTTAGCCAGAGATATTGCCGCCTTTAGCCAGAGATATTGCCGCCTTTAGCAAGAGATGAGATATTGTCGCCTTTAGCCAGAGATGAGATATTGTCGCCTTTAGCCAGAGATGAGATATTGTCGCCTTTAGGCAGAGATGAGATATTGTTTCCGTTAGCCAGAGATGGGGTATTGTCGCCTTTAGCCAGAGATGAGATATTGTCGCCTTTAGCCAGAGATGAGATTTTGTCGCCTTTAAGCTGAAATGAGGTAATGTCGCCTTTAGCCAGAAATGAGATATTGTCGCATTTAGCCAGATATGAGGTATTGTTGCCTTTAGCCAAAGATGAGATATTGTCGCATTTAGCCAGAGATGAGATATTGTTGCCTTTAGCCAGAGATATTGTCTTTTTTAGCCAGAGATTTTGCCTCATTTAGCCAGAGATGAGGTATTGTCGCCTTTAACCAGAGATGAGATATTGTCGCCTTTAGCCAGAGATGAGATATTGTTGCCTTTAGCCAGAGATGAGATATTGTCACCTTTAGCCAGGGATGAGATATTGTCTCCTTTAGCCAGAGATGAGATATTTTCGCCTTTAGCTAGAGATGAGATATTGTCGCCTTTATCCAGAGATGAGATATTGTCGCCTTTAGCCAGAGGTGAGATATTGTCGCCTTTAGGCAGAGATGAGATATTGTCGCCTTTAGCCAGAGATGAGATATTGCCGCCTTTAGCCAGAGATATTGCCTCATTTCACCTGATATGAGATATTGTCGCCTTTAGCCAGAGATGAGATATTGCCTCATTTCGCCTGAGATGAGATATTGTCGCCTTTAGCCAGAGATATTGTCGCCTTTCGGCAGAGATGAGATATAGTCGCCATTAGCCAGAGATGAGATATTGTCGCCTTTAGCAGTGATATTGTCTCCATTAGCCAAAGATATTGTCGCCATTAGCCAGAGATATTGTCGCCTTTAGGCAGAGATGAGATATTGTCGCCTTTAGCCAGAGATGAGATATTGTCGCCTTTAGTCAGAGATGAGATATTGTCGCATTTAACCTGAGATGAGATATTGCCGCCTTTAGCCAGAGATGAGATATTGTCGCCTTTAGCCAGAGATGAGATACGGTTGCCTTTAGCCAGAGATGAGATATTGTCGCCTATACCCAGAGATGAGGTATTGTCGCCTTTAGGCAGAGATGAGATACTGCCTCATTTCGCCTGAGATGAGATATTGTCGCCTTTAGGCAGAGATGAGATATTGTCGCCTTTAGCCAGAGATGAGATATTGTCGCTTTTAGCCAGAGATGAGATATTGTCGCCTTTAAACTGAAATGAGATATTGTCGCCTTTAGCCAGAAATGAGATATTGTCGACTTTAGACAGAGATGAGGTATTGTTGCCTTTAAGCAGAGATATTGTCGACTTTAGCCAGAGATATTGCCTCATTTCACCTGATATGAGATATTTTCGCCTTTAGGCAGAGATGAGATATTGTCGCCTTTAGCCAGAGATGAGATATTGTCCCCTTTATCCAGAGATGAGATATTGTCCCCTTTATCCAGAGATGAGATATTGTCGCATTTAGCCAGAGATGAGATATTGTCGCCTTTAGCCAGAGATGAGATATTTTCGCCTTTAGCCAGAGATGAGATATTGTCGCCTTTAGCCAGAGATGAGATATTGTCGCCTTTAGCCAGAGATGAGATATTGTTGCATTTAGCCAGCGATATTGTCGCCTTTAGCCAGAGATATTGTCGCCTTTAGCCAGAGATGAGATATTGTCGCCTTTAGCCAGTAATGAGGTATTTTTGCATTTAGCCAGAGATGAGATATTGTCGCCTTTAGCCAGAGATGAGATATTGTCGCCTTTAGGCAGAGATGAGATCTTGTCGCCTTTAGGCAGAGATGAGATATTGTCGCCTATAGTCATAGATGAGATATTGTAGCCTATAGCCAGAGATGAGATATTGACGCGTTTAGCCAGAGATGAGGTATTGTCGCCTTAAGGCAGAGATGAGATATTGTCGCTTTTAGCCAGAGATGAGATATTGTCGCCTTTAGGCAGAGATGAGTTATTGTTTCCGTTATCCAGAGATGAGCTATTGTTGCCGTTAGCCAGAGATGAGATATTGTCGCCTTTAGCCAGAGTTGAGATATTGTCGCCTATAGCCAGAGATGAGATATTGTCGCCTTTAGCCAGAGATGAGATTTTGTCGCCTTTAAGCTGAAATGGGGTATTGTCGCCTTTAGCCAGAAATGAGATATTGTCACATTTAGCCAGAGATGAGGTATTGTTGCCTTTAGCCAAAGATGAGATATTGTCGCCTTTAGGCAGAGATGAGTTATTGTCGCCTTTAGCCAAAGATGAGATATTGTTGCCTTTAGCCAGAGATGAGATATTGTCGCCTTTAGCCAGAGATGAGATATTGTCGCCTTTAGCCAGAGATGAGATATTGTTGCATTTAGCCAGAGATGAGATATTGTCGCCTTTAGCCAGAGATATTGTCGCCTTTAGCCAGAGATGAGATATTGTCGCCTTTAGCCAGAGATGAGATATTGTCGCCTTTAGCCAGTAATGAGGTATTTTTGCATTTAGCCAGAGATGAGATATTGTCGCCTTTAGCCAGAGATGAGATATTGTCGCCTTTAGGCAGAGATGAGATCTTGTCGCCTTTAGGCAGAGATGAGATATTGTCGCCTATAGTCATAGATGAGATATTGTAGCCTATAGCCAGAGATGAGATATTGACGCGTTTAGCCAGAGATGAGGTATTGTCGCCTTAAGGCAGAGATGAGATATTGTCGCTTTTAGCCAGAGATGAGATATTGTCGCCTTTAGGCAGAGATGAGATATTGTTTCCGTTAGCCAGAGATGAGCTATTGTCGCCGTTAGCCAGAGATGAGATATTGTCGCCTTTAGCCAGAGTTGAGATATTGTCGCCTATAGCCAGAGATGAGATATTGTCGCCTTTAGCCAGAGATGAGATTTTGTCGCCTTTAAGCTGAAATGGGGTATTGTCGCCTTTAGCCTGAAATGAGATATTGTCGCATTTAGCCAGAGATGAGGTATTGTTGCCTTTAGCCAAAGATGAGATATTGTCGCCTTTAGGCAGAGATGAGTTATTGTCGCCTTTAGCCAAAGATGAGATATTGTTGCCTTTAGCCAGAGTTGCGATATTGTCGCCTTTAGCCAGAGATGAGATATTGTCGCTTTTAGGTAGGGATAACATATTGTCGCCTTTAGCCAGAGATGAGATATTGTTGCATTTAGCCAGAGATATTGCCGCCTTTAGCCAGAGATATTGCCGCCTTTAGCAAGAGATGAGATATTGTCGCCTTTAGCCAGAGATGAGATATTGTCGCCTTTAGGCAGAGATGAGATATTGTTTCCTTTAGCCAGAGATGAGGTATTGTCGCCTTTAGCCAGAGATGAGATATTGTCGCCTTTAGCCAGAGATGAGATTTTGTCGCCTTTAAGCTGAAATGAGGTATTGTCGCCTTTAGCCAGAAATGAGATATTGTCGCCTTTAGCCAGAGATGAGGTATTGTTGCCTTCAGCCAAAGATGAGATATTGTCGCATTTAGCCAGAGATGAGATATTGTTGCCTTTAGCCAGAGATATTGTCTTTTTTAGCCAGAGATTTTGCCTCATTTAGCCAGAGATGAGGTATTGTCGCCTTTAACCAGAGATGAGATATTGTCGCCTTTAGCCAGAGATGAGATATTGTTGCCTTTAGCCAGAGATGAGATATTGTCACCTTTAGCCAGGGATGAGATATTGTCTCCTTTAGCCAGAGATGAGATATTTTCGCCTTTAGCTAGAGATGAGATATTGTCGCCTTTATCCATAGATGAGTTATTTTCGCCTTTAGCCAGAGGTGAGATATTGTCGCCTTTAGGCAGAGATGAGATATTGTCGCCTTTAGCCAGAGATGAGATATTGCCGCCTTTAGCCAGAGATATTGCCTCATTTCACCTGATATGAGATATTGTCGCCTTTAGCCAGAGATGAGATATTGCCTCATTTCGCCTGAGATGAGATATTGTCGCCTTTAGCCAGAGATATTGTCGCCTTTTGTCAGAGATGAGATATAGTCGCCATTAGCCAGAGATGAGATATTGTCGCCTTTAGCAGTGATATTGTCTCCATTAGCCAAAGATATTGTCGCCATTAGCCAGAGATATTGTCGCCTTTAGGCAGAGATGAGATATTGTCGCCTTTAGCCAGAGATGAGATATTGTCGCCTTTAGTCAGAGATGAGATATTGTCGCATTTAACCTGAGATGAGATATTGCCGCCTTTAGCCAGAGATGAGATATTGTCGCCTTTAGCCAGAGATGAGATACGGTTGCCTTTAGCCAGAGATGAGATATTGTCGCCTATACCCAGAGATGAGGTATTGTCGCCTTTAGGCAGAGATGAGATACTGCCTCATTTCGCCTGAGATGAGATATTGTCGCCTTTAGGCAGAGATGAGATTTTGACGCCTTTAGCCAGAGATGAGATATTGTCGCTTTTAGCCAGAGATGAGATATTGTCGCCTTTAAACTGAAATGAGATATTGTCGCCTTTAGCCAGAAATGAGATATTGTCGACTTTAGCCAGAGATGAGGTATTGTTGCCTTTAAGCAGAGATATTGTCGACTTTAGCCAGAGATATTGCCTCATTTCACCTGATATGAGATATTTTCGCCTTTAGGCAGAGATGAGATATTGTCCCCTTTATCCAGAGATGAGATATTGTCCCCTTTATCCAGAGATGAGATATTGTCGCGTTTAGCCAGAGATGAGATATTGTCGCCTTTAGCCAGAGATGAGATATTTTCGCCTTTAGCCAGAGATGAGATATTGTCGCCTTTAGCCAGAGATGAGATATTGTTGCATTTAGCCAGAGATATTGTCGCCTTTAGCCAGAGATATTGTCGCCTTTAGCCAGAGATGAGATATTGTCGCCTTTAGCCAGTAATGAGGTATTTTTGCATTTAGCTAGAGATGAGATATTGTCGCCTTTAGCCAGAGATGAGATATTGTCGCCTTTAGGCAGAGATGAGATCTTGTCGCCTTTAGGCAGAAATGAGATATTGTCGCCTATAGTCATAGATGAGATATTGTAGCCTATAGCCAGAGATGAGATATTGACGCGTTTAGCCAGAGATGAGGTATTGTCGCCTTAAGGCAGAGATGAGATATTGTCGCTTTTAGCCAGAGATGAGATATTGTCGCCTTTAGGCAGAGATGAGATATTGTTTCCGTTAGCCAGAGATGAGCTATTGTCGCCGTTAGCCAGAGATGAGATATTGTCGCCTTTAGCCAGAGTTGAGATATTGTCGCCTATAGCCAGAGATGAGATATTGTCGCCTTTAGCCAGAGATGAGATTTTGTCGCCTTTAAGCTGAAATGGGGTATTGTCGCCTTTAGCCTGAAATGAGATATTGTCGCATTTAGCCAGAGATGAGGTATTGTTGCCTTTAGCCAAAGATGAGATATTGTCGCCTTTAGGCAGAGATGAGTTATTGTCGCCTTTAGCCAAAGATGAGATATTGTTGCCTTTAGCCAGAGATGCGATATTGTCGCCTTTAGCCAGAGATGAGATATTGTCGCTTTTAGGTAGGGATAAGATATTGTCGCCTTTAGCCAGAGATGAGATATTGTTGCATTTAGCCAGAGATATTGCCGCCTTTAGCCAGAGATATTGCCGCCTTTAGCAAGAGATGAGATATTGTCGCCTTTAGCCAGAGATGAGATATTGTCGCCTTTAGCCAGAGATGAGATATTGTCGCCTTTAGGCAGAGATGAGATATTGTTTCCGTTAGCCAGAGATGGGGTATTGTCGCCTTTAGCCAGAGATGAGATATTGTCGCCTTTAGCCAGAGATGAGATTTTGTCGCCTTTAAGCTGAAATGAGGTAATGTCGCCTTTAGCCAGAAATGAGATATTGTCGCATTTAGCCAGATATGAGGTATTGTTGCCTTTAGCCAAAGATGAGATATTGTCGCATTTAGCCAGAGATGAGATATTGTTGCCTTTAGCCAGAGATATTGTCTTTTTTAGCCAGAGATTTTGCCTCATTTAGCCAGAGATGAGGTATTGTCGCCTTTAACCAGAGATGAGATATTGTCGCCTTTAGCCAGAGATGAGATATTGTTGCCTTTAGCCAGAGATGAGATATTGTCACCTTTAGCCAGGGATGAGATATTGTCTCCTTTAGCCAGAGATGAGATATTTTCGCCTTTAGCTAGAGATGAGATATTGTCGCCTTTATCCAGAGATGAGATATTGTCGCCTTTAGCCAGAGGTGAGATATTGTCGCCTTTAGGCAGAGATGAGATATTGTCGCCTTTAGCCAGAGATGAGATATTGCCGCCTTTAGCCAGAGATATTGCCTCATTTCACCTGATATGAGATATTGTCGCCTTTAGCCAGAGATGAGATATTGTTGCATTTAGCCAGAGATATTGCCGCCTTTAGCCAGAGATATTGCCGCCTTTAGCAAGAGATGAGATATTGTCGCCTTTAGCCAGAGATGAGATATTGTCGCCTTTAGGCAGAGATGAGATATTGTTTCCTTTAGCCAGAGATGAGGTATTGTCGCCTTTAGCCAGAGATGAGATATTGTCGCCTTTAGCCAGAGATGAGATTTTGTCGCCTTTAAGCTGAAATGAGGTATTGTCGCCTTTAGCCAGAAATGAGATATTGTCGCCTTTAGCCAGAGATGAGGTATTGTTGCCTTCAGCCAAAGATGAGATATTGTCGCATTTAGCCAGAGATGAGATATTGTTGCCTTTAGCCAGAGATATTGTCTTTTTTAGCCAGAGATTTTGCCTCATTTAGCCAGAGATGAGGTATTGTCGCCTTTAACCAGAGATGAGATATTGTCGCCTTTAGCCAGAGATGAGATATTGTTGCCTTTAGCCAGAGATGAGATATTGTCACCTTTAGCCAGGGATGAGATATTGTCTCCTTTAGCCAGAGATGAGATATTTTCGCCTTTAGCTAGAGATGAGATATTGTCGCCTTTATCCATAGATGAGTTATTTTCGCCTTTAGCCAGAGGTGAGATATTGTCGCCTTTAGGCAGAGATGAGATATTGTCGCCTTTAGCCAGAGATGAGATATTGCCGCCTTTAGCCAGAGATATTGCCTCATTTCACCTGATATGAGATATTGTCGCCTTTAGCCAGAGATGAGATATTGCCTCATTTCGCCTGAGATGAGATATTGTCGCCTTTAGCCAGAGATATTGTCGCCTTTTGTCAGAGATGAGATATAGTCGCCATTAGCCAGAGATGAGATATTGTCGCCTTTAGCAGTGATATTGTCTCCATTAGCCAAAGATATTGTCGCCATTAGCCAGAGATATTGTCGCCTTTAGGCAGAGATGAGATATTGTCGCCTTTAGCCAGAGATGAGATATTGTCGCCTTTAGTCAGAGATGAGATATTGTCGCATTTAACCTGAGATGAGATATTGCCGCCTTTAGCCAGAGATGAGATATTGTCGCCTTTAGCCAGAGATGAGATACGGTTGCCTTTAGCCAGAGATGAGATATTGTCGCCTATACCCAGAGATGAGGTATTGTCGCCTTTAGGCAGAGATGAGATACTGCCTCATTTCGCCTGAGATGAGATATTGTCGCCTTTAGGCAGAGATGAGATTTTGACGCCTTTAGCCAGAGATGAGATATTGTCGCTTTTAGCCAGAGATGAGATATTGTCGCCTTTAAACTGAAATGAGATATTGTCGCCTTTAGCCAGAAATGAGATATTGTCGACTTTAGCCAGAGATGAGGTATTGTTGCCTTTAAGCAGAGATATTGTCGACTTTAGCCAGAGATATTGCCTCATTTCACCTGATATGAGATATTTTCGCCTTTAGGCAGAGATGAGATATTGTCCCCTTTATCCAGAGATGAGATATTGTCCCCTTTATCCAGAGATGAGATATTGTCGCGTTTAGCCAGAGATGAGATATTGTCGCCTTTAGCCAGAGATGAGATATTTTCGCCTTTAGCCAGAGATGAGATATTGTCGCCTTTAGCCAGAGATGAGATATTGTTGCATTTAGCCAGAGATATTGTCGCCTTTAGCCAGAGATATTGTCGCCTTTAGCCAGAGATGAGATATTGTCGCCTTTAGCCAGTAATGAGGTATTTTTGCATTTAGCTAGAGATGAGATATTGTCGCCTTTAGCCAGAGATGAGATATTGTCGCCTTTAGGCAGAGATGAGATCTTGTCGCCTTTAGGCAGAAATGAGATATTGTCGCCTATAGTCATAGATGAGATATTGTAGCCTATAGCCAGAGATGAGATATTGACGCGTTTAGCCAGAGATGAGGTATTGTCGCCTTAAGGCAGAGATGAGATATTGTCGCTTTTAGCCAGAGATG
Organism: Coturnix japonica; assembly: GCF_054131305.1. Taxonomy (NCBI): domain Eukaryota; kingdom Metazoa; phylum Chordata; class Aves; order Galliformes; family Phasianidae; genus Coturnix; species Coturnix japonica. The sequence goes on from NC_140672.1 coordinate 27,091,732, forward strand.
AGATATTGTCGCCTTTAGGCAGAGATGAGATATTGTTTCCGTTAGCCAGAGATGAGCTATTGTCGCCGTTAGCCAGAGATGAGATATTGTCGCCTTTAGCCAGAGTTGAGATATTGTCGCCTATAGCCAGAGATGAGATATTGTCGCCTTTAGCCAGAGATGAGATTTTGTCGCCTTTAAGCTGAAATGGGGTATTGTCGCCTTTAGCCTGAAATGAGATATTGTCGCATTTAGCCAGAGATGAGGTATTGTTGCCTTTAGCCAAAGATGAGATATTGTCGCCTTTAGGCAGAGATGAGTTATTGTCGCCTTTAGCCAAAGATGAGATATTGTTGCCTTTAGCCAGAGATGCGATATTGTCGCCTTTAGCCAGAGATGAGATATTGTCGCTTTTAGGTAGGGATAAGATATTGTCGCCTTTAGCCAGAGATGAGATATTGTTGCATTTAGCCAGAGATATTGCCGCCTTTAGCCAGAGATATTGCCGCCTTTAGCAAGAGATGAGATATTGTCGCCTTTAGCCAGAGATGAGATATTGTCGCCTTTAGCCAGAGATGAGATATTGTCGCCTTTAGGCAGAGATGAGATATTGTTTCCGTTAGCCAGAGATGGGGTATTGTCGCCTTTAGCCAGAGATGAGATATTGTCGCCTTTAGCCAGAGATGAGATTTTGTCGCCTTTAAGCTGAAATGAGGTAATGTCGCCTTTAGCCAGAAATGAGATATTGTCGCATTTAGCCAGATATGAGGTATTGTTGCCTTTAGCCAAAGATGAGATATTGTCGCATTTAGCCAGAGATGAGATATTGTTGCCTTTAGCCAGAGATATTGTCTTTTTTAGCCAGAGATTTTGCCTCATTTAGCCAGAGATGAGGTATTGTCGCCTTTAACCAGAGATGAGATATTGTCGCCTTTAGCCAGAGATGAGATATTGTTGCCTTTAGCCAGAGATGAGATATTGTCACCTTTAGCCAGGGATGAGATATTGTCTCCTTTAGCCAGAGATGAGATATTTTCGCCTTTAGCTAGAGATGAGATATTGTCGCCTTTATCCAGAGATGAGATATTGTCGCCTTTAGCCAGAGGTGAGATATTGTCGCCTTTAGGCAGAGATGAGATATTGTCGCCTTTAGCCAGAGATGAGATATTGCCGCCTTTAGCCAGAGATATTGCCTCATTTCACCTGATATGAGATATTGTCGCCTTTAGCCAGAGATGAGATATTGCCTCATTTCGCCTGAGATGAGATATTGTCGCCTTTAGCCAGAGATATTGTCGCCTTTCGGCAGAGATGAGATATAGTCGCCATTAGCCAGAGATGAGATATTGTCGCCTTTAGCAGTGATATTGTCTCCATTAGCCAAAGATATTGTCGCCATTAGCCAGAGATATTGTCGCCTTTAGGCAGAGATGAGATATTGTCGCCTTTAGCCAGAGATGAGATATTGTCGCCTTTAGTCAGAGATGAGATATTGTCGCATTTAACCTGAGATGAGATATTGCCGCCTTTAGCCAGAGATGAGATATTGTCGCCTTTAGCCAGAGATGAGATACGGTTGCCTTTAGCCAGAGATGAGATATTGTCGCCTATACCCAGAGATGAGGTATTGTCGCCTTTAGGCAGAGATGAGATACTGCCTCATTTCGCCTGAGATGAGATATTGTCGCCTTTAGGCAGAGATGAGATATTGTCGCCTTTAGCCAGAGATGAGATATTGTCGCTTTTAGCCAGAGATGAGATATTGTCGCCTTTAAACTGAAATGAGATATTGTCGCCTTTAGCCAGAAATGAGATATTGTCGACTTTAGACAGAGATGAGGTATTGTTGCCTTTAAGCAGAGATATTGTCGACTTTAGCCAGAGATATTGCCTCATTTCACCTGATATGAGATATTTTCGCCTTTAGGCAGAGATGAGATATTGTCGCCTTTAGCCAGAGATGAGATATTGTCCCCTTTATCCAGAGATGAGATATTGTCCCCTTTATCCAGAGATGAGATATTGTCGCATTTAGCCAGAGATGAGATATTGTCGCCTTTAGCCAGAGATGAGATATTTTCGCCTTTAGCCAGAGATGAGATATTGTCGCCTTTAGCCAGAGATGAGATATTGTCGCCTTTAGCCAGAGATGAGATATTGTTGCATTTAGCCAGAGATATTGTCGCCTTTAGCCAGAGATATTGTCGCCTTTAGCCAGAGATGAGATATTGTCGCCTTTAGCCAGTAATGAGGTATTTTTGCATTTAGCCAGAGATGAGATATTGTCGCCTTTAGCCAGAGATGAGATATTGTCGCCTTTAGGCAGAGATGAGATCTTGTCGCCTTTAGGCAGAGATGAGATATTGTCGCCTATAGTCATAGATGAGATATTGTAGCCTATAGCCAGAGATGAGATATTGACGCGTTTAGCCAGAGATGAGGTATTGTCGCCTTAAGGCAGAGATGAGATATTGTCGCTTTTAGCCAGAGATGAGATATTGTCGCCTTTAGGCAGAGATGAGATATTGTTTCCGTTAGCCAGAGATGAGCTATTGTCGCCGTTAGCCAGAGATGAGATATTGTCGCCTTTAGCCAGAGTTGAGATATTGTCGCCTATAGCCAGAGATGAGATATTGTCGCCTTTAGCCAGAGATGAGATATTGTCGCATTTAACCTGAGATGAGATATTGCCGCCTTTAGCCAGAGATGAGATATTGTCGCCTTTAGCCAGAGATGAGATACGGTTGCCTTTAGCCAGAGATGAGATATTGTCGCCTATACCCAGAGATGAGGTATTGTCGCCTTTAGGCAGAGATGAGATACTGCCTCATTTCGCCTGAGATGAGATATTGTCGCCTTTAGGCAGAGATGAGATATTGTCGCCTTTAGCCAGAGATGAGATATTGTCGCTTTTAGCCAGAGATGAGATATTGTCGCCTTTAAACTGAAATGAGATATTGTCGCCTTTAGCCAGAAATGAGATATTGTCGACTTTAGCCAGAGATGAGGTATTGTTGCCTTTAAGCAGAGATATTGTCGACTTTAGCCAGAGATATTGCCTCATTTCACCTGATATGAGATATTTTCGCCTTTAGGCAGAGATGAGATATTGTCGCCTTTAGCCAGAGATGAGATATTGTCCCCTTTATCCAGAGATGAGATATTGTCCCCTTTAGCCAGAGATGAGATATTGTCGCCTTTAGCCAGAGATGAGATATTGTCGCCTTTAGCCAGAGATGAGATATTGTTGCATTTAGCCAGAGATATTGTCGCCTTTAGCCAGAGATATTGTCGCCTTTAGCCAGAGATGAGATATTGTCGCCTTTAGCCAGTAATGAGGTATTTTTGCATTTAGCTAGAGATGAGATATTGTCGCCTTTAGCCAGAGATGATATATTGTTGCCTTTAGGCAGAGATGAGATCTTGTCGCCTTTAGGCAGAGATGAGATATTGTCGCCTATAGTCATAGATGAGATATTGTAGCCTATAGCCAGAGATGAGATATTGACGCGTTTAGCCAGAGATGAGGTATTGTCGCCTTAAGGCAGAGATGAGATATTGTCGCTTTTAGCCAGAGATGAGATATTGTCGCCTTTAGGCAGAGATGAGATATTGTTTCCGTTAGCCAGAAATGAGCTATTGTCGCCGTTAGCCAGAGATGAGATATTGTCGCCTTTAGCCAGAGTTGAGATATTGTCGCCTATAGCCAGAGATGAGATATTGTCGCCTTTAGCCAGAGATGAGATTTTGTCGCCTTTAAGCTGAAATGGGGTATTGTCGCCTTTAGCCTGAAATGAGATATTGTCGCATTTAGCCAGAGATGAGGTATTGTTGCCTTTAGCCAAAGATGAGATATTGTCGCCTTTAGGCAGAGATGAGTTATTGTCGCCTTTAGCCAAAGATGAGATATTGTTGCCTTTAGCCAGAGATGCGATATTGTCGCCTTTAGCCAGAGATGAGATATTGTCGCTTTTAGGTAGGGATAAGATATTGTCGCCTTTAGCCAGAGATGAGATATTGTTGCATTTAGCCAGAGATATTGCCGCCTTTAGCCAGAGATATTGCCGCCTTTAGCAAGAGATGAGATATTGTCGCCTTTAGCCAGAGATGAGATATTGTCGCCTTTAGCCAGAGATGAGATATTGTCGCCTTTAGGCAGAGATGAGATATTGTTTCCGTTAGCCAGAGATGAGGTATTGTCGCCTTTAGCCAGAGATGAGATATTGTCGCCTTTAGCCAGAGATGAGATTTTGTCGCCTTTAAGCTGAAATGAGGTAATGTCGCCTTTAGCCAGAAATGAGATATTGTCGCATTTAGCCAGATATGAGGTATTGTTGCCTTTAGCCAAAGATGAGATATTGTCGCATTTAGCCAGAGATGAGATATTGTTGCCTTTAGCCAGAGATATTGTCTTTTTTAGCCAGAGATTTTGCCTCATTTAGCCAGAGATGAGGTATTGTCGCCTTTAACCAGAGATGAGATATTGTCGCCTTTAGCCAGAGATGAGATATTGTTGCCTTTAGCCAGAGATGAGATATTGTCACCTTTAGCCAGGGATGAGATATTGTCTCCTTTAGCCAGAGATGAGATATTTTCGCCTTTAGCTAGAGATGAGATATTGTCGCCTTTAGGCAGAGATGAGATCTTGTCGCCTTTAGGCAGAGATGAGATATTGTCGCCTATAGTCATAGATGAGATATTGTAGCCTATAGCCAGAGATGAGATATTGACGCGTTTAGCCAGAGATGAGGTATTGTCGCCTTAAGGCAGAGATGAGATATTGTCGCTTTTAGCCAGAGATGAGATATTGTCGCCTTTAGGCAGAGATGAGATATTGTTTCCGTTAGCCAGAGATGAGCTATTGTCGCCGTTAGCCAGAGATGAGATATTGTCGCCTTTAGCCAGAGTTGAGATATTGTCGCCTATAGCCAGAGATGAGATATTGTCGCCTTTAGCCAGAGATGAGATTTTGTCGCCTTTAAGCTGAAATGGGGTATTGTCGCCTTTAGCCTGAAATGAGATATTGTCGCATTTAGCCAGAGATGAGGTATTGTTGCCTTTAGCCAAAGATGAGATATTGTCGCCTTTAGGCAGAGATGAGTTATTGTCGCCTTTAGCCAAAGATGAGATATTGTTGCCTTTAGCCAGAGATGCGATATTGTCGCCTTTAGCCAGAGATGAGATATTGTCGCTTTTAGGTAGGGATAAGATATTGTCGCCTTTAGCCAGAGATGAGATATTGTTGCATTTAGCCAGAGATATTGCCGCCTTTAGCCAGAGATATTGCCGCCTTTAGCAAGAGATGAGATATTGTCGCCTTTAGCCAGAGATGAGATATTGTCGCCTTTAGCCAGAGATGAGATATTGTCGCCTTTAGGCAGAGATGAGATATTGTTTCCGTTAGCCAGAGATGGGGTATTGTCGCCTTTAGCCAGAGATGAGATATTGTCGCCTTTAGCCAGAGATGAGATTTTGTCGCCTTTAAGCTGAAATGAGGTAATGTCGCCTTTAGCCAGAAATGAGATATTGTCGCATTTAGCCAGATATGAGGTATTGTTGCCTTTAGCCAAAGATGAGATATTGTCGCATTTAGCCAGAGATGAGATATTGTTGCCTTTAGCCAGAGATATTGTCTTTTTTAGCCAGAGATTTTGCCTCATTTAGCCAGAGATGAGGTATTGTCGCCTTTAACCAGAGATGAGATATTGTCGCCTTTAGCCAGAGATGAGATATTGTTGCCTTTAGCCAGAGATGAGATATTGTCACCTTTAGCCAGGGATGAGATATTGTCTCCTTTAGCCAGAGATGAGATATTTTCGCCTTTAACCAGAGATGAGATATTGTCGCCTTTAGCCAGAGATGAGATATTGTTGCCTTTAGCCAGAGATGAGATATTGTCACCTTTAGCCAGGGATGAGATATTGTCTCCTTTAGCCAGAGATGAGATATTTTCGCCTTTAGCTAGAGATGAGATATTGTCGCCTTTATCCAGAGATGAGATATTGTCGCCTTTAGCCAGAGGTGAGATATTGTCGCCTTTAGGCAGAGATGAGATATTGTCGCCTTTAGCCAGAGATGAGATATTGCCGCCTTTAGCCAGAGATATTGCCTCATTTCACCTGATATGAGATATTGTCGCCTTTAGCCAGAGATGAGATATTGCCTCATTTCGCCTGAGATGAGATATTGTCGCCTTTAGCCAGAGATATTGTCGCCTTTCGGCAGAGATGAGATATAGTCGCCATTAGCCAGAGATGAGATATTGTCGCCTTTAGCAGTGATATTGTCTCCATTAGCCAAAGATATTGTCGCCATTAGCCAGAGATATTGTCGCCTTTAGGCAGAGATGAGATATTGTCGCCTTTAGCCAGAGATGAGATATTGTCGCCTTTAGTCAGAGATGAGATATTGTCGCATTTAACCTGAGATGAGATATTGCCGCCTTTAGCCAGAGATGAGATATTGTCGCCTTTAGCCAGAGATGAGATACGGTTGCCTTTAGCCAGAGATGAGATATTGTCGCCTATACCCAGAGATGAGGTATCGTCGCCTTTAGGCAGAGATGAGATACTGCCTCATTTCGCCTGAGATGAGATATTGTCGCCTTTAGGCAGAGATGAGATATTGTCGCCTTTAGCCAGAGATGAGATATTGTCGCTTTTAGCCAGAGATGAGATATTGTCGCCTTTATACTGAAATGAGATATTGTCGCCTTTAGCCAGAAATGAGATATTGTCGACTTTAGACAGAGATGAGGTATTGTTGCCTTTAAGCAGAGATATTGTCGACTTTAGCCAGAGATATTGCCTCATTTCACCTGATATGAGATATTTTCGCCTTTAGGCAGAGATGAGATATTGTCGCCTTTAGCCAGAGATGAGATATTGTCCCCTTTATCCAGAGATGAGATATTGTCCCCTTTATCCAGAGATGAGATATTGTCGCATTTAGCCAGAGATGAGATATTGTCGCCTTTAGCCAGAGATGAGATATTTTCGCCTTTAGCCAGAGATGAGATATTGTCGCCTTTAGCCAGAGATGAGATATTGTCGCCTTTAGCCAGAGATGAGATATTGTTGCATTTAGCCAGAGATATTGTCGCCTTTAGCCAGAGATATTGTCGCCTTTAGCCAGAGATGAGATATTGTCGCCTTTAGCCAGTAATGAGGTATTTTTGCATTTAGCCAGAGATGAGATATTGTCGCCTTTAGCCAGAGATGAGATATTGTCGCCTTTAGGCAGAGATGAGATCTTGTCGCCTTTAGGCAGAGATGAGATATTGTCGCCTATAGTCATAGATGAGATATTGTAGCCTATAGCCAGAGATGAGATATTGACGCGTTTAGCCAGAGATGAGGTATTGTCGCCTTAAGGCAGAGATGAGATATTGTCGCTTTTAGCCAGAGATGAGATATTGTCGCCTTTAGGCAGAGATGAGATATTGTTTCCGTTAGCCAGAGATGAGCTATTGTCGCCGTTAGCCAGAGATGAGATATTGTCGCCTTTAGCCAGAGTTGAGATATTGTCGCCTATAGCCAGAGATGAGATATTGTCGCCTTTAGCCAGAGATGAGATATTGTCGCATTTAACCTGAGATGAGATATTGCCGCCTTTAGCCAGAGATGAGATATTGTCGCCTTTAGCCAGAGATGAGATACGGTTGCCTTTAGCCAGAGATGAGATATTGTCGCCTATACCCAGAGATGAGGTATTGTCGCCTTTAGGCAGAGATGAGATACTGCCTCATTTCGCCTGAGATGAGATATTGTCGCCTTTAGGCAGAGATGAGATATTGTCGCCTTTAGCCAGAGATGAGATATTGTCGCTTTTAGCCAGAGATGAGATATTGTCGCCTTTAAACTGAAATGAGATATTGTCGCCTTTAGCCAGAAATGAGATATTGTCGACTTTAGCCAGAGATGAGGTATTGTTGCCTTTAAGCAGAGATATTGTCGACTTTAGCCAGAGATATTGCCTCATTTCACCTGATATGAGATATTTTCGCCTTTAGGCAGAGATGAGATATTGTCGCCTTTAGCCAGAGATGAGATATTGTCCCCTTTATCCAGAGATGAGATATTGTCCCCTTTAGCCAGAGATGAGATATTGTCGCCTTTAGCCAGAGATGAGATATTGTCGCCTTTAGCCAGAGATGAGATATTGTTGCATTTAGCCAGAGATATTGTCGCCTTTAGCCAGAGATATTGTCGCCTTTAGCCAGAGATGAGATATTGTCGCCTTTAGCCAGTAATGAGGTATTTTTGCATTTAGCTAGAGATGAGATATTGTCGCCTTTAGCCAGAGATGATATATTGTTGCCTTTAGGCAGAGATGAGATCTTGTCGCCTTTAGGCAGAGATGAGATATTGTCGCCTATAGTCATAGATGAGATATTGTAGCCTATAGCCAGAGATGAGATATTGACGCGTTTAGCCAGAGATGAGGTATTGTCGCCTTAAGGCAGAGATGAGATATTGTCGCTTTTAGCCAGAGATGAGATATTGTCGCCTTTAGGCAGAGATGAGATATTGTTTCCGTTAGCCAGAAATGAGCTATTGTCGCCGTTAGCCAGAGATGAGATATTGTCGCCTTTAGCCAGAGTTGAGATATTGTCGCCTATAGCCAGAGATGAGATATTGTCGCCTTTAGCCAGAGATGAGATTTTGTCGCCTTTAAGCTGAAATGGGGTATTGTCGCCTTTAGCCTGAAATGAGATATTGTCGCATTTAGCCAGAGATGAGGTATTGTTGCCTTTAGCCAAAGATGAGATATTGTCGCCTTTAGGCAGAGATGAGTTATTGTCGCCTTTAGCCAAAGATGAGATATTGTTGCCTTTAGCCAGAGATGCGATATTGTCGCCTTTAGCCAGAGATGAGATATTGTCGCTTTTAGGTAGGGATAAGATATTGTCGCCTTTAGCCAGAGATGAGATATTGTTGCATTTAGCCAGAGATATTGCCGCCTTTAGCCAGAGATATTGCCGCCTTTAGCAAGAGATGAGATATTGTCGCCTTTAGCCAGAGATGAGATATTGTCGCCTTTAGCCAGAGATGAGATATTGTCGCCTTTAGGCAGAGATGAGATATTGTTTCCGTTAGCCAGAGATGAGGTATTGTCGCCTTTAGCCAGAGATGAGATATTGTCGCCTTTAGCCAGAGATGAGATTTTGTCGCCTTTAAGCTGAAATGAGGTAATGTCGCCTTTAGCCAGAAATGAGATATTGTCGCATTTAGCCAGATATGAGGTATTGTTGCCTTTAGCCAAAGATGAGATATTGTCGCATTTAGCCAGAGATGAGATATTGTTGCCTTTAGCCAGAGATATTGTCTTTTTTAGCCAGAGATTTTGCCTCATTTAGCCAGAGATGAGGTATTGTCGCCTTTAACCAGAGATGAGATATTGTCGCCTTTAGCCAGAGATGAGATATTGTTGCCTTTAGCCAGAGATGAGATATTGTCACCTTTAGCCAGGGATGAGATATTGTCTCCTTTAGCCAGAGATGAGATATTTTCGCCTTTAGCTAGAGATGAGATATTGTCGCCTTTAGGCAGAGATGAGATCTTGTCGCCTTTAGGCAGAGATGAGATATTGTCGCCTATAGTCATAGATGAGATATTGTAGCCTATAGCCAGAGATGAGATATTGACGCGTTTAGCCAGAGATGAGGTATTGTCGCCTTAAGGCAGAGATGAGATATTGTCGCTTTTAGCCAGAGATGAGATATTGTCGCCTTTAGGCAGAGATGAGATATTGTTTCCGTTAGCCAGAGATGAGCTATTGTCGCCGTTAGCCAGAGATGAGATATTGTCGCCTTTAGCCAGAGTTGAGATATTGTCGCCTATAGCCAGAGATGAGATATTGTCGCCTTTAGCCAGAGATGAGATTTTGTCGCCTTTAAGCTGAAATGGGGTATTGTCGCCTTTAGCCTGAAATGAGATATTGTCGCATTTAGCCAGAGATGAGGTATTGTTGCCTTTAGCCAAAGATGAGATATTGTCGCCTTTAGGCAGAGATGAGTTATTGTCGCCTTTAGCCAAAGATGAGATATTGTTGCCTTTAGCCAGAGATGCGATATTGTCGCCTTTAGCCAGAGATGAGATATTGTCGCTTTTAGGTAGGGATAAGATATTGTCGCCTTTAGCCAGAGATGAGATATTGTTGCATTTAGCCAGAGATATTGCCGCCTTTAGCCAGAGATATTGCCGCCTTTAGCAAGAGATGAGATATTGTCGCCTTTAGCCAGAGATGAGATATTGTCGCCTTTAGCCAGAGATGAGATATTGTCGCCTTTAGGCAGAGATGAGATATTGTTTCCGTTAGCCAGAGATGGGGTATTGTCGCCTTTAGCCAGAGATGAGATATTGTCGCCTTTAGCCAGAGATGAGATTTTGTCGCCTTTAAGCTGAAATGAGGTAATGTCGCCTTTAGCCAGAAATGAGATATTGTCGCATTTAGCCAGATATGAGGTATTGTTGCCTTTAGCCAAAGATGAGATATTGTCGCATTTAGCCAGAGATGAGATATTGTTGCCTTTAGCCAGAGATATTGTCTTTTTTAGCCAGAGATTTTGCCTCATTTAGCCAGAGATGAGGTATTGTCGCCTTTAACCAGAGATGAGATATTGTCGCCTTTAGCCAGAGATGAGATATTGTTGCCTTTAGCCAGAGATGAGATATTGTCACCTTTAGCCAGGGATGAGATATTGTCTCCTTTAGCCAGAGATGAGATATTTTCGCCTTTAGCTAGAGATGAGATATTGTCGCCTTTATCCAGAGATGAGATATTGTCGCCTTTAGCCAGAGGTGAGATATTGTCGCCTTTAGGCAGAGATGAGATATTGTCGCCTTTAGCCAGAGATGAGATATTGCCGCCTTTAGCCAGAGATATTGCCTCATTTCACCTGATATGAGATATTGTCGCCTTTAGCCAGAGATGAGATATTGCCTCATTTCGCCTGAGATGAGATATTGTCGCCTTTAGCCAGAGATATTGTCGCCTTTCGGCAGAGATGAGATATAGTCGCCATTAGCCAGAGATGAGATATTGTCGCCTTTAGCAGTGATATTGTCTCCATTAGCCAAAGATATTGTCGCCATTAGCCAGAGATATTGTCGCCTTTAGGCAGAGATGAGATATTGTCGCCTTTAGCCAGAGATGAGATATTGTCGCCTTTAGTCAGAGATGAGATATTGTCGCATTTAACCTGAGATGAGATATTGCCGCCTTTAGCCAGAGATGAGATATTGTCGCCTTTAGCCAGAGATGAGATACGGTTGCCTTTAGCCAGAGATGAGATATTGTCGCCTATACCCAGAGATGAGGTATTGTCGCCTTTAGGCAGAGATGAGATACTGCCTCATTTCGCCTGAGATGAGATATTGTCGCCTTTAGGCAGAGATGAGATATTGTCGCCTTTAGCCAGAGATGAGATATTGTCGCTTTTAGCCAGAGATGAGATATTGTCGCCTTTAAACTGAAATGAGATATTGTCGCCTTTAGCCAGAAATGAGATATTGTCGACTTTAGACAGAGATGAGGTATTGTTGCCTTTAAGCAGAGATATTGTCGACTTTAGCCAGAGATATTGCCTCATTTCACCTGATATGAGATATTTTCGCCTTTAGGCAGAGATGAGATATTGTCGCCTTTAGCCAGAGATGAGATATTGTCCCCTTTATCCAGAGATGAGATATTGTCCCCTTTATCCAGAGATGAGATATTGTCGCATTTAGCCAGAGATGAGATATTGTCGCCTTTAGCCAGAGATGAGATATTTTCGCCTTTAGCCAGAGATGAGATATTGTCGCCTTTAGCCAGAGATGAGATATTGTTGCATTTAGCCAGAGATATTGTCGCCTTTAGCCAGAGATATTGTCGCCTTTAGCCAGAGATGAGATATTGTCGCCTTTAGCCAGTAATGAGGTATTTTTGCATTTAGCCAGAGATGAGATATTGTCGCCTTTAGCCAGAGATGAGATATTGTCGCCTTTAGGCAGAGATGAGATCTTGTCGCCTTTAGGCAGAGATGAGATATTGTCGCCTATAGTCATAGATGAGATATTGTAGCCTATAGCCAGAGATGAGATATTGACGCGTTTAGCCAGAGATGAGGTATTGTCGCCTTAAGGCAGAGATGAGATATTGTCGCTTTTAGCCAGAGATGAGATATTGTCGCCTTTAGGCAGAGATGAGATATTGTTTCCGTTAGCCAGAGATGAGCTATTGTCGCCGTTAGCCAGAGATGAGATATTGTCGCCTTTAGCCAGAGTTGAGATATTGTCGCCTATAGCCAGAGATGAGATATTGTCGCCTTTAGCCAGAGATGAGATATTGTCGCATTTAACCTGAGATGAGATATTGCCGCCTTTAGCCAGAGATGAGATATTGTCGCCTTTAGCCAGAGATGAGATACGGTTGCCTTTAGCCAGAGATGAGATATTGTCGCCTATACCCAGAGATGAGGTATTGTCGCCTTTAGGCAGAGATGAGATACTGCCTCATTTCGCCTGAGATGAGATATTGTCGCCTTTAGGCAGAGATGAGATATTGTCGCCTTTAGCCAGAGATGAGATATTGTCGCTTTTAGCCAGAGATGAGATATTGTCGCCTTTAAACTGAAATGAGATATTGTCGCCTTTAGCCAGAAATGAGATATTGTCGACTTTAGCCAGAGATGAGGTATTGTTGCCTTTAAGCAGAGATATTGTCGACTTTAGCCAGAGATATTGCCTCATTTCACCTGATATGAGATATTTTCGCCTTTAGGCAGAGATGAGATATTGTCGCCTTTAGCCAGAGATGAGATATTGTCCCCTTTATCCAGAGATGAGATATTGTCCCCTTTAGCCAGAGATGAGATATTGTCGCCTTTAGCCAGAGATGAGATATTGTCGCCTTTAGCCAGAGATGAGATATTGTTGCATTTAGCCAGAGATATTGTCGCCTTTAGCCAGAGATATTGTCGCCTTTAGCCAGAGATGAGATATTGTCGCCTTTAGCCAGTAATGAGGTATTTTTGCATTTAGCTAGAGATGAGATATTGTCGCCTTTAGCCAGAGATGATATATTGTTGCCTTTAGGCAGAGATGAGATCTTGTCGCCTTTAGGCAGAGATGAGATATTGTCGCCTATAGTCATAGATGAGATATTGTAGCCTATAGCCAGAGATGAGATATTGACGCGTTTAGCCAGAGATGAGGTATTGTCGCCTTAAGGCAGAGATGAGATATTGTCGCTTTTAGCCAGAGATGAGATATTGTCGCCTTTAGGCAGAGATGAGATATTGTTTCCGTTAGCCAGAAATGAGCTATTGTCGCCGTTAGCCAGAGATGAGATATTGTCGCCTTTAGCCAGAGTTGAGATATTGTCGCCTATAGCCAGAGATGAGATATTGTCGCCTTTAGCCAGAGATGAGATTTTGTCGCCTTTAAGCTGAAATGGGGTATTGTCGCCTTTAGCCTGAAATGAGATATTGTCGCATTTAGCCAGAGATGAGGTATTGTTGCCTTTAGCCAAAGATGAGATATTGTCGCCTTTAGGCAGAGATGAGTTATTGTCGCCTTTAGCCAAAGATGAGATATTGTTGCCTTTAGCCAGAGATGCGATATTGTCGCCTTTAGCCAGAGATGAGATATTGTCGCTTTTAGGTAGGGATAAGATATTGTCGCCTTTAGCCAGAGATGAGATATTGTTGCATTTAGCCAGAGATATTGCCGCCTTTAGCCAGAGATATTGCCGCCTTTAGCAAGAGATGAGATATTGTCGCCTTTAGCCAGAGATGAGATATTGTCGCCTTTAGCCAGAGATGAGATATTGTCGCCTTTAGGCAGAGATGAGATATTGTTTCCGTTAGCCAGAGATGAGGTATTGTCGCCTTTAGCCAGAGATGAGATATTGTCGCCTTTAGCCAGAGATGAGATTTTGTCGCCTTTAAGCTAAAATGAGGTAATGTCGCCTTTAGCCAGAAATGAGATATTGTCGCATTTAGCCAGATATGAGGTATTGTTGCCTTTAGCCAAAGATGAGATATTGTCGCATTTAGCCAGAGATGAGATATTGTTGCCTTTAGCCAGAGATATTGTCTTTTTTAGCCAGAGATTTTGCCTCATTTAGCCAGAGATGAGGTATTGTCGCCTTTAACCAGAGATGAGATATTGTCGCCTTTAGCCAGAGATGAGATATTGTTGCCTTTAGCCAGAGATGAGATATTGTCACCTTTAGCCAGGGATGAGATATTGTCTCCTTTAGCCAGAGATGAGATATTTTCGCCTTTAGCTAGAGATGAGATATTGTTGCCTTTATCCAGAGATGAGATATTGTCGCCTTTAGCCAGAGGTGAGATATTGTCGCCTTTAGGCAGAGATGAGATATTGTCGCCTTTAGCCAGAGATGAGATAGTGCCGCCTTTAGCCAGAGATATTGCCTCATTTCACCTGATATGAGATATTGTCGCCTTTAGCCAGAGATGAGATATTGCCTCATTTCGCCTGAGATGAGATATTGTCGCCTTTTGGCAGAGATGAGATATAGTCGCCATTAGCCAGAGATGAGATATTGTCGCCTTTAGCAGTGATATTGTCTCCATTAGCCAAAGATATTGTCGCCATTAGCCAGAGATATTGTCGCCTTTAGGCAGAGATGAGATATTGTCGCCTTTAGCCAGAGATGAGATATTGTCGCCTTTAGTCAGAGATGAGATATTGTCGCATTTAACCTGAGATGAGATATTGCCGCCTTTAGCCAGAGATGAGATATTGTCGCCTTTAGCCAGAGATGAGATACGGTTGCCTTTAGCCAGAGATGAGATATTGTCGCCTATACCCAGAGATGAGGTATTGTCGCCTTTAGGCAGAGATGAGATACTGCCTCATTTCGCCTGAGATGAGATATTGTCGCCTTTAGGCAGAGATGAGATATTGTCGCCTTTAGCCAGAGATGAGATATTGTCGCTTTTAGCCAGAGATGAGATATTGTCGCCTTTAAACTGAAATGAGATATTGTCGCCTTTAGCCAGAAATGAGATATTGTCGACTTTAGCCAGAGATGAGGTATTGTTGCCTTTAAGCAGAGATATTGTCGACTTTAGCCAGAGATATTGCCTCATTTCACCTGATATGAGATATTTTCGCCTTTAGGCAGAGATGAGATATTGTCGCCTTTAACCAGAGATGAGATATTGTCGCCTTTAGCCAGAGATGAGATATTGTTGCCTTTAGCCAGAGATGAGATATTGTCACCTTTAGCCAGGGATGAGATATTGTCTCCTTTAGCCAGAGATGAGATATTTTCGCCTTTAGCTAGAGATGAGATATTGTCGCCTTTATCCAGAGATGAGATATTGTCGCCTTTAGCCAGAGGTGAGATATTGTCGCCTTTAGGCAGAGATGAGATATTGTCGCCTTTAGCCAGAGATGAGATATTGCCGCCTTTAGCCAGAGATATTGCCTCATTTCACCTGATATGAGATATTGTCGCCTTTAGCCAGAGATGAGATATTGCCTCATTTCGCCTGAGATGAGATATTGTCGCCTTTAGCCAGAGATATTGTCGCCTTTCGGCAGAGATGAGATATAGTCGCCATTAGCCAGAGATGAGATATTGTCGCCTTTAGCAGTGATATTGTCTCCATTAGCCAAAGATATTGTCGCCATTAGCCAGAGATATTGTCGCCTTTAGGCAGAGATGAGATATTGTCGCCTTTAGCCAGAGATGAGATATTGTCGCCTTTAGTCAGAGATGAGATATTGTCGCATTTAACCTGAGATGAGATATTGCCGCCTTTAGCCAGAGATGAGATATTGTCGCCTTTAGCCAGAGATGAGATACGGTTGCCTTTAGCCAGAGATGAGATATTGTCGCCTTTAGCCAGAGATGAGATATTGTCCCCTTTATCCAGAGATGAGATATTGTCCCCTTTATCCAGAGATGAGATATTGTCGCGTTTAGCCAGAGATGAGATATTGTCGCCTTTAGGCAGAGATGAGATATTGTTTCCGTTAGCCAGAGATGAGCTATTGTCGCCGTTAGCCAGAGATGAGATATTGTCGCCTTTAGCCAGAGTTGAGATATTGTCGCCTATAGCCAGAGATGAGATATTGTCGCCTTTAGCCAGTGATGAGATATTGTCGCATTTAACCTGAGATGAGATATTGCCGCCTTTAGCCAGAGATGAGATATTGTCGCCTTTAGCCAGAGATGAGATACGGTTGCCTTTAGCCAGAGATGAGATATTGTCGCCTATACCCAGAGATGAGGTATTGTCGCCTTTAGGCAGAGATGAGATACTGCCTCATTTCGCCTGAGATGAGATATTGTCGCCTTTAGGCAGAGATGAGATATTGTCGCCTTTAGCCAGAGATGAGATATTGTCGCTTTTAGCCAGAGATGAGATATTGTCGCCTTTAAACTGAAATGAGATATTGTCGCCTTTAGCCAGAAATGAGATATTGTCGACTTTAGCCAGAGATGAGGTATTGTTGCCTTTAAGCAGAGATATTGTCGACTTTAGCCAGAGATATTGCCTCATTTCACCTGATATGAGATATTTTCGCCTTTAGGCAGAGATGAGATATTGTCGCCTTTAGCCAGAGATGAGATATTGTCCCCTTTATCCAGAGATGAGATATTGTCCCCTTTATCCAGAGATGAGATATTGTCGCGTTTAGCCAGAGATGAGATATTGTCGCCTTTAGCCAGAGATGAGATATTTTCGCCTTTAGCCAGAGATGAGATATTGTCGCCTTTAGCCAGAGATGAGATATTGTCGCCTTTAGCCAGAGATGAGATATTGTTGCATTTAGCCAGAGATATTGTCGCCTTTAGCCAGAGATATTGTCGCCTTTAGCCAGAGATGAGATATTGTCGCCTTTAGCCAGTAATGAGGTATTTTTGCATTTAGCCAGAGATGAGATATTGTCGCCTTTAGCCAGAGATGATATATTGTCGCCTTTAGGCAGAGATGAGATCTTGTCGCCTTTAGGCAGAGATGAGATATTGTCGCCTATAGTCATAGATGAGATATTGTAGCCTATAGCCAGAGATGAGATATTGACGCGTTTAGCCAGAGATGAGGTATTGTCGCCTTAAGGCAGAGATGAGATATTGTCGCTTTTAGCCAGAGATGAGATATTGTCGCCTTTAGGCAGAGATGAGATATTGTTTCCGTTAGCCAGAGATGAGCTATTGTCGCCGTTAGCCAGAGATGAGATATTGTCGCCTTTAGCCAGAGTTGAGATATTGTCGCCTATAGCCAGAGATGAGATATTGTCGCCTTTAGCCAGAGATGAGATTTTGTCGCCTTTAAGCTGAAATGGGGTATTGTCGCCTTTAGCCTGAAATGAGATATTGTCGCATTTAGCCAGAGATGAGGTATTGTTGCCTTTAGCCAAAGATGAGATATGGTCGCCTTTAGGCAGAGATGAGTTATTGTCGCCTTTAGCCAAAGATGAGATATTGTTGCCTTTAGCCAGAGATGCGATATTGTCGCCTTTAGCCAGAGATGAGATATTGTCGCTTTTAGGTAGGGATAAGATATTGTCGCCTTTAGCCAGAGATGAGATATTGTTGCATTTAGCCAGAGATATTGCCGCCTTTAGCCAGAGATATTGCCGCCTTTAGCAAGAGATGAGATATTGTCGCCTTTAGCAAGAGATGAGATATTGTCGCCTTTAGCCAGAGATGAGATATTGTCGCCTTTAGGCAGAGATGAGATATTGTTTCCGTTAGCCAGAGATGAGGTATTGTCGCCTTTAGCCAGAGATGAGATATTGTCGCCTTTAGCCAGAGATGAGATTTTGTCGCCTTTAAGCTGAAATGAGGTAATGTCGCCTTTAGCCAGAAATGAGATATTGTCGCATTTAGCCAGATATGAGGTATTGTTGCCTTTAGCCAAAGATGAGATATTGTCGCATTTAGCCAGAGATGAGATATTGTTGCCTTTAGCCAGAGATATTGTCTTTTTTAGCCAGAGATTTTGCCTCATTTAGCCAGTGATGAGGTATTGTCGCCTTTAACCAGAGATGAGATATTGTCGCCTTTAGCCAGAGATGAGATATTGTTGCCTTTAGCCAGAGATGAGATATTGTCACCTTTAGCCAGGGATGAGATATTGTCTCCTTTAGCCAGAGATGAGATATTTTCGCCTTTAGCTAGAGATGAGATATTGTCGCCTTTATCCAGAGATGAGATATTGTCGCCTTTAGCCAGAGGTGAGATATTGTCGCCTTTAGGCAGAGATGAGATATTGTCGCCTTTAGCCAGAGATGAGATATTGCCGCCTTTAGCCAGAGATATTGCCTCATTTCACCTGATATGAGATATTGTCGCCTTTAGCCAGAGATGAGATATTGCCTCATTTCGCCTGAGATGAGATATTGTCGCCTTTAGCCAGAGATATTGTCGCCTTTCGGCAGAGATGAGATATAGTCGCCATTAGCCAGAGATGAGATATTGTCGCCTTTAGCAGTGATATTGTCTCCATTAGCCAAAGATATTGTCGCCATTAGCCAGAGATATTGTCGCCTTTAGGCAGAGATGAGATATTGTCGCCTTTAGCCAGAGATGAGATATTGTCGCCTTTAGTCAGAGATGAGATATTGTCGCATTTAACCTGAGATGAGATATTGCCGCCTTTAGCCAGAGATGAGATATTGTCGCCTTTAGGCAGAGATGAGATACTGCCTCATTTCGCCTGAGATGAGATATTGTCGCCTTTAGGCAGAGATGAGATATTGTCGCCTTTAGCCAGAGATGAGATATTGTCGCTTTTAGCCAGAGATGAGATATTGTCGCCTTTAAACTGAAATGAGATATTGTCGCCTTTAGCCAGAAATGAGATATTGTCGACTTTAGCCAGAGATGAGGTATTGTTGCCTTTAAGCAGAGATATTGTCGACTTTAGCCAGAGATATTGCCTCATTTCACCTGATATGAGATATTTTCGCCTTTAGGCAGAGATGAGATATTGTCGCCTTTAGCCAGAGATGAGATATTGTCCCCTTTATCCAGAGATGAGATATTGTCCCCTTTATCCAGAGATGAGATATTGTCGCGTTTAGCCAGAGATGAGATATTGTCGCCTTTAGCCAGAGATGAGATATTTTCGCCTTTAGCCAGAGATGAGATATTGTCGCCTTTAGCCAGAGATGAGATATTGTCGCCTTTAGCCAGAGATGAGATATTGTTGCATTTAGCCAGAGATATTGTCGCCTTTAGCCAGAGATATTGTCGCCTTTAGCCAGAGATGAGATATTGTCGCCTTTAGCCAGTAATGAGGTATTTTTGCATTTAGCCAGAGATGAGATATTGTCGCCTTTAGCCAGAGATGAGATATTGTCGCCTTTAGGCAGAGATGAGATCTTGTCGCCTTTAGGCAGAGATGAGATATTGTCGCCTATAGTCATAGATGAGATATTGTAGCCTATAGCCAGAGATGAGATATTGACGCGTTTAGCCAGAGATGAGGTATTGTCGCCTTAAGGCAGAGATGAGATATTGTCGCTTTTAGCCAGAGATGAGATATTGTCGCCTTTAGGCAGAGATGAGATATTGTTTCCGTTAGCCAGAGATGAGCTATTGTCGCCGTTAGCCAGAGATGAGATATTGTCGCCTTTAGCCAGAGTTGAGATATTGTCGCCTATAGCCAGAGATGAGATATTGTCGCCTTTAGCCAGAGATGAGATATTGTCGCATTTAACCTGAGATGAGATATTGCCGCCTTTAGCCAGAGATGAGATATTGTCGCCTTTAGCCAGAGATGAGATACGGTTGCCTTTAGCCAGAGATGAGATATTGTCGCCTATACCCAGAGATGAGGTATTGTCGCCTTTAGGCAGAGATGAGATACTGCCTCATTTCGCCTGAGATGAGATATTGTCGCCTTTAGGCAGAGATGAGATATTGTCGCCTTTAGCCAGAGATGAGATATTGTCGCTTTTAGCCAGAGATGAGATATTGTCGCCTTTAAACTGAAATGAGATATTGTCGCCTTTAGCCAGAAATGAGATATTGTCGACTTTAGCCAGAGATGAGGTATTGTTGCCTTTAAGCAGAGATATTGTCGACTTTAGCCAGAGATATTGCCTCATTTCACCTGATATGAGATATTTTCGCCTTTAGGCAGAGATGAGATATTGTCGCCTTTAGCCAGAGATGAGATATTGTCCCCTTTATCCAGAGATGAGATTTTGTCCCCTTTATCCAGAGATGAGATATTGTCGCGTTTAGCCAGAGATGAGATATTGTCGCCTTTAGCCAGAGATGAGATATTTTCGCCTTTAGCCAGAGATGAGATATTGTCGCCTTTAGCCAGAGATGAGATATTGTCGCCTTTAGCCAGAGATGAGATATTGTTGCATTTAGCCAGAGATATTGTCGCCTTTAGCCAGAGATATTGTCGCCTTTAGCCAGAGATGAGATATTGTCGCCTTTAGCCAGTAATGAGGTATTTTTGCATTTAGCCAGAGATGAGATATTGTCGCCTTTAGCCAGAGATGAGATATTGTCGCCTTTAGGCAGAGATGAGATCTTGTCGCCTTTAGGCAGAGATGAGATATTGTCGCCTATAGTCATAGATGAGATATTGTAGCCTATAGCCATAGATGAGATATTGACGCGTTTAGCCAGAGATGAGGTATTGTCGCCTTAAGGCAGAGATGAGATATTGTCGCTTTTAGCCAGAGATGAGATATTGTCGCCTTTAGGCAGAGATGAGATATTGTTTCCGTTAGCCAGAGATGAGCTATTGTCGCCGTTAGCCAGAGATGAGATATTGTCGCATTTAACCTGAGATGAGATATTGCCGCCTTTAGGAAGAGATGAGATATTGTCGCCTTTAGCCAGAGATGAGATACGGTTGCCTTTAGCCAGAGATGAGATATTGTCGCCTATACCCAGAGATGAGGTATTGTCGCCTTTAGGCAGAGATGAGATACTGCCTCATTTCGCCTGAGATGAGATATTGTCGCCTTTAGGCAGAGATGAGATATTGTCGCCTTTAGCCAGAGATGAGATATTGTCGCTTTTAGCCAGAGATGAGATATTGTCGCCTTTAAACTGAAATGAGATATTGTCGCCTTTAGCCAGAAATGAGATATTGTCGACTTTAGCCAGAGATGAGGTATTGTTGCCTTTAAGCAGAGATATTGTCGACTTTAGCCAGAGATATTGCCTCATTTCACCTGATATGAGATATTTTCGCCTTTAGGCAGAGATGAGATATTGTCGCCTTTAGCCAGAGATGAGATATTGTCCCCTTTATCCAGAGATGAGATATTGTCCCCTTTATCCAGAGATGAGATATTGTCGCGTTTAGCCAGAGATGAGATATTGTCGCCTTTAGCCAGAGATGAGATATTTTCGCCTTTAGCCAGAGATGAGATATTGTCGCCTTTAGACAGAGATGAGATATTGTCGCCTTTAGCCAGAGATGAGATATTGATGCATTTAGCCAGAGATATTGTCGCCTTTAGCCAGAGATATTGTCGCCTTTAGCCAGAGATGAGATATTGTCGCCTTTAGCCAGTAATGAGGTATTTTTGCATTTAGCCAGAGTTGAGATATTGTCGCCTTTAGCCAGAGATGAGATATTGTCGCCTATAGTCATAGATGAGATATTGTAGCCTATAGCCAGAGATGAGATATTGACGCGTTTAGCCAGAGATGAGGTATTGTCGCCTTAAGGCAGAGATGAGATATTGTCGCTTTTAGCCAGAGATGAGATATTGTCGCCATTAGCCAGAGATGAGATATTGTTTCCGTTAGCCAGAGATGAGCTATTGTCGCCGTTAGCCAGAGATGAGATATTGTCGCCTTTAGCCAGAGTTGAGATATTGTCGCCTATAGCCAGAGATGAGATATTGTCGCCTTTAGCCAGAGATGAGATTTTGTCGCCTTTAAGCTGAAATGGGGTATTGTCGCCTTTAGCCAGAAATGAGATATTGTCGCATTTAGCCAGAGATGAGGTATTGTTGCCTTTAGCCAAAGATGAGATATTGTCGCCTTTAGGCAGAGATGAGTTATTGTCGCCTTTAGCCAAAGATGAGATATTGTTGCCTTTAGCCAGAGATGAGATATTGTTGCATTTAGCCAGAGATATTGCCGCCTTTAGCCAGAGATATTGCCGCCTTTAGCAAGAGATGAGATATTGTCGCCTTTAGCCAGAGATGAGATATTGTCGCCTTTAGGCAGAGATGAGATATTGTTTCCGTTAGCCAGAGATGAGGTATTGTCGCCTTTAGCCAGAGATGAGATATTGTCGCCTTTAGCCAGAGATGAGATTTTGTCGCCTTTAAGCTGAAATGAGGTATTGTCGCCTTTAGCCAGAAATGAGTTATTGTCGCCTTTAGCCAGAGATGAGGTATTGTTGCCTTTAGCCAAAGATGACATATTGTCGCCTTTAGGCAGAGATGAGTTATTGTCGCCTTTAGGCAGAGATGAGAAATTGTCGCCTTTAGCCAGAGATGAGATATTGTCGCCTTTAGCCAGAGATGAGATATTGTCGCCTTTAGGTTGGGATAAGATATTGTCGCCTTTAGCCAGAGATGAGATATTGTCGCCTTTAGGTAGAGATGAGATATTGTCGCCTTTAGCCAGAGATGAGATATTGTTGCCTTAACCATAGATATTGCCTCATTTCGCCTGAGATGAGATATTGTCGCCTTTAGCCAGAGGTGAGATATTGCCGCCTTTAGCCAGAGATGAGTTATTGTTGCCTTTAGCCAAAGATGAGATATTGTCGCATTTAGCCAGAGATGAGATATTGTCGCCTTTAGCAAGAGATATTGTCACCTTTAGCCAGAGATAGTGTCGCCTTTAGGAAGAGATGAGATATTGTCGCCTTTAGCCAGAGATGAGATATTGTCGCCTTTAGCCAGAGATGAGATATTGCCTCATTTCTCCTGCTATGAGATATTGTCGCCTTTAGCCAGAGGTGAGATATTGCCGCCTTTAGCCAGAGATGAGATATTGCCTCATTTCGCCTGAGATGAAATATTGTCGCCATTAGCCAGAGATGAGATATTGTCACCTTTAGGCAGAGATATTGTCAGCTTTAGCCAGAGATAGTGTCGCCTTTAGGCAGAGATGAGATATTGTCGCCTTTGGCCAGATATGAGATATTGTCGCCTTTAGCCAGAGATATTTTCGCCTTTAGCCAGAGATATTGTTGCCTTTAGCCAGAGATATTGTCGCCTTTAGCCAGAGATATTGTCGCCTTTAGGCAGAGATGAGATCGCCTTTAGGCAGAGATGAGATATTGTCGCCTATAGTCAGAGATGGGATATTGTCGTCTTTAGCCAGAGATGAGATTTTGTCGCTTTTAGCCAGAGATGAGGTATTGTCGCCTTTAGGCAGAGATGAGATATTGTCGCCTTTAGCCAGACATGAGATATTGTCGCCTTTAGCCAGAGATGAGATATTGTCGCCTTTAGCCAGAGTTGAGATATTGTCGCCTATTGCCAGAGATGAGATATTGTCACCTTTAGCCAGAGATGAGATATTGTCGCCTTTAGCCAGAGATGAGATATTGCCGCCTTGAGGCAGAGATGAGATATTGTCGACTTTAGCGAGAGATGAGATATTGTCGCCTTTAGCCAGAGATATTGTCTCCTTTTGCCAGAGATTTTGCCTCATTTAGCCAGAGATGAGGTATTGTCGCCTTTAACCAGAGATGAGATATTGTCGCCTTTAGCAAGAGATGAGATATTGTTGCCTTTAGCCAGAGATGAGATATTGTCACCTTTAGCCAGAGATGAGATATTGTCTCCTTTAGCCAGATGAGATATTTTCGCCTTTAGCTAGAGATGAGATATTGTTGCCTTTATCCAGAGATGAGATATTGTCGCCTTTAGCCAGAGGTGAGATATTGTCGCCTTTAGCCAGAGATGAGATATTGTCGCTTTTAGATAGAGATGAGATATTGCCGCCTTTAGCCAGAGATATTGCCGCCTCTAGCCAGAGATATTGCCTCTTTTCACCTGATATGAGATATTGTCGCCTTTAGCCAGAGATGAGATATTGCCTCATTTCGCCTGAGATGAGATATTGTCGCCTTTAGCCAGAGATATTGTCGCCTTTAGGCAGAGATGAGATATTGTCGCCATTAGCCAGAAATGAGATATTGTCGCCTTTAGCCAGTGATATTTTCTCCATTAGCCACAGATGTTGTCGCCATTAGCCAGAGATATTGTCGCCTTTAGGCAGAGATGAGATATTGCCTCATTTCGCCTGAGATGAGATATTGTCGCCTTTAGGCAGAGAAGAGATATTGTCGCCATTAGCCAGAAATGAGATATTTTCGCCTTTAGCCAGAGTTGAGATATTGTCGCCTTTAGCCAGAGATGAGATATTGTCGCTTTTAGCCAGAGATGAGATATTGTCGCCTTTAAACTGAAATGAGGTATTGTCGCCTGTAGCCAGAGATGAGATATTGTCGACTTTAGCCAGAGATGAGGTATTGTTGCCTTTAAGCAGAGATATTGTCGACTTTAGCCAGAGATATTGCCTCATTTCACCTGATATGAGATATTGTCGCCTTTAGGCAGAGATGAGATATTGTCGCCTTTAGCCAGAGATGAGATATTGTCCCCTTTGTCCAGAGATGAGACATTGTCCCCTTTATCCAGAGATGAGATATTGTCGCGTTTAGCCAGAGATGAGATATTGTCGCCTTTAGCCAGAGATGAGATATTGTCGCCTTTAGCCAAAGGTGAGATATTGTCGCCTTTAGCCAGAGATGAGATATTGTTTCCGTTAGCCAGAGATGAGCTATTGTCGCCATTAGCCAGAGATGAGATATTGTCGCCTTTAGCCAGAGTTGAGATATTGTCGGCTATAGCCAGAGATGAGATATTGTCGCCTTTAGCCAGAGATGAGATTTTGTCGCCTTTAAGCTGAAATGGGGTATTGTCGCCTTTAGCCAGAAATGAGATATTGTCGCATTTAGCCAGAGATGAGGTATTGTTGCCTTTAGCCAAAGATGAGATATTGTCGCCTTTAGGCAGAGATGAGTTATTGTCGCCTTTAGCCAAAGATGAGATATTGTTGCCTTTAGCCAGAGATGAGATATTGTCGCCTTTAGCCAGAGATGAGATATTGTCGCCTTTAGGTAGGGATAAGATATTGCCGCCTTTAGCCAGAGATGAGATATTGTTGCATTTAGCCAGAGATATTGCCGCCTTTAGCCAGAGATATTGCCGCCTTTAGCAAGAGATGAGATATTGTCGCCTTTAGCCAGAGATGAGATATTGTCGCCTTTAGGCAGAGATGAGATATTGTTTCCGTTAGCCAGAGATGAGGTATTGTCGCCTTTAGCCAGAGATGAGATATTGTCGCCTTTAGCCAGAGATGAGATTTTGTCGCCTTTAAGCTGAAATGAGGTATTGTCGCCTTTAGCCAGAAATGAGATATTGTCGCCTTTAGCCAGAGATGAGGTATTGTTGCCTTTAGCCAAAGATGACATATTGTCGCCTTTAGGCAGAGATGAGTTATTGTCGCCTTTAGGCAGAGATGAGATATTGTCGCCTTTAGCCAGAGATGAGATATTGTCGCCTTTAGCCAGAGATGAGATATTGTCGCCTTTAGGTAGAGATGAGATATTGTCGCCATTAGCCAGAGATGAGATATTGTTGCCTTAACCATAGATATTGCCTCATTTCGCCTGAGATGAGATATTGTCGCCTTTAGCCAGAGGTGAGATATTGCCGCCTTTAGCCAGAGATGAGTTATTGTTGCCTTTAGCCAAAGATGAGATATTGTCGCATTTAGCCAGAGATGAGATATTGTCGCCTTTAGCAAGAGATGAGATATTGTCGCCTTTAGCCAGAGATGAGATATAGCCTCATTTCTCCTGAGATGAGATATTGTCGCCTTTAGCCAGAGGTGAGATATTGCCGCCTTTAGCCAGAGATGAGATATTGCCTCATTTCGCCTGAGATGAGGTATTGTCGCCTTTACCCAGAGATGAGATATTGTCACCTTTAGGCAGAGATATTGTCAGCTTTAGCCAGAGATAGTGTCACCTTTAGACAGAGATGAGATATAGTCGGCTATAGGCAGTCATGAGATATTGTCGCCTTTGGCCAGATATGAGATATTGTCGCCTTTAGCCAGAGATGAGATATTGTCGCCTTTAGCCAGAGATATTTTCGCCTTTATCCAGAGATATTGTTGCCTTTAGCCAGAGATATTGTCGCCTTTAGCCAGAGATATTGTCGCCTTTAGGCAGAGATGAGATCGCCTTTAGGCAGAGATGAGATACTGTCGCCTATAGTCAGAGATGGGATATTGTCGTCTTTAGCCAGAGATGAGATATTGTCGCCTTTAGCCAGAGATGAGGTATTGTCGCCTTTAGGCAGAGATGAGATATTGTCGCCTTTAGCCAGAGTTGAGATATTGTCGCCTATTGCCAGAGATGAGATATTGTCGCCTTTAGCCAGAGATGAGATTTTGTCGCCTTTAAGCTTAAATGAGGTATTGTCGCCTTTAGCCAGAAATGAGATATTGTCGCCTTTAGCCAGAGATGAGATATTGTCACCTTTAGGTAGGGATAAGATATTGTCGCCTTTAGCCAGAGATATTGTCGCCTTTAGCCAGAGATGAGATATTGTCACCTTTAGCCAGAGATGAGATATTGTCGCCTTTAGCCAGAGATGAGATATTGCCGCCTTGAGGCAGAGATGAGATATTGTCGACTTTAGCCAGAGATGAGATATTGTCGCCTTTAGCCAGCGATATTGTCTCCTTTAGCCAGAGATTTTGCCTCATTTAGCCAGAGATGAGGTATTGTTGCCTTTAACCAGAGATGAGATATTGTCGACTTTAGCCAGAAATGAGATATTGTTGCCTTTAGCCAGAGATGAGATATTGTCACCTTTAGCCAGAGATGAGATATTGTCTCCTTTAGCCAGATGAGATATTTTCGCCTTTAGCTATAGATGAGATATTGTCGCCTTTATCCAGAGATGAGATATTGTCGCCTTTAGCCAGAGGTGAGATATTGTCGCCTTTAGCCAGAGATGAGATATTGTCGCTTTTAGCCAGAGATGAGATATTGCCGCCTTTAGCCAGAGATATTGCCGCCTTTAGCCAGAGATATTGCCTCATTTCACCTGATATGAGATATTGTCGCCTTTAGCCAGAGATGAGATATTGCCTCATTTCGCCTGAGATGAGATATTGTCGCCTTTAGCCAGAGATATTGTCGCCTTTAGGCAGAGATGAGATATTGTCGCCATTCGCCAGAGATGAGATATTGTCGCCTTTAGCCAGTGATATTGTCTCCATTAGCCACAGATGTTGTCGCCATTAGCCAGAGATATTGTCGCCTTTAGGCAGAGATGAGATATTGCCTCATTTCGCCTGAGATGAGATATTGTCGCCTTTAGGCAGAGAAGAGATATTGTCGCCATTAGCCAGAAATGAGATATTTTCGCCTTTAGCCAGAGTTGAGATATTGTCGCCTTTAGCCAGAGATGAGATATTGTCGCTTTTAGCCAGAGATGAGATACTGTCGCCTTTAAACTGAAATGAGGTATTGTCGCCTGTAGCCAGAGATGAGATATTGTCGACTTTAGCCAGAGATGAGGTATTGTTGCCTTTAAGCAGAGATATTGTCGACTTTAGCCAGAGATATTGCCTCATTTCACCTGATATGAGATATTGTCGCCTTTAGGCAGAGATGAGATATTGTCGCCTTTAGCCAGAGATGAGATATTGTCCCCTTTGTCCAGAGATGAGATATTGTCCCCTTTATCCAGAGATGAGATATTGTCGCGTTTAGCCAGAGATGAGATATTGTCGCCTTTAGCCAGAGATGAGATATTGTCGCCTTTAGCCAGAGATGAGATATTGTCGCCTTTAGCCAGAGATGAGATATTGTCGCCTTTAGCCAGAGATGAGATATTGCCTCATTTCGCCTGAGATGAGATATTGTCACCCTTAGCCAGAGGTGAGATATTGCCGCCTTTAGCCAGAGATGAGGTATTGTTGCCTTTAGCCAATATGAGATATTGTCGCCTTTAGCCAAAGATGAGATATTGTCGCCTTTAGGCAGAGATGAGATATTGTCGCCTTTAGCCAGAGATGAGATATTGCCTCATTTCGCCTGAGATGAAATATTGTGGCCTTTAGCCAGAGATGAGATATTGTAGCCGTTAGGTAGAGATGAGATATTGTCGCCATTAGCCAGAGATATTGTCGCCTTTAGGCAGAGATGAGATATTGTCGCCATTAGCCAGAGATGAGATATTGTCGCATTTTGCCAGTGATATTGTCTCCATTAGCCAAAGATATTGTCGACATTAGTCGGAGATATTGTCGCCTTTAGGCAGAGATGAGATATTGTCGCCTTTAGCCAGAGATGAGATATTGTCGCCTTTAGTCAGAGATGAGATATTGCCGCCTTTAGCCAGAGATGAGATATTGTCGCCTTTAGCCGGAGATGAGATACGGTTGCCTTTAGCCAGAGATGAGATATTGTCGCCTTTAGGCAGAGATGAGTTATTGTCGCCTTTAGGCAGAGATGAGATATTGTCGCCTATAGCGAGAGATGAGATATTGTCGCCTATAGCCAGAGATGAGGTATTGTCGCCTTTAGGCAGAGATGAGATATTGCCTCATTTCGCCTGGGATGAGATATTGTCGCCTTTAGGCAGAGATGAGATATTGTCGCCATTAGCCAGAGATGAGATATTTTCGCCTTTAGCCAGAGTTGAGATATTGTCGCCTTTAGCCAGAGATGAGGTATTGTCGCCTTTAGGCAGAGATGAGATATTGTCGCCTTTAGCCAGAGATGAGATATTGTCGCCTTTAGGCAGAGATGAGATATTGTTTCCGTTAGCCAGAGATGAGGTATTGTCGCCGTTAGCCAGAGATGAGATATTGTCGCCTTTAACCAGAGTTGAGATATTGTCGCCTATAGCCAGAGATGAGATATTGTCGCCATTAGCCAGAGATGAGATTTTGTCGCCTTTAGCCAGAGATGAGATATTGTCCCCTTTATCCAGAGATGAGATATTGTCGCCTTTAGCCAGAGATGAGATATTGTCGCCTTTAGCCAGAGATGAGGTATTTTCGCCTTTAGCCAGAGATGAGATATTGTAGCCTTTAGCCAGAGATGAGATATTGTCGCCTTTAGCCAGAGATGAGATATTGTTTCCTTTAGCCAGAGATATTGTCGCCTTTAGCCAGAGATATTGTCGCCTTTAGCCAGAGATGAGATATTGTCACCTTTAGCCAGAGATGAGATATTGTCGCCTTTAGCCAGAGATGAGATATTGTCGCCTTTAGGCAGAGAGGAGATCTTGTTGCCTTTAGGCAGAGATGAGATATTGTCGCCTATAGTCAGAGATGAGATATTGTAGCCTATAGCCAGAGATGAGATATTGTCGCCTTTAGCCAGAGATGAGGTATTGTCGCCTTTAGGCAGAGATGAGATATTGTCGCCTTTAGCCAGAGTTGAGATATTGCCGCCTATAGCCAGAGATGAGATATTGTCACCTTTAGGCAGAGATAGTGTCGCTTTTAGGAAGAGATGAGATATTGTCGCCTTTAGCCAGAGATGAGATATTGTCGCCTTTAGCCAGAGATGAGATATTGCCTCATTTCGCCTGAGATGAGATATTGTCGCCTTTAGCCAGAGGTGAGATATTGCCGCCTTTAGCCAGTGATGAGGTATTGTTGCCTTTAGCCAAAGATGAGATATTGTCGCCTTTAGCCAGAGATGTGATATTGTCGCCTTTAGCCTGAGATGAGATATTGTCGCCTTTATGTAGGGATAAGTTATTGTCGCCTTTAGCCAGAGATGAGATATTGTCGCCTTTAGGTAGAGATGAGATATTGTCGCCTTTAGCCAGAGATGAGATATTGTCGCCTTTAGCCAGAGTTATTGCCTCATTTCGCCTGAGATGAGATATTGTCGCCTTTAGCCAGAGATAAGATATTGCCGCCTTTAGCCAGAGATGAGATATTGCCTCATTTCGCCTGAGATGAGATATTGTCGCCTTTAGCCAGAGATGAGATATTGTCGCATTTAGCAAGAGATATTGTCATCTTTAGCCAGAGATAGTGTCGCCTTTAGGCAGAGATGAGATATTGTCGCCTATAGACAGAGATGAGATATTGTCGCCTATAGCCAGAGATGAGGTATTGTCGCCTTTAGGCAGAGATGAGATATTGTCGCCGTTAGCCAGAGATGAGGTATTGTCGCCTATAGCCAGAGATGAGATATTGTCGCCTTTAGCCAGAGATGAGATATTTTCAACTTTAGCCATAGTTGAGATATTGTCGCCTTTAGCCAGAGATGAGATATTGTCGCTTTTAGCCAGAGATGAAATATTGTCGCCTTTAAACTGAAATGAGATATTCTCGCCTTTAGCCAGAGATGAGATATTGTCGACTTTAGCCAGAGATGAGGTATTGTCGCCTTTATCCAGAGATGAGATATTGTCGCCTTTAGCCAGAGATGAGATATTGTCGCCTTTAGCCAGAGATGAGATATTGTCGCCTTTAGCCAGAGATGAGATATTGTTGCATTTAGCCAGAGATATTGTCGACTTTAGCCAGAGATATTGTCGCCTTTAGCCAGAGATGAGATATTGTCGCTATTAGCCATTAATGAGGTATTTTTGCCTTTAGCCAGAGATGAGATATTGCCGTATTTAGCCAGAGATGAGATATTGTCGCCTTTAGGCAGAGATGAGATCTTGTCGCCTTTAGCCAGAGATGAGGTATTGTTGCCTTTAGCCAAAGATGAGATATTGTCGCCTTTAGCCAGAGATGAGATATTGTCACCTTTAGCCAGAGATGAGATATTGTCGCCTTTAGCCAGAGATGAGATATTGTCGCCTTTAGGCAGAGAGGAGATCTTGTTGCCTTTAGGCAGAGATGAGATATTGTCGCCTATAGTCAGAGATGAGATATTGTAGCCTATAGCCAGAGATGAGATATTGTCGCCTTTAGCCAGAGATGAGGTATTGTCGCCTTTAGGCAGAGATGAGATATTGTCGCCTTTAGCCAGAGTTGAGATATTGCCGCCTATAGCCAGAGATGAGATATTGTCACCTTTAGGCAGAGATAGTGTCGCTTTTAGGAAGAGATGAGATATTGTCGCCTTTAGCCAGAGATGAGATATTGTCGCCTTTAGCCAGAGATGAGATATTGCCTCATTTCGCCTGAGATGAGATATTGTCGCCTTTAGCCAGAGGTGAGATATTGCCGCCTTTAGCCAGTGATGAGGTATTGTTGCCTTTAGCCAAAGATGAGATATTGTCGCCTTTAGCCAGAGATGTGATATTGTCGCCTTTAGCCTGAGATGAGATATTGTCGCCTTTATGTAGGGATAAGTTATTGTCGCCTTTAGCCAGAGATGAGATATTGTCGCCTTTAGGTAGAGATGAGATATTGTCGCCTTTAGCCAGAGATGAGATATTGTCGCCTTTAGCCAGAGTTATTGCCTCATTTCGCCTGAGATGAGATATTGTCGCCTTTAGCCAGAGATAAGATATTGCCGCCTTTAGCCAGAGATGAGATATTGCCTCATTTCGCCTGAGATGAGATATTGTCGCCTTTAGCCAGAGATGAGATATTGTCGCATTTAGCAAGAGATATTGTCATCTTTAGCCAGAGATAGTGTCGCCTTTAGGCAGAGATGAGATATTGTCGCCTATAGACAGAGATGAGATATTGTCGCCTATAGCCAGAGATGAGGTATTGTCGCCTTTAGGCAGAGATGAGATATTGTCGCCGTTAGCCAGAGATGAGGTATTGTCGCCTATAGCCAGAGATGAGATATTGTCGCCTTTAGCCAGAGATGAGATATTTTCAACTTTAGCCATAGTTGAGATATTGTCGCCTTTAGCCAGAGATGAGATATTGTCGCTTTTAGCCAGAGATGAAATATTGTCGCCTTTAAACTGAAATGAGATATTCTCGCCTTTAGCCAGAGATGAGATATTGTCGACTTTAGCCAGAGATGAGGTATTGTCGCCTTTATCCAGAGATGAGATATTGTCGCCTTTAGCCAGAGATGAGATATTGTCGCCTTTAGCCAGAGATGAGATATTGTCGCCTTTAGCCAGAGATGAGATATTGTTGCATTTAGCCAGAGATATTGTCGACTTTAGCCAGAGATATTGTCGCCTTTAGCCAGAGATGAGATATTGTCGCTATTAGCCATTAATGAGGTATTTTTGCCTTTAGCCAGAGATGAGATATTGCCGTATTTAGCCAGAGATGAGATATTGTCGCCTTTAGGCAGAGATGAGATCTTGTCGCCTTTAGCCAGAGATGAGGTATTGTTGCCTTTAGCCAAAGATGAGATATTGTCGCATTTAGCCAGAGATGAGATATTGTTGCCTTTAGCCTGAGATATTGTCTTTTTTAGCCAGAGATTTTCCCTCATTTAGCCAGAGATGAGATATTTTCGCCTTTAGCTAGAGATGAGATATTGTCGCCTTTATCCAGAGATGAGATATTGTCGCCTTTAGCCAGAGGTGAGATATTGTCGCCTTTAGGCAGAGATGAGATATTGTCGCCTTTAGCCAGAGATGAGATATTGCCGCCTTTAGCCAGAGATATTGCCTCATTTCACCTGATATGAGATATTGTCGCCTTTAGCCAGAGATGAGATATTGCCTCATTTCGCCTGAGATGAGATATTGTCGCCTTTAGCCAGAGATATTGTCGCCTTTAGGCAGAGATGAGATATAGTCGCCATTAGCCAGAGATGAGATATTGTCGCCTTTAGCAGTGATATTGTCTCCATTAGCCAAAGATATTGTCGCCATTAGCCAGAGATATTGTCGCCTTTAGGCAGAGATGAGATATTGTCGCCTTTAGCCAGAGATGAGATATTGTCGCCTTTAGTCAGAGATGAGATATTGTCGCATTTAACCTGAGATGAGATATTGCCGCCTTTAGCCAGAGATGAGATATTGTCGCCTTTAGCCAGAGATGAGATACGGTTGCCTTTAGCCAGAGATGAGATATTGTCGCCTATACCCAGAGATGAGGTATTGTCGCCTTTAGGCAGAGATGAGATACTGCCTCATTTCGCCTGAGATGAGATATTGTCGCCTTTAGGCAGAGATGAGATATTGTCGCCTTTAGCCAGAGATGAGATATTGTCGCTTTTAGCCAGAGATGAGATATTGTCGCCTTTAAACTGAAATGAGATATTGTCGCCTTTAGCCAGAAATGAGATATTGTCGACTTTAGCCAGAGATGAGGTATTGTTGCCTTTAAGCAGAGATATTGTCGACTTTAGCCAGAGATATTGCCTCATTTCACCTGATATGAGATATTTTCGCCTTTAGGCAGAGATGAGATATTGTCGCCTTTAGCCAGAGATGAGATATTGTCCCCTTTATCCAGAGATGAGATATTGTCCCCTTTATCCAGAGATGAGATATTGTCGCGTTTAGCCAGAGATGAGATATTGTCGCCTTTAGCCAGAGATGAGATATTTTCGCCTTTAGCCAGAGATGAGATATTGTCGCCTTTAGCCAGAGATGAGATATTGTCGCCTTTAGGCAGAGATGAGATCTTGTCGCCTTTAGGCAGAGATGAGATATTGTCGCCTTTAGCCAGAGGTGAGATATTGCCGCCTTTAGCCAGTGATGAGGTATTGTTGCCTTTAGCCAAAGATGAGATATTGTCGCCTTTAGCCAGAGATGTGATATTGTCGCCTTTAGCCTGAGATGAGATATTGTCGCCTTTAGGCAGAGATAGTGTCGCTTTTAGGAAGAGATGAGATATTGTCGCCTTTAGCCAGAGATGAGATATTGTCGCCTTTAGCCAGAGATGAGATATTGCCTCATTTCGCCTGAGATGAGATATTGTCGCCTTTAGCCAGAGGTGAGATATTGCCGCCTTTAGCCAGTGATGAGGTATTGTTGCCTTTAGCCAAAGATGAGATATTGTCGCCTTTAGCCAGAGATGTGATATTGTCGCCTTTAGCCTGAGATGAGATATTGTCGCCTTTATGTAGGGATAAGTTATTGTCGCCTTTAGCCAGAGATGAGATATTGTCGCCTTTAGGTAGAGATGAGATATTGTCGCCTTTAGCCAGAGATGAGATATTGTCGCCTTTAGCCAGAGTTATTGCCTCATTTCGCCTGAGATGAGATATTGTCGCCTTTAGCCAGAGATGAGATATTGCCGCCTTTAGCCAGAGATGAGATATTGCCTCATTTCGCCTGAGATGAGATATTGTCGCCTTTAGCCAGAGATGAGATATTGTCGCATTTAGCAAGAGATATTGTCATCTTTAGCCAGAGATAGTGTCGCCTTTAGGCAGAGATGAGATATTGTCGCCTATAGACAGAGATGAGATATTGTCGCCTATAGCCAGAGATGAGGTATTGTCGCCTTTAGGCAGAGATGAGATATTGTCGCCGTTAGCCAGAGATGAGGTATTGTCGCCTATAGCCAGAGATGAGATATTGTCGCCTTTAGCCAGAGATGAGATATTTTCAACTTTAGCCATAGTTGAGATATTGTCGCCTTTAGCCAGAGATGAGATATTGTCGCTTTTATCCAGAGATGAAATATTGTCGCCTTTAAACTGAAATGAGATATTCTCGCCTTTAGCCAGAGATGAGATATTGTCGACTTTAGCCAGAGATGAGGTATTGTCGCCTTTATCCAGAGATGAGATATTGTCGCCTTTAGCCAGAGATGAGATATTGTCGCCTTCAGCCAGAGATGAGATATTGTCGCCTTTAGCCAGAGATGAGATATTGTTGCATTTAGCCAGAGATATTGTCGACTTTAGCCAGAGATATTGTCGCCTTTAGCCAGAGATGAGATATTGTCGCTATTAGCCATTAATGAGGTATTTTTGCCTTTAGCCAGAGATGAGATATTGCCGTATTTAGCCAGAGATGAGATATTGTCGCCTTTAGGCAGAGATGAGATCTTGTCGCCTTTAGCCAGAGATGAGGTATTGTTGCCTTTAGCCAAAGATGAGATATTGTCGCATTTAGCCAGAGATGAGATATTGTTGCCTTTAGCCTGAGATATTGTCTTTTTTAGCCAGAGATTTTCCCTCATTAGCCAGAGATGAGATATTTTCGCCTTTAGCTAGAGATGAGATATTGTCGCCTTTATCCAGAGATGAGATATTGTCGCCTTTAGCCAGAGGTGAGATATTGTCGCCTTTAGGCAGAGATGAGATATTGTCGCCTTTAGCCAGAGATGAGATATTGCCGCCTTTAGCCAGAGATATTGCCTCATTTCACCTGATATGAGATATTGTCGCCTTTAGCCAGAGATGAGATATTGCCTCATTTCGCCTGAGATGAGATATTGTCGCCTTTAGCCAGAGATATTGTCGCCTTTAGGCAGAGATGAGATATAGTCGCCATTAGCCAGAGATGAGATATTGTCGCCTTTAGCAGTGATATTGTCTCCATTAGCCAAAGATATTGTCGCCATTGGCCAGAGATATTGTCGCCTTTAGGCAGAGATGAGATATTGTCGCCTTTAGCCAGAGATGAGATATTGTCGCCTTTAGTCAGAGATGAGATATTGTCGCATTTAACCTGAGATGAGATATTGCCGCCTTTAGCCAGAGATGAGATATTGTCGCCTTTAGCCAGAGATGAGATACGGTTGCCTTTAGCCAGAGATGAGATATTGTCGCCTATACCCAGAGATGAGGTATTGTCGCCTTTAGGCAGAGATGAGATACTGCCTCATTTCGCCTGAGATGAGATATTGTCGCCTTTAGGCAGAGATGAGATATTGTCGCCTTTAGCCAGAGATGAGATATTGTCGCTTTTAGCCAGAGATGAGATATTGTCGCCTTTAAACTGAAATGAGATATTGTCGCCTTTATCCAGAAATGAGATATTGTCGACTTTAGCCAGAGATGAGGTATTGTTGCCTTTAAGCAGAGATATTGTCGACTTTAGCCAGAGATATTGCCTCATTTCACCTGATATGAGATATTTTCGCCTTTAGGCAGAGATGAGATATTGTCCCCTTTATCCAGAGATGAGATATTGTCCCCTTTATCCAGAGATGAGATATTGTCGCGTTTAGCCAGAGATGAGATATTGTCGCATTTGGCCAGAGATGAGATATTGTCGCCTTTAGCCAGAGATGAGATATTGTCGCCTTTAGCCAGAGATGAGATATTGTTGCATTTAGCCAGAGATATTGTCGCCTTTAGCCAGAGATATTGTCGCGTTTAGCCAGAGATGAGATATTGTCGCCTTTAGCCAGTAATGAGGTATTTTTGCATTTAGCCAGAGATGAGATATTGTCGCCTTTAGCCAGAGATGAGATATTGTCGCCTTTAGGCAGAGATGAGATCTTGTCGCCTTTAGGCAGAGATGAGATATTGTCGCCTATAGTCATAGATGAGATATTGTAGCCTATAGCCAGAGATGAGATATTGACGCGTTTAGCCAGAGATGAGGTATTGTCGCCTTAAGGCAGAGATGAGATATTGTCGCTTTTAGCCAGAGATGAGATATTGTCGCCTTTAGGCAGAGATGAGATATTGTTTCCGTTAGCCAGAGATGAGCTATTGTCGCCGTTAGCCAGAGATGAGATATTGTCGCCTTTAGCCAGAGTTGAGATATTGTCGCCTATAGCCAGAGATGAGATATTGTCGCCTTTAGCCAGAGATGAGATTTTGTCGCCTTTAAGCTGAAATGGGGTATTGTCGCCATTAGCCAGAAATGAGATATTGTCGCATTTAGCCAGAGATGAGGTATTGTTGCCTTTAGCCAAAGATGAGATATTGTCGCCTTTAGGCAGAGATGAGTTATTGTCGCCTTTAGCCAAAGATGAGATATTGTTGCCTTTAGCCAGAGATGAGATATTGTCGCCTTTAGCCAGAGATGAGATATTGTCGCTTTTAGGTAGGGATAAGATATTGTCGCCTTTAGCCAGAGATGAGATATTGTTGCATTTAGCCAGAGATATTGCCGCCTTTAGCCAGAGATATTGCCGCCTTTAGCAAGAGATGAGATATTGTCGCCTTTAGCCAGAGATGAGATATTGTCGCCTTTAGCCAGAGATGAGATATTGTTTCCGTTAGCCAGAGATGAGGTATTGTCGCCTTTAGCCAGAGATGAGATATTGTCGCCTTTAGCCAGAGATGAGATTTTGTTGCCTTTAAGCTGAAATGAGGTATTGTCGCCTTTAGCCAGAAATGAGATATTGTCGCCTTTAGCAAGAGATGAGGTATTGTTGCCTTTAGCCAAAGATGACATATTGTCGCCTTTAGGCAGAGATGAGTTATTGTCGACTTTAGGCAGAGATGAGAAATTGTCGCCTTTAGCCAGAGATGAGATATTGTCGCCTTTAGCCAGAGATGAGATATTGTCGCCTTTAGGTAGGGATAAGATATTGTCGCCTTTAGCCAGAGATGAGATATTGTCGCCTTTAGGTAGAGATGAGATATTGTCGCCTTTAGCCAGAGATGAGATATTGTTGCCTTAACCATAGATATTGCCTCATTTCGCCTGAGATGAGATATTGTCGCCTTTAGCCAGAGGTGAGATATTGCCGCCTTTAGCCAGAGATGAGTTATTGTTGCCTTTAGCCAAAGATGAGATATTGTCGCATTTAGCCAGAGATGAGATATTGTCGCCTTTAGCAAGAGATATTGTCACCTTTAGCCAGAGATAGTGTCGCCTTTAGGAAGAGATGAGATATTGTCGCCTTTAGCCAGAGATGAGATATTGTCGCCTTTAGCCAGAGATGAGATATTGCCTCATTTCTCCTGATATGAGATATTGTCGCCTTTAGCCAGAGGTGAGATATTGCCGCCTTTAGCCAGAGATGAGATATTGCCTCATTTCGCCTGAGATGAGATATTGTCGCCATTAGCCAGAGATGAGATATTGTCACCTTTAGGCAGAGATATTGTCAGCTTTATCCAGAGATAGTGTCGCCTTTAGGCAGAGATGAGATATTGTCGCCTTTGGCCAGATATGAGATATTGTCGCCTTTAGCCAGAGATGAGATATTGTCGCCTTTAGCCAGAGATATTTTCGCCTTTAGCCAGAGATATTGTTGCCTTTAGCCAGAGATATTGTCGCCTTTAGCCAGAGATATTGCCGCCTTTAGGCAGAGATGAGATCGCCTTTAGGCAGAGATGAGGTATTGTCGCCTATAGTCAGAGATGGGATATTGTCGTCTTTAGCCAGAGATGAGATATTGTCGCCTTTAGCCAGAGATGAGGTATTGTCGCCTTTAGGCAGAGATGAGATATTGTCGCCTTTAGCCAGACATGAGATATTGTTGCCTTTAGCCAGAGATGAGATATTGTCGCCTTTAGCCAGAGTTGAGATATTGTCGCCTATTGCCAGAGATGAGATATTGTCGCCTTTAGCCAGAGATGAGATTTTGTCGCCTTTAAGCTGAAATGAGGTATTGTCGCCTTTAGCCAGAAATGAGATATTGTCGCCTTTAGCCAGAGATGAGGTATTGATGCCTTTAGCCAAAGATGAGATATTGTCGCCTTTAGGCAGAGATGAGTTATTGTCGCCTTTAGCCAGAGATGAGATATTGTCGCCTTTAGCCAGAGATGAGATATTGTCACCTTTAGGTAGGGATAAGATATTGTCGCCTTTAGCCAGAGATATTGTCGCCTTTAGCCAGAGATGAGATATTGTCACCTTTAGCCAGAGATGAGATATTGTCGCCTTTAGCCAGAGATGAGATATTGCCGCCTTGAGGCAGAGATGAGATATTGTCGACTTTAGCCAGAGATGAGATATTGTCGCCTTTAGCCAGAGATATTGTCTCCTTTTGCCAGAGATTTTGCCTCATTTAGCCAGAGATGAGGTATTGTCGCCTTTAACCAGAGATGAGATATTGTCGCCTTTAGCAAGAGATGAGATATTGTTGCCTTTAGCCAGAGATGAGATATTGTCGCTTTTAGCCAGAGATGAGATATTGTCGCCTTTAAACTGAAATGAGGTATTGTCGCCTGTAGCCAGAGATGAGATATTGTCGACTTTAGCCAGAGATGAGTTATTGTTGCCTTTAAGCAGAGATATTGTCGACTTTAGCCAGAGATATTGCCTCATTTCACCTGATATGAGATATTGTCGCCTTTAGGCAGAGATGAGATATTGTCGCCTTTAGCCAGAGATGAGATATTGTCCCCTTTGTCCAGAGATGAGATATTGTCCCCTTTATCCAGAGATGAGATATTGTCGCGTTTAGCCAGAGATGAGATATTGTCGCCTTTAGCCAGAGATGAGATATTGTCGCCTTTAGCCAGAGATGAGATATTGTCGCCTTTAGGCAGAGATGAGTTATTGTCGCCTTTAGCCAAAGATGAGATATTGTTGCCTTTAGCCAGAGATGAGATATTGTCGCCTTTAGCCAGAGATGAGATATTGTCGCCTTTAGGTAGGGATAAGATATTGTCGCCTTTAGCCAGAGATGAGATATTGTTGCATTTAGCCAGAGATATTGCCGCCTTTAGCCAGAGATATTGCCGCCTTTAGCAAGAGATGAGATATTGTCGCCTTTAGCCAGAGATGAGATATTGTCGCCTTTAGGCAGAGATGAGATATTGTTTCCGTTAGCCAGAGATGAGGTATTGTCGCCTTTAGCCAGAGATGAGATATTGTCGCCTTTAGCCAGAGATGAGATTTTGTCGCCTTTAAGCTGAAATGAGGTATTGTCGCCTTTAGCCAGAAATGAGATATTGTCGCCTTTAGCCAGAGATGAGGTATTGTTGCCTTTAGCCAAAGATGACATATTGTCGCCTTTAGGCAGAGATGAGTTATTGTCGCCTTTAGGCAGAGATGAGATATTGTCGCCTTTAGCCAGAGATGAGATATTGTCGTTTTTAGCCAGAGATGAGATATTGTCGCCTTTAGGTAGAGATGAGATATTGTCGCCTTTAGCCAGAGATGAGATATTGTCGCCTTTAGCCAGAGATGAGTTATTGCCTCATTTCTCCTGAGATGAGATATTGTCGCCTTTAGCCAGAGGTGAGATATTGTCGCCTTTAGCCAGAGATGAGATATTGTCGCCTTTAGCCAGAGATGAGATTTTGTCGCCTTTAAGCTGAAATGAAGTATTGTCGACTTTAGCCAGAGATGAGATATTGTCGCCTTTAGCCAGAGATATTGTCTCCTTTTGCCAGAGATTTTGCCTCATTTAGCCAGAGATGAGGTATTGTCGCCTTTAACCAGAGATGAGATATTGTCGCCTTTAGCAAGAGATGAGATATTGTTGCCTTTAGCCAGAGATGAGATATTGTCACCTTTAGCCAGAAATGAGATATTGTCTCCTTTAGCCAGATGAGATATTTTCGCATTTAGCTAGAGTTGAGATATTGTTGCCTTTATCCAGAGATGAGATATTGTCGCCTTTAGCCAGAGGTGAGATATTGTCGCATTTAGCCAGAGATGAGATATTGTCGCTTTTAGCTAGAGATGAGATATTGCCGCCTTTAGCCAGAGATATTGCCGCCTTTAGCCAGAGATATTGCCTCATTTCACCTGATATGAGATATTGTCGCCTTTAGCCAGAGATGAGATATTGCCTCATTTCGCCTGAGATGAGATATTGTCGCCTTTAGCCAGAGATATTGTCGCCTTTAGCAGAGATGAGATATTGTCGCCATTAGCCAGAGATGAGATATTGTCGCCTTTAGCCAGTGATATTGTCTCCATTAGCCACAGATGTTGTCGCCATTAGCCAGAGATATTGTCGCCTTTAGGCAGAGATGAGATATTGCCTCATTTCGCCTGAGATGAGATATTGTCGCCTTTAGGCAGAGAAGAGATATTGTCGCCATTAGCCAGAAATGAGATATTTTCGCCTTTAGCCAGAGTTGAGATATTGTCGCCTTTAGCCAGAGATGAGATATTGTCGCTTTTAGCCAGAGATGAGATATTGTCGCCTTTAAACTGAAATGAGGTATTGTCGCCTGTAGCCAGAGATGAGATATTGTCGACTTTAGCCAGAGATGAGTTATTGTTGCCTTTAAGCAGAGATATTGTCGACTTTAGCCAGAGATATTGCCTCATTTCACCTGATATGAGATATTGTCGCCTTTAGGCAGAGATGAGATATTGTCGCCTTTAGCCAGAGATGAGATATTGTCCCCTTTGTCCAGAGATGAGATATTGTCCCCTTTATCCAGAGATGAGATATTGTCGCGTTTAGCCAGAGATGAGATATTGTCGCCTTTAGCCAGAGATGAGATATTGTCGCCTTTAGCCAGAGAAGAGATATTGTCGCCTTTAGGCAGAGATGAGTTATTGTCGCCTTTAGCCAAAGATGAGATATTGTTGCCTTTAGCCAGAGATGAGATATTGTCGCCTTTAGCCAGAGATGAGATATTGTCGCCTTTAGGTAGGGATAAGATATTGTCGCCTTTAGCCAGAGATGAGATATTGTCGCCTTTAGCCAGAGATGAGATATTGCCTCATTTCTCCTGAGATGAGTTATTGTCGCCTTTAGCCAGAGGTGAGATATTGTCGCCTTTAGCCAGAGATGAGATATTGTCGCCTTTAGCCAGAGATGAGATTTTGTCGCCTTTAAGCTGAAATGAAGTATTGTCGCCTTTAGCCAGAAATGAGATATTGTCGCCTTTAGCCAGAGATATTGTCTCCTTTAGCCAGAGATTTTGCCTCATTTAGCCAGAGATGAGGTATTGTCGCCTTTAACCAGAGATGAGATATTGTCGCCTTTAGCCAGAAATGAGATATTGTTGCCTTTAGCCAGAGATGAGATATTGTCACCTTTAGCCAGAGATGAGATATTGTCTCCTTTAGCCAGATAAGATATTTTCGCCTTTAGCTATAGATGAGATATTGTCGCCTTTATCCAGAGATGAGATATTGTCGCCTTTAGCCAGAGGTGAGATATTGTCGCCTTTAGCCAGAGATGAGATATTGTCGCTTTTAGCCAGAGATGAGATATTGCCGCCTTTAGCCAGAGATATTGCCGCCTTTAGCCAGAGATATTGCCTCATTTCACCTGATATGAGATATTGTCTCCTTTAGCCAGAGATGAGATATTGCCTCATTTCGCCTGAGATGAGATATTGTCGCCTTTAGCCAGAGATATTGTCGCCTTTAGGCAGAGATGAGATATTGTCGCCATTCGCCAGAGATGAGATATTGTCGCCTTTAGCCAGTGATATTGTCTCCATTAGCCACAGATGTTGTCGCCATTAGCCAGAGATATTGTCGCCTTTAGGCAGAGATGAGATATTGCCTCATTTCGCCTGAGATGAGATATTGTCGCCTTTAGGCAGAGAAGAGATATTGTCGCCATTAGCCAGAAATGAGATATTTTCGCCTTTAGCCAGAGTTGAGATATTGTCGCCTTTAGCCAGAGATGAGATATTGTCGCTTTTAGCCAGAGATGAGATATTGTCGCCTTTAAACTGAAATGAGGTATTGTCGCCTGTAGCCAGAGATGAGATATTGTCGACTTTAGCCAGAGATGAGGTATTGTTGCCTTTAAGCAGAGATATTGTCGACTTTAGCCAGAGATATTGCCTCATTTCACCTGATATGAGATATTGTCGCCTTTAGGCAGAGATGAGATATTGTCGCCTTTAGCCAGAGATGAGATATTGTCCCCTTTGTCCAGAGATGAGATATTGTCCCCGTTATCCAGAGATGAGATATTGTCGCGTTTAGCCAGAGATGAGATATTGTCGCCTTTAGCCAGAGATGAGATATTGTTGCCTTTAGCCAGAGTTGAGATATTGTCGCCTATAGCCAGAGATGAGATATTGTCGCCATTAGCCAGAGATGAGATTTTGTCGCCTTTAAGCTGAAATGAGGTATTGTCGCCTTTAGCCAGAGATGAGATATTGTCGCCTTTAGCCAGAGATGAGATATTGTCGCCTTTAGACAGAGATGAGATATTGTCCCCTTTATCCAGAGATGAGATATTGTCCCCTTTATCCAGAGATGAGATATTGTCGCCTTTAGGCAGAGATGAGATATTGTCGCCTTTAGGCAGAGATGAGGTATTGTCGCCTTTAGCCAGAGATGAGATATTGTCGCCTTTAGGTAGAGATGAGATATTGTCGCCTTTAGCCAGAGATATTGTCGCCTTTAGCCAGAGATGAGATATTGTCACCTTTAGCCAGAGATGAGATATTGTCGCCTTTAGCCAGAGATGAGATATTGTCGCCTTTAGGCAGAGAGGAGATCTTGTTGCCTTTAGGCAGAGATGAGATAGTGTCGCCTATAGTCAGAGATGAGATATTGTAGCCTATAGCCAGAGATGAGATATTGTCGCCTTTAGCCAGAGATGAGGTATTGTCGCCTTAAGGCAGAGATGAGATATTGTCGCTTTTAGCCAGAGATGAGATATTGTCTCCTTTAGGCAGAGATGAGATATTGTTTCCGTTAGCCAGAGATGAGGTATTGTCGCCGTTAGCTAGAGATGAGATATTGTCGCCTTTAGCCAGAGTTGAGATATTGTCGCCTATAGCCAGAGATGAGATATTGTCACCTTTAGCCAGAGATAGTGTCGCCTTTAGGAAGAGATGAGATATTGTCGCCTTTAGCCAGAGATGAGATATTGTCGCCTTTAGCCAGAGATGAGATATTGCCTCATTTCGCCTGAGATGAGATATTGTCGCCTTTAGCCAGAGATGAGGTATTGTCGCCTTAAGGCAGAGATGAGATATTGTCGCTTTTAGCCAGAGATGAGATACTGTCTCCTTTAGGCAGAGATGAGATATTGTTTCCGTTAGCCAGAGATGAGGTATTGTCGCCGTTAGCTAGAGATGAGATATTGTCGCCTTTAGCCAGAGTTGAGATATTGTCGCCTATAGCCAGAGATGAGATATTGTCACCTTTAGCCAGAGATAGTGTCGCCTTTAGGAAGAGATGAGATATTGTCGCCTTTAGACAGAGATGAGATATTGTCGCCTTTAGCCAGAGATGAGATATTGTCGCCTTTATGTAGGGATAAGTTATTGTCGCCTTTAGCCAGAGATGAGATATTGTCGCCTTTAGGTAGAGATGAGATATTGTCGCCTTTAGCCAGAGATGAGATATTGTCGCCTTTAGCCAGAGTTATTGCCTCATTTCGCCTGAGATGAGATATTGTCGCCTTTAGCCAGAGATGAGATATTGCCGCCTTTAGCCAGAGATGAGATATTGCCTCATTTCGCCTGAGATGAGATATTGTCGCCTTTAGCCAGAGATGAGATATTGTCGCCTTTAGCAAGAGATATTGTCACCTTTAGCCAGAGATAGTGTCGCCTTTAGGCAGAGATGAGATATTGTCGCCTATAGCGAGAGATGAGATATTGTCGCCTATAGCCAGAGATGAGGTATTGTCGCCTTTAGGCAGAGATGAGATATTGCCTCATTTCGCCTGGGATGAGATATTGTCGCCTTTAGGCAGAGATGAGATATTGTCGCCATTAGCCAGAGATGAGATATTTTCGCCTTTAGCCAGAGTTGAGATATTGTCGCCTTTAGCCAGAGATGAGGTATTGTCGCCTTTAGGCAGAGATGAGATATTGTCGCCTTTAGCCAGAGATGAGATATTGTCGCCTTTAGGCAGAGATGAGATATTGTTTCCGTTAGCCAGAGATGAGGTATTGTCGCCTTTAGCCAGAGTTGAGATATTGTCGCCTATAGCCAGAGATGAGATATTGTCGCCATTAGCCAGAGATGAGATTTTGTCACCTTTAGCCAGAGATGAGATATTGTCCCCTTTATCCAGAGATGAGATATTGTCGCCTTTAGCCAGAGATGAGATATTGTCGCCTTTAGCCAGAGATGAGATATTTTCGCCTTTAGCCAGAGATGAGATATTGTAGCCTTTAGCCAGAGATGAGATATTGTCGCCTTTAGCCAGAGATGAGATATTGTTGCCTTTAGCCAGAGATATTGTCGCCTTTAGCCAGAGATATTGTCGCCTTTAGCCAGAGATGAGATATTGTCACCTTTAGCCAGAGATGAGATATTGTCGCCTTTAGCCAGAGATGAGATATTGTCGCCTTTAGGCAGAGAGGAGATCTTGTGGCCTTTAGGCAGAGATGAG
Source organism: Coturnix japonica (assembly GCF_054131305.1). Taxonomy (NCBI): domain Eukaryota; kingdom Metazoa; phylum Chordata; class Aves; order Galliformes; family Phasianidae; genus Coturnix; species Coturnix japonica. The sequence goes on from NC_140672.1 coordinate 27,136,717, forward strand.
ATAGTGTCGCCTATAGTCAGAGATGAGATATTGTCGCCTTTAGCCAGAGATGAGATATTGTCGCCTTTAGCCATAGATGAGGTATTGTCGCCTTAAGGCAGAGATGAGATATTGTCGCTTTTAGCCAGAGATGAGATATTGTCTCCTTTAGGCAGAGATGAGATATTGTTTCCGTTAGCCAGAGATGAGGTATTGTCGCCTTAAGGCAGAGATGAGATATTGTCGCTTTTAGCCAGAGATGAGATATTGTCTCCTTTAGGCAGAGATGAGATATTGTTTCCGTTAGCCAGAGATGAGGTATTGTCGCCGTTAGCTAGAGATGAGATATTGTCGCCTTTAGCCAGAGTTGAGATATTGTCGCCTATAGCCAGAGATGAGATATTGTCACCTTTAGCCAGAGATAGTGTCGCCTTTAGGAAGAGATGAGATATTGTCGCCTTTAGCCAGAGATGAGATATTGTCGCCTTTAGCCAGAGATGAGATATTGCCTCATTTCGCCTGAGATGAGATATTGTCGCCTTTAGCCAGAGATGAGGTATTGTCGCCTTAAGGCAGAGATGAGATATTGTCGCTTTTAGCCAGAGATGAGATACTGTCTCCTTTAGGCAGAGATGAGATATTGTTTCCGTTAGCCAGAGATGAGGTATTGTCGCCGTTAGCTAGAGATGAGATATTGTCGCCTTTAGCCAGAGTTGAGATATTGTCGCCTATATCCAGAGATGAGATATTGTCACCTTTAGCCAGAGATAGTGTCGCCTTTAGGAAGAGATGAGATATTGTCGCCTTTAGACAGAGATGAGATATTGTCGCCTTTAGCCAGAGATGAGATATTTTCGACTTTAGCCATAGTTGAGATATTGTCGCCTTTAGCCAGAGATGAGATATTGTCGCTTTTAGCCAGAGATGAAATATTGTCGCCTTTAAACTGAAATGAGATATTCTCGCCTTTAGCCAGAGATGAGATATTGTCGACTTTAGCCAGAGATGAGGTATTGTCGCCTTTATCCAGAGATGAGATATTGTCGCCTTTAGCCAGAGATGAGATATTGTCGCCTTTAGCCAGAGATGAGATATTTTCGCCTTTAGCCAGAGATGAGATATTTTCGACTTTAGCCATAGTTGAGATATTGTCGCCTTTAGCCAGAGATGAGATATTGTCGCCTATAGCGAGAGATGAGATATTGTCGCCTATAGCCAGAGATGAGGTATTGTCGCCTTTAGGCAGAGATGAGATATTGCCTCATTTCGCCTGGGATGAGATATTGTCGCCTTTAGGCAGAGATGAGATATTGTCGCCATTAGCCAGAGATGAGATATTTTCGCCTTTAGCCAGAGTTGAGATATTGTCGCCTTTAGCCAGAGATGAGGTATTGTCGCCTTTAGGCAGAGATGAGATATTGTCGCCTTTAGCCAGAGATGAGATATTGTCGCCTTTAGGCAGAGATGAGATATTGTTTCCGTTAGCCAGAGATGAGGTATTGTCGCCTTTAGCCAGAGTTGAGATATTGTCGCCTATAGCCAGAGATGAGATATTGTCGCCATTAGCCAGAGATGAGATTTTGTCGCCTTTAGCCAGAGATGAGATATTGTCCCCTTTATCCAGAGATGAGATATTGTCGCCTTTAGCCAGAGATGAGATATTGTCGCCTTTAGCCAGAGATGAGATATTTTCGACTTTAGCCAGAGATGAGATATTGTAGCCTTTAGCCAGAGATGAGATATTGTCGCCTTTAGCCAGAGATGAGATATTGTTGCCTTTAGCCAGAGATATTGTCGCCTTTAGCCAGAGATGAGATATTGTCACCTTTAGCCAGAGATGAGATATTGTCACCTTTAGCCAGAGATGAGATATTGTCGCCTTTAGCCAGAGATGAGATATTGTCGCCTTTAGGCAGAGAGGAGATCTTGTGGCCTTTAGGCAGAGATGAGATAGTGTCGCCTATAGTCAGAGATGAGATATTGTAGCCTATAGCCAGAGATGAGATATTGTCGCCTTTAGCCATAGATGAGGTATTGTCGCCTTAAGGCAGAGATGAGATATTGTCGCTTTTAGCCAGAGATGAGATATTGTCTCCTTTAGGCAGAGATGAGATATTGTTTCCGTTAGCCAGAGATGAGGTATTGTCGCCTTAAGGCAGAGATGAGATATTGTCGCTTTTAGCCAGAGATGAGATATTGTCTCCTTTAGGCAGAGATGAGATATTGTTTCCGTTAGCCAGAGATGAGGTATTGTCGCCGTTAGCTAGAGATGAGATATTGTCGCCTTTAGCCAGAGTTGAGATATTGTCGCCTATAGCCAGAGATGAGATATTGTCACCTTTAGCCAGAGATAGTGTCGCCTTTAGGAAGAGATGAGATATTGTCGCCTTTAGCCAGAGATGAGATATTGTCGCCTTTAGCCAGAGATGAGATATTGCCTCATTTCGCCTGAGATGAGATATTGTCGCCTTTAGCCAGAGATGAGGTATTGTCGCCTTAAGGCAGAGATGAGATATTGTCGCTTTTAGCCAGAGATGAGATACTGTCTCCTTTAGGCAGAGATGAGATATTGTTTCCGTTAGCCAGAGATGAGGTATTGTCGCCGTTAGCTAGAGATGAGATATTGTCGCCTTAAGCCAGAGTTGAGATATTGTCGCCTATATCCAGAGATGAGATATTGTCACCTTTAGCCAGAGATAGTGTCGCCTTTAGGAAGAGATGAGATATTGTCGCCTTTAGACAGAGATGAGATATTGTCGCCTTTAGCCAGAGATGAGATATTGCCTCATTTCGCCTGAGATGAGATATTGTCGCCTTTAGCCAGAGGTGAGATATTGCCGCCTTTAGCCAGTGATGAGGTATTGTTGCCTTTAGCCAAAGATGAGATATTGTCGCCTTTAGCCAGAGATGTGATATTGTCGCCTTTAGCCAGAGATGAGATATTGTCGCCTTTATGTAGGGATAAGTTATTGTCGCCTTTAGCCAGAGATGAGATATTGTCGCCTTTAGGTAGAGATGAGATATTGTCGCCTTTAGCCAGTGATGAGATATTGTCGCCTTTAGCCAGAGTTATTGCCTCATTTCGCCTGAGATGAGATATTGTCGCCTTTAGCCAGAGATGAGATATTGCCGCCTTTAGCCAGAGATGAGATATTGCCTCATTTCGCCTGAGATGAGATATTGTCGCCTTTAGCCAGAGATGAGATATTGTCGCCTTTAGCAAGAGATATTGTCACCTTTAGCCAGAGATAGTGTCGCCTTTAGGCAGAGATGAGATATTGTCGCCTATAGCCAGAGATGAGATATTGTCGCCTATAGCCAGAGATGAGGTATTGTCGCCTTTAGGCAGAGATGAGATATTGTCGCCGTTAGCCAGAGATGAGGTATTGTCGCCTATAGCCAGAGATGAGATATTGTCGCCTTTAGCCAGAGATGAGATATTTTCGACTTTAGCCATAGTTGAGATATTGTCGCCTTTAGCCAGAGATGAGATATTGTCGCTTTTAGCCAGAGATGAAATATTGTCGCCTTTAAACTGAAATGAGATATTCTCGCCTTTAGCCAGAGATGAGATATTGTCGACTTTAGCCAGAGATGAGGTATTGTCGCCTTTATCCAGAGATGAGATATTGTCGCCTTTAGCCAGAGATGAGATATTGTCGCCTTTAGCCAGAGATGAGATATTTTCGCCTTTAGCCAGAGATGAGATATTTTCGACTTTAGCCATAGTTGAGATATTGTCGCCTTTAGCCAGAGATGAGATATTGTCGCCTATAGCGAGAGATGAGATATTGTCGCCTATAGCCAGAGATAAGGTATTGTCGCCTTTAGGCAGAGATGAGATATTGCCTCATTTCGCCTGGGATGAGATATTGTCGCCTTTAGGCAGAGATGAGATATTGTCGCCATTAGCCAGAGATGAGATATTTTCGCCTTTAGCCAGAGTTGAGATATTGTCGCCTTTAGCCAGAGATGAGGTATTGTCGCCTTTAGGCAGAGATGAGATATTGTCGCCTTTAGCCAGAGATGAGATATTGTCGCCTTTAGGCAGAGATGAGATATTGTTTCCGTTAGCCAGAGATGAGGTATTGTCGCCTTTAGCCAGAGTTGAGATATTGTCGCCTATAGCCAGAGATGAGATATTGTCGCCATTAGCCAGAGATGAGATTTTGTCGCCTTTAGCCAGAGATGAGATATTGTCCCCTTTATCCAGAGATGAGATATTGTCGCCTTTAGCCAGAGATGAGATATTGTCGCCTTTAGCCAGAGATGAGATATTTTCGCCTTTAGCCAGAGATGAGATATTGTAGCCTTTAGCCAGAGATGAGATATTGTCGCCTTTAGCCAGAGATGAGATATTGTTGCCTTTAGCCAGAGATATTGTCGCCTTTAGCCAGAGATATTGTCGCCTTTAGCCAGAGATGAGATATTGTCACCTTTAGCCAGAGATGAGATATTTTCGACTTTAGCCATAGTTGAGATATTGTCGCCTTTAGCCAGAGATGAGATATTGTCGCTTTTAGCCAGAGATGAAATATTGTCGCCTTTAAACTGAAATGAGATATTCTCGCCTTTAGCCAGAGATGAGATATTGTCGACTTTAGCCAGAGATGAGGTATTGTCGCCTTTATCCAGAGATGAGATATTGTCGCCTTTAGCCAGAGATGAGATATTGTCGCCTTTAGCCAGAGATGAGATATTTTCGCCTTTAGCCAGAGATGAGATATTTTCGACTTTAGCCATAGTTGAGATATTGTCGCCTTTAGCCAGATATGAGATATTGTCGCCTATAGCGAGAGATGAGATATTGTCGCCTATAGCCAGAGATGAGGTATTGTCGCCTTTAGGCAGAGATGAGATATTGCCTCATTTCGCCTGGGATGAGATATTGTCGCCTTTAGGCAGAGATGAGATATTGTCGCCATTAGCCAGAGATGAGATATTTTCGCCTTTAGCCAGAGTTGAGATATTTTCGCCTTTAGCCAGAGATGAGGTATTGTCGCCTTTAGGCAGAGATGAGATATTGTCGCCTTTAGCCAGAGATGAGATATTGTCGCCTTTAGGCAGAGATGAGATATTGTTTCCGTTAGCCAGAGATGAGGTATTGTCGCCTTTAGCCAGAGTTGAGATATTGTCGCCTATAGCCAGAGATGAGATATTGTCGCCATTAGCCAGAGATGAGATTTTGTCGCCTTTAGCCAGAGATGAGATATTGTCCCCTTTATCCAGAGATGAGATATTGTCGCCTTTAGCCAGAGATGAGATATTTTCGCCTTTAGCCAGAGATGAGATATTGTAGCCTTTAGCCAGAGATGAGATATTGTAGCCTTTAGCCAGAGATGAGATATTGTCGCCTTTAGCCAGAGATGAGATATTGTTGCCTTTAGCCAGAGATATTGTCGCCTTTAGCCAGAGATATTGTCGCCTTTAGCCAGAGATGAGATATTGTCACCTTTAGCCAGAGATGAGATATTGTCGCCTTTAGCCAGAGATGAGATATTGTCGCCTTTAGGCAGAGAGGAGATCTTGTGGCCTTTAGGCAGAGATGAGATAGTGTCGCCTATAGTCAGAGATGAGATATTGTAGCCTATAGCCAGAGATGAGATATTGTCGCCTTTAGCCAGAGATGAGGTATTGTCGCCTTAAGGCAGAGATGAGATATTGTCGCTTTTAGCCAGAGATGAGATATTGTCTCCTTTAGGCAGAGATGAGATATTGTTTCCGTTAGCCAGAGATGAGGTATTGTCGCCGTTAGCTAGAGATGAGATATTGTCGCCTTTAGCCAGAGTTGAGATATTGTCGCCTTTAGCCAGAGATGAGATATTGTCGCCTTTGGGCAGAGATGAGATATTGTTTCCTTTAGCCAGAGATGAGGTATTGTCGCCGTTAGCCAGAGATGAGATATTGTCGCCTTTAGCCAGAGTTGAGATATTGTCGCCTATAGCCAGAGATGAGATATTGTCGCCATTAGCCAGAGATGAGATTTTGTCGCCTTTAGCCAGAGATGAGATATTGTCCCCTTTATCCAGAGATGAGATATTGTCGCCTTTAGCCAGAGATGAGATATTGTCGCCTTTAGCCAGAGATGAGATATTTTCGCCTTTAGCCACAGATGAGATATTGTAGCCTTTAGCCAGAGATGAGATATTGTCGCCTTTAGCCAGAGATGAGATATTGTTGCCTTTAGCCAGAGATATTGTCGCCTTTAGCCAGAGATATTGTCGCCTTTAGCCAGAGATGAGATATTGTCACCTTTAGCCAGAGATGAGATATTGTCGCCTTTAGCCAGAGATGAGATATTGTCGCCTTTAGGCAGAGAGGAGATCTTGTTGCCTTTAGGCAGAGATGAGATATTGTCGCCTATAGTCAGAGATGAGATATTGTAGCCTATAGCCAGAGATGAGATATTGTTGCCTTTAGCCAGAGATGAGGTATTGTCGCCTTAAGGCAGAGATGAGATATTGTCGCTTTTAGCCAGAGATGAGATATTGTCTCCTTTAGGCAGAGATGAGATATTGTTTCCGTTAGCCAGAGATGAGGTATTGTCGCCGTTAGCTAGAGATGAGATATTGTCGCCTTTAGCAAGAGATATTGTCACCTTTAGCCAGAGATAGTGTCGCCTTTAGGCAGAGATGAGATATTGTCGCCTATAGCCAGAGATGAGATATTGTCACCTTTAGCCAGAGATAGTGTCGCCTTTAGGAAGAGATGAGATATTGTCGCCTTTAGACAGAGATGAGATATTGTCGCCTTTAGCCAGAGATGAGATATTGCCTCATTTCGCCTGAGATGAGATATTGTCGCCTTTAGCCAGAGGTGAGATATTGCCGCCTTTAGCCAGTGATGAGGTATTGTTGCCTTTAGCCAAAGATGAGATATTGTCGCCTTTAGCCAGAGATGTGATATTGTCGCCTTTAGCCAGAGATGAGATATTGTCGCCTTTATGTAGGGATAAGTTATTGTCGCCTTTAGCCAGAGATGAGATATTGTCGCCTTTAGGTAGAGATGAGATATTGTCGCCTTTAGCCAGAGATGAGATATTGTCGCCTTTAGCCAGAGTTATTGCCTCATTTCGCCTGAGATGAGATATTGTCGCCTTTAGCCAGAGATGAGATATTGCCGCCTTTAGCCAGAGATGAGATATTGCCTCATTTCGCCTGAGATGAGATATTGTCGCCTTTAGCCAGAGATGAGATATTGTCGCCTTTAGCAAGAGATATTGTCACCTTTAGCCAGAGATAGTGTCGCCTTTAGGCAGAGATGAGATATTGTCGCCTATAGCCAGAGATGAGATACTGTCGCCTATAGCCAGAGATGAGGTATTGTCGCCTTTAGGCAGAGATGAGATATTGTCGCCGTTAGCCAGAGATGAGGTATTGTCGCCTATAGCCAGAGATGAGATATTGTCGCCTTTAGCCAGAGATGAGATATTTTCGACTTTAGCCATAGTTGAGATATTGTCGCCTTTAGCCAGAGATGAGATATTGTCGCTTTTAGCCAGAGATGAAATATTGTCGCCTTTAAACTGAAATGAGATATTCTCGCCTTTAGCCAGAGATGAGATATTTTCGACTTTAGCCATAGTTGAGATATTGTCGCCTTTAGCCAGAGATGAGATATTGTCGCCTATAGCGAGAGATGAGATATTGTCGCCTATAGCCAGAGATAAGGTATTGTCGCCTTTAGGCAGAGATGAGATATTGCCTCATTTCGCCTGGGATGAGATATTGTCGCCTTTAGGCAGAGATGAGATATTGTCGCCATTAGCCAGAGATGAGATATTTTCGCCTTTAGCCAGAGTTGAGATATTGTCGCCTTTAGCCAGAGATGAGGTATTGTCGCCTTTAGCCAGAGATGAGATATTGTCGCCTTTAGCCAGAGATGAGATATTGTCGCCTTTAGGCAGAGAGGAGATCTTGTTGCCTTTAGGCAGAGATGAGATATTGTCGCCTATAGTCAGAGATGAGATATTGTAGCCTATAGCCAGAGATGAGATATTGTTGCCTTAAGGCAGAGATGAGATATTGTCGCTTTTAGCCAGAGATGAGATATTGTCTCCTTTAGGCAGAGATGAGATATTGTTTCTGTTAGCCAGAGATGAGGTATTGTCGCCGTTAGCTAGAGATGAGATATTGTCGCCTTTAGCCAGAGTTGAGATATTGTCGCCTTTAGCCAGAGATGAGATATTGTCGCCTTTGGGCAGAGATGAGATATTGTTTCCTTTAGCCAGAGATGAGGTATTGTCGCCGTTAGCCAGAGATGAGATATTGTCGCCTTTAGCCAGAGTTGAGATATTGTCGCCTATAGCCAGAGATGAGATATTGTCGCCATTAGCCAGAGATGAGATTTTGTCGCCTTTAGCCAGAGATGAGATATTGTCCCCTTTATCCAGAGATGAGATATTGTCGCCTTTAGCCAGAGATGAGATATTGTCGCCTTTAGCCAGAGATGAGATATTTTCGCCTTTAGCCACAGATGAGATATTGTAGCCTTTAGCCAGAGATGAGATATTGTCGCCTTTAGCCAGAGATGAGATATTGTTGCCTTTAGCCAGAGATATTGTCGCCTTTAGCCAGAGATATTGTCGCCTTTAGCCAGAGATGAGATATTGTTACCTTTATCCAGAGATGAGATATTGTCGCCTTTAGCCAGAGATGAGATATTGTCGCCTTTAGGCAGAGAGGAGATCTTGTTGCCTTTAGGCAGAGATGAGATATTGTCGCCTATAGTCAGAGATGAGATATTGTAGCCTATAGCCAGAGATGAGATATTGTTGCCTTTAGCCAGAGATGAGGTATTGTCGCCTTAAGGCAGAGATGAGATATTGTCGCTTTTAGCCAGAGATGAGATATTGTCTCCTTTAGGCAGAGATGAGATATTGTTTCCGTTAGCCAGAGATGAGGTATTGTCGCCGTTAGCTAGAGATGAGATATTGTCGCCTTTAGCAAGAGATATTGTCACCTTTAGCCAGAGATAGTGTCGCCTTTAGGCAGAGATGAGATATTGTCGCCTATAGCCAGAGATGAGATATTGTCACCTTTAGCCAGAGATAGTGTCGCCTTTAGGAAGAGATGAGATATTGTCGCCTTTAGACAGAGATGAGATATTGTCGCCTTTAGCCAGAGATGAGATATTGCCTCATTTCGCCTGAGATGAGATATTGTCGCCTTTAGCCAGAGGTGAGATATTGCCGCCTTTAGCCAGTGATGAGGTATTGTTGCCTTTAGCCAAAGATGAGATATTGTCGCCTTTAGCCAGAGATGTGATATTGTCGCCTTTAGCCAGAGATGAGATATTGTCGCCTTTATGTAGGGATAAGTTATTGTCGCCTTTAGCCAGAGATGAGATATTGTCGCCTTTAGGTAGAGATGAGATATTGTCGCCTTTAGCCAGAGATGAGATATTGTCGCCTTTAGCCAGAGTTATTGCCTCATTTCGCCTGAGATGAGATATTGTCGCCTTTAGCCAGAGATGAGATATTGCCGCCTTTAGCCAGAGATGAGATATTGCCTCATTTCGCCTGAGATGAGATATTGTCGCCTTTAGCCAGAGATGAGATATTGTCGCCTTTAGCAAGAGATATTGTCACCTTTAGCCAGAGATAGTGTCGCCTTTAGGCAGAGATGAGATATTGTCGCCTATAGCCAGAGATGAGATACTGTCGCCTATAGCCAGAGATGAGGTATTGTCGCCTTTAGGCAGAGATGAGATATTGTCGCCGTTAGCCAGAGATGAGGTATTGTCGCCTATAGCCAGAGATGAGATATTGTCGCCTTTAGCCAGAGATGAGATATTTTCGACTTTAGCCATAGTTGAGATATTGTCGCCTTTAGCCAGAGATGAGATATTGTCGCTTTTAGCCAGAGATGAAATATTGTCGCCTTTAAACTGAAATGAGATATTCTCGCCTTTAGCCAGAGATGAGATATTGTCGACTTTAGCCAGAGATGAGGTATTGTCGCCTTTATCCAGAGATGAGATATTGTCGCCTTTAGCCAGAGATGAGATATTGTCGCCTTTAGCCAGAGATGAGATATTTTCGCCTTTAGCCAGAGATGAGATATTTTCGACTTTAGCCATAGTTGAGATATTGTCGCCTTTAGCCAGAGATGAGATATTGTCGCCTATAGCGAGAGATGAGATATTGTCGCCTATAGCCAGAGATAAGGTATTGTCGCCTTTAGGCAGAGATGAGATATTGCCTCATTTCGCCTGGGATGAGATATTGTCGCCTTTAGGCAGAGATGAGATATTGTCGCCATTAGCCAGAGATGAGATATTTTCGCCTTTAGCCAGAGTTGAGATATTGTCGCCTTTAGCCAGAGATGAGGTATTGTCGCCTTTAGGCAGAGATGAGATATTGTTTCTGTTAGCCAGAGATGAGGTATTGTCGCCGTTAGCTAGAGATGAGATATTGTCGCCTTTAGCCAGAGTTGAGATATTGTCGCCTTTAGCCAGAGATGAGATATTGTCGCCTTTGGGCAGAGATGAGATATTGTTTCCTTTAGCCAGAGATGAGGTATTGTCGCCGTTAGCCAGAGATGAGATATTGTCGCCTTTAGCCAGAGTTGAGATATTGTCGCTTATAGCCAGAGATGAGATATTGTCGCCATTAGCCAGAGATGAGATTTTGTCGCCTTTAGCCAGAGATGAGATATTGTCCCCTTTATCCAGAGATGAGATATTGTCGCCTTTAGCCAGAGATGAGATATTGTCGCCTTTAGCCAGAGATGAGATATTTTCGCCTTTAGCCACAGATGAGATATTGTAGCCTTTAGCCAGAGATGAGATATTGTCGCCTTTAGCCAGAGATGAGATATTGTTGCCTTTAGCCAGAGATATTGTCGCCTTTAGCCAGAGATATTGTCGCCTTTAGCCAGAGATGAGATATTGTCACCTTTAGCCAGAGATGAGATATTGTCGGCTTTAGCCAGAGATGAGATATTGTCGCCTTTAGGCAGAGAGGAGATCTTGTTGCCTTTAGGCAGAGATGAGATATTGTCGCCTATAGTCAGAGATGAGATATTGTAGCCTATAGCCAGAGATGAGATATTGTTGCCTTTAGCCAGAGATGAGGTATTGTCGCCTTAAGGCAGAGATGAGATATTGTCGCTTTTAGCCAGAGATGAGATATTGTCTCCTTTAGGCAGAGATGAGATATTGTTTCCGTTAGCCAGAGATGAGGTATTGTCGCCGTTAGCTAGAGATGAGATATTGTCGCCTTTAGCAAGAGATATTGTCACCTTTAGCCAGAGATAGTGTCGCCTTTAGGCAGAGATGAGATATTGTCGCCTATAGCCAGAGATGAGATATTGTCACCTTTAGCCAGAGATAGTGTCGCCTTTAGGAAGAGATGAGATATTGTCGCCTTTAGACAGAGATGAGATATTGTCGCCTTTAGCCAGAGATGAGATATTGCCTCATTTCGCCTGAGATGAGATATTGTCGCCTTTAGCCAGAGGTGAGATATTGCCGCCTTTAGCCAGTGATGAGGTATTGTTGCCTTTAGCCAAAGATGAGATATTGTCGCCTTTAGCCAGAGATGTGATATTGTCGCCTTTAGCCAGAGATGAGATATTGTCGCCTTTATGTAGGGATAAGTTATTGTCGCCTTTAGCCAGAGATGAGATATTGTCGCCTTTAGGTAGAGATGAGATATTGTCGCCTTTAGCCAGAGATGAGATATTGTCGCCTTTAGCCAGAGTTATTGCCTCATTTCGCCTGAGATGAGATATTGTCGCCTTTAGCCAGAGATGAGATATTGCCGCCTTTAGCCAGAGATGAGATATTGCCTCATTTCGCCTGAGATGAGATATTGTCGCCTTTAGCCAGAGATGAGATATTGTCGCCTTTAGCAAGAGATATTGTCACCTTTAGCCAGAGATAGTGTCGCCTTTAGGCAGAGATGAGATATTGTCGCCTATAGCCAGAGATGAGATACTGTCGCCTATAGCCAGAGATGAGGTATTGTCGCCTTTAGGCAGAGATGAGATATTGTCGCCGTTAGCCAGAGATGAGGTATTGTCGCCTATAGCCAGAGATGAGATATTGTCGCCTTTAGCCAGAGATGAGATATTTTCGACTTTAGCCATAGTTGAGATATTGTCGCCTTTAGCCAGAGATGAGATATTGTCGCTTTTAGCCAGAGATGAAATATTGTCGCCTTTAAACTGAAATGAGATATTCTCGCCTTTAGCCAGAGATGAGATATTGTCGACTTTAGCCAGAGATGAGGTATTGTCGCCTTTATCCAGAGATGAGATATTGTCGCCTTTAGCCAGAGATGAGATATTGTCGCCTTTAGCCAGAGATGAGATATTTTCGCCTTTAGCCAGAGATGAGATATTTTCGACTTTAGCCATAGTTGAGATATTGTCGCCTTTAGCCAGAGATGAGATATTGTCGCCTATAGCGAGAGATGAGATATTGTCGCCTATAGCCAGAGATAAGGTATTGTCGCCTTTAGGCAGAGATGAGATATTGCCTCATTTCGCCTGGGATGAGATATTGTCGCCTTTAGGCAGAGATGAGATATTGTCGCCATTAGCCAGAGATGAGATATTTTCGCCTTTAGCCAGAGTTGAGATATTGTCGCCTTTAGCCAGAGATGAGGTATTGTCGCCTTTAGGCAGAGATGAGATATTGTCGCCTTTAGCCAGAGATGAGATATTGTCGCCTTTAGGCAGAGATGAGATATTGTTTCCGTTAGCCAGAGATGAGGTATTGTCGCCTTTAGCCAGAGTTGAGATATTGTCGCCTATAGCCAGAGATGAGATATTGTCGCCATTAGCCAGAGATGAGATTTTGTCGCCTTTAGCCAGAGATGAGATATTGTCCCCTTTATCCAGAGATGAGATATTGTCGCCTTTAGCCAGAGATGAGATATTGTCGCCTTTAGCCAGAGATGAGATATTTTCGCCTTTAGCCAGAGATGAGATATTGTAGCCTTTAGCCAGAGATGAGATATTGTCGCCTTTAGCCAGAGATGAGATATTGTTGCCTTTAGCCAGAGATATTGTCGCCTTTAGCCAGAGATATTGTCGCCTTTAGCCAGAGATGAGATATTGTCACCTTTAGCCAGAGATGAGATATTTTCGACTTTAGCCATAGTTGAGATATTGTCGCCTTTAGCCAGAGATGAGATATTGTCGCTTTTAGCCAGAGATGAAATATTGTCGCCTTTAAACCGAAATGAGATATTCTCGCCTTTAGCCAGAGATGAGATATTGTCGACTTTAGCCAGAGATGAGGTATTGTCGCCTTTATCCAGAGATGAGATATTGTCGCCTTTAGCCAGAGATGAGATATTGTCGCCTTTAGCCAGAGATGAGATATTTTCGCCTTTAGCCAGAGATGAGATATTTTCGACTTTAGCCATAGTTGAGATATTGTCGCCTTTAGCCAGAGATGAGATATTGTCGCCTATAGCGAGAGATGAGATATTGTCGCCTATAGCCAGAGATGAGGTATTGTCGCCTTTAGGCAGAGATGAGATATTGCCTCATTTAGCCTGGGATGAGATATTGTCGCCTATACCCAGAGATGAGATATTGTCGCCATTAGCCAGAGATGAGATATTTTCGCCTTTAGCCAGAGTTGAGATATTTTCGCCTTTAGCCAGAGATGAGGTATTGTCGCCTTTAGGCAGAGATGAGATATTGTCGCCTTTAGCCAGAGATGAGATATTGTCGCCTTTAGGCAGAGATGAGATATTGTTTCCGTTAGCCAGAGATGAGGTATTGTCGCCTTTAGCCAGAGTTGAGATATTGTCGCCTATAGCCAGAGATGAGATATTGTCGCCATTAGCCAGAGATGAGATTTTGTCGCCTTTAGCCAGAGATGAGATATTGTCCCCTTTATCCAGAGATGAGATATTGTCGCCTTTAGCCAGAGATGAGATATTTTCGCCTTTAGCCAGAGATGAGATATTGTAGCCTTTAGCCAGAGATGAGATATTGTAGCCTTTAGCCAGAGATGAGATATTGTCGCCTTTAGCCAGAGATGAGATATTGTTGCCTTTAGCCAGAGATATTGCCGCCTTTAGCCAGAGATATTGTCGCCTTTAGCCAGAGATGAGATATTGTCACCTTTAGCCAGAGATGAGATATTGTCGCCTTTAGCCAGAGATGAGATATTGTCGCCTTTAGGCAGAGAGGAGATCTTGTGGCCTTTAGGCAGAGATGAGATAGTGTCGCCTATAGTCAGAGATGAGATATTGTAGCCTATAGCCAGAGATGAGATATTGTCGCCTTTAGCCAGAGATGAGGTATTGTCGCCTTAAGGCAGAGATGAGATATTGTCGCTTTTAGCCAGAGATGAGATATTGTCTCCTTTAGGCAGAGATGAGATATTGTTTCCGTTAGCCAGAGATGAGGTATTGTCGCCGTTAGCTAGAGATGAGATATTGTCGCCTTTAGCCAGAGTTGAGATATTGTCGCCTTTAGCCAGAGATGAGATATTGTCGCCTTTGGGCAGAGATGAGATATTGTTTCCTTTAGCCAGAGATGAGGTATTGTCGCCGTTAGCCAGAGATGAGATATTGTCGCCTTTAGCCAGAGTTGAGATATTGTCGCCTATAGCCAGAGATGAGATATTGTCGCCATTAGCCAGAGATGAGATTTTGTCGCCTTTAGCCAGAGATGAGATATTGTCCCCTTTATCCAGAGATGAGATATTGTCGCCTTTAGCCAGAGATGAGATATTGTCGCCTTTAGCCAGAGATGAGATATTTTCGCCTTTAGCCACAGATGAGATATTGTAGCCTTTAGCCAGAGATGAGATATTGTCGCCTTTAGCCAGAGATGAGATATTGTTGCCTTTAGCCAGAGATATTGTCGCCTTTAGCCAGAGATGAGATATTGTCACCTTTAGCCAGAGATGAGATATTGTCGCCTTTAGCCAGAGATGAGATATTGTCGCCTTTAGGCAGAGAGGAAATCTTGTTGCCTTTAGGCAGAGATGAGATATTGTCGCCTATAGTCAGAGATGAGATATTGTAGCCTATAGCCAGAGATGAGATATTGTTGCCTTTAGCCAGAGATGAGGTATTGTCGCCTTAAGGCAGAGATGAGATATTGTCGCTTTTAGCCAGAGATGAGATATTGTCTCCTTTAGGCAGAGATGAGATATTGTTTCCGTTAGCCAGAGATGAGGTATTGTCGCCGTTAGCTAGAGATGAGATATTGTCGCCTTTAGCAAGAGATATTGTCACCTTTAGCCAGAGATAGTGTCGCCTTTAGGCAGAGATGAGATATTGTCGCCTATAGCCAGAGATGAGATATTGTCACCTTTAGCCAGAGATAGTGTCGCCTTTAGGAAGAGATGAGATATTGTCGCCTTTAGACAGAGATGAGATATTGTCGCCTTTAGCCAGAGATGAGATATTGCCTCATTTCGCCTGAGATGAGATATTGTCGCCTTTAGCCAGAGGTGAGATATTGCCGCCTTTAGCCAGTGATGAGGTATTGTTGCCTTTAGCCAAAGATGAGATATTGTCGCCTTTAGCCAGAGATGTGATATTGTCGCCTTTAGCCAGAGATGAGATATTGTCGCCTTTATGTAGGGATAAGTTATTGTCGCCTTTAGCCAGAGATGAGATATTGTCGCCTTTAGGTAGAGATGAGATATTGTCGCCTTTAGCCAGAGATGAGATATTGTCGCCTTTAGCCAGAGTTATTGCCTCATTTCGCCTGAGATGAGATATTGTCGCCTTTAGCCAGAGATGAGATATTGCCGCCTTTAGCCAGAGATGAGATATTGCCTCATTTCGCCTGAGATGAGATATTGTCGCCTTTAGCCAGAGATGAGATATTGTCGCCTTTAGCAAGAGATATTGTCACCTTTAGCCAGAGATAGTGTCGCCTTTAGGCAGAGATGAGATATTGTCGCCTATAGCCAGAGATGAGATATTGTCGCCTATAGCCAGAGATGAGGTATTGTCGCCTTTAGGCAGAGATGAGATATTGTCGCCGTTAGCCAGAGATGAGGTATTGTCGCCTATAGCCAGAGATGAGATATTGTCGCCTTTAGCCAGAGATGAGATATTTTCGACTTTAGCCATAGTTGAGATATTGTCGCCTTTAGCCAGAGATGAGATATTGTCGCTTTTAGCCAGAGATCAAATATTGTCGCCTTTAAACTGAAATGAGATATTCTCGCCTTTAGCCAGAGATGAGATATTGTCGACTTTAGCCAGAGATGAGGTATTGTCGCCTTTATATAGAGATGAGATATTGTCGCCTTTAGCCAGAGATGAGATATTGTCGCCTTTAGCCAGAGATGAGATATTTTCGCCTTTAGCCAGAGATGAGATATTGTCGCCTTCAGCCAGAGATGAGATATTGTCGCCTTTAGCCAGAGATGAGATATTGTTGCATTTAGCCAGAGATATTGTCGACTTTAGCAAGAGATATTGTCGCCTTTAGCCAGAGATGAGATATTGTCGCTATTAGCCATTAATGAGGTATTTTTGCCTTTAGCCAGAGATGAGATATTGCCGTATTTAGCCAGAGATGAGATATTGTCGCCTTTAGGCAGAGATGAGATCTTGTCGCCTTTAGGCAGAGATGAGATATTGTCGCCTATAGTCAGAGATGAGATATTGTAGCCTTTAGCCAGAGATGAGATATTGTCGCCTTTAGCCAGAGATGAGGTATTGTTGCCTTTAGGCAGAGATGAGATATTGTCGCCTTTAGCCAGAGATGAGATATTGTCGCCTTTAGGCAGAGATGAGATATTGTTTCCGTTAGCCAGAGATGAGGTATTGTCGCCGTTAGCCAGAGATGAGATATTGTTGCCTTTAGCCAGAGTTGAGATATTGTCGCCTATAGCCAGAGATGAGATATTGTCGCCATTAGCCAGAGATGAGATTTTGTCGCCTTTAAGCTGAAATGAGGTATTGTCGTTTTTAGCCAGAGATGAGATATTGTCGCCTTTAGCCAGAGATGAGATATTGTCGCCTTTAGACAGAGATGAGATATTGTCCCCTTTATCCAGAGATGAGATATTGTCCCCTTTATCCAGAGATGAGATATTGTCGCCTTTAGGCAGAGATGAGATATTGTCGCCTTTAGCCAGAGATGAGGTATTGTCGCCTTTAGCCAGAGATGAGATATTGTCGCCTTTAGCCAGAGATGAGATATTGTCGCCTTTAGCCAGAGATGAGATATTGTAGCCTTTAGGTAGGGATAAGATATTGTCGCCTTTAGCCAGAGATGAGATATTGTCGCCTTTAGGTAGAGATGAGATATTGTCGCCTTTAGCCAGAGATGAGATATTGTCGCCTTTAGCCATAGATATTGCCTCATTTCGCCAGAGATGAGATATTGTCGCCTTTACCAAAGGTGAGATATTGTCGCCTTTAGCCAGAGATGAGATATTGTCGCCTTTAGGCAGAGAGGAGATCTTGTTGCCTTTAGGCAGAGATGAGATATTGTCGCCTATAGTCAGAGATGAGATATTGTAGCCTATAGCCAGAGATGAGATATTGTCGCCTTTAGCCAGAGATGAGATATTGTCTCCTTTAGGCAGAGATGAGATATTGTTTCCGTTAGCCAGAGATGAGGTATTGTCGCCGTTAGCTAGAGATGAGATATTGTCGCCTTTAGCCAGAGTTGAGATATTGTCGCCTATAGCCAGAGATGAGATATTGTCACCTTTAGCCAGAGATAGTGTCGCCTTTAGGAAGAGATGAGATATTGTCGACTTTAGCCAGAGATGAGATATTGTCGCCTTTAGCCAGAGATGAGATATTGCCTCATTTCGCCTGAGATGAGATATTGTCGCCTTTAGCCAGAGGTGAGATATTGCCGCCTTTAGCCAGTGATGAGGTATTGTTGCCTTTAGCCAAAGATGAGATATTGTCGCCTTTAGCCAAAGATGAGATATTGTCACCTTTAGGCAGAGATGAGATATTGTCGCCTTTAGCCAGAGATGTGATATTGTCGCCTTTAGCCAGAGATGAAATATTGTCGCCTTTAGGAAGGGATAAGTTATTGTCGCCTTTAGCCAGAGATGAGACATTGTCGCCTTTAGGTAGAGATGAGATATTGTCGCCTTTAGCCAGAGATGAGATATTGTCGCCTATAGCCAGAGTTATTGCCTCATTTCGCCTGAGATGAGATATTGTCGCCTTTAGGCAGAGATGAGATATTGCCGCCTTTAGCCAGAGATGAGATATTGCCTCATTTCGCCTGAGATGAGATATTGTCGCCTTTAGCCAGAGATGAGATATTGTCGCCTTTAGCAAGAGATATTGTCACCTTTAGCCAGAGATAGTGTCGCCTTTAGGCAGAGATGAGATATTGTCGCCTATAGCCAGAGATGAGATATTGTCGCCTATAGCCAGAGATGAGGTATTGTCGCCTTTAGGCAGAGATGAGATATTGTCGCCGTTAGCCAGAGATGAGGTATTTTCGACTATAGCCAGAGATGAGATATTGTCGCCTTTAGCCAGAGAAGAGATATTTTCGACTTTATCCATAGTTGAGATATTGTCGCCTTTAGCCAGAGATGAGATATTGTCGCTTTTAGCCAGAGATGAAATATTGTCGCCTTTAAACTGAAATGAGATATTCTCGCCTTTAGCCAGAGATGAGATATTGTCGACTTTAGCCAGAGATGAGGTATTGTCGCCTTTATCCAGAGATGAGATATTGTCGCCTTTAGCCAGAGATGAGATATTGTCGCCTTTAGCCAGAGATGAGATATTTTCGCCTTTAGCCAGAGATGAGATATTGTCGCCTTCAGCCAGAGATGAGATATTGTCGCCTTTAGCCAGAGATGAGATATTGTTGCATTTAGCCAGAGATATTGTCGACTTTAGCAAGAGATATTGTCGCCTTTAGCCAGAGATGAGATATTGTCGCTATTAGCCAGTAATGAGGTATTTTTGCCTTTAGCCAGATATGAGATATTGCCGTATTTAGCCAGAGATGAGATATTGTCGCCTTTAGGCAGAGATGAGATCTTGTCGCATTTAGACAGAGATGAGATATTGTCGCCTATAGTCAGAGATGAGATATTGTAGCCTTTAGCCAGAGATGAGATATTGTCGCCTTTAGCCAGAGATGAGGTATTGTTGCCTTTAGGCTGAGATGATATATTGTCGCCTTTAGCCAGAGATGAGATATTGTCGCCTTTAGGCAGAGATGAGATATTGTTTCCGTTAGCCAGAGATGAGGTATTGTCGGCGTTAGCCAGAGATGAGATATTGTCGCCTTTAGCTAGAGTTGAGATATTGTCGCCTATAGCCAGAGATGAGATATTGTCGCCATTAGCCAGAGATGAGATTTTGTCGCCTTTAAGCTGAAATGAGGTATTGTCGCCTTTAGCCAGAGATGAGATATTGTCGCCTTTAGGCAGAGATGAGATATTGTCGCCTTTAGCCAGAGATGAGATATTGTCCCCTTTATCCAGAGATGAGATATTGTCCCCTTTATCCAGAGATGAGATATTGTCGCCTTTAGGCAGAGATGAGATATTGTCGCCTTTAGCCAGAGATGAGGTATTGTCGCCTTTAGCCAGAGATGAGGTATTGTCGCCTTTAGCCAGAGATGAGATATTGTCGCCTTTAGCCAGAGATGAGATATTGTCGCCTTTAGGTAGGGATAAGATATTGTCGCCTTTAGCCAGAGATGAGATATTGTCGCCTTTAGGTAGAGATGAGATATTGTCGCCTTTAGCCAGAGATGAGATATTGTCGCCTTTAGCCAGAGATGAGATATTGTCGCCTTTAGGTAGGGATAAGATATTGTCGCCTTTAGCCAGAGATGAGATATTGTCGTTTTTAGGTAAAGATGAGATATTGTCGCTGTTACCCAGAGATGAGATATTGTCGCCTTTAGCCAGAGATATTGCCTCATTTCGCCAGAGATGAGATATTGTCGCCTTTACCAAAGGTGAGATATTGTCGCCTTTAGCCAGAGATGAGATATTGCCTCATTTCGCCTGAGATGAGATATTGTCGCATTTAGCCCGAGATGAGATATTGTCGCCTTTAGCAAGAGATATTGTCACCTTTAACCAGAGATAGTGTCGCCTTTAGGAAGAGATGAGATATTGTCGCCTTTAGCCAGAGATGAGATATTGTCGCCTTTAGCCAGAGATGAGATATTGCCTCATTTCGCCTGAGATGAGATATTGTCGCCTTTAGCCATAGGTGAGATATTGCCGCCTTTAGCCAGAGATGAGGTATTGTTGCCTTTAGCCAAAGATGAGATATTGTCGCCTTTAGCCAAAGATGAGATATTGTCGCCTTTAGGCAGAGATGAGATATTGTCACCTTTAGCCAGAGATGAGATATGGTCGCCTTTAGCCAGAGATGAGATATTGTCGCCTTTAGCCAGAGATGAGATATTGTCGCCTTTAGGTAGGGATAAGATATTGTCGCCTTTAGCCAGAGATGAGATATTGTCGCCTTTAGGTAGAGATGAGATATTGTCGCCATTAGCCAGAGATGAGATATTGTCGCCTTTAGCAAGAGATATTGTCACCTTTAGCCAGAGATAGTGTCGCCTTTAGGCAGAGATGAGATATTGTCGCCTATAGCCAGAGATGAGATATTGTCGCCTATAGCCAGAGATGAGGTATTGTCGCCTTTAGCCAGAGATGACATATTGTCGCCGTTTGCCAGAGATGAGGTATTGTCGCCTTTAGCCAGAGATGAGATATTGTCGCTTTTAGCCAGAGATGAGATATTTTCGACTTTAGCCATAGTTGAGATATTGTCGCCTTTAGCCAGAGATGAGATATTGTCGCTTTTAGCCAGAGATGAGATATTGTCGCCTTTAAACTGAAATGAGATATTGTCGCCTTTAGCCAGAGATGAGATATTGTCGACTTTAGCCAGAGATGAGGTATTGTTGCCTTTAAGCAGAGATATTGTCGCCTTTAGCCAGAGATATTGCCTCATTTCACATGATATGAGATATTGTCGCCTTTAGCCAGAGATGAGATGTTGTCGCCTTTAGCCAGAGATGAGATATTGTCCCCTTTATCCAGAGATGAGATATTGTCGCCTTTAGCCAGAGATGAGATATTGTTGCCTTTAGCCAGAGATATTGTCGCCTTTAGCCAGAGATATTGTCGCCTTTAGCCAGAGATGAGATATTGTCACCTTTAGCCAGAGATGAGATATTGTCGCCTTTAGCCAGTAATGAGGTATTTTTGCATTTAGCCAGAGATGAGATATTGTCGCCTTTAGCCAGAGATGAGATATTGTCGCCTTTAGGCAGAGAGGAGATCTTGTTGCCTTTAGGCAGAGATGAGATATTGTCGCCTATAGTCAGAGATAAGATATTGTCTCCTTTAGGCAGAGATGAGATATTGTTTCCATTAGCCAGAGATGAGATATTGTCGCCTTTAGCCAGAGATGAGATATTGGCGCCTTTAGGTAGAGATGAGATATTGTCGCCTTTAGCCAGAGATGAGATATTGTCGCCTTTAGCCATAGATATTGCCTCATTTCGCCTGAGATGAGATATTGTCGCCTTTAGCCAGAGGTGAGATATTGTTGCTTTTAGCCAGAGATGAGATATTGCCTCATTTCGCCTGAGATGAGATATTGTCGCCTTTAGCCAGAGATGAGATATTGTCGCCTTTAGCAGGAGATATTGTCACCTTTAGCCAGAGATAGTGTCGCCTTTAGGCAGAGATGAGATATTGTCGCCTATAGCCAGAGATGGGATATTGTCGCCTATAGCCAGAGATGAGGTATTGTCGCATTTATGCAGAGATGAGATATTGTTGCCTTTAGCCAGAGATGAGGTATTGTCGCCTTTAGCCAGAGATGAGATATTGTCGCCTTTACCCAGAGATGAGATATTTTCGACTTTAGCCATAGTTGAGATATTGTCGCCTTTAGCCAGAGATGAGATATTGTCGCTTTTAGCCAGATATGAGATATTGTCGCCTTTAGCCAGAGATGAGATTTTATCGCCTTTAAGCTGAATTGGGGTATTGTCGCCTTTATCCAGAAATGTGACATTGTCGCCTTTAGCCAGAGATGAGGTATTGTTGCCTTTAGCAAAAGATGAGATATTGTCGCCTTTAGGCAGAGATGAGTTATTGTCGCCTTTCGGCAGAGATGAGATATTGTCGCCTTTAGCCAGAGATGAGATATTGTCGCCTTTAGCCAGAGATGAGATATTGTCGCCTTTAGGTAGGGATAAGATATTGTCGCCTTTAGCCAGAGATGAGATATTGTTGCATATAGCCAGAGATATTGCCGCCTTTAGCCAGAGATGAGATATTGTCGCCTTTAGCCAGAGATGAGATATTGTCGCTATTAGCCAGTAATGAGGTATATTTGCCTTTAGCCAGAGATGAGATATTGCCGCCTTTAGCCAGAGATGAGATATTGTCGCCTTCAGCCAGAGATGAGATCTTGTCGCCTTTAGGCAGAGATGAGATATTGTCGCCTATAGTCAGAGATGAGATATTGTAGCCTTTAGCCAGAGATGAGATATTGTCGCCTTTAGCCAGAGATGAGGTATTGTCGCCTTTAGGTAGAGATGAGATATTGTCGCCTTTAGCCAGAGATGCGATATTGTCGCCTTTAGGCAGAGATGAGATATTGTTTCCGTTAGCCAGAGATGAGGTATTGTCGCCGTTAGCCAGAGATGGGATATTGTCGCCTTTAGCCAGAGTTGAGATATTGTCGCCTATAGCCAGAGATGAGATATTGTCGCCTTTAGCCAGAGATGAGATTTTGTCGCCTTTAATCTGAAATGAGGTATTGTCGCCTTTAGCCAGAAATGAGATATTGTCGCCTTTAGCCGGAGATGAGATATTGTCACCTTTAGGTAGGGATAAGATATTGTCGCCTTTAGCCAGAGATGAGATATTGTCGCATTTAGGTAGAGATGAGATATTGTCGCCTTTAGCCAGTGATGAGATATTGTCGCCTTTAGCCATAGATATTGCCTCATTTCGCCTGAGATGAGATATTGTCGCCTTTACCAAAGGTGAGATATTGCCGCCTTTAGCCAGAAATGAGATATTGCCTCATTTCGCCTGAGATGAGATATTGTCGCCTTTAGCCAGAGATGAGATATTGTCGCATTTAGCAAGAGATATTGTCACCTTTAGCCAGAGATAGTGTCGCCTTTAGGAAGAGATGAGATATTGTCGCCTTTAGCCAGAGATGAGATATTGTCGCCTTTAGCCAGAGATGAGATATTGTCCCCTTTAGGTAGGGATAAGATATTGTCGCCTTTAGCCAGAGATGAGATATTGTCGCCTTTAGCCAAAGATGAGATATTGTCGCCTTTAGGCAGAGATGAGATATTGTAGCCTTTAGGTAGGGATAAGATATTGTCGCCTTTAGCCAGAGATGACATATTGTCGCCTTTAGGTAGAGATGAGATATTGCCGCCTTTAGCCAGAGATGAGATATTGTCACCTTTAGCCATAGATATTGCCTCATTTCGCCAGAGATGAGATATTGTCGCCTTTAGCCAGAGGTGAGATATTGTTGCTTTTAGCCAGAGATGAGATATTGCCTCATTTCGCCTGAGATGAGATATTGTCGCCTTTAGCCAGAGATGAGATATTGTCGCCTTTAGCAGGAGATATTGTCACCTTTAGCCAGAGATAGTGTCGCCTTTAGGCAGAGATGAGATATTGTCGCCTATAGCCAGAGATGGGATATTGTCGCCTATAGCCAGAGATGAGGTATTGTCGCATTTAGGCAGAGATGAGATATTGTCGCCGTTAGCCAGAGATGAGGTATTGTCGCCTTTAGCCAGAGATGAGATATTGTCGCCTTTAGCCAGAGATGAGATATTTTCGACTTTAGCCATAGTTGAGATATTGTCGCCTTTACCCAGAGATGAGATATTGTCGCTTTTAGCCAGAGATGAAATATTGTCGACATTAGCCAGAGATGAGGTATTGTTGCCTTTAAGCAGAGATATTGTCGCCTTTAGCCAGAGATATTGCCTCATTTCACCTGAGATGAGATATTGTCGCCTTTAGCCAGAGATGAGATATTGTCGCCTTTAGCCAGAGATGAGATATTGTCCCCTTTATACAGAGATGAGATATTATCCCCTTTATCCAGAGATGAGATATTGTCGCCTTTAGCCAGAGATGAGATATTGTCGCCTTTAGCCCGAGATGAGATATTTTCGCCTTTAGCCAGAGATGAGATTTTGTCGCCTTTAGCCAGAGATGAGATATTGTCGCATTTAGCCAGAGATGAGATATTGTTGCATTTAGCCAGAGATATTGTCGCCTTTAGCCAGAGATATTGTCGCCTTTAGCCAGAAAGGAGACATTGTCGCCTTTAGCCATAGATGAGATATTGTCGCCTATAGCCAGTAATGAGGTATTTTTGCCTTTAGCCAGAGATGAGATATTGTCGCCTTTAGCCAGAGATGAGATATTGTCGCCTTTAGGCAGAGATGAGATCTTGACGCCTTTAGGCAGAGATGAGATATTGTCGCCTATAGTCAGAGATGAGATATTGTAGCCTTTAGCCTTGATGAGATATTGTCGCCTATAGCCAGAGATGAGGTATTGTCGGCTTTAGGCAGAGATGAGATATTGTCGCCTTTAGCCAGAGATGAGATATTGTCGCCTTTAGGCAGAGATGAGATATTGTTTCCGTTAGCCTGAGATGAGGTATTGTCGCCGTTAGCCAGAGATGAGATATTGTCGCCTTTAGCCAGAGATGAGATATTGTCGCCTATAGCCAGAGATGAGATATTGTCGCCTTTAGGCAGAGATGAGATATTTTTTCCGTTAGCCAGAGATGAGGTATTGTCGCTGTTAGCCAGAGATGAGATATTGTCGCCTTTAGCCAGAGATGAGATATTGTCGCCTATAGCCAGAGATGAGATATTTTCGCCTTTAGCCAGAGATGAGATTTTGTCGCCTTTAAGCTGAAATGAGGTATTGTCGCATTTAGCCAGAAATCAGGTATTGTCGCCTTTAGCCAGAGATGACATATTGTCGCCTTTAGGTAGAGATGAGATATTGCCGCCTTTAGCCAGAGATGAGATATTGTCACCTTTAGCCATAGATATTGCCTCATTTCGCCAGAGATGAGATATGGTCGCCTTTAGCCAGAGGTGAGATATTGTTGCTTTTAGCCAGAGATGAGATATTGCCTCATTTCGCCTGAGATGAGATATTGTCGCCTTTAGCCAGAGATGAGATATTGTCGCCTTTAGCAGGAGATATTGTCACCTTTAGCCAGAGATAGTGTCGCCTTTAGGCAGAGATGAGATATTGTCGCCTATAGCCAGAGATGGGATATTGTCGCCTATAGCCAGAGATGAGGTATTGTCGCATTTAGGCAGAGATGAGATATTGTCGCCGTTAGCCAGAGATGAGGTATTGTCGCCTTTAGCCAGAGATGAGATATTGTCGCCTTTAGCCAGAGATGAGATATTTTCGACTTTAGCCATAGTTGAGATATTGTCGCCTTTACCCAGAGATGAGATATTGTCGCTTTTAGCCAGAGATGAAATATTGTCGACATTAGCCAGAGATGAGGTATTGTTGCCTTTAAGCAGAGATATTGTCGCCTTTAGCCAGAGATATTGCCTCATTTCACCTGAGATGAGATATTGTCGCCTTTAGCCAGAGATGAGATATTGTCGCCTTTAGCCAGAGATGAGATATTGTCCCCTTTATACAGAGATGAGATATTATCCCCTTTATCCAGAGATGAGATATTGTCGCCTTTAGCCAGAGATGAGATATTGTCGCCTTTAGCCCGAGATGAGATATTTTCGCCTTTAGCCAGAGATGAGATTTTGTCGCCTTTAGCCAGAGATGAGATATTGTCGCATTTAGCCAGAGATGAGATATTGTTGCATTTAGCCAGAGATATTGTCGCCTTTAGCCAGAGATATTGTCGCCTTTAGCCAGAAAGGAGACATTGTCGCCTTTAGCCATAGATGAGATATTGTCGCCTATAGCCAGTAATGAGGTATTTTTGCCTTTAGCCAGAGATGAGATATTGTCGCCTATAGCCAGAGATGAGATATTGTCGCCTTTAGGCAGAGATGAGATCTTGACGCCTTTAGGCAGAGATGAGATATTGTCGCCTATAGTCAGAGATGAGATATTTTAGCCTTTAGCCTTGATGAGATATTGTCGCCTATAGCCAGAGATGAGGTATTGTCGGCTTTAGGCAGAGATGAGATATTGTCGCCTTTAGCCAGAGATGAGATATTGTCGCCTTTAGGCAGAGATGAGATATTGTTTCCGTTAGCCTGAGATGAGGTATTGTCGCCGTTAGCCAGAGATGAGATATTGTCGCCTTTAGCCAGAGATGAGATATTGTCGCCTATAGCCAGAGATGAGATATTGTCGCCTTTAGGCAGAGATGAGATATTGTTTCCGTTAGCCAGAGATGAGGTATTGTCGCTGTTAGCCAGAGATGAGATATTGTCGCCTTTAGCCAGAGATGAGATATTGTCGCCTATAGCCAGAGATGAGATATTGTCGCCTTTAGCCAGAGATGAGATTTTGTCGCCTTTAAGCTGAAATGAGGTATTGTCGCATTTAGCCAGAAATCAGGTATTGTTGCCTTTAGCCAAAGATGAGATATTGTCTTTTTTAGGCAGAGATGAGTTATTGTCGCCTTTAGCCAGAGATGAGATATTGTCGCTTTTAGCCAGAGATGAGATATTGTCGCATTTAACCTGAGATGAGATATTGCTGCCTTTAGCCAGAGATGAGATATTGTCGCCTTTACCCAGAGATGAGATACGGTTGCCTTTAGCCAGAGATGAGGTATTGTCTACTTTAGGCAGAGATGAGTTATTGCCGACTTTAGCCAGAGGTATTGCCGAGTTTAGCCAGAGATACTGTCGCCTTTAGCCAGAGATATTGTCGCCTTTAGCCAGAGATGAGATATTGTCGCCTTTAGCCAGAGATGAGATATTGTCCCCTTTATCCAGAGATGATATATTATCCCCTTTATCCAGAGATGAGATATTGTCGCCTTTAGCCAGAGATGAGATATTGTCGCCTTTAGCCCGAGATGAGATATTTTCGCCTTTAGCCAGAGATGAGATTTTGTCTCCTTTAGCCAGAGATGAGATATTGTCGCATTTAGCCAGAGATGAGATATTGTTGCATTTAGCCAGAGATATTGTCGCCTTTAGCCAGAGATATAGTCGCCTTTAGCCAGAAAGTAGATATTGTCGCCTTTAGCCATAGATGAGATATTGTCGCCTATAGCCAGTAATGAGGTATTTTTGCCTTTAGCCAGAGATGAGATATTGTCGCCTTTAGCCAGAGATGAGATCTTGTCGCCTTTAGGCAGAGATGAGATATTGTCGCCTATAGTCAGAGATGAGATATTGTAGCCTTTAGCCTTGATGAGATATTGTCGCCTATAGCCAGAGATGAGGTATTGTCGGCTTTAGGCAGAGATGAGATATTGTCGCCTTTAGCCAGAGATGAGATATTGTCGCCTTTAGGCAGAGATGAGATATTTTTTCCGTTAGCCAGAGATGAGATATTGTCGCCTTTAGCCAGAGATATTGTCGCCTTTAGCCAGAGATGAGGTATTGTTGCATTTAAGCAGAGATATAGTCGCCTTTAGACAGAGATATTGCCTCATTTCGCCTGAGATGAGATATTGTCGCCTTTAGGCAGAGATGAGATATTGTCGTCTTTAGCCAGAGATGAGATATTGCCGCCTTTAGACAGAGATGAGATATTGCCTCATTTCGCCTGAGATGAGATATTGTCGCCTTTAGGCAGAGATGAGTTATTGCCGCCATTAGCCAAAGATATTGTCGCCTTTAGCCAGAGATATTGTCTCCTTTAGCCAGAGATATTGTCGCCTTTAGCCAGAGATGAGATATTGTCGCCTTTAGCCAGAGATGAGATATTGTCGCCTTTAGCCATAGATATTGCCTCATTCCGCCTGATATGAGATATTGTCGCCTTTAGCCAGAGGTGAGATATTGTCGCTTTTAGCCAGAGATGAGTTATTGCCTCACTTCGCCTGAGATGAGATATTGTCGCCTTTAGCCAGAGATGAGATATTGTCGCCTTTAGGAAGAGATATTCTCACCTTTAGCCAGAGATAGTGTCGCCTTTAGGCAGAGATGAGATATTGTCGCCTTTAGCCAGAGATGGGATATTGTCGCCTATAGCCAGAGAAGAGGTATTGTCGCCTTTAGGCAGAGATGAGATATTACCGCAGTTAGACAGACATGAGGTATTGTCGCCTTTAGCCAGAGATGAGATATTGTCGCCTTTAGCCAGAGATGAGATATTTTCGACTTTAGCCATAGTTGAGAAATTGTCGCCTTTAGCCAGTGATGAGATATTGTCGCTTTTAGCCAGAGATGAAATTTTGTCGACATTAGCCAGAGATGAGGTATTGTTGCCTTTAGGCAGAGATATTGTCGCCTTTAGCCAGTGATATTGCCTCATTTCACCTGAGATGAGATATTGTCGCCTTTAGCCAGAGATGAGATATTGTCGCCTTTAGGCAGAGATGAGATATTGTCGCCTATAGTCAGAGATGAGATATTGTAGCCTTTAGCCTTGATGAGATATTGTCGCCTATAGCCAGAGATGAGGTATTGTCGGCTTTAGGCAGAGATGAGATATTGTCGCCTTTAGCCAGAGATGAGATACGGTTGCCTTTAGCCAGAGATGAGGTATTGTCTACTTTAGGCAGAGATGAGTTATTGCCGACTTTAGCCAGAGGTATTGCCGACTTTAGCCAGAGATACTGTCGCCTTTAGCCAGAGATATTGTCGCCTTTAGCCAGAGATGAGGTATTGTTGCCTTTAAGCAGAGATATTGTCGCCTTTAGCCAGAGATATTGCCTCATTTCACCTGAGATGAGATAATGTCGCCTTTAGCCAGAGATGAGATATTGTCGCCTTTAGCCAGAGATGAGATATTGTCCCCTTTATCCAGAGATGAGATATTATCCCCTTTATCCAGAGATGAGATATTGTCACCTTTAGCCAGAGATGAGATATTGTCGCCTTTAGCCCGAGATGAGATATTTTCGCCTTTAGCCAGAGATGAGATTTTGTCTCCTTTAGCCAGAGATGAGATATTGTCGCATTTAGCCAGAGATGAGATATTGTTGCAGTTAGCCAGAGATATTGTCGCCTTTAGCCAGAGATATTGTCGCCTTTAGGCAGAGATGAGATATTGTCGCCTTTAGCCATAGATGAGATATTGTCGCCTATAGCCAGTAATGAGTTATTGTCGCCTATAGCCAGTAATGAGGTATTTTTGCCTTTAGCCAGAGATGAGATATTGTCGCCTTTAGCCAGAGATGAGATATTGTCGCCTTTAGGCAGAGATGAGATCTTATCGCCTTTAGGCAGAGATGAGATATTGTCGCCTATAGTCAGAGATGAGATATTGTAGCCTTTAGCCTTGATGAGATATTGTCGCCTATAGCCAGAGATGAGGTATTGTCGGCTTTAGGCAGAGATGAGATATTGTCGCCTTTAGCCAGAGATGAGATATTGTCGCCTTTAGGCAGAGATGAGATATTGTTTCCGTTAGCCAGAGATGAGGTATTGTCGCCGTTAGCCAGAGATGAGATATTGTCGCCTTTAGCCAGAGATGAGATATTGTCGCCTATAGCCAGAGATGAGATATTGTCGCCTTTAGGCAGAGATGAGATATTGTTTCCGTTAGCCAGAGATGAGGTATTGTCGCCATGAGCCAGAGATGAGATATTGTCGCCTTTAGCCAGAGATGAGATATTGTCGCATTTAACCTGAGATGAGATATTGCCGCCTTTAGCCAGAGATGAGATATTGTCGCCTTTAGCCAGAGATGAGATACGGTTGCCTTTAGCCAGAGATGAGGTATTGTCTACTTTAGGCAGAGATGAGTTATTGCCGACTTTAGCCAGAGGTATTGCCGACTTTAGCCAGAGATATTGTCGCCTTTAGCCAGAGATATTGTCGCCTTTAGCCAGAGATGAGGTATTGTAGCCTTTAAGCAGAGATATTGTCGCCTTTAGACAGAGATATTGCCTCATTTCGCCTGAGATGAGATATTGTCGCCTTTAGGCAGAGATGAGATATTGTCGTCTTTAGCCAGAGATGAGATATTGCCGCCTTTAGACAGAGATGAGATATTGCCTCATTTCGCCTGAGATGAGATATTGTCGCCTTTAGGCAGAGATGAGATATTGCCGCCATTAGCCAAAGATATTGTTGCCTTTAGCCAGAGATATTGTCGCCTTTAGCCAGAGATATTGTCGCCTTTAGCCAGAGATGAGATATTGTCGCCTTTAGCCAGAGATGAGATATTGTCGCCTTTAGCCATAGATATTGCCTCATTTCGCCTGAGATGAGATATTGTCGCCTTTAGCCAGAGGTGAGATATTGTCGCTTTTAGCCAGAGATGAGTTATTGCCTCACTTCGCCTGAGATGAGATATTGTCGCCTTTAGCCAGAGATGAGATATTGTCGCCTTTAGGAAGAGATATTCTCACCTTTAGCCAGAGATAGTGTCGCCTTTAGGCAGAGATGAGATATTGTCGCCTTTAGCCAGAGATGGGATATTGTCGCCTATAGCCAGAGATGAGGTATTGTCGCCTTTAGGCAGAGATGAGATATTGCCGCAGTTAGCCAGACATGAGGTATTGTCGCCTTTAGCCAGAGATGAGATATTGTCGCCTTTAGCCAGAGATGAGATATTTTCGACTTTAGCCATAGTTGAGAAATTGTCGCCTTTAGCCAGAGATGAGATATTGTCGCTTTTAGCCAGAGATGAAATTTTGTCGACATTAGCCAGAGATGAGGTATTGTTGCCTTTAGGCAGAGATATTGTCGCCTTTAGCCAGTGATATTGCCTCAATTCACCTGAGATGAGATATTGTCGCCTTTAGCCAGAGATGAGATATTGTCGCCTTTAGCCAGAGATGAGATATTGTCCCCTTTATACAGAGATGAGATATTATCCCGTTTATCCAGAGATGAGATATTATCGCCTTTAGCCAGAGATGAGATATTGTCGCCTTTAGCCAGAGATGAGATATTTTCGCCTTTAGCCAGAGATGAGATTTTGTCGCCTTTAGCCAGAGATGAGATATTGTCGCCTTTAGCCAGAGATGAGATATTGTTGCATTTAGCAAGAGATATTGTCGCCTTTAGCCAGAAAGGAGATATTGTCGCCTTTAGCCAGAAGAGAGATATTGTCGCCTTTAGCCATAGATGAGATATTGTCGCCTATAGCCAGTAATGAGGTATTTTTTCCTTTATCCAGAGATGAGATATTGTCGCCTTTAGCCAGAGATGAGATATTGTCGCCTTTAGGCAGAGATGAGACCTTGTCGCCTTTAGGCAGATATGAGATATTGTCGCCTATAATCAGAGATGAGATATTGTAGCCTTTAGCCAGAGATGAGGTATTGTCGCCTATAGCCAGAGATGAGGTATTGTCGGCTTTAGGCAGAGATGAGATATTGTCGCCTTTATCCAGAGATGAGGTATTGTCTACTTTAGGCAGAGATGAGTTATTGCCGACTTTAGGCAAAGGTATTGCCGACTTTAGCCAGAGATATTGTCGCCTTTAGCCAGAGATGAGGTATTGTTGCCTTTAAGCAGAGATGTTGTCGCCTTTAGCCAGAGATATCGACTCATTTCGCCAGAGATGATATATTGTCGCCTTTAGGCAGAGATGAGATATTGTCGTCTTTAGCCAGAGATGAGATATTGCCGCCTTTAGACAGAGATGAGATATTGCCTCATTTCGCCTGAGATGAGATATTGTCGCCTTTGGGCAGAGATGAGATGTTGTCGCCATTAGCCAAAGATATTGTCGCCTTTAGCCAGAGATATTGTCGCCTTTATGCAGAGATGAGATATTGTTGCATTTAGCCAGAGATGATATATTGTCGCCTTTAGCCAGAGATATTGTCTCCTTTAGCTAGAGATTTTGCCTCATTTAGCCAGAGATAAGGTATTGTCGCCTTTAGCCAGAGATGAGATATTGTCGCCTTTAGCCAGAGATATTGTTGCCTTTAGCCAGAGATATTGTCGCCTTTAGCCAGAGATATTGTCGCCTTTAGCCAGAGATGAGATATTGTCGCCTTTAGCCAGAGATGAGATATTGCCGCCTTTAGACAGAGATGAGATATTGCCTCATTTCGCCTGAGATGAGATATTGTCGCCTTTAGGCAGAGATGAGATATTGTCGCCATTAGCCAAAGATATTGTCGCCTTTAGCCAGAGATATTGTCGCCTT
The DNA here is from genome assembly GCF_054131305.1 of Coturnix japonica. Lineage (NCBI taxonomy): Eukaryota > Metazoa > Chordata > Aves > Galliformes > Phasianidae > Coturnix > Coturnix japonica. The sequence continues at coordinate 27,168,901 of NC_140672.1, forward strand.
TAGGCAGAGATGAGATATTGTCGCCATTAGCCAGAGATGAGATACTGTCGCCTTTAGCCAGAGATATTGTCTCCTTTAGCTAGAGATTTTGCCTCATTTAGCCAGAGATGAGGTATTGTCGCCTTTAGCCAGAGATGAGATATTGTCGCCTTTAGCCAGAGATATTGTTGCCTTTAGCCAGAGATATTGTCGCCTTTAGCCAGAGATATTGTCGCCTTTAGCCAGAGATGAGATATTGTCGCCTTTAGCCAGAGATGAGATATTGTCGCCTTTAGCCAGTAATGAGGTATTGTCGCCTTTAGCCAGAGATGAGATATTGTCGCCTTTAGCCAGAGATGAGATATTGTCGCCTGTAGCCAGAGATGAGATATTGTCGCCTATAGCAAGATATGAGATATTGTCGCCTATAGCCAGAGATGAGGTATTGTCGCCTTTAGGCAGAGATGAGATATTGCCTCATTTCGCCTGAGATGAGATATTGTCGCCTTTAGCCAGAGATGAGATATTGTCGCCATTAGCCAGAGATGAGATATTTTCGCCTTTAGCCAGAGTTGAGATATTGTCGCTTTTAGCCAGAGATGAGATATTGTCGCTTTTAGCCAGAGATGAGATATTGTCGCCTTTAAACTGAAATGAGATATGGTCGACTTTAACCAGAGATGAGGTATTGTTGCCTTTAAGCAGAGATATTGTCGCCTTTAGCCAGAGATATTGCCTCATTTCACCTGATATGAGATATTGTCGCCTTTAGCCAGAGATGAGATATTGTCGCCTTTAGCCAGAGATGAGATATTGTCCCGTTTATCCAGAGATGAGATATTGTCCCCTTTATCCAGAGATGAGATATTGTCGCCTTTAGCCAGAGATGAGATATTGTCGAGTTTAGCCAGAGATGAGATATTTTCGCCTTTAGCCAGAGATGAGATATTGTCGCCATTAGCCAGAGATGAGATATTGTTGCATTTAGCCAGAGATATTGTCGCCTTTAGCCAGAGATATTGTCGCCTTTAGCAAGAGATGAGATATTGTCGCCTTTAGCCAGAGATGAGATATTGTCGCCTTTAGCCAGTAATGAGGTATTTTTGCATTTAGCCAGAGATGAGATATTGTCGCCTTTAGCCAGAGATGAGATATTGTCGCCTTTAGGCAGAGATGAGATCTTGTCGCCTTTAGGCAGAGATGAGATATTGTCGCCTATAGTCAGAGATGAGATATTGTAGCCTATAGCCAGAGATGAGATATTGTCGCCTTTAACCAGAGATGAGGTATTGTCGCCTTAAAGCAGAGATGAGATATTGTCGCTTTTAGCCAGAGATGAGATATTGTCGCCTTTAGGCAGTGATGAGATATTGTTTCCGTTAGCCAGAGATGAGGTATTGTCGCCGTTAGCCAGAGATGAGATATTGTCGCCTTTAGCCAGAGTTGAGATATTGTCGCCTATAGCCAGAGATGAGATATTGTCGCCTTTAGCCAGAGATGAGATTTTGTCGCCTTTAATCTGAAATGGGGTATTGTCGCCTTTAGCCAGAAATGAGATATTGTCGCCTTTAGCCAGAGATGAGGTATTGTTGCCTTTAGCCAGAGATATTGTCGCCTTTAGCCAGAAATGAGATATTGTCGGTATTAGCCAGTAATGATGTATTTTTGCCTTTAGCCAGAGATGAGACATTGCCGCCTTAAAGCAGAGATGAGATATTGTCGCTTTTAGTAAGAGATGAGATATTGTCGCCTTTAGCCAGAGATGAGATATTGTTGCATTTAGCCAGAGATATTGTCGCCTTTAGCCAGAGATGAGATTTTGTCGCCTTTAAGCTGAAATGAGGTATTGTCGCTATTAGCCAGAAATGAGATATTGTCGCCTTTAGCCAGAGATGAAGTATTGTTGCCTTTAGCCAAAGATGAGATATTGTCGCCTTTAGGCAGAGATGAGATATTGTCGCCTTTAGCCAGAGATGAGATATTGTCGCCTTTAGCCATAGATATTGCCTCATTTCGCCTGAGATGAGATATTGTCGCCTTTAGCCAGAGATGAGATATTGTCGCCTTTAGCAAGAGATATTGTCACCTTTAGCCAGAGATAGTGTCGTCTTTAGGAAGAGATGGGATATTGTCGCCTTTAGCCAGAGATGAGATATTGTCGCATTTAGCCAGAGATGAGATATTGCCTCATTTCGCCTGAGATGAGATATTGTCGCCTTTAGCCAGAGGTGAGATATTGCCGCCTTTAGCCAGAGATGAGGTATTGTTGCCTTTAGCCAAAGATGAGATATTGTCGCCTTTAGCCAAAGATGAGATATTGTCGCCTTTAGGCAGAGATGAGATATTGTCGCCTTTAGCCAGAGATGAGATATTGTGGCCTTTAGCCAGAGATGAGATATTGTCGCCTTTAGGTAGGGATAAGATATTGTCGCCTGTAGCCAGAGATGAGATATTGTCGCCTTTAGGTAGAGATGAGATATTGTCGCCTTTAGCCAGAGATGAGATATTGTCGCCTTTAGCGATAGATATTGCCTCATTTCGCCTGAGATGAGATATTGTCGTCTTTAGCCATAGATGAGATATTGTCGCCTTTAGCAAGAGATATTGTCACCTTTAGCCAGAGATAGAGTCGCCTTTAGGCAGAGATGAGATATTTTCGCCTATAGCTAGAGATGAGATATTGTCGCCTATAGCCAGAGATGAGGTATTGTCGCCTTTAGGCAGAGATGAGATATTGTCGCCTTTAGGCAGAGATGAGACCTTGTCGCCTTTAGGCAGATATGAGATATTGTCGCCTATACTCAGAGATGAGATATTGTAGCCTTTAGCCAGAGATGAGATATTGTCGCCTATAGCCAGAGATGAGGTATTGTCGGCTTTAGGCAGAGATGATATATTGTCGCCTTTATCCAGAGTGAGATATTGTCGCCTTTAGGCAGAGATGAGATATTGTTTCCGTTAGCCAGAGATGAGGTATTGTCGCCGTTAGCCAGAGATGAGATATTGTCGCCTATAGCCAGAGATGAGATATTGTCGCCTTTAGCCAGACATGAGGTATTGTCTACTTTAGGCAGAGATGAGTTATTGCCGACTTTAGGCAGAGGTATTGCCGACTTTAGCCAAAGATATTGTCGCCTTTAGCCAGAGATATTGTCGCCTTTAGCCAGAGATGAGGTATTGTTGCATTTAAGCAGAGATATTGTCGCCTTTAGCCAGAGATATTGACTCATTTCGCCAGAGATGATATATTGTCGCCTTTAGGCAGAGATGAGATATTGTCGTCTTTAGCCAGAGATGAGATATTGCCGCCTTTAGACAGAGATGAGATATTGCCTCATTTCGCCTGAGATGAGATATTGTCGCCTTTGGGCAGAGATGAGATGTTGTCGCCATTAGCCAAAGATATTGTCGCCTTTAGCCAGAGATATTGTCGCCTTTATGCAGAGATGAGATATTGTTGCATTTAGCCAGAGATGATATATTGTCGCCTTTAGCCAGAGATATTGTCTCCTTTAGCTAGAGATTTTGCCTCATTTAGCCAGAGATAAGGTATTGTCGCCTTTAGCCAGAGATGAGATATTGTCGCCTTTAGCCAGAGATATTGTTGCCTTTAGCCAGAGATATTGTCGCCTTTAGCCAGAGATATTATCGCCTTTAGCCAGAGATGAGATATTGTCGCCTTTAGCCAGAGATGAGATATTGCCGCCTTTAGACAGAGATGAGATATTGCCTCATTTCGCCTGAGATGAGATATTGTCGCCTTTAGGCAGAGATGAGATATTGTCGCCATTAGCCAAAGATATTGTCGCCTTTAGCCAGAGATATTGTCGCCTTTAGGCAGAGATGAGATATTGTCGCCATTAGCCAGAGATGAGATACTGTCGCCTTTAGCCAGAGATATTGTCTCCTTTAGCTAGAGATTTTGCCTCATTTAGCCAGAGATGAGGTATTGTCGCCTTTAGCCAGAGATGAGATATTGTCGCCTTTAGCCAGAGATATTGTTGCCTTTAGCCAGAGATATTGTCGCCTTTAGCCAGAGATATTGTCGCCTTTAGCCAGAGATGAGATATTGTCGCCTTTAGCCAGAGATGAGATATTGTCGCCTTTAGCCAGTAATGAGGTATTGTCGCCTTTAGCCAGAGATGAGATATTGTTGCCTTTAGCCAGAGATGAGATATTGTCGCCTGTATCCAGAGATGAGATATTGTCGCCTATAGCAAGAGATGAGATATTGTCGCCTATAGCCAGAGATGAGGTATTGTCGCCTTTAGGCAGAGATGAGATATTGCCTCATTTCGCCTGAGATGAGATATTGTCGCCTTTAGGCAGAGATGAGATATTGTCGCCATTAGCCAGAGATGAGATATTTTCGCCTTTAGCCAGAGTTGAGATATTGTCGCCTTTAGCCAGAGATGAGATATTGTCGCTTTTAGCCAGAGATGAGATATTGTCGCCTTTAAACTGAAATGAGATATTGTCGACTTTAGCCAGAGATGAGGTATTGTTGCCTTTAAGCAGAGATATTGTCGCCTTTAGCCAGAGATATTGCCTCATTTCACCTGATATGAGATATTGTCGCCTTTAGCCAGAGATGAGATATTGTCGCCTTTAGCCAGAGATGAGATATTGTCCCGTTTATCCAGAGATGAGATATTGTCCCCTTTATCCAGAGATGAGATATTGTCGCCTTTAGCCAGAGATGAGATATTGTCGAGTTTAGCCAGAGATGAGATATTTTCGCCTTTAGCCAGAGATGAGATATTGTCGCCATTAGCCAGAGATGAGATATTGTTGCATTTAGCCAGAGATATTGTCGCCTTTAGCCAGAGATATTGTCGCCTTTAGCAAGAGATGAGATATTGTCGCCTTTAGCCAGAGATGAGATATTGTCGCCTTTAGCCAGTAATGAGGTATTTTTGCATTTAGCCAGAGATGAGATATTGTCGCCTTTAGCCAGAGATGAGATATTGTCGCCTTTAGGCAGAGATGAGATCTTGTCGCCTTTAGGCAGAGATGAGATATTGTCGCCTATAGTCAGAGATGAGATATTGTAGCCTATAGCCAGAGATGAGATATTGTCGCCTTTAACCAGAGATGAGGTATTGTCGCCTATAGCCAGAGATGAGATATTGCCTCATTTCGCCTGAGATGAGATATTGTCGCCTTTGGGCAGAGATGAGATGTTGTCGCCATTAGCCAAAGATATTGTCGCCTTTAGCCAGAGATATTGTCGCCTTTATGCAGAGATGAGATATTGTTGCATTTAGCCAGAGATGATATATTGTCGCCTTTAGCCAGAGATATTGTCTCCTTTAGCTAGAGATTTTGCCTCATTTAGCCAGAGATAAGGTATTGTCGCCTTTAGCCAGAGATGAGATATTGTCGCCTTTAGCCAGAGATATTGTTGCCTTTAGCCAGAGATATTGTCGCCTTTAGCCAGAGATATTGTCGCCTTTAGCCAGAGATGAGATATTGTCGCCTTTAGCCAGAGATGAGATATTGCCGCCTTTAGACAGAGATGAGATATTGCCTCATTTCGCCTGAGATGAGATATTGTCGCCTTTAGGCAGAGATGAGATATTGTCGCCATTAGCCAAAGATATTGTCGCCTTTAGCCAGAGATATTGTCGCCTTTAGGCAGAGATGAGATATTGTCGCCATTAGCCAGAGATGAGATACTGTCGCCTTTAGCCAGAGATATTGTCTCCTTTAGCTAGAGATTTTGCCTCATTTAGCCAGAGATGAGGTATTGTCGCCTTTAGCCAGAGATGAGATATTGTCGCCTTTAGCCAGAGATATTGTTGCCTTTAGCCAGAGATATTGTCGCCTTTAGCCAGAGATATTGTCGCCTTTAGCCAGAGATGAGATATTGTCGCCTTTAGCCAGAGATGAGATATTGTCGCCTTTAGCCAGTAATGAGGTATTGTCGCCTTTAGCCAGAGATGAGATATTGTTGCCTTTAGCCAGAGATGAGATATTGTCGCCTGTAGCCAGAGATGAGATATTGTCGCCTATAGCAAGAGATGAGATATTGTCGCCTATAGCCAGAGATGAGGTATTGTCGCCTTTAGGCAGAGATGAGATATTGCCTCATTTCGCCTGAGATGAGATATTGTCGCCTTTAGGCAGAGATGAGATATTGTCGCCATTAGCCAGAGATGAGATATTGTCGCCATTAGCCAGAGATGAGATATTTTCGCCTTTAGCCAGAGTTGAGATATTGTCGCCTTTAGCCAGAGATGAGATATTGTCGCTTTTAGCCAGAGATGAGATATTGTCGCCTTTAAACTGAAATGAGATATTGTCGACTTTAGCCAGAGATGAGGTAGTGTTGCCTTTAAGCAGAGATATTGTCGCCTTTAGCCAGAGATATTGCCTCATTTCACCTGATATGAGATATTGTCGCCTTTAGACAGAGATGAGATATTGTCGCCTTTAGCCAGAGATGAGATATTGTCCCGTTTATCCAGAGATGAGATATTGTCCCCTTTATCCAGAGATGAGATATTGTCGCCTTTAGCCAGAGATGAGATATTGTCGAGTTTAGCCAGAGATGAGATATTTTCGCCTTTAGCCAGAGATGAGATATTGTCGCCATTAGCCAGAGATGAGATATTGTTGCATTTAGCCAGAGATATTGTCGCCTTTAGCCAGAGATATTGTCGCCTTTAGCAAGAGATGAGATATTGTCGCCTTTTGCCAGTAATGAGGTATTTTTGCATTTAGCCAGAGATGAGATATTGTCGCCTTTAGCCAGAGATGAGATATTGTCGCCTTTAGGCAGAGATGAGATCTTGTCGCCTTTAGGCAGAGATGAGATATTGTCGCCTATAGTGGGAGATGAGATATTGTAGCCTATAGCCAGAGATGAGATATTGTCGCCTTTAGCCAGAGATGAGGTATTGTCGCCTTAAAGCAGAGATGAGATATTGTCGCTTTTAGCCAGAGATGAGATATTGTCGCCTTTAGGCAGTGATGAGATATTGTTTCCGTTAGCCAGAGATGAGGTATTGTCGCCGTTAGCCAGAGATGAGATATTGTCGCCTTTAGCCAGAAATGAGATATTGCCTCATTTCGCCTGAGATGAGATATTGTCGCCTTTGGGCAGAGATGAGATGTTGTCGCCATTAGCCAAAGATATTGTCGCCTTTAGCCAGAGATATTGTCGCCTTTATGCAGAGATGAGATATTGTTGCATTTAGCCAGAGATGATATATTGTCGCCTTTAGCCAGAGATATTGTCTCCTTTAGCTAGAGATTTTGCCTCATTTAGCCAGAGATAAGGTATTGTCGCCTTTAGCCAGAGATGAGATATTGTCGCCTTTAGCCAGAGATATTGTTGCCTTTAGCCAGAGATATTGTCGCCTTTAGCCAGAGATATTGTCGCCTTTAGCCAGAGATGAGATATTGTCGCCTTTAGCCAGAGATGAGATATTGCCGCCTTTAGACAGAGATGAGATATTGCCTCATTTCGCCTGAGATGAGATATTGTCGCCTTTAGGCAGAGATGAGATATTGTCGCCATTAGCCAAAGATATTGTCGCCTTTAGCCAGAGATATTGTCGCCTTTAGGCAGAGATGAGATATTGTCGCCATTAGCCAGAGATGAGATACTGTCGCCTTTAGCCAGAGATATTGTCTCCTTTAGCTAGAGATTTTGCCTCATTTAGCCAGAGATGAGGTATTGTCGCCTTTAGCCAGAGATGAGATATTGTCGCCTTTAGCCAGAGATATTGTTGCCTTTAGCCAGAGATATTGTCGCCTTTAGCCAGAGATATTGTCGCCTTTAGCCAGAGATGAGATATTGTCGCCTTTAGCCAGAGATGAGATATTGTCGCCTTTAGCCAGTAATGAGGTATTGTCGCCTTTAGCCAGAGATGAGATATTGTTGCCTTTAGCCAGAGATGAGATATTGTCGCCTGTAGCCAGAGATGAGATATTGTCGCCTATAGCAAGAGATGAGATATTGTCGCCTATAGCCAGAGATGAGGTATTGTCGCCTTTAGGCAGAGATGAGATATTGCCTCATTTCGCCTGAGATGAGATATTGTCGCCTTTAGGCAGAGATGAGATATTGTCGCCATTAGCCAGAGATGAGATATTTTCGCCTTTAGCCAGAGTTGAGATATTGTCGCCTTTAGCCAGAGATGAGATATTGTCGCTTTTAGCCAGAGATGAGATATTGTCGCCTTTAAACTGAAATGAGATATTGTCGACTTTAGCCAGAGATGAGGTAGTGTTGCCTTTAAGCAGAGATATTGTCGCCTTTAGCCAGAGATATTGCCTCATTTCACCTGTTTTTAGATATTGTCGCCTTTAGCCAGAGATGAGATATTGTCGCCTTTAGCCAGAGATGAGATATTGTCCCGTTTATCCAGAGATGAGATATTGTCCCCTTTATCCAGAGATGAGATATTGTCGCCTTTAGCCAGAGATGAGATATTGTCGAGTTTAGCCAGAGATGAGATATTTTCGCCTTTAGCCAGAGATGAGATATTGTCGCCATTAGCCAGAGATGAGATATTGTTGCATTTAGCCAGAGATATTGTCGCCTTTAGCCAGAGATATTGTCGCCTTTAGCAAGAGATGAGATATTGTCGCCTTTTGCCAGTAATGAGGTATTTTTGCATTTAGCCAGAGATGAGATATTGTCGCCTTTAGCCAGAGATGAGATATTGTCGCCTTTAGGCAGAGATGAGATCTTGTCGCCTTTAGGCAGAGATGAGATATTGTCGCCTATAGTCAGAGATGAGATATTGTAGCCTATAGCCAGAGATGAGATATTGTCGCCTTTAGCCAGAGATGAGGTATTGTCGCCTTAAAGCAGAGATGAGATATTGTCGCTTTTAGCCAGAGATGAGATATTGTCGCCTTTAGGCAGTGATGAGATATTGTTTCCGTTAGCCAGAGATGAGGTATTGTCGCCGTTAGCCAGAGATGAGATATTGTCGCCTTTAGCCAGAGTTGAGATATTGTCGCCTATAGCCAGAGATGAGATATTGTCGGCTTTAGCCAGAGATGAGATTTTGTCGCCTTTAAGCTGAAATGGGGTATTGTCGCCTTTAGCCAGAAATGAGATATTGTCGCCTTTAGCCAGAGATGAGGTATTATTGCCTTTAGCCAGAGATATTGTCGCCTTTAGCCAGAAATGAGATATTGTCGGTATTAGCCAGTAATGATGTATTTTTGCCTTTAGCCAGAGATGAGACATTGCCGCCTTAAAGCAGAGATGAGATATTGTCGCTTTTAGCCAGAGATGAGATATTGTCGCCTTTAGCCAGAGATGAGATATTGTTGCATTTAGCCAGAGATATTGTCGCCTTTAGCCAGAGATGAGATTTTGTCGCCTTTAAGCTAAAATGAGGTATTGTCGCTATTAGCCAGAAATGAGATATTGTCGCCTTTAGCCAGAGATGAAGTATTGTTGCCTTTAGCCAAAGATGAGATATTGTCGCCTTTAGGCAGAGATGAGATATTGTCGCCTTTAGCCAGAGATGAGATATTGTCGCCTTTAGCCATAGATATTGCCTCATTTCGCCTGAGATGAGATATTGCCGCCTTTAGCCAGAGATGAGATACTGTCGCCTGTAGCAAGAGATATTGTCACCTTTAGCCAGAGATAGTGTCATCTTTAGGAAGAGATGGGATATTGTCGCCTTTAGCCAGAGATGAGATACTGTCGCCTTTAGCCAGAGATGAGATATTGCCTCATTTCGCCTGAGATGAGATATTGTCGCCTTTAGCCAGAGGTGAGATATTGCAGCCTTTAGCCAGAGATGAGGTATTGTTGCCTTTAGCCAAAGATGAGATATTGTCGCCTTTAGCCAAAGATGAGATATTGTCGCCTTTATGCAGAGATGAGATATTGTCGCCTTTAGCCAGAGATGAGATATTGTCGCCTTTAGCCAGAGATGAGATATTGTCGCCTTTAGGTAGGGATAAGATATTGTCGCCTTTAGCCAGAGATGAGATATTGTCGCCTTTATGTAGAGATGAGATATTGTCGCCTTTATCCAGAGATGAGATATTGTCGCCTTTAGCGATAGATATTGCCTCATTTCGCCTGAGATGAGATATTGTTGCCTTTAGCCAGAAATGAGATTTTGTCGCCTTTAAGCTGAAATGGGGTATTGTCGCCTTTAGCCAGAAATGAGATATTGTCGCCTTTAGCCAGAGATGAGGTATTGTTGCCTTTAGCCAAAGATGAGATTTTGTCGCCTTTAAGTAGGGATAACATATTGTCGCCTTTAGCCAGAGATGAGATATTGTTGCATTTAGCCAGAGATATTGTCGCCTTTAGCCAGAGATGAGATATTGTCGCTATTAGCCAGTAATGATGTATTTTTGCCTTTAGCCAGAGATGAGACATTGCCGCGTTTAGCCAGAGATGAGATATTGTCGCCTTTAGGCAGAGATGAGATATTGTCGCCTATAGTCAGAGATGAGATATTGTCGCCTTTAGCCAGAGATGAGGTATTGTCGCCTTTAGGCAGAGATCAGATATTGTCGGCTTTAGGCAGAGATGAGATATTGTCGCCTTTAGCCAGAGATGAGATATTGTCGCCTTTAGCCAGAGATGAGATATTGTTGCATTTAGCCAGAGATATTGTCGCCTTTAGCCAGAGATATTGTCGCCTATAGCCAGAGATGAGATATTGTCGCCTTTAGCCTGAGATTTTTTCGCCTTTAAGCTGAAATGAGGTATTGTCGCTATTAGCCAGAAATGAGATATTGTCGCCTTTAGCCAGAGATGAAGTATTGTTGCCTTTCGCCAAAGATGAGATATTTTCGCCTTTAGGCAGAGATGAGATATTGTCGCCTTTAGCCAGAGATGAGATATTGTCGCCTTTAGCCATAGATATTGCCTCATTTCTCCTGAGACGAGATATTGTCACCTTTAGCAAAGGTGAGATATTGCCGCCTTTAGCCATAGATGAGATATTGCCTCATTTCGCCTGAGATGAGATATTGTCGCCTTTAGCCAGAGATGAGATATTGTCGCCTGTAGCAAGAGATATTGTCACCTTTAGCCAGAGATAGTGTCGTCTTTAGGAAGAGAAGGTATATTGTCACCTTTAGCCAGAGATGAGATATTGTCACCTTTAGCCAGAGAAGATATATTGTCGCCTTTAGCGAGAGTTGAGATACTGTCGCCTTTATCCAGAGATGAGATACTGTCGCCTTTAGCCAGAGATATTGTCTCCTTTAACTAGAGATATTGTCGCCTTTAACCAGAGATGAGATATTGTCGAATTTAGCCAGAGATGAGATATTGTCGCCTTTAGCCAGAGATGAGATATTGTCGCCTTTAACCAGAGATGAGATATTGTCGCCTTTAGCCAGAGATGAGATATTGTCGCCTTTAGCCAGAGATGAGATATTGTCACATTTAGAGAGATATATTGTCGCCTTTAGGCAGAGATGAGATATTGTCGCCTTTAGGCAGAGATGAGATATTGTCACCTTTAGCCAGAGATGAGATATTGTCGCCTTTAGCCAGAGATGAAATATTGTCGCCTTTAGCGAGAGGTGAGATATTGCCTCATTTCGCCTGAGATGAGATATTGTCGCCTTTAGCCAGAGATGAGATATTGTCGCCTTTAGCCAAGATGAGATATTGTCGCCTTTAGCCAGAGATATTGTGTCCTTTAGCCAGAGATTTTGCCTCATTTAACCAGAGATGACGTATTGTCGCCTTTAGCCAGAGATGAGATATTGTCGCATTTAGCCAGAGATGAGATATTGTCGCCTTCAGCCAGAGATGAGATATTGTCGCCTTTAGCCAGAGATGAGATATTGCCTCATTTCGCCTGAGATGAGATATTGTCACCTTTAGCCAGAGATGAGATATTGTCACCTTTAGCCAGAGATGAGATATTGTCACCTTTAGCCAGAGATGATATATTGTCGCCTTTAGCCAGAGTTTAGATACTGTCGCCTTTATCCAGAGATGAGATACTGTCACCTTTAGCCAGAGATATTGTCTCCTTTAACCAGAGATATTGTCGTCTTTAACCAGAGATGAGATATTGTCGCCTTTAGCCAGAGATGAGATATTGTCGCCTTTAGCCAGAGATGAGATATTGTCGCCTTTAGCCAGAGATGAGATATTGTCACCTTTAGACAGATATATTGTCGCCTTTAGGCAGAGATGAGATATTGTCGCCTTTAGGCATCGATGAGAAATTGTCACCTTTAGCCAGAGATGAGATATTGTCGCCTTTAGCCAGAGATGAAATATTGTCGCCTTTAGCCAGAGATGAGATACTGCCTCATTTCGCAAGAGATGAGATATTGTCGCCTTTAGCCAGAGATATTGTCTACTTTAGCCAGAGATGAGATATTGCCGCCTTTAGCCAGAGATGAGATATTGTCGCCTTTAGCCCGAGATGAGATATTGCCGCCTTTAGCCAGAGATGAGATTTTGTGGCCTTTAGCCAGAGATGAGATATTGCCGCCTTTAGCCAGAGATATTGTCTCCTTTAGACAGAGATTTTGCCTCATTTAACCAGAGATGAGGTATTGCCGCCTTTAGCCAGAGATGAGATATTGTCGCATTTAGCCAGAGATGAGATATTGTCGCATTTAGCCAGAGATATTTTCGCCTTTAGCCAGAGATATTGTCGCCTTAAGCCAGAGATGAGATATTGTCGCCTTTAGCCAGAGATGAGATACTGTCGCCTTAAGCCAGAGAAGAGATACTGTTGCCTTTAGCCAGAGATGAGATATTGTCGCCTCTAGCCAGAGATGAGATATTGTCGCCTTTAGCCATAGATATTGCCTCATTTCGCCTGAGATGATATATTGTCGCCTTTAGGCAGATGTGAGATATTGCCGCCTTTAGCCAGAGATATTGTCTCCTTTAGCCAGAGATATTGTCGCCTTTAACCAGAGATGAGATACTGTCGCCTTAAGCCAGAGATGAGATACTGTTGCCTTAAGCCAGAGAAGAGATATTGTCGCCTTTAGCCAGAGATATTGTCTCCTTTAGCCAGAGATTTTGCCTCATTTAACCAGAGATGAGGTATTGTCGCCTTTAGCCAGAGATGAGATATTGTCGCCTTTAGCCAGAGATGAGATATTGTTGCCTTTAGCCAGAGATGAGATATTGTTGCCTTCAGCCAGAGATGAGATATTGTCGCCTTTAGCCAGAGATGAGATATTGTCTCCTTTAGCCAGAGATATAGTGTCCTTTAGCCAGAGATTTTGCCTCATTTAACCAGAGATGACGTATTGTCGCCTTTAGCCAGAGATGAGATATTGTCGCCTTTAGCCAGAGATGAGATATTGTCGCCTTTAGCCAGAGATGAGATATTGTCGCCTTCAGCCAGAGATGAGATATTGTCGCCTTTAGCCAGAGATGAGATATTGCCTCATTTCGCCTGAGATGAGATATTGTCACCTTTAGCCAGAGATGAGATATTGTCACCTTTAGCCAGAGATGAGATGTTGTCACCTTTAGCCAGAGATGAGATATTGTCGCCTTTAGCCAGAGTTGAGATACTGTTGCCTTTATCCAGAGATGAGATACTGTCGCCTTTAGCCAGAGATATTGTCTCCTTTAACCAGAGATATTGTCGCCTTTAACCAGAGATGAGATATTGTCGCCATTAGCTAGAGATGAGATATTGTCGCCTTTAGCCAGAGATGAGATATTGTCGCCTTTAGCCAGAGATGAGATATTGTCTCTTTTAGACAGAGATATTGTCGCCTTTAGCCAGAGATGAGATATTGTCGCCTTTAGGCAGAGATGAGATATTGTCGCCTTTAGCCAGAGATGAGATATTGTCGCCTTTAGCCAGAGATGAGATATTGTCGCCTTTAGCCAGAGATGAGATATTGTCGCCTTCAGCCAGAGATGAGATATTGTCGCCTTTAGCCAGAGATGAGATATTGTCGCCTTTAGCCAGAGATATTGTGTCCTTTAGCCAGAGATGAGATATTGTCTCCTTTAGCCAGAGATATTGTGTCCTTTAGCCAGAGATTTTGCCTCATTTAACCAGAGATGACGTATTGTCGCCTTTAGCCAGAGATGAGATATTGTCGCCTTTAGCCAGAGATGAGATATTGTCGCCTTTAGACAGAGATGAGATATTGTCGCCTTCAGCCAGAGATGAGATATTGTCGCCTTTAGCCAGAGATGAGATATTGTCGCTATTAGCCAGTAATGATGTATTTTTGCCTTTAGCCAGAGATGAGACATTGCCGCGTTTAGCCAGAGATGAGATATTGTCGCCTTTAGGCAGAGATGAGATATTGTCGCCTATAGTCAGAGATGAGATATTGTCGCCTTTAGCCAGAGATGAGGTATTGTCGCCTTTAGGCAGAGATCAGATATTGTCGGCTTTAGGCAGAGATGAGATATTGTCGCCTTTAGCCAGAGATGAGATATTGTCGCCTTTAGCCAGAGATGAGATATTGTTGCATTTAGCCAGAGATATTGTCGCCTTTAGCCAGAGATATTGTCGCCTATAGCCAGAGATGAGATATTGTCGCCTTTAGCCTGAGATTTTTTCGCCTTTAAGCTGAAATGAGGTATTGTCGCTATTAGCCAGAAATGAGATATTGTCGCCTTTAGCCAGAGATGAAGTATTGTTGCCTTTCGCCAAAGATGAGATATTTTCGCCTTTAGGCAGAGATGAGATATTGTCGCCTTTAGCCAGAGATGAGATATTGTCGCCTTTAGCCATAGATATTGCCTCATTTCTCCTGAGACGAGATATTGTCGCCTTTAGCAAAGGTGAGATATTGCCGCCTTTAGCCAGAGATGAGATATTGCCTCATTTCGCCTGAGATGAGATATTGTCGCCTTTAGCCAGAGATGAGATATTGTCGCCTGTAGCAAGAGATATTGTCACCTTTAGCCAGAGATAGTGTCGTCTTTAGGAAGAGAAGGTATATTGTCACCTTTAGCCAGAGATGAGATATTGTCACCTTTAGCCAGAGAAGATATATTGTCGCCTTTAGCGAGAGTTGAGATACTGTCGCCTTTATCCAGAGATGAGATACTGTCGCCTTTAGCCAGAGATATTGTCTCCTTTAACTAGAGATATTGTCGCCTTTAACCAGAGATGAGATATTGTCGAATTTAGCCAGAGATGAGATATTGTCGCCTTTAGCCAGAGATGAGATATTGTCGCCTTTAACCAGAGATGAGATATTGTCGCCTTTAGCCAGAGATGAGATATTGTCGCCTTTAGCCAGAGATGAGATATTGTCACATTTAGAGAGATATATTGTCGCCTTTAGGCAGAGATGAGATATTGTCGCCTTTAGGCAGAGATGAGATATTGTCACCTTTAGCCAGAGATGAGATATTGTCGCCTTTAGCCAGAGATGAAATATTGTCGCCTTTAGCGAGAGGTGAGATATTGCCTCATTTCGCCTGAGATGAGATATTGTCGCCTTTAGCCAGAGATGAGATATTGTCGCCTTTAGCCAAGATGAGATATTGTCGCCTTTAGCCAGAGATATTGTGTCCTTTAGCCAGAGATTTTGCCTCATTTAACCAGAGATGACGTATTGTCGCCTTTAGCCAGAGATGAGATATTGTCGCATTTAGCCAGAGATGAGATATTGTCGCCTTCAGCCAGAGATGAGATATTGTCGCCTTTAGCCAGAGATGAGATATTGCCTCATTTCGCCTGAGATGAGATATTGTCACCTTTAGCCAGAGATGAGATATTGTCACCTTTAGCCAGAGATGAGATATTGTCACCTTTAGCCAGAGATGATATATTGTCGCCTTTAGCCAGAGTTTAGATACTGTCGCCTTTATCCAGAGATGAGATACTGTCACCTTTAGCCAGAGATATTGTCTCCTTTAACCAGAGATATTGTCGTCTTTAACCAGAGATGAGATATTGTCGCCTTTAGCCAGAGATGAGATATTGTCGCCTTTAGCCAGAGATGAGATATTGTCGCCTTTAGCCAGAGATGAGATATTGTCACCTTTAGACAGATATATTGTCGCCTTTAGGCAGAGATGAGATATTGTCGCCTTTAGGCATCGATGAGATATTGTCACCTTTAGCCAGAGATGAGATATTGTCGCCTTTAGCCAGAGATGAAATATTGTCGCCTTTAGCCAGAGATGAGATACTGCCTCATTTCGCAAGAGATGAGATATTGTCGCCTTTAGCCAGAGATATTGTCTACTTTAGCCAGAGATGAGATATTGCCGCCTTTAGCCAGAGATGAGATATTGTCGCCTTTAGCCAGAGATATTGTCTCCTTTAGACAGAGATTTTGCCTCATTTAACCAGAGATGAGGTATTGCCGCCTTTAGCCAGAGATGAGATATTGTGGCCTTTAGCCAGAGATGAGATATTGCCGCCTTTAGCCAGAGATATTGTCTCCTTTAGACAGAGATTTTGCCTCATTTAACCAGAGATGAGGTATTGCCGCTTTTAGCCAGAGATGAGATATTGTCGCATTTAGCCAGAGATGAGATATTGTCGCATTTAGCCAGAGATATTTTCGCCTTTAGCCAGAGATATTGTCGCCTTAAGCCAGAGATGAGATATTGTCGCCTTTAGCCAGAGATGAGGTACTGTCGCCTTAAGCCAGAGATGAGATACTGTTGCCTTTAGCCAGAGATGAGATATTGTCGCCTCTAGCCAGAGATGAGATATTGTCGCCTTTAGCCATAGATATTGCCTCATTTCGCCTGAGATGATATATTGTCGCCTTTAGGCAGATGTGAGATATTGCCGCCTTTAGCCAGAGATATTGTCTCCTTTAGCCAGAGATATTGTCGCCTTTAACCAGAGATGAGATACTGTCGCCTTAAGCCAGAGATGAGATACTGTTGCCTTAAGCCAGAGAAGAGATATTGTCGCCTTTAGCCAGAGATATTGTCTCCTTTAGCCAGAGATTTTGCCTCATTTAACCAGAGATGAGGTATTGTCGCCTTTAGCCAGAGATGAGATATTGTCGCCTTTAGCCAGAGATGAGATATTGTTGCCTTTAGCCAGAGATGAGATATTGTTGCCTTCAGCCAGAGATGAGATATTGTCGCCTTTAGCCAGAGATGAGATATTGTCTCCTTTAGCCAGAGATATAGTGTCCTTTAGCCAGAGATTTTGCCTCATTTAACCAGAGATGACGTATTGTCGCCTTTAGCCAGAGATGAGATATTGTCGCCTTTAGCCAGAGATGAGATATTGTCGCCTTTAGCCAGAGATGAGATATTGTCGCCTTCAGCCAGAGATGAGATATTGTCGCCTTTAGCCAGAGATGAGATATTGCCTCATTTCGCCTGAGATGAGATATTGTCACCTTTAGCCAGAGATGAGATATTGTCACCTTTAGCCAGAGATGAGATGTTGTCACCTTTAGCCAGAGATGAGATATTGTCGCCTTTAGCCAGAGTTGAGATACTGTTGCCTTTATCCAGAGATGAGATACTGTCGCCTTTAGCCAGAGATATTGTCTCCTTTAACCAGAGATATTGTCGCCTTTAACCAGAGATGAGATATTGTCGCCATTAGCTAGAGATGAGATATTGTCGCCTTTAGCCAGAGATGAGATATTGTCGCCTTTAGCCAGAGATGAGATATTGTCTCTTTTAGACAGAGATATTGTCGCCTTTAGCCAGAGATGAGATATTGTCGCCTTTAGGCAGAGATGAGATATTGTCGCCTTTAGCCAGAGATGAGATATTGTCGCCTTTAGCCAGAGATGAGATATTGTCGCCTTTAGCCAGAGATGAGATATTGTCGCCTTCAGCCAGAGATGAGATATTGTCGCCTTTAGCCAGAGATGAGATATTGTCGCCTTTAGCCAGAGATATTGTGTCCTTTAGCCAGAGATGAGATATTGTCTCCTTTAGCCAGAGATATTGTGTCCTTTAGCCGGAGATTTTGCCTCATTTAACCAGAGATGACGTATTGTCGCCTTTAGCCAGAGATGAGATATTGTCGCCTTTAGCCAGAGATGAGATATTGTCGCCTTTAGACAGAGATGAGATATTGTCGCCTTCAGCCAGAGATGAGATATTGTCGCCTTTAGCCAGAGATGAGATATTGCCTCATTTCGCCTGAGATGAGATATTGTCACCTTTAGCCAGAGATGAGATATTGTCACATTTAGCCAGAGATGAGATGTTGTCACCTTTAGCCAGAGATGAGATATTGTCGCCTTTAGGCAGAGATGAGATATTGTCGCCTTTAGCCAGAGATGAGATATTGTCGCCTTTAGGCAGAGATGAGATATTGTCGCCTTTAGCCAGAGATGAGATATTGTCGCCTTCAGCCAGAGATGAGATATTGTCGCCTTTAGCCAGAGCAGAGATATTGTCGCCTTTAGCCAGAGATATTGTGTCCTTTAGCCAGAGATGAGATATTGTCTCCTTTAGCCAGAGATATTGTGTCCTTTAGCCAGAGATTTTGCCTCATTTAACCAGAGATGACGTATTGTCGCCTTTAGCCAGAGATGAGATATTGTCGCCTTCAGCCAGAGATGAGATATTGTCGCCTTTAGCCAGAGATGAGATATTGCCTCATTTCGCCTGAGATGAGATATTGTCACCTTTAGCCAGAGATGAGATATTGTCACCTTTAGCCAGAGATGAGATGTTGTCACCTTTAGCCAGAGATGAGATATTGTCGCCTTTAGCCAGAGTTGAGATACTGTTGCCTTTATCCAGAGATGAGATACTGTCGCCTTTAGCCAGAGATATTGTCTCCTTTAACCAGAGATATTGTCGCCTTTAACCAGAGATGAGATATTGTCGCCTTTAGCTAGAGATGAGATATTGTCGCCTTTAGCTAGAGATGAGATATTGTCGCCTTTAGCCAGAGATGAGATATTGTCGCCTTTAGCCATAGATGAGATATTGTCACTTTTAGACAGATATATTGTCGCCTTTAGGCAGAGATGAGATATTGTCGCCTTTAGGCAGAGATGAGATATTGTCACCTTTAGCCAGAGATGAGATATTGCCGCCTTTATTCAGAGATGAAATATTGTCGCCTTTAGCCAGAGGTGAGATATTGCCTCATTTCGCCTGAGATGAGATATTGTCGCCTTTAGCCAGAGAAGAGATATTGTCGCCTTTAGCCAGAGATGAGATATTGTCGCATTTATCCAGAGATATTGTGTCCTTTAGCCAGAGATTTTGCCTCATTTAACCAGAAATGACGTATTGTCGCCTTTAGCCAGAGATGAGATATTGTTGCCTTTAGCCAGAGATGAGATATTGTCGCCTTTAGCCAGAGATGAGATATTGTCGCCTTTAGCCAGAGATGAGATATTGCCTCATTTCGCCTGAGATGAGATATTGTCACCTTTAGCCAGAGATGATATATTGTCGCCTTTAGCCAGAGTTTAGATACTGTCGTCTTTATCCAGAGATGAGATACTGTCACCTTTAGCCAGAGATATTGTCTCCTTTAACCAGAGATATTGTCGCCTTTAACCAGAGATGAGATATTGTCGCCTTTAGCCAGAGATGAGATATTGTCGCCTTTAGGCAGAGATGAGATATTGTCGCCTTTAGCCAGAGATGAGATATTGTCGCCTTTAGCCAGAGATGATATATTGTCGCCTTTAGCCAGAAATGAGATATTGTCGCCTTCAGCCAGAGATGAGATATTGTCGCCTTTAGCCAGAGATGAGATATTGTCGCCTTTAGCCAGAGATATTGTGTCCTTTAGCCAGAGATTTTGCCTCATTTAACCAGAGATGACGTATTGTCGCCTTTAGCCAGAGATGAGATATTGTCGCCTTTTGCCAGTGATGAGATATTGTCGCCTTCAGCCAGAGATGAGATATTGTCGCCTTTAGCCAGAGATGAGATATTGCCTCATTTCGCCTGAGATGAGATATTGTCAACTTTAGCCAGAGATGAGATATTGTCGCCTTTAGCCAGAGATGAGATATTGTCACCTTTAGCCAGAGATGATATATTGTCGCCTTTAGCCAGAGTTTAGATACTGTCGTCTTTATCCAGAGATGAGATACTGTCACCTTTAGCCAGAGATATTGTCTCCTTTAACCAGAGATATTGTCGCCTTTAACCAGAGATGAGATATTGTCGCCTTTAGCCAGAGATGAGATATTGTCGCCTTTAGGCAGAGATGAGATATTGTCGCCTTTAGCCAGAGATGAGATATTGTCGCCTTTAGCCAGAGATGATATATTGTCGCCTTTAGCCAGAGATGAGATATTGTCGCCTTCAGCCAGAGATGAGATATTGTCGCCTTTAGCCAGAGATGAGATATTGTCGCCTTTAGCCAGAGATATTGTGTCCTTCAGCCAGAGATTTTGCCTCATTTAACCAGAGATGACGTATTGTCGCCTTTAGCCAGAGATGAGATATTGTCGCCTTTAGCCAGGGATGAGATATTGTCGCCTTCAGCCAGAGATGAGACATTTTCGCCTTTAGCCAGAGATGAGATATTGCCTCATTTCGCCTGAGATGAGATATTGTCACCTTTATCCAGAGATGAGATATTGTCACCTTTAGCCAGACATGAGATATTGTCACTTTTAGCCAGAGATGATATATTGTCGCCTTTAGCCAGAGTTGAGATACTGTCGCCTTTATCCAGAGATGAGATACTGTCGCCTTTAGCCAGAGATATTGTCTCCTTTAACCACAGATATTGTCGCCTTTAACCAGAGATGAGATATTGTCGCCTTTAGCCAGAGATGATATATTGTCGTTTTTAGCCAGAGTTTAGATACTGTCGCCTTTATCCAGAGATGAGATACTGTCACCTTTAGCCAGAGATATTGTCTCCTTTAACCAGAGATATTGTCGTCTTTAACCAGAGATGAGATATTGTCGCCTTTAGCCAGAGATGAGATATTGTCGCCTTTAGCCAGAGATGAGATATTGTCGCCTTTAGCCAGAGATGAGATATTGTCACCTTTAGACAGATATATTGTCGCCTTTAGGCAGAGATGAGATATTGTCGCCTTTAGGCAGCGATGAGATATTGTCACCTTTAGCCAGAGATGAGATATTGTCGCCTTTAGCCAGAGATGAAATATTGTCGCCTTTAGCCAGAGATGAGATACTGCCTCATTTTGCAAGAGATGAGATATTGTCGCCTTTAGCCAGAGATATTGTCTACTTTAGCCAGAGATGAGATATTGCCGCCTTTAGCCAGAGATGAGATATTGTCGCCTTTAGCCCGAGATGAGATATTGCCGCCTTTAGCCAGAGATGAGATTTTGTCGCCTTTAGCCAGAGATGAGATATTGTCGCCTTTAGCCAGAGATATTGTCTCCTTTAGCCAGAGATTTTGCCTCATTTAACCAGAGATGAGGTATTGCCGCCTTTAGCCAGAGATGAGATATTGTCGCCTTTAGCCAGAGATGAGATATTATCACATTTAGCCAGAGATATTTTCGCCTTTAGCCAGAGATATTGTCGCCTTAAGCCAGAGATGAGATATTGTCGCCTTTAGCCAGAGATGAGATACTGTCGCCTTAAGCCAGAGATGAGATACTGTTGCCTTTAGCCAGAGATGAGATATTGTCGCCTTTAGCCAGAGATGAGATATTGTCGCCTTTAGCCCTAGATATTGCCTCATTTCGCCTGAGATGAGATATTGTCGCCTTTAGCCAGATGTGATATATTGCCGCCTTTAGCCAGAGATATTGTCTCCTTTAGCCAGAGATATTGTCGCCTTTAACCAGAGATGAGATACTGTCGCCTTAAGCCAGAGATGAGATACTGTTGCCTTAAGCCAGAGATGAGATATTGTCGCCTTTAGCCAGAGATATTGTCTCCTTTAGCCAGAGATTTTGCCTCATTTAACCAGAGATGAGGTATTGTCGCCTTTAGCCAGAGATGAGATATTGTCGCCTTTAGCCAGAGATGAGATATTGTTGCCTTTAGCCAGAGATGAGATATTGTTGCCTTCAGCCAGAGATGAGATATTGTCGCCTTTAGCCAGAGATGAGATATTGTCTCCTTTAGCCAGAGATATTGTGTCCTTTAGCCAGAGATTTTGCCTCATTTAACCAGAGATGACGTATTGTCGCCTTTAGCCAGAGATGAGATATTGTCGCCTTTAGCCAGAGATGAGATATTGTCGCCTTTAGCCAGAGATGAGATATTGTCGCCTTCAGCCAGAGATGAGATATTGTCGCCTTTAGCCAGAGATGAGATATTGCCTCATTTCGCGTGAGATGAGATATTGTCACCTTTAGCCAGAGATGAGATATTGTCACCTTTAGCCCGAGATGAGATGTTGTCACCTTTAGCCAGAGATGAGATATTGTCGCCTTTAGCCAGAGTTGACATACTGTTGCCTTTATCCAGAGATGAGATAATGTCGCCTTTAGCCAGAGATATTGTCTCCTTTAACCAGAGATATTGTCGCCTTTAACCAGAGTTGAGATATTGTCGCCTTTAGCTAGAGATGAGATATTGTCGCCTTTAGCTAGAGATGAGATATTGTCGCCTTTAGCCAGAGATGAGATATTGTCGCCTTTAGCCAGAGATGAGATATTGTCACTTTTAGACAGATATATTGTCGCCTTTAGGCAGAGATGAGATATTGTCGCCTTTAGGCAGAGATGAGATATTGTCACCTTTAGCCAGAGATGAGATATTGCCGCCTTTATTCAGAGATGAAATATTGTCGCCTTTAGCCAGAGGTGAGATATTGCCTCATTTCGCCTGAGATGAGATATTGTCGCCTTTAGCCAGAGATGAGATATTGTCGCCTTTAGCCAGAGATGAGATATTGTCGCATTTATCCAGAGATATTGTGTCCTTTAGTCAGAGATTTTGCCTCATTTAACCAGAGATGACGTATTGTCGCCTTTAGCCAGAGATGAGATATTGTCGCCTTTTGCCAGTGATGAGATATTGTCGCCTTCAGCCAGAGATGAGATATTGTCGCCTTTTGCCAGAGATGAGATATTGCCTCATTTCGCCTGAGATGAGATATTGTCACCTTTAGCCAGAGATGAGATATTGTCGCCTTTAGCCAGAGATGAGATATTGTCACCTTTAGCCAGAGATGATATATTGTCGCCTTTAGCCAGAGTTTAGATACTGTCGTCTTTATCCAGAGATGAGATACTGTCACCTTTAGCCAGAGATATTGTCTCCTTTAACCAGAGATATTGTCGCCTTTAACCAGAGATGAGATATTGCCGCCTTTAGCCAGAGATGAGATATTGTCGCCTTTAGGCAGAGATGAGATATTGTCGCCTTTAGCCAGAGATGAGATATTGTCGCCTTTAGCCAGAGATGATATATTGTCGCCTTTAGCCAGAGATGAGATATTGTCGCCATCAGCCAGAGATGAGATATTGTCGCCTTTAGCCAGAGATGAGATATTGTCGCCTTTAGCCAGAGATATTGTGTCCTTTAGCCAGAGATTTTGCCTCATTTAACCAGAGATGACGTATTGTCGCCTTTAGCCAGAGATGAGATATTGTCGCCTTTAGCCAGAGATGAGATATTGTCGCCTTTAGCCAGAGATGAGATATTGTCGCCTTCAGCCAGAGATGAGACATTTTCGCCTTTAGCCAGAGATGAGATATTGCCTCATTTCGCCTGAGATGAGATATTGTCACCTTTATCCAGAGATGAGATATTGTCACCTTTAGCCAGACATGAGATATTGTCACTTTTAGCCAGAGATGATATATTGTCGCCTTTAGCCAGAGTTTAGATACTGTCGCCTTTATCCAGAGATGAGATACTGTCGCCTTTAGCCAGAGATATTGTCTCCTTTAACCACAGATATTGTCGCCTTTAACCAGAGATGAGATATTGTCGCCTTTTGCCAGAGATGAGATATTGTCGCCTTTAGCCAGAGATGAGATATTGTCACCTTTAGACAGATATTGTCGCCTTTAGGCAGAGATGAGATATTGTCGCCTTTAGCCAGAGATGAGATATTGTCGCCTTTAGCCAGAGATGAGATATTGTCGCCTTTAGCCAGAGATGAGATATTGTCACTTTTAGACAGATATATTGTCGCCTTTAGGCAGAGATGAGATATTGTCGCCTTTAGGCAGAGATGAGATATTGTCACCTTTAGCCAGAGATGAGATATTGCCGCCTTTATTCAGAGATGACATATTGTCGCCTTTAGCCAGAGGTGAGATATTGCCTCATTTCGCCTGAGATGAGATATTGTCGCCTTTAGCCAGAGATGAGATATTGTCGCCTTTAGCCAGAGATGAGATATTGTCGCATTTATCCAGAGATATTGTGTCCTTTAGTCAGAGATTTTGCCTCATTTAACCAGAGATGACGTATTGTCGCCTTTAGCCAGAGATGAGATATTGTCGCCTTTTGCCAGTGATGAGATATTGTCGCCTTCAGCCAGAGATGAGATATTGTCGCCTTTAGCCAGAGATGAGATATTGCCTCATTTCGCCTGAGATGAGATATTGTCACCTTTAGCCAGAGATGAGATATTGTCGCCTTTAGCCAGAGATGAGATATTGTCACCTTTAGCCAGAGATGATATATTGTCGCCTTTAGCCAGAGTTTAGATACTGTCGTCTTTATCCAGAGATGAGATACTGTCACCTTTAGCCAGAGATATTGTCTCCTTTAACCAGAGATATTGTCGCCTTTAACCAGAGATGAGATATTGCCGCCTTTAGCCAGAGATGAGATATTGTCGCCTTTAGGCAGAGATGAGATATTGTCGCCTTTAGCCAGAGATGAGATATTGTCGCCTTTAGCCAGAGATGATATATTGTCGCCTTTAGCCAGAGATGAGATATTGTCGCCATCAGCCAGAGATGAGATATTGTCGCCTTTAGCCAGAGATGAGATATTGTCGCCTTTAGCCAGAGATATTGTGTCCTTTAGCCAGAGATTTTGCCTCATTTAACCAGAGATGACGTATTGTCGCCTTTAGCCAGAGATGAGATATTGTCGCCTTTAGCCAGAGATGAGATATTGTCGCCTTTAGCCAGAGATGAGATATTGTCGCCTTCAGCCAGAGATGAGACATTTTCGCCTTTAGCCAGAGATGAGATATTGCCTCATTTCGCCTGAGATGAGATATTGTCACCTTTATCCAGAGATGAGATATTGTCACCTTTAGCCAGACATGAGATATTGTCACTTTTAGCCAGAGATGATATATTGTCGCCTTTAGCCAGAGTTGAGATACTGTCGCCTTTATCCAGAGATGAGATACTGTCGCCTTTAGCCAGAGATATTGTCTCCTTTAACC
Organism: Coturnix japonica; assembly: GCF_054131305.1. Classification (NCBI taxonomy): domain Eukaryota; kingdom Metazoa; phylum Chordata; class Aves; order Galliformes; family Phasianidae; genus Coturnix; species Coturnix japonica. The sequence continues at coordinate 27,194,052 of NC_140672.1, forward strand.
ACAGATATTGTCGCCTTTAACCAGAGATGAGATATTGTCGCCTTTAGCCAGAGATGAGATATTGTCGCCTTTAGCCAGAGATGAGATATTGTCACCTTTAGACAGATATTGTCGCCTTTAGGCAGAGATGAGATATTGTCGCCTTTAGCCAGAGATGAGATATTGTCGCCTTTAGCCAGAGATGAGATATTGTCACTTTTAGACAGATATATTGTCGCCTTTAGGCAGAGATGAGATATTGTCGCCTTTAGGCAGAGATGAGATATTGTCACCTTTAGCCAGAGATGAGATATTGCCGCCTTTATTCAGAGATGAAATATTGTCGCCTTTAGCCAGAGGTGAGATATTGCCTCATTTCGCCTGAGATGAGATATTGTCGCCTTTAGCCAGAGATGAGATATTGTCGCCTTTAGCCAGAGATGAGATATTGTCGCATTTATCCAGAGATATTGTGTCCTTTAGTCAGAGATTTTGCCTCATTTAACCAGAGATGACGTATTGTCGCCTTTAGCCAGAGATGAGATATTGTCGCCTTTTGCCAGTGATGAGATATTGTCGCCTTCAGCAAGAGATGAGATATTGTCGCCTTTAGCCAGAGATGAGATATTGCCTCATTTCGCCTGAGATGAGATATTGTCACCTTTAGCCAGAGATGAGATATTGTCGCCTTTAGCCAGAGATGAGATATTGTCACCTTTAGCCAGAGATGATATATTGTCGCCTTTAGCCAGAGTTTAGATACTGTCGTCTTTATCCAGAGATGAGATACTGTCACCTTTAGCCAGAGATATTGTCTCCTTTAACCAGAGATATTGTCGCCTTTAACCAGAGATGAGATATTGCCGCCTTTAGCCAGAGATGAGATATTGTCGCCTTTAGGCAGAGATGAGATATTGTCGCCTTTAGCCAGAGATGAGATATTGTCGCCTTTAGCCAGAGATGAGACATTGTCGCCATCAGCCAGAGATGAGATATTGTCGCCTTTAGCCAGAGATGAGATATTGTCGCCTTTAGCCAGAGATATTGTGTCCTTTAGCCAGAGATTTTGCCTCATTTAACCAGAGATGACGTATTGTCGCCTTTAGCCAGAGATGAGATATTGTCGCCTTTAGCCAGAGATTAGATATTGTCGCCTTTAGCCAGAGATGAGATATTGTCGCCTTCAGCCAGAGATGAGACATTTTCGCCTTTAGCCAGAGATGAGATATTGCCTCATTTCGCCTGAGATGAGATATTGTCACCTTTATCCAGAGATGAGATATTGTCACCTTTAGCCAGACATGAGATATTGTCACTTTTAGCCAGAGATGATATATTGTCGCCTTTAGCCAGAGTTGAGATACTGTCGCCTTTATCCAGAGATGAGATACTGTCGCCTTTAGCCAGAGATATTGTCTCCTTTAACCACAGATATTGTCGCCTTTAACCAGAGATGAGATATTGTCGCCTTTAGCCAGAGATGAGATATTGTCGCCTTTAGCCAGAGATGAGATATTGTCACCTTTAGACAGATATTGTCGCCTTTAGGCAGAGATGAGATATTGTCGCCTTTAGCCAGAGATGAGATATTGTCGCCTTTAGCCAGAGATGAGATATTGTCGCCTTTAGCCAGAGATGAGATATTGTCACTTTTAGACAGATATATTGTCGCCTTTAGGCAGAGATGAGATATTGTCGCCTTTAGGCAGAGATGAGATATTGTCACCTTTAGCCAGAGATGAGATATTGCCGCCTTTATTCAGAGATGAAATATTGTCGCCTTTAGCCAGAGGTGAGATATTGCCTCATTTCGCCTGAGATGAGATATTGTCGCCTTTAGCCAGAGATGAGATATTGTCGCCTTTAGCCAGAGATGAGATATTGTCGCATTTATCCAGAGATATTGTGTCCTTTAGTCAGAGATTTTGCCTCATTTAACCAGAGATGACGTATTGTCGCCTTTAGCCAGAGATGAGATATTGTCGCCTTTTGCCAGTGATGAGATATTGTCGCCTTCAGCCAGAGATGAGATATTGTCGCCTTTAGCCAGAGATGAGATATTGCCTCATTTCGCCTGAGATGAGATATTGTCACCTTTAGCCAGAGATGAGATATTGTCGCCTTTAGCCAGAGATGAGATATTGTCACCTTTAGCCAGAGATGATATATTGTCGCCTTTAGCCAGAGTTTAGATACTGTCGTCTTTATCCAGAGATGAGATACTGTCACCTTTAGCCAGAGATATTGTCTCCTTTAACCAGAGATATTGTCGCCTTTAACCAGAGATGAGATATTGTCGCCTTTAGCCAGAGATGAGATATTGTCGCCTTTAGGCAGAGATGAGATATTGTCGCCTTTAGCCAGAGATGAGATATTGTCGCCTTTAGCCAGAGATGATATATTGTCGCCTTTAGCCAGAGATGAGATATTGTCGCCTTCAGCCAGAGATGAGATATTGTCGCCTTTAGCCAGAGATGAGATATTGTCGCCTTTAGCCAGAGATATTGTGTCCTTTAGCCAGAGATTTTGCCTCATTTAACCAGAGATGACGTATTGTCGCCTTTAGCCAGAGATGAGATATTGTCGCCTTTAGCCAGAGATGAGATATTGTCGCCTTTAGCCAGAGATGAGATATTGTCGCCTTCAGCCAGAGATGAGACATTTTCGCCTTTAGCCAGAGATGAGATATTGCCTCATTTCGCCTGAGATGAGATATTGTCACCTTTATCCAGAGATGAGATATTGTCACCTTTAGCCAGACATGAGATATTGTCACTTTTAGCCAGAGATGATATATTGTCGCCTTTAGCCAGAGTTGAGATACTGTCGCCTTTATCCAGAGATGAGATACTGTCGCCTTTAGCCAGAGATATTGTCTCCTTTAACCACAGATATTGTCGCCTTTAACCAGAGATGAGATATTGTCGCCTTTAGCCAGAGATGAGATATTGTCGCCTTTAGCCAGAGATGAGATATTGTCACCTTTAGACAGATATTGTCGCCTTTAGGCAGAGATGAGATATTGTCGCCTTTAGCCAGAGATGAGATATTGTCGCCTTTAGCCAGAGATGAGATATTGTCGCCTTTAGCCAGAGATGAGATATTGTCACTTTTAGACAGATATATTGTCGCCTTTAGGCAGAGATGAGATATTGTCGCCATTAGGCAGAGATGAGATATTGTCACCTTTAGCCAGAGATGAGATATTGCCGCCTTTTTTCAGAGATGAAATATTGTCGCCTTTAGCCAGAGGTGAGATATTGCCTCATTTCGCCTGAGATGAGATATTGTCGCCTTTAGGCAGAGATGAGATATTGTCGCCTTTAGCCAGAGATGAGATATTGTCGCATTTATCCAGAGATATTGTGTCCTTTAGTCAGAGATTTTGCCTCATTTAACCAGAGATGACGTATTGTCGCCTTTAGCCAGAGATGAGATATTGTCGCCTTTTGCCAGTGATGAGATATTGTCGCCTTCAGCCAGAGATGAGATATTGTCGCCTTTAGCCAGAGATGAGATATTGCCTCATTTCGCCTGAGATGAGATATTGTCACCTTTAGCCAGAGATGAGATATTGTCGCCTTTAGCCAGAGATGAGATATTGTCACCTTTAGCCAGAGATGATATATTGTCGCCTTTAGCCAGAGTTTAGATACTGTCGTCTTTATCCAGAGATGAGATACTGTCACCTTTAGACAGAGATATTGTCTCCTTTAACCAGAGATATTGTCGCCTTTAACCAGAGATGAGATATTGTCGCCTTTAGCCAGAGATGAGATATTGTCGCCTTTAGGCAGAGATGAGATATGGTCGCCTTTAGCCAGAGATGAGATATTGTCGCCTTTAGCCAGAGATGATATATTGTCGCCTTTAGCCAGAGATGAGATATTGTCGCCTTCAGCCAGAGATGAGATATTGTCGCCTTTAGCCAGAGATGAGATATTGTCGCCTTTAGCCAGAGATATTGTGTCCTTTAGCCAGAGATTTTGCCTCATTTAACCAGAGATGACGTATTGTCACCTTTAGCCAGAGATGAGATATTGTCGCCTTTAGCCAGAGATGAGATATTGTCGCCTTTAGCCAGAGATGAGATATTGTCGCCTTCAGCCAGAGATGAGACATTTTCGCCTTTAGCCAGAGATGAGATATTGCCTCATTTCGCCTGAGATGAGATATTGTCACCTTTATCCAGAGATGAGATATTGTCACCTTTAGCCAGACATGAGATATTGTCACTTTTAGCCAGAGATGAGATACTGTCGCCTTTAGCCAGAGATATTGTCTCCTTTAACCACAGATATTGTCGCCTTTAACCAGAGATGAGATATTGTCGCCTTTAGCCAGAGATGAGATATTGTCGCCTTTAGCCAGAGATGAGATATTGTCACCTTTAGACAGATATTGTCGCCTTTAGGCAGAGATGAGATATTGTCGCCTTTAGCCAGAGATGAGATATTGTCGCCTTTAGCCAGAGATGAGATATTGTCACCTTTAGCCAGGGATGAGATATTGTCTCCTTTAGCCAGAGATGAGATATTGTCGCCTTTAGCCAGAGATGAGATATTGTCGCCTTTAGCCAGAGAAGAGATATTGTCACCTTTAGACAGATATATTGTCGCCTTTAGGCAGAGATGAGATATTGTCGCCTTTAGGCAGCGATGAGATATTGTCACCTTTAGCCAGAGATGAGATATTGTCGCCTTTAGCCAGAGATGAAATATTGTCGCCTTTAGCCAGAGATGAGATACTGCCTCATTTCGCAAGAGATGAGATATTGTCGCCTTTAGCCAGAGATATTGTCTACTTTAGCCAGAGATGAGATATTGCCGCCTTTAGCCAGAGATGAGATATTGTCGCCTTTAGCCAGAGATGATATATTGTCGCCTTTAGCCAGAGATGAGATATTGTCGCCTTCAGCCAGAGATGAGATATTGTCGCCTTTAGCCAGAGATGAGATATTGTCGCCTTTAGCCAGAGATATTGTGTCCTTTAGCCAGAGATTTTGCCTCATTTAACCAGAGATGACGTATTGTCGCCTTTAGCCAGAGATGAGATATTGTCGCCTTTAGCCAGAGATGAGATATTGTCGCCTTTAGCCAGAGATGAGATATTGTCGCCTTCAGCCAGAGATGAGACATTTTCGCCTTTAGCCAGAGATGAGATATTGCCTCATTTCGCCTGAGATGAGATATTGTCACCTTTATCCAGAGATGAGATATTGTCACCTTTAGCCAGACATGAGATATTGTCACTTTTAGCCAGAGATGATATATTGTCGCCTTTAGCCAGAGTTGAGATACTGTCGCCTTTATCCAGAGATGAGATACTGTCGCCTTTAGCCAGAGATATTGTCTCCTTTTACCACAGATATTGTCGCCTTTAACCAGAGATGAGATATTGTCGCCTTTAGCCAGAGATGAGATATTGTCGCCTTTAGCCAGAGATGAGATATTGTCACCTTTAGACAGATATTGTCGCCTTTAGGCAGAGATGAGATATTGTCGCCTTTAGCCAGAGATGAGATATTGTCACCTTTAGCCAGAGATGAGATATTGTCGCCTTTAGGGAGAGATGAGATATTGTCGCCTTTAGCCAGAGGTGAGATATTGCCTCATTTCGCAAGAGATGAGATATTGTCGCCTTTAGCCAAGATGAGATATTGTCGCCTTTAGCCAGAGATATTGTGTCCTTTAGCCAGAGATTTTGCCTCATTTAACCAGAGATGACGTATTGTCGCCTTTAGCCAGAGATGAGATATTGTCGCATTTAGCCAGAGATGAGATATTGTCGCCTTCAGCCAGAGATGAGATATTGTCGCCTTTAGCCAGAGATAAGATATTGCCTCATTTCGCCTGAGATGAGATATTGTCACCTTTAGCCAGAGATGAGATATTGTCACCTTTAGCCAGAGATGAGATATTGTCACCTTTAGCCAGAGATGATATATTGTCGCCTTTAGCCAGAGATGAGATATTGTCGCCTTTATCCAGAGATGAGATACTGTCGCCTTTAGCCAGAGATATTGTCTCCTTTAACCAGAGATATTGTCGTCTTTAACCAGAGATGAGATATTGTCGCCTTTAGCCAGAGATGAGATATTGTCGCCTTTAGCCAGAGATGAGATATTGTCACCTTTAGACAGATATATTGTCGCCTTTAGCCAGAGATGAGATATTGTCACCTTTAGACAGATATATTGTCGCCTTTAGCCAGAGATGAGATATTGTCACCTTTAGACAGATATATTGTCACCTTTAGCCAGAGATGAGATATTGTCACCTTTAGCCAGAGATGAGATATTGTCGCCTTTAGCCAGAGATGAAATATTGTCGCCTTTAGCCAGAGGTGAGATACTGCCTCATTTCGCCTGAGATGAGATATTGTCACCTTTATCCAGAGATGAGATATTGTCACCTTTAGCCAGACATGAGATATTGTCACTTTTAGCCAGAGATGATATATTGTCGCCTTTAGCCAGAGTTGAGATACTGTCGCCTTTATCCAGAGATGAGATACTGTCGCCTTTAGCCAGAGATATTGTCTCCTTTAACCACAGATATTGTCGCCTTTAACCAGAGATGAGATATTGTCGCCTTTAGCCAGAGATGAGATATTGTCGCCTTTAGCCAGAGTTTAGATACTGTCGTCTTTATCCAGAGATGAGATACTGTAACCTTTAGCCAGAGATATTGTCTCCTTTAACCAGAGATATTGTCGCCTTTAACCAGAGATGAGATATTGTCGCCTTTAGCCAGAGATGAGATATTGTCGCCTTTAGGCAGAGATGAGATATTGTCGCCTTTAGCCAGAGATGAGATATTGTCGCCTTTAGCCAGAGATGATATATTGTCGCCTTTAGCCAGAGATGAGATATTGTCGCCTTCAGCCAGAGATGAGATATTGTCGCCTTTAGCCAGAGATGAGATATTGTCGCCTTTAGCCAGAGATATTGTGTCCTTTAGCCAGAGATTTTGCCTCATTTAACCAGAGATGACGTATTGTCGCCTTTAGCCAGAGATGAGATATTGTCGCCTTTAGCCAGAGATGAGATATTGTCGCCTTTAGCCAGAGATGATATATTGTCGCCTTCAGCCAGAGATGAGACATTTTCGCCTTTAGCCAGAGATGAGATATTGCCTCATTTCGCCTGAGATGAGATATTGTCACCTTTATCCAGAGATGAGATATTGTCACCTTTAGCCAGACATGAGATATTGTCACTTTTAGCCAGAGATGATATATTGTCGCCTTTAGCCAGAGTTGAGATACTGTCGCCTTTATCCAGAGATGAGATACTGTCGCCTTTAGCCAGAGATATTGTCTCCTTTTACCACAGATATTGTCGCCTTTAACCAGAGATGAGATATTGTCGCCTTTAGCCAGAGATGAGATATTGTCGCCTTTAGCCAGAGATGAGATATTGTCACCTTTAGACAGATATTGTCGCCTTTAGGCAGAGATGAGATATTGTCGCCTTTAGCCAGAGATGAGATATTGTCACCTTTAGCCAGAGATGAGATATTGTCGCCTTTAGGGAGAGATGAGATATTGTCGCCTTTAGCCAGAGGTGAGATATTGCCTCATTTCGCAAGAGATGAGATATTGTCGCCTTTAGCCAAGATGAGATATTGTCGCCTTTAGCCAGAGATATTGTGTCCTTTAGCCAGAGATTTTGCCTCATTTAACCAGAGATGACGTATTGTCGCCTTTAGCCAGAGATGAGATATTGTCGCATTTAGCCAGAGATGAGATATTGTCGCCTTCAGCCAGAGATGAGATATTGTCGCCTTTAGCCAGAGATGAGATATTGCCTCATTTCGCCTGAGATGAGATATTGTCACCTTTAGCCAGAGATGAGATATTGTCACCTTTAGCCAGAGATGAGATATTGTCACCTTTAGCCAGAGATGATATATTGTCGCCTTTAGCCAGAGATGAGATATTGTCGCCTTTATCCAGAGATGAGATACTGTCGCCTTTAGCCAGAGATATTGTCTCCTTTAACCAGAGATATTGTCGTCTTTAACCAGATATGAGATATTGTCGCCTTTAGCCAGAGATGAGATATTGTCGCCTTTAGCCAGAGATGAGATATTGTCACCTTTAGACAGATATATTGTCGCCTTTAGCCAGAGATGAGATATTGTCACCTTTAGACAGATATATTGTCGCCTTTAGCCAGAGATGAGATATTGTCACCTTTAGACAGATATATTGTCACCTTTAGCCAGAGATGAGATATTGTCACCTTTAGCCAGAGATGAGATATTGTCGCCTTTAGCCAGAGATGAAATATTGTCGCCTTTAGCCAGAGGTGAGATACTGCCTCATTTCGCAAGAGATGAGATATTGTCGCCTTTAGCCAGAGATATTGTCTACTTTAGCCAGAGATGAGATATTGCCGCCTTTAGCCAGAGATGAGATATTGTCGCCCTTAGCCCGAGATGAGATATTGCCGCCTTTAGCCAGAGATGAGATTTTGTCGCCTTCAGCCAGAGATGAGATATTGTCGCCTTTAGCCAGAGATGATATATTGTCGCCTTTAGCCAGAGATGAGATATTGTCGCCTTCAGCCAGAGATGAGATATTGTCGCCTTTAGCCAGAGATGAGATATTGTCGCCTTTAGCCAGAGATATTGTGTCCTTTAGCCAGAGATTTTGCCTCATTTAACCAGAGATGACGTATTGTCGCCTTTAGCCAGAGATGAGATATTGTCGCCTTTAGCCAGAGATGAGATATTGTCGCCTTCAGCCAGAGATGAGACATTTTCGCCTTTAGCCAGAGATGAGATATTGCCTCATTTCGCCTGAGATGAGATATTGTCACCTTTATCCAGAGATGAGATATTGTCACCTTTAGCCAGACATGAGATATTGTCACTTTTAGCCAGAGATGATATATTGTCGCCTTTAGCCAGAGTTGAGATACTGTCGCCTTTATCCAGAGATGAGATACTGTCGCCTTTAGCCAGAGATATTGTCTCCTTTAACCACAGATATTGTCGCCTTTAACCAGAGATGAGATATTGTCGCCTTTAGCCAGAGATGAGATATTGTCGCCTTTAGCCAGAGATGAGATATTGTCACCTTTAGACAGATATTGTCGCCTTTAGCCAGAGATGAGATATTGTCGCCTTTAGCCAGAGATGAGATATTGTCGCCTTTAGCCAGAGATGAGATATTGTCACCTTTAGCCAGGGATGAGATATTGTCTCCTTTAGCCAGAGATGAGATATTGTCGCCTTTAGCCAGAGATGAGATATTGTCGCCTTTAGCCAGAGAAGAGATATTGTCACCTTTAGACAGATATATTGTCGCCTTTAGGCAGAGATGAGATATTGTCGCCTTTAGGCAGCGATGAGATATTGTCACCTTTAGCCAGAGATGAGATATTGTCGCCTTTAGCCAGAGATGAAATATTGTCGCCTTTAGCCAGAGATGAGATACTGCCTCATTTCGCAAGAGATGAGATATTGTCGCCTTTAGCCAGAGATATTGTCTACTTTAGCCAGAGATGAGATATTGCCGCCTTTAGCCAGAGATGAGATATTGTCGCCTTTAGCCAGAGATGATATATTGTCGCCTTTAGCCAGAGATGAGATATTGTCGCCTTCAGCCAGAGATGAGATATTGTCGCCTTTAGCCAGAGATGAGATATTGTCGCCTTTAGCCAGAGATATTGTGTCCTTTAGCCAGAGATTTTGCCTCATTTAACCAGAGATGACGTATTGTCGCCTTTAGCCAGAGATGAGATATTGTCGCCTTTAGCCAGAGATTAGATATTGTCGCCTTTAGCCAGAGATGAGATATTGTCGCCTTCAGCCAGAGATGAGACATTTTCGCCTTTAGCCAGAGATGAGATATTGCCTCATTTCGCCTGAGATGAGATATTGTCACCTTTATCCAGAGATGAGATATTGTCACCTTTAGCCAGACATGAGATATTGTCACTTTTAGCCAGAGATGATATATTGTCGCCTTTAGCCAGAGTTGAGATACTGTCGCCTTTATCCAGAGATGAGATACTGTCGCCTTTAGCCAGAGATATTGTCTCCTTTTACCACAGATATTGTCGCCTTTAACCAGAGATGAGATATTGTCGCCTTTAGCCAGAGATGAGATATTGTCGCCTTTAGCCAGAGATGAGATATTGTCACCTTTAGACAGATATTGTCGCCTTTAGGCAGAGATGAGATATTGTCGCCTTTAGCCAGAGATGAGATATTGTCACCTTTAGCCAGAGATGAGATATTGTCGCCTTTAGGGAGAGATGAGATATTGTCGCCTTTAGCCAGAGGTGAGATATTGCCTCATTTCGCAAGAGATGAGATATTGTCGCCTTTAGCCAAGATGAGATATTGTCGCCTTTAGCCAGAGATATTGTGTCCTTTAGCCAGAGATTTTGCCTCATTTAACCAGAGATGACGTATTGTCGCCTTTAGCCAGAGATGAGATATTGTCGCATTTAGCCAGAGATGAGATATTGTCGCCTTCAGCCAGAGATGAGATATTGTCGCCTTTAGCCAGAGATAAGATATTGCCTCATTTCGCCTGAGATGAGATATTGTCACCTTTAGCCAGAGATGAGATATTGTCACCTTTAGCCAGAGATGAGATATTGTCACCTTTAGCCAGAGATGATATATTGTCGCCTTTAGCCAGAGATGAGATATTGTCGCCTTTATCCAGAGATGAGATACTGTCGCCTTTAGCCAGAGATATTGTCTCCTTTAACCAGAGATATTGTCGTCTTTAACCAGAGATGAGATATTGTCGCCTTTAGCCAGAGATGAGATATTGTCGCCTTTAGCCAGAGATGAGATATTGTCACCTTTAGACAGATATATTGTCGCCTTTAGCCAGAGATGAGATATTGTCACCTTTAGACAGATATATTGTCGCCTTTAGCCAGAGATGAGATATTGTCACCTTTAGACAGATATATTGTCACCTTTAGCCAGAGATGAGATATTGTCACCTTTAGCCAGAGATGAGATATTGTCGCCTTTAGCCAGAGATGAAATATTGTCGCCTTTAGCCAGAGGTGAGATACTGCCTCATTTCGCCTGAGATGAGATATTGTCACCTTTATCCAGAGATGAGATATTGTCACCTTTAGCCAGACATGAGATATTGTCACTTTTAGCCAGAGATGATATATTGTCGCCTTTAGCCAGAGTTGAGATACTGTCGCCTTTATCCAGAGATGAGATACTGTCGCCTTTAGCCAGAGATATTGTCTCCTTTAACCACAGATATTGTCGCCTTTAACCAGAGATGAGATATTGTCGCCTTTAGCCAGAGATGAGATATTGTCGCCTTTAGCCAGAGTTTAGATACTGTCGTCTTTATCCAGAGATGAGATACTGTAACCTTTAGCCAGAGATATTGTCTCCTTTAACCAGAGATATTGTCGCCTTTAACCAGAGATGAGATATTGTCGCCTTTAGCCAGAGATGAGATATTGTCGCCTTTAGGCAGAGATGAGATATTGTCGCCTTTAGCCAGAGATGAGATATTGTCGCCTTTAGCCAGAGATGATATATTGTCGCCTTTAGCCAGAGATGAGATATTGTCGCCTTCAGCCAGAGATGAGATATTGTCGCCTTTAGCCAGAGATGAGATATTGTCGCCTTTAGCCAGAGATATTGTGTCCTTTAGCCAGAGATTTTGCCTCATTTAACCAGAGATGACGTATTGTCGCCTTTAGCCAGAGATGAGATATTGTCGCCTTTAGCCAGAGATGAGATATTGTCGCCTTTAGCCAGAGATGATATATTGTCGCCTTCAGCCAGAGATGAGACATTTTCGCCTTTAGCCAGAGATGAGATATTGCCTCATTTCGCCTGAGATGAGATATTGTCACCTTTATCCAGAGATGAGATATTGTCACCTTTAGCCAGACATGAGATATTGTCACTTTTAGCCAGAGATGATATATTGTCGCCTTTAGCCAGAGTTGAGATACTGTCGCCTTTATCCAGAGATGAGATACTGTCGCCTTTAGCCAGAGATATTGTCTCCTTTTACCACAGATATTGTCGCCTTTAACCAGAGATGAGATATTGTCGCCTTTAGCCAGAGATGAGATATTGTCGCCTTTAGCCAGAGATGAGATATTGTCACCTTTAGACAGATATTGTCGCCTTTAGGCAGAGATGAGATATTGTCGCCTTTAGCCAGAGATGAGATATTGTCACCTTTAGCCAGAGATGAGATATTGTCGCCTTTAGGGAGAGATGAGATATTGTCGCCTTTAGCCAGAGGTGAGATATTGCCTCATTTCGCAAGAGATGAGATATTGTCGCCTTTAGCCAAGATGAGATATTGTCGCCTTTAGCCAGAGATATTGTGTCCTTTAGCCAGAGATTTTGCCTCATTTAACCAGAGATGACGTATTGTCGCCTTTAGCCAGAGATGAGATATTGTCGCATTTAGCCAGAGATGAGATATTGTCGCCTTCAGCCAGAGATGAGATATTGTCGCCTTTAGCCAGAGATGAGATATTGCCTCATTTCGCCTGAGATGAGATATTGTCACCTTTAGCCAGAGATGAGATATTGTCACCTTTAGCCAGAGATGAGATATTGTCACCTTTAGCCAGAGATGATATATTGTCGCCTTTAGCCAGAGATGAGATATTGTCGCCTTTATCCAGAGATGAGATACTGTCGCCTTTAGCCAGAGATATTGTCTCCTTTAACCAGAGATATTGTCGTCTTTAACCAGATATGAGATATTGTCGCCTTTAGCCAGAGATGAGATATTGTCGCCTTTAGCCAGAGATGAGATATTGTCACCTTTAGACAGATATATTGTCGCCTTTAGCCAGAGATGAGATATTGTCACCTTTAGACAGATATATTGTCGCCTTTAGCCAGAGATGAGATATTGTCACCTTTAGACAGATATATTGTCACCTTTAGCCAGAGATGAGATATTGTCACCTTTAGCCAGAGATGAGATATTGTCGCCTTTAGCCAGAGATGAAATATTGTCGCCTTTAGCCAGAGGTGAGATACTGCCTCATTTCGCAAGAGATGAGATATTGTCGCCTTTAGCCAGAGATATTGTCTACTTTAGCCAGAGATGAGATATTGCCGCCTTTAGCCAGAGATGAGATATTGTCGCCTTTAGCCCGAGATGAGATATTGCCGCCTTTAGCCAGAGATGAGATTTTGTCGCCTTTAGCCAGAGATGAGATATTGTCGCCTTTAGCCAGAGATGATATATTGTCGCCTTTAGCCAGAGATGAGATATTGTCGCCTTCAGCCAGAGATGAGATATTGTCGCCTTTAGCCAGAGATGAGATATTGTCGCCTTTAGCCAGAGATATTGTGTCCTTTAGCCAGAGATTTTGCCTCATTTAACCAGAGATGACGTATTGTCGCCTTTAGCCAGAGATGAGATATTGTCGCCTTTAGCCAGAGATGAGATATTGTCGCCTTCAGCCAGAGATGAGACATTTTCGCCTTTAGCCAGAGATGAGATATTGCCTCATTTCGCCTGAGATGAGATATTGTCACCTTTATCCAGAGATGAGATATTGTCACCTTTAGCCAGACATGAGATATTGTCACTTTTAGCCAGAGATGATATATTGTCGCCTTTAGCCAGAGTTGAGATACTGTCGCCTTTATCCAGAGATGAGATACTGTCGCCTTTAGCCAGAGATATTGTCTCCTTTAACCACAGATATTGTCGCCTTTAACCAGAGATGAGATATTGTCGCCTTTAGCCAGAGATGAGATATTGTCGCCTTTAGCCAGAGATGAGATATTGTCACCTTTAGACAGATATTGTCGCCTTTAGGCAGAGATGAGATATTGTCGCCTTTAGCCAGAGATGAGATATTGTCGCCTTTAGCCAGAGATGAGATAATGTCACCTTTAGCCAGGGATGAGATATTGTCTCCTTTAGCCAGAGATGAGATATTGTCGCCTTTAGCCAGAGATGAGATATTGTCGCCTTTAGCCAGAGAAGAGATATTGTCACCTTTAGACAGATATATTGTCGCCTTTAGCCAGAGAAGAGATATTGTCGCCTTTAGGCAGCGATGAGATATTGTCACCTTTAGCCAGAGATGAGATATTGTCGCCTTTAGCCAGAGATGAAATATTGTCGCCTTTAGCCAGAGATGAGATACTGCCTCATTTCGCAAGAGATGAGATATTGTCGCCTTTAGCCAGAGATATTGTCTACTTTAGCCAGAGATGAGATATTGCCGCCTTTAGCCAGAGATGAGATATTGTCGCCTTTAGCCCGAGATGAGATATTGTCGCCTTTAGCCAGAGATGAGATTTTGTCGCCTTTAGCCAGTGATGAGATATTGTCGCCTTTAGCCAGAGATATTGTCTCCTTTAGCCAGAGATTTTGCCTCATTTAACCAGAGATGAGGTATTGCCGCCTTTAGCCAGAGATGAGATATTGTCGCCTTTAGCCAGAGATGAGATATTGTCACATTTAGCCAGAGATATTTTCGCCTTTAGCCAGAGATATTGTCGCCTTAAGCCAGAGATGAGATATTGTCGCCTTTAGCCAGAGATGAGATACTGTCGCCTTAAGCCAGAGATGAGATACTGTTGCCTTTAGCCAGAGATGAGATATTGTCGCCTTTAGCCAGAGATGAGATATTGTCGCCTTTAGCCATAGATATTGCCTCATTTCGCCTGAGATGAGATATTGTCGCCTTTAGCCAGAGATGAGATATTGTCGCCTTTAGCTAGAGATGAGATATTGTCGCCTTTAGCTAGAGATGAGATATTGTCGCCTTTAGCCAGAGATGAGATATTGTCGCCTTTAGCCAGAGATGAGATATTGTCATTTTAGACAGATATATTGTCGCCGTTAGGCAGAGATGAGATATTGTCGCCTTTAGGCAGAGATGAGATATTGTCACCTTTAGCCAGAGATGAGATATTGTCGCCTTTAGCCAGAGATGAGATATTGTCACCTTTAGCCAGAGATGATATATTGTCGCCTTTAGCCAGAGTTTAGATACTGTCGTCTTTATCCAGAAATGAGATACTGTCACCTTTAGCCAGAGATATTGTCTCCTTTAACCAGAGATATTGACGCCTTTAACCAGAGATGAGATATTGTCGCCTTTAGCCAGAGATGAGATATTGTCGCCTTTAGCCAGAGATGAGGTATTGTCACATTTAGCCAGAGATATTTTCGTTTTTAGCCAGAGATATTGTCGCCTTAAGCCAGAGATGAGATATTGTCGCCTTTAGACAGAGATGAGATACTGTCGCCTTAAGCCAGAGATGAGATACTGTTGCCTTTAGCCAGAGATGAGATATTGTCGCCTTTAGCCAGAGATGAGATATTGTCGCCTTTAGCCATAGATATTGCCTCATTTCGCCTGAGATGAGATATTGTCGCCTTTAGCCAGATGTGAGATATTGCCGCCTTTAGCCAGAGATATTGTCTCCTTTAGCCAGAGATATTGTCGCCTTTAACCAGAGATGAGATACTGTCGCCTTAAGCCAGAGATGAGATACTGTTGCCTTAAGCCAGAGATGAGATATTGTCGCCTTTAGCCAGAGATATTGTCTCCTTTAGCCAGAGATTTTGCCTCATTTAACCAGAGATGAGGTATTGTCGCCTTTAGCCAGAGATGAGATATTGTCGCCTTTAGCCAGAGATGAGATATTGTTGCCTTTAGCCAGAGATGAGATATTGTTGCCTTCAGCCAGAGATGAGATATTGTCGCCTTTAGCCAGAGATGAGATATTGTCACCTTTAGCCAGAGATGAGATATTGTCACCTTTAGCCAGAGATGATATATTGTCGCCTTTAGCCAGAGTTGAGATACTGTCGCCTTAATCCAGAGATGAGATACTGTCGCCTTTAGCCAGAGATATTGTCTCCTTTAGCCAGAGATATTGTCGCCTTTAACCAGAGATGAGATATTGTCGCCTTTAGCCAGAGATGAGATATTGTCGCCTTTAGGCAGTCATGAGATATTGTCCCCTTTAGGCAGAGATGAGATACTGTCGCCTTTAGCCAGAGATGAGATTTTGCCTCATTTCACCTCAGATGAGATATTGTCGCCTTTAGCCAGAGATGAGATATTGTCACATTTAGACAGATATATTGTCGCCTTTAGCCAGAGAAGAGATATTGTCGCCTTTAGGCAGAGATGAGATATTGTCACCTTTAGCCAGAGATGAGATATTGTCGCCTTTATCCAAAGAAGAAATATTGTCGCCTTTAGCCAGAGGTGAGATATTGCCTCATTTCACAAGAGATGAGATATTGTCGCCTTTAGCCAGACATATTGTAGCCTTTAGCCAGAGATGAGATATTGCCGCCTTTAGCCAGAGATGAGATATTGCCGCCTTTAGCCAGAGATGAGATATTGTCGCCTTTAGCCAGATATGAGATATTGTCGCCTTTAGCCAGAGATGAGGTATTGCCTCATTTCGCCTGAGATGAGATATTGTCGCCTTTAGCCCGAGATGAGATATTGTCGCCTTTAGCCAGAGATGAGATATAGTCGCCTTTAGGCAGAGATGAGATATTGTCGCCTATAGGCAGTCATGAGATATTGTCACCTTTAAGCAGAGATGTAATATTGTCACCTTTAGCCAGAGATGAGATATTGTCGCCTTTAGCCAGAGATGAGATATTGTCACCTTTAGCCAGAGATGAGATATTGTCGCCTTTAGCCAGAGTTGAGATACTGTCGCCTTAAGCCAGAGATGAGATACATTTGCCTTTAGCCAGAGATGAGATATTGTCGCCTTTAGCCAGAGATGAGATATTGTCGCCTTTAGCCAGAGATGAGATATTGTCGCCTTCAGCCAGAGATGAGATATTGTCGCCTTTAGCCAGAGATAAGATATTGTCGCCTTTAGCCAGAGATGAATTATTGTTGCTTTTAGGCAGAGATGAGATATTGTCGCATTTAGCCAGTAATGAGATATTGCCTCATTTCGCCTGAGATGAGATATTGTCACCTTTAGCCAGAGATGAGATATTGTCACCTTTAGCCAGAGATGAGATGTTGACACCTTTAGCCAGAGATGATATATTGTCGCCTTTAGCCAGAGTTGAGATACTGTTGCCTTTATCCAGAGATGAGATACTGTCGCCTTTAGCCAGAGATATTGTCTCCTTTAACCAGAGATATTGTCGCCTTTAACCAGAGATGAGATATTGTCGCCTTTAGCTAGAGATGAGATATTGTCGCCTTTAGCTAGAGATGAGATATTGTCGCCTTTAGCCAGAGATGAGATATTGTCGCCTTTAGCCAGAGATGAGATATTGTCATTTTAGACAGATATATTGTCGCCGTTAGGCAGAGATGAGATATTGTCGCCTTTAGGCAGAGATGAGATATTGTCACCTTTAGCCAGAGATGAGATATTGCCGCCTTTATTCAGAGATGAAATATTGTCGCCTTTAGCCAGAGGTGAGATATGGCCTCATTTCGCCTGAGATGAGATATTGTCGCCTTTAGCCAGAGATGAGATATTGTCGCCTTTAGCCAGAGATGAGATATTGTCGCATTTATCCAGAGATATTGTGTCCTTTAGCCAGAGATTTTGCCTCATTTAACCAGAGATGACGTATTGTCGCCTTTAGCCAGAGATGAGATATTGTCGCCTTTTGCCAGAGATGAGATATTGTCGCCTTCAGCCAGAGATGAGATATTGTCGCCTTTAGCCAGAGATGAGATATTGCCTCATTTCGCCTGAGATGAGATATTGTCACCTTTAGCCAGAGATGAGATATTGTCGCCTTTAGCCAGAGATGAGATATTGTCACCTTTAGCCAGAGATGATATATTGTCGCCTTTAGCCAGAGTTTAGATACTGTCGTCTTTATCCAGAGATGAGATACTGTCACCTTTAGCCAGAGATATTGTCTCCTTTAACCAGAGATATTGACGCCTTTAACCAGAGATGAGATATTGTCGCCTTTAGCCAGAGATGAGATATTGTCGCCTTTAGCCAGAGATGAGGTATTGTCACATTTAGCCAGAGATATTTTCGTTTTTAGCCAGAGATATTGTCGCCTTAAGCCAGAGATGAGATATTGTCGCCTTTAGACAGAGATGAGATACTGTCGCCTTAAGCCAGAGATGAGATACTGTTGCCTTTAGCCAGAGATGAGATATTGTCGCCTTTAGCCAGAGATGAGATATTGTCGCCTTTAGCCATAGATATTTCCTCATTTCGCCTGAGATGAGATATTGTCGCCTTTAGCCAGATGTGAGATATTGCCGCCTTTAGCCAGAGATATTGTCTCCTTTAGCCAGAGATATTGTCGCCTTTAACCAGAGATGAGATACTGTCGCCTTAAGCCAGAGATGAGATACTGTTGCCTTAAGCCAGAGATGAGATATTGTCGCCTTTAGCCAGAGATATTGTCTCCTTTAGCCAGAGATTTTGCCTCATTTAACAAGAGATGAGGTATTGTCGCCTTTAGCCAGAGATGAGATATTGTCGCCTTTAGCCAGAGATGAGATATTGTTGCCTTTAGCCAGAGATGAGATATTGTTGCCTTCAGCCAGAGATGAGATATTGTCGCCTTTAGCCAGAGATGAGATATTGTCACCTTTAGCCAGAGATGAGATATTGTCACCTTTAGCCAGAGATGATATATTGTCGCCTTTAGCCAGAGTTGAGATACTGTCGCCTTTATCCAGAGATGAGATACTGTCGCCTTTAGCCAGAGATATTGTCTCCTTTAGCCAGAGATATTGTCGCCTTTAACCAGAGATGAGATATTGTCGCCTTTAGCCAGAGATGAGATATTGTCGCCTTTAGGCAGTCATGAGATATTGTCCCCTTTAGGCAGAGATGAGATACTGTCGCCTTTAGCCAGAGATGAGATTTTGCCTCATTTCACCTCAGATGAGATATTGTCGCCTTTAGCCAGAGATGAGATATTGTCACATTTAGACAGATATATTGTCGCCTTTAGCCAGAGAAGAGATATTGTCGCCTTTAGGCAGAGATGAGATATTGTCACCTTTAGCCAGAGATGAGATATTGTCGCCTTTATCCAAAGAAGAAATATTGTCGCCTTTAGCCAGAGGTGAGATATTGCCTCATTTCACAAGAGATGAGATATTGTCGCCTTTAGCCAGACATATTGTAGCCTTTAGCCAGAGATGAGATATTGCCGCCTTTAGCCAGAGATGAGATATTGCCGCCTTTAGCCAGAGATGAGATATTGTCGCCTTTAGCCAGATATGAGATATTGTCGCCTTTAGCCAGAGATGAGATATTGCCTCATTTCGCCTGAGATGAGATATTGTCGCCTTTAGCCCGAGATGAGATATTGTCGCCTTTAGCCAGAGATGAGATATAGTAGCCTTTAGGCAGAGATGAGATATTGTCGCCTATAGGCAGTCATGAGATATTGTCACCTTTAAGCAGAGATGTAATATTGTCACCTTTAGCCAGAGATGAGATATTGTCGCCTTTAGCCAGAGATGAGATATTGTCACCTTTAGCCAGAGATGAGATATTGTCGCCTTTAGCCAGAGTTGAGATACTGTCGCCTTAAGCCAGAGATGAGATACATTTGCCTTTAGCCAGAGATGAGATATTGTCGCCTTTAGCCAGAGATGAGATATTGTCGCCTTTAGCCAGAGATGAGATATTGTCGCCTTCAGCCAGAGATGAGATATTGTCGCCTTTAGCCAGAGATGAGTTATTGTTGCTTTTAGGCAGAGATGAGATATTGTCGCCTTTAGCCAGAGATGAGTCATTGTCGCCTTTAGCCAGAGATGAGATATTGTCGCCTTTAGCCAGAGATGAGATATTGTCGCCTTTAACCAGAGATGAGATACTGTCGCCTTTAGGTAGAGATAAGATATTGCCGCCTTTAGCCAGAGATGAGATATTGTCGCCTTTAGGTAGAGATGAGATATTGTCGCCGTTAGCCAGAGATGAGATATTGTCGCCTTTAGCCAGAGATGAGATATTGCCTCATTTCGCCTGAGATGAGATATTGTCGCCTTTAGCCCGAGATGAGATATTGTCGCCTTTAGCCAGAGAGTAGATATAGTCGCCTTTAGGCAGAGATGAGATATTGTCCCCTATAGGCAGTCATGAGATATTGTCACCTTTAGGCAGAGATGAGATATTGTCACCTTTAGCCAGAGATGAGATATTGTCGCCTTTAGCCAGAGATGAGATATTGTCGCCTTTAGCCAGAGATGAGATATTGTCACCTTTAGCCAGAGATGAGATATTGTCGCCTTTAGCCAGAGATGAGATATTGTCACCTTTAGACAGATATATTGTCTCCTTTAGCCAGAGATTTTGACTCATTTAACCAGAGATGAGGTATTGTCGCCTTTAGCCAGAGATGAGATATTGTCGCTTTTAGCCAGAGATATTGTCGCCTTTAGCCAGAGATATTGCCGCCTTTAGCCAGAGATGAGATATTGTCGCCTTTAGCCAGATATGAGAAATTGTCGCCTTTAGCCAGAGATGAGGTATTGTCGACTTTAGGCAGAGATGAGGTATTGTCGCCTTTAGGCAGAGATGAGATATTGTCGCTTTTAGCCAGAGATGAGATATTGTCGCCTTTAGCCAGAGATGAGATATTGTCCCTTTTAACCAGAGATGAGATATTGTCGCCTTTAGCCAGAGATGAGATATTGTCGCCTTTAGCCAGAGTTGAGATACTGTCGCCTTAAGCCAGAGATGAGATACTGTCACCTTTAGACAGAGATGAGATACTGTAGCCTTTAGCCAGAGATGAGATATTGTCGCTTTTAGCCAGATATGAGATATTGTCGCCTTTAGCCAGAGATGAAATATTGTCGCCTTTAGCCAGTGATAATGTCGCCTTTAGCCAGAGATAATTCGCCTTTAGCCAGAGGTGAGATATTGTCGCCTTTAGCCAGAGATGAGATATTGTCGCCTTCAGCCAGAGATGAGATATTGTCACCTTTAGCCAGAGATAAGATATTGTCGCCTTTAGCCAGAGATGAGTTATTGTTGCTTTTAGGCAGAGATGAGATATTGTCGCCTTTAGCCAGAGATGAGTTATTGTCGCCTTTAGCCAGAGATGAGATATTGTCGCCTTTAGCCAGAGATGAGATATTGTCGCCTTTAGGTTGGGATAAGATATTGACGCCTTTGGCCAGAGATGAGGTATTGTCGCCTTTAGCCAGAGATGAGATATTGTCGCCTTTAGCCAGAGATGAGATACTGTCGCCTTTAGGTAGAGATAAGATATTGCCGCCTTTAGCCAGAGATGAGATATTGTCGCCTTTAGGTAGAGATGAGATATTGTCGCCGTTAGCCAGAGATGAGATATTGTCGCCTTTAGCCATAGATATTGCCTCATTTCGCCTGAGATGAGATATTGTCGCCTTTAGCCAGAGGTGAGATATTGCCGCCTTTAGCCAGAGATGAGATATTGCCTCATTTCGCCTGAGATGAGATATTGTCACCTTTATCCAGAGATGAGATATTGTCACCTTTAGCCAGACATGAGATATTGTCACTTTTAGCCAGAGATGATATATTGTCGCCTTTAGCCAGATATGAGATACTGTCGCCTTTATCCAGAGATGAGATACTGTCGCCTTTAGCCAGAGATATTGTCTCCTTTAACCACAGATATTGTCGCCTTTAACCAGAGATGAGATATTGTCGCCTTTAGCCAGAGATGAGATATTGTCACCTTTAGACAGATATTGTCGCCTTTAGGCAGAGATGAGATATTGTCGCCTTTAGGCAGAGATGAGATATTGTCACCTTTAGCCAGAGATGAGATATTGTCGCCTATAGCCAGAGATGAAATATTGTCGCCTTTAGCCAGAGGTGAGATATTGCCTCATTTCGCAAGAGATGAGATATTGTCGCCTTTAGCCAGAGATGAGATATTGTCGCCTTTAGCCAAGATGAGATATTGTCGCCTTTAGCCAGAGATATTGTGTCCTTTAGCCAGAGATTTTGCCTCATTTAACCAGAGATGACGTATTGTCGCCTTTAGCCAGAGATGAGATATTGTCGCATTTAGCCAGAGATGAGATATTGTCGCCTTCAGCCAGAGATGAGATATTGTCGCCTTTAGCCAGAGATGAGATATTGCCTCATTTCGCCTGAGATGAGATATTGTCGCATTTAGCCAGAGATGAGATATTGTCGCCTTTAGCCAGAGATGATATATTGTCGCCTTTAGCCAGAGTTTAGATACTGTCGCCTTTATCCAGAGATGAGATACTGTCGCCTTTAGCCAGAGATATTGTCTCCTTTAACCAGAGATATTGTCGTCTTTAACCAGAGATGAGATATTGTCGCCTTTAGCCAGAGATGAGATATTGTCGCCTTTAGGCAGAGTTGAGATATTGTCGCCTTTAGCCAGAGATGAGATATTGTCACCTTTAGACAGATATATTGTCGCCTTTAGGCAGAGATGAGATATTGTCGCCTTTAGGCAGCGATGAGATATTGTCACCTTTAGCCAGAGATGAGATATTGTCGCCTTTAGCCAGAGATGAAATATTGTCGCCTTTAGCCAGAGGTGAGATACTGCCTCATTTCGCAAGAGATGAGATATTGTCGCCTTTAGCCAGAGATATTGTCTACTTTAGCCAGAGATGAGATATTGCCGCCTTTAGCCAGAGATGAGATATTGTCGCCTTTAGCCCAAGATGAATGCCAGAGCCTGGCCCTTGCAGGGCTGGGTGAGGGAGGCAGTGATTGTGTTCACTGCGACCAGGTGAACTACTTGCTCAGCCTCGTAGTTTACCTGAAGGAGGAAGTGGAGAGGCTGAGGACTATAAAAGAGTGTGAGAGGGAGATTGACTGGTGGTGTCAGTCCCTCTCGGCCTCAAGTTCTCAGCACACAGTCGAGGCTCCTAATGGAGCATGTCAGCCCCTGCCACCTCACAAACAGGTGGTAAAGGGTAACCAGCCAGCTGGCAACACTGCAGCCGGCCCCCTGTCCTCTCTTCCCCCCAGCAGTAATTTGAGAAGGGAGGAGGAGTGGATACTGGTACCTGCTCGACGGAAGGGGCATCCTCCATCACGACCATCCCCGGCTCCCCAGGTGCCTCTGCGAAACCGGTTTTAGGCCCTGGAACTTGAGGGGGGGACTAGTGAGAGTGTGGAAACAGGTGCACCCATGAGGTTGCCTCAGGTGAAGCGGTCACCCCGAAGCCTCAAGACTGCTTCTACACGTAAGGACAGAAGGGTGATTGTTGTAGGTGACTCCCTTCTGCAAGGAACAGAAGGCCCTATATGCCGGCCTGACCCTACCCGCAGAGAAGTGTGCTGCCTCCCTGGGGCATGGGTCAGGGACATTTCAAAGAAAATTTCTAGATTGATTTATCCTTCAGACTACTACCCACTTTTAATAATTCATGCTGGCAGTGAGGAAGTTGGCAAGCAAAGCCTGAGATCCATCAAGAAAGACTTCAGGGGAATGGGGCGAATACTTGAAGGAGCTGGGGTGCAGGTGATCTTTTCTTCTATGCCCGTGGTGTCAGGAAAAGATACAGGGAGGATCCAAAAAACCCATCTCTTAAACAAATGGCTTAAGAGCTGGTGCAGACACAAGAATTTCGGCTATTTTGACCATGGGGCAATCTACACTGCACCTGGAATGATGGCTGCTGATGCAAGCAGCCTGTCCCTGAGGGGTAAGAGGGTATTAGCTGAAGAATTAGCGGGACTCATTGATAGGTCTTTAAACTAGGAACGAAGGGGGAAGGGGACAAAATAAGGGCTACTGGGGTTGAACGGTGCATTCGAGGGATTGTACCAAACTCTGTGGGCAAAGATTGCAGAGTGCAAAAGGAGGGAGTAGGGCAGGGGGATGCTGGGGATGCCGCTGTTCTAGCGGATCCTGGATCGCTTATGAAGGTGGTGAGACGGACAGCCCGGCTGAAGTGCCTTTACACTAATGCACGGAGCCTGAGTAACAAGCAGGAGGAACTGGAAACTGTGATGCACTCTGAAAATTATGACATTGTTGCTATCACAGAAACATTGTGGGATGACTCCCACAATTGGGATACTACCATCGATGGCTATAGGCTCTTTAGGAGAGATAGGCGAGGTAGGAAGGGTGGGGGAGTCGCCCTTTATGTCAGAGATTGGATAAACTGTGAGGAGCTCCCCATGAGAAACAGTCAAGAACAGGTTGAGAGCCTGTGGGTTAGGATTAGAGATGGGACTAATAAAGGTCAGCTGGTATTAGGGGTATACTACAGGCCACCTGATCAAGGGGAGGCTGCTGATGAGGCTTTCTTGCTCCAGATGCGTGAGGCGTCTGGCTCACGGGCTCTTGTCCTGGTGGGGGACTTCAACCATCCTGACATCTGTTGGGAAAACCACACGGCGAGCTGCAAGAGCTCCAGAAGGCTCTTGGAATCCATTGATGATAGCTTTCTGGTTCAGGTATTGGACAGACCGACCAGAGGTCAAGCGTTGCTGGACCTGCTGCTCACCAACGCTGAGGAGATCATCAAAGGCGTCAAGGTTGGAGGCTGCCTGGGCTCCAGCGATCATGCCCTGGTTGAGTTTGTGATCTCAAGCGATGTGGGCCTGGCAAAGAGCAGGACCAGGATGCTCAACTTTAGAAGAGCAGACTTCAAGCTACTCAATGGAATGCTGGCCAAGATCCCCTGGCGCGCTGCCCTCAAAGATAAGGACGTTGAGGAGAGCTGGCTACTGTTCAAGGATGCCCTCCTGGCAGCACAAGAGGTCTCCATTCCCCTGATTAAGAAAGTGGGCAGGAGAGGTAGAAAACCGGCATGGCTCAGCAAGGACCTGCTAAGAGAACTGAGGGTGAAGAAAGGGGTGTACAAGCTCTGGAAACAAGGCTGTGTCACCCGGGAAGAATACAGGGATGCCGTCCGAACTTGCAGATGTGGGATCAGGAAAGCCAAGGCACAGGCAGAACTGAACTTGGCGAGGGATGTGAAAAACAAGAAGAAAACCTTCTACAGGTACATTGGCCAGAAGAGACAGGCCAAAATGGGCGTACCTACTCTGGTAAATTCAAAAGGAGAAATGGCTTCAACAGATGAAGAGAAAGCTGAGGTGCTGAATGAGTTCTTCACCTCGGTCTTCACTGGTGGCCAAGATTCTAGTCTTTTTCACGTCCCTAAGTCTTGCACCCCCATCCCTCCATGTGGGGACCAAGGAGGTATATCCCTCCCCACTGTAAGGGTAGAGCAAGTCCGAGAGTGCCTCCTTAGACTGAATGAGTATAAGTCTATGGGGCCAGATGGCGTGCATCCCAGGGTCCTGAAGGAGCTGGCTGAGGTGGTTGCTGAGCCGCTCTCCATCATATTTGAGAAGTCGTGGCTGTCAGGTGAGGTCCCGGATGATTGGAGGAAGGGTCACGTCACTCCCATTTACAAGAAGGGGAGCAGGGACGACCCGGGTAACTACAGGCCGGTGAGTCTCACCTCTGTGCCTGGGAAGATTATGGAACAGATCCTCCTGGACAACATGCTTGATCACATAAAGAACAAGCATGTGATCCGAGACAGCCAGCACGGCTTCACCAGGGGAAGGTCATGCTTAACTAATCTTGTGGCCTTCTATGATGGAGTGACGGCGTTGGTGGATGAAGGGAAGGCGACCGATGTCATTTACCTGGACCTGAGCAAGGCCTTTGACATGGTCCCCCATCACATCCTCATCTCCAAATTGGAGGGAGGTGGATTTGATGGGTGGACAACTAGATGGATAAGCAATTGGTTGAAAGGCCGCAGACAGAGGGTGGTGGTCAATGGCTCTATGTCCAGGTGGAGGCCGGTAACGAGCGGCGTCCCTCAAGGGTCTGTCTTGGGACCGGTGCTCTTTAACATCTTTATTAATGACATCGATGAGGGAATGGAGTGCACCCTCAGCAAGTTTGCTGATGACACCAAGCTGAGTGGTGCAGTCGATACGGTGGAGGGAACAGATGCCATTCAGAGGGACCTTGACAGGCTGGAAAGCTGGGCTCGGGTGAACCTAATGAGGTTCAACACGGCAAAGTGCAAGGTTTTGCACTTGGGCCGGAAGAACCCCAGGCACCTGTACAGGCTGGGAGGAGTTGTCCTTGAGAGCAGCTCGGCTGAAAAAGACCTAGGGGTCCTGATAGATGAGAAACTTAACATGAGCCAGCAGTGCGCTCTGGCAGCCCAGAAAGCAAATGGGATCCTGGGCTCCATCAGGAGAGGGGTGGTCAGCAGGGATAGGGAGGTGATCGTCCCTCTCTACTCTGCTCTTGTGAGGCCCCATCTGGAGTACTGTGTCCAGGTGTGGAGCCCTCAGTACAAAAAAGATATGGAGATTTTGGAAAGGGTCCAGAGGAGGGCCACAAAGATGATCAGGGGGCTGGAGCACCTCCCCTATGAGGACAGGCTGAGGGAGTTGGGTTTGTTCAGCCTGGAGAAGAGAAGGTTGCGGGGTGACCTCATTGCAGCCTTTCAGTACCTGAAGGGAACTTACTCCCAGGAGGGGAGTAAACTCTTCGAAAGGGCTGATAATAACAGGACTAGGGGAAATGGTTTTAAGTTGAAGGAGGGAAGATTTAGGTTGGATGTTAGGGGTAAGTTCTTTACTAGAAGGGTGGTTAGGTCCTGGAACAGGCTGCCCAGTGAGGTTGTGGATGCCCCGTCCTTGGAGGTGTTCAAGACCAGGTTGGACGGGGCCCTGGGCAACCTGATCTAGTAAATGTGTATTTTTGGTGACCCTGCTAGGCAGGGGGGTTGGAAATATATGATCCTTGAGGTCCCTTCCAACCCGGGTCATTCTGTGATTCTGTGTGTGATGAGATATTGCCGCCTTTAGCCAGAGATGAGATTTTGTCGCCTTTAGCCAGAGATGAGATATTGTCGACTTTAGCCAGAGATATTGTCTCCTTTAGCCAGAGCTTTTGCCTCATTTAACCAGAGATGAGGTATTGTCGCCTTTAGCCAGAGATGAGATATTGTCGCCTTTAGCCAGAGATGAGATATTGTCACATTTAGCCAGAGATATTTTCGCCTTTAGCCAGAGATATTGTCGCCTTAAGCCAGAGATGAGATATTGTCGCCTTTAGCCAGAGATGAGATACTGTCGCCTTAAGCCAGAGATGAGATACTGTTGCCTTTAGCCAGAGATGAGATATTGTCGCCTTTAGCCAGAGATGAGATATTGTCGCCTTTAGCCATAGATATTGCCTCATTTCGCCTGAGATGAGATATTGTCGCCTTTAGCCAGATGTGAGATATTGCCGCCTTTAGCCAGAGATATTGTCGCCTTTAACCAGAGATGAGATACTGTCGCCTTAAGCCAGAGATGAGATACTGTTGCCTTAAGCCAGAGATGAGATATTGTCGCCTTTAGCCAGAGATATTGTCGCCTTTAGCCAGAGATTTTGCCTCATTTAACCAGAGATGAGGTATTGTCGCCTTTAGCCAGAGATGAGATATTGTCGCCTTTAGCCAGAGATGAGATATTGTTGCCTTTAGCCAGAGATGAGATATTGTTGCCTTCAGCCAGAGATGAGATATTGTCGCCTTTAGCCAGAGATGAGATATTGTCGCATTTAGCCAGAGATATTGTGTCCTTTAGCCAGAGATTTTGCCTCATTTAACCAGAGATGAGGTATTGTCGCCTTTAGCCAGAGATGAGATATTGTCGCCTTTAGCCAGAGATGAGATATTGTCGCCTTTAGCCAGAGATGAGATATTGTCGCCTTCAGCCAGAGATGAGATATTGTCGCCTTTAGCCAGAGATGAGATATTGCCTCATTTCGCCTGAGATGAGATATTGTCACCTTTAGCCAGAGATGAGATATTGTCACCTTTAGCCAGAGATGAGATATTGTCGCCTTTAGCCAGAGTTGAGATACTGTTGCCTTTATCCAGAGATGAGATACTGTCGCCTTTAGCCAGAGATATTGTCTCCTTTAACCAGAGATATTGTCGCCTTTAACCAGAGATGAGATATTGTCGCCATTAGCTAGAGATGAGATATTGTCGCCTTTAGCCAGAGATGAGATATTGTCGCCTTTAGCCAGAGATGAGATATTGTCACTTTTAGACAGATATATTGACGCCTTTAGGCAGAGATGAGATATTGCCTCATTTCGCCTGAGATATTGTCGTCTTTAGCCAGAGATGAGATATTGTCGCCCTTAGCCAGAGATGAGATATTGTCGCCTTTATCCAGAGATATTGTGTCCTTTAGCCAGAGATTTTGCCTCATTTAGCCCGAGATGAGATATTGCCGCCTTTAGCCAGAGATGAGATATTGTCGCCTTTAGCCAGAGATGAGATATTGTCGCCTTTAGCCATAGATATTGTCTCCTTTAGCCAGAGATTTTGCCTCTTTTAACCAGAGATGAGGTATTGTCGCCTTTAGCCAGAGATGAGAAATTGTCGCCTTTAGCCAGAGATGAGATATTGTCACATTTAGCCAGAGATATTTTCGCCTTTAGCCAGAGATATTGTCGCCTTTAGCCAGAGATGAGATATTGTCGCATTTAACCTGAAATGAGATATTGTCGCCTTTAGCCAGAGATGAGATATTGTCGCCTTTAGCCAGAGTTGAGATACTGTCGCCTTAAGCCAGAGATGAGATACTGTTGCCTTTAGCCAGAGATGAGATATTGTCGCCTTTAGCCAGAGATGAGATATTGTCGCCTTTAGCCATAGATATTGCCTCATTTCGCCTGAGATGAGATATTGTCAAATTTAGCCAGAGGTGAGATATTGCCGCCTTTAGCCAGAGATATTGTCTCCTTTAGCCAGAGATATTGTCGCCTTTAACCAGAGATGAGATACTGTCGCCTTAAGCCAGAGATGAGATACTGTTGCCTTAAGCCAGAGATGAGATATTGTCGCCTTTAGCCAGAGATATTGTCTCCTTTAGCCAGAGATTTTGCCTCATTTAACCAGAGATGAGGTATTGTCGCCTTTAGCCAGAGATGAGATATTGTCGCCATTAGCCTGAGATGAGATATTGTCGCCTTTAGCCAAAGATGAGATATTGTCGCCTTTAGCCAGAGATGCGATATTGTCGCCTTTAGCCAGAGTTGAGATATTGTCACCTTTAGCCAGAGATGAGATATTGTCACTTTTAGCCAGAGATGATATATTGTCGCCTTTAGCAAGAGTTGAGATACTGTCGCCTTTATCCAGAGATGAGATACTGTCGCCTTTAGCCAGAGATATTGTCTCCTTTAGCCAGAGATATTGTCGCCTTTAACCAGAGATGAGATATTGTCGCCTTTAGCCAGAGATGAGATATTGTCGCCTTTAGGCAGTCATGAGATATTGTCCCCGTTAGGCAGAGATGAGATACTGTCGCCTTTAGCCAGAGATGAGATATTGCCTCATTTCGCCTCAGATGAGATATTGTCGCCTTTAGCCAGAGATGAGATATTGTCACATTTAGACAGATATATTGTCGCCATTAACCAGAGAAGAGATATTGTCGCCTTTAGGCAGAGATGAGATATTGTCACCTTTAGCCAGAGATGAGATATTGTCGCCTTTAGCCAGAGATGAAATATTGTCGCCTTTAGCCAGAGGTGAGATATTGCCTCATTTCGCAAGAGATGAGATATTGTCGCCTTTAGCCAGACATATTGTAGCCTTTAGCCAGAGATGAGATATTGCCGCCTTTAGCCAGAGATGAGATATTGCCGCCTTTAGCCAGAGATGTGATATTGTCGCCTTTAGCCAGAGATGAGATATTGTCTCCTTTAGCCAGAGATTTTGCCTCATTTAACCAGAGATGAGGTATTGTCGCCTTTAGCCAGAGATGAGAAATTGTCGCCTTTAGCCAGAGATGAGATATTGTCACATTTAGCCAGAGATATTTTCGCCTTTAGCCAGAGATATTGTCGCCTTTAGCCAGAGATGAGATATTGTCGCATTTAACCTGAAATGAGATATTGTCGCCTTTAGCCAGAGATGAGATATTGTCGCCTTTAGCCAGAGTTGAGATACTGTCGCCTTAAGCCAGAGATGAGATACTGTTGCCTTTAGCCAGAGATGAGATATTGTCGCCTTTAGCCAGAGATGAGATATTGTCGCCTTTAGCCATAGATATTGCCTCATTTCGCCTGAGATGAGATATTGTCAAATTTAGCCAGAGGTGAGATATTGCCGCCTTTAGCCAGAGATATTGTCTCCTTTAGCCAGAGATATTGTCGCCTTTAACCAGAGATGAGATACTGTCGCCTTAAGCCAGAGATGAGATACTGTTGCCTTAAGCCAGAGATGAGATATTGTCGCCTTTAGCCAGAGATATTGTCTCCTTTAGCCAGAGATTTTGCCTCATTTAACCAGAGATGAGGTATTGTCGCCTTTAGCCAGAGATGAGATATTGTCGCCATTAGCCTGAGATGAGATATTGTTGCCTTTAGCCAAAGATGAGATATTGTCGCCTTTAGCCAGAGATGCGATATTGTCGCCTTTAGCCAGAGTTGAGATATTGTCACCTTTAGCCAGAGATGAGATATTGTCACCTTTAGCCAGAGATGATATATTGTCGCCTTTAGCCAGAGTTGAGATACTGTCGCCTTTATCCAGAGATGAGATACTGTCGCCTTTAGCCAGAGATATTGTCTCCTTTAGCCAGAGATATTGTCGCCTTTAACCAGAGATGAGATATTGTCGCCTTTAGCCAGAGATGAGATATTGTCGCCTTTAGGCAGTCATGAGATATTGTCCCCTTTAGGCAGAGATACTGTCGCCTTTAGCCAGAGATGAGATATTGCCTCATTTCGCCTCAGATGAGATATTGTCGCCTTTAGCCAGAGATGAGATATTGTCACATTTAGACAGATATATTGTCGCCATTAACCAGAGAAGAGATATTGTCGCCTTTAGGCAGAGATGAGATATTGTCACCTTTAGCCAGAGATGAGATATTGTCGCCTTTAGCCAGAGATGAAATATTGTCGCCTTTATCCAGAGGTGAGATATTGCCTCATTTCGCAAGAGATGAGATATTGTCGCCTTTAGCCAGACATATTGTAGCCTTTAGCCAGAGATGAGATATTGCCGCCTTTAGCCAGAGATGAGATATTGCCGCCTTTAGCCAGAGATGTGATATTGTCGCCTTTAGCCAGAGATGAGATATTGTCGCCTTTAGCCAGAGATGAGATATTGCCTCATTTCGCCTGAGATGAGATATTGTCGCCTTTAGCCCGAGATGAGATATTGTCGCCTTTAGCCAGAGATGAGATACAGTCGCCTTTAGGCAGAGATGAGATATTGTCGCCTATAGGCAGTCATGAGATATTGTCACCTTTAAGCAGAGATGAGATATTGTCACCTTTAGCCAGAGATGAGATATTGTCGCCTTTAGCCAGAGATGAGATATTGTCACCTTTAGCCAGAGATGAGATATTGTCGCCTTTAGCCAGAGTTGATATACTGTCGCCTTAAGCCAGAGATGAGATACATTTGCCTTTAGCCAGAGATGAGATATTGTCGCCTTTAGCCAGAGATGAGATATTGTCGCCTTTAGCCAGAGATATTGTCTCCTTTAGCCAGAGATATTGTCGCCTTTAACCAGAGATGAGATATTGTCTCATTTAGCCAGAGATGAGATATTGTCGCCTTTAGCCAGAGATGAGATATTGTCACCTTTAGGCAGAGATGAGATATTGCTTCAATTCGTCCTCAAATGAGATATTGTCGCCTTTAGCCAGAGATGAGATATTGTCACCTTTAGACAGATATATTGTCGCCTTTAGCCAGATAGGAGATATTGCCGCCTTTAGGCAGAGATGAGATATTGTCACCTTTAGCCAGAGATGAGTTATTGCTTCAATTCGCCTCAAATGAAATATTGTCGCCTTTAGCCAGCGGTGAGATATTGCCTCATTTCGCAAGAGATGAGATATTGTTGCCTTTAGCCAGACATATTGTAGCCTTTAGCAAGAGATGAGAATTTGCCGCCTTTAGCCAGAGATGAGATATTGTCGCCTTTAGCCAGAGATGAGATATTGTCGCCTTTAGCCAGAGATGAGATATTGCCTCATTTCGCCTGAGATGAGATATTGTCGCCTTTAGCCCGAGATGAGATATTGTCGCCTTTAGCCAGAGAGTAGATATAGTCGCCTTTAGGCAGAGATGAGATATTGTCGCCTATAGGCAGTCATGAGATATTGTCACCTTTAGGCAGAGATGAGATATTGTCACCTTTAGCCAGAGATGAGATATTGTCGCCTTTAGCCAGAGATGAGATATTGTCGCCTTTAGCCAGAGATGAGATATTGTCACCTTTAGACAGATATATTGTCTCCTTTAGCCAGAGATTTTGACTCATTTAGCCAGAGATGAGGTATTGTCGCCTTTAGCCAGAGATGAGATATTGTCGCTTTTAGCCAGAGATATTGTCGCCTTTAGCCAGAGATATTGCCGCCTTTAGCCAGAGATGAGATATTGTCGCCTTTAGCCAGAGATGAGAAATTTTCGCCTTTAGCCAGAGATGAGGTATTGTCGACCTTAGGCAGAGATGAGGTATTGTCGCCTTTAGGCAGAGATGAGATATTGTCGCTTTTAGCCAGAGATGAGATATTGTCGCCTTTAGCCAGAGATGAGATATTGTCCCCTTTAACCAGAGATGAGATATTGTCGCCTTCAGCCAGAGATATTGCCTCATTTCGCCTGAGATGAGATATTGTTGCCTTTAGCCAGAGGTGAGATATTGCCGCCTTTAGCCAGAGATGAGATATTGCCTCATTTCGCCTGAGATGAGATATTGTCGCCTTTAGCCAGAGATGAGATATTGTCGCCTTTAGCCAGAGATATTGTGTCCTTTAGCCAGAGATTTTGCCTCATTTAACCAGAAATGACGTATTGTCGCCTTTAGCCAGAGATGAGATATTGTCGCCTTCAGCCAGAGATGAGATATTGTCGCCTTTAGCCAGAGATGAGATATTGCCTCATTTCGCCTGAGATGAGATATTGTCACCTTTAGCCAGAGATGAGATATTGTCACCTTTAGCAAGAGATGAGATATTGCCACCTTTAGCCAGAGATGATATATTGTCGCCTTTAGCCAGAGTTGTGATACTGTCGCCTTTATCCAGAGATGAGATACTGTCGCCTTTAGCCAGAGATATTGTCTCCTTTAACCAGAGATATTGTCGCCTTTAACCAGAGATGAGATATTGTCGCCTTTAGGCAGAGATGAGATATTGTCGCCTTTAGCCAGAGATGAGATACTGTCGCCTTTAGCCAGAGATGAGATTCTGTTGCCTTTAGCCAGAGATGAGATATTGTCACCTTTAGACAGATATATTGTCGCCTTTAGGCAGAGATGAGATATTGTCGCCTTAAGGCAGAGATGAGATATTGTCACCTTTAGCCAGAGATGAGATATTGTCGCCTTTAGCCAGTAATGATATATTGTCGCCTTTAGCCAGAGATGAGATATTGTCGCATTTAGCAAGAGATGAGATATTGTCGCCTTTAGCCAGAGATATTGTCTACTTTAGACAGAGATGAGATATTGCCGCCTTTAGACAGAGATGAGATATTGCCGCCTTTAGCCCGAGATGAGATATTGCCGCCTTTAGCCAGAGATGAGATATTGTCGCCTTTAGCCAGAGATGAGATATTGCCTCATTTCGCCTGAGATGAGATATTGTCGCCTTTAGCCAGAGATGAGATATTGTCGCTTTTAGCCAGAGATATTGTCTCCTTTAGCCAGAGATTTTGCCTCATTTAACCAGAGATGAGATATTGTCGCCTTTAGCCAGAAATGAGATATTGTCGCCTTTAGCCAGAGATGAGATATTGTCGCCTTTAGCCAGAAATGTGATATTCTCGCCTTAAGCCAGAGATGAGATATTGTCGCCTTTAGCCAGAGATGAGATATTGTCGCCTTTAGCCAGAGATGAGATACTGTCGCCTTTAGCCAGAGATGAGATTCTGTTGCCTTTAGCCAGAGATGAGATATTGTCGCCTTTAGCCAGAGATGAGATATTGTCGCCTTTAGCCAGTGATAATGTCGCCTTTAGCCAGAGATAATTCGCCTTTAGCCAGAGATGAGATATTGTCGCCTTTAGCCAGAGATGAGGTATTGTTGCTTTTAGGCAGAGAAGAGATATTCTCGCCTTTAGCCAGAGATGAGTTATTGTCGCCTTTAGCCAGAGATGAGATATTGTCGCCTTTAGCCAGAGATGAGATATTGTCGCCTTTAGGTAGAGATGAGATATTGTCGCCTTTAGCCAGAGATGAGATATTGTCGCAATTATCCATAGATATTGCATCATTTCTCCTGAGATGAGATATTGTCGCCTTTAGCCAGAGGAGAGATATTGCCGCCTTTAGCCAGAGATGAGATATTGCTTCATTTCGCCTGAGATGAGATATTGTCGCCTTTAGCCAGAGATGAGATATTGTCGCCTTTAGCCAGAGATATTGTGTCCTTTAGCCAGAGATTTTGCCTCATTTATCCAGAGATGACGTATTGTCGCCTTTAGCCAGAGATGAGATATTGTCGCCTTTAGCCAGAGATGAGATATTGTCGCCTTCAGCCAGAGATGAGATATTGTCGCCTTTAGCCAGAGATGAGATATTGTCGCCTTTAGCCAGAGATGAGATATTGTCACCTTTAGCCAGAGATGAGATATTGTCGCCTTTAGCCAGAGATGAGATATTGTCGCCTTTAGCCAGAGATATTGTCTCCTTTAGCCAGAGATTTTGCCTCATTTAGCCAGAGATGAGGTATTGTCGCCTTTAGGCAGAGATGAGATATTGTCCCCTTTAACCAGAGATGAGATATTGTCGCCTTTAGCCAGAGATGAGATATTGTCGCCTTTAGCCAGAGTTGAGATACTGTCGCCTTAAGCCAGAGATGAGATACTGTCGCCTTTAGCCAGAGATGAGATACTGTAGCCTTTAGCCAGAGATGAGATATTGTCGCCTTTAGCCAGAGATGAGATATTGTCGCCTTCAGCCAGAGATGAGATATTGTCGCCTTAAGCCAGAGATGAGATATTGCCTCATTTAGCCTGAGATGAGATATTGTCACCTTTAGCCAGAGATATTGTCTCCTTTAGCCAGAGATTTTGCCTCATTTAACCAGAGATGAGATATTGTCGCCTTTAGCCAGAGATGAGATATTGTCGCCTTTAGCCAGAAATGAGATATTGTCGCCTTTAGCCACAGATGAGATATTGTCGCCTTTAGCCAGAGATGAGATATTGTCGCCTTTAGCCAGTGATAATGTCGCCTTTAGCCAGAGATAATTCGCCTTTAGCCAGACATGAGATATTGTCGCCTTTAGCCAGAGATGACATATTGTCGCATTTAACCTGAAATGAGATATTGTCGCCTTTAGCCAGAGATGAGATATTGTCGCCTTTAGCCAGAGATGAGGTATTGTTGCTTTTAGGCAGAGATGAGATATTGTCACCTTTAGCCAGAGATGAGATATTGTCACCTTTAGCCAGAGATGAGAAATTGTCGCCTTTAGCCAGAGATATTGTGTCCTTTAGCCAGAGATTTTGCCTCATTTAACCAGAGATGACGTATTGTCGCCTTTAGCCAGAGATGAGATATTGTTGACTTTAGCCAGAGATGAGATATTGTCGCCTTTAGCCAGAGATGAGATATTGTCGCCTTTAGCCAGAGATGAGATATTGTCGCCTATAGCCAGAGATATTGTCTCCTTTAGCCAGAGATTTTGCCTCATTTAGCCAGAGATGAGGTATTGTCGCATGTAGGCAGAGATGAGATATTGTCCCCTTTAGCCAGAGATGAGATATTGTCGCCTTTAGCCAGAGATATTGTCGCCTTTAGCCAGAGATATTGCCGCCTTTATCCAGAGATGAGATATTGTCGCCTTTAGCCAGAGATGACATATTGTCGCATTTAACCTGAAATGAGATATTGTCGCCTTTAGCCAGAGATGAGATATTGTCGCCTTTAGCCAGAGATGAGGTATTGTTGCTTTTAGGCAGAGATGAGATATTGTCGCCTTTAGCCAGAGATGAATTATTGTCGCCTTTTACCAGAGATGAGATATTGTCGCCTTTAGGCAGTCATAAGATATTGCCGCCTTTTGCCAGAGATGAGATATTGTCGCCTTTACGTAGTCATAAGATATTGTCACCTTTAGCCAGAGATGAGATATTGTCGCCTTTAGCAATATATATTGCCTCATTTCGCCTGAGATGAGATATTGTCGCCTTTAGCCAGAGGTGAGATATTGCCGCCTTTAGCCAGAGATGAGATATTGCCTCATTTCGCCTGAGATGAGATACTGTCACCTTTAGCCAGAGATGAGATATTGTCGCCTTTAGCCAGAGATGAGATATTGTCGCCTTTAGCCAGAGATATTGTGTCCTTTAGCCAGAGATTTTGCCTCATTTAACCAGAGATGACGTATTGTCGCCTTTAGCCAGAGATGAGATATTGTCGCCTTTTGCCAGAGATGAGATATTGTCGCCTTCAGCCAGAGATGAGATATTGTCACCTTAAGCCAGAGATGAGGTATTGCCTCATTTAGCCTGAGATGAGATATTGTCACCATTAGCCAGAGATATTGTCTCCTTTATCCAGAGATTTTGCCTCATTTAACCAGAGATGAGATATTGTCGCCTTTAGCCAGAAATGAGATATGGTCGCCTTTAGCCAGAGATGAGATATTGTCGCCTTTAGCCAGAAATGAGATATTGTCGCCTTAAGCCAGAGATGAGATATTGTCGCCTTTAGCCAGAGATGAGATATTGTCGCCTTTAGCCAGAGATGAGATACTGTCGCCTTTAGCCAGAAATGAGATTCTGTTGCCTTTAGCCAGAGATGAGATATTGTCGCCTTTAGCCAGAGATGAGATATTGTTGCCTTTAGCCAGTGATAATGTCGCCTTTAGCCAGAGATAATTCGCCTTTAGCCAGAGATGAGATATTGTCGCCTTTAGCCAGAGATGAGATATTGTCGCATTTAACCTGAAATGAGATATTGTCGCCCTTTAGCCAGAGATGAGATATTGTCGCCTTTAGCCAGAGATGAGGTATTGTTGCTTTTAGGCAGAGAAGAGATATTGTCGCCTTTAGCCAGAGATGAGTTATTGTCGCCTTTAGCCAGAGATGAGATATTGTCGCCTTTAGCCAGAGATGAGATATTGTCGCCTTTAACCAGAGATGAGATATTGTCGCCTTTAGGTAGAGATAAGATATTGCCGCCTTTAGCCAGAGATGAGATATTGTCGCCTTTAGGTAGAGATGAGATATTGTCGCCTTTAGCCAGAGATGAGATATTGTCGCCTTTAGTTAGAGATGAGATATTGTTGCAATTAGCCATAGATATTGCATCATTTCTCCTGAGATGAGATATTGTCGCCTTTTGCCAGAGGTGAGATATTGCCGCCTTTAGCCAGAGATGAGATATTGCCTCATTTCGCCTGAGATGAGATATTGTCACCTTTAGCCAGAGATGAGATATTGTCGCCTTTAGCCAGAGATGAGAAATTGTCGCCTTTAGCCAGAGATGTTGTGTCCTTTAGCCAGAGATTTTGCCTCATTTAACCAGAGATGATGTATTGTCGCCTTTAGCCAGAGATGAGATATTTTTGCCTTTAGCCAGAGATGAGATATTGTCGCCTTTAGCCAGAGATGAGATATTGTCGCCTTCAGCCAGAGATGAGATATTGTCGCCTTTAGCCAGAGATGAGATATTGTCGCCTTTAGCCAGAGATGAGATATTGTCACCTTTAGCCAGAGATGAGATATTGTCGCCTTTAGCCAGAGATGAGATATTGTCGCCTTTAGCCAGAGATATTGTCTCCTTTAGCCAGAGATTTTGCCTCATTTAGCCAGAGATGAGGTATTGTCGCCTTTAGGCAGAGATGAGATATTGTCCCCTTTAGCCAGAGATGAGATATTGTCGCCTTAAGCCAGAGATGAGATATTGTCGCCTTAAGCCAGAGATGAGATATTGTCGCCTTTAGCCAGAGATGAGATATTGTCGCCTTTAGCCAGAGATGAGATACTGTCGCCTTTAGCCAGAGATGAGATTCTGTTGCCTTTAGCCAGAGATGAGATATTGTCGCCTTTAGCCAGAGATGAGATATTGTCGCCTTTAGCCAGTGATAATGTCGCCTTTAGCCAGAGATAATTCGCCTTTAGCCAGAGATGAGATATTGTCGCCTTTAGCCAGAGATGAGATATTGTCGCATTTAACCTGAAATGAGATATTGTCGCCCTTTAGCCAGAGATGAGATATTGTCGCCTTTAGCCAGAGATGAGGTATTGTTGCTTTTAGGCAGAGAACAGATATTGTCGCCTTTAGCCAGAGATGAGATATTGTCGCCTTTAGCCAGAGATGATGTATTGTTGCTTTTAGGCAGAGAAGAGTTATTGTCGCCTTTAGCCAGAGATGAGTTATTGTCGCCTTTAGCCAGAGATGAGATATTGTCGCCTTTAGCCAGAGATGAGATATTGTTGCCTTTAACCAGAGATGAGATATTGTCGCCTTTAGGTAGAGATAAGATATTGCCGCCTTTAGCCAGAGATGAGATATTGTCGCCTTTAGGTAGAGATGAGATATTGTCGCCTTTAGCCAGAGATGAGATACTGTCGCCTTTAGCCAGAGATGAGATATTGTCGCAATTAGCCATAGATATTGCATCATTTCTCCTGAGATGAGATATTGTCGCCTTTTGCCAGAGGTGAGATATTGCCGCCTTTAGCCAGAGATGAGATATTGCCTCATTTCGCCTGAGATGAGATATTGTCACCTTTAGCCAGAGATGAGATATTGTCGCCTTTAGCCAGAGATGAGAAATTGTCGCCTTTAGCCAGAGATATTGTGTCCTTTAGCCAGAGATTTTGCCTCATTTAACCAGAGATGACGTATTGTCGCCTTTAGCCAGAGATGAGATATTGTTGCCTTTAGCCAGAGATGAGATATTGTCGCCTTTAGCCAGAGATGAGATATTGTCGCCTTCAGCCAGAGATGAGATATTGTCGCCTTTAGCCAGAGATGAGATATTGTCGCCTTTAGCCAGAGATGAGATATTGTCACCTTTAGCCAGAGATGAGATATTGTCGCCTTTAGCCAGAGATGAGATATTGTCGCCTTTAGCCAGAGATATTGTCTCCTTTAGCCAGAGATTTTGCCTCATTTAGCCAGAGATGAGGTATTGTCGCCTTTAGGCAGAGATGAGATATTGTCCCCTTTAGCCAGAGATGAGATATTGTCGATTTTAGCCAGAGATATTGTCGCCTTTAGCCCGAGATATTGCCGCCTTTATCCAGAGATGAGATATTGTCGACTTTAGGCAGTCATGAGATATTGTCGACTTTAGCCAGAGATGAGGTATTGTCGACTTTAGGCAGAGATGAGGTATTGTCGCCTTTAGGCAGAGATGAGATATTGTCGCCTTTAGCCAGAGATGAGATATTGTCGCCTTTAGCCAGAGATGAGATATTGTCCCCTTTAACCAGAGATAAGATATTGTCGCCTTTAGCCAGAGATGAGATATTGTCGCCTTTAGCCAGAGTTGAGATACTGTCGCCTTAAGCCAGAGATGAGATACTGTCGCCTTTAGCCAGAGATGAGATATTGTCGCCTTTAGGTAGAGATGAGATATTGTCGCCCTTAGCCAGTGATGAGATATTGTCGCCTTTAGCCATAGATATTGCCTCATTTCGCCTGAGATGAGATATTGTCGCCTTTAGCCAGAGGTGAGATATTGCCGCCTTTAGCCAGAGATGAGATATTGCCTCATTTCGCCTGAGATGAGATACTGTCACCTTTAGCCAGAGATGAGATATTGTCGCCTTTAGCCAGAGATGAGATATTGTCGCCTTTAGCCAGAGATATTGTGTCCTTTAGCCAGAGATTTTGCCTCATTTAACCAGAGATGACGTATTGTCGCCTTTAGCCAGAGATGAGATATTGTCGCCGTTAGCCAGAGATGAGATATTGTCGCCTTCAGCCAGAGATGAGATATTGTCGCCTTAAGCCAGAGATGAGGTATTGCCTCATTTAGCCTGAGATGAGATATTGTCACCATTAGCCAGAGATATTGTCTCCTTTATCCAGAGATTTTGCCTCATTTAACCAGAGATGAGATATTGTCGCCTTTAGCCAGAAATGAGATATGGTCGCCTTTAGCCAGAGATGAGATATTGTCGCCTTTAGCCAGAAATGAGATATTGTCGCCTTAAGCCAGAGATGAGATATTGTCGCCTTTAGCCAGAGATGAGATATTGTCGCCTTTAGCCAGAGATGAGATACTGTCGCCTTTAGCCAGAGATGAGATTCTGTTGCCTTTAGCCAGAGATGAGATATTGTCGCCTTTAGCCAGAGATGAGATATTGTTGCCTTTAGCCAGTGATAATGTCGCCTTTAGCCAGAGATAATTCGCCTTTAGCCAGAGATGAGATATTGTCGCCTTTAGCCAGAGATGAGATATTGTCGCATTTAACCTGAAATGAGATATTGTCGCCCTTTAGCCAGAGATGAGATATTGTCGCCTTTAGCCAGAGATGAGGTATTGTTGCTTTTAGGCAGAGAAGAGATATTGTCGCCTTTAGCCAGAGATGAGTTATTGTCGCCTTTAGCCAGAGATGAGATATTGTCGCCTTTAGCCAGAGATGAGATATTGTCGCCTTTAACCAGAGATGAGATATTGTCGCCTTTAGGTAGAGATAAGATATTGCCGCCTTTAGCCAGAGATGAGATATTGTCGCCTTTAGGTAGAGATGAGATATTGTCGCCTTTAGCCAGAGATGAGATATTGTCGCCTTTAGTTAGAGATGAGATATTGTTGCAATTAGCCATAGATATTGCATCATTTCTCCTGAGATGAGATATTGTCGCCTTTTGCCAGAGGTGAGATATTGCCGCCTTTAGCCAGAGATGAGATATTGCCTCATTTCGCCTGAGATGAGATATTGTCACCTTTAGCCAGAGATGAGATATTGTCGCCTTTAGCCAGAGATGAGAAATTGTCGCCTTTAGCCAGAGATGTTGTGTCCTTTAGCCAGAGATTTTGCCTCATTTAACCAGAGATGATGTATTGTCGCCTTTAGCCAGAGATGAGATATTGTTGCCTTTAGCCAGAGATGAGATATTGTCGCCTTTAGCCAGAGATGAGATATTGTCGCCTTCAGCCAGAGATGAGATATTGTCGCCTTTAGCCAGAGATGAGATATTGTCGCCTTCAGCCAGAGATGAGATATTGTCACCTTTAGCCAGAGATGAGATATTGTCGCCTTTAGCCAGAGATGAGCTATTGTCGCCTTTAGCCAGAGATATTGTCTCCTTTAGCCAGAGATTTTGCCTCATTTAGCCAGAGATGAGGTATTGTCGCCTTTAGGCAGAGATGAGATATTGTCCCCTTTAGCCAGAGATGAGATATTGTCGCCTTAAGCCAGAGATGAGATATTGTCGCCTTAAGCCAGAGATGAGATATTGTCGCCTTTAGCCAGAGATGAGATATTGTCGCCTTTAGCCAGAGATGAGATACTGTCGCCTTTAGCCAGAGATGAGATTCTGTTGCCTTTAGCCAGAGATGAGATATTGTCGCCTTTAGCCAGAGATGAGATATTGTCGCCTTTAGCCAGTGATAATGTCGCCTTTAGCCAGAGATAATTCGCCTTTAGCCAGAGATGAGATATTGTCGCCTTTAGCCAGAGATGAGATATTGTCGCATTTAACCTGAAATGAGATATTGTCGCCCTTTAGCCAGAGATGAGATATTGTCGCCTTTAGCCAGAGATGAGGTATTGTTGCTTTTAGGCAGAGAACAGATATTGTCGCCTTTAGCCAGAGATGAGTTATTGTCGCCTTTAGCCAGAGATGAGATATTGTCGCCTTTAGCCAGAGATGAGATATTGTTGCCTTTAACCAGAGATGAGATATTGTCGCCTTTAGGTAGAGATAAGATATTGCCGCCTTTAGCCAGAGATGAGATATTGTCGCCTTTAGGTAGAGATGAGATATTGTCGCCTTTAGCCAGAGATGAGATACTGTCGCCTTTAGCCAGAGATGAGATATTGTCGCAATTAGCCATAGATATTGCATCATTTCTCCTGAGATGAGATATTGTCGCCTTTTGCCAGAGGTGAGATATTGCCGCCTTTAGCCAGAGATGAGATATTGCCTCATTTCGCCTGAGATGAGATATTGTCACCTTTAGCCAGAGATGAGATATTGTCGCCTTTAGCCAGAGATGAGAAATTGTCGCCTTTAGCCAGAGATATTGTGTCCTTTAGCCAGAGATTTTGCCTCATTTAACCAGAGATGACGTATTGTCGCCTTTAGCCAGAGATGAGATATTGTTGCCTTTAGCCAGAGATGAGATATTGTCGCCTTTAGCCAGAGATGAGATATTGTCGCCTTCAGGCAGAGATGAGATATTGTCGCCTTTAGCCAGAGATGAGATATTGTCGCCTTTAGCCAGAGATGAGATATTGTCACCTTTAGCCAGAGATGAGATATTGTCGCCTTTAGCCAGAGATGAGATATTGTCGCCTTTAGCCAGAGATATTGTCTCCTTTAGCCAGAGATTTTGCCTCATTTAGCCAGAGATGAGGTATTGTCGCCTTTAGGCAGAGATGAGATATTGTCCCCTTTAGCCAGAGATGAGATATTGTCGATTTTAGCCAGAGATATTGTCGCCTTTAGCCCGAGATATTGCCGCCTTTATCCAGAGATGAGATATTGTCGACTTTAGGCAGTCATGAGATATTGTCGACTTTAGCCAGAGATGAGGTATTGTCGACTTTAGGCAGAGATGAGGTATTGTCGCCTTTAGGCAGAGATGAGATATTGTCGCCTTTAGCCAGAGATGAGATATTGTCGCCTTTAGCCAGAGATGAGATATTGTCCCCTTTAACCAGAGATAAGATATTGTCGCCTTTAGCCAGAGATGAGATATTGTCGCCTTTAGCCAGAGTTGAGATACTGTCGCCTTAAGCCAGAGATGAGATACTGTCGCCTTTAGCCAGAGATGAGATATTGTCGCCTTTAGCCAGAGATGAGATATTGTCGCCTTTAGGTAGAGATGAGATATTGTCGCCCTTAGCCAGTGATGAGATATTGTCGCCTTTAGCCATAGATATTGCCTCATTTCGCCTGAGATGAGATATTGTCGCCTTTAGCCAGAGGTGAGATATTGCCGCCTTTAGCCAGAGATGAGATATTGCCTCATTTCGCCTGAGATGAAATACTGTCACCTTTAGCCAGAGATGAGATATTGTCGCCTTTAGCCAGAGATGAGATATTGTCGCCTTTAGCCAGAGATATTGTGTCCTTTAGCCAGAGATTTTGCCTAATTTAACCAGAGATGACGTATTGTCGCCTTTAGCCAGAGATGAGATATTTTCGCCGTTAGCCAGAGATGAGATATTGTCGCCTTCAGCCAGAGATGAGATATTGTCGCCTTAAGCCAGAGATGAGGTATTGCCTCATTTAGCCTGAGATGAGATATTGTCACCATTAGCCAGAGATATTGTCTCCTTTATCCAGAGATTTTGCCTCATTTAACCAGAGATGAGATATTGTCGCCTTTAGCCAGAAATGAGATATGGTCGCCTTTAGCCAGAGATGAGATATTGTCGCCTTTAGCCAGAAATGAGATATTGTCGCCTTAAGCCAGAGATGAGATATTGTCGCCTTTAGCCAGAGATGAGATATTGTCGCCTTTAGCCAGAGATGAGATACTGTCGCCTTTAGCCAGAGATGAGATTCTGTTGCCTTTAGCCAGAGATGAGATATTGTCGCCTTTAGCCAGAGATGTGATATTGTTGCCTTTAGCCAGTGATAATGTCGCCTTTAGCCAGAGATAATTCGCCTTTAGCCAGAGATGAGATATTGTCGCCTTTAGCCAGAGATGAGATATTGTCGCATTTAACCTGAAATGAGATATTGTCGCCCTTTAGCCAGAGATGAGATATTGTCGCCTTTAGCCAGAGATGAGGTATTGTTGCTTTTAGGCAGAGAAGAGATATTGTCGCCTTTAGCCAGAGATGAGTTATTGTCGCCTTTAGCCAGAGATGAGATATTGTCGCCTTTAGCCAGAGATGAGATATTGTCGCCTTTAACCAGAGATGAGATATTGTCGCCTTTAGGTAGAGATAAGATATTGCCGCCTTTAGCCAGAGATGAGATATTGTCGCCTTTAGTTAGAGATGAGATATTGTTGCAATTAGCCATAGATATTGCATCATTTCTCCTGAGATGAGATATTGTCGCCTTTTGCCAGAGGTGAGATATTGCCGCCTTTAGCCAGAGATGAGATATTGCCTCATTTCGCCTGAGATGAGATATTGTCA
The DNA here is from genome assembly GCF_054131305.1 of Coturnix japonica. Lineage (NCBI taxonomy): Eukaryota > Metazoa > Chordata > Aves > Galliformes > Phasianidae > Coturnix > Coturnix japonica. The sequence continues at coordinate 27,238,260 of NC_140672.1, forward strand.
CCTTTAGCCAGAGATGAGATATTGTCGCCTTTAGCCAGAGATGAGAAATTGTCGCCTTTAGCCAGAGATGTTGTGTCCTTTAGCCAGAGATTTTGCCTCATTTAACCAGAGATGATGTATTGTCGCCTTTAGCCAGAGATGAGATATTGTTGCCTTTAGCCAGAGATGAGATATTGTCGCCTTTAGCCAGAGATGAGATATTGTCGCCTTCAGCCAGAGATGAGATATTGTCGCCTTTAGCCAGAGATGAGATATTGTCGCCTTTAGCCAGAGATGAGATATTGTCACCTTTAGCCAGAGATGAGATATTGTCGCCTTTAGCCAGAGATGAGCTATTGTCGCCTTTAGCCAGAGATATTGTCTCCTTTAGCCAGAGATTTTGCCTCATTTAGCCAGAGATGAGGTATTGTCGCCTTTAGGCAGAGATGAGATATTGTCCCCTTTAGCCAGAGATGAGATATTGTCGCCTTAAGCCAGAGATGAGATATTGTCGCCTTAAGCCAGAGATGAGATATTGTCGCCTTTAGCCAGAGATGAGATATTGTCGCCTTTAGCCAGAGATGAGATACTGTCGCCTTTAGCCAGAGATGAGATTCTGTTGCCTTTAGCCAGAGATGAGATATTGTCGCCTTTAGCCAGAGATGAGATATTGTCGCCTTTAGCCAGTGATAATGTCGCCTTTAGCCAGAGATAATTCGCCTTTAGCCAGAGATGAGATATTGTCGCCTTTAGCCAGAGATGAGATATTGTCGCATTTAACCTGAAATGAGATATTGTCGCCCTTTAGCCAGAGATGAGATATTGTCGCCTTTAGCCAGAGATGAGGTATTGTTGCTTTTAGGCAGAGAACAGATATTGTCGCCTTTAGCCAGAGATGAGTTATTGTCGCCTTTAGCCAGAGATGAGATATTGTCGCCTTTAGCCAGAGATGAGATATTGTTGCCTTTAACCAGAGATGAGATATTGTCGCCTTTAGGTAGAGATAAGATATTGCCGCCTTTAGCCAGAGATGAGATATTGTCGCCTTTAGGTAGAGATGAGATATTGTCGCCTTTAGCCAGAGATGAGATACTGTCGCCTTTAGCCAGAGATGAGATATTGTCGCAATTAGCCATAGATATTGCATCATTTCTCCTGAGATGAGATATTGTCGCCTTTTGCCAGAGGTGAGATATTGCCGCCTTTAGCCAGAGATGAGATATTGCCTCATTTCGCCTGAGATGAGATATTGTCACCTTTAGCCAGAGATGAGATATTGTCGCCTTTAGCCAGAGATGAGATATTGTCGCCTTTAGCCAGAGATGAGATATTGTCGCCTTTAGCCAGAGATGAGATATTGTCACCTTTAGCCAGAGATGAGATATTGTCGCCTTTAGCCAGAGATGAGATATTGTCGCCTTTAGCCAGAGATATTGTGTCCTTTAGCCAGAGATTTTGCCTCATTTAACCAGAGATGACGTATTGTCGCCTTTAGCCAGAGATGAGATATTGTTGCCTTTAGCCAGAGATGAGATATTGTCGCCTTTAGCCAGAGATGAGATATTGTCGCCTTCAGCCAGAGATGAGATATTGTCGCCTTTAGCCAGAGATGAGATATTGTCGCCTTTAGCCAGAGATGAGATATTGTCACCTTTAGCCAGAGATGAGATATTGTCGCCTTTAGCCAGAGATGAGATATTGTCGCCTTTAGCCAGAGATATTGTCTCCTTTAGCCAGAGATTTTGCCTCATTTAGCCAGAGATGAGGTATTGTCGCCTTTAGGCAGAGATGAGATATTGTCCCCTTTAGCCAGAGATGAGATATTGTCGATTTTAGCCAGAGATATTGTCGCCTTTAGCCCGAGATATTGCCGCCTTTATCCAGAGATGAGATATTGTCGACTTTAGGCAGTCATGAGATATTGTCGACTTTAGCCAGAGATGAGGTATTGTCGACTTTAGGCAGAGATGAGGTATTGTCGCCTTTAGGCAGAGATGAGATATTGTCGCCTTTAGCCAGAGATGAGATATTGTCGCCTTTAGCCAGAGATGAGATATTGTCCCCTTTAACCAGAGATAAGATATTGTCGCCTTTAGCCAGAGATGAGATATTGTCGCCTTTAGCCAGAGTTGAGATACTGTCGCCTTAAGCCAGAGATGAGATACTGTCGCCTTTAGCCAGAGATGAGATATTGTCGCCTTTAGCCAGAGATGAGATATTGTCGCCTTTAGGTAGAGATGAGATATTGTCGCCCTTAGCCAGTGATGAGATATTGTCGCCTTTAGCCATAGATATTGCCTCATTTCGCCTGAGATGAGATATTGTCGCCTTTAGCCAGAGGTGAGATATTGCCGCCTTTAGCCAGAGATGAGATATTGCCTCATTTCGCCTGAGATGAAATACTGTCACCTTTAGCCAGAGATGAGATATTGTCGCCTTTAGCCAGAGATGAGATATTGTCGCCTTTAGCCAGAGATATTGTGTCCTTTAGCCAGAGATTTTGCCTAATTTAACCAGAGATGACGTATTGTCGCCTTTAGCCAGAGATGAGATATTGTCGCCGTTAGCCAGAGATGAGATATTGTCGCCTTCAGCCAGAGATGAGATATTGTCGCCTTAAGCCAGAGGTGAGGTATTGCCTCATTTAGCCTGAGATGAGATATTGTCACCATTAGCCAGAGATATTGTCTCCTTTATCCAGAGATTTTGCCTCATTTAACCAGAGATGAGATATTGTCGCCTTTAGCCAGAAATGAGATATGGTCGCCTTTAGCCAGAGATGAGATATTGTCGCCTTTAGCCAGAAATGAGATATTGTCGCCTTAAGCCAGAGATGAGATATTGTCGCCTTTAGCCAGAGATGAGATATTGTCGCCTTTAGCCAGAGATGAGATACTGTCGCCTTTAGCCAGAGATGAGATTCTGTTGCCTTTAGCCAGAGATGAGATATTGTCGCCTTTAGCCAGAGATGAGATATTGTTGCCTTTAGCCAGTGATAATGTCGCCTTTAGCCAGAGATAATTCGCCTTTAGCCAGAGATGAGATATTGTCGCCTTTAGCCAGAGATGAGATATTGTCGCATTTAACCTGAAATGAGATATTGTCGCCCTTTAGCCAGAGATGAGATATTGTCGCCTTTAGCCAGAGATGAGGTATTGTTGCTTTTAGGCAGAGAAGAGATATTGTCGCCTTTAGCCAGAGATGAGTTATTGTCGCCTTTAGCCAGAGATGAGATATTGTCGCCTTTAGCCAGAGATGAGATATTGTCGCCTTTAACCAGAGATGAGATATTGTCGCCTTTAGGTAGAGATAAGATATTGCCGCCTTTAGCCAGAGATGAGATATTGTCGCCTTTAGGTAGAGATGAGATATTGTCGCCTTTAGCCAGAGATGAGATATTGTCGCCTTTAGTTAGAGATGAGATATTGTTGCAATTAGCCATAGATATTGCATCATTTCTCCTGAGATGAGATATTGTCGCCTTTTGCCAGAGGTGAGATATTGCCGCCTTTAGCCAGAGATGAGATATTGCCTCATTTCGCCTGAGATGAGATATTGTCACCTTTAGCCAGAGATGAGATATTGTCGCCTTTAGCCAGAGATGAGAAATTGTCGCCTTTAGCCAGAGATGTTGTGTCCTTTAGCCAGAGATTTTGCCTCATTTAACCAGAGATGATGTATTGTCGCCTTTAGCCAGAGATGAGATATTGTCGCCTTTAGCCAGAGATGAGATATTGTCGCCTTTAGCCAGAGATGAGATATTGTCGCCTTCAGCCAGAGATGAGATATTGTCGCCTTTAGCCAGAGATGAGATATTGTCGCCTTTAGCCAGAGATGAGATATTGTCACCTTTAGCCAGAGATGAGATATTGTCGCCTTTAGCCAGAGATGAGCTATTGTCGCCTTTAGCCAGAGATATTGTCTCCTTTAGCCAGAGATTTTGCCTCATTTAGCCAGAGATGAGGTATTGTCGCCTTTAGGCAGAGATGAGATATTGTCCCCTTTAGCCAGAGATGAGATATTGTCGCCTTAAGCCAGAGATGAGATATTGTCGCCTTAAGCCAGAGATGAGATATTGTCGCCTTTAGCCAGAGATGAGATATTGTCGCCTTTAGCCAGAGATGAGATACTGTCGCCTTTAGCCAGAGATGAGATTCTGTTGCCTTTAGCCAGAGATGAGATATTGTCGCCTTTAGCCAGAGATGAGATATTGTCGCCTTTAGCCAGTGATAATGTCGCCTTTAGCCAGAGATAATTCGCCTTTAGCCAGAGATGAGATATTGTCGCCTTTAGCCAGAGATGAGATATTGTCGCATTTAACCTGAAATGAGATATTGTCGCCCTTTAGCCAGAGATGAGATATTGTCGCCTTTAGCCAGAGATGAGGTATTGTTGCTTTTAGGCAGAGAACAGATATTGTCGCCTTTAGCCAGAGATGAGTTATTGTCGCCTTTAGCCAGAGATGAGATATTGTCGCCTTTAGCCAGAGATGAGATATTGTTGCCTTTAACCAGAGATGAGATATTGTCGCCTTTAGGTAGAGATAAGATATTGCCGCCTTTAGCCAGAGATGAGATATTGTCACCTTTAGGTAGAGATGAGATATTGTCGCCTTTAGCCAGAGATGAGATACTGTCGCCTTTAGCCAGAGATGAGATATTGTCGCAATTAGCCATAGATATTGCATCATTTCTCCTGAGATGAGATATTGTCGCCTTTTGCCAGAGGTGAGATATTGCCGCCTTTAGCCAGAGATGAGATATTGCCTCATTTCGCCTGAGATGAGATATTGTCACCTTTAGCCAGAGATGAGATATTGTCGCCTTTAGCCAGAGATGAGAAATTGTCGCCTTTAGCCAGAGATATTGTGTCCTTTAGCCAGAGATTTTGCCTCATTTAACCAGAGATGACGTATTGTCGCCTTTAGCCAGAGATGAGATATTGTTGCCTTTAGCCAGAGATGAGATATTGTCGCCTTTAGCCAGAGATGAGATATTGTCGCCTTCAGGCAGAGATGAGATATTGTCGCCTTTAGCCAGAGATGAGATATTGTCGCCTTTAGCCAGAGATGAGATATTGTCACCTTTAGCCAGAGATGAGATATTGTCGCCTTTTGCCAGAGATGAGATATTGTCGCCTTTAGCCAGAGATATTGTCTCCTTTAGCCAGAGATTTTGCCTCATTTAGCCAGAGATGAGGTATTGTCGCCTTTAGGCAGAGATGAGATATTGTCCCCTTTAGCCAGAGATGAGATATTGTCGATTTTAGCCAGAGATATTGTCGCCTTTAGCCCGGGATATTGCCGCCTTTATCCAGAGATGAGATATTGTCGACTTTAGGCAGTCATGAGATATTGTCGACTTTAGCCAGAGATGAGGTATTGTCGACTTTAGGCAGAGATGAGGTATTGTCGCCTTTAGGCAGAGATGAGATATTGTCGCCTTTAGCCAGAGATGAGATATTGTCGCCTTTAGCCAGAGATGAGATATTGTCCCCTTTAACCAGAGATAAGATATTGTCGCCTTTAGCCAGAGATGAGATATTGTCGCCTTTAGCCAGAGTTGAGATACTGTCGCCTTAAGCCAGAGATGAGATACTGTCGCCTTTAGCCAGAGATGAGATATTGTCGCCTTTAGCCAGAGATGAGATATTGTCGCCCTTAGCCAGTGATGAGATATTGTCGCCTTTAGCCATAGATATTGCCTCATTTCGCCTGAGATGAGATATTGTCGCCTTTAGCCAGAGGTGAGATATTGCCGCCTTTAGCCAGAGATGAGATATTGCCTCATTTCGCCTGAGATGAGATACTGTCACCTTTAGCCAGAGATGAGATATTGTCGCCTTTAGCCAGAGATGAGATATTGTCGCCTTTAGCCAGAGATATTGTGTCCTTTAGCCAGAGATTTTGCCTCATTTAACCAGAGATGACGTATTGTCGCCTTTAGCCAGAGATGAGATATTGTCGCCGTTAGCCAGAGATGAGATATTGTCGCCTTCAGCCAGAGATGAGATATTGTCGCCTTTAGCCAGAGATGAGATATTGCCTCATTTAGCCTGAGATGAGATATTGTCACCTTTAGCCAGAGATAAGATATTGTCACCTTTAGCCAGAGATGAGATACTGTCGCCTTTAGCCAGAGTTTAGATACTGTCGCCTTTAGCCAGAGATATTGTCTCCTTTAACCAGAGATATTGTCGCCTTTAGCCAGAGATGAGATATTGTCGCCTTTAGCCAGAGATGAGATATTGTCGCCTTTAGGCAGAGATGAGATATTGTCGCCTTTAGCCAGAGATGAGATATTGTCACCTTTAGACAGATATATTGTCGCCTTTAGGCAGAGATGAGATATTGTCGCCTTTAGCCAGAGATGAAATATTGTCGCCTTTAGCCATAGATATTGCCTCATTTCGCAAGAGATGAGATATTGCCGCCTTTAGCCAGAGATATTGTCTACTTTAGCCAGAGATGAGATATTGTCGCCTTTAGGCAGAGATGAGATATTGTCGCCTGTAGCCAGAGATGAGATATTGTCGCCTTTAGCCAGAGATGAGATATTGTCGCCTTTAGGCAGAGATGAGATATTGTCGCCTTTAGCCAGAGATGAGATATTGTCACCTTTAGACAGATATATTGTCGCCTTTAGGCAGAGATGAGATATTGTCGCCTTTAGCCAGAGATGAAATATTGTCGCCTTTAGCCAGAGGTGAGATATTGCCTCATTTCGCAAGAGATGAGATATTGCCGCCTTTAGCCAGAGATATTATCTACTTTAGCCAGAGATGAGATATTGCCGCCTTTAGCCAGAGATGAGATATTGCCGCCTTTAGCCCGAGATGAGATATTGCTGCCTTTAGCCAGAGATGAGATATTGTCGCCTTTAGCCAGAGATGAGATATTGCCTCATTTCGCCTGAGATGAGATATTGTCGCCTTTAGCCAGAGATGATATATTGTCGCCTTTAGCCAGAGATGAGATACTGTCGCCTTTAGCCAGAGATGAGATATTGTCGCTTTTAGCCAGAGATGAGATATTGTCGCCTTTAGCCAGAGATGAGATATTGTCGCCTTTAGTCAGTGATAATGTCGCCTTTAGCCAGAGATAATTCGCCTTTAGCCAGAGATGAGATATTGCCGCCTTTAGCCAGAGATGAGATATTGTCGCATTTAACCTGAAATGAGATATTGTCGCCTTTAGCCAGAGATGAGATATTGTCGCCTTTAGCCAGAGATGAGGTATTGTTGCTTTTAGGCAGAGAAGAGTTATTGTCGCCTTTAGCCAGAGATGAGTTATTGTCGCCTTTAGCCAGAGATGAGATATTGTCGCCTTTAGCCAGAGATGAGATATTGTCGCCTTTAGCCAGAGATGAGATATTGTCGCCTTTAGCCAGTGATAATGTCGCCTTTAGCCAGAGATAATTCGCCTTTAGCCAGAGATGAGATATTGTCGCCTTTAGCCAGAGATGAGATATTGTCGCATTTAACCTGAAATGAGATATTGTCGCCTTTAGCCAGAGATGAGATATTGTCGCCTTTAGCCAGAGATGAGGTATTGTTGCTTTTAGGCAGAGATGAGATATTGTCGCCTTTAGCCAGAGATGAGTTATTGTCGCCTTTAGCCAGAGATGAGATATTGTCGCCTTTAGCCAGAGATGAGATATTGCTGCCTTTAACCAGAGATGAGATATTGTCGCCTTTAGGTAGAGATAAGATTTTGCCTCATTTAACCAGAGATGACGTATTGTCGCCTTTAGCCAGAGATGAGATATTTTCGCCCTTAGCCAGAGATGAGATATTGTCGCCTTTAGCCATAGATATTGCCTCATTTCGCCTGAGATGAGATATTGTCGCCTTTAGCCAGAGGTGAGATATTGCCGCCTTTAGCCAGAGATGAGATATTGCCTCATTTCGCCTGAGATGAGATACTGTCACCTTTAGCCAGAGATGAGATATTGTCGCCTTTAGCCAGAGATGAGATATTGTCGCCTTTAGCCAGAGATATTGTGTCATTTAGCCAGAGATTTTGCCTCATTTAACCAGAGATGACGTATTGTCGCCTTTAGCCAGAGATGAGATATTGTCGCGGTTAGCCAGAGATGAGATATTGTCGCCTTCAGCCAGAGATGAGATATTGTCGCCTTCAGCCAGAGATGAGATATTGCCTCATTTAGCCTGAGATGAGATATTGTCACCTTTAGCCAGAGATGAGATATTGTCACCTTTAGCCAGAGATGAGATATTGTCGCCTTTAGCCAGAGTAGAGATACTGTCGCCTTTATCCAGAGATGAGATACTGTCGCCTTTAGCCAGAGATATTGTCTCCTTTAACCAGAGATATTGTCGCCTTTAACCAGAGATGAGATATTGTCGCCTTTAGCCAGAGATGAGATATTGTCGCCTTTAGCCAGAGATGAGATATTGTCGCCTTTAGGCAGAGATGAGATATTGTCGCCTTTAGCCAGAGATGAGATATTGTCACCTTTAGACAGATATATTGTCGCCTTTAGGCAGAGATGAGATACTGTCGCCTTTAGACAGAGATGAAATATTGTCGCCTTTAGCCAGAGGTGAGATATTGCCTCATTTCGCAAGAGATGAGATATTGTCGCCTTTAGCCAGAGATATTGTCTACTTTAGCCAGAGATGAGATACTGCCGCCTTTAGCCAGAGATGAGATATTGCCGCCTTTAGCCCGAGGTGAGATATTGCCGCCTTTAGCCAGAGATGAGATATTGTCGCCTTTAGCCAGAGATGAGATATTGCCTCATTTCGCCTGAGATGAGATATTGTCGCCTTTAGCCAGAGATGAGATATTGTCGCCTTTAGCCAGAGATGAGATACTGTCGCCTTTAGCCAGAGATGAGATATTGTCGCTTTTAGCCAGAGATGAGATATTGTCGCCTTTAGCCAGAGATGAGATATTGTCGCCTTTAGCCAGTGATAATGTCGCCTTTAGCCAGAGATAATTCGCCTTTAGCCAGAGATGAGATATTGTCGCCTTTAGCCAGAGATGAGATATTGTCGCATTTAACCTGAAATGAGATATTGTCGCCTTTAGCCAGAGATGAGATATTGTCGCCTTTAGCCAGAGATGAGGTATTGTTGCTTTTAGGCAGAGAAGAGTTATTGTCGCCTTTAGCCAGAGATGAGTTATTGTCGCCTTTAGCCAGAGATGAGATATTGTCGTTTTTAGCCAGAGATGAGATATTGTCGCCTTTAACCAGAGATGAGATATTGTCACCTTTAGGTAGAGATAAGATATTGCCGCCTTTAGCCAGAGATGAGATATTGTCGCCTTTAGGTAGAGATGAGATATTGTCGCCTTTAGCCAGAGATGAGATATTGTCGCCTTTAGCCATAGATATTGCCTCATTTCGCCTGAGATGAGATATTGTCGCCTTTAGCCAGAGGTGAGATATTGCCGCCTTTAGCCAGAGATGAGATATTGCCTCATTTAGCCTGAGATGAGATACTGTCACCTTTAGCCAGAGATGAGATATTGTCGCCTTTAGCCAGAGATGAGATATTGTCGCCTTTAGCCAGAGATATTGTGTCCTTTAGCCAGAGACTTTGCCTCATTTAACCAGAGATGACGTATTGTCGCCTTTAGCCAGAGATGAGATATTGTCGCCGTTAGCCAGAGATGAGATATTGTCGCCTTCAGCCAGAGATGAGATAATGTCACCTTTAGCCAGAGATGAGATATTGTCGCTTTTAGCCAGAGATGAGATATTGTCGCCTTTAGCCAGAGATGAGATATTGTCGCCTTTAGCCAGTGATAATGTCGCCTTTAGCCAGAGATAATTCGCCTTTAGCCAGAGATGAGATATTGTCGCCTTTAGCCAGAGATGAGATATTGTCGCATTTAACCTGAAATGAGATATTGTCGCCTTTAGCCAGAGATGAGATATTGTCGCCTTTAGCCAGAGATGAGGTATTGTTGCTTTTAGGCAGAGAAGAGTTATTGTCGCCTTTAGCCAGAGATGAGTTATTGTCGCCTTTAGCCAGAGATGAGATATTGTCGCCTTTAGCCAGAGATGAGATATTGTCGCCTTTAGCCAGTGATAATGTCGCCTTTAGCCAGAGATAATTCGCCTTTAGCCAGAGATGAGATATTGTCGCTTTTGGCCAGAGATGAGATATTACCGCATTTAACCTGAAATGAGATATTGTCGCCTTTAGCCAGAGATGAGATATTGTCGCCTTTAGCCAGAGATGAGGTATTGTTCCTTTAAGGCAGAGATGAGATATTGTCGCCTTTAGCCAGAGATGAGTTATTGTCGCCTTTAGCCAGAGATGAGATATTGTCGCCTTTAGCCAGAGATGAGATATTGTCGCCTTTAACCAGAGATGAGATATTGTCGCCTTTAGGTAGAGATAAGATATTGCCGCCTTTAGCCAGAGATGAGATATTGTCGCCTTTAGGAAGAGATGAGATATTGTCGCCCTTAGCCAGAGATGAGATATTGTCGCCTTTAGCCAAAGATATTGCCTCATTTCGCCTGAGATGAGATATTGTCGCCTTTAGCCAGAGGTGAGATATGGCCGCCTTTAGCCAGAGATGAGATATTGCCTCATTTCGCCGGAAATGAGATACTGTCACCTTTAGCCAGAGATGAGATATTGTCGCCTTTAGCCAGAGATGAGATATTGTCGCCTTTAGCCAGAGATATTGTGTCATTTAGCCAGAGATTTTGCCTCATTTAACCAGAGATGACGTATTGTCGCCTTTAGCCAGAGATGAGATATTGTCGCCGTTAGCCAGAGATGAGATATTGTCGCCTTCATCCAGAGATGAGATATTGCCGCCTTTAGCCAGAGATGAGATATTGCCTCATTTAGCCTGAGATGAGATATTGTCACCTTTAGCCAGAGATGAGATATTGTCACCTTTAGCCAGAGATGAGATATTGTCGCCTTTAGCCAGAGTTGAGATACTGTCGCCTTTAGGCAGAGATGAGATATTGTCGCCTTTAGCCAGAGATGAGATATTGTCGCATTTAGCCAGAGATGAGATATTGTCTTTCTGATCGCCGAAGTCGCCTGACTCGGAGCCGTCCCGGACCGATCAGCAGCGGCTGACCGCGTGGTCAAGGGGGATCTCGGGCGGTTCCTTCAAGCAGGGAACCCCCGGGTAGAGGAGAAGCCCGGCAGCTCTCAGGGAGCAGCTGACGCAGCCGCTGACGCAGCGTGTGGGCGTTCCCTGCCTACGGAGGGAGATTTAAACGGGCACATTGCTCGGCAGAATCCTTTCTGATCGCCGAAGTCGCCTGACTCGGAGCCGTCCCGGACCGATCAGCAGCGGCTGACCGCGTGGTCAAGGGGGATCTCGGGCGGTTCCTTCAAGCAGGGAACCCCCGGGTAGAGGAGAAGCCCGGCAGCTTTCAGGGAGCAGCTGACGCAGCCGCTGACGCAGCGTGTGGGCGTTCCCTGCCTACGGAGGGAGATTTAAACGGGCACATTGCTCGGCAGAATCCTTTCTGATCGCCGAAGTCGCCTGACTCGGAGCCGTCCCGGACCGATCAGCAGCGGCTGACCGCGTGGTCAAGGGGGATCTCGGGCGGTTCCTTCAAGCAGGGAACCCCCGGGTAGAGGAGAAGCCCGGCAGCTCTCAGGGAGCAGCTGACGCAGCCGCTGACGCAGCGTGTGGGCGTTCCCTGCCTACGGAGGGAGATTTAAACGGGCACATTGCTCGGCAGAATCCTTTCTGATCGCCGAAGTCGCCTGACTCGGAGCCGTCCCGGACCGATCAGCAGCGGCTGACCGCGTGGTCAAGGGGGATCTCGGGCGGTTCCTTCAAGCAGGGAACCCCCGGGTAGAGGAGAAGCCCGGCAGCTCTCAGGGAGCAGCTGACGCAGCCGCTGACGCAGCGTGTGGGCGTTCCCTGCCTACGGAGGGAGATTTAAACGGGCACAAGGAGGGCAGCGACTAGTCGCTGCCCACCAGAAACGGTCAGGAAGAGGCGGGGCTCGTGCACCTCTTGACTTCCTGTCTCAGCTCTGGTAAGTATTCTGCTCCGACATGGGTGCTCCCCGGCGAAAGGCTGCTGCCAGAAACACTGAGGAGGCCAAGACAAGGGTCCCGATCTCACAGAAACGGGAGGCAGCAACCAAGAAGACTGCAGAGACCCAGACTGACGTCCTGCACATGCCTTATAGGAAGGCTGCTGCCAAAATGTCTGAGGAAACTCAGACTGAGCCCCCAACCCAAGATGCTGGTGTGCAGGTCTCTGGCTGTACTGAGTGCCAGAGCCTGGCCCTTGCAGGGCTGGGTGAGGGAGGCAGTGATTGTGTTCACTGCGACCAGGTGAACTACTTGCTCAGCCTCGTAGTTGACCTGAAGGAGGAAGTGGAGAGGCTGAGGACTATAAAAGAGTGTGAGAGGGAGATTGACTGGTGGTGTCAGTCCCTCTCAGCCTCAAGTTCTCAGCACACAGTCGAGGCTCCTAATGGAGCATGTCAGCCCCTGCCACCTCACAAACAGGTGGTAAAGGGTAACCAGCCAGCTGGCAACACTGCAGCCGGTCCCCTGTCCTCTCTTCCCCCCAGCAGTAACTTGAGAAGGGAGGAGGAGTGGAAGCGGGTACCTGCTCGACGGAAGGGGCATCCTCCATCACGACCATCCCCCGCTCCCCAGGTGCCTCTGCGAAACCGGTTTGAGGCCCTGGAACTTGAGGGGGGGACTAGTGAGAGTGTGGAAACAGGTGCACCCATGAGGTTGCCACAGGTGAAGCGGTCACCCCGAAGCCTCAAGACTGCTTCTACACGTAAGGACAGAAGGGTGATTGTTGTAGGTGACTCCCTTCTGCAAGGAACAGAAGGCCCTATATGCCGGCCTGACCCTACCCGCAGAGAAGTGTGCTGCCTTCCTGGGGCACGGGTCAGGGACATTTCAAAGAAAATTTCTAGATTGATTCATCCTTCAGACTACTACCCACTTTTAATAATTCAGGCTGGCAGTGAGGAAGTTGGCAAGCAAAGCCTGAGGTCCATCAAGAAAGACTTCAGGGGAATGGGGCGAATACTTGAAGGAGCTGGGGTGCAGGTGATCTTTTCTTCTATGCCCGTGGTGTCAGGAAAAGATACAGGGAGGATCCAAAAAACCCATCTCTTAAACAGATGGCTTAAGAGCTGGTGCAAACACAAGAATTTCGGCTATTTTGACCATGGGGCAATCTACACTGCACCTGGAATGATGGCTGCTGATGCAAGCAGCCTGTCCCTGAGGGGTAAGAGGGTATTAGCTGAAGAATTAGCGGGACTCATTGATAGGTCTTTAAACTAGGAACGAAGGGGGAAGGGGGCAAAATAAGGGCTACTGGGGTTGAACGGTACATTCGAGGGATTGTACCAAACTCTGTGGGCAAAGATTGCAGAGTGCAAAAGGAGGGAGTAGGGCAGGGGGATGCTGGGGATGCCGCTGTTCTAGTGGATCCTGGTTCGCTTATGAAGGTGGTGAGACGGACAGCCCGGCTGAAGTGCCTTTATACTAATGCACGGAGCCTGAGTAACAAGCAGGAGGAACTGGAAACTGTGATGCACTCTGAAAATTATGACATTGTTGCTATCACAGAAACATGGTGGGATGACTCCCACAATTGGGATACTACCATCGATGGCTATAGGCTCTTTAGGAGAGATAGGCCAGGTAGGAAGGGTGGGGGAGTCGCCCTTTATGTCAGAGATTGGATAAACTGTGAGGAGCTCCCCATGAGAAACAGTCAAGAACAGGTTGAGAGCCTGTGGGTTAGGATTAGAGATGGGACTAATAAAGGTCAGCTGGTATTAGGGGTATACTACAGGCCACCTGATCAAGGGGAGGCTGCTGATGAGGCTTTCTTGCTCCAGATGCGTGAGGCGTCTGGCTCACGGGCTCTTGTCCTGGTGGGGGACTTCAACCATCCTGACATCTGTTGGGAAAACCACACAGCGAGCTGCAAGAGCTCCAGAAGGCTCTTGGAATCCATTGATGATAGCTTTCTGGTTCAGGTATTGGACAGACCGACCAGAGGTCAAGCGTTGCTGGACCTGCTGCTCACCAACGCTGAGGAAATCATCAAAGGCGTCAAGGTTGGAGGCTGCCTGGGCTCCAGCGATCATGCCCTGGTTGAGTTTGTGATCTCAAGCGATGTGGGCCTGGCAAAGAGCAGGACCAGGATGCTCAACTTTAGAAGAGCAGACTTCAAGCTACTCAATGGAATGCTGGCCAAGATCCCCTGGCGCGCTGCCCTCAAAGATAAGGACGTTGAGGAGAGCTGGCTACTGTTCAAGGATGCCCTCCTGGCAGCACAAGAGGTCTCCATTCCCCTGATTAAGAAAGTGGGCAGGAGAGGTAGAAAACCGGCATGGCTCAGCAAGGACCTGCTAAGAGAACTGAGGGTGAAGAAAGGGGTGTACAAGCTCTGGAAACAAGGCTGTGTCACCCGGGAAGAATACAGGGATGCCGTCCGAACTTGCAGATGTGGGATCAGGAAAGCCAAGGCGCAGGCAGAACTGAACTTGGCGAGGGATGTGAAAAACAACAAGAAAACCTTCTACAGGTACATTGGCCAGAAGAGACAGGCCAAAATGGACGTGCCTACTCTGGTAAATTTAAAAGGAGAAATGGCTTCAACAGATGAAGAGAAAGCTGAGGTGCTGAATGAGTTCTTCACCTCGGTCTTCACTGGTGGCCAGGATTCTAGTCTTTTTCACGTCCCTAAGTCTTGCACCCCCATACCTCCATGTGGGGACCAAGGAGGTAAATCCCTCCCCACTGTAAGGGTAGAGCAAGTCCGAGAGTGCCTCCTTAGACTGAATGAGTATAAGTCTATGGGGCCAGATGGCGTGCATCCCAGGGTCCTGAAGGAGCTGGCTGAGGTGGTTGCTGAGCCGCTCTCCATCATATTTGAGAAGTCGTGGCTGTCAGGTGAGGTCCCGGATGATTGGAGGAAGGGTCACGTCACTCCCATTTACAAGAAGGGGAGCAGGGACGACCCGGGTAACTACAGGCCGGTGAGTCTCACCTCTGTGCCTGGGAAGATTATGGAACAGATCCTCCTGGACAACATGCTTGATCACATAAAGAACAAGCATGTGATCCGAGACAGCCAGCATGGCTTCACCAGGGGAAGGTCATGCTTAACTAATCTTGTGGCCTTCTATGATGGAGTGACGGCGTTGGTGGATGAAGGGAAGGCGACCGATGTCATTTACCTGGACCTGAGCAAGGCCTTTGACATGGTCCCCCATCACATCCTCATCTCCAAATTGGAGGGAGGTGGATTTGATGGGTGGACAACTAGATGGATAAGCAATTGGTTGAAAGGCCGCAGACAGAGGGTGGTGGTCAATGGCTCTATGTCCAGGTGGAGGCCGGTAACGAGCGGCGTCCCTCAAGGGTCTGTCTTGGGACCGGTGCTCTTTAACATCTTTATTAATGACATCGATGAGGGAATGGAGTGCACCCTCAGCAAGTTTGCTGATGACACCAAGCTGAGTGGTGCAGTCGATACGGTGGAGGGAACAGATGCCATTCAGAGGGACCTTGACAGGCTGGAAAGCTGGGCTCGGGTGAACCTAATGAGGTTCAACACGGCAAAGTGCAAGGTTTTGCACTTGGGCCGGAAGAACCCCAGGCACCTATACAGGCTGGGAGGAGTTGTCCTTGAGAGCAGCTCGGCAGAAAAAGACCTAGGGGTCCTGATAGATGAGAAACTTAACATGAGCCAGCAGTGCGCTCTGGCAGCCCAGAAAGCAAACGGGATCCTGGGCTCCATCAGGAGAGGGGTGGTCAGCAGGGATAGGGAGGTGATTGTCCCTCTCTACTCTGCTCTTGTGAGGCCCCATCTGGAGTACTGTGTCCAGGTGTGGAGCCCTCAGTACAAAAAAGATATGGAGATTTTGGAAAGGGTCCAGAGGAGGGCCACAAAGAAGATCAGGGGGCTGGAGCACCTCCCCTATGAGGACAGGCTGAGGGAGTTGGGTTTGTTCAGCCTGGAGAAGAGAAGGTTGCGAGGTGACCTCATTGCAGCCTTTCAATACCTGAAGGGAACTTACTCCCAGGAGGGGAGTAAACTCTTCGAAAGGGCTGATAATAGCAGGACTAGGGGAAATGGTTTTAAGTTGAAGGAGGGAAGATTTAGGTTGGATGTTAGGGGAAAGTTCTTTACTAGAAGGGTGGTTAGGTCCTGGAACAGGCTGCCCAGTGAGGTTGTGGATGCCCCATCCTTGGAGGTGTTCAAGACCAGGTTGGACAGGGCCCTGGGCAACCTGATCTAGTAAATGTGTATGTTTGGTGGCCCTGCTAGGCAGGGGGGTTGGAACTACATGATCCTTGAGGTCCCTTCCAACCCGGGTAATTCTGTGATTCTGTGATTCTGTGATTGTCGCCTTTAGGCAGAGATGAGATATTGTCGCCTTTAGCCAGAGATGAGATACTGTCGCCTTTAGCCAGAGATATTGTCTCCTTTAACCAGAGATATTGTCGCCTTTAACCAGAGGTGAGATATTGTCGCCTTTAGCCAGAGATGAGATATTGTCGCCTTTAGCCAGAGATGAGATATTGTCGCCTTTAGCCAGAGATGAGATATTGTCACCTTTAGACAGATATATTGTCGCCTTTAGGCAGAGATGAGATATTGTCGCCTTTAGCCAGAGATGAAATATTGTCGCCTTTAGCCAGAGGTGAGATATTGCCTCATTTCGCAAGAGATGAGATATTGTCGCCTTTAGCCAGAGATATTGTCTACTTTAGCCAGAGATGAGATATTGCTGCCTTTAGCCAGAGATGAGATATTGCCGCCTTTAGCCCGAGATGAGATATTGCCGCCTTTAGCCAGAGATGAGATATTGTCGCCTTTAGGCAGAGATGAGATATTGCCTCATTTCGCCTGAGATGAGATATTGTCGCCTTTAGCCAGAGATGAGATATTGTCGCCTTTAGCCAGAGATGAGATACTGTCGCCTTTAGCCAGAGATGAGATATTGTCGCTTTTAGCCAGAGATGAGATATTGTCGCCTTTAGCCAGAGATGAGATATTGTCGCCTTTAGCCAGTGATAATGTCGCCTTTAGCCAGAGATAATTCGCCTATAGCCAGAGATGAGATATTGTCGCCTTTAGCCAGAGATGAGATATTGTCGCATTTAACCTGAAATGAGATATTGTCGCCTTTAGCCAGAGATGAGATATTGTCGCCTTTAGCCAGAGATGAGATATTGTCGCCTTTAGCCAGAGATATTGTGTCCTTTAGCCAGAGATTTTGCCTCATTTAACCAGAGATGACGTATTGTCGCCTTTAGCCAGAGATGAGATATTGTCGCCGTTAGCCAGAGATGAGATATTGTCGCCTTCAGCCAGAGATGAGATATTGTCGCCTTTAGCCAGAGATGAGATATTGCCTCATTTAGCCTGAGATGAGATATTGTCACCTTTAGCCAGAGATGAGATATTGTCACCTTTAGCCAGAGATGAGATATTGTCGCCTTTAGCCAGAGTTGAGATACTGTCGCCTTAATCCAGAGATGATATACTGTCGCCTTTAGCCAGAGATATTGTCTCCTTTAACCAGAGATATTGTCGCCTTTAACCAGAGATGAGATATTGTCGCCTTTAGCCAGAGATGAGATATTGTCGCCTTTAGGCAGAGATGAGATATTGTCGCCTTTAGCCAGAGATGAGATATTGTCACCTTTAGACAGATATATTGTCGCCTTTAGGCAGAGATGAGATATTGTCGCCTTTAGACAGAGATATTGTCTACTTTAGCCAGAGATGAGATATTGCCGCCTTTAGCCAGAGATGAGATATTGCCGCCTTTAGCCCGAGATGAGATATTGCAGCCTTTAGCCAGAGATGAGATATTGTCGCCTTTAGGCAGAGATGAGATATTGCCTCATTTCGCCTGAGATGAGATATTGCCGCCTTTAGCCAGAGATGAGATATTGTCGCCTTTAGCCAGAGATTAGATACTGTCGCCTTTAGCCAGAGATGAGATATTGTCGCTTTTAGCCAGAGATGAGATATTGTCGCCTTTAGCCAGAGATGAGATATTGTCGCCTTTAGCCAGTGATAATGTCGCCTTTAGCCAGAGATAATTCGCCTTTAGCCAGAGATGCGATATTGTCGCCTTTAGCCAGAGATGATGTATTGTTGCTTTTAGGCAGAGAAGAGTTATTGTCGCCTTTAGCCAGAGATGAGTTATTGTCGCCTTTAGCCAGAGATGAGATATTGTCGCCTTTAGCCAGAGATGAGATATTGTCGCCTTTAACCAGAGGTGAGATATTGTCGCCTTTAGGTAGAGATAAGATATTGCCGCCTTTAGCCAGAGATGAGATATTGTCGCCTTTAGGTAGAGATGAGATATTGTTGCCTTTAGCCAGAGATGAGATATTGTCGCCTTTAGCCATAGATATTGCCTCATTTCGCCTGAGATGAGATATTGTCGCCTTTAGCCAGAGGTGAGATATTGCCTCATTTCGCCTGAGATGAGATATTGTCGCCTTTAGCCAGAGATGAGATATTGTCGCCTTTAGCCAGTGATAATGTCGCCTTTAGCCAGAGATAATTCGCCTTTAGCCAGAGATGAGATATTGTCGCCTTTAGCCAGAGATGATGTATTGTTGCTTTTAGGCAGAGAAGAGTTATTGTCGCCTTTAGCCAGAGATGAGTTATTGTCGCCTTTAGCCAGAGATGAGATATTGTCGCCTTTAGCCAGAGATGAGATATTGTCGCCTTTAACCAGAGGTGAGATATTGTCGCCTTTAGGTAGAGATAAGATATTGCCGCCTTTAGCCAGAGATGAGATATTGTCGCCTTTAGGTAGAGATGAGATATTGTTGCCTTTAGCCAGAGATGAGATATTGTCGCCTTTAGCCATAGATATTGCCTCATTTCGCCTGAGATGAGATATTGTCGCCTTTAGCCAGAGGTGAGATATTGCCTCATTTCGCCTGAGATGAGATATTGTCGCCTTTAGCCAGAGATGAGATATTGTCGCCTTTAGCCAGAGATATTGTCTCCTTTAGCCAGAGATTTTGCCTCATTTAACCAGAGATGAGATATTGTCGCCTTTAGCCAGAAATGAGATATTGTCGCCTTTAGCCAGTAATGAGATATTGTCGCCTTTAGCCAGAAATGAGATATTGTCGCCTTAAGCCAGAGATGAGATATTGTCGCCTTTAGCCAGAGATGAGATACTGTCGCCTTTAGCCAGAGATGAGATTCTGTTGCCTTTAGCCAGAGATGAGATATTGTCGCCTTTAGCCAGAGATATTGTCTCCTTTAGCCAGAGATTTTGCCTCATTTAACCAGAGATGAGGTATTGTCGCCTTTAGCCAGAGATGAGATATTGTCACCTTTAGCCAGAGATGAGATATTGTCGCCTTTAGCCAGAGATAATGTCGCCTTTAGCCAGAGATATTGTCGCCTTTAGCCAGAGATGAGATATTGTCGCCTTTAGCCAGAGATGAGATATTGGCGCCTTTAGCCAGGGATGAGATATTGTCCCCTTTAACCAGAGATGAGATATTGCCGCATTTAGCCAGAGATGAGATATTGTCACCTTTAGCCAGAGATGAGATATTGTCGCCTTTAGCCAGAGATATTGTCTCCTTTAGACAGAGATTTTGCCTCATTTAACCAGAGATGAGGTATTGTCGCCTTTAGCCAGAGATGAGATATTGTCACCTTTAGCCAGAGATGAGATATTGTCACCTTTAGCCAGAGATGATATATTGTCGCCTTTAGCCAGAGTTGAGATACTGTCGCCTTTATCCAGAGATGAGATACTGTCGCCTTTAGCCAGAGATATTGTCTCCTTTAGCCAGAGATATTGTCGCCCTTAACCAGAAATGAGATATTGTCGCCTTTAGCCAGACATATTGTAGCCTTTAGCCAGAGATGAGATATTGCCGCCTTTAGCCAGAGATGAGATATAGCTGCCTTTAGCCAGAGATGAGATATTGTCGCCTTTAGCCAGAGATGAGATATTTTCGCCTTTAGCCAGAGATGAGATATTGCCTCATTTCGCCTGAGATGAGATATTGCCGCCTTTAGCCCGAGATGAGATATTGTCGCCTTTAGCCAGAGATGAGATATAGTCGCCTTTAGGCAGAGATGAGATATTGTCGCCTTTAGCCAGTTATGAGATATTGTCGCCTTTAGCAAGAGTTGAGATACTGTCGCCTTAAGCCAAAGATGACATACATTTGCCTTTAGCCAGAGATGAGATATTGTCGCCTTTAGTCAGAGATGAGATATTGTCGCCTTTAGCCAGAGATATTGAGTCCTTTAGCCAGAGATATTGCCTCCTTTAGCCAGAGATGAGATATTGCCGCACATGAATATCACCACTTCTTCCAGAAATAAGAAGTTCTCTCTTAAGTATCACTCCGTATTCTGGCAAAAATACATTTTTCTTACCTAAGAAAATGCTTTTCATTCCTAAGAATAGTATGTTCTAAACAACATATGGTTTTTAACTCCCAAAAGAAGATATTCTCTCTACTAAATGATACTTAGGAGCATAATATGACACATTGTTTCCAGAACACCAGTTTTACTCTACAAAATAAGGACAGTTCCACCCGAAATATCAATTTCTGTCAAAACATAAAAAATTTTCACACGAATATCACTACACATACCAGAAAAAAAAAGTTATCACTGAAGTATCACTAATTATCCTTGCAAAAATTTCATTTTCTTTCAAAAATAAAGCATTTCATTCCTAAAAATAGCATTTTCTAAACAAAATACTGGTTTTCATCCCCAAAGGTAGATATTATCTCTGCAGAATGTTCCTTTGGAGCATAATAGAATACAGTGTTTCATGAATTCCTGTATTCCTCTACAAAATAAGGACATTTCCACCCAAAATATCAATTTCTGTCAAGATTTAGAGAACTGTGACATTAATAGCAGTACTTATCCCAGAAAAAAAAAAAAAAGGTACATTCTTGAGTATCACTTCTAATCCTTGCAAAAATACATTTTTCTTAACAAATACAATGCTTTTCAGCCCTAAAAATATCATTTTCTCCCCAAAATACTGGGTTTCATCCTCAAAAGAAGACAGTTCCTCTAAAAAATGAATATTTGCAGCATAATATGATACACTGTTTACAGAATACCGGAATTCCTCTTTCAAATAAGGACACTTTCCCCCTAAAGATCAATTTCTGTTCTGATTTTTGAAATTTACACACGACTTCCACTACATAGACCAGAAATAATAAGTTCTCTCTAAAGCATCACCATTTATCCTGGCAAATATTTGAGTTTCTTTTGAAAATATAAATTTTCTTCACTAAAAATAGCATTTTCTAAACCTAATACCTGTTTTCATAACCAAAAGAAGATATTTTCTCTAGAAAATGATGCACTGTAGCATTATAGGATGCATTTCTACCAGAATACCCGTTTTCCTCTACAAATTATGGACATTTCCACCCAAAATGACAGTTTCTGTTAAAATTTTTACCATTTACACATGAATATCACCACTTCTTCCAGAAATAAGAAGTTCTCTCTTAAGTATCACTCCGTATTCTGGCAAAAATACATTTTTCTTACCTAAGAAAATGCTTTTCATTCCTGAGTATAGTATGTTATAACAACATATGGTTTTTAATTCCCAAAAGAAGATATTCTCTCTACTAGATGATACTTAGGAGCATAATATGACACATTGTTTCCAGAACACCAGTTTTACTCTACAAAATAAGGACAGTTCCACCCGAAATATCAATTTCTGTCAAAACATTAAAAATTTTCACACGAATATCACTACACATACCAGAAATAAAAAGTTATCACTGAAGTATCACTAATTATCCTTGCAAAAATTTCATTTTCTTTCAAAAATAAAGCATTTCATTCCTAAAAATAGCATTTCTAAACAAAATACTGGTTTTCATACACAAAGAAAGACTTTATCCCTACAAAATGATGCTTTGGAGCCTAATAGAATACAGTGATTCAAGAATTCCCAAATTCCTCTACAAAATAAGGACATTCCCACCAGAAATATCAAGTTGTGTCATAATGTAGAAAACTTTCACACTAATATCCTTGCTTATCCCAGAAATAAAAAGGAATCTCATAAGTATCACTAATTATCCTTTCAAATATTTCATTTTCTTTCCAAACTAATGCTTTTCATTCCTAAAAATAGCATTTTCTAAACAAAATACTGGTTTTCATCCCCAAAGGTAGACATTATCTCTACAGAATGTTCCTTTGGAGCATAATAGAATACAGTGTTTCATGAATTCCTGTATTCCTCTACAAAATAAGGACATTTCCACCCAAAATATCAATTTCTGTCAAGATTTAGAGAACTTTGACATTAATAGCAGTACTTATCCCAGAAAAAAAAAAAAAAGTTACATTCTTGAGTATTACTTCTTATCCTTGCAAAAATACATTTTTCTTAACAAATACAATGCTTTTCAGCCCTAAAAATATCATTTTCTCCCCAAAATACTGGGTTTCATCCTCAAAAGAAGACAGTTCCTCTAAAAAATGAATATTTGCAGCATAATATGATACATTGTTTACAGAATACCGGAATTGCTCTTTCAAATAAGGACACTTCCCCCCTAAAGATCAATTTCTGTTCTAATTTTTGAAATTTACACACGACTTTCACTACATAGACCAGAAATAATAAGTTCTCTCTAAAGCATCACCATTTATCCTGGCAAATATTTGAGTTTCTTTTGAAAATATGAATTTTCTTCACTAAAAATAGCATTTTCTAAACCTAATACCTGTTTTCATAACCAAAAGAAGATATTTTCTCTAGAAAATGATGCACTGTAGCATTATAGGATGCATTTCTACCAGAATAACCATTTTCCTCTACAAATTATGGACATTTCCACCCAAAATGACAGTTTCTGTTAAAATTTTTACCATTTACACATGAATATCACCACTTCTTCCAGAAATAAAAAGTTCTCTCTTAAGTATCACTCCGTATTCTGGCAAAAATACATTTTTCTTACCTAAGAAAATGCTTTTCATTCCTGAGAATAGTATGTTCTAAACAACATATGGTTTTTAATTCCCAAAAGAAGATATTCTCTCTACTAAATGATACTTAGGAGCATAATATGACACATTGTTTCCAGAACACCAGTGTTACTCTACAAAATAAGGACAGTTCCAACCGAAATATCAATTTCTGTCAAAACATTAAAAATTTTCACACGAATATCACTACACATACCAGAAATAAAAAGTTATCACTGAAGTATCACTAATTATCCTTGCAAAAATTTCATTTTCTTTCAAAAATAAAGCATTTCATTCCTAAAAATAGCATTTCTAAACAAAATACTGGTTTTCATACACAAAGAAAGACTTTATCCCTACAGAATGATGCTTTGGAGCCTAATAGAATACAGTGATTCAAGAATTCCCAAATTCCTCTACAAAATAAGGACATTCCCACCAGAAATATCAAGTTGTGTCATAATGTAGAAAACTTTCACACTAATATCCTTGCTTATCCCAGAAATAAAAAGGAATCTCATAAGTATCACTAATTATCCTTTCAAATATTTCATTTTCTTACCAAACTAATGCTTTTCATTCCTAAAAATTGCATTTTCTAAACAAAATACTGGTTTTCATCCCCAAAGGTAGACATTATCTCTACAGAATGTTCCTTTGGAGCATAATAGAATACAGTGTTTCAAGAATTCCTGTATTCCTCTACAAAATAAGGACATTTCCACCCAAAATATCCATTTCTGTCAAGATTTAGAGAACTTTGACATTAATAGCAGTACTTATCCCAGAAAAAAAAAAAAAGGTACATTCTTGAGTATCACTTCTTATCCTTGCAAAAATACATTTTTCTTAACAAATACAATGCTTTTCAGCCCTAAAAATATCATTTTCTCCCCAAAATACTGGGTTTCATCCTCAAAAGAAGACAGTTCCTCTAAAAAATGAATATTTGCAGCATAATATGATACATTGTTTACAGAATACCGGAATTCCTCTTTCAAATAAGGACACTTCCCCCTAAAGATCAATTTCTGTTCTAATTTTTGAAATTTACACACGACTTTCACTACATAGACCAGAAATAATAAGTTCTCTCTAAAGCATCACCATTTATCCTGGCAAATATTTGAGTTTCTTTTGAAAATATGAATTTTCTTCACTAAAAATAGCATTTTCTAAACCTAATACCTGTTTTCATAACCAAAAGAAGATATTTTCTCTAGAAAATGATGCACTGTAGCATTATAGGATGCATTTCTACCAGAATACCCGTTTTCCTCTACAAATTATGGACATTTCCACCCAAAATGACAGTTTCTGTTAAAATTTTTACCATTTACACATGAATATCACCACTTCTTCCAGAAATAAGAAGTTCTCTCTTAAGTATCACTCCGTATTCTGGCAAAAATACATTTTTCTTACCTAAGAAAATGCTTTTCATTCCTGAGAATAGTATGTTCTAAACAACATATGGTTTTTAATTCCCAAAAGAAGATATTCTCTCTACTAAATGATACTTAGGAGCATAATATGACACATTGTTTCCAGAACACCAGTTTTACTCTACAAAATAAGGACAGTTCCACCCGAAATATCAATTTCTGTCAAAACATTAAAAATTTTCACACGAATATCACTACACATACCAGAAATAAAAAGTTATCACTGAAGTATCACTAATTATCCTTGCAAAAATTTCATTTTCTTTCAAAAATAAAGCATTTCATTCCTAAAAATAGCATTTCTAAACAAAATACTGGTTTTCATACACAAAGAAAGACTTTATCCCTACAGAATGATGCTTTGGAGCCTAATAGAATACAGTGATTCAAGAATTCCCAAATTCCTCTACAAAATAAGGACATTCCCACCAGAAATATCAAGTTGTGTCATAATGTAGAAAACTTTCACACTAATATCCTTGCTTATCTCAGAAATAAAAAGGAATCTCACAAGTATCACTAATTATCCTTTCAAATATTTCATTTTCTTACCAAACTAATGCTTTTCATTCCTAAAAATAGCATTTTCTAAACAAAATACTGGTTTTCATCCCCAAAGGTAGACATTATCTCTACAGAATGTTCCTTTGGAGCATAATAGAATACAGTGTTTCATGAATTCCTGTATTCCTCTACAAAATAAGGACATTTCCACCCAAAATGACAGTTTCTGTTAAAATTTTTACCATTTACACATGAATATCACCACTTCTTCCAGAAATAAAAAGTTCTCTCTTAAGTATCACTCCGTATTCTGGCAAAAATACATTTTTCTTACCTAAGAAAATGCTTTTCATTCCTGAGAATAGTATGTTCTAAACAACATATGGTTTTTAATTCCCAAAAGAAGATATTCTCTCTTCTAAATGATACTTAGGAGCATAATATGACACATTGTTTCCAGAACACCAGTTTTACTCTACAAAATAAGGACAGTTCCACCCGAAATATCAATTTCTGTCAAAACATTAAAAATTTTCACACGAATATCACTACACATACCAGAAATAAAAAGTTATCACTGAAGTATCACTAATTATCCTTGCAAAAATTTCATTTTCTTTCAAAAATAAAGCATTTCATTCCTAAAAATAGCATTTCTAAACAAAATACTGGTTTTCATACACAAAGAAAGACTTTATCCCTACAGAATGATGCTTTGGAGCCTAATAGAATACAGTGATTCAAGAATTCCCAAATTCCTCTACAAAATAAGGACATTCCCACCAGAAATATCAAGTTGTGTCATAATGTAGAAAACTTTCACACTAATATCCTTGCTTATCTCAGAAATAAAAAGGAATCTCACAAGTATCACTAATTATCCTTTCAAATATTTCATTTTCTTACCAAACTAATGCTTTTCATTCCTAAAAATAGCATTTTCTAAACAAAATACTGGTTTTCATCCCCAAAGGTAGACATTATCTCTACAGAATGTTCCTTTGGAGCATAATAGAATACAGTGTTTCATGAATTCCTGTATTCCTCTACAAAATAAGGACATTTCCACCCAAAATATCAATTTCTGTCAAGATTTAGAGAACTTTGACATTAATAGCAGTACTTATCCCAGAAAAAAAAAAAAGGTACATTCTTGAGTATCACTTCTTATCCTTGCAAAAATACATTTCTCTTAACAAATACAATGCTTTTCAGCCCTAAAAATATCATTTTCTCCCCAAAATACTGGGTTTCATCCTCAAAAGAAGACAGTTCCTCTAAAAAATGAATATTTGCAGCATAATATGATACATTGTTTACAGAATACCGGAATTCCTCTTTCAAATAAGGACACTTTCCCCCTAAAGATCAATTTCTGTTCTGATTTTTGAAATTTACACACGACTTTCACTACATAGACCAGAAATAATAAGTTCTCTCTAAAGCATCACCATTTATCCTGGCAAATATTTGAGTTTCTTTTGAAAATATGAATTTTCTTCACTAAAAATAGCATTTTCTAAACCTAATACCTGTTTTCATAACCAAAAGAAGATATTTTCTCTAGAAAATGATGCACTGTAGCATTATAGGATGCATTTCTACCAGAATACCCGTTTTCCTCTACAAATTATGGACATTTCCACCCAAAATGACAGTTTCTGTTAAAATTTTTACCATTTACACATGAATATCACCACTTCTTTCAGAAATAAAAAGTTCTCTCTTAAGTATCACTCCGTATTCTGGCAAAAATACATTTTTCTTACCTAAGAAAATGCTTTTCATTCCTGAGTATAGTATGTTCTAAACAACATATGGTTTTTAATTCCCAAAAGAAGATATTCTCTCTACTAAATGATACTTAGGAGCATAATATGACACATTGTTTCCAGAACACCAGTTTTACTCTACAAAATAAGGACAGTTCCACCCGAAATATCAATTTCTGTCAAAACATTAAAAATTTTCACACGAATATCACTACACATACCAGAAATAAAAAGTTATCACTGAAGTATCACTGATTATCCTTGCAAAAATTTCATTTTCTTTCAAAAATAAAGCATTTCATTCCTACAAATAGCATTTCTAAACAAAATACTGGTTTTCATACACAAAGAAAGACTTTATCCCTACAGAATGATGCTTTGGAGCCTAATAGAATACAGTGATTCAAGAATTCCCAAATTCCTCTACAAAATAAGGACATTCCCACCAGAAATATCAAGTTGTGTCATAATGTAGAAAACTTTCACACTAATATCCTTGCTTATCTCAGAAATAAAAAGGAATCTCACAAGTATCACTAATTATCCTTTCAAATATTTCATTTTCTTACCAAACTAATGCTTTTCATTCCTAAAAATAGCATTTTCTAAACAAAATACTGGTTTTCATCCCCAAAGGTAGACATTATCTCTACAGAATGTTCCTTTGGAGCATAATAGAATACAGTGTTTCATGAATTCCTGTATTCCTCTACAAAATAAGGACATTTCCACCCAAAATATCAATTTCTGTCAAGATTTAGAGAACTTTGACATTAATAGCAGTACTTATCCCAGAAAAAAAAAAAAAAAAGGTACATTCTTGAGTATCACTTCTTATCCTTGCAAAAATACATTTTTCTTAACAAATACAATGCTTTTCAGCCCTAAAAATATCATTTTCTCCCCAAAATACTGGGTTTCATCCTCAAAAGAAGACAGTTCCTCTAAAAAATGAATATTTGCAGCATAATATGATACATTGTTTACAGAATACCGGAATTCCTCTTTCAAATAAGGACACTTTCCCCCTAAAGATCAATTTCTGTTCTAATTTTTGAAATTTACACACGACTTTCACTACATAGACCAGAAATAATAAGTTCTCTCTAAAGCATCACCATTTATCCTGGCAAATATTTGAGTTTCTTTTGAAAATATGAATTTTCTTCACTAAAAATAGCATTTTCTAAACCTAATACCTGTTTTCATAACCAAAAGAAGATATTTTCTCTAGAAAATGATGCACTGTAGCATTATAGGATGCATTTCTACCAGAATACCCGTTTTCCTCTACAAATTATGGACATTTCCACCCAAAATGACAGTTTCTGTTAAAATTTTTACCATTTACACATGAATATCACCACTTCTTTCAGAAATAAAAAGTTCTCTCTTAAGTATCACTCCGTATTCTGGCAAAAATACATTTTTCTTACCTAAGAAAATGCTTTTCATTCCTGAGTATAGTATGTTCTAAACAACATATGGTTTTTAATTCCCAAAAGAAGATATTCTCTCTACTAAATGATACTTAGGAGCATAATATGACACATTGTTTCCAGAACACCAGTTTTACTCTAGAAAATAAGGACAGTTCCACCCGAAATATCAATTTCTGTCAAAACATTAAAAATTTTCACACGAATATCACTACACATACCAGAAATAAAAAGTTATCACTGAAGTATCACTGATTATCCTTGCAAAAATTTCATTTTCTTTCAAAAATAAAGCATTTCATTCCTAAAAATAGCATTTCTAAACAAAATACTGGTTTTCATACACAAAGAAAGACTTTATCCCTACAGAATGATGCTTTGGAGCCTAATAGAATACAGTGATTCAAGAATTCCCAAATTCCTCTACAAAATAAGGACATTCCCACCAGAAATATCAAGTTGTGTCATAATGTAGAAAACTTTCACACTAATATTCTTGCTTATCTCAGAAATAAAAAGGAATCTCACAAGTATCACTAATTATCCTTTCAAATATTTCATTTTCTTACCAAACTAATGCTTTTCATTCCTAAAAATAGCATTTTCTAAACAAAATACTGGTTTTCATCCCCAAAGGTAGACATTATCTCTACAGAATGTTCCTTTGGAGCATAATAGAATACAGTGTTTCATGAATTCCTGTATTCCTCTACAAAATAAGGACATTTCCACCCAAAATGACAGTTTCTGTTAAAATTTTTACCATTTACACATGAATATCACCACTTCTTCCAGAAATAAGAAGTTCTCTCTTAAGTATCACTCCGTATTCTGGCAAAAATACATTTTTCTTACCTAAGAATATGCTTTTCATTCCTGAGAATAGTATGTTCTAAACAACATATGGTTTTTAATTCCCAAAAGAAGATATTCTCTCTTCTAAATGATACTTAGGAGCATAATATGACACATTGTTTCCAGAACACCAGTTTTACTCTACAAAATAAGGACAGTTCCACCCGAAATATCAATTTCTGTCAAAACATTAAAAATTTTCACACGAATATCACTACACATACCAGAAATAAAAAGTTATCACTGAAGTATCACTAATTATCCTTGCAAAAATTTCATTTTCTTTCAAAAATAAAGCATTTCATTCCTAAAAATAGCATTTCTAAACAAAACACTGGTTTTCATACACAAAGAAAGACTTTATCCCTACAGAATGATGCTTTGGAGCCTAATAGAATACAGTGATTCAAGAATTCCCAAATTCCTCTACAAAATAAGGACATTCCCACCAGAAATATCAAGTTGTGTCATAATGTAGAAAACTTTCACACTAATATCCTTGCTTATCCCAGAAATAAAAAGGAATCTCATAAGTATCACTAATTATCCTTTCAAATATTTCATTTTCTTACCAAACTAATGCTTTTCATTCCTAAAAATAGCATTTTCTAAACAAAATACTGGTTTTCATCCCCAAAGGTAGACATTATCTCTACAGAATGTTCCTTTGGAGCATAATAGAATACAGTGTTTCATGAATTCCTGTATTCCTCTACAAAATAAGGACATTTCCACCCAAAATATCAATTTCTGTCAAGATTTAGAGAACTTTGACATTAATAGCAGTACTTATCCCAGAAAAAAAAAAAAAAAAGGTACATTCTTGAGTATCACTTCTTATCCTTGCAAAAGTACATTTTTCTTAACAAATACAATGCTTTTCAGCCCTAAAAATATCATTTTCTCCCCAAAATACTGGGTTTCATCCTCAAAAGAAGACAGTTCCTCTAAAAAATGAATATTTGCAGCATAATATGATACACTGTTTACAGAATACCGGAATTCCTCTTTCAAATAAGGACACTTTCCCCCTAAAGATCAATTTCTGTTCTAATTTTTGAAATTTACACACGACTTTCACTACATAGACCAGAAATAATAAGTTCTCTCTAAAGCATCACCATTTATCCTGGCAAATATTTGAGTTTCTTTTGAAAATATGAATTTTCTTCACTAAAAATAGCATTTTCTAAACCTAATACCTGTTTTCATAACCAAAAGAAGATATTTTCTCTAGAAAATGATGCACTGTAGCATTATAGGATGCATTTCTACCAGAATACCCGTTTTCCTCTAGAAATTATGGACATTTCCACCCAAAATGACAGTTTCTGTTAAAATTTTTACCATTTACACATGAATATCACCACTTCTTCCAGAAATAAGAAGTTCTCTCTTAAGTATCACTCCGTATTCTGGCAAAAATACATTTTTCTTACCTAAGAAAATGCTTTTCATTCCTGAGTATAGTATGTTCTAAACAACATATGGTTTTTAATTCCCAAAAGAAGATATTCTCTCTACTAAATGATACTTAGGAGCATAATATGACACATTGTTTCCAGAACACCAGTTTTACTCTACAAAATAAAGACAGTTCCACCCGAAATATCAATTTCTGTCAAAACATTAAAAATTTTCACACGAATATCACTACACATACCAGAAATAAAAAGTTATCACTGAAGTATCACTAATTATCCTTGCAAAAATTTCATTTTCTTTCAAAAATAAAGCATTTCATTCCTAAAAATAGCATTTCTAAACAAAATACTGGTTTTCATACACAAAGAAAGACTTTATCCCTACAGAATGATGCTTTGGAGCCTAATAGAATACAGTGATTCAAGAATTCCCAAATTCCTCTACAAAATAAGGACATTCCCACCAGAAATATCAAGTTGTGTCATAATGTAGAAAACTTTCACACTAATATCCTTGCTTATCTCAGAAATAAAAAGGAATCTCACAAGTATCACTAATTATCCTTTCAAATATTTCATTTTCTTACCAAACTAATGCTTTTCATTCCTAAAAATAGCATTTTCTAAACAAAATAATGGTTTTCATCCCCAAAGGTAGACATTATCTCTACAGAATGTTCCTTTGGAGCATAATAGAATACAGTGTTTCATGAATTCCTGTATTCCTCTACAAAATAAGGACATTTCCACCCAAAATATCAATTTCTGTCAAGATTTAGAGAACTTTGACATTAATAGCAGTACTTATCCCAGAAAAAAAAAAAAGGTACATTCTTGAGTATCACTTCTTATCCTTGCAAAAGTACATTTTTCTTAACAAATACAATGCTTTTCAGCCCTAAAAATATCATTTTCTCCCCAAAATACTGGGTTTCATCCTCAAAAGAAGACAGTTCCTCTAAAAAATGAATATTTGCAGCATAATATGATACATTGTTTACAGAATACCGGAATTCCTCTTTCAAATAAGGACACTTTCCCCCTAAAGATCAATTTCTGTTCTAATTTTTGAAATTTACACACAACTTTCACTACATAGACCAGAAATAATAAGTTCTCTCTAAAGCATCACCATTTATCCTGGCAAATATTTGAGTTTCTTTTGAAAATATGAATTTTCTTCACTAAAAATAGCATTTTCTAAACCTAATACCTGTTTTCATAACCAAAAGAAGATATTTTCTCTAGAAAATGATGCACTGTAGCATTATAGGATGCATTTCTACCAGAATACCCGTTTTCCTCTAGAAATTATGGACATTTCCACCCAAAATGACAGTTTCTGTTAAAATTTTTACCATTTACACATGAATATCACCACTTCTTCCAGAAAGAAGAAGTTCTCTCTTAAGTATCACTCCGTATTCTGGCAAAAATACATTTTTCTTACCTAAGAAAATGCTTTTCATTCCTGAGAATAGTATGTTCTAAACAACATATGGTTTTTAATTCCCAAAAGAAGATATTCTCTCTTCTAAATGATACTTAGGAGCATAATATGACACATTGTTTCCAGAACACCAGTTTTACTCTACAAAATAAGGACAGTTCCACCCGAAATATCAATTTCTGTCAAAACATTAAAAATTTTCACACGAATATCACTACACATACCAGAAATAAAAAGTTATCACTGAAGTATCACTAATTATCCTTGCAAAAATTTCATTTTCTTTCAAAAATAAAGCATTTCATTCCTAAAAATAGCATTTCTAAACAAAATACTGGTTTTCATACACAAAGAAAGACTTTATCCCTACAGAATGATGCTTTGGAGCCTAATAGAATACAGTGATTCAAGAATTCCCAAATTCCTCTACAAAATAAGGACATTCCCACCAGAAATATCAAGTTGTGTCATAATGTAGAAAACTTTCACACTAATATCCTTGCTTATCTCAGAAATAAAAAGGAATCTCACAAGTATCACTAATTATCCTTTCAAATATTTCATTTTCTTACCAAACTAATGCTTTTCATTCCTAAAAATAGCATTTTCTAAACAAAATACTGGTTTTCATCCCCAAAGGTAGACATTATCTCTACAGAATGTTCCTTTGGAGCATAATAGAATACAGTGTTTCATGAATTCCTGTATTCCTCTACAAAATAAGGACATTTCCACCCAAAATATCAATTTCTGTCAAGATTTAGAGAACTTTGACATTAATAGCAGTACTTATCCCAGAAAAAAAAAAAAGGTACATTCTTGAGTATCACTTCTTATCCTTGCAAAAATACATTTCTCTTAACAAATACAATGCTTTTCAGCCCTAAAAATATCATTTTCTCCCCAAAATACTGGGTTTCATCCTCAAAAGAAGACAGTTCCTCTAAAAAATGAATATTTGCAGCATAATATGATACATTGTTTACAGAATACCGGAATTCCTCTTTCAAATAAGGACACTTTCCCCCTAAAGATCAATTTCTGTTCTAATTTTTGAAATTTACACACGACTTTCACTACATAGACCAGAAATAATAAGTTCTCTCTAAAGCATCACCATTTATCCTGGCAAATATTTGAGTTTCTTTTGAAAATATGAATTTTCTTCACTAAAAATAGCATTTTCTAAACCTAATACCTGTTTTCATAACCAAAAGAAGATATTTTCTCTAGAAAATGATGCACTGTAGCATTATAGGATGCATTTCTACCAGAATACCCGTTTTCCTCTACAAATTATGGACATTTCCACCCAAAATGACAGTTTCTGTTAAAATTTTTACCATTTACACATGAATATCACCACTTCTTTCAGAAATAAAAAGTTCTCTCTTAAGTATCACTCCGTATTCTGGCAAAAATACATTTTTCTTACCTAAGAAAATGCTTTTCATTCCTGAGTATAGTATGTTCTAAACAACATATGGTTTTTAATTCCCAAAAGAAGATATTCTCTCTACTAAATGATACTTAGGAGCATAATATGACACATTGTTTCCAGAACACCAGTTTTACTCTACAAAATAAGGACAGTTCCACCCGAAATATCAATTTCTGTCAAAACATTAAAAATTTTCACACGAATATCACTACACATACCAGAAATAAAAAGTTATCACTGAAGTATCACTGATTATCCTTGCAAAAATTTCATTTTCTTTCAAAAATAAAGCATTTCATTCCTAAAAATAGCATTTCTAAACAAAATACTGGTTTTCATACACAAAGAAAGACTTTATCCCTACAGAATGATGCTTTGGAGCCTAATAGAATACAGTGATTCAAGAATTCCCAAATTCCTCTACAAAATAAGGACATTCCCACCAGAAATATCAAGTTGTGTCATAATGTAGAAAACTTTAACACTAATATCCTTGCTTATCTCAGAAATAAAAAGGAATCTCACAAGTATCACTAATTATCCTTTCAAATATTTCATTTTCTTACCAAACTAATGCTTTTCATTCCTAAAAATAGCATTTTCTAAAGAAAATACTGGTTTTCATCCCCAAAGGTAGACATTATCTCTACAGAATGTTCCTTTGGAGCATAATAGAATACAGTGTTTCATGAATTCCTGTATTCCTCTACAAAATAAGGACATTTCCACCCAAAATATCAATTTCTGTCAAGATTTAGAGAACTTTGACATTAATAGCAGTACTTATCCCAGAAAAAAAAAAAGGTACATTCTTGAGTATCACTTCTTATCCTTGCAAAAGTACATTTTTCTTAACAAATACAATGCTTTTCAGCCCTAAAAATATCATTTTCTCCCCAAAATACTGGGTTTCATCCTCAAAAGAAGACAGTTCCTCTAAAAAATGAATATTTGCAGCATAATATGATACACTGTTTACAGAATACCGGAATTCCTCTTTCAAATAAGGACACTTTCCCCCTAAAGATAAATTTCTGTTCTAATTTTTGAAATTTACACACTACTTTCACTACATAGACCAGAAATAATAAGTTCTCTCTAAAGCATCACCATTTATCCTGGCAAATATTTGAGTTTCTTTTGAAAATATGAATTTTCTTCACTAAAAATAGCATTTTCTAAACCTAATACCTGTTTTCATAACCAAAAGAAGATATTTTCTCTAGAAAATGATGCACTGTAGCATTATAGGATGCATTTCTACCAGAATACCCGTTTTCCTCTACAAATTATGGACATTTCCACCCAAAATGACAGTTTCTGTTAAAATTTTTACCATTTACACATGAATATCACCACTTCTTCCAGAAATAAAAAGTTCTCTCTTAAGTATCACTCCGTATTCTGGCAAAAATACATTTTTCTTACCTAAGAAAATGCTTTTCATTCCTAAGAATAGTATGTTCTAAACAACATATGGTTTTTAATTCCCAAAAGAAGATATTCTCTCTACTAAATGATACTTAGGAGCATAATATGACACATTGTTTCCAGAACACCAGTTTTACTCTACAAAATAAGGACAGTTCCACCCGAAATATCAATTTCTGTCAAAACATTAAAAATTTTCACACGAATATCACTACACATACCAGAAATAAAAAGTTATCACTGAAGTATCACTAATTATCCTTGCAAAAATTTCATTTTCTTTCAAAAATAAAGCATTTCATTCCTAAAAATAGCATTTCTAAACAAAACACTGGTTTTCATACACAAAGAAAGACTTTATCCCTACAGAATGATGCTTTGGAGCCTAATAGAATACAGTGATTCAAGAATTCCCAAATTCCTCTACAAAATAAGGACATTCCCACCAGAAATATCAAGTTGTGTCATAATGTAGAAAACTTTCACACTAATATCCTTGCTTATCTCAGAAATAAAAAGGAATCTCACAAGTATCACTAATTATCCTTTCAAATATTTCATTTTCTTACCAAACTAATGCTTTTCATTCCTAAAAATAGCATTTTCTAAACAAAATACTGGTTTTCATCCCCAAAGGTAGACATTATCTCTACAGAATGTTCCTTTGGAGCATAATAGAATACAGTGTTTCATGAATTCCTGTATTCCTCTACAAAATAAGGACATTTCCACCCAAAATATCAATTTCTGTCAAGATTTAGAGAACTTTGACATTAATAGCAGTACTTATCCCAGAAAAAAAAAAAAAGGTACATTCTTGAGTATCACTTCTTATCCTTGCAAAAATACATTTTTCTTAACAAATACAATGCTTTTCAGCCCTAAAAATATCATTTTCTCCCCAAAATACTGGGTTTCATCCTCAAAAGAAGACAGTTCCTCTAAAAAATGAATATTTGCAGCATAATATGATACACTGTTTACAGAATACCGGAATTCCTCTTTCAAATAAGGACACTTTCCCCCTAAAGATCAATTTCTGTTCTAATTTTTGAAATTTACACACGACTTTCACTACATAGACCAGAAATAATAAGTTCTCTCTAAAGCATCACCATTTATCCTGGCAAATATTTGAGTTTCTTTTGAAAATATGAATTTTCTTCACTAAAAATAGCATTTTCTAAACCTAATACCTGTTTTCATAACCAAAAGAAGATATTTTCTCTAGAAAATGATGCACTGTAGCATTATAGGATGCATTTCTACCAGAATACCCGTTTTCCTCTACAAATTATGGACATTTCCACCCAAAATGACAGTTTCTGTTAAAATTTTTACCATTTACACATGAATATCACCACTTCTTCCAGAAATAAAAAGTTCTCTCTTAAGTATCACTCCGTATTCTGGCAAAAATACATTTTTCTTACCTAAGAAAATGCTTTTCATTCCTGAGTATAGTATGTTCTAAACAACATATGGTTTTTAATTCCCAAAAGAAGATATTCTCTCTACTAAATGATACTTAGGAGCATAATATGACACATTGTTTCCAGAACACCAGTTTTACTCTACAAAATAAGGACAGTTCCACCCGAAATATCAATTTCTGTCAAAACATTAAAAATTTTCACACGAATATCACTACACATACCAGAAATAAAAAGTTATCACTGAAGTATCACTAATTATCCTTGCAAAAATTTCATTTTCATTCAAAAATAAAGCATTTCATTCCTAAAAATAGCATTTCTAAACAAAACACTGGTTTTCATACACAAAGAAAGACTTTATCCCTACAGAATGATGCTTTGGAGCCTAATAGAATACAGTGATTCAAGAATTCCCAAATTCCTCTACAAAATAAGGACATTCCCACCAGAAATATCAAGTTGTGTCATAATGTAGAAAACTTTCACACTAATATCCTTGCTTATCCCAGAAATAAAAAGGAATCTCATAAGTATCACTAATTATCCTTTCAAATATTTCATTTTCTTACCAAACTAATGCTTTTCATTCCTAAAAATAGCATTTTCTAAACAAAATACTGGTTTTCATCCCCAAAGGTAGACATTATCTCTACAGAATGTTCCTTTGGAGCATAATAGAATACAGTGTTTCATGAATTCCTGTATTCCTCTACAAAATAAGGACATTTCCACCCAAAATATCAATTTCTGTCAAGATTTAGAGAACTTTGACATTAATAGCAGTACTTATCCCAGAAAAAAAAAAAGGTACATTCTTGAGTATCACTTCTTATCCTTGCAAAAGTACATTTTTCTTAACAAATACAATGCTTTTCAGCCCTAAAAATATCATTTTCTCCCCAAAATACTGGGTTTCATCCTCAAAAGAAGACAGTTCCTCTAAAAAATGAATATTTGCAGCATAATATGATACACTGTTTACAGAATACCGGAATTCCTCTTTCAAATAAGGACACTTTCCCCCTAAAGATCAATTTCTGTTCTAATTTTTGAAATTTACACATGACTTCCACTACATAGACCAGAAATAATAAGTTCTCTCTAAAGCATCACCATTTATCCTGGCAAATATTTGAGTTTCTTTTGAAAATATGAATTTTCTTCACTAAAAATAGCATTTTCTAAACCTAATACCTGTTTTCATAACCAAAAGAAGATATTTTCTCTAGAAAATGATGCACTGTAGCATTATAGGATGCATTTCTACCAGAATACCCGTTTTCCTCTAGAAATTATGGACATTTCCACCCAAAATTACAGTTTCTGTTAAAATTTTTACCATTTACACATGAATATCACCACTTCTTCCAGAAATAAGAAGTTCTCTCTTAAGTATCACTCCGTATTCTGGCAAAAATACATTTTTCTTACCTAAGAAAATGCTTTTCATTCCTGAGTATAGTATGTTCTAAACAACATATGGTTTTTAATTCCCAAAAGAAGATATTCTCTCTACTAAATGATACTTAGGAGCATAATATGACACATTGTTTCCAGAACACCAGTTTTACTCTACAAAATAAGGACAGTTCCACCCGAAATATCAATTTCTGTCAAAACATTAAAAATTTTCACACGAATATCACTACACATACCAGAAATAAAAAGTTATCACTGAAGTATCACTAATTATCCTTGCAAAAATTTCATTTTCTTTCAAAAATAAAGCATTTCATTCCTAAAAATAGCATTTCTAAACAAAATACTGGTTTTCATACACAAAGAAAGACTTTATCCCTACAGAATGATGCTTTGGAGCCTAATAGAATACAGTGATTCAAGAATTCCCAAATTCCTCTACAAAATAAGGACATTCCCACCAGAAATATCAAGTTGTGTCATAATGTAGAAAACTTTCACACTAATATCCTTGCTTATCTCAGAAATAAAAAGGAATCTCACAAGTATCACTAATTATCCTTTCAAATATTTCATTTTCTTACCAAACTAATGCTTTTCATTCCTAAAAATAGCATTTTCTAAACAAAATACTGGTTTTCATCCCCAAAGGTAGACATTATCTCTACAGAATGTTCCTTTGGAGCATAATAGAATACAGTGTTTCATGAATTCCTGTATTCCTCTACAAAATAAGGACATTTCCACCCAAAATATCAATTTCTGTCAAGATTTAGAGAACTTTGACATTAATAGCAGTACGTATCCCAGAAAAAAAAAAAAGGTACATTCTTGAGTATCACTTCTTATCCTTGCAAAAATACATTTTTCTTAACAAATACAATGCTTTTCAGCCCTAAAAATATCATTTTCTCCCCAAAATACTGGGTTTCATCCTCAAAAGAAGACAGTTCCTCTAAAAAATGAATATTTGCAGCATAATATGATACATTGTTTACAGAATACCGGAATTCCTCTTTCAAATAAGGACACTTTCCCCCTAAAGATCAATTTCTGTTCTAATTTTTGAAATTTACACACGACTTTCACTACATAGACCAGAAATAATAAGTTCTCTCTAAAGCATCACCATTTATCCTGGCAAATATTTGAGTTTCTTTTGAAAATATGAATTTTCTTCACTAAAAATAGCATTTTCTAAACCTAATACCTGTTTTCATAACCAAAAGAAGATATTTTCTCTAGAAAATGATGCACTGTAGCATTATAGGATGCATTTCTACCAGAATACCCGTTTTCCTCTACAAATTATGGACATTTCCACCCAAAATTACAGTTTCTGTTAAAATTTTTACCATTTACACATGAATATCACCACTTCTTTCAGAAATAAAAAGTTCTCTCTTAAGTATCACTCCGTATTCTGGCAAAAATACATTTTTCTTACCTAAGAAAATGCTTTTCATTCCTGAGTATAGTATGTTCTAAACAACATATGGTTTTTAATTCCCAAAAGAAGATATTCTCTCTACTAAATGATACTTAGGAGCATAATATGACACATTGTTTCCAGAACACCAGTTTTACTCTACAAAATAAGGACAGTTCCACCCGAAATATCAATTTCTGTCAAAACATTAAAAATTTTCACACGAATATCACTACACATACCAGAAATAAAAAGTTATCACTGAAGTATCACTAATTATCCTTGCAAAAATTTCATTTTCTTTCAAAAATAAAGCATTTCATTCCTACAAATAGCATTTCTAAACAAAATACTGGTTTTCATACACAAAGAAAGACTTTATCCCTACAGAATGATGCTTTGGAGCCTAATAGAATACAGTGATTCAAGAATTCCCAAATTCCTCTACAAAATAAGGACATTCCCACCAGAAATATCAAGTTGTGTCATAATGTAGAAAACTTTCACACTAATATCCTTGCTTATCCCAGAAATAAAAAGGAATCTCATAAGTATCACTAATTATCC
Organism: Coturnix japonica; assembly: GCF_054131305.1. Classification (NCBI taxonomy): domain Eukaryota; kingdom Metazoa; phylum Chordata; class Aves; order Galliformes; family Phasianidae; genus Coturnix; species Coturnix japonica. The sequence continues at coordinate 27,277,847 of NC_140672.1, forward strand.
TTTCAAATATTTCATTTTCTTACCAAACTAATGCTTTTCATTCCTAAAAATAGCATTTTCTAAACAAAATACTGGTTTTCATCCCCAAAGGTAGACATTATCTCTACAGAATGTTCCTTTGGAGCATAATAGAATACAGTGTTTCATGAATTCCTGTATTCCTCTACAAAATAAGGACATTTCCACCCAAAATATCAATTTCTGTCAAGATTTAGAGAACTTTGACATTAATAGCAGTACTTATCCCAGAAAAAAAAAAAGGTACATTCTTGAGTATCACTTCTTATCCTTGCAAACATACATTTTTCTTAACAAATACAGTGCTTTTCAGCCCTAAAAATATAATTTTCTCCCCAAAATACTGGGTTTCATCCTCAAAAGAAGACAGTTCCTCTAAAAAATGAATATTTGCAGCATAATATGATACACTGTTTACAGAATACCGGAATTCCTCTTTCAAATAAGGACACTTTCCCCCTAAAGATCAATTTCTGTTCTAATTTTTGAAATTTACACACGACTTCCACTACATAGACCAGAAATAATAAGTTCTCTCTAAAGCATCACCATTTATCCTGGCAAATATTTGAGTTTCTTTTGAAAATATGAATTTTCTTCACTGAAAATAGCATTTTCTAAACCTAATACCTGTTTTCATAACCAAAAGAAGATATTTTCTCTAGAAAATGATGCACTGTAGCATTATAGGATGCATTTCTACCAGAATACCCGTTTTCCTCTACAAATTATGGACATTTCCACCCAAAATGACAGTTTCTGTTAAAATTTTTACCATTTACACATGAATATCACCACTTCTTCCAGAAATAAGAAGTTCTCTCTTAAGTATCACTCCGTATTCTGGCAAAAATACATTTTTCTTACCTATGAAAATGCTTTTCATTCCTGAGAATAGTATGTTCTAAACAACATATGGTTTTTAATTCCCAAAAGAAGATATTCTCTCTACTAAATGATACTTAGGAGCATAATATGACACATTGTTTCCAGAACACCAGTTTTACTCTACAAAATAAGGACAGTTCCACCCGAAATAACAATTTCTGTCAAAACATTAAAAATTTTCACACGAATATCACTACACATACCAGAAATAAAAAGTTATCACTGAAGTATCACTAATTATCCTTGCAAAAATTTCATTTTCTTTCAAAAATAAAGCATTTCATTCCTACAAATAGCATTTCTAAACAAAATACTGGTTTTCATACACAAAGAAAGACTTTATCCCTACAGAATGATGCTTTGGAGCCTAATAGAATACAGTGATTCAAGAATTCCCAAATTCCTCTACAAAATAAGGACATTCCCACCAGAAATATCAAGTTGTGTCATAATGTAGAAAACTTTCACACTAATATCCTTGCTTATCCCAGAAATAAAAAGGAATCTCATAAGTATCACTAATTATCCTTTCAAATATTTCATTTTCTTACCAAACTAATGCTTTTCATTCCTAAAAATAGCATTTTCTAAACAAAATACTGGTTTTCATCCCCAAAGGTAGACATTATCTCTACAGAATGTTCCTTTGGAGCATAATAGAATACAGTGTTTCATGAATTCCTGTATTCCTCTACAAAATAAGGACATTTCCACCCAAAATATCAATTTCTGTCAAGATTTAGAGAACTTTGACATTAATAGCAGTACTTATCCCAGAAAAAAAAAAAAAGGTACATTCTTGAGTATCACTTCTTATCCTTGCAAAAATACATTTTTCTTAACAAATACAATGCTTTTCAGCCCTAAAAATATCATTTTCTCCCCAAAATACTGGGTTTCATCCTCAAAAGAAGACAGTTCCTCTAAAAAATGAATATTTGCAGCATAATATGATACATTGTTTACAGAATACCGGAATTCCTCTTTCAAATAAGGACACTTTCCCCCTAAAGATCAATTTCTGTTCTAATTTTTGAAATTTACACACAACTTCCACTACATAGACCAGAAATAATAAGTTCTCTCTAAAGCATCACCATTTATCCTGGCAAATATTTGAGTTTCTTTTGAAAATATGAATTTTCTTCACTAAAAATAGCATTTTCTAAACCTAATACCTGTTTTCATAACCAAAAGAAGATATTTTCTCTAGAAAATGATGCACTGTAGCATTATAGGATGCATTTCTACCAGAATACCCGTTTTCCTCTACAAATTATGGACATTTCCACCCAAAATGACAGTTTCTGTTAAAATTTTTACCATTTACACATGAATATCACAACTTCTTCCAGAAATAAGAAGTTCTCTCTTAAGTATCACTACGTATTCTGGCAAAAATACATTTTTCTTACCTAAGAAAATGCTTTTCATTCCTAAGAATAGTATGTTCTAAACAACATATGGTTTTTAATTCCCAAAAGAAGATATTCTCTCTACTAAATGATACTTAGGAGCATAATATGACACATTGTTTCCAGAACACCAGTTTTACTCTACAAAATAAGGACAGTTCCACCCGAAATATCAATTTCTGTCAAAACATTAAAAATTTTCACACGAATATCACTACACATACCAGAAATAAAAAGTCATCACTGAAGTATCACTAATTATCCTTGCAAAAATTTCATTTTCTTTCAAAAATAAAGCATTTCATTCCTAAAAATAGCATTTCTAAACAAAACACTGGTTTTCATACACAAAGAAAGACTTTATCCCTACAGAATGATGCTTTGGAGCCTAATAGAATACAGTGATTCAAGAATTCCCAAATTCCTCTACAAAATAAGGACATTCCCACCAGAAATATCAAGTTGTGTCATAATGTAGAAAACTTTCACACTAATATCCTTGCTTATCCCAGAAATAAAAAGGAATCTCACAAGTATCACTAATTATCCTTTCAAATATTTCATTTTCTTACCAAACTAATGCTTTTCATTCCTAAAAATAGCATTTTCTAAACAAAATACTGGTTTTCATCCCCAAAGGTAGACATTATCTCTACAGAATGTTCCTTTGGAGCATAATAGAATACAGTGTTTCATGAATTCCTGTATTCCTCTACAAAATAAGGACATTTCCACCCAAAATATCCATTTCTGTCAAGATTTAGAGAACTTTGACATTAATAGCAGTACTTATCCCAGAAAAAAAAAAAAGGTACATTCTTGAGTATCACTTCTTATCCTTGCAAACATACATTTTTCTTAACAAATACAATGCTTTTCAGCCCTAAAAATATCATTTTCTCCCCAAAATACTGGGTTTCATCCTCAAAAGAAGACAGTTCCTCTAAAAAATGAATATTTGCAGCATAATATGATACATTGTTTACAGAATACCGGAATTCCTCTTTCAAATAAGGACACTTTCCCCCTAAAGATCAATTTCTGTTCTAATTTTTGAAATTTACACACGACTTTCACTACATAGACCAGAAATAATAAGTTCTCTCTAAAGCATCACCATTTATCCTGGCAAATATTTGAGTTTCTTTTGAAAATATGAATTTTCTTCACTAAAAATAGCATTTTCTAAACCTAATACCTGTTTTCATAACCAAAAGAAGATATTTTCTCTAGCAAATGATGCACTGTAGCATTATAGGATGCATTTCTACCAGAATACCCGTTTTCCTCTACAAATTATGGACATTTCCACCCAAAATGACAGTTTCTGTTAAAATTTTTACCATTTACACATGAATATCACCACTTCTTCCAGAAATAAGAAGTTCTCTCTTAAGTATCACTCCGTATTCTGGCAAAAATACATTTTTCTTACCTAAGAAAATGCTTTTCATTCCTAAGAATAGTATGTTCTAAACAACATATGGTTTTTAATTCCCAAAAGAAGATATTCTCTCTACTAAATGATACTTAGGAGCATAATATGACACATTGTTTCCAGAACACCAGTTTTACTCTACAAAATAAGGACAGTTCCACCCGAAATATCAATTTCTGTCAAAACATTAAAAATTTTCACACGAATATCACTACACATACCAGAAATAAAAAGTTATCACTGAAGTATCACTGATTATCCTTGCAAAAATTTCATTTTCTTTCAAAAATAAAGCATTTCATTCCTACAAATAGCATTTCTAAACAAAACACTGGTTTTCATACACAAAGAAAGACTTTATCCCTACAGAATGATGCTTTGGAGCCTAATAGAATACAGTGATTCAAGAATTCCCAAATTCCTCTACAAAATAAGGACATTCCCACCAGAAATATCAAGTTGTGTCATAATGTAGAAAACTTTCACACTAATATCCTTGCTTATCCCAGAAATAAAAAGGAATCTCATAAGTATCACTAATTATCCTTTCAAATATTTCATTTTCTTACCAAACTAATGCTTTTCATTCCTAAAAATAGCATTTTCTAAACAAAATACTGGTTTTCATCCCCAAAGGTAGACATTATCTCTACAGAATGTTCCTTTGGAGCATAATAGAATACAATGATTCAAGAATTCCCAAATTCCTCTACAAAATAAGGACATTTCCACCCAAAATATCCATTTCTGTCAAGATTTAGAGAACTTTGACATTAATAGCAGTACTTATCCCAGAAAAAAATAAAAGGTACATTCTTGAGTATCACTTCTTATCCTTGCAAAAATACATTTTTCTTAACAAATACAATGCTTTTCAGCCCTAAAAATATCATTTTCTCCCCAAAATACTGGGTTTCATCCTCAAAAGAAGACAGTTCCTCTAAAAAATGAATATTTGCAGCATAATATGATACATTGTTTACAGAATACCGGAATTCCTCTTTCAAATAAGGACACTTTCCCCCTAAAGATCAATTTCTGTTCTAATTTTTGAAATTTACACACAACTTCCACTACATAGACCAGAAATAATAAGTTCTCTCTAAAGCATCACCATTTATCCTGGCAAATATTTGAGTTTCTTTTGAAAATATGAATTTTCTTCACTAAAAATAGCATTTTCTAAACCTAATACCTGTTTTCATAACCAAAAGAAGATATTTTCTCTAGAAAATGATGCACTGTAGCATTATAGGATGCATTTCTACCAGAATACCCGTTTTCCTCTACAAATTATGGACATTTCCACCCAAAATGACAGTTTCTGTTAAAATTTTTACCATTTACACATGAATATCACAACTTCTTCCAGAAATAAGAAGTTCTCTCTTAAGTATCACTACGTATTCTGGCAAAAATACATTTTTCTTACCTAAGAAAATGCTTTTCATTCCTGAGTATAGTATGTTCTAAACAACATATGGTTTTTAATTCCCAAAAGAAGATATTCTCTCTACTAAATGATACTTAGGAGCATAATATGACACATTGTTTCCAGAACACCAGTTTTACTCTACAAAATAAGGACAGTTCCACCCGAAATATCAATTTCTGTCAAAACATTAAAAATTTTCACACGAATATAACTACACATACCAGAAATAAAAAGTCATCACTGAAGTATCACTAATTATCCTTGCAAAAATTTCATTTTCTTTCAAAAATAAAGCATTTCATTCCTAAAAATAGCATTTCTAAACAAAACACTGGTTTTCATACACAAAGAAAGACTTTATCCCTACAGAATGATGCTTTGGAGCCTAATAGAATACAGTGATTCAAGAATTCCCAAATTCCTCTACAAAATAAGGACATTCCCACCAGAAATATCAAGTTGTGTCATAATGTAGAAAACTTTCACACTAATATCCTTGCTTATCCCAGAAATAAAAAGGAATCTCACAAGTATCACTAATTATCCTTTCAAATATTTCATTTTCTTACCAAACTAATGCTTTTCATTCCTAAAAATAGCATTTTCTAAACAAAATACTGGTTTTCATCCCCAAAGGTAGACATTATCTCTACAGAATGTTCCTTTGGAGCATAATAGAATACAGTGTTTCATGAATTCCTGTATTCCTCTACAAAATAAGGACATTTCCACCCAAAATATCCATTTCTGTCAAGATTTAGAGAACTTTGACATTAATAGCAGTACTTATCCCAGAAAAAAAAAAAAGGTACATTCTTGAGTATCACTTCTTATCCTTGCAAAAATACATTTTTCTTAACAAATACAATGCTTTTCAGCCCTAAAAATATCATTTTCTCCCCAAAATACTGGGTTTCATCCTCAAAAGAAGACAGTTCCTCTAAAAAATGAATATTTGCAGCATAATATGATACATTGTTTACAGAATACCGGAATTCCTCTTTCAAATAAGGACACTTTCCCCCTAAAGATCAATTTCTGTTCTAATTTTTGAAATTTACACACAACTTCCACTACATAGACCAGAAATAATAAGTTCTCTCTAAAGCATCACCATTTATCCTGGCAAATATTTGAGTTTCTTTTGAAAATATGAATTTTCTTCACTAAAAATAGCATTTTCTAAACCTAATACCTGTTTTCATAACCAAAAGAAGATATTTTCTCTAGAAAATGATGCACTGTAGCATTATAGGATGCATTTCTACCAGAATACCCGTTTTCCTCTACAAATTATGGACATTTCCACCCAAAATGACAGTTTCTGTTAAAATTTTTACCATTTACACATGAATATCACCACTTCTTCCAGAAATAAGAAGTTCTCTCTTAAGTATCACTCCGTATTCTGGCAAAAATACATTTTTCTTACCTAAGAAAATGCTTTTCATTCCTAAGAATAGTATGTTCTAAACAACATATGGTTTTTAATTCCCAAAAGAAGATATTCTCTCTACTAAATGATACTTAGGAGCATAATATGACACATTGTTTCCAGAACACCAGTTTTACTCTACAAAATAAGGACAGTTCCACCCGAAATATCAATTTCTGTCAAAACATTAAAAATTTTCACACGAATATCACTACACATACCAGAAATAAAAAGTTATCACTGAAGTATCACTGATTATCCTTGCAAAAATTTCATTTTCTTTCAAAAATAAAGCATTTCATTCCTACAAATAGCATTTCTAAACAAAACACTGGTTTTCATACACAAAGAAAGACTTTATCCCTACAGAATGATGCTTTGGAGCCTAATAGAATACAGTGATTCAAGAATTCCCAAATTCCTCTACAAAATAAGGACATTCCCACCAGAAATATCAAGTTGTGTCATAATGTAGAAAACTTTCACACTAATATCCTTGCTTATCCCAGAAATAAAAAGGAATCTCATAAGTATCACTAATTATCCTTTCAAATATTTCATTTTCTTACCAAACTAATGCTTTTCATTCCTAAAAATAGCATTTTCTAAACAAAATACTGGTTTTCATCCCCAAAGGTAGACATTATCTCTACAGAATGTTCCTTTGGAGCATAATAGAATACAATGATTCAAGAATTCCCAAATTCCTCTACAAAATAAGGACATTTCCACCCAAAATATCCATTTCTGTCAAGATTTAGAGAACTTTGACATTAATAGCAGTACTTATCCCAGAAAAAAATAAAAGGTACATTCTTGAGTATCACTTCTTATCCTTGCAAAAATACATTTTTCTTAACAAATACAATGCTTTTCAGCCCTAAAAATATCATTTTCTCCCCAAAATACTGGGTTTCATCCTCAAAAGAAGACAGTTCCTCTAAAAAATGAATATTTGCAGCATAATATGATACATTGTTTACAGAATACCGGAATTCCTCTTTCAAATAAGGACACTTTCCCCCTAAAGATCAATTTCTGTTCTAATTTTTGAAATTTACACACAACTTCCACTACATAGACCAGAAATAATAAGTTCTCTCTAAAGCATCACCATTTATCCTGGCAAATATTTGAGTTTCTTTTGAAAATATGAATTTTCTTCACTAAAAATAGCATTTTCTAAACCTAATACCTGTTTTCATAACCAAAAGAAGATATTTTCTCTAGAAAATGATGCACTGTAGCATTATAGGATGCATTTCTACCAGAATACCCGTTTTCCTCTACAAATTATGGACATTTCCACCCAAAATGACAGTTTCTGTTAAAATTTTTACCATTTACACATGAATATCACCACTTCTTCCAGAAATAAGAAGTTCTCTCTTAAGTATCACTACGTATTCTGGCAAAAATACATTTTTCTTACCTAAGAAAATGCTTTTCATTCCTAAGAATAGTATGTTCTAAACAACATATGGTTTTTAATTCCCAAAAGAAGATATTCTCTCTTCTAAATGATACTTAGGAGCATAATATGACACATTGTTTCCAGAACACCAGTTTTACTCTACAAAATAAGGACAGTTCCACCCGAAATATCAATTTCTGTCAAAACATTAAAAATTTTCACACGAATATAACTACACATACCAGAAATAAAAAGTCATCACTGAAGTATCACTAATTATCCTTGCAAAAATTTCATTTTCTTTCAAAAATAAAGCATTTCATTCCTAAAAATAGCATTTCTAAACAAAACACTGGTTTTCATACACAAAGAAAGACTTTATCCCTACAGAATGATGCTTTGGAGCCTAATAGAATACAGTGATTCAAGAATTCCCAAATTCCTCTACAAAATAAGGACATTCCCACCAGAAATATCAAGTTGTGTCATAATGTAGAAAACTTTCACACTAATATCCTTGCTTATCCCAGAAATAAAAAGGAATCTCACAAGTATCACTAATTATCCTTTCAAATATTTCATTTTCTTACCAAACTAATGCTTTTCATTCCTAAAAATAGCATTTTCTAAACAAAATACTGGTTTTCATCCCCAAAGGTAGACATTATCTCTACAGAATGTTCCTTTGGAGCATAATAGAATACAGTGTTTCATGAATTCCTGTATTCCTCTACAAAATAAGGACATTTCCACCCAAAATATCCATTTCTGTCAAGATTTAGAGAACTTTGACATTAATAGCAGTACTTATCCCAGAAAAAAATAAAAGGTACATTCTTGAGTATCACTTCTTATCCTTGCAAAAATACATTTTTCTTAACAAATACAATGCTTTTCAGCCCTAAAAATATCATTTTCTCCCCAAAATACTGGGTTTCATCCTCAAAAGAAGACAGTTCCTCTAAAAAATGAATATTTGCAGCATAATATGATACATTGTTTACAGAATACCGGAATTCCTCTTTCAAATAAGGACACTTTCCCCCTAAAGATCAATTTCTGTTCTAATTTTTGAAATTTACACACGACTTCCACTACATAGACCAGAAATAATAAGTTCTCTCTAAAGCACCACCATTTATCCTGGCAAATATTTGAGTTTCTTTTGAAAATATGAATTTTCTTCACTGAAAATAGCATTTTCTAAACCTAATACCTGTTTTCATAACCAAAAGAAGATATTTTCTCTAGAAAATGATGCACTGTAGCATTATAGGATGCATTTCTACCAGAATACCCGTTTTCCTCTACAAATTATGGACATTTCCACCCAAAATGACAGTTTCTGTTAAAATTTTTACCATTTACACATGAATATCACCACTTCTTCCAGAAATAAAAAGTTCTCTCTTAAGTATCACTCCGTATTCTGGCAAAAATACATTTTTCTTACCTAAGAAAATGCTTTTCATTCCTAAGAATAGTATGTTCTAAACAACATATGGTTTTTAATTCCCAAAAGAAGATATTCTCTCTACTAAATGATACTTAGGAGCATAATATGACACATTGTTTCCAGAACACCAGTTTTACTCTACAAAATAAGGACAGTTCCACCCGAAATATCAATTTCTGTCAAAACATTAAAAATTTTCACACGAATATCACTACACATACCAGAAATAAAAAGTTATCACTGAAGTATCACTAATTATCCTTGCAAAAATTTCATTTTCTTTCAAAAATAAAGCATTTCATTCCTACAAATAGCATTTCTAAACAAAACACTGGTTTTCATACACAAAGAAAGACTTTATCCCTACAGAATGATGCTTTGGAGCCTAATAGAATACAGTGATTCAAGAATTCCCAAATTCCTCTACAAAATAAGGACATTCCCACCAGAAATATCAAGTTGTGTCATAATGTAGAAAACTTTCACACTAATATCCTTGCTTATCCCAGAAATAAAAAGGAATCTCATAAGTATCACTAATTATCCTTTCAAATATTTCATTTTCTTACCAAACTAATGCTTTTCATTCCTAAAAATAGCATTTTCTAAACAAAATACTGGTTTTCATCCCCAAAGGTAGACATTATCTCTACAGAATGTTACTTTGGAGCATAATAGAATACAGTGATTCATGAATTCCCAAATTCCTCTACAAAATAAGGACATTTCCACCCAAAATATCAATTTCTGTCAAGATTTAGAGAACTTTGACATTAATAGCAGTACTTATCCCAGAAAAAAATAAAAGGTACATTCTTGAGTATCACTTCTTATCCTTGCAAAAATACATTTTTCTTAACAAATACAATGCTTTTCAGCCCTAAAAATATCATTTTCTCCCCAAAATACTGGGTTTCATCCTCAAAAGAAGACAGTTCCTCTAAAAAATGAATATTTGCAGCATAATATGATACATTGTTTACAGAATACCGGAATTCCTCTTTCAAATAAGGACACTTTCCCCCTAAAGATCAATTTCTGTTCTAATTTTTGAAATTTACACACGACTTCCACTACATAGACCAGAAATAATAAGTTCTCTCTAAAGCATCACCATTTATCCTGGCAAATATTTGAGTTTCTTTTGAAAATATGAATTTTCTTCAGTAAAAATAGCATTTTCTAAACCTATAACCTGTTTTCATAACCAAAAGAAGATATTTTCTCTAGAAAATGATGCACTGTAGCATTATAGGATGCATTTCTACCAGAATACCCGTTTTCCTCTACAAATTATGGACATTTCCACCCAAAATGACAGTTTCTGTTAAAATTTTTACCATTTACACATGAATATCACAACTTCTTCCAGAAATAAGAAGTTCTCTCTTAAGTATCACTCCGTATTCTGGCAAAAATACATTTTTCTTACCTAAGAAAATGCTTTTCATTCCTAAGAATAGTATGTTCTAAACAACATATGGTTTTTAATTCCCAAAAGAAGATATTCTCTCTTCTAAATGATACTTAGGAGCATAATATGACACATTGTTTCCAGAACACCAGTTTTACTCTACAAAATAAGGACAGTTCCACCCGAAATATCAATTTCTGTCAAAACATTAAAAATTTTCACACGAATATAACTACACATACCAGAAATAAAAAGTCATCACTGAAGTATCACTAATTATCCTTGCAAAAATTTCATTTTCTTTCAAAAATAAAGCATTTCATTCCTAAAAATAGCATTTCTAAACAAAACACTGGTTTTCATACACAAAGAAAGACTTTATCCCTACAGAATGATGCTTTGGAGCCTAATAGAATACAGTGATTCAAGAATTCCCAAATTCCTCTACAAAATAAGGACATTCCCACCAGAAATATCAAGTTGTGTCATAATGTAGAAAACTTTCACACTAATATCCTTGCTTATCCCAGAAATAAAAAGGAATCTCACAAGTATCACTAATTATCCTTTCAAATATTTCATTTTCTTACCAAACTAATGCTTTTCATTCCTAAAAATAGCATTTTCTAAACAAAATACTGGTTTTCATCCCCAAAGGTAGACATTATCTCTACAGAATGTTCCTTTGGAGCATAATAGAATACAGTGTTTCATGAATTCCTGTATTCCTCTACAAAATAAGGACATTTCCACCCAAAATATCCATTTCTGTCAAGATTTAGAGAACTTTGACATTAATAGCAGTACTTATCCCAGAAAAAAATAAAAGGTACATTCTTGAGTATCACTTCTTATCCTTGCAAAAATACATTTTTCTTAACAAATACAATGCTTTTCAGCCCTAAAAATATCATTTTCTCCCCAAAATACTGGGTTTCATCCTCAAAAGAAGACAGTTCCTCTAAAAAATGAATATTTGCAGCATAATATGATACATTGTTTACAGAATACCGGAATTCCTCTTTCAAATAAGGACACTTTCCCCCTAAAGATCAATTTCTGTTCTAATTTTTGAAATTTACACACGACTTCCACTACATAGACCAGAAATAATAAGTTCTCTCTAAAGCACCACCATTTATCCTGGCAAATATTTGAGTTTCTTTTGAAAATATGAATTTTCTTCACTGAAAATAGCATTTTCTAAACCTAATACCTGTTTTCATAACCAAAAGAAGATATTTTCTCTAGAAAATGATGCACTGTAGCATTATAGGATGCATTTCTACCAGAATACCCGTTTTCCTCTACAAATTATGGACATTTCCACCCAAAATGACAGTTTCTGTTAAAATTTTTACCATTTACACATGAATATCACCACTTCTTCCAGAAATAAAAAGTTCTCTCTTAAGTATCACTCCGTATTCTGGCAAAAATACATTTTTCTTACCTAAGAAAATGCTTTTCATTCCTAAGAATAGTATGTTCTAAACAACATATGGTTTTTAATTCCCAAAAGAAGATATTCTCTCTACTAAATGATACTTAGGAGCATAATATGACACATTGTTTCCAGAACACCAGTTTTACTCTACAAAATAAGGACAGTTCCACCCGAAATATCAATTTCTGTCAAAACATTAAAAATTTTCACACGAATATCACTACACATACCAGAAATAAAAAGTTATCACTGAAGTATCACTAATTATCCTTGCAAAAATTTCATTTTCTTTCAAAAATAAAGCATTTCATTCCTACAAATAGCATTTCTAAACAAAACACTGGTTTTCATACACAAAGAAAGACTTTATCCCTACAGAATGATGCTTTGGAGCCTAATAGAATACAGTGATTCAAGAATTCCCAAATTCCTCTACAAAATAAGGACATTCCCACCAGAAATATCAAGTTGTGTCATAATGTAGAAAACTTTCACACTAATATCCTTGCTTATCCCAGAAATAAAAAGGAATCTCATAAGTATCACTAATTATCCTTTCAAATATTTCATTTTCTTACCAAACTAATGCTTTTCATTCCTAAAAATAGCATTTTCTAAACAAAATACTGGTTTTCATCCCCAAAGGTAGACATTATCTCTACAGAATGTTACTTTGGAGCATAATAGAATACAGTGATTCATGAATTCCCAAATTCCTCTACAAAATAAGGACATTTCCACCCAAAATATCAATTTCTGTCAAGATTTAGAGAACTTTGACATTAATAGCAGTACTTATCCCAGAAAAAAATAAAAGGTACATTCTTGAGTATCACTTCTTATCCTTGCAAAAATACATTTTTCTTAACAAATACAATGCTTTTCAGCCCTAAAAATATCATTTTCTCCCCAAAATACTGGGTTTCATCCTCAAAAGAAGACAGTTCCTCTAAAAAATGAATATTTGCAGCATAATATGATACATTGTTTACAGAATACCGGAATTCCTCTTTCAAATAAGGACACTTTCCCCCTAAAGATCAATTTCTGTTCTAATTTTTGAAATTTACACACGACTTCCACTACATAGACCAGAAATAATAAGTTCTCTCTAAAGCATCACCATTTATCCTGGCAAATATTTGAGTTTCTTTTGAAAATATGAATTTTCTTCAGTAAAAATAGCATTTTCTAAACCTATAACCTGTTTTCATAACCAAAAGAAGATATTTTCTCTAGAAAATGATGCACTGTAGCATTATAGGATGCATTTCTACCAGAATACCCGTTTTCCTCTACAAATTATGGACATTTCCACCCAAAATGACAGTTTCTGTTAAAATTTTTACCATTTACACATGAATATCACAACTTCTTCCAGAAATAAGAAGTTCTCTCTTAAGTATCACTCCGTATTCTGGCAAAAATACATTTTTCTTACCTAAGAAAATGCTTTTCATTCCTAAGAATAGTATGTTCTAAACAACATATGGTTTTTAATTCCCAAAAGAAGATATTCTCTCTACTAAATGATACTTAGGAGCATAATATGACACATTGTTTCCAGAACACCAGTTTTACTCTACAAAATAAGGACAGTTCCACCCGAAATATCAATTTCTGTCAAAACATTAAAAATTTTCACACGAATATCACTACACATACCAGAAATAAAAAGTTATCACTGAAGTATCACTAATTATCCTTGCAAAAATTTCATTTTCTTTCAAAAATAAAGCATTTCATTCCTACAAATAGCATTTCTAAACAAAACACTGGTTTTCATACACAAAGAAAGATTTTATCCCTACAGAATGATGCTTTGGAGCCTAATAGAATGCAGTGATTCAAGAATTCCCAAATTCCTCTACAAAATAAGGACATTCCCACCAGAAATATCAAGTTGTGTCATAATGTAGAAAACTTTCACACTAATATCCTTGCTTATCCCAGAAATAAAAAGGAATCTCATAAGTATCACTAATTATCCTTTCAAATATTTCATTTTCTTACCAAACTAATGCTTTTCATTCCTAAAAATAGCATTTTCTAAACAAAATACTGGTTTTCATCCCCAAAGGTAGACATTATCTCTACAGAATGTTCCTTTGGAGCATAATAGAATACAGTGTTTCATGAATTCCTGTATTCCTCTACAAAATAAGGACATTTCCACCCAAAATATCAATTTCTGTCAAGATTTAGAGAACTTTGACATTAATAGCAGTACTTATCCCAGAAAAAAAAAAAAAGGTACATTCTTGAGTATCACTTCTTATCCTTGCAAAAATACATTTTTCTTAACAAATACAATGCTTTTCAGCCCTAAAAATATCATTTTCTCCCCAAAATACTGGGTTTCATCCTCAAAAGAAGACAGTTCCTCTAAAAAATGAATATTTGCAGCATAATATGATACATTGTTTACAGAATACCGGAATTCCTCTTTCAAATAAGGACACTTTCCCCCTAAAGATCAATTTCTGTTCTAATTTTTGAAATTTACACACAACTTCCACTACATAGACCAGAAATAATAAGTTCTCTCTAAAGCATCACCATTTATCCTGGCAAATATTTGAGTTTCTTTTGAAAATATGAATTTTCTTCACTAAAAATAGCATTTTCTAAACCTAATACCTGTTTTCATAACCAAAAGAAGATATTTTCTCTAGAAAATGATGCACTGTAGCATTATAGGATGCATTTCTACCAGAATACCAGTTTTCCTCTACAAATTATGGACATTTCCACCCAAAATGACAGTTTCTGTTAAAATTTTTACCATTTACACATGAATATCACAACTTCTTCCAGAAATAAGAAGTTCTCTCTTAAGTATCACTACGTATTCTGGCAAAAATACATTTTTCTTACCTAAGAAAATGCTTTTCATTCCTAAGAATAGTATGTTCTAAACAACATATGGTTTTTAATTCCCAAAAGAAGATATTCTCTCTTCTAAATGATACTTAGGAGCATAATATGACACATTGTTTCCAGAACACCAGTTTTACTCTACAAAATAAGGACAGTTCCACCCGAAATATCAATTTCTGTCAAAACATTAAAAATTTTCACACGAATATCACTACACATACCAGAAATAAAAAGTTATCACTGAAGTATCACTAATTATCCTTGCAAAAATTTCATTTTCTTTCAAAAATAAAGCATTTCATTCCTACAAATAGCATTTCTAAACAAAACACTGGTTTTCATACACAAAGAAAGACTTTATCCCTACAGAATGATGCTTTGGAGCCTAATAGAATGCAGTGATTCAAGAATTCCCAAATTCCTCTACAAAATAAGGACATTCCCACCAGAAATATCAAGTTGTGTCATAATGTAGAAAACTTTCACACTAATATCCTTGCTTATCCCAGAAATAAAAAGGAATCTCATAAGTATCATTAATTATCCTTTCAAATATTTCATTTTCTTACCAAAGTAATGCTTTTCATTCCTAAAAATAGCATTTCCTAAACAAAAAACTAGTTTTCATCCCCAAAGGTAGATATTATCTCTACAGAATGTTCCTTTGGAGCATAATAGAACACAGTGTTTCATGAATTCCTGTATTCCTCTACAAAATAAGGACATTTCCACCCAAAATATCCATTTCTGTCAAGATTTAGAGAACTTTGACATTAATAGCAGTACTTATCCCAGAAAAAAATAAAAGGTACATTCTTGAGTATCACTTCTTATCCTTGCAAAAGTACATTTTTCTTAACAAATACAATGCTTTTCAGCCCTAAAAATATCATTTTCTCCCCAAAATACTGGGTTTCATCCTCAAAAGAAGACAGTTCCTCTAAAAAATGAATATTTGCAGCATAATATGATACACTGTTTACAGAATACCGGAATTCCTCTTTCAAATAAGGGCACTTTCCCCCTAAAGATCAATTTCTGTTCTAATTTTTGAAATTTACACACAACTTTCACTACATAGACCAGAAATAATAAGTTCTCTCTAAAGCATCACCATTTATCCTGGCAAATATTTGAGTTTCTTTTGAAAATATGAATTTTCTTCACTAAAAATAGCATTTTCTAAACCTAATACCTGTTTTCATAACCAAAAGAAGATATTTTCTCTAGAAAATGATGCACTGTAGCATTATAGGATGCATTTCTACCAGAATACCCGTTTTCCTCTACAAATTATGGACATTTCCACCCAAAATGACAGTTTCTGTTAAAATTTTTACCATTTACACATGAATATCACAACTTCTTCCAGAAATAAGAAGTTCTCTCTTAAGTATCACTCCGTATTCTGGCAAAAATACATTTTTCTTACCTATGAAAATGCTTTTCATTCCTGAGTATAGTATGTTCTAAACAACATATGGTTTTTAATTCCCAAAAGAAGATATTCTCTCTACTAAATGATACTTAGGAGCATAATATGACACATTGTTTCCAGAACACCAGTTTTACTCTACAAAATAAGGACAGTTCCACCCGAAATATCAATTTCTGTCAAAACATTAAAAATTTTCACACGAATATCACTACACATACCAGAAATAAAAAGTTATCACTGAAGTATCACTAATTATCCTTGCAAAAATTTCATTTTCTTTCAAAAATAAAGCATTTCATTCCTAAAAATAGCATTTCTAAACAAAACACTGGTTTTCATACACAAAGAAAGACTTTATCCCTACAGAATGATGCTTTGGAGCCTAATAGAATACAGTGATTCAAGAATTCCCAAATTCCTCTACAAAATAAGGACATTCTCACCAGAAATATCAAGTTGTGTCATAATGTAGAAAACTTTCACACTAATATCCTTGCTTATCTCAGAAATAAAAAGGAATCTCATAAGTATCACTAATTATCCTTTCAAATATTTCATTTCCTTACCAAACTAATGCTTTTCATTCCTAAAAATAGCATTTCCTAAACAAAAAACTGGTTTTCATCCCCAAAGGTAGACATTATCTCTACAGAATGTTCCTTTGGAGCATAATAAAATACAGTGTTTCAAGAATTCCTGTATTCCTCTACAAAATAAGGACATTTCCACCCAAAATATCCATTTCTGTCAAGATTTAGAGAACTTTGACATTAATAGCAGTACTTATCCCAGAAAAAAAAAAAAAGGTACATTCTTGAGTATCACTTCTTATCCTTGCAAAAGTACATTTTTCTTAACAAATACAATGCTTTTCAGCCCTAAAAATATCATTTTCTCCCCAAAATACTGGGTTTCATCCTCAAAAGAAGACAGTTCCTCTAAAAAATGAATATTTGCAGCATAATATGATACATTGTTTACAGAATACCGGAATTCCTCTTTCAAATAAGGGCACTTTCCCCCTAAAGATCAATTTCTGTTCTAATTTTTGAAATTTACACACAACTTTCACTACATAGACCAGAAATAATAAGTTCTCTCTAAAGCATCACCATTTATCCTGGCAAATATTTGATTTTCTTTTGAAAATATGAATTTTCTTCACTAAAAATAGCATTTTCTAAACCTAATACCTGTTTTCATAACCAAAAGAAGATATTTTCTCTAGAAAATGATGCACTGTAGCATTATAGGATGCATTTCTACCAGAATACCCGTTTTCCTCTACAAATTATGGACATTTCCACCCAAAATGACAGTTTCTGTTAAAATTTTTACCATTTACACATGAATATCACCACTTCTTCCAGAAATAAGAAGTTCTCTCTTAAGTATCACTCCGTATTCTGGCAAAAATACATTTTTCTTACCTATGAAAATGCTTTTCATTCCTGAGTATAGTATGTTCTAAACAACATATGGTTTTTAATTCCCAAAAGAAGATATTCTCTCTACTAAATGATACTTAGGAGCATAATATGACACATTGTTTCCAGAACACCAGTTTTACTCTACAAAATAAGGACAGTTCCACCCGAAATATCAATTTCTGTCAAAACATTAAAAATTTTCACACGAATATCACTACACATACCAGAAATAAAAAGTTATCACTGAAGTATCACTAATTATCCTTGCAAAAATTTCATTTTCTTTCAAAAATAAAGCATTTCATTCCTAAAAATAGCATTTCTAAACAAAACACTGGTTTTCATACACAAAGAAAGACTTTATCCCTACAGAATGATGCTTTGGAGCCTAATAGAATACAGTGATTCAAGAATTCCCAAATTCCTCTACAAAATAAGGACATTCCCACCAGAAATATCAAGTTGTGTCATAATGTAGAAAACTTTCACACTAATATCCTTGCTTATCTCAGAAATAAAAAGGAATCTCATAAGTATCACTAATTATCCTTTCAAATATTTCATTTTCTTACCAAAGTAATGCTTTTCATTCCTAAAAATAGCGTTTCCTAAACAAAAAACTGGTTTTCATCCCCAAAGGTAGACATTATCTCTACAGAATGTTCCTTTGGAGCATAATAGAATACAGTGTTTCAAGAATTCCTGTATTCCTCTACAAAATAAGGACATTTCCACCCAAAATATCCATTTCTGTCAAGATTTAGAGAACTTTGACATTAATAGCAGTACTTATCCCAGAAAAAAAAAAAAAGGTACATTCTTGAGTATCACTTCTTATCCTTGCAAAAGTACATTTTTCTTAACAAATACAATGCTTTTCAGCCCTAAAAATATCATTTTCTCCCCAAAATACTGGGTTTCATCCTCAAAAGAAGACAGTTCCTCTAAAAAATGAATATTTGCAGCATAATATGATACATTGTTTACAGAATACCGGAATTCCTCTTTCAAATAAGGACACTTTCCCCCTAAAGATCAATTTCTGTTCTAATTTTTGAAATTTACACACAACTTTCACTACATAGACCAGAAATAATAAGTTCTCTCTAAAGCATCACCATTTATCCTGGCAAATATTTGAGTTTCTTTTGAAAATATGAATTTTCTTCACTAAAAATAGCATTTTCTAAACCTAATACCTGTTTTCATAACCAAAAGAAGATATTTTCTCTAGAAAATGATGCACTGTAGCATTATAGGATGCATTTCTACCAGAATACCCGTTTTCCTCTACAAATTATGGACATTTCCACCCAAAATGACAGTTTCTGTTAAAATTTTTACCATTTACACATGAATATCACCACTTCTTCCAGAAATAAGAAGTTCTCTCTTAAGTATCACTCCGTATTCTGGCAAAAATACATTTTTCTTACCTATGAAAATGCTTTTCATTCCTGAGTATAGTATGTTCTAAACAACATATGGTTTTTAATTCCCAAAAGAAGATATTCTCTCTACTAAATGATACTTAGGAGCATAATATGACACATTGTTTCCAGAACACCAGTTTTACTCTACAAAATAAGGACAGTTCCACCCGAAATATCAATTTCTGTCAAAACATTAAAAATTTTCACACGAATATCACTACACATACCAGAAATAAAAAGTTATCACTGAAGTATCACTAATTATCCTTGCAAAAATTTCATTTTCTTTCAAAAATAAAGCATTTCATTCCTAAAAATAGCATTTCTAAACAAAACACTGGTTTTCATACACAAAGAAAGACTTTATCCCTACAGAATGATGCTTTGGAGCCTAATAGAATACAGTGATTCAAGAATTCCCAAATTCCTCTACAAAATAAGGACATTCCCACCAGAAATATCAAGTTGTGTCATAATGTAGAAAACTTTCACACTAATATCCTTGCTTATCTCAGAAATAAAAAGGAATCTCATAAGTATCACTAATTATCCTTTCAAATATTTCATTTTCTTACCAAACTAATGCTTTTCATTCCTAAAAATAGCATTTCCTAAACAAAAAACTGGTTTTCATCCCCAAAGGTAGACATTATCTCTACAGAATGTTCCTTTGGAGCATAATAGAATACAGTGTTTCAAGAATTCCTGTATTCCTCTACAAAATAAGGACATTTCCACCCAAAATATCCATTTCTGTCAAGATTTAGAGAACTTTGACATTAATAGCAGTACTTATCCCAGAAAAAAAAAAAAAAGGTACATTCTTGAGTATCACTTCTTATCCTTGCAAAAGTACATTTTTCTTAACAAATACAATGCTTTTCAGCCCTAAAAATATCATTTTCTCCCCAAAACACTGGGTTTCATCCTCAAAAGAAGACAGTTCCTCTAAAAAATGAATATTTGCAGCATAATATGATACATTGTTTACAGAATACCGGAATTCCTCTTTCAAATAAGGGCACTTTCCCCCTAAAGATCAATTTCTGTTCTAATTTTTGAAATTTACACACGACTTTCACTACATAGACCAGAAATAATAAGTTCTCTCTAAAGCATCACCATTTATCCTGGCAAATATTTGAGTTTCTTTTGAAAATATGAATTTTCTTCACTAAAAATAGCATTTTCTAAACCTAATACCTGTTTTCATAACCAAAAGAAGATATTTTCTCTAGAAAATGATGCACTGTAGCATTATAGGATGCATTTCTACCAGAATACCCGTTTTCCTCTACAAATTATGGACATTTCCACCCAAAATGACAGTTTCTGTTAAAGTTTTTACCATTTACACATGAATATCACCAATTCTTCCAGAAATAAGAAGTTCTCTCTTAAGTATCACTCCGTATTCTGGCAAAAATACATTTTTCTTACCTATGAAAATGCTTTTCATTCCTGAGTATAGTATGTTCTAAACAACATATGGTTTTTAATTCCCAAAAGAAGATATTCTCTCTACTAAATGATACTTAGGAGCATTATATGACACATTGTTTCCAGAACACCAGTTTTACTCTACAAAATAAGGACAGTTCCACCCGAAATATCAATTTCTGTCAAAACATTAAAAATTTTCACATGAATATCACTACACATACCAGAAATAAAAAGTTATCACTGAAGTATCACAAATTATCCTTGCAAAAATTTCATTTTCTTTCAAAAATAAAGCATTTCATTCCTACAAATAGCATTTCTAAACAAAACACTGGTTTTCATACACAAAGAAAGACTTTATCCCTACAGAATGATGCTTTGGAGCCTAATAGAATACAGTGATTCAAGAATTCCCAAATTCCTCTACAAAATAAGGACATTCCCACCAGAAGTATCAAGTTGTGTCATAATGTAGAAAACTTTCACACTAATATCCTTGCTTATCTCAGAAATAAAAAGGAATCTCATAAGTATCACTAATTATCCTTTCAAATATTTCATTTTCTTACCAAAGTAATGCTTTTCATTCCTAAAAATAGCATTTCCTAAACAAAAAACTGGTTTTCATCCCCAAAGGTAGACATTATCTCTACAGAATGTTCCTTTGGAGCATAATAGAATACAGTGTTTCAAGAATTCCTGTATTCCTCTACAAAATAAGGACATTTCCACCCAAAATATCCATTTCTGTCAAGATTTAGAGAACTTTGACATTAATAGCAGTACTTATCCCAGAAAAAAAAAAAAAGGTACATTCTTGAGTATCACTTCTTATCCTTGCAAAAATACATTTTTCTTAACAAATACAATGCTTTTCAGCCCTAAAAATATCATTTTCTCCCCAAAATACTGGGTTTCATCCTCAAAAGAAGACAGTTCCTCTAAAAAATGAATATTTGCAGCATAATATGATACATTGTTTACAGAATACCGGAATTCCTCTTTCAAATAAGGACACTTTCCCCCTAAAGATCAATTTCTGTTCTAATTTTTGAAATTTACACACGACTTCCACTACATAGACCAGAAATAATAAGTTCTCTCTAAAGCATCACCATTTATCCTGGCAAATATTTGAGTTTCTTTTGAAAATATGAATTTTCTTCACTAAAAATAGCATTTTCTAAACCTAATACCTGTTTTCATAACCAAAAGAAGATATTTTCTCTAGAAAATGATGCACTGTAGCATTATAGGATGCATTTCTACCAGAATACCCGTTTTCCTCCACAAATTATGGACATTTCCACCCAAAATGACAATTTCTGTTAAAATTTTTACCATTTACACATGAATATCACCACTTCTTCCAGAAATAAGAAGTTCTCTCTTAAGTATCACTCCGTATTCTGGCAAAAATACATTTTTCTTACCTATGAAAATGCTTTTCATTCCTGAGTATAGTATGTTCTAAACAACATATAGTTTTTAATTCCCAAAAGAAGATATTCTCTCTACTAAATGATACTTAGGAGCATAATATGACACATTGTTTCCAGAACACCAGTTTTACTCTACAAAATAAGGACAGTTCCACCCGAAATATCAATTTCTGTCAAAACATTAAAAATTTTCACACGAATATCACTACACATACCAGAAATAAAAAGTTATCACTGAAGTATCACTAATTATCCTTGCAAAAATTTCATTTTCTTTCAAAAATAAAGCATTTCATTCCTACAAATAGCATTTCTAAACAAAACACTGGTTTTCATACACAAAGAAAGACTTTATCCCTACAGAATGATGCTTTGGAGCCTAATAGAATACAGTGATTCAAGAATTCCCAAATTCCTCTACAAAATAAGGACATTCCCACCAGAAGTATCAAGTTGTGTCATAATGTAGAAAACTTTCACACTAATATCCTTGCTTATCTCAGAAATAAAAAGGAATCTCATAAGTATCACTAATTATCCTTTCAAATATTTCATTTTCTTACCAAAGTAATGCTTTTCATTCCTAAAAATAGCATTTTCTAAACAAAATACTGGTTTTCATCCCCAAAGGTAGACATTATCTCTACAGAATGTTCCTTTGGAGCATAATAGAATACAGTGTTTCAAGAATTCCTGTATTCCTCTACAAAATAAGGACATTTCCACCCAAAATATCCATTTCTGTCAAGATTTAGAGAACTTTGACATTAATAGCAGTACTTATCCCAGAAAAAAAAAAAAGGTACATTCTTGAGTATCACTTCTTATCCTTGCAAAAGTACATTTTTCTTAACAAATACAATGCTTTTCAGCCCTAAAAATATCATTTTCTCCCCAAAATACTGGGTTTCATCCTCAAAAGAAGACAGTTCCTCTAAAAAATGAATATTTGCAGCATAATATGATACACTGTTTACAGAATACCGGAATTCCTCTTTCAAATAAGGACACTTTCCCCCTAAAGATCAATTTCTGTTCTAATTTTTGAAATTTACACACGACTTCCACTACATAGACCAGAAATAATAAGTTCTCTCTAAAGCATCACCATTTATCCTGGCAAATATTTGAGTTTCTTTTGAAAATATGAATTTTCTTCACTAAAAATAGCATTTTCTAAACCTAATACCTGTTTTCATAACCAAAAGAAGATATTTTCTCTAGAAAATGATGCACTGTAGCATTATAGGATGCATTTCTACCAGAATACCCGTTTTCCTCCACAAATTATGGACATTTCCACCCAAAATGACAATTTCTGTTAAAATTTTTACCATTTACACATGAATATCACCACTTCTTCCAGAAATAAGAAGTTCTCTCTTAAGTATCACTCCGTATTCTGGCAAAAATACATTTTTCTTACCTATGAAAATGCTTTTCATTCCTGAGTATAGTATGTTCTAAACAACATATAGTTTTTAATTCCCAAAAGAAGATATTCTCTCTACTAAATGATACTTAGGAGCATAATATGACACATTGTTTCCAGAACACCAGTTTTACTCTACAAAATAAGGACAGTTCCACCCGAAATATTAATTTCTGTCAAAACATTAAAAATTTTCACACGAATATCACTACACATACCAGAAATAAAAAGTTATCACTGAAGTATCACTAATTATCCTTGCAAAAATTTCATTTTCTTTCAAAAATAAAGCATTTCATTCCTACAAATAGCATTTCTAAACAAAACACTGGTTTTCATACACAAAGAAAGACTTTATCCCTACAGAATGATGCTTTGGAGCCTAATAGAATACAGTGATTCAAGAATTCCCAAATTCCTCTACAAAATAAGGACATTCCCACCAGAAATATCAAGTTGTGTCATAATGTAGAAAACTTTCACACTAATATCCTTGCTTATCCCAGAAATAAAAAGGAATCTCATAAGTATCACTAATTATCCTTTCAAATATTTCATTTTCTTACCAAACTAATGCTTTTCATTCCTAAAAATAGCATTTTCTAAACAAAATACTGGTTTTCATCCCCAAAGGTAGACATTATCTCTACAGAATGTTCCTTTGGAGCATAATAGAATACAGTGTTTCAAGAATTCCTGTATTCCTCTACAAAATAAGGACATTTCCACCCAAAATATCCATTTCTGTCAAGATTTAGAGAACTTTGACATTAATAGCAGTACTTATCCCAGAAAAAAAAAAAAGGTACATTCTTGAGTATCACTTCTTATCCTTGCAAAAGTACATTTTTCTTAACAAATACAATGCTTTTCAGCCCTAAAAATATCATTTTCTCCCCAAAATACTGGGTTTCATCCTCAAAAGAAGACAGTTCCTCTAAAAAATGAATATTTGCAGCATAATATGATACACTGTTTACAGAATACCGGAATTCCTCTTTCAAATAAGGACACTTTCCCCCTAAAGATCAATTTCTGTTCTAATTTTTGAAATTTACACACGACTTCCACTACATAGACCAGAAATAATAAGTTCTCTCTAAAGCATCACCATTTATCCTGGCAAATATTTGAGTTTCTTTTGAAAATATGAATTTTCTTCACTAAAAATAGCATTTTCTAAACCTAATACCTGTTTTCATAACCAAAAGAAGATATTTTCTCTAGAAAATGATGCACTGTAGCATTATAGGATGCATTTCTACCAGAATACCCGTTTTCCTCTACAAATTATGGACATTTCCACCCAAAATGACAGTTTCTGTTAAAATTTTTACCATTTACACATGAATATCACCACTTCTTCCAGAAATAAGAAGTTCTCTCTTAAGTATCACTCCGTATTCTGGCAAAAATACATTTTTCTTACCTATGAAAATGCTTTTCATTCCTGAGTATAGTATGTTCTAAACAACATATGCTTTTTAATTCCCAAAAGAAGATATTCTCTCTACTAAATGATACTTAGGAGCATAATATGACACATTGTTTCCAGAACACCAGTTTTACTCTACAAAATAAGGACAGTTCCACCCGAAATATCAATTTCTGTCAAAACATTAAAAATTTTCACACGAATATCACTACACATACCAGAAATAAAAAGTTATCACTGAAGTATCACTAATTATCCTTGCAAAAATTTCATTTTCTTTCAAAAATAAAGCATTTCATTCCTAAAAATAGCATTTCTAAACAAAACACTGGTTTTCATACACAAAGAAAGACTTTATCCCTACAGAATGATGCTTTGGAGCCTAATAGAATACAGTGATTCAAGAATTCCCAAATTCCTCTACAAAATAAGGACATTCCCACCAGAAGTATCAAGTTGTGTCATAATGTAGAAAACTTTCACACTAATATCCTTGCTTATCTCAGAAATAAAAAGGAATCTCATAAGTATCACTAATTATCCTTTCAAATATTTCATTTTCTTACCAAACCAATGCTTTTCATTCCTAAAAATAGCATTTTCTAAACAAAATACTGGTTTTCATCCCCAAAGGTAGACATTATCTCTACAGAATGTTCCTTTGGAGCATAATAGAATACAGTGTTTCAAGAATTCCTGTATTCCTCTACAAAATAAGGACATTTCCACCCAAAATATCCATTTCTGTCAAGATTTAGAGAACTTTGACATTAATAGCAGTACTTATCCCAGAAAAAAAAAAAAAGGTACATTCTTGAGTATCACTTCTTATCCTTGCAAAAATACATTTTTCTTAACAAATACAATGCTTTTCAGCCCTAAAAATATCATTTTCTCCCCAAAATACTGGGTTTCATCCTCAAAAGAAGACAGTTCCTCTAAAAAATGAATATTTGCAGCATAATATGATACACTGTTTACAGAATACCGGAATTCCTCTTTCAAATAAGGACACTTTCCCCCTAAAGATCAATTTCTGTTCTAATTTTTGAAATTTACACACAACTTTCACTACATAGACCAGAAATAATAAGTTCTCTCTAAAGCATCACCATTTATCCTGGCAAATATTTGAGTTTCTTTTGAAAATATGAATTTTCTTCACTAAAAATAGCATTTTCTAAACCTAATACCTGTTTTCATAACCAAAAGAAGATATTTTCTCTAGAAAATGATGCACTGTAGCATTATAGGATGCATTTCTACCAGAATACCCGTTTTCCTCCACAAATTATGGACATTTCCACCCAAAATGACAATTTCTGTTAAAATTTTTACCATTTACACATGAATATCACCACTTCTTCCAGAAATAAGAAGTTCTCTCTTAAGTATCACTCCGTATTCTGGCAAAAATACATTTTTCTTACCTATGAAAATGCTTTTCATTCCTGAGTATAGTATATTCTAAACAACATATGGTTTTTAATTCCCAAAAGAAGATATTCTCTCTACTAAATGATACTTAGGAGCATAATATGACACATTGTTTCCAGAACACCAGTTTTACTCTACAAAATAAGGACAGTTCCACTCGAAATATCAATTTCTGTCAAAACATTAAAAATTTTCACACGAATATCACTACACATACCAGAAATAAAAAGTTATCACTGAAGTATCACTAATTATCCTTGCAAAAATTTCATTTTCTTTCAAAAATAAAGCATTTCATTCCTAAAAATAGCATTTCTAAACAAAACACTGGTTTTCATAAACAAAGAAAGACTTTATCCCTACAGAATGATGCTTTGGAGCCTAATAGAATACAGTGATTCAAGAATTCCCAAATTCCTCTACAAAATAAGGACATTCCCACCAGAAATATCAGGTTGTGTCATAATGTAGAAAACTTTCACACTAATATCCTTGCTTATCCCAGAAATAAAAAGGAATCTCATAAGTATCACTAATTATCCTTTCAAATATTTCATTTTCTTACCAAACTAATGCTTTTCATTCCTAAAAATAGCATTTTCTAAACAAAATACTGGTTTTCATCCCCAAAGGTAGACATTATCTCTACAGAATGTTCCTTTGGAGCATAATAGAATACTGTGATTCAAGAATTCCCAAATTCCTCTACAAAATAAGGACATTTCCACCCAAAATATCCATTTCTGTCAAGATTTAGAGAACTTTGACATTAATAGCAGTACTTATCCCAGAAAAAAATAAAAGGTACATTCTTGAGTATCACTTCTTATCCTTGCAAAAATACATTTTTCTTAACAAATACAATGCTTTTCAGCCCTAAAAATATCATTTTCTCCCCAAAATACTGGGTTTCATCCTCAAAAGAAGACAGTTCCTCTAAAAAATGAATATTTGCAGCATAATATGATACATTGTTTACAGAATACCGGAATTCCTCTTTCAAATAAGGACACTTCCCCCCTAAAGATCAATTTCTGTTCTAATTTTTGAAATTTACACACAACTTTCACTACATAGACCAGAAATAATAAGTTCTCTCTAAAGCATCACCATTTATCCTGGCAAATATTTGAGTTTCTTTTGAAAATATGAATTGTCTTCACTAAAAATAGCATTTTCTAAACCTAATACCTGTTTTCATAACCAAAAGAAGATATTTTCTCTAGAAAATGATGCACTGTAGCATTATAGGATGCATTTCTACCAGAATACCCGTTTTCCTCTACAAATTATGGACATTTCCACCCAAAATGACAGTTTCTGTTAAAATTTTTACCATTTACACATGAATATCACAACTTCTTCCAGAAATAAGAAGTTCTCTCTTAAGTATCACTCCGTATTCTGGCAAAAATACATTTTTCTTACCTAAGAAATTGCTTTTCATTCCTATGAATACTATGTTCTAAACTACATATGGTTTTTAACTCCCAAAAGAAGATATTCTCTCTACTAAATGATACTTAGGAGCATAATATGACACATTGTTTCCAGAACACCAGTTTTACTCTACAAAATAAGGACAGTTCCACCCGAAATATCAATTTCTGTCAAAACATTAAAAATTTTCACACGAATATCACTACACATACCAGAAATAAAAAGTTATCACTGAAGTATCACTAATTATCCTTGCAAAAATTTCATTTTCTTTCAAAAATAAAGCATTTCATTCCTAAAAATAGCATTTCTAAACAAAACACTGGTTTTCATACACAAAGAAAGACTTTATCCCTACAGAATGATGCTTTGGAGCCTAATAGAATACAGTGATTCAAGAATTCCCAAATTCCTCTACAAAATAAGGACATTCCCACCAGAAATATCAGGTTGTGTCATAATGTAGAAAACTTTCACACTAATATCCTTGCTTATCCCAGAAATAAAAAGGAATCTCATAAGTATCACTAATTATCCTTTCAAATATTTCATTTTCTTACCAAACTAATGCTTTTCATTCCTAAAAATAGCATTTTCTAAACAAAATACTGGTTTTCATCCCCAAAGGTAGACATTATCTCTACAGAATGTTCCTTTGGAGCATAATAGAATACTGTGATTCAAGAATTCCCAAATTCCTCTACAAAATAAGGACATTTCCACCCAAAATATCCATTTCTGTCAAGATTTAGAGAACTTTGACATTAATAGCAGTACTTATCCCAGAAAAAAATAAAAGGTACATTCTTGAGTATCACTTCTTATCCTTGCAAAAATACATTTTTCTTAACAAATACAATGCTTTTCAGCCCTAAAAATATCATTTTCTCCCCAAAATACTGGGTTTCATCCTCAAAAGAAGACAGTTCCTCTAAAAAATGAATATTTGCAGCATAATATGATACATTGTTTACAGAATACCGGAATTCCTCTTTCAAATAAGGACACTTCCCCCGTAAAGATCAATTTCTGTTCTAATTTTTGAAATTTACACACAACTTTCACTACATAGACCAGAAATAATAAGTTCTCTCTAAAGCATCACCATTTATCCTGGCAAATATTTGAGTTTCTTTTGAAAATATGAATTTTCTTCACTAAAAATAGCATTTTCTAAACCTAATACCTGTTTTCATAACCAAAAGAAGATATTTTCTCTATTAAATGATGCACTGTAGCATTATAGGATGCATTTCTACCAGAATACCCGTTTTCCTCTACAAATTATGGATATTTCCACCCAAAATGACAGTTTCTGTTAAAATTTTTACCATTTACACATGAATATCACCACTTCTTCCAGAAATAAGTTCTCTCTTAAGTATCACTCCGTATTCTGGCAAAAATACATTTTTCTTACCTAAGAAAATGCTTTTCATTCCTGAGAATAGTATGTTCTAAACAACATATGGTTTTTAATTCCCAAAAGAAGATATTCTCTCTACTAAATGATACTTAGGAGCATAATATGACACATTGTTTCCAGAACACCAGTTTTACTCTACAAAATAAGGACAGTTCCACCCGAAATATCAATTTCTGTCAAAACATTAAAAATTTTCACACGAATATCACTACACATACCAGAAATAAAAAGTTATCACTGAAGTATCACTAATTATCCTTGCAAAAATTTCATTTTCTTTCAAAAATAAAGCATTTCATTCCTAAAAATAGCATTTCTAAACAAAACACTGGTTTTCATACACAAAGAAAGACTTTATCCCTACAGAATGATGCTTTGGAGCCTAATAGAATACAGTGATTCAAGAATTCCCAAATTCCTCTACAAAATAAGGACATTCCCACCAGAAATATCAAGTTGTGTCATAATGTAGAAAACTTTCACACTAATATCCTTGCTTATCCCAGAAATAAAAAGGAATCTCATAAGTATCACTAATTATCCTTTCAAATATTTCATTTTCTTACCAAACTAATGCTTTTCATTCCTAAAAATAGCATTTTCTAAACAAAATACTGGTTTTCATCCCCAAAGGTAGACATTATCTCTACAGAATGTTCGTTTGGAGCATAATAGAATACAGTGTTTCATGAATTCCTGTATTCCTCTACAAAATAAGGACATTTCCACCCAAAATATCAATTTCTGTCAAGATTTAGAGAACTTTGACATTAATAGCAGCACTTATCCCAGAAAAAAAAAAAAAGGTACATTCTTGAGTATCACTTCTTATCCTTGCAAAAGTACATTTTTCTTAACAAATACAATGCTTTTCAGCCCTAAAAATATCATTTTCTCCCCAAAATACTGGGTTTCATCCTCAAAAGAAGACAGTTCCTCTAAAAAATGAATATTTGCAGCATAATATGATACACTGTTTACAGAATACCGGAATTCCTCTTTCAAATAAGGACACTTTCCCCCTAAAGATCAATTTCTGTTCTAATTTTTGAAATTTACACACAACTTTCACTACATAGACCAGAAATAATAAGTTCTCTCTAAAGCATCACCATTTATCCTGGCAAATATTTGAGTTTCTTTTGAAAATATGAATTGTCTTCACTAAAAATAGCATTTTCTAAACCTAATACATGTTTTCATAACCAAAAGAAGATATTTTCTCTAGAAAATGATGCACTGTAGCATTATAGGATGCATTTCTACCAGAATACCCGTTTTCCTCTACAAATTATGGACATTTCCACCCAAAATGACAGTTTCTGTTAAAATTTTTACCATTTACACATGAATATCACAACTTCTTCCAGAAATAAGAAGTTCTCTCTTAAGTATCACTCCGTATTCTGGCAAAAATACATTTTTCTTACCTAAGAAATTGCTTTTCATTCCTATGAATACTATGTTCTAAACTACATATGGTTTTTAACTCCCAAAAGAAGATATTCTCTCTACTAAATGATACTTAGGAGCATAATATGACACATTGTTTCCAGAACACCAGTTTTACTCTACAAAATAAGGACAGTTCCACCCGAAATATCAATTTCTGTCAAAACATTAAAAATTTTCACACGAATATCACTACACATACCAGAAATAAAAAGTTATCACTGAAGTATCACTAATTATCCTTGCAAAAATTTCATTTTCTTTCAAAAATAAAGCATTTCATTCCTAAAAATAGCATTTCTAAACAAAACACTGGTTTTCATACACAAAGAAAGACTTTATCCCTACAGAATGATGCTTTGGAGCCTAATAGAATACAGTGATTCAAGAATTCCCAAATTCCTCTACAAAATAAGGACATTCCCACCAGAAATATCAGGTTGTGTCATAATGTAGAAAACTTTCACACTAATATCCTTGCTTATCCCAGAAATAAAAAGGAATCTCATAAGTATCACTAATTATCCTTTCAAATATTTCATTTTCTTACCAAACTAATGCTTTTCATTCCTAAAAATAGCATTTTCTAAACAAAATACTGGTTTTCATCCCCAAAGGTAGACATTATCTCTACAGAATGTTCCTTTGGAGCATAATAGAATACTGTGATTCAAGAATTCCCAAATTCCTCTACAAAATAAGGACATTTCCACCCAAAATATCCATTTCTGTCAAGATTTAGAGAACTTTGACATTAATAGCAGTACTTATCCCAGAAAAAAATAAAAGGTACATTCTTGAGTATCACTTCTTATCCTTGCAAAAATACATTTTTCTTAACAAATACAATGCTTTTCAGCCCTAAAAATATCATTTTCTCCCCAAAATACTGGGTTTCATCCTCAAAAGAAGACAGTTCCTCTAAAAAATGAATATTTGCAGCATAATATGATACATTGTTTACAGAATACCGGAATTCCTCTTTCAAATAAGGACACTTCCCCCCTAAAGATCAATTTCTGTTCTAATTTTTGAAATTTACACACAACTTTCACTACATAGACCAGAAATAATAAGTTCTCTCTAAAGCATCACCATTTATCCTGGCAAATATTTGAGTTTCTTTTGAAAATATGAATTTTCTTCACTAAAAATAGCATTTTCTAAACCTAATACCTGTTTTCATAACCAAAAGAAGATATTTTCTCTATTAAATGATGCACTGTAGCATTATAGGATGCATTTCTACCAGAATACCCGTTTTCCTCTACAAATTATGGATATTTCCACCCAAAATGACAGTTTCTGTTAAAATTTTTACCATTTACACATGAATATCACCACTTCTTCCAGAAATAAGTTCTCTCTTAAGTATCACTCCGTATTCTGGCAAAAATACATTTTTCTTACCTAAGAAAATGCTTTTCATTCCTGAGAATAGTATGTTCTAAACAACATATGGTTTTTAATTCCCAAAAGAAGATATTCTCTCTACTAAATGATACTTAGGAGCATAATATGACACATTGTTTCCAGAACACCAGTTTTACTCTACAAAATAAGGACAGTTCCACCCGAAATATCAATTTCTGTCAAAACATTAAAAATTTTCACACGAATATCACTACACATACCAGAAATAAAAAGTTATCACTGAAGTATCACTAATTATCCTTGCAAAAATTTCATTTTCTTTCAAAAATAAAGCATTTCATTCCTAAAAATAGCATTTCTAAACAAAATACTTGTTTTCATCCCCAAAGGTAGACATTATCTCTACAGAATGTTCCTTTGGAGCATAATAGAATACAGTGTTTCATGAATTCCCAAATTCCTCAACAAAATAAGGACATTTCCACCCAAAATATCAATTTCTGTCCAGATTTAGAGAACTGTGACATTAATAGCAGTACTTATCCCAGAAAAAAAAAAAAAGGTACATTCTTGAGTATCACTAATTATCCTTGCAAAAATACATTTTTCTTAACAAATACAATGCTTTTCAGCCCTAAAAATATCATTTTCTCCCCAAAATACTGGGTTTCATCCTCAAAAGAAGACAGTTCCTCTAAAAAATGAATATTTGCAGCATAATATGATACACTGTTTACAGAATACCGGAATTCCTCTTTCAAATAAGGGCACTTTCCCCCTAAAGATCAATTTCTGTTCTAATTTTTGA
Organism: Coturnix japonica; assembly: GCF_054131305.1. Taxonomy (NCBI): domain Eukaryota; kingdom Metazoa; phylum Chordata; class Aves; order Galliformes; family Phasianidae; genus Coturnix; species Coturnix japonica. The sequence continues at coordinate 27,311,077 of NC_140672.1, forward strand.
AATTTACACACGACTTCCACTACATAGACCAGAAATAATAAGTTCTCTCTAAAGCATCACCATTTATCCTGGCAAATATTTGAGTTTCTTTTGAAAATATGAATTTTCTTCACTAAAAAATAGCATTTTCTTAACCTAATACCTGTTTTCATAACCAAAAGAAGACATTTTCTCTAGAAAATGATGCACTGTAGCATTATAGGATGCATTTCTACCAGAATACCCGTTTTCCTCTACAAATTATTAACATTTCCACCCAAAATGACAGTTTCTGTTAAAATTTTTACCATTTACACATGAATATCACCACTTCTTCCAGAAATAAGAAGTTCTCTCTTAAGTATCACTCCGTATTCTGGCAAAAATACATTTTTCTTACCTATGAAAATGCTTTTCATTCCTGAGTATAGTATGTTCTAAACAACATATGGTTTTTAATTCCCAAAAGAAGATATTCTCTCTACTAAATGATACTTAGGAGCATAATATGACACATTGTTTCCAGAACACCAGTTTTACTCTACAAAATAAGGACAGTTCCACCCGAAATATCAATTTCTGTCAAAACATTAAAAATTCTCACACGAATATCACTACACATACCAGAAATATAAAGTTATCACTGAAGTATCACTAATTATCCTTGCAAAAATTTCATTTTCTTTCAAAAATAAAGCATTTCATTCCTAAAAATAGCATTTCTAAACAAAAAACTGGTTTTCATAAACAAAGAAAGACTTTATCCCTACAGAATGATGCTTTGGAGCCTAATAGAATACAGTGATTCAAGAATTCCCAAATTCCTCTACAAAATAAGGACATTCCCACCAGAAGTATCAAGTTGTGTCATAATGTAGAAAACTTTCACACTAATATCCTTGCTTATCTCAGAAATAAAAAGGAATCTCATAAGTATCACTAATTATCCTTTCAAATATTTCATTTTCTTACCAAACTAATGCTTTTCATTCCTAAAAATAGCATTTTCTAAACAAAATACTGGTTTTCATCCCCAAAGGTAGACATTATCTCTACAGAATGTTCCTTTGGAGCATAATAGAATACAGTGTTTCAAGAATTCCTGTATTCCTCTACAAAATAAGGACATTTCCACCCAAAATATCCATTTCTGTCAAGATTTAGAGAACTTTGACATTAATAGCAGTACTTATCCCAGAAAAAAAAAAAAAGGTACATTCTTGAGTATCACTTCTTATCCTTGCAAAAATACATTTTTCTTAACAAATACAATGCTTTTCAGCCCTAAAAATATCATTTTCTCCCCAAAATACTGGGTTTCATCCTCAAAAGAAGACAGTTCCTCTAAAAAATGAATATTTGCAGCATAATATGATACATTGTTTACAGAATACCGGAATTCCTCTTTCAAATAAGGACACTTTCCCCCTAAAGATCAATTTCTGTTCTAATTTTTGAAATTTACACACGACTTCCACTACATAGACCAGAAATAATAAGTTCTCTCTAAAGCATCACCATTTATCCTGGCAAATATTTGAGTTTCTTTTGAAAATATGAATTTTCTTCACTAAAAATAGCATTTTCTAAACCTAATACCTGTTTTCATAACCAAAAGAAGATATTTTCTCTAGAAAATGATGCACTGTAGCATTATAGGATGCATTTCTACCAGAATACCCGTTTTCCTCTACAAATTATGGACATTTCCACCCAAAATGACAGTTTCTGTTAAAATTTTTACCATTTACACATGAATATCACAACTTCTTCCAGAAATAAGAAGTTCTCTCTTAAGTATCACTCCGTATTCTGGCAAAAATACATTTTTCTTACCTATGAAAATGCTTTTCATTCCTGAGAATAGTATGTTCTAAACAACATATGGTTTTTAATTCCCAAAAGAAGATATTCTCTCTACTAAATGATACTTAGGAGCATAATATGACACATTGTTTCCAGAACACCAGTTTTACTCTACAAAATAAGGACAGTTCCACCCGAAATATCAATTTCTGTCAAAACATTAAAAATTTTCACACGAATATCACTACACATACCAGAAATAAAAAGTTATCACTGAAGTATCACTAATTATCCTTGCAAAAATTTCATTTTCTTTCAAAAATAAAGCATTTCATTCCTAAAAATAGCATTTCTAAACAAAACACTGGTTTTCATACACAAAGAAAGACTTTATCCCTACAGAATGATGCTTTGGAGCCTAATAGAATACAGTGATTCAAGAATTCCCAAATTCCTCTACAAAATAAGGACATTCCCACCAGAAATATCAGGTTGTGTCATAATGTAGAAAACTTTCACACTAATATCCTTGCTTATCCCAGAAATAAAAAGGAATCTCATAAGTATCACTAATTATCCTTTCAAATATTTCATTTTCTTACCAAACTAATGCTTTTCATTCCTAAAAATAGCATTTTCTAAACAAAATACTGGTTTTCATCCCCAAAGGTAGACATTATCTCTACAGAATGTTCCTTTGGAGCATAATAGAATACTGTGATTCAAGAATTCCCAAATTCCTCTACAAAATAAGGACATTTCCACCCAAAATATCCATTTCTGTCAAGATTTAGAGAACTTTGACATTAATAGCAGTACTTATCCCAGAAAAAAATAAAAGGTACATTCTTGAGTATCACTTCTTATCCTTGCAAAAATACATTTTTCTTAACAAATACAATGCTTTTCAGCCCTAAAAATATCATTTTCTCCCCAAAATACTGGGTTTCATCCTCAAAAGAAGACAGTTCCTCTAAAAAATGAATATTTGCAGCATAATATGATACATTGTTTACAGAATACCGGAATTCCTCTTTCAAATAAGGACACTTCCCCCCTAAAGATCAATTTCTGTTCTAATTTTTGAAATTTACACACAACTTTCACTACATAGACCAGAAATAATAAGTTCTCTCTAAAGCATCACCATTTATCCTGGCAAATATTTGAGTTTCTTTTGAAAATATGAATTTTCTTCACTAAAAATAGCATTTTCTAAACCTAATACCTGTTTTCATAACCAAAAGAAGATATTTTCTCTATTAAATGATGCACTGTAGCATTATAGGATGCATTTCTACCAGAATACCCGTTTTCCTCTACAAATTATGGACATTTCCACCCAAAATGACAGTTTCTGTTAAAATTTTTACCATTTACACATGAATATCACCACTTCTTCCAGAAATAAGTTCTCTCTTAAGTATCACTCCGTATTCTGGCAAAAATACATTTTTCTTACCTATGAAAATGCTTTTCATTCCTGAGAATAGTATGTTCTAAACAACATATGGTTTTTAATTCCCAAAAGAAGATATTCTCTCTACTAAATGATACTTAGGAGCATAATATGACACATTGTTTCCAGAACACCAGTTTTACTCTACAAAATAAGGACAGTTCCACCCGAAATATCAATTTCTGTCAAAACATTAAAAATTTTCACACGAATATCACTACACATACCAGAAATAAAAAGTTATCACTGAAGTATCACTAATTATCCTTGCAAAAATTTCATTTTCTTTCAAAAATAAAGCATTTCATTCCTAAAAATAGCATTTCTAAACAAAACACTGGTTTTCATACACAAAGAAAGACTTTATCCCTACAGAATGATGCTTTGGAGCCTAATAGAATACAGTGATTCAAGAATTCCCAAATTCCTCTACAAAATAAGGACATTCCCACCAGAAATATCAAGTTGTGTCATAATGTAGAAAACTTTCACACTAATATCCTTGCTTATCCCAGAAATAAAAAGGAATCTCATAAGTATCACTAATTATCCTTTCAAATATTTCATTTTCTTACCAAACTAATGCTTTTCATTCCTAAAAATAGCATTTTCTAAACAAAATACTGGTTTTCATCCCCAAAGGTAGACATTATCTCTACAGAATGTTCCTTTGGAGCATAATAGAATACAGTGTTTCATGAATTCCTGTATTCCTCTACAAAATAAGGACATTTCCACCCAAAATATCAATTTCTGTCAAGATTTAGAGAACTTTGACATTAATAGCAGCACTTATCCCAGAAAAAAAAAAAAAGGTACATTCTTGAGTATCACTTCTTATCCTTGCAAAAGTACATTTTTCTTAACAAATACAATGCTTTTCAGCCCTAAAAATATCATTTTCTCCCCAAAATACTGGGTTTCATCCTCAAAAGAAGACAGTTCCTCTAAAAAATGAATATTTGCAGCATAATATGATACATTGTTTACAGAATACCGGAATTCCTCTTTCAAATAAGGACACTTTCCCCCTAAAGATCAATTTCTGTTCTAATTTTTGAAATTTACACACAACTTTCACTACATAGACCAGAAATAATAAGTTCTCTCTAAAGCATCACCATTTATCCTGGCAAATATTTGAGTTTCTTTTGAAAATATGAATTGTCTTCACTAAAAATAGCATTTTCTAAACCTAATACCTGTTTTCATAACCAAAAGAAGATATTTTCTCTAGAAAATGATGCACTGTAGCATTATAGGATGCATTTCTACCAGAATACCCGTTTTCCTCTACAAATTATGGACATTTCCACCCAAAATGACAGTTTCTGTTAAAATTTTTACCATTTACACATGAATATCACCACTTCTTCCAGAAATAAGAAGTTCTCTCTTAAGTATCACTCCGTATTCTGGCAAAAATACATTTTTCTTACCTAAGAAATTGCTTTTCATTCCTATGAATACTATGTTCTAAACTACATATGGTTTTTAACTCCCAAAAGAAGATATTCTCTCTACTAAATGATACTTAGGAGCATAATATGACACATTGTTTCCAGAACACCAGTTTTACTCTACAAAATAAGGACAGTTCCACCCGAAATATCAATTTCTGTCAAAACATTAAAAATTTTCACACGAATATCACTACACATACCAGAAATAAAAAGTTATCACTGAAGTATCACTAATTATCCTTGCAAAAATTTCATTTTCTTTCAAAAATAAAGCATTTCATTCCTAAAAATAGCATTTCTAAACAAAATACTTGTTTTCATCCCCAAAGGTAGACATTATCTCTACAGAATGTTCCTTTGGAGCATAATAGAATACAGTGTTTCATGAATTCCCAAATTCCTCAACAAAATAAGGACATTTCCACCCAAAATATCAATTTCTGTCCAGATTTAGAGAACTGTGACATTAATAGCAGTACTTATCCCAGAAAAAAAAAAAAAGGTACATTCTTGAGTATCACTTCTTATCCTTGCAAAAATACATTTTTCTTAACAAATACAATGCTTTTCAGCCCTAAAAATATCATTTTCTCCCCAAAATACTGGGTTTCATCCTCAAAAGAAGACAGTTCCTCTAAAAAATGAATATTTGCAGCATAATATGATACATTGTTTACAGAATACCGGAATTCCTCTTTCAAATAAGGGCACTTTCCCCCTAAAGATCAATTTCTGTTCTAATTTTTGAAATTTACACACGACTTCCACTACATAGACCAGAAATAATAAGTTCTCTCTAAAGCATCACCATTTATCCTGGCAAATATTTGAGTTTCTTTTGAAAATATGAATTTTCTTCACTAAAAATAGCATTTTCTTAACCTAATACCTGTTTTCATAACCAAAAGAAGACATTTTCTCTAGAAAATGATGCACTGTAGCATTATAGGATGCATTTCTACCAGAATACCCGTTTTCCTCTACAAATTATTAACATTTCCACCCAAAATGACAGTTTCTTTTAAAATTTTTACCATTTACACATGAATATCACCACTTCTTCCAGAAATAAGAAGTTCTCTCTTAAGTATCACTCCGTATTCTGGCAAAAATACATTTTTCTTACCTAAGAAAATGCTTTTCATTCCTGAGTATAGTATGTTCTAAACAACATATGGTTTTTAATTCCCAAAAGAAGATATTCTCTCTACTAAATGATACTTAGGAGCATAATATGACACATTGTTTCCAGAACACCAGTTTTACTCTAGAAAATAAGGACAGTTCCACCCGAAATATCAATTTCTGTCAAAACATTAAAAATTTTCACACGAATATCACTACACATACCAGAAATATAAAGTTATCACTGAAGTATCACTAATTATCCTTGCAAAAATTTCATTTTCTTTCAAAAATAAAGCATTTCATTCCTAAAAATAGCATTTCTAAACAAAACACTGGTTTTCATAAACAAAGAAAGACTTTATCCCTACAGAATGATGCTTTGGAGCCTAATAGAATACAGTGATTCAAGAATTCCCAAATTCCTCTACAAAATAAGGACATTCCCACCAGAAGTATCAAGTTGTGTCATAATGTAGAAAACTTTCACACTAATATCCTTGCTTATCTCAGAAATAAAATGGAATCTCACAAGTATCACTAATTATCCTTTCAAATATTTCATTTTCTTACCAAACTAATGCTTTTCATTCCTAAAAATAGCATTTTCTAAACAAAATACTGGTTTTCATCCCCAAAGGTAGACATTATCTCTACAGAATGTTCCTTTGGAGCATAATAGATTACAGTGATTCAAGAATTCCCAAATTCCTCTACAAAATAAGGACATTTCCACCCAAAATATCAATTTCTGTCAAGATTTAGAGAACTTTGACATTAATAGCAGTACTTATCCCAGAAAAAAAAAAAAAAGGTACATTCTTGAGTATCACTTCTTATCCTTGCAAAAGTACATTTTTTTTAACAAATACAATGCTTTTCAGCCCTAAAAATATCATTTTCTCCCCAAAATACTGGGTTTCATCCTCAAAAGAAGACAGTTCCTCTAAAAAATGAATATTTGCAGCATAATATGATACATTGTTTACAGAATACCGGAATTCCTCTTTCAAATAAGGACACTTTCCCCCTAAAGATCAATTTCTGTTCTAATTTTTGAAATTTACACACAACTTTCACTACATAGACCAGAAATAATAAGTTCTCTCTAAAGCATCACCATTTATCCTGGCAAATATTTGAGTTTCTTTTGAAAATATGAATTTTCTTCACTAAAAATAGCATTTTCTAAACCTAATACCTGTTTTCATAACCAAAAGAAGATATTTTCTCTAGAAAATGATGCACTGTAGCATTATAGGATGCATTTCTACCAGAATACCCGTTTTCCTCTACAAATTATGGACATTTCCACCCAAAATGACAGTTTCTGTTAAAAGTTTTACCATTTACACATGAATATCACCACTTCTTCCAGAAATAAAAAGTTCTCTCTTAAGTATCACTCCGTATTCAGGCAAAAATACATTTTTCTTACCTATGAAAATGCTTTTCATTCCAGAGTATAGTATGTTCTAAACAACATATGGTTTTTAATTCCCAAAAGAAGATATTCTCTCTACTAAATGATACTTAGGAGCATAATATGACACATTGTTTCCAGAACACCAGTTTTACTCTAGAAAATAAGGACAGTTCCACCCGAAATATCAATTTCTGTCAAAACATTAAAAATTTTCACACGAATATCACTACACATACCAGAAATATAAAGTTATCACTGAAGTATCACTAATTATCCTTGCAAAAATTTCATTTTCTTTCAAAAATAAAGCATTTCATTCCTAAAAATAGCATTTCTAAACAAAACACTGGTTTTCATAAACAAAGAAAGACTTTATCCCTACAGAATGATGCTTTGGAGCCTAATAGAATACAGTGATTCAAGAATTCCCAAATTCCTCTACAAAATAAGGACATTCCCACCAGAAGTATCAAGTTGTGTCATAATGTAGAAAACTTTCACACTAATATCCTTGCTTATCTCAGAAATAAAATGGAATCTCACAAGTATCACTAATTATCCTTTCAAATATTTCATTTTCTTACCAAACTAATGCTTTTCATTCCTAAAAATAGCATTTTCTAAACAAAATACTGGTTTTCATCCCCAAAGGTAGACATTATCTCTACAGAATGTTCCTTTGGAGCATAATAGAATACAGTGTTTCATGAATTCCTGTATTCCTCTACAAAATAAGGACATTTCCACCCAAAATATCAATTTCTGTCAAGATTTAGAGAACTTTGACATTAATAGCAGTACTTATCCCAGAAAAAAAAAAAAAAGGTACATTCTTGAGTATCACTTCTTATCCTTGCCAAAGTACATTTTTTTTAACAAATACAATGCTTTTCAGCCCTAAAAATATCATTTTCTCCCCAAAATACTGGGTTTCATCCTCAAAAGAAGACAGTTCCTCTAAAAAATGAATATTTGCAGCATAATATGATACATTGTTTACAGAATACCGGAATTCCTCTTTCAAATAAGGACACTTTCCCCCTAAAGATCAATTTCTGTTCTAATTTTTGAAATTTACACACAACTTTCACTACATAGACCAGAAATAATAAGTTCTCTCTAAAGCATCACCATTTATCCTGGCAAATATTTGAGTTTCTTTTGAAAATATGAATTTTCTTCACTAAAAATAGCATTTTCTAAACCTAATACCTGTTTTCATAACCAAAAGAAGATATTTTCTCTAGAAAATGATGCACTGTAGCATTATAGGATGCATTTCTACCAGAATACCCGTTTTCCTCTACAAATTATGGACATTTCCACCCAAAATGACAGTTTCTGTTAAAAGTTTTACCATTTACACATGAATATCACCACTTCTTCCAGAAATAAAAAGTTCTCTCTTAAGTATCACTCCGTATTCTGGCAAAAATACATATTTCTTACCTAAGAAAATGCTTTTCATTCCTAAGAATAGTATGTTCTAAACAACATATGGTTTTTAATTCCCAAAAGAAGATATTCTCTCTACTAAATGATACTTAGGAGCATAATATGACACATTGTTTCCAGAACACCAGTTTTACTCTAGAAAATAAGGACAGTTCCACCCGAAATATCAATTTCTGTCAAAACATTAAAAATTTTCACACGAATATCACTACACATACCAGAAATATAAAGTTATCACTGAAGTATCACTAATTATCCTTGCAAAAATTTCATTTTCTTTCAAAAATAAAGCATTTCATTCCTAAAAATAGCATTTCTAAACAAAACACTGGTTTTCATAAACAAAGAAAGACTTTATCCCTACAGAATGATGCTTTGGAGCCTAATAGAATACAGTGATTCAAGAATTCCCAAATTCCTCTACAAAATAAGGACATTCCCACCAGAAGTATCAAGTTGTGTCATAATGTAGAAAACTTTCACACTAATATCCTTGCTTATCTCAGAAATAAAATGGAATCTCACAAGTATCACTAATTATCCTTTCAAATATTTCATTTTCTTACCAAACTAATGCTTTTCATTCCTAAAAATAGCATTTTCTAAACAAAATACTGGTTTTCATCCCCAAAGGTAGACATTATCTCTACAGAATGTTCCTTTGGAGCATAATAGAATACAGTGATTCAAGAATTCCCAAATTCCTCTACAAAATAAGGACATTTCCACCCAAAATATCAATTTCTGTCAAGATTTAGAGAACTTTGACATTAATAGCAGTACTTATCCCAGAAAAAAAAAAAAAAAGGTACATTCTTGAGTATCACTTCTTATCCTTGCAAAAGTATATTTTTTTTAACAAATACAATGCTTTTCAGCCCTAAAAATATCATTTTCTCCCCAAAATACTGGGTTTCATCCTCAAAAGAAGACAGTTCTTCTAAAAAATGAATATTTGCAGCATAATATGATACATTGTTTACAGAATACCGGAATTCCTCTTTCAAATAAGGACACTTTCCCCCTAAAGATCAATTTCTGTTCTAATTTTTGAAATTTACACACAACTTTCACTACATAGACCAGAAATAATAAGTTCTCTCTAAAGCATCACCATTTATCCTGGCAAATATTTGAGTTTCTTTTGAAAATATGAATTTTCTTCACTAAAAATAGCATTTTCTAAACCTAATACCTGTTTTCATAACCAAAAGAAGATATTTTCTCTAGAAAATGATGCACTGTAGCACTATAGGATGCATTTCTACCAGAATACCCGTTTTCCTCTACAAATTATGGACATTTCCACCCAAAATGACAGTTTCTGTTAAAAGTTTTACCATTTACACATGAATATCACCACTTCTTCCAGAAATAAAAAGTTCTCTCTTAAGTATCACTCCGTATTCTGGCAAAAATACATATTTCTTACCTAAGAAAATGCTTTTCATTCCTAAGAATAGTATGTTCTAAACAACATATGGTTTTTAATTCCCAAAAGAAGATATTCTCTCTACTAAATGATACTTAGGAGCATAATATGACAAATTGTTTCCAGAACACCAGTTTTACTCTACAAAATAAGGACAGTTCCACCCGAAATATAAATTTCTGTCAAAACATTAAAAATTTTCACACGAATATCACTACAGATACCATAAATAAAAAGTTATCACTGAAGTATCACTAATTATCCTTGCAAAAATTTCATTTTCATTCAAAAATAAAGCATTTCATTCCTAAAAATAGCATTTCTAAACAAAATACTGGTTTTCATCCCCAAAGGTAGACATTATCTCTACAGAATGTTCCTTTGGAGCATAATAGAATACAGTGTTTCATGAATTCCTGTATTCCTCTACAAAATAAGGACATTTCCACCCAAAATATCAATTTCTGTCAAGATTTAGAGAACTTTGACAATAATAGCAGTACTTATCCCAGAAAAAAAAAAAAAGGTACATTCTTGAGTATCACTTCTTATCCTTGCAAAAATACATTTTTCTTAACAAATACAATGCTTTTCAGCCCTAAAAATATCATTTTCTCCCCAAAATACTGGGTTTCATCCTCAAAAGAAGACAGTTCCTCTAAAAAATGAATATTTGCAGCATAATATGATACATTGTTTACAGAATACCGGAATTCCTCTTTCAAATAAGGACACTTTCCCCCTAAAGATCAATTTCTGTTCTAATTTTTGAAATTTACACACAACTTTCACTACATAGACCAGAAATAATAAGTTCTCTCTAAAGCATCACCATTTATCCTGGCAAATATTTGAGTTTCTTTTGAAAATATGAATTTTCTTCACTAAAAATAGCATTTTCTAAACCTAATACCTGTTTTCATAACCAAAAGAAGATATTTTCTCTAGAAAATGATGCACTGTAGCATTATAGGATGCATTTCTACCAGAATAACAGTTTTCCTCTAAAATTATGGACATTTCCACCCAAAATGACAATTTCTGTTAAAATTTTTACCTTTTACACATGAATATCACCACTTCTTCCAGAAATAAGAAGTTCTCTCTTAAGTATCACTCCGTATTCTGGCAAAAATACATTTTTCTTACCTATGAAAATGCTTTTCATTCCTGAGTATAGTATGTTCTAAACAACATATGGTTTTTAATTCCCAAAAGAAGATATTCTCTCTACTAAATGATACTTAGGAGCATAATATGACACATTGTTTCCAGAACACCAGTTTTACTCTACAAAACAAGGACAGTTCCACCCGAAATATCAATTTCTGTCAAAACATTAAAAATTTTCACACGAATATCACTACACATACCAGAAATATAAAGTTATCACTGAAGTATCACTAATTATCCTTGCAAAAATTTCATTTTCTTTCAAAAATAAAGCATTTCATTCCTAAAAATAGCATTTCTAAACAAAACACTGGTTTTCATAAACAAAGAAAGACTTTATCCCTACAGAATGATGCTTTGGAGCCTAATAGAATACAGTGATTCAATAATTCCCAAATTCCTCTACAAAATAAGGACATTCCCACCAGAAGTATCAAGTTGTGTCATAATGTAGAAAACTTTCACACTAATATCCTTGCTTATCTCAGAAATAAAATGGAATCTCACAAGTATCACTAATTATCCTTTCAAATATTTCATTTTCTTACCAAACTAATGCTTTTCATTCCTAAAAATAGCATTTTCTAAACAAAATACTGGTTTTCATCCCCAAAGGTAGACATTATCTCTACAGAATGTTCCTTTGGAGCATAATAGAATACAGTGTTTCATGAATTCCTGTATTCCTCTACAAAATAAGGACATTTCCACCCAAAATATCAATTTCTGTCAAGATTTAGAGAACTTTGACATTAATAGCAGTACTTATCCCAGAAAAAAAAAAAAAAGGTACATTCTTGAGTATCACTTCTTATCCTTGCAAAAGTACTTTTTTTGTTTAACAAATACAATGCTTTTCAGCCCTAAAAATATCATTTTCTCCCCAAAATACTGGGTTTCATCCTCAAAAGAAGACAGTTCCTCTAAAAAATGAATATTTGCAGCATAATATGATACATTGTTTACAGAATACCGGAATTCCTCTTTCAAATAAGGACACTTTCCCCCTAAAGATCAATTTCTGTTCTAATTTTTGAAATTTACACACAACTTTCACTACATAGACCAGAAATAATAAGTTCTCTCTAAAGCATCACCATTTATCCTGGCAAATATTTGAGTTTCTTTTGAAAATATGAATTTTCTTCACTAAAAATAGCATTTTCTAAACCTAATACCTGTTTTCATAACCAAAAGAAGATATTTTCTCTAGAAAATGATGCACTGTAGCATTATAGGATGCATTTCTACCAGAATACCCGTTTTCCTCTACAAATTATGGACATTTCCACCCAAAATGACAGTTTCTGTTAAAAGTTTTACCATTTACACATGAATATCACCACTTCTTCCAGAAATAAAAAGTTCTCTCTTAAGTATCACTCCGTATTCTGGCAAAAATACATTTTTCTTACCTAAGAAAATGCTTTTCATTCCTGAGAATAGTATGTTCTAAACAACATATGGTTTTTAATTCCCAAAAGAAGATATTCTCTCTACTAAATGATACTTAGGAGCATAATATGACACATTGTTTCTAGAACACCAGTTTTACTCTAGAAAATAAGGACAGTTCCACCCGAAATATCAATTTCTGTCAAAACATTAAAAATTTTCACACGAATATCACTACACATATCAGAAATAAAAAGTTATCACTGAAGTATCACTAATTATCCTTGCAAAAATTTCAATTTCTTTCCAAAATAAAGCATTTCATTCCTACAAATAGCATTTCTAAACAAAACACTGGTTTTCATACACAAAGAAAGATTTTATCCCTACAGAATGATGCTTTGGAGCCTAATAGAATACAGTGATTCAAGAATTCCCAAATTCCTCTACAAAATAAGGACATTCCCACCAGAAATATCAAGTTGTGTCATAATGTAGAAAACTTTCACACTAATATCCTTGCTTATCCCAGAAATAAAAAGGAATCTCATAAGTATCACTAATTATCCTTTCAAATATTTCATTTTCTTACCAAACTAATGCTTTTCATTCCTAAAAATAGCATTTTCTAAACAAAATACTGGTTTTCATCCCCAAAGGTAGACATTATCTCTACAGAATGTTCCTTTGGAGCATAATAGAATACAGTGTTTCATGAATTCCTGTATTCCTCTACAAAATAAGGACATTTCCACCCAAAATATCCATTTCTGTCAAGATTTAGAGAACTTTGACATTAATAGCAGTACTTATCCCAGAAAAAAAAAAAAGGTACATTCTTGAGTATCACTTCTTATCCTTGCAAAAGTACATTTTTCTTAACAAATACAATGCTTTTCAGCCCTAAAAATATCATTTTCTCCCCAAAATACTGGGTTTCATCCTCAAAAGAAGGCAGTTCCTCTAAAAAATGAATATTTGCAGCATAATATGATACATTGTTTACAGAATACCGGAATTCCTCTTCAAATAAGGACACTTCCCCCCTAAAGATCAATTTCTGTTCTAATTTTTGAAATTTACACACAACTTTCACTACATAGACCAGAAATAATAAGTTCTCTCTAAAGCATCACCATTTATCCTGGCAAATATTTGAGTTTCTTTTGAAAATATGAATTTTCTTCACTAAAAATAGCATTTTCTAAACCTAATACCTGTTTTCATAACCAAAAGAAGATATTTTCTCTAGAAAATGATGCACTGTAGCATTATAGGATGCATTTCTACCAGAATACCCGTTTTCCTCTACAAATTATGGACATTTCCACCCAAAATGACAGTTTCTGTTAAAAGTTTTAACATTTACACATGAATATCACCACTTCTTCCAGAAATAAAAAGTTCTCTCTTAAGTATCACTCCGTATTCTGGCAAAAATACATTTTTCTTACCTAAGAAAATGCTTTTCATTCCTGAGAATAGTATGTTCTAAACAACATATGGTTTTTAATTCCCAAAAGAAGATATTCTCTCTACTAAATGATACTTAGGAGCATAATATGACACATTGTTTCCAGAACACCAGTTTTACTCTAGAAAATAAGGACAGTTCCACCCGAAATATCAATTTCTGTCAAAACATTAAAAATTTTCACACGAATATCACTACACATACCAGAAATAAAAAGTTATCACTGAAGTATCACTAATTATCCTTGCAAAAATTTCATTTTCTTTCAAAAATAAAGCATTTCATTCCTAAAAATAGCATTTCTAAACAAAACACTGGTTTTCATACACAAAGAAAGATTTTATCCCTACAGAATGATGCTTTGGAGCCTAATAGAATACAGTGATTCAAGAATTCCCAAATTCCTCTACAAAATAAGGACATTCCCACCAGAAATATCAAGTTGTGTCATAATGTAGAAAACTTTCACACTAATATCCTTGCTTATCTCAGAAATAAAAAGGAATCTCATAAGTATCACTAATTATCCTTTCAAATATTTCATTTTCTTACCAAACTAATGCTTTTCATTCCTAAAAATAGCATTTTCTAAACAAAAAACTGGTTTTCATCCCCAAAGGTAGACATTATCTCTACAGAATGTTCCTTTGGAGCATAATAGAATACAGTGTTTCATGAATTCCTGTATTCCTCTACAAAATAAGGACATTTCCACCCAAAATATCAATTTCTGTCAAGATTTAGAGAACTTTGACATTAATAGCAGCACTTATCCCAGAAAAAAAAAAAAGGTACATTCTTGAGTATCACATCTTATCCTTGCAAAAGTACATTTTTCTTAACAAATACAATGCTTTTCAGCCCTAAAAATATCATTTTCTCCCCAAAATACTGGGTTTCATCCTCAAAAGAAGACAGTTCCTCTAAAAAATGAATATTTGCAGCATAATATGATACATTGTTTACAGAATACCGGAATTCCTCTTTCAAATAAGGACACTTTCCCCCTAAAGATCAATTTCTGTTCTAATTTTTGAAATTTACACACAACTTTCACTACATAGACCAGAAATAATAAGTTCTCTCTAAAGCATCACCATTTATCCTGGCAAATATTTGAGTTTCTTTTGAAAATATGAATTTTCTTCACTAAAAATAGCATTTTCTAAACCTAATACCTGTTTTCATAACCAAAAGAAGATATTTTCTCTAGAAAATGATGCACTGTAGCATTATAGGATGCATTTCTACCAGAATACCCGTTTTCCTCTACAAATTATGGACATTTCCACCCAAAATGACAGTTTCTGTTAAAATTTTTACCATTTACACATGAATATCACCACTTCTTCCAGAAATAAAAAGTTCTCTCTTAAGTATCACTCCGTATTCTGGCAAAAATACATTTTTCTTACCTAAGAAAATGCTTTTCATTCCTGAGAATAGTATGTTCTAAACAACATATGGTTTTTAATTCCCAAAAGAAGATATTCTCTCTACTAAATGATACTTAGGAGCATAATATGACACATTGTTTCCAGAACACCAGTTTTACTCTAGAAAATAAGGACAGTTCCACCCGAAATATCAATTTCTGTCAAAACATTAAAAATTTTCACACGAATATCACTACACATACCAGAAATAAAAAGTTATCACTGAAGTATCACTAATTATCCTTGCAAAAATTTCATTTTCTTTCAAAAATAAAGCATTTCATTCCTAAAAATAGCATTTCTAAACAAAACACTGGTTTTCATACACAAAGAAAGACTTTATCCCTACAGAATGATGCTTTGGAGCCTAATAGAATACAGTGATTCAAGAATTCCCAAATTCCTCTACAAAATAAGGACATTCCCACCAGAAATATCAAGTTGTGTCATAATGTAGAAAACTTTCACACTAATATCCTTGCTTATCCCAGAAATAAAAAGGAATCTCATAAGTATCACTAATTATCCTTTCAAATATTTCATTTTCTTACCAAACTAATGCTTTTCATTCCTAAAAATAGCATTTTCTAAACAAAAAACTGGTTTTCATCCCCAAAGGTAGACATAATCTCTACAGAATGTTCCTTTGGAACATAATAGAATACAGTGTTTCATGAATTCCTGTATTCCTCTACAAAATAAGGACATTTCCACCCAAAATATCAATTTCTGTCAAGATTTAGTGAACTTTGACATTAATAGCAGCACTTATCCCAGAAAAAAAAAAAAAGGTACATTCTTGAGTATCACTTCTTATCCTTGCAAAAGTACATTTTTCTTAACAAATACAATGCTTTTCAGCCCTAAAAATATCATTTTCTCCCCAAAATACTGGGTTTCATCCTCAAAAGAAGACAGTTCCTCTAAAAAATGAATATTTGCAGCATAATATGATACATTGTTTACAGAATACCGGAATTCCTCTTTCAAATAAGGACACTTCCCCCCTAAAGATCAATTTCTGTTCTAATTTTTGAAATTTACACACAACTTTCACTACATAGACCAGAAATAATAAGTTCTCTCTAAAGCATCACCATTTATCCTGGCAAATATTTGAGTTTCTTTTGAAAATATGAATTTTCTTCACTAAAAATAGCATTTTCTAAACCTAATACCTGTTTTCATAACCAAAAGAAGATATTTTCTCTAGAAAATGATGCACTGTAGCATTATAGGATGCATTTCTACCAGAATACCCGTTTTCCTCTACAAATTATGGACATTTCCACCCAAAATGACAGTTTCTGTTAAAAGTTTTACCATTTACACATGAATATCACCACTTCTTCCAGAAATAAAAAGTTCTCTCTTAAGTATCACTCCGTATTCTGGAAAAAATACATTTTTCTTACCTAAGAAAATGCTTTTCATTCCTAAGAATAGTATGTTCTAAACAACATATGGTTTTTAATTCCCAAAAGACGATATTCTCTCTACTAAATGATACTTAGGAGCATAATATGACACATTGTTTCCAGAACACCAGTTTTACTCTACAAAACAAGGACAGTTCCACCCGAAATATCAATTTCTGTCAAAACATTAAAAATTTTCACACGAATATCACTACACATACCAGAAATAAAAAGTTATCACTGAAGTATCACTAATTATCCTTGCAAAAATTTCAATTTCTTTCAAAAATAAAGCATTTCATTCCTAAAAATAGCATTTCTAAACAAAACACTGGTTTTCATACACAAAGAAAGACTTTATCCCTACAGAATGATGCTTTGGAGCCTAATAGAATACAGTGATTCAAGAATTCCCAAATTCCTCTACAAAATAAGGACATTCCCACCAGAAATATCAAGTTGTGTCATAATGTAGAAAACTTTCACACTAATATCCTTGCTTATCTCAGAAATAAAAAGGAATCTCACAAGTATCACTAATTATCCTTTCAAATATTTCATTTTCTTACCAAACTAATGCTTTTCATTCCTAAAAATAGCATTTTCTAAACAAAATACTGGTTTTCATCCCCAAAGGTAGACATTATCTCTACAGAATGTTCGTTTGGAGCATAATAGAATACAGTGTTTCATGAATTCCTGTATTCCTCTACAAAATAAGGACATTTCCACCCAAAATATCAATTTCTGTCAAGATTTAGTGAACTTTGACATTAATAGCAGCACTTATCCCAGAAAAAAAAAAAAAGGTACATTCTTGAGTATCACTTCTTATCCTTGCAAAAGTACATTTTTCTTAACAAATACAATGCTTTTCAGCCCTAAAAATATCATTTTCTCCCCAAAATACTGGGTTTCATCCTCAAAAGAAGACAGTTCCTCTAAAAAATGAATATTTGCAGCATAATATGATACATTGTTTACAGAATACCGGAATTCCTCTTTCAAATAAGGACACTTCCCCCCTAAAGATCAATTTCTGTTCTAATTTTTGAAATTTACACACAACTTTCACTACATAGACCAGAAATAATAAGTTCTCTCTAAAGCATCACCATTTATCCTGGCAAATATTTGAGTTTCTTTTGAAAATATGAATTTTCTTCACTAAAAATAGCATTTTCTAAACCTAATACCTGTTTTCATAACCAAAAGAAGATATTTTCTCTAGAAAATGATGCACTGTAGCATTATAGGATGCATTTCTACCAGAATACCCGTTTTCCTCTACAAATTATGGACATTTCCACCCAAAATGACAGTTTCTGTTAAAAGTTTTACCATTTACACATGAATATCACCACTTCTTCCAGAAATAAAAAGTTCTCTCTTAAGTATCACTCCGTATTCTGGAAAAAATACATTTTTCTTACCTAAGAAAATGCTTTTCATTCCTAAGAATAGTATGTTCTAAACAACATATGGTTTTTAATTCCCAAAAGACGATATTCTCTCTACTAAATGATACTTAGGAGCATAATATGACACATTGTTTCCAGAACACCAGTTTTACTCTACAAAACAAGGACAGTTCCACCCGAAATATCAATTTCTGTCAAAACATTAAAAATTTTCACACGAATATCACTACACATACCAGAAATAAAAAGTTATCACTGAAGTATCACTAATTATCCTTGCAAAAATTTCAATTTCTTTCAAAAATAAAGCATTTCATTCCTAAAAATAGCATTTCTAAACAAAACACTGGTTTTCATACACAAAGAAAGACTTTATCCCTACAGAATGATGCTTTGGAGCCTAATAGAATACAGTGATTCAAGAATTCCCAAATTCCTCTACAAAATAAGGACATTCCCACCAGAAATATCAAGTTGTGTCATAATGTAGAAAACTTTCACACTAATATCCTTGCTTATCTCAGAAATAAAAAGGAATCTCACAAGTATCACTAATTATCCTTTCAAATATTTCATTTTCTTACCAAACTAATGCTTTTCATTCCTAAAAATAGCATTTTCTAAACAAAATACTGGTTTTCATCCCCAAAGGTAGACATTATCTCTACAGAATGTTCGTTTGGAGCATAATAGAATACAGTGTTTCATGAATTCCTGTATTCCTCTACAAAATAAGGACATTTCCACCCAAAATATCAATTTCTGTCAAGATTTAGAGAACTTTGACATTAATAGCAGTACTTATCCCAGAAAAAAAAAAAAAGGTACATTCTTGAGTATCACTTCTTATCCTTGCAAAAGTACATTTTTCTTAACAAATACAATGCTTTTCAGCCCTAAAAATATCATTTTCTCCCCAAAATACTGGGTTTCATCCTCAAAAGAAGACAGTTCCTCTAAAAAATGAATATTTGCAGCATAATATGATACATTGTTTACAGAATACCGGAATTCCTCTTTCAAATAAGGACACTTTACCCCTAAAGATCAATTTCTGTTCTAATTTTTGAAATTTACACACGACTTTCACTACATAGACCAGAAATAATAAGTTCTCTCTAAAGCATCACCATTTATCCTGGCAAATATTTGAGTTTCTTTTGAAAATATGAATTTTCTTCACTAAAAATAGCATTTTCTAAACCTAATACCTGTTTTCATAACCAAAAGAAGATATTTTCTCTAGAAAATGATGCACTGTAGCATTATAGGATGCATTTCTACCAGAATACCCGTTTTCCTCTACAAATTATGGACATTTCCACCCAAAATGACAGTTTCTGTTAAAATTTTTACCATTTACACATGAATATCACCACTTCTTCCAGAAATAAAAAGTTCTCTCTTAAGTATCACTCCGTATTCTGGCAAAAATACATTTTTCTTACCTAAGAAAATGCTTTTCATTCCTAAGAATAGTATGTTCTAAACAACATATGGTTTTTAATTCCCAAAAGAAGATATTCTCTCTACTAAATGATACTTAGGAGCATAATATGACACATTGTTTCCAGAACACCAGTTTTACTCTACAAAACAAGGACAGTTCCACCCGAAATATCAATTTCTGTCAAAACATTAAAAATTTTCACACGAATATCACTACACATACCAGAAATAAAAAGTTATCACTGAAGTATCACTAATTATCCTTGCAAAAATTTCAATTTCTTTCAAAAATAAAGCATTTCATTCCTAAAAATAGCATTTCTAAACAAAACACTGGTTTTCATACACAAAGAAAGACTTTATCCCTACAGAATGATGCTTTGGAGCCTAATAGAATACAGTGATTCAAGAATTCCCAAATTCCTCTACAAAATAAGGACATTCCCACCAGAAATATCAAGTTGTGTCATAATGTAGAAAACTTTCACACTAATATCCTTGCTTATCTCAGAAATAAAAAGGAATCTCACAAGTATCACTAATTATCCTTTCAAATATTTCATTTTCTTACCAAACTAATGCTTTTCATTCCTAAAAATAGCATTTTCTAAACAAAATACTGGTTTTCATCCCCAAAGGTAGACATTATCTCTACAGAATGTTCCTTTGGAGCATAATAGAATACAGTGTTTCATGAATTCCTGTATTCCTCTACAAAATAAGGACATTTCCACCCAAAATATCAATTTCTGTCAAGATTTAGAGAACTTTGACATTAATAGCAGTACTTATCCCAGAAAAAAAAAAAAAGGTACATTCTTGAGTATCACTTCTTATCCTTGCAAAAGTACATTTTTCTTAACAAATACAATGCTTTTCAGCCCTAAAAATATCATTTTCTCCCCAAAATACTGGGTTTCATCCTCAAAAGAAGACAGTTCCTCTAAAAAATGAATATTTGCAGCATAATATGATACATTGTTTACAGAATACCGGAATTCCTCTTTCAAATAAGGACACTTTACCCCTAAAGATCAATTTCTGTTCTAATTTTTGAAATTTACACACGACTTTCACTACATAGACCAGAAATAATAAGTTCTCTCTAAAGCATCACCATTTATCCTGGCAAATATTTGAGTTTCTTTTGAAAATATGAATTTTCTTCACTAAAAATAGCATTTTCTAAACCTAATACCTGTTTTCATAACCAAAAGAAGATATTTTCTCTAGAAAATGATGCACTGTAGCATTATAGGATGCATTTCTACCAGAATACCCGTTTTCCTCTACAAATTATGGACATTTCCACCCAAAATGACAGTTTCTGTTAAAATTTTTACCATTTACACATGAATATCACCACTTCTTCCAGAAATAAAAAGTTCTCTCTTAAGTATCACTCCGTATTCTGGCAAAAATACATTTTTCTTACCTAAGAAAATGCTTTTCATTCCTAAGAATAGTATGTTCTAAACAACATATGGTTTTTAATTCCCAAAAGAAGATATTCTCTCTACTAAATGATACTTAGGAGCATAATATGACACATTGTTTCCAGAACACCAGTTTTACTCTACAAAACAAGGACAGTTCCACCCGAAATATCAATTTCTGTCAAAACATTAAAAATTTTCACACGAATATCACTACACATACCAGAAATAAAAAGTTATCACTGAAGTATCACTAATTATCCTTGCAAAAATTTCAATTTCTTTCAAAAATAAAGCATTTCATTCCTAAAAATAGCATTTCTAAACAAAACACTGGTTTTCATACACAAAGAAAGACTTTATCCCTACAGAATGATGCTTTGGAGCCTAATAGAATACAGTGATTCAAGAATTCCCAAATTCCTCTACAAAATAAGGACATTCCCACCAGAAATATCAAGTTGTGTCATAATGTAGAAAACTTTCACACTAATATCCTTGCTTATCTCAGAAATAAAAAGGAATCTCACAAGTATCACTAATTATCCTTTCAAATATTTCATTTTCTTACCAAACTAATGCTTTTCATTCCTAAAAATAGCATTTTCTAAACAAAATACTGGTTTTCATCCCCAAAGGTAGACATTATCTCTACAGAATGTTCCTTTGGAGCATAATAGAATACAGTGTTTCATGAATTCCTGTATTCCTCTACAAAATAAGGACATTTCCACCCAAAATATCAATTTCTGTCAAGATTTAGAGAACTTTGACATTAATAGCAGTACTTATCCCAGAAAAAAAAAGGTACATTCTTGAGTATCACTTCTTATCCTTGCAAAAGTACATTTTTCTTAACAAATACAATGCTTTTCAGCCCTAAAAATATCATTTTCTCCCCAAAATACTGGGTTTCATCCTCAAAAGAAGACAGTTCCTCTAAAAAATGAATATTTGCAGCATAATATGATACATTGTTTACAGAATACCGGAATTCCTCTTTCAAATAAGGACACTTTCCCCCTAAAGATCAATTTCTGTTCTAATTTTTGAAATTTACACACAACTTTCACTACATAGACCAGAAATAATAAGTTCTCTCTAAAGCATCACCATTTATCCTGGCAAATATTTGAGTTTCTTTTGAAAATATGAATTTTCTTCACTAAAAATAGCATTTTCTAAACCTAATACCTGTTTTCATAACCAAAAGAAGATATTTTCTCTAGAAAATGATGCACTGTAGCATTATAGGATGCATTTCTACCAGAATACCCTTTTTCCTCTACAAATTATGGACATTTCCACCCAAAATGACAGTTTCTGTTAAAATTTTTACCATTCACACATGAATATCACCACTTCTTCCAGAAATAAAAAGTTCTCTCTTAAGTATCACTCCGTATTCTGGAAAAAATACATTTTTCTTACCTAAGAAAATGCTTTTCATTCCTGAGAATAGTATGTTCTAAACAACATATGGTTTTTAATTCCCAAAAGAAGATATTCTCTCTACTAAATGATACTTAGGAGCATAATATGACACATTGTTTCCAGAACACAGTTTTACTCTACAAAATAAGGACAGTTCCACCCGAAATATCAATTTCTGTCAAAACATTAAAAATTTTCACACGAATATCACTACACATACCAGAAATAAAAAGTTATCACTGAAGTATCACTAATTATCCTTGCAAAAATTTCATTTTCTTTCAAAAATAAAGCATTTCATTCCTAAAAATAGCATTTCTAAACAAAACACTGGTTTTCATACACAAAGAAAGACTTTATCCCTACAGAATGATGCTTTGGAGCCTAATAGAATACAGTGATTCAAGAATTCCCAAATTCCTCTACAAAATAAGGACATTCCCACCAGAAATATCAAGTTGTGTCATAATGTAGAAAACTTTCACACTAATATCCTTGCTTATCCCAGAAATAAAAAGGAATCTCATAAGTATCACTAATTATCCTTTCAAATATTTCATTTTCTTACCAAACTAATGCTTTTCATTCCTAAAAATAGCGTTTTCTAAACAAAATACTGGTTTTCATCCCCAAAGGTAGACATTATCTCTACAGAATGTTCGTTTGGAGCATAATAGAATACAGTGTTTCATGAATTCCTGTATTCCTCTACAAAATAAGGACATTTCCACCCAAAATATCAATTTCTGTCAAGATTTAGAGAACTTTGACATTAATAGCAGTACTTATCCCAGAAAAAAAAAAAAAGGTACATTCTTGAGTATCACTTCTTATCCTTGCAAAAGTACATTTTTCTTAACAAATACAATGCTTTTCAGCCCTAAAAATATCATTTTCTCCCCAAAATACTGGGTTTCATCCTCAAAAGAAGACAGTTCCTCTAAAAAATGAATATTTGCAGCATAATATGATACATTGTTTACAGAATACCGGAATTCCTCTTTCAAATAAGGACACTTTCCCCCTAAAGATCAATTTCTGTTCTAATTTTTGAAATTTACACATGACTTCCACTACATAGACCAGAAATAATAAGTTCTCTCTAAAGCATCACCATTTATCCTGGCAAATATTTGAGTTTCTTTTGAAAATATGAATTTTCTTCACTAAAAATAGCATTTTCTAAACCTAATACCTGTTTTCATAACCAAAAGAAGATATTTTCTCTAGAAAATGATGCACTGTAGCATTATAGGATGCATTTCTACCAGAATACCCGTTTTCCTCTACAAATTATGGACATTTCCACCCAAAATGACAGTTTCTGTTAAAATTTTTACCATTTACACATGAATATCACCACTTCTTCCAGAAATAAAAAGTTCTCTCTTAAGTATCACTCCGTATTCTGGCAAAAATACATTTTTCTTACCTAAGAAAATTCTTTTCATTCCTGAGAATAGTATGTTCTAAACAACATATGGTTTTTAATTCCCAAAAGAAGATATTCTCTCTACTAAATGATACTTAGGAGCATAATATGACACATTGATTCCAGAACACCAGTTTTACTCTAGAAAATAAGGACAGTTCCACCCGAAATATCAATTTCTGTCAAAACATTAAAAATTTTCACGCGAATATCACTACACATACCAGAAATAAAAAGTTATCACTGAAGTATCACTAATTATCCTTGCAAAAATTTCATTTTCTTTCAAAAATAAAGCATTTCATTCCTAAAAATAGCATTTCTAAACAAAATACTTGTTTTCATACACAAAGAAAGACTTTATCCCTACAGAATGATGCTTTGGAGCCTAATAGAATACAGTGATTCAAGAATTCCCAAATTCCTCTACAAAATAAGGACATTCCCACCAGAAATATCAAGTTGTGTCATAATGTAGAAAACTTTCACACTAATATCCTTGCTTATCCCAGAAATAAAAAGGAATCTCATAATTATCACTAATTATCCTTTCAAATATTTCATTTTCTTACCAAACTAATGCTTTTCATTCCTAAAAATAGCATTTTCTAAACAAAATACTGGTTTTCATCCCCAAAGGTAGACATTATCTCTACAGAATGTTCCTTTGGAGCATAATAGAATACAGTGTTTCATGAATTCCTGTATTCCTCTACAAAATAAGGACATTTCCACCCAAAATATCAATTTCTGTCAAGATTTAGAGAACTTTGACATTAATAGCAGTACTTATCCCAGAAAAAAAAAAAAAGGTACATTCTTGAGTATCACTTCTTATCCTTGCAAAAGTACATTTTTCTTAACAAATACAATGCTTTTCAGCCCTAAAAATATCATTTTCTCCCCAAAATACTGGGTTTCATCCTCAAAAGAAGACAGTTCCTCTAAAAAATGAATATTTGCAGCATAATATGATACATTGTTTACAGAATACCGGAATTCCTCTTTCAAATAAGGACACTTTCCCCCTAAAGATCAATTTCTGTTCTAATTTTTGAAATTTACACATGACTTCCACTACATAGACCAGAAATAATAAGTTCTCTCTAAAGCATCACCATTTATCCTGGCAAATATTTGAGTTTCTTTTGAAAATATGAATTTTCTTCACTAAAAATAGCATTTTCTAAACCTAATACCTGTTTTCATAACCAAAAGAAGATATTTTCTCTAGAAAATGATGCACTGTAGCATTATAGGATGCATTTCTACCAGAATACCCGTTTTCCTCTACAAATTATGGACATTTCCACCCAAAATGACAGTTTCTGTTAAAATTTTTACCATTTACACATGAATATCACCACTTCTTCCAGAAATAAAAAGTTCTCTCTTAAGTATCACTCCGTATTCTGGCAAAAATACATTTTTCTTACCTAAGAAAATTCTTTTCATTCCTGAGAATAGTATGTTCTAAACAACATATGGTTTTTAATTCCCAAAAGAAGATATTCTCTCTACTAAATGATACTTAGGAGCATAATATGACACATTGATTCCAGAACACCAGTTTTACTCTAGAAAATAAGGACAGTTCCACCCGAAATATCAATTTCTGTCAAAACATTAAAAATTTTCACGCGAATATCACTACACATACCAGAAATAAAAAGTTATCACTGAAGTATCACTAATTATCCTTGCAAAAATTTCATTTTCTTTCAAAAATAAAGCATTTCATTCCTAAAAATAGCATTTCTAAACAAAATACTTGTTTTCATACACAAAGAAAGACTTTATCCCTACAGAATGATGCTTTGGAGCCTAATAGAATACAGTGATTCAAGAATTCCCAAATTCCTCTACAAAATAAGGACATTCCCACCAGAAATATCAAGTTGTGTCATAATGTAGAAAACTTTCACACTAATATCCTTGCTTATCCCAGAAATAAAAAGGAATCTCATAATTATCACTAATTATCCTTTCAAATATTTCATTTTCTTACCAAACTAATGCTTTTCATTCCTAAAAATAGCATTTTCTAAACAAAATACTGGTTTTCATCCCCAAAGGTAGACATTATCTCTACAGAATGTTCCTTTGGAGCATAATAGAATACAGTGTTTCATGAATTCCTGTATTCCTCTACAAAATAAGGACATTTCCACCCAAAATATCAATTTCTGTCAAGATTTAGAGAACTTTGACATTAATAGCAGTACTTATCCCAGAAAAAAAAAAAAGGTACATTCTTGAGTATCACTTCTTATCCTTGCAAAAGTACATTTTTCTTAACAAATACAATGCTTTTCAGCCCTAAAAATATCATTTTCTCCCCAAAATACTGGGTTTCATCCTCAAAAGAAGGCAGTTCCTCTAAAAAATGAATATTTGCAGCATAATATGATACATTGTTTACAGAATACCGGAATTCCTCTTCAAATAAGGACACTTCCCCCCTAAAGATCAATTTCTGTTCTAATTTTTGAAATTTACACACAACTTTCACTACATAGACCAGAAATAATAAGTTCTCTCTAAAGCATCACCATTTATCCTGGCAAATATTTGAGTTTCTTTTGAAAATATGAATTTTCTTCACTAAAAATAGCATTTTCTAAACCTAATACCTGTTTTCATAACCAAAAGAAGATATTTTCTCTAGAAAATGATGCACTGTAGCATTATAGGATGCATTTCTACCAGAATACCCGTTTTCCTCTACAAATTATGGACATTTCCACCCAAAATGACAGTTTCTGTTAAAATTTTTACCATTTACACATGAATATCACCACTTCTTCCAGAAATAAAAAGTTCTCTCTTAAGTATCACTCCGTATTCTGGCAAAAATACATTTTTCTTACCTAAGAAAATGCTTTTCATTCCTGAGAATAGTATGTTCTAAACAACATATGGTTTTTAATTCCCAAAAGAAGATATTCTCTCTACTAAATGATACTTAGGAGCATAATATGACACATTGTTTCCAGAACACCAGTTTTACTCTACAAAACAAGGACAGTTCCACCCGAAATATCAATTTCTGTCAAAACATTAAAAATTTTCACACGAATATCACTACACATACCAGAAATAAAAAGTTATCACTGAAGTATCACTAATTATCCTTGCAAAAATTTCAATTTCTTTCAAAAATAAAGCATTTCATTCCTAAAAATAGCATTTCTAAACAAAACACTGGTTTTCATACACAGAGAAAGACTTTATCCCTACAGAATGATGCTTTGGAGCCTAATAGAATACAGTGATTCAAGAATTCCCAAATTCCTCTACAAAATAAGGACATTCCCACCAGAAATATCAAGTTGTGTCATAATGTAGAAAACTTTCACACTAATATCCTTGCTTATCTCAGAAATAAAAAGGAATCTCACAAGTATCACTAATTATCCTTTCAAATATTTCATTTTCTTTCCAAACTAATGCTTTTCATTCCTAAAAATAGCATTTTCTAAACAAAATACTGGTT
The DNA here is from genome assembly GCF_054131305.1 of Coturnix japonica. Taxonomy (NCBI): domain Eukaryota; kingdom Metazoa; phylum Chordata; class Aves; order Galliformes; family Phasianidae; genus Coturnix; species Coturnix japonica. Next base: position 27,338,786 of record NC_140672.1, read on the forward strand.
TTCATCCCCAAAGGTAGACATTATCTCTACAGAATGTTCCTTTGGAGCATAATAGAATACAGTGTTTCATGAATTCCTGTATTCCTCTACAAAATAAGGACATTTCCACCCAAAATATCAATTTCTGTCAAGATTTAGAGAACTTTGACATTAATAGCAGTACTTATCCCAGAAAAAAAAAAAAAGGTACATTCTTGAGTATCACTTCTTATCCTTGCAAAAGTACATTTTTCTTAACAAATACAATGCTTTTCAGCCCTAAAGATATCATTTTCTCCCCAAAATACTGGGTTTCATCCTCAAAAGAAGACAGTTCCTCTAAAAAATGAATATTTGCAGCATAATATGATACATTGTTTACAGAATACCGGAATTCCTCTTTCAAATAAGGACACTTTCCCCCTAAAGATCAATTTCTGTTCTAATTTTTGAAATTTACACACGACTTCCACTACATAGACCAGAAATAATAAGTTCTCTCTAAAGCATCACCATTTATCCTGGCAAATATTTGAGTTTCTTTTGAAAATATGAATTTTCTTCACTAAAAATAGCATTTTCTAAACCTAATACCTGTTTTCATAACCAAAAGAAGATATTTTCTCTAGAAAATGATGCACTGTAGCATTATAGGATGCATTTCTACCAGAATACCCGTTTTCCTCTACAAATTATGGACATTTCCACCCAAAATGACAGTTTCTGTTAAAATTTTTACCATTTACACATGAATATCACCACTTCTTCCAGAAATAAAAAGTTCTCTCTTAAGTATCACTCCGTATTCTGGCAAAAATACATTTTTCTTACCTAAGAAAATGCTTTTCATTCCTGAGAATAGTATGTTCTAAACAACATATGGTTTTTAATTCCCAAAAGAAGATATTCTCTCTACTAAATGATACTTAGGAGCATAATATGACACATTGATTCCAGAACACCAGTTTTACTCTAGAAAATAAGGACAGTTCCACCCGAAATATCAATTTCTGTCAAAACATTAAAAATTTTCACGCGAATATCACTACACATACCAGAAATAAAAAGTTATCACTGAAGTATCACTAATTATCCTTGCAAAAATTTCATTTTCTTTCAAAAATAAAGCATTTCATTCCTAAAAATAGCATTTCTAAACAAAATACTTGTTTTCATACACAAAGAAAGACTTTATCCCTACAGAATGATGCTTTGGAGCCTAATAGAATACAGTGATTCAAGAATTCCCAAATTCCTCTACAAAATAAGGACATTCCCACCAGAAATATCAAGTTGTGTCATAATGTAGAAAACTTTCACACTAATATCCTTGCTTATCCCAGAAATAAAAAGGAATCTCATAATTATCACTAATTATCCTTTCAAATATTTCATTTTCTTACCAAACTAATGCTTTTCATTCCTAAAAATAGCATTTTCTAAACAAAATACTGGTTTTCATCCCCAAAGGTAGACATTATCTCTACAGAATGTTCCTTTGGAGCATAATAGAATACAGTGTTTCATGAATTCCTGTATTCCTCTACAAAATAAGGACATTTCCACCCAAAATATCAATTTCTGTCAAGATTTAGAGAACTTTGACATTAATAGCAGTACTTATCCCAGAAAAAAAAAAAAAGGTACATTCTTGAGTATCACTTCTTATCCTTGCAAAAGTACATTTTTCTTAACAAATACAATGCTTTTCAGCCCTAAAAATATCATTTTCTCCCCAAAATACTGGGTTTCATCCTCAAAAGAAGGCAGTTCCTCTAAAAAATGAATATTTGCAGCATAATATGATACATTGTTTACAGAATACCGGAATTCCTCTTCAAATAAGGACACTTCCCCCCTAAAGATCAATTTCTGTTCTAATTTTTGAAATTTACACACAACTTTCACTACATAGACCAGAAATAATAAGTTCTCTCTAAAGCATCACCATTTATCCTGGCAAATATTTGAGTTTCTTTTGAAAATATGAATTTTCTTCACTAAAAATAGCATTTTCTAAACCTAATACCTGTTTTCATAACCAAAAGAAGATATTTTCTCTAGAAAATGATGCACTGTAGCATTATAGGATGCATTTCTACCAGAATACCCGTTTTCCTCTACAAATTATGGACATTTCCACCCAAAATGACAGTTTCTGTTAAAATTTTTACCATTTACACATGAATATCACCACTTCTTCCAGAAATAAAAAGTTCTCTCTTAAGTATCACTCCGTATTCTGGCAAAAATACATTTTTCTTACCTAAGAAAATGCTTTTCATTCCTGAGAATAGTATGTTCTAAACAACATATGGTTTTTAATTCCCAAAAGAAGATATTCTCTCTACTAAATGATACTTAGGAGCATAATATGACACATTGTTTCCAGAACACCAGTTTTACTCTACAAAACAAGGACAGTTCCACCCGAAATATCAATTTCTGTCAAAACATTAAAAATTTTCACACGAATATCACTACACATACCAGAAATAAAAAGTTATCACTGAAGTATCACTAATTATCCTTGCAAAAATTTCAATTTCTTTCAAAAATAAAGCATTTCATTCCTAAAAATAGCATTTCTAAACAAAACACTGGTTTTCATACACAGAGAAAAACTTTATCCCTACAGAATGATGCTTTGGAGCCTAATAGAATACAGTGATTCAAGAATTCCCAAATTCCTCTACAAAATAAGGACATTCCCACCAGAAATATCAAGTTGTGTCATAATGTAGAAAACTTTCACACTAATATCCTTGCTTATCTCAGAAATAAAAAGGAATCTCACAAGTATCACTAATTATCCTTTCAAATATTTCATTTTCTTTCCAAACTAATGCTTTTCATTCCTAAAAATAGCATTTTCTAAACAAAATACTGGTTTTCATCCCCAAAGGTAGACATTATCTCTACAGAATGTTCCTTTGGAGCATAATAGAATACAGTGTTTCATGAATTCCTGTATTCCTCTACAAAATAAGGACATTTCCACCCAAAATATCAATTTCTGTCAAGATTTAGAGAACTTTGACATTAATAGCAGTACTTATCCCAGAAAAAAAAAAAAGGTACATTCTTGAGTATCACTTCTTATCCTTGCAAAAGTACATTTTTCTTAACAAATACAATGCTTTTCAGCCCTAAAAATATCATTTTCTCCCCAAAATACTGGGTTTCATCCTCAAAAGAAGACAGTTCCTCTAAAAAATGAATATTTGCAGCATAATATGATACATTGTTTACAGAATACCGGAATTCCTCTTTCAAATAAGGACACTTTACCCCTAAAGATAAATTTCTGTTCTAATTTTTGAAATTTACACACGACTTCCACTACATAGACCAGAAATAATAAGTTCTCTCTAAAGCATCACCATTTATCCTGGCAAATATTTGAGTTTCTTTTGAAAATATGAATTGTCTTCACTAAAAATAGCATTTTCTAAACCTAATACCTGTTTTCATAACCAAAAGAAGATATTTTCTCTAGAAAATGATGCACTGTAGCATTATAGGATGCATTTCTACCAGAATACCCGTTTTCCTCTACAAATTATGGACATTTCCACCCAAAATGACAGTTTCTGTTAAAATTTTTACCATTTACACATGAATATCACCACTTCTTCCAGAAATAAAAAGTTCTCTCTTAAGTATCACTCCGTATTCTGGCAAAAATACATTTTTCTTACCTAAGAAAATGCTTTTCATTCCTGAGAATAGTATGTTCTAAACAACATATGGTTTTTAATTCCCAAAAGACGATATTCTCTCTACTAAATGATACTTAGGAGCATAATATGACACATTGTTTCTAGAACACCAGTTTTACTCTAGAAAATAAGGACAGTTCCACCCGAAATATCAATTTCTGTCAAAACATTAAAAATTTTCACACGAATATCACTACACATACCAGAAATAAAAAGTTATCACTGAAGTATCACTAATTATCCTTGCAAAAATTTCAATTTCTTTCAAAAATAAAGCATTTCATTCCTAAAAATAGCATTTCTAAACAAAACACTGGTTTTCATACACAAAGAAAGACTTTATCCCTACAGAATGATGCTTTGGAGCCTAATAGAATACAGTGATTCAAGAATTCCCAAATTCCTCTACAAAATAAGGACATTCCCACCAGAAATATCAAGTTGTGTCATAATGTAGAAAACTTTCACACTAATATCCTTGCTTATCTCAGAAATAAAAAGGAATCTCATAAGTATCACTAATTATCCTTTCAAATATTTCATTTTCTTACCAAACTAATGCTTTTCATTCCTAAAAATAGCATTTTCTAAACAAAAAACTGGTTTTCATCCCCAAAGGTAGACATTATCTCTACAGAATGTTCGTTTGGAGCATAATAGAATACAGTGTTTCATGAATTCCTGTATTCCTCTACAAAATAAGGACATTTCCACCCAAAATATCAATTTCTGTCAAGATTTAGAGAACTTTGACATTAATAGCAGTACTTATCCCAGAAAAAAAAAAAAAGGTACATTCTTGAGTATCACTTCTTATCCTTGCAAAAGTACATTTTTCTTAACAAATACAATGCTTTTCAGCCCTAAAAATATCATTTTCTCCCCAAAATACTGGGTTTCATCCTCAAAAGAAGACAGTTCCTCTAAAAAATGAATATTTGCAGCATAATATGATACATTGTTTACAGAATACCGGAATTCCTCTTTCAAATAAGGACACTTTCCCCCTAAAGATCAATTTCTGTTCTAATTTTTGAAATTTACACACAACTTTCACTACATAGACCAGAAATAATAAGTTCTCTCTAAAGCATCACCATTTATCCTGGCAAATATTTGAGTTTCTTTTGAAAATATGAATTTTCTTCACTAAAAATAGCATTTTCTAAACCTAATACCTGTTTTCATAACCAAAAGAAGATATTTTCTCTAGAAAATGATGCACTGTAGCATTATAGGATGCATTTCTACCAGAATACCCGTTTTCCTCTACAAATTATGGACATTTCCACCCAAAATGACAGTTTCTGTTAAAATTTTTACCATTTACACATGAATATCACCACTTCTTCCAGAAATAAAAAGTTCTCTCTTAAGTATCACTCCGTATTCTGGCAAAAATACATTTTTCTTACCTATGAAAATGCTTTTCATTCCTGAGTATCGTATGTTCTAAACAACATATGGTTTTTAATTCCCAAAAGAAGATATTCTCTCTACTAAATGATACTTAGGAGCATAATATGACACATTGTTTCCAGAACACCAGTTTTACTCTACAAAATAAGGACAGTTCCACCCGAAATATCAATTTCTGTCAAAACATTAAAAATTTTCACACGAATATCACTACACATACCAGAAATAAAAAGTTATCACTGAAGTATCACTAATTATCCTTGCAAAAATTTCATTTTCTTTCAAAAATAAAGCATTTCATTCCTAAAAATAGCATTTCTAAACAAAACACTGGTTTTCATACACAAAGAAAGACTTTATCCCTACAGAATGATGCTTTGGAGCCTAATAGAATACAGTGATTCAAGAATTCCCAAATTCCTCTACAAAATAAGGACATTCCCACCAGAAATATCAAGTTGTGTCATAATGTAGAAAACTTTCACACTAATATCCTTGCTTATCCCAGAAATAAAAAGGAATCTCATAAGTATCACTAATTATCCTTTCAAATATTTCATTTTCTTACCAAACTAATGCTTTTCATTCCTAAAAATAGCATTTTCTAAACAAAATACTGGTTTTCATCCCCAAAGGTAGACATTATCTCTACAGAATATTCCTTTGGAGCATAATAGAATACAGTGTTTCATGAATTCCTGTATTCCTCTACAAAATAAGGACATTTCCACCCAAAATATCAATTTCTGTCAAGATTTAGAGAACTTTGACATTAATAGCAGTACTTATCCCAGAAAAAAAAAAAGGTACATTCTTGAGTATCACTTCTTATCCTTGCAAAAGTACATTTTTCTTAACAAATACAATGCTTTTCAGCCCTAAAGATATCATTTTCTCCCCAAAATACTGGCTTTCATCCTCCAAAGAAGACAGTTCCTCTAAAAAATGAATATTTGCAGCATAATATGATACATTGTTTACAGAATACCGGAATTCCTCTTTCAAATAAGGACACTTCCCCGCTAAAGATCAATTTCTGTTCTAATTTTTGAAATTTACACACAACTTTCACTACATAGACCAGAAATAATAAGTTCTCTCTAAAGCATCACCATTTATCCTGGCAAATATTTGAGTTTCTTTTGAAAATATGAATTTTCTTCACTAAAAATAGCATTTTCTAAACCTAATACCTGTTTTCATAACCAAAAGAAGATATTTTCTCTAGAAAATGATGCACTGTAGCATTATAGGATGCATTTCTACCAGAATACCCGTTTTCCTCTACAAATTATGGACATTTCCACCCAAAATGACAATTTCTGTTAAAATTTTTACGATTTACACATGAATATCACCACTTCTTCCAGAAATAAGTTCTCTCTTAAGTATCACTCCGTATTCTGGCAAAAATACATTTTTCTTACCTAAGAAAATGCTTTTCATTCCTGAGAATAGTATGTTCTAAACAACATATGGTTTTTAATTCCCAAAAGAAGATATTCTCTCTACTAAATGATACTTAGGAGCATAATATGACACATTGTTTCCAGAACACCAGTTTTACTCTACAAAATAAGGACAGTTCCACCCGAAATATCAATTTCTGTCAAAACATTAAAAATTTTCACGCGAATATCACTACACATACCAGAAATAAAAAGTTATCACTGAAGTATCACTAATTATCCTTGCAAAAATTTCATTTTCTTTCAAAAATAAAGCATTTCATTCCTAAAAATAGCATTACTAAACAAAACACTGGTTTTCATACACAAAGAAAGACTTTATCCCTACAGAATGATGCTTTGGAGCCTAATAGAATACAGTGATTCAAGAATTCCCAAATTCCTCTACAAAATAAAAACATTCCCACCAGAAATATCAAGTTGTGTCAAGATTTAGAGAACTTTGACATTAATAGCAGTACTTATCCCAGAAAAAAAAAAAAAAGGTACATTCTTGAGTATCACTTCTTATCCTTGCAAAAGTACATTTTTCTTAACAAATACAATGCTTTTCAGCCCTAAAAATATCATTTTCTCCCCAAAATACTGGCTTTCATCCTCAAAAGAAGACAGTTCCTCTAAAAAATGAATATTTGCAGCATAATATGATACATTGTTTACAGAATACCGGAATTCCTCTTTCAAATAAGGGCACTTTCCCCCTAAAGATCAATTTCTGTTCTAATTTTTGAAATTTACACACGACTTCCACTACATAGACCAGAAATAATAAGTTCTCTCTAAAGCATCACCATTTATCCTGGCAAATATTTGAGTTTCTTTTGAAAATATGAATTTTCTTCACTAAAAATAGCATTTTCTAAACCTAATACCTGTTTTCATAACCAAAAGAAGATATTTTCTCTAGAAAATGATGCACTGTAGCATTATAGGATGCATTTCTACCAGAATACCCGTTTTCCTCTACAAATTATGGACATTTCCACCCAAAATGACAGTTTCTGTTAAAATTTTTACCATTTACACATGAATATCACCACTTCTTCCAGAAATAAAAAGTTCTCTCTTAAGTATCACTCCGTATTCTGGCAAAAATACATTTTTCTTACCTAAGAAAATGCTTTTCATTCCTGAGAATAGTATGTTCTAAACAACATATGGTTTTTAATTCCCAAAAGAAGATATTCTCTCTACTAAATGATACTTAGGAGCATAATATGACACATTGTTTCCAGAACACCAGTTTTACTCTACAAAACAAGGACAGTTCCACCCGAAATATCAATTTCTGTCAAAACATTAAAAATTTTCACACGAATATCACTACACATACCAGAAATAAAAAGTTATCACTGAAGTATCACTAATTATCCTTGCAAAAATTTCAATTTCTTTCAAAAATAAAGCATTTCATTCCTAAAAATAGCATTTCTAAACAAAACACTGGTTTTCATACACAGAGAAAGACTTTATCCCTACAGAATGATGCTTTGGAGCCTAATAGAATACAGTGATTCAAGAATTCCCAAATTCCTCTACAAAATAAGGACATTCCCACCAGAAATATCAAGTTGTGTCATAATGTAGAAAACTTTCACACTAATATCCTTGCTTATCTCAGAAATAAAAAGGAATCTCACAAGTATCACTAATTATCCTTTCAAATATTTCATTTTCTTTCCAAACTAATGCTTTTCATTCCTAAAAATAGCATTTTCTAAACAAAATACTGGTTTTCATCCCCAAAGGTAGACATTATCTCTACAGAATGTTCCTTTGGAGCATAATAGAATACAGTGTTTCATGAATTCCTGTATTCCTCTACAAAATAAGGACATTTCCACCCAAAATATCAATTTCTGTCAAGATTTAGAGAACTTTGACATTAATAGCAGTACTTATCCCAGAAAAAAAAAAAAAGGTACATTCTTGAGTATCACTTCTTATCCTTGCAAAAGTACATTTTTCTTAACAAATACAATGCTTTTCAGCCCTAAAAATATCATTTTCTCCCCAAAATACTGGGTTTCATCCTCAAAAGAAGACAGTTCCTCTAAAAAATGAATATTTGCAGCATAATATGATACATTGTTTACAGAATACCGGAATTCCTCTTTCAAATAAGGACACTTTCCCCCTAAAGATCAATTTCTGTTCTAATTTTTGAAATTTACACACGACTTCCACTACATAGACCAGAAATAATAAGTTCTCTCTAAAGCATCACCATTTATCCTGGCAAATATTTGAGTTTCTTTTGAAAATATGAATTTTCTTCACTAAAAATAGCATTTTCTAAACCTAATACCTGTTTTCATAACCAAAAGAAGATATTTTCTCTAGAAAATGATGCACTGTAGCATTATAGGATGCATTTCTACCAGAATACCCGTTTTCCTCTACAAATTATGGACATTTCCACCCAAAATGACAGTTTCTGTTAAAATTTTTACCATTTACACATGAATATCACCACTTCTTCCAGAAATAAAAAGTTCTCTCTTAAGTATCACTCCGTATTCTGGCAAAAATACATTTTTCTTACCTAAGAAAATGCTTTTCATTCCTGAGAATAGTATGTTCTAAACAACATATGGTTTTTAATTCCCAAAAGAAGATATTCTCTCTACTAAATGATACTTAGGAGCATAATATGACACATTGATTCCAGAACACCAGTTTTACTCTAGAAAATAAGGACAGTTCCACCCGAAATATCAATTTCTGTCAAAACATTAAAAATTTTCACGCGAATATCACTACACATACCAGAAATAAAAAGTTATCACTGAAGTATCACTAATTATCCTTGCAAAAATTTCATTTTCTTTCAAAAATAAAGCATTTCATTCCTAAAAATAGCATTTCTAAACAAAATACTTGTTTTCATACACAAAGAAAGACTTTATCCCTACAGAATGATGCTTTGGAGCCTAATAGAATACAGTGATTCAAGAATTCCCAAATTCCTCTACAAAATAAGGACATTCCCACCAGAAATATCAAGTTGTGTCATAATGTAGAAAACTTTCACACTAATATCCTTGCTTATCCCAGAAATAAAAAGGAATCTCATAATTATCACTAATTATCCTTTCAAATATTTCATTTTCTTACCAAACTAATGCTTTTCATTCCTAAAAATAGCATTTTCTAAACAAAATACTGGTTTTCATCCCCAAAGGTAGACATTATCTCTACAGAATGTTCCTTTGGAGCATAATAGAATACAGTGTTTCATGAATTCCTGTATTCCTCTACAAAATAAGGACATTTCCACCCAAAATATCAATTTCTGTCAAGATTTAGAGAACTTTGACATTAATAGCAGTACTTATCCCAGAAAAAAAAAAAAAGGTACATTCTTGAGTATCACTTCTTATCCTTGCAAAAGTACATTTTTCTTAACAAATACAATGCTTTTCAGCCCTAAAAATATCATTTTCTCCCCAAAATACTGGGTTTCATCCTCAAAAGAAGGCAGTTCCTCTAAAAAATGAATATTTGCAGCATAATATGATACATTGTTTACAGAATACCGGAATTCCTCTTCAAATAAGGACACTTCCCCCCTAAAGATCAATTTCTGTTCTAATTTTTGAAATTTACACACAACTTTCACTACATAGACCAGAAATAATAAGTTCTCTCTAAAGCATCACCATTTATCCTGGCAAATATTTGAGTTTCTTTTGAAAATATGAATTTTCTTCACTAAAAATAGCATTTTCTAAACCTAATACCTGTTTTCATAACCAAAAGAAGATATTTTCTCTAGAAAATGATGCACTGTAGCATTATAGGATGCATTTCTACCAGAATACCCGTTTTCCTCTACAAATTATGGACATTTCCACCCAAAATGACAGTTTCTGTTAAAATTTTTACCATTTACACATGAATATCACCACTTCTTCCAGAAATAAAAAGTTCTCTCTTAAGTATCACTCCGTATTCTGGCAAAAATACATTTTTCTTACCTAAGAAAATGCTTTTCATTCCTGAGAATAGTATGTTCTAAACAACATATGGTTTTTAATTCCCAAAAGAAGATATTCTCTCTACTAAATGATACTTAGGAGCATAATATGACACATTGTTTCCAGAACACCAGTTTTACTCTACAAAACAAGGACAGTTCCACCCGAAATATCAATTTCTGTCAAAACATTAAAAATTTTCACACGAATATCACTACACATACCAGAAATAAAAAGTTATCACTGAAGTATCACTAATTATCCTTGCAAAAATTTCAATTTCTTTCAAAAATAAAGCATTTCATTCCTAAAAATAGCATTTCTAAACAAAACACTGGTTTTCATACACAGAGAAAAACTTTATCCCTACAGAATGATGCTTTGGAGCCTAATAGAATACAGTGATTCAAGAATTCCCAAATTCCTCTACAAAATAAGGACATTCCCACCAGAAATATCAAGTTGTGTCATAATGTAGAAAACTTTCACACTAATATCCTTGCTTATCTCAGAAATAAAAAGGAATCTCACAAGTATCACTAATTATCCTTTCAAATATTTCATTTTCTTTCCAAACTAATGCTTTTCATTCCTAAAAATAGCATTTTCTAAACAAAATACTGGTTTTCATCCCCAAAGGTAGACATTATCTCTACAGAATGTTCCTTTGGAGCATAATAGAATACAGTGTTTCATGAATTCCTGTATTCCTCTACAAAATAAGGACATTTCCACCCAAAATATCAATTTCTGTCAAGATTTAGAGAACTTTGACATTAATAGCAGTACTTATCCCAGAAAAAAAAAAAAGGTACATTCTTGAGTATCACTTCTTATCCTTGCAAAAGTACATTTTTCTTAACAAATACAATGCTTTTCAGCCCTAAAAATATCATTTTCTCCCCAAAATACTGGGTTTCATCCTCAAAAGAAGACAGTTCCTCTAAAAAATGAATATTTGCAGCATAATATGATACATTGTTTACAGAATACCGGAATTCCTCTTTCAAATAAGGACACTTTACCCCTAAAGATAAATTTCTGTTCTAATTTTTGAAATTTACACACGACTTCCACTACATAGACCAGAAATAATAAGTTCTCTCTAAAGCATCACCATTTATCCTGGCAAATATTTGAGTTTCTTTTGAAAATATGAATTGTCTTCACTAAAAATAGCATTTTCTAAACCTAATACCTGTTTTCATAACCAAAAGAAGATATTTTCTCTAGAAAATGATGCACTGTAGCATTATAGGATGCATTTCTACCAGAATACCCGTTTTCCTCTACAAATTATGGACATTTCCACCCAAAATGACAGTTTCTGTTAAAATTTTTACCATTTACACATGAATATCACCACTTCTTCCAGAAATAAAAAGTTCTCTCTTAAGTATCACTCCGTATTCTGGCAAAAATACATTTTTCTTACCTAAGAAAATGCTTTTCATTCCTGAGAATAGTATGTTCTAAACAACATATGGTTTTTAATTCCCAAAAGACGATATTCTCTCTACTAAATGATACTTAGGAGCATAATATGACACATTGTTTCTAGAACACCAGTTTTACTCTAGAAAATAAGGACAGTTCCACCCGAAATATCAATTTCTGTCAAAACATTAAAAATTTTCACACGAATATCACTACACATACCAGAAATAAAAAGTTATCACTGAAGTATCACTAATTATCCTTGCAAAAATTTCAATTTCTTTCAAAAATAAAGCATTTCATTCCTAAAAATAGCATTTCTAAACAAAACACTGGTTTTCATACACAAAGAAAGACTTTATCCCTACAGAATGATGCTTTGGAGCCTAATAGAATACAGTGATTCAAGAATTCCCAAATTCCTCTACAAAATAAGGACATTCCCACCAGAAATATCAAGTTGTGTCATAATGTAGAAAACTTTCACACTAATATCCTTGCTTATCTCAGAAATAAAAAGGAATCTCATAAGTATCACTAATTATCCTTTCAAATATTTCATTTTCTTACCAAACTAATGCTTTTCATTCCTAAAAATAGCATTTTCTAAACAAAAAACTGGTTTTCATCCCCAAAGGTAGACATTATCTCTACAGAATGTTCGTTTGGAGCATAATAGAATACAGTGTTTCATGAATTCCTGTATTCCTCTACAAAATAAGGACATTTCCACCCAAAATATCAATTTCTGTCAAGATTTAGAGAACTTTGACATTAATAGCAGTACTTATCCCAGAAAAAAAAAAAAAGGTACATTCTTGAGTATCACTTCTTATCCTTGCAAAAGTACATTTTTCTTAACAAATACAATGCTTTTCAGCCCTAAAAATATCATTTTCTCCCCAAAATACTGGGTTTCATCCTCAAAAGAAGACAGTTCCTCTAAAAAATGAATATTTGCAGCATAATATGATACATTGTTTACAGAATACCGGAATTCCTCTTTCAAATAAGGACACTTTCCCCCTAAAGATCAATTTCTGTTCTAATTTTTGAAATTTACACACAACTTTCACTACATAGACCAGAAATAATAAGTTCTCTCTAAAGCATCACCATTTATCCTGGCAAATATTTGAGTTTCTTTTGAAAATATGAATTTTCTTCACTAAAAATAGCATTTTCTAAACCTAATACCTGTTTTCATAACCAAAAGAAGATATTTTCTCTAGAAAATGATGCACTGTAGCATTATAGGATGCATTTCTACCAGAATACCCGTTTTCCTCTACAAATTATGGACATTTCCACCCAAAATGACAGTTTCTGTTAAAATTTTTACCATTTACACATGAATATCACCACTTCTTCCAGAAATAAAAAGTTCTCTCTTAAGTATCACTCCGTATTCTGGCAAAAATACATTTTTCTTACCTATGAAAATGCTTTTCATTCCTGAGTATCGTATGTTCTAAACAACATATGGTTTTTAATTCCCAAAAGAAGATATTCTCTCTACTAAATGATACTTAGGAGCATAATATGACACATTGTTTCCAGAACACCAGTTTTACTCTACAAAATAAGGACAGTTCCACCCGAAATATCAATTTCTGTCAAAACATTAAAAATTTTCACACGAATATCACTACACATACCAGAAATAAAAAGTTATCACTGAAGTATCACTAATTATCCTTGCAAAAATTTCATTTTCTTTCAAAAATAAAGCATTTCATTCCTAAAAATAGCATTTCTAAACAAAACACTGGTTTTCATACACAAAGAAAGACTTTATCCCTACAGAATGATGCTTTGGAGCCTAATAGAATACAGTGATTCAAGAATTCCCAAATTCCTCTACAAAATAAGGACATTCCCACCAGAAATATCAAGTTGTGTCATAATGTAGAAAACTTTCACACTAATATCCTTGCTTATCCCAGAAATAAAAAGGAATCTCATAAGTATCACTAATTATCCTTTCAAATATTTCATTTTCTTACCAAACTAATGCTTTTCATTCCTAAAAATAGCATTTTCTAAACAAAATACTGGTTTTCATCCCCAAAGGTAGACATTATCTCTACAGAATATTCCTTTGGAGCATAATAGAATACAGTGTTTCATGAATTCCTGTATTCCTCTACAAAATAAGGACATTTCCACCCAAAATATCAATTTCTGTCAAGATTTAGAGAACTTTGACATTAATAGCAGTACTTATCCCAGAAAAAAAAAAAGGTACATTCTTGAGTATCACTTCTTATCCTTGCAAAAGTACATTTTTCTTAACAAATACAATGCTTTTCAGCCCTAAAGATATCATTTTCTCCCCAAAATACTGGCTTTCATCCTCCAAAGAAGACAGTTCCTCTAAAAAATGAATATTTGCAGCATAATATGATACATTGTTTACAGAATACCGGAATTCCTCTTTCAAATAAGGACACTTCCCCGCTAAAGATCAATTTCTGTTCTAATTTTTGAAATTTACACACAACTTTCACTACATAGACCAGAAATAATAAGTTCTCTCTAAAGCATCACCATTTATCCTGGCAAATATTTGAGTTTCTTTTGAAAATATGAATTTTCTTCACTAAAAATAGCATTTTCTAAACCTAATACCTGTTTTCATAACCAAAAGAAGATATTTTCTCTAGAAAATGATGCACTGTAGCATTATAGGATGCATTTCTACCAGAATACCCGTTTTCCTCTACAAATTATGGACATTTCCACCCAAAATGACAATTTCTGTTAAAATTTTTACGATTTACACATGAATATCACCACTTCTTCCAGAAATAAGTTCTCTCTTAAGTATCACTCCGTATTCTGGCAAAAATACATTTTTCTTACCTAAGAAAATGCTTTTCATTCCTGAGAATAGTATGTTCTAAACAACATATGGTTTTTAATTCCCAAAAGAAGATATTCTCTCTACTAAATGATACTTAGGAGCATAATATGACACATTGTTTCCAGAACACCAGTTTTACTCTACAAAATAAGGACAGTTCCACCCGAAATATCAATTTCTGTCAAAACATTAAAAATTTTCACGCGAATATCACTACACATACCAGAAATAAAAAGTTATCACTGAAGTATCACTAATTATCCTTGCAAAAATTTCATTTTCTTTCAAAAATAAAGCATTTCATTCCTAAAAATAGCATTACTAAACAAAACACTGGTTTTCATACACAAAGAAAGACTTTATCCCTACAGAATGATGCTTTGGAGCCTAATAGAATACAGTGATTCAAGAATTCCCAAATTCCTCTACAAAATAAAAACATTCCCACCAGAAATATCAAGTTGTGTCAAGATTTAGAGAACTTTGACATTAATAGCAGTACTTATCCCAGAAAAAAAAAAAAAAGGTACATTCTTGAGTATCACTTCTTATCCTTGCAAAAGTACATTTTTCTTAACAAATACAATGCTTTTCAGCCCTAAAAATATCATTTTCTCCCCAAAATACTGGCTTTCATCCTCAAAAGAAGACAGTTCCTCTAAAAAATGAATATTTGCAGCATAATATGATACATTGTTTACAGAATACCGGAATTCCTCTTTCAAATAAGGACACTTTCCCCCTAAAGATCAATTTCTGTTCTAATTTTTGAAATTTACACACAACTTTCACTACATAGACCAGAAATAATAAGTTCTCTCTAAAGCATCACCATTTATCCTGGCAAATATTTGAGTTTCTTTTGAAAATATGAATTTTCTTCACTAAAAATAGCATTTTCTAAACCTAATACCTGTTTTCATATCCAAAAGAAGATATTTTCTCTAGAAAATGATGCACTGTAGCATTATAGGATGCATTTCTACCAGAATACCCGTTTTCCTCTAAAATTATGGACATTTCCACCCAAAATGACAATTTCTGTTAAAATTTTTACCATTTACACATGAATATCACCACTTCTTCCAGAAATAAAAAGTTCTCTCTTAAGTATCACTCCGTATTCTGGCAAAAATACATTTTTCTTACCTAAGAAAATGCTTTTCATTCCTGAGTATAGTATGTTCTAAACAACATATGGTTTTTAATTCCCAAAAGAAGATATTCTCTCTACTAAATGATACTTAGGAGCATAATATGACACATTGTTTCCAGAACACCAGTTTTACTCTACAAAATAAGGACAGTTCCACCCGAAATATCAATTTCTGTCAAAACATTAAAAATTTTCACACGAATATCACTACACATACCAGAAATAAAAAGTTATCACTGAAGTATCACTAATTATCCTTGCAAAAATTTCATTTTCTTTCAAAAATAAAGCATTTCATTCCTAAAAATAGCATTTCTAAACAAAACACTGGTTTTCATACACAAAGAAAGACTTTATCCCTACAGATTGATGCTTTGGAGCCTAATAGAATACAGTGATTCAAGAATTCCCAAATTCCTCTACAAAATAAGGACATTCCCACCAGAAATATCAAGTTGTGTCATAATGTAGAAAACTTTCACACTAATATCCTTGCTTATCTCAGAAATAAAAAGGAATCTCACAAGTATCACTAATTATCCTTTCAAATATTTCATTTTCTTACCAAACTAATGCTTTTCATTCCTAAAAATAGCATTTTCTAAACAAAATACTGGTTTTCATCCCCAAAGGTAGACATTATCTCTACAGAATGTTCCTTTGGAGCATAATAGAATACAGTGTTTCATGAATTCCTGTATTCCTCTACAAAATAAGGACATTTCCACCCAAAATATCCATTTCTGTCAAGATTTAGAGAACTTTGACATTAATAGCAGTACTTATCCCAGAAAAAAAAAAAGGTACATTCTTGAGTATCACTTCTTATCCTTGCAAAAGTACATTTTTCTTAACAAGTACAATGCTTTTCAGCCCTAAAAATATCATTTTCTCCCCAAAATACTGGCTTTCATCCTCAAAAGAAGACAGTTCCTCTAAAAAATGAATATTTGCAGCATAATATGATACATTGTTTACAGAATACCGGAATTCCTCTTTCAAATAAGGACACTTCCCCCGTAAAGATCAATTTCTGTTCTAATTTTTGAAATTTACTCACAACTTTCACTACATAGACCAGAAATAATAAGTTCTCTCTAAAGCATCACCATTTATCCTGGCAAATATTTGAGTTTCTTTTGAAAATATGAATTTTCTTCACTAAAAATAGCATTTTCTAAACCTAATACCTGTTTTCATAACCAAAAGAAGATATTTTCTCTAGAAAATGATGCACTGTAGCATTATAGGATGCATTTCTACCAGAATACCCGTTTTCCTCTACAAATTATGGACATTTACACCCAAAATGACAGTTTCTGTTAAAATTTTTACCATTTACACATGAATATCACCACTTCTTCCAGAAATAAAAAGTTCTCTCTTAAGTATCACTCCGTATTCTGGCAAAAATACATTTTTCTTACCTAAGAAAATGCTTTTCATTCCTGAGAATAGTATGTTCTAAACAACATATGGTTTTTAATTCCCAAAAGAAGATATTCTCTCTACTAAATGATACTTAGGAGCATAATATGACACATTGTTTCCAGAACACCAGTTTTACTCTACAAAATAAGGACAGTTCCACCCGAAATATCAATTTCTGTCAAAACATTAAAAATTTTCACACGAATATCACTACACATACCAGAAATAAAAAGTTATCACTGAAGTATCACTAATTATCCTTGCAAAAATTTCATTTTCTTTCAAAAATAAAGCATTTCATTCCTAAAAATAGCATTTCTAAACAAAACACTGGTTTTCATACACAAAGAAAGACTTTATCCCTACAGAATGATGCTTTGGAGCCTAATAGAATACAGTGATTCAAGAATTCCCAAATTCCTCTACAAAATAAGGACATTCCCACCAGAAATATCAAGTTGTGTCATAATGTAGAAAACTTTCACACTAATATCCTTGCTTATCCCAGAAATTAAAAGGAATCTCATAAGTATCACTAATTATCCTTTCAAATATTTCATTTTCTTACCAAACTAATGCTTTTCATTCCTAAAAATAGCATTTTCTAAACAAAATACTGGTTTTCATCCCCAAAGGTAGACATTATCTCTACAGAATGTTCCTTTGGAGCATAATAGAATACAGTGTTTCATGAATTCCTGTATTCCTCTACAAAATAAGGACATTTCCACCCAAAATATCCATTTCTGTCAAGATTTAGAGAACTTTGACATTAATAGCAGTACTTATCCCAGAAAAAAAAAAAGGTACATTCTTGAGTATCACTTCTTATCCTTGCAAAAATACATTTTTCTTAACAAATACAATGCTTTTCAGCCCTAAAAATATCATTTTCTCCCCAAAATACTGGGTTTCATCCTCAAAAGAAGACAGTTCCTCTAAAAAATGAATATTTGCAGCATAATATGATACACTGTTTACAGAATACCGGAATTCCTCTTTCAAATAAGGACACTTTCCCCCTAAAGATCAATTTCTGTTCTAATTTTTGAAATTTACACACGACTTCCACTACATAGACCAGAAATAATAAGTTCTCTCTAAAGCATCACCATTTATCCTGGCAAATATTTGAGTTTCTTTTGAAAATATGAATTTTCTTCACTAAAAACAGCATTTTCTAAACCTAATACCTGTTTTCATAACCAAAAGAAGATATTTTCTCTAGAAAATGATGCACTGTAGCATTATAGGATGCATTTCTACCAGAATACCCGTTTTCCTCTACAAATTATGGACATTTCCACCCAAAATGACAATTTCTGTTAAAATTTTTACCATTTAGACATGAATATCACCACTTCTTCCAGAAATAAAAAGTTCTCTCTTAAGTATCACTCCGTATTCTGGCAAAAATACATTTTTCTTACCTAAGAAAATGCTTTTCATTCCTGAGAATAGTATGTTCTAAACAACATATGGTTTTTAATTCCCAAAAGAAGATATTCTCTCTACTAAATGATACTTAGGAGCATAATATGACACATTGTTTCCAGAACACCAGTTTTACTCTACAAAATAAGGACAGTTCCACCCGAAATATCAATTTCTGTCAAAACATTAAAAATTTTCACACGAATATCACTACACATACCAGAAATAAAAAGTTATCACTGAAGTATCACTAATTATCCTTGCAAAAATTTCATTTTCTTTCAAAAATAAAGCATTTCATTCCTAAAAATAGCATTTCTAAACAAAACACTGGTTTTCATACACAAAGAAAGACTTTATCCCTACAGAATGATGCTTTGGAGCCTAATAGAATACAGTGATTCAAGAATTCCCAAATTCCTCTACAAAATAAGGACATTCCCACCAGAAATATCAAGTTGTGTCATAATGTAGAAAACTTTCACACTAATATCCTTGCTTATCTCAGAAATAAAAAGGAATCTCACAAGTATCACTAATTATCCTTTCAAATATTTCATTTTCTTACCAAACTAATGCTTTTCATTCCTAAAAATAGCATTTTCTAAACAAAATACTGGTTTTCATCCCCAAAGGTAGACATTATCTCTACAGAATGTTCCTTTGGAGCATAATAGAATACAGTGTTTCATGAATTCCTGTATTCCTCTACAAAATAAGGACATTTCCACCCAAAATATCCATTTCTGTCAAGATTTAGAGAACTTCGACATTAATAGCAGTACTTATCCCAGAAAAAAAAAAAGGTACATTCTTGAGTATCACTTCTTATCCTTGCAAAAGTACATTTTTCTTAACAAATACAATGCTTTTCAGCCCTAAAAATATCATTTTCTCCCCAAAATACTGGGTTTCATCCTCAAAAGAAGACAGTTCCTCTAAAAAATGAATATTTGCAGCATAATATGATACATTGTTTACAGAATACCGGAATTCCTCTTTCAAATAAGGACACTTCCCCCGTAAAGATCAATTTCTGTTCTAATTTTTGAAATTTACTCACAACTTTCACTACATAGACCAGAAATAATAAGTTCTCTCTAAAGCATCACCATTTATCCTGGCAAATATTTGAGTTTCTTTTGAAAATATGAATTTTCTTCACTAAAAATAGCATTTTCTAAACCTAATACCTGTTTTCATAACCAAAAGAAGATATTTTCTCTAGAAAATGATGCACTGTAGCACTATAGGATGCATTTCTACCAGAATACCTGTTTTCCTCTACAAATTATGGACATTTCCACCCAAAATGACAGTTTCTGTTAAAATTTTTACCATTTACACATGAATATCACCACTTCTTCCAGAAATAAAAAGTTCTCTCTTAAGTATCACTCCGTATTCTGGCAAAAATACATTTTTCTTACCTAAGAAAATGCTTTTCATTCCTGAGAATGGTATGTTCTAAACAACATATGGTTTTTAATTCCCAAAAGAAGATATTCTCTCTACTAAATGATACTTAGGAGCATAATATGACACATTGTTTCCAGAACACCAGTTTTACTCTACAAAATAAGGACAGTTCCACCCGAAATATCAATTTCTGTCAAAACATTAAAAATTTTCACGCGAATATCACTACACATACCAGAAATAAAAAGTTATCACTGAAGTATCACTAATTATCCTTGCAAAAATTTCATTTTCTTTCAAAAATAAAGCATTTCATTCCTAAAAATAGCATTTCTAAACAAAATACTGGTTTTCATACACAAAGAAAGACTTTATCCCTACAGAATGATGCTTTGGAGCCTAATAGAATACAGTGATTCAAGAATTCCCAAATTCCTCTACAAAATAAGGACATTCCCACCAGAAATATCAAGTTGTGTCATAATGTAGAAAACTTTCACACTAATATCCTTGCTTATCTCAGAAATAAAAAGGAATCTCATAAGTATCACTAATTATCCTTTCAAATATTTCATTTTCTTACCAAACTAATGCTTTTCATTCCTAAAAATAGCATTTTCTAAACAAAAAACTGGTTTTCATCCCCAAAGGTAGACATTATCTCTACAGAATGTTCGTTTGGAGCATAATAGAATACAGTGTTTCATGAATTCCTGTATTCCTCTACAAAATAAGGACATTTCCACCCAAAATATCCATTTCTGTCAAGATTTAGAGAACTTTGACATTAATAGCAGTACTTATCCCAGAAAAAAAAAAAGGTACATTCTTGAGTATCTCTTCTTATCCTTGCAAAAGTACATTTTTCTTAACAAATACAATGCTTTTCAGCCCTAAAAATATCATTTTCTCCCCAAAATACTGGGTTTCATCCTCAAAAGAAGACAGTTCCTCTAAAAAATGAATATTTGCAGCATAATATGATACATTGTTTACAGAATACCGGAATTCCTCTTTCAAATAAGGACACTTCCCCCGTAAAGATCAATTTCTGTTCTAATTTTTGAAATTTACACACAACTTTCACTACATAGACCAGAAATAATAAGTTCTCTCTAAAGCATCACCATTTATCCTGGCAAATATTTGAGTTTCTTTTGAAAATATGAATTTTCTTCACTAAAAATAGCATTTTCTAAACCTAATACCTGTTTTCATAACCAAAAGAAGATATTTTCTCTAGAAAATGATGCACTGTAGCATTATAGGATGCATTTCTACCAGAATACCCGTTTTCCTCTACAAATTATGGACATTTACACCCAAAATGACAGTTTCTGTTAAAATTTTTACCATTTACACATGAATATCACCACTTCTTCCAGAAATAAAAAGTTCTCTCTTAAGTATCACTCCGTATTCTGGCAAAAATACATTTTTCTTACCTAAGAAAATGCTTTTCATTCCTGAGAATAGTATGTTCTAAACAACATATGGTTTTTAATTCCCAAAAGAAGATATTCTCTCTACTAAATGATACTTAGGAGCATAATATGACACATTGTTTCCAGAACACCAGTTTTACTCTACAAAATAAGGACAGTTCCACCCGAAATATCAATTTCTGTCAAAACATTAAAAATTTTCACACGAATATCACTACACATACCAGAAATAAAAAGTTATCACTGAAGTATCACTAATTATCCTTGCAAAAATTTCATTTTCTTTCAAAAATAAAGCATTTCATTCCTAAAAATAGCATTTCTAAACAAAACACTGGTTTTCATACACAAAGAAAGACTTTATCCCTACAGAATGATGCTTTGGAGCCTAATAGAATACAGTGATTCAAGAATTCCCAAATTCCTCTACAAAATAAGGAGATTCCCACCAGAAATATCAAGTTGTGTCATAATGTAGAAAACTTTCACACTAATATCCTTGCTTATCCCAGAAATAAAAAGGAATCTCATAAGTATCACTAATTATCCTTTCAAATATTTCATTTTCTTACCAAACTAATGCTTTTCATTCCTAAAAATAGCATTTTCTAAACAAAATACTGGTTTTCATCCCCAAAGGTAGACATTATCTCTACAGAATGTTCCTTTGGAGCATAATAGAATACAGTGTTTCATGAATTCCTGTATTCCTCTACAAAATAAGGACATTTCCACCCAAAATATCAATTTCTGTCAAGATTTAGAGAACTTTGACATTAATAGCAGTACTTATCCCAGAAAAAAAAAAAGGTACATTCTTGAGTATCACTTCTTATCCTTGCAAAAATACATTTTTCGTAACAAATACAATGCTTTTCAGCCCTAAAAATATCATTTTCTCCCCAAAATACTGGGTTTCATCCTCAAAAGAAGACAGTTCCTCTAAAAAATGAATATTTGCAGCATAATATGATACATTGTTTACAGAATACCGGAATTCCTCTTTCAAATAAGGACACTTCCCCCGTAAAGATCAATTTCTGTTCTAATTTTTGAAATTTACTCACAACTTTCACTACATAGACCAGAAATAATAAGTTCTCTCTAAAGCATCACCATTTATCCTGGCAAATATTTGAGTTTCTTTTGAAAATATGAATTTTCTTCACTAAAAATAGCATTTTCTAAACCTAATACCTGTTTTCATAACCAAAAGAAGATATTTTCTCTAGAAAATGATGCACTGTAGCACTATAGGATGCATTTCTACCAGAATACCTGTTTTCCTCTACAAATTATGGACATTTCCACCCAAAATGACAGTTTCTGTTAAAATTTTTACCATTTACACATGAATATCACCACTTCTTCCAGAAATAAAAAGTTCTCTCTTAAGTATCACTCCGTATTCTGGCAAAAATACATTTTTCTTACCTAAGAAAATGCTTTTCATTCCTGAGAATGGTATGTTCTAAACAACATATGGTTTTTAATTCCCAAAAGAAGATATTCTCTCTACTAAATGATACTTAGGAGCATAATATGACACATTGTTTCCAGAACACCAGTTTTACTCTACAAAATAAGGACAGTTCCACCCGAAATATCAATTTCTGTCAAAACATTAAAAATTTTCACGCGAATATCACTACACATACCAGAAATAAAAAGTTATCACTGAAGTATCACTAATTATCCTTGCAAAAATTTCATTTTCTTTCAAAAATAAAGCATTTCATTCCTAAAAATAGCATTTCTAAACAAAATACTGGTTTTCATACACAAAGAAAGACTTTATCCCTACAGAATGATGCTTTGGAGCCTAATAGAATACAGTGATTCAAGAATTCCCAAATTCCTCTACAAAATAAGGACATTCCCACCAGAAATATCAAGTTGTGTCATAATGTAGAAAACTTTCACACTAATATCCTTGCTTATCTCAGAAATAAAAAGGAATCTCATAAGTATCACTAATTATCCTTTCAAATATTTCATTTTCTTACCAAACTAATGCTTTTCATTCCTAAAAATAGCATTTTCTAAACAAAAAACTGGTTTTCATCCCCAAAGGTAGACATTATCTCTACAGAATGTTCGTTTGGAGCATAATAGAATACAGTGTTTCATGAATTCCTGTATTCCTCTACAAAATAAGGACATTTCCACCCAAAATATCCATTTCTGTCAAGATTTAGAGAACTTTGACATTAATAGCAGTACTTATCCCAGAAAAAAAAAAAGGTACATTCTTGAGTATCTCTTCTTATCCTTGCAAAAGTACATTTTTCTTAACAAATACAATGCTTTTCAGCCCTAAAAATATCATTTTCTCCCCAAAATACTGGGTTTCATCCTCAAAAGAAGACAGTTCCTCTAAAAAATGAATATTTGCAGCATAATATGATACATTGTTTACAGAATACCGGAATTCCTCTTTCAAATAAGGACACTTCCCCCGTAAAGATCAATTTCTGTTCTAATTTTTGAAATTTACACACAACTTTCACTACATAGACCAGAAATAATAAGTTCTCTCTAAAGCATCACCATTTATCCTGGCAAATATTTGAGTTTCTTTTGAAAATATGAATTTTCTTCACTAAAAATAGCATTTTCTAAACCTAATACCTGTTTTCATAACCAAAAGAAGATATTTTCTCTAGAAAATGATGCACTGTAGCATTATAGGATGCATTTCTACCAGAATACCCGTTTTCCTCTACAAATTATGGACATTTACACCCAAAATGACAGTTTCTGTTAAAATTTTTACCATTTACACATGAATATCACCACTTCTTCCAGAAATAAAAAGTTCTCTCTTAAGTATCACTCCGTATTCTGGCAAAAATACATTTTTCTTACCTAAGAAAATGCTTTTCATTCCTGAGAATAGTATGTTCTAAACAACATATGGTTTTTAATTCCCAAAAGAAGATATTCTCTCTACTAAATGATACTTAGGAGCATAATATGACACATTGTTTCCAGAACACCAGTTTTACTCTACAAAATAAGGACAGTTCCACCCGAAATATCAATTTCTGTCAAAACATTAAAAATTTTCACACGAATATCACTACACATACCAGAAATAAAAAGTTATCACTGAAGTATCACTAATTATCCTTGCAAAAATTTCATTTTCTTTCAAAAATAAAGCATTTCATTCCTAAAAATAGCATTTCTAAACAAAACACTGGTTTTCATACACAAAGAAAGACTTTATCCCTACAGAATGATGCTTTGGAGCCTAATAGAATACAGTGATTCAAGAATTCCCAAATTCCTCTACAAAATAAGGAGATTCCCACCAGAAATATCAAGTTGTGTCATAATGTAGAAAACTTTCACACTAATATCCTTGCTTATCCCAGAAATAAAAAGGAATCTCATAAGTATCACTAATTATCCTTTCAAATATTTCATTTTCTTACCAAACTAATGCTTTTCATTCCTAAAAATAGCATTTTCTAAACAAAATACTGGTTTTCATCCCCAAAGGTAGACATTATCTCTACAGAATGTTCCTTTGGAGCATAATAGAATACAGTGTTTCATGAATTCCTGTATTCCTCTACAAAATAAGGACATTTCCACCCAAAATATCAATTTCTGTCAAGATTTAGAGAACTTTGACATTAATAGCAGTACTTATCCCAGAAAAAAAAAAAGGTACATTCTTGAGTATCACTTCTTATCCTTGCAAAAATACATTTTTCGTAACAAATACAATGCTTTTCAGCCCTAAAAATATCATTTTCTCCCCAAAATACTGGGTTTCATCCTCAAAAGAAGACAGTTCCTCTAAAAAATGAATATTTGCAGCATAATATGATACACTGTTTACAGAATACCGGAATTCCTCTTTCAAATAAGGACACTTTCCCCCTAAAGATCAATTTCTGTTCTAATTTTTGAAATTTACACACGACTTCCACTACATAGACCAGAAATAATAAGTTCTCTCTAAAGCATCACCATTTATCCTGGCAAATATTTGAGTTTCTTTTGAAAATATGAATTTTCTTCACTAAAAACAGCATTTTCTAAACCTAATACCTGTTTTCATAACCAAAAGAAGATATTTTCTCTAGAAAATGATGCACTGTAGCATTATAGGATGCATTTCTACCAGAATACCCGTTTTCCTCTACAAATTATGGACATTTCCACCCAAAATGACAATTTCTGTTAAAATTTTTACCATTTAGACATGAATATCACCACTTCTTCCAGAAATAAAAAGTTCTCTCTTAAGTATCACTCCGTATTCTGGCAAAAATACATTTTTCTTACCTAAGAAAATGCTTTTCATTCCTGAGAATAGTATGTTCTAAACAACATATGGTTTTTAATTCCCAAAAGAAGATATTCTCTCTACTAAATGATACTTAGGAGCATAATATGACACATTGTTTCCAGAACACCAGTTTTACTCTACAAAATAAGGACAGTTCCACCCGAAATATCAATTTCTGTCAAAACATTAAAAATTTTCACACGAATATCACTACACATACCAGAAATAAAAAGTTATCACTGAAGTATCACTAATTATCCTTGCAAAAATTTCATTTTCTTTCAAAAATAAAGCATTTCATTCCTAAAAATAGCATTTCTAAACAAAACACTGGTTTTCATACACAAAGAAAGACTTTATCCCTACAGAATGATGCTTTGGAGCCTAATTGTCATGGTTTTGTAATTTTGCTATCAGTATCAGTATTCCACATCATAACATCATGTAAAGTATGGATACTTCTATTGAATGTGCAGTCCACAGAAGAAGACTACATATCCCAGAGAACAACAGGGTTAATGATAAGTCACGGGACCAGGACGCTGTATAATCTCGTTCCCAGGCTGGAGTGCCCTCCTTCTTCTCTCGAACTTCTCGGGGAGTGGGAAGCGTTCCAGCCGTGTCGCCTAGAGTTCACAGTAGGCCTCTCGGTTTTCGGGGACTCTCTCTCTCTGTTTTGTTCAATTTGTTAGCCTCAATTATATTATATTGTGTTATCTTGTATTTCGGTATCATATTTAGTAAAATAAGTTTTTCCTCCTTAGATTGTCGCTGTTTTATCCCACTCCCTTTTTCCCCCTCCTTTCCGGGCCCCGGGAGGGGGGCCCACGGGGTGGCTTCCCCTGTCACGGGCATAGGTAAATCTAAGTAACCCGTGACAGATTTTTTGGTGGAGGATGCGGGCATAGAGCTTTTTAGCTTTTAGAACAACTCTCTCTTTACTCTTAAAGAGCTTCGTTAGGGGAGTGTTATCTTTTCGTAGCTGCTCACTGAGAACGTGACCTTGAAATACCAGACAAATTGTCAACATTAAGGGCTGCTGTACATTCTCAGCACTGCTATCTAACTTTTGTGTAGAAAACAAAGGGATTTCTTTCTCCCTTAGAGCAAAGCTAGCTAGCTCTGATTTTTACAGAGCCTGCCAGCTATGAATCCACTCTTCATCCCAGTTGCTCTGTTTAAGGGATTGAAAGCAATTATGATCTTCTTAAAGTATTGGTCAACTATTAACACCATAATTTGGTGTTGTGGAATTGTGCAGGTATATAGCCTAATAAGGTGGATACTGATGGAGACACCTGCCTGGTACTTTTATGAGATGTGGTATGGTCAGAATTTTGGCACCTACATCCCAGATGGAATTGTGAATCTTACAAACACTTGCATCCCAGATGGAATTGCGAATCTTACAAGTACTTGCATCCCAGATGGAACAGGCAATTTTACAAACACCACCATGTTTAATTCATTGTACAGGCTAAAAAAACCCTTTTTATTTAGGTTGTACTCTCAGATTTCCACACGCCTTTCAATAACTGAGATAGGGTTCATACTTGCATCCATGTTATCACTATTAATGAATGCATATATGTTCCTATGCATTCGTTCTATGCGAAAGTCTCCTCCAGAACCAGAGAATGATGACTGGCAGGGAATATGGAAAGGTTTAGGAAAAGTCTTAGAAGCATGGGGACCCGCAGTGTCATGGGATTTCACTCTTGAACACCTAAGGGACCCTAAGAAATTAAGTGAGTATTTGGGTCAGAGATCTAAGGAGGTAAACCTTATGTGGGGTTTGGCTTATGCATACCGTGCTTTGTATCATACTATTCTGGAGAGAGAGAGTTTCCGATCTGAGATTCAAGCCCAAGTTAATTCTGATCAGTCACAGGAGGCATCAGTAGCAATATCAGTTGCCCCTGTGGAAGGCAAGAAATGGAAACGGGTGTCCACGCGTCTAGAACGAAAAGAAGGAGAAGCACAGGGGGGGGCTGCAGAAGACCCAGGTGCCGGGCATGGAGCAGTACCGAAAAAAGCAAAGGCAAAAACCAAGAGGCATGAAGAAGAGACTGATGATGAGGAGGAAATCACCTATTGTCGACCTCTGAAGCTGACTGAAATCCAAGGCTCAAGAAAGGAGTTCACACGGCGTCAAGATGAAGGTATCCTTGCTTGGTTGCTTCGCTGCTGGGACAACGGGGCCAACAGCTTGTCTCTAGATGGTAATGAAGCTCGCCAACTAGGAAGCATTGCCCAAGATGCAGGTATCGACAGAGGGATTAGCAGATGTTCGGATGGAGCTGCCACTCTCTGGTTGCGGCTGTTAGAAGCCGTGAGAGAAAGGTACCCCTATAAGGATGCTTTGAAGCCTAAATTTGATAGTTGGAATACCGTCCAAAAAGGTATTCAGCGCCTGAGGGAATTGGCCATGGCGAAAATGTTGTACAGCCCTGATCCAAGCGAACTTGACCCTGAGAGAGTGAGGGCCGATCCTGACATGTGGCAGAAAATCACAAGTACAGCACCAGAGAGAATGGCACAGTCATTGGTAACAGGTTCTAAAGGGTTCGTGGACAGATGGCCCCGAGTTGTTGAGCTGATTATAATGCTTCAAACCACCGATCAGCAGCTCCCCCAACTGCATGCCGCAGTTTCTGCCATCTCACGGCTAGAAAACCGAGTAGATGAAATGTGCAAGAAATTGTTTCCATCAACTAATCGTAATGATGATCCCGTAATAGTATCAGAAACAACTGATGAAGGTCAATCCTCGTACGGGCCACCAGGTCTAATGAAGGATCTGATCAAAGTATTCCAGTCCTACTCCTCACCTGCATCACCAAAAGTCTCAGCTGTTAAACGCACACGCTTCCCAGCTCGAGCAAAGAACAACAGCACGATTGCACCGCGTGTTTCCATGTGGCGCTACCTACGTGACCGTGGAGAAGACATGAGGAAGTGGCATGATCAGCCCACTTCTGCACTACGAGCACGGGTGAAAGAACTACTAGACATACCAACCACCAGTGGAGTTGCTCCAGTCATCACAGGTAACCAATAGAGGGGCCCTGCCCTCAGTCAGGGGAGGGAAAGGGATAATAGAGTTTATTGGACTGTGTGGATTCGATGGCCTGGCACATCAGAACCACAGGAATATAAGGCGCTGGTGGATACCGGTGCACAGTGCACCCTAATGCCCTCCAGTCATGAAGGGACAGAATCAATCCATATTTCTGGAGTGACTGGGGGCTCTCAAGAATTGACTGTGCTGGAGGCTGAAATAAGCCTCACTGGCAAAGACTGGCAAAAACATCCTATTGTGACTGGCCCAGGGGCTCCATGTATACTGGGTATTGATTACCTCAGAAGGGGGCATTTCAAGGATCCTAAGGGGTATCGATGGGCCTTTGGGATAGCTGCTGTAGATATGGACAACATTAAGCAGCTGTCTGTTTTGCCTGGCCTGTCAGAGGACCCGTCTGTTGTGGGGCTGCTACGAGTAAAAGAGCAGCAGGTACCGATTGCTACAAAGACAGTGCACAGACGGCAGTATCGCACCAACAGGGATTCCTTGCTCCCCATTCATGATTTGATTCGCCAGTTGGAGAATCAGGGAGTGATCAGTAAAACTCACTCACCTTTTAACAGTCCCATATGGCCAGTGCGTAAAGCCAGTGGAGAATGGAGGCTGACAGTAGACTACCGTGGCCTGAATGAGGTCACACCCCCATTGAGCGCTGCTGTGCCGGACATGTTGGAACTCCAGTACGAGCTGGAGTCAAAAGCAGCCAAATGGTATGCCACCATTGACATTGCCAATGCCTTCTTCTCTATTCCTTTGGCTGCAGAATGTAAGCCACAGTTTGCCTTCACCTGGAGGGGCATTCAGTATACTTGGAACCGTTTGCCCCAGGGGTGGAAACACAGCCCAACCATTTGCCATGGGTTGGTCCAAACTGTACTGGAACAAGGTGGTGCTCCTGAACACCTGCAGTACATTGATGACATTGTTGTGTGGGGTGATACAGCAGAAGAAGTTTTCACAAAAGGAGAGCAGATCATCCAAATTCTTCTACAAGCCGGCTTTGCTATTAAGCGAAGCAAAGTAAAAGGACCTGCCCAGGAAATTCAGTTCTTAGGTATAAAGTGGCAGGATGGACGTCGTCACATCCCAACAGATGTGATCGACAAAATCACTGCCATGTCTCCACCAACTAGCAAGAAAGAGACACAATCTTTCCTGGGTGCAGTAGGCTTTTGGAGGATGCACATTCCAAACTACAGCCTCATTGTAAGCCCCCTTTATCAGGTGACGCGGAAGAAGAACGATTTTGCATGGGGCCCTGAGCAGCAGCAGGCTTTTGAACAGATTAAACAAGAGATAGCCCGAGCTGTAGCTCTGGGGCCAGTACGGACTGGACAGGATGTAAAGAACATCCTCTATACTGCTGCTGGAGAGAAAGGCCCCACTTGGAGTTTGTGGCAAAGAGCCTCAGGAGAGACCCGAGGCCGACCCCTGGGATTCTGGAGTCGATCATATAAGGGGTCTGAAGAGTGCTACACTCCAACTGAGAAGGAGATCTTAGCCGCGTATGAGGGGGTTCGGGCTGCTTCCGAAGTAGTCGGGACTGAAACACAGCTCCTTTTGGCACCTCGACTGCCAGTGCTGAACTGGATGTTCAAAGGACAGGTTCCCTCCACTCATCATGCTACCGATGTCACCTGGAGCAAGTGGATTACGCTGATTACACAGCGAGCGCGAATGGGAAACCTCAATCGTCCAGGAATCCTAGAGGTAATCATGGACTGGCCTGAAGATAAAAAGTTTGGAACATCACCAGCAGAAGAGGTATCACGTGCTAAAGAGGCCCCACCATACAACGAATTACCAGAAAATGAAAAGAAATATGCCCTATTCACAGACGGATCATGTCGCATTGTAGGGAAGCATCGCAAATGGAAAGCTGCTGTGTGGAGCCCCACACGACAGGTTGCAGAGGCCACCGAAGGTAAGGGAGAATCAAGTCAGTTTGCAGAGGTAAAAGCTGTCCAGCTGGCCTTAGATGTTGCTGAACGGGAGAGGTGGCCAATGCTGTATCTTTATACTGACTCATGGATGGTGGCAAATGCCTTATGGGGGTGGTTACAGAGGTGGGAACAAAACAACTGGCAACGGAAGGGTAAATCTGTTTGGGCCGCTGAATTATGGAAGGACATTGCTGCCCGAACAAAGAATATGGTTGTAAAGGTGCGTCATGTGGATGCACATGTGCCCAAAAGTCGGGCTACTGAAGAACAACAAAACAACCATCAGGTAGATAAAGCTGCCAAAATTGAGGTGGCTCAAATTGACTTGGACTGGCAGAATAAGGGTGAATTATTTCTAGCTCGATGGGCTCATGAGACCTCAGGTCATCAAGGAAGAGACGCGACATATAAGTGGGCCAGAGACCGAGGGGTGGACTTAACCATGGACGCTATTGCGCAGATTATTCATGATTGTGAAACATGTGCCATAATTAAACAAGCCAAAAGGATGAAACCTCTCTGGGAGGAAGGGCGGTGGCAAAAGTATAAATATGGGGAGGCGTGGCAGGTTGATTATATCACCTTGCCACGATCTCGCAGTGGTAAGTGTTATGTACTCACCATGGTAGAGGCAACCACTGGGTGGCTTGAAACATACGCAGTACCCCATGCTACTGCTCGAAACACCATATTAGGTCTTGAGAAACAAGTCCTGTGGCGACATGGTACCCCAGAAAGAATTGAATCTGATAATGGGACACATTTTAAAAATTCCCTTATAAATACTTGGGCCAAAGATCATGGCATTGAGTGGATTTATCATATCCCCTACCATGCACCAGCTTCTGGTAAAATTGAGCGATATAATGGGTTGTTGAAAACTATGTTGAAAGCAATGGGTGGCGGAACATTTAAGCACTGGGAGAAGAATCTGGCAGAAGCCACTTGGTTGGTGAATACTAGAGGATCTGTCAATCGTGATGGTCCTAGTCAATCTAGCCCCCTACACACTGTAGAAGGAGATAAGGTCCCTGTTGTACATGTAAAGAACATGTTGGGAAAAGCTGTTTGGGTCCTTCCAGCTTCTGGAAAGGGCAAACCTATCCGTGGAACTGTCTTTGCCCAGGGACCTGGGTGCACTTGGTGGGTAATGCAGAAGGATGGGGATGTTCAATGTGTGCCACAAGGGAATTTGATGCTGGGGGAGTGCAGTCAATAATTTTATGTATTTATATGTATATATGTTTGCATGTGTAGTGTATTTTAGTTATTATAGTTGTACATTTAGTTATGTTACATGTAATTCTACTGTTTAGCTATCATAATTTTACATACGTGTATATATATGTATATATATATTTACCATGATGTAATAATGTAGAATGAGGGGTGGAATGTCATGGTTTTGTAATTTTGCTATCAGTATCAGTATTCCACATCATAACATCATGTAAAGTATGGATACTTCTATTGAATGTGCAGTCCACAGAAGAAGACTACATATCCCAGAGAACAACAGGGTTAATGATAAGTCACGGGACCAGGACGCTGTATAATCTCGTTCCCAGGCTGGAGTGCCCTCCTTCTTCTCTCGAACTTCTCGGGGAGTGGGAAGCGTTCCAGCCGTGTCGCCTAGAGTTCACAGTAGGCCTCTCGGTTTTCGGGGACTCTCTCTCTCTGTTTTGTTCAATTTGTTAGCCTCAATTATATTATATTGTGTTATCTTGTATTTCGGTATCATATTTAGTAAAATAAGTTTTTCCTCCTTAGATTGTCGCTGTTTTATCCCACTCCCTTTTTCCCCCTCCTTTCCGGGCCCCGGGAGGGGGGCCCACGGGGTGGCTTCCCCTGTCACGGGCATAGGTAAATCTAAGTAACCCGTGACACTAATAGAATACAGTGATTCAAGAATTCCCAAATTCCTCTACAAAATAAGGACATTCCCACCAGAAATATCAAGTTGTGTCATAATGTAGAAAACTTTCACACTAATATCCTTGCTTATCTCAGAAATAAAAAGGAATCTCATAAGTATCACTAATTATCCTTTCAAATATTTCATTTTCTTACCAAACTAATGCTTTTCATTCCTAAAAATAGCATTTTCTAAACAAAATACTGGTTTTCATCCCCAAAGGTAGACATTATCTCTACAGAATGTTCCTTTGGAGCATAATAGAATACAGTGTTTCATGAATTCCTGTATTCCTCTACAAAATAAGGACATTTCCACCCAAAATATCCATTTCTGTCAAGATTTAGAGAACTTTGACATTAATAGCAGTACTTATCCCAGAAAAAAAAAAAGGTACATTCTTGAGTATCACTTCTTATCCTTGCAAAAGTACATTTTTCTTAACAAATACAATGCTTTTCAGCCCTAAAGATATCATTTTCTCCCCAAAATACTGGGTTTCATCCTCAAAAGAAGACAGTTCCTCTAAAAAATGAATATTTGCAGCATAATATGATACATTGTTTACAGAATACCGGAATTCCTCTTTCAAATAAGGACACTTTCCCCCTAAAGATCAATTTCTGTTCTAATTTTTGAAATTTACACACAACTTTCACTACATAGAACAGAAATAATAAGTTCTCTCTAAAGCATCACCATTTATCCTGGCAAATATTTGAGTTTCTTTTGAAAATATGAATTTTCTTCACTAAAAATAGCATTTTCTAAACCTAATACCTGTTTTCATAACCAAAAGAAGATATTTTCTCTAGAAAATGATGCACTGTAGCATTATAGGATG
This sequence comes from Coturnix japonica, assembly GCF_054131305.1. Classification (NCBI taxonomy): domain Eukaryota; kingdom Metazoa; phylum Chordata; class Aves; order Galliformes; family Phasianidae; genus Coturnix; species Coturnix japonica. Next base: position 27,372,636 of record NC_140672.1, read on the forward strand.
CATTTCTACCAGAATACCCGTTTTCCTCTACAAATTATGGACATTTCCACCCAAAATGACAATTTCTGTTAAAATTTTTACGATTTACACATGAATATCACCACTTCTTCCAGAAATAAAAAGTTCTCTCTTAAGTATCACTCCGTATTCTGGCAAAAATACATTTTTCTTACCTAAGAAAATGCTTTTCATTCCTGAGAATAGTATGTTCTAAACAACATATGGTTTTTAATTCCCAAAAGAAGATATTCTCTCTACTAAATGATACTTAGGAGCATAATATGACACATTGTTTCCAGAACACCAGTTTTACTCTACAAAATAAGGACAGTTCCACCCGAAATATCAATTTCTGTCAAAACATTAAAAATTTTCACGCGAATATCACTACACATACCAGAAATAAAAAGTTATCACTGAAGTATCACTAATTATCCTTGCAAAAATTTCATTTTCTTTCAAAAATAAAGCATTTCATTCCTAAAAATAGCATTACTAAACAAAACACTGGTTTTCATACACAAAGAAAGACTTTATCCCTACAGAATGATGCTTTGGAGCCTAATAGAATACAGTGATTCAAGAATTCCCAAATTCCTCTACAAAATAAGGACATTCCCACCAGAAATATCAAGTTGTGTCAAGATTTAGAGAACTTTGACATTAATAGCAGTACTTATCCCAGAAAAAAAAAAAAAGGTACATTCTTGAGTATCACTTCTTATCCTTGCAAAAGTACATTTTTCTTAACAAATACAATGCTTTTCAGCCCTAAAAATATCATTTTCTCCCCAAAATACTGGCTTTCATCCTCAAAAGAAGACAGTTCCTCTAAAAAATGAATATTTGCAGCATAATATGATACATTGTTTACAGAATACCGGAATTCCTCTTTCAAATAAGGGCACTTTCCCCCTAAAGATCAATTTCTGTTCTAATTTTTGAAATTTACACACAACTTTCACTACATAGACCAGAAATAATAAGTTCTCTCTAAAGCATCACCATTTATCCTGGCAAATATTTGAGTTTCTTTTGAAAATATGAATTTTCTTCACTAAAAATAGCATTTTCTAAACCTAATACCTGTTTTCATATCCAAAAGAAGATATTTTCTCTAGAAAATGATGCACTGTAGCATTATAGGATGCATTTCTACCAGAATACCCGTTTTCCTCTAAAATTATGGACATTTCCACCCAAAATGACAATTTCTGTTAAAATTTTTACCATTTACACATGAATATCACCACTTCTTCCAGAAATAAAAAGTTCTCTCTTAAGTATCACTCCGTATTCTGGCAAAAATACATTTTTCTTACCTAAGAAAATGCTTTTCATTCCTGAGTATAGTATGTTCTAAACAACATATGGTTTTTAATTCCCAAAAGAAGATATTCTCTCTACTAAATGATACTTAGGAGCATAATATGACACATTGTTTCCAGAACACCAGTTTTACTCTACAAAATAAGGACAGTTCCACCCGAAATATCAATTTCTGTCAAAACATTAAAAATTTTCACACGAATATCACTACACATACCAGAAATAAAAAGTTATCACTGAAGTATCACTAATTATCCTTGCAAAAATTTCATTTTCTTTCAAAAATAAAGCATTTCATTCCTAAAAATAGCATTTCTAAACAAAACACTGGTTTTCATACACAAAGAAAGACTTTATCCCTACAGATTGATGCTTTGGAGCCTAATAGAATACAGTGATTCAAGAATTCCCAAATTCCTCTACAAAATAAGGACATTCCCACCAGAAATATCAAGTTGTGTCATAATGTAGAAAACTTTCACACTAATATCCTTGCTTATCTCAGAAATAAAAAGGAATCTCACAAGTATCACTAATTATCCTTTCAAATATTTCATTTTCTTACCAAACTAATGCTTTTCATTCCTAAAAATAGCATTTTCTAAACAAAATACTGGTTTTCATCCCCAAAGGTAGACATTATCTCTACAGAATGTTCCTTTGGAGCATAATAGAATACAGTGTTTCATGAATTCCTGTATTCCTCTACAAAATAAGGACATTTCCACCCAAAATATCCATTTCTGTCAAGATTTAGAGAACTTCGACATTAATAGCAGTACTTATCCCAGAAAAAAAAAAAGGTACATTCTTGAGTATCACTTCTTATCCTTGCAAAAGTACATTTTTCTTAACAAATACAATGCTTTTCAGCCCTAAAAATATCATTTTCTCCCCAAAATACTGGCTTTCATCCTCAAAAGAAGACAGTTCCTCTAAAAAATGAATATTTGCAGCATAATATGATACATTGTTTACAGAATACCGGAATTCCTCTTTCAAATAAGGACACTTCCCCCGTAAAGATCAATTTCTGTTCTAATTTTTGAAATTTACACACAACTTTCACTACATAGACCAGAAATAATAAGTTCTCTCTAAAGCATCACCATTTATCCTGGCAAATATTTGAGTTTCTTTTGAAAATATGAATTTTCTTCACTAAAAATAGCATTTTCTAAACCTAATACCTGTTTTCATAACCAAAAGAAGATATTTTCTCTAGAAAATGATGCACTGTAGCATTATAGGATGCATTTCTACCAGAATACCCGTTTTCCTCTACAAATTATGGACATTTACACCCAAAATGACAGTTTCTGTTAAAATTTTTACCATTTACACATGAATATCACCACTTCTTCCAGAAATAAAAAGTTCTCTCTTAAGTATCACTCCGTATTCTGGCAAAAATACATTTTTCTTACCTAAGAAAATGCTTTTCATTCCTGAGAATAGTATGTTCTAAACAACATATGGTTTTTAATTCCCAAAAGAAGATATTCTCTCTACTAAATGATACTTAGGAGCATAATATGACACATTGTTTCCAGAACACCAGTTTTACTCTACAAAATAAGGACAGTTCCACCCGAAATATCAATTTCTGTCAAAACATTAAAAATTTTCACACGAATATCACTACACATACCAGAAATAAAAAGTTATCACTGAAGTATCACTAATTATCCTTGCAAAAATTTCATTTTCTTTCAAAAATAAAGCATTTCATTCCTAAAAATAGCATTTCTAAACAAAACACTGGTTTTCATACACAAAGAAAGACTTTATCCCTACAGAATGATGCTTTGGAGCCTAATAGAATACAGTGATTCAAGAATTCCCAAATTCCTCTACAAAATAAGGACATTCCCACCAGAAATATCAAGTTGTGTCATAATGTAGAAAACTTTCACACTAATATCCTTGCTTATCCCAGAAATAAAAAGGAATCTCATAAGTATCACTAATTATCCTTTCAAATATTTCATTTTCTTACCAAACTAATGCTTTTCATTCCTAAAAATAGCATTTTCTAAACAAAATACTGGTTTTCATCCCCAAAGGTAGACATTATCTCTACAGAATGTTCCTTTGGAGCATAATAGAATACAGTGTTTCATGAATTCCTGTATTCCTCTACAAAATAAGGACATTTCCACCCAAAATATCCATTTCTGTCAAGATTTAGAGAACTTTGACATTAATAGCAGTACTTATCCCAGAAAAAAAAAAAGGTACATTCTTGAGTATCACTTCTTATCCTTGCAAAAATACATTTTTCTTAACAAATACAATGCTTTTCAGCCCTAAAAATATCATTTTCTCCCCAAAATACTGGGTTTCATCCTCAAAAGAAGACAGTTCCTCTAAAAAATGAATATTTGCAGCATAATATGATACACTGTTTACAGAATACCGGAATTCCTCTTTCAAATAAGGACACTTTCCCCCTAAAGATCAATTTCTGTTCTAATTTTTGAAATTTACACACGACTTCCACTACATAGACCAGAAATAATAAGTTCTCTCTAAAGCATCACCATTTATCCTGGCAAATATTTGAGTTTCTTTTGAAAATATGAATTTTCTTCACTAAAAACAGCATTTTCTAAACCTAATACCTGTTTTCATAACCAAAAGAAGATATTTTCTCTAGAAAATGATGCACTGTAGCATTATAGGATGCATTTCTACCAGAATACCCGTTTTCCTCTACAAATTATGGACATTTCCACCCAAAATGACAATTTCTGTTAAAATTTTTACCATTTAGACATGAATATCACCACTTCTTCCAGAAATAAAAAGTTCTCTCTTAAGTATCACTCCGTATTCTGGCAAAAATACATTTTTCTTACCTAAGAAAATGCTTTTCATTCCTGAGAATAGTATGTTCTAAACAACATATGGTTTTTAATTCCCAAAAGAAGATATTCTCTCTACTAAATGATACTTAGGAGCATAATATGACACATTGTTTCCAGAACACCAGTTTTACTCTACAAAATAAGGACAGTTCCACCCGAAATATCAATTTCTGTCAAAACATTAAAAATTTTCACACGAATATCACTACACATACCAGAAATAAAAAGTTATCACTGAAGTATCACTAATTATCCTTGCAAAAATTTCATTTTCTTTCAAAAATAAAGCATTTCATTCCTAAAAATAGCATTTCTAAACAAAACACTGGTTTTCATACACAAAGAAAGACTTTATCCCTACAGAATGATGCTTTGGAGCCTAATAGAATACAGTGATTCAAGAATTCCCAAATTCCTCTACAAAATAAGGACATTCCCACCAGAAATATCAAGTTGTGTCATAATGTAGAAAACTTTCACACTAATATCCTTGCTTATCTCAGAAATAAAAAGGAATCTCACAAGTATCACTAATTATCCTTTCAAATATTTCATTTTCTTACCAAACTAATGCTTTTCATTCCTAAAAATAGCATTTTCTAAACAAAATACTGGTTTTCATCCCCAAAGGTAGACATTATCTCTACAGAATGTTCCTTTGGAGCATAATAGAATACAGTGTTTCATGAATTCCTGTATTCCTCTACAAAATAAGGACATTTCCACCCAAAATATCCATTTCTGTCAAGATTTAGAGAACTTCGACATTAATAGCAGTACTTATCCCAGAAAAAAAAAAAGGTACATTCTTGAGTATCACTTCTTATCCTTGCAAAAGTACATTTTTCTTAACAAATACAATGCTTTTCAGCCCTAAAAATATCATTTTCTCCCCAAAATACTGGGTTTCATCCTCAAAAGAAGACAGTTCCTCTAAAAAATGAATATTTGCAGCATAATATGATACATTGTTTACAGAATACCGGAATTCCTCTTTCAAATAAGGACACTTCCCCCGTAAAGATCAATTTCTGTTCTAATTTTTGAAATTTACTCACAACTTTCACTACATAGACCAGAAATAATAAGTTCTCTCTAAAGCATCACCATTTATCCTGGCAAATATTTGAGTTTCTTTTGAAAATATGAATTTTCTTCACTAAAAATAGCATTTTCTAAACCTAATACCTGTTTTCATAACCAAAAGAAGATATTTTCTCTAGAAAATGATGCACTGTAGCACTATAGGATGCATTTCTACCAGAATACCCGTTTTCCTCTACAAATTATGGACATTTCCACCCAAAATGACAGTTTCTGTTAAAATTTTTACCATTTACACATGAATATCACCACTTCTTCCAGAAATAAAAAGTTCTCTCTTAAGTATCACTCCGTATTCTGGCAAAAATACATTTTTCTTACCTAAGAAAATGCTTTTCATTCCTGAGAATAGTATGTTCTAAACAACATATGGTTTTTAATTCCCAAAAGAAGATATTCTCTCTACTAAATGATACTTAGGAGCATAATATGACACATTGTTTCCAGAACACCAGTTTTACTCTACAAAATAAGGACAGTTCCACCCGAAATATCAATTTCTGTCAAAACATTAAAAATTTTCACGCGAATATCACTACACATACCAGAAATAAAAAGTTATCACTGAAGTATCACTAATTATCCTTGCAAAAATTTCATTTTCTTTCAAAAATAAAGCATTTCATTCCTAAAAATAGCATTTCTAAACAAAATACTGGTTTTCATACACAAAGAAAGACTTTATCCCTACAGAATGATGCTTTGGAGCCTAATAGAATACAGTGATTCAAGAATTCCCAAATTCCTCTACAAAATAAGGACATTCCCACCAGAAATATCAAGTTGTGTCATAATGTAGAAAACTTTCACACTAATATCCTTGCTTATCTCAGAAATAAAAAGGAATCTCATAAGTATCACTAATTATCCTTTCAAATATTTCATTTTCTTACCAAACTAATGCTTTTCATTCCTAAAAATAGCATTTTCTAAACAAAATACTGGTTTTCATCCCCAAAGGTAGACATTATCTCTACAGAATGTTCGTTTGGAGCATAATAGAATACAGTGTTTCATGAATTCCTGTATTCCTCTACAAAATAAGGACATTTCCACCCAAAATATCCATTTCTGTCAAGATTTAGAGAACTTTGACATTAATAGCAGTACTTATCCCAGAAAAAAAAAAAGGTACATTCTTGAGTATCTCTTCTTATCCTTGCAAAAGTACATTTTTCTTAACAAATACAATGCTTTTCAGCCCTAAAAATATCATTTTCTCCCCAAAATACTGGGTTTCATCCTCAAAAGAAGACAGTTCCTCTAAAAAATGAATATTTGCAGCATAATATGATACATTGTTTACAGAATACCGGAATTCCTCTTTCAAATAAGGACACTTCCCCCGTAAAGATCAATTTCTGTTCTAATTTTTGAAATTTACACACAACTTCCACTACATAGACCAGAAATAATAAGTTCTCTCTAAAGCATCACCATTTATCCTGGCAAATATTTGAGTTTCTTTTGAAAATATGAATTTTCTTCACTAAAAATAGCATTTTCTAAACCTAATACCTGTTTTCATAACCAAAAGAAGATATTTTCTCTAGAAAATGATGCACTGTAGCATTATAGGATGCATTTCTACCAGAATACCCTTTTTCCTCTACAAATTATGGACATTTCCACCCAAAATGACAGTTTCTGTTAAAATTTTTACCATTTACACATGAATATCACCACTTCTTCCAGAAATAAAAAGTTCTCTCTTAAGTATCACTCCGTATTCTGGCAAAAATACATTTTTCTTACCTAAGAAAATGCTTTTCATTCCTGAGAATAGTATGTTCTAAACAACATATGGTTTTTAATTCCCAAAAGAAGATATTCTCTCTACTAAATGATACTTAGGAGCATAATATGACACATTGTTTCCAGAACACCGGTTTTACTCTACAAAATAAGGACAGTTCCACCCGAAATATCAATTTCTGTCAAAACATTAAAAATTTTCACACGAATATCACTACACATACCAGAAATAAAAAGTTATCACTGAAGTATCACTAATTATCCTTGCAAAAATTTCATTTTCTTTCAAAAATAAAGCATTTCATTCCTAAAAATAGCATTTCTAAACAAAACACTGGTTTTCATACACAAAGAAAGACTTTATCCCTACAGAATGATGCTTTGGAGCCTAATAGAATACAGTGATTCAAGAATTCCCAAATTCCTCTACAAAATAAGGACATTCCCACCAGAAATATCAAGTTGTGTCATAATGTAGAAAACTTTCACACTAATATCCTTGCTTATCCCAGAAATAAAAAGGAATCTCATAAGTATCACTAATTATCCTTTCAAATATTTCATTTTCTTACCAAACTAATGCTTTTCATTCCTAAAAATAGCATTTTCTAAACAAAATACTGGTTTTCATCCCCAAAGGTAGACATTATCTCTACAGAATGTTCCTTTGGAGCATAATAGAATACAGTGTTTCATGAATTCCTGTATTCCTCTACAAAATAAGGACATTTCCACCCAAAATATCAATTTCTGTCAAGATTTAGAGAACTTTGACATTAATAGCAGTACTTATCCCAGAAAAAAAAAAAAGGTACATTCTTGAGTATCACTTCTTATCCTTGCAAAAATACATTTTTCGTAACAAATACAATGCTTTTCAGCCCTAAAAATATCATTTTCTCCCCAAAATACTGGGTTTCATCCTCAAAAGAAGACAGTTCCTCTAAAAAATGAATATTTGCAGCATAATATGATACACTGTTTACAGAATACCGGAATTCCTCTTTCAAATAAGGACACTTTCCCCCTAAAGATCAATTTCTGTTCTAATTTTTGAAATTTACACACGACTTCCACTACATAGACCAGAAATAATAAGTTCTCTCTAAAGCATCACCATTTATCCTGGCAAATATTTGAGTTTCTTTTGAAAATATGAATTTTCTTCACTAAAAACAGCATTTTCTAAACCTAATACCTGTTTTCATAACCAAAAGAAGATATTTTCTCTAGAAAATGATGCACTGTAGCATTATAGGATGCATTTCTACCAGAATACCCGTTTTCCTCTACAAATTATGGACATTTCCACCCAAAATGAAAATTTCTGTTAAAATTTTTACCATTTAGACATGAATATCACCACTTCTTCCAGAAATAAAAAGTTCTCTCTTAAGTATCACTCCGTATTCTGGCAAAAATACATTTTTCTTACCTAAGAAAATGCTTTTCATTCCTGAGAATAGTATGTTCTAAACAACATATGGTTTTTAATTCCCAAAAGAAGATATTCTCTCTACTAAATGATACTTAGGAGCATAATATGACACATTGTTTCCAGAACACCAGTTTTACTCTACAAAATAAGGACAGTTCCACCCGAAATATCAATTTCTGTCAAAACATTAAAAATTTTCACACGAATATCACTACACATACCAGAAATAAAAAGTTATCACTGAAGTATCACTAATTATCCTTGCAAAAATTTCATTTTCTTTCAAAAATAAAGCATTTCATTCCTAAAAATAGCATTTCTAAACAAAACACTGGTTTTCATACACAAAGAAAGACTTTATCCCTACAGAATGATGCTTTGGAGCCTAATAGAATACAGTGATTCAAGAATTCCCAAATTCCTCTACAAAATAAGGACATTCCCACCAGAAATATCAAGTTGTGTCATAATGTAGAAAACTTTCACACTAATATCCTTGCTTATCTCAGAAATAAAAAGGAATCTCATAAGTATCACTAATTATCCTTTCAAATATTTCATTTTCTTACCAAACTAATGCTTTTCATTCCTAAAAATAGCATTTTCTAAACAAAATACTGGTTTTCATCCCCAAAGGTAGACATTATCTCTACAGAATGTTCCTTTGGAGCATAATAGAATACAGTGTTTCATGAATTCCTGTATTCCTCTACAAAATAAGGACATTTCCACCCAAAATATCCATTTCTGTCAAGATTTAGAGAACTTTGACATTAATAGCAGTACTTATCCCAGAAAAAAAAAAAGGTACATTCTTGAGTATCACTTCTTATCCTTGCAAAAGTACATTTTTCTTAACAAATACAATGCTTTTCAGCCCTAAAGATATCATTTTCTCCCCAAAATACTGGGTTTCATCCTCAAAAGAAGACAGTTCCTCTAAAAAATGAATATTTGCAGCATAATATGATACATTGTTTACAGAATACCGGAATTCCTCTTTCAAATAAGGACACTTCCCCCGTAAAGATCAATTTCTGTTCTAATTTTTGAAATTTACACACAACTTTCACTACATAGAACAGAAATAATAAGTTCTCTCTAAAGCATCACCATTTATCCTGGCAAATATTTGAGTTTCTTTTGAAAATATGAATTTTCTTCACTAAAAATAGCATTTTCTAAACCTAATACCTGTTTTCATAACCAAAAGAAGATATTTTCTCTAGAAAATGATGCACTGTAGAATTATAGGATGCATTTCTACCAGAATACCCGTTTTCCTCTACAAATTATGGACATTTCCACCCAAAATGACAATTTCTGTTAAAATTTTTACCATTTACACATGAATATCACCACTTCTTCCAGAAATAAAAAGTTCTCTCTTAAGTATCACTCCGTATTCTGGCAAAAATACATTTTTCTTACCTAAGAAAATGCTTTTCATTCCTGAGTATAGTATGTTCTAAACAACATATGGTTTTTAATTCCCAAAAGAAGATATTCTCTCTACTAAATGATACTTAGGAGCATAATATGACACATTGTTTCCAGAACACCAGTTTTACTCTACAAAATAAGGACAGTTCCACCCGAAATATCAATTTCTGTCAAAACATTAAAAATTTTCACACGAATATCACTACACATACCAGAAATAAAGTTATCACTGAAGTATCACTAATTATCCTTGCAAAAATTTCATTTTCTTTCAAAAATAAAGCATTTCATTCCTAAAAATAGCATTTCTAAACAAAACACTGGTTTTCATACACAAAGAAAGACTTTATCCCTACAGAATGATGCTTTGGAGCCTAATAGAATACAGTGATTCAAGAATTCCCAAATTCCTCTACAAAATAAGGACATTCCCACCAGAAATATCAAGTTGTGTCATAATGTAGAAAACTTTCACACTAATATCCTTGCTTATCTCAGAAATAAAAAGGAATCTCATAAGTATCACTAATTATCCTTTCAAATATTTCATTTTCTTACCAAACTAATGCTTTTCATTCCTAAAAATAGCATTTTCTAAACAAAATACTGGTTTTCATCCGCAAAGGTAGACATTATCTCTACAGAATGTTCCTTTGGAGCATAATAGAATACAGTGTTTCATGAATTCCTGTATTCCTCTACAAAATAAGGACATTTCCACCCAAAATATCCATTTCTGTCAAGATTTAGAGAACTTTGACATTAATAGCAGTACTTATCCCAGAAAAAAAAAAAAGGTACATTCTTGAGTATCACTTCTTATCCTTGCAAAAGTACATTTTTCTTAACAAGTACAATGCTTTTCAGCCCTAAAAATATCATTTTCTCCCTAAAATACTGGGTTTCATACTCAAAAGAAGACAGTTCCTCTAAAAAATGAATATTTGCAGCATAATATGATACATTGTTTACAGAATACCGGAATTCCTCTTCAAATAAGGACACTTCCCCGCTAAAGATCAATTTCTGTTCTAATTTTTGAAATTTACACACAACTTTCACTACATAGACCAGAAATAATAAGTTCTCTCTAAAGCATCACCATTTATCCTGGCAAATATTTGAGTTTCTTTTGAAAATATGAATTTTCTTCACTAAAAATAGCATTTTCTAAACCTAATACCTGTTTTCATAACCAAAAGAAGATATTTTCTCTAGAAAATGATGCACTGTAGCATTATAGGATGCATTTCTACCAGAATACCCGTTTTCCTCTACAAATTATGGACATTTCCACCCAAAATGACAATTTCTGTTAAAATTTTTACCATTTACACATGAATATCACCACTTCTTCCAGAAATAAAAAGTTCTCTCTTAAGTATCACTCCGTATTCTGGCAAAAATACATTTTTCTTACCTAAGAAAATGCTTTTCATTCCTGAGTATAGTATGTTCTAAACAACATATGGTTTTTAATTCCCAAAAGAAGATATTCTCTCTACTAAATGATACTTAGGAGCATAATATGACACATTGTTTCCAGAACACCAGTTTTACTCTACAAAATAAGGACAGTTCCACCCGAAATATCAATTTCTGTCAAAACATTAAAAATTTTCACACGAATATCACTACACATACCAGAAATAAAAAGTTATCACTGAAGTATCACTAATTATCCTTGCAAAAATTTCATTTTCTTTCAAAAATAAAGCATTTCATTCCTAAAAATAGCATTTCTAAACAAAACACTGGTTTTCATACACAAAGAAAGACTTTATCCCTACAGAATGATGCTTTGGAGCCTAATAGAATACAGTGATTCAAGAATTCCCAAATTCCTCTACAAAATAAGGACATTCCCACCAGAAATATCAAGTTGTGTCATAATGTAGAAAACTTTCACACTAATATCCTTGCTTATCTCAGAAATAAAAAGGAATCTCATAAGTATCACTAATTATCCTTTCAAATATTTCATTTTCTTACCAAACTAATGCTTTTCATTCCTAAAAATAGCATTTTCTAAACAAAATACTGGTTTTCATCCCCAAAGGTAGACATTATCTCTACAGAATGTTCCTTTGGAGCATAATAGAATACAGTGTTTCATGAATTCCTGTATTCCTCTACAAAATAAGGACATTTCCACCCAAAATATCAATTTCTGTCAAGATTTAGAGAACTTTGACATTAATAGCAGTACTTATCCCAGAAAAAAAAAAAGGTACATTCTTGAGTATCACTTCTTATCCTTGCAAAAGTACATTTTTCTTAACAAGTACAATGCTTTTCAGCCCTAAAAATATCATTTTCTCCCCAAAATACTGGGTTTCATCCTCAAAAGAAGACAGTTCCTCTAAAAAATGAATATTTGCAGCATAATATGATACATTGTTTACAGAATACCGGAATTCCTCTTCAAATAAGGACACTTCCCCCCTAAAGATCAATTTCTGTTCTAATTTTTGAAATTTACACACAACTTTCACTACATAGACCAGAAATAATAAGTTCTCTCTAAAGCATCACCATTTATCCTGGCAAATATTTGAGTTTCTTTTGAAAATATGAATTTTCTTCACTAAAAATAGCATTTTCTAAACCTAATACCTGTTTTCATAACCAAAAGAAGATATTTTCTCTAGAAAATGATGCACTGTAGCATTATAGGATGCATTTCTACCAGAATACCCGTTTTCCTCTACAAATTATGGACATTTCCACCCAAAATGACAGTTTCTGTTAAAATTTTTACCATTTACACATGAATATCACCACTTCTTCCAGAAATAAAAAGTTCTCTCTTAAGTATCACTCCGTATTCTGGCAAAAATACATTTTTCTTACCTAAGAAAATGCTTTTCATTCCTGAGAATAGTATGTTCTAAACAACATATGGTTTTTAATTCCCAAAAGAAGATATTCTCTCTACTAAATGATACTTAGGAGCATAATATGACACATTGTTTCCAGAACACCAGTTTTACTCTACAAAATAAGGAGAGTTCCACCCGAAATATCAATTTCTGTCAAAACATTAAAAATTTTCACACGAATATCACTACACATATCAGAAATAAAAAGTTATCACTGAAGTATCACTAATTATCCTTGCAAAAATTTCATTTTCTTTCAAAAATAAAGCATTTCATTCCTAAAAATAGCATTTCTAAACAAAACACTGGTTTTCATACACAAAGAAAGACTTTATCCCTACAGAATGATGCTTTGGAGCCTAATAGAATACAGTGATTCAAGAATTCCCAAATTCCTCTACAAAATAAGGACATTCCCACCAGAAATATCAAGTTGTGTCATAATGTAGAAAACTTTCACACTAATATCCTTGCTTATCTCAGAAATAAAAAGGAATCTCATAAGTATCACTAATTATCCTTTCAAATATTTCATTTTCTTACCAAACTAATGCTTTTCATTCCTAAAAATAGCATTTTCTAAACAAAATACTGGTTTTCATCCCCAAAGGTAGACATTATCTCTACAGAATGTTCCTTTGGAGCATAATAGAATACAGTGTTTCATGAATTCCTGTATTCCTCTACAAAATAAGGACATTTCCACCCAAAATATCAATTTCTGTCAAGATTTAGAGAACATTGACATTAATAGCAGTACTTATCCCAGAAAAAAAAAAAGGTACATTCTTGAGTATCACTTCTTATCCTTGCAAAAGTACATTTTTCTTAACAAATACAATGCTTTTCAGCCCTAAAAATATCATTTTCTCCCCAAAATACTGGGTTTCATCCTCAAAAGAAGACAGTTCCTCTAAAAAATGAATATTTGCAGCATAATATGATACATTGTTTACAGAATACCGGAATTCCTCTTCAAATAAGGACACTTCCCCCGTAAAGATCAATTTCTGTTCTAATTTTTGAAATTTACACACAACTTTCACTACATAGACCAGAAATAATAAGTTCTCTCTAAAGCATCACCATTTATCCTGGCAAATATTTGAGTTTCTTTTGAAAATATGAATTTTCTTCACTAAAAATAGCATTTTCTAAACCTAATACCTGTTTTCATAACCAAAAGAAGATATTTTCTCTAGAAAATGATGCACTGTAGCATTATAGGATGCATTTCTACCAGAATACCCGTTTTCCTCTACAAATTATGGACATTTCCACCCAAAATGACAATTTCTGTTAAAATTTTTACCATTTACACATGAATATCACCACTTCTTCCAGAAATAAAAAGTTCTCTCTTAAGTATCACTCCGTATTCTGGCAAAAATACATTTTTCTTACCTAAGAAAATGCTTTTCATTCCTGAGTATAGTATGTTCTAAACAACATATGGTTTTTAATTCCCAAAAGAAGATATTCTCTCTACTAAATGATACTTAGGAGCATAATATGACACATTGTTTCCAGAACACCAGTTTTACTCTAGAAAATAAGGACAGTTCCACCCGAAATATCAATTTCTGTCAAAACATTAAAAATTTTCACACGAATATCACTACACATACCAGAAATAAAAAGTTATCACTGAAGTATCACTAATTATCCTTGCAAAAATTTCATTTTCTTTCAAAAATAAAGCATTTCATTCCTAAAAATAGCATTTCTAAACAAAACACTGGTTTTCATACACAAAGAAAGACTTTATCCCTACAGAATGATGCTTTGGAGCCTAATAGAATACAGTGATTCAAGAATTCCCAAATTCCTCTACAAAATAAGGACATTCCCACCAGAAATATCAAGTTGTGTCATAATGTAGAAAACTTTCACACTAATATCCTTGCTTATCTCAGAAATAAAAAGGAATCTCATAAGTATCACTAATTATCCTTTCAAATATTTCATTTTCTTACCAAACTAATGCTTTTCATTCCTAAAAATAGCATTTTCTAAACAAAATACTGGTTTTCATCCCCAAAGGTAGACATTATCTCTACAGAATGTTCCTTTGGAGCATAATAGAATACAGTGTTTCATGAATTCCTGTATTCCTCTACAAAATAAGGACATTTCCACCCAAAATATCAATTTCTGTCAAGATTTAGAGAACTTTGACATTAATAGCAGTACTTATCCCAGAAAAAAAAAAAGGTACATTCTTGAGTATCACTTCTTATCCTTGCAAAAGTACATTTTTCTTAACAAGTACAATGCTTTTCAGCCCTAAAAATATCATTTTCTCCCCAAAATACTGGGTTTCATCCTCAAAAGAAGACAGTTCCTCTAAAAAATGAATATTTGCAGCATAATATGATACATTGTTTACAGAATACCGGAATTCCTCTTCAAATAAGGACACTTCCCCCCTAAAGATCAATTTCTGTTCTAATTTTTGAAATTTACACACAACTTTCACTACATAGACCAGAAATAATAAGTTCTCTCTAAAGCATCACCATTTATCCTGGCAAATATTTGAGTTTCTTTTGAAAATATGAATTTTCTTCACTAAAAATAGCATTTTCTAAACCTAATACCTGTTTTCATAACCAAAAGAAGATATTTTCTCTAGAAAATGATGCACTGTAGCATTATAGGATGCATTTCTACCAGAATACCCGTTTTCCTCTACAAATTATGGACATTTCCACCCAAAATGACAGTTTCTGTTAAAATTTTTACCATTTACACATGAATATCACCACTTCTTCCAGAAATAAAAAGTTCTCTCTTAAGTATCACTCCGTATTCTGGCAAAAATACATTTTTCTTACCTAAGAAAATGCTTTTCATTCCTGAGAATAGTATGTTCTAAACAACATATGGTTTTTAATTCCCAAAAGAAGATATTCTCTCTACTAAATGATACTTAGGAGCATAATATGACACATTGTTTCCAGAACACCAGTTTTACTCTACAAAATAAGGACAGTTCCACCCGAAATATCAATTTCTGTCAAAACATTAAAAATTTTCACACGAATATCACTACACATATCAGAAATAAAAAGTTATCACTGAAGTATCACTAATTATCCTTGCAAAAATTTCATTTTCTTTCAAAAATAAAGCATTTCATTCCTAAAAATAGCATTTCTAAACAAAACACTGGTTTTCATACACAAAGAAAGACTTTATCCCTACAGAATGATGCTTTGGAGCCTAATAGAATACAGTGATTCAAGAATTCCCAAATTCCTCTACAAAATAAGGACATTCCCACCAGAAATATCAAGTTGTGTCATAATGTAGAAAACTTTCACACTAATATCCTTGCTTATCTCAGAAATAAAAAGGAATCTCATAAGTATCACTAATTATCCTTTCAAATATTTCATTTTCTTACCAAACTAATGCTTTTCATTCCTAAAAATAGCATTTTCTAAACAAAATACTGGTTTTCATCCCCAAAGGTAGACATTATCTCTACAGAATGTTCCTTTGGAGCATAATAGAATACAGTGTTTCATGAATTCCTGTATTCCTCTACAAAATAAGGACATTTCCACCCAAAATATCAATTTCTGTCAAGATTTAGAGAACTTTGACATTAATAGCAGTACTTATCCCAGAAAAAAAAAAGGTACATTCTTGAGTATCACTTCTTATCCTTGCAAAAGTACATTTTTCTTAACAAGTACAATGCTTTTCAGCCCTAAAAATATCATTTTCTCCCCAAAATACTGGGTTTCATCCTCAAAAGAAGACAGTTCCTCTAAAAAATGAATATTTGCAGCATAATATGATACATTGTTTACAGAATACCGGAATTCCTCTTCAAATAAGGACACTTCCCCCCTAAAGATCAATTTCTGTTCTAATTTTTGAAATTTACACACAACTTTCACTACATAGACCAGAAATAATAAGTTCTCTCTAAAGCATCACCATTTATCCTGGCAAATATTTGAGTTTCTTTTGAAAATATGAATTTTCTTCACTAAAAATAGCATTTTCTAAACCTAATACCTGTTTTCATAACCAAAAGAAGATATTTTCTCTAGAAAATGATGCACTGTAGCATTATAGGATGCATTTCTACCAGAATACCCGTTTTCCTCTACAAATTATGGACATTTCCACCCAAAATGACAGTTTCTGTTAAAATTTTTACCATTTACACATGAATATCACCACTTCTTCCAGAAATAAAAAGTTCTCTCTTAAGTATCACTCCGTATTCTGGCAAAAATACATTTTTCTTACCTAAGAAAATGCTTTTCATTCCTGAGAATAGTATGTTCTAAACAACATATGGTTTTTAATTCCCAAAAGAAGATATTCTCTCTACTAAATGATACTTAGGAGCATAATATGACACATTGTTTCCAGAACACCAGTTTTACTCTAGAAAATAAGGACAGTTCCACCCGAAATATCAATTTCTGTCAAAACATTAAAAATTTTCACACGAATATCACTACACATACCAGAAATAAAAAGTTATCACTGAAGTATCACTAATTATCCTTGCAAAAATTTCATTTTCTTTCAAAAATAAAGCATTTCATTCCTAAAAATAGCATTTCTAAACAAAACACTGGTTTTCATACACAAAGAAAGACTTTATCCCTACAGAATGATGCTTTGGAGCCTAATAGAATACAGTGATTCAAGAATTCCCAAATTCCTCTACAAAATAAGGACATTCCCACCAGAAATATCAAGTTGTGTCATAATGTAGAAAACTTTCACACTAATATCCTTGCTTATCTCAGAAATAAAAAGGAATCTCATAAGTATCACTAATTATCCTTTCAAATATTTCATTTTCTTACCAAACTAATGCTTTTCATTCCTAAAAATAGCATTTTCTAAACAAAATACTGGTTTTCATCCCCAAAGGTAGACATTATCTCTACAGAATGTTCCTTTGGAGCATAATAGAATACAGTGTTTCATGAATTTCTGTATTCCTCTACAAAATAAGGACATTTCCACCCAAAATATCCATTTCTGTCAAGATTTAGAGAACTTTGACATTAATAGCAGTACCTATCCCAGAAAAAAAAAAAAAGGTACATTCTTGAGTATCACTTCTTATCCTTGCAAAAGTACATTTTTCTTAACAAATACAATGCTTTTCAGCCCTAAAAATATCATTTTCTCCCCAAAATACTGGGTTTCATCCTCAAAAGAAGACAGTTCCTCTAAAAAATGAATATTTGCAGCATAATATGATACATTGTTTACAGAATACCGGAATTCCTCTTTCAAATAAGGACACTTCCCCCGTAAAGATCAATTTCTGTTCTAATTTTTGAAATTTACACACAACTTTCACTACATAGACCAGAAATAATAAGTTCTCTCTAAAGCATCACCATTTATCCTGGCAAATATTTGAGTTTCTTTTGAAAATATGAATTTTCTTCACTAAAAATAGCATTTTCTAAACCTAATACCTGTTTTCATAACCAAAAGAAGATATTTTCTCTAGAAAATGATGCACTGTAGCATTATAGGATGCATTTCTACCAGAATACCCGTTTTCCTCTACAAATTATGGACATTTCCACCCAAAATGACAATTTCTGTTAAAATTTTTACCATTTACACATGAATATCACCACTTCTTCCAGAAATAAAAAGTTCTCTCTTAAGTATCACTCCGTATTCTGGCAAAAATACATTTTTCTTACCTAAGAAAATGCTTTTCATTCCTGAGAATAGTATGTTCTAAACAACATATGGTTTTTAATTCCCAAAAGAAGATATTCTCTCTACTAAATGATACTTAGGAGCATAATATGACACATTGTTTCCAGAACACCAGTTTTACTCTACAAAATAAGGACAGTTCCACCCGAAATATCAATTTCTGTCAAAACATTAAAAATTTTCACACGAATATCACTACACATATCAGAAATAAAAAGTTATCACTGAAGTATCACTAATTATCCTTGCAAAAATTTCATTTTCTTTCAAAAATAAAGCATTTCATTCCTAAAAATAGCATTTCTAAACAAAACACTGGTTTTCATACACAAAGAAAGACTTTATCCCTACAGAATGATGCTTTGGAGCCTAATAGAATACAGTGATTCAAGAATTCCCAAATTCCTCTACAAAATAAGGACATTCCCACCAGAAATATCAAGTTGTGTCATAATGTAGAAAACTTTCACACTAATATCCTTGCTTATCTCAGAAATAAAAAGGAATCTCATAAGTATCACTAATTATCCTTTCAAATATTTCATTTTCTTACCAAACTAATGCTTTTCATTCCTAAAAATAGCATTTTCTAAACAAAATACTGGTTTTCATCCCCAAAGGTAGACATTATCTCTACAGAATGTTCCTTTGGAGCATAATAGAATACAGTGTTTCATGAATTCCTGTATTCCTCTACAAAATAAGGACATTTCCACCCAAAATATCCATTTCTGTCAAGATTTAGAGAACTTTGACATTAATAGCAGTACTTATCCCAGGAAAAAAAAAAAAGGTACATTCTTGAGTATCACTTCTTATCCTTGCAAAAGTACATTTTTCTTAACAAGTACAATGCTTTTCAGCCCTAAAAATATCATTTTCTCCCCAAAATACTGGGTTTCATCCTCAAAAGAAGACAGTTCCTCTAAAAAATGAATATTTGCAGCATAATATGATACATTGTTTACAGAATACCGGAATTCCTCTTCAAATAAGGACACTTCCCCCCTAAAGATCAATTTCTGTTCTAATTTTTGAAATTTACACACAACTTTCACTACATAGACCAGAAATAATAAGTTCTCTCTAAAGCATCACCATTTATCCTGGCAAATATTTGAGTTTCTTTTGAAAATATGAATTTTCTTCACTAAAAATAGCATTTTCTAAACCTAATACCTGTTTTCATAACCAAAAGAAGATATTTTCTCTAGAAAATGATGCACTGTAGCATTATAGGATGCATTTCTACCAGAATACCCGTTTTCCTCTACAAATTATGGACATTTCCACCCAAAATGACAGTTTCTGTTAAAATTTTTACCATTTACACATGAATATCACCACTTCTTCCAGAAATAAAAAGTTCTCTCTTAAGTATCACTCCGTATTCTGGCAAAAATACATTTTTCTTACCTAAGAAAATGCTTTTCATTCCTGAGAATAGTATGTTCTAAACAACATATGGTTTTTAATTCCCAAAAGAAGATATTCTCTCTACTAAATGATACTTAGGAGCATAATATGACACATTGTTTCCAGAACACCAGTTTTACTCTAGAAAATAAGGACAGTTCCACCCGAAATATCAATTTCTGTCAAAACATTAAAAATTTTCACACGAATATCACTACACATACCAGAAATAAAAAGTTATCACTGAAGTATCACTAATTATCCTTGCAAAAATTTCATTTTCTTTCAAAAATAAAGCATTTCATTCCTAAAAATAGCATTTCTAAACAAAACACTGGTTTTCATACACAAAGAAAGACTTTATCCCTACAGAATGATGCTTTGGAGCCTAATAGAATACAGTGATTCAAGAATTCCCAAATTCCTCTACAAAATAAGGACATTCCCACCAGAAATATCAAGTTGTGTCATAATGTAGAAAACTTTCACACTAATATCCTTGCTTATCTCAGAAATAAAAAGGAATCTCATAAGTATCACTAATTATCCTTTCAAATATTTCATTTTCTTACCAAACTAATGCTTTTCATTCCTAAAAATAGCATTTTCTAAACAAAATACTGGTTTTCATCCCCAAAGGTAGACATTATCTCTACAGAATGTTCCTTTGGAGCATAATAGAATACAGTGTTTCATGAATTTCTGTATTCCTCTACAAAATAAGGACATTTCCACCCAAAATATCCATTTCTGTCAAGATTTAGAGAACTTTGACATTAATAGCAGTACCTATCCCAGAAAAAAAAAAAAAGGTACATTCTTGAGTATCACTTCTTATCCTTGCAAAAGTACATTTTTCTTAACAAATACAATGCTTTTCAGCCCTAAAAATATCATTTTCTCCCCAAAATACTGGGTTTCATCCTCAAAAGAAGACAGTTCCTCTAAAAAATGAATATTTGCAGCATAATATGATACATTGTTTACAGAATACCGGAATTCCTCTTTCAAATAAGGACACTTCCCCCGTAAAGATCAATTTCTGTTCTAATTTTTGAAATTTACACACAACTTTCACTACATAGACCAGAAATAATAAGTTCTCTCTAAAGCATCACCATTTATCCTGGCAAATATTTGAGTTTCTTTTGAAAATATGAATTTTCTTCACTAAAAATAGCATTTTCTAAACCTAATACCTGTTTTCATAACCAAAAGAAGATATTTTCTCTAGAAAATGATGCACTGTAGCATTATAGGATGCATTTCTACCAGAATACCCGTTTTCCTCTACAAATTATGGACATTTCCACCCAAAATGACAATTTCTGTTAAAATTTTTACCATTTACACATGAATATCACCACTTCTTCCAGAAATAAAAAGTTCTCTCTTAAGTATCACTCCGTATTCTGGCAAAAATACATTTTTCTTACCTAAGAAAATGCTTTTCATTCCTGAGAATAGTATGTTCTAAACAACATATGGTTTTTAATTCCCAAAAGAAGATATTCTCTCTACTAAATGATACTTAGGAGCATAATATGACACATTGTTTCCAGAACACCAGTTTTACTCTACAAAATAAGGACAGTTCCACCCGAAATATCAATTTCTGTCAAAACATTAAAAATTTTCACACGAATATCACTACACATATCAGAAATAAAAAGTTATCACTGAAGTATCACTAATTATCCTTGCAAAAATTTCATTTTCTTTCAAAAATAAAGCATTTCATTCCTAAAAATAGCATTTCTAAACAAAACACTGGTTTTCATACACAAAGAAAGACTTTATCCCTACAGAATGATGCTTTGGAGCCTAATAGAATACAGTGATTCAAGAATTCCCAAATTCCTCTACAAAATAAGGACATTCCCACCAGAAATATCAAGTTGTGTCATAATGTAGAAAACTTTCACACTAATATCCTTGCTTATCTCAGAAATAAAAAGGAATCTCATAAGTATCACTAATTATCCTTTCAAATATTTCATTTTCTTACCAAACTAATGCTTTTCATTCCTAAAAATAGCATTTTCTAAACAAAATACTGGTTTTCATCCCCAAAGGTAGACATTATCTCTACAGAATGTTCCTTTGGAGCATAATAGAATACAGTGTTTCATGAATTCCTGTATTCCTCTACAAAATAAGGACATTTCCACCCAAAATATCCATTTCTGTCAAGATTTAGAGAACTTTGACATTAATAGCAGTACTTATCCCAGGAAAAAAAAAAAAGGTACATTCTTGAGTATCACTTCTTATCCTTGCAAAAGTACATTTTTCTTAACAAGTACAATGCTTTTCAGCCCTAAAAATATCATTTTCTCCCCAAAATACTGGGTTTCATCCTCAAAAGAAGACAGTTCCTCTAAAAAATGAATATTTGCAGCATAATATGATACATTGTTTACAGAATACCGGAATTCCTCTTCAAATAAGGACACTTCCCCCCTAAAGATCAATTTCTGTTCTAATTTTTGAAATTTACACACAACTTTCACTACATAGACCAGAAATAATAAGTTCTCTCTAAAGCATCACCATTTATCCTGGCAAATATTTGAGTTTCTTTTGAAAATATGAATTTTCTTCACTAAAAATAGCATTTTCTAAACCTAATACCTGTTTTCATAACCAAAAGAAGATATTTTCTCTAGAAAATGATGCACTGTAGCATTATAGGATGCATTTCTACCAGAATACCCGTTTTCCTCTACAAATTATGGACATTTCCACCCAAAATGACAGTTTCTGTTAAAATTTTTACCATTTACACATGAATATCACCACTTCTTCCAGAAATAAAAAGTTCTCTCTTAAGTATCACTCCGTATTCTGGCAAAAATACATTTTTCTTACCTAAGAAAATGCTTTTCATTCCTGAGAATAGTATGTTCTAAACAACATATGGTTTTTAATTCCCAAAAGAAGATATTCTCTCTACTAAATGATACTTAGGAGCATAATATGACACATTGTTTCCAGAACACCAGTTTTACTCTAGAAAATAAGGACAGTTCCACCCGAAATATCAATTTCTGTCAAAACATTAAAAATTTTCACACGAATATCACTACACATACCAGAAATAAAAAGTTATCACTGAAGTATCACTAATTATCCTTGCAAAAATTTCATTTTCTTTCAAAAATAAAGCATTTCATTCCTAAAAATAGCATTTCTAAACAAAACACTGGTTTTCATACACAAAGAAAGACTTTATCCCTACAGAATGATGCTTTGGAGCCTAATAGAATACAGTGATTCAAGAATTCCCAAATTCCTCTACAAAATAAGGACATTCCCACCAGAAATATCAAGTTGTGTCATAATGTAGAAAACTTTCACACTAATATCCTTGCTTATCTCAGAAATAAAAAGGAATCTCATAAGTATCACTAATTATCCTTTCAAATATTTCATTTTCTTACCAAACTAATGCTTTTCATTCCTAAAAATAGCATTTTCTAAACAAAATACTGGTTTTCATCCCCAAAGGTAGACATTATCTCTACAGAATGTTCCTTTGGAGCATAATAGAATACAGTGTTTCATGAATTTCTGTATTCCTCTACAAAATAAGGACATTTCCACCCAAAATATCCATTTCTGTCAAGATTTAGAGAACTTTGACATTAATAGCAGTACCTATCCCAGAAAAAAAAAAAAAGGTACATTCTTGAGTATCACTTCTTATCCTTGCAAAAGTACATTTTTCTTAACAAATACAATGCTTTTCAGCCCTAAAAATATCATTTTCTCCCCAAAATACTGGGTTTCATCCTCAAAAGAAGACAGTTCCTCTAAAAAATGAATATTTGCAGCATAATATGATACATTGTTTACAGAATACCGGAATTCCTCTTTCAAATAAGGACACTTCCCCCGTAAAGATCAATTTCTGTTCTAATTTTTGAAATTTACACACAACTTTCACTACATAGACCAGAAATAATAAGTTCTCTCTAAAGCATCACCATTTATCCTGGCAAATATTTGAGTTTCTTTTGAAAATATGAATTTTCTTCACTAAAAATAGCATTTTCTAAACCTAATACCTGTTTTCATAACCAAAAGAAGATATTTTCTCTAGAAAATGATGCACTGTAGCATTATAGGATGCATTTCTACCAGAATACCCGTTTTCCTCTACAAATTATGGACATTTCCACCCAAAATGACAATTTCTGTTAAAATTTTTACCATTTACACATGAATATCACCACTTCTTCCAGAAATAAAAAGTTCTCTCTTAAGTATCACTCCGTATTCTGGCAAAAATACATTTTTCTTACCTAAGAAAATGCTTTTCATTCCTGAGAATAGTATGTTCTAAACAACATATGGTTTTTAATTCCCAAAAGAAGATATTCTCTCTACTAAATGATACTTAGGAGCATAATATGACACATTGTTTCCAGAACACCAGTTTTACTCTACAAAATAAGGACAGTTCCACCCGAAATATCAATTTCTGTCAAAACATTAAAAATTTTCACACGAATATCACTACACATATCAGAAATAAAAAGTTATCACTGAAGTATCACTAATTATCCTTGCAAAAATTTCATTTTCTTTCAAAAATAAAGCATTTCATTCCTAAAAATAGCATTTCTAAACAAAACACTGGTTTTCATACACAAAGAAAGACTTTATCCCTACAGAATGATGCTTTGGAGCCTAATAGAATACAGTGATTCAAGAATTCCCAAATTCCTCTACAAAATAAGGACATTCCCACCAGAAATATCAAGTTGTGTCATAATGTAGAAAACTTTCACACTAATATCCTTGCTTATCTCAGAAATAAAAAGGAATCTCATAAGTATCACTAATTATCCTTTCAAATATTTCATTTTCTTACCAAACTAATGCTTTTCATTCCTAAAAATAGCATTTTCTAAACAAAATACTGGTTTTCATCCCCAAAGGTAGACATTATCTCTACAGAATGTTCCTTTGGAGCATAATAGAATACAGTGTTTCATGAATTTCTGTATTCCTCTACAAAATAAGGACATTTCCACCCAAAATATCCATTTCTGTCAAGATTTAGAGAACTTTGACATTAATAGCAGTACTTATCCCAGGAAAAAAAAAAAAGGTACATTCTTGAGTATCACTTCTTATCCTTGCAAAAGTACATTTTTCTTAACAAATACAATGCTTTTCAGCCCTAAAAATATCATTTTCTCCCCAAAATACTGGGTTTCATCCTCAAAAGAAGACAGTTCCTCTAAAAAATGAATATTTGCAGCATAATATGATACATTGTTTACAGAATACCGGAATTCCTCTTTCAAATAAGGACACTTCCCCCCTAAAGATCAATTTCTGTTCTAATTTTTGAAATTTACACACAACTTTCACTACATAGACCAGAAATAATAAGTTCTCTCTAAAGCATCACCATTTATCCTGGCAAATATTTGAGTTTCTTTTGAAAATATGAATTTTCTTCACTAAAAATAGCATTTTCTAAACCTAATACCTGTTTTCATAACCAAAAGAAGATATTTTCTCTAGAAAATGATGCACTGTAGCATTATAGGATGCATTTCTACCAGAATACCCGTTTTCCTCTACAAATTATGGACATTTCCACCCAAAATGACAATTTCTGTTAAAATTTTTACCATTTACACATGAATATCACCACTTCTTCCAGAAATAAAAAGTTCTCTCTTAAGTATCACTCCGTATTCTGGCAAAAATACATTTTTCTTACCTAAGAAAATGCTTTTCATTCCTGAGAATAGTATGTTCTAAACAACATATGGTTTTTAATTCCCAAAAGAAGATATTCTCTCTACTAAATGATACTTAGGAGCATAATATGACACATTGTTTCCAGAACACCAGTTTTACTCTACAAAATAAGGACAGTTCCACCCGAAATATCAATTTCTGTCAAAACATTAAAAATTTTCACACGAATATCACTACACATATCAGAAATAAAAAGTTATCGCTGAAGTATCACTAATTATCCTTGCAAAAATTTCATTTTCTTTCAAAAATAAAGCATTTCATTCCTAAAAATAGCATTTCTAAACAAAACACTGGTTTTCATACACAAAGAAAGACTTTATCCCTACAGAATGATGCTTTGGAGCCTAATAGAATACAGTGATTCAAGAATTCCCAAATTCCTCTACAAAATAAGGACATTCCCACCAGAAATATCAAGTTGTGTCATAATGTAGAAAACTTTCACACTAATATCCTTGCTTATCTCAGAAATAAAAAGGAATCTCATAAGTATCACTAATTATCCTTTCAAATATTTCATTTTCTTACCAAACTAATGCTTTTCATTCCTAAAAATAGCATTTTCTAAACAAAATACTGGTTTTCATCCCCAAAGGTAGACATTATCTCTACAGAATGTTCCTTTGGAGCATAATAGAATACAGTGTTTCATGAATTCCTGTATTCCTCTACAAAATAAGGACATTTCCACCCAAAATATCCATTTCTGTCAAGATTTAGAGAACTTTGACATTAATAGCAGTACTTATCCCAGGAAAAAAAAAAAAGGTACATTCTTGAGTATCACTTCTTATCCTTGCAAAAGTACATTTTTCTTAACAAGTACAATGCTTTTCAGCCCTAAAAATATCATTTTCTCCCCAAAATACTGGGTTTCATCCTCAAAAGAAGACAGTTCCTCTAAAAAATGAATATTTGCAGCATAATATGATACATTGTTTACAGAATACCGGAATTCCTCTTCAAATAAGGACACTTCCCCCCTAAAGATCAATTTCTGTTCTAATTTTTGAAATTTACACACAACTTTCACTACATAGACCAGAAATAATAAGTTCTCTCTAAAGCATCACCATTTATCCTGGCAAATATTTGAGTTTCTTTTGAAAATATGAATTTTCTTCACTAAAAATAGCATTTTCTAAACCTAATACCTGTTTTCATAACCAAAAGAAGATATTTTCTCTAGAAAATGATGCACTGTAGCATTATAGGATGCATTTCTACCAGAATACCCGTTTTCCTCTACAAATTATGGACATTTCCACCCAAAATGACAGTTTCTGTTAAAATTTTTACCATTTACACATGAATATCACCACTTCTTCCAGAAATAAAAAGTTCTCTCTTAAGTATCACTCCGTATTCTGGCAAAAATACATTTTTCTTACCTAAGAAAATGCTTTTCATTCCTGAGAATAGTATGTTCTAAACAACATATGGTTTTTAATTCCCAAAAGAAGATATTCTCTCTACTAAATGATACTTAGGAGCATAATATGACACATTGTTTCCAGAACACCAGTTTTACTCTAGAAAATAAGGACAGTTCCACCCGAAATATCAATTTCTGTCAAAACATTAAAAATTTTCACACGAATATCACTACACATACCAGAAATAAAAAGTTATCACTGAAGTATCACTAATTATCCTTGCAAAAATTTCATTTTCTTTCAAAAATAAAGCATTTCATTCCTAAAAATAGCATTTCTAAACAAAACACTGGTTTTCATACACAAAGAAAGACTTTATCCCTACAGAATGATGCTTTGGAGCCTAATAGAATACAGTGATTCAAGAATTCCCAAATTCCTCTACAAAATAAGGACATTCCCACCAGAAATATCAAGTTGTGTCATAATGTAGAAAACTTTCACACTAATATCCTTGCTTATCTCAGAAATAAAAAGGAATCTCATAAGTATCACTAATTATCCTTTCAAATATTTCATTTTCTTACCAAACTAATGCTTTTCATTCCTAAAAATAGCATTTTCTAAACAAAATACTGGTTTTCATCCCCAAAGGTAGACATTATCTCTACAGAATGTTCCTTTGGAGCATAATAGAATACAGTGTTTCATGAATTTCTGTATTCCTCTACAAAATAAGGACATTTCCACCCAAAATATCCATTTCTGTCAAGATTTAGAGAACTTTGACATTAATAGCAGTACCTATCCCAGAAAAAAAAAAAAAGGTACATTCTTGAGTATCACTTCTTATCCTTGCAAAAGTACATTTTTCTTAACAAATACAATGCTTTTCAGCCCTAAAAATATCATTTTCTCCCCAAAATACTGGGTTTCATCCTCAAAAGAAGACAGTTCCTCTAAAAAATGAATATTTGCAGCATAATATGATACATTGTTTACAGAATACCGGAATTCCTCTTTCAAATAAGGACACTTCCCCCGTAAAGATCAATTTCTGTTCTAATTTTTGAAATTTACACACAACTTTCACTACATAGACCAGAAATAATAAGTTCTCTCTAAAGCATCACCATTTATCCTGGCAAATATTTGAGTTTCTTTTGAAAATATGAATTTTCTTCACTAAAAATAGCATTTTCTAAACCTAATACCTGTTTTCATAACCAAAAGAAGATATTTTCTCTAGAAAATGATGCACTGTAGCATTATAGGATGCATTTCTACCAGAATACCCGTTTTCCTCTACAAATTATGGACATTTCCACCCAAAATGACAATTTCTGTTAAAATTTTTACCATTTACACATGAATATCACCACTTCTTCCAGAAATAAAAAGTTCTCTCTTAAGTATCACTCCGTATTCTGGCAAAAATACATTTTTCTTACCTAAGAAAATGCTTTTCATTCCTGAGAATAGTATGTTCTAAACAACATATGGTTTTTAATTCCCAAAAGAAGATATTCTCTCTACTAAATGATACTTAGGAGCATAATATGACACATTGTTTCCAGAACACCAGTTTTACTCTACAAAATAAGGACAGTTCCACCCGAAATATCAATTTCTGTCAAAACATTAAAAATTTTCACACGAATATCACTACACATATCAGAAATAAAAAGTTATCACTGAAGTATCACTAATTATCCTTGCAAAAATTTCATTTTCTTTCAAAAATAAAGCATTTCATTCCTAAAAATAGCATTTCTAAACAAAACACTGGTTTTCATACACAAAGAAAGACTTTATCCCTACAGAATGATGCTTTGGAGCCTAATAGAATACAGTGATTCAAGAATTCCCAAATTCCTCTACAAAATAAGGACATTCCCACCAGAAATATCAAGTTGTGTCATAATGTAGAAAACTTTCACACTAATATCCTTGCTTATCTCAGAAATAAAAAGGAATCTCATAAGTATCACTAATTATCCTTTCAAATATTTCATTTTCTTACCAAACTAATGCTTTTCATTCCTAAAAATAGCATTTTCTAAACAAAATACTGGTTTTCATCCCCAAAGGTAGACATTATCTCTACAGAATGTTCCTTTGGAGCATAATAGAATACAGTGTTTCATGAATTTCTGTATTCCTCTACAAAATAAGGACATTTCCACCCAAAATATCCATTTCTGTCAAGATTTAGAGAACTTTGACATTAATAGCAGTACTTATCCCAGGAAAAAAAAAAAAGGTACATTCTTGAGTATCACTTCTTATCCTTGCAAAAGTACATTTTTCTTAACAAATACAATGCTTTTCAGCCCTAAAAATATCATTTTCTCCCCAAAATACTGGGTTTCATCCTCAAAAGAAGACAGTTCCTCTAAAAAATGAATATTTGCAGCATAATATGATACATTGTTTACAGAATACCGGAATTCCTCTTTCAAATAAGGACACTTCCCCCCTAAAGATCAATTTCTGTTCTAATTTTTGAAATTTACACACAACTTTCACTACATAGACCAGAAATAATAAGTTCTCTCTAAAGCATCACCATTTATCCTGGCAAATATTTGAGTTTCTTTTGAAAATATGAATTTTCTTCACTAAAAATAGCATTTTCTAAACCTAATACCTGTTTTCATAACCAAAAGAAGATATTTTCTCTAGAAAATGATGCACTGTAGCATTATAGGATGCATTTCTACCAGAATACCCGTTTTCCTCTACAAATTATGGACATTTCCACCCAAAATGACAATTTCTGTTAAAATTTTTACCATTTACACATGAATATCACCACTTCTTCCAGAAATAAGAAGTTCTCTCTTAAGTATCACTCCGTATTCTGGCAAAAATACATTTTTCTTACCTAAGAAAATGCTTTTCATTCCTGAGAATAGTATGTTCTAAACAACATATGGTTTTTAATTCCCAAAAGAAGATATTCTCTCTACTAAATGATACTTAGGAGCATAATATGACACATTGTTTCCAGAACACCAGTTTTACTCTACAAAATAAGGACAGTTCCACCCGAAATATCAATTTCTGTCAAAACATTAAAAATTTTCACACGAATATCACTACACATACCAGAAATAAAAAGTTATCACTGAAGTATCACTAATTATCCTTGCAAGAATTTCATTTTCTTTCAAAAATAAAGCATTTCAATCCTAAAAATAGCATTTCTAAACAAAACACTGGTTTTCATACACAAAGAAAGACTTTATCCCTACAGAATGATGCTTTGGAGCCTAATAGAATACAGTGATTCAAGAATTCCCAAATTCCTCTACAAAATAAGGAGATTCCCACAAGAAATATCAAGTTGTGTCATAATGTAGAAAACTTTCACACTAATATCCTTGCTTATCTCAGAAATAAAAAGGAATCTCATAAGTATCACTAATTATCCTTTCAAATATTTCATTTTCTTACCAAACTAATGCTTTTCATTCCTAAAAATAGCATTTTCTAAACAAAATACTGGTTTTCATCCCCAAAGGTAGACATTATCTCTACAGAATGTTCCTTTGGAGCATAATAGAATACAGTGTTTCATGAATTCCTGTATTCCTCTACAAAATAAGGACATTTCCACCCAAAATATCAATTTCTGTCAAGATTTAGAGAACTTTGACATTAATAGCAGTACTTATCCCAGAAAAAAAAAAAAAAGGTACATTCTTGAGTATCACTTCTTATCCTTGCAAAAATACATTTTTCTTAACAAGTACAATGCTTTTCAGCCCTAAAAATATCATTTTCTCCCCAAAATACTGGGTTTCATCCTCAAAAGAAGACAGTTCCTCTAAAAAATGAATATTTGCAGCATAATATGATACATTGTTTACAGAATACCGGAATTCCTCTTCAAATAAGGACACTTCCCCCCTAAAGATCAATTTCTGTTCTAATTTTTGAAATTTACACACAACTTTCACTACATAGACCAGAAATAATAAGTTCTCTCTAAAGCATCACCATTTATCCTGGCAAATATTTGAGTTTCTTTTGAAAATATGAATTTTCTTCACTAAAAATAGCATTTTCTAAACCTAATACCTGTTTTCATAACCAAAAGAAGATATTTTCTCTAGAAAATGATGCACTGTAGCATTATAGGATGCATTTCTACCAGAATACCCGTTTTCCTCTACAAATTATGGACATTTCCACCCAAAATGACAATTTCTGTTAAAATTTTTACCATTTACACATGAATATCACCACTTCTTCCAGAAATAAAAAGTTCTCTCTTAAGTATCACTCCGTATTCTGGCAAAAATACATTTTTCTTACCTAAGAAAATGCTTTTCATTCCTGAGAATAGTATGTTCTAAACAACATATGGTTTTTAATTCCCAAAAGAAGATATTCTCTCTACTAAATGATACTTAGGAGCATAATATGACACATTGTTTCCAGAACACCAGTTTTACTCTACAAAATAAGGACAGTTCCACCCGAAATATCAATTTCTGTCAAAACATTAAAAATTTTCACACGAATATCACTACACATATCAGAAATAAAAAGTTATCACTGAAGTATCACTAATTATCCTTGCAAAAATTTCATTTTCTTTCAAAAATAAAGCATTTCATTCCTAAAAATAGCATTTCTAAACAAAACACTGGTTTTCATACACAAAGAAAGACTTTATCCCTACAGAATGATGCTTTGGAGCCTAATAGAATACAGTGATTCAAGAATTCCCAAATTCCTCTACAAAATAAGGAGATTCCCACAAGAAATATCAAGTTGTGTCATAATGTAGAAAACTTTCACACTAATATCCTTGCTTATCTCAGAAATAAAAAGGAATCTCATAAGTATCACTAATTATCCTTTCAAATATTTCATTTTCTTACCAAACTAATGCTTTTCATTCCTAAAAATAGCATTTTCTAAACAAAATACTGGTTTTCATCCCCAAAGGTAGACATTATCTCTACAGAATGTTCCTTTGGAGCATAATAGAATACAGTGTTTCATGAATTTCTGTATTCCTCTACAAAATAAGGACATTTCCACCCAAAATATCAATTTCTGTCAAGATTTAGAGAACTTTGACATTAATAGCAGTACTTATCCCAGAAAAAAAAAAAAAAGGTACATTCTTGAGTATCACTTCTTATCCTTGCAAAAATACATTTTTCTTAACAAGTACAATGCTTTTCAGCCCTAAAAATATCATTTTCTCCCCAAAATACTGGGTTTCATCCTCAAAAGAAGACAGTTCCTCTAAAAAATGAATATTTGCAGCATAATATGATACATTGTTTACAGAATACCGGAATTCCTCTTCAAATAAGGACACTTCCCCCCTAAAGATCAATTTCTGTTCTAATTTTTGAAATTTACACACAACTTTCACTACATAGACCAGAAATAATAAGTTCT
The DNA here is from genome assembly GCF_054131305.1 of Coturnix japonica. NCBI lineage: Eukaryota > Metazoa > Chordata > Aves > Galliformes > Phasianidae > Coturnix > Coturnix japonica. The sequence continues at coordinate 27,405,187 of NC_140672.1, forward strand.
CTCTAAAGCATCACCATTTATCCTGGCAAATATTTGAGTTTCTTTTGAAAATATGAATTTTCTTCACTAAAAATAGCATTTTCTAAACCTAATACCTGTTTTCATAACCAAAAGAAGATATTTTCTCTAGAAAATGATGCACTGTAGCATTATAGGATGCATTTCTACCAGAATACCCGTTTTCCTCTACAAATTATGGACATTTCCACCCAAAATGACAGTTTCTGTTAAAATTTTTACCATTTACACATGAATATCACCACTTCTTCCAGAAATAAAAAGTTCTCTCTTAAGTATCACTCCGTATTCTGGCAAAAATACATTTTTCTTACCTAAGAAAATGCTTTTCATTCCTGAGTATAGTATGTTCTAAACAACATATGGTTTTTAATTCCCAAAAGAAGATATTCTCTCTACTAAATGATACTTAGGAGCATAATATGACACATTGTTTCCAGAACACCAGTTTTACTCTACAAAATAAGGACAGTTCCACCCGAAATATCAATTTCTGTCAAAACATTAAAAATTTTCACACGAATATCACTACACATATCAGAAATAAAAAGTTATCACTGAAGTATCACTAATTATCCTTGCAAAAATTTCATTTTCTTTCAAAAATAAAGCATTTCATTCCTAAAAATAGCATTTCTAAACAAAACACTGGTTTTCATACACAAAGAAAGACTTTATCCCTACAGAATGATGCTTTGGAGCCTAATAGAATACAGTGATTCAAGAATTCCCAAATTCCTCTACAAAATAAGGACATTCCCACCAGAAATATCAAGTTGTGTCATAATGTAGAAAACTTTCACACTAATATCCTTGCTTATCTCAGAAATAAAAAGGAATCTCATAAGTATCACTAATTATCCTTTCAAATATTTCATTTTCTTACCAAACTAATGCTTTTCATTCCTAAAAATAGCATTTTCTAAACAAAATACTGGTTTTCATCCCCAAAGGTAGACATTATCTCTACAGAATGTTCCTTTGGAGCATAATAGAATACAGTGTTTCATGAATTTCTGTATTCCTCTACAAAATAAGGACATTTCCACCCAAAATATCCATTTCTGTCAAGATTTAGAGAACTTTGACATTAATAGCAGTACCTATCCCAGAAAAAAAAAAAAAGGTACATTCTTGAGTATCACTTCTTATCCTTGCAAAAGTACATTTTTCTTAACAAATACAATGCTTTTCAGCCCTAAAAATATCATTTTCTCCCCAAAATACTGGGTTTCATCCTCAAAAGAAGACAGTTCCTCTAAAAAATGAATATTTGCAGCATAATATGATACATTGTTTACAGAATACCGGAATTCCTCTTTCAAATAAGGACACTTCCCCCGTAAAGATCAATTTCTGTTCTAATTTTTGAAATTTACACACAACTTTCACTACATAGACCAGAAATAATAAGTTCTCTCTAAAGCATCACCATTTATCCTGGCAAATATTTGAGTTTCTTTTGAAAATATGAATTTTCTTCACTAAAAATAGCATTTTCTAAACCTAATACCTGTTTTCATAACCAAAAGAAGATATTTTCTCTAGAAAATGATGCACTGTAGCATTATAGGATGCATTTCTACCAGAATACCCGTTTTCCTCTACAAATTATGGACATTTCCACCCAAAATGACAATTTCTGTTAAAATTTTTACCATTTACACATGAATATCACCACTTCTTCCAGAAATAAGAAGTTCTCTCTTAAGTATCACTCCGTATTCTGGCAAAAATACATTTTTCTTACCTAAGAAAATGCTTTTCATTCCTGAGAATAGTATGTTCTAAACAACATATGGTTTTTAATTCCCAAAAGAAGATATTCTCTCTACTAAATGATACTTAGGAGCATAATATGACACATTGTTTCCAGAACACCAGTTTTACTCTACAAAATAAGGACAGTTCCACCCGAAATATCAATTTCTGTCAAAACATTAAAAATTTTCACACGAATATCACTACACATACCAGAAATAAAAAGTTATCACTGAAGTATCACTAATTATCCTTGCAAGAATTTCATTTTCTTTCAAAAATAAAGCATTTCATTCCTAAAAATAGCATTTCTAAACAAAACACTGGTTTTCATACACAAAGAAAGACTTTATCCCTACAGAATGATGCTTTGGAGCCTAATAGAATACAGTGATTCAAGAATTCCCAAATTCCTCTACAAAATAAGGACATTCCCACAAGAAATATCAAGTTGTGTCATAATGTAGAAAACTTTCACACTAATATCCTTGCTTATCTCAGAAATAAAAAGGAATCTCATAAGTATCACTAATTATCCTTTCAAATATTTCATTTTCTTACCAAACTAATGCTTTTCATTCCTTAAAATAGCGTTTACTAAACAAAATACTGGTTTTCATCCCCAAAGGTAGACATTATCTCTACAGATTGTTCCTTTGGAGCATAATAGAATACAGTGTTTCATGAATTCCTGTATTCCTCTACAAAATAAGGACATTTCCACCCAAAATATCAATTTCTGTCAAGATTTAGAGAACTTTGACATTAATAGCAGTACTTATCCCAGAAAAAAAAAAAAAAGGTACATTCTTGAGTATCACTTCTTATCCTTGCAAAAGTACATTTTTCTTAACAAGTACAATGCTTTTCAGCCCTAAAAATATCATTTTCTCCCCAAAATACTGGGTTTCATCCTCAAAAGAAGACAGTTCCTCTAAAAAATGAATATTTGCAGCATAATATGATACATTGTTTACAGAATACCGGAATTCCTCTTTCAAATAAGGACACTTCCCCCCTAAAGATCAATTTCTGTTCTAATTTTTGAAATTTACACACAACTTCCACTACATAGACCAGAAATAATAAGTTCTCTCTAAAGCATCACCATTTATCCTGGCAAATATTTGAGTTTCTTTTGAAAATATGAATTTTCTTCACTAAAAACAGCATTTTCTAAACCTAATACCTGTTTTCATAACCAAAAGAAGATATTTTCTCTAGAAAATGATGCACTGTAGCATTATAGGATGCATTTCTACCAGAATACCCGTTTTCCTCTACAAATTATGGACATTTCCACCCAAAATGACAGTTTCTGTTAAAATTTTTACCATTTACACATGAATATCACCACTTCTTCCAGAAATAAAAAGTTCTCTCTTAAGTATCACTCCGTATTCTGGCAAAAATACATTTTTCTTACCTAAGAAAATGCTTTTCATTCCTGAGAATAGTATGTTCTAAACAACATATGGTTTTTAATTCCCAAAAGAAGATATTCTCTCTACTAAATGATACTTAGGAGCATAATATGACACATTGTTTCCAGAACACCAGTTTTACTCTACAAAATAAGGACAGTTCCACCCGAAATATCAATTTCTGTCAAAACATTAAAAATTTTCACACGAATATCACTACACATATCAGAAATAAAAAGTTATCACTGAAGTATCACTAATTATCCTTGCAAAAATTTCATTTTCTTTCAAAAATAAAGCATTTCATTCCTAAAAATAGCATTTCTAAACAAAACACTGGTTTTCATACACAAAGAAAGACTTTATCCCTACAGAATGATGCTTTGGAGCCTAATAGAATACAGTGATTCAAGAATTCCCAAATTCCTCTACAAAATAAGGACATTCCCACCAGAAATATCAAGTTGTGTCATAATGTAGAAAACTTTCACACTAATATCCTTGCTTATCTCAGAAATAAAAAGGAATCTCATAAGTATCACTAATTATCCTTTCAAATATTTCATTTACTTACCAAACTAATGCTTTTCATTCCTAAAAATAGCATTTTCTAAACAAAATACTGGTTTTCATCCCCAAAGGTAGACATTATCTCTACAGAATGTTCCTTTGGAGCATAATAGAATACAGTGTTTCATGAATTTCTGTATTCCTCTACAAAATAAGGACATTTCCACCCAAAATATCCATTTCTGTCAAGATTTAGAGAACTTTGACATTAATAGCAGTACTTATCCCAGGAAAAAAAAAAAAGGTACATTCTTGAGTATCACTTCTTATCCTTGCAAAAGTACATTTTTCTTAACAAATACAATGCTTTTCAGCCCTAAAAATATCATTTTCTCCCCAAAATACTGGGTTTCATCCTCAAAAGAAGACAGTTCCTCTAAAAAATGAATATTTGCAGCATAATATGATACATTGTTTACAGAATACCGGAATTCCTCTTTCAAATAAGGACACTTCCCCCGTAAAGATCAATTTCTGTTCTAATTTTTGAAATTTACACACAACTTCCACTACATAGACCAGAAATAATAAGTTCTCTCTAAAGCATCACCATTTATCCTGGCAAATATTTGAGTTTCTTTTGAAAATATGAATTTTCTTCACTAAAAATAGCATTTTCTAAACCTAATACCTGTTTTCATAACCAAAAGAAGATATTTTCTCTAGAAAATGATGCACTGTAGCATTATAGGATGCATTTCTACCAGAATACCCGTTTTCCTCTACAAATTATGGACATTTCCACCCAAAATGACAATTTCTGTTAAAATTTTTACCATTTACACATGAATATCACCACTTCTTCCAGAAATAAGAAGTTCTCTCTTAAGTATCACTCCGTATTCTGGCAAAAATACATTTTTCTTACCTAAGAAAATGCTTTTCATTCCTGAGAATAGTATGTTCTAAACAACATATGGTTTTTAATTCCCAAAAGAAGATATTCTCTCTACTAAATGATACTTAGGAGCATAATATGACACATTGTTTCCAGAACACCAGTTTTACTCTACAAAATAAGGACAGTTCCACCCGAAATATCAATTTCTGTCAAAACATTAAAAATTTTCACACGAATATCACTACACATACCAGAAATAAAAAGTTATCACTGAAGTATCACTAATTATCCTTGCAAGAATTTCATTTTCTTTCAAAAATAAAGCATTTCAATCCTAAAAATAGCATTTCTAAACAAAACACTGGTTTTCATACACAAAGAAAGACTTTATCCCTACAGAATGATGCTTTGGAGCCTAATAGAATACAGTGATTCAAGAATTCCCAAATTCCTCTACAAAATAAGGAGATTCCCACAAGAAATATCAAGTTGTGTCATAATGTAGAAAACTTTCACACTAATATCCTTGCTTATCTCAGAAATAAAAAGGAATCTCATAAGTATCACTAATTATCCTTTCAAATATTTCATTTACTTACCAAACTAATGCTTTTCATTCCTAAAAATAGCATTTTCTAAACAAAATACTGGTTTTCATCCCCAAAGGTAGACATTATCTCTACAGAATGTTCCTTTGGAGCATAATAGAATACAGTGTTTCATGAATTTCTGTATTCCTCTACAAAATAAGGACATTTCCACCCAAAATATCCATTTCTGTCAAGATTTAGAGAACTTTGACATTAATAGCAGTACTTATCCCAGGAAAAAAAAAAAAGGTACATTCTTGAGTATCACTTCTTATCCTTGCAAAAGTACATTTTTCTTAACAAATACAATGCTTTTCAGCCCTAAAAATATCATTTTCTCCCCAAAATACTGGGTTTCATCCTCAAAAGAAGACAGTTCCTCTAAAAAATGAATATTTGCAGCATAATATGATACATTGTTTACAGAATACCGGAATTCCTCTTTCAAATAAGGACACTTCCCCCCTAAAGATCAATTTCTGTTCTAATTTTTGAAATTTACACACAACTTTCACTACATAGACCAGAAATAATAAGTTCTCTCTAAAGCATCACCATTTATCCTGGCAAATATTTGAGTTTCTTTTGAAAATATGAATTTTCTTCACTAAAAATAGCATTTTCTAAACCTAATACCTGTTTTCATAACCAAAAGAAGATATTTTCTCTAGAAAATGATGCACTGTAGCATTATAGGATGCATTTCTACCAGAATACCCGTTTTCCTCTACAAATTATGGACATTTCCACCCAAAATGACAATTTCTGTTAAAATTTTTACCATTTACACATGAATATCACCACTTCTTCCAGAAATAAGAAGTTCTCTCTTAAGTATCACTCCGTATTCTGGCAAAAATACATTTTTCTTACCTAAGAAAATGCTTTTCATTCCTGAGAATAGTATGTTCTAAACAACATATGGTTTTTAATTCCCAAAAGAAGATATTCTCTCTACTAAATGATACTTAGGAGCATAATATGACACATTGTTTCCAGAACACCAGTTTTACTCTACAAAATAAGGACAGTTCCACCCGAAATATCAATTTCTGTCAAAACATTAAAAATTTTCACACGAATATCACTACACATACCAGAAATAAAAAGTTATCACTGAAGTATCACTAATTATCCTTGCAAGAATTTCATTTTCTTTCAAAAATAAAGCATTTCAATCCTAAAAATAGCATTTCTAAACAAAACACTGGTTTTCATACACAAAGAAAGACTTTATCCCTACAGAATGATGCTTTGGAGCCTAATAGAATACAGTGATTCAAGAATTCCCAAATTCCTCTACAAAATAAGGAGATTCCCACAAGAAATATCAAGTTGTGTCATAATGTAGAAAACTTTCACACTAATATCCTTGCTTATCTCAGAAATAAAAAGGAATCTCATAAGTATCACTAATTATCCTTTCAAATATTTCATTTTCTTACCAAACTAATGCTTTTCATTCCTAAAAATAGCATTTTCTAAACAAAATACTGGTTTTCATCCCCAAAGGTAGACATTATCTCTACAGAATGTTCCTTTGGAGCATAATAGAATACAGTGTTTCATGAATTTCTGTATTCCTCTACAAAATAAGGACATTTCCACCCAAAATATCAATTTCTGTCAAGATTTAGAGAACTTTGACATTAATAGCAGTACTTATCCCAGAAAAAAAAAAAAAAGGTACATTCTTGAGTATCACTTCTTATCCTTGCAAAAATACATTTTTCTTAACAAGTACAATGCTTTTCAGCCCTAAAAATATCATTTTCTCCCCAAAATACTGGGTTTCATCCTCAAAAGAAGACAGTTCCTCTAAAAAATGAATATTTGCAGCATAATATGATACATTGTTTACAGAATACCGGAATTCCTCTTCAAATAAGGACACTTCCCCCCTAAAGATCAATTTCTGTTCTAATTTTTGAAATTTACACACAACTTTCACTACATAGACCAGAAATAATAAGTTCTCTCTAAAGCATCACCATTTATCCTGGCAAATATTTGAGTTTCTTTTGAAAATATGAATTTTCTTCACTAAAAATAGCATTTTCTAAACCTAATACCTGTTTTCATAACCAAAAGAAGATATTTTCTCTAGAAAATGATGCACTGTAGCATTATAGGATGCATTTCTACCAGAATACCCGTTTTCCTCTACAAATTATGGACATTTCCACCCAAAATGACAGTTTCTGTTAAAATTTTTACCATTTACACATGAATATCACCACTTCTTCCAGAAATAAAAAGTTCTCTCTTAAGTATCACTCCGTATTCTGGCAAAAATACATTTTTCTTACCTAAGAAAATGCTTTTCATTCCTGAGTATAGTATGTTCTAAACAACATATGGTTTTTAATTCCCAAAAGAAGATATTCTCTCTACTAAATGATACTTAGGAGCATAATATGACACATTGTTTCCAGAACACCAGTTTTACTCTACAAAATAAGGACAGTTCCACCCGAAATATCAATTTCTGTCAAAACATTAAAAATTTTCACACGAATATCACTACACATATCAGAAATAAAAAGTTATCACTGAAGTATCACTAATTATCCTTGCAAAAATTTCATTTTCTTTCAAAAATAAAGCATTTCATTCCTAAAAATAGCATTTCTAAACAAAACACTGGTTTTCATACACAAAGAAAGACTTTATCCCTACAGAATGATGCTTTGGAGCCTAATAGAATACAGTGATTCAAGAATTCCCAAATTCCTCTACAAAATAAGGACATTCCCACCAGAAATATCAAGTTGTGTCATAATGTAGAAAACTTTCACACTAATATCCTTGCTTATCTCAGAAATAAAAAGGAATCTCATAAGTATCACTAATTATCCTTTCAAATATTTCATTTTCTTACCAAACTAATGCTTTTCATTCCTAAAAATAGCATTTTCTAAACAAAATACTGGTTTTCATCCCCAAAGGTAGACATTATCTCTACAGAATGTTCCTTTGGAGCATAATAGAATACAGTGTTTCATGAATTTCTGTATTCCTCTACAAAATAAGGACATTTCCACCCAAAATATCCATTTCTGTCAAGATTTAGAGAACTTTGACATTAATAGCAGTACCTATCCCAGAAAAAAAAAAAAAGGTACATTCTTGAGTATCACTTCTTATCCTTGCAAAAGTACATTTTTCTTAACAAATACAATGCTTTTCAGCCCTAAAAATATCATTTTCTCCCCAAAATACTGGCTTTCATCCTCAAAAGAAGACAGTTCCTCTAAAAAATGAATATTTGCAGCATAATATGATACATTGTTTACAGAATACCGGAATTCCTCTTTCAAATAAGGACACTTCCCCCGTAAAGATCAATTTCTGTTCTAATTTTTGAAATTTACACACAACTTTCACTACATAGACCAGAAATAATAAGTTCTCTCTAAAGCATCACCATTTATCCTGGCAAATATTTGAGTTTCTTTTGAAAATATGAATTTTCTTCACTAAAAATAGCATTTTCTAAACCTAATACCTGTTTTCATAACCAAAAGAAGATATTTTCTCTAGAAAATGATGCACTGTAGCATTATAGGATGCATTTCTACCAGAATACCCGTTTTCCTCTACAAATTATGGACATTTCCACCCAAAATGACAATTTCTGTTAAAATTTTTACCATTTACACATGAATATCACCACTTCTTCCAGAAATAAGAAGTTCTCTCTTAAGTATCACTCCGTATTCTGGCAAAAATACATTTTTCTTACCTAAGAAAATGCTTTTCATTCCTGAGAATAGTATGTTCTAAACAACATATGGTTTTTAATTCCCAAAAGAAGATATTCTCTCTACTAAATGATACTTAGGAGCATAATATGACACATTGTTTCCAGAACACCAGTTTTACTCTACAAAATAAGGACAGTTCCACCCGAAATATCAATTTCTGTCAAAACATTAAAAATTTTCACACGAATATCACTACACATACCAGAAATAAAAAGTTATCACTGAAGTATCACTAATTATCCTTGCAAGAATTTCATTTTCTTTCAAAAATAAAGCATTTCATTCCTAAAAATAGCATTTCTAAACAAAACACTGGTTTTCATACACAAAGAAAGACTTTATCCCTACAGAATGATGCTTTGGAGCCTAATAGAATACAGTGATTCAAGAATTCCCAAATTCCTCTACAAAATAAGGACATTCCCACAAGAAATATCAAGTTGTGTCATAATGTAGAAAACTTTCACACTAATATCCTTGCTTATCTCAGAAATAAAAAGGAATCTCATAAGTATCACTAATTATCCTTTCAAATATTTCATTTTCTTACCAAACTAATGCTTTTCATTCCTTAAAATAGCGTTTACTAAACAAAATACTGGTTTTCATCCCCAAAGGTAGACATTATCTCTACAGATTGTTCCTTTGGAGCATAATAGAATACAGTGTTTCATGAATTCCTGTATTCCTCTACAAAATAAGGACATTTCCACCCAAAATATCAATTTCTGTCAAGATTTAGAGAACTTTGACATTAATAGCAGTACTTATCCCAGAAAAAAAAAAAAAAGGTACATTCTTGAGTATCACTTCTTATCCTTGCAAAAGTACATTTTTCTTAACAAGTACAATGCTTTTCAGCCCTAAAAATATCATTTTCTCCCCAAAATACTGGGTTTCATCCTCAAAAGAAGACAGTTCCTCTAAAAAATGAATATTTGCAGCATAATATGATACATTGTTTACAGAATACCGGAATTCCTCTTTCAAATAAGGACACTTCCCCCCTAAAGATCAATTTCTGTTCTAATTTTTGAAATTTACACACAACTTCCACTACATAGACCAGAAATAATAAGTTCTCTCTAAAGCATCACCATTTATCCTGGCAAATATTTGAGTTTCTTTTGAAAATATGAATTTTCTTCACTAAAAACAGCATTTTCTAAACCTAATACCTGTTTTCATAACCAAAAGAAGATATTTTCTCTAGAAAATGATGCACTGTAGCATTATAGGATGCATTTCTACCAGAATACCCGTTTTCCTCTACAAATTATGGACATTTCCACCCAAAATGACAGTTTCTGTTAAAATTTTTACCATTTACACATGAATATCACCACTTCTTCCAGAAATAAAAAGTTCTCTCTTAAGTATCACTCCGTATTCTGGCAAAAATACATTTTTCTTACCTAAGAAAATGCTTTTCATTCCTGAGAATAGTATGTTCTAAACAACATATGGTTTTTAATTCCCAAAAGAAGATATTCTCTCTACTAAATGATACTTAGGAGCATAATATGACACATTGTTTCCAGAACACCAGTTTTACTCTACAAAATAAGGACAGTTCCACCCGAAATATCAATTTCTGTCAAAACATTAAAAATTTTCACACGAATATCACTACACATATCAGAAATAAAAAGTTATCACTGAAGTATCACTAATTATCCTTGCAAAAATTTCATTTTCTTTCAAAAATAAAGCATTTCATTCCTAAAAATAGCATTTCTAAACAAAACACTGGTTTTCATACACAAAGAAAGACTTTATCCCTACAGAATGATGCTTTGGAGCCTAATAGAATACAGTGATTCAAGAATTCCCAAATTCCTCTACAAAATAAGGACATTCCCACCAGAAATATCAAGTTGTGTCATAATGTAGAAAACTTTCACACTAATATCCTTGCTTATCTCAGAAATAAAAAGGAATCTCATAAGTATCACTAATTATCCTTTCAAATATTTCATTTTCTTACCAAACTAATGCTTTTCATTCCTAAAAATAGCATTTTCTAAACAAAATACTGGTTTTCATCCCCAAAGGTAGACATTATCTCTACAGAATGTTCCTTTGGAGCATAATAGAATACAGTGTTTCATGAATTTCTGTATTCCTCTACAAAATAAGGACATTTCCACCCAAAATATCCATTTCTGTCAAGATTTAGAGAACTTTGACATTAATAGCAGTACTTATCCCAGGAAAAAAAAAAAAGGTACATTCTTGAGTATCACTTCTTATCCTTGCAAAAGTACATTTTTCTTAACAAATACAATGCTTTTCAGCCCTAAAAATATCATTTTCTCCCCAAAATACTGGGTTTCATCCTCAAAAGAAGACAGTTCCTCTAAAAAATGAATATTTGCAGCATAATATGATACATTGTTTACAGAATACCGGAATTCCTCTTTCAAATAAGGACACTTCCCCCCTAAAGATCAATTTCTGTTCTAATTTTTGAAATTTACACACAACTTTCACTACATAGACCAGAAATAATAAGTTCTCTCTAAAGCATCACCATTTATCCTGGCAAATATTTGAGTTTCTTTTGAAAATATGAATTTTCTTCACTAAAAATAGCATTTTCTAAACCTAATACCTGTTTTCATAACCAAAAGAAGATATTTTCTCTAGAAAATGATGCACTGTAGCATTATAGGATGCATTTCTACCAGAATACCCGTTTTCCTCTACAAATTATGGACATTTCCACCCAAAATGACAATTTCTGTTAAAATTTTTACCATTTACACATGAATATCACCACTTCTTCCAGAAATAAGAAGTTCTCTCTTAAGTATCACTCCGTATTCTGGCAAAAATACATTTTTCTTACCTAAGAAAATGCTTTTCATTCCTGAGAATAGTATGTTCTAAACAACATATGGTTTTTAATTCCCAAAAGAAGATATTCTCTCTACTAAATGATACTTAGGAGCATAATATGACACATTGTTTCCAGAACACCAGTTTTACTCTACAAAATAAGGACAGTTCCACCCGAAATATCAATTTCTGTCAAAACATTAAAAATTTTCACACGAATATCACTACACATACCAGAAATAAAAAGTTATCACTGAAGTATCACTAATTATCCTTGCAAGAATTTCATTTTCTTTCAAAAATAAAGCATTTCAATCCTAAAAATAGCATTTCTAAACAAAACACTGGTTTTCATACACAAAGAAAGACTTTATCCCTACAGAATGATGCTTTGGAGCCTAATAGAATACAGTGATTCAAGAATTCCCAAATTCCTCTACAAAATAAGGAGATTCCCACAAGAAATATCAAGTTGTGTCATAATGTAGAAAACTTTCACACTAATATCCTTGCTTATCTCAGAAATAAAAAGGAATCTCATAAGTATCACTAATTATCCTTTCAAATATTTCATTTTCTTACCAAACTAATGCTTTTCATTCCTAAAAATAGCATTTTCTAAACAAAATACTGGTTTTCATCCCCAAAGGTAGACATTATCTCTACAGAATGTTCCTTTGGAGCATAATAGAATACAGTGTTTCATGAATTCCTGTATTCCTCTACAAAATAAGGACATTTCCACCCAAAATATCAATTTCTGTCAAGATTTAGAGAACTTTGACATTAATAGCAGTACTTATCCCAGAAAAAAAAAAAAAGGTACATTCTTGAGTATCACTTCTTATCCTTGCAAAAATACATTTTTCTTAACAAGTACAATGCTTTTCAGCCCTAAAAATATCATTTTCTCCCCAAAATACTGGGTTTCATCCTCAAAAGAAGACAGTTCCTCTAAAAAATGAATATTTGCAGCATAATATGATACATTGTTTACAGAATACCGGAATTCCTCTTCAAATAAGGACACTTCCCCCCTAAAGATCAATTTCTGTTCTAATTTTTGAAATTTACACACAACTTTCACTACATAGACCAGAAATAATAAGTTCTCTCTAAAGCATCACCATTTATCCTGGCAAATATTTGAGTTTCTTTTGAAAATATGAATTTTCTTCACTAAAAATAGCATTTTCTAAACCTAATACCTGTTTTCATAACCAAAAGAAGATATTTTCTCTAGAAAATGATGCACTGTAGCATTATAGGATGCATTTCTACCAGAATACCCGTTTTCCTCTACAAATTATGGACATTTCCACCCAAAATGACAGTTTCTGTTAAAATTTTTACCATTTACACATGAATATCACCACTTCTTCCAGAAATAAAAAGTTCTCTCTTAAGTATCACTCCGTATTCTGGCAAAAATACATTTTTCTTACCTAAGAAAATGCTTTTCATTCCTGAGAATAGTATGTTCTAAACAACATATGGTTTTTAATTCCCAAAAGAAGATATTCTCTCTACTAAATGATACTTAGGAGCATAATATGACACATTGTTTCCAGAACACCAGTTTTACTCTACAAAATAAGGACAGTTCAACCCGAAATATCAATTTCTGTCAAAACATTAAAAATTTTCACACGAATATCACTACACATATCAGAAATAAAAAGTTATCACTGAAGTATCACTAATTATCCTTGCAAAAATTTCATTTTCTTTCAAAAATAAAGCATTTCATTCCTAAAAATAGCATTTCTAAACAAAACACTGGTTTTCATACACAAAGAAAGACTTTATCCCTACGGAATGATGCTTTGGAGCCTAATAGAATACAGTGATTCAAGAATTCCCAAATTCCTCTACAAAATAAGGACATTCCCACCAGAAATATCAAGTTGTGTCATAATGTAGAAAACTTTCACACTAATATCCTTGCTTATCTCAGAAATAAAAAGGAATCTCATAAGTATCACTAATTATCCTTTCAAATATTTCATTTTCTTACCAAACTAATGCTTTTCATTCCTAAAAATAGCATTTTCTAAACAAAATACTGGTTTTCATCCCCAAAGGTAGACATTATCTCTACAGAATGTTCCTTTGGAGCATAATAGAATACAGTGTTTCATGAATTTCTGTATTCCTCTACAAAATAAGGACATTTCCACCCAAAATATCCATTTCTGTCAAGATTTAGAGAACTTTGACATTAATAGCAGTACCTATCCCAGAAAAAAAAAAAAAGGTACATTCTTGAGTATCACTTCTTATCCTTGCAAAAGTACATTTTTCTTAACAAATACAATGCTTTTCAGCCCTAAAAATATCATTTTCTCCCCAAAATACTGGGTTTCATCCTCAAAAGAAGACAGTTCCTCTAAAAAATGAATATTTGCAGCATAATATGATACATTGTTTACAGAATACCGGAATTCCTCTTTCAAATAAGGACACTTCCCCCGTAAAGATCAATTTCTGTTCTAATTTTTGAAATTTACACACAACTTTCACTACATAGACCAGAAATAATAAGTTCTCTCTAAAGCATCACCATTTATCCTGGCAAATATTTGAGTTTCTTTTGAAAATATGAATTTTCTTCACTAAAAATAGCATTTTCTAAACCTAATACCTGTTTTCATAACCAAAAGAAGATATTTTCTCTAGAAAATGATGCACTGTAGCATTATAGGATGCATTTCTACCAGAATACCCGTTTTCCTCTACAAATTATGGACATTTCCACCCAAAATGACAATTTCTGTTAAAATTTTTACCATTTACACATGAATATCACCACTTCTTCCAGAAATAAAAAGTTCTCTCTTAAGTATCACTCCGTATTCTGGCAAAAATACATTTTTCTTACCTAAGAAAATGCTTTTCATTCCTGAGAATAGTATGTTCTAAACAACATATGGTTTTTAATTCCCAAAAGAAGATATTCTCTCTACTAAATGATACTTAGGAGCATAATATGACACATTGTTTCCAGAACACCAGTTTTACTCTACAAAATAAGGACAGTTCCACCCGAAATATCAATTTCTGTCAAAACATTAAAAATTTTCACACGAATATCACTACACATACAAGAAATAAAAAGTTATCACTGAAGTATCACTAATTATCCTTGCAAAAATTTCATTTTCTTTCAAAAATAAAGCATTTCATTCCTAAAAATAGCATTTCTAAACAAAACACTGGTTTTCATACACAAAGAAAGACTTTATCCCTACAGAATGATGCTTTGGAGCCTAATAGAATACAGTGATTCAAGAATTCCCAAATTCCTCTACAAAATAAGGACATTCCCACCAGAAATATCAAGTTGTGTCATAATGTAGAAAACTTTCACACTAATATCCTTGCTTATCTCAGAAATAAAAAGGAATCTCATAAGTATCACTAATTATCCTTTCAAATATTTCATTTTCTTACCAAACTAATGCTTTTCATTCCTAAAAATAGCATTTTCTAAACAAAATACTGGTTTTCATCCCCAAAGGTAGACATTATCTCTACAGAATGTTCCTTTGGAGCATAATAGAATACAGTGTTTCATGAATTCCTGTATTCCTCTACAAAATAAGGACATTTCCACCCAAAATATCCATTTCTGTCAAGATTTAGAGAACTTTGACATTAATAGCAGTACTTATCCCAGGAAAAAAAAAAAAGGTACATTCTTGAGTATCACTTCTTATCCTTGCAAAAGTACATTTTTCTTAACAAATACAATGCTTTTCAGCCCTAAAAATATCATTTTCTCCCCAAAATACTGGGTTTCATCCTCAAAAGAAGACAGTTCCTCTAAAAAATGAATATTTGCAGCATAATATGATACATTGTTTACAGAATACCGGAATTCCTCTTTCAAATAAGGACACTTCCCCCGTAAAGATCAATTTCTGTTCTAATTTTTGAAATTTACACACAACTTTCACTACATAGACCAGAAATAATAAGTTCTCTCTAAAGCATCACCATTTATCCTGGCAAATATTTGAGTTTCTTTTGAAAATATGAATTTTCTTCACTAAAAATAGCATTTTCTAAACCTAATACCTGTTTTCATAACCAAAAGAAGATATTTTCTCTAGAAAATGATGCACTGTAGCATTATAGGATGCATTTCTACCAGAATACCCGTTTTCCTCTACAAATTATGGACATTTCCACCCAAAATGACAATTTCTGTTAAAATTTTTACCATTTACACATGAATATCACCACTTCTTCCAGAAATAAGAAGTTCTCTCTTAAGTATCACTCCGTATTCTGGCAAAAATACATTTTTCTTACCTAAGAAAATGCTTTTCATTCCTGAGAATAGTATGTTCTAAACAACATATGGTTTTTAATTCCCAAAAGAAGATATTCTCTCTACTAAATGATACTTAGGAGCATAATATGACACATTGTTTCCAGAACACCAGTTTTACTCTACAAAATAAGGACAGTTCCACCCGAAATATCAATTTCTGTCAAAACATTAAAAATTTTCACACGAATATCACTACACATACCAGAAATAAAAAGTTATCACTGAAGTATCACTAATTATCCTTGCAAGAATTTCATTTTCTTTCAAAAATAAAGCATTTCATTCCTAAAAATAGCATTTCTAAACAAAACACTGGTTTTCATACACAAAGAAAGACTTTATCCCTACAGAATGATGCTTTGGAGCCTAATAGAATACAGTGATTCAAGAATTCCCAAATTCCTCTACAAAATAAGGACATTCCCACCAGAAATATCAAGTTGTGTCATAATGTAGAAAACTTTCACACTAATATCCTTGCTTATCTCAGAAATAAAAAGGAATCTCATAAGTATCACTAATTATCCTTTCAAATATTTCATTTTCTTACCAAACTAATGCTTTTCATTCCTTAAAATAGCGTTTACTAAACAAAATACTGGTTTTCATCCCCAAAGGTAGACATTATCTCTACAGATTGTTCCTTTGGAGCATAATAGAATACAGTGTTTCATGAATTCCTGTATTCCTCTACAAAATAAGGACATTTCCACCCAAAATATCAATTTCTGTCAAGATTTAGAGAACTTTGACATTAATAGCAGTACTTATCCCAGAAAAAAAAAAAAAAGGTACATTCTTGAGTATCACTTCTTATCCTTGCAAAAGTACATTTTTCTTAACAAGTACAATGCTTTTCAGCCCTAAAAATATCATTTTCTCCCCAAAATACTGGGTTTCATCCTCAAAAGAAGACAGTTCCTCTAAAAAATGAATATTTGCAGCATAATATGATACATTGTTTACAGAATACCGGAATTCCTCTTTCAAATAAGGACACTTCCCCCCTAAAGATCAATTTCTGTTCTAATTTTTGAAATTTACACACAACTTCCACTACATAGACCAGAAATAATAAGTTCTCTCTAAAGCATCACCATTTATCCTGGCAAATATTTGAGTTTCTTTTGAAAATATGAATTTTCTTCACTAAAAACAGCATTTTCTAAACCTAATACCTGTTTTCATAACCAAAAGAAGATATTTTCTCTAGAAAATGATGCACTGTAGCATTATAGGATGCATTTCTACCAGAATACCCGTTTTCCTCTACAAATTATGGACATTTCCACCCAAAATGACAGTTTCTGTTAAAATTTTTACCATTTACACATGAATATCACCACTTCTTCCAGAAATAAAAAGTTCTCTCTTAAGTATCACTCCGTATTCTGGCAAAAATACATTTTTCTTACCTAAGAAAATGCTTTTCATTCCTGAGAATAGTATGTTCTAAACAACATATGGTTTTTAATTCCCAAAAGAAGATATTCTCTCTACTAAATGATACTTAGGAGCATAATATGACACATTGTTTCCAGAACACCAGTTTTACTCTACAAAATAAGGACAGTTCCACCCGAAATATCAATTTCTGTCAAAACATTAAAAATTTTCACACGAATATCACTACACATATCAGAAATAAAAAGTTATCACTGAAGTATCACTAATTATCCTTGCAAAAATTTCATTTTCTTTCAAAAATAAAGCATTTCATTCCTAAAAATAGCATTTCTAAACAAAACACTGGTTTTCATACACAAAGAAAGACTTTATCCCTACAGAATGATGCTTTGGAGCCTAATAGAATACAGTGATTCAAGAATTCCCAAATTCCTCTACAAAATAAGGACATTCCCACCAGAAATATCAAGTTGTGTCATAATGTAGAAAACTTTCACACTAATATCCTTGCTTATCTCAGAAATAAAAAGGAATCTCATAAGTATCACTAATTATCCTTTCAAATATTTCATTTTCTTACCAAACTAATGCTTTTCATTCCTAAAAATAGCATTTTCTAAACAAAATACTGGTTTTCATCCCCAAAGGTAGACATTATCTCTACAGAATGTTCGTTTGGAGCATAATAGAATACAGTGTTTCATGAATTTCTGTATTCCTCTACAAAATAAGGACATTTCCACCCAAAATATCCATTTCTGTCAAGATTTAGAGAACTTTGACATTAATAGCAGTACTTATCCCAGAAAAAAAAAAAAAAGGTACATTCTTGAGTATCACTTCTTATCCTTGCAAAAGTACATTTTTCTTAACAAGTACAATGCTTTTCAGCCCTAAAAATATCATTTTCTCCCCAAAATACTGGGTTTCATCCTCAAAAGAAGACAGTTCCTCTAAAAAATGAATATTTGCAGCATAATATGATACATTGTTTACAGAATACCGGAATTCCTCTTTCAAATAAGGACACTTCCCCCGTAAAGATCAATTTCTGTTCTAATTTTTGAAATTTACACACAACTTTCACTACATAGACCAGAAATAATAAGTTCTCTCTAAAGCATCACCATTTATCCTGGCAAATATTTGAGTTTCTTTTGAAAATATGAATTTTCTTCACTAAAAATAGCATTTTCTAAACCTAATACCTGTTTTCATAACCAAAAGAAGATATTTTCTCTAGAAAATGATGCACTGTAGCATTATAGGATGCATTTCTACCAGAATACCCGTTTTCCTCTACAAATTATGGACATTTCCACCCAAAATGACAATTTCTGTTAAAATTTTTACCATTTACACATGAATATCACCACTTCTTCCAGAAATAAGAAGTTCTCTCTTAAGTATCACTCCGTATTCTGGCAAAAATACATTTTTCTTACCTAAGAAAATGCTTTTCATTCCTGAGAATAGTATGTTCTAAACAACATATGGTTTTTAATTCCCAAAAGACGATATTCTCTCTACTAAATGATACTTAGGAGCATAATATGACACATTGTTTCCAGAACACCAGTTTTACTCTAGAAAATAAGGACAGTTCCACCCGAAATATCAATTTCTGTCAAAACATTAAAAATTTTCACACGAATATCACTACACATACCAGAAATAAAAAGTTATCACTGAAGTATCACTAATTATCCTTGCAAAAATTTCATTTTCTTTCAAAAATAAAGCATTTCATTCCTAAAAATAGCATTTCTAAACAAAACACTGGTTTTCATACACAAAGAAAGACTTTATCCCTACAGAATGATGCTTTGGAGCCTAATAGAATACAGTGATTCAAGAATTCCCAAATTCCTCTACAAAATAAGGACATTCCCACAAGAAATATCAAGTTGTGTCATAATGTAGAAAACTTTCACACTAATATCCTTGCTTATCTCAGAAATAAAAAGGAATCTCATAAGTATCACTAATTATCCTTTCAAATATTTCATTTTCTTACCAAACTAATGCTTTTCATTCCTAAAAATAGCATTTTCTAAACAAAATACTGGTTTTCATCCCCAAAGGTAGACATTATCTCTACAGAATATTCCTTTGGAGCATAATAGAATACAGTGTTTCATGAATTCCTGTATTCCTCTACAAAATAAGGACATTTCCACCCAAAATATCAATTTCTGTCAAGATTTAGAGAACTTTGACATTAATAGCAGTACTTATCCCAGAAAAAAAAAAAAAAGTTCATTCTTGAGTATCACTTCTTATCCTTGCAAAAATACATTTTTCTTAACAAATACAATGCTTTTCAGCCCTAAAAATATCATTTTCTCCCCAAAATACTGGGATTCATCCTCAAAAGAAGACAGTTCCTCTAAAAAATGAATATTTGCAGCATAATATGATACATTGTTTACAGAATACCGGAATTCCTCTTTCAAATAAGGACACTTTCCCCCTAAAGATCAATTTCTGTTCTAATTTTTGAAATTTACACACGACTTTCACTACATAGACCAGAAATAATAAGTTCTCTCTAAAGCATCACCATTTATCCTGGCAAATATTTGAGTTTCTTTTGAAAATATGAATTTTCTTCACTAAAAATAGCATTTTCTAAACCTAATACCTGTTTTCATAACCAAAAGAAGATATTTTCTCTAGAAAATGATGCACTGTAGCATTATAGGATGCATTTCTACCAGAATACCCGTTTTCCTCTACAAATTATGGACATTTCCACCCAAAATGACAGTTTCTGTTAAAATTTTTACCATTTACACATGAATATCACCACTTCTTCCAGAAATAAGAAGTTCTCTCTTAAGTATCACTCCGTATTATGGCAAAAATACATATTTCTTACCTATGAAAATGCTTTTCATTCCTGAGTATAGTATGTTCTAAACAACATATGGTTTTTAATTCCCAAAAGAAGATATTCTCTCTACTAAATGATACTTAGGAGCATATTATGACACATTGTTTCCAGAACACCAGTTTTACTCTAGAAAATAAGGACAGTTCCACCCGAAATATCAATTTCTGTCAAAACATTAAAAATTTTCACACGAATATCACTACACATACCAGAAATAAAAAGTTATCACTGAAGTATCACTAATTATCCTTGCAAAAATTTCATTTTCTTTCAAAAATAAAGCATTTCATTCCTAAAAATAGCATTTCTAAACAAAACACTGGTTTTCATACACAAAGAAAGACTTTATCCCTACAGAATGATGCTTTGGAGCCTAATAGAATACAGTGATTCAAGAATTCCCAAATTCCTCTACAAAATAAGGACATTCCCACCAGAAATATCAAGTTGTGTCATAATGTAGAAAACTTCCACACTAATATCCTTGCTTATCTCAGAAATAAAAAGGAATCTCATAAGTATCACTAATTATCCTTTCAAATATTTCATTTTCTTACCAAACTAATGCTTTTCATTCCTAAAAATAGCATTTTCTAAACAAAATACTGGTTTTCATCCCCAAAGGTAGACATTATCTCTACAGAATATTCCTTTGGAGCATAATAGAATACAGTGTTTCATGAATTCCTGTATTCCTCTACAAAATAAGGACATTTCCACCCAAAATATCAATTTCTGTCAAGATTTAGAGAACTTTGACATTAATAGCAGTACTTATCCCAGAAAAAAAAAAAAAAGTTCATTCTTGAGTATCACTTCTTATCCTTGCAAAAATACATTTTTCTTAACAAATACAATGCTTTTCAGCCCTAAAAATATCATTTTCTCCCCAAAATACTGGGATTCATCCTCAAAAGAAGACAGTTCCTCTAAAAAATGAATATTTGCAGCATAATATGATACATTGTTTACAGAATACCGGAATTCCTCTTTCAAATAAGGACACTTTCCCCCTAAAGATCAATTTCTGTTCTAATTTTTGAAATTTACACACGACTTTCACTACATAGACCAGAAATAATAAGTTCTCTCTAAAGCATCACCATTTATCCTGGCAAATATTTGAGTTTCTTTTGAAAATATGAATTTTCTTCACTAAAAACAGCATTTTCTAAACCTAATACCTGTTTTCATAACCAAAAGAAGATATTTTCTCTAGAAAATGATGCACTGTAGCATTATAGGATGCATTTCTACCAGAATACCCGTTTTCCTCTACAAATTATGGACATTTCCACCCAAAATGACAGTTTCTGTTAAAATTTTTACCATTTACACATGAATATCACCACTTCTTCCAGAAATAAGAAGTTCTCTCTTAAGTATCACTCCGTATTATGGCAAAAATACATATTTCTTACCTATGAAAATGCTTTTCATTCCTGAGTATAGTATGTTCTAAACAACATATGGTTTTTAATTCCCAAAAGAAGATATTCTCTCTACTAAATGATACTTAGGAGCATAATATGACACATTGTTTCCAGAACACCAGTTTTACTCTACAAAATAAGGACAGTTCCACCCGAAATATCAATTTCTGTCAAAACATTAAAAATTTTCACACGAATATCACTACACATACCAGAAATAAAAAGTTATCACTGAAGTATCACTAATTATCCTTGCAAAAATTTCATTTTCTTTCAAAAATAAAGCATTTCATTCCTAAAAATAGCATTTCTAAACAAAACACTGGTTTTCATACACAAAGAAAGACTTTATCCCTACAGAATGATGCTTTGGAGCCTAATAGAATACAGTGATTCAAGAATTCCCAAATTCCTCTACAAAATAAGGACATTCCCACCAGAAATATCAAGTTGTGTCATAATGTAGAAAACTTTCACACTAATATCCTTGCTTATCTCAGAAATAAAAAGGAATCTCATAAGTATCACTAATTATCCTTTCAAATATTTCATTTTCTTACCAAACTAATGCTTTTCATTCCTAAAAATAGCATTTTCTAAACAAAATACTGGTTTTCATCCCCAAAGGTAGACATTATCTCTACAGAATGTTCCTTTGGAGCATAATAGAATACAGTGTTTCATGAATTCCTGTATTCCTCTACAAAATAAGGACATTTCCACCCAAAATATCAATTTCTGTCAAGATTTAGAGAACTTTGACATTAATAGCAGTACTTATCCCAGAAAAAAAAAAAAAGGTACATTCTTGAGTATCACTTCTTATCCTTGCAAAAATACATTTTTCTTAACAAATACAATGCTTTTCAGCCCTAAAAATATCATTTTCTCCCCAAAATACTGGGTTTCATCCTCAAAAGAAGACAGTTCCTCTAAAAAATGAATATTTGCAGCATAATATGATACATTGTTTACAGAATACCGGAATTCCTCTTTCAAATAAGGACACTTTCCCCCTAAAGATCAATTTCTGTTCTAATTTTTGAAATTTACACACGACTTTCACTACATAGACCAGAAATAATAAGTTCTCTCTAAAGCATCACCATTTATCCTGGCAAATATTTGAGTTTCTTTTGAAAATATGAATTTTCTTCACTAAAAATAGCATTTTCTAAACCTAATACCTGTTTTCATAACCAAAAGAAGATATTTTCTCTAGAAAATGATGCACTGTAGCATTATAGGATGCATTTCTACCAGAATACCCGTTTTCCTCTACAAATTATGGACATTTCCACCCAAAATGACAGTTTCTGTTAAAATTTTTACCATTTACACATGAATATCACCACTTCTTCCAGAAATAAGAAGTTCTCTCTTAAGTATCACTCCGTATTATGGCAAAAATACATATTTCTTACCTATGAAAATGCTTTTCATTCCTGAGTATAGTATGTTCTAAACAACATATGGTTTTTAATTCCCAAAAGAAGATATTCTCTCTACTAAATGATACTTAGGAGCATATTATGACACATTGTTTCCAGAACACCAGTTTTACTCTAGAAAATAAGGACAGTTCCACCCGAAATATCAATTTCTGTCAAAACATTAAAAATTTTCACACGAATATCACTACACATACCAGAAATAAAAAGTTATCACTGAAGTATCACTAATTATCCTTGCAAAAATTTCATTTTCTTTCAAAAATAAAGCATTTCATTCCTAAAAATAGCATTTCTAAACAAAACACTGGTTTTCATACACAAAGAAAGACTTTATCCCTACAGAATGATGCTTTGGAGCCTAATAGAATACAGTGATTCAAGAATTCCCAAATTCCTCTACAAAATAAGGACATTCCCACCAGAAATATCAAGTTGTGTCATAATGTAGAAAACTTTCACACTAATATCCTTGCTTATCTCAGAAATAAAAAGGAATCTCATAAGTATCACTAATTATCCTTTCAAATATTTCATTTTCTTACCAAACTAATGCTTTTCATTCCTAAAAATAGCATTTTCTAAACAAAATACTGGTTTTCATCCCCAAAGGTAGACATTATCTCTACAGAATATTCCTTTGGAGCATAATAGAATACAGTGTTTCATGAATTCCTGTATTCCTCTACAAAATAAGGACATTTCCACCCAAAATATCAATTTCTGTCAAGATTTAGAGAACTTTGACATTAATAGCAGTACTTATCCCAGAAAAAAAAAAAAAAGTTCATTCTTGAGTATCACTTCTTATCCTTGCAAAAATACATTTTTCTTAACAAATACAATGCTTTTCAGCCCTAAAAATATCATTTTCTCCCCAAAATACTGGGATTCATCCTCAAAAGAAGACAGTTCCTCTAAAAAATGAATATTTGCAGCATAATATGATACATTGTTTACAGAATACCGGAATTCCTCTTTCAAATAAGGACACTTTCCCCCTAAAGATCAATTTCTGTTCTAATTTTTGAAATTTACACACGACTTTCACTACATAGACCAGAAATAATAAGTTCTCTCTAAAGCATCACCATTTATCCTGGCAAATATTTGAGTTTCTTTTGAAAATATGAATTTTCTTCACTAAAAACAGCATTTTCTAAACCTAATACCTGTTTTCATAACCAAAAGAAGATATTTTCTCTAGAAAATGATGCACTGTAGCATTATAGGATGCATTTCTACCAGAATACCCGTTTTCCTCTACAAATTATGGACATTTCCACCCAAAATGACAGTTTCTGTTAAAATTTTTACCATTTACACATGAATATCACCACTTCTTCCAGAAATAAGAAGTTCTCTCTTAAGTATCACTCCGTATTATGGCAAAAATACATATTTCTTACCTATGAAAATGCTTTTCATTCCTGAGTATAGTATGTTCTAAACAACATATGGTTTTTAATTCCCAAAAGAAGATATTCTCTCTACTAAATGATACTTAGGAGCATATTATGACACATTGTTTCCAGAACACCAGTTTTACTCTAGAAAATAAGGACAGTTCCACCCGAAATATCAATTTCTGTCAAAACATTAAAAATTTTCACACGAATATCACTACACATACCAGAAATAAAAAGTTATCACTGAAGTATCACTAATTATCCTTGCAAAAATTTCATTTTCTTTCAAAAATAAAGCATTTCATTCCTAAAAATAGCATTTCTAAACAAAACACTGGTTTTCATACACAAAGAAAGACTTTATCCCTACAGAATGATGCTTTGGAGCCTAATAGAATACAGTGATTCAAGAATTCCCAAATTCCTCTACAAAATAAGGACATTCCCACCAGAAATATCAAGTTGTGTCATAATGTAGAAAACTTCCACACTAATATCCTTGCTTATCTCAGAAATAAAAAGGAATCTCATAAGTATCACTAATTATCCTTTCAAATATTTCATTTTCTTACCAAACTAATGCTTTTCATTCCTAAAAATAGCATTTTCTAAACAAAATACTGGTTTTCATCCCCAAAGGTAGACATTATCTCTACAGAATATTCCTTTGGAGCATAATAGAATACAGTGTTTCATGAATTCCTGTATTCCTCTACAAAATAAGGACATTTCCACCCAAAATATCAATTTCTGTCAAGATTTAGAGAACTTTGACATTAATAGCAGTACTTATCCCAGAAAAAAAAAAAAAAGTTCATTCTTGAGTATCACTTCTTATCCTTGCAAAAATACATTTTTCTTAACAAATACAATGCTTTTCAGCCCTAAAAATATCATTTTCTCCCCAAAATACTGGGATTCATCCTCAAAAGAAGACAGTTCCTCTAAAAAATGAATATTTGCAGCATAATATGATACATTGTTTACAGAATACCGGAATTCCTCTTTCAAATAAGGACACTTTCCCCCTAAAGATCAATTTCTGTTCTAATTTTTGAAATTTACACACGACTTTCACTACATAGACCAGAAATAATAAGTTCTCTCTAAAGCATCACCATTTATCCTGGCAAATATTTGAGTTTCTTTTGAAAATATGAATTTTCTTCACTAAAAACAGCATTTTCTAAACCTAATACCTGTTTTCATAACCAAAAGAAGATATTTTCTCTAGAAAATGATGCACTGTAGCATTATAGGATGCATTTCTACCAGAATACCCGTTTTCCTCTACAAATTATGGACATTTCCACCCAAAATGACAGTTTCTGTTAAAATTTTTACCATTTACACATGAATATCACCACTTCTTCCAGAAATAAGAAGTTCTCTCTTAAGTATCACTCCGTATTATGGCAAAAATACATATTTCTTACCTATGAAAATGCTTTTCATTCCTGAGTATAGTATGTTCTAAACAACATATGGTTTTTAATTCCCAAAAGAAGATATTCTCTCTACTAAATGATACTTAGGAGCATAATATGACACATTGTTTCCAGAACACCAGTTTTACTCTACAAAATAAGGACAGTTCCACCCGAAATATCAATTTCTGTCAAAACATTAAAAATTTTCACACGAATATCACTACACATACCAGAAATAAAAAGTTATCACTGAAGTATCACTAATTATCCTTGCAAAAATTTCATTTTCTTTCAAAAATAAAGCATTTCATTCCTAAAAATAGCATTTCTAAACAAAACACTGGTTTTCATACACAAAGAAAGACTTTATCCCTACAGAATGATGCTTTGGAGCCTAATAGAATACAGTGATTCAAGAATTCCCAAATTCCTCTACAAAATAAGGACATTCCCACCAGAAATATCAAGTTGTGTCATAATGTAGAAAACTTTCACACTAATATCCTTGCTTATCTCAGAAATAAAAAGGAATCTCATAAGTATCACTAATTATCCTTTCAAATATTTCATTTTCTTACCAAACTAATGCTTTTCATTCCTAAAAATAGCATTTTCTAAACAAAATACTGGTTTTCATCCCCAAAGGTAGACATTATCTCTACAGAATGTTCCTTTGGAGCATAATAGAATACAGTGTTTCATGAATTCCTGTATTCCTCTACAAAATAAGGACATTTCCACCCAAAATATCAATTTCTGTCAAGATTTAGAGAACTTTGACATTAATAGCAGTACTTATCCCAGAAAAAAAAAAAAAGGTACATTCTTGAGTATCACTTCTTATCCTTGCAAAAATACATTTTTCTTAACAAATACAATGCTTTTCAGCCCTAAAAATATCATTTTCTCCCCAAAATACTGGGTTTCATCCTCAAAAGAAGACAGTTCCTCTAAAAAATGAATATTTGCAGCATAATATGATACATTGTTTACAGAATACCGGAATTCCTCTTTCAAATAAGGACACTTTCCCCCTAAAGATCAATTTCTGTTCTAATTTTTGAAATTTACACACGACTTTCACTACATAGACCAGAAATAATAAGTTCTCTCTAAAGCATCACCATTTATCCTGGCAAATATTTGAGTTTCTTTTGAAAATATGAATTTTCTTCACTAAAAATAGCATTTTCTAAACCTAATACCTGTTTTCATAACCAAAAGAAGATATTTTCTCTAGAAAATGATGCACTGTAGCATTATAGGATGCATTTCTACCAGAATACCCGTTTTCCTCTACAAATTATGGACATTTCCACCCAAAATGACAGTTTCTGTTAAAATTTTTACCATTTACACATGAATATCACCACTTCTTCCAGAAATAAGAAGTTCTCTCTTAAGTATCACTCCGTATTATGGCAAAAATACATATTTCTTACCTATGAAAATGCTTTTCATTCCTGAGTATAGTATGTTCTAAACAACATATGGTTTTTAATTCCCAAAAGAAGATATTCTCTCTACTAAATGATACTTAGGAGCATATTATGACACATTGTTTCCAGAACACCAGTTTTACTCTAGAAAATAAGGACAGTTCCACCCGAAATATCAATTTCTGTCAAAACATTAAAAATTTTCACACGAATATCACTACACATACCAGAAATAAAAAGTTATCACTGAAGTATCACTAATTATCCTTGCAAAAATTTCATTTTCTTTCAAAAATAAAGCATTTCATTCCTAAAAATAGCATTTCTAAACAAAACACTGGTTTTCATACACAAAGAAAGACTTTATCCCTACAGAATGATGCTTTGGAGCCTAATAGAATACAGTGATTCAAGAATTCCCAAATTCCTCTACAAAATAAGGACATTCCCACCAGAAATATCAAGTTGTGTCATAATGTAGAAAACTTCCACACTAATATCCTTGCTTATCTCAGAAATAAAAAGGAATCTCATAAGTATCACTAATTATCCTTTCAAATATTTCATTTTCTTACCAAACTAATGCTTTTCATTCCTAAAAATAGCATTTTCTAAACAAAATACTGGTTTTCATCCCCAAAGGTAGACATTATCTCTACAGAATATTCCTTTGGAGCATAATAGAATACAGTGTTTCATGAATTCCTGTATTCCTCTACAAAATAAGGACATTTCCACCCAAAATATCAATTTCTGTCAAGATTTAGAGAACTTTGACATTAATAGCAGTACTTATCCCAGAAAAAAAAAAAAAAGTTCATTCTTGAGTATCACTTCTTATCCTTGCAAAAATACATTTTTCTTAACAAATACAATGCTTTTCAGCCCTAAAAATATCATTTTCTCCCCAAAATACTGGGATTCATCCTCAAAAGAAGACAGTTCCTCTAAAAAATGAATATTTGCAGCATAATATGATACAT
Source organism: Coturnix japonica (assembly GCF_054131305.1). NCBI lineage: Eukaryota > Metazoa > Chordata > Aves > Galliformes > Phasianidae > Coturnix > Coturnix japonica. Next base: position 27,433,786 of record NC_140672.1, read on the forward strand.
TGTTTACAGAATACCGGAATTCCTCTTTCAAATAAGGACACTTTCCCCCTAAAGATCAATTTCTGTTCTAATTTTTGAAATTTACACACGACTTTCACTACATAGACCAGAAATAATAAGTTCTCTCTAAAGCATCACCATTTATCCTGGCAAATATTTGAGTTTCTTTTGAAAATATGAATTTTCTTCACTAAAAACAGCATTTTCTAAACCTAATACCTGTTTTCATAACCAAAAGAAGATATTTTCTCTAGAAAATGATGCACTGTAGCATTATAGGATGCATTTCTACCAGAATACCCGTTTTCCTCTACAAATTATGGACATTTCCACCCAAAATGACAGTTTCTGTTAAAATTTTTACCATTTACACATGAATATCACCACTTCTTCCAGAAATAAGAAGTTCTCTCTTAAGTATCACTCCGTATTATGGCAAAAATACATATTTCTTACCTATGAAAATGCTTTTCATTCCTGAGTATAGTATGTTCTAAACAACATATGGTTTTTAATTCCCAAAAGAAGATATTCTCTCTACTAAATGATACTTAGGAGCATAATATGACACATTGTTTCCAGAACACCAGTTTTACTCTACAAAATAAGGACAGTTCCACCCGAAATATCAATTTCTGTCAAAACATTAAAAATTTTCACACGAATATCACTACACATACCAGAAATAAAAAGTTATCACTGAAGTATCACTAATTATCCTTGCAAAAATTTCATTTTCTTTCAAAAATAAAGCATTTCATTCCTAAAAATAGCATTTCTAAACAAAACACTGGTTTTCATACACAAAGAAAGACTTTATCCCTACAGAATGATGCTTTGGAGCCTAATAGAATACAGTGATTCAAGAATTCCCAAATTCCTCTACAAAATAAGGACATTCCCACCAGAAATATCAAGTTGTGTCATAATGTAGAAAACTTTCACACTAATATCCTTGCTTATCTCAGAAATAAAAAGGAATCTCATAAGTATCACTAATTATCCTTTCAAATATTTCATTTTCTTACCAAACTAATGCTTTTCATTCCTAAAAATAGCATTTTCTAAACAAAATACTGGTTTTCATCCCCAAAGGTAGACATTATCTCTACAGAATGTTCCTTTGGAGCATAATAGAATACAGTGTTTCATGAATTCCTGTATTCCTCTACAAAATAAGGACATTTCCACCCAAAATATCAATTTCTGTCAAGATTTAGAGAACTTTGACATTAATAGCAGTACTTATCCCAGAAAAAAAAAAAAAAGGTACATTCTTGAGTATCACTTCTTATCCTTGCAAAAATACATTTTTCTTAACAAATACAATGCTTTTCAGCCCTAAAAATATCATTTTCTCCCCAAAATACTGGGTTTCATCCTCAAAAGAAGACAGTTCCTCTAAAAAATGAATATTTGCAGCATAATATGATACATTGTTTACAGAATACCGGAATTCCTCTTTCAAATAAGGACACTTTCCCCCTAAAGATCAATTTCTGTTCTAATTTTTGAAATTTACACACGACTTTCACTACATAGACCAGAAATAATAAGTTCTCTCTAAAGCATCACCATTTATCCTGGCAAATATTTGAGTTTCTTTTGAAAATATGAATTTTCTTCACTAAAAATAGCATTTTCTAAACCTAATACCTGTTTTCATAACCAAAAGAAGATATTTTCTCTAGAAAATGATGCACTGTAGCATTATAGGATGCATTTCTACCAGAATACCCGTTTTCCTCTACAAATTATGGACATTTCCACCCAAAATGACAGTTTCTGTTAAAATTTTTACCATTTACACATGAATATCACCACTTCTTCCAGAAATAAGAAGTTCTCTCTTAAGTATCACTCCGTATTATGGCAAAAATACATATTTCTTACCTATGAAAATGCTTTTCATTCCTGAGTATAGTATGTTCTAAACAACATATGGTTTTTAATTCCCAAAAGAAGATATTCTCTCTACTAAATGATACTTAGGAGCATATTATGACACATTGTTTCCAGAACACCAGTTTTACTCTAGAAAATAAGGACAGTTCCACCCGAAATATCAATTTCTGTCAAAACATTAAAAATTTTCACACGAATATCACTACACATACCAGAAATAAAAAGTTATCACTGAAGTATCACTAATTATCCTTGCAAAAATTTCATTTTCTTTCAAAAATAAAGCATTTCATTCCTAAAAATAGCATTTCTAAACAAAACACTGGTTTTCATACACAAAGAAAGACTTTATCCCTACAGAATGATGCTTTGGAGCCTAATAGAATACAGTGATTCAAGAATTCCCAAATTCCTCTACAAAATAAGGACATTCCCACCAGAAATATCAAGTTGTGTCATAATGTAGAAAACTTTCACACTAATATCCTTGCTTATCTCAGAAATAAAAAGGAATCTCATAAGTATCACTAATTATCCTTTCAAATATTTCATTTTCTTACCAAACTAATGCTTTTCATTCCTAAAAATAGCATTTTCTAAACAAAATACTGGTTTTCATCCCCAAAGGTAGACATTATCTCTACAGAATATTCCTTTGGAGCATAATAGAATACAGTGTTTCATGAATTCCTGTATTCCTCTACAAAATAAGGACATTTCCACCCAAAATATCAATTTCTGTCAAGATTTAGAGAACTTTGACATTAATAGCAGTACTTATCCCAGAAAAAAAAAAAAAAGTTCATTCTTGAGTATCACTTCTTATCCTTGCAAAAATACATTTTTCTTAACAAATACAATGCTTTTCAGCCCTAAAAATATCATTTTCTCCCCAAAATACTGGGATTCATCCTCAAAAGAAGACAGTTCCTCTAAAAAATGAATATTTGCAGCATAATATGATACATTGTTTACAGAATACCGGAATTCCTCTTTCAAATAAGGACACTTTCCCCCTAAAGATCAATTTCTGTTCTAATTTTTGAAATTTACACACGACTTTCACTACATAGACCAGAAATAATAAGTTCTCTCTAAAGCATCACCATTTATCCTGGCAAATATTTGAGTTTCTTTTGAAAATATGAATTTTCTTCACTAAAAACAGCATTTTCTAAACCTAATACCTGTTTTCATAACCAAAAGAAGATATTTTCTCTAGAAAATGATGCACTGTAGCATTATAGGATGCATTTCTACCAGAATACCCGTTTTCCTCTACAAATTATGGACATTTCCACCCAAAATGACAGTTTCTGTTAAAATTTTTACCATTTACACATGAATATCACCACTTCTTCCAGAAATAAGAAGTTCTCTCTTAAGTATCACTCCGTATTATGGCAAAAATACATATTTCTTACCTATGAAAATGCTTTTCATTCCTGAGTATAGTATGTTCTAAACAACATATGGTTTTTAATTCCCAAAAGAAGATATTCTCTCTACTAAATGATACTTAGGAGCATAATATGACACATTGTTTCCAGAACACCAGTTTTACTCTAGAAAATAAGGACAGTTCCACCCGAAATATCAATTTCTGTCAAAACATTAAAAATTTTCACACGAATATCACTACACATACCAGAAATAAAAAGTTATCACTGAAGTATCACTAATTATCCTTGCAAAAATTTCATTTTCTTTCAAAAATAAAGCATTTCATTCCTAAAAATAGCATTTCTAAACAAAACACTGGTTTTCATACACAAAGAAAGACTTTATCCCTACAGAATGATGCTTTGGAGCCTAATAGAATACAGTGATTCAAGAATTCCCAAATTCCTCTACAAAATAAGGACATTCCCACCAGAAATATCAAGTTGTGTCATAATGTAGAAAACTTTCACACTAATATCCTTGCTTATCTCAGAAATAAAAAGGAATCTCATAAGTATCACTAATTATCCTTTCAAATATTTCATTTTCTTACCAAACTAATGCTTTTCATTCCTAAAAATAGCATTTTCTAAACAAAATACTGGTTTTCATCCCCAAAGGTAGACATTATCTCTACAGAATGTTCGTTTGGAGCATAATAGAATACAGTGTTTCATGAATTTCTGTATTCCTCTACAAAATAAGGACATTTCCACCCAAAATATCCATTTCTGTCAAGATTTAGAGAACTTTGACATTAATAGCAGTACTTATCCCAGAAAAAAAAAAAAAAGGTACATTCTTGAGTATCACTTCTTATCCTTGCAAAAGTACACTTTTCTTAACAAATACAATGCTTTTCAGCCCTAAAAATATCATTTTCTCCCCAAAATACTGGGTTTCATCCTCAAAAGAAGACAGTTCCTCTAAAAAATGAATATTTGCAGCATAATATGATACATTGTTTACAGAATACCGGAATTCCTCTTTCAAATAAGGACACTTCCCCCGTAAAGATCAATTTCTGTTCTAATTTTTGAAATTTACACACAACTTTCACTACATAGACCAGAAATAATAAGTTCTCTCTAAAGCATCACCATTTATCCTGGCAAATATTTGAGTTTCTTTTGAAAATATGAATTTTCTTCACTAAAAATAGCATTTTCTAAACCTAATACCTGTTTTCATAACCAAAAGAAGATATTTTCTCTAGAAAATGATGCACTGTAGCATTATAGGATGCATTTCTACCAGAATACCCGTTTTCCTCTACAAATTATGGACATTTCCACCCAAAATGACAGTTTCTGTTAAAATTTTTACCATTTACACATGAATATCACCACTTCTTCCAGAAATAAGAAGTTCTCTCTTAAGTATCACTCCGTATTATGGCAAAAATACATATTTCTTACCTATGAAAATGCTTTTCATTCCTGAGTATAGTATGTTCTAAACAACATATGGTTTTTAATTCCCAAAAGAAGATATTCTCTCTACTAAATGATACTTAGGAGCATATTATGACACATTGTTTCCAGAACACCAGTTTTACTCTAGAAAATAAGGACAGTTCCACCCGAAATATCAATTTCTGTCAAAACATTAAAAATTTTCACACGAATATCACTACACATACCAGAAATAAAAAGTTATCACTGAAGTATCACTAATTATCCTTGCAAAAATTTCATTTTCTTTCAAAAATAAAGCATTTCATTCCTAAAAATAGCATTTCTAAACAAAACACTGGTTTTCATACACAAAGAAAGACTTTATCCCTACAGAATGATGCTTTGGAGCCTAATAGAATACAGTGATTCAAGAATTCCCAAATTCCTCTACAAAATAAGGACATTCCCACCAGAAATATCAAGTTGTGTCATAATGTAGAAAACTTTCACACTAATATCCTTGCTTATCTCAGAAATAAAAAGGAATCTCATAAGTATCACTAATTATCCTTTCAAATATTTCATTTTCTTACCAAACTAATGCTTTTCATTCCTAAAAATAGCATTTTCTAAACAAAATACTGGTTTTCATCCCCAAAGGTAGACATTATCTCTACAGAATATTCCTTTGGAGCATAATAGAATACAGTGTTTCATGAATTCCTGTATTCCTCTACAAAATAAGGACATTTCCACCCAAAATATCAATTTCTGTCAAGATTTAGAGAACTTTGACATTAATAGCAGTACTTATCCCAGAAAAAAAAAAAAAAGTTCATTCTTGAGTATCACTTCTTATCCTTGCAAAAATACATTTTTCTTAACAAATACAATGCTTTTCAGCCCTAAAAATATCATTTTCTCCCCAAAATACTGGGATTCATCCTCAAAAGAAGACAGTTCCTCTAAAAAATGAATATTTGCAGCATAATATGATACATTGTTTACAGAATACCGGAATTCCTCTTTCAAATAAGGACACTTTCCCCCTAAAGATCAATTTCTGTTCTAATTTTTGAAATTTACACACGACTTTCACTACATAGACCAGAAATAATAAGTTCTCTCTAAAGCATCACCATTTATCCTGGCAAATATTTGAGTTTCTTTTGAAAATATGAATTTTCTTCACTAAAAACAGCATTTTCTAAACCTAATACCTGTTTTCATAACCAAAAGAAGATATTTTCTCTAGAAAATGATGCACTGTAGCATTATAGGATGCATTTCTACCAGAATACCCGTTTTCCTCTACAAATTATGGACATTTCCACCCAAAATGACAGTTTCTGTTAAAATTTTTACCATTTACACATGAATATCACCACTTCTTCCAGAAATAAGAAGTTCTCTCTTAAGTATCACTCCGTATTATGGCAAAAATACATATTTCTTACCTATGAAAATGCTTTTCATTCCTGAGTATAGTATGTTCTAAACAACATATGGTTTTTAATTCCCAAAAGAAGATATTCTCTCTACTAAATGATACTTAGGAGCATAATATGACACATTGTTTCCAGAACACCAGTTTTACTCTAGAAAATAAGGACAGTTCCACCCGAAATATCAATTTCTGTCAAAACATTAAAAATTTTCACACGAATATCACTACACATACCAGAAATAAAAAGTTATCACTGAAGTATCACTAATTATCCTTGCAAAAATTTCATTTTCTTTCAAAAATAAAGCATTTCATTCCTAAAAATAGCATTTCTAAACAAAACACTGGTTTTCATACACAAAGAAAGACTTTATCCCTACAGAATGATGCTTTGGAGCCTAATAGAATACAGTGATTCAAGAATTCCCAAATTCCTCTACAAAATAAGGACATTCCCACCAGAAATATCAAGTTGTGTCATAATGTAGAAAACTTTCACACTAATATCCTTGCTTATCTCAGAAATAAAAAGGAATCTCATAAGTATCACTAATTATCCTTTCAAATATTTCATTTTCTTACCAAACTAATGCTTTTCATTCCTAAAAATAGCATTTTCTAAACAAAATACTGGTTTTCATCCCCAAAGGTAGACATTATCTCTACAGAATGTTCGTTTGGAGCATAATAGAATACAGTGTTTCATGAATTTCTGTATTCCTCTACAAAATAAGGACATTTCCACCCAAAATATCCATTTCTGTCAAGATTTAGAGAACTTTGACATTAATAGCAGTACTTATCCCAGAAAAAAAAAAAAAAGGTACATTCTTGAGTATCACTTCTTATCCTTGCAAAAGTACACTTTTCTTAACAAATACAATGCTTTTCAGCCCTAAAAATATCATTTTCTCCCCAAAATACTGGGTTTCATCCTCAAAAGAAGACAGTTCCTCTAAAAAATGAATATTTGCAGCATAATATGATACATTGTTTACAGAATACCGGAATTCCTCTTTCAAATAAGGACACTTCCCCCGTAAAGATCAATTTCTGTTCTAATTTTTGAAATTTACACACAACTTTCACTACATAGACCAGAAATAATAAGTTCTCTCTAAAGCATCACCATTTATCCTGGCAAATATTTGAGTTTCTTTTGAAAATATGAATTTTCTTCACTAAAAATAGCATTTTCTAAACCTAATACCTGTTTTCATAACCAAAAGAAGATATTTTCTCTAGAAAATGATGCACTGTAGCATTATAGGATGCATTTCTACCAGAATACCCGTTTTCCTCTACAAATTATGGACATTTCCACCCAAAATGACAGTTTCTGTTAAAATTTTTACCATTTACACATGAATATCACCACTTCTTCCAGAAATAAGAAGTTCTCTCTTAAGTATCACTCCGTATTCTGGCAAAAATACATTTTTCTTACCTAAGAAAATGCTTTTCATTCCTGAGAATAGTATGTTCTAAACAACATATGGTTTTTAATTCCCAAAAGAAGATATTCTCTCTACTAAATGATACTTAGGAGCATAATATGACACATTGTTTCCAGAACACCAGTTTTACTCTACAAAATAAGGACAGTTCCACCCGAAATATCAATTTCTGTCAAAACATTAAAAATTTTCACACGAATATCACTACACATACCAGAAATAAAAAGTTATCACTGAAGTATCACTAATTATCCTTGCAAAAATTTCATTTTCTTTCAAAAATAAAGCATTTCATTCCTAAAAATAGCATTTCTAAACAAAATACTGGTTTTCATACACAAAGAAAGACTTTATACCTACAGAATGATGCTTTGGAGCCTAATAGAATACAGTGATTCAAGAATTCCCAAATTCCTCTACAAAATAAGGACATTCCCACCAGAAATATCAAGTTGTGTCATAATGTAGAAAACTTTCACACTAATATCCTTGCTTATCTCAGAAATAAAAAGGAATCTCATAAGTATCACTAATTATCCTTTCAAATATTTCATTTTCTTACCAAACTAATGCTTTTCATTCCTAAAAATAGCATTTTCTAAACAAAATACTGGTTTTCATCCCCAAAGGTAGACATTATCTCTACAGAATGTTCCTTTGGAGCATAATAGAATACAGTGTTTCATGAATTCCTGTATTCCTCTACAAAATAAGGACATTTCCACCCAAAATATCAATTTCTGTCAAGATTTAGAGAACTTTGACATTAAGAGCAGTACTTATCCCAGAAAAAAAAAAAAGGTACATTCTTGAGTATCACTTCTTATCCTTGCAAAAATACATTTTCCTTAACAAATACAATACTTTTCAGCCCTAAAAATATCATTTTCTCCCCAAAATACTGGGTTTCATCCTCAAAAGAAGACAGTTCCTCTAAAAAATGAATATTTGCAGCATAATATGATACATTGTTTACAGAATACCGGAATTCCTCTTTCAAATAAGGACACTTTCCCCCTAAAGATCAATTTCTGTTCTAATTTTTGAAATTTACACACGACTTTCACTACATAGACCAGAAATAATAAGTTCTCTCTAAAGCATCACCATTTATCCTGGCAAATATTTGAGTTTCTTTTGAAAATATGAATTTTCTTCACTAAAAATAGCATTTTCTAAACCTAATACCTGTTTTCATAACCAAAAGAAGATATTTTCTCTAGAAAATGATGCACTGTAGCATTATAGGATGCATTTCTACCAGAATACCCGTTTTCCTCTACAAATTATGGACATTTCCACCCAAAATGACAGTTTCTGTTAAAATTTTTACCATTTACACATGAATATCACCACTTCTTCCAGAAATAAGAAGTTCTCTCTTAAGTATCACTCCGTATTATGGCAAAAATACATATTTCTTACCTATGAAAATGCTTTTCATTCCTGAGTATAGTATGTTCTAAACAACATATGGTTTTTAATTCCCAAAAGAAGATATTCTCTCTACTAAATGATACTTAGGAGCATATTATGACACATTGTTTCCAGAACACCAGTTTTACTCTAGAAAATAAGGACAGTTCCACCCGAAATATCAATTTCTGTCAAAACATTAAAAATTTTCACACGAATATCACTACACATACCAGAAATAAAAAGTTATCACTGAAGTATCACTAATTATCCTTGCAAAAATTTCATTTTCTTTCAAAAATAAAGCATTTCATTCCTAAAAATAGCATTTCTAAACAAAACACTGGTTTTCATACACAAAGAAAGACTTTATCCCTACAGAATGATGCTTTGGAGCCTAATAGAATACAGTGATTCAAGAATTCCCAAATTCCTCTACAAAATAAGGACATTCCCACCAGAAATATCAAGTTGTGTCATAATGTAGAAAACTTTCACACTAATATCCTTGCTTATCTCAGAAATAAAAAGGAATCTCATAAGTATCACTAATTATCCTTTCAAATATTTCATTTTCTTACCAAACTAATGCTTTTCATTCCTAAAAATAGCATTTTCTAAACAAAATACTGGTTTTCATCCCCAAAGGTAGACATTATCTCTACAGAATATTCCTTTGGAGCATAATAGAATACAGTGTTTCATGAATTCCTGTATTCCTCTACAAAATAAGGACATTTCCACCCAAAATATCAATTTCTGTCAAGATTTAGAGAACTGTGACATTAATAGCAGTACTTATCCCAGAAAAAAAAAAAAGGTACATTCTTGAGTATCACTTCTTATCCTTGCAAAAATACATTTTTCTTAACAAATACAAAGCTTTTCAGCCCTAAAAATATCATTTTCTCCCCAAAATACTGGGTTTCATCCTCAAAAGAAGACAGTTCCTCTAAAAAATGAATATTTGCAGCATAATATGATACATTGTTTACAGAATACCGGAATTCCTCTTTCAAATAAGGACACTTCCCCCCTAAAGATCAATTTCTGTTCTAATTTTTGAAATTTACACACGACTTCCACTACATAGACCAGAAATAGTAAGTTCTCTCTAAAGCATCACCATTTATCCTGGCAAATATTTGAGTTTCTTTTGAAAATATGAATTTTCTTCACTAAAAATAGCATTTTCTAAACCTAATACCTGTTTTCATAACCAAAAGAAGATATTTTCTCTAGAAAATGATGCACTGTAGCATTATAGGATGCATTTCTACCAGAATACCCGTTTTCCTCTACAAATTATGGACATTTCCACCCAAAATGACAATTTCTGTTAAAATTTTTACTATTTACACATGAATATCACCACTTCTTCCAGAAATAAAAAGTTCTCTCTTAAGTATCACTCCGTATTCTGGCAAAAATACATTTTTCTTACCTAAGAAAATGCTTTTCATTCCTGAGAATAGTATGTTATAACAACATATGGTTTTTAATTCCCAAAAGAAGATATTCTCTCTACTAAATGATTCTTAGGAGCATAATATGACACATTGTTTCCAGAACACCAGTTTTACTCTACAAAATAAGGACAGTTCCACCCGAAATATCAATTTCTGTCAAATCATTAAAAATTTTCACACGAATATCACTACACATACAAGAAATAAAAAGTTATCACTGAAGTATCACTAATTATCCTTGCAAAAATTTCATTTTCTTTCAAAAATAAAGCATTTCATTCCTAAAAATAGCATTTCTAAACAAAATACTGGTTTTCATACACAAAGAAAGACTTTATCCCTACAGAATGATGCTTTGGAGCCTAATAGAATACAGTGATTCAAGAATTCCCAAATTCCTCTACAAAATAAGGACATTTCCACCCAAAATATCAATTTCTGTCAAGATTTAGAGAACTTTGACATTAATAGCAGTACTTATCCCAGAAAAAAAAAAAGGTACATTCTTGAGTATCACTTCTTATCCTTGCAAAAATACATTTTTCTTAACAAATACAATGCTTTTCAGCCCTAAAAATATCATTTTCTCCCCAAAATACTGGGTTTCATCCTCAAAAGAAGACAGTTCCTCTAAAAAATGAATATTTGCAGCATAATATGATACATTGTTTACAGAATACCGGAATTCCTCTTTCAAATAAGGACACTTTCCCCCTAAAGATCAATTTCTGTTCTAATTTTTGAAATTTACACACAACTTTCACTACATAGACCAGAAATAATAAGTTCTCTCTAAAGCATCACCATTTATCCTGGCAAATATTTGAGATTCTTTTGAAAATATGAATTTTCTTCACTAAAAATAGCATTTTCTAAACCTAATACCTGTTTTCATAACCAAAAGAAGATATTTTCTCTAGAAAATGATGCACTGTAGCATTATAGGATGCATTTCTACCAGAATACCCGTTTTCCTCTACAAACTATGGACATTTCCACCCAAAATGACAGTTTCTGTTAAAATTTTTACCATTTACACATGAATATCACCACTTCTTCCAGAAATAAGAAGTTCTCTCTTAAGTATCACTCCGTCTTCTGGCAAAAATACATTTTTCTTACCTAAGAAAATGCTTTTCATTCCTGAGTATAGTATGTTCTAAACAACATATGGTTTTTAATTCCCAAAAGAAGATATTCTCTCTACTAAATGATACTTAGGAGCATAATATGACACATTGTTTCTAGAACACCAGTTTTACTCTACAAAATAAGGGCAGTTCCACCCGAAATATCAATTTCTGTCAAAATATTAAAAATTTTCACACGAATATCACTACACATACCAGAAATAAAAAGTTATCACTGAAGTATCACTAATTATCCTTGCAAAAATTTCATTTTCTTTCAAAAATAAAGCATTTCATTCCTAAAAATAGCATTTCTAAACAAAATACTGGTTTTCATACACAAAGAAAGACTTTATCCCTACAGAATGATGCTTTGGAGCCTAATAGAATACAGTGATTCAAGAATTCCCAAATTCCTCTACAAAATAAGGACATTCCCACCAGAAATATCAAGTTGTGTCATAATGTAGAAAACTTTCACACTAATATCCTTGCTTATCTCAGAAATAAAAAGGAATCTCATAAGTATCACTAATTATCCTTTCAAATATTTCATTTTCTTACCAAACTAATGCTTTTCATTCCTAAAATTAGCATTTTCTAAACAAAATACTGGGTTTCATCCCCAAAGGTAGACATTATCTCTACAGAATGTTCCTTTGGAGCATAATAGAATACAGTGTTTCATGAATTCCAAAATTCCTCTACAAAATAAGGACATTTCCACCCAAAATATCAGTTTCGGTCAAGATTTAGAGAACTTTGACATTAATAGCAGTACTTATCCCAGGAAAAAAAAAAAGGTACATTCTTGAGTATCACTTCTTATCCTTGCAAAAATACATTTTTCTTAACAAATACAATGCTTTTCAGCCCTAAAAATATCATTTTCTCCCCAAAATACTGGGTTTCATCCTCAAAAGAAGACAGTTCCTCTAAAAAATGAATATTTGCAGCATAATATGATACATTGTTTACAGAATACCGGAATTCCTCTTTCAAATAAGGACACTTTCCCCCTAAAGATCAATTTCTGTTCTAATTTTTGAAATTTACACACGACTTTCACTACATAGACCAGAAATAATAAGTTCTCTCTAAAGCATCAGCATTTATCCTGGCAAATATTTGAGATTCTTTTGAAAATATGAATTTTCTTCACTAAAAATAGCATTTTCTAAACCTAATACCTGTTTTCATAACCAAAAGAAGATATTTTCTCTAGAAAATGATGCACTGTAGCATTATAGGATGCATTTCTACCAGAATACCCGTTTTCCTCTACAAACTATGGACATTTCCACCCAAAATGACAGTTTCTGTTAAAATTTTTACCATTAACACATGAATATCACCACTTCTTCCAGAAATAAGAAGTTCTCTCTTAAGTATCACTCCGTATTCTGGCAAAAATACATTTTTCTTACCTAAGAAAATGCTTTTCATTCCTGAGTATAGTATGTTCTAAACAACATATGGTTTTTAATTCCCAAAAGAAGATATTCTCTCTACTAAATGATACTTAGGAGCATAATATGACACATTGTTTCCAGAACACCAGTTTTACTCTACAAAATAAGGACAGTTCCACCCGAAATATCAATTTCTGTCAAAACATTAAAAATTTTCACACGAATATCACTACACATACCAGAAATAAAAAGTTATCACTGAAGTATCACTAATTATGCTTGCAAAAATTTCATTTTCTTTCAAAAATAAAGCATTTCATTCCTAAAAATAGCATTTCTAAACAAAATACTGGTTTTCATACACAAAGAAAGACTTTATCCCTACAGAATGATGCTTTGGAGCCTAATAGAATACAGTGATTCAAGAATTCCCAAATTCCTCTACAAAATAAGGACATTCCCACCAGAAATATCAAGTTGTGTCATAATGTAGAAAACTTTCACACTAATATCCTTGCTTATCTCAGAAATAAAAAGGAATCTCATAAGTATCACTAATTATCCTTTCAAATATTTCATTTTCTTACCAAACTAATGCTTTTCATTCCTAAAAATAGCATTTTCTAAACAAAATACTGGTTTTCATCCCCAAAGGTAGACATTATCTCTACAGAATGTTCCTTTGGAGCATAATAGAATACAGTGTTTCATGAATTCCTGTATTCCTCTACAAAATAAGGACATTTCCACCCAAAATATCAGTTTCTGTCAAGATTTAGAGAACTTTGACATTAATAGCAGTACTTATCCCAGAAAAAAAAAAAAGGTACATTCTTGAGTATCACTTCTTATCCTTGCAAAAATACATTTTTCTTAACAAATACAATGCTTTTCAGCCCTAAAAATATCATTTTCTCCCCAAAATACTGGGTTTCATCCTCAAAAGAAGACAGTTCCTCTAAAAAATGAGTATTTGCAGCATAATATGATACATTGTTTACAGAATACCGGAATTCCTCTTTCAAATAAGGACACTTTCCCCCTAAAGATCAATTTCTGTTCTAATTTTTGAAATTTACACATGACTTTCACTACATAGACCAGAAATAATAAGTTCTCTCTAAAGCATCAGCATTTATCCTGGCAAATATTTGAGATTCTTTTGAAAATATGAATTTTCTTCACTAAAAATAGCATTTTCTAAACCTAATACCTGTTTTCATAACCAAAAGAAGATATTTTCTCTAGAAAATGATGCACTGTAGCATTATAGGATGCATTTCTACCAGAATACCCGTTTTCCTCTACAAATTATGGACATTTCCACCCAAAATGACAGTTTCTGTTAAAATTTTTACCATTTACACATGAATATCACCACTTCTTCCAGAAATAAGAAGTTCTCTCTTAAGTATCACTCTGTATTCTGGCAAAAATACATTTTTCTTACCTAAGAAAATGCTTTTCATTCCTGAGTATAGTATGTTCTAAACAACATATGGTTTTTAATTCCCAAAAGAAGATATTCTCTCTACTAAATGATACTTAGGAGCATAATATGACACATTGTTTCCAGAACAACAGTTTTACTCTACAAAATAAGGACAGTTCCACCCGAAATATCAATTTCTGTCAAAACATTAAAAATTTTCACACGAATATCACTACACATACCAGAAATAAAAAGTTATCACTGAAGTATCACTAATTATCCTTGCAAAAATTTCATTTTCTTTCAAAAATAAAGCATTTCATTCCTAAAAATAGCATTTCTAAACAAAATACTGGTTTTCATACACAAAGAAAGACTTTATCCCTACAGAATGATGCTTTGGAGCCTAATAGAATACAGTGATTCAAGAATTCCCAAATTCCTCTACAAAATAAGGACATTTCCACCCAAAATATCAATTTCTGTCAAGATTTAGAGAACTTTGACATTAATAGCAGTACTTATCCCAGAAAAAAAAAAAGGTACATTCTTGAGTATCACTTCTTATCCTTGCAAAAATACATTTTTCTTAACAAATACAATGCTTTTCAGCCCTAAAAATATCATTTTCTCCCCAAAATACTGGGTTTCATCCTCAAAAGAAGACAGTTCCTCTAAAAAATGAATATTTGCAGCATAATATGATACATTGTTTACAGAATACCGGAATTCCTCTTTCAAATAAGGACACTTTCCCCCTAAAGATCAATTTCTGTTCTAATTTTTGAAATTTACACACAACTTTCACTACATAGACCAGAAATAATAAGTTCTCTCTAAAGCATCACCATTTATCCTGGCAAATATTTGAGATTCTTTTGAAAATATGAATTTTCTTCACTAAAAATAGCATTTTCTAAACCTAATACCTGTTTTCATAACCAAAAGAAGATATTTTCTCTAGAAAATGATGCACTGTAGCATTATAGGATGCATTTCTACCAGAATACCCGTTTTCCTCTACAAATTATGGACATTTCCACCCAAAATGACAGTTTCTGTTAAAATTTTTACCATTTACACATGAATATCACCACTTCTTCCAGAAATAAGAAGTTCTCTCTTAAGTATCACTCCGTATTCTGGCAAAAATACATTTTTCTTACCTAAGAAAATGCTTTTCATTCCTGAGTATAGTATGTTCTAAACAACATATGGTTTTTAATTCCCAAAAGAAGATATTCTCTCTACTAAATGATACTTAGGAGCATAATATGACACATTGTTTCTAGAACACCAGTTTTACTCTACAAAATAAGGGCAGTTCCACCCGAAATATCAATTTCTGTCAAAATATTAAAAATTTTCACACGAATATCACTACACATACCAGAAATAAAAAGTTATCACTGAAGTATCACTAATTATCCTTGCAAAAATTTCATTTTCTTTCAAAAATAAAGCATTTCATTCCTAAAAATAGCATTTCTAAACAAAATACTGGTTTTCATACACAAAGAAAGACTTTATCCCTACAGAATGATGCTTTGGAGCCTAATAGAATACAGTGATTCAAGAATTCCCAAATTCCTCCACAAAATAAGGACATTCCCACCAGAAATATCAAGTTGTGTCATAATGTAGAAAACTTTCACACTAATATCCTTGCTTATCTCAGAAATAAAAAGGAATCTCATAAGTATCACTAATTATCCTTTCAAATATTTCATTTTCTTACCAAACTAATGCTTTTCATTCCTAAAATTAGCATTTTCTAAACAAAATACTGGGTTTCATCCCCAAAGGTAGACATTATCTCTACAGAATGTTCCTTTGGAGCATAATAGAATACAGTGTTTCATGAATTCCAAAATTCCTCTACAAAATAAGGACATTTCCACCCAAAATATCAGTTTCTGTCAAGATTTAGAGAACTTTGACATTAATAGCAGTACTTATCCCAGGAAAAAAAAAAAGGTACATTCTTGAGTATCACTTCTTATCCTTGCAAAAATACATTTTTCTTAACAAATACAATGCTTTTCAGCCCTAAAAATATCATTTTCTCCCCAAAATACTGGGATTCATCCTCAAAAGAAGACAGTTCCTCTAAAAAATGAATATTTGCAGCATAATATGATACATTGTTTACAGAATACCGGAATTCCTCTTTCAAATAAGGACACTTTCCCCCTAAAGATCAATTTCTGTTCTAATTTTTGAAATTTACACACGACTTTCACTACATAGACCAGAAATAATAAGTTCTCTCTAAAGCATCACCATTTATCCTGGCAAATATTTGAGTTTCTTTTGAAAATATGAATTTTCTTCACTAAAAACAGCATTTTCTAAACCTAATACCTGTTTTCATAACCAAAAGAAGATATTTTCTCTAGAAAATGATGCACTGTAGCATTATAGGATGCATTTCTACCAGAATACCCGTTTTCCTCTACAAATTATGGACATTTCCACCCAAAATGACAGTTTCTGTTAAAATTTTTACCATTTACACATGAATATCACCACTTCTTCCAGAAATAAGAAGTTCTCTCTTAAGTATCACTCCGTATTATGGCAAAAATACATATTTCTTACCTATGAAAATGCTTTTCATTCCTGAGTATAGTATGTTCTAAACAACATATGGTTTTTAATTCCCAAAAGAAGATATTCTCTCTACTAAATGATACTTAGGAGCATAATATGACACATTGTTTCCAGAACACCAGTTTTACTCTACAAAATAAGGACAGTTCCACCCGAAATATCAATTTCTGTCAAAACATTAAAAATTTTCACACGAATATCACTACACATACCAGAAATAAAAAGTTATCACTGAAGTATCACTAATTATCCTTGCAAAAATTTCATTTTCTTTCAAAAATAAAGCATTTCATTCCTAAAAATAGCATTTCTAAACAAAACACTGGTTTTCATACACAAAGAAAGACTTTATCCCTACAGAATGATGCTTTGGAGCCTAATAGAATACAGTGATTCAAGAATTCCCAAATTCCTCTACAAAATAAGGACATTTCCACCCAAAATATCAATTTCTGTCAAGATTTAGAGAACTTTGACATTAATAGCAGTACTTATCCCAGAAAAAAAAAAAAGGTACATTCTTGAGTATCACTTCTTATCCTTGCAAAAATACATTTTTCTTAACAAATACAATGCTTTTCAGCCCTAAAAATATCATTTTCTCCCCAAAATACTGGGTTTCATCCTCAAAAGAAGACAGTTCCTCTAAAAAATGAATATTTGCAGCATAATATGATACACTGTCTACAGAATACCGGAATTCCTCTTTCAAATAAGGACACTTTCCCCCTAAAGATCAATTTCTGTTCTGATTTTTGAAATTTACACACGACTTCCACTACATACATCAGAAATAATAAGTTCTCTCTAAAGCATCACCATTTATCCTGGCAAATATTTGAGTTTCTTTTGAAAATATGAATTTTCTTCACTAAAAATAACATTTTCTAAACCTAATACCTGTTTTCATAACCAAAAGAAGATATTTTCTCTAGAAAATGTTGCACTGTAGCATTATAGGATGCATTTCTACCAGAATACCCGTTTTCCTCTACAAATTATGGACATTTCCACCCAAAATGACAGTTTCTGTTAAAATTTTTACCATTTACACATGAATATCACCACTTCTTCCAGAAATAAGAAGTTCTCTCTTAAGTATCACTCCGTATTCTGGCAAAAATACATTTTTCTTACCTAAGAAAATGCTTTTCATTCCTGAGAATAGTATGTTCTAAACAACATATGGTTTTTAATTCCCAAAAGAAGATATTCTCTCTACTAAATGATACTTAGGAGCATAATATGACACATTGTTTCCAGAACACCAGTTTTACTCTAGAAAATAAGGACAGTTCCACCCGAAATATCAATTTCTGTCAAAACATTAAAAATTTTCACACGAATATCACTACACATACCAGAAATAAAAAGTTATCACTGAAGTATCACTAATTATCCTTGCAAAAATTTCATTTTCTTTCAAAAATAAAGCATTTCATTCCTAAAAATAGCATTTCTAAACAAAACACTGGTTTTCATACACAAAGAAAGACTTTATCCCTACAGAATGATGCTTTGGAGCCTAATAGAATACAGTGATTCAAGAATTCCCAAATTCCTCTACAAAATAAGGACATTCCCACCAGAAATATCAAGTTGTGTCATAATGTAGAAAACTTTCACACTAATATCCTTGCTTATCTCAGAAATAAAAAGGAATCTCATAAGTATCACTAATTATCCTTTCAAATATTTCATTTTCTTACCAAACTAATGCTTTTCATTCCTAAAAATAGCATTTTCTAAACAAAATACTGGTTTTCATCCCGAAAGGTAGACATTATCTCTACAGAATATTCCTTTGGAGCATAATAGAATACAGTGTTTCATGAATTCCTGTATTCCTCTACAAAATAAGGACATTTCCACCCAAAATATCAATTTCTGTCAAGATTTAGAGAACTTTGACATTAATAGCAGTACTTATCCCAGAAAAAAAAAAAAAAGTTCATTCTTGAGTATCACTTCTTATCCTTGCAAAAATACATTTTTCTTAACAAATACAATGCTTTTCAGCCCTAAAAATATCATTTTCTCCCCAAAATACTGGGATTCATCCTCAAAAGAAGACAGTTCCTCTAAAAAATGAATATTTGCAGCATAATATGATACATTGTTTACAGAATACCGGAATTCCTCTTTCAAATAAGGACACTTTCCCCCTAAAGATCAATTTCTGTTCTAATTTTTGAAATTTACACACGACTTTCACTACATAGACCAGAAATAATAAGTTCTCTCTAAAGCATCACCATTTATCCTGGCAAATATTTGAGTTTCTTTTGAAAATATGAATTTTCTTCACTAAAAATAGCATTTTCTAAACCTAATACCTGTTTTCATAACCAAAAGAAGATATTTTCTCTAGAAAATGATGCACTGTAGCATTATAGGATGCATTTCTACCAGAATACCCGTTTTCCTCTACAAATTATGGACATTTCCACCCAAAATGACAGTTTCTGTTAAAATTTTTACCATTTACACATGAATATCACCACTTCTTCCAGAAATAAAAAGTTCTCTCTTAAGTATCACTCCGTATTCTGGCAAAAATACATTTTTCTTACCTAAGAAAATGCTTTTCATTCCTGAGAATAGTATGTTCTAAACAACATATGGTTTTTAATTCCCAAAAGAAGATATTCTCTCTACTAAATGATACTTAGGAGCATAATATGACACATTGTTTTTAGAACACCAGTTTTACTCTAGAAAATAAGGACAGTTCCACCCGAAATATCAATTTCTGTCAAAACATTAAAAATTTTCACACGAATATCACTACACATACCAGAAATAAAAAGTTATCACTGAAGTATCACTAATAGTCCTTGCAAAAATTTCATTTTCTTTCAAAAATAAAGCATTTCATTCCTAAAAATAGCATTTCTAAACAAAACACTGGTTTTCATACACAAAGAAAGACTTTATCCCTACAGAATGATGCTTTGGAGCCTAATAGAATACAGTGATTCAAGAATTCCCAAATTCCTCTACAAAATAAGGACATTCCCACCAGAAATATCAAGTTGTGTCATAATGTAGAAAACTTTCACACTAATATCCTTGCTTATCTCAGAAATAAAAAGGAATCTCATAAGTATCACTAATTATCCTTTCAAATATTTCATTTTCTTACCAAACTAATGCTTTTCATTCCTAAAAATAGCATTTCTAAACAAAACACTGGTTTTCATACACAAAGAAAGACTTTATCCCTACAGAATGATGCTTTGGAGCCTAATAGAATACAGTGATTCAAGAATTCCCAAATTCCTCTACAAAATAAGGACATTTCCACCCAAAATATCAATTTCTGTCAAGATTTAGAGAACTTTGACATTAAGAGCAGTACTTATCCCAGAAAAAAAAAAAAAAGGTACATTCTTGAGTATCACTTCTTATCCTTGCAAAAATACATTTTTCTTAACAAATACAATGCTTTTCAGCCCTAAAAATATCATTTTCTCCCCAAAATACTGGGTTTCATCCTCAAAAGAAGACAGTTCCTCTAAAAAATGAATATTTGCAGCATAATATGATACACTGTTTACAGAATACCGGAATTCCTCTTTCAAATAAGGACACTTTCCCCCTAAAGATCAATTTCTGTTCTAATTTTTGAAATTTACACACGACTTCCACTACATAGACCAGAAATAATAAGTTCTCTCTAAAGCATCACCATTTATCCTGGCAAATATTTGAGTTTCTTTTGAAAATATGAATTTTCTTCACTAAAAATAGCATTTTCTAAACCTAATACCTGTTTTCATAACCAAAAGAAGATATTTTCTCTAGAAAATGATGCACTGTAGCATTATAGGATGCATTTCTACCAGAATACCCGTTTTCCTCTACAAATTATGGACATTTCCACCCAAAATGACAATTTCTGTTAAAATTTTTACCATTTACACATGAATATCACCACTTCTTCCAGAAATAAGAAGTTCTCTCTTAAGTATCACTCCGTATTCTGGCAAAGATACATTTTTCTTACCTAAGAAAATGCTTTTCATTCCTAAGAATAGTATATTCTAAACAACATGTGGTTTTTAATTCCCAAAAGAAGATATTCTCTCTACTAAATGATACTTAGGAGCATAATATGACACATTGTTTCCAGAACACCAGTTTTACTCTACAAAATAAGGACAGTTCCACCCGAAATATCAATTTCTGTCAAAACATTAAAAATTTTCACACGAATATCACTACACATACCAGAAATAAAAAGTTATCACTGAAGTATCACTAATTATCCTTGCAAAAATTTCATTTGCTTTCCAAAATAAAGCATTTCATTCCTAAAAATAGCATTTCTAAACAAAACACTGGTTTTCATACACAAAGAAAGACTTTATCCCTACAGAATGATGCTTTGGAGCCTAATAGAATACAGTGTTTCATGAATTCCTGTATTCCTCTACAAAATAAGGACATTTCCACCCAAAATATCAATTTCTGTCAAGATTTAGAGAACTTTGACATTAAGAGCAGTATTTATCCCAGAAAAAAAAAAAAAGGTACATTCTTGAGTATCACTTCTTATCCTTGCAAAAATACATTTTTCTTAACAAATAAAATGCTTTTCAGCCCTAAAAATATCATTTTCTCCCCAAAATACTGGGTTTCATCCTCAAAAGAAGACAGTTCCTCTAAAAAATGAATATTTGCAGCATAATATGATACACTGTTTACAGAATACCGGAATTCCTCTTTCAAATAAGGACACTTTCCCCCTAAAGATCAATTTCTGTTCTAATTTTTGAAATTTACACACGACTTCCACTACATAGACCAGAAATAATAAGTTCTCTCTAAAGCATCACCATTTATCCTGGCAAATATTTGAGTTTCTTTTGAAAATATGAATTTTCTTCACTAAAAATAGCATTTTCTAAACCTAATACCTGTTTTCATAACCAAAAGAAGATATTTTCTCTAGAAAATGATGCACTGTAGCATTATAGGATGCATTTCTACCAGAATACCCGTTTTCCTCTACAAATTATGGACATTTCCAGCCAAAATGACAGTTTCTGTTAAAATTTTTACCATTTACACATGAATATCACCACTTCTTCCAGAAATAAGAAGTTCTCTCTTAAGTATCACTCCGTATTCTGGCAAAGATACATTTTTCTTACCTAAGAAAATGCTTTTCATTCCTAAGAATAGTATATTCTAAACAACATGTGGTTTTTAATTCCCAAAAGAAGATATTCTCTCTACTAAATGATACTTAGGAGCATAATATGACACATTGATTCCAGAACACCAGTTTTACTCTAGAAAATAAGGACAGTTCCACCCGAAATATCAATTTCTGTCAAAACATTAAAAATTTTCACACGAATATCACTACACATACCAGAAATAAAAAGTTATCACTGAAGTATCACTAATTATCCTTGCAAAAATTTCATTTTCTTTCAAAAATAAAGCATTTCATTCCTAAAAATAGCATTTCTAAACAAAACACTGGTTTTCATACACAAAGAAAGACTTTATCCCTACAGAATGATGCTTTGGAGATTAATAGAATACAGTGATTCAAGAATTCCCAAATTCCTCTACAAAATAAGGACATTCCCACCAGAAATATCAAGTTGTGTCATAATGTAGAAAACTTTCACACTAATATCCTTGCTTATCTCAGAAATAAAAAGGAATCTCATAAGTATCACTAATTATCCTTTCAAATATTTCATTTTCTTACCAAACTAATGCTTTTCATTCCTAAAAATAGCATTTTCTAAACAAAATACTGGTTTTCATCCCCAAAGGTAGACATTATCTCTACAGAATGTTCCTTTGGAGCATAATAGAATACAGTGTTTCATGAATTCCTGTATTCCTCTACAAAATAAGGACATTTCCACCCAAAATATCAATTTCTGTCAAGATTTAGAGAACTTTGACATTAATAGCAGTACTTATCCCAGAAAAAAAAAAAAAGGTACATTCTTGAGTATCACTTCTTATCCTTGCAAAAATACATTTTTCTTAACAAATACAATGCTTTTCAGCCCTAAAAATATCATTTTCTCCCCAAAATACTGGGTTTCATCCTCAAAAGAAGACAGTTCCTCTAAAAAATGAATATTTGCAGCATAATATGATACATTGTTTACAGAATACCGGAATTCCTCTTTCAAATAAGGACACTTTCCCCCTAAAGATCAATTTCTGTTCTAATTTTTGAAATTTACACACGACTTTCACTACATAGACCAGAAATAATAAGTTCTCTCTAAAGCATCACCATTTATCCTGGCAAATATTTGAGTTTCTTTTGAAAATATGAATTTTCTTCACTAAAAATAGCATTTTCTAAACCTAATACCTGTTTTCATAACCAAAAGAAGATATTTTCTCTAGAAAATGATGCACTGTAGCATTATAGGATGCATTTCTACCAGAATACCCGTTTTCCTCTACAAATTATGGACATTTCCAGCCAAAATGACAGTTTCTGTTAAAATTTTTACCATTTACACATGAATATCACCACTTCTTCCAGAAATAAGAAGTTCTCTCTTAAGTATCACTCCGTATTCTGGCAAAAATACATTTTTCTTACCTAAGAAAATGCTTTTCATTCCTGAGAATAGTATGTTCTAAACAACATATGGTTTTTAATTCCCAAAAGAAGATATTCTCTCTACTAAATGATACTTAGGAGCATAATATGACACATTGTTTCCAGAACACCAGTTTTACTCTACAAAATAAGGACAGTTCCACCCGAAATATCAATTTCTGTCAAAACATTAAAAATTTTCACACGAATATCACTACACATACCAGAAATAAAAAGTTATCACTGAAGTATCACTAATTATCCTTGCAAGAATTTCATTTTCTTTCAAAAATAAAGCATTTCATTCCTAAAAATAGCATTTCTAAACAAAACACTGGTTTTCATACACAAAGAAAGACTTTATCCCTACAGAATGATGCTTTGGAGCCTAATAGAATACAGTGATTCAAGAATTCCCAAATTCCTCTACAAAATAAGGACATTCCCACCAGAAATATCAAGTTGTGTCATAATGAAGATAAAATTTCACACTAATATCCTTGCTTATCTCAGAAATAAAAAGGAATCTCATAAGTATCACTAATTATCCTTTTTAATATTTCATTTTCTTACCAAACTAAGCTTTTCATTCCGAAAAATAGCATTTCCTAAAAAAAAACTGGTTTTCATCCCCAAAGGTAGACATTATCTCTACAGAATGTTCCTTTGGAGCATAATAGAATACAGTGTTTCAAGAATTCCTGTATTCCTCTACAAAATAAGGACATTTCCATCCAAAATGTCCATTTCTGTCAAGATTTAGAGAACTTTGACATTAATAGCAGTACTTATCCCAGAAAAAAAAAAAGGTACATTCTTGAGTATCACTTCTTATCCTTGCAAAAATACATTTTTCTTAACAAATACAATGCTTTTCAGCCCTAAAAATATCATTTTCTCCCCAAAATACTGGGTTTCATCCTCAAAAGAAGACAGTTCCTCTAAAAAATGAATATTTGCAGCATAATATGATACATTGTTTACAGAATACCGGAATTCCTCTTTCAAATAAGGACACTTCCCCCCTAAAGATCAATTTCTGTTCTAATTTTTGAAATTTACACACGACTTTCACTACATAGACCAGAAATAATAAGTTCTCTCTAAAGCATCACCATTTATCCTGGCAAATATTTGAGTTTCTTTTGAAAATATGAATTTTCTTCACTAAAAATAGCATTTTCTAAACCTAATACCTGTTTTCATAACCAAAAGAAGATATTTTCTCTAGAAAATGATGCACTGTAGCATTATAGGATGCATTTCTACCAGAATACCCGTTTTCCTCTAAAATTATGGACATTTCCACCCAAAATGACAATTTCTCTTAAAATTTTTACCATTTACACATGAATATCACCACTTCTTCCAGAAATAAAAAGTTCTCTCTTAAGTATCACTCCGTATTCTGGCAAAAATACATTTTTCTTACCTAAGAAAATGCTTTTCATTCCTGAGAATAGTATGTTCTAAACAACATATGGTTTTTAATTCCCAAAAGAAGATATTCTCTCTACTAAATGATACTTAGGAGCATAATATGACACATTGTTTTTAGAACACCAGTTTTACTCTACAAAATAAGGACAGTTCCACCCGAAATATCAATTTCTGTCAAAACATTAAAAATTTTCACACGAATATCACTACACATACCAGAAATAAAAAGTTATCACTGAAGTATCACTAATAGTCCTTGCAAAAATTTCATTTTCTTTCAAAAATAAAGCATTTCATTCCTAAAAATAGCATTTCTAAACAAAACACTGGTTTTCATACACAAAGAAAGACTTTATCCCTACAGAATGATGCTTTGGAGCCTAATAGAATACAGTGATTCAAGAATTCCCAAATTCCTCTACAAAATAAGGACATTCCCACCAGAAATATCAAGTTGTGTCATAATGTAGAAAACTTTCACACTAATATCCTTGCTTATCCCAGAAATAAAAAGGAATCTCATAAGTATCACTAATTATCCTTTCAAATATTTCATTTTCTTACCAAACTAATGCTTTTCATTCCTAAAAATAGCATTTTCTAAACAAAATACTGGTTTTCATCCCCAAAGGTAGACATTATCTCTACAGAATGTTCCTTTGGAGCATAATAGAATACAGTGTTTCATGAATTCCTGTATTCCTCTACAAAATAAGGACATTTCCACCCAAAATATCAATTTCTGTCAAGATTTAGAGAACTTTGACATTAATAGCAGTACTTATCCCAGAAAAAAAAAAAGGTACATTCTTGAGTATCACTTCTTATCCTTGCAAAAATACATTTTTCTTAACAAATAAAATGCTTTTCAGCCCTAAAAATATCATTTTCTCCCCAAAATACTGGGTTTCATCCTCAAAAGAAGACAGTTCCTCTAAAAAATGAATATTTGCAGCATAATATGATACACTGTTTACAGAATACCGGAATTCCTCTTTCAAATAAGGACACTTTCCCCCTAAAGATCAATTTCTGTTCTAATTTTTGAAATTTACACACGACTTCCACTACATAGACCAGAAATAATAAGTTCTCTCTAAAGCATCACCATTTATCCTGGCAAATATTTGAGTTTCTTTTGAAAATATGAATTTTCTTCACTAAAAATAGCATTTTCTAAACCTAATACCTGTTTTCATAACCAAAAGAAGATATTTTCTCTAGAAAATGATGCACTGTAGCATTATAGGATGCATTTCTACCAGAATACCCGTTTTCCTCTACAAATTATGGACATTTCCACCCAAAATGACAGTTTCTGTTAAAATTTTTACCATTTACACATGAATATCACCACTTCTTCCAGAAATAAAAAGTTCTCTCTTAAGTATCACTCCGTATTCTGGCAAAAATACATTTTTCTTACCTAAGAAAATGCTTTTCATTCCTGAGAATAGTATGTTCTAAACAACATATGGTTTTTAATTCCCAAAAGAAGATATTCTCTCTACTAAATGATACTTAGGAGCATAATATGACACATTGTTTTTAGAACACCAGTTTTACTCTACAAAATAAGGACAGTTCCACCCGAAATATCAATTTCTGTCAAAACATTAAAAATTTTCACACGAATATCACTACACATACCAGAAATAAAAAGTTATCACTGAAGTATCACTAATAGTCCTTGCAAAAATTTCATTTTCTTTCAAAAATAAAGCATTTCATTCCTAAAAATAGCATTTCTAAACAAAACACTGGTTTTCATACACAAAGAAAGACTTTATCCCTACAGAATGATGCTTTGGAGCCTAATAGAATACAGTGATTCAAGAATTCCCAAATTCCTCTACAAAATAAGGACATTCCCACCAGAAATATCAAGTTGTGTCATAATGTAGAAAACTTTCACACTAATATCCTTGCTTATCCCAGAAATAAAAAGGAATCTCATAAGTATCACTAATTATCCTTTCAAATATTTCATTTTCTTACCAAACTAATGCTTTTCATTCCTAAAAATAGCATTTTCTAAACAAAATACTGGTTTTCATCCCCAAAGGTAGACATTATCTCTACAGAATGTTCCTTTGGAGCATAATAGAATACAGTGTTTCATGAATTCCTGTATTCCTCTACAAAATAAGGACATTTCCACCCAAAATATCAATTTCTGTCAAGATTTAGAGAACTTTGACATTAAGAGCAGTACTTATCCCAGAAAAAAAAAAAAGGTACATTCTTGAGTATCACTTCTTATCCTTGCAAATATACATTTTTCTTAACAAATAAAATGCTTTTCAGCCCTAAAAATATCATTTTCTCCCCAAAATACTGGGTTTCATCCTCAAAAGAAGACAGTTCCTCTAAAAAATGAATATTTGCAGCATAATATGATACACTGTTTACAGAATACCGGAATTCCTCTTTCAAATAAGGACACTTTCCCCCTAAAGATCAATTTCTGTTCTAATTTTTGAAATTTACACACGACTTCCACTACATAGACCAGAAATAATAAGTTCTCTCTAAAGCATCACCATTTATCCTGGCAAATATTTGAGTTTCTTTTGAAAATATGAATTTTCTTCACTAAAAATAGCATTTTCTAAACCTAATACCTGTTTTCATAACCAAAAGAAGATATTTTCTCTAGAAAATGATGCACTGTAGCATTATAGGATGCATTTCTACCAGAATACCCGTTTTCCTCTACAAATTATGGACATTTCCACCCAAAATGACAGTTTCTGTTAAAATTTTTACCATTTACACATGAATATCACCACTTCTTCCAGAAATAAGAAGTTCTCTCTTAAGTATCACTCCGTATTCTGGCAAAGATACATTTTTCTTACCTAAGAAAATGCTTTTCATTCCTAAGAATAGTATATTCTAAACAACATGTGGTTTTTAATTCCCAAAAGAAGATATTCTCTCTACTAAATGATACTTAGGAGCATAATATGACACATTGTTTCCAGAACACCAGTTTTACTCTACAAAATAAGGACAGTTCCACCCGAAATATCAATTTCTGTCAAAACATTAAAAATTTTCACACGAATATCACTACACATACCAGAAATAAAAAGTTATCACTGAAGTATCACTAATTATCCTTGCAAAAATTTCATTTGCTTTCAAAAATAAAGCATTTCATTCCTAAAAATAGCATTTCTAAACAAAACACTGGTTTTCATACACAAAGAAAGACTTTATCCCTACAGAATGATGCTTTGGAGCCTAATAGAATACAGTGATTCAAGAATTCCCAAATTCCTCTACAAAATAAGGACATTTCCACCCAAAATATCAATTTCTGTCAAGATTTAGAGAACTTTGACATTAATAGCAGTACTTATCCCAGAAAAAAAAAAAAAATGTACATTCTTGTGTATCACTTCTTATCCTTGTAAAAATACATTTTTCTTAACAAATACAATGCTTTTCAGCCCTAAAAATATCATTTTCTCCCCAAAATACTGGGTTTCATCCTCAAAAGAAGACAGTTCCTCTAAAAAATGAATATTTGCAGCATAATATGATACATTGTTTACAGAATACCGGAATTCCTCTCTCAAATAAGGACACTTTCCCCCTAAAGATCAATTTCTGTTTTAATTTTTGAAATTTACACACGACTTCCACTACATAGACCAGAAATAATAAGTTCTCTCTAAAGCATCACCATTTATCCTGGCAAATATTTGAGTTTCTTTTGAAAATATGAATTTTCTTCACTAAAAATAGCATTTTCTAAACCTAATACCTGTTTACATAACCAAAAGAAGATATTTTCTCTAGAAAATGATGCACTGTAGCATTATAGGATGCATTTCTACCAGAATACCCGTTTTCCTCTACAAATTATGGACATTTCCACCCAAAATGACAGTTTCTGTTAAAATTTTTACCATTTACACATGAATATGTGTAAAAAAATTTTTACCATTTACACATGAATATCACCACTTCTTCCAGAAATAAGAAGTTCTCTCTTAAGTATCACTCCGTATTCTGGCAAAAATACATTTTTCTTACCTAAGAAAATGCTTTTCATTCCTAAGAATAGTATGTTCTAAACAACATATGGTTTTTAATTCCCAAAAGAAGATATTCCCTCTACTAAATGATACTTAAGAGCATAATATGACACATTGTTTCCAGAACACCAGTTTTACTCTACAAAATAAGGACAGTTCCACCCGAAATATGTCAATATTTTTAATGTCAAAACATTAAAAATTTTCACACGAATATCACTACACATACCAGAAATAAAAAGTTATCACTGAAGTATCACTAATTATCCTTGCAAAAATTTCATTTTCTTTCAAAAATAAAGCATTTCATTTTTACAAATAGCATTTCTAAACAAAACACTGTTTTTCATACACAAAGAAAGACTTTATCCCTACAGAATGATGCTTTGGAGCCTAATAGAATACAGTGATTCAAGAATTCCCAAATTCCTCTACAAAATAAGGACATTCCCACCAGAAATATCAAGTTGTGTCATAATGTAGAAAACTTTCACACTAATATCCTTGCTTATCTCAGAAATAAAAAGGAATCTCATAAGTATCACTAATTATCCTTTCAAATATTTCATTTTCTTACCAAACTAATGCTTTTCATTCCTAAAAATAGCATTTTCTAAACAAAATACTGGTTTTCATCCCCAAAGGTAGACATTATCTCTACAGAATGTTCCTTTGGAGCATAATAGAATACAGTGTTTCATGAATTCCTGTATTCCTCTACAAAATAAGGACATTTCCACCCAAAATATCAATTTCTGTCAAGATTTAGAGAACTTTGACATTAATAGCAGTACTTATCCCAGAAAAAAAAAAAAAGGTACATTCTTGAGTATCACTTCTTATCCTTGCAAAAATACATTTTTCTTAACAAATACAATGCTTTTCAGCCCTAAAAATATCATTTTCTCCCCAAAATACTGGGTTTCATCCTCAAAAGAAGACAGTTCCTCTAAAAAATGAATATTTGCAGCATAATATGATACATTGTTTACAGAATACCGGAATTCCTCTTTCAAATAAGGACACTTTCCCCCTAAAGATCAATTTCTGTTCTAATTTTTGAAATTTACACACGACTTTCACTACATAGACCAGAAATAATAAGTTCTCTCTAAAGCATCACCATTTATCCTGGCAAATATTTGAGTTTCTTTTGAAAATATGAATTTTCTTCACTAAAAATAGCATTTTCTAAACCTAATACCTGTTTTCATAACCAAAAGAAGATATTTTCTCTAGAAAATGATGCACTGTAGCATTATAGGATGCATTTCTACCAGAATACCCGTTTTCCTCTACAAATTATGGACATTTCCACCCAAAATGACAGTTTCTGTTAAAATTTTTACCATTTACACATGAATATCACCACTTCTTCCAGAAATAAGAAGTTCTCTCTTAAGTATCACTCCGTATTCTGGCAAAAATACATTTTTCTTACCTAAGAAAATGCTTTTCATTCCTGAGAATAGTATGTTCTAAACAACATATGGTTTTTAATTCCCAAAAGAAGATATTCTCTCTACTAAATGATACTTAGGAACATAATATGACACATTGTTTCCAGAACACCAGTTTTACTCTACAAAATAAGGACAGTTCCACCCGAAATATCAATTTCTGTCAAAACATTAAAAATTTTCACACGAATATCACTACACATACCAGAAATAAAAAGTTATCACTGAAGTATCACTAATTATCCTTGCAAGAATTTCATTTTCTTTCAAAAATAAAGCATTTCATTTCTAAAAATAGCATTTCTAAACAAAACACTGGTTTTCATACACAAAGAAAGACTTTATCCCTACAGAATGATGCTTTGGAGCCTAATAGAATACAGTGATTCAAGAATTCCCAAATTCCTCTACAAAATAAGGACATTCCCACCAGAAATATCAAGTTGTGTCATAATGAAGATAAAATTTCACACTAATATCCTTGCTTATCTCAGAAATAAAAAGGAATCTCATAAGTATCACTAATTATCCTTTTTAATATTTCATTTTCTTACCAAACTAATGCTTTTCATTCCGAAAAATAGCATTTCCTAAACAAAAAACTGGTTTTCATCCCCAAAGGTAGACATTATCTCTACAGAATGTTCCTTTGGAGCATAATAGAATACAGTGTTTCAAGAATTCCTGTATTCCTCTACAAAATAAGGACATTTCCACCCAAAATGTCCATTTCTGTCAAGATTTAGAGAACTTTGACATTAATAGCAGTACTTATCCCAGAAAAAAAAAAAGGTACATTCTTGAGTATCACTTCTTATCCTTGCAAAAATACATTTTTCTTAACAAATACAATGCTTTTCAGCCCTAAAAATATCATTTTCTCCCCAAAATACTGGGTTTCATCCTCAAAAGAAGACAGTTCCTCTAAAAAATGAATATTTGCAGCATAATATGATACATTGTTTACAGAATACCGGAATTCCTCTTTCAAATAAGGACACTTTCCCCCTAAAGATCAATTTCTGTTCTAATTTTTGAAATTTACACACAACTTTCACTACATAGACCAGAAATAATAAGTTCTCTCTAAGGCATCACCATTTATCCCGGCAAATATTTGAGTTTCTTTTGAAAATATGAATTTTCTTCACTAAAAATAGCATTTTCTAAACCTAATACCTGTTTTCATAACCAAAAGAAGATATTTTCTCTAGAAAATGATGCACTGTAGCATTATAGGATGCATTTCTACCAGAATACCCGTTTTCCTCTACAAATTATGGACATTTCCAGCCAAAATGACAGTTTCTGTTAAAATTTTTACCATTTACACATGAATATCACCACTTCTTCCAGATATAAGAAGTTCTCTCTTAAGTATCACTCCGTATTCTGGCAAAAATACATTTTTCTTACCTAAGAAAATGCTTTTCATTCCTGAGAATAGTATGTTATAACAACATATGGTTTTTAATTCCCAAAAGAAGATATTCTCTCTACTAAATGATACTTAGGAGCATAATATGACACATTGTTTCCAGAACACCAGTTTTACTCTAGAAAATAAGGACAGTTCCACCCGAAATATCAATTTCTGTCAAAACATTAAAAATTTTCACACGAATATCACTACACATACCAGAAATAAAAAGTTATCACTGAAGTATCACTAATTATCCTTGCAAAAATTTCATTTTCTTTCAAAAATAAAGCATTTCATTCCTAAAAATAGCATTTCTAAACAAAATACTGGTTTTCATACACAAAGAAAGACTTTATCCCTACAGAATGATGCTTTGGAGCCTAATAGAATACAGTGATTCAAGAATTCCCAAATTCCTCTACAAAATAAGGACATTCCCACCAGAAATATCAAGTTGTGTCAATGTAGAAAACTTTCACACTAATATCCTTGCTTATCTCAGAAATAAAAAGGAATCTCATAAGTATCACTAATTATCCTTTCAAATATTTCATTTTCTTACCAAACTAATGCTTTTCATTCCTAAAAATAGCATTTTCTAAACAAAATACTGGTTTTCATCCCCAAAGGTAGACATTATCTCTACAGAATGTTCCTTTGGAGCATAATAGAATACAGTGTTTCATGAATTCCTGTATTCCTCTACAAAATAAGGACATTTCCACCCAAAATATCAATTTCTGTCAAGATTTAGAGAACTTTGACATTAATAGCAGTACTTATCCCAGAAAAAAAAAAAAGGTACATTCTTGAGTATCACTTCTTATCCTTGCAAAAATACATTTTTCTTAACAAATACAATGCTTTTCGGCCCTAAAAATATCATTTTCTCCCCAAAATACTGGGTTTCATCCTCAAAAGAAGACAGTTCCTCTAAAAAATGAATATTTGCAGCATAATATGATACATTGTTTACAGAATACCGGAATTCCTCTTTCAAATAAGGACACTTTCCCCCTAAAGATCAATTTCTGTTCTAATTTTTGAAATTTACACACAACTTTCACTACATAGACCAGAAATAATAAGTTCTCTCTAAAGCATCACCATTTATCCCGGCAAATATTTGAGTTTCTTTTGAAAATATGAATTTTCTTCACTAAAAATAGCATTTTCTAAACCTAATACCTGTTTTCATAACCAAAAGAAGATATTTTCTCTAGAAAATGATGCACTGTAGCATTATAGGATGCATTTCTACCAGAATACCCGTTTTCCTCTACAAATTATGGACATTTCCAGCCAAAATGACAGTTTCTGTTAAAATTTTTACCATTTACACATGAATATCACCACTTCTTCCAGATATAAGAAGTTCTCTCTTAAGTATCACTCCGTATTCTGGCAAAAATACATTTTTCTTACCTAAGAAAATGCTTTTCATTCCTGAGAATAGTATGTTATAACAACATATGGTTTTTAATTCCCAAAAGAAGATATTCTCTCTACTAAATGATACTTAGGAGCATAATATGACACATTGTTTCCAGAACACCAGTTTTACTCTACAAAATAAGGACAGTTCCACCCGAAATATCAATTTCTGTCAAAACATTAAAAATTTTCACACGAATATCACTACACATACCAGAAATAAAAAGTTATCACTGAAGTATCACTAATTATCCTTGCAAAAATTTCATTTTCTTTCAAAAATAAAGCATTTCATTCCTAAAAATAGCATTTCTAAACAAAATACTGGTTATCATATACAAAGAAAGACTATCCCTACAGAATGATGCTTTGGAGCCTAATAGAATACAGTGATTCAAGAATTCCCAAATTCCTCTACAAAATAAGGACATTCCCACCAGAAATATCAAGTTGTGTCATAATGTAGAAAACTTTCACACTAATATCCTTGCTTATCTCAGAAATAAAAAGGAATCTCATAAGTATCACTAATTATCCTTTCAAATATTTCATTTTCTTACCAAACTAATGCTTTTCATTCCTAAAAATAGCATTTTCTAAACAAAATACTGGTTTTCAACCCCAAAGGTAGACATTATCTCTACAGAATGTTCCTTTGGAGCATAATAGAATACAGTGTTTCATCAATTCCTGTATTCCTCTACAAAATAAGGACATTTCCACCCGAAATATCAATTTCTGTCAAAACATTAAAAATTTTCACACGAATATCACTACACATACCAGAAATAAAAAGTTATCACTGAAGTATCACTAATTATCCTTGCAAAAATTTCATTTCCTTTCAAAAATAAAGCATTTCATTCATAAAAATAGCATTTCTAAATAAAACACTGGTTTTCATACGCAAAGAAAGACTTTATCCCTACAGAATGATGCTTTGGAGCCTAATAGAATACAGTGATTCAAGAATTCCCAAATTCCTCTACAAAATAAGGACATTCCCACCAGAAATATCAAGTTGTGTCATAATGTAGAAAACTTTCACACTAATATCCTTGCTTATCCCAGAAATAAAAAGGAATCTCATAAGTATCACTAATTATCCTTTCAAATATTTCATTTTCTTACCAAACTAATGCTTTTCATTCCTAAAAATAGCATTTTCTAAACAAAATACTGGTTTTCATCCCCAAAGGTAGACATTATCTCTACAGAATGTTTCTTTGGAGCATAATAGAATACAGTGTTTCATGAATTCCTGTATTCCTCTACAAAATAAGGACATTTCCACCCAAAATATCAATTTCTGTCAAGATTTAGAGAACTTTGACATTAATAGCAGCACTTATCCCAGAAAAAAAAAAAAGGTACATTCTTGAGTATCACTTCTTATCCTTGCAAAAATACATTTTTCTTAACAAATACAATGCTTTTCGGCCCTAAAAATATCATTTTCTCCCCAAAATACTGGCTTTCATCCTCAAAAGAAGACAGTTCCTCTAAAAAATGAATATTTGCAGCATAATATGATACATTGTTTACAGAATACCGGAATTCCTCTTTCAAATAAGGACACTTTCCCCCTAAAGATCAATTTCTGTTCTAATTTTTGAAATTTACACACAACTTTCACTACATAGACCAGAAATAATAAGTTCTCTCTAAAGCATCACCATTTATCCTGGCAAATATTTGAGTTTCTTTTGAAAATATGAATTTTCTTCACTAAAAATAGCATTTTCTAAACCTAATACCTGT
The DNA here is from genome assembly GCF_054131305.1 of Coturnix japonica. Classification (NCBI taxonomy): domain Eukaryota; kingdom Metazoa; phylum Chordata; class Aves; order Galliformes; family Phasianidae; genus Coturnix; species Coturnix japonica. The sequence continues at coordinate 27,469,069 of NC_140672.1, forward strand.
TTTCATAACCAAAAGAAGATATTTCTCTAGAAAATGATGCACTGTAGCATTATAGGATGCATTTCTACCAGAATACCCGTTTTCCTCTACAAATTATGGACATTTCCAGCCAAAATGACAGTTTCTGTTAAAATTTTTACCATTTACACATGAATATCACCACTTCTTCCAGATATAAGAAGTTCTCTCTTAAGTATCACTCCGTATTCTGGCAAAAATACATTTTTCTTACCTAAGAAAATGCTTTTCATTCCTGAGAATAGTATGTTATAACAACATATGGTTTTTAATTCCCAAAAGAAGATATTCTCTCTACTAAATGATACTTAGGAGCATAATATGACACATTGTTTCCAGAACACCAGTTTTACTCTACAAAATAAGGACAGTTCCACCCGAAATATCAATTTCTGTCAAAACATTAAAAATTTTCACACGAATATCACTACACATACCAGAAATAAAAAGTTATCACTGAAGTATCACTAATAGTCCTTGCAAAAATTTCATTTTCTTTCAAAAATAAAGCATTTCATTCCTAAAAATAGCATTTCTAAACAAAATACTGGTTTTCATACACAAAGAAAGACTTTATCCCTACAGAATGATGCTTTGGAGCCTAATAGAATACAGTGATTCAAGAATTCCCAAATTCCTCTACAAAATAAGGACATTCCCACCAGAAATATCAAGTTGTGTCATAATGTAGAAAACTTTCACACTAATATCCTTGCTTATCTCAGAAATAAAAAGGAATCTCATAAGTATCACTAATTATCCTTTCAAATATTTCATTTTCTTACCAAACTAATGCTTTTCATTCCTAAAAATAGCATTTTCTAAACAAAATACTGGTTTTCATCCCCAAAGGTAGACATTATCTCTACAGAATGTTCCTTTGGAGCATAATAGAATACAGTGTTTCATGAATTCCTGTATTCCTCTACAAAATAAGGACATTTCCACCCAAAATATCAATTTCTGTCAAGATTTAGAGAACTTTGACATTAATAGCAGCACTTATCCCAGAAAAAAAAAAAGGTACATTCTTGAGTATCACTTCTTATCCTTGCAAAAATACATTTTTCTTAACAAATACAATGCTTTTCAGCCCTAAAAATATCATTTTCTCCCCAAAATACTGGGTTTCATCCTCAAAAGAAGACAGTTCCTCTAAAAAATGAATATTTGCAGCATAATATGATACATTGTTTACAGAATACCGGAATTCCTCTTTCAAATAAGGACACTTTCCCCCTAAAGATCAATTTCTGTTCTAATTTTTGAAATTTACACATGACTTTCACTACATAGACCAGAAATAATAAGTTCTCTCTAAAGCATCACCATTTATCCTGGCAAATATTTGAGTTTCTTTTGAAAATATGAATTTTCTTCACTAAAAATAGCATTTTCTAAACCTAATACCTGTTTTCATAACCAAAAGAAGATATTTTCTCTAGAAAATGATGCACTGTAGCATTATAGGATGCATTTCTACCAGAATACCCGTTTTCCTCTACAAATTATGGACATTTCCACCCAAAATGACAGTTTCTGTTAAAATTTTTACCATTTACACATGAATATCACCACTTCTTCCAGAAATAAGAAGTTCTCTCTTAAGTATCACTCCGTATTCTGGCAAAAATACATTTTTCTTACCTAAGAAAATGCTTTTCATTCCAGAGAATAGTATGTTATAACAACATATGGTTTTTAATTCCCAAAAGAAGATATTCTCTCTACTAAATGATACTTAGAAGCATAATATGACACATTGTTTCCAGAACACCAGTTTTACTCTACAAAATAAGGACAGTTCCACCCGAAATATCAATTTCTGTCAAAACATTAAAAATTTTCACACGAATATCACTACACATACCAGAAATAAAAAGTTATCACTGAAGTATCACTAATTATCCTTGCAAAAATTTCATTTTCTTTCAAAAATAAAGCATTTCATTCCTAAAAATAGCATTTCTAAACAAAATACTGGTTTTCATACACAAAGAAAGACTTTATCCCTACAGAATGATGCTTTGGAGCCTAATAGAATACAGTGATTCAAGAATTCCCAAATTCCTCTACAAAATAAGGACATTCCCACCAGAAATATCAAGTTGTGTCATAATGTAGAAAACTTTCACACTAATATCCTTGCTTATCTCAGAAATAAAAAGGAATCTCATAAGTATCACTAATTATCCTTTCAAATATTTCATTTTCTTACCAAACTAATGCTTTTCATTCCTAAAAATAGCATTTTCTAAACAAAATACTGGTTTTCATCCCCAAAGGTAGACATTATCTCTACAGAATGTTCCTTTGGAGCATAATAGAATACAGTGTTTCATGAATTCCTGTATTCCTCTACAAAATAAGGACATTTCCACCCAAAATATCAATTTCTGTCAAGATTTAGAGAACTTTGACATTAATAGCAGCACTTATCCCAGAAAAAAAAAAAGGTACATTCTTGAGTATCACTTCTTATCCTTGCAAAAATACATTTTTCTTAACAAATACAATGCTTTTCAGCCCTAAAAATATCATTTTCTCCCCAAAATACTGGGTTTCATCCTCAAAAGAAGACAGTTCCTCTAAAAAATGAATATTTGCAGCATAATATGATACATTGTTTACAGAATACCGGAATTCCTCTTTCAAATAAGGACACTTTCCCCCTAAAGATCAATTTCTGTTCTAATTTTTGAAATTTACACATGACTTTCACTACATAGACCAGAAATAATAAGTTCTCTCTAAAGCATCACCATTTATCCTGGCAAATATTTGAGTTTCTTTTGAAAATATGAATTTTCTTCACTAAAAATAGCATTTTCTAAACCTAATACCTGTTTTCATAACCAAAAGAAGATATTTTCTCTAGAAAATGATGCACTGTAGCATTATAGGATGCATTTCTACCAGAATACCCGTTTTCCTCTACAAATTATGGACATTTCCACCCAAAATGACAGTTTCTGTTAAAATTTTTACCATTTACACATGAATATCACCACTTCTTCCAGAAATAAGAAGTCCTCTCTTAAGTATCACTCCGTATTCTGGCAAAAATACATTTTTCTTACCTAAGAAAATGCTTTTCATTCCAGAGAATAGTATGTTATAACCACATATGGTTTTTAATTCCCAAAAGAAGATATTCTCTCTACTAAATGATACTTAGGAGCATAATATGACACATTGTTTCCAGAACACCAGTTTTACTCTACAAAATAAGGACAGTTCCACCCGAAATATCAATTTCTGTCAAAACATTAAAAATTTTCACACGAATATCACTACACATACCAGAAATAAAAAGTTATCACTGAAGTATCACTAATTATCCTTGCAAAAATTTCATTTTCTTTCAAAAATAAAGCATTTCATTCCTAAAAATAGCATTTCTAAACAAAATACTGGTTTTCATACACAAAGAAAGACTTTATCCCTACAGAATGATGCTTTGGAGCCTAATAGAATACAGTGATTCAAGAATTCCCAAATTCCTCTACAAAATAAGGACATTCCCACCAGAAATATCAAGTTGTGTCATAATGTAGAAAACTTTCACACTAATATCCTTGCTTATCTCAGAAATAAAAAGGAATCTCATAAGTATCACTAATTATCCTTTCAAATATTTCATTTTCTTACCAAACTAATGCTTTTCATTCCTAAAAATAGCATTTTCTAAACAAAATACTGGTTTTCATCCCCAAAGGTAGACATTATCTCTACAGAATGTTCCTTTGGAGCATAATAGAATACAGTGTTTCATGAATTCCTGTATTCCTCTACAAAATAAGGACATTTCCACCCAAAATATCAATTTCTGTCAAGATTTAGAGAACTTTGACATTAATAGCAGCACTTATCCCAGAAAAAAAAAAAGGTACATTCTTGAGTATCACTTCTTATCCTTGCAAAAATACATTTTTCTTAACAAATACAATGCTTTTCAGCCCTAAAAATATCATTTTCTCCCCAAAATACTGGGTTTCATCCTCAAAAGAAGACAGTTCCTCTAAAAAATGAATATTTGCAGCATAATATGATACATTGTTTACAGAATACCGGAATTCCTCTTTCAAATAAGGACACTTTCCCCCTAAAGATCAATTTCTGTTCTAATTTTTGAAATTTACACACGACTTTCACTACATAGACCAGAAATAATAAGTTCTCTCTAAAGCATCACCATTTATCCTGGCAAATATTTGAGTTTCTTTTGAAAATATGAATTTTCTTCACTAAAAATAGCATTTTCTAAACCTAATACCTGTTTTCATAACCAAAAGAAGATATTTTCTCTAGAAAATGATGCACTGTAGCATTATAGGATGCATTTCTACCAGAATACCCATTTTTCCTCTACAAATTATGGACATTTCCACCCAAAATGACAGTTTCTGTTAAAATTTTTACCATTTACACATGAATATCACCACTTCTTCCAGAAATAAGAAGTTCTCTCTTAAGTATCACTCCGTATTCTGGCAAAAATACATTTTTCTTACCTAAGAAAATGCTTTTCATTCCTGAGAATAGTATGTTCTAAACAACATATGGGTTTTAATTCCCAAAAAAAGATATTCTCTCTACTAAATGATACTTAGGAGCATAATATGACACATTGATTCCAGAACACCAGTTTTACTCAAGAAAATAAGGACAGTTCCACCCGAAATATCAATTTCTGTCAAAACATTAAAAATTTTCACACGAATATCACTACACATACCAGAAATAAAAAGTTATCACTGAAGTATCACTAATTATCCTTGCAAAAATTTCATTTCCATTCAAAAATAAAGCATTTCATTCATAAATATAGCATTTCTAAACAAAACACTGGTTTTCATACACAAAGAAAGACTTTATCCCTACAGAATGATGCTTTGGAGCCTAATAGAATACAGTGATTCAAGAATTCCCAAATTCCTCTACAAAATAAGGACATTCCCACCAGAAATATCAAGTTGTGTCATAATGTAGAAAACTTTCACACTAATATCCTTGCTTATCTCAGAAATAAAAAGGAATCTCATAAGTATCACTAATTATCCTTTCAAATATTTCATTTTCTTACCAAACTAATGCTTTTCATTCCTAAAAATAGCATTTTCTAAACAAAATACTGGTTTTCATCCCCAAAGGTAGACATTATCTCTACAGAATGTTCCTTTGGAGCATAATAGAATACAGTGTTTCATGAATTCCTGTATTCCTCTACAAAATAAGGACATTTCCACCCAAAATATCAATTTCTGTCAAGATTTAGAGAACTTTGACATTAATAGCAGTACTTATCCCAGAAAAAAAAAAAAGGTACATTCTTGAGTATCACTTCTTATCCTTGCAAAAATACATTTTTCTTAACAAATACAATGCTTTTCAGCCCTAAAAATATCATTTTCTCCCCAAAATACTGAGTTTCATCCTCAAAAGAAGACAGTTCCTCTAAAAAATGAATATTTGCAGCATAATATGATACATTGTTTACAGAATACCGGAATTCCTCTTTTAAATAAGGACACTTTCCCCCTAAAGATCAATTTCTGTTCTAATTTTTGAAATTTACACACGACTTTCACTACATAGAACAGAAATAATAAGTTCTCTCTAAAGCATCACCATTTATCCTGGCAAATATTTGAGTTTCTTTTGAAAATATGAATTTTCTTCACTAAAAATAGCATTTTCTAAACCTAATACCTGTTTTCATAACCAAAAGAAGATATTTTCTCTAGAAAATGATGCACTGTAGCATTATAGGATGCATTTCTACCAGAATACCCGTTTTCCTCTACAAATTATGGACATTTCCACCCAAAATGACAGTTTCTGTTAAAATTTTTACCATTTACACATGAATATCACCACTTCTTCCAGAAATAAGAAGTTCTCTCTTAAGTATCACTCCGTATTCTGGCAAAAATACATTTTTCTTACCTAAGAAAATGCTTTTCATTCCAGAGAATAGTATGTTATAACAACATATGGTTTTTAATTCCCAAAAGAAGATATTCTCTCTACTAAATGATACTTAGGAGCATAATATGACACATTGTTTCCAGAACACCAGTTTTACTCTACAAAATAAGGACAGTTCCACCCGAAATATCAATTTCTGTCAAAACATTAAAAATTTTCACACGAATATCACTACACATACCAGAAATAAAAAGTTTTCACTGAAGTATCACTAATTATCCTTGCAAAAATTTCATTTTCTTTCAAAAATAAAGCATTTCATTCCTAAAAATAGCATTTCTAAACAAAATACTGGTTTTCATACACAAAGAAAGACTTTATCCCTACAGAATGATGCTTTGGAGCCTAATAGAATACAGTGATTCAAGAATTCCCAAATTCCTCTACAAAATAAGGACATTCCCACCAGAAATATCAAGTTGTGTCATAATGTAGAAAACTTTCACACTAATATCCTTGCTTATCTCAGAAATAAAAAGGAATCTCATAAGTATCACTAATTATCCTTTCAAATATTTCATTTTCTTACCAAACTAATGCTTTTCATTCCTAAAAATAGCATTTTCTAAACAAAATACTGGTTTTCATCCCCAAAGGTAGACATTATCTCTACAGAATGTTCCTTTGGAGCATAATAGAATACAGTGTTTCATGAATTCCTGTATTCCTCTACAAAATAAGGACATTTCCACCCAAAATATCAATTTCTGTCAAGATTTAGAGAACTTTGACATTAATAGCAGCACTTATCCCAGAAAAAAAAAAAGGTACATTCTTGAGTATCACTTCTTATCCTTGCAAAAATACATTTTTCTTAACAAATACAATGCTTTTCAGCCCTAAAAATATCATTTTCTCCCCAAAATACTGGGTTTCATCCTCAAAAGAAGACAGTTCCTCTAAAAAATGAATATTTGCAGCATAATATGATACATTGTTTACAGAATACCGGAATTCCTCTTTCAAATAAGGACACTTTCCCCCTAAAGATCAATTTCTGTTCTAATTTTTGAAATTTACACACAACTTTCACTACATAGACCAGAAATAATAAGTTCTCTCTAAAGCATCACCATTTATCCTGGCAAATATTTGAGTTTCTTTTGAAAATATGAATTTTCTTCACTAAAAATAGCATTTTCTAAACCTAATACCTGTTTTCATAACCAAAAGAAGATATTTTCTCTAGAAAATGATGCACTGTAGCATTATAGGATGCATTTCTACCAGAATACCCGTTTTCCTCTACAAATTATGGACATTTCCACCCAAAATGACAGTTTCTGTTAAAATTTTTACCATTTACACATGAATATCACCACTTCTTCCAGAAATAAGAAGTTCTCTCTTAAGTATCACTCCGTATTCTGGCAAAAATACATTTTTCTTACCTAAGAAAATGCTTTTCATTCCAGAGAATAGTATGTTATAACAACATATGGTTTTTAATTCCCAAAAGAAGATATTCTCTCTACTAAATGATACTTAGGAGCATAATATGACTCATTGTTTCCAGAACACCAGTTTTACTCTACAAAATAAGGACAGTTCCACCCGAAATATCAATTTCTGTCAAAACATTAAAAATTTTCACACGAATATAACTACACATACCAGAAATAAAAAGTTATCACTGAAGTATCACTAATTATCCTTGCAAAAATTTCATTTTCTTTCAAAAATAAAGCATTTCATTCCTAAAAATAGCATTTCTAAACAAAATACTGGTTTTCATACACAAAGAAAGACTTTATCCCTACAGAATGATGCTTTGGAGCCTAATAGAATACAGTGATTCAAGAATTCCCAAATTCCTCTACAAAATAAGGACATTCCCACCAGAAATATCAAGTTGTGTCATAATGTAGAAAACTTTCACACTAATATCCTTGCTTATCTCAGAAATAAAAAGGAATCTCATAAGTATCACCAATTATCCTATCAAATATTTCATTTTCTTACCAAACTAATGCTTTTCATTCCTAAAAATAGCATTTTCTAAACAAAATACTGGTTTTCATCCCCAAAGGTAGACATTATCTCTACAGAATGTTCCTTTGGAGCATAATAGAATACAGTGTTTCATGAATTCCTGTATTCCTCTACAAAATAAGGACAGTTCCACCCGAAATATCAATTTCTGTCAAGATTTAGAGAACTTTGACATTAATAGCAGCACTTATCCCAGAAAAAAAAAAAGGTACATTCTTGAGTATCACTTCTTATCCTTGCAAAAATACATTTTTCTTAACAAATACAATGCTTTTCAGCCCTAAAAATATCATTTTCTCCCCAAAATACTGGGTTTCATCCTCAAAAGAAGACAGTTCCTCTAAAAAATGAATATTTGCAGCATAATATGATACATTGTTTACAGAATACCGGAATTCCTCTTTCAAATAAGGACACTTTCCCCCTAAAGATCAATTTCTGTTCTAATTTTTGAAATTTACACACAACTTTCACTACATAGACCAGAAATAATAAGTTCTCTCTAAAGCATCACCATTTATCCTGGCAAATATTTGAGTTTCTTTTGAAAATATGAATTTTCTTCACTAAAAATAGCATTTTCTAAACCTAATACCTGTTTTCATAACCAAAAGAAGATATTTTCTCTAGAAAATGATGCACTGTAGCATTATAGGATGCATTTCTACCAGAATACCCGTTTTCCTCTACAAATTATGGACATTTCCACCCAAAATGACAGTTTCTGTTAAAATTTTTACCATTTACACATGAATATCACCACTTCTTCCAGAAATAAGAAGTTCTCTCTTAAGTATCACTCCGTATTCTGGCAAAAATACATTTTTCTTACCTAAGAAAATGCTTTTCATTCCAGAGAATAGTATGTTATAACAACATATGGTTTTTAATTCCCAAAAGAAGATATTCTCTCTACTAAATGATACTTAGGAGCATAATATGACTCATTGTTTCCAGAACACCAGTTTTACTCTACAAAATAAGGACAGTTCCACCCGAAATATCAATTTCTGTCAAAACATTAAAAATTTTCACACGAATATAACTACACATACCAGAAATAAAAAGTTATCACTGAAGTATCACTAATTATCCTTGCAAAAATTTCATTTTCTTTCAAAAATAAAGCATTTCATTCCTAAAAATAGCATTTCTAAACAAAATACTGGTTTTCATACACAAAGAAAGACTTTATCCCTACAGAATGATGCTTTGGAGCCTAATAGAATACAGTGATTCAAGAATTCCCAAATTCCTCTACAAAATAAGGACATTCCCACCAGAAATATCAAGTTGTGTCATAATGTAGAAAACTTTCACACTAATATCCTTGCTTATCTCAGAAATAAAAAGGAATCTCATAAGTATCACCAATTATCCTATCAAATATTTCATTTTCTTACCAAACTAATGCTTTTCATTCCTAAAAATAGCATTTTCTAAACAAAATACTGGTTTTCATCCCCAAAGGTAGACATTATCTCTACAGAATGTTCCTTTGGAGCATAATAGAATACAGTGTTTCATGAATTCCTGTATTCCTCTACAAAATAAGGACATTTCCACCCAAAATATCAATTTCTGTCAAGATTTAGAGAACTTTGACATTAATAGCAGTACTTATCCCAGAAAAAAAAAAAAGGTACATTCTTGAGTATCACTTCTTATCCTTGCAAAAGTTCATTTTTCTTAACAAATACAATGCTTTTCAGCCCTAAAAATATCATTTTCTCCCCAAAATACTGGGTTTCATCCTCAAAAGAAGACAGTTCCTCTAAAAAATGAATATTTGCAGCATAATATGATACATTGTTTACAGAATACCGGAATTCCTCTTTTAAATAAGGACACTTTCCCCCTAAAGATCAATTTCTGTTCTAATTTTTGAAATTTACACACGACTTTCACTATATAGAACAGAAATAATAAGTTCTCTCTAAAGCATCACCATTTATCCTGGCAAATATTTGAGTTTCTTTTGAAAATATTAATTTTCTTCACTAAAAATAGCATTTTCTAAACCTAATACCTGTTTTCATAACCAAAAGAAGACATTTTCTCTAGAAAATGATGCACTGTAGCATTATAGGATGCATTTCTACCAGAATACCCGTTTTCCTCTACAAATTATGGACATTTCCACCCAAAATGACAATTTCTGTTAAAATTTTTACCATTTACACATGAATATCACCACTTCTTCCAGATATAAGAAGTTCTCTCTTAAGTATCACTCCGTATTCTGGCAAAAATACATATTTCTTACCTATGAAAATGCTTTTCATTCCTGAGTATAGTATGTTCTAAACAACATATGGTTTTTAATTCCCAAAAGAAGATATTCTCTCTACTAAATGATACTTAGGAGCATAATATGACACATTGTTTCCAGAACACCAGTATTACTCTAGAAAATAAGGACATTTCCACCCAAAATATCAATTTCTGTCAAGATTTAGAGAACTTTGACATTAATAGCAGTACTTATCCCAGAAAAAAAAAAGGTACATTCTTGAGTATCACTTCTTATCCTTGCAAAAATACATTTTTCTTAACAAATACAATGCTTTTCAGCCCTAAAAATATCATTTTCTCCCCAAAATACTGAGTTTCATCCTCAAAAGAAGACAGTTCCTCTAAAAAATGAATATTTGCAGCATAATATGATACATTGTTTACAGAATACCGGAATTCCTCTTTTAAATAAGGACACTTTCCCCCTAAAGATCAATTTCTGTTCTAATTTTTGAAATTTACACACGACTTTCACTACATAGACCAGAAATAATAAGTTCTCTCTAAAGCATCACCATTTATCCTGGCAAATATTTGAGTTTCTTTTGAAAATATGAATTTTCTTCACTAAAAATAGCATTTTCTTAACCTAATACCTGTTTTCATAACCAAAAGAAGACATTTTCTCTAGAAAATGATGCACTGTAGCATTATAGGATGCATTTCTACCAGAATACCCGTTTTCCTCTAAAAATTATGGACATTTCCACCCAAAATGACAATTTCTGTTAAAATTTTTACCATTTACACATGAATATCACAACTTCTTCCAGAAATAAGAAGTTCTCTCTTAAGTATCACTCCGTATTCTGGCAAAAATACATTTTTCTTACCTAAGAAAATGCTTTTCATTCCTGAGAATAGTATGTTCTAAACAACATATGGTTTTTAATTCCCAAAAGAAGATATTCTCTCTACTAAATGATACTTAGGAGCATAATATGACACATTGTTTCCAGAACACCAGTTTTACTCTACAAAATAAGGACAGTTCCACCCGAAATATCAATTTCTGTCAAAACATTAAAAATTTTCACACGAATATCACTACACATACCAGAAATAAAAAGTTATCACTGAAGTATCACTAATTATCCTTGCAAAAATTTCATTTTCTTTCAAAAATAAAGCATTTCATTCCTAAAAATAGCATTTCTAAACAAAACACTGGTTTTCATACACAAAGAAAGACTTTATCCCTACAGAATGATGCTTTGGAGCCTAATAGAATACAGTGATTCAAGAATTCCCAAATTCCTCTACAAAATAAGGACATTCCCACCAGAAATATCAAGTTGTGTCATAATGTAGAAAACTTTCACACTAATATCCTTGCTTATCTCAGAAATAAAATGGAATCTCATAAGTATCACTAATTATCCTTTCAAATATTTCATTTTCTTACCAGACTAATGCTTTTCATTCCTAAAAATAGCATTTTCTAAACAAAATACTGGTTTTCATCCCCAAAGGTAGACATTATCTCTACAGAATGTTCCTTTGGAGCATAATAGAATACAGTGTTTCATGAATTCCTGTATTCCTCTACAAAATAAGGACATTTCCACCCAAAATATCAATTTCTGTCAAGATTTAGAGAACTTTGACATTAATAGCAGCACTTATCCCAGAAAAAAAAAAAAAAGGTACATTCTTGAGTATCACTTCTTATCCTTGCAAAAATACATTTTTCTTAACAAATACAATGCTTTTCAGCCCTAAAAATATCATTTTCTCCCCAAAATACTGGGTTTCATCCTCAAAAGAAGACAGTTCCTCTAAAAAATGAATATTTGCAGCATAATATGATACATTGTTTACAGAATACCGGAATTCCTCTTTCAAATAAGGACACTTTCCCCCTAAAGATCAATTTCTGTTCTAATTTTTGAAATTTACACACAACTTCCACTACATAGACCAGAAATAATAAGTTCTCTCTAAAGCATCACCATTTATCCTGGCAAATATTTGAGTTTCTTTTGAAAATATGAATTTTCTTCACTAAAAATAGCATTTTCTAAACCTAATACCTGTTTTCATAACCAAAAGAAGATATTTTCTCTAGAAAATGATGCACTGTAGCATTATAGGATGCATTTCTACCAGAATACCCGTTTTCCTCTACAAATTATGGACATTTCCACCCAAAATGACAGTTTCTGTTAAAATTTTTACCATTTACACATGAATATCACCACTTCTTCCAGAAATAAAAAGTTCTCTATTAAGTATCACTCCGTATTCTGGCAAAAATACATTTTTCTTACCTAAGAAAATGCTTTTCATTCCTGAGTATAGTATGTTCTAAACAACATATGGTTTTTAATTCCCAAAAGAAGATATTCTCTCTACTAAATGATACTTAGGAGCATAATATGACACATTGTTTCCAGAACACCAGTTTTACTCTACAAAATAAGGACAGTTCCACCCGAAATATCAATTTCTGTCAAAACATTAAAAATTTTCACACGAATATCACTACACATACCAGAAATAAAAAGTTATCACTGAAGTATCACTAATTATCCTTGCAAAAATTTCATTTTCTTTCAAAAATAAAGCATTTCATTCCTAAAAATAGCATTTCTAAACAAAATACTGGTTTTCATACACAAAGAAAGACTTTATCCCTACAGAATGATGCTTTGGAGCGTAATAGAATACAGTGATTCAAGAGTTCCCAAATTCCTCTACAAATTAAGGACATTCCCACCAGAAATATCAAGTTGTGTCATAATGTAGAAAACTTTCACACTAATATCCTTGCTTATCCCAGAAATAAAAAGGAATCTCATAAGTATCACTAATTATCCTTGCAAAAATTTCATTTGCTTTCAAAAATAAAGCATTTCATTCCAAAAAATAGCATTTCTAAACAAAATACTGGTTTTCATCCCCAAAGGTAGACATTATCTCTACAGAATGTTTCTTTGGAGCATAATAGAATACAGTGTTTCATGAATTCCTGTATTCCTCTACAAAATAAGGACATTTCCACCCAAAATATCAATTTCTGTCAAGATTTAGAGAACTGGGACATTAATAGCAGTACTTATCCCAGAAAAAAATAAAAGGTACATTCTTGAGTATCACTTCTTATCCTTGCAAAAATACATTTTTCTTAACAAATACAATGCTTTTCAGCCCTAAAAATATCATTTTCTCCCCAAAATACTGGGTTTCATCCTCAAAAGAAGACAGTTCCTCTAAAAAATGAATATTTGCAGCATAATATGATACACTGTTTACAGAATACCGGAATTCCTCTTTCAAATAAGGACACTTTCCCCCTAAAGATCAATTTCTGTTCTAATTTTTGAAATTTACACACGACTTTCACTACATAGACCAGAAATAATAAGTTCTCTCTAAAGCATCACCATTTATCCTGGCAAATATTTGAGTTTCTTTTGAAAATATGAATTTTCTTCACTAAAAATAGCATTTTCTAAACCTAATACCTGTTTTCATAACCAAAAGAAGATATTTTCTCTAGAAAATGATGCACTGTAGCATTATAGGATGCATTTCTACCAGAATACCCGTTTTCCTCTACAAATTATGGACATTTCCACCCAAAATGACAGTTTCTGTTAAAATTTTTACCATTTACACATGAATATCACCACTTCTTCCAGAAATAAGAAGTTCTCTCTTAAGTATCACTCCGTATTATGGCAAAAATACATATTTCTTACCTATGAAAATGCTTTTCATTCCTGAGTATAGTATGTTCTAAACAACATATGGTTTTTAACTCCCAAAAGAAGATATTCTCTCTACTAAATGATACTTAGGAGCATAATATGACACATTGTTTCCAGAACACCAGTTTTACTCTACAAAATAAGGACAGTTCCACCCGAAATATCAATTTCTGTCAAAACATTAAAAATTTTCACACGAATATAACTACACATACCAGAAATAAAAAGTTATCACTGAAGTATCACTAATTATCCTTGCAAAAATTTCATTTTCTTTCAAAAATAAAGCATTTCATTCCTAAAAATAGCATTTCTAAACAAAATACTGGTTTTCATACACAAAGAAAGACTTTATCCCTACAGAATGATGCTTTGGAGCCTAATAGAATACAGTGATTCAAGAATTCCCAAATTCCTCTACAAAATAAGGACATTCCCACCAGAAATATCAAGTTGTGTCATAATGTAGAAAACTTTCACACTAATATCCTTGCTTATCTCAGAAATAAAAAGGAATCTCATAAGTATCACTAATTATCCTTTCAAATATTTCATTTTCTTACCAAACTAATGCTTTTCATTCCTAAAAATAGCATTTTCTAAACAAAATACTGGTTTTCATCCCCAAAGGTAGACATTATCTCTACAGAATGTTCCTTTGGAGCATAATAGAATACAGTGTTTCATGAATTCCTGTATTCCTCTACAAAATAAGGACATTTCCACCCAAAATATCAATTTCTGTCAAGATTTAGAGAACTGTGACATTAATAGCAGTACTTATCCCAGAAAAAAAAAAAAGGTACATTCTTGAGTATCACTTCTTATCCTTGCAAAAATACATTTTTCTTAACAAATACAAAGCTTTTCAGCCCTAAAAATATCATTTTCTCCCCAAAATACTGGGTTTCATCCTCAAAAGAAGACAGTTCCTCTAAAAAATGAATATTTGCAGCATAATATGATACATTGTTTACAGAATACCGGAATTCCTCTTTCAAATAAGGACACTTTCCCCCTAAAGATCAATTTCTGTTCTAATTTTTGAAATTTACACACGACTTCCACTAAATAGACCAGAAATAGTAAGTTCTCTCTAAAGCATCACCATTTATCCTGGCAAATATTTGAGTTTCTTTTGAAAATATTAATTTTCTTCACTAAAAATAGCATTTTCTAAACCTAATACCTGTTTTCATAACCAAAAGAAGATATTTTCTCTAGAAAATGATGCACTGTAGCATTATAGGATGCATTTCTACCAGAATACCCGTTTTCCTCTACAAATTATGGACATTTCCACCCAAAATGACAATTTCTGTTAAAATTTTTACTATTTACACATGAATATCACCACTTCTTCCAGAAATAAAAAGTTCTCTCTTAAGTATCACTCCGTATTCTGGCAAAAATACATTTTTCTTACCTAAGAAAATGCTTTTCATTCCTGAGAATAGTATGTTATAACAACATATGGTTTTTAATTCCCAAAAGAAGATATTCTCTCTACTAAATGATACTTAGGAGCATAATATGACACATTGTTTCCATAACACCAGTTTTACTCTACAAAATAAGGACAGTTCCACCCGAAATATCAATTTCTGTCAAAACATTAAAAATTTTCACACGAATATCACTACACATACAAGAAATAAAAAGTTATCACTGAAGTATCACTAATTATCCTTGCAAAAATTTCATTTTCTTTCAAAAATAAAGCATTTCATTCCTAAAAATAGCATTTCTAAACAAAATACTGGTTTTCATACACAAAGAAAGACTTTATCCCTACAGAATGATGCTTTGGAGCCTAATAGAATACAGTGATTCAAGAATTCCCAAATTCCTCTACAAAATAAGGACATTTCCACCCAAAATATCAATTTCTGTCAAGATTTAGAGAACTTTGACATTAATAGCAGCACTTATCCCAGAAAAAAAAAAAGGTACATTCTTGAGTATCACTTCTTATCCTTGCAAAAATACATTTTTCTTAACAAATACAATGCTTTTCAGCCCTAAAAATATCATTTTCTCCCCAAAATACTGGGTTTCATCCTCAAAAGAAGACAGTTCCTCTAAAAAATGAATATTTGCAGCATAATATGATACATTGTTTACAGAATACCGGAATTCCTCTTTCAAATAAGGACACTTTCCCCCTAAAGATCAATTTCTGTTCTAATTTTTGAAATTTACACACAACTTTCACTACATAGACCAGAAATAATAAGTTCTCTCTAAAGCATCACCATTTATCCTGGCAAATATTTGAGTTTCTTTTGAAAATATTAATTTTCTTCACTAAAAATAGCATTTTCTAAACCTAATACCTGTTTTCATAACCAAAAGAAGATATTTTCTCTAGAAAATGATGCACTGTAGCATTATAGGATGCATTTCTACCAGAATACCCGTTTTCCTCTACAAACTATGGACATTTCCACCCAAAATGACAGTTTCTGTTAAAATTTTTACCATTTACACATGAATATCACCACTTCTTCCAGAAATAAGAAGTTCTCTCTTAAGTATCACTCCGTATTCTGGCAAAAATACATTTTTCTTACCTAAGAAAATGCTTTTCATTCCTGAGTATAGTATGTTCTAAACAACATATGGTTTTTAATTCCCAAAAGAAGATATTCTCTCTACTAAATGATACTTAGGAGCATAATATGACACATTGTTTCCATAACACCAGTTTTACTCTACAAAATAAGGACAGTTCCACCCGAAATATCAATTTCTGTCAAAACATTAAAAATTTTCACACGAATATCACTACACATACCAGAAATAAAAAGTTATCACTGAAGTATCACTAATTATCCTTGCAAAAATTTCATTTTCTTTCAAAAATAAAGCATTTCATTCCTAAAAATAGCATTTCTAAACAAAATACTGGTTTTCATACACAAAGAAAGACTTTATCCCTACAGAATGATGCTTTGGAGCCTAATAGAATACAGTGATTCAAGAATTCCCAAATTCCTCTACAAAATAAGGACATTCCCACCAGAAATATCAAGTTGTGTCATAATGTAGAAAACTTTCACACTAATATCCTTGCTTATCTCAGAAATAAAAAGGAATCTCATAAGTATCACTAATTATCCTTTCAAATATTTCATTTTCTTACCAAACTAATGCTTTTCATTCCTAAAAATAGCATTTTCTAAACAAAATACTGGTTTTCATCCCCAAAGGTAGACATTATCTCTACAGAATGTTCCTTTGGAGCATAATAGAATACAGTGTTTCATGAATTCCTGTATTCCTCTACAAAATAAGGACATTTCCACCCAAAATATCAATTTCTGTCAAGATTTAGAGAACTGTGACATTAATAGCAGTACTTATCCCAGAAAAAAAAAAAAGGTACATTCTTGAGTATCACTTCTTATCCTTGCAAAAATACATTTTTCTTAACAAATACAATGCTTTTCAGCCCTAAAAATATCATTTTCTCCCCAAAATACTGGGTTTCATCCTCAAAAGAAGACAGTTCCTCTAAAAAATGAATATTTGCAGCATAATATGATACATTGTTTACAGAATACCGGAATTCCTCTTTCAAATAAGGACACTTCCCCCCTAAAGATCAATTTCTGTTCTAATTTTTGAAATTTACACACGACTTCCACTACATAGACCAGAAATAGTAAGTTCTCTCTAAAGCATCACCATTTATCCTGGCAAATATTTGAGTTTCTTTTGAAAATATTAATTTTCTTCACTAAAAATAGCATTTTCTAAACCTAATACCTGTTTTCATAACCAAAAGAAGATATTTTCTCTAGAAAATGATGCACTGTAGCATTATAGGATGCATTTCTACCAGAATACCCGTTTTCCTCTACAAATTATGGACATTTCCACCCAAAATGACAATTTCTGTTAAAATTTTTACCATTTACACATGAATATCACCACTTCTTCCAGAAATAAAAAGTTCTCTCTTAAGTATCACTCCGTATTCTGGCAAAAATACATTTTTCTTACCTAAGAAAATGCTTTTCATTCCTGAGAATAGTATGTTATAACAACATATGGTTTTTAATTCCCAAAAGAAGATATTCTCTCTACTAAATGATACTTAGGAGCATAATATGACACATTGTTTCCATAACACCAGTTTTACTCTACAAAATAAGGACAGTTCCACCCGAAATATCAATTTCTGTCAAAACATTAAAAATTTTCACACGAATATCACTACACATACCAGAAATAAAAAGTTATCACTGAAGTATCACTAATTATCCTTGCAAAAATTTCATTTTCTTTCAAAAATAAAGCATTTCATTCCTAAAAATAGCATTTCTAAACAAAATACTGGTTTTCATACACAAAGAAAGACTTTATCCCTACAGAATGATGCTTTGGAGCCTAATAGAATACAGTGATTCAAGAATTCCCAAATTCCTCTACAAAATAAGGACATTTCCACCCAAAATATCAATTTCTGTCAAGATTTAGAGAACTTTGACATTAATAGCAGCACTTATCCCAGAAAAAAAAAAAGGTACATTCTTGAGTATCACTTCTTATCCTTGCAAAAATACATTTTTCTTAACAAATACAATGCTTTTCAGCCCTAAAAATATCATTTTCTCCCCAAAATACTGGGTTTCATCCTCAAAAGAAGACAGTTCCTCTAAAAAATGAATATTTGCAGCATAATATGATACATTGTTTACAGAATACCGGAATTCCTCTTTCAAATAAGGACACTTTCCCCCTAAAGATCAATTTCTGTTCTAATTTTTGAAATTTACACACAACTTTCACTACATAGACCAGAAATAATAAGTTCTCTCTAAAGCATCACCATTTATCCTGGCAAATATTTGAGTTTCTTTTGAAAATATGAATTTTCTTCACTAAAAATAGCATTTTCTAAACCTAATACCTGTTTTCATAACCAAAAGAAGATATTTTCTCTAGAAAATGATGCACTGTAGCATTATAGGATGCATTTCTACCAGAATACCCGTTTTCCTCTACAAACTATGGACATTTCCACCCAAAATGACAGTTTCTGTTAAAATTTTTACCATTTACACATGAATATCACCACTTCTTCCAGAAATAAGAAGTTCTCTCTTAAGTATCACTCTGTATTCTGGCAAAAATACATTTTTCTTACCTAAGAAAATGCTTTTCATTCCTGAGTATAGTATGTTCTAAACAACATATGGTTTTTAATTCCCAAAAGAAGATATTCTCTCTACTAAATGATACTTAGGAGCATAATATGACACATTGTTTCCAGAACACCAGTTTTACTCTACAAAATAAGGACAGTTCCACCCGAAATATCAATTTCTGTCAAAACATTAAAAATTTTCACACGAATATCACTACACATACCAGAAATAAAAAGTTATCACTGAAGTATCACTAATTATCCTTGCAAAAATTTCATTTTCTTTCAAAAATAAAGCATTTCATTCCTAAAAATAGCATTTCTAAACAAAATACTGGTTTTCATACACAAAGAAAGACTTTATCCCTACAGAATGATGCTTTGGAGCCTAATAGAATACAGTGATTCAAGAATTCCCAAATTCCTCTACAAAATAAGGACATTTCCACCCAAAATATCAATTTCTGTCAAGATTTAGAGAACTTTGACATTAATAGCAGCACTTATCCCAGAAAAAAAAAAAGGTACATTCTTGAGTATCACTTCTTATCCTTGCAAAAATACATTTTTCTTAACAAATACAATGCTTTTCAGCCCTAAAAATATCATTTTCTCCCCAAAATACTGGGTTTCATCCTCAAAAGAAGACAGTTCCTCTAAAAAATGAATATTTGCAGCATAATATGATACATTGTTTACAGAATACCGGAATTCCTCTTTCAAATAAGGACACTTCCCCCCTAAAGATCAATTTCTGTTCTAATTTTTGAAATTTACACACGACTTCCACTACATAGACCAGAAATAGTAAGTTCTCTCTAAAGCATCACCATTTATCCTGGCAAATATTTGAGTTTCTTTTGAAAATATTAATTTTCTTCACTAAAAATAGCATTTTCTAAACCTAATACCTGTTTTCATAACCAAAAGAAGATATTTTCTCTAGAAAATGATGCACTGTAGCATTATAGGATGCATTTCTACCAGAATACCCGTTTTCCTCTACAAATTATGGACATTTCCACCCAAAATGACAATTTCTGTTAAAATTTTTACCATTTACACATGAATATCACCACTTCTTCCAGAAATAAAAAGTTCTCTCTTAAGTATCACTCCGTATTCTGGCAAAAATACATTTTTCTTACCTAAGAAAATGCTTTTCATTCCTGAGAATAGTATGTTATAACAACATATGGTTTTTAATTCCCAAAAGAAGATATTCTCTCTACTAAATGATACTTAGGAGCATAATATGACACATTGTTTCCATAACACCAGTTTTACTCTACAAAATAAGGACAGTTCCACCCGAAATATCAATTTCTGTCAAAACATTAAAAATTTTCACACGAATATCACTACACATACCAGAAATAAAAAGTTATCACTGAAGTATCACTAATTATCCTTGCAAAAATTTCATTTTCTTTCAAAAATAAAGCATTTCATTCCTAAAAATAGCATTTCTAAACAAAATACTGGTTTTCATACACAAAGAAAGACTTTATCCCTACAGAATGATGCTTTGGAGCCTAATAGAATACAGTGATTCAAGAATTCCCAAATTCCTCTACAAAATAAGGACATTTCCACCCAAAATATCAATTTCTGTCAAGATTTAGAGAACTTTGACATTAATAGCAGCACTTATCCCAGAAAAAAAAAAAGGTACATTCTTGAGTATCACTTCTTATCCTTGCAAAAATACATTTTTCTTAACAAATACAATGCTTTTCAGCCCTAAAAATATCATTTTCTCCCCAAAATACTGGGTTTCATCCTCAAAAGAAGACAGTTCCTCTAAAAAATGAATATTTGCAGCATAATATGATACATTGTTTACAGAATACCGGAATTCCTCTTTCAAATAAGGACACTTTCCCCCTAAAGATCAATTTCTGTTCTAATTTTTGAAATTTACACACAACTTTCACTACATAGACCAGAAATAATAAGTTCTCTCTAAAGCATCACCATTTATCCTGGCAAATATTTGAGATTCTTTTGAAAATATGAATTTTCTTCACTAAAAATAGCATTTTCTAAACCTAATACCTGTTTTCATAACCAAAAGAAGATATTTTCTCTAGAAAATGATGCACTGTAGCATTATAGGATGCATTTCTACCAGAATACCCGTTTTCCTCTACAAACTATGGACATTTCCACCCAAAATGACAGTTTCTGTTAAAATTTTTACCATTTACACATGAATATCACCACTTCTTCCAGAAATAAGAAGTTCTCTCTTAAGTATCACTCTGTATTCTGGCAAAAATACATTTTTCTTACCTAAGAAAATGCTTTTCATTCCTGAGTATAGTATGTTCTAAACAACATATGGTTTTTAATTCCCAAAAGAAGATATTCTCTCTACTAAATGATACTTAGGAGCATAATATGACACATTGTTTCCAGAACACCAGTTTTACTCTACAAAATAAGGACAGTTCCACCCGAAATATCAATTTCTGTCAAAACATTAAAAATTTTCACACGAATATCACTACACATACCAGAAATAAAAAGTTATCACTGAAGTATCACTAATTATCCTTGCAAAAATTTCATTTTCTTTCAAAAATAAAGCATTTCATTCCTAAAAATAGCATTTCTAAACAAAATACTGGTTTTCATACACAAAGAAAGACTTTATCCCTACAGAATGATGCTTTGGAGCCTAATAGAATACAGTGATTCAAGAATTCCCAAATTCCTCTACAAAATAAGGACATTCCCACCAGAAATATCAAGTTGTGTCATAATGTAGAAAACTTTCACACTAATATCCTTGCTTATCTCAGAAATAAAAAGGAATCTCATAAGTATCACTAATTATCCTTTCAAATATTTCATTTTCTTACCAAACTAATGCTTTTCATTCCTAAAATTAGCATTTTCTAAACAAAATACTGGTTTTCATCCCCAAAGGTAGACATTATCTCTACAGAATGTTCCTTTGGAGCATAATAGAATACAGTGTTTCATGAATTCCTGTATTCCTCTACAAAATAAGGACATTTCCACCCAAAATATCAGTTTCTGTCAAGATTTAGAGAACTTTGACATTAATAGCAGTACTTATCCCAGAAAAAAAAAAAGGTACATTCTTGAGTATCACTTCTTATCCTTGCAAAAATACATTTTTCTTAACAAATACAATGCTTTTCAGCCCTAAAAATATCATTTTCTCCCCAAAATACTGGGTTTCATCCTCAAAAGAAGACAGTTCCTCTAAAAAATGAATATTTGCAGCATAATATGATACATTGTTTACAGAATACCGGAATTCCTCTTTTAAATAAGGACACTTTCCCCCTAAAGATCAATTTCTGTTCTAATTTTTGAAATTTACACACGACTTTCACTACATAGACCAGAAATAATAAGTTCTCTCTAAAGCATCACCATTTATCCTGGCAAATATTTGAGTTTCTTTTGAAAATATGAATTTTCTTCACTAAAAATAGCATTTTCTAAACCTAATACCTGTTTTCATAACCAAAAGAAGATATTTTCTCTAGAAAATGATGCACTGTAGCATTATAGGATGCATTTCTACCAGAATACCCGTTTTCCTCTACAAATTATGGACATTTCCACCCAAAATGACAGTTTCTGTTAAAATTTTTACCATTTACACATGAATATCACCACTTCTTCCAGAAATAAGAAGTTCTCTCTTAAGTATCACTCCGTATTATGGCAAAAATACATATTTCTTACCTATGAAAATGCTTTTCATTCCTGAGTATAGTATGTTCTAAACAACATATGGTTTTTAACTCCCAAAAGAAGATATTCTCTCTACTAAATGATACTTAGGAGCATAATATGACACATTGTTTCCAGAACACCAGTTTTACTCTACAAAATAAGGACAGTTCCACCCGAAATATCAATTTCTGTCAAAACATTAAAAATTTTCACACGAATATAACTACACATACCAGAAATAAAAAGTTATCACTGAAGTATCACTAATTATCCTTGCAAAAATTTCATTTTCTTTCAAAAATAAAGCATTTCATTCCTAAAAATAGCATTTCTAAACAAAATACTGGTTTTCATACACAAAGAAAGACTTTATCCCTACAGAATGATGCTTTGGAGCCTAATAGAATACAGTGATTCAAGAATTCCCAAATTCCTCTACAAAATAAGGACATTCCCACCAGAAATATCAAGTTGTGTCATAATGTAGAAAACTTTCACACTAATATCCTTGCTTATCTCAGAAATAAAAAGGAATCTCATAAGTATCACTAATTATCCTTTCAAATATTTCATTTTCTTACCAAACTAATGCTTTTCATTCCTAAAAATAGCATTTTCTAAACAAAATACTGGTTTTCATCCCCAAAGGTAGACATTATCTCTACAGAATGTTCCTTTGGAGCATAATAGAATACAGTGTTTCATGAATTCCTGTATTCCTCTACAAAATAAGGACATTTCCACCCAAAATATCAATTTCTGTCAAGATTTAGAGAACTGTGACATTAATAGCAGTACTTATCCCAGAAAAAAAAAAAAGGTACATTCTTGAGTATCACTTCTTATCCTTGCAAAAATACATTTTTCTTAACAAATACAAAGCTTTTCAGCCCTAAAAATATCATTTTCTCCCCAAAATACTGGGTTTCATCCTCAAAAGAAGACAGTTCCTCTAAAAAATGAATATTTGCAGCATAATATGATACATTGTTTACAGAATACCGGAATTCCTCTTTCAAATAAGGACACTTCCCCCCTAAAGATCAATTTCTGTTCTAATTTTTGAAATTTACACACGACTTCCACTAAATAGACCAGAAATAGTAAGTTCTCTCTAAAGCATCACCATTTATCCTGGCAAATATTTGAGTTTCTTTTGAAAATATTAATTTTCTTCACTAAAAATAGCATTTTCTAAACCTAATACCTGTTTTCATAACCAAAAGAAGATATTTTCTCTAGAAAATGATGCACTGTAGCATTATAGGATGCATTTCTACCAGAATACCCGTTTTCCTCTACAAATTATGGACATTTCCACCCAAAATGACAATTTCTGTTAAAATTTTTACTATTTACACATGAATATCACCACTTCTTCCAGAAATAAAAAGTTCTCTCTTAAGTATCACTCCGTATTCTGGCAAAAATACATTTTTCTTACCTAAGAAAATGCTTTTCATTCCTGAGAATAGTATGTTATAACAACATATGGTTTTTAATTCCCAAAAGAAGATATTCTCTCTACTAAATGATACTTAGGAGCATAATATGACACATTGTTTCCATAACACCAGTTTTACTCTACAAAATAAGGACAGTTCCACCCGAAATATCAATTTCTGTCAAAACATTAAAAATTTTCACACGAATATCACTACACATACAAGAAATAAAAAGTTATCACTGAAGTATCACTAATTATCCTTGCAAAAATTTCATTTTCTTTCAAAAATAAAGCATTTCATTCCTAAAAATAGCATTTCTAAACAAAATACTGGTTTTCATACACAAAGAAAGACTTTATCCCTACAGAATGATGCTTTGGAGCCTAATAGAATACAGTGATTCAAGAATTCCCAAATTCCTCTACAAAATAAGGACATTTCCACCCAAAATATCAATTTCTGTCAAGATTTAGAGAACTTTGACATTAATAGCAGCACTTATCCAAGAAAAAAAAAAAGGTACATTCTTGAGTATCACTTCTTATCCTTGCAAAAATACATTTTTCTTAACAAATACAATGCTTTTCAGCCCTAAAAATATCATTTTCTCCCCAAAATACTGGGTTTCATCCTCAAAAGAAGACAGTTCCTCTAAAAAATGAATATTTGCAGCATAATATGATACATTGTTTACAGAATACCGGAATTCCTCTTTCAAATAAGGACACTTTCCCCCTAAAGATCAATTTCTGTTCTAATTTTTGAAATTTACACACAACTTTCACTACATAGACCAGAAATAATAAGTTCTCTCTAAAGCATCACCATTTATCCTGGCAAATATTTGAGTTTCTTTTGAAAATATTAATTTTCTTCACTAAAAATAGCATTTTCTAAACCTAATACCTGTTTTCATAACCAAAAGAAGATATTTTCTCTAGAAAATGATGCACTGTAGCATTATAGGATGCATTTCTACCAGAATACCCGTTTTCCTCTACAAACTATGGACATTTCCACCCAAAATGACAGTTTCTGTTAAAATTTTTACCATTTACACATGAATATCACCACTTCTTCCAGAAATAAGAAGTTCTCTCTTAAGTATCACTCCGTATTCTGGCAAAAATACATTTTTCTTACCTAAGAAAATGCTTTTCATTCCTGAGAATAGTATGTTCTAAACAACATATGGTTTTTAATTCCCAAAAGAAGATATTCTCTCTACTAAATGATACTTAGGAGCATAATATGACACATTGTTTCCAGAACACCAGTTTTACTCTACAAAATAAGGGCAGTTCCACCCGAAATATCAATTTCTGTCAAAACATTAAAAATTTTCACACGAATATCACTACACATACCAGAAATAAAAAGTTATCACTGAAGTATCACTAATTATCCTTGCAAAAATTTCATTTTCTTTCAAAAATAAAGCATTTCATTCCTAAAAATAGCATTTCTAAACAAAATACTGGTTTTCATACACAAAGAAAGACTTTATCCCTACAGAATGATGCTTTGGAGCCTAATAGAATACAGTGATTCAAGAATTCCCAAATTCCTCTACAAAATAAGGACATTCCCACCAGAAATATCAAGTTGTGTCATAATGTAGAAAACTTTCACACTAATATCCTTGCTTATCTCAGAAATAAAAAGGAATCTCATAAGTATCACTAATTATCCTTTCAAATATTTCATTTTCTTACCAAACTAATGCTTTTCATTCCTAAAAATAGCATTTTCTAAACAAAATACTGGGTTTCATCCCCAAAGGTAGACATTATCTCTACAGAATGTTCCTTTGGAGCATAATAGAATACAGTGTTTCATGAATTCCTGTATTCCTCTACAAAATAAGGACATTTCCACCCAAAATATCAATTTCTGTCAAGATTTAGAGAACTTTGACATTAATAGCAGCACTTATCCCAGAAAAAAAAAAAAAAGGTACATTCTTGAGTATCACTTCTTATCCTTGCAAAAATACATTTTTCTTAACAAATACAATGCTTTTCAGCCCTAAAAATATCATTTTCTCCCCAAAATACTGGGTTTCATCCTCAAAAGAAGACAGTTCCTCTAAAAAATGAATATTTGCAGCATAATATGATACATTGTTTACAGAATACCGGAATTCCTCTTTCAAATAAGGACACTTCCCCCCTAAAGATCAATTTCTGTTCTAATTTTTGAAATTTACACACGACTTTCACTACATAGACCAGAAATAATAAGTTCTCTCTAAAGCATCACCATTTATCCTGGCAAATATTTGAGTTTCTTTTGAAAATATGAATTTTCTTCACTAAAAATAGCATTTTCTAAACCTAATACCTGTTTTCATAACCAAAAGAAGATATTTTCTCTAGAAAATGATGCACTGTGGCATTATAGGATGCATTTCTACCAGAATACCCGTTTTCCTCTACAAATTATGGACATTTCCACCCAAAATGACAGTTTCTGTTAAAATTTTTACCATTTACACATGAATATCACCACTTCTTCCAGAAATAAAAAGTTCTCTCTTAAGTATCACTCCGTATTCTGGCAAAAATACATTTTTCTTACCTAAGAAAATGCTTTTCATTCCTGAGTATAGTATGTTCTAAACAACATATGGTTTTTAATTCCCAAAAGAAGATATTCTCTCTACTAAATGATACTTAGGAGCATAATATGACACATTGTTTCCATAACACCAGTTTTACTCTACAAAATAAGGACAGTTCCACCCGAAATATCAATTTCTGTCAAAACATTAAAAATTTTCACACGAATATCACTACACATACCAGAAATAAAAAGTTATCACTGAAGTATCACTAATTATCCTTGCAAAAATTTCATTTTCTTTCAAAAATAAAGCATTTCATTCCTAAAAATAGCATTTCTAAACAAAATACTGGTTTTCATACACAAAGAAAGACTTTATCCCTACAGAATGATGCTTTGGAGCGTAATAGAATACAGTGATTCAAGAGTTCCCAAATTCCTCTACAAATTAAGGACATTCCCACCAGAAATATCAAGTTGTGTCATAATGTAGAAAACTTTCACACTAATATCCTTGATAACCCAGAAATAAAAAGGAATCTCATAAGTATCACTAATTATCCTTGCAAAAATTTCATTTTCTTTCAAAAATAAAGCATTTCATTCCTAAAAATAGCATTTCTAAACAAAATACTGGTTTTCATCCCCAAAGGTAGACATTATCTCTACAGAATGTTTCTTTGGAGCATAATAGAATACAGTGTTTCATGAATTCCTGTATTCCTCTACAAAATAAGGACATTTCCACCCAAAATATCAATTTCTGTCAAGATTTAGAGAACTGTGACATTAATAGCAGTACTTATCCCAGAAAAAAAAAAAAGGTACATTCTTGAGTATCACTTCTTATCCTTGCAAAAATACATTTTTCTTAACAAATACAATGCTTTTCAGCCATTAAAATATCATTTTCTCCCCAAAATACTGGGTTTCATCCTCAAAAGAAGACAGTTCCTCTAAAAAATGAATATTTGCAGCATAATATGATACACTGTTTACAGAATACCGGAATTCCTCTTTCAAATAAGGACACTTTCCCCCTAAAGATCAATTTCTGTTCTAATTTTTGAAATTTACACACGACTTTCACTACATAGACCAGAAATAATAAGTTCTCTCTAAAGCATCACCATTTATCCTGGCAAATATTTGAGTTTCTTTTGAAAATATGAATTTTCTTCACTAAAAATAGCATTTTCTAAACCTAATACCTGTTTTCATAGCCAAAAGAAGATATTTTCTCTAGAAAATGATGCACTGTAGCATTATAGGATGCATTTCTACCAGAATACCCGTTTTCCTCTACAAATTATGGACATTTCCACCCAAAATGACAGTTTCTGTTAAAATTTTTACCATTTACACATGAATATCACCACTTCTTCCAGAAATAAAAAGTTCTCTCTTAAGTATCACTCCGTATTCTGGCAAAAATACATTTTTCTTACCTAAGAAAATGCTTTTCATTCCTGAGAATAGTATGTTCTAAACAACATATGGTTTTTAATTCCCAAAAGAAGATATTCTCTCTACTAAATGATACTTAGGAGCATAATATGACACATTGTTTCCAGAACACCAGTTTTACTCTACAAAATAAGGACAGTTCCACCCGAAATATCAATTTCTGTCAAAACATTAAAAATTTTCACACGAATATCACTACACATACCAGAAATAAAAAGTTATCACTGAAGTATCACTAATTATCCTTGCAAAAATTTCATTTTCTTTCAAAAATAAAGCATTTCATTCCTAAAAATAGCATTTCTAAACAAAATACTGGTTTTCATACACAAAGAAAGACTTTATCCCTACAGAATGATGCTTTGGAGCCTAATAGAATACAGTGATTCAAGAATTCCCAAATTCCTCTACAAAATAAGGACATTCCCACCAGAAATATCAAGTTGTGTCATAATGTAGAAAACTTTCACACTAATATCCTTGCTTATCTCAGAAATAAAAAGGAATCTCATAAGTATCACTAATTATCCTTTCAAATATTTCATTTTCTTACCAAACTAATGCTTTTCATTCCTAAAAATAGCATTTTCTAAACAAAATACTGGTTTTCATCCCCAAAGGTAGACATTATCTCTACAGAATGTTCCTTTGGAGCATAATAGAATACAGTGTTTCATGAATTCCTGTATTCCTCTACAAAATAAGGACATTTCCACCCAAAATATCAATTTCTGTCAAGATTTAGAGAACTTTGACATTAAGAGCAGTACTTATCCCAGAAAAAAAAAAAGGTACATTCTTGAGTATCACTTCTTATCCTTGCAAAAATACATTTTTCTTAACAAATACAATGCTTTTCAGCCCTAAAAATATCATTTTCTCCCCAAAATACTGGGTTTCATCCTCAAAAGAAGACAGTTCCTCTAAAAAATGAATATTTGCAGCATAATATGATACATTGTTTACAGAATACCGGAATTCCTCTTTCAAATAAGGACACTTTCCCCCTAAAGATCAATTTCTGTTCTGATTTTTGAAATTTACACACGACTTCCACTACATACACCAGAAATAATAAGTTCTCTCTAAAGCATCACCATTTATCCTGGCAAATATTTGAGTTTCTTTTGAAAATATGAATTTTCTTCACTAAAAATAGCATTTTCTAAACCTAATACCTGTTTTCATAACCAAAAGAAGATATTTTCTCTAGAAAATGATGCACTGTGGCATTATAGGATGCATTTCTACCAGAATACCCGTTTTCCTCTACAAATTATGGACATTTCCACCCAAAATGACAGTTTCTGTTAAAATTTTTACCATTTACACATGAATATCACCACTTCTTCCAGAAATAAGAAGTTCTCTCTTAAGTATCACTCCGTATTCTGGCAAAAATACATATTTCTTACCTATGAAAATGCTTTTCATTCCTGAGTATAGTATGTTCTAAACAACATATGGTTTTTAATTCTCAAAAGAAGATATTCTCTCTACTAAATGATACTTAGGAGCATAATATGACACATTGTTTCCAGAACACCAGTTTTACTCTACAAAATAAGGACAGTTCCACCCGAAATATCAATTTCTGTCAAAACATTAAAAATTTTCACACGAATATCACTACACATACCAGAAATAAAAAGTTATCACTGAAGTATCACTAATTATCCTTGCAAAAATTTCATTTTCTTTCAAAAATAAAGCATTTCATTCCTAAAAATAGCATTTCTAAACAAAATACTGGTTTTCATACACAAAGAAAGACTTTATCCCTACAGAATGATGCTTTGGAGCCTAATAGAATACAGTGATTCAAGAATTCCCAAATTCCTCTACAAAATAAGGACATTCCCACCAGAAATATCAAGTTGTGTCATAATGTAGAAAACTTTCACACTAATATCCTTGCTTATCTCAGAAATAAAAAGGAATCTCATAAGTATCACTAATTATCCTTTCAAATATTTCATTTTCTTACCAAACTAATGCTTTTCATTCCTAAAAATAGCATTTTCTAAACAAAATACTGGTTTTCATCCCCAAAGGTAGACATTATATCTACAGAATTTTCCTTTGGAGCATAATAGAATACAGTGTTTCATGAATTCCTGTATTCCTCTACAAAATAAGGACATTTCCACCCAAAATATCAATTTCTGTCAAGATTTAGAGAACTGTGACATTAATAGCAGTACTTATCCCAGAAAAAAAAAAAAGGTACATTCTTGAGTATCACTTCTTATCCTTGCAAAAATACATTTTTCTTAACAAATACAAAGCTTTTCAGCCCTAAAAATATCATTTTCTCCCCAAAATACTGGGTTTCATCCTCAAAAGAAGACAGTTCCTCTAAAAAATGAATATTTGCAGCATAATATGATACATTGTTTACAGAATACCGGAATTCCTCTTTCAAATAAGGACACTTCCCCCCTAAAGATCAATTTCTGTTCTAATTTTTGAAATTTACACACGACTTCCACTACATAGACCAGAAATAGTAAGTTCTCTCTAAAGCATCACCATTTATCCTGGCAAATATTTGAGTTTCTTTTGAAAATATGAATTTTCTTCACTAAAAATAGCATTTTCTAAACCTAATACCTGTTTTCATAACCAAAAGAAGATATTTTCTCTAGAAAATGATGCACTGTAGCATTATAGGATGCATTTCTACCAGAATACCCGTTTTCCTCTACAAATTATGGACATTTCCACCCAAAATGACAATTTCTGTTAAAATTTTTACTATTTACACATGAATATCACCACTTCTTCCAGAAATAAAAAGTTCTCTCTTAAGTATCACTCCGTATTCTGGCAAAAATACATTTTTCTTACCTAAGAAAATGCTTTTCATTCCTGAGAATAGTATGTTATAACAACATATGGTTTTTAATTCCCAAAAGAAGATATTCTCTCTACTAAATGATTCTTAGGAGCATAATATGACACCTTGTTTCCAGAACACCAGTTTTACTCTACAAAATAAGGACAGTTCCACCCGAAATATCAATTTCTGTCAAATCATTAAAAATTTTCACACGAATATCACTACACATACAAGAAATAAAAAGTTATCACTGAAGTATCACTAATTATCCTTGCAAAAATTTCATTTTCTTTCAAAAATAAAGCATTTCATTCCTAAAAATAGCATTTCTAAACAAAATACTGGTTTTCATACACAAAGAAAGACTTTATCCCTACAGAATGATGCTTTGGAGCCTAATAGAATACAGTGATTCAAGAATTCCCAAATTCCTCTACAAAATAAGGACATTTCCACCCAAAATATCAATTTCTGTCAAGATTTAGAGAACTTTGACATTAATAGCAGTACTTATCCCAGAAAAAAAAAAAGGTACATTCTTGAGTATCACTTCTTATCCTTGCAAAAATACATTTTTCTTAACAAATACAATGCTTTTCAGCCCTAAAAATATCATTTTCTCCCCAAAATACTGGGTTTCATCCTCAAAAGAAGACAGTTCCTCTAAAAAATGAATATTTGCAGCATAATATGATACATTGTTTACAGAATACCGGAATTCCTCTTTCAAATAAGGACACTTTCCCCCTAAAGATCAATTTCTGTTCTAATTTTTGAAATTTACACACAACTTTCACTACATAGACCAGAAATAATAAGTTCTCTCTAAAGCATCACCATTTATCCTGGCAAATATTTGAGATTCTTTTGAAAATATGAATTTTCTTCACTAAAAATAGCATTTTCTAAACCTAATACCTGTTTTCATAACCAAAAGAAGATATTTTCTCTAGAAAATGATGCACTGTAGCATTATAGGATGCATTTCTACCAGAATACCCGTTTTCCTCTACAAACTATGGACATTTCCACCCAAAATGACAGTTTCTGTTAAAATTTTTACCATTTACACATGAATATCACCACTTCTTCCAGAAATAAGAAGTTCTCTCTTAAGTATCACTCCGTCTTCTGGCAAAAATACATTTTTCTTACCTAAGAAAATGCTTTTCATTCCTGAGTATAGTATGTTCTAAACAACATATGGTTTTTAATTCCCAAAAGAAGATATTCTCTCTACTAAATGATACTTAGGAGCATAATATGACACATTGTTTCTAGAACACCAGTTTTACTCTACAAAATAAGGGCAGTTCCACCCGAAATATCAATTTCTGTCAAAATATTAAAAATTTTCACACGAATATCACTACACATACCAGAAATAAAAAGTTATCACTGAAGTATCACTAATTATCCTTGCAAAAATTTCATTTTCTTTCAAAAATAAAGCATTTCATTCCTAAAAATAGCATTTCTAAACAAAATACTGGTTTTCATACACAAAGAAAGACTTTATCCCTACAGAATGATGCTTTGGAGCCTAATAGAATACAGTGATTCAAGAATTCCCAAATTCCTCTACAAAATAAGGACATTCCCACCAGAAATATCAAGTTGTGTCATAATGTAGAAAACTTTCACACTAATATCCTTGCTTATCTCAGAAATAAAAAGGAATCTCATAAGTATCACTAATTATCCTTTCAAATATTTCATTTTCTTACCAAACTAATGCTTTTCATTCCTAAAATTAGCATTTTCTAAACAAAATACTGGGTTTCATCCCCAAAGGTAGACATTATCTCTACAGAATGTTCCTTTGGAGCATAATAGAATACAGTGTTTCATGAATTCCAAAATTCCTCTACAAAATAAGGACATTTCCACCCAAAATATCAGTTTCTGTCAAGATTTAGAGAACTTTGACATTAATAGCAGTACTTATCCCAGGAAAAAAAAAAAGGTACATTCTTGAGTATCACTTCTTATCCTTGCAAAAATACATTTTTCTTAACAAATACAATGCTTTTCAGCCCTAAAAATATCATTTTCTCCCCAAAATACTGGGTTTCATCCTCAAAAGAAGACAGTTCCTCTAAAAAATGAATATTTGCAGCATAATATGATACATTGTTTACAGAATACCGGAATTCCTCTTTCAAATAAGGACACTTTCCCCCTAAAGATCAATTTCTGTTCTAATTTTTGAAATTTACACACGACTTTCACTACATAGACCAGAAATAATAAGTTCTCTCTAAAGCATCAGCATTTATCCTGGCAAATATTTGAGATTCTTTTGAAAATATGAATTTTCTTCACTAAAAATAGCATTTTCTAAACCTAATACCTGTTTTCATAACCAAAAGAAGATATTTTCTCTAGAAAATGATGCACTGTAGCATTATAGGATGCATTTCTACCAGAATACCCGTTTTCCTCTACAAACTATGGACATTTCCACCCAAAATGACAGTTTCTGTTAAAATTTTTACCATTAACACATGAATATCACCACTTCTTCCAGAAATAAGAAGTTCTCTCTTAAGTATCACTCCGTATTCTGGCAAAAATACATTTTTCTTACCTAAGAAAATGCTTTTCATTCCTGAGTATAGTATGTTCTAAACAACATATGGTTTTTAATTCCCAAAAGAAGATATTCTCTCTACTAAATGATACTTAGGAGCATAATATGACACATTGTTTCCAGAACACCAGTTTTACTCTACAAAATAAGGACAGTTCCACCCGAAATATCAATTTCTGTCAAAACATTAAAAATTTTCACACGAATATCACTACACATACCAGAAATAAAAAGTTATCACTGAAGTATCACTAATTATGCTTGCAAAAATTTCATTTTCTTTCAAAAATAAAGCATTTCATTCCTAAAAATAGCATTTCTAAACAAAATACTGGTTTTCATACACAAAGAAAGACTTTATCCCTACAGAATGATGCTTTGGAGCCTAATAGAATACAGTGATTCAAGAATTCCCAAATTCCTCTACAAAATAAGGACATTCCCACCAGAAATATCAAGTTGTGTCATAATGTAGAAAACTTTCACACTAATATCCTTGCTTATCTCAGAAATAAAAAGGAATCTCATAAGTATCACTAATTATCCTTTCAAATATTTCATTTTCTTACCAAACTAATGCTTTTCATTCCTAAAAATAGCATTTTCTAAACAAAATACTGGTTTTCATCCCCAAAGGTAGACATTATCTCTACAGAATGTTCCTTTGGAGCATAATAGAATACAGTGTTTCATGAATTCCTGTATTCCTCTACAAAATAAGGACATTTCCACCCAAAATATCAGTTTCTGTCAAGATTTACAGAACTTTGACATTAATAGCAGTACTTATCCCAGAAAAAAAAAAAAGGTACATTCTTGAGTATCACTTCTTATCCTTGCAAAAATACATTTTTCTTAACAAATACAATGCTTTTCAGCCCTAAAAATATCATTTTCTCCCCAAAATACTGGGTTTCATCCTCAAAAGAAGACAGTTCCTCTAAAAAATGAGTATTTGCAGCATAATATGATACATTGTTTACAGAATACCGGAATTCCTCTTTCAAATAAGGACACTTTCCCCCTAAAGATCAATTTCTGTTCTAATTTTTGAAATTTACACATGACTTTCACTACATAGACCAGAAATAATAAGTTCTCTCTAAAGCATCAGCATTTATCCTGGCAAATATTTGAGATTCTTTTGAAAATATGAATTTTCTTCACTAAAAATAGCATTTTCTAAACCTAATACCTGTTTTCATAACCAAAAGAAGATATTTTCTCTAGAAAATGATGCACTGTAGCATTATAGGATGCATTTCTACCAGAATACCCGTTTTCCTCTACAAATTATGGACATTTCCACCCAAAATGACAGTTTCTGTTAAAATTTTTACCATTTACACATGAATATCACCACTTCTTCCAGAAATAAGAAGTTCTCTCTTAAGTATCACTCTGTATTCTGGCAAAAATACATTTTTCTTACCTAAGAAAATGCTTTTCATTCCTGAGTATAGTATGTTCTAAACAACATATGGTTTTTAATTCCCAAAAGAAGATATTCTCTCTACTAAATGATACTTAGGAGCATAATATGACACATTGTTTCCAGAACACCAGTTTTACTCTACAAAATAAGGACAGTTCCACCCGAAATATCAATTTCTGTCAAAACATTAAAAATTTTCACACGAATATCACTACACATACCAGAAATAAAAAGTTATCACTGAAGTATCACTAATTATCCTTGCAAAAATTTCATTTTCTTTCAAAAATAAAGCATTTCATTCCTAAAAATAGCATTTCTAAACAAAATACTGGTTTTCATACACAAAGAAAGACTTTATCCCTACAGAATGATGGTTTGGAGCCTAATAGAATACAGTGATTCAAGAATTCCCAAATTCCTCTACAAAATAAGGACATTCCCACCAGAAATATCAAGTTGTGTCATAATGTAGAAAACTTTCACACTAATATCCTTGCTTATCTCAGAAATAAAAAGGAATCTCATAAGTATCACTAATTATCCTTTCAAATATTTCATTTTCTTACCAAACTAATGCTTTTCATTCCTAAAAATAGCATTTTCTAAACAAAATACTGGTTTTCATCCCCAAAGGTAGACATTATCTCTACAGAATGTTCCTTTGGAGCATAATAGAATACAGTGTTTCATGAATTCCTGTATTCCTCTACAAAATAAGGACATTTCCACCCAAAATATCAATTTCTGTCAAGATTTAGAGAACTTTGACATTAAGAGCAGTACTTATCCCAGAAAAAAAAAAAAGGTACATTCTTGAGTATCACTTCTTATCCTTGCAAAAATACATTTTTCTTAACAAATACAATGCTTTTCAGCCCTAAAAATATCATTTTCTCCCCAAAATACTGGGTTTCATCCTCAAAAGAAGACAGTTCCTCTAAAAAATGAGTATTTGCAGCATAATATGATACATTGTTTACAGAATACCGGAATTCCTCTTTCAAATAAGGACACTTTCCCCCTAAAGATCAATTTCTGTTCTAATTTTTGAAATTTACACATGACTTTCACTACATAGACCAGAAATAATAAGTTCTCTCTAAAGCATCAGCATTTATCCTGGCAAATATTTGAGATTCTTTTGAAAATATGAATTTTCTTCACTAAAAATAGCATTTTCTAAACCTAATACCTGTTTTCATAACCAAAAGAAGATATTTTCTCTAGAAAATGATGCACTGTAGCATTATAGGATGCATTTCTACCAGAATACCCGTTTTCCTCTACAAATTATGGACATTTCCACCCAAAATGACAGTTTCTGTTAAAATTTTTACCATTTACACATGAATATCACCACTTCTTCCAGAAATAAGAAGTTCTCTCTTAAGTATCACTCTGTATTCTGGCAAAAATACATTTTTCTTACCTAAGAAAATGCTTTTCATTCCTGAGTATAGTATGTTCTAAACAACATATGGTTTTTAATTCCCAAAAGAAGATATTCTCTCTACTAAATGATACTTAGGAGCATAATATGACACATTGTTTCCAGAACACCAGTTTTACTCTACAAAATAAGGACAGTTCCACCCGAAATATCAATTTCTGTCAAAACATTAAAAATTTTCACACGAATATCACTACACATACCAGAAATAAAAAGTTATCACTGAAGTATCACTAATTATCCTTGCAAAAATTTCATTTTCTTTCAAAAATAAAGCATTTCATTCCTAAAAATAGCATTTCTAAACAAAATACTGGTTTTCATACACAAAGAAAGACTTTATCCCTACAGAATGATGCTTTGGAGCCTAATAGAATACAGTGATTCAAGAATTCCCAAATTCCTCTACAAAATAAGGACATTCCCACCAGAAATATCAAGTTGTGTCATAATGTAGAAAACTTTCACACTAATATCCTTGCTTATCTCAGAAATAAAAAGGAATCTCATAAGTATCACTAATTATCCTTTCAAATATTTCATTTTCTTACCAAACTAATGCTTTTCATTCCTAAAAATAGCATTTTCTAAACAAAATACTGGTTTTCATCCCCAAAGGTAGACATTATCTCTACAGAATGTTCCTTTGGAGCATAATAGAATACAGTGTTTCATGAATTCCTGTATTCCTCTACAAAATAAGGACATTTCCACCCAAAATATCAGTTTCTGTCAAGATTTAGAGAACTTTGACATTAATAGCAGTACTTATCCCAGAAAAAAAAAAAAGGTACATTCTTGAGTATCACTTCTTATCCTTGCAAAAATACATTTTTCTTAACAAATACAATGCTTTTCAGCCCTAAAAATATCATTTTCTCCCCAAAATACTGGGTTTCATCCTCAAAAGAAGACAGTTCCTCTAAAAAATGAATATTTGCAGCATAATATGATACATTGTTTACAGAATACCGGAATTCCTCTTTCAAATAAGGACACTTTCCCCCTAAAGATCAATTTCTGTTCTAATTTTTGAAATTTACACACGACTTTCACTACATAGACCAGAAATAAGTTCTCTCTAAAGCATCAGCATTTATCCTGGCAAATATTTGAGATTCTTTTGAAAATATGAATTTTCTTCACTAAAAATAGCATTTTCTAAACCTAATACCTGTTTTCATAACCAAAAGAAGATATTTTCTCTAGAAAATGATGCACTGTAGCATTATAGGATGCATTTCTACCAGAATACCCGTTTTCCTCTACAAATTATGGACATTTCCACCCAAAATGACAGTTTCTGTTAAAATTTTTACCATTTACACATGAATATCACCACTTCTTCCAGAAATAAGAAGTTCTCTCTTAAGTATCACTCCGTATTCTGGCAAAAATACATTTTTCTTACCTAAGAAAATGCTTTTCATTCCTGAGTATAGTATGTTCTAAACAACATATGGTTTTTAATTCCCAAAAGAAGATATTCTCTCTACTAAATGATACTTAGGAGCATAATATGACACATTGTTTCCAGAACACCAGTTTTACTCTACAAAATAAGGGCAGTTCCACCCGAAATATCAATTTCTGTCAAAACATTAAAAATTTTCACACGAATATCACTACACATACCAGAAATAAAAAGTTATCACTGAAGTATCACTAATTATCCTTGCAAAAATTTCATTTTCTTTCAAAAATAAAGCATTTCATTCCTAAAAATAGCATTTCTAAACAAAATACTGGTTTTCATACACAAAGAAAGACTTTATCCCTACAGAATGATGCTTTGGAGCCTAATAGAATACAGTGATTCAAGAATTCCCAAATTCCTCTACAAAATAAGGACATTCCCACCAGAAATATCAAGTTGTGTCATAATGTAGAAAACTTTCACACTAATATCCTTGCTTATCTCAGAAATAAAAAGGAATCTCATAAGTATCACTAATTATCCTTTCAAATATTTCATTTTCTTACCAAACTAATGCTTTTCATTCCTAAAAATAGCATTTTCTAAACAAAATACTGGTTTTCATCCCCAAAGGTAGACATTATCTCTACAGAATGTTCCTTTGGAGCATAATAGAATACAGTGTTTCATGAATTCCTGTATTCCTCTACAAAATAAGGACATTTCCACCCAAAATATCAGTTTCTGTCAAGATTTAGAGAACTTTGACATTAATAGCAGTACTTATCCCAGAAAAAAAAAAAGGTACATTCTTGAGTATCACTTCTTATCCTTGCAAAAATACATTTTTCTTAACAAATACAATGCTTTTCAGCCCTAAAAATATCATTTTCTCCCCAAAATACTGGGTTTCATCCTCAAAAGAAGACAGTTCCTCTAAAAAATGAATATTTGCAGCATAATATGATACATTGTTTACAGAATACCGGAATTCCTCTTTCAAATAAGGACACTTTCCCCCTAAAGATCAATTTCTGTTCTAATTTTTGAAATTTACACACGACTTTCACTACATAGACCAGAAATAAGTTCTCTCTAAAGCATCAGCATTTATCCTGGCAAATATTTGAGATTCTTTTGAAAATATGAATTTTCTTCACTAAAAATAGCATTTTCTAAACCTAATACCTGTTTTCATAACCAAAAGAAGATATTTTCTCTAGAAAATGATGCACTGTAGCATTATAGGATGCATTTCTACCAGAATACCCGTTTTCCTCTACAAATTATGGACATTTCCACCCAAAATGACAGTTTCTGTTAAAATTTTTACCATTTACACATGAATATCACCACTTCTTCCAGAAATAAGAAGTTCTCTCTTAAGTATCACTCCGTATTCTGGCAAAAATACATTTTTCTTACCTAAGAAAATGCTTTTCATTCCTGAGTATAGTATGTTCTAAACAACATATGGTTTTTAATTCCCAAAAGAAGATATTCTCTCTACTAAATGATACTTAGGAGCATAATATGACACATTGTTTCCAGAACACCAGTTTTACTCTACAAAATAAGGGCAGTTCCACCCGAAATATCAATTTCTGTCAAAACATTAAAAATTTTCACACGAATATCACTACACATACCAGAAATAAAAAGTTATCACTGAAGTATCACTAATTATCCTTGCAAAAATTTCATTTTCTTTCAAAAATAAAGCATTTCATTCCTAAAAATAGCATTTCTAAACAAAATACTGGTTTTCATACACAAAGAAAGACTTTATCCCTACAGAATGATGCTTTGGAGCCTAATAGAATACAGTGATTCAAGAATTCCCAAATTCCTCTACAAAATAAGGACATTCCCACCAGAAATATCAAGTTGTGTCATAATGTAGAAAACTTTCACACTAATATCCTTGCTTATCTCAGAAATAAAAAGGAATCTCATAAGTATCACTAATTATCCTTTCAAATATTTCATTTTCTTACCAAACTAATGCTTTTCATTCCTAAAAATAGCATTTTCTAAACAAAATACTGGTTTTCATCCCCAAAGGTAGACATTATCTCTACAGAATGTTCCTTTGGAGCATAATAGAATACAGTGTTTCATGAATTCCTGTATTCCTCTACAAAATAAGGACATTTCCACCCAAAATATCAGTTTCTGTCAAGATTTAGAGAACTTTGACATTAATAGCAGTACTTATCACAGAAAAAAAAAAAAGGTACATTCTTGAGTATCACTTCTTATCCTTGCAAAAGTACATTTTTCTTAACAAATACAATGCTTTTCAGCCCTAAAAATATCATTTTCTCCCCAAAATACTGGGTTTCATCCTCAAAAGAAGACAGTTCCTCTAAAAATGAATATTTGCAGCATAATATGATACATTGTTTACAGAATACCGGAATTCCTCTTTCAAATATGGACACTTTCCTCCTAAAGTTCAATTTCTGTTCTAATTTTTGAAATTTACACACGACTTTCACTACATAGACCAGAAATAATAAGTTCTCTCTAAAGCATCACCATTTATCCTGGCAAATATTTGAGTTTCTTTTGAAAATATGAATTTTCTTCACTAAAAATAGCATTTTCTAAACCTAATACCTGTTTTCATAACCAAAAGAAGATATTTTCTCTAGAAAATGATGCACTGTAGCATTATAGGATGCATTTCTACCAGAATACCCGTTTTCCTCTACAAATTATGGACATTTCCACCCAAAATGACAGTTTCTGTTAAAATTTTTACCATTTACACATGAATATCACCACTTCTTCCAGAAATAAGAAGTTCTCTCTTAAGTATCACTCCGTATTCTGGCAAAAATACATTTTTCTTACCTAAGAAAATGCTTTTCATTCCTGAGAATAGTATGTTATAACAACATATGGTTTTTAATTCCCAAAAGAAGATATTCTCTCTACTAAATGATACTTAGGAGCATAATATGACACATTGTTTCCAGAACACCAGTTTTACTCTACAAAATAAGGACAGTTCCACCCGAAATATCAATTTCTGTCAAAACATTAAAAATTTTCACACGAATATCACTACACATACCAGAAATAAAAAGTTATCACTGAAGTATCACTAATTATCCTTGCAAAAATTTCATTTTCTTTCAAAAATAAAG
Organism: Coturnix japonica; assembly: GCF_054131305.1. Lineage (NCBI taxonomy): Eukaryota > Metazoa > Chordata > Aves > Galliformes > Phasianidae > Coturnix > Coturnix japonica. Next base: position 27,510,328 of record NC_140672.1, read on the forward strand.
CATTTCATTCCTAAAAATAGCATTTCTAAACAAAATACTGGTTTTCATACACAAAGAAAGACTTTATCCCTACAGAATGATGCTTTGGAGCCTAATAGAATACAGTGATTCAAGAATTCCCAAATTCCTCTACAAAATAAGGACATTCCCACCAGAAATATCAAGTTGTGTCATAATGTAGAAAACTTTCACACTAATATCCTTGCTTATCCCAGAAATAAAAAGGAATCTCATAAGTATCACTAATTATCCTTTCAAATATTTCATTTTCTTACCAAACTAATGCTTTTCATTCCTAAAAATAGCATTTTCTAAACAAAATACTGGTTTTCATCCCCAAAGGTAGACATTATCTCTACAGAATGTTCCTTTGGAGCATAATAGAATACAGTGTTTCATGAATTCCTGTATTCCTCTACAAAATAAGGACATTTCCACCCAAAATATCAATTTCTGTCAAGATTTAGAGAACTTTGACATTAATAGCAGTACTTATCCCAGAAAAAAAAAAAGGTACATTCTTGAGTATCACTTCTTATCCTTGCAAAAATACATTTTTCTTAACAAATACAATGCTTTTCAGCCCTAAAAATATCATTTTCTCCCCAAAATACTGGGTTTCATCCTCAAAAGAAGACAGTTCCTCTAAAAAATGAATATTTGCAGCATAATATGATACATTGTTTACAGAATACCGGAATTCCTCTTTCAAATAAGGACACTTCCCCCCTAAAGATCAATTTCTGTTCTGATTTTTGAAATTTACACACGACTTTCACTACATAGACCAGAAATAATAATTTCTCTCTACAGCATCACCATTTATCCAGGAAAATATTTGAGTTTCTTTTGAAAATATGAATTTTCTTCACTAAAAATAGCATTTTCTAAACCTAATACCTGTTTTCATAACCAAAAGAAGATATTTTCTCTAGAAAATGATGCACTGTAGCATTATAGGATGCATTTCTACCAGAATACCCGTTTTCCTCTACAAACTATGGACATTTCCACCCAAAATGACAATTTCTGTAAGTAATTTTAAAATTTACACAGGAATATCGCCACTTCTTCCAGATATAAGGAGTCCTCTCTTAAGTATCACTTCGTATTCTGGCAAAATATTTTTTTCGTTCGTAAGAAAATGCTTTTCATTCCTAAGAATAGCATATTCTTAACCACATCTGCTTTTCATCGCCAAAAGAAGAAATTTTCCTTACAGAATGATGCTTTGGAGCAAAATAGAATACGGTGTTTCTACAATTCCCAAATTCCTCTACAAAATAAGGACATTCCCACCAGAAATATCAAGTTGTGTCATAATGTAGAAGACTTTCACACTAATATCCTTTCTTATCTCAGAAATATAAAGGAATCTCATAAGTATCAATAATTATCCTTGCAAAAATTTCATTTTTTTGCCAAAATAATTCTTTTCATTCCTAAAAACAGCATTTTCTAAACAAAATACTGGTTTTCATACCCAAAGGAAGACATTATCTCTACAAAATTATGCTTTGGAGCATAACATGGTAGATTGTTTCCAGAATTCCTGTATTCCTCTACAAAATAAGGACATTTCCACCCGAAATATCGATTCCTGTCAAGATATAGAGAACTTTGACACCAATAGCTGTACTTATCTCTGAAAGAAATAAAAAGTTCATTTTTGAGTATCACTCTTTATCCTTGCAAAAATACATTTTTCTTACCAAATAAAATTATTTTCATCCCTAATAATTGCATTTTCTAAACCAAATAATGGTTTTCATCCCCAAAGAAGACATTTTCTTTACTGAATGTTGGTTTGTTGGATAAGAGAATCCATTGTTTCAAGAATTCCTGTTTTCCTCTACAAAATAAAGACATTTCTACCCCAGTTATCTGTCTCCAGATGAAGGTCAACCCAATGCTGCCATGACTTGAGCAGGTTGCCCTTCCTTTGCTGCTTAACCCAATGCTGCCATGCGATGTGCAGGTTGCCCTCCATCCAGCTGCAGCTCAACCCAATGCTGCTCGTCCATTCGTTGCTCACCTGCTTCTGCTCCTGCAGCAGCTTCAGACACTGCAGCGCTGTTAATGTTCCGCTGGCAAATTGGGCCCGCATTGCTGCACTGCTCACACAGCTCCTTGCAGGACCTGAGCCAATTGCAGAATGGGGCCGGTGGGTTCCGTGCTGCCCCACTGCCCCTGCCCCACCCTGGGTGGCTTCTATGAGGTCAGAGTGTCATTGTGACACACCAGCACTGGAGGGTCCTTGAAGGTCACAGATGCAAAGCATGGTTTGTGATGGAAGAGACCTTGAAGGTCATTAAGAACCAGGGAATCACAGAATCACAGAATCACAGAATTACCCGGGTTGGAAGGGACCTCAAGGATCATGAGGTTCCAACCCCCCTGCCTAGCAGGGCCACCAAACATACACCTCTACTAGATCAGGTTGCCCAGGGCCCCGTCCAACCTGGCCTTGAACACCTCCAAGGACGGGGCATCCACAACCTCACTGGGCAGCCTGTTCCAGGACCTAACCACTCTTCTAGTAAAGAACTTTCCCCTAACATCCAACCTAAATCTTCCCTCCTTCAACTTAAAACCATTTCCCCTAGTCCTGCTATTATCAGCCCTTTCGAAGAGTTTACTCCCTTCCTGGGAGTAAGTTCCCTTCAGGTATTGAAAGGCTGCAATGAGGTCGCCCCGCAACCTTCTCTTCTCCAGGCTGAACAAACCCAACTCCCTCAGCCTGTCCTCATAGGGGAGGTGCTCCAGCCCCCTGATCATCTTTGTGGCCCTCCTCTGGACCCTTTCCAAAATCTCCATATCTTTTTTGTACTGAGGGCTCCACACCTGGACACAGTACTCCAGATGGGGCCTCACAAGAGCAGAGTAGAGAGGGATGATCACCTCCCTATCCCTGCTGACCACCCCTCTCCTGATGGAGCCCAGGATCCCATTTGCTTTCCGGGCTGCCAGAGCGCACTGCTGGCTCATGTTAAGTTTCTCATCTATCAGGACCCCTAGGTCTTTTTCTGCCGAGCTGCTCCTTGATGGCCCTCCTCTGGACCCTTTCCAAAATCTCTATGTCTTTCTTGTACTGAGGGCTCCACACCTGGACACAGTAGTCCAGATGGGGCCTCACAAGAGCTGAGTAGAGAGGGACAATCCCTATCCCTGCTGACCACCCCTCTCCTGATGGAGCCCAGGATCCCATTTGCTTTCCGAGCTGCCAGAGCGCACTGCTGGCTCATGTTAAGTCTCTTGTCCATCAGGACCCCCAGGTCCTTCTCAGCCGAGCTGCTCTCAAGGACAACTCCTCCCAGCCTGTACAGGTGCCTGGGGTTCTTCCGGCCCATGTGCAAAACCTTGCACTTTGCCGTGTTGATCCTCATTAGATTCACACAAGCCCAGCTTTCTAGTCTGTTGAGGTCCCTCTGAATGTCACCCCTTCCTTCCAACGTATCGACCGCACCACTCAGCTTGGTGTCGTCAGCAAACTTGCTGAGGGTGCACTCAATTCCCTTATCAATGTCATTAATAAAGATGTTCAAGAGCACCGATCCCAAGACAGACCCTTGAGGGACACCGCTCGTTACTGGCCTCCACCTGGACATAGAGCCATTGACCACCACACTCTGTCTGCGGCCTTTCAACCAATTGCTTATCCATCGAGTTGTCCACCCATCACATCCACTTCCCTCCAATTTGGAGATGAGGATGTGATGGGGGACCATGTCAAAGGCCTTGCTCAGGTCCAGGTAAATGACATCAGTCACCTTCCCTTCGTCCACCAACACCGTCACTCCATCATAGAAGGCCACAAGATTAGTTAAGCATGACCTTCCCATGGTGAAGCCGTGCTGGCTGTCTCGGATCACATGCTCATTCTTTATGTAATGGAGCATGTTGTCCAGGACGATCTGTTCCATGATATTCCCAGGCACGGAGGTGAGACTCACCGGCCTGTAGTTCCCCGGGTCCTCCCTGCTCCCCTTCTTGTATATGTGAGTGACATGACACATCCAGCAGCAGCTCAACCCAATGCTGCCATGCTATGTGCAGGGTGCCCTCCAGTTGCAGCTCAACCCAGTGCTGCCATGCCTTGTGCAGGTTGCCCTCCATCCAGCTGCAGCTCAACCCAATGCTGCTCGTCCATTCATTGCTCACCTGCTTCTGCTCCTGCAGCAGCTTCAGACACTGCAGCGCTGTTAATGTTCCGCTGGCAAATTGGGCCCGCATTGCTGCACCGCTCACACAGCTCCTTGCAGGACCTGAACCAATTGCAGAATGGGGCCGGTGGGTTCCGTGCTGCCCCACTGCCCCTGCCCCACCCTGGGTTGCTTCTATGAGGTCAGAGTGTCATTGTGACACACCAGCACAGGAGGGTCCTTGAAGGTCACAGTGGGTTTGTGTCTATGTTGGGTTTGGGTTTGAGGATTGGGTTTGGGGTAGGGTTGGTTTTAGCTTTGGAGTTTGGTTTTGTGTCTATGTTGGGTTTAGGTTTGGGGTTTGGGTTTGGGGTAGCTGTGGTTTTAGGTTTGGGGTTTGGGTTTGGGGCAGGGTTGGTTTTAGGTTTGGGGTTTGGGTTTGGGATAGGATTGGTTTTAGGTTTGGGGTTTGGGTTCAGGGTAGGGTTGGTTTTAGGTTTGGGGTTTGGGTTTGGGGTAGGGTTGGTTTTGGTTTGGGTTTGGAGTAGGGTTGGTTTTAGGTTTGGGGTTTGGGTTTGGGGTAGGGTTGGTTTTAGCTTTGGGGTTTGGTTTTGTGTCTATATTGGGTTTAGGTTTGGGGTTTGGGTTTGGGGCAGGGTTGGTTTTAGGTTTGGGGTTTGCGTTTGGGATAGGGTTGGTTTTCGGTTTGGGGTTTGGGTTCAGGGTAGGGTTGGTTTTGGTTTGGGTTTGGAGTAGGGTTGGTTTTAGGTTTGGGGTTTGGGTTCAGGGTAGGGTTGGTTTTAGGTTTGGGGTTTGGGTTTGGGGTAGGGTTGGTTTTGGTTTGGGTTTGGAGTAGGGTTGGTTTTAGGTTTGGGGTTTGGGTTTGGGGTAGGGTTGGTTTTAGCTTTGGGGTTTGGTTTTGTGTCTATATTGGGTTTAGGTTTGGGGTTTGGGTTTGGGGCAGGGTTGGTTTTAGGTTTGGGGTTTGCGTTTGGGATAGGGTTGGTTTTAGGTTTGGGGTTTGGGTTCAGGGTAGGGTTGGTTTTGGTTTGGGTTTGGAGTAGGGTTGGTTTTAGGTTTGGGGTTTGGGTTCAGGGTAGGGTTGGTTTTAGGTTTGGGGTTTGGGTTTGGGGTAGGGTTGGTTTTGGTTTGGGTTTGGAGTAGGGTTGGTTTTAGGTTTGGGGTTTGGGTTTGGGGTAGGGTTGGTTTTAGCTTTGGGGTTTGGTTTTGTGTCTATATTGGGTTTAGGTTTGGGGTTTGGGTTTGGGGCAGGGTTGGTTTTAGGTTTGGGGTTTGCGTTTGGGATAGGGTTGGTTTTAGGTTTGGGGTTTGGGTTCAGGGTAGGGTTGGTTTTAGGTTTGGGGTTTGGGTTTGGGGTAGGGTTGGTTTTGGGTTGGGTTTGGGGTAGGGTTGGTTTTAGGTTTGGGGTTTGGGTTTGTGTCTGTGTTCAGTTTGGGGTAGGGCTGCTTTTAGCTTTGGGGTTTGCATTTGGGGCAGGGTTGGTTTTAGGTTTGGGGTTTGGGTTTGGGGTAGGGTTTGTTTTGGGTTGGGTTTGGGGTAGGGTTGGTTTTAGGTTTGGGGTTTGGGTTTGGGGTAGGGTTGGTTTTAGATTTGGATTAGGGTTTGTGTCTATGTTCGGTTTGGGATAGGATTGGTTTTAGGTTTGGGGTTTGGGTTTGTGTCTGTGTTCAGTTTGGGGTAGGGCTGCTTTTAGCTTTGGGGTTTGGGTTTGTGTCTATGTTGGGTTTGGGGTAGGGTTGCTTTTAGGTTTGGGGTTTGGGCTTGGGGTAGGGTTGGTTTTAGATTTGGATTAGGGTTGAGGGTAGGGTTGGTTTTAGATTTGGATTAGGGTTCAGGGTAAGGTTGGTTTTAGGTTTGGGGTTTGGGTTTGTGTCTATGTTGGGTTTGGGGTAGGGTTGGTTTTAGGTTTGGGGTTTGGGTTTGTGTCTGTGTTCAGTTTGGGGTAGCTGTGGTTTTAGCTTTGGGGTTTGCGTTTGGGGCAGGGTTGGTTTTAGGTTTGGGGTTTGGGTTTGGGATATGGTTGGTTTTACGTTTGGGGTTTGGGTTTGGGGTAGGGTTGGTTTTGGGTTTGGGTTTTTGGTTTGGGGTAGGGTTGGTTTTAGATTTGGATTTGGGTTTGGGGCAGGGTTGGTTTTAGATTTGGATTAGGGTTCAGGGTAGGGTTGGTTTTAGGTTTGGGATTTGGGTTTGTGTCTATGTTGGGTTTGGGGTAGGCTTGCTTTTAGGTTTTAGGTTTGGGGTTTGGGGTAGGGTTGGTTTTCGATTTGGATTTGGCTTCAGGGTAGGGTTGGTTTTAGATTTGGATTAGGGTTCAGGGTAGGGTTGGGTTTAGCTTTGGGGTTTGGGTTTGTGTCTATGTTGGTTTGGGGGTTTCAGTTTGGGGTAGGGTTTGTTTTAGATTTGTGGTTTGCGTTTGTATCTATGCTGGGTTTGGGTTAGGGGTACAGTTGGTTTTAGGTTTGGGGTTTGGGTTTGTGTCTATGTTGAGTTTGGGTTTGTGTCTGTGTTGGTTTATGGTTAGGCTTTGGCACTGGATTAGGGTAGGGTTGGGTTTGGGTTAGGCTTCGGCCTTGGATTAGGGTTCAGTTTTGGTTTAGGGTTTGGGATGGCGTTTGGGTCAGAGTTAGGGTTGTGAATCATGCACAACTTAAGCAGATCCAACCTGAAGGACAAAGGCGCTGGAGTAAATGTCAGCTCAGGAACAGAACTGGGAGTGGGCCGCAGAGTTTGCTTTCAAGGGAAGATTGGACAGATGTGCTGCTGTTGAAAATAAGATTGCAGATGTGCTGGTGTTGAAGATAAGATGGCAGAACAGATGCCTCAGCTGGACGTAGCATCAACAGGAACCAGTTTGGGCACCCCCCCTTAGAGAGTTGGGCATTTATAGTGAGAATGGCTATTAGCCTTCATCCCACCACCACCAGAGATGTTCATTAATGCTTGGAATCTCTGCCCATGTCATTGGGATTAATGACCATGTATAGGCTATGCCTATCAATGGGTAGTCGCTGCAGTGATCCCCACGCACCCAGTGCTGCAATAAAGGGAACAGAACTCATTGGCGTGTCACATTCCTGTCTTGATTTCCTTGGCTTCACCATGGCCACAGCTTATAGGACTGGTCATAGATCAGCTTCCAAAGCCCCTTTTTTTAAAGGAGATGCCACAAAGCTGTACTGCCTGGTGGTGTTGTTGATCAGGTAGTAGAGAGCATTCAAAAGGCTCCAAATGATGCATTATAGAAAGCTGCAGCCACATCATGAATCCCTTCCCCTGCCCCCATCCCCAAATCCATCACCAATCAACCCCTCCATCCACGGCCCCAAATCCCCCCCTTCCATTTCTAGGAACCAATGAAGCTACATTGTGTGCCTCCGGTGGCACAGTGGTTAAGGACGCCACTTTGCAACACCAGAGGCCCGGGTTCAAATCCCCCCTGTGTCGCAAGTGGTAGAAGTGCCGCTCTGCTACACAGGAGGCTCAAATCCTGGGGGTTGGACTCGATGATCTCTAAGGTCCCTTCCAACCCGCATGAGACTGTGATACTCTGATACATCCATGGCCCCAGATCCATCTCCAATGAACCTTTATTCACAGCCCCAAATTCATCCCTCCATTTAGAGGAACCAATGAACCCCTTTATCCACAGCCCCAAATCCATCTCCAATGTACCTCCACCCATGACCCCAAACCCATCACCAATGAACCTTCATCCACCACCCCAAATCCATCCCTTCCATTTATAGGAACCAACAAACCCCTTCATTGATGGCCCCAAATCCTTCCCTTCCATTTATAGGAATCAATTAACCCTTCCATCCCATCCCCAACCCCCCACTTCCCCCTTCAGCCTCAACGCACAGAACTGACACATTGTGGGCCTAAAAATGAACCCAAAATCCAAACCCTAAATAAACAGGCCCAAAATGATGCAAAATGAACCCAAAACCAGACCCCAAATTAAGCCGTGGGGCTTCCAAACTCCACCTCAGCACCTTCCCACCTTTGGCTGCTTGATGCCCCCCATGGCAGCAGCTCTCCTGCCCTGCTGCAGCCTGTAGAGCATCTCCCCCCGGTTCCCCCTCATCTTTTCCTCATAGCTTCGGCCCTTTAAGGTCACGACGTCGCCATATTCCTCCTTCAGCTTCTTCATCACAGCCTTCAGTTCCCCTTCGTACCTCGTGAGCTCTGCGTTCAGCTGTTGCCGTGTCTCACCAGGCCATGATGGGAGCCCATGTTGGCCTTGGAAGCCATTGGGGTTGGAGTCTGGGATCCCACGTTGACCTATAAAGAAGCCATTGGGGTTGGAGTCACGGCCACCCAGGAGGGGGGTTGAAGGCAGAGCACAGATGAGGGTCCTGCATCCTGAAGGAGCATCTGGTACAGAGCAGACACATCTGAAGGATGAGCTCCAGCATGGCTGGCACCAACAAGGAGCAACCCAGGATGAGCAAGAACGGCCCCAGGGTGGGAACTGCCTCTGGACAGACATGCAGTGACACTGAAGGTACACGTGCCCACAGCCACCAAGGGAGTGGTGCTGCAGCCAGTCTTGGGATGGAAATGGCACTTTCCATCTGCCACCTCCATCCTGCCCAGCAGTGGGAGGGGTGCCAGGAAGCAGCAGATGCAGAATGTGACCTGCTTTTATTTTAATCTCCAGAGCGAGTTGCCATCTGGGATGCGGTGGCCGCCTTTGTATGAGAGAATCATGGAACAATTGGAGCAGGAAGGAACCCCAAAAGGGCACCCGGTCCCACCGCCCTGCGGGGAACAGGGACACCTACCTCCAGATGAGGTTGCTCTGAGCCTGGTCCAGCCTGGCCTTGAAAGCCTGTCTGGGCACCCACCACCTCTCTGGGCAAGACATCCCAGTGCCTCACCACCCTCCAGCCAAATCCTTCTTCCTCCCATCCAAAGCCAATCTTCCCTCTTTCTGCCTGAAACTGTTTCCCCTCCTCCTATCCCAAGTGACCCTGCTAACAGCTTTAGAAAGCCTTCATGCAGCATGAAAACATGCCTGTGAGCAAACAAGCAGAGAGAGCAGCAAGGATTGCTGTTGCACTGCGTCACGCCGCTCACTGCCCTCTCCTCCCTTACCAACTCCCCAAAATAAAGCCCACCCCCCCCCCTTCAATATATACTCATTAATAACACACACACACACACCCCTTATATAGAAACCCAGAACGCAGCGTTGGGTGCGGCGCAGCCCCGGGGCAGGAAGCGCTGATGATGGGAGGGGGCCGGGCCATATACACTCATATGGGCCCGCCCCTAAGCTCTGCCCCCCTGCACGGAAGGACACAAAGTTCCCCTGTCGTGGCTGTGGGTGACCACTAGGGGGCACCGTAGGCATAAAGATTGCCCCCCACGTCCCTTCCCCTTCAACCCAATTTGGTTCCAAAGAGACCCCCCCGCCCCCCCCATTAAACTGGGGTCTTAGAGTGCCCCCACTGACTCCAAATACCTCCCCCAACCCACCCTATAGACCCCAAACCCACCCCACTGCACCCTAATCCCACCCCACAGCCCCCAAACACCCCCCCAAGCCCACCTTAAAACACCCAAAGTCCACCCCATAACCCCCAGATACCCCCCAAACCCACCCTATGGCCCCAAAATCCACCCCTCAGCCCCCAAATACTCCCTTAAACCTACAATATAGACCCCAAACCCACCCCACTGCACCCTAATCCCACCCCACAGCCCCCAAACACCCCCCAAGCCCACCTTAAAACCCCCAAAGGCCACCCCATAACCCCCAGATACCCCCCAAACCCACCCTATGGACCCCAAATCCATCCCTCAGCCCCCAAATACCCCCTTAAACCCACCCTATGGATCTCAAATCCACCCCTTAGCTCCAAAATACCCCCTTAAACCATGCTGGAGCCTTGGGGGCGGCTGTTGGCGGCCCTCAGCCCACAAACCTCTTCCGCTCCCTCTGCCGTTCCCCCCCCTCCGCCCCACGCAACCAGGTCAGGCCTCTCCGGTCTCCACTCCCCTTTCCCCCCATTATCCCCAATGGGTCCGTGCCGTAACCCGCTCCCCCGGAGGGAACGCGTGCTCTGCGGAAATGAGTCCCCTGGGAAACGCGATCCGCTTCACTGGCGTTCCGCCCTTGCTTTGGTTCCTACGGCCTACAGAGCCGGAGGAAGGTGATCCCGGGAAGGGGGGGGGGTGGTGTCCTCAGAGGAGTGGGGACGTGTCAGCTGTGTCTCCACGGAGGGCTGTGTGTCCCCCCCCTACAGGTGGAGCTGCTGCTGCTGCTGCTCGTGTACCCCCGTGGGCGCCCCCCCCCACCACCCAAAACGAAGGGGGGCTGCGGGGATACCTGAGAGTATTGGCTCGGGCGCCCGGCCCCCCCCGGCCCAAAGCGTGCAGCCGCTACCTGCGGCGTTTGGCTGCCCGGAGCCTGGGGGGGTTACAGGAGGGCTTTGGCACGATGGGGAGCCCCGGAGGGGGGTTACGGCTTTGCCTCCGTTTGGAGCCCGACAACGCGACCCCCCCTCATCGCCTCCACATCCTGCCGGTGCTGCTGCAGGTGGGGGGGGGGGCTCAGGGCTGATCGGTGCGGTTGGAGTCGGGGGCAGCAGAATTAAGGCTCACCCTGCGCCCCTCCCGGTTTCCCCCCCACCCCCCACTCCTCCCGGTCAATGCCCTATTCAGCTCCTAAGGCCCCGGGCGATGGGGGGTGTCTCCGACTCCTCTTTGCCCCCCCTTCCTTTACCCGTAGCGGCTCAATTGCGACCCTCCCCCCACCTTGGGATGCCTCCAGGCAACGCCGCATGTTCGACGCCATGTGGGAAACGCTGGGAGTGGGACCCGAAAGCCAGTTGGTGTGAGAAGGGGCTCGGCCCCCCGCCATCATCACCCCCTTCATGTTCGATGAAGGGGACGGAGATGGGGGGTGGGTGGCGGCCACCTCGTTGCCCCCCCGTGGTCTGGCCATAGGAAATAATTCATCTCGATGGTTTTCTTATGGATTCATTTCCTTCCTCGAGGTTGTCCTGACATTTGGCAATTTCCTTCAGTAGCGTTTTGAGCCTTTTCACTTCTGCATCCTTCTGCTGTAGAAATATCACATTCCAAACAGGACGAACCAGATCATTTTAGAAACAATTACAAGCCAAGTTGCATTTTGGTGTTAAAAACAGCCATAGACTCATAGAATAGCCTGGGTTGAAAAGGACCACAGTGTGCAGGGTCTCCAACCAGCAGACCAGGCTGCCCAGGGCCACATCCAGCCTGGCCTGGAATGCCTCCAGGGATGGAGCATCCACAACCTCCATGGGCACCTGTTCCAGTGTGTCACCACCCTCTGTGTGAAAAACATCAACCTAATATCCAACCTAAACGTCCCCATATAACTTTAAAACCATTCCCCCTTGTCCTATCACTATCCACCCTTGTAAACAGCCATTCCCCTGCCTGTTTATATGCTCCTTTCAAATACTAGAAGGCCACAGCGAGGTTTCCCTGGAACCTTCTCTTCTCCAAGCACAACAAGCCCAGTTCCCTCAACCTGTCCTCACAGGAAAGGTACTTCAGCCCTCTGATCATCTTACTGGCCCCCCTTAGCGTTATTTGCAATTCTCTTTTGCCTTCCTGCAAGCACACCTGCTTCAGGGCACATTTCATCCCACTGTTAGGCCTTGTAAGAAGCACTATGGCAAGTCCATATGCAGAAAACACTGGCATTCCATTCACTAACAGAGAAACTATTCTGCCCTTGCTCCTGACTCTTGTCCCTGCCTCCTCCTGCACTGGGCAGTGTTTGTGGGCAATGAAAGAAATACCCACATTCTGGAAAATACAGACAAAAAAGAAACAGGCAGAAAAGCGGCACTAACACTTTGTCACTGGTGGGAATCTCCACAGAAAGTGCTGTGCTAAAGGTGTGAGGTTAAGGGATCATCACTGTCACGATAAAAGTCACAGCATGGAAGATTTAGCGATGGCGTGCTGACTAGAAGGAAAAAACAACACTTACCTTGGAGCTTGTTCATTTTCTCTCCTATCATCGGATATCTTCTCATCATCTACGTAGCTCTGAGGTTGGCCAAAGCCTGTTGCCATGAGCTTTGCTAAACGCAACAGTGCTGTGGCTCAGAGGTATTACACCGGCACATAGCATAGGAGAACTCCATAACCCAAGTGTCAAGGGAAGAAGAAAGGGGAACTGTTACAATTAATTACGTTCACTAAATTGATAATTGTAGGCTTCTTGTCACACACTACTGCCTACAGCAAAACAGCACAGATGCTGACAACTGTGATTTCTGCATACAAGCAACCACTCGAGGCTGAGCACACTCTCCTGTCCCTTTGCCATGTCTAGAAAGACCCAGAAGAGCTCAGTGTTCTCTTGCTGTTAGTTTACATCCTCCAAGCACTTCCAAAGGCACGCTGCTCTGTAGAAAAAGCTGAGCTGCCCAGAAAGTTTGTGCAGGAAGAAGGCAGCAGTATCAGTGCACGTCATCCTGGGGGATCTGAAAGCATTTGTGAAGAGAACACAGAAAGAAGAGGGAAGAGAGCAAAACCAACAGGCACTAGCACTGCTGCCCACAGGGGGCGGGGCTTGAGGCAGGGCCTGTGCCAGAGGGGGGCCTGGCACAGTTAGGGCCAGCTCAGGGCCCAGAGCAGAGGGGGAGCAGGCAGAGGCAGGGCCTTGGGGCCCAGGATGGAGGAGGACCAGGCACAGCTGGGGCCAGCTCAGGGCCCAGAGCAGAGGGGGACCAGGCACAGCTGAGGCCACTGCAGGGCCCAGGTGAGAGGGGAACCCAGCACAGTCGGGGCTGCTTTGGGGCCTGGGCCGGAAGGGGGCCGGGCACAGCCAGGGCCTATCCCCCTTTTTTGCACATATGAAATGCTCCCAGCTGTGCTGCACAGCAGAACATCTCTCAATGGAGATGAAAGCCTGTGAAATGAAAGAATCCTTTCTTATTTCTTTCACATTTGTGTTTGTTGACTGCAGTTCCAACCAGGTGGACTCGCAGTGTCTTGCAAGTGCCACCTGGAAGCAGGTACAGACTGGAGACACAGCACCCTCAATGTCCAGGTGAGTAACAGCAGCCAAGGAGGCCTTTGGGCTCTGCAGGGTCCAAGTGTGGAGCATTACACACAGGAACAGCTGAGTATAAAGACAGTGGCAGAGCTGCAGAGCTTGCCATAGTAGGGAGGCACAGTGGCTCAGCTCATTTCCCACAGTAACACAGGAAATAAGAGCCATGAGGGAAATGCAGATGCCTTCTGCCCCCATCAGAGGGGAGGAATGAGCTGCACTTCCACAGAGACATTCCTCTCACAGCCACTCACACCTCAGGTGTGGAGGGACGAGCTGGGGCTGCTGGTGGCAGCTGTGGAACACTGCCATCTGTGGTGCTCCATCCTACCTTGGAGGTGGGCATGTAGAGCTGAGGACCTTTGTCACTGCACAAATGACTGCAAGCAGAGATGTAGCAGAGGGAACATAAAGCATTTAATAACTTATACAAAGCAGTGAGTAATAGAAATGACAATATTTCCAACCAAATATCCCCCATCCTAACAGTCATATCTGATCTCTACAATCCCACCCAAACAATTTCCCAGCCCCCTCCAATTCCTCCTCACTATCCCACCCCTGAATTTCCCTCCCCCAATTCCCACACAGTAATTGCCCACACTAATTACCAGCATGCAGGGCATGGGGAACACCTGTTCCTTGTGTGCAGACACCTGGAAAAAAAAGAAGTGGCAGGGAACTGGGGGTCTGTAGCAGGTTGTGGAGGCTCTGCATAGAACGTAACCCCAGACCACAACCCCATCAGCTGCTGGAGCAGCATCATCCCTGTCATTGGGGGATGTTGCCAGTGGTGGACAGGGACACAGGGAGAAGCCACACCTTGGTGTAGCTCTGATCTGCTCATGTCCAGTCCAATCCTCTATAGCACTTTCCATCTTCTGTCCTTTGTTCTTAACCGTATCCTTCCTTCTCTTCTGCTCTTTTCCTTTCTTTTAGGTGTCTTACCTGTATCTGCTTTTCCCCTCTTCTGTTCTTTTACTGCTCTGGTCAGCATCCAGTGTCTGCACCGCAACTCTAGGTTTTGGGATGGAGAAAGGTACACAGGGCATAGATTTGTACAAGAAAAGCTCTCTTGCTGTGCCCAACAGATGACAAAAAGGAACCCTCAGGACCACAAAGGCAGCTTGTTTCTCCAAAGGCCACAGCGTAAGCTCGTGTAACTGGGAAGGACTCTGTTATACATCTCCTGAAAGTGCCTTTGAATTAATAATTTTCTGGTCTTGTTTCCAATTGTTGCTCAGAGGAAATGAGGTTTTTATCCTTGTATCTTTGCAGGAAGACAGAGAGGAGGGAACCTGTCTGGTGAAATGCTCAGGTGCTGTTTCCTTCCTTGCACCAACAGCCTGTTTGTGTCCATGCGATGCCAGTTGTCCTCCTGACAGTTTCTACCGGTCCTTCTCCGAGTCCTTCTGCTAAGCACTGCTATTTCTGTATCCTCGGGGCCCTGTTAGGACTAAAAAGAGGAGCGGATAACAGACGGAAGGATCTGGCCTTCTGCTGGGTGAAAGCCGCCTGCATGTCCTGTTCCTGCTTTCTCTTTTCCCCAGGTGGCATTGTGCTTCCCAAGGAGCATATGGACCTTTTAGATGGGAGTGCGCAGCAAGGAACACATGGGGTCTCAGCTTCCTCCGTGCTCTACATCTGAGTGAGGGACACTGTGACCTGCTCAGGAGGCAAGATGTCATGTCAGGGAGGTGTGTTTTCCTTGTTGTTTTTTATCATCTGTGCTTTGCTTTGCTGTGTTATTTTTTTTCCTTTGCAGTTCTATGGTTTTCTTTCCTATTTGGTGTTTTCTATGTCGTGTTTTTTTTTGTTTTTTGTTTTTTGTTTTTTGTTTTTTGTTTTTTGTTTTTTGTTTTTTTAATAAGTTTTTTTCTGTTTTTCCTTGTCTTAGTTTTTTTCTTTTGTTTGATTTATCATTTTTTCTTTGCTTTTATTATTATTATTATTTTTAATTCTGTGTTATTTCCTAAAATCCTTCATGGTTTATTTGTTGTTGTGTTTTTCATCTATGTTTTGCTATTTTTCTTTATATACGCTGTATGAGAACTGTTGAATCACAGTCTGAGCCACTGATTATCACCTAGGGAAGGGACCTGGTCAGCCCTGGTTAGTGCAGGTGAGGCCAATGCAGCTGAGTGACTGGAAGGGATGGAGCCTGGCTACACCTCTCTTACAGCTCATTTTTGAAGGCTGACTGCCCCTGGGTGGAATTTTTTTTTGATGGTTTCTCCTCTGTGGAGTTTGTTCTGTGCACTTCCATCCTCAGTGGTGGGTGAGCCATTCTTTCCTTACCTTTGTAGTATATTCACACTGTGCTAGTCTTTCTGTTGTTACAGATAGCATGTGTTTTTTTTTCTATTTGTTTTCTGTGGTTTTTTAAACTTTGATTCCCTGGTTTTTGGCTTGCTTTTTTTCTTTATATTTCTTTTTTTTTTTTCTTTTTCTTTTTTTTTTTTTTTTTTGCTGTGTCCTATTTTGCTTTACGGTGACATTTGCAAGAGACTGTGAATTCTCCTGGTTCAAATTGCAGTTGGCTTAATCAAATGTGTAAGAAATATATAAGGGCTGCTGAGGCCAGGCTGGAGTTGCATTTCTTTATGAACTGGGGTGTTGCTGCGGATGCGTTTCTCTCCTGTTTTGTCTCTTTTGCGGCTGTTCAAGAATATTAGATTGTGCTATGTCAGTGTTTGTTGCCATCCTGCTTTCTCTTCTCTGTCTTGCAGGTCAGCTTGTGCTAGAAGTCAGTGGTATCACTGTATGAATGGAGGTCAGTTTAGGAGCAGCTGCTGATGGAAGGAATCAAGACCAGGCTAATAAATGGAAGCATCTCCTGGTAAGGTGTCAGAGGTGGCAGTAATGATGTCTGTCATCGTTAAAACCAGAGGGCAGGCTCATCTGAGTGCTTGCTGACTGATACTTCGGAGTATCTCGTTCTCCAGCTGAACGATAAGAAAGCTAAATATGCTGAGCCATTACAGCTTGTGCTGAAGTTGTGAATGTGCTCCCAGATGTTTCCTTTAGTGGTAAATCATGTTCTGGCACTGTGGTAGTCCTATCTCTGGCATGATCTGGAGCACCGTGTCTTGTTGCGAGCCTTGTGTGCCTGTTTCCATGAACCTTGCTTTCTTTCTCTCTTCAGAGTAAGGGCAGGGTGCTTCCTTGCTTTTGGTGGATTCATCCAGGAGGCTGTCAGAAGGCCAAATGCAATGTTCATTACATGGAGGGACAGGATGGGAATGGACTGTCGTTGCCACCAGGCAAAAGTGAGTTTCTTATGTCATGAATGATATAATTTTGATTATTCTGAGCAGTTGCAGTGTGGTAGAGGATGTCACGAAACCATTTATTTGGGAGCGCAGGGAAGAGTCATGAGAACCGAAACCGTAGTTTCTGTTTTGGCTGTCAAAATGGTGGAGTTTCTTTGGGAGGGCAATAGCTGGGCTTCCTGTTAGCAGGCCCCCTCTGAGAGATTGGGCTTTGCTTGCTGCTTTGCTGTGCCTACCTGCCTGCTCCCTGTGCTTGTTCCTTTTACATTTCAGTGCTTCTTTTCCCTTGCTTTGATGCTTTTCCCTTTCAGGGCTTCTTTTCTCTTTCAGTGCTGCCTTTGCCCTTTATGTACTCCTTTTCCCTATCAGTGTTACTTTATGCTGTTCCTTTCCCTTTCGGGGCTCCTTTTCCCTTTAAGGGCTGCTTTTCTTTGCTTATTTTCTTTTTCAGGGCTGCTTTATCCTTTCAGGGCTGATTTCCTTTGCTTATTTTCTTTTTCAGGGCTCCTTTTCCCTTTCAGGGCTCCTTTTCCCTTTCAGGGCTCCTTTTCTTTATCAGTTCTGCTTCTCCCTTTCAGGGCTGCATTTTCTTGTTCCTTTTCCCTTTCACTGCTGCTTTTCCATTTCACTGCCGCTTTTCCCTTTCATGCTGCTTTTCCCTATTAGTCTTGCTTTTCCCATTCATTGCTGCTTTTCCCTTTTATTCTTGCTTTTCCCGTTCACTGCTGCTTTTCCCTTTCACTGCTGCTTTTCCCTTTCACTGCTGCTTTTCCCTTTCACTGCTGCTTTTCCCATTCCATGCTGCTTTTCCCTTTTAGTCTTGATTTTCCCTTTTAGTCTTGCATTTCCCTCTCACTGCTGCTTTTCCCTTTTAGTCTTGCTTTTCCCTTTTAGTCTTGCATTTCCTTTTCACTGCTGCTTTTCCCTTTTAGTCTTGCTTTTCCCTTTTAGTCTTGCTTTTCCCTTTCACTGCTGGTTTTCCCTTTCAGTCTTGCTTTTCCCTTTCTGTTCTGCTCTTCCCTTTCACTGCTGCTTTTCCCTTTCACTGCTGCTCTTCCCTTTCACTGCTGCTCTTCCCTTTCACTGCTGCTTTTCCCTTTCACTGCTGCACTTCCCTTTCACTACTGCTTTTCCCTTTCACTGTGGCTCTTCCCTTTCACTGCTGATTTTCCCTTTCACTGCTGCTTTTCCTTTTCACTGCTGCTCTTCCCTTTCACTGCTGCTTTTCCCTTTCACTGCTGCTTTTCCCTTTTCACTGCTGATTTTCCTTTCACTGCTGATTTTCCCTTTTAGTCTTGCTTTTCCCTTTTAGTCTTGCTTTTCCCTTTCAGTCTTGCTTTTCCCTTTCACTGCTGCTTTTCACTTTCACTGCTGCTCTTCCCTTTCACTGCTGCACTTCCCTTTCTCTGCTGCTTTTCCCTTTCTCTGCTGCTTTTCCCTTTCACTGCTGCTTTTCCTTTCACTCGTGCTTTTCCCATTCACTGCTGCTCTTCCCTTTAACTGCAGCTCTTCCCTTTCACTGCAGCTCTTCCCTTTCACTGCTGCTCTTCCCTTTCACTTCTGATTTTCCCATTCACTGCTGCTTTTCCCTTTCACTGCTGTTTTTCCTTTTAGTCTTGCTTTTCCCGTTCACTCTGCTTTTCCCTTTCACTGCTGCTTTTCCCTTTCACTGTTGCTTTTACCTTTCACTGCTGCTTTTCCCTTTCACTGCAGATTTTTCCCTTCACTGCTGCTTTTCCCTTTCACTGCTGCTTTTCCCTTTCACTGCTGCTTTTCCTTTTTATTCTTTATTTTCCCTTTCACTGCTGCTTTTCCCTTTCACTGCTGCTTTTCCCTTTCACTGCTGTTTTCCCTTCCCCTGCTGCTTTTCCCTTTCACTGCTGCTCTTCCCTTTCACTGCTGCTTTTCCTTTTTATTCTTGATTTTCCCTTTCACTGCAGCTCTTCCCTTTCACTGCAGCTCTTCCCTTTCACTGCTGCTTTTCCCTTTCACTGCTGTTTTCCCTTCCCCTGCTGCTTTTCCCTTTCACTGCTGCTATTCCCTTTCACTGCTGCTTTTCCTTTTTATTCTTGATTTTCCCTTTCACTGCTGCTTTTCCCTTTCACTGCTGCTTTTCCCTTTTAGTCTTGCTTTTCCCTTTCACTGCTGCTCTTCCCTTTCACTGCTGCTCTTCCCTTTAATTGCTGCTTTTCCCTTTCACTGCTGCTTTTCCCTTCCCCTGCTGCTTTTCCCTTTCACTGCTGCTCTTCCCTTTCACTGCTGCTTTTCGCTTTTAGTCCTGCTTTTCCCTTTTAGTCTTGCTTTTCCCTTTCTCTGCTGCTTTTCCCATTCACTGCTGCTTTTCCCTTACACTGCTGCTTTTCCCTTTCACTGCTGCTTTTCCTTTTTATTCTTTATTTTCCGTTTCACTGCTGCTTTTCCCTTTTAGTCTTGCTTTTTCCTTTCACTGCTGCTTTTCCCTTTCACTGCTGCTTTTCCCTTCCCCTGCTGCTTTTCCCTTTCACTGCTGCTTTTCCCTTTCACTGCTGCTCTTCCCTTTCACTGCTGCTTTTCGCTTTTAGTCCTGCTTTTCCCTTTTTGTCTTGCTTTTACCTTTCTCTGCTGCTTTTCCCATTCACTGCTGCTTTTCCCTTACACTGCTGCTTTTCCCTTTCACTGCTGCTTTTCCTTTTTATTCTTTATTTTCCCTTTCACTGCTGCTTTTCCCTTTTAGTCTTGCTTTTTCCTTTCACTGCTGCTTTTCCCTTCCCCTGCTGCTTTTCCCTTTCACTGCTGCTTTTCCCTTTCACTGCTGCTCTTCCCTTTCACTGCTGCTTTTCGCTTTTAGTCCTGCTTTTCCCTTTTTGTCTTGCTTTTCCCTTTCTCTGCTGCTTTTCCCATTCACTGCTGCTTTTCCCTTACACTGCTGCTTTTCCCTTTCACTGCTGCTTTTCCTTTTCATGCTGCTTTTCCCTTTAACTGCTGCTTTTCCCGTTCACTGCTGCTTTTCCCTTTCACTGCTGCTTTTCCTTTTTATTCTTGATTTTTCCCTTTCACTGCTGCTTTTCCCTTTCACTGCTGCTTTTCCCTTTCACTGCTGCTTTTCCCTTCCCCTGCTGCTTTTCCCTTTCACTGCTGCTCTTCCCTTTCACTGCTGCTTTTCGCTTTTAGTCCTGCTTTTCCCTTTTAGTCTTGCTTTTCCCTTTCACTGCTGCTTTTCCTTTTTATTCTTTATTTTCCCTTTCACTGCTGCTTTTCCCTTTTAGTCTTGCTTTTTCCTTTCACTGCTGCTTTTCCCTTTCACTGCTGCTTTTCCCTTTCACTGCTGCTCTTCCCTTTCACTGCTGCTTTTCCCTTTTTGTCTTGCTTTTCCCTTTTTGTCCTGCTTTTCCCTTTCTCTGCTGCTTTTCCCATTCACTGCTGCTTTTCCTTTTTATTCTTTATTTTCCCTTTCACTGCTGATTTTCCCTTTTAGTCTTGCTTTTCTTTTTCACTCTTGCTTTTCCCTTTTAGTCTTGCTTTTCCTTTTCAGTCTTGCTTTTCCCTTTCACTGCTGCTTTTCTCATTCACTGCTGCTCTTCCCTTTCACTGCTGCACTTCCCTTTCTCTGCTGCTTTTCCCTTTCACTGCTGCTTTACCCTTTCACTGCTGATTTTCCCTTTCACTGCTGCTTTTCCTTTTTATTCTTGATTTTCCCATTCACTGCTGCTTTTCCCTTTCACTGCTGCTTTTCCCTTTTAGTCTTGCTTTTCCCTTTCACTGCTGCTCTTCCCTTTCACTGCTGCTCTTCCCTTTCATTGCTGCTCTTCCCTTTCATTGCTGCTTTTCCCTTTCACTGCTGCTTTTCCCTTCCCCTGCTGCTTTTCCCTTCCCCTGCTGCTTTTCCCTTACACTGCTGCTTTTCCCTTTCACTGCTGCTTTTCCTTTTTATTCTTTATTTTCCCTTTCACTGCTGCTTTTCCCTTTTAGTCTTGCTTTTTCCTTTCACTGCTGCTTTTCCCTTTCACTGCTGCTTTTCCTTTTCACTGCTGCTTTTCCCTTCCCCTGCTGCTTTTCCCTTTCACTGCTGCTCTTCCCTTTCACTGCTGCTTTTCGCTTTTAGTCCTGCTTTTCCCATTTAGTCTTGCTTTTCCCTTTCTCTGCTGCTTTTCCCTGTCACTGCTGCTTTTCCCTTTCACTGCTGCTTTTCCTTTTCACTGCTGCTTTTCCCTTCCCCTGCTGCTTTTACCTTTCACTGCTGCTCTTCCCTTTCACTGCTGCTTTTCGCTTTTAGTCCTGCTTTTCCCATTTAGTCTTGCTTTTCCCTTTCTCTGCTGCTTTTCCCTTTCACTGCTTCTTTTCCCTTTCACTGCTGCTTTTCCCATTCACTGCTGCTTTTCCCTTTCACTGCTGCTTTTCCTTTTTATTCTTTATTTTCCCTTTCACTGCTTCTTTTCCCTTTCACTGCTGCTTTTCCCTTTCACTGCTGATTTTCCCTTTCACTGCTGCTTTTGCCTTTTAGTCTTGCTTTTCCCTTTTAGTCTTGCTTTTCCCTTTCTCTACTGCTTTTCCCTTACACTGCTGCTTTTCCCTTACACTGCTGCTTTTCCCTGTCACTGCTGCTTTTCCTTTTTATTCTTTATTTTCCCTTTCACTGCTGCTTTTCCCTTTTAGTCTTGCTTTTTCCTTTCACTGCTGCTTTTCCCTTTCACTGCTGCTTTTCCCTTCCCCTACTGCTTTTCCCTTTCACTGCTGCTCTTCCCTTTCACTGCTGCTTTTCGCTTTTAGTCCTGCTTTTCCCATTTAGTCTTGCTTTTCCCTTTCTCTGCTGCTTTTCCCTTTCACTGCTGCTCTTCCCTTTCACTGCTGCTTTTCGCTTTTAGTCCTGCTTTTCCCTTTTTGTCTTGCTTTTCCCTTTCTCTGCTGCTTTTCCCATTCACTGCTGCTTTTCCCTTTCTCTGCTGCTTTTCCCATTCACTGCTGCTTTTCCCATTCACTGCTGCTCTTCCCTTTCATTGCTGCTTTTCCCTTCCCCTGCTGCTTTTCCCTTTCACTGCTGCTTTTCCCTTTCACTGCTGCTTTTCCCTTTCACTGCTGCTCTTCCCTTTCACTGCTGCTTTTCGCTTTTAGTCCTGCTTTTCCCTTTTTGTCTTGCTTTTCCCTTTCTCTGCTGCTTTTCCCATTCACTGCTGCTTTTCCCTTTCACTGCTGCTTTTCCCTTTCACTGCTGCTTTTCCTTTTTATTCTTTATTTTCCCTTTCACTGCTGATTTTCCCTTTTAGTCTTGCTTTTCTTTTTCACTCTTGCTTTTCCCTTTTAGTCTTGCTTTTCCTTTGCAGTCTTTCTTTTCCCTTTCTCTGCTGCTTTTCTCTTTCACTGCTGCTCTTCCCTTTCACTGCTGAACTTCCCTTTCTCTGCTGCTTTTCCCTTTCACTGCTGCTTTTCCCATTCACTGCTGCTTTTCCCATTCACTGCTGCTTTTCACATTCACTGCTGCTTTTCCCATTCACTGCTGCTCTTCCCTTTCACTGCAGCTCTTCCCTTTCACTGCAGCTCTTCCCTTTCACTGCAGCTCTTCCCTTTCACTGCTGCTCTTCCCTTTCATTGCTTCTTTTCGCTTTTAGTCCTGCTTTTCCCTTTTAGTCTTGCTTTTCCCTTTCTCTGCTGCTTTTCCCATTCACTGCTGAACTTCCCTTTCTCTACTGCTTTTCCCTTTCTCTGCTGCTTTTCCCATTCACTGCTGCTTTTCCCATTCACTGCTGCTTTTCCCATTCACTGCTGCTCTTCCCTTTCACTGCAGCTCTTCCCTTTCACTGCAGCTCTTCCCTTTCACTGCTGCTCTTCCCTTTCATTGCTGCTTTTCGCTTTTAGTCCTGCTTTTCACTTTTAGTCTTGCTTTTCCTTTTCTCTGCTGCTTTTCCCATTCACTGCGGCATTTCCCTTACACATCTGCTTTTCCCTTTCATTGCTGCTTTTCCCTTTCACTGCTGCTTTTCCTTTTTATTCTTGATTTTCCCTTTCACTGCTGCTTTTCCCTTTCACTGCTGCTTTTCCCTTTCACTGCTGCTTTTCCCTTCCCCTGCTGCTTGTCCGTTTCACGGCTGCTCTTCCCTTTTAGTCTTGCTTTTTCCTTTCACTGCTGCTTTTCCCTTCCCCTTCTGCTTTTCCCTTTCACTGCTGCTTTTCGCTTTTAGTCCTGCTTTTCCCTTTTAGTCTTGCTTTTCCCTTTCTCTGGTGCTTTTCCCATTCACTGCTGCTTTTCCCTTACACTGCTGCTTTTCCCTTTCACTGCTGCTTTTCCTTTTTATTCTTTATTTTCCCTTTCACTGCTACTTTTCCCTTTTAGTCTTGCTTTTTCCTTTCACTGCTGCTTTTCCCTGCCGCTGCTGCTTTTCCCTTTCACTGCTGCTTTTCCCTTTCACTGCTGCTCTTCCCTTTCACTGCTGCATTTCGCTTTTAGTCCTGCTTTTCCCTTTTTGTCTTGCTTTTCCCTTTCATTGCTGCTTTTCCCTTTCACTGCTGCTTTTCCCTTTCACTGCTGCTTTTCCCTTTCACTGCTGCTTTTCCCTTTCATGCTGCTTTTCCCTTTCACTGCTGATTTTCCCGTTCACTGCTGCTTTTCCCTTTCACTGCTGCTTTTCCTTTTTATTCTTGATTTTCCCTTTCACTGCTGCTTTTCACTTTCACTGCTGCTTTTCCCTTTCACTGCTGCTTTTCCCTTCCCCTGCTGCTTTTCCCTTTCACTGCTGCTCTTCCCTTTCACTGCTGCTTTTTGCTTTTAGTCCTGCTTTTTCCTTTTAGTCTTGCTTTTCCCTTTCTCTGCTGCTTTTCCCATTCACTGCTGCTTTTCCCTTACACTGCTGCTTTTCCCTTTCACTGCTGCTTTTCCTTTTTATTCTTTATTTTCCCTTTCACTGCTGCTTTTCACTTTTAGTCTTGCTTTTTCCTTTCACTGCTGCTTTTCCCTTTCACTGCTGCTTTTCCCTTTCACTGCTGCTCTTCCCTTTCACTGCTGCTTTTACCTTTCAATGCTGCTCTTCCCTTTCACTGCTGCTTTTCCCTTTTTGTCTTGCTTTTCCCTTTTTGTCTTGCTTTTCCCTTTCTCTGCTGCTTTTCCCATTCACTGCTGCTTTTCCCTTTCACTGCTGCTTTTCCCTTTCACTGCTGCTTTTCCCTTTCACTGCTGCTTTTCCCATTCACTGCTGCTTTTCCCTTTCTCTGCTGCTTTTCCCATTCACTGCTGCTTTTCCCATTCACTGCTGCTTTTCCCTTTCACTGCTGCTTTTCCCTTTCACTGCTGCTTTTCCCTTTCACTGCTGCTTTTCCTTTTTATTCTTTATTTTCCCTTTCACTGCTGATTTTCCCTTTTAGTCTTGCTTTTCTTTTTCACTCTTGCTTTTCCCTTTTAGTCTTGCTTTTCCTTTTCAGTCTTGCTTTTCCCTTTCACTGCTGCTTTTCTCTTTCACTGCTGCTCTTACCTTTCACTGCTGCACTTCCCTTTCTCTGCTGCTTTTCCCTTTCTCTGCTGCTTTTCCCATTCACTGCTGCTTTTCCCATTCACTGCTGCTTTTCCCTTTCACTGTTGCTTTTCCCTTTTAGTCTTGCTTTTCCCTTTTAGTCTTGCTTGTCCCTTTCACTGCTTCTTTTCCCTTTCACTGCTGCTTTTCCCTTTCACTGCTGACTTTCCCTTTCACTGCTGCTTTTCCTTTTTATTCTTTATTTTCCCATTCACTGCTGCTTTTCCCATTCACTGCTGCTTTTCCCTTTCACTGCTGCTCTTCCCTTTCACTGCTGCTCTTCCCTTTCACTGCTGCTCTTCCCTTTCATTGCTGCTTTTCCCTTTCACTGCTGCTTTTCCCTTTCACTGCTGCTTTTCCCTTTCACTGCTGCTTTTCCCTTCCCCTGCTGCTTTTACCTTACACTGCTGCTTTTCCCTTTCACTGCTGCTTTTCCTTTTTATTCTGTATTTTCCCTTTCACTGCTGCTTTTCCCTTTTAGTCTTGCTTTTTCCTTTCACTGCTGCTTTTCCCTTTCACTGCTGCTTTTCCCTTCCCCTGCTGCTTTTCCCTTCCCCTGCAGCTTTTCCCTTTCACTGCTGCTTTTCCCTTTCACTGCTGCTCTTCCCTTTCACTGCTGCTTTTCGCTTTTAGTCCTGCTTTTCCCTTTTTTTCTTGCTTTTCCCTTTCTCTGCTGCTTTTCCCATTCACTGCTGCTTTTCCCTTTCACTGCTACTTTTCCCTTTCACTGCTTCTTTTCCTTTTTATTCTTTATTTTCCCTTTCACTGCTGATTTTCCCTTTTAGTCTTGCTTTTCTTTTTCACTCTTGCTTTTCCCTTTTAGTCTTGCTTTTCCTTTTCAGTCTTGCTTTTCCCTTTCACTGCTGCTTTTCTCTTTCACTGCTGCTCTTCCCTTTCACTGCTGCACTTCCCTTTCTCTGCTGCTTTTCCCTTTCTCTGCTGCTTTTCCCATTCACTGCTGCTTTTCCCATTCACTGCTGCTTTTCCCTTTCACTGTTGCTTTTCCCTTTTAGTCTTGCTTTTCCCTTTTCGTCTTGCTTTTCCCTTTCACTGCTGCTTTTCCCTTTCACTGCTGATTTTCCCTTTCACTGCTGCTTTTCCTTTTTCTATTTGATTTTCCCATTCACCGCTGCTTTTCCCTTTTACTGCTGCTTTTCCCTTTTAGTCTTGCATTTCCCTTTCACTGCTGCTCTTCCCTTTCACCGCTGCTCTTCCCTTTCACTGCTGCTCTTCCCGTTCATTGCTGCACTTCCCTTTCTCTGCTGCTTTTCCCTTTCTCTGCTGGTTTTCCCTTTCACTGCTGCTTTTCCCTTTTAGTCCTGCTTTTCCCTTTCTCTGCTGCTTTTCACTTTTATTCTTGCTTTTCCCTTTCACTCGTGCTTTTCCCTTTTAGTCTTGCTTTTCCCTTTTAGTCCTGCTTTTCCCTTTCACTGCTGCTCTTCCCATTCACTGCTGCTCTTCCCTTTCACTACAGCTCTTCCCTTTAACTGCAGCTCTTCCCTTTCACTGCTGCTCTTCCATTTCACTGCTGATTTTCCCATTCACTGCTGCTTTTCCCTTTCACTGCTGCTTTTCCTTTCACTCGTGCTTTTCCCTTTTAGTCTTGCTCTTCCCTTTTAGTCTTTCTTTTCCCTTTTAGTCCTGCTTTTCCCTTTCACTGCTGCTTTTCCCATTCACTGCTGCTCTTCCCTTTAACTGCAGCTCTTCCCTTTCACTGCAGCTCTTCCCTTTCACTGCTGCTCTTCCCTTTCACTGCTGATTTTCCCATTCACTGCTGCTTTTCCCTTTCACTGCTGTCTTTCCCTTTTAGTCTTGCTTTTCCCGTTCACTCTGCTTTTCCCTTTCACTGCTGCTCTTCCCTTTCCCTGCTGCTTTTCCCTTTTAGTCTTGCTTTTCCCTTTCTCTGCTGCTTTTCCCATTCACTGCTGCTTTTCCCTTTCACTGCTGCTTTTCCCTTTCACTGCTGTTTTTCTTTTTAGTCTTGCTTTTCCCGTTCACTCTGCTTTTCCCTTTCTCTGCTGCTTTTCCCTTTCACTGTTGCTTTTACCTTTCACTGCTGCTTTTCCCTTTCACTGCTGATTTTCCTATTCATGCTGCTTTTCCCTTTCACTGCTGCTTTTCCCTTTCACTGCTGCTTTTCCCTTTCACTGCTGCTTTTCCTTTTTATTCTTTATTTTCCCTTTCACTGCTACTTTTCCCTTTCCCTGCTGCTTTTCCCTTTTAGTCTTCCTTTTTCCTTTCACTGCTGCTCTTCCCTTTCACTGCTTTTCTTCCCTTTTACTGCTGCTCTTCCCTTTCACTGCTGCACTTCCCTTTCTCTGCTGCTTTTCCCTTTCTCTGCTGGTTTTCCCTTTCACTGCTGCTTATCCCTTTTAGTCCTGCTTTTTCCTTTCTTTGCTGCTTTTCCCTTTTATTCTTGCTTTTCCCTTTCACTCGTGCTTTTCCCTTTTAGTCTTGCTTTTCCCTTTTAGTCCTGATTTTCCCTTTCACTGCTGCTTTTCCCATTCACTACTGCTCTTCCCTTTCACTGCAGCTCTTCCCTTTCACTGCAGCTCTTCCCTTTCACTGCAGTTCTTCCCTTTCGCTGCTGCTCTTCCCTTTCACTGCTGATTTTCCCATTCACTGCTGCTTTTCCCTTTCACTGCTGTTTTTCCCTTTTAGTCTTGCTTTTCCCGTTCACTCTGCTTTTCCCTTTCACTGCTGCTTTTCCCTTTCACTGTTGCTTTTCCCTTTCACTGCTGCTTTTCCCTTTTAGTCTTGCTTTTCCCTTTCACTGCTGCTTTTCCCTTTCCTGCTGCTTTTCCCTTTCACTGCTGCTTTTCCCGTTCACTGCTGCTTTTCCCTTTCACTGCTGCTTTTCCTTTTTATTCTTGATTTTCCCTTTCATTGCTGCTTTTCCCTTTCACTGCTGCTCTTCCCTTTCACTGCTGCTTTTCCCTTCCCCTGCTGCTTTTCCCTTTCACTGCTGCTCTTCCCTTTCACTGCTGCTTTTCCCTTTTAGTCTTGCTTTTCCCTTTTAGTCTTGCTTTTCCCTTTCTCTGCTGCTTTTCCCATTCACTGCTGCGTTTCCCTTTCACTGCTGCTTTTCCCTTTCACGGCTGCTTTTCCTTTTTATTCTTTATTTTCCCTTTCACTGCTGCTTTTCCCTTTTAGTCTTGCTTTTTCCTTTCACTGCTGCTTTTCCCTTTTACTGTTGCTTTTCCCATTCACTGCTGCTTTTCCCTTTCACTGCTGCTTTTCCCTTTCACGGCTGCTTTTCCTTTTTATTCTTTATTTTACCTTTCACTGCTGCTTTTCACTTTTAGTCCTGATTTTTCCTTTCACTGCTGCTTTTCCCTTTCACTGCTGCTTTTCCCTTCCCCTGCTGCTTTTCCCTTTCACTGCTGCTTTTCCCTTTCACCGCTGCTCTTCCCTTTCACTGCTGCTTTTCGCTTTTAGTCCTGCATTTCCCTTTTTGTCTTGCTTTTCCCTTTCTCTGTTGCTTTTCCCATTCACTGCTGCTTTTCCCTTTCACTGCTGCTTTTCCCTTTCACTGCTGCTTTTCCTTTTTATTCTTTATTTTCCCTTTCACTGCTGATTTTCCCTTTTAGTCTTGCTTTTCTTTTTCACTCTTGCTTTTCCCTTTTAGTCTGGCTTTTCCTTTTTCAGTCTTGCTTTTCCCTTTCACTGCTGCTTTTCTCTTTCACTGCTGCTCTTCCCTTTCACTGCTGCACTTCCCTTTCTCTGCTGCTTTTCCTTTTTATTCTTTATTTTCACTTTTACTGCTGCTTTTCTCTTTTAGTCTTGCTTTTTCCTTTCACTGCTGCTTTTCCCTTTCACTGCTGCTCTTCCCTTTCACTACTGCACTTCCCTTTCTCTGCTGCTTTTCCCTTTCTCTGCTGCTTTTCCCATTCACTGCTTCTTTTCCCATTCACTGATGCTCTTAAATTTCACTGCAGCTCTTCCCTTTCACTGCTGCTCTTCCCTTTCACTGCAGCTCTTCCCTTTCACTGCTGCTCTTCCCTTTCACTGCTGATTTTCACATTCACTGCTGCTTTTCCCTTTCACTGCTGTTTTTCCCTTTTAGTCTTGATTTTCCCGTTCACTCTGCTTTTCCCTTTCACTGCTGCTTTTCCCTTTCACTGCTGCTTTTCCCTTTCACTGCTGCTTTTCCCTTTTAGTCTTGCTTTTCCCTTTCTCTGCTGCTTTTCCCATTCACTGCTGCTTTTCCCTTACACTGCTGCTTTTCCCTTTCACTGCTGCTTTTCCTTTTTATTCTTTATTTTCCCTTTAACTGCTGCTTTTCCCTTTTAGTCTTTCTTTTTCCTTTCACTGCTGCTTTTCCCTTGCACTGCTGCTTTTCCCTTCCCCTGCTGCTTTTCCCTTTCACTGCTGCTTTTCCCTTTCACTGCTGCTCTTCCCTTTCACTGCTGCTTTTCACTTTTAGTCCTGCTTTTCATTTTTGTCTTGCTTTTCCCTTTCTCTGCTGCTTTTTCCATTCACTGCTGCTTTTCCCTTTATCTGCTGCTTTTCCCTTTCACTGCTGCTTTTCCTTTTTATTCTTTATTTTCCTTTCACTGCTGATTTTCCCTTTTAGTCTTGCTTTTCTTTTTCACTCTTGCTTTTCCCTTTTAGTCTTGCTTTTCCTTTTCAGTCTTGCTTTTCCCTTTCACTGCTGCTTTTCTCTTTCACTGCTGCTCTTCCCTTTCACTGCTGCACTTCCCTTTCTCTGCTGCATTTCCCTTTCTCTGCTGCTTTTCCAATTCACTGCTGGTTTTCCCATTCACTGCTGCTTTTCCCTTTCACTGTTGCTCTCCCTTTTAGTCTTGCTTTTCCCTTTTAGTCTTGCTTTTCCCTTTTAGTCTTGCTTTTCCCTATCACTGCTTCTTTTCCCTTTCACTGCTGCTTTTCCCTTTCACTGCTGATTTTCCATTTCACTGCTGATTTTCCTTTTTATTCTTGATTTTCACATTCACTGCTGCTTTTCCCTTTCACTGCTGCTTTTCCCTTTTAGTCTTGCTTTTCCCTTTCACTGCTGCTCTTCCCTTTCACTGCTGCTCTTCCCTTTCACTGCTGCTCTTCCCTTTCACTGCTGCACTTCCCTTTCTCTGCTGCTTTTCCCTTTCTCTGCTGGTTTTCCCTTTCACTGCTGCTTTTCCCTTTTAGTCCTGCTTTTCCCTTTCTCTGCTGCTTTTCCCTTTTATTCTTGCTTTTCTATTTTACTCGTGCTTTTCCCTTTTAGTCTTGCTTTCACCTTTTAGTCCTGCTTTTCCCTTTCACTGCTGCTTTTCCCTTCCCCTGCTGCTCTTCCCTTTCACTGCTGCTTTTCCCTTCCCCTGCTGCTTTTCCCTTTCACTGCTGCTTTTCCCTTTTAGTCCTGCTTTTCCCTTTTAGTCTTGCTTTTCCCTTTCTCTGCTGCTTTTCCCATTCACTGCTGCGTTTCCCTTTCACTGCTGCTTTTCCCTTTCACGGCTGCTTTTCCTTTTTATTCTTTATTTTACCTTTCACTGCTGCTTTTCACTTTTAGTCTTGCTTTTTCCTTTCACTGCTGCTTTTCCCTTTCACTGCTGCTTTTCCCTTCCCCTGCTGCTTTTCCCTTTCACTGCTGCTTTTCCCTTTCACCGCTGCTCTTCCCTTTCACTGCTGCTTTTCGCTTTTAGTCCTGCTTTTCCCTTTTTGTCTTGCTTTTCCCTTTCTCTGTTGCTTTTCCCATTCACTGCTGCTTTTCCCTTTCACTGCTGCTTTTCCCTTTCACTGCTGCTTTTCGTTTTTATTCTTTATTTTCCCTTTCACTGCTGATTTTCCCTTTTAGTCTTGCTTTTCTTTTTCACTCTTGCTTTTCCCTTTTAGTCTGGCTTTTCCTTTTTCAGTCTTGCTTTTCCCTTTCACTGCTGCTTTTCTCTTTCACTGCTGCTCTTCCCTTTCACTGCTGCACTTCCCTTTCTCTGCTGCTTTTCCTTTTTATTCTTTATTTTCACTTTTACTGCTGCTTTTCCCTTTTAGTCTTGCTTTTTCCTTTCACTGCTGCTTTTCCCTTTCACTGCTGCTCTTCCCTTTCACTGCTGCACTTCCCTTTCTCTGCTGCTTTTCCCTTTCTCTGCTGCTTTTCCCATTCACTGCTTCTTTTCCCATTCACTGATGCTCTTAAATTTCACTGCAGCTCTTCCCTTTCACTGCAGCTCTTCCCTTTCACTGCAGCTCTTCCCTTTCACTGCTGCTCTTCCCTTTCACTGCTGATTTTCCCTTTCACTGCTGCTTTTCCCTTTCACTGCTGTTTTTCCCTTTTAGTCTTGCTTTTCCCGTTCACTCTGCTTTTCCCTTTCACTGCTGCTTTTCCCTTTCACTGCTGCTTTTCCCTTTCACTGCTGCTTTTCCCTTTCACTGCTGCTTTTCCCTTTTAGTCTTGCTTTTCCCTTTCTCTGCTGCTTTTCCCATTCACTGCTGCTTTTCCCTTACACTGCTGCTTTTCCCTTTCACTGCTGATTTTCCTTTTTATTCTTTATTTTCCCTTTAACTGCTGCTTTTCCCTTTTAGTCTTTCTTTTTCCTTTCACTGCTGCTTTTCCCTTGCACTGCTGCTTTTCCCTTCCCCTGCTGCTTTTCCCTTTCACTGCTGCTTTTCCCTTTCACTGCTGCTCTTCCCTTTCACTGCTGCTTTTCGCTTTTAGTCCTGCTTTTCATTTTTGTCTTGCTTTTCCCTTTCTCTGCTGCTTTTTCCATTCACTGCTGCTTTTCCCTTTATCTGCTGCTTTTCCCTTTCACTGCTGCTTTTCCTTTTTATTCTTTATTTTCCTTTCACTGCTGATTTTCCCTTTTAGTCTTGCTTTTCTTTTTCACTCTTGCTTTTCCCTTTTAGTCTTGCTTTTCCTTTTCAGTCTTGCTTTTCCCTTTCACTGCTGCTTTTCTCTTTCACTGCTGCTCTTCCCTTTCACTGCTGCACTTCCCTTTCTCTGCTGCATTTCCCTTTCTCTGCTGCTTTTCCAATTCACTGCTGGTTTTCCCATTCACTGCTGCTTTTCCCTTTCACTGTTGCTCTCCCTTTTAGTCTTGCTTTTCCCTTTTAGTCTTGCTTTTCCCTATCACTGCTTCTTTTCCCTTTCACTGCTGCTTTTCCCTTTCACTGCTGCTTTTCCCTTTCACTGCTGCTTTTCCCTTTTAGTCTTGCTTTTCCCTTTCACTGCTGCTCTTCCCTTTCACTGCTGCTCTTCCCTTTCACTGCTGCTCTTCCCGTTCATTGCTGCACTTCCATTTCTCTGCTGCTTTTCCCTTTCTCTGCTGGTTTTCCCTTTCACTGCTGCTTTTCCCTTTTAGTCCTGCTTTTCCCTTTCTCTGCTGCTTTTCCCTTTTATTCTTGCTTTTCTATTTTACTCGTGCTTTTCCCTTTTAGTCTTGCTTTCACCTTTTAGTCCTGCTTTTCCCTTTCACTGCTGCTTTTCCCATTCACTGCTGCTCTTCCCTTTCATTGCAGCTCTTCCCTTTCACTGCAGCTCTTCCCTTTCACTGCTGCTTTTTTTTTTTATTCTTTATTTTCACTTTTACTGCTGCTTTTCCCTTTTAGTTTTGCTTTTTCCTTTCACTGCTGCTTTTCCCTTTCACTGCTGCTTTTCCCTTCCCCTGCTGCTTTTGCCTTTCACTGCTGCTTTTCCCTTTCACTGCTGCTCTTCCCTTTCACTGCTGCTTTTCGCTTTTAGTCCTGCTTTTCCCTTTTTGTCTTGCTTTTCCCTTTCTCTGCTGCTTTTCCCTTTCACTGCTGCTTTTCCCTTTCACTGCTGATTTTCCATTTCACTGCTGATTTTCCTTTTTATTCTTGATTTTCACATTCACTGCTGCTTTTCCCTTTCACTGCTGCTTTTCCCTTTTAGTCTTGCTTTTCCCTTTCACTGCTGCTCTTCCCTTTCACTGCTGCTCTTCCCTTTCACTGCTGCTCTTCCCTTTCATTGCTGCACTTCCCTTTCTCTGCTGCTTTTCCCTTTTTCTGCTGGTTTTCCCTTTCACTGCTGCTTTTCCCTTTTAGTCCTGCTTTTCCCTTTCTCTGCTGCTTTTCCCTTTTATTCTTGCTTTTCTATTTTACTCGTGCTTTTCCCTTTTAGTCTTGCTTTCACCTTTTAGTCCTGCTTTTCCCTTTCACTGCTGCTTTTCCCTTCCCCTGCTGCTCTTCCCTTTCACTGCTGCTTTTCCCTTCCCCTGCTGCTTTTCCCTTTCACTGCTGCTTTTCCCTTTTAGTCCTGCTTTTCCCTTTTAGTCTTGCTTTTCCCTTTCTCTGCTGCTTTTCCCATTCACTGCTGCGTTTCCCTTTCACTGCTGCTTTTCCCTTTCACGGCTGCTTTTCCTTTTTATTCTTTATTTTACCTTTCACTGCTGCTTTTCACTTTTAGTCTTGCTTTTTCCTTTCACTGCTGCTTTTCCCTTTCACTGCTGCTTTTCCCTTCCCCTGCTGCTTTTCCCTTTCACTGCTGCTTTTCCCTTTCACCGCTGCTCTTCCCTTTCACTGCTGCTTTTCGCTTTTAGTCCTGCTTTTCCCTTTTTGTCTTGCTTTTCCCTTTCTCTGTTGCTTTTCCCATTCACTGCTGCTTTTCCCTTTCACTGCTGCTTTTCCCTTTCACTGCTGCTTTTCGTTTTTATTCTTTATTTTCCCTTTCACTGCTGATTTTCCCTTTTAGTCTTGCTTTTCTTTTTCACTCTTGCTTTTCCCTTTTAGTCTGGCTTTTCCTTTTTCAGTCTTGCTTTTCCCTTTCACTGCTGCTTTTCTCTTTCACTGCTGCTCTTCCCTTTCACTGCTGCACTTCCCTTTCTCTGCTGCTTTTCCTTTTTATTCTTTATTTTCACTTTTACTGCTGCTTTTCCCTTTTAGTCTTGCTTTTTCCTTTCACTGCTGCTTTTCCCTTTCACTGCTGCTCTTCCCTTTCACTGCTGCACTTCCCTTTCTCTGCTGCTTTTCCCTTTCTCTGCTGCTTTTCCCATTCACTGCTTCTTTTCCCATTCACTG
This sequence comes from Coturnix japonica, assembly GCF_054131305.1. NCBI lineage: Eukaryota > Metazoa > Chordata > Aves > Galliformes > Phasianidae > Coturnix > Coturnix japonica. The sequence goes on from NC_140672.1 coordinate 27,543,269, forward strand.
ATGCTCTTAAATTTCACTGCAGCTCTTCCCTTTCACTGCAGCTCTTCCCTTTCACTGCAGCTCTTCCCTTTCACTGCTGCTCTTCCCTTTCACTGCTGATTTTCCCTTTCACTGCTGCTTTTCCCTTTCACTGCTGTTTTTCCCTTTTAGTCTTGCTTTTCCCGTTCACTCTGCTTTTCCCTTTCACTGCTGCTTTTCCCTTTCACTGCTGCTTTTCCCTTTCACTGCTGCTTTTCCCTTTCACTGCTGCTTTTCCCTTTTAGTCTTGCTTTTCCCTTTCTCTGCTGCTTTTCCCATTCACTGCTGCTTTTCCCTTACACTGCTGCTTTTCCCTTTCACTGCTGCTTTTCCTTTTTATTCTTTATTTTCCCTTTAACTGCTGCTTTTCCCTTTTAGTCTTTCTTTTTCCTTTCACTGCTGCTTTTCCCTTGCACTGCTGCTTTTCCCTTCCCCTGCTGCTTTTCCCTTTCACTGCTGCTTTTCCCTTTCACTGCTGCTCTTCCCTTTCACTGCTGCTTTTCGCTTTTAGTCCTGCTTTTCATTTTTGTCTTGCTTTTCCCTTTCTCTGCTGCTTTTTCCATTCACTGCTGCTTTTCCCTTTATCTGCTGCTTTTCCCTTTCACTGCTGCTTTTCCTTTTTATTCTTTATTTTCCTTTCACTGCTGATTTTCCCTTTTAGTCTTGCTTTTCTTTTTCACTCTTGCTTTTCCCTTTTAGTCTTGCTTTTCCTTTTCAGTCTTGCTTTTCCCTTTCACTGCTGCTTTTCTCTTTCACTGCTGCTCTTCCCTTTCACTGCTGCACTTCCCTTTCTCTGCTGCATTTCCCTTTCTCTGCTGCTTTTCCAATTCACTGCTGGTTTTCCCATTCACTGCTGCTTTTCCCTTTCACTGTTGCTCTCCCTTTTAGTCTTGCTTTTCCCTTTTAGTCTTGCTTTTCCCTATCACTGCTTCTTTTCCCTTTCACTGCTGCTTTTCCCTTTCACTGCTGATTTTCCATTTCACTGCTGATTTTCCTTTTTATTCTTGATTTTCACATTCACTGCTGCTTTTCCCTTTCACTGCTGCTTTTCCCTTTTAGTCTTGCTTTTCCCTTTCACTGCTGCTCTTCCCTTTCACTGCTGCTCTTCCCTTTCACTGCTGCTCTTCCCGTTCATTGCTGCACTTCCATTTCTCTGCTGCTTTTCCCTTTCTCTGCTGGTTTTCCCTTTCACTGCTGCTTTTCCCTTTTAGTCCTGCTTTTCCCTTTCTCTGCTGCTTTTCCCTTTTATTCTTGCTTTTCTATTTTACTCGTGCTTTTCCCTTTTAGTCTTGCTTTCACCTTTTAGTCCTGCTTTTCCCTTTCACTGCAGCTCTTCCCTTTCACTGCTGCTTTTTTTTTTTATTCTTTATTTTCACTTTTACTGCTGCTTTTCCCTTTTAGTTTTGCTTTTTCCTTTCACTGCTGCTTTTCCCTTTCACTGCTGCTTTTCCCTTCCCCTGCTGCTTTTGCCTTTCACTGCTGCTTTTCCCTTTCACTGCTGCTCTTCCCTTTCACTGCTGCTTTTCGCTTTTAGTCCTGCTTTTCCCTTTTTGTCTTGCTTTTCCCTTTCTCTGCTGCTTTTCCCATTCACTGCTGCTTTTCCCTTTCACTGCTGCTTTTCCCTTTCACTGCTGCTTTTCCTTTTTATTCTTTATTTTCCCTTTCACTGCTGATTTTCTCTTTTAATCTTGCTTTTCTTTTTCACTCTTGCTTTTCCCTTTTAGTCTTGCTTTTCCTTTTCAGTCTTTCTTTTCCCTTTCACTGCTGCTTTTCTCTTTCACTGCTGCTCTTCCCTTTCACTGCTGCACTTCCCTTTCTCTGCTGCTTTTCCCTTTCTCTGCTGCTTTTCCCATTCACTGCTGCTTTTCCCATTCACTGATGCTCTCCCATTTCACTGCAGCTCTTCCCTTTCACTGCAGCTCTTCCCTTTCACTGCAGCTCTTCCCTTTCACTGCAGCTCTTCCCTTTTACTGCAGCTCTTCCCTTTCACTGCTGCTCTTCCCTTTCACTGCTGATTTTCACATTCACTGCTGCTTTTCCCATTCACTGCTGTTTTTCCCTTTTAGTCTTGCTTTTCCCGTTCACTCTGCTTTTACCTTTCACTGCTGCTTTTCCCTTTCACTGCTGCTTTTCCCTTTCACTGCTGCTTTTCCCTTTCACTGCTGCTTTTCCCTTTTAGTCTTGCTTTTCCCTTTCTCTGCTGCTTTTCCCATTCACTGCTGCTTTTCCCTTACACTGCTGCTTTTCCCTTTCACTGCTGCTTTTCCTTTTTATTCTTTATTTTCCCTTTAACTGCTGCTTTTCCCTTTTAGTCTTTCTTTTTTTTTTCATTGCTGCTTTTCCCTTGCACTGCTGCTTTTCCCTTCCCCTGCTGCTTTTCCCTTTCACTGCTGCTTTTCCCTTTCACTGCTGCTCTTCCCTTTCACTGCTGCTTTTCGCTTTTAGTCCTGCTTTTCATTTTTGTCTTGCTTTTCCCTTTCTCTGCTGCTTTTTCCATTCACTGCTGCTTTTCCCTTTATCTGCTGCTTTTCCCTTTCACTGCTGCTTTTCCTTTTTATTCTTTATTTTCCTTTCACTGCTGATTTTCCCTTTTAGTCTTGCTTTTCTTTTTCACTCTTGCTTTTCCCTTTTAGTCTTGCTTTTCCTTTTCAGTCTTGCTTTTCCCTTTCACTGCTGCTTTTCTCTTTCACTGCTGCTCTTCCCTTTCACTGCTGCACTTCCCTTTCTCTGCTGCATTTCCCTTTCTCTGCTGCTTTTCCAATTCACTGCTGGTTTTCCCATTCACTGCTGCTTTTCCCTTTCACTGTTGCTCTCCCTTTTAGTCTTGCTTTTCCCTTTTAGTCTTGCTTTTCCCTTTCTCTGCTGCTTTTCCCTTTCACTGCTGCTTTTCCCTTTCACTGCTGATTTTCCATTTCACTGCTGATTTTCCTTTTTATTCTTGATTTTCACATTCACTGCTGCTTTTCCCTTTCACTGCTGCTTTTCCCTTTTAGTCTTGCTTTTCCCTTTCACTGCTGCTCTTCCCTTTCACTGCTGCTCTTCCCTTTCACTGCTGCTCTTCCCTTTCATTGCTGCACTTCCCTTTCTCTGCTGCTTTTCCCTTTCTCTGCTGGTTTTCCCTTTCACTGCTGCTTTTCCCTTTTAGTCCTGCTTTTCCCTTTCTCTGCTGCTTTTCCCTTTTATTCTTGCTTTTCTATTTCACTCGTGCTTTTCCCTTTTAGTCTTGCTTTCACCTTTTAGTCCTGCTTTTCCCTTTCACTGCTGCTTTTCCCATTCACTGCTGCTCTTCCCTTTCACTGCAGCTCTTCCCATTCACTGCAGCTCTTCCCTTTCACTGCTGCTCTTCCCTTTCACTGCTGCTCTTCCCTTTCACTGCTGCTTTTCCCATTCACTGCTGCTTTTCCCTTTCACTGCTGTTTTTCCCTTTTAGTCATGCTTTTCCCGTTCACTCTGCTTTTCCCTTTCACTGCTGCTTTTCCCTTTCACTGTTGCTTTTCCCTTCCACCGCTGCTTTTCCCTTTCACTGCAGCTCTTCCCTTTCACTGCACCTCTTCCCTTTCACTGCTTCTTTTCCCATTCACTGCTGCTCTTCCCTTTCACTGCTGCTTTTCCCTTTCACTGCTGCTCTTCCCTTTCATTGCTGCTCTTCCATTTCATTGCTTCTTTTCGCTTTTAGTCCTGCTTTTCCCTTTTAGTGTTGCTTTTCCCTTTCTCTGCTGCTTTTCCCATTCACTGCTGCTTTTCCCTTTCACTGCTGCTTTTCCCTTTCACTGCTGCTTTTCCTTTTTATTCTTTATTTTCCCTTTCACTGCTGTTTTTCCCTTTTAGTCATGCTTTTCCCGTTCACTCTGCTTTTCCCTTTCACTGCTGCTTTTCCCTTTCACTGTTGCTTTTCCCTTCCACCGCTGCTTTTCCCTTTCACTGCTGCTTTTCCTTTTTATTCTTTATTTTCCCTTTCACTGCTGCTTTTCCCTTTTAGTCTTTCTTTTCCCTTTTAGTCCTGCTTTTCCCATTCACTGCTGCTTTTCCCATTCACTGATGCTCTTCCATTTCACTGCAGCTCTTCCCTTTCACTGCAGCTCTTCCCTTTCACTGCAGCTCTTCCCTTTCACTGCAGCTCTTCCCTTTTACTGCAGCTCTTCCCTTTCACTGCTGCTCTTCCCTTTCACTGCTGATTTTCACATTCACTGCTGCTTTTCCCTTTCACTGCTGTTTTTCCCTTTTAGTCTTGCTTTTCCCGTTCACTCTGCTTTTACCTTTCACTGCTGCTTTTACCTTTCACTGCTGCTTTTCCCTTTCACTGCTGCTTTTCCCTTTCACTGCTGCTTTTCCCTTTCACTGCTGCTTTTCCCTTTTAGTCTTGCTTTTCCCTTTCTCTGCTGCTTTTCCCATTCACTGCTGCTTTTCCCTTACACTGCTGCTTTTCCCTTTCACTGCTGCTTTTCCTTTTTATTCTTTATTTTCCCTTTAACTGCTGCTTTTCCCTTTTAGTCTTTCTTTTTTTTTTCACTGCTGCTTTTCCCTTGCACTGCTGCTTTTCCCTTTCACTGCTGCTTTTCCCTTTTAGTCTTGCTTTTCCCTTTTACTGTTGCTTTTCCCTTTCACTGCTGCTTTTCGCTTTTAGTCCTGCTTTTCATTTTTGTCTTGCTTTTCCCTTTCTCTGCTGCTTTTTCCATTCACTGCTGCTTTTCCCTTTATCTGCTGCTTTTCCCTTTCACTGCTGCTTTTCCTTTTTATTCTTTATTTTCCTTTCACTGCTGATTTTCCCTTTTAGTCTTGCTTTTCTTTTTCACTCTTGCTTTTCCCTTTTAGTCTTGCTTTTCCTTTTCAGTCTTGCTTTTCCCTTTCACTGCTGCTTTTCTCTTTCACTGCTGCTCTTCCCTTTCACTGCTGCACTTCCCTTTCTCTGCTGCATTTCCCTTTCTCTGCTGCTTTTCCAATTCACTGCTGGTTTTCCCATTCACTGCTGCTTTTCCCTTTCACTGTTGCTCTCCCTTTTAGTCTTGCTTTTCCCTTTTAGTCTTGCTTTTCCCTTTCTCTGCTGCTTTTCCCTTTCACTGCTGCTTTTCCCTTTCACTGCTGATTTTCCATTTCACTGCTGATTTTCCTTTTTATTCTTGATTTTCACATTCTCTGCTGCTTTTCCCTTTCACTGCTGCTTTTCCCTTTTAGTCTTGCTTTTCCCTTTCACTGCTGCTCTTCCCTTTCACTGCTGCTCTTCCCTTTCACTGCTGCTCTTCCCTTTCATTGCTGCACTTCCCTTTCTCTGCTGCTTTTCCCTTTCTCTGCTGGTTTTCCCTTTCACTGCTGCTTTTCCCTTTTAGTCCTGCTTTTCCCTTTCTCTGCTGCTTTTCCCTTTTATTCTTGCTTTTCTATTTCACTCGTGCTTTTCCCTTTTAGTCTTGCTTTCACCTTTTAGTCCTGCTTTTCCCTTTCACTGCTGCTTTTCCCATTCACTGCTGCTCTTCCCTTTCACTGCAGCTCTTCCCATTCACTGCAGCTCTTCCCTTTCACTGCAGCTCTTCCCTTTCACTGCTGCTCTTCCCTTTCACTGCTGCTTTTCCCATTCACTGCTGCTTTTCCCTTTCACTGCTGTTTTTCCCTTTTAGTCATGCTTTTCCCGTTCACTCTGCTTTTCCCTTTCACTGCTGCTTTTCCCTTTCACTGTTGCTTTTCCCTTCCACCGCTGCTTTTCCCTTTCACTGCTGCTTTTCCCTTTCACTGCTGATTTTCCATTTCACTGCTGATTTTCCTTTTTATTCTTGATTTTCACATTCACTGCTGCTTTTCCCTTTCACTGCTGCTTTTCCCTTTTAGTCTTGCTTTTCCCTTTCACTGCTGCTCTTCCCTTTCACTGCTGCTCTTCCCTTTCACTGCTGCTCTTCCCTTTCATTGCTGCACTTCCCTTTCTCTGCTGCTTTTCCCTTTCTCTGCTGGTTTTCCCTTTCACTGCTGCTTTTCCCTTTTAGTCCTGCTTTTCCCTTTCTCTGCTGCTTTTCCCTTTTATTCTTGCTTTTCTATTTCACTCGTGCTTTTCCCTTTTAGTCTTGCTTTCACCTTTTAGTCCTGCTTTTCCCTTTCACTGCTGCTTTTCCCATTCACTGCTGCTCTTCCCTTTCACTGCAGCTCTTCCCATTCACTGCAGCTCTTCCCTTTCACTGCAGCTCTTCCCTTTCACTGCTGCTCTTCCCTTTCACTGCTGCTTTTCCCATTCACTGCTGCTTTTCCCTTTCACTGCTGTTTTTCCCTTTTAGTCATGCTTTTCCCGTTCACTCTGCTTTTCCCTTTCACTGCTGCTTTTCCCTTTCACTGTTGCTTTTCCCTTCCACCGCTGCTTTTCCCTTTCACTGCAGCTCTTCCCTTTCACTGCACCTCTTCCCTTTCACTGCTTCTTTTCCCATTCACTGCTGCTCTTCCCTTTCACTGCTGCTTTTCCCTTTCACTGCTGCTCTTCCCTTTCATTGCTGCTCTTCCATTTCATTGCTTCTTTTCGCTTTTAGTCCTGCTTTTCCCTTTTAGTGTTGCTTTTCCCTTTCTCTGCTGCTTTTCCCATTCACTGCTGCTTTTCCCTTTCACTGCTGCTTTTCCCTTTCACTGCTGCTTTTCCTTTTTATTCTTTATTTTCCCTTTCACTGCTGTTTTTCCCTTTTAGTCATGCTTTTCCCGTTCACTCTGCTTTTCCCTTTCACTGCTGCTTTTCCCTTTCACTGTTGCTTTTCCCTTCCACCGCTGCTTTTCCCTTTCACTGCAGCTCTTCCCTTTCACTGCAGCTCTTCCCTTTCACTGCTTCTTTTCCCTTTCACTGCTGCTCTTCCCTTTCACTGCTGCTTTTCCCTTTCACTGCTGCTCTTCCCTTTCATTGCTGCTCTTCCCTTTCATTGCTGCTCTTCCCTTTCATTGCTTCTTTTCGCTTTTAGTCCTGCTTTTCCCTTTTAGTGTTGCTTTTCCCTTTCTCTGCTGCTTTTCCCATTCACTGCTGCTTTTCCCTTTCACTGCTGCTTTTCCCTTTCACTGCTGCTTTTCCTTTTTATTCTTTATTTTCCCTTTCACTGCTGCTTTTCCCTTTTAGTCTTGCTTTTTCCTTTCACTGCTGCTTTTCCCTTTCACTGCTGCTTTTCCCTTCCCCTGCTGCTTTTCCTTTTCACTGCTGCTTTTCCCTTTCACTGCTGCTCTTCCCTTTCACTGCTGCTTTTCGCTTTTAGTCCTGCTTTTCTTTTTTAGTCTTGCTTTTCCCTTTCTCTGCTGCTTTTCCCATTCACTGCTGCTTTTCCCTTTCACTGCTGATTTTCCCTTTCACTGCTGCTTTTCCTTTTTATTCTTTGTTTTCCCTTTCACTGCTGATTTTCCCTTTTAGTCTTGCTTTTCTTTTTCACTCTTGCTTTTCCCTTTTAGTTTTGCTTTTCCTTTTCAGTCTTGCTTTTCCCTTTCACTGCTGCTTTTCTCTTTCACTGCTGCTCTTACCTTTCAATGCTGCACTTCCCTTTCTCTGCTGCTTTTCCCATTCATAGCTGCTTTTCGCATTCACTGCTGCTTTTCCCTTTCACTGTTGCTTTTCCCTTTTAGTCTTGCTTTTCCCTTTTAGTCTTGCTTTTCCCTTTCACTGCTTCTTTTCCCTTTAACTGCTGCTTTTCCCTTTCACTGCTGAATTTCACTTTCACTGCTGCTTTTCCTTTTTATTCTTGATTTTCCCTTTCACTGCTGCTTTTCCCTTTCACTGCTGCTTTTCCCTTTTAGTCTTGCTCTTTCCTTTCACTGCTGCTCTTCCCTTTCACTGCTGCACTTCCCTTTCACTGCTGCTCTTCCCTTTCACTGCTGCACTTCCCTTTCACTGCTGCTTTTCCCTTTCACTGCTGCTTTTCCCTTTCACTGCTGCTTTTCCCTTTCACTGCTGCTTTTCCCTTTTAGTCTTGCTTTTCCCTTTTATTCTTGCTTTTCCCTTTCACTCGTGCTTTTCCCTTTTAGTCTTGCTTTTCCCTTTTAGTCCTGCTTTTCCCTTTCACTGCTGCTTTTCCCATTCACTGCTGCTCTTCCCTTTCACTGCAGCTCTTCCCTTTCACTGCAGCTCTTCCCTTTAACTGCTGCTTTTCCCTTTTAGTCTTGCTTTTCCCGTTCACTCTGCTTTTCCCTTTCACTGCTGCTTTTCCCATTCACTGTTGGTTTTCCCTTTCACTGCTGCTTTTCCCTTTCACTGCTGCTTTTCCCTTTTAGTCTTGCTTTTCCCTTTTACTGCTGCTTTTCCCTTTCACTGCTGCTTTTCCCTTTCACTGCTGCTTTTCCTTTTTATTCTTGATTTTCCCTTTCACTGCTGCTTTTCCCTTACACTGCTGCTTTTCCTTTTTATTCTTTATTTTCCCTTTAACTGCTGCTTTTCCCTTTTAGTCTTTCTTTTTTTTTTCACTGCTGCTTTTCCCTTGCACTGCTGCTTTTCCCTTCCCCTGCTGCTTTTCCCTTTCACTGCTGCTTTTCCCTTTCACTGCTGCTCTTCCCTTTCACTGCTGCTTTTCGCTTTTAGTCCTGCTTTTCATTTTTGTCTTGCTTTTCCCTTTCTCTGCTGCTTTTTCCATTCACTGCTGCTTTTCCCTTTATCTGCTGCTTTTCCCTTTCACTGCTGCTTTTCCTTTTTATTCTTTATTTTCCTTTCACTGCTGATTTTCCCTTTTAGTCTTGCTTTTCTTTTTCACTCTTGCTTTTCCCTTTTAGTCTTGCTTTTCCTTTTCAGTCTTGCTTTTCCCTTTCACTGCTGCTTTTCTCTTTCACTGCTGCTCTTCCCTTTCACTGCTGCACTTCCCTTTCTCTGCTGCATTTCCCTTTCTCTGCTGCTTTTCCAATTCACTGCTGGTTTTCCCATTCACTGCTGCTTTTCCCTTTCACTGTTGCTCTCCCTTTTAGTCTTGCTTTTCCCTTTTAGTCTTGCTTTTCCCTTTCTCTGCTGCTTTTCCCTTTCACTGCTGCTTTTCCCTTTCACTGCTGATTTTCCATTTCACTGCTGACTTTCCTTTTTATTCTTGATTTTCACATTCACTGCTGCTTTTCCCTTTCACTGCTGCTTTTCCCTTTTAGTCTTGCTTTTCCCTTTCACTGCTGCTCTTCCCTTTCACTGCTGCTCTTCCTTTTCACTGCTGCTCTTCCCTTTCATTGCTGCACTTCCCTTTCTCTGCTGCTTTTCCCTTTCTCTGCTGGTTTTCCCTTTCACTGCTGCTTTTCCCTTTTAGTCCTGCTTTTCCCTTTCTCTGCTGCTTTTCCCTTTTATTCTTGCTTTTCTATTTCACTCGTGCTTTTCCCTTTTAGTCTTGCTTTCACCTTTTAGTCCTGCTTTTCCCTTTCACTGCTGCTTTTCCCATTCACTGCTGCTCTTCCCTTTCACTGCAGCTCTTCCCATTCACTGCAGCTCTTCCCTTTCACTGCAGCTCTTCCCTTTCACTGCTGCTCTTCCCTTTCACTGCTGATTTTCCCATTCACTGCTGCTTTTCCCTTTCACTGCTGTTTTTCCCTTTTAGTCATGCTTTTCCCGTTCACTCTGCTTTTCCCTTTCACTGCTGCTTTTCCCTTTCACTGTTGCTTTTCCCTTCCACCGCTGCTTTTCCCTTTCACTGCAGCTCTTCCCTTTCACTGCAGCTCTTCCCTTTTACTTCTTCTTTTCCCTTTCACTGCTGCTCTTCCCTTTCACTGCTGCTTTTCCCTTTCACTGCTGCTCTTCCCTTTCATTGCTGCTCTTCCCTTTCATTGCTTCTTTTCGCTTTTAGTCCTGCTTTTCCCTTTAGTGTTGCTTTTCCCTTTCTCTGCTGCTTTTCCCATTCACTGCTGCTTTTCCCTTTCACTGCTGCTTTTCCCTTTCACTGCTGCTTTTCCTTTTTATTCTTTATTTTCCCTTTCACTGCTGTTTTTCCCTTTTAGTCATGCTTTTCCCGTTCACTCTGCTTTTCCCTTTCACTGCTGCTTTTCCCTTTCACTGTTGCTTTTCCCTTCCACCGCTGCTTTTCCCTTTCACTGCAGCTCTTCCCTTTCACTGCAGCTCTTCCCTTTCACTGCTTCTTTTCCCTTTCACTGCTGCTCTTCCCTTTCACTGCTGCTTTTCCCTTTCACTGCTGCTCTTCCCTTTCATTGCTGCTCTTCCCTTTCATTGCTTCTTTTCGCTTTTAGTCCTGCTTTTCCCTTTTAGTGTTGCTTTTCCCTTTCTCTGCTGCTTTTCCCATTCACTGCTGCTTTTCCCTTTCACTGCTGCTTTTCCCTTTCACTGCTGCTTTTCCTTTTTATTCTTTATTTTCCCTTTCACTGCTGCTTTTCCCTTTTAGTCTTGCTTTTTCCTTTCACTGCTGCTTTTCCCTTTCACTGCTGCTTTTCCCTTCCCCTGCTGCTTTTCTTTTTCACTGCTGCTTTTCCCTTTCACTGCTGCTCTTCCCTTTCACTGCTGCTTTTCGCTTTTAGTCCTGCTTTTCTTTTTTAGTCTTGCTTTTCCCTTTCTCTGCTGCTTTTCCCATTCACTGCTGCTTTTCCCTTTCACTGCTGCTTTTCCCTTTCACTGCTGCTTTTCCTTTTTATTCTTTATTTTCCCTTTCACTGCTGCTTTTCCCTTTTAGTCTTGCTTTTTCCTTTCACTGCTGCTTTTCCCTTTCACTGCTGCTTTTCCCTTCCCCTGCTGCTTTTCCTTTTCACTGCTGCTTTTCCCTTTCACTGCTGCTCTTCCCTTTCACTGCTGCTTTTCGCTTTTAGTCCTGCTTTTCTTTTTTAGTCTTGCTTTTCCCTTTCTCTGCTGCTTTTTCCATTCACTGCTGCTTTTCCCTTTAGGTGCTGCTTTTCCCTTTCACTGCTGCTTTTCCTTTTTATTCTTTATTTTCCTTTCACTGCTGATTTTCCCTTTTAATCTTGCTTTTCTTTTTCACTCTTGCTTTTCCCTTTTAGTCTTGCTTTTCCTTTTCAGTCTTGCTTTTCCCTTTCACTGCTGCTTTTCCCTTTCACTGCTGCTTTTCCCATTCACTGCTGCTCTTCCCTTTCACTGCAGCTCTTCCCATTCACTGCAGCTCTTCCCTTTCACTGCAGCTCTTCCCTTTCACTGCTGCTCTTCCCTTTCACTGCTGATTTTCCCATTCACTGCTGCTTTTCCCTTTCACTGCTGTTTTACCCTTTTAGTCATGCTTTTCCCGTTCACTCTGCTTTTCCCTTTCACTGCTGCTTTTCCCTTTCACTGTTGCTTTTCCCTTCCACCGCTGCTTTTCCCTTTCACTGCAGCTCTTCCCTTTCACTGCAGCTCTTCCCTTTCACTGCTTCTTTTCCCTTTCACTGCTGCTCTTCCCTTTCACTGCTGCTTTTCCCTTTCACTGCTGCTCTTCCCTTTCATTGCTGCTCTTCCCTTTCATTGCTTCTTTTCGCTTTTAGTCCTGCTTTTCCCTTTTAGTGTTGCTTTTCCCTTTCTTTGCTGCTTTTCCCATTCACTGCTGCTTTTCCCTTTCACTGCTGCTTTTCCCTTTCACTGCTGCTTTTCCTTTTTATTCTTTATTTTCCCTTTCACTGCTGTTTTTCCCTTTTAGTCATGCTTTTCCCGTTCACTCTGCTTTTCCCTTTCACTGCTGCTTTTCCCTTTCACTGTTGCTTTTCCCTTCCACCGCTGCTTTTCCCTTTCACTGCAGCTCTTCCCTTTCACTGCTTCTTTTCCCTTTCACTGCTGCTCTTCCCTTTCACTGCTGCTTTTCCCTTTCACTGCTGCTCTTCCCTTTCATTGCTGCTCTTCCCTTTCATTGCTTCTTTTCGCTTTTAGTCCTGCTTTTCCCTTTTAGTGTTGCTTTTCCCTTTCTCTGCTGCTTTTCCCATTCACTGCTGCTTTTCCCTTTCACTGCTGCTTTTCCCTTTCACTGCTGCTTTTCCTTTTTATTCTTTATTTTCCCTTTCACTGCTGCTTTTCCCTTTTAGTCTTGCTTTTTCCTTTCACTGCTGCTTTTCCCTTTCACTGCTGCTTTTCCCTTCCCCTGCTGCTTTTCCTTTTCACTGCTGCTTTTCCCTTTCACTGCTGCTCTTCCCTTTCACTGCTGCTTTTCGCTTTTAGTCCTGCTTTTCTTTTTTAGTCTTGCTTTTCCCTTTCTCTGCTGCTTTTCCCATTCACTGCTGCTTTTCCCTTTCACTGCTGATTTTCCCTTTCACTGCTGCTTTTCCTTTTTATTCTTTGTTTTCCCTTTCACTGCTGATTTTCCCTTTTAGTCTTGCTTTTCTTTTTCACTCTTGCTTTTCCCTTTTAGTCTTGCTTTTCCTTTTCAGTCTTGCTTTTCCCTTTCACTGCTGCTTTTCTCTTTCACTGCTGCTCTTACCTTTCAATGCTGCACTTCCCTTTCTCTGCTGCTTTTCCCATTCATAGCTGCTTTTCGCATTCACTGCTGATTTTCGCATTCACTGCTGCTTTTCCCTTTCACTGTTGCTTTTCCCTTTTAGTCTTGCTTTTCCCTTTTAGTCTTGCTTTTCCCTTTCACTGCTTCTTTTCCCTTTAACTGCTGCTTTTCCCTTTCACTGCTGAATTTCACTTTCACTGCTGCTTTTCCTTTTTATTCTTGATTTTCCCTTTCACTGCTGCTTTTCCCTTTCACTGCTGCTTTTCCCTTTTAGTCTTGCTCTTTCCTTTCACTGCTGCTCTTCCCTTTCACTGCTGCACTTCCCTTTCACTGCTGCTCTTCACTTTCACTGCTGCACTTCCCTTTCACTGCTGCTTTTCCCTTTCACTGCTGCTTTTCCCTTTTAGTCTTGCTCTTTCCTTTCACTGCTGCTCTTCCCTTTCACTGCTGCACTTCCCTTTCACTGCTGCTCTTCACTTTCACTGCTGCACTTCCCTTTCACTGCTGCTTTTCCCTTTCACTGCTGCTTTTCCCTTCCACTGCTGCTTTTCCCTTTTAGTCTTGCTTTTCCCTTTTATTCTTGCTTTTCCCTTTCACTCGTGCTTTTCCCTTTTAGTCTTGCTTTTCCCTTTTAGTCCTGCTTTTCCCTTTCACTGCTGCTTTTCCCATTCACTGCTGCTCTTCCCTTTCACTGCAGCTCTTCCCTTTCACTGCAGCTCTTCCCTTTCACTGCTGCTCTTCCCTTTCACTGCTGATTTTCCCATTCACTGTTGCTTTTTCCTTTCACTGCTGATTTTCCCTTTTATTCTTGCTTTTCCCGTTCACTCTGCTTTTCCCTTTCACTGCTGCTTTTCCCATTCACTGTTGCTTTTCCCTTTCACTGCTGCTTTTCCCTTTCACTGCTGCTTTTCCCTTTTAGTCTTGCTTTTCCCTTTTACTGTTGCTTTTCCCTTTCACTGCTGCTTTTCCCTTTCACTGCTGCTTTTCCTTTTTATTCTTGATTTTCACTTTCACTGCTGCTTTTCCCTTTCACTGCTGCTTTTCCCTTTCACTGCTGCTTTTCCCTTCCCCTGCTGCACTTCCCTTTCACTGCTGCTTTTCCCTTTTAGTCCTGCTTTTCCCTTTTAGTCTTGCTTTTCCCTTTTACTGCTGCTTTTCCCTTTCACTGCTGCTTTTCCCTTTCACTGCTGCTTTTCCCTTTCACTGCTGCTTTTCCCTTTCACTGCTGCTTTTCCTTTTTATTCTTGATTTTCCCTTTCACTGCTGCTTTTCCCTTTCACTGCTGCTTTTCCCTTTCACTGCTGCTTTTCCCTTCCCCTGCTGCTCTTCCCTTTCACTGCTGCTTTTCCCTTTTAGTCCTGCTTTTCCCTTTTAGTCTTGCTTTTCCCTTTCTCTGCTGCTTTTCCCATTCACTGCTGCTTTTCCCTTTCACCGCTGCTTTTCCCTTTCACTGCTGCTTTTCCTTTTTATTATTTATTTTCCCTTTCACTGCTGCTTTTCTTTTTTAGTCTTGCTTTTTACTTTCACTGCTGTTTTTCCCTTTCACTGCTGATTTTCCCTTCCCCTGCTGCTTTTCCCTTTTACTGCTGCTTTTCCCTTTTACTGCTGATTTTCCCTTTTAATCTTGCTTTTCTTTTTCACTCTTGCTTTTCCCTTTTAGTCTTGCTTTTCCTTTTCAGTCTTGCTTTTCCCTTTCACTGCTGCTTTTCTCTTTCACTGCTGCTCTTCCCTTTCACTGCTGCACTTCCCTTTCTCTGCTGCTTTTCCCTTTCTCTGCTGCTTTTCCCATTCACTGCTGCTTTTCCCATTCACTGCTGCTTTTCCCTTTCACTGTTGCTTTTCCCTTTCACTGCTGCTTTTCCCTTTCACTGCTGTTTTTCCCTTTCACTGCTGCTTTTCCCTTTTAGTCTTGCTTTTCCCTTTCACTGCTGCTTTTCCCTTTCATGCTGCTTTTCCCTTTCACTGCTGCTTTTCCCTTTCACCGCTGCTTTTCCCTTTCACTGCTGCTTTTCCTTTTTATTCTTTATTTTCCCTTTCACTGCTGCTTTTCCCTTTTAGTCTTGCTTTTTACTTTCACTGCTGCTTTTCCCTTTCACTGCTGCTTTTCCCTTCCCCTGCTGCTTTTCCCTTTTACTGCTGCTTTTCCCCTTCACTGCTGATTTTCCCTTTTAATCTTGCTTTTCTTTTTCACTCTTGCTTTTCCCTTTTAGTCTTGCTTTTCCTTTTAGTCTTGCTTTTCCCTTTCACTGCTGCTTTTCTCTTTCACTGCTGCTCTTCCCTTTCACTGCTGCACTTCCCTTTCTCTGCTGCTTTTCTATTTCTCTGCTGCTTTTCCCATTCACTGCTGCTTTTCCCATTCACTGCTGCTTTTCCCTTTCACTGTTGCTTTTCCCTTTCACTGCTGCTTTTCCCTTTCACTGCTGCTTTTCCCTTTCACTGCTGCTTTTCCCTTTCACTGCTGCTTTTCCCTTTTAGTCTTGCTTTTCCCTTTCACTGCTGCTTTTCCCTTTCATGCTGCTTTTCCCTTTCACTGCTGCTTTTCCCTTTCACTGCTGCTTTTCCCTTCCCCTGCTGCTTTTCCCTTTCACTGCTGCTCTTCCCTTTCACTGCTGCTTTTCCCTTTTAGTCCTGCTTTTCCCTTTTAGTCTTGCTTTTCCCTTTCTCTGCTGCTTTTCCCATTCACTGCTGCTTTTCCCTTTCACTGCTGCTTTTCCCATTCACTGCTGCTTTTCCCTTTCACTGCTGCTTTTCCTTTTTATTCTTTATTTTTCCTTTCACTGCTGCTTTTCCCTTTTCGTCTTGCTTTTTCCTTTCACTGCTGCTTTTCCCTTTAACTGCTGCTTTTCCCTTCCCCTGCTGCTTTTCCCATTCACTGCTGCTTTTCCCATTCACTGCTGCTTTTCCCATTCACTGCTGCTTTTCCCTTTCACTGCTGATTTTCCCTTTTACTCTTGCTTTTCCCTTTTAGTCTTGCTTTTCCCTTTCAGTCTTGCTTTTCCCTTTCACTGCTGCTTTTCCCTTTCACTGCTGCTCTTCCCTTTCTCTGCTGCTTTTCCCTTTCTCTGCTGCTTTTCCCTTTCACTGCTGCTTTTCCTTTCACTCGTGCTTTTCCCTTTTATTCTTGCTTTTCCCTTTTAGTCTTTCTTTTCCCTTTTAGTCCTGCTTTTCCCTTTCACTGCAGCTTTTCCCATTCACTGCTGCTCTTCCCTTTCACTGCAGCTCTTCCCTTTCACTGCAGCTCTTCCCTTTCACTGCTGCTCTTCCCTTTCACTGCTGATTTTCCCATTCACTGCTGCTTTTCCCTTTCACTGCTGTTTCTCCCTTTTAGTCTAGCTTTTCCCGTTCACTCTGCTTTTCCCTTTCAGTGTTGCTTTTCCCTTTCACTGCTGCTTTTCCCTTTCACTGCTGATTTTACCCTTCGCTGCTGCTTTTCCCTTTCACTGCTGCTTTTCCTATTCATGCTGCTTTTCCCTTTCACTGCTGCTGTTCCCTTTCACTGCTGCTTTTCCCTTTCACTGCTGCTTTTCCCTTTCACTGCTGTTTTCCCTTCCCTTGCTGCTTTTCCCTTTCACTGCTGCTCTTCCCTTTCCCTGCTGCTTTTCCCTTTTAGTCTTGCTTTTCCCTTTCTCTGCTGCTTTTCCCATTCACTGCTGCTTTTCCCTTTCACTGCTGCTTTTCCCATTAACTGCTGCTTTTCCTTTTTTTTCTTGATTTTACCTTTCACTGCTGCTTTTCCCTTTCACTGCTGATTTTCCCTTTTAGTCTTGCTTTTTCCTTTCACTGCTGCTCTTCACTTTCACTGCTGCTCTTTCCTTTCACTGCTGCACTTCCCTTTCTCTGCTGCTTTTCCCTTTTATTCTTGCTTTTCCCTTTCACTCGTGCTTTTCCCTTTTAGTCTTGCTTTTCCCTTTTAGTCCTGCTTTTCCCTTTCACTGCTGCTTTTCCCATTCACTGCTGCTCTTCCCTTTCACGGCAGCTCTTCCCTTTCACTGCAGCTCTTCTTTTTCACTGCTGCTCTTCCCTTTCACTGCTGCTTTTCCCTTTCACTGTTGCTTTTCCCTTTCACTGCTGCTTTTCCCTTTTAGTCTTGCTTTTCCCTTTCACTGCTGCTTTTCCCTTTCATGCTGCTTTTCCCTTTCACTGCTGCTTTTCCCATTCACTGCTGCTTTTCCTTTTTATTCTTGATTTTTCCTTTCACTGCTGCTTTTCCCTTTCACTGCTGCTTTTCCCTTTCACTGCTGCTTTTCCCTTCCCCTGCTGCTTTTCCCTTTCACTGCTGCTCTTCCCTTTCACTGCTGCTTTTCGCTTTTAATCTTGCTTTTCTTTTTCACTCTTCCTTTTCCCTTTTAGTCTTGCTTTTCCTTTTCAGTCTTGCTTTTCCCTTTCACTGCTGCTTTTCTCTTTCACTGCTGCACTTCCCTTTCACTGCTGCACTTCCCTTTCACTGCTGCTTTTCCCTTTCATGCTGCTTTTCCCTTTCTCTGCTGCTTTTCCCATTCGCTGCTGCTTTTCGCATTCACTGCTGCTTTTCCCTTTCACTGTTGCTTTTCCCTTTTAGTCTTGCTTTTCCCTTTTAGTCTTGCTTTTCCCTTTCACTGCTTCTTTTCCCTTTCACAGCTGCTTTTCCTTTTTATTCTTGATTTTCCCTTTCACTGCTGCTTTTCCCTTTCACTGCTGCTTTTACCTTTTAGTCTTGCTTTTCCCTTTCACTGCTGCTTTTCCCTTTCATGCTGCTTTTCCCTTTCACTGCTGCTTTTCCCTTTCACCGCTGCTTTTCCCTTTCACTGCTGCTTTTCCCTTTTAGTCTTGCTTTTTACTTTCACTGCTGCTTTTCCCTTTCACTGCTGCTTTTCCCTTCCCCTGCTGCTTTTCCCTTTTACTGCTGCTTTTCCCCTTCACTGCTGATTTTCCCTTTTAATCTTGCTTTTCTTTTTGACTCTTCCTTTTCCCTTTTAGTCTTGCTTTTCCTTTTCTGTCATGCTTTTCCCTTTCACTGCTGCTTTTCTCTTTCACTGCTGCTCTTCCCTTTCACTGCTGCACTTCCCTTTCTCTGCTGCTTTTCCCTTTCTCTGCTGCTTTTCCCATTCACTGCTGCTTTTCCCATTCACTGCTGCTTTTCCCTTTCACTGTTGCTTTTCCCTTTCACTGCTGCTTTTCCCTTTCACTGCTGCTTTTCCCGTTCACTGCTGCTTTTCCCTTTTAGTCTTGCTTTTCCCTTTCACTGCTGCTTTTCCCTTTCATGCTGCTTTTCCCTTTCACTGCTGCTTTTCCCTTTCACCGCTGCTTTTCCCTTTCACTGCTGCTATTCCTTTTTATTCTTTATTTTCCTTTTCACTGCTGCTTTTCCCTTTTAGTCTTGCTTTTTACTTTCACTGCTGCTTTTCCCTTTCACTGCTGCTTTTCCCTTCCCCTGCTGCTTTTCCCTTTTACTGCTGCTTTTCCCCTTCACTGCTGATTTTCCCTTTTAATCTTGCTTTTCTTTCTCACTCTTGCTTTTCCCTTTTAGTCTTGCTTTTCCTTTTCAGTCTTGCTTTCCCCTTTCACTGCTGCTTTTCTCTTTCTCTGCTGCTTTTCCCTTTCACTGCTGCACTTCCCTTTCTCTGCTGCTTTTCCCTTTCTCTGCTGCTTTTCCCATTCACTGCTGCTTTTCCCATTCACTGCTGCTTTTCCCTTTCACTGTTGCTTTTCCCTTTCACTGCTGCTTTTCCCTTTCACTGCTGATATTCCCTTTCACTGCTGCTTTTCCCTTTCATTGCTGCTTTTCCCTTTTAGTCTTGCTTTTCCCTTTCACTGCTGCTTTTCCCTTTCATGCTGCTTTTCCCTTTCACTGCTGCTTTTCCCTTTCACTGCTGCTTTTCCCTTTCACTGCTGCTTTTCCCTTCCCCTGCTGCTTTTCCCTTTCACTGCTGCTCTTCCCTTTCACTGCTGCTTTTCCCTTTTAGTCCTGCTTTTCCCTTTTAGTCTTGCTTTTCCCTTTCTCTGCTGCTTTTCCCATTCACTGCTGCTTTTCCCTTTCACTGCTGCTATATCCTTTCACTGCTGCTTTTCCTTTTTATTCTTTATTTTTCCTTTCACTGCTGCTTTTCCCTTTTCGTCTTGCTTTTTCCTTTCACTGCTGCTTTTCCCTTTAACTGCTCCTTTTCCCTTCCCCTGCTGCTTTTCCCATTCACTGCTGCTTTTCCCATTCACTGCTGCTTTTCCCATTCACTGCTGCTTTTCCCTTTCACTGATGATTTTCCCTTTTACGCTTGCTTTTCCCTTTTAGTCTTGCTTTTCCCTTTCAGTCTTGCTTTTCCCTTTCACTGCTGCTTTTCCCTTTCACTGCTGCTCTTCCCTTTCTCTGCTGCTTTTCCCTTTCTCTGCTGCTTTTCCCTTCCACTGCTGCTTTTCCTTTCACTCGTGCTTTTCCCTTTTAGTCTTGCTTTTCCCTTTTAGTCTTTCTTTTCCCTTTTAGTCCTGCTTTTCCCTTTCACTGCAGCTCTTCCCTTTCACTGCTGCTCTTCCCTTTCACTGCTGATTTTCCCATTCACTGCTGCTTTTCCCTTTCACTGCTGTTTCTCCCTTTTAGTCTAGCTTTTCCCGTTCACTGTGCTTTTCCCTTTCAGTGTTGCTTTTCCCTTTCACTGCTGCTTTTCCCTTTCACTGCTGATTTTCCCCTTCGCTGCTGCTTTTCCCCTTCGCTGCTGCTTTTCCTATTCATGCTGCTTTTCCCTTTCACTGCTGCTGTTCCCTTTCACTGCTGCTTTTCCCTTTCACTGCTGCTTTTCCTTTTTATTCTTGATTTTCCCTTTCACTGCTGCTTTTCCCTTTCACTGCTGCTTTTCCCTTTCACTGCTGCTTTTCCCTTCCCTTGCTGCTTTTCCCTTTCACTGCTGCTCTTCCCTTTCCCTGCTGCTTTTCCCTTTCTCTGCTGCTTTTCCCTTTCACTGCTGCTTTTCCCTTTCACTGCTGCTTTTCCCTTTAACTGCTGCTTTTCCTTTTTTTTCTTGATTTTACCTTTCACTGCTGCTTTTCCCTTTCACTGCTGCTTTTCCCTTTTAGTCTTGCTTTTTCCTTTCACTGCTGCTCTTCACTTTCACTGCTGCTCTTTCCTTTCACTGCTGCACTTCCCTTTCTCTGCTGCTTTTCCCTTTTATTCTTGCTTTCCCCTTTCACTGCTGCTTTTCTCTTTCTCTTCTGCTTTTCCCTTTCACTGCTGCACTTCCCTTTCTCTGCTGCTTTTCCCTTTCTCTGCTGCTTTTCCCATTCACTGCTGCTTTTCCCATTCACTGCTGCTTTTCCCTTTCACTGTTGCTTTTCCCTTTCACTGCTGCTTTTCCCTTTCACTGCTGATATTCCCTTTCACTGCTGCTTTTCCCTTTCATTGCTGCTTTTCCCTTTTAGTCTTGCTTTTCCCTTTCACTGCTGCTTTTCCCTTTCATGCTGCTTTTCCCTTTCACTGCTGCTTTTCCCTTTCTCTGCTGCTTTTCCCTTTTATTCTTGCTTTCCCCTTTCACTGCTGCTTTTCTCTTTCTCTGCTGCTTTTCCCTTTCACTGCTGCACTTCCCTTTCTCTGCTCTTTTTCCCTTTCTCTGCTGCTTTTCCCATTCACTGCTGCTTTTCCCATTCACTGCTGCTTTTCCTTTTCACTGTTGCTTTTCCCTTTCACTGCTGCTTTTCCCTTTCACTGCTGATATTCCCTTTCACTGCTGCTTTTCCCATTCACTACTGCTTTTCCCTTTCACTGCTACTTTTCCCTTTCACTGCTGCTTTTCCCTTTCATGCTGCTTTTCCCTTTCACTGCTGCTTTTCCCTTTCACTGCTGCTTTTCCCTTTCACTGCTGCTTTTCCCTTCCCCTGCTGCTTTTCCCTTTCACTGCTGCTCTTCCCTTTCACTGCTGCTTTTCCCTTTTAGTCCTGCTTTTCCCTTTTAGTCTTGCTTTTCCCTTTCTCTGCTGCTTTTCCCATTCACTGCTGCTTTTCCCTTTCACTGCTGCTATATCCTTTCAATGCTGCTTTTCCTTTTTATTCTTTATTTTTCCTTTCACTGCTGCTTTTCCCTTTTCGTCTTGCTTTTTCCTTTCACTGCTGCTCTTCACTTTCACTGCTGCTCTTTCCTTTCACTGCTGCACTTCCCTTTCTCTGCTGCTTTTCCCTTTTATTCTTGCTTTTCCCTTTCACTCGTGCTTTTCCCTTTTAGTCTTGCTTTTCCCTTTTAGTCCTGCTTTTCCCTTTCACTGCTGCTTTTCCCATTCACTGCAGCTCTTCCCTTTCACTGCTGCTCTTCCGTTTCACTGCTGATTTTCCCATTCACTGCTGCTTTTCCCTTTCACTGCTGTCTTTCCCTTTTAGTCTTGCTTTTCCCGTTCACTCTGCTTTTCCTTTTCACTGCTGATTTTCCCTTTCACTGTTGCTTTTCCCTTTCACTGCTGCTTTTCCTTTTTATTCTTGATTTTCCCTTTCACTGCTGCTTTTCCCTTTCACTGCTGCTTTTCCCTTTCACTGCTGCTTTTCCCTTCCCCTGCTGCTTTTCCCTTTCACTGCTGCTCTTCCCTTTCACTGCTGCTTTTCGCTTTTAATCTTGCTTTTCTTTTTCACTCTTGCTTTTCCCTTTTAGTCTTGCTTTTCCTTTTCAGTCTTGCTTTTCCCTTTCACTGCTGCTTTTCTTTTTCACTGCTGCTCTTCCCTTTCACTGCTGCACTTCCCTTTCACTGCTGCTTTTCCCTTTCTCTGCTGCTTTTCCCTTTCTCTGCTGCTTTTCCCATTCACTGCTGCTTTTCGCATTCACTGCTGCTTTTCCCTTTCACTGTTGCTTTTCCCTTTTAGTCTTGCTTTTCACTTTTAGTCTTGTTTTTCCCTTTCACTGCTTCTTTTCCCTTTCACAGCTGCTTTTCCTTTTTATTCTTGATTTTCCCTTTCACTGCTTCTTTTCCCTTTCACTGCTGCTTTTCCCTTTTAGTCTTGCTTTTCCCTTTCACTGCTGCTTTTCCCTTTCATGCTGCTTTTCCCTTTCACTGCTGCTTTTCCCTTTCACCGCTGCTTTTCCCTTTCACTGCTGCTTTTCCCTTTTAGTCTTGCTTTTTACTTTCACTGCTGCTTTTCCCTTTCACTGCTGCTTTTCCCTTCCCCTGCTGCTTTTCCCTTTTACTGCTGCTTTTCCCCTTCACTGCTGATTTTCCCTTTTAATCTTGCTTTTCTTTTTGACTCTTGCTTTTCCCCTTTAGTCTTGCTTTTACTTTTCAGTCTTGCTTTTCCCTTTCACTGCTGCTTTTCTCTTTCACTGCTGCTCTTCCCTTTCACTGCTGCACTTCCCTTTCTCTGCTGCTTTTCCCTTTCTCTGCTGCTTTTCCCATTCACTGCTGCTTTTCCCATTCACTGCTGCTTTTCCCTTTCACTGTTGCTTTTCCCTTTCACTGCTGCTTTTCCCTTTCACTGCTGCTTTTCCCTTTCACTGCTGCTTTTCCCTTTTAGTCTTGCTTTTCCCTTTCACTGCTGCTTTTCCCTTTCATGCTGCTTTTCCCTTTCACTGCTGCTTTTCCCTTTCACTGCTGCTTTTCCCTTTCACTGCTGCTTTTCCCTTCCCCTGCTGCTTTTCCCGTTCACTGCTGCTCTTCCCTTTCACTGCTGCTTTTCCCTTTTAGTCCTGCTTTTCCCTTTCAGTCTTGCTTTTCCCTTTCACTGCTGCTTTTCCCTTTCACTGCTGCTCTTCCCTTTCTCTGCTGCTTTTCCCTTTCTCTGCTGCTTTTCCCTTTCACTGCTGCTTTTCCTTTCACTCGTGCTTTTCCCTTTTAGTCTTGCTTTTCCCTTTTAGTCTTTCTTTTCCCTTTTAGTCCTGCTTTTCCCTTTCACTGCAGCTTTTCCCATTCACTGCTGCTCTTCCCTTTCACTGCAGCTCTTCCCTTTCACTGCAGCTCTTCCCTTTCACTGCTGCTCTTCCCTTTCACTGCTGATTTTCCCATTCACTGCTGCTTTTCCCTTTCACTGCTGTTTCTCCCTTTTAGTCTTGCTTTTCCCGTTCACTCTGCTTTTCCCTTTCACTGTTGCTTTTCCCTTTCACTGCTGCTTTTCCCTTTCACTGCTGATTTTCCCCTTCGCTGCTGCTTTTCCTTTTCACTGCTGCTTTTCCTATTCATGCTGCTTTTCCCTTTCACTGCTGCTTTTCCCTTTCACTGCTGCTTTTCCCTTTCACTGCTGTTTTCCCTTCCCTTGCTGCTTTTCCCTTTCACTGCTGCTCTTCCCTTTCACTGCTGCTTTTCCCTTTTAGTCTTGCTTTTCCCTTTCTCTGCTGCTTTTCCCATTCACTGCTGCTTTTCCCTTTCACTGCTGCTTTTCCCTTTAACTGCTGCTTTTCCTTTTTTTTCTTGATTTTACCTTTCACTGCTGCTTTTCCCTTTCACTGCTGCTTTTCCCTTTTAGTCTTGCTTTTTCCTTTCACTGCTGCTCTTCCCTTTCACTGCTGCTCTTCACTTTCACTGCTGCTCTTTCCTTTCACTGCTGCACTTCCCTTTCTCTGCTGCTTTTCCCTTTTATTCTTGCTTTTCCCTTTCACTCGTGCTTTTCCCTTTTAGTCTTGCTTTTCCCTTTTAGTCCTGCTTTTCCCTTTCACTGCTGCTTTTCCCATTCACTGCTGCTCTTCCCTTTCACTGCAGCTCTTCCCTTTCACTGCTGCTCTTCCCTTTCACTGCTGATTTTCCCATTCACTGCTGCTTTTCCCTTTCACTGCTGTTTTTCCCTTTTAGTCTTGCTTTTCCCGTTCACCCTGCTTTTCCCTTTCACTGTTGCTTTTCCCTTTCACTGCTGCTTTTCCCTTTTAGTCTTGCTTTTCCCTTTCACTGCTGCTTTTCCCTTTCATGCTGCTTTTCCTTTTAGTCTTGCTTTTCCCTTTCACTGCTGCTTTTCCCTTTCATGCTGCTTTTCCCTTTCACTGCTGCTTTTCCCATTCACTGCTGCTTTTCCTTTTTATTCTTGATTTTCCCTTTCACTGCTGCTTTTCCCTTTCACTGCTGCTTTTCCCTTTCACTGCTGCTTTTCCCTTCCCCTGCTGCTTTTCCCTTTCACTGCTGCTCTTCCCTTTCACTGCTGCTTTTCGCTTTTAATCTTGCTTTTCTTTTTCACTCTTGCTTTTCCCTTTTAGTCTTGCTTTTCCTTTTCAGTCTTGCTTTTCCCTTTCACTGCTGCTTTTCTCTTTCACTGCTGCTCTTCCCTTTCACTGCTGCACTTCCCTTTCTCTGCTGCTTTTCCCTTTCTCTGCTGCTTTTCCCTTTCTCTGCTGCTTTTCCCATTCACTGCTGCTTTTCGCATTCACTGCTGCTTTTCCCTTTCACTGTTGCTTTTCCCTTTTAGTCTTGCTTTTCCCTTTAAGTCTTGCTTTTCCCTTTCACTGCTTCTTTTCCCTTTCACAGCTGCTTTTCCTTTTTATTCTTGATTTTCCCTTTCACTGCTGCTTTTCCCTTTCAATGCTGCTTTTCCCTTTTAGTCTTGCTTTTCCCTTTCACTGCTGCTTTTCCCTTTCATGCTGCTTTTCCCTTTCACTGCTGCTTTTCCCTTTCACCGCTGCTTTTCCCTTTCACTGCTGCTTTTCCATTTTAGTCTTGCTTTTTACTTTCACTGCTGCTTTTCCCTTTCACTGCTGCTTTTCCCTTCCCCTGCTGCTTTTCACTTTTACTGCTGCTTTTCCCCTTCACTGCTGATTTTCCCTTTTAATCTTCCGTTTCTTTTTGACTCTTGCTTTTCCCTTTTAGTCTTGCTTTTCCTTTTCAGTCTTGCTTTTCCCTTTCACTGCTGCTTTTCTCTTTCACTGCAGCTCTTCCCTTTCACTGCTGCACTTCCCTTTCTCTGCTGCTTTTCCCTTTCTCTGCTGCTTTTCCCATTCACTGCTGCTTTTCCCATTCACTGCTGCTTTTCCCTTTCACTGTTGCTTTTCCCTTTCACTGCTGCTTTTCCCTTTCACTGCTGCTTTTCCCTTTCACTGCTGCTTTTCCCTTTTAGTCTTGCTTTTCCCTTTCACTGCTGCTTTTCCCTTTCATGCTGCTTTTCCCTTTCACTGCTGCTTTTCCCTTTCACTGCTGCTTTTCCCTTTCACTGCTGCTTTTCCCTTCCCCTGCTGCTTTTCCCGTTCACTGCTGCTCTTCCCTTTCACTGCTGCTTTTCCCTTTTAGTCCTGCTTTTCCCTTTTAGTCTTGCTTTTCCCTTTCTCTGCTGCTTTTCCCATTCACTGCTGCTTTTCCCTTTCACTGCTGCTTTTCCCTTTCACTGCTGCTTTTCCTTTTTATTCTTTATTTTTCCTTTCACTGCTGCTTTTCCCTTTTCGTCTTGCTTTTTCCTTTCACTGCTGCTTTTCCCTTTAACTGCTGCTTTTCCCTTCCCCTGCTGCTTTTCCCATTCACTGCTGCTTTTCCCATTCACTGCTGCTTTTCCCATTCACTGCTGCTTTTCCCTTTCACTGCTGATTTTCCCTTTTACTCTTGCTTTTCTTTTTTAGTCTTGCTTTTCCCTTTCAGTCTTGCTTTTCCCTTTCACTGCTGCTTTTCCCTTTTACTGCTGCTCTTCCCTTTCTCTGCTGCTTTTCCCTTTTATTGTTGCTTTTCCCTTTCACTCGTGCTTTTCCCATTCTCTGCTGCTCTTCCCTTTCACTGCAGCTCTTCCCTTTCACTGCAGCTCTTCCCTTTCACTGCTGCACTTCCCTTTCTCTGCTGCATTTCCCTTTCACTGCTGATTTTCCCATTCACTGCTGCTTTTCCCTTTCACTGCTGTTTCTCCCTTTTAGTCTTGCTTTTCCCGTTCACTCTGCTTTTCCCTTTCACTGTTGCTTTTCCCTTTCACTGCTGCTTTTCCCTTTCACTGCTGATTTTCCCCTTCGCTGCTGCTTTTCCTTTTCACTGCTGCTTTTCCTATTCATGCTGCTTTTCCCTTTCACTGCTGCTTTTCCCTTTCACTACTGCTTTTCCCTTTCACTGCTGTTTTCCCTTCCCTTGCTGCTTTTCCCTTTCACTGCTGCTCTTCCCTTTCACTGCTGCTTTTCCCTTTTAGTCTTGCTTTTCCCTTTCACTGCTGCTTTTCCCTTTCATGCTGCTTTTCCCTTTCACCGCTGCTTTTCCCTTTCACTGCTGCTTTTCCCTTTCACTGCTGCTTTTCCCTTCCCCTGCTGCTTTTCCCGTTCACTGCTGCTCTTCCCTTTCACTGCTGCTTTTCCCTTTTAGTCCTGCTTTTCCCTTTTAGTCTTGCTTTTCCCTTTCGCTGCTGCTTTTCCCATTCACTGCTGCTTTTCCCTTTCACTGCTGCTTTTCCCTTTCACTGCTGCTTTTCCTTTTTATTCTTTATTTTTCCTTTCACTGCTGCTTTTCCCTTTTCGTCTTGCTTTTTCCTTTCACTGCTGCTTTTCCCTTTAACTGCTGCTTTTCCCATTCACTCCTGCTTTTCCCATTCACTGCTGCTTTTCCCATTCACTGCTGCTTTTCCCTTTCACTGCTGATTTTCCCTTTTATTCTTGGTTTTCCCTTTTAGTCTTGCTTTTCCCTTTCAGTCTTGCTTTTCCCTTTCACTGCTGCTTTTCCCTTTCTCTGCTGCTTTTCCCTTTCACTGCTGCTTTTCCTTTCACTCGTGCTTTTCCCTTTTAGTCTTGCTTTTCCCTTTTAGTCTTGCTTTTCCCTTTTAGTCCTGCTTTTCCCTTTCACTGCAGCTTTTCCCATTCACTGCTGCTCTTCCCTTTCACTGCAGCTCTTCCCTTTCACTGCAGCTCTTCCCTTTCACTGCTGCTCTTCCCTTTCACTGCTGATTTTCCCATTCACTGCTGCTTTTCCCTTTCACTGCTGTTTCTCCCTTTTAGTCTTGCTTTTCCCGTTCACTCTGCTTTTCCCTTTCACTGTTGCTTTTCCCTTTCACTGCTGCTTTTCCCTTTCACTGCTGATTTTCCCCTTCGCTGCTGCTTTTCCTTTTCACTGCTGCTTTTCCTATTCATGCTGCTTTTCCCTTTCACTGCTGCTTTTC
This sequence comes from Coturnix japonica, assembly GCF_054131305.1. Classification (NCBI taxonomy): domain Eukaryota; kingdom Metazoa; phylum Chordata; class Aves; order Galliformes; family Phasianidae; genus Coturnix; species Coturnix japonica. The sequence continues at coordinate 27,569,566 of NC_140672.1, forward strand.
CCTTTCACTGCTGCTTTTCCCTTTCACTGCTGTTTTCCCTTCCCTTGCTGCTTTTCCCTTTCACTGCTGCTCTTCCCTTTCACTGCTGCTTTTCCCTTTTAGTCTTGCTTTTCCCTTTCTCTGCTGCTTTTCCCATTCACTGCTGCTTTTCCCTTTCACTGCTGCTTTTCCCTTTAACTGCTGCTTTTCCTTTTTTTTCTTGATTTTACCTTTCACTGCTGCTTTTCCCTTTCACTGCTGCTTTTCCCTTTTAGTCTTGCTTTTTCCTTTCACTGCTGCTCTTCCCTTTCACTGCTGCTCTTCACTTTCACTGCTGCTCTTTCCTTTCACTGCTGCACTTCCCTTTCTCTGCTGCTTTTCCCTTTTATTCTTTCTTTTCCCTTTCACTCGTGCTTTTCCCTTTTAGTCTTGCTTTTCCCTTTTAGTCCTGCTTTTCCCTTTCACTGCTGCTTTTCCCATTCACTGCTGCTCTTCCCTTTCACTGCAGCTCTTCCCTTTCACTGCTGCTCTTCCCTTTCACTGCTGATTTTCCCATTCACTGCTGCTTTTCCCTTTCACTGCTGTTTTTCCCTTTTAGTCTTGCTTTTCCCGTTCACCCTGCTTTTCCCTTTCACTGTTGCTTTTCCCTTTCACTGCTGCTTTTCCCTTTTAGTCTTGCTTTTCCCTTTCACTGCTGCTTTTCCCTTTCATGCTGCTTTTCCTTTTAGTCTTGCTTTTCCCTTTCACTGCTGCTTTTCCCTTTCATGCTGCTTTTCCCTTTCACTGCTGCTTTTCCCATTCACTGCTGCTTTTCCTTTTTATTCTTGATTTTCCCTTTCACTGCTGCTTTTCCCTTTCACTGCTGCTTTTCCCTTTCACTGCTGCTTTTCCCTTCCCCTGCTGCTTTTCCCTTTCACTGCTGCTCTTCCCTTTCACTGCTGCTTTTCGCTTTTAATCTTGCTTTTCTTTTTCACTCTTGCTTTTCCCTTTTAGTCTTGCTTTTCCTTTTCAGTCTTGCTTTTCCCTTTCACTGCTGCTTTTCTCTTTCACTGCTGCTCTTCCCTTTCACTGCTGCACTTCCCTTTCTCTGCTGCTTTTCCCTTTCTCTGCTGCTTTTCCCTTTCTCTGCTGCTTTTCCCATTCACTGCTGCTTTTCGCATTCACTGCTGCTTTTCCCTTTCACTGTTGCTTTTCCCTTTTAGTCTTGCTTTTCCCTTTAAGTCTTGCTTTTCCCTTTCACTGCTTCTTTTCCCTTTCACAGCTGCTTTTCCTTTTTATTCTTGATTTTCCCTTTCACTGCTGCTTTTCCCTTTCAATGCTGCTTTTCCCTTTTAGTCTTGCTTTTCCCTTTCACTGCTGCTTTTCCCTTTCATGCTGCTTTTCCCTTTCACTGCTGCTTTTCCCTTTCACCGCTGCTTTTCCCTTTCACTGCTGCTTTTCCATTTTAGTCTTGCTTTTTACTTTCACTGCTGCTTTTCCCTTTCACTGCTGCTTTTCCCTTCCCCTGCTGCTTTTCACTTTTACTGCTGCTTTTCCCCTTCACTGCTGATTTTCCCTTTTAATCTTCCGTTTCTTTTTGACTCTTGCTTTTCCCTTTTAGTCTTGCTTTTCCTTTTCAGTCTTGCTTTTCCCTTTCACTGCTGCTTTTCTCTTTCACTGCAGCTCTTCCCTTTCACTGCTGCACTTCCCTTTCTCTGCTGCTTTTCCCTTTCTCTGCTGCTTTTCCCATTCACTGCTGCTTTTCCCATTCACTGCTGCTTTTCCCTTTCACTGTTGCTTTTCCCTTTCACTGCTGCTTTTCCCTTTCACTGCTGCTTTTCCCTTTCACTGCTGCTTTTCCCTTTTAGTCTTGCTTTTCCCTTTCACTGCTGCTTTTCCCTTTCATGCTGCTTTTCCCTTTCACTGCTGCTTTTCCCTTTCACTGCTGCTTTTCCCTTTCACTGCTGCTTTTCCCTTCCCCTGCTGCTTTTCCCGTTCACTGCTGCTCTTCCCTTTCACTGCTGCTTTTCCCTTTTAGTCCTGCTTTTCCCTTTTAGTCTTGCTTTTCCCTTTCTCTGCTGCTTTTCCCATTCACTGCTGCTTTTCCCTTTCACTGCTGCTTTTCCCTTTCACTGCTGCTTTTCCTTTTTATTCTTTATTTTTCCTTTCACTGCTGCTTTTCCCTTTTCGTCTTGCTTTTTCCTTTCACTGCTGCTTTTCCCTTTAACTGCTGCTTTTCCCTTCCCCTGCTGCTTTTCCCATTCACTGCTGCTTTTCCCATTCACTGCTGCTTTTCCCATTCACTGCTGCTTTTCCCTTTCACTGCTGATTTTCCCTTTTACTCTTGCTTTTCTTTTTTAGTCTTGCTTTTCCCTTTCAGTCTTGCTTTTCCCTTTCACTGCTGCTTTTCCCTTTTACTGCTGCTCTTCCCTTTCTCTGCTGCTTTTCCCTTTTATTGTTGCTTTTCCCTTTCACTCGTGCTTTTCCCATTCTCTGCTGCTCTTCCCTTTCACTGCAGCTCTTCCCTTTCACTGCAGCTCTTCCCTTTCACTGCTGCACTTCCCTTTCTCTGCTGCATTTCCCTTTCACTGCTGATTTTCCCATTCACTGCTGCTTTTCCCTTTCACTGCTGTTTCTCCCTTTTAGTCTTGCTTTTCCCGTTCACTCTGCTTTTCCCTTTCACTGTTGCTTTTCCCTTTCACTGCTGCTTTTCCCTTTCACTGCTGATTTTCCCCTTCGCTGCTGCTTTTCCTTTTCACTGCTGCTTTTCCTATTCATGCTGCTTTTCCCTTTCACTGCTGCTTTTCCCTTTCACTACTGCTTTTCCCTTTCACTGCTGTTTTCCCTTCCCTTGCTGCTTTTCCCTTTCACTGCTGCTCTTCCCTTTCACTGCTGCTTTTCCCTTTTAGTCTTGCTTTTCCCTTTCTCTGCTGCTTTTCCCATTCACTGCTGCTTTTCCCTTTCACTGCTGCTTTTCCCTTTAACTGCTGCTTTTCCTTTTTTTTCTTGATTATACCTTTCACTGCTGCTTTTCCCTTTCACTGCTGCTTTTCCCTTTTAGTCTTGCTTTTTCCTTTCACTGCTGCTCTTCCTTTCACTGCTGCTCTTCACTTTCACTGCTGCTCTTTCCTTTCACTGCTGCACTTCCCTTTCTCTGCTGCTTTTCCCTTTTATTGTTGCTTTTCCCTTTCACTCGTGCTTTTCCCTTTTAGTCTTGCTTTTCCCTTTTAGTCCTGCTTTTCCCTTTCACTGCTGCTTTTCCCATTCACTGCTGCTTTTCCCTTTCACTGCTGCTTTTCCCTTTCACTGCTGCTTTTCCCTTCCCCTGCTGCTTTTCCCTTTCACTGCTGCTCTTCCCTTTCACTGCTGCTTTTCGCTTTTAATCTTGCTTTTCTTTTTCACTCTTGCTTTTCCCTTTTAGTCTTGCTTTTCCTTTTCAGTCTTGCTTTTCCCTTTCACTGCTGCTTTTCTCTTTCACTGCTGCACTTCCCTTTCTGTGCTGCTTTTCCCTTTCTCTGCTGCTTTTCCCATTCACTGCTGCTTTTCGCATTCACTGCTGCTTTTCCCTTTCACTGTTGCTTTTCCCTTTTAGTCTTGCTTTTCCCTTTTATTCTTGCTTTTCCCTTTCACTGCTTCTTTTCCCTTTCACAGCTGCTTTTCCTTTTTATTCTTGATTTTCCCTTTCACTGCTGCTTTTCCCATTCACTGCTGCTCTTCCCTTTCACTGCAGCTCTTCCCTTTCACTGCAGCTCTTCCCTTTCACTGCTGCTCTTCCCTTTCACTGCTGATTTTCCCATTCACTGCTGCTTTTCCCTTTCACTGCTGTTTCTCCCTTTTAGTCTTGCTTTTCCAGTTCACTCTGCTTTTCCCTTTCACTGTTGCTTTTCCCTTTCACTGCTGCTTTTCCCTTTCACTGCTGATTTTCCCCTTCGCTGCTGCTTTTCCCTTTCACTGCTGCTTTTCCTATTCATGCTGCTTTTCCCTTTCACTGCTGCTTTTCCCTTTCACTGCTGCTTTTCCCTTTCACTGCTGCTTTTCCTTTTTATTCTTGATTTTCCCTTTCACTGCTGCTTTTCCCTTTCACTGCTGCTTTTCCCTTTCAGTGCTGTTTTCCCTTCCCTTGCTGCTTTTCCCTTTCACTGCTGCTCTTCCCTTTCACTGCTGCTTTTCCCTTTTAGTCTTGCTTTTCCCTTTCTCTGCTGCTTTTCCCATTCACTGCTGCTTTTCCCTTTCACTGCTGCTTTTCCTTTTAACTGCTGCTTTTCCTTTTTTTTCTTGATTTTACCTTTCACTGCTGCTTTTCCCTTTCACTGCTGCTTTTCCCTTTTAGTCTTGCTTTTTCCTTTCACTGCTGCTCTTCCCTTTCACTGCTGCTCTTCACTTTCACTGCTGCTCTTTCCTTTCACTGCTGCACTTCCCTTTCTCTGCTGCTTTTCCCTTTTATTCTTGCTTTTCCCTTTCACTCGTGCTTTTCCCTTTTAGTCTTGCTTTTCCCTTTTAGTCCTGCTTTTCCCTTTCACTGCTGCTTTTCCCATTCACTGCTGCTCTTCCCTTTCACTGCAGCTCTTCCCTTTCACTGCAGCTCTTCCCTTTCACTGCTGCTCTTCCCTTTCACTGCAGCTCTTCTCTTTCACTGCTGATTTTCCCATTCACTGCTGCTTTTCCCTTTCACTGCTGTTTTTCCCTTTTAGTCTTGCTTTTCCCGTTCACTCTGCTTTTCCCTTTCACTGCTGCTTTTCCCTTTCACTGTTGCTTTTCCCTTTCACTGCTGCTTTTCCCTTTTAGTCTTGCTTTTCCCTTTCACTGCTGCTTTTCCCTTTCATGCTGCTTTTACCTTTCACTGCTGCTTTTCCCTTTCACTGCTGCTTTTCCTTTTTATTCTTGATTTTCCCTTTCACTGTTGCTTTTCCCTTTCACTGCTGCTTTTCCCTTTCACTGCTGCTTTTCCCTTCCCCTGCTGATTTTCCCATTCACTGCTGCTCTTCCCTTTCACTGCTGCTTTTCGCTTTTAATCTTGCTTTTCTTTTTCACTCTTGCTTTTCCCTTTTAGTCTTGCTTTTCCTTTTCAGTCTTGCTTTTCCCTTTCACTGCTGCTTTTCTCTTTCACTGCTGCTCTTCCCTTTCACTGCTGCACTTCCCTTTCTCTGCTGCTTTTCCCTTTCTCTGCTGCTTTTCCCATTCACTGCTGCTTTTCGCATTCACTTCTGCTTTTCCCTTTCACTGTTGCTTTTCCCTTTTAGTCTTGCTTTTCCCTTTTAGTCTTGCTTTTCCCTTTCACTGCTTCTTTTCCCTTTCACAGCTGCTTTTCCTTTTTATTCTTGATTTTCCCTTTCACTGCTGCTTTTCCCTTTCACTGCTGCTTTTCCCTTTTAGTCTTGCTTTTCCCTTTCACTGCTGCTTTTCCCTTTCATGCTGCTTTTCCCTTTCACTGCTGCTTTTCCCTTTCACTGCTGCTTTTCCCTTTCACTGCTGATTTTCCTTTTTATTCTTGATTTGCCCTTTCACTGCTGCTTTTCCCTTTCACTGCTGCTTTTCCCTTCCCCTGCTGCTTTTCCCTTTCACTGCTGCTCTTCCCTTTCACCGCTGCTTTTCCCTTTTAGTCCTGCTTTTCCCTTTTAGTCTTGCTTTTCCCTTTCTCTGCTGCTTTTCCCATTCACTGCTGCTTTTCCCTTTCACTGCTGCTTTTCCCTTTCACTGCTGCTTTTCCTTTTTATTCTTTATTTTCCCTTTCACTGCTGCTTTTCTGTTTTAGTCTTGCTTTTTCCTTTCACTTCTGCTTTTCCCTTTCACTGCTGCTTTTCCCTTTCACTGCTGCTTTTGCCTTTCACTGCTGATTTTCCCTTTCACTGCTGATTTTCCCTTTTAGTCTTGCTTTTCTTTTTCACTCTTGCTTTTCCCTTTTAGTCTTGCTTTTGCCTTTCACTTCTTCTTTTCCCTTTCACTGCTGTATTTCCCTTTCACTGCTGATTTTCCCTTTCACTGCTGCTTTTCCTTTTTATTCTTGATTTTCCCTTTCACTGCAGCTTTTCCCATTCACTGCTGCTTTTCGCATTCACTGCTTCTTTTCCCTATGTTGCTTTTCCCTTTTAGTCTTGCTTTTCCCTTTCACTTGTGCTTTTCCCTTTTAGTCTTGCTTTTCCCTTTTAGTCTTTCTTTTCCCTTTTAGTCCTGCTTTTCCCATTCACTGCTGCTTTTCCCATTCTCTGCTGCTCTTCCCTTTCACTGCAGCTCTTCCCTTTCACTGCAGCTCTTCCCTTTCATTGCAGCTCTTCCCTTTCACTGCAGCTCTTCCCTTTCACTGCTGCTCTTCCCTTTCACTGCTGATTTTCCCATTCACTGCTCCTTTTCCCTTTCACTGCTGCACTTCCCTTTCTCTGCTGCTTTTCCCTTTCACTCGTGCTTTTCCCTTTTAGTCTTGCTTTTCCCTTTCAGTCTTGCTTTTCCCTTTCAGTCTTGCTTTTCCCTTTCACTGCTGATTTTCCCATTCACTGCTGCTTTTCCCTTTCACTGCTGCTTTTCCCTTTTAGTCTAGCTTTTTCCTTTCACTTCTGCTCTTCCCTTTCACTGCTGCTCTTCCCTTTCACTGCTGCTCTTCCCTTTCACTGCTGCACTTCCCTTTCTCTGCTGCTTTTCTCTTTCTCTGCTGGTTTTCCCTTTCACTGCTGCTTTTCCCTTTTAGTCCTGCTTTTCACTTTCTCTGCTGCTTTTCCCTTTTATTCTTGCTTTTCCCTTTCACTCGTGCTTTTCCCTTTTAGTCTTGCTTTTCTTTTTTAGTCTTGCTTTTCCCTTTTAGTCCTGCTTTTCCCATTCACTGCTGCTCTTCCCTTTCACTGCAGCTCTTCCCTTTCACTGCAGCTCTTCCCTTTCACTGCTGCTCTTCCATTTCACTGCTGATTTTCCCGTTCACTCTGCTTTTCCCTTTCACTGCTGCATTTCCCTTTCACTGTTGCTTTTCCCTTTCACTGCTGCTTTTCCCTTTTAGTCTTGCTTTTCCCTTTCACAGCTGCTTTTCCCTTTCATGCTGCTTTTCCCTTTTACTGCTGCTTTTCCTTTTCACTGCTGCTTTTCCCATTTCACTGCTGCTTTTCCTTTTTATTCTTGATTTTCCGTTTCAGTACTTCTTTTCCTTTTTAGTCTTACTTTTCCTTTTCATGCTGCTTTTCCCTTTCACTGCTGCTTTTCCCTTTCACTGCTGCTTTTCCCTTCCCCTGCTGCTTTTCCCTTTCACTGCTGCTCTTCCCTTTCACTGCTGCTTTTCCCTTTTAGTCCTGCTTTTCCCTTTTTTGTCTTGCTTTTCCGATTCTCTGCTGCTTTTCCCATTCACTGCTGCTTTTCCCTTTCACTGCTGCTTTTCCCTTTCACTGCTGCTTTTCCTTTTAATTCTTTATTTTCCCTTTCACTGCTGCTTTTCCCTTTTAGTCTTGTTTTTTCCTTTCACTGCTGCTTTTCCCTTTCACTGCTGCTTTTCCCTTCCCCTGCTGCTTTTCCCTTTCACTGCTGCTTTTCCCTTTTCACTGCTGATTTTCCCTTTTAATCTTGCTTTTCTTTTTCACTCTTGCTTTTCCCTTTTAGTCTTGCTTTTCCTTTTCAGTCTTGCTTTTCCCTTTCACTGCTGCTTTTCTCTTTCACTGCTGCTTTTCCCTTTCACTGCTGCACTTCCCTTTCTCTGCTGCTTTTCCCTTTCTCTGCTGCTTTTCCCTTTCTCTGCTGCTTTTCCCATTCATTGCTGCTTTTCGAATTCGCTGCTGCTTTTTCCTTTCACTGTTGCTTTTCCCTTTTAGTCTTGCTTTTCCCTTTTAGTCTTGCTTTTCCCTTTCACTGCTTCTTTTCCCTTTCACAGCTGCTTTTCCTTTTTATTTTTGATTTACCCTTTCACTGCTGCTTTTCCCTTTCACTGTTGCTTTTCCCTTTTAGTCTTGCTTTTCCCTTTCACTGCTGCTTTTCCCTTTCATGCTGCTTTTCCCTTTCACTGCTGCTTTTCCCTTTCACTGCTGCTTTTCCCTTTCACTGCTGATTTTCCTTTTTATTCTTGATTTTCCCTTTCACTGCTGCTTTTCCCTTTCACTGCTGCTTTTCCCTTTCACTGCTGCTTTTCCCTTCCCCTGCTGCTTTTCCCTTTCACTGCTGCTCTTCCCTTTCACTGCTGCTCTTCCCTTTTAGTCCTGCTTTTCCCTTTTAGTCTTGCTTTTCCCTTTCTCTGCTGCTTTTCCCTTTCACTGCTGCTTTTCCCTTTCACTGCTGCTTTTCCCTTTCACTGCTGCTTTTCCTTTTTATTCTTTATTTTCCCTTTCACTGCTGCTTTTCTGTTTTAGTCTTGCTTTTTCCTTTCACTGCTGCTTTTCCCTTTCACTGCTGGTTTTCCCTTTCACTGCTGCTTTTCCCTTTCACTGCTGATTTTCCCTTTCACTGTTGATTTTCCCTTTTAGTCTTGCTTTTCTTTTTCACTCTTGCTTTTCCCTTTTAGTCTTGCTTTTCCCTTTCACTGCTTCTTTTCCCTTTCACTGCTGTATTTCCCTTTCACTGCTGATTTTCCCTTTCACTGCTGCTTTTCCTTTTTATTCTTGATTTTCCCTTTCACTGCTGCTTTTCCCTTTCACTGCTGCTTTTCCCTTTTAGTCTTGCTTTTTCCTTTCACTGCTGCTCTTCCCTTTCACTGCTGCTCTTCCCTTTCACTGCTGCACTTCCCTTTCTCTGCTGCTTTTCCCTTTCTCTGCTGGTTTTCCCTTTCACTGCTGCTTTTCCCTTTTAGTCCTGATTTTCCCTTTCTCTGCTGCTTTTCACTTTTATTCTTGCTTTTCCCTTTCACTCGTGCTTTTCACTTTTAGTCTTGCTTTTCCCTTTTATTCCTGCTTTTCCCTTTCACTGCTGCTTTTCCCATTCACTGCTCCTTTTCCCTTTCACTGCTGCACTTCCCTTTCTCTGCTGCTTTTCCTTTTTATTCTTGCTTTTCCTTTTCACTCGTGCTTTTCCCTTTTAGTCTTGCTTTTCCCTTTCAGTCTTGCTTTTCCCTTTCACTGCTCATTTTCCCATTCACTGCTGCTTTTCCTTTCACTCGTGCTTTTCCCTTTTAGTCTTGTATTTCCCTTTTAGTCTTTCTTTTCCCTTTTAGTCCTGATTTTCCCATTCACTGCTGCTTTTCCCATTCTCTGCTGCTCTTCCCTTTCACTGCAGCTCTTCCCTTTCACTGCAGCTCTTCCCTTTCACTGCTGCTCTTCCCGTTCACTGCTGATTTTCCCATTCACTGCTCCTTTTCCCTTTCACTGCTGCTCTTCCCTTTCACTGCTGCTTTTCCCTTTTAGTCCTGCTTTTCCCTTTTAGTCTTGCTTTTCCCTTTCTCTGCTGCTTTTCCCATTCACTGCTGCTTTTCCCTTTCACTGCTGCTTTTCCCTTTCACTGCTGCTTTTCCTTTTTATTCTTTATTTTCCCTTTCACTGCTGCTTTTCTGTTTTAGTCTTGCTTTTTCCTTTCACTGCTGCTTTTCCCTTTCACTGGTGCTTTTCCCTTTCACTGCTGCTTTTCCCTTTCACTGCTGATTTTCCCTTTCACTGCTGATTTTCCCTTTTAGTCTTGCTTTTCTTTTTCACTCTTGCTTTTCCCTTTTAGTCTTGCTTTTCCCTTTCACTGCTTCTTTTCCCTTTCACTGCTGTATTTCCCTTTCACTGCTGATTTTCTCTTTCACTGCTGCTCTTCCTTTTTATTCTTGATTTTCCCTTTCACTGCTGCTTTTCCCTTTCACTGCTGCTTTTCCCTTTTAGTCTTGCTTTTTCCTTTCACTGCTGCTCTTCCCTTTCACTGCTGCTTATCCCTTTCACTGCTGCACTTCCCTTTCTCTGCTGCTTTTCCCTTTCTCTGCTGGTTTTCCCTTTCACTGCTGCTTTTCTCTTTTAGTCCTGGTTTTCCCTTTCTCTGCTGCTTTTCCCTTTTATTCTTGCTTTTCCCTTTCACTCGTGCTTTTCACTTTTAGTCTTGCTTTTCCCTTTTAGTCCTGCTTTTCCCTTTCACTGCTGCTTTTCCCATTCTCTGCTCCTTTTCCCTTTCACTGCTGCACTTCCCTTTCTCTGCTGCTTTTCCCTTTTATTCTTGCTTTTCCCTTTCACTCGTGCTTTTCCCTTTTAGTCTTGCTTTTCCCTTTCAGTCTTGCTTTTCCCTTTCACTGCTGATTTTCCCATTCACTGCTGCTTTTCCCTTTCACTGCTGCTTTTCACTTTTAGTCTTGCTTTTTCCTTTCACTGCTGCTCTTCCCTTTCACTGCTGCTTTTCCCTTTTATTCTTTCTTTTCCCTTTCACTCGTGCTTTTCCCTTTTAGTCTTGCTTTTCTCTTTCAGTCCTGCTTTTCCCTTTCACTGCTGCTTTTCCCATTCACTGCTGCTCTTCCCTTTCACTGCAGCTCTTCCCTTTCACTGCAGCTCTTCCCTTTCACTGCTGCTCTTCCCTTTCACTACTGATTTTCCCGTTCACTCTGCTTTTCCCTTTCACTGCTCCTTTTCCCTTTCACTGTTGCTTTTCCCTTTCACTGCTGCTTTTCCCTTTTAGTCTTGCTTTTCCCTTTCACTGCTGCTTTTCCCTTTCATGCTGCTTTTCCCTATTACTGCTGCTTTTCCCTTTCACTGCTGCTTTTCCCTTTCACTGCTGATTTTCCTTTTTATTCTTGATTTTCCCTTTCACTGCTTCTTTTCCTTTTTAGTCTTACTTTTCCTTTTCATGCTGCTTTTCCCTTTCACTGCTGCTTTTCCCTTTCACTGCTGCTTTTCACTTCCCCTGCTGCTTTTCCCTTTCACTGCTGCTCTTCCCTTTCACTGCTGCTTTTCCCTTTTAGTCCTGCTTTTCCCTTTTACTCTTGCTTTTCCCTTTCTCTGCTGCTTTTCCCAATCACTGCTGCTTTTCCCTTTCACTGCTGCTTTTCCCTTTCACTGCTGCTTTTCCTTTTAATTCTTTATTTTCCCTTTCACTGCTGCTTTTCCCTTTTAGTCTTGCTTTTTCCTTTCACTGCTGCTTTTCCCTTTCACTGCTGCTTTTCCCTTCCCCTGCTGCTTTTCCCTTTCACTGCTGCTTTTCCCTTTTCACTGCTGATTTTCCCTTTTAATCTTGCTTTTCTTTTTCACTCTTGCTTTTCCCTTTTAGTCTTGCTTTTCCTTTTCAGTCTTGCTTTTCCCTTTCACTGCTGCTTTTCTCTTTCACTGCTGCTCTTCCCTTTCACTGCGGCACTTCCCTTTCACTGCTGCTTTTCCCTTTCATGCACCTTTTCCCTTTCTCTGCTGCTTTTCCCATTCACTGCTGCTTTTCGCATTCACTGCTGCTTTTCCCTTTCACTGTTGCTTTTCCCTTTTAGTCTTGCTTTTCCCTTTTAGTCTTGCTTTTCCCTTTTAGTCTTGCTTTTCCCTTTCACTGCTTCTTTTCCCTTTCACTGCTGCTTTTCCTTTTTATTCTTGATTTTCCCTTTCACTGCTGCTTTTCCCTTTTAGTCTTGCTTTTCCCTTTCACTGCTGCTTTTCCCTTTCACTGCTGCTTTTCCCTTTCACTGCTGATTTTCCCTTTCACTGCTGATTTTCCTTTTTATTCTTGATTTTCCCTTTCACTGCTGCTTTTCCATTTCACTGCTGCTTTTCCCTTTCACTGCTGATTTTCCCTTTCACTGCTGATTTTCCTTTTTATTCTTGATTTTCCCTTTCACTGCTGCTTTTCCCTTTCACTGCTGCTTTTCCCTTCCGCTGCTGCTTTTCCCTTTCACTCCTGCTCTTCCCTTCCGCTGCTGCTTTTCCCTTTCACTCCTGCTCTTCCCTTTCACTGCTGCTTTTCCCTTTTAGTCCTGCTTTTCCCTTTTAGTCTTGCTTTTCCCTTTCTCTGCTGCTTTTCCCATTCACTGCTGCTTTTCCATTTCACTGCTGCTTTTCCCTTTCACTGCTGCTTTTCCCTTCCCCTGCTGCTTTTCCCTTTCACTGCTGCTCTTCCCTTTCACTGCTGCTTTTCCCTTTTAGTCCTGCTTTTCCCTTTTAGTCTTGCTTTTCCCTTTCTCTGCTGCTTTTCCCATTCACTGCTGCTTTTCCCTTTCACCGCTGCTTTTCGCTTTCACTGCTGCTTTTCCTTTTTATTCTTTATTTTCCCTTTCACTGCTGCTTTTCTGTTTTAGTCTTGCTTTTTCCTTACACTGCTGCTTTTCCCTTTCACTGCTGCTTTTCCCTTCCCCTGCTGCTTTTCCCTATCACTGCTGCTTTTCCCTTTTCACTGCTGATTTTCCCTTTTAATCTTGCTTTTCTTTTTCACTCTTGCTTTTCCCTTTTAGTCTTGCTTTTCCTTTTCAGTCTTGCTTTTCCCTTTCACTGCTGCTTTTCCCTTTCACTGCTGCTTTTCACTTCCCCTGCTGCTTTTCCCTTTCACTGCTGCTCTTCCCTTTCACTGCTGCTTTTCCCTTTTAGTCCTGCTTTTCCCTTTTAGTCTTGCTTTTCCCTTTCTCTGCTGCTTTTCCCATTCACTGCTGCTTTTCCCTTTCACTGCTGCTTTTCCCTTTCACTGCTGCTTTTCCTTTTAATTCTTTATTTTCCCTTTCACTGCTGCTTTTCCCTTTTAGTCTTGCTTTTTCCTTTCACTGCTGCTTTTCCCTTTCACTGCTGCTTTTCCCTTCCCCTGCTGCTTTTCCCTTTCACTGCTGCTTTTCCCTTTTCACTGCTGATTTTCCCTTTTAATCTTGCTTTTCTTTTTCACTCTTGCTTTTCCCTTTTAGTCTTGCTTTTCCTTTTCAGTCTTGCTTTTCCCTTTCACTGCTGCTTTTCTCTTTCACTGCTGCTCTTCCCTTTCACTGCTGCACTTCCCTTTCACTGCTGCTTTTCCCTTTCATGCACCTTTTCCCTTTCTCTGCTGCTTTTCCCATTCACTGCTGCTTTTCGCATTCACTGCTGCTTTTCCCTTTCACTGTTGCTTTTCCCTTTTAGTCTTGCTTTTCCCTTTTAGTCTTGCTTTTCCCTTTTAGTCTTGCTTTTCCCTTTCACTGCTTCTTTTCCCTTTCACTGCTGCTTTTCCTTTTTATTCTTGATTTTCCCTTTCACTGCTGCTTTTCCCTTTTAGTCTTGCTTTTCCCTTTCACTGCTGCTTTTCCCTTTCATGCTGCTTTTCCCTTTCACTGCTGCTTTTCCCTTTCACTGCTGATTTTCCCTTTCACTGCTGATTTTCCTTTTTATTCTTGATTTTCCCTTTCACTGCTGCTTTTCCATTTCACTGCTGCTTTTCCCTTTCACTGCTGATTTTCCCTTTCACTGCTGATTTTCCTTTTTATTCTTGATTTTCCCTTTCACTGCTGCTTTTCCCTTTCACTGCTGCTTTTCCCTTCCGCTGCTGCTTTTCCCTTTCACTCCTGCTCTTCCCTTCCGCTGCTGCTTTTCCCTTTCACTCCTGCTCTTCCCTTTCACTGCTGCTTTTCCCTTTTAGTCCTGCTTTTCCCTTTTAGTCTTGCTTTTCCCTTTCTCTGCTGCTTTTCCCATTCACTGCTGCTTTTCCATTTCACTGCTGCTTTTCCCTTTCACTGCTGCTTTTCCCTTCCCCTGCTGCTTTTCCCTTTCACTGCTGCTCTTCCCTTTCACTGCTGCTTTTCCCTTTTAGTCCTGCTTTTCCCTTTTAGTCTTGCTTTTCCCTTTCTCTGCTGCTTTTCCCATTCACTGCTGCTTTTCCCTTTCACCGCTGCTTTTCGCTTTCACTGCTGCTTTTCCTTTTTATTCTTTATTTTCCCTTTCACTGCTGCTTTTCTGTTTTAGTCTTGCTTTTTCCTTACACTGCTGCTTTTCCCTTTCACTGCTGCTTTTCCCTTCCCCTGCTGCTTTTCCCTATCACTGCTGCTTTTCCCTTTTCACTGCTGATTTTCCCTTTTAATCTTGCTTTTCTTTTTCACTCTTGCTTTTCCCTTTTAGTCTTGCTTTTCCTTTTCAGTCTTGCTTTTCCCTTTCACTGCTGCTTTTCCCTTTCACTGCTGCTTTTCACTTCCCCTGCTGCTTTTCCCTTTCACTGCTGCTCTTCCCTTTCACTGCTGCTTTTCCCTTTTAGTCCTGCTTTTCCCTTTTAGTCTTGCTTTTCCCTTTCTCTGCTGCTTTTCCCATTCACTGCTGCTTTTCCCTTTCACTGCTGCTTTTCCCTTTCACTGCTGCTTTTCCTTTTAATTCTTTATTTTCCCTTTCACTGCTGCTTTTCCCTTTTAGTCTTGCTTTTTCCTTTCACTGCTGCTTTTCCCTTTCACTGCTGCTTTTCCCTTCCCCTGCTGCTTTTCCCTTTCACTGCTGCTTTTCCCTTTTCACTGCTGATTTTCTTTTTTAATCTTGCTTTTCTTTTTCACTCTTGCTTTTCCCTTTTAGTCTTGCTTTTCCTTTTCAGTCTTGCTTTTCCCTTTCACTGCTGCTTTTCTCTTTCATTGCTGCTCTTCCCTTTCACTGCTGCACTTCCCTTTCTCTGCTGCTTTACCCTTTCTCTGCTGCTTTTCCCTTTCTCTGCTGGTTTTCCCATTCACTGCTGCTTTTCCCATTCACTGCTGCTTTTCCCTTTCACTGTTGCTTTTCCCTTTTAGTCTTGCTTTTCCCTTTTAGTCTTGCTTTTCCCTTTTAGTCTTGCTTTTCCCTTTCACTGCTTCTTTTCCCTTTCACTGCTGCTTTTCCTTTTTATTCTTGATTTTCCCTTTCACTGCTGCTTTTCCCTTTCACTGCTGCTTTTCCCTTTTAGTCTTGCTTTTCCCTTTCACTGCTGCTTTTCCCTTTCATGCTGCTTTTCCCTTTCACTGCTGCTTTTTCCTTTCACTGCTGCTTTTCCCTTCCCCTGCTGCTTTTCCCTTTCACTGCTGCTTTTCCCTTTCACTGCTGATATTCCTTTTTATTCTTGATTTTCCATTTCACTGCTGCTTTTCCCTTTCACTGCTGCTTTTCCCTTCCCCTGCTGCTTTTCCCTTTCACTCCTGCTCTTCCCTTTCACTGCTGCTTTTCCCTTTTAGTCCTGCTTTTCCCTTTTAGTCTTGCTTTTCCCTTTCTCTGCTGCTTTTCCCTTTCACTGCTGCTTTTCCCTTCCCCTGCTGCTTTTCCCTTTCACTGCTGCTCTTCCCTTTCACTGCTGCTTTTCCCTTTTAGTCCTGCTTTTCCCTTTTAGTCTTGCTTTTCCCTTTCTCTGCTGCTTTTCCCATTCACTGCTGCTTTTCCCTTTCACCGCTGCTTTTCCCTTTCACTGCTGCTTTTCCTTTTTATTCTTTATTTTCCCTTTCACTGCTGCTTTTCTGTTTTAGTCTTGCTTTTTCCTTTCACTGCTGCTTTTCCCTTTCACTGCTGCTTTTCCCTTCCCCTGCTGCTTTTCCCTTTCACTGCTCCTTTTCCCTTTTCACTGCTGATTTTCCCTTTTAATCTTGCTTTTTATTTTCACTCTTCCTTTTCCCTTTTAGTCTTGCTTTTCCTTTTTAGTCTTGCTTTTCCCTTTCACAGCTGCTTTTCTCTTTCACTGCTGCTCTTCCCTTTCACTGCTGCACTTCCCTTTCTCTGCTGCTTTTCCCTTTCTCTGCTGCTTTTCCCTTTCTCTGCTGCTTTTCCCATTCACTGCTGCTTTTCGCATTCACTGCTGCTTTTCCCTTTCACTGTTGCTTTTCCCTTTTAGTCTTGTTTTTCCCTTTTAGTCTTGCTTTTCCCTTTCACTGCTTCTTTTCCCTTTCACTGCTGCTTTTCCTTTTTATTCTTGATTTTCCCTTTCACTGCTGCCTTTCCCTTTCACTTCTGCTTTTCCCTTTTAGTCTTGCTTTTCCCTTTCACTGCTGCTTTTCCCTTTCATGCTGCTTTTCCCTTTCACTGCTGCTTTTCCCTTTCACTGCTGCTTTTCCCTTTCACTGCTGATTTTCCTTTTTATTCTTGATTTTATCTTTCACTGCTGCTTTTCCCTTTCACTGCTGCTTTTCCCTTTCACTCCTGCTTTTCCCTTCCCCTGCTTCTTTTCCCTTTCACTCCTGCTCTTCCCTTTCACTGCTGCTTTTCCCTTTTAGTCCTCATTTTCCCTTTTAGTCTTGCTTTTCCCTTTCTCTGCTGCTTTTCCCATTCACTGCTGCTTTTCCCTTTCACTGCTGCTTTTCCCTTTCACTGCTGCTTTTCCCTTCCCCTGCTGCTTTTCTCTTTCACTGCTGCTCTTCCCTTTCACTGCTGCTTTTCCCTTTTAGTCCTGCTTTTCCCTTTTAGTCTTGCTTTTCACTTTCTCTGCTGCTTTTCCCTTTCACCGCTGCTTTTCCCTTTCACCGCTGCTTTTCCCTTTCACTGCTGCTTTTCCTTTTTATTCTTTATTTTCCCTTTCACTGCTGCTTTTCTGTTTTAGTCTTGCTTTTTCCTTTCTCTGCTGCTTTTCCCTTTCTCTGCTGCTTTTCCCTTTCTCTGCTGCTTTTCCCTTTCACTGCTGCTTTTCCCTTTCACTGCTGCTTTTCCCTTCCCCTGCTGCTTTTCCCTTTCACTGCTGCTCTTCCCTTTCACTGCTGCTTTTCCCTTTTAGTCCTGCTTTTCCCTTTTAGTCTTGCTTTTCCCTTTCTCTGCTGCTTTTCCCATTCACTGCTGCTTTTCCCTTTCACTGCTGCTTTTCCCTTTCACTGCTGCTTTTCCTTTTTATTCTTTATTTTCCCTTTCACTGCTGCTTTTCTGTTTTAGTCTTGCTTTTTCCTTTCACTGCTGCTTTTCCCTTTCACTGGTGCTTTTCCCTTTCACTGCTGCTTTTCCCTTTCACTGCTGATTTTCCCTTTCACTGCTGATTTTCCCTTTTAGTCTTGCTTTTCTTTTTCACTCTTTTTTTTCCCTTTTAGTCTTGCTTTTCCCTTTCACTGCTTCTTTTCCCTTTCACTGCTGTATTTCCGTTTCACTGCTGATTTTCTCTTTCACTGCTGCTCTTCCTTTTTATTCTTGATTTTCCCTTTCACTGCTGCTTTTCCCTTTCACTGCTGCTTTTCCCTTTTAGTCTTGCTTTTTCCTTTCACTGCTGCTCTTCCCTTTCACTGCTGCTTATCCCTTTCACTGCTGCACTTCCCTTTCTCTGCTGCTTTTCCCTTTCTCTGCTGGTTTTCCCTTTCACTGCTGCTTTTCTCTTTTAGTCCTGATTTTCCCTTTCTCTGCTGCTTTTCCCTTTTATTCTTGCTTTTCCCTTTCACTCGTGCTTTTCACTTTTAGTCTTGCTTTTCCCTTTTAGTCCTGCTTTTCCCTTTCACTGCTGCTTTTCCCATTCACTGCTCCTTTTCCCTTTCACTGCTGCACTTCCCTTTCTCTGCTGCTTTTCCCTTTTATTCTTGCTTTTCCCTTTCACTCGTGCTTTTCCCTTTTAGTCTTGCTTTTCCCTTTCAGTCTTGCTTTTCCCTTTCACTGCTGATTTTCCCATTCACTGCTGCTTTTCCCTTTCACTGCTGCTTTTCCGTTTTAGTCTTGCTTTTTCCTTTCACTGCTGCTCTTCCCTTTCACTGCTGCTCTTCCCTTTCACTGCTGCTCTTCCCTTTCACTGCTGCACTTCCCTTTCTCTGCTGCACTTCCCTTTCTCTGCTGGTTTTCCCTTTCACTGCTGGTTTTCCCTTTTAGTCCTGCTTTTCCCTTTATCTGCTGCTTTTCCCTTTTATTCTTTCTTTTCCCTTTCACTCGTGCTTTTCCCTTTTAGTCTTGCTTTTCTCTTTCAGTCCTGCTTTTCCCTTTCACTGCTGCTTTTCCCATCCACTGCTGCTCTTCCCTTTCACTGCAGCTCTTCCCTTTCACTGCAGCTATTCCCTTTCACTGCTGCTCTTCCCTTTCACTGCTGATTTTCCCGTTCACTCTGCTTTTCCCTTTCACTGCTCCGTTTCCCTTTCACTGTTGCTTTTCCCTTTCACTGCTGCTTTTCCCTTTTAGTCTTGCTTTTCCCTTTCACTGCTGCTTTTCCCTTTCATGCTGCTTTTCCCTTTTACTGCTGCTTTTCCCTTTCACTGCTGCTTTTCCCTTTCACTGCTGCTTTTCCTTTTTATTCTTGATTTTCCCTTTCACTGCTTCTTTTCCTTTTTAGTCTTACTTTTCCTTTTCATGCTGCTTTTCCCTTTCACTGCTGCTTTTCCCTTTCACTGCTGCTTTTCACTTCCCCTGCTGCTTTTCCCTTTCACTGCTGCTCTTCCCTTTCACTGCTGCTTTTCCCTTTTAGTCCTGCTTTTCCCTTTTAGTCTTGCTTTTCCCTTTCTCTGCTGCTTTTCCCATTCACTGCTGCTTTTCCCTTTCACTGCTGCTTTTCCCTTTCACTGCTGCTTTTCCTTTTAATTCTTTATTTTCCCTTTCACTGCTGCTTTTCCCTTTTAGTCTTGCTTTTTCCTTTCACTGCTGCTTTTCCCTTTCACTGCTGCTTTTCCCTTCCCCTGCTGCTTTTCCCTTTCACTGCTGATTTTCCCTTTCACTGCTGATTTTCCTTTTTATTCTTGATTTTCCCTTTCACTGCTGCTTTTCCCTTTCACTGCTGCTTTTCCCTTTCACTGCTGCTTTTCCCTTTCACTCCTGATTTTCCTTTTTATTCTTGATTTTCCCTTTCAATGCTGCTTTTCCCATTCACTCCTGCTCTTCCCTTCCGCTGCTGCTTTTCCCTTTCACTCCTGCTCTTCCCTTTCACTGCTGCTTTTCCCTTTTAGTCCTGCTTTTCCCTTTTAGTCTTGCTTTTCCCTTTCTCTGCTGCTTTTCCCATTCACTGCTGCTTTTCCATTTCACTGCTGCTTTTCCCTTTCACTGCTGCTTTTCCCTTCCCCTGCTGCTTTTCCCTTTCACTGCTGCTCTTCCCTTTCACTGCTGCTTTTCCCTTTTAGTCCTGCTTTTCCCTTTTTGTCTTGCTTTTCCCTTTCTCTGCTGCTTTTCCCATTCACTGCTGCTTTTCCCTTTCACCGCTGCTTTTCCCTTTCACTGCTGCTTTTCCTTTTTATTCTTTATTTTCCCTTTCACTGCTGCTTTTCTGTTTTAGTCTTGCTTTTTCCTTACACTGCTGCTTTTCCCTTTCACTGCTGCTTTTCCCTTCCCCTGCTGCTTTTCCCTATCACTGCTGCTTTTCCCTTTTCACTGCTGATTTTCCCTTTTAATCTTGCTTTTCTTTTTCACTCTTGCTTTTCCCTTTTAGTCTTGCTTTTCCTTTTCAGTCTTGCTTTTCCCTTTCACTGCTGCTTTTCCCTTTCACTGCTGCTTTTCACTTCCCCTGCTGCTTTTCCCTTTCACTGCTGCTCTTCCCTTTCACTGCTGCTTTTCCCTTTTAGTCCTGCTTTTCCCTTTTAGTCTTGCTTTTCCCTTTCTCTGCTGCTTTTCCCATTCACTGCTGCTTTTCCCTTTCACTGCTGCTTTTCCCTTTCACTGCTGC
This sequence comes from Coturnix japonica, assembly GCF_054131305.1. Classification (NCBI taxonomy): domain Eukaryota; kingdom Metazoa; phylum Chordata; class Aves; order Galliformes; family Phasianidae; genus Coturnix; species Coturnix japonica. The sequence continues at coordinate 27,588,838 of NC_140672.1, forward strand.
TTTTCCTTTTAATTCTTTATTTTCCCTTTCACTGCTGCTTTTCCCTTTTAGTCTTGCTTTTTCCTTTCACTGCTGCTTTTCCCTTTCACTGCTGCTTTTCCCTTCCCCTGCTGCTTTTCCCTTTCACTGCTGCTTTTCCCTTTTCACTGCTGATTTTCCCTTTTAATCTTGCTTTTCTTTTTCACTCTTGCTTTTCCCTTTTAGTCTTGCTTTTCCTTTTCAGTCTTGCTTTTCCCTTTCACTGCTTCTTTTCTCTTTCATTGCTGCTCTTCCCTTTCACTGCTGCACTTCCCTTTCTCTGCTGCTTTTCCATTTCTCTGCTGCTTTTCCCTTTCTCTGCTGGTTTTCCCTTTCACTGCTGCTTTTCCCATTCACTGCTGCTTTTCCCTTTCACTGTTGCTTTTCCCTTTTAGTCTTGCTTTTCCCTTTTAGACTTGCTTTTCCCTTTTAGTCTTGCTTTTCCCTTTCACTGCTTCTTTTCCCTTTCACTGCTGCTTTTCCTTTTTATTCTTGATTTTCCCTTTCACTGCTGCTTTTCCCTTTCACTGCTGCTTTTCCCTTTTAGTCTTGCTTTTCCCTTTCACTGCTGCTTTTCCCTTTCATGCTGCTTTTCCCTTTCACTGCTGCTTTTCCCTTTCACTGCTGATTTTCCCTTTCACTGCTGATTTTCCTTTTTATTCTTGATTTTCCCTTTCACTGCTGCTTTTCCCTTTCATGCTGCTTTTCCCTTTTACTGCTGCTTTTCCCTTTCACTGCTGCTTTTCCCTTTCACTGCTGCTTTTCCTTTTTATTCTTGATTTTCCCTTTCACTGCTTCTTTTCCTTTTTAGTCTTACTTTTCCTTTTCATGCTGCTTTTCCCTTTCACTGCTGCTTTTCCCTTTCACTGCTGCTTTTCACTTCCCCTGCTGCTTTTCCCTTTCACTGCTGCTCTTCCCTTTCACTGCTGCTTTTCCCTTTTAGTCCTGCTTTTCCCTTTTAGTCTTGCTTTTCCCTTTCTCTGCTGCTTTTCCCATTCACTGCTGCTTTTCCCTTTCACTGCTGCTTTTCCCTTTCACTGCTGCTTTTCCTTTTAATTCTTTATTTTCCCTTTCACTGCTGCTTTTCCCTTTTAGTCTTGCTTTTTCCTTTCACTGCTGCTTTTCCCTTTCACTGCTGCTTTTCCCTTCCCCTGCTGCTTTTCCCTTTCACTGCTGCTTTTCCCTTTTCACTGCTGATTTTCCCTTTTAATCTTGCTTTTCTTTTTCACTCTTGCTTTTCCCTTTTAGTCTTGCTTTTCCTTTTCAGTCTTGCTTTTCCCTTTCACTGCTGCTTTTCTCTTTCACTGCTGCTCTTCCCTTTCACTGCTGCACTTCCCTTTCTCTGCTGCTTTTCCCTTTCTCTGCTGCTTTTCCCTTTCTCTGCTGCTTTTCCCATTCACTGCTGCTTTTCGCATTCACTGCTGCTTTTCCCTTTCACTGTTGCTTTTCCCTTTTAGTCTTGCTTTTCCCTTTTAGTCTTGCTTTTCCCTTTTAGTCTTGCTTTTCCCTTTCACTGCTTCTTTTCCCTTTCACTGCTGCTTTTCCTTTTTATTCTTGATTTTCCCTTTCACTGCTGCTTTTCCCTTTCACTGCTGCTTTTCCCTTTTAGTCTTGCTTTTCCCTTTCACTGCTGCTTTTCCCTTTCATGCTGCTTTTCCCTTTCACTGCTGCTTTTCCCTTTCACTGCTGATTTTCCCTTTCACTGCTGATTTTCCTTTTTATTCTTGATTTTCCCTTTCACTGCTGCTTTTCCCTTTCACTGCTGCTTTTCCCTTTCACTGCTGCTTTTCCCTTTCACTCCTGATTTTCCTTTTTATTCTTGATTTTCCCTTTCACTGCTGCTTTTCCCATTCACTGCTGCTTTTCCCTTCCGCTGCTGCTTTTCCCTTTCACTCCTGCTCTTCCCTTCCGCTGCTGCTTTTCCCTTTCACTCCTGCTCTTCCCTTTCACTGCTGCTTTTCCCTTTTAGTCCTGCTTTTCCCTTTTAGTCTCGCTTTTCCCTTTCTCTGCTGCTTTTCCCATTCACTGCTGCTTTTCCATTTCACTGCTGCTTTTCCCTTTCACTGCTGCTTTTCCCTTCCCCTGCTGCTTTTCCCTTTCACTGCTGCTCTTCCCTTTCACTGCTGCTTTTCCCTTTTAGTCCTGCTTTTCCCTCTTAGTCTTGCTTTTCCCTTTCTCTGCTGCTTTTCCCATTCACTGCTGCTTTTCCCTTTCACCGCTGCTTTTCCCTTTCACTGCTGCTTTTCCTTTTTATTCTTTATTTTCCCTTTCACTGCTGCTTTTCTGTTTTAGTCTTGCTTTTTCCTTTCACTGCTGCTTTTCCCTTTCACTGCTGCTTTTCCCTTCCCCTGCTGCTTTTCCCTATCACTGCTGCTTTTCCCTTTTCACTGCTGATTTTCCCTTTTAATCTTGCTTTTCTTTTTCACTCTTGCTTTTCCCTTTTAGTCTTGCTTTTCCTTTTCAGTCTTGCTTTTCCCTTTCACTGCTGCTTTTCCCTTTCACTGCTGCTTTTCACTTCCCCTGCTGCTTTTCCCTTTCACTGCTGCTCTTCCCTTTCACTGCTGCTTTTCCCATTTAGTCCTGCTTTTCCCTTTTAGTCTTGCTTTTCCCTTTCTCTGCTGCTTTTCCTATTCACTGCTGCTTTTCCCTTTCACTGCTGCTTTTCCCTTTCACTGCTGCTTTTCCTTTTAATTCTTTATTTTCCCTTTCACTGCTGCTTTTCCCTTTTAGTCTTGCTTTTTCCTTTCACTGCTGCTTTTCCCTTTCACTGCTGCTTTTCCCTTCCCCTGCTGCTTTTCCCTTTCACTGCTGCTTTTCCCTTTTCACTGCTGATTTTCCCTTTTAATCTTGCTTTTCTTTTTCACTCTTGCTTTTCCCTTTTAGTCTTGCTTTTCCTTTTCAGTCTTGCTTTTCCCTTTCACTGCTTCTTTTCTCTTTCATTGCTGCTCTTCCCTTTCACTGCTGCACTTCCCTTTCTCTGCTGCTTTTCCATTTCTCTGCTGCTTTTCCCTTTCTCTGCTGGTTTTCCCTTTCACTGCTGCTTTTCCCATTCACTGCTGCTTTTCCCTTTCACTGTTGCTTTTCCCTTTTAGTCTTGCTTTTCCCTTTTAGTCTTGCTTTTCCCTTTTAGTCTTGCTTTTCCCTTTCACTGCTTCTTTTCCCTTTCACTGCTGCTTTTCCTTTTTATTCTTGATTTTCCCTTTCACTGCTGCTTTTCCCTTTCACTGCTGCTTTTCCCTTTTAGTCTTGCTTTTCCCTTTCACTGCTGCTTTTCCCTTTCATGCTGCTTTTCCCTTTCACTGCTGCTTTTCCTTTCACTGCTGCTTTTCCCTTTCACTGCTGCTTTTCCCTTCCCCTGCTGCTTTTCCCTTTCACTGCTGCTTTTCCCTTTCACTGCAGATTTTCCTTTTTATTCTTGATTTTCCCTTTCACTGCTGCTTTTCCCTTTCACTGCTGCTTTTCCCTTCCCCTGCTGCTTTTCCCTTTCACTCCTGCTCTTCCCTTTCACTGCTGCTTTTCCCTTTTAGTCCTGCTTTTCCCTTTTAGTCTTGCTTTTCCCTTTCTCTGCTGCTTTTCCCTTTCACTGCTGCTTTTCCCTTCCCCTGCTGCTTTTCCCTTTCACTGCTGCTCTTCCCTTTCACTGCTGCTTTTCCCTTTTAGTCCTGCTTTTCCCTTTTAGTCTTGCTTTTCCCTTTCTCTGCTGCTTTTCCCATTCAGTGCTGCTTTTCCCTTTCACCGCTGCTTTTCCCTTTCACTGCTGCTTTTCCTTTTTATTCTTTATTTTCCCTTTCACTGCTGCTTTTCTGTTTTAGTCTTGCTTTTTCCTTTCACTGCTGCTTTTCCCTTTCACTGCTGCTTTTCCCTTCCCCTGCTGCTTTTCCCTTTCACTGCTCCTTTTCCCTTTTCACTGCTGATTTTCCCTTTTAATCTTGCTTTTTATTTTCACTCTTCCTTTTCCCTTTTAGTCTTGCTTTTCCTTTTTAGTCTTGCTTTTCCCTTTCACAGCTGCTTTTCTCTTTCACTGCTGCTCTTCCCTTTCACTGCTGCACTTCCCTTTCTCTGCTGCTTTTCCCTTTCTCTGCTGGTTTTCCCTTTCACTGCTGCTTTTCTCTTTTAGTCCTGATTTTCCCTTTCTCTGCTGCTTTTCCCTTTTATTCTTGCTTTTCCCTTTCACTCGTGCTTTTCACTTTTAGTCTTGCTTTTCCCTTTTAGTCCTGCTTTTCCCTTTCACTGCTGCTTTTCCCATTCACTGCTCCTTTTCCCTTTCACTGCTGCACTTCCCTTTCTCTGCTGCTTTTCCCTTTTATTCTTCCTTTTCCCTTTCACTCGTGCTTTTCCCTTTTAGTCTTGCTTTTCTCTTTCAGTCTTGCTTTTCCCTTTCACTGCTGATTTTCCCATTCACTGCTGCTTTTCCCTTTCACTGCTGCTTTTCACTTTTAGTCTTGCTTTTTCCTTTCACTGCTGCTCTTCCCTTTCACTGCTGCTCTTCCCTTTCACTGCTGCTCTTCCCTTTCACTGCTGCACTTCCCTTTCTCTGCTGCACTTCCCTTTCTCTGCTGGTTTTCCCTTTCACTGCTGCTTTTCCCTTTTAGTCCTGCTTTTCCCTTTATCTGCTGCTTTTCCCTTTTATTCTTTCTTTTCCCTTTCACTCGTGCTTTTCCCTTTTAGTCTTGCTTTTCTCTTTCAGTCCTGCTTTTCCCTTTCACTGCTGCTTTTCCCATTCACTGCTGCTCTTCCCTTTCACTGCAGCTCTTCCCTTTCACTGCAGCTCTTCCCTTTCACTGCTGCTCTTCCCTTTCACTGCTGATTTTCCTGTTCACTCTGCTTTTCCCTTTCACTGCTCCGTTTCCCTTTCACTGTTGCTTTTCCCTTTCACCGCTGCTTTTCCCTTTTAGTCTTGCTTTTCCCTTTCACTGCTGCTTTTCCCTTTCATGCTGCTTTTCCCTTTTACTGCTGCTTTTCCCTTTCACTGCTGCTTTTCCCTTTCACTGCTGCTTTTCCTTTTTATTCTTGATTTTCCCTTTCACTGCTTCTTTTCCTTTTTAGTCTTACTTTTCCTTTTCATGCTGCTTTTCCCTTTCACTGCTGCTTTTCCCTTTCACTGCTGCTTTTCACTTCCCCTGCTGCTTTTCCCTTTCACTGCTGCTCTTCCCTTTCACTGCTGCTTTTCCCTTTTAGTCCTGCTTTTCCCTTTTAGTCTTGCTTTTCCCTTTCTCTGCTGCTTTTCCCATTCACTGCTGCTTTTCCCTTTCACTGCTGCTTTTCCCTTTCACTGCTGCTTTTCCTTTTAATTCTTTATTTTCCCTTTCACTGCTGCTTTTCCCTTTTAGTCTTGCTTTTTCCTTTCACTGCTGCTTTTCCCTTTCACTGCTGCTTTTCCCTTCCCCTGCTGCTTTTCCCTTTCACTGCTGCTTTTCCCTTTTCACTGCTGATTTTCCCTTTTAATCTTGCTTTTCTTTTTCACTCTTGCTTTTCCCTTTTAGTCTTGCTTTTCCTTTTCAGTCTTGCTTTTCCCTTTCACTGCTGCTTTTCTCTTTCACTGCTGCTCTTCCCTTTCACTGCTGCACTTCCCTTTCTCTGCTGCTTTTCCCTTTCTCTGCTGCTTTTCCCTTTCTCTGCTGCTTTTCCCATTCACTGCTGCTTTTCGCATTCACTGCTGCTTTTCCCTTTCACTGTTGCTTTTCCCTTTTAGTCTTGCTTTTCCCTTTTAGTCTTGCTTTTCCCTTTTAGTCTTGCTTTTCCCTTTCACTGCTTCTTTTCCCTTTCACTGCTGCTTTTCCTTTTTATTCTTGATTTTCCCTTTCACTGCTGCTTTTCCCTTTCACTGCTGCTTTTCCCTTTTAGTCTTGCTTTTCCCTTTCACTGCTGCTTTTCCCTTTCACTGCTGCTTTTCCCTTTCACTGCTGCTTTTCCCTTTCACTGCTGCTTTTCCTTTTAATTCTTTATTTTCCCTTTCACTGCTGCTTTTCCCTTTTAGTCTTGCTTTTTCCTTTCACTGCTGCTTTTCCCTTTCACTCCTGATTTTCCCTTTCACTGCTGATTTTCCTTTTTATTCTTGATTTTCCCTTTCACTGCTGCTTTTCCCTTTCATTGCTGCTTTTCCCTTCCGCTGCTGCTTTTCCCTTTCACTCCTGCTCTTCCCTTCCCCTGCTGCTTTTCCCTTTCACTGCTGCTCTTCCCTTTCACTGCTGCTTTTCCCTTTTAGTCCTGCTTTTCCCTTTTAGTCTTGCTTTTCCCTTTCTCTGCTGCTTTTCCCATTCACTGCTGCTTTTCACTTTCACCGCTGCTTTTCCCTTTCACTGCTGCTTTTCCTTTTTATTCTTTATTTTCCCTTTCACTGCTGCTTTTCTGTTTTAGTCTTGCTTTTTCCTTTCACTGCTGCTTTTCCCTTTCACTGCTGCTTTTCCCTTCCCCTGCTGCTTTTCCCTATCACTGCTGCTTTTCCCTTTTCACTGCTGATTTTCCCTTTTAATCTTGCTTTTCTTTTTCACTCTTGCTTTTCCCTTTTAGTCTTGCTTTTCCTTTTCAGTCTTGCTTTTCCCTTTCACTGCTGCTTTTCCCTTTCACTGCTGCTTTTCACTTCCCCTGCTGCTTTTCCCTTTCACTGCTGCTCTTCCCTTTCACTGCTGCTTTTCCCTTTTAGTCCTGCTTTTCCCTTTTAGTCTTGCTTTTCCCTTTCTCTGCTGCTTTTCCCATTCACTGCTGCTTTTCCCTTTCACTGCTGCTTTTCCCTTTCACTGCTGCTTTTCCTTTTAATTCTTTATTTTCCCTTTCACTGCTGCTTTTCCCTTTTAGTCTTGCTTTTTCCTTTCACTGCTGCTTTTCCCTTTCACTGCTGCTTTTCCCTTCCCCTGCTGCTTTTCCCTTTCACTGCTGCTTTTCCCTTTTCACTGCTGATTTTCCCTTTTAATCTTGCTTTTATTTTTCACTCTTGCTTTTCCCTTTTAGTCTTGCTTTTCCTTTTCAGTCTTGCTTTTCCCTTTCACTGCTGCTTTTCTCTTTCATTGCTGCTCTTCCCTTTCACTGCTGCACTTCCCTTTCTCTGCTGCTTTTCCATTTCTCTGCTGCTTTTCCCTTTCTCTGCTGGTTTTCCCATTCACTGCTGCTTTTCCCATTCACTGCTGCTTTTCCCTTTCACTGTTGCTTTTCCCTTTTAGTCTTGCTTTTCCCTTTTAGTCTTGCTTTTCCCTTTTAGTCTTGCTTTTCCCTTTCACTGCTTCTTTTCCCTTTCACTGCTGCTTTTCCTTTTTATTCTTGATTTTCCCTTTCACTGCTGCTTTTCCCTTTTCACTGCTGATTTTCCCTTTTAATCTTGCTTTTCCCTTTCACTGCTGCTTTTCCCTTTCATTCTGCTTTTCCCTTTCACTGCTGCTTTTTCCTTTCACTGCTGCTTTTCCCTTTCACTGCTGCTTTTCCCTTCCCCTGCTGCTTTTCCCTTTCACTGCTGCTTTTCCCTTTCACTGCAGATTTTCCTTTTTATTCTTGATTTTCCCTTTCACTGCTGCTTTTCCCTTTCACTGCTGCTTTTCCCTTCCCCTGCTGCTTTTCCCTTTCACTCCTGCTCTTCCCTTTCACTGCTGCTTTTCCCTTTTAGTCCTGCTTTTCCCTTTTAGTCTTGCTTTTCCCTTTCTCTGCTGCTTTTCCCTTTCTCTGCTGCTTTTCCCTTCCCCTACTGCTTTTCCCTTTCACTGCTGCTCTTCCCTTTCACTGCTGCTTTTCCCTTTTAGTCCTGCTTTTCCCTTTTAGTCTTGCTTTTCCCTTTCTCTGCTGCTTTTCCCAATCACTGCTGCTTTTCCCTTTCACCGCTGCTTTTCCCTTTCACTGCTGCTTTTCCTTTTTATTCTTTATTTTCCCTTTCACTGCTGCTTTTCTGTTTTAGTCTTGCTTTTTCCTTTCACTGCTGCTTTTCCCTTTCACTGCTGCTTTTCCCTTCCCCTGCTGCTTTTCCCTTTCACTGCTCCTTTTCCCTTTTCACTGCTGATTTTCCCTTTTAATCTTGCTTTTTATTTTCACTCTTCCTTTTCCCTTTTAGTCTTGCTTTTCCTTTTTAATCTTGCTTTTCCCTTTCACAGCTGCTTTTCTCTTTCACTGCTGCTCTTCCCTTTCACTGCTGCACTTCCCTTTCTCTGCTGCTTTTCCCTTTCTCTGCTGCTTTTCCCTTTCTCTGCTGCTTTTCCCATTCACTGCTGCTTTTCGCATTCACTGCTGCTTTTCCCTTTCACTGTTGCTTTTCCCTTTTAGTCTTGCTTTTCCCTTTTAGTCTTGCTTTTCCCTTTCACTGCTTCTTTTCCCTTTCACTGCTGCTTTTCCTTTTTATTCTTGATTTTCTCTTTCACTGCTGCTTTTCCCTTTCACTGCTGCTTTTCCCTTTTAGTCTTGCTTTTCCCTTTCACTGCTGCTTTTCCCTTTCACTGCTGCTTTTCCCTTTCACTGCTGCTTTTCCCTTTCACTGCTGCTTTTCCCTTTCACTGCTGATTTTCCTTTTTATTCTTGATTTTCCCTTTCACTGCTGCTTTTCCCTTTCACTGCTGCTTTTCCCTTTCACTGCTGCTATTCCCTTCCCCTGCTTCTTTTCCCTTTCACTCCTGCTCTTCCCTTTCACTGCTGCTTTTCCCTTTTAGTCCTCCTTTTCCCTTTTAGTCTTGCATTTCCCTTTCTCTGCTGCTTTTCCCATTCACTGCTGCTTTTCCCTTTCACTGCTGCTTTTCCCTTTCACTGCTGCTTTTCCCTTCCCCTGCTGCTTTTCTCTTTCACTGCTGCTCTTCCCTTTCACTGCTGCTTTTCCCTTTTAGTCCTGCTTTTCCCTTTTAGTCTTGCTTTTCCCTTTCTCTGCTGCTTTTCCCATTCACTGCTGCTTTTCCCTTTCACTGCTGCTTTTCCCTTTCACTGCTGCTTTTCCCTTCCCCTGCTGCTTTTCCCTTTCACTGCTGCTCTTCCCTTTCACTGCTGCTTTTCCCTTTTAGTCCTGCTTTTCCCTTTTAGTCTTGCTTTTCCCTTTCTCTGCTGCTTTTCCCATTCACTGCTGCTTTTCCCTTTCACCGCTGCTTTTCCTTTCACTGCTGCTTTTCCTTTTTATTCTTTATTTTCCCTTTCACTGCTGCTTTTCTGTTTTAGTCTTGCTTTTTCCTTTCACTGCTGCTTTTCCCTTTCACTGCTGCTTTTCCCTTTCACTACTGCTTTTCCCTTTCACTACTGATTTTCCCTTTCACTGCTGATTTTCCCTTTTAGTCTTGCTTTTCTTTTTCACTCTTGCTTTTCCCGTTTAGTCTTGTATTTCCCTTTCACTGCTGCATTTCCCTTTCACTGCTGATTTTCCCTTTCACTGCTGCTTTTCCTTTTTATTCTTGATTTTCCCTTTCACTGCTGCTTTTCCCTTTCACCTCTGCTTTTCCCTTTTAGTCTTGCTTTTCCCTTTCACTGCTGCTCTTCCCTTTCACTGCTGCACTTCCCTTTCTCTGCTGCTTTTCCCTTTCACTGCTGCTTTTCCCTTTTAGTCCTGATTTTCCCTTTCTCTGCTGCTTTTCCCTTTTATTCTTGCTTTTCCCTTTCACTCGTGCTTTTGACTTTTAGTCTTGATTTTCCTTTTTAGTCCTGCTTTTCCCTTTCACTGCTGCTTTTCCCATTCACTGCTGCTCTTCCCTTTCACTGCAGCTCTTCCCTTTCACTGCAGCTCTTCCCGTTTCGCTGCTGCTCTTCCCTTTCACTGCTGATTTTCCCATTCACTGCTGCTTTTCCCTTTCACTGCTGCTTTTCCCATTCACTGCTGCTCTTCCCATTCACTGCTGCTCTTCCCTTTCACTGCTGCTCTTCCCTTTCACTGCAGCTCTTCCCTTTCACTGCAGCTCTTCCCTTTCACTGCTGCTCTTCCCTTTCACTGCTGATTTTCCCATTCACTGCTGCTTTTCCCTTTCACTGCTGCTTTTCCCTTTCACTGTTACTTTTCCCTTTCACTGCTGCTTTTCCCTTTTAGTCTTGCTTTTCCCTTTCACTGCTGCTTTTCCCTTTCACTGCTGCTTTTCCCTTTCACTGCTGCTTTTCCCTTTCACTGCTGCTTTTCCTTTTTATTCTTGATTTTCCCTTTCACTGCTGCTTTTCCCTTTCACTGCTGCTTTTCCCTTTCACTGCTGCTTTTCCCTTTTAGTCCTGCTTTTCCCTTTCTCTGCTGCTTTTCCCATTCACTGCTGCTTTTCCCATTCACTGATGCTTTTCCCATTCACTACTGCTTTTCCCTTTCACTGCTACTTTTCCCTTTCACTGCTGCTTTTCCCTTCCCATGCTGCTTTTCCCTTTCTCTGCTGCTTTTCCCATTCACTGCAGCTTTTCTCTTTCACTGCTGATTTTCCCTTTCACTGCTGCTTTTCCTTTTTATTCTTTATTTTCACTTTCACTGCTGCTTTTCGCTTTCACTGCTGCTTTTCACTTCCCCTGCTGCTTTTCCCTTTCACTTCTGCTTTTCCCTTTCACTGCTGATTTTCCCTTTTAGTCTTGCTTTTCTTTTTCACTCTTGCTTTTCCCTTTTAGTCTTGCTTTTCCTTTTCAGTCTTGCTTTTCCCTTTCACTGCTAATTTCTCTTTCACTGCTGCTTTTCCCTTTCACTGCTGCTTTTCCCTTTCACTGCTGCTTTTCCTTTTTATTCTTGCTTTTCCCTTTCACTGCTGCTTTTCCCTTTCACTGCTGCTTTTCCCTTTCACTGCTGCTTTTCCCTTTTAGTCCTGCTTTTCACTTTCACTGCTGCTTTTCCCATTCACTGCTGCTCTTCCATTTCACTGCAGCTCTTCCCTTTCACTGCAGCTCTTGTTTTTCACTGCTGCTCTTCCCTTTCACTGCTGCTTTTCCCATTCACTGCTGCTTTTCCCTTTCACTGCTGTTTTTCCCTTTTAGTCTTGCTTTTCCCTTTCACTCTGCTTTTCCCTTTCACTGTTGCTTTTCCCTTTCACTGCTGATTTTCCCTTTCACTGCTGCTTTTGCCTTTTAGTCTTGCTTTTCCCTTTACTGCTGATTTTCCATTTCACTGCTGCCTTTCCCTTTCACTGCTGCTTTTCCTTTTTATTCTTGCTTTTCCCTTTCACTGCTGCTTTTCCCTTTCACTGCTGCTTTTCCCTTCCCCTGCTGCTTTTCCCTTTCACTGCTGCTCTTCCCTTTCACTGCTGCTTTTCCCTTTCAATGCTGCTCTTCCCTTTCACTGCTGCTCTTCCCTATCACTGATGCTTTTCCCTTGCACTGCTGATTTTCCCTTTTATTCTTGCTTTTCTTTTTCAGTCTTGCTTTTCCCTTTTAGTCTTGCTTTATTCTTTCAGTCTTTTTTTCCCTTTCACTGCTGCTTTTCCCTTTCACTGCTGCTCTTCCCTTTCACTGCTGCACTTCCCTTTCTCTACTGCTTTTCCCTTTCTCTGCTGCTTTTCCAATTCAATGCTGCTTTTCCCATTCCATGCTGCTTTTCCCATTCACTGCTGCTTTTCCCTTTTAGTCCTGCTTTTCCCTTTTAGTCTTGTTTTTCCCTTTCACTCGTGCTTTTCCCTTTTCGTCTTGCTTTTCCCTTTCACTCGTGCTTTTCCCTTTTAGTCTTGCTTTTCCTGTTCACTGCTGATTTTCTCTTTCACTGCTGCTTTTCCCTTTCACTGCTACTTTTCCCATTCACTGCTGCTTTTCCCTTTCACTGCTGCTTTTCCTTTTTATTCTTGCTTTTCCCTTTCACTGCTGCCTTTCCCTTTCACTTCTGCTTTTCCCTTCCCCTGCTGCTTTTCCCTTTCACTGCTGCTCTTCCCTTTTCACTGCTGCTTTTCCCTTTCACTGCTGATTTTCCCTTTTAGTCTTGCTTTTCTTTTTCAGTCTTGCTTTTCGATTTTGGTCTTGCTTTTCCTGTTCAGTCTTGCTTTTCCCTTTCACTGCTGCTTTTCCCTTTCACTGCTGCTTTTCCCATTCACTGCTGCTCTTCCCTTTCACTGCTGCTCTTCCCTTTCACTGCAGCTCTTCCCTTTCACTGCAGCTCTTCCCTTTCACTGCTGCTCTTCCCTTTCACTGCTGATTTTCCCATTCACTGCTGCTTTTCCCTTTCACTGCTGCTTTTCCCTTTCACTGTTACTTTTCCCTTTCACTGCTGCTTTTCCCTTTTAGTCTTGCTTTTCCCTTTCACTGCTGCTTTTCCCTTTCACTGCTGCTTTTCCCTTTCACTGCTGCTTTTCCCTTTCACTGCTGCTTTTCCTTTTTATTCTTGATTTTCCCTTTCACTGCTGCTTTTCCCTTTCACTGCTGCTTTTCCCTTTCACTGCTGCTTTTCCCTTTTAGTCCTGCTTTTCCCATTCACTGCTGCTTTTCCCATTCACTGCTGCTTTTCCCATTCACTGATGCTTTTCCCATTCACTACTGCTTTTCCCTTTCACTGCTACTTTTCCCTTTCACTGCTGCTTTTCCCTTCCCATGCTGCTTTTCCCTTTCTCTGCTGCTTTTCCCATTCACTGCAGCTTTTCTCTTTCACTGCTGATTTTCCCTTTCACTGCTGCTTTTCCTTTTTATTCTTTATTTTCACTTTCACTGCTGCTTTTCGCTTTCACTGCTGCTTTTCACTTCCCCTGCTGCTTTTCCCTTTCACTTCTGCTTTTCCCTTTCACTGCTGATTTTCCCTTTTAGTCTTGCTTTTCTTTTTCACTCTTGCTTTTCCCTTTTAGTCTTGCTTTTCCTTTTCAGTCTTGCTTTTCCCTTTCACTGCTACTTTTCTCTTTCACTGCTGCTTTTCCCTTTCACTGCTGCTTTTCCCTTTCACTGCTGCTTTTCCTTTTTATTCTTGCTTTTCCCTTTCACTGCTGCTTTTCCCTTTCACTGCTGCTTTTCCCTTTCACTGCTGCTTTTCCCTTTTAGTCCTGCTTTTCACTTTCACTGCTGCTTTTCCCATTCACTGCTGCTCTTCCATTTCACTGCAGCTCTTCCCTTTCACTGCAGCTCTTGTTTTTCACTGCTGCTCTTCCCTTTCACTGCTGCTTTTTTCATTCACTGCTGCTTTTCCCTTTCACTGCTGTTTTTCCCTTTTAGTCTTGCTTTTCCCTTTCACTCTGCTTTTCCCTTTCACTGTTGCTTTTCCCTTTCACTGCTGCTTTTCCCTTTCACTGCTGCTTTTGCCTTTTAGTCTTGCTTTTCCCTTTACTGCTGCTTTTCCATTTCACTGCTGCCTTTCCCTTTCACTGCTGCTTTTCCTTTTTATTCTTGCTTTTCCCTTTCACTGCTGCTTTTCCCTTTCACTGCTGCTTTTCCCTTCCCCTGCTGCTTTTCCCTTTCACTGCTGCTCTTCCCTTTCACTGCTGCTTTTCCCTTTCACTGCTGCTCTTCCCTTTCACTGCTGCTCTTCCCTATCACTGATGCTTTTCCCTTTCACTGCTGATTTTCCCTTTTATTCTTGCTTTTCTTTTTCAGTCTTGCTTTTCCCTTTTAGTCTTGCTTTATTCTTTCAGTCTTTTTTTCCCTTTCACTGCTGCTTTTCCCTTTCACTGCTGCTCTTCCCTTTCACTGCTGCACTTCCCTTTCTCTACTGCTTTTCCCTTTCTCTGCTGCTTTTCCAATTCAATGCTGCTTTTCCCATTCCATGCTGCTTTTCCCATTCACTGCTGCTTTTCCCTTTTAGTCCTGCTTTTCCCTTTTAGTCTTGTTTTTCCCTTTCACTCGTGCTTTTCCCTTTTCGTCTTGCTTTTCCCTTTCACTCGTGCTTTTCCCTTTTAGTCTTGCTTTTCCCTTTCACTGCTGATTTTCTCTTTCACTGCTGCTTTTCCCTTTCACTGATACTTTTCCCATTCACTGCTGCTTTTCCCTTTCACTGCTGCTTTTCCTTTTTATTCTTGCTTTTCCCTTTCACTGCTGCCTTTCCCTTTCACTTCTGCTTTTCCCTTCCCCTGCTGCTTTTCACTTTCACTGCTGCTCTTCCCTTTTCACTGCTGCTTTTCCCTTTCACTGCTGATTTTCCCTTTTAGTCTTGCTTTTCTTTTTCAGTCTTGCTTTTCGATTTTGGTCTTGCTTTTCCCTTTCAGTCTTGCTTTTCCCTTTCACTGCTGCTTTTCCCTTTCACTGCTTCTCTTCCCTTTCACTGCTGCACTTCCCTTTCACTGTTGCACTTCCCTTTCTCTGCTGCTTTTCCCATTCTCTTCTGCTTTTCCCATTCACTGCTGCTTTTCCTATTCACTGCTGCTGTTCCCTTTTAGTCTTGCTTTTCCCTTTCACTACTGCTTTTCCCTTTCTCTGCTGCTTTTCCCTTTTACTCTTGCTTTTCCCTTTCACTAGTGCTTTTCCCTTTTAGTCTTGCTTTTACCTTTTAGTCTTTCTTTTCCCTTTTAGTCCTGCTTTTCCCTTTCAATGCTGCTTTTCCCATTCACTGCTGCTCTTCCCTTTCACTGCTGCTCTTCCCTTTCACTGCTGCTCTTCACTTTCACTGCTACTCTTCCCTTTCACTGCTGCTCTTCCCTTTCACTGCTAGTCTTCTTTTTCACTGCTGCTCTTCCCTTTCACAGCTACTCTTCCCTTTCACTGCTGCTCTTCCCTTTCACTGCTGCTCTTCCCTTTCACTGCTGCTCTTCCCTTTCTCTCCTGCTCTTCCCTTTCACTGCTGCTTTTCCCTTTCACTGCTGCTCTTCTCTTTCATTGCTGCTTTTGCCTTTCACTGCTGCTTTTCCCTTTTAGTCTTGCTTTTCCCTTTTAGTCTTGCTTTTCCCTTTCACTGCTGCTTTTCACTGCTGCTTTTCCCTTTTAGTCCTGCTTTTCCCATTCTCTGCTGCTTTTGCCCTTCACTGCTGCTTTTCCCATTCACTGCTGCTTTTCCCATTCACTGCTGCTTTTCCCATTCACTGCTGTTCTTCCTTTTCACTGCAGCTCTTCCCTTTCACTGCAGCTGTTCCCTTTCACTGCTGCTTTTCCCTTTCACTGTTGCTTTTCCCTTTCACTGCTGCTTTTCCCTTTCACTGCTGCTTTTGCCTTTTAGTCTTGCTTTTCACTTTACTGCTGCTTTTCCATTTCACTGCTGCTTTTCCCTTTCTCTGCTGCTTATCCCTTTCACTGCTGCTTTTCCTTTTTATTCTTGCTTTTCCCTTTCACTGCTGCTTTTCCCTTTCACTGCTGCTTTTCCCTTCCCCTGCTGCTTTCCCCTTTCACTGCTGCTCTTCCATTCACTGCTGCTTTTCCCTTTCACTGCTGATATTCCCTTTCACTGCTACTCTTCCATTTCACTGATTCTTTTCCCTTTCACTGCTGCTTTTCCCTTTCACTGCTGCTCTTCCCTTTCACTGCTGCTCTTCCCTATCACTGATGCTTTTCCCTTTCACTGCTGATTTTCCCTTTTATTCTTGCTTTTCTTTTTCAGTCTTGCTTTTCCCTTTTAGTCTTGCTTTATTCTTTCAGTCTTTTTTTCCCTTTCACTGCTGCTTTTCCCTTTCACTGCTGCTCTTCCCTTTCACTGCTGCACTTCCCTTTCTCTACTGCTTTTCCCTTTCTCTGCTGCTTTTCCAATTCAATGCTGCTTTTCCCATTCCATGCTGCTTTTCCCATTCACTGCTGCTTTTCCCTTTTAGTCCTGCTTTTCCCTTTTAGTCTTGTTTTTCCCTTTCACTCGTGCTTTTCCCTTTTCGTCTTGCTTTTCCCTTTCACTCGTGCTTTTCCCTTTTAGTCTTGCTTTTCCCTTTCACTGCTGATTTTCTCTTTCACTGCTGCTTTTCCCTTTCACTGCTACTTTTCCCATTCACTGCTGCTTTTCCCTTTCACTGCTGCTTTTCCTTTTTATTCTTGCTTTTCCCTTTCACTGCTGCCTTTCCCTTTCACTTCTGCTTTTCCCTTCCCCTGCTGCTTTTCCCTTTCACTGCTGCTCTTCCCTTTTCACTGCTGCTTTTCCCTTTCACTGCTGATTTTCCCTTTTAGTCTTGCTTTTCTTTTTCAGTCTTGCTTTTCGATTTTGGTCTTGCTTTTCCCTTTCAGTCTTGCTTTTCCCTTTCACTGCTGCTTTTCCCTTTCACTGCTTCTCTTCCCTTTCACTGCTGCACTTCCCTTTCACTGTTGCACTTCCCTTTCTCTGCTGCTTTTCCCATTCTCTTCTGCTTTTCCCATTCACTGCTGCTTTTCCCATTCACTGCTGCTGTTCCCTTTTAGTCTTGCTTTTCCCTTTCACTACTGCTTTTCCCTTTCTCTGCTGCTTTTCCCTTTTACTCTTGCTTTTCCCTTTCACTAGTGCTTTTCCCTTTTAGTCTTGCTTTTACCTTTTAGTCTTTCTTTTCCCTTTTAGTCCTGCTTTTCCCTTTCAATGCTGCTTTTCCCATTCACTGCTGCTCTTCCCTTTCACTGCTGCTCTTCCCTTTCACTGCTGCTCTTCAATTTCACTGCTACTCTTCCCTTTCACTGCTGCTCTTCCCTTTCACTGCTAGTCTTCTTTTTCACTGCTGTTCTTCCCTTTCACAGCTACTCTTCCCTTTCACTGCTGCTCTTCCCTTTCACTGCTGCTCTTCCCTTTCACTGCTGCTCTTCCCTTTCTCTCCTGCTCTTCCCTTTCACTGCTGCTTTTCCCTTTCACTGCTGCTCTTCTCTTTCATTGCTGCTTTTGCCTTTCACTGCTGCTTTTCCCTTTTAGTCTTGCTTTTCCCTTTTAGTCTTGCTTTTCCCTTTCACTGCTGCTTTTCACTGCTGCTTTTCCCTTTTAGTCCTGCTTTTCCCATTCTCTGCTGCTTTTGCCCTTCACTGCTGCTTTTCCCATTCACTGCTGCTTTTCCCATTCACTGCTGCTTTTCCCATTCACTGCTGTTCTTCCTTTTCACTGCAGCTCTTCCCTTTCACTGCAGCTGTTCCCTTTCACTGCTGCTTTTCCCTTTCACTGTTGCTTTTCCCTTTCACTGCTGCTTTTCCCTTTCACTGCTGCTTTTGCCTTTTAGTCTTGCTTTTCACTTTACTGCTGCTTTTCCATTTCACTGCTGCTTTTCCCTTTCTCTGCTGCTTATCCCTTTCACTGCTGCTTTTCCTTTTTATTCTTGCTTTTCCCTTTCACTGCTGCTTTTCCCTTTCACTGCTGCTTTTCCCTTCCACTGCTGCTTTCCCCTTTCACTGCTGCTCTTCCATTCACTGCTGCTTTTCCCTTTCACTGCTGATATTCCCTTTCACTGCTACTCTTCCATTTCACTGATTCTTTTCCCTTTCACTGCTGATTTTCCCTTTCACTGCTGCTCTTCCCTTTCACTGCTGCACTTCCCTTTCTCTGCTGCTTTTCCATTTCTTTGCTGCTTTTCCCATTCACTGCTGCTTTTCTCATTCACTGCTGCTTTTCCCTTTTAGTCCTGCTTTTCCCTTTTAGTCCTGCTTTTCCCTTTTAGTCTTGTTTTTCCCTTTCACTCGTGCTTTTCCTTTTTTTTCCTGCTTTTCGCTTTCACTGCTGCTCTTCCATTTCACTGCTGCTTTTCCCTTTCACTGCTGATATTCCCTTTCACTGCTACTCTTCCATTTCACTGATTCTTTTCCCTTTCACTGCTGCTTTTCCCTTTCACTGCTGCTCTTCCCTTTCACTGCTGCTCTTCCCTATCACTGATGCTTTTCCCTTTCACTGCTGATTTTCCCTTTTATTCTTGCTTTTCTTTTTCAGTCTTGCTTTTCCCTTTTAGTCTTGCTTTATTCTTTCAGTCTTTTTTTCCCTTTCACTGCTGCTTTTCCCTTTCACTGCTGCTCTTCCCTTTCACTGCTGCTCTTCCCTTTCACTGCTAGTCTTCTTTTTCACTGCTGCTCTTCCCTTTCACAGCTACTCTTCCCTTTCACTGCTGCTCATCCCTTTCACTGCTGCTCTTCCCTTTCACTGCTGCTCTTCCCTTTCTCTCCTGCTCTTCCCTTTCACTGCTGCTTTTCCCTTTCACTGCTGCTCTTCTCTTTCATTGCTGCTTTTGCCTTTCACTGCTGCTTTTCCCTTTTAGTCTTGCTTTTCCCTTTTAGTCTTGCTTTTCCCTTTCACTGCTGCTTTTCACTGCTGCTTTTCCCTTTTAGTCCTGCTTTTCCCATTCTCTGCTGCTTTTGCCCTTCACTGCTGCTTTTCCCATTCACTGCTGCTTTTCCCATTCACTGCTGCTTTTCCCATTCACTGCTGTTCTTCCTTTTCACTGCAGCTCTTCCCTTTCACTGCAGCTGTTCCCTTTCACTGCTGCTTTTCCCTTTCACTGTTGCTTTTCCCTTTCACTGCTGCTTTTCCCTTTCACTGCTGCTTTTGCCTTTTAGTCTTGCTTTTCACTTTACTGCTGCTTTTCCATTTCACTGCTGCTTTTCCCTTTCTCTGCTGCTTATCCCTTTCACTGCTGCTTTTCCTTTTTATTCTTGCTTTTCCCTTTCACTGCTGCTTTTCCCTTTCACTGCTGCTTTTCCCTTCCACTGCTGCTTTCCCCTTTCACTGCTGCTCTTCCATTCACTGCTGCTTTTCCCTTTCACTGCTGATATTCCCTTTCACTGCTACTCTTCCATTTCACTGATTCTTTTCCCTTTCACTGCTGATTTTCCCTTTCACTGCTGCTCTTCCCTTTCACTGCTGCACTTCCCTTTCTCTGCTGCTTTTCCATTTCTTTGCTGCTTTTCCCATTCACTGCTGCTTTTCTCATTCACTGCTGCTTTTCCCTTTTAGTCCTGCTTTTCCCTTTTAGTCCTGCTTTTCCCTTTTAGTCTTGTTTTTCCCTTTCACTCGTGCTTTTCCTTTTTTTTCCTGCTTTTCGCTTTCACTGCTGCTCTTCCATTTCACTGCTGCTCTTCCCTTTCACTGCTGCTCTTCCCTTTCACTGCTACTCTTCCCTTTCACTGCTGCTCTTCCCTTTAAATGCTGCATTTCCCTTTCAGTGCTGCTTTTTCCTTTTAGTGCTGCTTTTCCCTTTCACTGCTGCTTTTTCCTTTCACTGCTGCTTTTCCCTTTTAGTCTTTCTTTTCCCTTTTAGTCTTGCTTTTCCCTTTCACTCGTGCTTTTCCCTTTTAGTCTTGCTTTTCCCTTTCACTGCTGATTTTCCCTTTCACTGCAGCTTTTCCCTTTCACTGCTGCTTTTCCATTTCACTGCTGCTTTTCCCTTTCACTGCTGCTTTTCCCTTTCACTGCTGCTTTTCCTTTTTATTCTTGCTTTTCCCATTCACTGCTGCTTGTCCCTTTCAGTGCTGCTCTTCCTTTTCACTTCTGCTCTTCCCTTTCACTGCTGCTTTTCCCTTTCACTGCTGCTTTTCCCATTCACTGCTGCTTTTCCCTTTTACTGCTGCTCTTCCCTTTCTCTGCTGCTTTTCCCATTCTCTGCTGCTTTTCCCATTCACTGCTGCTTTTCCCATTAACTGCTGCTGTTCCCTTTTAGTCTTGCTTTTCCCTTTCACTACTGCTTTTCCTTTTCTCTGCTGCTTTTCCCTTTTATTCTTGCTTTTCCCTTTCACTAGTGCTTTTCCCTTTTAGTCTTCCTTTTCCCTTTTAATCTTTCTTTTCCCTTTTAGTCCTGCTTTTCCCTTTCACTGCTGCTTTTCCCATTCATTTCTGCTCTTCCCTTTCACTGCTGCTCTTCCCTTTCACTGCTGCTCTTCCCTTTCACTGCTGCTTTTCCCTTTCACTGCTGCTTTTCCCTGTTAGTCTTGCTTTTCCCTTTCACTGCTGCTTTTCCTTTTTATTCTTGCTTTTCCCTTTCACTGCTGCTTTACACTTTCACTGCTGCTTTTCCCTTCCCCTGCTGGTCTTCCCTTCCCCTGCTGCTTTTCCCTTTCACTGCTGCTTTTCCCTTTCACTGCTGCTCTTCCCTTTCACTGCTGCTTTTCCCTTTCACTGCTGCTTTTCCCTTTCACTGCTGATATTCCCTTTCACTGCTGCTTTTCCCTTTCACTGCTGATTTTCCCTTTTAGTCTTGCTTTTCTTTTTCAGCCTTGCTTTTCCCTTTTAGTCTTGCTTTTCCCTTTCACTGCTGCTTTTCCCTTTCACTGCTGCTCTTCCCTTTCACTTCTGCACTTCCCTTTCTCTGCTGCTTTTCCCTTTCTCTGCTGCTTTTCCCTTTCTCTGCTACTTTTCCCATTCACTGCTGCTTTTCCCATTCACTGCTGCTTTTCCCTTTCACTGCTGCTTTTCCCTTTCACTGCTGCTCTTCCCTTTCACTGCTGCACTTCCCTTTCACTGATGCACTTCCCTTTCTCTGCTGCTTTTCCCATTCTCTGCTGCTTTTCCCATTCACTGCTGCTTTTCCCATTCACTGCTGCTGTTCCCTTTTAGTCTTGCTTTTCCCTTTTATTCTTGCTTTTCCCTTTCTCTGCTGCTTTTCCCTTTTATTCTTGCTTTTCCCTTTCACTAGTGCTGTTCCCTTTTAGTCTTGCTTTTCCCTTTCACTACTGTTTTTCCCTTTCTCTGCTGCTTTTCCCTTTTATTCTTGCTTTTCCCTTTCACTAGTGCTTTTCCCTTTTAGTCTTGCTTTTCCCTTTTAGTCTTTCTTTTCCCTTTTAGTCCTGCTTTTCCATTTCACTGCTGCTTTTCCCATTCACTGCTGCTCTTCCCTTTCACTGCTGCTCTTCCCTTTCACTGCTGCTTTTCCCTTTCACTGCTGATTTTCCCTTTTAGTCTTGCTTTTCTTTTTCAGTCTTGCTTTTCCCTTTTAGTCTTGCTTTTCCCTTTCACTTCTGCTCTTCCCTTTCTCTGCTGCTTTTCCCTTTCTCTGCTGCTTTTTTCTTTCTCTGCTGCTTTTCCCTTTCTCTGCTGGTTTTCCCATTCACCGCCACTTTTCCCATTCACTGCTGCTTTTCCCTTTTAGTCCTGCTTTTCCCTTTCACTGCTGGTCTTCCCTTTCACTGCTGCTCTTCCCTTTCACTGCTGCACTTCCCTTTCACTGATGCACTTCCCTTTCTCTGCTGCTTTTTCCATTCTCTGCTGCTTTTCCCATTCACTGCTGCTTTTCCCATTCGCTGCTGCTGTTCCATTTTAGTCTTGCTTTTCCCTTTCACTACTGCTTTTCCCTTTCTCTGCTGCTTTTCCCTTTTATTCTTGCTTTTCCCTTTCACTA
This sequence comes from Coturnix japonica, assembly GCF_054131305.1. Lineage (NCBI taxonomy): Eukaryota > Metazoa > Chordata > Aves > Galliformes > Phasianidae > Coturnix > Coturnix japonica. The sequence goes on from NC_140672.1 coordinate 27,609,837, forward strand.
GTGCTTTTCCCTTTTAGTCTTGCATTTCCCTTTTAGTCTTTCTTTTCCCTTTTAGTCCTGCTTTTCCCTTTCACTGCTGCTTTTCCCATTCACTGCTGCTCTTCCCTTTCACTGCTGCTCTTCCCTTTCACTGCTGCTTTTCCCTTTCACTGCTGATTTTCCCTTTTATTCTTGCTTTTCTTTTTCAGTCTTGCTTTTCCCTTTTAGTCTTGCTTTTCCCTTTCACTTCTGCTCTTCCCTTTCTCTGCTGCTTTTCCCTTTCTCTGCTGCTTTTTTCTTTCTCTGCTGCTTTTCCCTTTCTCTGCTGGTTTTCCCATTCACTGCCGCTTTTCCCATTCACTGCTGCTTTTCCCTTTTAGTCCTGCTTTTCCCTTTCACTGCTGGTCTTCCCTTTCACTGCTGGTCTTCCCTTTCACTGCTGCTCTTCCCTTTCACTGCTGCTCTTCCCTTTAAATGCTGCATTTCCCTTTCACTGCTCCTTTTTTTTTTTAGTGCTGCTTTTCTATTTCACTGCTGCTTTTTCCTTTCACTGCTGCTTTTCCCTTTTAGTCTTTCTTTTCCCTTTTAGTCTTGCTTTTCCCTTTCACTCGTTTTTTTCCCTTTCACTGCTGCTTTTCCCTTTCACTGCTACTTCTCCCATTCACTGCTGCTGTTCCCTTTTAGTCTTGCTTTTCCCTTTTATTCTTGCTTTTCCCTTTCTCTGCTGCTTTTCCCTTTTATTCTTGCTTTTCCCTTTCACTAGTGCTGTTCCCTTTTAGTCTTGCTATTCCCTTTCACTACTGTTTTTCCCATTCTCTGCTGCTTTTCCCTTTTATTCTTGCTTTTCCCTTTCACTAGTGCTTTTCCCTTTTAGTCTTGCTTTTCCCTTTTAGTCTTTCTTTTCCCTTTTAGTCCTGCTTTTCCATTTCACTGCTGCTTTTCCCATTCACTGCTGCTCTTCCCTTTCACTGCTGCTCTTCCCTTTCACTGCTGCTTTTCCCTTTCACTGCTGATTTTACCTTTTAGTCTTTCTTTTCTTTTTCAGTCTTGCTTTTCCCTTTTAGTCTTGCTTTTCCCTTTCACTTCTGCTCTTCCCTTTCTCTGCTGCTTTTCCCTTTCTCTGCTGCTTTTTTCTTTCTCTGCTGCTTTTCCCTTTCTCTGCTGGTTTTCCCATTCACCGCCACTTTTCCCATTCACTGCTGCTTTTCCCTTTTAGTCCTGCTTTTCCCTTTCACTGCTGGTCTTCCCTTTCACTGCTGCTCTTCCCTTTCACTGCTGCACTTCCCTTTCACTGATGCACTTCCCTTTCTCTGCTGCTTTTCCCATTCTCTGCTGCTTTTCCCATTCACTGCTGCTTTTCCCATTCGCTGCTGCTGTTCCATTTTAGTCTTGCTTTTCCCTTTCACTACTGCTTTTCCCTTTCTCTGCTGCTTTTCCCTTTTATTCTTGCTTTTCCCTTTCACTAGTGCTTTTCCCTTTTAGTCTTGCTTTTCCCTTTTAGTCTTTCTTTTCCCTTTTAGTCCTGCTTTTCCCTTTCACTGCTGCTTTTCCCATTCACTGCTGCTCTTCCCTTTCACTGCTGCTCTTCCCTTTCACTGCTGCAGTTCCCTTTCACTGCTGCTCTTCCCTTTCACTGCTGCACTTCCCTTTCACTGATGCACTTCCCTTTCTCTGCTGCTTTTCCCATTCTCTGCTGCTTTTCCCATTCACTGCTGCTTTTCCCATTCACTGCTGCTGTTCCCTTTTAGTCTTGCTTTTCCCTTTTATTCTTGCTTTTCCCTTTCTCTGCTGCTTTTCCCTTTTATTCTTGCTTTTCCCTTTCACTAGTGCTGTTCCCTTTTAGTCTTGCTTTTCCCTTTCACTACTGTTTTTCCCTTTCTCTGCTGCTTTTCCCTTTTATTCTTGCTTTTCCCTTTCACTAGTGCTTTTCCCTTTTAGTCTTGCTTTTGCCTTTTAGTCTTTCTTTTCCCTTTTAGTCCTGCTTTTCCCTTTCACTGCTGCTTTTCCCATTCACTGCTGCTCTTCCCTTTCACTGCTGCTCTTCCCTTTCACTGCTGCTTTTCCCTTTCACTGCTGATTTTCCCTTTTAGTCTTGCTTTTCTTTTTCAGTCTTGCTTTTCCCTTTTAGTCTTGCTTTTCCCTTTCACTTCTGCTCTTCCCTTTCTCTGCTGCTTTTCCCTTTCTCTGCTGCTTTTTTCTTTCTCTGCTGCTTTTCCCTTTCTCTGCTGGTTTTCCCATTCACCGCCACTTTTCCCATTCACTGCTGCTTTTCTCTTTTAGTCCTGCTTTTCCCTTTCACTGCTGGTCTTCCCTTTCACTGCTGCTCTTCCCTTTCACTGCTGCACTTCCCTTTCACTGATGCACTTCCCTTTCTCTGCTGCTTTTCCCATTCTCTGCTGCTTTTCCCATTCACTGCTGCTTTTCCCATTCGCTGCTGCTGTTCCATTTTAGTCTTGCTTTTCCCTTTCACTACTGCTTTTCCCTTTCTCTGCTGCTTTTCCCTTTTATTCTTGCTTTTCCCTTTCACTAGTGCTTTTCCCTTTTAGTCTTGCATTTCCCTTTTAGTCTTTCTTTTCCCTTTTAGTCCTGCTTTTTCCTTTCACTGCTGCTTTTCCCATTCACTGCTGCTCTTCCCTTTCACTGCTGCTCTTCCCTTTCACTGCTGCTTTTCCCTTTCACTGCTGATTTTCCCTTTTATTCTTGCTTTTATTTTTCAGTCTTGCTTTTCCCTTTTAGTCTTGCTTTTCCCTTTCACTTCTGCTCTTCCCTTTCTCTGCTGCTTTTCCCTTTCTCTGCTGCTTTTTTCTTTCTCTGCTGCTTTTCCCTTTCTCTGCTGGTTTTCCCATTCACTGCCGCTTTTCCCATTCACTGCTGCTTTTCCCTTTTAGTCCTGCTTTTCCCTTTCACTGCTGGTCTTCCCTTTCACTGCTGGTCTTCCCTTTCACTCCTGCTCTTCCCTTTCACTGCTGCTCTTCCCTTTAAATGCTGCATTTCCCTTTCACTGCTCCTTTTTTTTTTTAGTGCTGCTTTTCCCTTTCACTGCTGCTTTTTCCTTTCACTGCTGCTTTTCCCTTTTAGTCTTTCTTTTCCCTTTTAGTCTTGCTTTTCCCTTTCACTCGTTTTTTTCCCTTTCACTGCTGCTTTTCCCTTTCACTGCTACTTCTCCCATTCACTGCTGCTTTTCCCTTTCACTGCTGCTTTTCCCTTTTAGTCTTGCTTTTCCCGTTCACTCTTCTTTTCCTTTTCACTTCTGCTTTTTCCTTTCACTGCTGCTTCTCCCTTTCACTGCTGCTTTTCCCTTTCACGGCTGCTTTTTCCTTTCACTGCTGCTTTTCCCTTTCACTGCTGCTTTGCCTTTTTGTTCTTGCTTTTCCCTTTCACTGCTGCTTTTCCCTTTCACTGCTGCACTTCCCTTTCTCTGCTGCTTTTCCCATTCTCTGCTGTTTTCCCATTCACTGCCGCTTTTCCCATTCACTGCTGTTCCCTTTTAGTCTTGCTTTTCCCTTTCACTACTGCTTTTCCCTTTCTCTGCTGCTTTTCCCTTTCACTAGTGCTTTTCCCTTTCACTAGTGCTTTTCCCTTTTAGTCTTGCTTTTCCCTTTTAGTCTTTCTTTTCCCTTTTAGTCCTGCTTTTCCCTTTCACTGCTGCTTTTCCCATTCACTGCTGCTCTTCCCTTTCACTGCTGCTCTTCTCTTTCACTGCTGCTTTTCCCTTTCACTGCTGATTTTCCCTTTTACTCTTGCTTTTCTTTTTCAGTCTTGCTTTTCCCTTTCACTACTGCTTTTCCCTTTCTCTGCTGCTTTTCCCTTTTATTCTTGCTTTTCCCTTTCACTAGTGCTTTTCCCTTTTAGTCTTGCATTTCCCTTTTAGTCTTTCTTTTCCCTTTTAGTCCTGCTTTTTCCTTTCACTGCTGCTTTTCCCATTCACTGCTGCTCTTCCCTTTCACTGCTGCTCTTCCCTTTCACTGCTGCTTTTCCCTTTCACTGCTGATTTTCCCTTTTATTCTTGCTTTTATTTTTCAGTCTTGCTTTTCCCTTTTAGTCTTGCTTTTCCCTTTCACTTCTGCTCTTCCCTTTCTCTGCTGCTTTTCCCTTTCTCTGCTGCTTTTTTCTTTCTCTGCTGCTTTTCCCTTTCTCTGCTGGTTTTCCCATTCACTGCCGCTTTTCCCATTCACTGCTGCTTTTCCCTTTTAGTCCTGCTTTTCCCTTTCACTGCTGGTCTTCCCTTTCACTGCTGGTCTTCCCTTTCACTCCTGCTCTTCCCTTTCACTGCTGCTCTTCCCTTTAAATGCTGCATTTCCCTTTCACTGCTCCTTTTTTTTTTTAGTGCTGCTTTTCCCTTTCACTGCTGCTTTTTCCTTTCACTGCTGCTTTTCCCTTTTAGTCTTTCTTTTCCCTTTTAGTCTTGCTTTTCCCTTTCACTCGTTTTTTTCCCTTTCACTGCTGCTTTTCCCTTTCACTGCTACTTCTCCCATTCACTGCTGCTTTTCCCTTTCACTGCTGCTTTTCCCTTTTAGTCTTGCTTTTCCCGTTCACTCTTCTTTTCCTTTTCACTTCTGCTTTTTCCTTTCACTGCTGCTTCTCCCTTTCACTGCTGCTTTTCCCTTTCACGGCTGCTTTTTCCTTTCACTGCTGCTTTTCCCTTTCACTGCTGCTTTGCCTTTTTGTTCTTGCTTTTCCCTTTCACTGCTGCTTTTCCCTTTCACTGCTGCACTTCCCTTTCTCTGCTGCTTTTCCCATTCTCTGCTGTTTTCCCATTCACTGCCGCTTTTCCCATTCACTGCTGTTCCCTTTTAGTCTTGCTTTTCCCTTTCACTACTGCTTTTCCCTTTCTCTGCTGCTTTTCCCTTTCACTAGTGCTTTTCCCTTTCACTAGTGCTTTTCCCTTTTAGTCTTGCTTTTCCCTTTTAGTCTTTCTTTTCCCTTTTAGTCCTGCTTTTCCCTTTCACTGCTGCTTTTCCCATTCACTGCTGCTCTTCCCTTTCACTGCTGCTCTTCTCTTTCACTGCTGCTTTTCCCTTTCACTGCTGATTTTCCCTTTTACTCTTGCTTTTCTTTTTCAGTCTTGCTTTTCCCTTTTAGTCTTGCTTTTCCCTTTCACTTCTGCTCTTCCCTTTCTCTGCTGCTTTTCTCTTTCTCTGCTGCTTTTTTCTTTCTCTGCTGCTTTTCCCTTTCTCTGCTGGTTTTCCCATTCACCGCCGCTTTTCCCATTCACTGCTGCTTTTCCATTTTAGTCCTGCTTTTCCCTTTCACTGCTGGTCTTCCCTTTCACTGCTGCTCTTCCCTTTCACTGCTGCACTTCCCTTTCACTGATGCACTTCCCTTTCTCTGCTGCTTTTCCCATTCTCTGCTGCTTTTCCCATTCACTGCTGCTTTTCCCATTCGCTGCTGCTGTTCCATTTTAGTCTTGCTTTTCCCTTTCACTACTGCTTTTCCCTTTCTCTGCTGCTTTTCCCTTTTATTCTTGCTTTTCCCTTTCACTAGTGCTTTTCCCTTTTAGTCTTGCTTTTCCCTTTTAGTCTTGCTTTTCCCTTTTAGTCTTTCTTTTCCCTTTTAGTCCTGCTTTTCCCTTTCACTGCTGCTTTTCCCATTCACTGCTGCTCTTCCCTTTCACTGCTGCTCTTCCCTTTCACTGCTGATTTTCCCTTTTAGTCTTGCTTTTCTTTTTCAGTCTTGCTTTTCCCTTTTAGTCTTGCTTTTCTCTTTCACTTCTGCACTTCCCTTTCTCTGCTCCTTTTCCCTTTCTCTGCTGCTTTTTTCTTTCTTTGCTGCTTTTCCCTTTCTCTGCTGGTTTTCCCATTCACTGCCGCTTTTCCCATTCACTGCTGCTTTTCCCTTTTAGTCCTGCTTTTCCCTTTCACTGCTGGTCTTCCCTTTCACTGCTGGTCTTCCCTTTCACTGCTGCTCTTCCCTTTCACTGCTGCTCTTCCCTTTCACTGCTGCTCTTCCCTTTAAATGCTGCATTTCCCTTTCACTGCTCCTTTTTTTTTTTAGTGCTGCTTTTCCCTTTCACTGCTGCTTTTTCCTTTCACTGCTGCTTTTCCCTTTTAGTCTTTCTTTTCCCTTTTAGTCTTGCTTTTCCCTTTCACTCGTTTTTTTCCCTTTCACTGCTGCTTTTCCCTTTCACTGCTACTTTTCCCATTCACTGCTGCTTTTCCCTTTCACTGCTGCTTTTCCCTTTTAGTCTTGATTTTCCCGTTCACTCTTCTTTTCCTTTTCACTTCTGCTTTTCCCTTTCACTGCTGCTTCTCCCTTTCACTGCTGCTTTTCCCTTTCACTGCTGCTTTTCCCTTTCACGGCTGCTTTTTCCTTTCACTGCTGCTTTTCCCTTTCACTGCTGCTTTTCCTTTTTATTCTTGCTTTTCCCTTTCACTGCTGCTTTTCCCTTTCACTGCTGCACTTCCCTTTCTCTGCTGCTTTTCCCATTCTCTGCTGTTTTCCCATTCACTGCTGCTTTTCCCTTTCACTGCTGCTCTTCCCTTTCACTGCTGCTTTTCCCTTTCACTGCTGCTCTTCCCTTTCACTGCTGCACTTCCCTTTCACTGATGCACTTCCCTTTCTCTGCTGCTTTTCCCATTCTCTGCTGCTTTTCCCATTCACTGCTGCTTTTCCCATTCACTGCTGCTGTTCCCTTTTAGTCTTGCTTTTCCCTTTTATTCTTGCTTTTCCCTTTCTCTGCTGCTTTTCCCTTTTATTCTAGCTTTTCCCTTTCACTAGTGCTTTTCCCTTTTAGTCTTGCTTTTCCCTTTTAGTCTTTCTTTTCCCTTTTAGTCTTGCTTTTCCCTTTTAGTCTTGCTTTTCCCTTTCACTGCTGCTTTTCCCTTTCTCTGCTGCTTTTCCCTTTCTCTACTGGTTTTCCCATTCACTGCTGCTTTTCCCATTCACTGCTGCTTTTCCCATTCACTGCTGCCTTTCCCTTTCACTGCTGATATTCCCTTTTAGTCCTGCTTTTCCCTTTCTCTGCTGCTTTTCCCTTTTAGTCTTGATTTTCTTTTTTAGTCTTGTTTTTCCCTTTCACTCGTGCTTTTCCCTTTCACTCGTGCTTTTCCTTTTTAGTCCTGCTGTTCCCATTCACTGTTGCTTTTCCCATTCACTGCTGCTCTTCCCTTTCACTGCTGCTTTACCCTTTCACTGCTGCTTTTCCCTTTCACTGCTGCTTTTCCCTTTCACTCGTGCTTTTCCTTTTTAGTCCTGCTGTTCCCATTCACTGTTGCTTTTCCCATTCAGTGCTGCTCTTCCCTTTCACTGCTGCTTTACCCTTTCACTGCTGCTTTTCCCTTTCACTGCTGCTGTTCCCTTTCACTGCTGCTTTTCCCTTTTAGTCTTGCTTTTCCCTTTCACTGCTGCTTTAACATTTTAGTCTTGCTTTTCCTTTTCACTGCTGTTTTTCCCTTTTAGTCTTGCTTTTCCCTTTCACTGCTGCTTTTCCCTTTCTCTGCTGCATTTCCCTTTCACAGCAGCTCTTCCCTTTCACTGCTGCTTTTCCTTTTTATTCTTGCTTTTCCCTTTCCCTGCTGCTTTTCCCTTCCCCTGCTGATTTTCCCTTTCACTGCTGCTTTTCCCTTTCACTGCTGCTTTTCCCTTTCACTGCTGCTTTTCCCTTTTCACTGCTGCTTTCCCCTTTCACTGCTGATTTTCCCTTTTAGTCTTGCTTTTCCCTTTTAGTTTTGCTTTTCACTTTCAGTCTTGCTTTTCCCTTTTAGTCTTGCCTTTATCTTTCACTGCTGCTTTTCCATTTTAGTCTTGCTTTTCACTTTTAGTCCAGCTTTTCCTTTTCACTGCTGCTCTTCCCTTTCACTGCTGCTTTTCCCTTTCACTGCTGCTTTTCCCTTTCACTGCTGCTTTTCCCTTTTCACTGCTGCTTTCCCCTTTCACTGCTGATTTTCCCTTTTAGTCTTGCTTTTCCCTTTTAGTTTTGCTTTTCACTTTCAGTCTTGCTTTTCCCTTTTAGTCTTGCCTTTCTCTTTCACTGCTGCTTTTACATTTTAGTCTTGCTTTTCACTTTTAGTCCAGCTTTTCCTTTTCACTGCTGCTCTTCCCTTTCACTGCTGCTTTTCACTTTCACTGCTGCTTTTCCCTTTCACTGCTTCTTTTCACTTTCACTGCTGCTTTCCCCTTTCACTGCTGCTTTTCCCTTTTAGTCTTGCTTTTCCCTTTCAGTGCTGCTTTAACATTTTAGTCTTGCTTTTCCGTTTCACTGCTGTTTTTCCCTTTTAGTCTTGCTTTTCCCTTTCACTGCTGCTTTTCCCTTTCTCTGCTGCATTTCCCTTTCACAGCAGCTCTTCCCTTTCACTGCTGCTCTTCCCTTTCACTGCTACTCTTCCCTTTCATTGCTGCATTTCCCTTTCACTGCTGCTTTTCCCTTTCATTGCTGCTTTTCCTTTTTATTCTTGCTTTTCCCATTTAGTCTTGCTTTTCCCCTTTAGTCTTGCTTTTCCCTTTTAGTCTTGCTTTTCCCTTTTAGTCTTGCTTTTCCCTTTCACTGCTGCTTTTCCCTTTCATGCTGCTTTTCCCTTTCACTGCTGCTTTTCCCTTTCACTGCTGCTTTTCCCTTTCACGGCTGCTTTTCCTTTTCACTGCTGCATTTCTCTTTCACTGGTGCTTTTACCTTTCACTGCAGCTTTTCCCTTTTAGTCTTGCTTTTCCCTTTCACTGCTCCTTTTCCATTTCACTGCTGCTTTTCCTTTTTAGTCTTTCATTTCCCTTTTAGTGTTGCTTTTCAATTTCACTGCTGCTTTTCACATTTAGTCTTCCTTTTCCCTTTCACTGCTGCTTTTCCCTTTCACTGCTGCTTTTCCCTTTCACTGCTGCTTCTCACTTTCACTGCTGCATTTCTCTTTCACTGCTGCTTTTCCATTTCACTGCTGCTTTTCCATTTCCCTGCTACTTTTCCCTTTTAGTCTTGCTTTTCCCTTTTAGTCTTGCTTTTCCCTTTTATTCTTGATTTTCCCTTTCACTGCTGCTTTCCCCTTTCACTGCTGCTTTTCCCTTTTAGTCTTCCTTTTCCCTTTCACTGCTGACTTCCCCTTTCACTGCTGCTTTTCCATTTTAGTCTTGCTTTTCCCATTCACTGCTGCTTTTCCCTTTTAGTCTTGCTTTTACCTTTCACTGCTGCTTTTCCCTTTTAGTCTTGCTTTTCCCTTTTAGTCTTGCTTTTCCTTTTAGTCTTGCTTTTCCCTTTTATTCTTGCTTTTCCCTTTTAGTCTTGCTTTTACCTTTCACTGCTATGTTTCCCTTTCACTGCTTCTTTTCCCTTTTAGTCTTGCTTTTACCTTTCACTGCTGCTTTTCCCTTTTAGTCTTGCTTTTCCCTTTTAGTCTTGCTTTTCCTTTTTAGTCGTGCTTTTCCCTTTTAGTCTTGCTTTTCCCTTTTAGTCTTGCTTTTCCCATTCACTGCTACGTTCCCCTTTCTCTGCTGCTTTTCCCATTCACTGCTGCTTTTCCCTTTTAGTCTTGCTTTTCCCTTTCTCTGCTGCTTTTCCCTTTCACTGCTGCTTTTCCCTTTTAGTCTTGCTTTTCCCTTTCACTGCTACATTTCACTTTCACTGCTGCTTTTCCCTTTTAGTCTTGCTTTTCCCTTTCACTGCTGCTTTTCCCTTTTAGTCTTGCTTTTCCCTTTTAGTCTTGCTTTTCCTTTTTAGTCGTGTTTTTCCCTTTTAGTCTTGCTTTTCCCTTTTAGTCTTGCTTTTCCCATTCACTGCTACATTTCCCTTTCTCTGCTGCTTTTCCCATTTACTGCTGCTTTTCCCTTTTAGTCTTGCTTTTCTTTTTCTCTGCTGCTTTTCCCTTTCACTGCTGCTTTTCCCTTTTAGTCTTGCTTTTCCCTTTCACTGCTACATTTCCCTTTCACTGCTGCTTTTCCCTTTTAGTCTTGCTTTTCCCTTTCACTGCTGCTTTTCCCTTTTAGTCTTGCTTTTCCCTTTTCGTCTTGCTTTTCCCTTTTAGTCTTGTTTTCCCTTTTTAGTCTATATTTTCCCTTTTAGTCTTGCTTATCCCTTTTAGTCTTGCTTTTTTCTTTGAGTTCTGCTTTTCACTTTCAGTCTTGCTTTTCCCTTTTAGTCTTGCTTTTTCCTTTCAGTGCTGCTTTTCCCTTTTAGTCTTGCTTTTCCCTTTTAGTCTTGCTTTTCCCTTTCAGTGCTGCTTTTCCCTTTTAGTCTTGCTTTTCCCTTTTAGTCTTGCTTTTCCCTTTTAGTCTTGCTTTTCCCTTTTAGTCTTCCTTTTCCCTTTTATATTTGCTTTTCCCTTTTATTCTTGCTTTTCCCTCTTAGTCTTGCTTTTCCCTTTCACTGCTGCTTTTCGCTTTCAATGCTGCTTTTCCCTTTTAGTCTTGCTTTTCCCTTTTAGTCTTGCTTTTCCCTTTCACTGCTGCTTTTCCATTTTATTCTTGCTTTTCCCTTTCACTGCTGCTTTTCCCTTTCACTGCTGCTTTTCCCTTTCACTGCTGCTTTTCCCTTTTAGTCTTCCTTTTCCCTTTCACTGCTACTCTTCCGTTTCACTGCTGCTCTTCCCTTTCACTGCTACTCTTCCCTTTCATTGCTGCTCTTCCCTTTCACTGCTGCTCTTCCCTTTCACTGCTACTCTTCCCTTTCACTGCTGCTCTTCCCTTTCACTGCTGCTCTTCACTTTCACTGCTGCTCTTCCCTTTCACTGCTACTCTTCCCTTTCATTGCTGCATTTCCCTTTCACTGCTGCTTTTTCCTTTTAGTGCTGCTTTTCCCTTTCACTGCTGCTTTTTCCTTTCACAGCTGCTCTTCCCTTTCACTGCTGCTTTTCCCTTTCACTGCTGCTTTTCGCTTTCACTGCTGCTTTTCCCTTTCACTGCTACTTTTCCCATTCACTACTGCTTTTCCCTTTCATTGCTGCTTTTCACTTTTAGTCTTGCTTTTCCCGTTCACTCTGCTTTTCCCTTTCACTGCTTCTTTTCCCTTTCACTTCTGCTTTTCCCTTTCACTGCTGCTTTTCCCTGTTAGTTTTGTTTTTCCCTTTCACTGCTGCTTTTCCCATTCACTGCTGCTTTTCCCTTTCACTGCTGCTTTTCCTTTTTATTCTTCCTTTTCCTTTCACTGCTGCTTTTCCCTTCCCCTGCTGCTTTTCCCTTCCCCTGCTGCTTTTCCCTTTCACTGCTGCTTTTCCCTTTCACTGCTGCTCTTCACTTTCACTTCTGCTCTTCCCTTTCACTGCTGCTTTTCCCTTTCACTGCTGCTTTTCCATTTTCACTGCTGCTTTTCCCTTTCACTGCTGATTTTCCCTTTTAGTCTTGCTTTTCTTTTTCAGTCCTGCTTTTCTATTTTAGTCTTGCTTTTCTCTTTCAGTCTTGTTTTTCCCTTTCACTACTTCTTTTCCCTTTCTCTGCTGCTTTTCCCTTTTATTCTTGCTTTTCCCTTTCACTCGTGCTTTTCCCTTTTAGTCTTGCTTTTCCCTTTTAGTCTTTCTTTTCCCTTTTAGTCCTGCTTTTCCTTTTCACTGCTTCTTTTCCCATTCACTGCTGCTCTTCCCTTGCACTGCTGCTCTTCCCTTTCACTGCTGCTATTCCCTTTCTCTGCTGCTTTTCCCTTTCACTGCTGCTTTTCCCTTTTAGTCTTGCTTTTCCCTTTCACTGCTACATTTCCCTTTCACTGCTGCTTTTCCCTTTTAGTCTTGCTTTTCCCTTTCACTGCTGCTTTTCCCTTTTTGTCTTGCTTTTCCCTTTTAGTCTATCTTTTCCCTTTTAGTCTTGCTTATCCCTTTTAGTCTTGCTTTTCCCTTTGAGGTCTGCTTTTCACTTTCAGTCTTGCTTTTCCCTTTTAGTCTTGCTTTTCCCTTTCAGTGCTGCTTTTCCCTTTTAGTCTTGCTTTTCCCTTTTAGTCTTGCTTTTCCCTTTTAGTCTTGCTTTTCCCTTTTAGTCTTCCTTTTCCCTTTTATATTTGCTTTTCCCTTTTATTCTTGCTTTTCCCTCTTAGTCTTGCTTTTCCCTTTCACTGCTGCTTTTCGCTTTCAATGCTGCTTTTCCCTTTTAGTCTTGCTTTTCCCTTTTAGTTTTGCTTTTCCCTTTTAGTCTTGCTGTTCCCTTTCACTGCTGCTTTTCCATTTTATTCTTGCTTTTCCCTTTCACTGCTGCTTTTCCCTTTCACTGCTGCTTTTCCCTTTCACTGCTGCTTTTCCCTTTTAGTCTTCCTTTTCCCTTTCACTGCTACTTTTCCCTTTCACTGCTGCTTTTCCCTTTCACTGCTGATTTCCCTTTTAGTCTTCCTTTTCCCTTTCACTGCTGCTTTTCCCTTTCACTGCTGCTTTTCCCTTTCACTGCTGCTTTTCCCTTTTAGTCTTGCTTTTCCCTTTCACTGCTGCTTTTCCCTTTTAATCTTTTCCCTTTCACTGCTGCTTTTCCCTTTTAGTCTTGCTTTTCCCTTTCACTGCTGCTTTTCCCGTTTAGTCTTGCTATTCCCTTTCACTGCTGCTTTTCCCTTTTAGTCTTACTTTTCCCTTTTAGTCTTGCTTTTCCATTTTAGTCTTGCTTTTCCGTTTTAGTCTTGCTTTTCCATTTCACTGCTGCTTTTCCCTTTTAGTCTCACTTTTCCCTTTTAGTCTTGCTTTTCCCTTTTAGTTTTGCTTTTCCCTATTAGTCTTGCTTTTCCCTTTCCCTGCTGCTTTTCCCTTTTAGTCTTGCTTTTCCCTTTTATTCTTGCTTTTCCCTTTCACTGCTGCTTTTCACTTTCCCTGCTGCTTTTCCCTTTTAGTCTTGCTTTTCCCTTTCACTGCTGCTTTTCCCTTTCACTGCTGCTCTTCCCTTTCACTGCTGCTTTTCTCTTTCTCTGCTGCTTTTCAATTTCACTGCTGCTTTTCCCTTTCACTGCTGCTTTTCCCTTTTAGTCTTGAATTTCCCTTTTAGTCTTTCTTTTCCCTTTCAGTGCTGCTTTTCCCTTTTAGTCTTGCTTTTCCCTTTTAGTCGTGCTTATCCCTTTTAGTCTTGCTTTTCCCTTTTAGTCTTCCTTTTCCCTTTTATATTTGCTTTTCCCTTTTATTCTTGCTTTTCCCTCTTACTCTTGCTTTTCCCTTTCACTGCTGCTTTTCGCTTTTAGTCTTCCTTTTCCCTTTCACTGCTACTTTTCCCTTTCACTGCTGCTTTTCCCTTTCACTGCTGATTTCCCTTTTAGTCTTCCTTTTCCCTTTCACTGCTGCTTTTCCCTTTCACTGCTGCTTTTCCCTTTCACTGCTGCTTTTCCCTTTCACTGCTGCTTTTCCCTTTCACTGCTGCTTTTCCCTTTTAATCTTGCTTGTCCTTTTTTGTCTTGCTTTTCCCTTTTAGTCTTGCTTTTCCCTTTCTCTGCTGCTTTTCCCTTTCACTGCTGCTTTTCCCTCTTAGTCTTGCTTTTACCTTTTAGTCTTGCTTTTCCCTTTTATTCTTGCTTTTCCCTTTTAGTCTTTCTTTTCCCTTTTAGTCTTGCTTTCCACTTTCACTGCTGCTTTTCCCTTTCACTGCTGCTTTTCCCTTTCACTGCTGCTTTTCCCTTTTAGTCTTCCTTTTCTGTTTTATTCTTCCTTTTCCCTTTTAGTCTTGCTTTTCCCTTTTAGTCTTGTTTTTCCCTTTTAGTCTTGCTTTTCCCTTTTAGTCTTGCTTTTCCCTTTTAGTCTTGCTTTTCCCTTTCACTGCTGCTTTTCCCTTTTAGTCTTGCTTTTCCCTTTCAGTGCTGCTTTTCCCTTTTAGTCTTGCTTTTCCCTTTTAGTCTTGCTTTTACCTTTTAGTCTTGCTTTTCCCTTTTATATTTGCTTTTCCCTTTTATTCTTGGTTTTCCCTCTTAGTCTTGCTTTTCCCTTTCACTGCTGCTTTTCCCTTTCACTGCTGCTTTTCCCTTTTAGTCTTGCTTTTCCCTTTTATTCTTGCTTTTCCCTTTCACTGCTGCTTTTCCATTTTATTCTTGCTTTTCCCTTTCACTGCTGCTTTTCCCTTTCACTGCTGCTTTTCCCTTTTACTCCTCCTTTTCCCTTTTTCTGCTACTTTTCCCTTTCACTGCTGCTTTTCCCTTTCACTGCTGCTCTTCCCTTTCACTGCTGCATTTCGCTTTTAGTCCTGCTTTTCCCTTTTTGTCTTGCTTTTCCCTTTCACTGCTGCTTTTCCATTTCACTGCTGCTTTTCCCTTTCACTGCTTTTCCCTTTTAATCTTGCTTGTCCTCTTTTGTCTTTCTTTTCCCTTTTAGTCTTGCTTTTCCCTTTTGTTCTTGCTTTTCCCTTTCACTGCTGCTTTTCCCTTTCACTGCTGCTTTTCCATTTTAGTCTTGCTTTTCCCTTTCACTGCTGCTTTTCCCTTTTAGTCTTGCTTTTACCTTTCACTGCTGCTTTTCCCTTTTAGTCTTGCTTTTCCCTTTCACTGCTGCATTTCCCTTTCTCTGCTGCTTTTCCCATTCACTGCTGCTTTTCCCTTTTAGTCTTGCTTTTCCCTTTCACTGCTGCTTTTCCCTTTTTGTCTTGCTTTTCCCTTTTCGTCTTGCTTTTCCCTTTTATTCTTGCTTTTCCCTTTTAGTCTTGCTTTTCCCTTTTAGTCTTCCTTTTCCCTGTCACTGCTGATTTTTTCTTTCACTGCTGCTTTTCCCTTTTAGTCTTCCTTTTCCCTTTCCCTGCTGTTTTTCCCTTTCACTGATGCTTTTCTTTTATAGTCTTGTTTTTCCCTTTCACTGCTGCTCTTCCCTTTCACTGCTACTCTTCCCTTTCACTGCTGCTCTTCCCTTTCACTGCTGCTCTTCCCTTTCACTGCTACTCTTCCCTTTCACTGCTGCTCTTCCCTTTCACTGCTGCTCTTCACTTTCACTGCTGCTCTTCCCTTTCACTGCTACTCTTCCCTTTCATTGCTGCATTTCCCTTTCACTGCTGCTTTTTCCTTTTAGTGCTGCTTTTCCCTTTCACTGCTGCTTTTTCCTTTCACAGCTGCTCTTCCCTTTCACTGCTGCTTTTCCCTTTCACTGCTGCTTTTCCCTTTCACTGCTGCTTTTCCCTTTCACTGCTACTTTTCCCATTCACTACTGCTTTTCCCTTTCATTGCTGCTTTTCACTTTTAGTCTTGCTTTTCCCGTTCACTCTGCTTTTCCCTTTCACTGCTTCTTTTCCCTTTCACTTCTGCTTTTCCCTTTCACTGCTGCTTTTCCCTGTTAGTTTTGTTTTTCCCTTTCACTGCTGCTTTTCCCATTCACTGCTGCTTTTCCCTTTCACTGCTGCTTTTCCTTTTTATTCTTCCTTTTCCTTTCACTGCTGCTTTTCCCTTCCCCTGCTGCTTTTCCCTTCCCCTGCTGCTTTTCCCTTTCACTGCTGCTTTTCCCTTTCACTGCTGCTCTTCACTTTCACTTCTGCTCTTCCCTTTCACTGCTGCTTTTCCCTTTCACTGCTGCTTTTCCATTTTCACTGCTGCTTTTCCCTTTCACTGCTGATTTTCCCTTTTAGTCTTGCTTTTCTTTTTCAGTCTTGCTTTTCTATTTTAGTCTTGCTTTTCTCTTTCAGTCTTGTTTTTCCCTTTCACTACTTCTTTTCCCTTTCTCTGCTGCTTTTCCCTTTTATTCTTGCTTTTCCCTTTCACTCGTGCTTTTCCCTTTTAGTCTTGCTTTTCCCTTTTAGTCTTTCTTTTCCCTTTTAGTCCTGCTTTTCCTTTTCACTGCTTCTTTTCCCATTCACTGCTGCTCTTCCCTTGCACTGCTGCTCTTCCCTTTCACTGCTGCTATTCCCTTTCACTGCTGCTTTTCCCTTTCACTGCTGCTTTTCCCTTTCACTGCTGCTTTTCCCTGTTAGTCTTGTTTTTCCCTTTCACTGCTGCTTTTCCCTTTCACTGCTGCTCTTCCCTTTCACTGCTGCACTTCCCTTTTTTCTGCTGCTTTTCCCTTTCTCTGCTGCTTTTCCCTTTTTTTGCTGCTTTTCCCTTTCTCTCTGCTTTTCCCATTCACTGCTGCTTTTCCCATTCACTGCTGTTTTTCCCTTTCACTGCTGCTTTTCCCTTTTAGTCTTGCTTTTCCCGTTCACTCTGCTTTTCCCTTTCACTGCTTCTTTTCCCTTTCACTTCTGCTTTTCCCTTTTACTGCTGCTTTTCCCTGTTAGTCTTTTTTTTCCCTTTCACTGCTGCTTTTCCCTTTCACTGCTGCTTTTCCCTTTCACTGCTGCTTTTCCCTTTCACTGCTGCTTTCCCCTTTCACTGCTGCTTTTCCCTTTTAGTCTTGCTTTTCCCTTTCACTGCTGCTTTAACATTTTAGTCTTGCTTTTCCGTTTCACTGCTGTTTTTCCCTTTTAGTCTTGTTTTTCCCTTTCACTGCTGCTTTTCCCTTTCTCTGCTGCATTTTTCTTTCACAGCAGCTCTTCCCTTCCACTGCTGCTCTTCCCTTTCACTGCTACTCTTCCCTTTCATTGCTGCATTTCCCTTTCACTGCTGCTTTTCCCTTTCACTGCTGCTTTTCCTTTTTATTCTTGCTTTTCCCATTTAGTCTTGCTTTTCCCCTTTAGTATTGCTTTTCCCTTTTAGTCTTGCTTTTCCCTTTTAGTCTTGCTTTTCCCTTTCACTGCTGCTTTTCGCTTTCCGTGCTGCTTTTCCCTTTCCGTGCTGCTTTTCCCTTTCACTGCTGCTTTTCCCTTTCACGGCTGCTTTTCCCTTTCAATGCTGCATTTCTCTTTCACTGGTGCTTTTACCTTTCACTGCTGCTTTTCCCTTTTAGTCTTGCTTTTCCCTTTCACTGCTCCTTTTCCCTTTCACTGCTGCTTTTCCCTTTTTGTCTTTCATTTCCCTTTTAGTGTTACTTTTCAATTTCACTGCTGCTTTTCCCATTTAGTCTACCTTTTCCCTTTCACTGCTGCTTTTCCCTTTCACTGCTGCTTTTCCCTTTCACTGCTACTTCTCACTTTCGCTGCTGCATTTCTCTTTCACTGCTGCTTTTCCATTTCACTGCTGCTTTTCCATTTCCCTGCTACTTTTCCCTTTTCGTCTTCCTTTTCCCTTTCACTGCTGCTTTTCCCTTTCACTGCTGCTTTTCCCTTTCACTGCTGCTTTTCCTTTTTAGTCTTCCTTTTCTCTTTTAGTCTTGCTTTTCCTTTTTAGTCTTGCTTTTCCCTTTTATTCTTGATTTTCCCTTTCACTGCTGCTTTCACCTTTCTATGCTGCTTTTCCCTTTTAGTCTTCCTTTTCCCTTTCACTACTGACTTCCCCTTTCACTGCTACTTTTCCCTTTCACTGCTGCTTTTCCATTTTAGTCTTGCTTTTCCCTTTCACTGCTGCTTTTCCCTATTAGTCTTGCTTTTACCTTTCACTGCTGCTTTTCACTTTTAGTCTTGCTTTTCCCTTTTAGTCTTGCTTTTCCCTTTTAGTCTTGCTTTTCCCTTTTAGTCTTGCTTTTCCCATTCACTGCTAAGTTTCCCTTTCTCTGCTGCTTTTCCCATTCACTTCTGCTTTTCCCTTTTAGTCTTGCTTTTCCCTTTCTCTGCTGCTTTTCCCTTTCACTGCTGCTTTTCCCTTTTAGTCTTGCTTTTCCATTTCACTGCTACATTTCCCTTTCACTGCTGCTTTTCCCTTTTAGTCTTGCTTTTCCCTTTCACTGCTGCTTTTCCCTTTTTGTCTTGCTTTTCCCTTTTAGTCTATCTTTTCCCTTTTAGTCTTGCTTATCCCTTTTAGTCTTGCTTTTCCCTTTGAGGTCTGCTTTTCACTTTCAGTCTTGCTTTTCCCTTTTAGTCTTGCTTTTCCCTTTCAGTGCTGCTTTTCCCTTTTAGTCTTGCTTTTCCCTTTTAGTCTTGCTTTTCCCTTTTAGTCTTGCTTTTCCCTTTTAGTCTTCCTTTTCCCTTTTATATTTGCTTTTCCCTTTTATTCTTGCTTTTCCCTCTTAGTCTTGCTTTTCCCTTTCACTGCTGCTTTTCGCTTTCAATGCTGCTTTTCCCTTTTAGTCTTGCTTTTCCCTTTTAGTTTTGCTTTTCCCTTTTAGTCTTGCTGTTCCCTTTCACTGCTGCTTTTCCATTTTATTCTTGCTTTTCCCTTTCACTGCTGCTTTTCCCTTTCACTGCTGCTTTTCCCTTTCACTGCTGCTTTTCCCTTTTAGTCTTCCTTTTCCCTTTCACTGCTACTTTTCCCTTTCACTGCTGCTTTTCCCTTTCACTGCTGATTTCCCTTTTAGTCTTCCTTTTCCCTTTCACTGCTGCTTTTCCCTTTCACTGCTGCTTTTCCCTTTCACTGCTGCTTTTCCCTTTTAGTCTTGCTTTTCCCTTTCACTGCTGCTTTTCCCTTTTAGTCTTTTCCCTTTCACTGCTGCTTTTCCCTTTTAGTCTTGCTTTTCCCTTTCACTGCTGCTTTTCCCGTTTAGTCTTGCTATTCCCTTTCACTGCTGCTTTTCCCTTTTAGTCTTACTTTTCCCTTTTAGTCTTGCTTTTCCATTTTAGTCTTGCTTTTCCGTTTTAGTCTTGCTTTTCCATTTCACTGCTGCTTTTCCCTTTTAGTCTCACTTTTCCCTTTTAGTCTTGCTTTTCCCTTTTAGTTTTGCTTTTCCCTATTAGTCTTGCTTTTCCCTTTCCCTGCTGCTTTTCCCTTTTAGTCTTGCTTTTCCCTTTTATTCTTGCTTTTCCCTTTCACTGCTGCTTTTCACTTTCCCTGCTGCTTTTCCCTTTTAGTCTTGCTTTTCCCTTTCACTGCTGCTTTTCCCTTTCACTGCTGCTCATCCCTTTCACTGCTGCTTTTCTCTTTCTCTGCTGCTTTTCAATTTCACTGCTGCTTTTCCCTTTCACTGCTGCTTTTCCCTTTTAGTCTTGGATTTCCCTTTTAGTCTTTCTTTTCCCTTTCAGTGCTGCTTTTCCCTTTTAGTCTTGCTTTTCCCTTTTAGTCGTGCTTATCCCTTTTAGTCTTGCTTTTCCCTTTTAGTCTTCCTTTTCCCTTTTATATTTGCTTTTCCCTTTTATTCTTGCTTTTCCCTCTTACTCTTGCTTTTCCCTTTCACTGCTGCTTTTCGCTTTTAGTCTTCCTTTTCCCTTTCACTGCTACTTTTCCCTTTCATTGCTGCTTTTCCCTTTCACTGCTGATTTCCCTTTTAGTCTTCCTTTTCCCTTTCACTGCTGCTTTTCCCTTTCACTGCTGCTTTTCCCTTTCACTGCTGCTTTTCCCTTTCACTGCTGCTTTTCCCTTTCACTGCTGCTTTTCCCTTTTAATCTTGCTTGTCCTTTTTTGTCTTGCTTTTCCCTTTTAGTCTTGCTTTTCCCTTTCTCTGCTGCTTTTCCCTTTCACTGCTGCTTTTCCCTCTTAGTCTTGCTTTTACCTTTTAGTCTTGCTTTTCCCTTTTATTCTTGCTTTTCTCTTTTAGTCTTTCTTTTCCCTTTTAGTCTTGCTTTCCACTTTCACTGCTGCTTTTCCCTTTCACTGCTGCTTTTCCCTTTCACTGCTGCTTTTCCCTTTTAGTCTTCCTTTTCTGTTTTATTCTTCCTTTTCCCTTTTAGTCTTGCTTTTCCCTTTTTGTCTTGTTTTTCCCTTTTAGTCTTGCTTTTCCCTTTTAGTCTTGCTTTTCTCTTTTAGTCTTGCTTTTCCCTTTCACTGCTGCTTTTCCCTTTTAGTCTTGCTTTTCCCTTTCAGTGCTGCTTTTCCCTTTTAGTCTTGCTTTTCCCTTTTAGTCTTGCTTTTACCTTTTAGTCTTGCTTTTCCCTTTTATATTTGCTTTTCCCTTTTATTCTTGGTTTTCCCTCTTAGTCTTGCTTTTCCCTTTCACTGCTGCTTTTCCCTTTCACTGCTGCTTTTCCCTTTTAGTCTTGCTTTTCCCTTTTATTCTTGCTTTTCCCTTTCACTGCTGCTTTTCCATTTTATTCTTGCTTTTCCCTTTCACTGCTGCTTTTCCCTTTCACTGCTGCTTTTCCCTTTTACTCCTCCTTTTCCCTTTTACTGCTACTTTTCCCTTTCACTGCTGCTTTTCCCTTTCACTGCTGCTTTTCCATTTCACTGCTGCTTTTCCCTTTCACTGCTTTTCCCTTTTAATCTTGCTTGTCCTCTTTTGTCTTTCTTTTCCCTTTTAGTCTTGCTTTTCCCTTTTGTTCTTGCTTTTCCCTTTCACTGCTGCTTTTCCCTTTCACTGCTGCTTTTCCATTTTAGTCTTGCTTTTCCCTTTCACTGCTGCTTTTCCCTTTTAGTCTTGCTTTTACCTTTCACTGCTGCTTTTCCCTTTTAGTCTTGCTTTTCCCTTTCACTGCTGCATTTCCCTTTCTCTGCTGCTTTTCCCATTCACTGCTGCTTTTCCCTTTTAGTCTTGCTTTTCCCTTTCACTGCTGCTTTTCCCTTTTTGTCTTGCTTTTCCCTTTTCGTCTTGCTTTTCCCTTTTAGTCTTGCTTTTCCCTTTTAGTCTTGCTTTTCCCTTTTAGTCTTCCTTTTCCCTGTCACTGCTGATTTTTTCTTTCACTGCTGCTTTTCCCTTTTAGTCTTCCTTTTCCCTTTCCCTGCTGTTTTTCCCTTTCACTGATGCTTTTCTTTTATAGTCTTGTTTTTCCCTTTCACTGCTGCTTTTCCTTTTCACTGCTGCTTTCCGTTTCACTGCTGCTTCTCCCTTTCACTGCTGCTTTTCCCTTTTAGTCTTGCTTTTCCCTTTTAGTCTTGCTTTTCCCTTAAACTGCAGCTTTTCCCTTTTAGTCTTGCTTTTCCCTTTTAGGCTTGCTTTTCCCTTTCACTGCTTGTTTTCACTTTTAGTCTTGCTTTTCCCTTTCACTGCTGCTTTTCCCTTTTATTCTTGCTTTTCCCTTTTAGTCCTGCTTTTCCCGTTTTGTCTTGCTTTTCCCTTTCACTGCTGCTTTTCCCTTTTAGTCTTGCTTTTCCCTTTCACTGCTGCTTTTCCCTGTCATGGTATTGTAATTTTTTAATTTTGCTATCAGTATTCCACATCATAACATAATGTCAATTATGGATACTTCTCTTGAATGTGCAGTCCACAGAAGAAGACTACATATCCCAGAGAGCAACAGGAGTAACAATAAGTTACGGGACCAGGACTCTATATAATCTAGTTTCCAGGCTGGAGTGCCCTCCTTCTTCTCTTGAACTTCTCAGAGAGTGGGATGCGTTCCAGCCGTGTCGCCTAGAGTTCATAGTAGGCCTCTCGGTTTTCGGGGACTCTCTCTGTTTCGTTCGATTTGTTAGCCTCAGTTATATTATATTGTGTTATCTTGTATTTCGATATCTTATTTAGTAAAATAAGTTTTTCCTCCTTAGATTGTTGCTGTTTTATCCCACTCGCCTTTTCCCCCTACTTACCGGGCCCCGGGGGGGGCCCACGGGGTGGCTTCCCGTGTCACGGGCATAGGTAGATCTAAGTAACCCGTGACACCTATTAGTCTTGCATTTCCCTTTCACTGCTGCTTTTCCCTTTTAGTCTTTTCCCTTTCACTGCTGCTTTTCCCTTTTAGTCTTGCTTTTCCCTTTCACTGTTGCTTTTCCCTTTTAGTCTTTTCCCTTTCACTGCTGCTTTTCCCTTTTAGTCTTGCTTTTCCTTTTTAGTCTTGCTTTTCCCTTTTAGTCTTGCTATTCCCTTTCACTGCTGCTTTTCCCTTTTAGTCTTACTTTTCCCTTTTAGTCTTGCTTTTCCATTTTAGTCTTGCTTTTCCCTTTTAGTCTTGCTTTTCCATTTCACTGCTGCTTTTCCCTTTTAGTCTTACTTTTCCCTTTTAGTCTTGCTTTTCCCTTTTAGTTTTGCTTTTCCCTATTAGTCTTGCTTTTCCCTTTCCCTGCTGCTTTTCCCTTTTAGTCTTGCTTTTCCCTTTTATTCTTGCTTTTCCCTTTCACTGCTGCTTTTCACTTTCCTTGCTGCTTTTCCCTTTTAGTCTTGCTTTTCCCTTTCACTGCTGCTTTTCCCTTTTAGTCTTGCTTTTCCCTTTTAGTCTTGCTTTTACCTTTTAGTCTTGCTAAAAACCCTTCTTAAGGCCTCAGCACCATCAAAGAAGAGGCCACCCCGCCGGCAGCAATAGAAGAGCCCATGGGGCAGCTGAGGAGGCGGGGGCCAGGCAGCACCTGGGACACACACTGGCCCCAATGGACCCTTGTCATCACCGTCCAATTCAACCTCAAATAGAAAACAGAAAGACTGCAAACAATAAATTAACATTGAAAACAATTGAAAAACAAAGTGGTGGTATTGAGTGCTGGTATTGATATCGGCACAGCTGTTGACGCTTCCCCATCCTTGACGCTCTCTCCCCTTTTTCCTACTGCCGTGCAACTGCTGCCACTATTGCATTCCAGACACGAACCCCACAGGCTTCAGAGAGGGCAATGGCAAACCTCTGCTCCTGGGGACCAACATCCACAGGCTGTGCTACAGCTGGGGTCAGCCAGCTGGAGCAGAACCACCAGTCCTGCTGGACACCAGGCTGAACCTGCAAGGAACCCACGCGGGCTGCCTTGCCGAACGCTGTCCTGAGCTGCGTGAGGCCAGGTGCCACCCGTGGGTGAAGGGCGGTTATCCCGCCCTCTGCTCAGCCCTGAGGAGGTCACAGCTGGAGCGCTGGGACCGC
This sequence comes from Coturnix japonica, assembly GCF_054131305.1. Lineage (NCBI taxonomy): Eukaryota > Metazoa > Chordata > Aves > Galliformes > Phasianidae > Coturnix > Coturnix japonica. Next base: position 27,632,271 of record NC_140672.1, read on the forward strand.
AGCTGGGCTACCCAGCACAGGGGATAACAACACGCTTCTTCCCATTACGAGTGGACCATTCGGTTCTACCACTCCAGATCCGCAGCCCATCCCTGTACAACCGCTCTTAAGTAGGGACCTATACACTTCCTTCTTTGCAGGCATTTGAAATGTCTCTACAGAAGACAAAACCAGACAAAAATCTTTCCGTGCCTATTCACACCACGTTCCTAAGACAACACAGCTGGTTCTTAAACACGGTAGTACGTACCCTTGGTTTACTGCACAGCTGGTGAACAGAAAGTTCTCCAGCCTCACTACGGAATAAAGAACTCCACCATCATTCCCATGCTCCCTATGAAGCATACTGAGCTCCAACACTCACTCAGTCCCTCACTCAATCTTCCCCCTGCTAATGTTCTTCCATCTAATTCCACCTCACATCACAACACAAGCTGTCACAGCCTGGTGTACAGTCTCATCAAAGGGAACGCTGCTTGTTTGCCATCAGAATTCATTAAAAAATGAAACAATTCAACAACCAACAACCACTACTTCTCATATTACCTACAGGCAACAATGCCTGAAGAACTGGAGTGTCAGATGGCATGCAAAACATTACAAGTTGGCTCGTAGGAATGAAAGAATTTCATGAGAGAACGGGGTGTTGGTATTGATAACGGCACAGCTGTTGACGCTTCCCCATCCTTGACGCTCTCTCCCCTTTTGAATGCGGGCAAATTGAGTTGCTGTTTTTCTGTGTTTTCTTCTGTTGCTCTTTTAGCTTTTAACAGAGCTACGAGTTTTTTTCCCTGTTAAGGAGCTATCTCAGGTTTACGATTCTGCACCTGCGAGCTTGACCTTGAAAGTCCAGGCGGACTGCCAATACTCCTGTATATTTTATAAACACTGCTGAGCTTTGTTTTCTTTTACTTTTTTTCCTCTCTATTGAAGAAAAAAAAAGGAAAAAAAAATGTTTTCTCTACTAAATTTTTTTACCAGGGACTGTGTGCCATTGGTTCCTTTTTTGAGACGCTCCGAACATATTGGGTCATGTTTAAGCTAGCCACTTTTTCTTATGGAGCTATACAATTGTATAATGGATTGAAAGCATGGTTAGCAATGCTCACTTCGTATCTGCGTACAGCTCCAGAGGGAGCAACTAATGCAACTAATTATACAGAAATGGTGATTTTTAAGCGTGCTCCTCTTTCTTTCTATGAATCCTTTATGCAGTTTTTGAATGATCAGTGGGCCACACTCTTAATCTCCCTGATCTTACTGTTGATTATTATAATAATCTCACTCAGTATCTGGATTTATAACATCCGGAGGAAGTCTTCCCTAGAACCAGAGAATACTGAGTGGCAGGGAGTGTGGAGAGGCTTTGAAGAGATTCTCAAAGGACAGACATCTTCAGTGTTATGGAGCTTCACCCCTGAACACTTGAAGAATCCTGAGAGTTTGATTGCATATTTGAGGCAGGAATGTTGTGGCTCAGGCAGATCTCAGGAGGCACAAATGATTTTGGGCCTAGCTAATGCTTATCGGGCCTTATTCAATACCATTCCTGAGAGGGAAGTTTTTGAAGCTGAGAGAGAGAGTCTCAGGGCCGAGAAGGAGAGTCTTAGAGCTGAGGCAGAAAAACTTTGGACTGAGAAGGTAGAGAGAGTAAAAGCTTTTGAAGCTGCGAGAAAAGATCTCCTGTACCAACGAGACTCAATCTGGTACGAGAAAGAGAATCTTAGAGCTGACGCAGAAAAACTTTGGGATGAGAAAAGCTCCCTGCAATCCCAACTCAACACTCTCCGGTCCTAGCACAGCGCCCTCCGGTCCGAGCACGACACTCTCCAGTCCGAGCACAGCGCCCTCCGGTCCGAGTACAACACTCTCCAGACTGAGCGCGATGCCCTCCTGACCGAGCACAATGCCCTCCAGACCGAGCACAATACTCTCCAGTCCAAGTATGACGCCCTCCAGTCTGAGTGTGGCACCCTCCAGGCCAAGCACGATGCCTTCCAACCCAACTGCGATGCCCTCCGGTCCGAGCACAACACTCTTCAGTCTGTCCATAATGCCCTCCGGTCTGAGCATAACGCTCTTCAGACTGAGCACAATGCCCTCCGGACCGAGCACAATACTCTCCAGATTGAGCACAACGCTCTCCGGTCCGGGTACAATACTCTCCAGTCCAAGTATGACGCCCTCCAGTCTGAGTGCGGCACCCTCCAGCCTAAGCACGATGCCCTTCAACCCAATTGTGACACCCTCCAAACCGAGCACAACACTCTTCAGTCCAAGCATAATGCCCTCCAGTCCGAGCATAACGCTCTTCAGACTGAGCACAATGCCCTCCGGACCGAGCTCAACACTCTCCAGACTGAGCACACTGCCCTCCAGGCCGAGCATAACGTCCTCTGGTTCGGGTACAACACTCTCCAGTCCAACTACAACAGCCTCCAGACTGAGCTTGGTGTCGTCCAGTTTGAGCGGAACGCTTTCCGAGACCAGCTATGTGCCCTCCAGGGTGAGTTGAATGTATTTAACCAACTACCAGGGGCACATGTAGTCCAATTGGGCCAGCCACTGGGGGCGCATGTAGTCCAATCTGACCAGCCACCGGGGGCACATGTAGTCCAATTGGACCAACCATCGGGGACACCAGATACAATGTTGGTTGCCCCTGTAAGAGGGTGAAAGACAAAACAAGTTTCAACTCAGTTAGAGAAAATGCAGAAGGAGTTAGAAGAGCGGAGGGAGTTAGGAGAGCAGGACTCAGGAGACTCAGGTGACTCGGGAGAGCAGGGGGAGTCAGAAGACCAGAAGAAGTTGGAGGAGCAGAGGATGTTAGAGGGGTATAAGAAGATGATAGAGGAGCAGAAGATGATAGAGGAGCAGAAGATGATAGAGGAGCAGAAGAAGTTAGAGGAGCAGAGAAAGTTAGGAGAGAGGAAAAAGAAGGAGGGTTACCTGGAGGAAATAACACAAGCATCAGGGTCAGGGTCAGAGTCAGAAGAGGAGCCAAAAGCTACTTTTTCTTTACGAGAATTTCTCAAGTCCAAACTTATAGATGGGGCAGCCTCATCAACACAGTTGCCACCATCAACACCTGGGACTCTTGATAGAGCAAAAGGTGAGCAAAGTATTACGACCATTATTGATCGATCTTTTAAACTGAGTGAAATTCGAGATCTAAGAAAGGATTACACACGTCAGCCAAAAGAAAATATGGTCACTTGGTTACTTCGCTGCTGGGACAATGGCGCCAACAGTGCGTGGCTCGATGGCAGTGAAGCTCGCCAACTGGGTAGCATTTCCAGGGACTCACGTGTGGACAGAGGTATTGGCACATGCCAAAATCGGTCCTACACCCTCTGGAAGCGGATGTTGATAGCGGTAAGAGATAGATTCCCCTTTAAACGGGACTTGGAGCCTGAGAGAAAGAAATGGACTGATATTGAGAAAGGTATCCAATTTTTGAGAGAAAATGCTCTGGTGGAAATGCTATACAGTCGCGAGTTCAATCGTAATGATCCAGACCAATTACATGATCCTGAAGCAGTCCGCGTTCCACGACAAATGTGGCGTGACTTTACAAAAGCAGCTCCAGAAAAGCCTGCCAGTGCACTTGCATTAGTATATGGCAAAGGGGACAGGAAACCCTTTGTGAATGAACTAATTGGCAGACTTCAGGAACTTGAATTATTTATAAGCGCCACAGAAGTTAATCTGTATACTTCAGCCATTGTCAAAATTGTGGAAAGGTTAAACGAAGTGGAGGGAACACAAAATGATATTATTGACAAATTGGCTAATGTGCCTGATGTAGATGAATCCACGGTGGTACAAGATGATGGAAACCAGGATTTCCACAATCGCCTATTGAGGAAGCTAAACAACATGAGTTCCTCTCGACCTGTATCATCGAAAATCTCAACCATTAAAAAGAGACGTCCTCGTATTCAAGCAAATGACAATGATAAGTCACCTCGAATCAACGATGAGACTACACGTCTTGCCTTGTTGCTTTTCCTCTGTAGTCATGGGGAGGACATGAAGAAGTGGTGTAATTCATCCAGCTCTGCACTTCAGGCACGAGTGAAAGAATTACAAGGTGAAACAACTACCAAGGTGAACTCTTCCAAGAAGGGGAGAGTTCCAGTTGCTGCAAGTCAACGAGGTAAACAATAGAGGGGCCCTGCCCCCAGCCAGGGGGGGGAAAGGGACAATAGAGTATACTGGACTGTGTGGATTAAGTGGCCTGGCACATCTCAACCACAGAAATATAAAGCCTTGGTGGACACTGGTGCACAATGCACCCTAATGCCCTCAAGTCACCAAGGGACACAACCAATATATATCCATGGAGTGACTGGGGGTTCCCAAGAATTGACTATGTTGGAGGCCGAAATAAGCCTCACTGGTAAAAACTGGCAGAGACACCCTATTGTGACTGGTCCAGAGGCTCCATGTATACTGGGAATCGATTACCTTAGGATGGGATATTTCAAGGATCCCAAGGGGTATCGATGGGCCTTTGGGATAGCTGCTGTTAACACAAACGGTGTTAAGCAGCTGTCAGCTTTACCTGGTCTGTCAGATCCTTCTGCTGTGGGGTTGCTCCAGGTAAAAGACCAAGAGGTACCAATTGCCACCAAAGTGGTTCACAGACGGCAGTACCGCACCAATAGGGACTCATTGCTCCCCATTCACAAGCTAATTCGCCAATTAGAAAATCAGGGAGTGATTAGCAAAATGCACTCGCCTTTTAACAGCCCCATATGGCCAGTGCGTAAAACCAGTGGGGAATGGAGGCTGACGGTAGATTACCGTGGCCTGAATGAAGTTACACCTCCATTAAGTGCTGCTGTACCAGACATGCTAGAACTCCAGTATGAATTGGAGTCAAAAGAAGCTAGGTGGTATGCCACCACTGATATTGCTAATGCCTTCTTTTCCATCCCATTGGCTGCAAAATGCAGGCCACAGTTTGCTTTTACCTGGAGAGGTATTCAGTATACCTGGAACCGTTTACCCCAGGGGTGGAAGCACAGCCCAACAATTTGCCATGGATTAATCCGTGCGTGCACACAGCTCCTGAGGACACTGAGCTGTATTTCTGGTTAAAATGCACAAAACAGCAACAGCCAACAAAGGTGGCTGCTGCCAGCTCACCTGACCAGCACCTCATGCTCTGTTGTTCTCTTTTAGCACAAACCATGCAGTACTAACACCACCAAAGCAGCAGTGCTGCTGTAAGCCCATGCTGCTCCTGGACCCCCCTTCTGCCTCACACCACAGGTCAGAAAGCAAAACTCAGAGGGGGAGCAGTGGAAATACAAACAGCAAATGCTCCCCATAAAGCTGCAATCCACCCAGCGGGCTGTTACCTCTCTGTTATTTTCATTACTTGGTATCAGCTGGGTTACAGATGGCTGCTCAGAGTTACCAGCTTCAAAAACTAGGTCAATGGTATCAGAGAGAGGAGGGAAACATAACGATCCTGGGCTTTACGAACCCAAACCATCCAAATAACAGCAGCCTAACAGAGAAGATGATTTCACTGAGAGTCCTCATTAACCCCAGGCCTGGCAGCTGCACTGCTGAGCGATCAGAGCAGTGAGAGGGGCAGAGGACCGTGCAGCTGCAGCTGCGCACTCAGTACCTTTTACCATTGCCCAGTAATTCCTATAGGAGTTAATCCTGCTGCGTAACCTTCCAGCAAACATAATCAGTAGCTCTCCAGCATTTCCTAAGACATAGTTAATTTTTTTGTTAGCAGGTTGGTTATGCACAAAAAGCAATACAAAGGGCACTACCACTGCTCTAATTCATACAGAAGTGCCCCGGATCAAAGACCAATGCTCCTGCACTCCTCCAGACCCCAGTTTCATACAACACATTCTGCAGCCAGGCTTCCCCTGCCCTCGTTCCCATGGGGATGATTTCCCTATTCCAGCAGTACAGGCAGTTACAGCACACAGGGCTTCCAGCCGCAGCGTGGAGCAGAAGCAAACAGCTGTGTGCCAGGGAAGAGTGAGCACCAATACCAGTTACCTGAAATGTCGGTATTGAGGCCAAAGATTTGTGTTGTGAAAGCACAGCCACACTTACAGCCACAGAAACCTCCGCTGTGGGCTTTGACTGGGTCAGGTTATGGGATTTCTTTCCAGTAAATATGTAATTGTGGGTCTTTAGGTCAGAACAATCAAATCATATTTGAAGGACTCATTACAACAACGTTTAGCTGAACAAGTTTCCCAATTGAAAGCAAGTTGTAAGCATGTTTAAATGCTACACATCCAGTGCCCAATCTCTTTGAACCTATGGAGAAGAATTCTTGGGGAGCACCAAACATTGTATCACCCCAAACAGGGACAGTTTAGTGTCTTAACCAAAGGGCTGCAGCAGCCTGGATAGGCATACAATGGGCTCAATGATACCGTTTAATATTTTATTAAATTAAGTGGACTTCCTTGGGTACAGCTGTCACACACCACCAGAGACCCCTGAGCCACAGCCTGGAAGCAGCTCCAGTCACTGAAGTGCAAACCATACCAATGGAAATAGCAGACACCTCGCTGCTGTCAGGGGCTGGATTGAAGAAGATAGTAATTAACATCCCCTAAAGTAAAACACATTCAGTTTTTCGCTACATTTATGACCTCTTCCTAATGTCTAAACCTCATTTTAATAAGATTATGCTGAACACGGTATACATCTATTGAATAATCTGTATATGTTTTACCCTTTTGTTGTACCCTTTTTAACACAGCTCATCCCGTGCAAATACCTCAATATCTTATTTGTGCAGAGAAGCAATGGATAAGGAGCTCATGGGACATTCTGTCCAACAAAAGCATTGCTGCTCACAACTTCTGTGCTTTCTTTTTTCACAGGTAATTACTGAGCCGGAATGTAAACGAAGCTTGTCACTACATTTAAAGAAACACTTGGGGATTGCACAGTGGCAGCACTGAGGAGCAGTGCAGGATGCTGCTCCATCGCTCCCAGGCAATCGTGGCCCATTTGTTTCTCTCACAGGCACCACAGAATGTGAGAGAAGTAAACAGAGAAGGACACCAGAGTCCCTCTGGGACAGGATCCCCATAGAACAGCCCCCCAGCTGCTGCCTGTTCTGCCATCAGGACACGCTCCTCCCCTGCATTAGAGAAATGAAGAAATGAGGGGCTCAGGGGTGTCAGTATGGTCACAGACAGTGGCAGGCATGCTGCTTTCTCTTGCAACACTCAAAAACAATGGTGTCTTTGTTGTGGGGAGGCTAAATAAATAATGCAGCTAGCAGATGACATAAAGAAAAGGAGCATTACCTGATTAAGTTCCAAATGTTGGCTGGGGCAGCTCCGCCACCCTCACAGGTAAACAAACAGCCGTGTGAGCTGGCAGCTTGCTGTTCTTTAGGGCAAAAAGTGCCCAGGGTGCATAGAGAGACACAACATGAAGATTCTTGGGTATTAAGTACCGTTTAGCACTGGATGACGTCTGATAACATGTATTTATTGTTATTATGCTTTAATTTACTGCACTGGAATGGATGAGTACATGAACCCAGTAGGAGTGGAACCAATGGCCCTTGGACATGGCTTCTGAAGAAAACCCAGCCATCATGCAAGGCAGCTCGAGCACATTTCCAGAAGTAAAAGTTCTATTATTCTACCAACCAAACTCTAAAGAGTATCAGAGGTCTCCAAACAGACATCACATTACATCACTACAGACATAACTTTGAGCTTTACATACTGACCATCCACAGCTCCCAAGGCCATCCCTGGAATTCCCCTTGGAAGCAAAGAGATCAGCACTTGGAACTAAGAAAGTGACCACATCTATTATTGACAAGTCCGTAGTTGTTAATAGTTGTAGTGACTTATAGTTGCTTGTTTACTCTGATTATTTACATTCATTCACTTTATGTTTATCCTGTTTTTCATTCGCCTCATGAAGAGCCTCAAAGCTCAAGCGCTGCCGTAACACTGCACACCCCTGACAATGAGTACAGGCACTGTGACCATCTGCACATCAAAAAGTCACAAATATCTCATTCTCAAACATAAAGCCTATGCTCATACATACGCACAGAACGAAAAATGTAAATCCTGCATCATTTGTGGCAACACACAGGACTGTATTTGGGCATAACTTTCTCGTTACCCACCCTCCACTCCAGCTTGGTGTGCACTGTACAGCCAGAGGAACCTGAACTTACCAGAGCGGGACACCCCCAGGAGCGCTGTGACCAACTTCACCCCCAGCTCAGCCCATTCACTGACACCTCAGCACCCTCCAGTATTCAGTGCCTGAATCCTCACCCACAGAATCATCACCCTTCTGACAGCAAAGACTATCAGGAAACGTTCCTGTCAGGTCATGAAATATTTAAACACATTTGATCACTTTTGAAAATGTACAAAATTAAGTTCCAGAGGAGCATTAAGTTCAGGTGGATCTCCAGGTCTGCCATACACCTGCAGTAATGGCGAGCTGATGTCACAAGAGCAGATGATGAAGAGGAAGGTGATAGAAACTGGAGTGTGTTTGAGACTTGGCACCAACCATATTTCTAGCACAGTCTTTCCTTTGCAGATAACTTTCAAAGAAATTAAAGCTTCATTTTAATAACTAAGGTTAAGAAAACATCACAAACAAAAAGGAACTAACTGTGATTAGCTCTTTTTTCCCCCCTTCTCATTGCTTTCAGCTGTCTGTATGGAAATTATACACGTCTATAATTATGTTTAAAGAACATTCACAGAACTCCTACTCCATTTGTGTTCACCCCACCCCTCCCAGCCCCATTCCCACCTGCTCAGCTCTGCCAGGTCCTGGGGCACAGTGTCAGAACCCCCAGTTCCAGTGTGGCCAATGCCCACCAGGAGCCCACAGTGACAGTCGGGCTCTGCACCTGAAGGCACGGGTTGGAGGCAGCCGGGTCATTTATCTCTTGGGATGAGCCCAGAGTCAGCCCAGCCATGGCTGGGAGCTCCTGGAGATTCCAGTAGGATAAGGACAATCTTCAGACATTTAAGGTATGAAAATCAAAGCGAGTGCATTTTTTGTTGATTATTAATTGGCCAGACTTGGGAGGATCTTCAGAGGGAAGAACAAAAGGTGCATCCCTAATGCAAATCCATGCAAAACAAAAATTAGTTCCTTTCTCCAAATCATGGGAAACGCAGCTGCTCAGTGACAGCTCAGAACTACTGAAAATAGGGAAGACAGCATTTGATCCCCTAAGATCATCGTTAGGGACACAGGGTTTGTTCTGCTAACTTTGCCCCAAAAACCCAGACCGAGTAAACAACCAGAGTGCAAATTATCAGCTGAAACAAACTCCAGCAAAGTCAGGACAAGGCAGCGAGCGAGTTCAACTCCAAAGCTGACTTCACTGTTCAAAGTTGAACAGGAGAGTTCAACTCCAAAGCACAGAGGTGGCTCAGAAGCACGGCAGCACTCCCACATCCCCGGCCCTACGCGTGCTCAGACTCACAGCTCAGCACCAAACACAGCAGTCAAGAGGCAGCATCAGAGCACACGAAACCTCCCAGGCAGATTCATAAGTAAATCATTTGCATCTGCTCTCCCAAATCACTGGAAAGTCTGCTGGGATTTTCTCCCCCTCCCCTGCAAACACCTTTCCTTCCCAGCCACACCTCTGCCCGATTCATTCACTTTGGATTCCTGTTTTCCAGCTGCATGCTCAAATCATTTCACGAGTTTTAACGTTTTCTCCTGGACTTTCACACCGAAGCACACACACACACACTGCTAAGAGACACTTCTTAAACACAACACATCCGAACATCTCACAACACAACTAAGTGCTCAGATCTCAGCAGCGCAGTGTATTCGCTCCCTGCCCCGTCCCGGCGCTCAGACCTTTGCTGCTCAGAGGAGACCCCGCAGTGACCGCAGGAATTAGCGATGCGGCTCAGACCGCGACCACACAGATTTTAAAGCCCAGAGAATGGCATGTCGATGCATGGCAGAGCCGCCTTAGCCACGTAACGCCGCTTATTCAATCTACAGCAGGGCTCTTTTCACCGCGGAGATAACATCACATGAGACACAATCATCATCAGGACCATTTTGAGCAGACAACAGGACGCCGTACCTTTAGCGCTGTACAGATGAGAGCAGCATCCCCGGGAGGGATTTCCGAGAGTCCGTTTCCAGCCGGGACCGCTTCAGGCAGGAATCAGCGCAGTAACACCCGCACGGCAGCTCCCGAGAGCACAACTTCGGAACTTCCCCAAGCACTGCAGGGTTTCACCGGCCCCTCAAATCGCTGCATAAGCGATCCCTCCCCCTCCACCCTTCCCAAATCCGTCTACCTCCGTCAGTCCCAAATCGCTTCCAGATGGGTACACGCGCTCTCAGCTATTGGACCCGAGCGGCGCAACTAACGGAGCGGAGCCGACCCCGCTCGGCCCAATCCCCGCAGCGCTGCGCTCTGCCGGCCCGGCCCCGGGGAGGCACGGAGGTGGGGTCACGGGGAGACACGTGTGGCTGGAGCAGAGCTGCTGGGGAGAAAGTAGGAGGAGAACCCCCCACGGACACGGGGAAAGGGCGAAGCGGCCGCCCCGAAGTCGCACGAACGGGCAGCGCCGGGCGGAGCAACGGCGTGGGCTCCGGTCCGTGGAGTTTGGAGCGGCCACGAGGGGCTGCTTCACAGCCCAGTGCTTTTATGGCTGAGGGTCACACAAGGACACGCACGGCAGCACAACAAAACGAACGATTCCTTGTTTTCCTACCAGCCGGTGGCTGCCAGAACGGCTGGAATTGCTATTTTATTTAAAAACTATTTTAAAACATCCGAAAAATGTCACACGTGGGTACTGTTATTTACCTACCCCATCAGCTGCCCTGTGCCAGGTGACAGTGGCAGCATCAGTGCCGTGCTGCTGCTTGTAGGTACCTTCCAACGTGAGGACATGGCAGATCTCAGCTCTGTAGCAGCACAAAAACAGGAGGAAGAAAGCCAAGCATCAGCACCCACCTCCTGGCTTGTCAGGAGGGGGTTCATTTGGGTTTTTGTCCTTCCCCTTTATATAGAAAAAGTAAAATAGAAAAGGGTGAAGGTCCTCTGCCAACCTGTCTCTGCATATATTACAAGCGCTTTGGTTGTTCTTAATGACCAACCAGCACACTCTAACCACATGTGCTTTTCCCCAGACCATGCAGCTGATGACAGCACTGCATGGTATCGCCCTACAAAGAATCCACGCTAACAGCAGCACTGCAGAGCCACCACCTCACCTCCTGCCTTCCTCCTTAACAAAGGGCACAGCCTGAGCTGCCCCATGGCCCTGGTTGGATTGAGCAGCCAAGGAATGAGCTCTCATCGTTCTTTTTTAATGAACACCTGATTACAACAAGGAGAGACCCACCAGCTTCTACGCAGTATAGGCTGAACGGGTGAGGATGTGAGTGCCATGTTTGAACACTACGTATCAACATTTATCACCTCACATAACATGGCTGATGGGAAGCAATGAGTGGATGAGTTGTAAACCAAGATTTCAGTACAGAAGAGCTCTAAGTGAGCACTCCACAAGCACATACCTTCACTGCAGCAGGACTGAAGGGACTGGATGAAGCCAAGCAGCCCCAGCAGCCCACGAGCAGAGGAGGGCCAGGCTCCATTCCAGTGGCCAAAGCAGGGCCGTGCTGTGCCAGGCAGTTGTTTTCACCAAGGGTGAAGTACAGCTTTTCTCACATTGCTGCCTATTCAGTCACTGAACTCTACTAAATGAACCAACTGACTGACTACCCTGCCAAGAACAGTTATTAATTCCAGTGGTACAAACTGCCCAGTCTCTCAATGCTGTGCTACATGCTCAGCTTCCTGCTGGTAATGCATCCAAAGGAGCAACAGTGCACCTATGCAGTGTGCCTTGCTCCTGGCATGGAGAACACAGCTCATCACAGCACTGCGTGCAGCAAGCTTCATACTCAGAGCAGGACACAGCTCCACAGCAGGCACTGAGCTCACAGTTACAGTGTAGAAGTAGTTAGCTACAGACCTACAGCATTATCAAGGGACCTTACAGAGAGCACCTGTTGCTTCTTGTATTTCACAGTACTCTGAATCAGCCCAACAAGCCCAAGTAAAGCACTTGGTTGGGGCAGAACAGCTGCTCCTGCAATTGATGCTTCCGCTCTCTCATGGAAACAAACAAATGTCATTATCTTGCTACAGGGCAAAGCACCAAGTCTTCTCTGCTTCATAGAAATTCAAAGATTGCCATTAGTTTGTGATAGTACAAATGAGGTACTTGGTGTTTCCCAAGGAAGAAGAAAGAAAAGATATTGGAGAGCAGCTTTAATAGTCATGAAACAGCAGAAACCATCATCATGTTTGTCTGACATTAACACAGGGAGGGAATGGTTTACATGCACAGGAGAGCAGCAGATCAGCTCTTCAGGTGTCACTGAAGGATGCATTTTTAAAACAAACAGAAGTACCGACCTCATCCAAAGCGCTGTTACACAGATGGCCTTAGACCTGATGGCATCCCCTTATCTCATCACAGTCAGAACAGCTCTAAGAGATCTAAGCAAAAAGGTTATGTTGTTTCACATTAGAGATTGGTTGTTGGAGATGGAGGGAGAAAAGCAAACGACCACACCTGTCATTGACATATGATCAGCTAATCTCATTTATTGCTTGGCTGCGTGTACATTTATAATACAGATAATTAGCTCATACATAGTGCAAAAGCGGAGCTCATCATTGGTTCCCAATTACATACCATCCCCAAGTATCTTTGCAACTTGGAGTTATCATCCTGATAGTTACTCCCTTGCTGAGTTCACAAAACCATGGCTAGTTTCTCACCATCACAGGGCATCCTGTTGCTCTTGCTGTCCTTGCAGGTGGTACAGCTGCTTGTTTAGCTGCACTGTGTTTATGACCCTTCTCAGCTAACTAGCTGTCAATAACACTCCAAAATTGGTATCTGAATTAAACCTTCCATTCCAAATGAAAGAATTCTGTAAGTTAATTAAGCATTCTCTGAACAAGCACACATTATTTAGAAGCCCTAAGATGCAAAAGCCAGATTACAGGTGACACTTCACTAGATTACCGATAGCACAGCTCTAATTAAAACCATCTGGCATGAAAACACGTTTTCCTTACTAAGTAAAACAAAACTCCACCCCTTTCCTTACATCATGCAACAAGTTTCTAAACACACCAAGCACTCACTACTACTCCAGATGGAATCTTTAGGAGCAACAATATTTAGCATCTTATATATATTTAGCAATGATAACTGGTGCTGTTGCTGAACTTCCTTTAACAGCTAACACCCTGATACCGGAGTGCCGGCAGATCGCGCTCACTCAGCCGGACCGGCGGCATCACTTGGGCTCCCAGCTCCCCCTGGGGGCTGATCCACGCACATGGTGCGCTGCAGTTTTCACCAGGTGGAGAAGTTTAACCCTGAGAAGCAGCGTTTGTTGGTGAGACGCTTCCACGTGCAGAGACTCAGCCCAGCCGCACACACACGCACGTGGATTCCACAGCCAGCTGCGGATCTTCCCCTTTGGTTTCTAATCACAAAGAAACCTCCCTTTAGAGTCACAGCTGAAGCATATATAAGGGCTCGCACTCGTGTGCGTTCGTTTTTTCTTGAATATTTTGGGGGAGGCGTTGTTAGGCTGCAGCTCTGAAGAGCATGGAGGGTACCTGGAGGGTCTGCGTTTGTTTCTATTGCTGCATTCACTGGTTTTCTTTCAGCATCCAGTGCTCCCCCTGCTCCAGGGGTCGCGCAGCTCCAGACAAGGGCTCCGGGCTTATGAGAGCTCCTGAGCTCCGCGAGCTCTACCTGCTGCTGCGGCTGCCCAAGGGAGCGAGCCGAGGCTGTGCGCTCCTGCCCCCCCTGCTCAAAGTGCTGTCCGACCAGGGATGGCAGAGCTGGGAACGTGGGACCCCCAGGCTCCAGCTGGACTCCCGAGCCCTGCGGTACATGAAGAGGCTGTATAAGATGTACGCCACCAAGAAGGGAATCCCAAAGGCCCACAAGAGCCACCTCTATAACACTGTTCGACTTTTCACCCCGTGTTCTGAGTGCCAGCACTGCCACAGGGACCTGATTACAGGTAGGTGATCAGGTAGGTGATTTACAGCACAGGCTGCTGGAGGCGTTTTGGTTTTTAACAGGCAGCCTCATGCCAATGTCTCCTAAATACAGCAGCAGTTAAAGCAGTGGTCTGAATCCAAATCAACTTGGAGCAAATTTGGAGGCTGCTGTTGAAATTCATAACTTTAGATAAAAAAAAAATCATTAACATAAAGTTGTAAGTTTATTAAGATCCACAGAGACCACATCTGACTCTTAACCCTTTGCTTCTCTGTGTTTGAAGATCACTTAATGCACTTGTGTCTACCAAAGAACAATCTCTAACTCAGGAAAGCAGCAGTGCTGAGCAGTAAGAGAAGCAGCGTGCTGAGCATTCAGCTCTACACCTGGAGAGAAGGCCAGCACGGGGCTTCACCAGCCTCAGAATGAGACAGAAATTGCAGTAAATACAAATAACATCATGGGAAATGACAACAAACAGCGTGTACTACAGTAGGGACAAATGAGACAGAAATATGCATTCAGAATAGCTTGGAAGCTGTCATTCTGTTTCATGAGAGAGAAGCAAACTGACAGAAATGACTTTCTGCTTTGCTGTTAGTCAGCATCACTGGCAGCTGTTGGTCAGGAATGTGTGAGTAGGAACAATAACTGCAGCTAATGCTAAAAATCTAAAGTTTTAAAGGGAACATGGCAGCACACCCGTTAGAACTTACATCATTTCATGGTTTCCTGCACAGTCCAAAGGCTCTGGTTCCTTTTTCCCCATTGGAACTGCCAACTTTGTGTGCTGTTCCTTAACTGCACTCAGTGCCTCTTAGAAACCTTGGGCCTTCTTGGTTTTGTTGATAAGTTTTGGTTCTGACTGAAGTAGACATTCCATATAATAAAAATATGGGCATCTAAATTGGTTTCTTCTGCTGCTTACCAATTTCTGGTGATCCACTATGTCAGAGCATTTATGTACCGGTGGCAAATCAAGATGCATTAACTGTGCAAGATCTTTGTTTCTCTTTTCAGGAGACCTTCACTCAGTGGATCTGCTCTTCAACCTGGACCGTGTTACTGCTCTCGAGCACTTACTCAAGTCTGTCTTGCTCTACTCATTTGACACCTCAGTTCCCACTTCTTCCTTTACGTGCACGTGCCATTTGGCTGTTAAGGAGCATGATTCTTCTAGCCAAGAATGTCCGAGCATTTCACACTCTGTAGCTTTTAGCCTGCACTTTGAAGTTAGAAAGCGCAAGTGGATTGAGGTTGATGTGACTTCTTTTCTGCAGCCTCTCATTGCTACTAACAGGAGGAATATTCATATGGCTGTGAACTTCACTTGTCTGATGGGTAACCCACAACATAACACTAACCAGGATAATCTCATTAATATGGCTCTGGTCCCCCCTTCTCTTCTTCTTTACCTAAACGATACCAGCGAGCAAGCTTATCACAGGTGGAACTCACTTAGACACAGAAGGAAAAGCCCAGCGCGGCCCAGGCAGAGGAACAGCCTGTTTGCTGATGTGACAGGTGACAAAGGAAGAGAGAACACGCAGGTTAAAAGGGCATCCAGGCATCGAAGGGAAGAGAATCTGAAGGAAGCTCCAGCAACTCCGCCTCAAAACCTGAGTGAATATTTCAAACAATTTCTGTTTCCTCAAAACGAGTGCGAGCTTCACAGCTTCCGTTTAAGCTTCAGCCGGTTAAAATGGGACAAATGGATCATAGCACCACATAGATACAGCCCTCAGTACTGCAAGGGTGACTGTCCAAGGGTGGTTGGGCACCGTTATGGCTCACCTGTACATACAATGGTGCAGAACCTCATATATGAGAAACTGGACTCCTCTGTTCCCAGGCCCTCCTGTGTTCCTGCTGAATACAGCCCTCTGAGCATCCTGACCATAGAGCCTGATGGCTCCATAGTCTACAAAGAATACGAGGACATGATAGCTACTAAATGCACTTGTCGGTAGGGGGTGCACCTTAACCTGCTTCACACTTGCTTTGGGTGTTTTGTAATCTCAGAATATTTGTGGTGTTTGTGTAATTCTGACGGCTCTTTCAAACTGAATAGGAGCATGGAGTTAATTAGTGGGTGTTTATATAATAGCACTGTTTTTGTAGCCACTCGGGCTTTCTAGAATGTGGAAATAAATGTAAATATCTTTTTATTGGAATAATGTTGCATTTGAACAGAAGTGGTTTCAACTACCAGGTGCCTATTTTAAGCTGTTTTGGTACAGATTTAATAATAAATAAAATGAGTGCCTATCACACATATCACTTGAATTCAGTGTCTGCTAGTCTTACTTTATATAAAGAAATCCTTTGTAATGGCACTTCTGTTAAGGTTCTGGATAAGAGGAAAGGCTCATGTTAAAATTATTCTCAGTATTTCATTCTTTTTCCTTTCCAAATTTCCAGCCCCCCCCCCAGTGTTTTTCTTGTTGTAGGAATGTTGCAGAAAATGCTTGTTTCAGGATGAGAACAACTCAAGCTAAGAGAGCTTTGGCTGCAGCTCACACAAAGGGGGCTGCTTTTGGTAGGGATTTTTTAATAGAATATGGTGCTGTTTTGAGTGTGGGGGTTTTTTTAGTTGCGAAGAATAGCTTTTAAAACAATTTGTGAGCATGTTGTTGCGTAAACTCCCGTTCTCTACCAGCCCTTAACATTAGATCATGACTCACACGGCTCCGTGGGGCTTAGGCTGGGAGCACAGCCTGGTGGGGACAGCACGGAGCCCGAGGGCTGTACATGGCTCACAGGGCACTGGCAGGGCAGCAGACGTGCTTTAGTCCCTCGGCATGAGCCTGGAGCTGCGGTGCTGCCTGACACAGCCCAGCTCTGCCCATTGCGTTGGCCTGAAGCTGCTGAACTAAAAATAGTGCTGACTTTGGCGCTGTGTGAGGTTCATCTCACCAAGGGCTCCAGGCGAAATGGTTCCACGTCAAACAAAGTCCTGCCTCAGCTTGGTGCTGTGTCTGATTGGCTTTAAAAAGGGTTGCTTGCTGAATGTACGCCACTCCCACCGATCCATTCCAAACGATGGGAGCTGAGCTCTGCCAAACGTGTGTGTATTTGAAGCCGCCTCCTTTCACATTGTGGCTGTGGCTCTTTCAGCAGTGACAGATCCTGGCAGCGCCCTGTGGTGCCTTTTCTCACCATTTTTAGGGCGTTTTGGTGTTTTTAGGGGATTAAAGATGCTGCGCACCCTGCAGCTGGTTCAGCAGAAGTGAACACGGAGATGTGAAGTTATTCGCTCTTTATCACGAGTGTGGAAAAGTCAATGGAGGACAAAGCATTCAGGCTGTGGAAGCTGTAATGGGGGCAGCTACAGAAACGTATCACCTCATATCAGAAATGTGATGGATTCGAGGGCGCATCCTCTGCACAGTGATAACGCACCCATTGCAACCAATGGCGACCAAGGGCCGCCTCGCCGCCAGGAAGCAGAAACAGCATGTGAGGTTCCATTCTGAGTCGCGCTGCAGCGGGGCGGTGTGACAAGGTGACACGGTCCGGCCATGGGCATCCACTTCGGGAACCTGGCCCAGGTGCGGCACATCATCACGTACAGCCTGTCGCCCTTCGAGCAGCGCGCCATCCCCAACGTCTTCTCGGACGGGCTGCCCAACGTGTGGCGGCGCTTCAGCTTGCAGGTCTTCAAGGTGGCGCCCCGTGAGTAGGAGCGGGGCTGAGCGGGGGCCCGATGGAGCTTGGGGGGGCACAGTGAGCAATGGGGTCTTATGGTGGCAATGGTGCTTTGTAGTGGCAGTGGGGTCTTATAGTGGCAATGAGGCTTTATTATGGCAGTGGGGTCTTAGAGTGGCAATGGAGCCTTATGGTGGCAATGGGGCCTTACGGTGGCAGTGGGGCTTTATGGTGGCAATGGGGCTTTATAGCGAGGTGTCATGGCTGTGTTGCCGTAGAAGCACAGCGGGCAGCCCGTGCTGCTCTGTGCCGTGCTCTGTGTCAGTGTTTCCTTTCCGTTTCCAGCCTTCCTGGGCGCCTACCTGCTGTACTCGTGGGGCATGCAAGAGTTTGAGAGGCTGAAGAGGAAGAATCCTGCTGACTATGAGAACGACCAGTGACTGCACCGCTCAGTGTCACCGCTCTGCGTTACTTGTTCCATTGCTCATTCACGGAACCAGAGGGACGGGGAGATAATACATAATAATGCCTAATAAACTTTAACTTTGGCCTGTATCTTTATATGAAGTCTGTGTCTTACATTGTTTAAGGTGAATTATACCCCGTTATCTGTCAGGTGAATGCCATACAGAGATAACAGTACTAAAATCCTCTAAGCTCAAATTGCTTTATTTCACATTTCTTTCTGACTCTATTTTCTAGATACATTTCTCAGTGTATTCAGTTGAAGGCAGCCCTGGCTACAGTACAGGTGATGAGAAATAGCAGAGCATTGGTGAGCAATTTGATCCTTTTATCCTCCTCTCACTGGCCACTTTTTGCTTGAATTAGAACATATTCCAGTCTGTGTACCTGTGAAGAACAGTCTGATATGATACTGACAAAAATTGCCCAGCCTGACTGATGGTTCAGAATTGAATATGAGCTTTGATCCTTTATACAGTTACCAGGTTATCATATTTATTAATAATAATCAGATGATAAACTGCAATTCTGATGTTTGGTTAGAGTTAACTGGCTGAATTAAAAGCAGTTCCTAGGGAACTACAAGGAAGTAAAAGGATTATTTTAACACCCAAAGATGATTTAAGGAACTCTATTACTACCATTAAATTTTCAAATGCATGACTACAAAATTCACCCCGGGGCTCTTACATGTATGACACGTTTCCCTCTGCAAAGTCCAGAACATTTGGCCCATTCCTTTATCTTTTATTTTTCTTAGTGTTGAGCTGTCTGCCTCAAATTCAAGCAAAGTAACACCTTTATCTCCCTGTCACGCTATTCCTGTAGCTGGTACTGAAAATTTATCTAATCTGGAGAGTGTGACGTTCTTCTGTGATAGATCCTTTGTGGGTTAAGGGCTGAGCTGTCTGGAAGTCAAAGATGCTCAGTCTCTCACTTCAGCAAGCTGTGAATATACACTTCCAATAGCTGCAGGCTTTCTTGTTCTGTACTCCCAAGTGCAGTCTGAGGTTGGCAGAAACAAGCAAAGCAAGCTACTCAGTGCTGTAAGTTCTGCTAAAAATAATCTATTTCAGTTCTATTTCTACTTAAGCAAGGGAAGAATAAACTGGGTTCTCCAATTCTGAGCAGCCAAACATGTCGGCAGCCATACTTCATTCAGAACTCTTGTTTGGGTCTTATTTATTTACCCTCAAACAGCAACAGGAGTTGATTCGTAGCCTGAATAACAGGACATCTAAGGTTTCGTACTGTGGGAGTTTGAGTCAATACTTCCTTTTTGGTACCTCTCAGCAGTTCTGTTGAGCATGAGCAGCTCAGAACAGAGCCCAGCCTCTCGTGAGGTCTCTGCTCCCATTCACAGACAGCTGAACTATGTCCAGACCAGCTGCTAGACTGCTGTAAACAGGTGGCAAGTTCAGCTGCCACTGCTGAGTTTACCTACAACCCAGCAGCCCCGTGAGCTTCAAGCGACAGCACCGCTGCCAGGCCCTGGCTTTTAACCTTCATGCTGCAGGGTCAGCAGCTGGGCTGGAGCTGCTCCCTGTCTGTTCCTGCTGCTGGCAGCGCCTGCTGCAATCCCGCTGAGCTGTTCTCATCTCTGCAGTTGCCTGCGGGCCCAGCCATGCAGCAGGGAGCAAGAAGCAAACCTGGCACATTGACATGCTGCTGCAGTGATGGCTCCCACCTGCCAGGTGGTACGTGGGAGCTCAGCTGAGCAGCATTTCAGAGTCTGAACAATGCAGCTGAAAATCAATCTGTCCCCTCATTTATTTCTGATGTTCCTTCACTAAATGCTAAAAGTGGCAACACAGCAATGTTTTACATTCTTTTCAATTGTTTAAACAATTGCAGTGGCTATCTACTGGCCTGCAACAGACATCTGGACTGCACTGCATTTGCACACATGGAAACAATCAGTCCCTTTTTTCTCTTGCACAGATGAAACAGATGCAGCCCAGAAGGGATCTGCAACTACAAAGACACTATAAAGAACTTATAATACACAACAATTTTGATGTATCATCACACGACTAGTTTTAGCTAGCAAAAAATGCTGAGAAACAATGACATGCTGGAGGCACTGCTCTTAGAGTTGAGATGCCATTCAAACCTGTGCTCCACAGGTGAAGGCAGTAATTAAAACTCAGTTGTATGTAAAGAAAGGATTCAGTAGAAGAAACAGTTGAGAAATTCACAGCAAAATGTAAAAAAAACAACCAACCAACACTGAAGTTCAGCTATTTGATCTGCAGTGATTATGTGAGACCCAAGAATGCAAAATAAAGACCAGTTTTGATTCCTCCTCACAGGGAAGCAAGACAAATAAGGGGAAGTGGGAAAATGTAAGAGGAACGCCAGGAAAGGAGCAAATCTTCCTGCAGTGGGTTGGAGGCAATATGCTGCAAAGGGCTTTCATTTAATCCCAGTGAAATTTGGGCTTCGCAGTAATCATTTGTAGGCTGGAACCTGACAACCAAGCAGGCATTATCTTAATCTATGTAACTTGCCTTCCACGCTGGCACTTATGCCTCCATATTGGGCAATCACAGAAAACTGTAGCCTACTGCATTCACATTTGGATTTATAATGTAGCTGAAGCACAATTATTTTGTACAGTACCTGAAATATTTGTTTTTAAACAGACTGCTTCCAAATCTACGTGCAGAGCTTGACACAGCTATACTGGTGTTCTGCTACTCTGCAACTGAAAAAAGTCATTTCCTTGACAGATACAGCAAACCTGGACATACGTGGTAGCTGGGTGCATGAAGCATCACAGCCAAAAAGGAGTAAATAGTGACAAGGTGCATTTACAGAGTAGTAATCTTAGACACACACCTACTCCTACTTGTCTCAGTGGGAGACAAGTGGGGGAAGCATGTTTCAACTTTGATATTTTGGAAGAAATGGGAAGCAGTATGTAGTGCTTTTTAAACATTATTTTCTCTGGGCTGTTGGCAATCTTCTATCATCACAGAAGAGTTTAAGATTTCCCTTAATTACAGTCTGCCTGTCCACATCAGTGGGAGTTTTGCAGGCACCTTTCAGAAGATGAATCGTGAGGTAGACTATGAGATACAGAGGCAGAGTACAGCAGAGAGCATTCATCTCCATAAACCAGTCTTGCTACATAGAGCAACTCACCTCCATAAAATCCTTGCAGCCATCCCTTCTACTTTTTTGCTTAGCTATCTAGAGATTAACTGCACATGAGGATCCTTGAAAGGACAGATCTGTGATTTACCTACCAAGTAATAACATTATTTTGACATTCCAAACCCCACATGGAAAATATTATATCTGATTCTCAAGTACTGCTTTGTGGGAATAAAGGTTAAATTATTTGCTTGTGATTCTTTCACACACCAAGAATGAGAAGCAGAGTCGAAAGTTTGATTCTCTGCTCAAAATACTCTCAGGAGAGCAGTATTTACCTCCCAGCTGGCAAACTCAGAGCTGTGCATGCTGTGAATGTCACAGAAGTCAGGTTATGGCTTTTTGATCTTCACCATGAGACTGTTGGCCACCCACACTTTTACTTGCAGGCACACAAGGGAGTTCTGGTAACATGCTAGATAGGTGTTAGAAAGAACAGTTGGCAAATCTGGTAAGCTGACCAGACAAAGTACAAGTGGAAGGAGAGTAAATCATTAGCTAGATAGATAGGCCTTGAACCAGATCGCTTCAGTAGATGCTAACTTTGTAATTCCCTCTTGCTCCTAAATGAACTTTGTTCCTGTAATGATGACAGCTGAATGCATGCATTTGAAATGCTTCTTGTGGTTCTACCAACTAGTATGGATGAACTGTAACAGCAGCTACAGGAAGATAAATAGACAGAAAGGTGTCTCTTATGGGTAACTTGTACGCCACTATCTGACTACTGGGTCAGACCTGGGTAAGCTGTTCTTTGCAGTTACCACGAGAAGCAAAGAATGTAAAACGAATAAAGTCAAACTGAATTAAGTCAGTGAGATAACAGCAGCACCGCTGCAATGGCTGAGTAAGATGAGCACCGCTAGGGCTGGATAGACTTGTGTAAGCCCTACATGGCCGCCAGTCTGAGCTGTCAGTGCCTGATGATGTTTTGTCCTCCGGGAAGAACCGCTGCTTCCTTAGAACTGCCTCCGAGTGACCTGCCTCTAAGAACACCCACTGCTGTTACTGCTGCCACGGCTCAGCTCTACTTGTGACGTATTTATTGACCACTCAGAAGCTACGACAGCAAATCAGCAACAAGTACATTCGACTTTCCTGCCACAGGAACTGGTAAAAGGACTTCCAAAAGATGGAGAGCATTCGCTCACCGGGGTTGTACCTCTGCAGCACGCACTGAGGATGGCCAAGCTCAATAAAAGGACTCTGCATCTCATGCTTGTTTTGTTTGTAATTGTTCATATATATATATTTATTTTAAGGTGCGTATTAAAAGTTTATATTCCGCAACCTACCTGGGTTTTTCCTTGCATCCTGTGACCACAGTGTCTGCTGACGGCACATCAGGCACTTCAAGCAGAAGTGCTTATTTCACAGTGGACTTTAGACATTTATCGTTCAACCTGGCAAGTGTGTAAAGTTGATCACGCTTCTGTCTCATTTCAGTCTCAATAGCTGAACTCTTAGCCGGACTTCAAATAAAAGCCTGTTAGAAGAGAGAGCAAACAAACTGATAATAATAGTGCTAGCAGATTCAATATACTAAATATATCTGGTGATAACTGGAAGAAGTATTTACTTTTAAATTATTTCTAATCAAAATTGCCTACGTCCCAAGCTGACCTCCCCGTCTGAATAATCCCATCATTTCAACATACCTCACATACTGGACGGTATCTTCCCTTGTTATGCAGAGTGCTGGGGTCAAAAAAGAAACCTCTGCTTAAAAATACAGCAGCAGGGAGCACGCAGCCCTTTCAACAGACAGGACCACTTTGAAGTTTAATACAGAAAATCTATTTGATATTTATTAAACTTAGTTTCTCCAGTTACAGTTTTGCATTGTACAAAGCATTTTAATGACACAGTAGTTAAAAAGATCTTTACAAATTGAAATGTGATACCCTTTTCTCCAAATATTTTAATTGCCATAAATTTGTTTAAAAATACACATTAAACGCATGTTTCAGACACTAAACTTTCTATAATCTCAATACCACAAAATACATAGAATATACTATACAGATGTGGAAAAAATCTAGTTAGTATATAATACTTTGCTCACCATTAACAGCTTTATTACGTGAAATGCACATACTGACTTAGAAATCCTAATTTGAGCCCCAAAGTACCCTTTGAAATTTCAAATGTATTGCAACAAATAAAATCACAGTTGGTGTGTTTCTTTAGGTTTTGGTTGAAGACGGACGCCTAAATATTCCCATAGAAACAAAACGTAACACATGGACTCGTCATGTACAAAGTGTGAAACAGAGGCATCCCATTAGTTACTAGCAGTACCTTTCTGTATGATTCACAAGGGCTTCATTTATAAGAGACAGGTGAAAAGTTACCTTCCCTCACCCACAAACCCTCCCCCCAAAAAACCCTTCTTCATCAAATAATAATTTCAATTAAGATAAAGGATTTTTAATAAATATATAAGCACTTTATCCTCCATATACAAAATTTCTTAAAACAATTTAAAAGGGGGACCAGATACAAATGTCAGGAACTGTGCTTGCAAAAGTCATGCCTGGTCCTTAGAGTTGAGTTTTCAGATGTGTAACATCAATGCAGCCGAAAAGAAGCGCTGCAGAAGTACTGTGCACCCAACAGCACCGATTCCCCGGGCTGCATATAAAAACCAAGTCGGGGAACACTGCATTCCAATTTGCCCGTATCAGCTCCAATAGCAAACGCAGAGAGGTATGACAGGAGTAGGTACGTTTCCATTAAGTTTCCAGATGAAATTAAAACTTTTACATAAAGATGGCCTATATAAACCCTAACGCTGTAACACAGCGTTTCAAATTGTTCAGTATAGTGTATTCGATTGAAACTCAGCTGAGATCGGCAGAGAGCAAAGAACTAATGCTGTCGATAGCTGATCTAGCAAGGACAAGAGCTCGTATTGAGAGAAAAATGTACTTATTACATCGCTAAGCCCTCCCTCCCTGCCTCCCCCCACCCCCAATACCGCTGCTTTCAAATGGCATCATGGCATCAGAAACCAATTCCTTGAAAAGTAATGGAGTTTGACATACATCACGATTCCCTGATTGATTGATTGCTTTTAGGTAACTTTCACACTGTGGAGATTTGCCTCCTGGAACAGCTCTGTATTTGTCTGAGTTGGCCACCAAAAGCTTTGGCTAGTCTTCACACTTCAAGATATCCAGCATTAACATACAGGTTTCCATAACACTGTTTCATTAGATGGAATAATTTAAACCCTGACCAAAATTTTTGTCAGAAATCTAGAAATTTGGAAGTTGCTTACTCCCCAATGGGTAATTCAAACTTGACTTGCTCAGGCCCTTAACATAAACGCTGCGGTGACAGTAAATATCTGTTAGGTAACTGAAATATTAAATACAGCAAAGGTAGTCTCTTTTTCCAATAGTTTCCCATTCTGGAAAACTACATCATTATCTGCCTACGGCTTTATTTTACTTGCCCCGGGCAAGCACATCATTCCCATAAAGTACTGACTCTGTATGTTGGGGCCATTCATAAATACATTTCAGGGCTTTTTTTTTTCTTCTTCTTTTCCTTTGTTATCACAGCAATCAAGCCTCAGCAATCTAAAGGAATATACATTGCACTCCTGTATAATATGCAAGATTTATCACCAGTAAGATGGTGACTCAGCACTCAATAAATAATATATCAATATAGTCAGTTGCACCATAATCTAAAAACAAGTATAACATATACTTTGGACAGACTGATTTCATATATATATACATATATATTAAAAGACACATACAATACAAATTGCATACTGCCATCAAAAGCCAAGAAGAGCCATTCACATGCTCTACTTTATGGCTAATAGTTTCAAATCAAAATAAAAGTATCGGGCTGTTTTACTCTGGTGTCCTGAAGATTTGTTTATAAGTATAAATGGTTGCACCTTACCATCTAGGAACCTGCAAGTTTCACAGCAAATCCAAATAATAGTGATATCTGAGCAAGCCTAGTCTGATTAAGCCATTTTTAAGATTCACCAACTGGGACCACGTTCGGTAAGGGAATTAAGATCTCACTGTTGATATGTGCTTAAGATCCAATCATCTAGGGAATCGTTGAGGAAGCTGGGAGTGAGGGATCCCCTCCTCAGCCACCAGCGCAGCCTGCCTTAGTGCTGACGCTGTCTGCATTTCCACTGCTGTTGTGTAGAGGTTAACAAAAGGACAGAGTTGGACTGTTAGTCTGCATCGTGGCACCGGGATGGAAGCATATTCAGTATTTGCATTTTTTTAATTGCTATGAAATCTGACAAAGTACACAACTTCTGTCTTAGAAATAATGGTAAAGCCCAAATCAGATATGCTTTTGGAAGCGTGAAATTTAAGTGTCTCTGATTGAAATAGCCACAGATGAGTAAGGCATTTTTCAAATAACAAGACCACTGTGTATCTCCCATACAGACAGAAAACCTGGGCAGCACTCCAGGGAATGTTTCCCTGTGACGGATTCTGTCAGCCATTTCAGGTCCACATTTTAACACAATGTAAGAAGTCTTTCAGTTACCCAAAGACCCATTGACCTGGGGACAAGCAAAACATTTTTGTAAGAGACAACTGCGTGTAACACCAAAAGCTATTTGTGGGACTCTAAGGAAATAAAAAGAGAAAATAAATTCCCAGAGATGAGACCATTCCTGCTTACAGTCATGGTCACGGTGCACAAAGGAGCAAGCTGGAAGCAGCCGCACCGGCCGGTGCAGCACTACACAAAAAAAAACAACTATGAATGCAACTCCTACAAAGGTATTTTTTATATAGCGTCAAAAGAGTGCTAGGCACTTTAGAGTATTAAAGGAAAAATTAGTTGACAGTGTCCTATTAACCAGGATGCAGAGTCTGAGGGTACAGAGTTTTGTCTCTAACAGCAAACACGAAAAGAATGCGATCTTGCACAGTGATTTAATAAAAAGGATGCTCCAACCAACAGACCTGATCAGTGATTCAGCTCTAACGGGAAAAGTCACAGGTCCGCTAACCAAACACATGTTGGTTCGTATGTAGCAAAGCTCTTCTGGAAGTACAAAACACGCTGGAACACAAAGGAAGCTCTACGAATATGCAGCTACCTTTTAGTAGGTTACTCATTTCAAAACTTCTAAACTCTTAAAGCCCATAGGACATACTGCAGTACTAAGTAGCGTAGAATTCTATTCCTTCTTTCGAGGTTGCCATGATTTTGGCACTTAACCACGACGACAAAAAACTTTAGTGCAATATTTTTTCCTGAACGTGCACGTTCATCTCTGGTACAGAACTAAGGGTTAAATGGGAGATAAAACAAAGCAGCATTCCACAATCGCACTCTAAAGTATTCAGAGCTTGACTCTTTAGAAGACCACTGCAATGAGAAGTCAGTTTGCATGACAGACACTGGTACTTTTGAAAAAGAAATGGAATTTTACCCAAGTACTGCAGAAGACCACTGCATACAGTACACCTGGTCCTGCTGTAAAACATCTGGTAAACAGTTCATAAAATCTTCATCTAAAAGTAAGGCATAAGGCACACCAGACATGTTAGGGGCACTAAGCAATACTGAAAGCAGTAGCATTTTAAACCTTTGACTCAGACAAGCACCTCATGTGGAAAGGTACTTTGGTTTTGAGAGCAGTCGACTGCAACTCCACAAACTGTTTCTGTTACACCAACTCGCTTCCCTCTCAAATGAATATTCTGCTCCATCAAATGCATCAAACACGAATGGGACCTTCATTAACATGGGGTAAATACAAGTTTTAAATCCATTCTGCATCAAAACGATTAGACAACTTCCCTGTAATAGCAGGTGTGCTCCCCCACCCCACAATGGCTGTTGCACTGTCATGCTGTAGTGTCCATTAACCACCAGACATTTTTTCAGGCAGAAAAAAAAATGGACCTCCGTCTCTACTTAAGATTCCTGATTTTCCAGTCAATGAGAAAGTTGCAAATGGCAGTTCTGGTAGGAATTTAACTACTGTTGGTTTTTTTCACCACAAAACTGCTGATTTTGCAAGTGTCAAAAAATGACAAACAAAATGCGTTTTAAATGAAGAGAGATTAAAAAAAAAGCACAAGATTGTCCATTTCAGAAACCTTTCCTATATGCCTTTCCTATCAGACCGAAGTTCATTCCTACACCATTACTCTGATATTACATTGAATGCATATTGTTTCATGATTTGCTATAGTGTTAACCAATGGTTTGAAACTGCCTTGAAAGCAACCCAAGTCAGAACCAGCTAAATATTTTTCCATATAAATTTCTTTAAAATTCATTTAAATGAAGTATTTTAATACGTAGAAGAATATCTGGAATTTTTTCTATTTAGTACAAATTCTGCAATAATAAAATTCTAGCTGTCATTTATTAGTTGATCATAGGCATTAGGCATGAAAAGTATGGTGTTTCTACACGTTAGAACCTATCAATCCTAATTCCTTTTACAGGTTCTGCCACCACAAGACATTACAGAGTAACAAAGCTCACAGAGTACTTAAATAAAGTGTCTATGTTTAATTTTTCCTAAGTACTTGGAAGGGTAAAATTTAGGGAAGAAACAGCTAAAAACTACCCAAAAACTGGGCTTTTCAAAATTAAAATTAAAAAAATTAAAATAAATAGGATTTAAACCGACTATTTACGTATTGTGACGGGAATTCCAATGACTGATCCATCCATGATAGATTAGCCAAGCTACACCTTTATATGTCGCAAATTTAAAAATATTTAAATAACTTAAAAAGGGAATACTGAAGGAGTTCATTAACAAGATCGTTTTGGGTTAAAACACAAAACACAAATCAAGATGGGAGACATGTGAAAGCATTCTTTGTTTTTAGTGTCAACTAAGCAATGTGTTATGGCAGTCTTCCTTATTGACATGACACAGTGTTGTGGAGATAAATCAGAGGCAGCGAGAAAAATGTGTTCAATTTTCCATTCCTTCAGTTCGAAGTATCACTTGGCATCCAGGCGCAACCAGTGGAGTCCCTGACGGGTGTAACGCACTAGGTCTGTCATGATGCTCGAGTTAAAAACCAGAGGGCCCATAGCTTTATCCAGTTCGGCAAAGAACTCTAAAACAACAGAAACACAAATTAGGCACAGTTGTTCTCATTGGCTGCCGTAAGTGAAATATTGCTCTCCCTAAAAGAACACCACCTCAGCACAAACATTGCAGATCAAGGCAAAAGAAATGAAAGACGGCTGAAGATGGCAGAAGAAAGAGAAAGAGATCCTTTCTAAGCCCATTTCTTTACTGTTTTGCAGAAGGTAAGCATAATTACACTGTGGCCTAACTGTTACAAAGCATTCTTGGCCTTCTCCCTCGAATGTGTATATTCACTCCAGGATTTCAGAAAATGAAATGCACCAAGTTCTACTTCCTAAAGAGAAAAACTTGCAGGAAATGCAAGACTTATTTATTTATTTTAAGCATAGCTGGTAGGAAATGTTAGATCTCCAACACCACCTGACAACCAGGACAGCCAGCCCAGAGCATCGCTGTCACCAAAGGAATTACTTTCCATCTTTCTTTTACAAAGGACCCAATTATTTATCATTATGCACTGTTAACTCCAAAATTGAAAACCTGTTAGAATTTAACACAATGTATACATCTTAGGTTACAACTTGCCTTTGCCTACCCTTACCTTTCTGTTCTTTAGACAGCTGTTCAGCTTGGTCCCAAATTTCAGTGGCATAGAGGAAGTTGGATGTAACTTGGACGTAGCTGGCTGCCATCTGATGGATCCTCTGGGGGATCGTCACCGAAGACCCACTCCCTGAAGGGTTGGCTGCCCCAGAGGAGTAATTTCCTGAATTCCCTGGAGACAGCTTTGGAGAGACTGGAGACGGCATACCAACAGGCTTGCTGCTTATCCAAAGGAAAACATTACATTGTAAAACACGCACACAGATATGTCAGGTGTGTCATGCAAATGTCTTCCTACAGCTCAGAACATGGGATGCTAAGGCACTCCTACTTCACACACTGAGAACTCAGGACTGGCCCTAAAACAAGTGAGCTTTTGAAAACCTCTCATGTTCCTCCAGCTCCTGTATTTTAGCCTCACAGCCAAATCAACATGCAGCATCTTTCAATCAAATCTGTTGTTTAAATAAATTGAACCTCACATAGTAATAATGAAAAAATTAAAGCAAGGCAATTATACTGCTGTTGTATTTTCAAATAACATGATGCATATCTGAAATGCCCTCCTAAAATTCTGGTTTTTGTTTTGTTTTGATAGAGTAATCTATAAAAAGTCTGTTGTCAGGTTTCAAGAACAGAAGTAAACTGCTGTACCATGGAAGAGCTTACTGTGAAAGCACTTGTAGCCATCTGGGCTACAAGTGCATCACTGCAGCACTAATAAAGCTATTGTTTTGAGAGCAAAAGCATTACATAAAACAACAAACCACTGAGACAAGTGACCTGTGTGTTAAGGACACGCTGAGAAGTTTTTTGTTCATTCCTCCCAACAACGAGTTGCCTGAGAATATCTCTGTACAGCACATTTCTCAACCTCTTATCAGAACACTTACCTGAACAAAGGGATCAAAATCTAGACCTTAGAACAATTAGAAATTAGAACAAAAACAACAGAAGCTCAAGAAAGTAAAAGCTGCTCTTTGAGCACCTCAAACTCACAGTTTATGTGGAGAATGAGCTATAAACATAGAAATACAGGTAAACTTTTACTACCTACCTTCCCAGACCAGGTGACGGTGCTTGAGAATTATTATAGGAATTCTGTTGGGAAAAAGTAAACGTATGTTTATACCTCAGCTAATTATATTTTATCTGGTTGTTTAATTGCTCATTTCTGAACATGAGTTCTCATGGCTTTTCTTTTAAGCATATAATAATATCAAAATATCCTAAATAATATCAAAGTACTTTCAAAATTGGGAAAAGCATCCATTTCACTGATGACTAAGACACAAATCAGCAAAGTTTTAACTTTGTTATATCAACAACAAAATTAAAATTCTCTTTGAAGCCAACTAAATTTACTAAAAGCTGCACCAAAATATTAATAGGAAGCCATCATTAGGACCAATGGGTTGATGACATCATAGTCATGCTGTATCCTCCCAGCTTTAAACAGCTCAGCTTGAATGTACTTTCAAGGTCCATTCCTAAATTAGGGCATACTGGAAGTTCACGTGCAGCAATCTGAATACCAGGCAGAGGAATTTTAAGTAATGTAGAGCTTCAATTTGATTAGTTTTTTAATATTTGAAGAAAATATATATCCAATTACCTTCAGATGTTCAGTCAGAGTTTTAGAATATTTCAATGCACTTTCCTTTTTCAGTTTGAAAAGCCTTAGGTATAGTAGAGATTGGCACCGAAGACTAACCAAAGACAGAACAACAAAACATTTCCAGTTAAAGTCAAGCTTATCACAACATACCAAAAGTCAAAAATGGAGTACCCATGTTTTTAAAAGCTTTTCTCTCCCAACACTAAACAGCCAACTGTCAAACTGTAACTAGACAAAGTCCCACACCACCTTTACTTCTCAAGAAAGTAAAGAACAGTTTTGTGCCTTAAGCTGAAACTAGGTTGCAGTGACTTTACTGATACAGCCTTCACTTTTTTCTCATGTCAGGACACACTGAATCTGGTGCATGCTGCTATAGTCCCCCCTCCCTTTTCCACCTGACACAGTCAGCTTTGTTCAACTGCTTGCTGCAGCCATTTAATTAGTCCAGAAGGCAAATGACAATTCTTAACAGCCATTTCAAGTTTTGCCATATCACTGTGTGAACACACAGCAAAGACCCCAAACCCTCCTTCTGCTACTCCTCCCAAATCCAATAGATAATTTCCTTTCCAAGAAAGTTTCAAAACAGAACTGGAAATTCATTCAAATGAGTAAAGCAGTGTGCTCTGATTATGTTATTTTACTAAAATTAAAGCCAAGACCAGACAACAGTTTGCTTGTTAATGTAATCTCAAAGTTTCCCGAAGCATTTAGGTCACAGCCCAACATCAGCTGACCGTGCAACCAACTCAACAGTAGTCTGTTATTTTGGAACACTATAATTTACAAAGAGAGCAAATGAAGAGCTCAGTTCATCAACAGTAACTTTATCAAAACACTAAGGATAATGAAATTCACAAAGGCACCTCTATCATTTTTAGCCATATTAACAATTCCATTGCATGCGACAAGTTACCAATGACATCGCGTTCTAAAATAAAAGCAGTAACTGACAGAACATTATGGAAGTCAAAGTTGAAGTCAGTCAGTCATTTTCTTAATAGCTGAAAGACTTTGCTGTTGTTAACAAGCCCTTACAGTAATCGATCTATAGCATCAATGGTACTGAACAGTCAAACAGAAAACTCCTATTTGGTTCAAAACACCTGAAAACTCAGTGTAAGACAGCATTTCACAGACTGAAATCTGTGTGTGTAATTAATCAGTGTGTAATATAAAGTTCAGGATACACGTACCAAAGCACTGCTAGCCTTTTGTCTGCAGCCGTAGCATCTGGTGCCAAGTAATTCTTCAGTTTCATAGTGTACCTATAAACAAATCACCAACAAGAAAACTATCAAGTAAATGAAACATTATACAATCATTTATCAGCCACCAAGTTCTTATGAAATTCAACTTTCAACTCCTTCACTGTTTCAGGTCTTTCCCTCAGACCCTAAACAGAACGTGGCTAGGCAATAATTGGAATAGTTCTGCTCTGCACATGTCACAAATTGTTAAGACATCACAGACTTTGGAATAAAGGATCTCAGCCCTCAAGAACACACTTGAAGCTTCAGTAACTGGAACAAAGTGGCTAGTGATCCGTTCTTAGTGCAGAGCAAGGGACTCCAAAAGTTAGTGGCAGAACATGAGTAAAATGCAGAAGCTTTGATTTCCAGCCCTCTTCCCCAACCATCTGAGTTCTGTGTGTGCTTTACAGCGCTTACTTGATTAATTCCACAGTTTCTGAATACATAGGGAACGGGGACTTGGATTCCTGAGCATTTTTCTCCAATGCATTCCCACACTCAATGAATGACACCACTGCATCTAGGTAGTACACAGCCTTCTCAAACCTGTCAGACTGAGAAGATTGGATAAAAAAAAATAAGGAAAATATTGAGAGGAAATACCAGAAAGTTCTAGTACAGACAGGCAGCAACACAGCACAAGCAGTAAACAAACCCCAGCATAATGTGCAAATACTGGATAAACATTGTAGATTTGCTTACCAATGCATCTGCATTATGTTTTAACTTCTTTGCTTGCTGTAAATAATGATCAGCTGAGTAAGTCCTACAATAGAAGACACATTTAAGGAGTCAGACCACCTACTCTGTACTTCCTTTTATGACAAAAGTTTGTTAATGTTACAGCTTTCACTTCATCCCCCT
Source organism: Coturnix japonica (assembly GCF_054131305.1). Classification (NCBI taxonomy): domain Eukaryota; kingdom Metazoa; phylum Chordata; class Aves; order Galliformes; family Phasianidae; genus Coturnix; species Coturnix japonica. The sequence goes on from NC_140672.1 coordinate 27,665,040, forward strand.
CTAACTCAAGTTACAATAACAGGAGGTACTGCATCACAATCCCATTTGGGTTCAAAAAATGAAGGCTCCTCTTTGCTACCAAAGACAACAACTGCTCACCATGGGCAAAGCAGACTCTGTTAAAAGAGAACAGGCAGCAGTGATATCCTGAAAGTGTGTGATGGATACATCAACACTTAAAAACAGGACAACCCTGGACTGTTTAGATCTACTGTTTGGTCCATCCACGCTCTGCAGGAACACACAGGGCAGACTAGAGTTTCTCCTCAAGGAGTGCACCATCTGCCAAATATTTGGTGCACAAAGCAGGCAGAGAAGCACGTTGCTGCAGAACAGCATGCAGATCTCCAGAGCATGAACTAGTATTCAGCATCTTTTGTGAAGCAAACAGGACAACCCTTCTCCACAGAAGAGCTCACTGTGCTGCAAGATTAGCACCCCCAAAAAGGGAAAGGCACCCTCTGCTTTTCTTACCTGTCATCAAAAACAAGTTTTGCTCTTCTGGACATTGAGCTCTCTGTAGATGGAGCAGAAACAGGAGGGCAGTTCGATGAATTGTTCAGAATCTTCTCCTGAAAGGAAAATGGTCACCGAATCATGTCAAGACTTTTTTTTATTTTTATATTTTCAAAGACAAAGAGGAATTTACTGTACACATTTTTCCCATGATTTCACACTCTGTAAGCAGTAAGTTCAGTTTAGTAGCTGCTTTAGCTGCCATTCACCATACAATAACACAGTTTCCCTGAGGCTTTCATCTAATGCTGGCACAGGGGATGACACAGAGGCTATAATTAAGCTGAGCCCTACTACACTAGGAGATCTCCCTTATTGCTAAATCATGATTTTCCACTCTGAACAAAGAGGCTATATATACTTCTATGACTTCTCATGTCTTTCAACAATAAACTACTGAATGTCTCTGGGTAGAAAAGATTAGTATTTCAGAAACACCAACTTCAAGGAGAAATAACAGCTGTCTTCACAACATGCTGCCCTTGCTCCCCTTAATTTTACATGGCTCAATGTGACACTTCAGGCTAAAGAAGGGACATCAAAACATCTTGTGAATTCTAAGTGAATCTCTTCTCACTAGATCAACAGCATAAGGCAATTTCCCAGCTTCAGTGTGCTTTCAGTTCTTTGGAGTCATCGTGACCAAAGGCCAATTACACAGAGTATTTAATAACCTGCCTTTATCAGATCCTTGCTAATTAGAAGGATCTCAAAGTTGCGAGGCACTGCACTTGCACAGCAATGCCCTAACTACCAGTGTAACATAAAACACCACCAAAACATGCAGGGAAATGCAGCATTTCCAAAGTATGAAAAGAAAAACATCAAACAAGTTAACAGCTGGTTTAGGGACAGTTCTATGCTGATGAATAAGGAAAGGCCAGAGCAGCAGTCTATGATGCAAATCTGCTATCTACAGGCTTCCTGTAAGTGCAGACACCGATGCACACAACCTTCCCAGGTTTCTAAAATTTCACAGTAATGGCATGTAAATTAATCCAGCAGGTCTCCCAGTTTAAATATTGCATGGACTCCACCCTAATGACTAAGCTACTTTCTGCCACTGCCGATGGCAATTTGCTGCTTCACTCCTCCCCAAATCAATTACCCTTCCTGAACACTTCAGAGCAATCAAGGAGAAATGGTACATTTGGAATCCCAAAGATAAAGGTGAAATCCCTCCAACTTGAACATATTACACTCAAATCTGGTTATACAACAGAAATTACTCTATGAAGATACCCAGATGTGCTCACAAGTTTACTCCTGTCCAGTAATACACATTTATATACTAATGAAAAAGCACATTACATATCATGACCTTACACTATCATCATCTTATAATGTTTTTGAAACCCTTCAACTACATATGTTCTTAATCTAAGTTGCTTAAAAAACACTTTCTGCATCACCTTTTCCACAGTGTTTTCTCTACTCTAACCACAGAGAGCTCTGTACCATCCTGATCTGGAATCAGATGAACCTTTCTAGAATCCTAGGGTGAAAAATGAGAGCCACAGCTTTGTATCTCAGCACTGTGCACGGACCCAGCTCCTGTTCTCCTTAAAACGAGGACAAGATCTGTACTTGCTCCAGCGACATAAGAGTAACCTCATTATTTATTCAGTGTGAGCAGATCTGTAGTGATATTTCTCATTAACAAATTAAACAGCAAATACGCAGCATCTGTCATCAAAAGATGACTAAATGCACTTTAGTAATTAACATAAATATTTGGTAGGAATAAACATTAGCATTCGACAATCTCTCCTAAGTTATTTTCCAATTTAGAGTCTAAGCACCATGGTACGAAACAAGGCAAATCTGAAACTAATTACATTTCAACAACTGCAAATTATTTAGATGACACTGCACGTCAAAATGCAAAGCCAAGAAATAAGTTCAAGGCATTCACAGAACAAGCCCTTTACCTTTGTTTCTTTAGCACTGCCAGAACCTTTTCCCTCTATCTTCCTCTGTTTAGAAGATGAGCAGCTTTTACTGCCACTTCTGCTGTCCTAACTAACATTGCTGCTGGACTTCAAGGATGATGACGGACTGGCTGTCCTCTTCCGGGACCCGTGCTCTTGTTTGGAATCCTTCTGAAGGACTGGGGCAGCAGGAGATGGCAGTAAATCCTTCTCTTTAACAGCACTTGGTTTTAAAGACCTGGACAAAATGAATACATTCAGTTTTGTTTTTTACTTTTCAAAATAGAAATAAAACAAAAATCCAGCATCACTTCTTTTTTCTCTCCACACCCTTCCCCCATTTAAGCCTTTTCCCTCTCCCTCCCCCCCCCCCAGAAAAAAATAATAAAACAAGATTTTTAATGTTAAACATAGCAAGACAGATTCAGAGGAAGCAAATTATCACCACAGTAACTAAACGTTACGAAGCCTGATTAAACTAGTTTTCACCACTTTTTCTGTTCTGACCTGAAAACGCAGAAGGCAAGTTCTAACCATAAAACCACATCCCTCAACAGTTCTTAAAAACACCCTAAACACTTGTAATGTTAGAAATGAATGCCAGCATTAGCGCCAGTCTGTCTATTGCAGACAAGTCAGCCTAACAGCTCAGAAAAAAGATGGCCCAGATAACTGTTCTCTAGAAGCCATTGGCCTTTTGGTACAGTCTTACCTTGGCTGCTGAGGATTCCAGTTGCTAATTCTGGCATCCCTTTTCACAGAGAACAGTACACAAAATAACTATTTACATGAAGTTTTTGAAAAACCATCTTGTTGCATTTAACCAAGTGCCCTTCAGAAAATCACACCAGCAACAAAACAAAATATCAGGACTAAAGGAAAAAAAACATGACAGACGAGCATCCATTTTTTCTACATTTCTTAACAGAAACAAAGAAGGCATTTAACTCAGAAAGACTTCTAGCATCTGTAGCCAGAAGCTGCAGCTTCTCACACATCAGTAATTCAACAAATATTCGCTGTAGAGAATTTTTTTTCCATGATATAATTATACCAGCTGTCTGTTGTTTGATCTGAAAAAGGTGAACCCTTCATAGTAGGGTTTACCTAGTCAATATTTTCAGTTATGGATATGAATTTCCACCAACAACTAATGGAAACTTCAAACTGAAGAATCAGAAACCATGAAATATTACCCACTGATTAGTAAGGAGACATTTTGTTGTGGAGGAAGGAGAAGAAGGTAAGGGAGAGATGGATACAGGCATGAGTCTTCTTGATCACTCTGAGCCTTCAGTGCTGAAAAGACAGGCAAGATACTCACTCCCTACTGCTAGAAGTCTTGTGTCCTGATGGAGCTTTTTCTTCCAGTTTTGTTTTCTTGCTTTCACTGGCTCTGTTTTCATCCTCATTCTGAATACAGCAAACAAGAAACACATCCAGATAAATGTCTACATTTACAGCTTCACGAAGACAGTAATTTTTCACATTTAATGGATTTAATTCAGTGGGCGTCTTGCAGCGTACAGAATAATACCTGTACAGGCTACAGAAACATCCCCTGAAGCAACTACCTTGTATCATATATTTGAAAAGTGGCAGTCTCAAGTTGTTCATTTTATAACACGCATATCACTATGAAATAACAAAAATCTGCCAAAGGCTTTGGTACGAAATCAGATTTTATGCTGGGGAGTCAAACACAGGTGTCTTATGAATGCCAGGAACTGTAAAACCCATGGAGTCTGTAAGAGATGTCGAAGACCAGATTTTTATATAAACCTAATCCTAAAGTTGAAGAGTTTAAGAGGATACACAATCTGTGCTACCTCCAGGAATGCAAGCTACAGTGCTAACACATCTAAAGGTACAACCTTCTGCCTTTCATGAATGAAAACTCCAATATTCCCTATTACAACGGCACAGGAAGGATCAATTTATTCTACATAGAATAGGTAGGCAAAGTAATCTCCTAAATTACTGAGCCACTGCAGTGAGGTATGACATTGGTTACTGGGCCATATGCTTAACCCCTTTAGCAAGATACTAAAAGGCTAAGATAACAGGCAAGATTTTATTTACGATACTGTTACCTGTTTATGTTTCCTTTTGCCTTTTGTGGAACTCTTATCAGAAGGCTGCTTCTGAGATTCTCTTGCATGCTTCTCTGGCACATTTTTCTTTTCCACTTTGGGCACATCAGCATCCTTGTAAGGCTTCCCTGGTATTCTTGATAAGAGGCTCAGGTATCCATTTTGTGAAGGTACCCACTTCACAATAAGTGGGTACCTTTCATCAGGATCGCTGAGTGGTGAAAGAAGCTCTTTCTCTTCCATAGGAGAGAACATTCTTTGCCGAAAAAAGCTGTCATCCTCCTCCATGGAAGATTTAACAGGAGTCCTATTGCTCTCGGGGTATTTGGCTGTTTGTGATGAAGGAGGCAGGCTTTCATTTTCATCTGAATCAGAGGATGAGGTATCTGTTTCTATGAATTCCCTGGATTTCTGGGCAGATTTGCTTGAAGCCTTGTATTTCTTTTTCTCTGTTGTAGGCCGAGGGGAAGATTTGGGCTCTTTCTTTATATTAGGTTTTCTGGAACCTTTAGTGGCTGCCTTATGCCTGTTTGAAGGTATGTTTGTTGCCATGTCTACTGGGGTTTCACTTTCTATTTTAAGACCTCCTCTAGGCTCTTCAACAGATGTCTTTTCTGCTTTCTTGGGCTGCTTTTTACCCACGGTCCTCCTCTGTGTTGAGCTGTCACTCTGGGCAGGTGATTTCTGCGTGCCACGACTGCTCTCTGAGCCCTTTTGGGTGGGTTTGGAATCTCGCCCTGGTGTTGAAGAAATCGAGTCCTTGGATCCGCTTTGATCAGCGTACCCACTTCCTGTTCCCTGATCCCGTCCCTCTTTTTTGTAGCCTTGTGAGGATGGGATGTTGCTGTCCACAGAAGAAGCTGGTGACACTTTATGTGAATTAACTTTGTTCAACCAGTTATCCAGTTGCCACTTGTTTGTTGGCGGTGGCTCCGGCTAAAAACAAATTTCAATAAAGCACTGTTAGATACAGTGTTTCACGTGGCTTCCATTTTTTCTGCAGCCCTACTGTGCTGCAAGCCAAAGCAAGAGGTGCACTCGAGCATCTGAGGTCAGTAACTAATGAAAAATGCATATAACTACAGATAGCAGGTCTGCTTTTTCCTTCAATCAGAAGAACTGCAGTCCACAGGAAGCACTTGCTGCCATGGCATTCCAGACTAAAAGCTACTGGTTTTTAAGCTACTGTTCCCATGTCTTCTGCACTCCAACAGATAACTATGGTAAAAATCACCTCAAATAGCAAATGTGTGCTTATAGAAAATATAGCTATCATGTCAAATTACAGGTACTTTAGCAAAAGAATATGTGGAAATATGTGGAAATAATTCTACACTTGACAAGTTTTTGTTAAAAAAAAAAAAAGAGACCGAGAACATGTTCATTTTTTTCTGCTTTTAAAACTCAGGATTAATGCCTGATGACAGCCCAAATGCGTGACAAATCCTACCTCAGGGGATGCACTCTGTGATGGTTCATTAGCTTCACTATCACTGGAACTGCTTTCACTTTCAGAGTCAGATCCTGAACTGCTTTCAGACCCACTGTGGCTGCTTGAGTCATCCCTAGAATTATCTGCTCCTTCACTGTTATGTTGTGAAGGTTCAGAACTACTGAAAACAAAAAGGAAGAAAAATAAACAAACATTACTCAGTGCAAAGGCATCCTGGAAGTTCTTCCATTAGGAAGAATAAAATGTAATATTTTAACTAACATTTGCTAAAGAGTTCAACTGAGCACAATTCACCTTGTTCCCCTCCCCCCTTCACAATGTTGTCAGTATAATATTTGCAGAATATGTGTTGGCCACTGATTAAACTCTAATCACCTTCTGGTCTAATCAAAGACAAACAACTAACACTGATTTTAGAAATGAGATCAAGCCAGAAGCGCTGACTGGACCAAACATCACTACCATTGGATTGCAGCATAGAAAGTAAAGGAATGCCTACCTTCCAGGTGTGCTCCTTGGAACTGTTTTATCACAGTCCTGCAATTAAGAAGAAGAGCATGAGGCTTCTAGAAGCATATGCAATTACATTGCAAAGTATTGATATCAAGTCTTAAAGATTCTAAATACTTAGCCTGAAGAGTGCTCTAATTCAGAAATACAGAGGTTTAAATTTGCCTGCCTTTGGCTTGTACAAAAGGAAAAATAAATCACAGTTCTTTTATCCAAGCTTTTACCACAAACGTGTCATCTCAGAACCCTCCATATTCTGACAGTAGTTCTGAGATTTCCTATTTTCTCCACTCCCCCATGCCATGTTTTAGAACCAGATGATACAAATTTTTACTGTGCTATTCCAGAAATGTTCCATGCCCCAGTAATTAAACAACTAAATGCACCATCTTCAAGTTTTCCATGTGAAAAAATAACAAACAGCGGAACTGAGAACAGCAAAAAAAGCAGCATGGACTTCTGCTGGGTAGCACAGACTCAAGAGGTATGTTTAATTCAGCAGGCTGAACACCATCTCTGGCTGGAGATGCACAGAGTTAATATTGCCAAGGAGCAAAAGATACGATAAAAATAAAGGAGCTGCTAGACTTATAGTTACAGAAACAACCTGGGAGTAAAAGACACACACAGCAGCTCTTATCCCGAACAGTTGCTGCATGGACATCTGTGTGCCATGTACTCTTTAGCCAGCACAGAACATGAGGGGCTCTCCCTTAGGTGGCAGCCCATTGTGTGTGTTAGGAAACTGACTCTGTTTCCATTCCACATTTAAAGAAAGCCCATTTGAAATCATCAAAGCATGAGTCCATAGGTAAAAAAAAAAAAGTACTGTTCTCACAAAACCAGATCATTTTCCTCACATTTGCATTTTAGAGTACCTGAAGTTTGTTTGAAAACTTGCTAATTGTTTTTCGTACCTCAATTGCAAATTCTCCTTCAGCTGTTCAGTTTGCTGTTGGACTACTGAACATTGCTGATGTAACAAACCATCAATACACTTGGTTTATTCTACTGAATCTTTGGTATCTTGTGAACATACCTGCTCTCCATCGCTGTCTTCGCTACTGCTAAGTTTTAAGTCATCTTTCAACATACTAAGTAAGTAAAAGGGAGAAAGTGAGACAAGATTTTCCATGTAATTTAATTACATTCAAAGCACTCTTCTATATTCCAACAAGTTACTGTTTATGCTACAGAGCTGGGTGTGTGGGTGAAATCCACAAGTTACCATTTAAAACATTTAATGTCTAAGAATGGCAAGTTAAGTCATTCTTTAAAGAAAACTACGGGCTGTAGTGCTTTGATTCCTTTGTTCGTTCTTTAAAGTTTAGAAAGGAATTCTGACACGTTTTACTAATGCAGGTGGAGCTAAAACATCTGCGTTCAACCTCTTACACACCATGGACAAGAATACTGTTTCCCATTGAATTAAGAAATGTGATTGCTTCATGTCTAGTGGCAAAATCCCAACTGTTCGACATCATAAATTTTCTACTATTCTTCAAGGGTATAATTGCTCCTATTTAGGGTAGTCATACATACACATACTATTTCATGACACTGAAAGTACAGGAACACAAAGAAAACATAGTGGGGTATTTGTGCTTATTTAAAAACACCTTCGTTACAAAAATAAAACGTCTTACTCTGTCTGGTTCGATTCACATCTGGAGAAAGAAGATAAGAAAGGATTAGATACTTCCCAATTTCACAGTACAGCTGCTCTACTTATAATCTGAAAAGAAACAGCAACCTCGAGAATCTACTTAGACATCTATTTTCAGCTGCTACCCTTATCAAAAGATGCATTTATCTCACTTTTTAACGCTTTCTTAACAGAGCACAATCGCTTTATCGGAAATTCTATTGACACAGCAAACATCTCCTCACCCCTCTTCCCATGCACCTCACTTTAACTAATGTGAAGTGCTAGCTCCAGTTCTTGCACCTTCCTACACCCTCCCATTCTGGAACCAGCACAGCCCTTTCATAGAGGACTACACTGCTATAACAAAAGAAAAGCCAAATGATGAACTCCTACTGCTACCACTTATTGAAGTGGCTGTGTATAAACATCTGAAACCTCATGTTTTAAGGAACTGACATAGTCTATAATAAATAAATAAATGAACAAGCCACTCTTCAATTATTTCCCATTTCTTTCTCACAGATGATTTGTTTTTTAATCTTATTAATACTAAAAATGTAAACAGAAAAACTAAACTTCATTTCGTAACTGCATCACAGCAAATACTAACTTAGAATACCTTCAGAATCTGCAGTTGCTTTCAGTAAACATTCCATCAGGTGGAATGGGCATTTTTTGTTTGGAAATTGTATTTAAACAGAATGTAATCAATTTTCAGGTATGAATAGGGCAGAAGACAGTTAGATTCTTCCTGCTGCTTTTTTATTTTTTCTTTCTGATGTCTGATTAATGAAGCATAATGTTAGGTCTGTGTACGCAACTAATAAAAATGCCTGTCAGTCACTTAAGAGAATGAGTAACTACTCGTACAAACTTAACTAGATCTCAAACTTAATTTACTGTCTCCTCTAATAACAGAACAGTTCCTCATCCTATTTGTGCAACTGCAACAAGCTGCTTCCAGCTGACAGCTTAGCAATGCACGTTTAGTAAATCCTGTCCCATCCTGCCCATTCTCACACACTGATACACTTCCAGCTCACCAGCCAATTCCTAGGGCCAAACTCCTGCTCAGTATCCTACAGCTGAGAAGAAAGCAGGGGGATGGAAGGAAGGCACAGCGCACCTGTTACACCGGTGTGCCATTATTTGCCCTACTGTTCCTGAAAATAGGTTGAAATCAACTTTTTTTTCCCTCTCCTGTCAGTTAACTGTAAAGCATGACAAAGAGTGTGCAAGAACTGACACATTCTGGTAAAGAAACAGCTACTTCCAGAATCTTTTAAAAGTTGACTGTTACGTGAGAAATGTTTTCTCAACTGCTACTTACGATTTGGATTGATGGCCATTGGATGTTTTTGATGAAGGATTATATCGTTCTAGAAGGAAAAAGAAATAACGCTGTACTCTTTTGAACACAGACAGCAAAACAGTCACTGCAAAGTGGACAGAACTAAACAGGCTTAGCCAAACAAACTCAAGAATGGCGGAGTGAACAGGAGAAAGAGGGACCAGCTGACGTCAGGTGCAGCCTCTCACACATTGACCAAGTGAGAGAGGAGCAGAGACAGACTGCCAAGAGAAGCAATGACCTTAATCAAGAAAATCTAGAAGGCTTTTTTAAATCGTTGCTGTCTAAACCAACACACACTTAATATGTTTCTGAAGGTGTGAAAAACTTCTGCTTCTATCAAGGTAGGATACAAGTGACAATCCTGAAGTAAAAGAGGATAGGTCTAGCTTAGATATTAGGAAGAAATTCTTTAGTCAGAGTGTGGGGAAGCCCTGGCACTGCTGCCAGAGAGCTGTGGGTGCTCCATCCCTGAAGCCAGGCTGGGTGGGACCTGGGCAGCTTGGTCTGGGGGGAAGCTTGGAACTGGATGGCATCTAAGGGACCTTAGAGCCCAAACCCTCCCATGAAAATTATTCTATTACCCTCTACATGCTGAGGAGATCAATTAAATCAAGTTTTTAATCTGTTTCAGCATTCCTACGCAGCTTTTTAGTGAATGAAAAGTCTTTAAATCCAAAAAGCAAACTCATAAACCAAACCCTACAGTTAGAACACTGTGATATAATCTGCTTTTTGGTTTGTCTTCTTTTTCCTTCCCTGTTCTTTAGTTCTAGTAAATTACTAAACATAGCACAACAGAAACAATATCTGAGGTTGTTGGAAGTGTCACAGAAAACTGAAAATGGAGCTGAGAAATGGTTCTGTGTTTTTATCTATTTGGCCTCCCTGATGACATACCTAAAGATCAGCTGTTTCCAGAATGTAACCTATTGGCTAGCCTTATGGAATTAAGTTTTAATTTGTTTCCTTAATTCCCCACTGTATTAGGAGTTTAGATTAAGCTGCTTGTGAATACCTAAGAATAAACCATTCCGCTTTTACTATTTAATCTGTTTAATCACTTTGACAGGGACTGGTAAGACTGTTGGAAGGCAACAGCACAAATCTAATTCATTTTTGCCAGATATGTTACCTGGTTAAATGCTTCATTTCAGTAATATTCAAAATGAAGACACAGTCAAATAGGAATAAAAGGTGCATTTGTCTAGACTTTGGAAATACATTCTGGGATAATACACTCAAGAATATTAACAATTCTTGAGCAGTTCTCTTCAATTTTCATATCCATAATGCGAAAGTGGACAAGAAAAAGGAAGAAAATGCATTGTGCTTTTTCTATTAAAATATGAACTTCGTTGCTTTCCAGCATACCCAGGGGTTTTCTCTGTGGGTGTTTTCACACTCAGCTATTTTCAATCATATCAACCAAGGAAGCCTATTTTTCGAGAATTAAAAAAATAACAACAATTTAAAGAAACAATTTTATTTTTTTCCCCTTTTCTAGAAGTTATGAGTGAGTTACACAACAGTTATTAACTTTCCAGTTCTCAGCAAGAAGCCACAAATAAAATCAAGTGTTTATTTCATAAGTCTTGAGAAAATACGGACAATTTTTACGTGCAACCCATTCCATTACCAGCCTGGAGAGGTCTCATGATCTAATGGCCTGACTTCTTAAGGGGTACTAAGAATACTCAGTTGTAACAAAAACACTGCACATAGGAAAGGAAGTTTAATGTACTTACTCTGTTCTCCAGTGCCAAAACTGGACTGTTGAGACTCCTAAGGGAACAAAAGATCACAGGAGTTTTTTCAAAGGGAATTTTAACATCTCAAAAATCATGCCATAATCAAGCTATTGTTCTGACTTTAAAGGATGGCACATATCCTTTAAAAAACAACAACAAAACAAAACCAACACCTACTCCCAAAGAAAACCAACATGCTAAAAACAAAACCCAGTGGTAACAACCAAACAGAAACAGGGAGCCCTTTCCTGGGCCCAAGCTGCCTTCCCCAGCAGTGACAGAGCAGCGAGTACATGGGAAGAGCATCCTTAGCTCATCTGTCCCACTGACCCATCTGTCCCTGCTTGCTTGCTTGGAAGATGGGCCACGTGCAGTTGTCATACACAGTACCTGAATCTCCAGAAACTGTGCAACTTCTGCAAACCCTATCTTCCCTTTCTCACCTTCATCCAAATCCTCATGTAACTGAGCAACCTGGCTGTATAAAAGCCAACAGACAGTGATAAATACCTGCCTCGATATACAGTGGATTTGCTGTCTATGAAACTAGCCTTGAAAGACAGAGCCTCACCAATTCTAGCACTGGTAAGATCTCTGTATTCCTGTTCCAGAAAACCCAATTCTGCCTCCTGAAACACAGTACGTTATCAAACACTTGAAATGTTAAAAAATAAATAAATAAACAAATAATCAGAGAGTATTGTGTTACTGAAAACCTACTTCTAAGCTAGTGTGCCATTTTAAAATAGGACCTTCCTGACCTCCTTTTAAAATGAGGACAACTGCTGACCTTACGCATAAAAACAGAGAATGTTTGAGTCAATTCACCAAGCTGATAGATGTACTCTGTGACAGTGAATTGCAGGGGTTTGGGGCACAGCTGTACAGCAGTCTTCACAAACAGCCAGCTCAGTGACGTGATGCAATTTATAAATGCAGTTTCCAATTGTAACTTCATAAACACACAAAAGCTCTACATGGCAAGGCATACTTACATATATCTGACTTCCTTTAACATTTTTATTTCAAAAGTGGCAGCAGTTGAAATCATGACTTGAATGAGTATTGTCAGTGGAATGGAGAAAGAGTGCAATTTTCTCAAAAACAAAACCTCTTAGGGAACTTTAAGATGATACCAATGCCCTTCATCTTTACTGACTGAAAGAAGAGACATTAAAATCAACCTATGGTTAAACTGCAAAGTCAAGATCAAGTTGCAGAAGTCTTCTTACTTCAACAGAGAGCAAAAGCCGTACTCTCTTCAGAATACAAACTGATTCTTATCTTTCACACAGGTTCAATGAGTACAAGCATGATTCCTCAGTTTCCTTTTTCCTGTCAACTAAGACAAGTAGGTAAATACTTGATAAAAGTACCTGATAAAATGTAGGTAAAACCAAAAAAAAGACCCTACAGTAATCAAAATACCACATATGCAGAACGACTGCGCTGTGCTGAGCACAAGGTGAGTAACTGGGACTGTTCTCATCAATGTACATACCATAAATTCTACAGAAAGTGTCTGCCTCAGTGCTTACCTCAGCCAGCTTCCTATTTCTAAGGCAGTATTCCAGTTAAGGGCACTTTAACGAGGTGTTATGCTTAAATGTGCAACTTCTTCCAAATAACTCACCATCTATTTTGCCTCTGAATACACGTCTCTCAGAAACTCAAAGATTAATAAAGAAATAAACAGAAATATATATTTTTTCAAGTCCAATTTCTTGAGAAAGAAGAAATTAAGAACATTTTGAAGGATGGAAATGCTTTTCACAAAAGCACAGCAGATTGCTGAAGTTAAGTGGAAGACACTTCAACAGGTAAGAAACCATTGCTTGGACTCTGACAAAAAATGGTGATTAGAATGGTAGTCAGGTACATAATTCTTACGTGTCCATTTTTGGTTTGGCTGTGGTGAATAGGATCCATTTCCATTTAATATCTGACAACCCAAGTCAGACCTCACTTTTAATTCTCAGAATAAAGTTTCTGGATCACAAGGATCACAAGGGATCGACGCAACTGACTGCTGCCTTCACAACTACTACAGCACGGGACACTGAGCAAACCCAGAGACCAGTGCACCTCTTCAGAGATGTCTGCAGGTCACTGCTCAGGTACACAGACATAACAGCTGTCAGTGACATCACACTCCCTGTTCTATGATGGAAAGATTCCATCCAATAAGAAACAGCTGCATTTCTGAATATATTTTACAAACACACCAGTCCTCCTGCTCTGCATTTTTTGACTGTGAACCCCTGGCTTTAAAGACTTACACAGGATGAAATTACAGAGCGTTAGGTGATGGGATAACATTTTTATCAAGAGTCAGGAATCTGTTTTTCACAGCACCCATAAAACTTTTTATGACCTATTTTCATGAAGTTTTATCTTCTGATTCAAAGACTTCCTGATAATTATAAGATACATTTATAGTAATGCAGACAGGCCCCACTCAGGATTTTGGGTCCCTGCAAACACTTGCTGCACACAGGGAAAATGATCTTATGCCAGCAATCTTAGACATAAAATCCACCCATCCACCAAAACGAGCCTCATTTTCTACATGTAGGCAAAGTGTACCAGACTTCTGCACACAAGAGAAATGCTGTGAGATGCTGCAGCATATAACTTGTAAATAAATAGAAAGTTAAGGAGAATAAGATTTTCTAGAACAGTGTGGCTTGATTCAAGTAAACCAGCACTGTGTTCAGCCTTCTGAATTCTGTTCCGGGTCTAGGCTGTACAAGCCTATGGCTCACTAACTTGCTGGAATTTGGAGAAATCACACTGCCAAGAATGACAGAGGGGAGAAGGCAGAGGAAATTACAGACTTTGGAAACAGAGAATTTGACAAAGTTCCATGGCTAAGATGTACGCACACAAAATAAATAGGCTGGCAGAAAGTTGAAAGGCTCAGGGCAGCCATACATGGAATTTTTTCGCAAACTTTGTGAAGAAACAGAATCCAAGGTTGACAGATTCAGAAAGAAAAACACAGCCTCCCTTTTGTGTTCAGACGTCAACAAGGCTGTGCAATATTATGCAGTTCCTATCTGCAGCACGAAGGCCTTTGTATTTCTGCACACTTTCTTTCCCCCCCTGAATCAAACAGCCACTGAGAGAAGAATGTAGGCAACACAGGCTGCTGACACCAAAGCTGCCCATAGCTCTGGGCTACCCAGGCAGTGACAGTACCAGGACCATCCAACCTTCTGTCAGCCTGTGGCACTTTGGTGGATGTGCACTTACAACACACAGCCTGGAACATTTGGCCAAAAAGCAACCATGAGTTGTAGTCGGAGCCTTTTGGAAAGCTCCATTCACACACTGCTCTGAATTCTTAAATGTTGAAAAGCTGGATAACTTAAAAAGTAGTCTGTCTGTGTGCTTCAAACAAAGAAGTAACTAACAACTCTATTAAAATCTTTGATCAAATTTAAATGCAACTTTGCCCAGTTATCATTTTCTCATTTTATTTCATATGGCCAACAAAGTATCTGTGAAGATTTATCCTTCAGCCTGGGAAGACACAAAAACACCCAGGACACAGAACTCTAAGAAAAGCATTATTTAAAGCATTGCTTTTTAGGGAGGCAGGTGAAAGGAAGCAAACTAAAATGTCAGCCATATCTATTTATCAAAGACTACCAAGGGCTGAATGAAAGAACTGCCATTAGCAAATAAAAAACCACTTCTATGTGTTCTTCTGCATACAGGCCCCTTTAAAACTGCCCTCTTGATTGCACGTCAAATAGGATTTCCTATACAGAGGAGATTACCACTGTCTTAGCAGAGGCTGAGAAGACACCTGTTCATAGAAAATAATGACTAAATCCCTACAGGCAGAGAAGAGAAGGAAAAAGACCAAAATACTTTGCAATACTTCATACTTATTTTGACAGTTTACACTTATTTTGATAGAAAGAAAGCCAAATGAAAAGTGTCTATTGATGCCCAATCCATGCTTATTCTCTAAAAAATGAAGCCGTTGTTAAAATCTACACAGTCAATAGAGTTTTTAGTCCCATGCATTAGAAGGTGAAGGAAACAGGCAAGCAGCCACACAAGTGAAAAATACTAATTAAATGGCCTGAAGATCCCTGTATCTTAAACCCCTACAAAGAGTCACAGTGACCCAATTCTCCCCAACCAACCACAATAATGCAGTTCTTTCCCTCCCTCTGCTCATCTTTTTCTCCCTCAAATTTCCTCTTTCCCCTGAGAGGCAGATGAATTACAGCTGACTTCAAATAAATGGATCAATCACTTCACAAACTCAGTTCTGTTATTTTCTTATATTCCAATTCTCATTCTGGGCAAAGAAAGTGGATTTATTTAATCTGCAGCCAAATTCTAGGTCTTCAGCCAAGTTTCAACAGGGATTTTAAGTAGTACTTCTGTACAGCACCACTTAAATTGACCAAGAATAGTTGAAACACTAACCAGTGCTTCAAAGAATGTATAGGTGAGCTGCATGGAAGACTTTAAGAACTGTAGACATTGTCACCTTAAAGTCTATAATGTATTGGTCAGACAACGCTTTACTTAGCAGTAAAATAACATCAGCTCAACCTCACCACTCAGTTATGTAATTTTTAATTGGTATTTATACTGGAATAACTTGTTGCCAACACAGTTATAGGGGTTCTTTCCTGAAAAACCAGTTGGGGTTTTTTCTGTTGTTTCTTTTTTGCCCTTCAAATCAGTTTTACTGTATTCCAACCAGCTTTAGTTAGCTTCATACTTGTAGGTTTTAGTTATCAGGCACAGCAAACAGAAGGGAAGACAGGAATCAAAAAACTCACAACTTCCCTCCTGAGGGAGAAAAGTCTTCAGCTGCAATGTTTGACCTCCCGCAAACAAAACAGAGATAAGGGAATGGCTTTGTTTTCAAAGTGAGTTTTGAACTGTATAATGAAAACCTTCAATGGTACCACTTAATGACCACTGCAGCAGAAGCAGAAAAAAGGTTTTTTCAAAAAATCCTGTCTCATTATCCCTTTCCTCCCTTGAAAATAGTCCCTGCTTCATAAGTATTAGCATAAATCTGCCTATGGAGATGAGTAGTAACTAACTGTCCATCCTTAGTTTCAATACTTGCTTAAATGCTGGTTAAGGTGACAACTGGGACCTGAAAAGATTTCAGATATAAACAGATTTGTAGCACATATTTCCCTACAATTTCCACTACAAAACAAAAAAACACATTTGTACAAATGGCAGAAACTCACAACTTTGTACGGTTCAGCAAAGAGAGGAGAGTTGGGTGGAAAGGCTTCTTCACCCTGCTGGATTTCTTGATTTCGCCTTTCCCTTTCTTTCATACGCAGCACATTTCGGTCTTCACGGTTCATGTTGCTGCAAAAAACAACCAACAATTCCCTGGTCACAGAAGGAAAGAGGAGGATGGAAGCACACCCTGTTCTGCAAGAGATCCCAGGCAAGAACCCCCCGCTGACTGCAGCTCCTCAAAACTGAAAAGAAGTTTGTCCAGCTTAAAACATTTCACATTTAGAGCATCTATAACCTACAATCTGTTCCTGACAGGGACAGTTTATGCACTTAAATAAATAAATCACAGAGTCCTCAGGCAAACAACTGGAAGTTGGAGCCTTCAGCTCTGTTGGCACTGCGATGCAGCAGTCAGGAGTTGTCCAGGCTCCAGGAAATCCAGAAGGATCAGCCCCTCTGGTAGCCCAACAGACAGCACACATTACAGTGCTCTACTGCAAAAATGTAGATCAAAAACATAGAAATCTCACATATTACAAATCTTCCTTGGAAGCCTGGCCTTGCTGCTTGCATTAACAGCAACGTGTCAAATTGCAGAAATGCAAAATCCACAAACAAGTCAGCAATGATTTCCTTTGAGGTTCATAAAGCACCAGGACTTACAGGAGTAAACAAAATAAGGTATAAATAAGGTCTCTAACTCTTTTTTGTACGTGTCATGCTGTACTTTGCATTAAGAGATTTATAAAAGTGGCTTATTGATCTACAAAATGATGGTAGGTGCATCCAGAACATAAATACTATTCCAATTTAAGTGTAAAATGAAAAAGGTGTCTGCTCAGAAAGTCATTATTTCATATTTTCAGACAGCTGCCTGATTATTAGAAATACAGCATCATAATCCTGCCACAGAGCTCATCTGAAAGCTCTATGAAACCAGCTGTTCCATCCTGGGCACAACTTCCACCTACCACTCAGCTTTTAAAAAAACATTATTTGTGCTTTTCACCTTAAAATCATTTGAGCCTTTCACTGCAGTTTCTTACTCACTTGGCTTCATTTTTTCCTACTGCTCTGCCCACAGGCACATCAAAACCAGAAGAAATCCCCGGTGTAAGTTTAAATGTGTGATGCTTTAGGGTGTGAGTTTGTTGCATTTCCCTGAGATACCTGCACTGTAAGCAAGCTAAAAGCATCAGCATCATCCAACGTGACGCTGACATCGAGCCTAGGAATGTGCTAACTTTTAACGTACATACGAAAATCACTTCTTCTCTAATTGTGCTAAAATCAGTTGAACTCATGCAACTGCAAGTGAATGCAAGTCTGCCAGCTGAGGGAGGGCCCTGCACGCTGCAATGCAGCCAAGCTACAAACTACAACCAATGTTCACAGTGATGGCAGAACGTAAACCTGCCTTGAAAGTTGGAGGTATAAACAGCTTTTTCTTTTTTCCTCCTTCAGATTTCTTGTATATCCAAGACTTAAACAGCAACAAATGTCAGACTTAATCACAGATAGTGACCTGTTAAAGCCAACCATTAGGATCTATGCCATTTTACTATCAAAGGCAAAATGTTTGGCAGGGAACAGAGTATCTACACCTACCTGTGGGTAGTTCATTCAATAAAAAGCACTAAGATAATGAATCATATGCAGATATCCCTTTAGAAGATAATTACACTTTACAAGTAGAGAGTTACACTTTAACACGAGGATCTTCACTGAGCATCACCTTTCAAAACTGTATCAACATCTGTTGAAAAAAACAAGTGTACTATACAAAGATATAAAAACAAATATAAAGGGAGTTACAGTACTATTTGAGTATAAGAGTAAAAAGGTCAAAAGAGTCAAAACAGTTTAAATCTGCTCTCCACTAAATATCCCAAGACAGACGGAAAATTTGATTTAATATGCTGTTACCCTTTTTTTCCTCCCAGTACATTTCACTTGGGTCTCTCAATATGCATTATGCTACATTTATATTCCTAGTTAAAGAGTCATAACTTCTTCAGAGCGAAGAAGCAGCAAATGCCTGCCATGAATCTGTGCAATGAAGTGCTCCTTAAAAAATCAAAAATGCATGAAATGATCCAGAGCTGAAAGCTGAAAATCATCCATGCCAACCTTCAAAATTACCATTGTGTTTACAAATGTCATAGGAGAATATGATTTTAGTTCCCAGGATTTCCTGTCTTCACAATGAGAAAAATATCTGATATTTAGCCAAGACTTTGTCTTGAGGCTTGTATACAGAGTCATGTCCACAGCATGTGAACATTTGGGTGAACACTTCCAAGGCACAGCACGCATGCCAGTGCAGCTAAGTGCTTCTACCCTGACCTGGCCTCTGTTATCCTGATGAATTTTCATTCAGTGAAATGAAGTAGGATTCTTGGGGTGGGACATCGCAACTGCTTAACTGCACACAAAAACACTCTGTAACAGCATAAAGGAACATGAAGCTGTACTTAACCTTTTTAAGTGGGCTTTTCCTGCAGCCATATTTCTCATAAAGTACAAAGAGGAGAGTAAGCCATACCCTTTATCCTTTTCTGCATGTACAGCACCACACCACCTAAAGCAAAACACTGCTAAATACGTATTAATTCACATGGTAATATAGAGTGAATAAGATGGAAGTACAAAGATAGTAGGACTCTTCTGTTACCTACAGCACTCTGCTAGCTGAGTGTTTTCCTGGGAAACAACCAACTGAATACCTGTAGAAAATTATATTCTGAATCTTTCCTTTATGGACCCTCCTTAAATGAATGGAATTTCAGACTTAAACCCTATAAAACTGCAGAATTAAAATTGAAAAACTAGGACCTTAACATTTCTGTGCAAATCAAGATGAATCTGAACATTTGTAAAACATGACCATCTTGGGAAATGAGAAATGTCTTTGGATATTTATTATGCCACAATTTAAAAACATTCTGAAATCTCAGTAGCTTGGGCCTGAGTTAGCTCCCAGTCAGATGGAAAGATTTTGTTTAAAGCTGTAAATCCTTCTAATGGTATTTAACTGTTTGAGTCATTGGAGAATTTCCTGTCGGAGTGACAAAGTGCGTAAATAAAAACTAAAGCATCTGAAATATCAAAGAGATCACAGACACCTTTGGCTTCAGTCTATAGGAAAAAGCTCAATTGCCTCATCACAGTGCAGCGCCCAGCACACAACATCAGGGCAGAACACCAGACAGAGAAAGCTTTTTTGTGTGTGTTTACACAAACAAACCCAGTAGGGAGTGTAACTGACTAGGATAGTTTTCAAGATCCCTTCACAAAAGCGATCCCAGAAATGCCAAAAAGTGTAGCACATATTTAGTCTGAGACTGAAATGAGGAAAAAGCAATCACTTCTTTCAGGTGAACACTCCAAAGCTAATGGGAATGCCTTTTTATAAACGCCAAGGCAACTTTTAAAGATTGAAAATTAGAACTAGAAGTTATTTTTGCTGTTGTAGGTGTCACGGAGTTCTCTCTAGAGCTCACTCCGGGACAGTGGGCACAAACCCGGGGCAGCAGGAACAAAAGCCCCCCCCCCTTTTCTCTAGCGGCAGTGCGGCGTGGCCCGGCCCGGCCCAGCCACGTGCGTTTAGGGAGACGGGGAAGGGAAGGGAGATTACGATTAGGTCTAACAAAAAATGAGGGAGAAAAAAAGGTGATCTGAGAACGAATGGCAGTTTAATAACCTAATAATGCTAAACAAACAACAAGAGAGTATCAACAAAGAGAATACCAAGTCCCCAATCTCACCGGTGGAGCTGTGGAAGGCAGGAAGCTCTGACCACGTTGTCTCCTCGCAGGGAGCCGGCCAGCAACCCCGTCCCCTTCCTCACTTCCCTTCCGGTGCCCCACCCCACATGCCCATTAAGGCAGCCCACAGAAAAAAAAACTTGTCCCCTTTACTCCCATTATTAGCATGGTGTTCTGATGTGGAATACCAACACCAACCAAATTACAAAACAATAACATTCCACCCCTTATTACACATCATCACATCATGCCTAACTTTTATCAACATATAAACAGAACAGTAGTTAACATGCATTACATATGTACATACAGATATATATATATATATATATACACACACATGGAATCACAGGCTGCACTCCCCCAGCATCAAATTTCCCTGTGGCACACACTGAACATCCCCATCCTTCTGCATCACCCACCAGGTGCACCCAGGTCCCTGTGCAAAGACAGTTCCACGGAGGGGCCTCCCCTTTCCAGAGGCTGGAAGGACCCAAACCGCTTTTCCCAGCATATTCTTTACATGCACCACAGGAACCTTGTCTCCCTCCACGGTACACAGGGAGTTGGACTGTGTAGCACCGTCTCGGTTGTTTACCAGCCAGGTGGCTTCTGCTAGATGTTTCTCCCAGTTCTTAAATGTTCCACCACCCATTGCTTTCAGCGTGGTTTTCAGCAAACCATTGTGGCACTCGATCTTACCAGCGGCTGGTGCGTGATAGGGGATGTGATAGATCCACTCGATGCCATGTTCTTTGGCCCAAGTGATCACCAGTGAATTTTTGAAATGAGTCCCATTGTCTGATTCGATCCTCTCTGGGGTGCCATGTCGCCACAAGATTTGTGTCTCTAGGCCTAATATGGTGTTTCTGGCAGTGGCATGGGGTACCGCATATGCCTCAAGCCACCCGGTGGTTACCTCCACCATGGTGAGTACATAATGCTTACCATTACGAGTCTTTGGCAGGGTGATATAATCAATCTGCCATGCCTCCCCATATTTATACTTTTCCCATCGCCCTTCCCCCCAGAGAGGTCTCATCCTCTTGGCCTGTTTGATCATGGCACAGGTGTCACAATCATGGATGATCTGCGCAATAGCGTCCATAGTTATGTCCACCCCTCGGTCTCTAGCCCACTTATGTGTTCCATCTCTGCCAGTCTCTACCAGTGAGGCTTATCTTGGTCTCCAACACCGACAGTTCCTGCGAACCCCCAGTCACCCCATGTATATGTATTCGTTCTGTCCCTTCGAAACCTGAGGGTATCAGAGTGCACTGTGCACCGGTATCCACCAGTGCTTTATATTTTTGTGGTTCTGATGTGCCAGGCCACCGAATCCACACAGTCCAATACACTCTATTATCCCTCTCCCCTCCCTGGCTGAGGGCAGGGCCCCTCTATTGGTTGTCTGAAGCGGTAGAGGCAACCTCAGTAGTGGCTGACCTCTTTTGTAATTTTCTTACCCGTGCTCGCAGTACAAAATTGGGTTCGTCATGCCACTTCTTCATATCCTCTCCATGGTCACGCAGGTAGTTCCACATGGCACCACGTGACATAGGCTCACTGCGGTCCTTCACTCGGACAGGTGTGTGTTTGCGTCTGACAGCTGAGACTGCCACAGGTTCACTGTGGTTCCTTGCCGCAGACCAGCTCTTCTGCATGTTGTCCTGTCTTCTCTCCATTTGGTCCATTCTATCCACCATTTTACAGATGGCTGCGATGGTGGTACGGTGTGGCAGTAGTGAGTATTCGATATTTTGCAGTGAAAGGATGAGCTCAAAAATTTCAGGTCTCCTATCCAGCTCATCATACCTGTTAGAGTTCGTTAATAGTACACTGGAATACTTCCCTGGTGCTGACCGTATGAGTTTCTTGCATATTTCCGGAGTACCGCTCACCTTTTCTGGGTCATGGTAATCCTCTGGGTCCCCAGGGACAAACGTGGGATCAAACAGCATTTCTGCCACAGCCATTTCTCTCAGGTACTGGATACCTTCCTCAGCTGTACTCCATTTTTCCAGTACAGGCTCCAAATCACTTTTGAGAAGACAGGTTGCCTTTACAGCTGATAGAATCCTCTCCCCGAGATTGGCGACTCCATCGAGACATCTGCTGATTCCTCTATCAATAGATGAGTCTCAAGCAATGTTTCCTAATTGACGAGCCTCATCGCAGCTTAGGGACATGCAGGCAGCCCCATTGTCCCAACACCGGAGCAGCCAAGTGACAAGGCGTTCACCTGGGAGTCGGGCAAACTCCTTTCTCGCACTTTGGATTTCAGTAATTTTCAGAGGTTTACAAGTAGAGGAAGCAGTGACTTTTCCCTCATCATCACTATCTTCTCCGCGTCTGTTAGTCTTCTGGGTTGCCTTTCTCAGTGGTTTTGGGGAGGGTCCCTCACCAGGATCTTCCTCTACTTCCTCCATCCGTTCCAGACGTGAGGGCACACGCTCCCATCTCTGGCCTTCATCGTCACTATCTTCTCCATGTCTGTTAGTCTTCTGAGTTGCCTTCCTTGGTGGTTTTGGGGAGGGTCCCTCGCCCGGATCTTCCTCTACTTCCTCCATCCGTTCCAGACGTGAGGACACACGTTCCCATCTCTGGCCTTCCACTGGGGCGACTGACACTGATGCTGGTGCTTCCTGTGGTCGGCTGGGATTAACTTGTTGCCTTCCCCTTAGGATTTGGATCTCATTCTCGAGACTCTCTATCTTTTTCATAAGCCATTCGTTCTGAGATCCCCCTGATCTCCCACACTCACTCAGGGGTTCTACTAATTTCCCAAGGTCCCTCTGGTGTTCAGGGGTGAGATTACCTGATACTGGGGGTCCCGATGCTTCTGGCCCTTTTCCTGAGTCTCTCTGCACTATTCTTTGCAAGTCTCTCTGCAATTTATAGTAAACTACTACAATCAGAGAGACTAACAACACAGTATTCAAATTGACACCCCAGTCATACTTAAGGAATTCAGAGCATTCGTGAGCCAGTTCAAGCACGGTGCCTGTGATGTTCGTTAGTCTGGAAGGGAGCCAGGCAGATATCTCTATCCCTGCCAGCCATCGGCTTAATAAATCTACCCCTACCCCCAACATCAGGAAGTCCTTAAGCCAGGACCACAGGAACCTAGGGACTATCAGTCCTACATACAGGGCTGCTGAAAAAAACCACCTAATTACTGCCCAAAACATTGCCCTGAGCTCTGCCTGCATCCTCCACCAAAAATGTCACGGAGTTCTCTCTAGAGCTCACTCCGGGACAGTGGGCACAAACCCGGGGCAGCAGGAACAAAAGCCCCCACCCTTTTCTCTAGCGGCAGTGCGGCGTGGCCCGGCGCGGCCCGGCCACGTGCGTTTAGGGAGACGGGGAAGGGAAGGGAGATTACGATTAGGTCTAACAAAAAATGAGGGAGAAAAAAAGGTGATCTGAGAACGAATGGCAGTTTAATAACCTAATAATGCTAAACAAACAACAAGAGAGTATCAACAAAGAGAATACCAAGTCCCCAATCTCACCGGTGGAGCTGTGGAAGGCAGGAAGCTCTGACCACGTTGTCTCCTCGCAGGGAGCCGGCCAGCAACCCCGTCCCCTTCCTCACTTCCCTTCCGGTGCCCCACCCCACATGCCCATTAAGGCAGCCCACAGAAAAAAAAACTTGTCCCCTTTACTCCCATTATTAGGCATGGTGTTCTGATGTAGAATACCAACACCAACCAAATTGCAAAACCATAACATAAGGAAACAAACATTTGGGGAATGGCAGAATGGGGTAAAATTTACCGTCACGTCAAGAAAGTTGAAATTTCACTCTCATGTTCTTGGTGTGGTTTCTGCTATAATTATTTGGACTAATTAAGCTTTTCCCTGACGAAAGCCTAGAAGTATATCACAAAAAGGACCAACTTACCCATGACCTTTTATTTGTCTTACTCAAGCATCTCCTCCTGACCAAAACTGACAATAAAATATTCAGCCAGACTACAGGTTTGAGTAGCTGGGTTGTTTCTAGGATCTCCTGCAATCATAAGCTTGTAACACACACTTGTCTTTTGACTAAGTGTCTTTTACAGTGCAGTAAAACAACAGGTTTTCACATGGCTATTCCTCATTTACCTTGCTCTGAACTCATTCACAAACCATGCGGGATCAATCCAGGGAGAAGGGGAGGAGAGGGGAAGGGAAAGGGGAAGTCCACTGTCCTCTAAAATCAGGCTTCTTAGCCTAAAGCTCAACAGCAAATAGCAGTCCACTTCCCCACATTGCTAGACTCCGAGCATTTAAAGAACATCAGCTGACCTCATTATGAGCTCTAACATAGCCAAAGGAATTCACATATTCAAATATTCTCTTGAGTGATGAGAAATATGGAGCATAACTTCAGACTTCTGCTGTTAAACTCTCACTTCTATCATCAACCAGGGTAACAGTTCAATGCTGTTTTAGATGGAAGACTCATACTTTAAATAACTCAGCTCATTAAGGCTTGGATTCCCTACTACAATTAGCTAAATTCCAGTTTGGATCATGCTTCACCTTGGATCACTTAGGGATTCAGCCACTTAATGGAACTAACTCAGTTTGTCTACAGAGAAGCTGTTTTCTATAGCAACAATAAGCTGGGATTGCAACTGGATGTCGGGAAAGCACAAATCCCGCAGTTCTCCTGCACCAACATCCTCTCCTTCCATCAGAACTGCAAGTTTTTAAACCAGACTCATGCAAGCTTGCATGACACACCTTGTGCAAAACTGTTGGCAGCCATCAGGACAGCCAGTTGCTTCCTGTATAGACACTGTTCCATCAGTTTGGGTTTTTTGCCTCGCTAGAACAACATCCAGTGGTGAAAACTCACACAGCTGAAGCAACCACGCTGATATACTGCAGTCACTGGAGGTGCTCAAGAGCCACGGGTATGTGGCACTGGGGACGTGGTTAGTAAGTCCAGTGAGGGTGGGCTGGGTTGGACTCAGCTATCTCAGTGGTCTTTTCCAGCCTTGGGTGCAACTTGTAAGAGGGAATGAAGCAGCAAACTGCCCAGCACTGAGCTGCATTCTTCCGACATGTGCTATCAATGAACTGCTGTATTTCCCTATCTTCTCTGGAACTATTATTCATCTAACCTAACTGAAACAGTAAGCCTGAACCTAGATATAAATCAGGATCATAGTCACCCGTGGTTCCTTCTATATTCAGAAATACACTCTAGAGGGTAATTCAGTGCATCTAGAAATTCAAGTAGTCTCTGAAGGTCTTTGTATTTTCCAATGTCTGTTGGCCGCAGAAGTATGTGAAGTGATGGACATGGCCCAACGATCAGCACTGACAATCAGCTGCAAGTTAATATCTGCGGGTTGTTTGGTTTGTTTGCTTGTCTGTTTTATTTCCTACAACCATTCAGTTTGGAGAAAAGATGAGCAACTGCCAATAGAAGTGATAAGTGCACATTTTGGGACACAGAAGCAGAATTTTGTGACAACTGTCAGCCCAGAATATGTTGATGATGAAGTTGTCCTAACAGTGCATGCCAGTGATTTGACAAACCCTGCTCGGTATGACACAGTTTGTCTTCAATTTTTGGGATCTTTGATTCCCAGTTGGCTCTTAGGCAAAAAAAAAAAAAGCCACCCAAACAACCTAGTCCTCATCTCATCCTTCCCATCCAGCTGCTGCCTCACAGAAGGGGTAAAATAAAAACTCTCTTGGACTAGCAGAGAGATTTACAATGGAGTAACTTAAGTAAGGATGGGAGACTGAAGGTGTTGGGGAAGACATCCAGGCTTTAGCTACAGGGCATGCATGCAGAATCACAAAACAAAGGCCAGTCAGAGAAATCAGAGCTTCGTCAGAATTAATGGGGTTGTTTCTACATGCCCACCCTATCTGCCAGTGTAAAACCTTCCAGTGAAAAAAAAGAAAGCTACAGATGGGTGGGGAGAATTGTTGGTGAAATTATTTGTGATATTTTTTGCTAATAATATGCTTAAAATCCTGTAGCTAGACTTAAAGTTAAGCAACTCACTCTATGTAAGTAGACTTACAGATGGGAACCATAAAGCTTATGGAAGGGAACTGTCAAGCTAATCCACAGCTAAAACAGAGTAGAGACGAATTGCAGGAGCTTGTTTACTTTGCAGAAGTGTGAGCTTTAACCACTGCTGAGCTCCTAGTACAAAAGTCTGAACCAATGCAACAAACCAACCCGTCCATGTTGTACAAAAGAATGTACTGACACCACCAGAACACAAAATTCAATGGCTAAAAATACCAGCAAAAATCATCCAGCCCTTCTCCATTGCTCCAGGACATGCTCAGCTCTTTGTGACACAGATATTTCACTAACCTTTTCTGAATCCCACAGTGAAGGCTTCAAAGCCCCTCCAAATGACATATCCAGTCATCCAACCATTAAATGCTTTTCTGTTGTAGAACTTGCATCTTTGTCATTGCAATTGAAGTCCCTTATTTCTGCACAGAGAACAGATTGTTTGCTTCCACTTTCTAAAAGCCTTTTATATACTCAAAGCCTGCTATCATATTATATATGAGCACCTTCAAAGAGCCAACAGAGTCAATGATTTCATTGGAAGCATCAGATTTTATGACTCGCAGTAAGTGATCACCATAACTCACACTCACATCTCCTGCGTGTAGAGGAGATCCTCCTTGCATCTACAAAGATGCAAGAAGAAAAGAGGCAAAGAAGGGGTAAAATAAATCCCATCTTACATTTGGGATGCTTAATTCCAGCCTTGAAGGCTGATTTGCCCACTTAACAGCTGTGCTCTTCAGAAGCAGTTGTTCCACAGTTATTTAGAGAGAAAGACAAGTTTTGTACTTGGTTGTTAACACAGAGAACAGCATAAACACACAGATGAACTCAGCTTTGCAGTGTTGTAATGGCTGATGAG
This sequence comes from Coturnix japonica, assembly GCF_054131305.1. Taxonomy (NCBI): domain Eukaryota; kingdom Metazoa; phylum Chordata; class Aves; order Galliformes; family Phasianidae; genus Coturnix; species Coturnix japonica. The sequence goes on from NC_140672.1 coordinate 27,692,206, forward strand.
GGAAGCCAAGGATCCTTCCACACTGTCAGCCTTCATTTCCAGAGACATACCTTTGGGGGTGATGGTAATGCTGCTCTTGTCATCTCTGGACTCACACAAGTACTCTCCCTCATCCTCAGCCTGGACCCCTGTTATTGTCAGGGTTCTTCTGACCCCTTCCTCATCAATCTGGAAACGTTTGCTGGGTTTGATCGCAACCTCATTCCTGCGCCACACCACCTTCCCTTTGACATGGCTCACTTCCTCTTCCTCTAAGCCACATAAACAGCTGCTTAGTGCTCCCAAAGCGAATGCTCACCAGTTGTTTCCAACTTGAAGGTCATCTTCTGGCCAGCAGCCTCGCAGATGTATTCTCCAGCATCTTTCTTCTCCAGCTGCTCCACAACCAGACGCCGTGTTTTGCCCACGGATTCCATTTGGAACTTTCTGGAGGAGGCAAGCAGTCTTCCATCCTTGTACCATTTTACTTCAGTTGGATCCTGTGCTACTTCACAGCTGAGGGAGGCACTTGCTGCCAGGGCAGCACTCACCTCTTTCTGCACCTGCTCCTGGTTTATAAACACAGGTTTTGGCTCTGAGGGAAGAAAAGAAAAAGTATTGACTGAGGGACTGAAATGAGACCAACTTGCAGGTCTGTATGTACAGGTTGGAACAGGTTTAGGTTACTACTTGTGCCCAAACTAATAGCCTTCACTAGAGAATATCAGCTCTTCTGTTGAAACAAAGTGTCAAATCTAGGCAAGAAAGAACCTAGGAACTGAAGGAACCAAGAGGGTCCTTGAACACCAGTCCCATGGTTGCAAGTCACTATGCAAACATATTGAACCCAAAAGAACATCTGTCCTGCAGGCAACCAAAACCTGAGTTCCTTTTACTTAAGACCCACTGTGAAACATCAAAACACATAAACATGTGATAGTCAAACCACTGGCTGCCTTTTCATGACCCAGAACAGTACTCCTGGCTTCCTGAACAGACTCCTCATGGCCTCTACTGTGATAAAATGTTTGCTCATTAAGACCGGGATGTGGTAGCATTGTGGTGGAGTGCTTGTTCATTAGGACCGGGATGTGATGGTGGAATATGGAGGCCATAAGGGTTGCAGAACACTCTAATTTTATGGGTAGATTGTGTACTCTGCATAGTTACAGGCAAAGCGCGCCCCGATGGATACAAAGTTTCACGGAAGGACCAACCAAGGAACAACACACCAAGTGGCACGATCACGACCGACCAATTAAAGGACAATACACTCGGGATGGACCTTACAAAAGAAGTTGCAAGGGACGGGAAGGCGCGGCAGTTGGAGGAACGATAATCCCCCTGTCGCCCAGCGCTGAATTGCCTTTTTGTTTTACCCGCTACAATTAATAAAAGTTTATAATTGGAACATTATTGGCTCATTGCTTATAAATTGATGACAATTTGGCGCCGTGACTCGGACGGGAATACTGGCGTAGGTATGAGGAGCCTGAGGGGGCGCCCCGCCTAAATAGGCGGCCTCGGCTCCTATCCTCCCGCCCTACTCCCGCCGACGATCCGAAATTTAAAACACAAAGGCAAGGAAAAACCGGTTAACCCTTTAAATTTCGTGCACGAAAGTCCGGACGAAGACGCAGGACAGGTGAGTATAGTCCGGTCTGGGTTGGGAATCCGGCGTGTGGCGAGTGTTGTGTGCTTGTGAAGGGGGGCCGGCAGCCGGCACTAACCCGAGCGAGTGTGGACCCCACAGTAGTGCGGTTCCCATTGCCCGCGAGGGCGTAGGCCACGACCTGGGGGAAGCGAGTGAATGCAACACTGAGTGAGGGCACGCCGAAGGGTGGGTACAGGGTATAAGCGGGACCCTTTCACCACCACAACCCCTAGAGCTACGGGCACTAGGGAGGATTATTATTTAGGTGTTCCCCTAGAGCTACGGGCACTAGGGAGGAGGATTACTATTAGGTGTACCCCTAGAGCTACGGGCACTAGGGAAGGATATTATAAGATCGCATCCTAGAGCTACGGGCACTAGGGGGAGCTACAGACGTTGAATAAAACAAGAGAGCAAGAAGTAAAGAACGAGATGGGGCAGTGTAAAACTAAACCATCCGCCCCTTCTAAACGACCATCCATTCCTAAGGACTCACCTCTAGGGTTCATGCTAAGTGCCTGGACGCACTATCCAGGAACAAGAAATAAAGATAAGGCAAAGATGATTTATTATTGTGTAGAAATTTGGAGCGGACAACAAATTGGCCCGGCAGTATGGTGGCCTAAGTATGGTTCTAATGAAGATTGGGTACAACAGCAATTAAATTTTTGGGTAAACTCCAAAACCCCTTTCAATCAAGAAGAAAGTGACTATGCAGCAGTATGGGTCACTCGCCCAGAGGGTTTAGGAGTCCCCATTTTTAATTTGACACGAACAGAAAAAGATGTCGAAAAACGTAAGCCTCAAAGGGAAGAGGAGGCCTTAGTGGGACCCCCACCATATGCTTTACCACCAGCAATTCCCCTACCTTCTCCTCCTCAGTTGGATCATGGGCAGATGGATTCGAGAGAGGGAGAAGTACAAAAGATAGAAGGGGGAGGGCCTGTGACACGGGCAAAGGCACGACAAAATAACCTCTACCCTTTAAGAGAAATGCCCATGGGAGGTCCACAACCTCAGATGGGGTTTATATCAGTGCCCTTAAATTCAGGGGATGTTAGAGATTTTAAGAAGGAAATGGGTAATATACTAGAAGATCCCCTGGGGGTGGCAGACAGAGTAGATCAGTTCTTAGGATACCTGGGAGGAACTACAATCTATTCTAAGTATACTGTTCACAGCAGAAGAGAGAGGTATGATTCTGGAGAGGATGAGGGAAAGGTTCGGAAAGAAAGTATTAAATTGCTGAACTTTTTGGGACTGAAGGGACTTAAAGTATCAAAAAGGAAATTGCAATTTGTGGAAGAGGAGGTTAGATATCTAGGGCATTACCTGAGTAAAGGAGAAAAGAAGATAGATCCTGAAAGGATACAAGGAATATTGTCCCTGACGTCGCCAAGCAATAAGAGACAAATAAGACAATTGCTGGGATTAGTGGGATATTGTAGACAATGGATTGAAAATTATAGCAGTAAAGTAAAGTTCCTATATCAAAAGCTCAGTACCGATGGATTAATAAAGTGGGATAGACAAGATGAAGAGAATCTACAAAAGCTGAAGGAGGATCTCATCAATGCCCCTGTCTTGAGCCTGCCTGACTTGAAAAGACCCTTTTATTTATTCGTTAACATAGACAGTGGTACAGCGTATGGGGTTTTAACACAGGATTGGGCAGGGAAGAAGAATTAAGAGAAGGGGAAAAATTATTTGTGGATGGATCCTCTAGAGTAGTGGAGGGAAAGAGAAGATCAGGTTATGCAATAGTAGATGGAAAGACCCTCCGGGTATTGGAATCAGGACCCTTGAGTAACACTTGGTCAGCTCAAGCTTGCGAGCTGTATGCTGTTTTACAGGCACTAAAAAGATTACAGGGAAAAGAGGGCACTATCTATACCGAATTTCCTAAAGTAGGAAGATATAAATATGTATTAGTCATAATAGACCACCTCACACATTATGTAGAGGCATTCCCCACAACTAAAGCAACAGCTCAGGTAGTAACAAAAATATTACTTGAACAAATCATCCCTAGGTATGGGGTAACAGAAGTAATAGATTCAGATCAAGGACCACACTTTACATCAAGAATCACTAGAAATATAGCTGAAGCCTTGGGAATAAAATGGGAAGAACATACTCCCTGGCACCCACAGAGTTCAGGGCGAGTAGAGAGAATGAATGGGGAACTAAAAAAGCAATTGGCCAAATTAACACTAGAAACTAAGCTCTCATGGATAAAATGCATTCCCCTTGCCCTCTTAAACCTTAGGGCCCAACCCCGGGCCGATATAGGAATATCCCCCTTCGAAATGTTATACGGGATGCCATATGATGCAGGAACCCCTAAAGATCACCCGGGGGTGTTAGATAAGAACATTTAAGCTTATATCACGGAATTAATGAAGTATAAACAGGAATTGTGGAAAAAGGGACAATTTACTCAAAGACCCCCTCTTGACATTACCCTCCATCAGATAAAGCCTGGAGATTGGGTTCTGATAAAGACCTGGAGAGAAACCACACTGCAGCCTCGCTGGGAAGGTCCCTATCTGGTATTATTGACTACCAATACTGCCATCAGAACTGCTGAAAAAGGATGGACACATGCTAGTCGTGTTAAGGGTCCAGTACAAAATCACGAATGGAGAGTCACTAGTCCAGCGGGTGATTTGAAAGTAAAACTGTCACGAAACCCTCCGTCAAGGAAAATGAGAACATGAATTAACAATGATTGTATAAACGTATCAGTATAGAATTTAATGTAGAAGGGAATATTTTGACTATTGTGAATGCAACTGTTGGGATATGTTTTAGAAAGGTAGTGGACCCACTGCGAAAACAGGGATACACAAATTGGTTGTTAGCCTTCAGAGTGGCCGTGGAAATTTTAATAGAAGGGGGTAAACCTGGGGGTGAATTTGGATCCTTACCAGCATCACTTAAGTGTATAACCAGTGGGAAAAAGAATAGGGTGCAGTACCCCAAAGACCCACTTAAAAGGGAAGCAAAACCAGCCCCTCCTGAAGAATACTCTTGCTGCCGAGAAGATTATACACCCCATGGCTCGAGGCAACCGAGTCGATGGGCGAGGCAGAGGAGATAAAACATGTGGAGGGGTCTGCTCCATTATGAATGAATCCAAAGATTTAGGATCCAGAAGATACCCCAAGACTGGAAATAACTCCCCCGAACAATTAAAGACTCACAACTGCAGTGGGAAAACTGCCTATCTAAAACTAGCTCAATTGATAATAATATTAAGTCTCATTAATGAGGGTTGGGGTACAGAGGTACAGACACATGAGCCATTTAAGTGGTCCCTAATCAGATGGGAAGATCAGAAGGTGATAAGCACAGACGTGACCCCAGGCGCTCCCATCCTTAAAAGTCAAGTATGTACCTAGTACCAACACAACCATGCCTGAATCGCAAGGCAATCTATGCTTGCCCAGCATCAAATCCAGGGAAAAGTTATTGTAATTACCCAGGGGAATATTATTGTGGATACTGGGGTTGTGAAACGGTTTCACTGGGATTTCTGCCAGGGGGGGGACAAGATGAATATATAACAATTAGTTGGGGTCCCTCAGGTTGTACACCTCCGACTTATGGGACTGAATCTGGTATCGGTAGTGAAGGAACATGCCAACATTTAGAGATAAAAATCCTTAAAACAGAAAACACAGTGTGGTGGATAGGAAAGACTTGGGGGGTACGAATGTGGGAGCCTGGAAGAGACCGAGGGGGCCATTTCCTTATTAAAAAAGAAAGAGTTCTGCCAGACCCCCCAATAGGTATAGGACCTAACGTAGTAATAAATAACAATCAGAATAAGACAGAAGCTGTTACTGTAGGCCCGACCGAAGCAAGCCCTTATATTACTGAATATGGCACCCTTTGGAAAATAATTCAGTCTAGTTTCAAGGTGTTAAACAACACCCACCCAGAATTAACTAAGGAGTGTTGGCTATGCTATGATATAAGACCCCCTTTTTATGAAGCAATAGGATCCGTAGCGAAGATTAGGAGAAGAAATGGGACTAACCCAGCAGAGTGCCTATGGAAAAAGGGAAGGCCTAATGTTCCAGGGATAACTCTAGCACATGTTACTGGAAATGGTGTGTGTGTGGGAACTATACCTCTAGAAAAATGACATCTATGTAATAAAACTATAGAACTACAAAGTCAGGAGAAACCCTCAGACTGGCTCCTACCCGCAGTCAATGCTAAATGGATATGTGCCAAATTAGGGGTCACTACATGCTTATCGACTAAGATATTTAATCAAACCACCAATTACTGTGTACAAGTAATTATAGTTCCACGAATCATATATCACCCTAAAGATTATGTGATCAGTCAACAAGAAACCTCTGAACATCACCTGATTAAAAGGGAGCCATTCACAGCCCTAACCGTTGCAATGCTATTAACTATAGGAGGGGCCGGGCTGGGGACTGGAGTAGCATCTTTAATAAACCAGCCACAAGGACTGAAAACCCTTAGACAATCTGTGGATGAAGATCTACAGAAAATAGATGAAGCCATCGATGCGCTTACAAAATCGGTACGGTCTTTATCAGAAGTAGTGTTACAAAATAGAAGGGGGTTGGATCTTCTCCTATTGCAGCAAGGGGGACTATGTGTGGCTCTTAAAGAACAATGTTGCACCTACGTTGATCAAACGGGGGTAGCAATAGATACAATGGCTGAACTAAGAAAACAGTTAGAACAAAGAAAAAGAGCCCAGGAGTCTCAAAGAAGTTGGTATGAGAGTTGGTTTAATGGTTCCTCCTGGTTCACTACATTATTATCCACAATAATGGGACCAGTTATTATGATAATATTAGGTTTGACCTTTGGACCCTGTATTTTAAATAGACTAATCGTTATCGTTAAGAACAGGCTAGAGGCAGCCCACCTAATGGTAATTAGAGAAAGATATGAACCCCTTGATGGGGAACCAGAAGAGGATGCTCTAGAATGAAGTCGACAAGAACTAAAACGGTTTAATGAGCAAAACAAAATAGTACAATAAAAGAAAAGGGGGGACTGTGATAAAATGTTTGCTCATTAAGACCGGGATGTGGTAGCATTGTGGTGGAGTGCTTGTTCATTAGGACCGGGATGTGATGGTGGAATATGGAGGCCACAAGGGTTGCAGAACACTCTAATTTTATGGGTAGATTGTGTACTCTGCATAGTTACAGGCAAAGCGCGCCCCGATGGATACAAAGTTTCACGGAAGGACCAACCAAGGAACGACACACCAAGTGGCACGATCACGACCGACCAATTAAAGGACAATACGCTCGGGATGGACAATACAAAAGAAGTTGCAAGGGACGGGGCGGTGCGGCAGTTGGAGGAACGATAATCCCCCTGTCGCCCAGCGCTGAATTGCCTTTTTGTTTTACCTGCTACAATTAATAAAAGTTTATAATTGGAACATTATTGGCTCATTGCTTATAAATTGATGACATGATGGAGCTGTGGTGCCCCTGTTCATTGCGGGGGAGTCCAACTAGCTGACCCTTAAGGGTCTCTTCCCTATCTATGAGATACCTGAAAGCTGATTCTGCAGTAACCAAGCTACCAACAGCAGTTGTTTGTCTTACAGCTTGCCAACACAGGTTTTAAAATAACAGCATTGATTACTCATTTGATAGTCACATTACAGTGCAAAGCACATGGAAACGTCCATCAGCTAATTCAATTAATTCTGGGGGCAGACCTGCCAGTATGAAATATTATGCTAACATGACTGAGAGAAGAAAAGCAAAATTAAGACTAGCTGACAAGCCTTGGCAGGAATTCTGCTCTCCAGAAATTTAGTCCCATTATTCAATTCTCTTTGGAGCTGTCTCCATGCCTCTCTGGAGTTTGTTCTTTGAGAAGAAGCAATTAAGTAAGCTCTCCAATGCCAAAGTGCATACACTACTCTAGGGCTTTGTTGTTTCTCCATGGATCAACAAGGGTGACAAGCCAGCAGAATATGATGAAGAGCTTCATGCATACTCAGAGTAAAAAAAAAGGCAATTGTTGCTGGGAAGAAGGTGCATTTGCATTTGTGTCATCTGCAGAGGGTACTGCAGAAATGGAAAGTCTTCCACTGGAGCAAACAAAGGGCTCTCATTTATTGCAATCAAGGCCCAGCGATCAGAGATCAGACCTACACCCTGCAGCAAAACAGAGACCTGCGTGGGAAAGTTCAGTTTCTCTCTACATCTGTGTAAGAAAACGCCCACCATGGAATGACAGCTAAGGAAACATCCCTGTGACTCTTCACAGGTCTCTTCTACACTTTGGATCACTGCTACAAAAAGAGCTGTTGACATCATCTCTCGTGGCCACCCTGAGAGAAGAGCACGAAGGATGGGATGCTCTTTTTCCTATCTTTCCCTTCATTTCCTCTATATTTTAGGGACAAATCACAGGACAGAACACAGAAATCAAATGGCTCTACAAAGCAGATTGGCCAGTTCAAGTCAAAACAGGCACTGAAAACACCCCAGATGCTGTCTGACAACAGCTGGACTGTCGGGGAGTCAGGTGAATGCAGTCTGCTGGCCCTGGGCAGGAACAGGACAGCCCAGACTGTCACATACCTTTCAGTGAAAGCTGATAGAGCATTTTATCCCCCTCACAGATGCACTGACAACTTCCAGCATCATCCATTGAGACGCTGTGAATTTTCAGGGTGTGTTTCTTCCCCACAATGTGCAGTTCATAATTTTCACTGGCCTTGAGCTCCTTCCCATCCTTCATCCACTCCACAGTAGCGCCTGTGTCTGAAAGCTCAGCCTGCAGTTTGGCTTCCTCACGCAGCCAAGCGGAGATCTTTTCTACATCTTTGCTCTTATTGGTAAATCTCACTGCAGCACCTGTCAGGAGCAAAGGCCTTGTTATTTCAATTGATATCAGGTTAACATGGTCAATGTTTGCTGCAAGATCTCTGAAAAAGTTCTGCTAATTTCAGATTCCTGCTAATCAGATTCCAGAAGCAATCTGGTTCAGATACCAAGCAGCTGGGTAGACTGGCATACCCTACACTTAGTGCTATCATGTTTAGGTCATTACCAGGACTCACGTCAGTCCATGGGATGCAATTTCAGGTATTTGGTACAGTCAGTGAATGCCTGCAGCCCCAGTTCTAATAATCAGATCACAGCAACTATGCCTTGACTGGAAGAGGAAAGGAGAAGGATCAAAGCAAATACCTCTCACTCTCATCTTGGGGCTGACATCAACATTTTTGGCAACAAATTTCACTTCTGGTCCATCATCGTTCTTGGTGACGTTCTTTGTGATTAGGCTGTGAGTAGTTTGGGTTCTCTTGATGATGCAGGTCTCGCTTTCCTGTAAGACTTTACCATTGAGGTACCAAGTGCCGCAACACGCTGTTGTAAGGTCAGTAGTAAACATGGCATCCCCTCCAGGCACAGCTTCACCTGTTGTTAGGGGGGATTTCACAGCCAGGACTGGTTCTGAGGAAGAACAACATGTATGTCTTCATGCTCTTTAGGTGCAAGTCTGGTATCTCATTTAGAGATGGAAGATTTAATCATAGGGACATTTCTACTTCTCCCTTTGCATGAGTGCTGGAAGAAGCACTTCTATGCTTCAGATCTGTTACAGAAAGTTCCGCTTCTTGCACATGTGAGATATCAAAAGATAAAGATATTCATGTCTCTGTCACAGAAACATAACTTGTATCACTTTAGTGGCAGCTTGAGGTTTATAGGAGATAGGAGGACTAGGAATAAAGGAAAGCCTTTGGTGTGTTAATGCACTACTGTCCTTAAAGTCAAAGGAAACACCTTTAGGGAACCAACACAGCTGCTCAGCACACACTGACCCATTTCCATTGGGGTTTCTGTGCTTACCAAGGTGCACGCTCCCTGGGAATTCAAGAGACGGGCTCTGTTCAATTCAAGAGACACATGATGTGCTCTCAGTCTACCCCTTCCCTAAGGATGGAACCAATTGTAATTATCTTCATTTTCTGCAGGCATGAATAATTCACTTATCATTAAAAAACAGGTAGCATTATCTAACTGAAACTGAATGCCACTGAAGCTGGGGTAGGGGGCTCTAAGAGCACTTGGGGTAAAGATAAGACAAGAAACAGAAGGAAATATCCAGGGAGAAGGGATAAGATTATAAGAGGAAGGTTAGAGCTCCATATGCTGCTTCTGCTTAAGGAATGCTGAACTACATTAAAATAAATGCAAGTAATGGTGCTAAATGTACACTGTTGTAAGAGAATAAAAACATTTCATAGTATAGCAGGAGGAGTGTGTCTGAGAATGGTCTGGACTTGTCATTATCTTCTGCACTCTGAGCAGGACTCCAAGCCCAACAACAGCAGATGCCCAACAGCAGCTCCATCAGCGAGTTCCTCCTGCTGCTGTTGGCAGACACGCGGCAGCTGCAGCTCCTGCACTTCTGGCTCTTCCTGGGCATCTACCTGGCTGCCCTCCTGGGCAACAGCCTCATCAGCACAGCCGTAGCCTGCGACCGCCGCCTGCACCCCCCCATGTACTTCTTCCTCCTCAACCTGGCCCTCCTCGACCTGGGCTGCATCTCCACCACTCTCCCCAAAGCCTTGGCCAACGCCCTCTGGGACACCAGGGCCATCTCCTACACAGGATGTGCTGCACAGCTCTTTTTCTTTGTCTTCTTCATCTCAGCAGACTGTTCCTTTCTCACCATCATGTCCTATGACCGCTACATTGCCATCTGCAAGCCCCTGCACTACGGGACCTTGATGGACAGCAGAGCTTGTGCCACCATGGCAGCAGCTGCCTGGGGCACTGGGGTTCTCAATTCCCTGCTGCACACTGCCAGTACGTTTTCACTGCCTCTCTGCCAAGGCAATGTGGTCAACCAGTTTTTCTGTGAAATCCCCCAGATCCTCAAGCTCTCCTGCTCAGAATCAAATCTCAGGGAATTTGTGTTTATCTTTTTAGGAGTCAGTTTAGTATTTGGGTGCTTTGTTTTCATTGTTGTGTCCTATGTGCAGATCTTCCTTGCTGTGCTGAGAATGCCCTCTGAGCAGGCATTCTCACACAAAGCCTTCTCCACATGCCTCCCTCACCTGGCTGTGGTCTCCATGTTTGTCAGCACTGCTGCTTTTACCTACCTGAAGCCCCCCTCACTCTCATCCCCAACCATGGACCTGATGATGGCACTTCTGTACTCGGTGGTGCCTCCAACACTGAACCCTATTATCTACAGCATGAGGAACCAGGAGATAAAGCACGCTCTCAGGAAGGTGTTGCAATAAGCACTATTCCAGCTTCCATAAAAAGCACAACTTTCTCACAGGATTCCCAGTGATGGTTATTTATGTTTTATGCATATTTGGTTGTTTGATTGTGTTTTATACAGCATTCTGAAAAAAATGTTGCAAATTATTTCACTTCCTTCCTACCTCCTTTCCATTTTCTCACTCCAATAACTTGTGTAAATGTGGAACCAGATTCCCTGAATAGGTTAAGAGATAAATAAATACTTTCAAAGTAGACTTTTCCTTAGCTTTTCTGTCTTCCTACCTTCTCTGGGACTGGGGGAGGTAGAGCCGCAGATAGCAGCACAACATGCTCTTTTCATTCCTGCTCCATTTACACTGCCATAGTGCTCTCAAGTCCTCTCATTTGTGCAGGCCTGAAGGTCCTGTGTCTCACAACAGTCCTGTTGTCTCTACAGCAGCACTCTGGGGCTGCAGTCAGTTCTTAGCAATATGAACAGTTCTGTCAGAGCTGGTCTACTTCCTGGCACTGCCATAACAAGAGGGCCCCTTCAGGTCAGGACCAGAGAACTGGATGTCTCTTCCAAAGCTGGTGTAAGGAATATACCTCAGGAGCTGCTCCCTGAGAAGTCCTCAAGATCTTCTGGTGCTCTTCAGTGCATGACCGGATCAGACTGAATAATCCCAATGTGATCAGTAAGAGACTTCGGGCAGTGCTGTGGTTTAAGGTTTATGGGTTGAGATAAAGAGAAAAAGAAAAAGATAATAATCATGACAAATGTATTTATACATATATGTATATATTATACTTAGTGTATTTTCACGCATATACAACATATGCAGTTGCAAACATATATGAACTAATCCCTAGGTGCATCTGTTTGCAAGTCCAGGACTAGTTGCAGGGGTTTTAACAGCCACAGGGTTCACTGTAGGAGCTGTACTGACTTTCAGGCTGTTGCTGGAAGCGACCTCAGAGTTCATTGCCAGAGCTGGAATCACCACAGGACATGTGATTATGTTGGAGCAGCCACTGGGCTCATTGGAGGGGTTGGAGTGACCACAGGGCTGAACCTCCTGGCACAGTGCAGCTCCCTTGGGAGGCATTTGTTTCACTTTCTTATCAAAATAGTTGGAACAGCTACAGGACCTGTAGCAGGAGTGACTGCAGAGCTTTTTATGAGGGGTGGAGTGACAGTGGGATCTGTCCCAGAGCTTGGAGCAACTGCAGGGCATCTAGCAAAACCTTGGATCTGCTGCAGGGTCTGTGCCAGGAGTTGCAGAGGCTGCAGCACTGTCAGCAGATCCAGCTCTCTGGATATGGCACACTGCAGTCATGTGTGTATCTTGGGGATTACCAGAGCCACAGCAGACCTGCCCCCACTATTCTACCAGTTTCTCAGGATCCTGCAGTTGCTCGGAGATGAAGTTCCAAAGGCCTGGGGGTGCCCACCGCTCCAGGCAGCTGCCCAGACTGTCCCACACCCTCTGCCATGCAGAGCCTTCTCACCTTGGGGCAGATCTCTCAGTGATATTCCTGAATAATTGTTTAACCTCAATCCTAGAATCATAGAATCACCAATGTTGGAAAAGGCCTAAAAGATCATCCATTCCAACCGTTCACCTATTACCTATAGCTCCCACTAAACCATGTCCCTCAACACAATATCCAGTACACCTCCTGACTCACAGAGGCGTCAATGTAAATTGTGTAATTCCTAATCATATCAACAATATTACTTCCAAAACCCAAAGATGACCGCAGAGCTGAATGTGCAATAAACTTCACTTTGTCAGCTGCCAATTTTATTGTGGTACAAACCAAGGTCAAACAGCATAGCAAAATAAATACCCTAATCCAGCAACCAAGCACCAAGTAAGGAGCTGTGCAGTGAAGCTTCATGAGAAGACTCAACAAGCTCCACACATAGGGAGCACATCCACACATATCAGCACCATGGCCTGCACTTCTCCAGCTCCCACAAAGCCCTGAGTTATCTCGCTCTGGACAGATGTGCTGCTATCTCAACCCTTGGAGCCTCACATCAGGCACCAAAATGATGATGGTTGTTGAACCCAACATGTGGCTCAGCAGCACACAGTTCTTTGTGCACTGCCCAATTCCCAGTGGGATGCGGATGAGAACTGGGAAAAAAAGTACAACTTCTGGGTTGTAACAAAGCAGTTTACTAAGAGAGATAAAAGAAGAGGAGTAATAGTTATCACTATATATCCGTTGATATGGAATAGTATGTAACAACTGATGCACAAGCACTTGCTCTGCACCACCAGACTGATGCTCAGCTGGACCCTGGGCAGTGAAGAGACTGAGATGAACTCCCACCCCTTTCAATACAATTTCAGCTTGCTGTCAGCTGATAGAGAACGTCCCTTTGGCCACTTTCAGTCAGCTGTCCTCACTCTGTTCCCTCCCAGCTCCATGTGCCCTCCACTGACCATGGCCTTGGCTCTGTACAACACTGCTTAGCAGCAGCTGTAAACATCAGAGTGTTATCAATGGTTTTCTCCTAGAACCAAAACACTGCACCATAGCAGGCAGTCTGAAGAAAACAATTCCATCCCAGCTGTAACTCAGATTCCTGCCTGTCCCCTCTTCTTGTTCTTCCTGATCAGGAAGCAAACAGAATCTGCTGCTCTCCTTTCTGAGCCCTTTCCATCAGTATTCAGGTGGCTCCTCTGCCATCCCCAGGCAGAGCTCAGTGCCCTCTCATGGATGGCAGCAGCCTTTTCTCTTCTTCCTTGCCCATCTGTCATGCAGAATCTGTACCCCATTTGCTACAGTACAGAGCTGAGAATCAACCCACCATGTCTCCGTGAACCAAACAAGACCCTAGGCCTGCAAAGGCACAGAGATTTGGAGTTAGCTGAGTGAATGTTTGTGGTCCTCTCATTAGTGTAACGACTCTTCAGAATGCATCCCCTTCCAGAAGCATGTTTTGCTTTTGCCTGGCTGGGCCTTGCATCTACACCGTGCTACTGGTGTTCAGAAGGTGGCACACAGGTACGAGACCCATTGTGGGGCTCACAGTTGTCCAGTGGACATTGTCACTACCCAGGGCATGTCTTTCCTAAAAGTCCTCAGTGGCATTTGCCAGCTGGCTGGGGGTGTGCTGGAGACCCCAGGGAACTGCCATTCTGTTGTAATACAAGAAGAATTTTACAGAGCAGCAGCCATGGATCAAGATAAGCACTTTACAGAGCAGCAGCTGTGGAGCAGGATAAACAGCATGAGAACCAAGGACACCTCTAGCAAAAGAGTGAAAGGCTCGTGGCTTTGAAGCGGGGTTTTAGGGTTCTTATTGCAGAAGCTTTCTTCCAATTAGTACGTGTGATTTTTGAACACCCTTGCTTGTTTGCTATAAAAGTACGGCTTTTCAGGCAATAGATGGACACAGCTATATTTAACTATATTGGTGTGTGGTTGTTTGTCCTAGAACGCTGACTTTTGCCTTCAGGTTCGCCAACACATGGGGGCCCGCAATGTCATGGGATTTAACTCTTGAACACCTGTGGGATCCCGAGAAACTAAGCCAGTATTTGAGTCAGGGATGGTGCAGCCTAGATAGATCTAAGGGGGTACGACTTATTTGGGGCTTGGCTTGTGCTTACCGTGCTCTATATAACACTGTTCCGAAAAGAGAGAATTTCCGAGCTGAGGTTCAAGCCAAAAAGGGAAATCCCCAAGTTGATTTTGATCAGTCACAGGAGGCACCAGTAACAATATCAGTTGCCTCTGTGGAAGGCAAGAAATGGAAATGGATGTCCTCACGTCTAGAACAGAAAAAAGAAGTGGAGGAGGAGGCAACAGAAGATCCAGGTGACAGGTCTGGATCAGCACCGAGAAAGGAAAAAGGAAAAGTTAAGAGGCATGAAGAAGAGAGTGACGAGGAGGAAATCTCTATTACTATTTGTCAACCCCTGAAGATGACTGAAATCCAAGGCGTAAGAAAGGAGTTCACATGGCACCAGAATGAATCTCCTGTTGTAGATTGTTGTGACGTGTCAGGCCCTTCCCCATATTCTGGAAGAATCTTAGTGACGTGTAATACAGTGGGTGTAGACGAAAAGGTGTAGGTTATATAAGGATGAGTCTGTTTCAATAAATTGCCATTTCGCCACTTCATCACCTTGGTGTCACTTGGTAATTGGCCTAGCTGCTGCTTCAGTTGAAGGTGAGAGATCGTAAAGCCATTAACGATCGCAAAGCCTTCACGTGTATCATCAAAAAACTCCGCTATTAGACATACGCGCTTTCCATCTCGAGCAAGGAACAACAGTACAATTGCACTGCGTGTTTCCTTGTGGCGTTACCTACGTGACCACAGAGAAGACATGAGGAAGTGGCATGACCAGCCTACTCCTGTACTATTAGCACGGGTGAGAGAACTACAAAACAGATCAACCACGAGTACAGCTGCTCCAGTTATCACAGGTAACAAATAGAGAGGCCCTGCCCTCAGTCAAGGGAGTGGAAGGGATAATAGAGTTTATTGGACTGTGTGGATTCGATGGCCTGGCACATCAGAACCACAGAAATATAAGGCGCTGGTGGATACCGGTGCACAGTGCACCCTAATGCCCTCCAGTCATGAAGGGACAGAATCAATCCATATTTCTGGAGTGACTGGGGGCTTTCAAGAGTTGACTGTGCTGGAGGCTGAAATAAGCCTCACTGGCAAAGACTGGCAAAAACATCCTATGTGACTGGCCCAGAGGCTCTATTCATACTTGGTATTGATTAGCTCAGAAAGGGGAATTTCAAGGATCCTAAGGGGTATCAATGGGCCTTTGGAATAGCTTCTGTAGATATGAACAACATTAAGCAGCTGTCTGTTTTGCCTGGCCTGTCAGAGGACCTGTGTGTTGTGTGGCAAAAGAAAAGCAGGCACCGATTGCTACAAAGACAGTGCACAGACAGCAGTACTGCACCAACAGGATTCCTTGCTTCCCATTCATGACTTGATTCGCCAGCTGTAGAATCAGGAAGCAATCAGTAAAATTCACTCCCCTTTTAACAGCATCATATGGCCAGTGCATAAAGCCAGTGGGGAATGGAGGCTGATAGTGGACTACCGTGGCATGAAGGAGGTCACACCCCCATTGAGCGCTGCTGTGCCAGACATGTTGGAACTCCAGTATGAGCTGGAGTCAAAAGCAGCCAAATGGTATGCCACCATTGACATTGCTAACGCCTTCTTCTCTATTCCTTTGGCCTCAGAATGTAGGCCACAGTTTGCCTTCACCTGGAGGGGCATTCAGTATACTTGGAACCGTTTGCCCCAGGGGTGGAAACACAGCCCAACCATTTGCCATGGGTTGGTCCAAACTGTACTGGAACAGGGTGGTGCTCCTGAACACCTGCAGTACATTGATGACATTGTTGTGTGGGGTGATACAGCAGAAGAAGTTTTCACAAAAGGAGAGCAGATAATCCGGATTCTTCTACAAGCCGGCTTTGCTATTAAGCGAAGCAAAGTGAAAGGACCTGCCCAGGAAATTCAGTTCTTAGGTATAAAGTGGCAGGATGGACGTCGTCACATCCCAGCAGATGTGATCGACAAAATCACTGCCATGTCTCCACCAACTAGCAAGAAAGAGACACAATCTTTCCTGGGTGCAGTGGGGTTTTGGAGGATGCACACTCCAAACTACAGCCTCATTGTAAGCCCCCTTTATCAGGTAACGCGGAAGAAGAACGATTTTGCATGGGGCCCTGAGCAGCAGCAGGCTTTCGAACAGATTAAACAAGAGATAGCCCGTGCTGTAGCCCTGGGGCCAGTACGGACTGGACAGGATGTAAAGAACATCCTCTATACTGCTGCTGGAGAGAAAGGCCCCACTTGGAGTTTGTGGCAAAGAGCCTCAGGAGAGACCCGAGGCCGACCCCTGGGATTCTGGAGTTGATCATATAAGGGGTCTGAAGAGTGCTACACTCCAACTGAGAAGGAGATCTTAGCCGCGTATGAGGGGGTTCGGGCTGCTTCCGAAGTAGTTGGGACTGAAACACAGCTCCTTTTGGCACCTTGACTGCCAGTGCTGAACTGGATGTTCAAAGGACAGGTTCCCTCCACTCATCATGCTACCGATGTCACCTGGAGCAAGTGGATTACGCTGATTACACAGCGAGCGCGAATGGGAAACCTCAATCATCCAGGAATCCTAGAGGTAATCATGGACTGGCCTGAAGATAAAAGGTTTGGAACATCACCAGAAGAAGAGGTATCACGTGCTAAAGAGGCCCCACCATACAACGAATTACCAGAAAATGAAAAGAAATATGCCCTATTCACAGACGGATCATGTCGCATTGTAGGGAAGCATCGCAAATGGAAAGCTGCTGTGTGGAGCCCCACACGACAGGTTGCAGAGGCCACTGAAGGTAAGGGAGAATCAAGTCAGTTTGCAGAGGTAAAAGCTGTCCAGCTGGCCTTAGATGTTGCTGAACGGGAGAGGTGGCCAATGCTGTATCTTTATACTGACTCATGGATGGTGGCAAATGCCTTATGGGGGTGGTTACAGAGGTGGGAACAAAACAACTGGCAACGGAAGGGTAAATCTGTTTGGGCCGCTGAATTATGGAAGGACATTGCTGCCCGAACAAAAAATATGGTTGTAAAGGTGCGTCATGTGGATGCACATGTGCCCAAAAGTCGGGCTACTGAAGAACAACAAAACAACCATCAGGTAGATAAAGCTGCCAAAATTGAGGTGGCTCAAATTGACTTGGACTGGCAGAATAAGGGTGAATTATTTCTAGCTCGATGGGCTCATGAGACCTCAGGTCACCAAGGAAGAGACGCAACATATAAGTGGGCCAGAGACCGAGGGGTGGACTTAACCATGGACGCTATTGCGCAGATTATTCATGATTGTGAAACATGTGCCATAATTAAACAAGCCAAAAGGATGAAACCTCTCTGGGAGGAAGGGCGGTGGCAAAAGTATAAATATGGGGAGGCGTGGCAGGTTGATTATATCACCTTGCCACGATCTCGCAGTGGTAAGTGTTATGTACTCACCATGGTAGAGGCAACCACTGGGTGGCTTGAAACATACGCAGTACCCCATGCTACTGCTCGAAACACCATATTAGGTCTTGAGAAACAAGTCCTGTGGCGACATGGCACCCCAGAAAGAATTGAATCTGATAATGGGACACATTTTAAAAATTCCCTTATAAATACTTGGGCCAAAGATCATGGCATTGAGTGGATTTATCATATTCCCTACCATGCACCAGCTTCTGGTAAAATTGAACGATATAATGGGTTGTTGAAAACTATGTTGAAAGCAATGGGTGGTGGAACATTTAAGCACTGGGAGAAGAATCTGGCAGAAGCCACTTGGTTGGTCAATACTAGAGGATCTGTCAATCGTGATGGTCCTAGTCAATCTAGCCCCCTACACACTGTAGAAGGAGATAAGGTCCCTGTTGTACATGTAAAGAACATGTTGGGAAAAGCTGTTTGGGTCCTTCCAGCTTCTGGAAAGGGCAAACCTATCCGTGGAACTGTCTTTGCCCAGGGACCTGGGTGCACTTGGTGGGTAATGCAGAAGGATGGGGATGTTCAATGTGTGCCACAAGGGAATTTGATGCTGGGGGAGTGCAATCAATAATTTTATGTATCTATATATATATGTTTGCATGTGTAGTGTATTTTAGTTATTATAGTTGTACATTTAGTTATGTTACATGCAATTCTACTGTTTAGCTATCATAATTTTACATACATGTATATATATGTATATATATATTTACCATGATGTAATAATGTAGAATAAGGGGTGGAATGTCATGGTTTTGTAATTTTGTAATTTTGCTATCAGTATTCCACATCATAACATCATGTCAAGTATGGATACTTCTATTGAATGTGCAGTCCACAGAAGAAGACTACATATCCCAGAAAACAACAGGGTTAATGATAAGTCACGGTACCAGGACGCTGTATAATCTCGTTCCCAGGCTGGAGTGCCCTCCTTCTTCTCTCAAACTTCTCGGAGAGTGGGAAGCGTTCCAGCCGTGTCGCCTAAAGTTCACAGTCGGCCTCTCGGTTTTTGGGGACTCTCTGTTTCGTTCGATTTGTTAGCCTCAATTATATTATATTGTGTTATCTTGTATTTCGGTATCATATTTAGTAAAATAAGTTTTTCCTCCTTAGATTGTCGCTGTTTTATGCCACTCCCTTTATCCCCCTCCTTTCCGGGCCCCCGTGGGGGGGGCCCACGGGGTGGCTTCCCCTGTCACAGGCATAGGTAAATCTAAGTAACCCGTGACATCACCTCACCACCCAGGCAGGACCGCTGAAATCAGTGGGGTGCACCTCTCCTGTCCAGGAACCCCAAAGAGGCGATAATAATCCCAGGCCAGCAATTGTCGTATTGATATGATGATTTTATTCAAAGTCTTTGTTAAACAAAGAGGGAAGGAAGGGAGGGGTACTCTGGGGGGGGAATGGTAGGGGTGGAGGAGGGTTGATGTCAGACTGTGAAATCAATTTTTTTAATCTTAATTCTGCTTCAGAAACAACATCTGATTCCCACGCTCTCTGCTTGGTATTTTGTCTTTTGATGCAAACACGTAAGCCCCATTGGTGCCTGGTTCAGCAGTTCAGCTTCCTTTGCGCCCTTTGCCTGGTTGTAGGGAAGGTGGCAGGCTCTGATTCAATGAGGGTGTTGTATGGACACAGTATTTATCGCCATGTATCCAAAGGTGCAACAGTTTCTGGAGACCTGTGTGGGATCCTATAGGTGATGGTTCTCTCACCACCAAGTATCCAGTTGCCAGCAGTGGGTGAGTTCACTGGGACTTTGGGGATGGGAGGTGCCAACTAGCAAGCCTTCAATATCTGCTACTAAAATCAGGCTTGGAAGCACGTTACTCGTGGGAAATACACTTGGTGCAGGAAAGGGGATTTCCTTAGCCATCAAAAAAAGATGAAACTGCAGATCTATCAACAAGAATGTAAGCACGTGACACTTGACTTGGCGGGTCTGTGGGAAGGTCAGCTTCTCCGTGTTTGTATTTCAGCCATCATCCTCCACACTGGAGAGGATTTATCCGCTTGGCTTGCTTAATTGCAGCACGTTTCACACGCGTGGATAACCTGTGCATATTGCGTCACTACCCCTGTGGCCTGAGGTGGTGCACCAGGCTGGAAATAATGCCTTCTTGGGGTTGTTGAAGCTCTGCAAAAGTTTGCCAAGCAAAGTTGTGGATGCTCCATCCCTGGAGGTGTTCAAGGCCAGGCTGGATGGAGCTCTGGGCAGCAAGACTCTGTGGGTGGCATCTCTGCCCGAGGCAGTGGGGCTGGGGTTCTGAGTTCTTCACTGTCCCTTGCAAGCCAAGCCATTCTATGATTCTGCATTTCTATGATGTAAGCACCAGCCCCACACAGCCCTGGTGCAGTGCATCACAAGAGCAGCAGCCTGCGGGGAGCCACCACCCGGAATCACAGAGATGTGAGGTCACAATGCCCCATCCTATGACTGTGCTGAGCTGCGTCATGAGCTCACAAGGCCTGGCTGCAGGCTTGGCTCAGTGCGACACTCACTGTGGCTGCAGCGGTGGTGTTGGAAGTGTGGTGCAAGTGTGGGGGCGGCCATGGACCCTGCCCGCCTTGTCCTCTTCCTCCTATTGGTGGCCATGAGTTTCCAGGAGAGCTGTGCTGCTCCGTGGCGAGCACGGGGAGCAGGTGAGTGGGTAGAGATGGGACCCAAACTGAGCAGAGCTGGGAGCAAGAAGTCAGGCTGTGTCCCCACTGCCCTGTAGTACACTTGCCTGAGGCCTGCCTTCCATGGGGGTGTTGCTGGGTAGGGGGTGATGGGCATCTTCTTCCACGTAATCTGTGAGAGATGTGGCACGTGGCCCGGAGAGAGCACTGCATACGCTGCCAGGTGCCAGCCTACGGGTCATCCCGTCCACCCTGCAACTTTGGAAATCATGACCTGAGTTATTCTCCCATGCCCCACATCCAGTTACTGAGGGAGAAGGAGATCACACCATATAGTGCATATAAGTGGGAACTTCTCTCATCTGTTCTTGATTCTAGATGATGAGCTTCGTGCTCCCTTTCCGGATGCTCCTTTGGATCCGGACTTCATGCCTGTGCCTGGGGGACAACCCAGGGGTAAGTTGTGAGTGTCTGTTTCCTTGGAGGCTGAAACGTTCATGCTCTCATGGTTTACCTGGGTGCAATTTTACTGGAGATCCTCTCCAGGTCTTCCAAGCCTGTTCGTGCCCAGAAGGGTTTGCACAGATGAGCCATGAGTATTTTTTCTCTTAGAGAGCTGCAACATTTCAGTGGGAAGGTTACCGCTGCCCCTCTGCAGCTGAGGGAGCCCAGACCTTTGTATTTGGGCTGTGGCATTCCCCAACCACCGCCAGACCCTACAGGTCACTCAGGGAAAAGGAGGCCCCCACATGTGCCGGAAGCTCTCCTCACCTGTGTCTGATCACACTTGTGTCTGCAGGCCCTGTCCCCTGTATGCTCTGCTACTCAGTTGATGTTGTAGTGTGTGACTAAAACTTTTCATGGGTCTTTGGTTGCAGAAGTGCCCCCAGTGTGGGCCTTGCCCGGTCATCGGTTTCCTCCTGTGCTGGAGCCCAGCTGGAATCCCAGCAGTGAGTACTCTGTCTTCACTGACTTGGCTGACTCGCCGCTGATCTTCAGATCTTCATGCACATGATATTTAACTTCATACATTCTGTTAAGGTCCAGAAAGAGAAGAGGATGAATCCAAACGGGGAAAATACTCTCAGGGCTCATCCCGTCTCCTGAAGCGACTGCTGAAGGAAATGGAGAAGGCAGAGCGTGGTGGGTATACTTCAGTCTGTTCACTGTGGGACCTGGGAAGCTGAGGTGTGATATACAGGTGTGGGCAGGCTGTAGCCTGCACAGCAGGAAGGGATGGGTCAGAGCTGTGCTGCAACCGTGTTCCGTGTATCACCTTGCAGGTGCTGTCAAGCACCAGAGCTGGTCTGCTGCCAGATGGTCTGCATCCAGCCAAGACCCAGAGGCAGCTGCTCCCCCAGCACAACCATTACTTGTCAGAGCTGCTTTGTGCAGTCGTTGGCACCCAGATGGCAGCAAGTGGCAAAGTGGCAAGCGCTGTGCTTCTGTTCATCCAAAGCCCTCCGTGCAGCTGAGCAAGTTCAAGGCAGGAGGAGCATCCCGAGCAGGGTTGGCTGCCTTTGCTAATGCTGGAAATGAGGTGGAGATGCTAATTCTGAGGGCTTGGACTGTGTGTTAGAGCTTGGATTTCAGCCTGCAGCTACCTGGCTGTGATGGGCTGGTGACAGCACAGTATGTGAGGGCCTTGCACAGGAGCTGATTTCTCAAGAGGTGTGAGGGAGTCAGCATTGTCCAATAGCTGGGAGGGCCCAAATGCCCTTGGGTAACAGAGGGGTTCACAGTGTACTTAGGGGGGGGTCCTGGGCTTTACCTGAGTTCGGGATTGGAGAAGCTCAGTTTTTGATGAGGGCACGTGACATCCCAATCCTACTGCCCTGCTTTCTTTCTAAAGGAACGGACCAACAAAGTGAGAGGGATGCACTCCAGGAAGGTGGATATCCCACACTGCCGGTCCCGGATGCGCTGCAGGAAGGCGGATATCCCACACTGCCGGTCCCGGACAGAGGAATGCAGGCAGCACCAACTGGCATGCCAGGTAATTTCTGTCCCATGATCATATGGTGTCACGAACCAGAGTCACTGCGTGCCTGCAGGCTCTTGCTGCCAGCTCTTGCACACCAGGTCAGCAGCCAGACCTGAGCGTGTGAGCATAGAGCACATGTAAAAGAAGCAGGAGTGTTTCTCCCCTGGGCTGGCTCTGGCTGTGCCCTGTGCTGGCTGAAGCCTGACCTTCAGCCTGGGGGGCGTCCCACAGGGGGAGCTCAGGACATGCATGCCGGGAAAAGCGTGAGGGATTCTGCTCTGTAGCTCTCCCCATGGACCAAGCCCAGACCCCAGGGTACAGCCACAGATCTCGGCCCAGAGGAGGACACGGGTAGTGCCTGTGCAGCCTCTCCATACCCAACGAGAGGTGGAAGCAATCCTTCTTGTCCTCCGGTGCTTCGGCACCAGAGACGGAGGCACCCACTGACAAAATGACCTCTTGGGTCCATGAAGCACACTGAGAGATTATCTGTAGCGCAGCTGAAGGTAACATGGGACATTGTCTCATTTCTTCCAGGGATGAACACAGGCAAAAGCACAGAGGCTGCTGCTCACACATCTGTGCGGAAGCGCCACATTCCGGTGACGGTCTCAGCGATGCTGCTGCCTGCGCTGGTGCTGGCCGTTGGTGTTGTGATATGGGTGCTCAAAGACTACCTGTGAGTTGGCCTTTCCCCAGAACACCTTATTGCTGCATTTGGCAATGAAGCATTTGTGGTGCCAGGATCCTGGACGGCCAAATCAGCCGCTGGCAGTACACTGCCAGGACTTAGGTTGCAAAGTCTTTCAAGTTTCCCCTTATTTCCTGTCACTGAGTAGTGCTTTCTGAAACTCATTCTCACAGAGCGCGCAAGAGGGAAAAGAGAGCAGCAGAAGCAGCAGATGGAGCTGGGGAAGGCAACGAGACAGACTCTGACCCAGTCAAACAAGAATCTCCGTAATAGCTCCAGTCCGTTCCATTCTGCCATTGAAGAGGCCTGAAGTCTTCAAGGTCATCTGGAAGACCAGGAGCTTGAACTGAAAGCCATGAAAGAGATCCTTGGGAACAGTCCTGAGTGCTGCCTTCTGTCAGAGGATGGCCCTGAATGTGAGAGCAGAGCTTTTGTCCTTCATCCTGCATACTCCAGGACAGGTATCACCAGCAGTTTGAAGATTCTTAGCTCGACACAGCTACATTCCTATTGAGAGTCCTAATGAGGACCCAGAAAACGAGCTTCCTCTGACTGCCGGACAAAACATAATGTCTTTGGAGATGTGGGTGAGAATGGCTGGTTTCAGGGAGAGCTGACAGATGGCACAAGAGGACTGGTCCCTTCCAATTTGGTTGCGGAGCTTTCAGTTGATGAACTGGATACACCTGGAGATCCTGTCAGAATTCCTGCATTGCTCCATCTGCAAGACTACCATTGCTCCACTCAATGGAACAACTCGATGTTGAGCAGAATGTGGTTGAGCTCCTTCGGGAACTCTCTGAGGCGACTGACAGCGGAACTGCATAGCTTTATTGTATATTAAAAACAACCAAACAACTGTCCCCTCCCTCTGCCTTCCCCTCGCTACCCTCCCCCTCCCCCTCCCCCCCCCCCCACCCCAAAAAAAAAGACAAAAAAAACAAAAATAAACCCTAAAAAACCAACAAAAAACAACCCACCCTCAATAAAACAAAAAACCAAAACCAATTAAAATCTCAACGCTGTTCTTTTTTTGGTATACACTGAGGTGATGCTTCTTCTAGCTTAGACTTTGCAATGAGTTTGAGTCACGGAGTTCTCTCTAGAACTCACTCGGTGACAGCGGGAACAAACCCAGGGAGAGAAGGAACAAAGAACCTCCCCTCTCTAACAGCGCGGTGCGGCGCGGCCGAGAGGGGAAAGGAAGGGAGAATGTGAATGGGTCTAGGAGGGAAAAAATGAAAAAAAACCAACGATCTGAGAATGAACAGCAGTTTAACGAACCCAGTGACACTAAACAACAACGATGTTGCAGAACGGCGGGAGAAAAGCAGACGACCACACCTGTCATTGACATATGATCAGCTAATCTCGTTTATTCCTTGGCTGCGTGTACCTTTATAATACGGATAATTAGCTCATACATATTGCAAAAGTGGAGCTCATCATTGGTTCCCAATTACATACCATCCCCGAGTATCTTAACAGCTTGTTGTTATCATCCTGATAGTTACTCCCTTGCTGAGTTCCCAGAACCATGGCTAGTTTCTCACCATCACAGGGCATCCTGATGTTCTCACTGTCCTTGCAGGTGTTATGGCTGCTTGATTAACCTTACCGTGTTTACGACCCTTCTCAGCTAACTAGCTGTAAAAAACACTCTCTACAGGACCCCACAGATTACCTTCAGAATTCAACAGTTAGTTCTGTTTCCTTTCTGAGTGCATAACAACCTGAGCAAATGAATTGAATGACGTGGCTTGTTAGTCTGGTAAAAACTCTGCTGTACACTGGAACTTGGTCCATTTTTAAGCAGGACTTCGTCCATCTCTGCAGGACAGCAGAAAACCCTTTGTGCTAATCATGATGCCAAGAAGCAGAATGCGGCAAATGGCAGATGATCCAACTGCTTCAGGTGTTCATTGCCTTAAAACTGCGAATAATTTTGGACTGAGAGTTTGTAAGCAGAACGGAGCTCTTAAAGCTGTCAGAGATTATTTCTGCACTGTTCAATTCTATCTGCCTAACATACACAGGATCTCAGAACTGTGTTGCTTGAACTGGTGGAACTTGCTGAAGTGAACTGGGATGAGCAAGTTTTAGAACTTAGTCAGAGTGCTGTAAAAAATGGATAATCTCATGAGTATTAAGGTACAGGATTGCTATTTCTGCACTGAATTTGTTTTTATTTTACATGGCTGTGATCTGAAAGTTGCTTGAAACGCAGGCACCTAGGCACTGTTGTGTAACTGAATTTCACACATGATAGGTCCTGAAATATCCTGGAATCTAAAACTCTGACTTGTTTTAAGTCTGCTGCTTGAGTATAATCAGGGTCATAGTGTCTGTGTGCAGTGTTTCTTTCCCTGTAATGCTCCACATCATTTCATTTTGGGAATATTGAAGGAAATGGACTATGTGCCATAACTGTTGTTAGAACAAACTATGCCTGGTGTGATCTTATGCATAGGTTCTGTAACTGCTCTTCACAGCTCAGGTGTTTGACCTTCCTTTTGGTGAAGTGATGAAATACTGCTGGTTTCTATTTGTGCTTCTAGGCACCTTGAAGCTCTTAGGAATAGAACAATTGTCTCCAGTTCTTTTCAGTGATATCAGTAACAGCTCGAGTGCTGCTGCCCACTAGGTAGACCCAAAGAAGCGGATTACAGTGAAACAACACACGAGCTGGACCTGCACGAGGATCACTTTCAAGACAGTGGCTCTGTTGCTTGAAGCCTATTTGCTTCTTCCTGACGCCACTCTATTACCAAATATCAACAACCTTTCATGATTCAACTTGCAAACGTTTGACACTAACCCTTGTGTTTCTATGCCTTCCTAGGTGATTCGAGCCCTTGTCAACCCCAGAGATCCAAACCAAGTAGTGATGTGCAGTGTGTTTCCATCAATGGAGAGTTCTTATTAAGCACGAATCGCTGCAATTCGGATGACAGCCTTCCACATGGTAACAGTGATGGACACAAGGGGCTCATCCACGTTCATGCTCTCATATCTCCTGGCTCTGCTGAAGATGCTGACCTGAGCCTGCCAGACACAGCAGTCACCTGCCTGGATTGTGACCCAGCGCCTTTGCAGTGCTGCCCATCCCAAGCACAGCCCGAGCGCCCCAACAGCAGCACCACCATGCAGGAGCAGGTCAGCATCAGTGAGGTGAAGCTGAGCATCTTAGATGGGGACTTAGAGTCAGACTGCCAGTCCCAGGCACCAGGCAGCAGCACCAGCTCTGAGCCACTCTCATCTTGACAAGAGGAGTCCCATCTTCACCCTTCACCTCTCAAGCCCTCCTGTCTTTTATTGAATAAAGTCACTCATGCTCAGTCATCGCCTTGACTGCATTCCGAGTCTTCATTCACAGGGATTGGGATGAATGCAACAAACAGCAAGGCAGCTCAGCTTGCAATGCTATGGCTGTGGGGTTCGTGCAGGCAGAGCTCTGGGTTCCCATTTTGCCTGGCTTTGGGATGTCTGCAGCAAGATCTCTACCATTTTGTATGGGAGCAAATAATCTCTAGCATCCAGGTTGCTGCTCATGATAATCCCAGTCTTCCTGGCTGTCGCTTTTTGATACTTTTCAAAGCCTTTTGATACTCTTTGATGCCTTGGCTGCTCCCTAACACCTCTGTCCTCCTGCCATGTTGACTCACGTCTCCCACTTTTAAGCTGGCTTTGCAGATCATCTCCAGCCCTGTCATCATCACGCTGCAGCAGGAGGTGCTCACCTGGCCCAATGTCTGGCAGTACTGCTTGTTCTGCAGATGAGCAGCTGCCTCCTCATCTCTTCAGCTACAGTAGTTTTTCTCAGGGCAGTTAGATGCAGTCATGCTCCTCTGGATTTGGTGTGTTAAATCCATGCTGCATGGCAGCAGTCAGTGCAATACAAAGGTGTTCTGTGTGCCACAGCATTTCTCCAGGGGCTGCCAAAGGTAGAAGCACAACACAGCACCATCCTTCTGACAGTAATGTCTGTGAGTGTTAGACATGTGAGCACTGCATCATCCCCAGCGTGTCAGTGCTTTTCCACACCAACCTGACTCTCACACTCTCTGCACTGAATGTAACTATGCTCTTGTGAAGAAAAATGCTTTCTGTCACATCCTCCATCCCTGCAACCATTTGCCGGTAGGCAGCTCTTGCAGAAGAATCAAGCAGCAGAACCTTTTGCTCACCCTACAGCATGCAAATGCTATGAAAGCAGAAATAACCTGGCGTGCTCTGGGTCTGCAAGGCTGCACAGATGGGAGAGGTAGATTGTGTTTTTTCAGTGGAAGTTTCCAGTATTTTAAGTACATAGTGTAGGCCCTAACTGAATGTATAACCCTCTTGTAAAACAGCTGTATAAGTAGTTTTTCCACCAAGAAAGTTGCTGAACAGAGTTAAGTTCAGACTGGGGGCATTCTGACATGGGGAGAATTGAGACAAGCACAAGATAAATACACAGGGTGGGTAGAGCCCAGCACAGGACAGAATGAATGTACTGACTTTTGGAAACATTGCCCTTCTCTGTCCGCAGAAAAGTACAAGGCAGACCTAAAAACAAGAGGTTGGTAATTGACCTTATATGGAAATGAATCCTAGCAACAGTCTGGAGGAGTCTGTGAGCCTGAGATGCTCAACCAATGAGAGGCATGAGAGCATCACCTGCATTGGGTTTAGGGCACAGAACAGAATTGATTTCACTGACTGGTGTGCAATTTCTCCCTTGCCAATAGGGGATGTGCGTGCAGTATTGCAATAATGAATAAGCACTGCTGCTATCGCTGCCATCTTTGCCTAACTAGAAATCTTTGACTTTGAGAGTTTCTCACACAAGGGGAGAGGGTAAGAAAGTAAAGAGGCACAGAAAACTAAGGGAAACTGCTCTTCTTTATCTTATCTATAAAAATCGATACAATTGATGCTGTCGTGCTTTTTTTAACGTTTTTTAATTTTTTGGTAATGTCAGTTAGATTGTTTTAAAATATCCACACACCAAAATCTGACTACCAAGCAAATTTAATGAAAATGAAATGAAGGTGAGTTAGCGGAAAGCACAAGGCCATATTATATTAGGCTCTAGCAAATTTACAGGCAGTCACTGCACGAAGAGGTAGATCTGAGTTGCACATTATATGATTTCCACAGCTTATGTGGATCGTCATTTTGGGGCTTCCCCATTGCTAAAGGAACAGCCTATGGTTAATGTTTGGAATATGGCCACAGGACTTTGGGACTGTTCCCTACCACTGACAACTTGGGGTCGTGAATATGCTCGTATTTCCACAGGGACTGGCCCTATGTGGGTTCCAGCATGATATCTTCGGTCTCATCTGAAGACAGAAAATAGCATCCAGCCTTCATAGTAATTGTAATTGTGTGTTTCTTACTTAGTGGTATTGCTTTGTAACTTGCTGTGTTATAGATAATATTATTAATAGTTTGACATAGTGTGTGATTTTCTGTTTTACCAATGCAGTCTCAAGAATTAGAGTTTAAGGCATTAGCTAGGATGTTGTGTGCTTCTTCTATTTTAGTAATAGATCAGATGTGTATTAAACAGGATTTGATCTAATCAATGCTAGAATCTACAGGAATAGCTCTTTTAATGTTTTAGTACTGTTTGGCTATGATGTTATTAGCCTATTAGTTAGCTTTTCTTAATTTGCAAAGACAAAACCTGGAAAGGAATCCCAGACAAAGAGATGACCCTGTATCATAGAATAGATACCTCTCTTACATCCATCTAATTGGGATTTTTGAAATTTAACCATGCATCATTTTAGAGGAAAGTGCACGCTAATAGAACTAAATTTGATAGTTTATTCTGTTTTCCAAGCAGGTGTTCCACTTGGGCTCTATATCACACACTGGCCATGCGGATGTGGTGTACAACTGGAAGAAATCCTTCAGACCCTGAATGCAGGAGAGAATCTGTGATGGGCGAGAGAGGAAATGTGCACCTTGAAGCAGGGGATGCCCTGCTGGCACTACCTGTCGCATCCACCACCAACATGAATTGCTGTTTCTCAAGGGTCAATAAGTAATAATGCCCCTAGTGATACTTTAGTACATTTGTCCTCTAAAATTGGTTCTATTTGACATGCTACTTCATAAAATTGCACGATCATTAATCAATTATTAGCCCGGATAACTCAGTTGGTAGAGCATGCTTATGAGCATCTTAAAAGCATTTATTGCACAAATTTTAGTGGTCATTAAAATCAATATATCAGAGTATATGAAAATTGAACACTTTTCCTGATCAGTTACAGATTAACACAATGGGACCATCATGGATTTATTTTCAGGTTGCAGAAACTTAGGTTGCAGTACAAACATATTTGTTCTTTTTAGTGGGTTTAACAGTAATGTTGTTATGTTGTATTTGACTTGTCTCTTTTTTCATTTTTAGAGTATTGTCAATCGAGGTCTTGATTGAGTTATAATAGTTATGTTATTAATTTAAGTAGTGTTGCTATTCTATTGGCAGTATTGTAAGAAGAATTCTACGGAGCATCCGTCATGGATCCAGATGAGAAGTTCACAGAACAGCAGCTACGAAGCAGGATAAAACTACATGAGAACTGATTGAACAAATGAACTGAACTGCTTGTTAAATATGATTAATCGGTCGTTAAATCAAACCCTTTTTCAGCCTAAAAGAAAACGGGGGAAATGTAGAGAGTGTTTTTTACAGCTAGTTAGCTGAGAAGGGTCATAAACACGGTGCAGCTAAGCAAGCAGCCATAACACCTGCAAGGACAGCAAGAACAACAGGATGCCCTGGGATGGTGAGAAACTAGCCATGGTTCTGGGAACTCAGCAAGGGAGTAGCTTTCAGTTGATAACAACAAGCTGTTAAGATACTCGGGGATAGTATGTAATTGGGAACCAAGGATGAGCTCCACTTTTGCAATATGTATGAGCTAATTATCCGTATTATAAAGGTACATGCAGCTAAGGAATAAATGAGATTCGCTGATCATATGTCAATGACAGGTGTGGTCGTCTGCTTTTCTCCCGCCGTTCTGCAACAAACACCTATATACAAATTTAAGAACACAACGGAGTAACTGTTACTGTTTATTAACAACCAGTTTTAATAATACGATAAAAGTATGTCCTGAGAAAGGGGAACAAACATGCTTCTTCAAGGTTTTTTAGCTGTTCTGGATCTCAGCCGTCGCTTGATGATCAGATGATCACTTTCCTTCTTTTGTTCCTCAGATTCCTGAAGAAAACATTTCAAAAGTTACTCATCTTTTCACACAAGACTGACAAGCTCTTCTTGACCCATGCAAACATATTTCTTCCCCTAAATGGATTTCAGAATGGCATTTGATTATTATATTTTATTCAGAAAACTATGGGATACCGAGATCATTTTAATGCAGCTTAATCACAAGGAACAAATATGGAGAATGTACAAAATCCTGTTTATCTTAAAAAAGCACACACATCTGAGGAAAGCCTGAAGGCAGCTTTCATTTTGAAATACTTGTTTTCAAAAGAGTATTATAATACTTGTTTTGTGAAACATGAAGCGTTCAGAAAACATTTTTAGCCTCAATCCCTGTAGCTATGACTTGCCCAGAATTTCAGTTCTCGGTTCAGTTCCATGTTCTCAGAACTACAGTGAGAAAAGAAATTGTCTCATCTTCTTCATCCTCTAACCAAAAAAATAACATTTTGGTTTCTGCCCCTATCATTCGTCAAATCATCAAAAAATTCAGAGGGATATTACAGTATGGGCAAATGATCACTTTGCGGAACAGAAAAAGGACTCTAATATAATTAAATGATGCAGTTCCAACAGAGCAAGAATGTTCTTAGCACAATAGCTGCCGACAGAGTCATGAAACTGGCACATCAGATCCTTTGCAAGTTGGCTTAGACAGGAGATCATAGTTTAAACATACCTAAAAAGCTGTCTAAGTTGTGCTCTAGAAAAGCGTGTAGTAGAATAATCCCACTCCGACACACTGAAATTATCTATGATTCCAAATTAGAAGACATCTCTGTGATTGCTACATCACCTACTTAGTAAACTGTAAGCCAGCCAAACACAGAGATCTTTGAGGACAAACTAAAACAGAACAGCAGGAAGACCAACAAGAATGACTTGGTAGAATAAAGAAATACCTCAGTACTTTCAACCTCCCCCTGCAAATAGATGAAACCTCCAGTCTGTTTGGACTCCTTAGTAGTTTATTTTAAGCCAAGACTACAGTAGAATCGCTTACCGAAGAAGCAGGTATATCTAGAGGGCCAGAAACGACAGTTGAATACAGCTTCCTTTTGCATCGTTTTGGCTTGGTCTCTCCTTCTTCGAGACTTTCAGGTTCGTTTGATTTAGGAGAACTTACTGCTGACATCAGCTTCTTGGCTAGAAGAAATTTGTTTTGATACGTAAACCAATCAACTTACTGGTTTTGTGAGTCTTTAAATCAATGAATGCAAAAAAAGCTTCGTAACAAACTTGGTTTATAAATGACACGTAAAATTTAAGTGAAAATACTCAGAAATTGTATTTGTTCATCGAGGTTCTTTATTGCTTCTATAGCTGAAACAGTTTATAGCTTCAGGTACGGCAGCTTAAAGCACGCATTAAAATGGAGTATGAAAGACAATCATGGCTCAGAAGTCGCTGGAAGTCAGAAACTTCAGCAGGAGTTAAACAACAGGCCTAACTTTCGTGCTGACAGAAGCACAAGACAGAACCAACTTTCTCTGTATACTTGTAGGTTTTCACAAATGTAATAATGAATCTCTGAAGAGACGAATAAATGCATTTACTTCATAAATCAAAGGACAAGACAACTTAACATGGCAGACAAGTTCTCTAAGAACACATACATTAATAGCCTACAGCAGAAACAAGCCATTCTACAATGTCTAGAAAACATGGAATAAAACTTATTCTACACCAACCTTTAGAGTGTATAATAGAAGGAGAGCTTTGAATAAAATCTCCAACTTTTTGCAGTGTTTCATCCTTCTTTTTAGTCAGTCTTGAAGCATGTACTCGCTTTCTCAGGAAGTAGTCTTTTCCGGATTTCTGTTCAACAGAGATGTGAACATGTGAAACAAGAGCATTGTTTAAACTTCATTTTAGTTCAACGTTATTTTAAGTTGACATTTTGAGCTTTACTACTGACACCTCTGTTCATTATGCTGATGATACCACAACGGCAAGTAATGTAGACAATTTTATACCCTTTAGGGAGTTATCAAAATCTCAGCTATTTCAAGGCATACGTTTCTTAAAGTTTCTTAATAAGGCAGTAGTTTCTTTAAAAGTAGCTCCCAAGCTGTGGAGTTGTTTCTTACATAAGCTGTTCTAATTACATAAAATAAACAAACATACAAAACAGAAGACAACAGATGGGAAAAATCTATTACTCATACTCTGACCATGCCAAGGATACTGCTATCACATGTGAACATCTGTTTTTAATAACTGCCATGCATATTAATGATATGAACCTTAGTTTAATACAAGGGCTTCACTTACAAAAGCACACGATAATACACTAAAGCTTCTCTTCCCAACTATTCAGTGTGCAATATCCTTCCCTCCAAATCATTACACAGTACAGCCATTACACGCTCTGGGGACAGACTGACTTGCCCTTTGGTTAGCTTATGGAATTTAATAGGAAGAGCTCATAAGCATGTAAGATTCCCATTCAGGTATACACATAAGGATAAGACACTGCTTCTTTCGTGTGACCACACAATTACAGGAAGTCCCAAGCTAGCTTCAAAACTAGAACAAAAACCAACCATTTTCTCGTCACTTGCAGAGGGTGAATTAAAAGCCATGGCAGATTTTGTATTTTTCGTGTTCTCACTTTTCACAAAATCCTGGGAAAATAAGACAAGTTTCAGCCATGATTCTTTTGGAAAGAACAACTGATGTCACAAAAGTGAACACTTTAAACACTTTTGCTAATAGAAGGGAAGTATTTGCTAGTGGTAACTATTCCACTGTAAATCAAATAATAAATAAGCATTCAATTATAAAAACAGGACATGAAGATATCAGTATTAGACATCTCATGATGTCTAAAAAGCTGATTTATGTCTACAGGTTTCAAAGAAAATACACAATGGAGTTAAGAGAAATTCCCTTCTCTTAAACCATTATCACTGAGCTTGGCTATTAGTTTTGTTCATTAAAGCAGTTCATTGATTAAATTCTTCAACTACTTTACTGAGGTAGAAATAGCATTTTTTTAATGCTTAAATGAGAATGGTAAAAAGGCATCAGATATTTTGTTTTCTGTTGGGTCTAGGTCATACCTCATCCATGTCATCACTTCTTTTCTTTTTTGCCTTAGGCATTTTCACTCCTAAAGGTATCATGCTGCCGTGCTGCTTTATCTCCGTCTTATCAGGTTCACAGAATCACAGAATCACAGAATTACCCAGGTTGGAAGGGACCTCAAGGATCATGTAGTTCCAACCCCTCTGCCTAGCAGGGCCACCAAACATACACATTTACTAGATCAGGTTGCCCAGGGCCCCGTCCAACCTGGTCTTGAACGCCTCCAAGGACGGGGGATCCACAACCTCACTGGGCAGCCTGTTCCAGGACCTAACCACCCTTCTAGTAAAGAACTTTCCCCTAACATCCAACCTAAATCTTCTCTCCTTCAACTTAAAACCATTTCCCCTAGTCCTGCTATTATCAGCCCTTTCGAAGAGTTTACTCCCCTCCTGGGAGTAAGTTCCCTTCAGGTACTGAAAGGCTGCAATGAGGTCACCCCGCAACCTTCTCTTATTATAAATATAATCATACCTTTTCATTGACAGAGTCATTCCTTCTACTTTGTCTTTCTTCAAGTAAAGGTATTTCTGGCAAAGTCTGAGGGCTACTGTGGTTAATGCGTTGTTTTAATTCCTTTATAAAGTCATCTTTGTCAGCCAGTTCTTTTCTTAACTCTTCTATCACAGTTGCATTATCCTAATAAACAGTAAAAACTGCTGAGTTGTGGGATTGGCAAAAGGAATTAACACACACAAGCAGTATTGCAATTACTTAGTAGCATCAGTTTTAGAATTGCAGGCTAGAACACTTA
Source organism: Coturnix japonica (assembly GCF_054131305.1). NCBI lineage: Eukaryota > Metazoa > Chordata > Aves > Galliformes > Phasianidae > Coturnix > Coturnix japonica. The sequence continues at coordinate 27,726,543 of NC_140672.1, forward strand.
ACTATTCAAGAACAGTAACATTTCACGGATTTGTACGGTCACTGTTACAAGTGCAGTAGTCACAGAATTGCCTGGGAAGTTGTAATACAATATATTTTGATTCTTCTATTTTACTTATGTGCTTCAGCCTTCATCTCTCTTAAGATATAATAACCCGAGCTTTTATTTGTTCCCAAATCCTCGGTACTGTGAGAAAGTCGGCAGTTGTAGGGGAAGTTTTGCTATGAGAATATCTTTCTTCTCAGAGAAAGTGAATCCAAACATTCTCAAAAGAGCACAACTCATTTAGTCTTCTGTTTAGCTTCTGAAATTCTATGCTACGGCTTAGATTGGCTATCCTGATTAAAAGCTGGATGTTGAAATAAGAAATGCAACTTCCAGAGATCATCCCCCCTCTGCTTTTTGATGCTTCCCTTAATCTCTATCCACGTCCCCTTCTGTCTTTTCAAGCCATTGTAGATACTACCTCAGAGAAAGCAAAGAAAGTAAGAAACCTGAGACAGAACTACTGTCTGTGTATTGAGCCTAGCTTGGGATCCGGAAATGCTGTGAATTATCAGAAAAAGCTACAGATGTCCAGTCTGATTGTAGGATCATAAGCATCAAACTGACATCTGCTTATCTGAACTACTGAAAAATTTGAAATTTTAGTAATTAACAGAAATTCTGTTTCTGAAGAACAAAAATAAAAGCTGGTGCTTTTTTTGGTTAGTTGCACATGATGCCAATACGACAGTGTTCAAGAACAGAACCACACACAGAATACAAAGAGCAGGTACAGGAGTTTTACAGAATTTATGGGTAGCTAATCAGGTAGGAGGAAAGGAGAGCGGACCTTGCTTGAATCCTTTAAGGCAGATTGTCTCAGTTCTGCTATTTCTGTCTCTTTCTGTATGGCATTAGAAGCCAAAGTTTTGAGCTGTTCTTCCAAAGCTTCTACTAACTGATCTCTCTCCTCATGCCACTTTTGAAGGTTATGGTCCTTTTCCTCCAGCTCCTATATTTCATGTTGAAAGAAAAGCATACACAGTAGAAACAAGCAGAATCTTTAAGACAGCCTAGAATTAATAAGTTTTTCATATAGCATAAATAAGGACTCAAGCTGATAAAAAGAGTTTATGGTAAGACATTTCAATTAACATATTGTGATGTCACTCAACAAGATCAGGTTATATGCATGTATTACATATGTATTTACTATGCAGATTATTGTATTTAAAGCAATCTGCCAGTGCTCTGTAGTGACTAATTATTTGAATATCTTTCATGGTCTACCGCTAATTTCAGTTGGCCACTTTCATTTTGCTCCAATTTTTTTTTTTTTGACCTTTTTCCTGTTGCTTGGAAAACCTGCATCATTCATTTAATAAAAATTAAGAGCAAGAAAAATACCTGTTTAAGTTGTTGGATAGTATAGTCTTTATAATCCAGCTCATCCTTAAACTGGTTATTAATCCTTTCAAGTTCATCCATCCTGTTCCTGAGGGATTCCTCCACAGAACGCATCGTGGACACCTGTAATGTAAGCACAGCTCACGGTTAATTAAAAGACTTCTGTAATCCAACCTGGCCAAATACTTCTTTGTTAAATAAAGAGGAATTCACAAACAAGTGCTGAGTAGGAAAACGACAGCAAGTGCAAGGTTACCAAGGAAGACATGAATTCATTTTTAAGCTTCAATTTTCCACCCCAAGCACACCCAATAAACTTTCAGACTAATTACCTGCAAAATGGGTTTTAAGATATCTACTTGTTTAATAATTAAATTTTAACTATTAACATCACTGAAGCTGAAATTGAAGAAAAAAAATATACATGCTTATATTAAAGAGCCTCTGGAAATTAGTCTATTTCTCTTCAAGTAAACAGCATTCTTCTTCCCAGTTATCAGAGTTTTTTCACAAGACTTAGGTTTTAGGCTTTGGAGTTACCACGGATACCAATGGCAAGTCACCAGTAACATAGAGATAATAACAAGTCCCCTCCAGAGGCAGATTAGCTATTCTCTTCACAAACCTTATTCCAGACTACCAACCAACTTTACTTTCCTCTGTTCATTATCTATGCGAAACCATGTTTTAACTTCTGGTCCCCTCTAGAGCTTCAATGGCAACTTTACCTAAGATTTGCTGCTAGCCACACTAGTGTGAAATTTCCAGCTTCATAGTTAAAGTTTGAGAAGTTTTAACAGCAGAAAGCCAAGCATAATCTTACAGAAAAAAAATATCTCAGTTGACTACAAACCTCGCTTTGTACTTGCTGAATTTGTTTCTCGGCATCAGAATGTTTGTCTTTTAGATCTGTATACTCTTCTTCTTTCCTCTGCAAATCTTTTTTCAAATTCAGTACAAGGGCAGAACTCTCAGAAAGAATATTTTCTAGCCTTATGTTAAAAATAAAGAGACAAAGAATATTACTGTTACACATCTCATGGAAACAGCAATTACAGCTTAATCCATGACCTGCCTGTTGGTTTCTATTTGTAAATAGACTCTTAAATCTATCTAGACCAGTGACAAGATTTAAACAATTACTTTTGAATTTCAGCTTGCTTCTCATAATCAGATGCTGAAGCAATAAATTATTCAGATGCTATTCTGAGGAATGTACAACAAAACCACCAGAAATCCCCATATTATTCTTTATTTCCTTGCACACTCCTGTTTTACCTTGGAACTCAAGTAGCATACCAAAGCATCCTAAAGTAGTAGTTTGGCCATTGATAAGCATGCAAATGCATTAAGTCGAAGGGATGTTCCCATTAACTATTTTTAACTCTAGTTCATTCTCAAAGGGCTCTAAGTTAACTCAGTGATTACTTACGATTCTATACGTTGCACTTTCTCCATTTCACTCTTTTCCTTTTCCCGAAGAGAGTGTTTCATCTGCTCCAAGCTGTTTTTCAGCTGCAGAACTTCTTGAATCAGATTTGCTTCTTTGCTACTTAACTCTTCAACCTATTTGTCTGCATTAGCAGACTTCTCCTGCAGAGTTGCTGTAACTGTCTCTGGATTAACAATAATAGATTCTTTTTCTTTAAGTAATTCATTGAGTTTTGACACATTGTCTTCCATCGTCTTGGAAGCCTCCATGAAGTACTCAAGCTCTTTTATTTTTACCTCACAGTTGGCAACTTCCTCCTGAAATTGTGCAATCACTCTCTGATCTTCTGCAGTCTTTTCTTCAAAGTCCTGAGTTTTCTTTTCTATTTGCTCATGTAACTGATTCACAAGATCATCTTCCTGACTAGTGTGAGTTGTAATCTCACATAGCTTCATTACAAGTTGACGATTATGATTTTCAGCATTATTCAGTCCCGCCTTTAGGTTTTCATTGTCTTGAAGCAGTGCTTTGATGTGCTGACTTTTTTGTGAGGAAACATCAACAATACTTCTGCATACTTCCCAAATCCTTTCAAGACTATAGTTAAAGGAGAGGTCCTGCACAAGATCTGAGATGGAAGAAGTCTGTGACTGAGTGCATGCAGAACTAATTTGAGATGTCCCTGTCTCATCTTTTTCACAGTCTGAGGAATCCTTTACACTGACAAAGTCAGTACTGATGGCATGAAACTCTAAGTGACATTTGTATAATTCATCTAATTTGGTCCGCATTTCTTTTACTTGTGATACTTTATCAATTATATATTCTTTGGCAACTTCTATGTTGTTAGTTAGTTGGGCATTTTTGTCTTCTAGTGTCATATTTATAGATTTCTGTTCATCCAGTTCAGAAGCAATTTCCCGATAGTCAGCTTGACCCTGCAGAATTTGTTCACGGAGGGCATCAGCTGTTTCTTCAGAAGAAGAAAGCTCAATACGCAGGCTTGTTACCTGCTTACTGAAATCTTCTTTTTTATTTTGTTCTCTTCTGCATTGTTCTTCAAGCACAGCTAAATGACGTTCCAAGATTTCAGTTCTTTCCCTCAGTGCTAGTACTTCCTTTCGGTACGCGGAGCACTTTTGTTTCATGTGTTCAATTGTCCTTTGCTCTACAGTGTTCTTTTTCTTTCTCTCATTTACAACTACTGTAAAACAAACAAACAAACAAACCAAAAAAAAAAGGGGAAAAGGAATGTAGCTCAGATTGATTAAAATCATTATTACATAGCAGTTCACAACACCAAGTAGCAACTTCTAAGTGAAACACTGTCGTAATATGCAAGCCATACCCTCACATCACATAGTATTTGATACTAGTGAAGGAATTAAAGTCCTCTGAACACGTAATCAGGTGCCTCAGATTTCTATACAGAATTAACAGCAAAAGGTTTTCAGTCTGGAAGAACACTTTTACCATGGCACTACTCAAACCTTCCACTCCACACCAGTAGAAAATCTTATTAGATTTAAGAAACATGGGAACGAGATAGATAATTCACAGCTATATTCTTTCTATCTTCCGTGTTTCAGCAATCCCTATAAGGCAGCCAGGAATCACTCCATCTACATCTAAATGGTAGATAAACAGTTCTCTAAGAAATTTCATTCCAACTCACAGTCCTCTTACTTTCAAAAGAAAGATAAAACCCTGGACAAGTTGATCACTTCAGTGTTGATATCTGTCTCTCTTATTCAGTTGATCTCTAAACAAAATATGAGGATTCCTACTTCTGTCCACACTTACTCTTTTGCATTTAAGTTCACTCATAAAGTTGTACAAATTTGCAGATTCAAGTTTCCATAAATATTCCATTAGCTTGGGGCTGTTTTTTTCTTTAACTGGTGAGCAATTAGCTAAAATCACATGCATTTTCTTTCTATCAAAAGCAACTTACGCTGTATTTCATCATTGCTTTAGAATCCAGTTATGTCCATTCCATAATATGCATACTTTAAGTATTAAAAAAAATAAATATAAGTCAAGACTTACTAGGGATTGGGTCACCACAACAATATATTCCATGGTGATTCTAGTACAGTCCTTTTATTACTACAATGCAGAATTTTATAGTGCCCACGTGCAGCCTGCATTACATACAGATTCACATGTACTGCATGGAAACAGCCTCTTAACTCATCTAAGGAGTTTTATATACAGCCCTCAACTGATTTAAAAGTCATACTGAAGAAACAGCAGTGGCATATTCCACCCCAAACCAGGTTTTGGGTTTTGACTGCTCACCCAGCAACACTAGTGAGGGAAATATGATTTATAAGTAATCTAAACACTTTATGCTGAAAACAACAAGCAAGCACTAAAGCAAGATAAATAAGACTAGGGAGAAGATGTGTAATGTTCAGTCTAGAAGCTCCTTACACAGGAAGTAGGGAAAAAGCATTATTACAGAGCATAGGAAACAAGACCTAAAAGCTCAGAGAATGGTGTAAATACCCTGAACTTGAAGCTGAGATAACCTAGCATCTCCTAAAACACTTTTGCTCGTGCTACTTATATAACTAATTCTACAAAAGAACCAGCACAACATACCTGTGCTCATTGTTCTACTGTGTATATTTAACATAGCTAAAGAATATATATTAAGAGTTTTTTGAAATTGGACGCTATTAATACTCACAAATAGAAGAAAATTTTAACATGATTGAATACTCAGTACTTCTTAACAGAAAACTTCATGCTGGCATTGTGACTATCAGCTACCCATTTTAATTCCTATGTGGAGCATTGCTGTCATTAATTTTTAAATGAGAGCTTTGGTCATATGATTAGAACAAACCCACTACTATTTGGAGTATGGAGGAGTCCACATCCCTCCCTCAGTCTCTGGTAAGATGCTTATATGTGATGCCATTCAGTGGTCACATTAGGATTCAATATTTATGCCAAATAAAGGCAGCAGGGACAAATCATCCAAGAACAGCATCTCATCCAAAGAAGGCCTTGACTTTCTCCCTTGCACATATTTTGCAAGAGGAATACAAGAAAGGAAGGGACTACAGCTAAGTTTTAGATTTTTCCCTTCTACATTGTATATGTCTTCCGTAATTCTAGGAACACTGATGCTCAGCTGTGCCCAGAAGTGAAGTTAAATGCATCAGAGCTTATCCAAACCATTTTGCTCAAATATTGCCCATGAGCCAGCAATTAGCAGGTCGTCAACAATTTTGATAGTTGCTTCAGGAAAAACAAAACAAACAAACAAAAAAAAGCACTTGAGCAGCTGATGCTACTCAGAAGATCAGCAACAGCAGTTGAAACAATCCTAAAGAAACTGCTTTAAAACTATTACCAAATCTGCAAGTGCATCAACAGATAAGGAAAAAGCAGCAAAAAGTAAAAAAATAGTGCAAAAAACTTCTATTCTTAAGCATTCAAAAATGAACAGCATAGGACCTTCTGAAAAAGGGATATTTACATAACAGTTACTTCTATTTACAGTTTAACACAGTGGCTTTTCTCCTTATACCATAAGGTACGCGCTTCACAGCCTTTTGCTTCCTATCCGGAATAGGAAGCAATTTATTGTTTTGGAAGACACCCTGTTCAACGATGGAAGAAACTGTACCTTTCTTTGGAGGTGGCTCTTCCACAGTAGGCTTATCCTCATCAGTAATGTGCTTTCTTCCCACTTCCAACTCAGTTTTCTCTTGTTTCAGTGCTTTAACTGAAAGCACTGAAAATTGGCTGCTTTCAGTTCCTTTATTAGTGTTCTCTTCTGCCGGTTCTGCTTTAATGGTAGTTAAATGGTAGGCAGTCTTTTCCTGTATTGATATAAGATCAGTTACATTGAAGCTTAACAAAAGGAGCACTTAAGTCTCAGTAATCTTCTGTAGGCAAATATTTACACAAAACCATACAGCTAAAATATTTACCCGGTGACTCTATAGACATCAGTTACAAATCTCAATAGCAGACAGAACAAGTACACCTTCAGATAATGACAAGTGCAATACTCGGTAGAGTATACAAGGGAAAGCAAGAGCCTAGCAGGTTACAAAGTAAAAGACTTGCACAGAATCAAGAGTTTACCGGTTTATCAAAGAATTTCCTGTTTCCAAGAAGTCAACAAAATTACAAACATGGTCAAAGAGCAAACGGTCAGCTCTCATAAAAGTTCATCACACTTCTGCTAAGCTGCTAAAATCACTTTCATCGTGACAGATATAATCCAACCTTAAAGCTTAGTCAGCTCTGTCACGCATATTTTAGATTGTGTCCTTGACCACAAGTGAAGCTTCCTTACTTACAAGATGACGATTGTTAAGCCATGCTGGCACTGCCAAGGACTGATTATTCATCTTTAGTAGCTTATGAAAAGAAAAGCCTCAGAAGTGTTCAGGCCACACAATCTCACAGATAGAGTTGGAGCCTTGTTCTTGGAAGAAGTAATAGGTGAGGACATGACTACTCATCACAGTCAGCTTTAACACCATGGAAATACTAAGTTGCAGTGATGCAGACAGTCAAAGACTAAGAAGGGTCAAGTTGCTAAGCTTACAAGGTTAGAGATCTGAGTGACAGAATTAACTATAAATGTTTTCAGAGCTACTTCAGGCTACCAAACATCAAAAAATGAACAAAAACCATCAGAAGTGGTATGCACACATACTTAATCAAGCTAGTCTTCACATATTCAGTAGCTCACAGTACATTAGTCAGGATAAAGTTTTATGGACTGCATAGAATGTGGAGATATCCTGATAATGGAGCCTACTGGAATAGCATTTTAAGCTACCACAACTTGGTATTAAAACAATTTTACACAACATCTTCTAGATAAAGTTACCTCAGTTGCTTCTTTAAGTTGCTCAACAGACTCATCCAATTTAATCATCTGCATTTCAAAGTCTGTAACACACAGAAAAGGTTGTATTACATAAGTAGCCAATAGATAGTTTATTAAGTAATCAATTTTTCCAGATATTCTAATGTTTAGGTAGCTTTTGAACAGATTAATTAATTTGCATGTGGTCTTCACTTATTGGGAGTGATTCAAAAGTTTTCTATATTTCTTGGAACGAAAACATTGCATCAACAAGACATAAAGAAGAGTAGAGATTACAATATAAAAGTAAAAATCAAGATATAGACATTTAACCCCATACTTACGAAAGCATAAAGCTGCTAGTTGCAGTTTAAAGGAGAGGGGGAAAAAAGAAAAGAAATAACCAAAAACCGTGGAATTGCTGAACCTGAATATACACAAGGAATAAACTATCACTTATCTACAGGCTATGGTTCCAAAGGTAGAACATCTCCTCTAATTCCTACTCAAACTGGTTATTTCTCTTTTAGATTAATGAACTATTTCTGTCTTCTACCTTTCACATTGCATAACTCACCTTTGTTCTTCTGCATCAGCTCTTCTTCAGTTTTAAGTAGTTTGGTGTTTTCCTCTGTTAGCTCTTCTTTGGTCTCCATCAGTTCAAAGTTAGTTTTCTCCAGCTGCTTTTCAAACCAGCCAATATCTTCCTTCGGGTCCCCCAGGGATACAATGGAACTATGTGCTGCCTCAGCTTGCTCTTTAATATCCATGACATCATAATGCACAGAATCAAGAATGCCCTCAGGATCAACACAGGTGTCAGGCACTATGCTATGTTCTCCACCCTGAAACGTAATTTATAATCAGTTAAAACTGGTGAATAGCTGACTACATAATAGCTGTTATTTCTACAGATAGTCTGGATAGCCACTATGAAGACAGCCATACAAGAAGTTTTTAATTTCAGCTTCAAAACCCACCTCACAAATTCACATACAACATGACAGTGATTCGTATGGGGGGAACATAAGTGGCATTCTAGTAACAGCTAATATATTTTATAGTATTTGATGACCACACTCCCCCTTTTTTTTTTTTTTTTTTTTGTTTTTTTAAATATTACCCCAGATTGATCTCCTTCAAATTTAACGTACAAGTTTGGACTCCCCTTTTCTTTGTATACAGTGTAAATTTTCATTTTGTGTTGCAGAAACAAGGAAAACGCCCAAATTCCCAAAGCTTTCTGAAACTGTTCTTAAGGCTCAGCAACTATTCCTGCTAGATGAAGAATAGATGTATCTTGCTCATCATACAGCAACACAGCATGCACTTCTTTGTAAACAGCCTTGTGTTTCTATAAGATGTGCCCATAACATTTAAATAATAAAAAGGAAAATATTTAAGAAAAAAAAAAGAAAAATACCAGGGTGTCATGGTTTAATAATTTTGTAATTTTGCTATCAGTATTCCACATCATAACATCATATAAAGCATGAATAATTTTACTGAATCTGCAACTTACAGAAGAAGACTACATCTCCCAGAGAACAACACGATGGGTCACGGGACCTGGACTCTATATTAACTCAGTCGCAGAACAGACTGACGTCTTTCGAGTTCTGGCGTTCAGGGGAGTGTGTGGGAGCCTTCAGCCGTTCGCCTAGATTTCACAGTAGGCCTCTCGGTTACGGGACTCATTCTCTCTCCTATTTTGCTTGATTCGTTAGCTCAATTTTCAATTTTCAATTATATTGTATTATATTGTGTTATCCGGTATTTCTATATAGTAATTTAGTAAATATGTGTGCCTCCTTAGATCGTTGCCGTTGTTTTCTTTTCCTAATTAACTTTTTCCTTTCGGCCTAGGGCCCCTGCGGGGCCCACGGCCCCTGTCACGGACGCAGGTGGACTTTTCATTCAAACCGTGACAGATTTTGGTGGAGTATGCGGGCAAATTGAGTTGCTGTTTTTCTGTGTTTTCTTCTGTTGCTCTTTTAGCTTTTAACAGAGCTACAAGTTTTTTTTCCTGTTAAGGAGCTATCTTAGGTTTGCAATTCTGCACCTGTGAGCTTGACCTTGAAAGTCCAGGCGGACTGCCAATACTCCAGTTTATTTTATAAACACTGCTGAGCTTTGGTTTTTTTTTTTTTTAGTTTTTTTCCCTCTCTATTGAAAAAAAAAAAAAAAAAAAAAGTTCCCTCTACTAAGTGTGCTTTATAAGGTACTGCATTTCATTAGTTCCTCTTTTACGATGCTCCAAACATATTGGACCATGTTTAAGCTAGCCTATTTTTCCTATGAAGTTATAGGAATGTATAATAGATTGAAAGCATGGTTAGCAACGCTTATTTGGTATTTGCATGCAGCTTCAGAGGGAGCAACTAATGCAACTAATGAAACCAATAGTACGGATATGGTGGTTTTTGAGCATGCTTTTCCTTTTTTCTTTGCATCTTTTAAGCAGTCTTCGACTGACCAGTTGTCCCAGTGGACCACACTGTCAATCATATTAATCTCCCTCAATTTGCTGTTGGTTATTGTAGTGATCTCACTCGGTATCTGGATTTATAACATCAGGAGGAAGTCTTCCTTAGAGTCAGAGAATACTGAGTGGCAGGGAGTGTGGAGAAACTTTGGAGAGACTTTTAGAGGACAGACATCTTTAGTGTCATGGAGCTTTACTCCTGAACACGTAAAGAATCCTGAGAGTTTGACTGCATATTTGAGACAGGAATGTTGTGACTCAGGCAGATCTAAGGAGGCACTAATGACTTGGGGCCTAGCTAATGCTTATCAGGCCTTATTCAATACCATTCCTGAGAGGGAAGATTTTGAGGTTGAGAGAGAGAGTCTCAGGGCTGAGAATGAGAGTATCCAATCCAAACTCGACACTCTCCAGTCCGAGCATAACGTCCTCCGGTTCGGGTACAACACTCTTCAGTCCAACTACGACAGCCTCCAGACTGAGTTCGGTGCTGTCCAGAAATATAAAGCCTTGGTGGACATTGGTGCACAATGCACCCTAATGCCCTCAAGTCACCAAGGGACACAACCAATATATATCCATGGAGTGACTGGGGGTTTACAAGAACTATGACTATGTTGGAGGCCGAAATAAGCCTCACTGGTAAAAACTGGCAAAAACACCCTATTGTGACTGGTCCAGAGGCTCCATGTATACTGGGAATCGATTACCTTAGGATGGGATATTTGAAGGATCCCAAGGGGTATCAATGGGCCTTTGGGATAGCTGCTGTTAACACAAATGGTGTTTATCTGCTGTCAGCTTTACCTGGTCTGTCAGATGATCCTTCTGCTGTGGGGTTGCTCCAGGTAAAAGACCAAGAGGTACCAATTGCCACCAGAGTGGTTCACAGACGGCAGTACCGCACCAACAGGGACTCATTGCTCCCCACTCACAAGCTAATCTGCCAATTAGAGAATCAGGGAGCGATTAGCAAAACTCACTCGCCTTTTAACAGCCCCATATGGCCAGTGCATAAAGCCAGTGAAGAATGGAGGTTGACGGTGGATTACCGTGGCCTAAATGAAATCACACCTCCATTGAGTTCTGCTGTACCAGACATGCTAGAACTCCAGTATGAACTAGAGTCAAAAGAAGCTAGGTGGTATGCCACCATTGACATTGCTAATGCCTTCTTTTCCATCCCATTGGCTGCAAAATGAAGGCCACAGTTTGCTTTTTCCTGTAGAGCTGTTCAGTATACCTGGAACTGTTTAACTCAAGGGTAGAAGCACAGCCCAACAATTTGCCATGGGTTGATCCAAGCTGTCTTGGAACAGGGTAATGCTCCCGAACACTTGCAGTATATTGATGATATTGTCATGTGGGGCCATACAGCAGCAGAGATTTTCAAGAAAAGAAAACAGATAATCCAAATTCTTTTGCAAGCTGGTTTTGCCATTAAGCGCAGCAAGGTGAAGGGGTCTGCCCAGGAAATCCAGTTCTTAGGTGTAAAATGGCAAGATGGGCATTGACACATCCCAGCAGATGTGATTGAAAAAATCACTGCTATGTCTCCTCCCACCGACAAGACAGAGACCCAATCTTTTCTGGGAGTAGTGGGCTTTTGGAGAATGCATGTCCCAAACTACAGCCACATAGTTAGCCCCCTCTATCAGGTAACATGAAAGAAGAATAATTTCTCATGGGGTCCTGAGCAGCAGCAGGCTTTTGAGCAGAGAAAACAAGAGATAGCCTGTGCCGTGGCCTTGGGGCCAGTACGGACAGGACAGGATGTAAAGAACATCCTCTACACTGCTGCTGGAGAGAAAGGTCCCACTTGGAGTTTGTGGCAAAGAGCTTTAGGAGAAACCCAAGGCCAACCCCCGGGACTTTGGAGTCGAGCATATAAAGGGTCTGAGGACTGCTACACTCCAACTGAGAAGGAGATCTTATCCATGTACGAGGGGGTTCGGGCTGCTTCTGAAGTAGTTGGGACAGAGGTTCAGCTCCTTCTAGCACCTCACTTGCCTGTGGCCCCTCTGTCACGGACACAGGTAGATTTTTGTTTAAACCGTGACAACTACCCAGAATGCAGCATAAGGGAATTTTTGCCTAGAACTCTGGAGGACTATTTTTAACTCAGAAAGGTCAGAGATAGAAAGTTCACACTGATTTCTGGGTCACCAGCCTCACAGTACATCAGCATTTTTGGTTTTTAAATGATACATAAAGTTCTCAATGGCACTGCTCTAGTCGGTAGTTCCTTCCCTTTCCGTGCAGCTTGCTCTGTGCATGGCTTGTGAACCGCTATTCAGGCCAGACAGCTGCAGCCCCAAAGACCTGCCATAAATGTACAAATTCTACCAGGATAATATCTTGGTAGTGGAGAAACAGGATGCGCAGTCATATGGCTCTCACACATACCTTGTACAACCAGCTTGGCTCTGGACTGGGCATCACCAATGTCACAGGTGTACACGTCACTGTCACTTTTCTCCAGATTTTTTATGCACAGCTGCAGGTCTCGTCCTTTCTGTGCCCTCTTGTATTTCCTGCCAGGCCTGAGCTCAGCAAAGCCTTTCCTCCATATGACGAAGGATGCGGCTTTCTCGCTCTGACATGTAAAAAGTGCACTTCCACTTTCTTCAATTTTCACATCTGAAAGTTCCTTGATAAAGTAATTAGGTTTTTCTGGAAGGAAAAAAAAAGGATGAGGGTGTAGGACAAAGGGATTTGTTACGCCAACAAGTCCCAAGCATACAGAGGTGTCCTGAATCTCCTTTGCCCTCATTTCAGAATATCACATAGAGATGCAAAGAGTCTAAGAAGACCACAGAATCCACCCATTTACATAGGTTTGATAATTCCAGTAGATATCTGGAAAGTTCAATACCATTATACATGCGCTGGTAGGATCTCATCTGATAAACTGCATATAGTTTGGATTACACATATTCAATATAGACTAATTCAGATTGCCATCTTTTCTTGGCTCACTAACACCCAAGATCATAGAATCATAGAATGATCACAGAATCATAGAATGGCCTGGGTTGAAAAGGACCTCAAAGATCATCTAGTTTCAAACCCCCTGCCAAGGGGTCACAAACCACCAGACCAGGCTGCCCAGATCCACATCACACTGGAGAATCATTCAGTTTCCAGATTATTTTAAGGAAAAGATTTTAATCCATCATATTTTCTGAAAACTAAGAATTGATCCTGCTCAAGGAAAAAGAAGAGAAAAACATCACCCACAGGCTGCAGATATTTACCTCGACTTCTCTACATGCCATCCCCAGTGTGCTTTTCAACTCACCTTGCACAGTGACCCTGGCTTTTGTTATGGAGTCCTCTGTCTCACAGGGGTACTCCCCACTGTCCTTGGCAGTAGAGTCATGGATGATCAGAATGGCCCCAGTTCCCTCCTGCTGCAAGTCGTACTTCTGGCTTTTTCTGATTGCTTTGCCATCCTTGTACCACCTGATGTTCAAATCCGGTTTTGACAGCTCACAGCTCAGGCTGATGTCCTGCCCTGCTGCTGCTGTTGTCTTATCCTCCAGCTGTTTTGAAACCTCAGTAGGTTTTCCTGGAAGAAAACATTGCTTTTTGAGTAACATACACTTAGGGTAGGATGCCTCTCTCAAAATACATGCATCTACATGCTGGAGATAAGTTAGAGGCACTTGCAACAGACGCCATCCTACAGCCAGCAGTAATCTGCAAAGTACAGACAATAGAATTCCAGGCAGCATTTATTCTCTCTTAAATCTACCCCATTGAGGATGATGAACCATGTCTGAAAACTGCCTCTTTCTTCTCTCCACTCATCACACTGGGAGCCTCGGATGATGCTCTCAGATGCACATGTTCTAGATAGGAATTTGTTGTGCAGCTAGATGATGTGAAGGCCATCCCTTCAGCTTATACTTAGAGGATATTTGCTCCCACAGTTCCCTCAACAGATCATTCCTGATTTACTGTTAATGGAACAAGCTGTAGTGAGATGACCATTGCCAACACTACCCCAGTGCTTTGGGTAGTTCTCACATTTGTGTAAAATGTTTCCTCCTTTTACTTATTTTTAAGAGAAATTCTCAGTGCTTCGAGGTTCAAGTAGAAGGTTGCTATTCACTTTAACCATATTATGAGTTAGCTCTCACGACAATCTTATCAGAAGACAGTTGAAGGAATCAGACCCCAGAATCTCTCCCATCTCATTACCTTTCACAGACAGAGAGGCTTTGGAGGTTAGACCACGGGCAGTAAAAAACGACTTCCCCAGCATCAGTAGGAGTCACACTTTTGATAATGAGAGTATATTTCCGACTCACGTTAGAAGCTTTTAATCGCCCACCACTTTCCATTCGGCTTCCATTCAGTGTCCAGTTGAACTCATCAATGCTTTCATGGGACGGAATGCATTCAAAAGTACAGTCTTCTCCCTCCTGGATTTCAGTGTTTTTCAGCCGTTTGGTAATGCCACTATTCAGCTCTGGAAGATAAGAGATAGGTTAGTATGAGGTTTATATGGAGAAAAGGCATTTGTGACTGACATGAGTAGCAGTACTGGTGTTTTAACTCAGGATTTGCAGAACATGGCTGTGTTCCTTATTGAACTGGAAATGGAGCAGACCCTCCAGACACACACACAATATTTCAAAGACCCCAGTGAAGGAAGACTGTATGTTAATTAATTCTTCATCTTCATGATGTAAACCAAGCCAGGATATGTTACCTCTGACAAGCAGATTGGCTGTGGATTTTGATTTGCCAATTGAGAACTGAATGGTGCTTGTCATATCAGTGATGGTTTTTGGTATGGTCAGCTGGTGGATGGTGCCTTCTTGCTGCATAATCAAGTTTCTGCCAGCCTGTTAGACTTCCCCACATAGGAATACCACTTGGGAGGTTTCATAGAAGGAATGGATATCTCGCATTCAAATTTGGCTTCTTCAGGCTCAGTCACATCCTCATCACACAGCTCCTTTACTAGATTAATGGATTGCTCTTTAAGAAGGATGGAACAAGAGAAAGCAGAGATTTAGAAGGAATGTAAAAAGCCCTTACATTATCACCCCACTTACTCACGTCAGCATTACTGCACATGAACACTACACCTATCAGCTCAGAATGCCTTGAAACATCATTAAAAAATAATAGAAAGAAAAGAATGTTGTTAAGAAGTCAGACAATAAGATTGACAATCTGAAAAGAGCCCAGATCTTCTGATTCCCAGTCCAACATCTAAATCAAACCATGACCTTCCCATCCCAATATCCAACTCCTCGCATTACGAAATGTAATAGAGGTTCAATGAAACACGGACATTGATAATTACTTTGGTTAAATACAGCAACTTAGCTCTGAACAAGTTTTCACCTAGTAAAGGTCTCTGTAGCTCAAATGTAATGACTCTACTTAGGAAAAATTCATTTTCCAGGAAGTTCTTGCCCTTATAATGGTAACAGTGGCAAAGCTGGGGACTGAACTCTTGAGTAGTGTGCTAACTCAAATGTCTCCCTTTTCTTTATCACACTTAACATCATATATATACCCTAACATTGTATATATTAAAAAAAAAAACTAAAACCCTGTGTTCTTTTCAAACAGCAAGAGAAAATGAAGAAAAAGTCAAGCTATGTTTTTTATCCCTCAACGTTCAAACACAAATTTGAAGTCTAAACGTAGAAAATCAACCTCCTAAGAAAATAATCTGTTTTACTTAGCAAAAGTAAATCCCAAAAGAGAAGCTGGATATTTTGTGGGCAGAAAGGTAGGTAGGTAGGAGTTTTTATTTCTGTGAAAGGTCCTGGTGGTGTTTAACTTCCTTGACATTAAAGCAAAGGATGTTAGCTCGTTTATAACATAAGATAATTTAATCAAAATCGTCATCAGAAGCATAATTACCTTTAACTGTAAGATGGGCACAAGATTCACGAGATTCTGCCTTTTCTGCTACAAATTTTATTTCTGCTGCATCCTTGACTTGGACACGTGTGTAAGTCAGCGAGTAGCTCTTTCCTGAAGCAGAGAACCACAGAGTCACTAAGGCTGGAAAAGACCACTAAGGTCATCTAGTCCAACCGCCAACTCATCCCTACCAAACTGTGCTCTTGAGAGCAAACCCACAACTACACTTGGCTTCCTTGAGCAAAGAGCTCTGAGGCACATGGCCAGGCTGAGCATCATCCATCTGGTTTCACAGCATCACTGCCTGTTCTCTCATGTCAATGAAACCACCCATTCCCCCACGTCCACATCCCCACCAAAGTGTAATCTAAACATGGCTTCTACAAGGACTGACCAAATGTGGCCGCCGTCACCTTCAAAGTACCTGATACAGAAGGATCACACTCACTGTCAGACAAAACCTCTTTGGAGAGGTGAACTGACTGCCCTGTTCACCCCCACTTTGGAAATAACTGCACTCATTTCCTACCTGCTCCCGGCAGTGTGGGATGGTGGGATAGCATCACACTTCCCACACTAAGCATCCCACCATGTCACTTGTTCCACCCTAACCTCAGTCCCAAACCAAAAGGGGAACTCGCTTCTGAACCCTCTTCACTTCATTTCAGATGTCTTATATGCTTGATCTCCAACCCACCCCCCACTCAGGAGAAAGATCCCCCTCTTACACCCTACCATCTTGCCGCATTCTGATGTTGTCATCAGCCTTCAGCTTGTTGTCATCTTTGTACCACTGGCTCTGAACCTCATCGTGTGAAATCTCAGACAAAAGATGCACTCCCATATTCATTCACTTCCACATCTTCCAGTGCTTTAACAATCTTGATATCTCCAGCTGTGAAACAGTAGAGATATATTTGTCAGGATATTTCCAGAACTGAGTGCAGCATCTTTTCCTTACACATATTTGCATAGAAAATAAGTAGGATTATGTTTTATTCTAAACCATCATCCATTCCTGAGTCATTTCTCTCTTCAACACAGTCAATGCATTATTGCCCTTGAACTTAAAGATAGACTTACTAGCTACAATGGAGCTCCCTGCAAACAGTTTTCATGGAAACCAGAATCTCATTTATTCTAAAACCTTTCAAGCAAAATTGAGGGTAGAAAAACAATAGAACTGACTGAATCTTGAAGGTCATTTAGTTCCAGTCCCCCTGCTATTGGCAGGGACACCTCCCTCCAGACCAACTCTTCTCCTCAGGGTCAAGGCTTCTCTCAAATCATTCTCCTCTAAGCCTGTGCCTGTGCTTGGGATTGCCCTGACCCAGGTGCAGGGCCTTGTACTTGGCCACACTCAAGTTCATGAGGCTGCCAAGGGCCCACCTCTCCAGCCTGTCCAGGTCCCTCTGGGTAGCATTCCTTCCCTCTAGCACATCAACAGCACCGCTCAGCTTGGTGTCATCTGCAAACTTGCTGAGGGTTCATTTGATTCCACTGTCCACGTTGCCTACAAAAATGTTAAATAACACTGGTCCCAACACCACCCTCCACCTGGACACTGAGCTATTGACTGCAGCTCTCTGAGTGTGACCATCCAGACAGTTCCCTATCCTGCAACTGGTCCATCCATCAAAACCATTTTTCTCCAGTTTGGTGACCAGGATGGCATGCAGGATGGGATCAAATGCTCTGCACAGGTCCATGTAGATGATGTCAGTTGCTCTCCCATTATCCACTGATGCTGTTACTCCATCATGAAAGGCCACCAAGTTTGTCAGGCATGGCTTGACTTTGAGGAAGCCATATTGGTTACCACCAATTACCTCATCTTTATTTTCCAAATTATGCCAAGGAGAACTAGACAGAACTCTACAATGTCGTGTCACTGCAAACCTGTCTGAACCATTGGCTTCTCTGCATGCTCATCACTAGTCTCTCCTTAGCTGGTGTGCCCACAGTGTATGGGGAATGTCAGCCACAAATCTTACCTAGGGGACATCTTTGCTTCAAAATCCCTTGAACATCACACAAACCCTTTTAACTCTCCAGGTCTGCACTTATTTATGTGTCACGGTTTGAACTAAAAATCCACCTGCGTCCGTGACAGGGGGCCGTAGGCCCCGGAGGGGCCCTAGGCCGAAAGGAAAAAGTTAATTAGGAAAAGAAAACAGCGGCAACGATCTAAGGAGGCTCACTTATTTACTAAATACTATATCGAAATACAGGATAACACAATATAATACAATATAATTGAAAATTGAGCTAACGAATCAAGCGAAATAGGAGAGAGAATGAGTCCTGTAACCGAGAGGCCTACTGTAAATCTAGGCGAACGGCTGAAGGCTCCCACACACTCCCCTGAATGCCAGAACTCGAAAGACGTCAGTCTGTTCTGCGACAGAGTTAATATAGAGTCCAGGTCCCGTGACCTATCGTGTTGTTCCCTGGGAGATGTAGTCTTCTTCTGTAAGTTGCAGATTCAGTAAAATTATTCATGCTTTATATGATGTTATGATGTGGAATACTGATAGCAAAAATTACAAAATTATTAAACCATGACATTATGTCAGAATCAGACCATATTTCTGTGCTGCTATTTCCCTTTCCTTCTGAAAGGCCTGGATACAACTTGGATTAACCACAGGAGCAGAGTTCCTGCATAAAACAGCCAGTACTGAAACAGCAACCCAACCTGGTTGCAGACTGAGAGAGAAAATGAGAGTTCACTACTTGTGAATAATGAGACTTCTCTTATTTCCCTGGGGAGTAATGCCCACTTCTTTTACTTTGACGGAGCTCCTTCCCATCCTAGAAGGGAAAATATCAAGTCAGATCTCCATGAGTCCTTCCATCTCTGCACTGAGCAAAGGGAGCCTTCAGATCTATGCTTAATTCACCCACTCCCCTAGAATTAATGGAACTGTGCTTACTGGAACATATGCTGAAGCTTAAGCACAGTGCAGTGTTTTCAACATGTAGGAATGGCTATAGAAAATTCAGAAATTCTGGCTGACCTATGACAGCTTAAAGCACTGCGGAGGACTGTTAACAAGCCCGTTTGGAAATCACCTTGAATAAATGACGTTATCCCCAAGTAAGGGAAGGAAGAGCTGAGCACCGGGGAGGTACACAAAGTGCCAGAGCAAATTCTCACACTGTCAGGTGCAAAGAAAACTGAGATTTCACCCTAAAACCCAGTTCACAATAAGGCTACAAAATCCCGGCTGAGAATTTCTGTGTTAGACTTGAAGCTCAAGACTGTACTCCAACCAACAATATTTTGTGCAGCAAGACCCCAGGAGTTCACAATAAACCCAAAACAAACTTCCATTTCAACTTGATAAATGAACTCAGGACATAATAACAAAGAGTGCTGATCTGGGCAAATAAAAGAGCATAAAGAAAAGAGAGCAGTGCAAAAGCTATCAAGCAAAATCTTAGACCCGCATCCCTTGGAAGTGAAATTAAAGGCTCTCATTCATTTCCAGAGAAGTCAGAAAGGAAAATACCATTACATGCCATACCTTGAACCACTTGACGTCCATGTTGGGCCTGGACAGCTCACACTCAAATGTGACCTTGTCCTTCTCAATGACGCTACTGTCTGCCACTGGTTTGCTGATTTTCACAGGCAATTCTGAGAAGGAGAAAGAAGAATGTGGATTTAGTTGGGAACTTAGTTTTGTTCATAACCAGGTCCATGGGTGCTGTTAAATGGATCCTTCCAGATGGAAAAAACATTTCAGGTGGCCTCCTAGATTTTACCCCTTTTTGTGTTGCACGCAAGACTGAAAAAAAAAATTACTTCTGCAAAGTTCTTCTTGTCATAAGGAAACAAATATTTGGGGAATGGCAGAACCAGGTAAAATTTTCCTTCACGTCAAGAAAGTATAAATTTCACTCTCATGCTCTTGGTGTGGTTTCTGCTATGATTATTTGGACTAATTAAGCTTCTCCCTGATGAAAGCCTAGAAGTATATCACAAGAAGGACCAACTTACCCATGACCTTTTATTTGTCTTACTCAAGCATCTCCTCCTGACCAAAACTGACAATAAAAGATTCAGCCAGACTACAGGTTTGAGCAGCTGAGTTGTTTCTAGGATCTCCTGCAATCTCAAGCTTGGAACACACACTTGTCTTTTGACTAAGTGTCTCTTATAGTGCAGTAAAACAACAGGTTTTCACACGGCGATTCCTCATTTACCTTGATCTGAAATCATTCTCAAACCATGTGGGATCAGTCCAGGGAGAAGGGGAGGAGAGGGGAAGGGAAAGGGGAAGTCCACAGTCCTCTAAAATCAGGCTTCTTAGCCTAAAGCTCAACAGCAAATAGCAGTCCACTTGCCCACATTGCTAGACTCTGAGCATTTAAAGAACATCAGCTGACCTCATTATGAGCTCTAACATAGCCAAAGGAATTCATATATTCAAATATTCTATTGAGTGATGAGAAATATGGAGCATAACTTCAGACTTCTGCAGTTAAACTCTCACTTCTATCAGAAACCAGGGTAAGAGTTCAATGCTGTTTCAGATGGAGGACTCATCTTTTAAATAACTCATCTCATTAAGGCTTGGATTCCCTACTACAATTAGCTAAATTCCAGTTTGGATCATGCTTCACCTTGGATCACTTAGGGATTCAGCCACTTAATGGAACTAACTCAATTTGTCTACAGAGAAGCTGTTTTCTATAGCAACAATAAGCTGTGATTGCAACTGGATGTCGGGAGAGCACAAATCCCGCAGTTATCCTGTACCAACATCCTCTCCTTCCATCAGAACAGCAAGTTTTTAAACCAGACTCATGCAAGCTTGCATGACACACCTTGTGCAAAACTGTTGGCAGCCATCAGGACAGCCAGTTGCTTCCTGTATAGACACTGTTCCATCAGTTTGGGTTTTTTGCCTCGCTAGAACAACAGCCAGTGTCTGAAAACTCACACAACTGAAGCAACCACGCTGATATACTGCAGTCACTGGAGGTGCTCAAGAGCCACGGGTATGTGGCACTGGGGACGTGGTTAGTAAGTCCAGTGAGGGTGGGCTGGGGTTGGACTCAGCTATCTCAGTGGTCTTTTCCAGCCTTGGGTGCAACTTGTAAGAGGGAATGAAGCAGCAAACTGCCCAGCACTGAGCTGCATTCTTCCGACATGTGCTATCAATGAACTGCTGTATTTCCCTATCTTCTCTGGAACTATTATTCATCTAACCTAACTGAAACAGTAAGCCTGAACCTAGATATAAATCAGGATCATAGTCACCTGTGGTTCCTTCTATATTCAGAAAGACACTCTAGAGGGTAATTCAGTGCATCTAGAAATTAAAGTAGTCTCTGAAGGTCTATGTATTTTCCAATCTCTGTTGGCCGCAGAAGGATGTGAAGTGCTGCACATGGCCCAACGATCAGCACTGACAATCAGCTGCAAGTTAATATCTGCGGGTTGTTTGGTTTGTTTGCTTGTCTGTTTTATTTCCTACAACCATTCAGTTTGGAGAAAAGATGAGCAACTGCCAATAGAAGTGATAAGTGCACATTTTGGGACACAGAAGCAGAATTTTGTGACAACTGTCAGCCCAGAATATGTTGATGATGAAGTTGTCCTAACAGTGCATGCCAGTGATTTGACAAACCCTGCTCGGTATGACACAGTTTGTCTTCAATTTTTGGGATCTTTGATTCCCAGTTGGCTCTTAGGCAAAAAAAAAAAAGCCACCCAAACAACCTAGTCCTCATCTCATCCTTCCCATCCAGCTGCTGCCTCACAGAAGGGGTAAAATAAAAACTCTCTTGGACTAGCAGAGAGATTTACAATGGAGTAACTTAAGTAAGGATGGGAGACTGAAGGTGTTGGGGAAGACATCCAGGCTTTAGCTACAGGGCATGCATGCAGAATCACAAAACAAAGGCCAGTCAGAGAAATCAGAGCTTCGTCAGAATTAATGGGGTTGTTTCTACATGCCCACCCTATCTGCCAGTGTAAAACCTTCCAGTGAAAAAAAAAGAAAGCTACAGATGGGTGGGGAGAATTGTTGGTGAAATTATTTGTGATATTTTTTGCTAATAATATGCTTAAAATCCTGGAGCAAGACTTAAAGTTAAACAACTCATTCTGTGTAAGTAGACTTACAGAAGGGAACCGTAAAGCTTATGGAAGGGAACTGTCAAGCTAATCCATAGCTAAAACAGAGTAGAGACAAATTGCAGGAGCTTGTTTACTTTGCAGAAGTGTGAGCTTTAACCACTGCTGAGCTCCTAGTACAAAAGTCTGAACCAAAAAATTTCACCACCCTGGGAGCTGATGGAGAAGAAGAAACCACTTAGGAGCACATAAAAGATGTGTCCCTAAGTGTATGAGCTCCTTTTATGTATGAGCACCTTCAAAGAGCCAACAGAGTCAATGATTTTATTGGAAGCATCAGATTTTATGACTCGCAGGAAGTGATCACCATACCTCACACTCACATCTCCTGCCTGTAGAGGAGATCCTCCTTACATCTACTAAGATGCAAGAAGAAAAGAGGCAAAGAAGGGGTAAAAAAAATCCCATCTTACATTTGGGATGCTTAATTCCAGCCTTGAAGGCTGATTTGCCCACTTAACAGCTGTGCTCTTCAGAAGCAGTTGTTCCACAGTTATTTAGAGAGAAAGACAAGTTTTTTACTTGGTTGTCACCACAGAGAACAGCATAAACCCACAAATGAACTCAGCTTTGCAGTGTTGTAATGGCTGATGAGGAAAGCCAAGGATCCTTCCACACTGTCAGCCTTCATTTCCAGAGACATACCTTTGGGGGTGATGGTAATGCTGCTCTTGTCATCTCTGGACTCACACAAGTACTCTCCCTCATCCTCAGCCCGGATCCCTCTTATTGTCAGGGTTCTTCTGACCCCTTCCTCATGAATCTGGAAACGTTTGCTGGGTTTGATCTCAACTGCATTCCTGCGCCACACCACCTTCCCTTTGGCATGGCTCACTTCACAGTTTAAAGTGACACTGCCTCCAATCTCAGCATTAACAGCTTCGAGCTTCTTGGTGAACTTCACTGGGATTTCTAAGATGCAGAGGAGAAAAAAGAACTATGAGAATGCACAAGTTAACAAATGTGTTCTACAAAACCAAATGAAAAACCCCATGAACAGACACACTCGGGGATCATGGCAGGCTGAAAGAAATCCAAAAGACAGAAATCTGGAGATACTATCAGCATGGAATTATATTATCATTCTATTTCTGCAATGTAAGAACAGCGCCTTAAAGAGACTTAAAGACTACCTTCCAGTGTCTCTAATCTTCTACCTAATGAGATGTGTGGTGGTTTTTTGCTGCTATTGTCGGTTGGTTGGGATTGTCTCTTGTTGCTGCTTTTATTGTTCTGTTTTTTAGCATCAGAGTCTAATTTGCCTGACTACCATTAAAATCTGTACAGATGGAAGAACCCCAGCAGCCACAGTTGTATTTCATGTCACTGGAGACACAGCCAATGGAATCAGAGATCTGGGAATGTGACACATTCAACCTGTTGACATGACCTGCTAGCAACCACTCCCATGCAGTAACAGCCAAAGGGAGCTGGTGGGGTGCATGCCAGCTGCAGATTCCTCCAGTGTGGGTGTCTGAAGGGACACAAACCCCATGCTACATCCTCCTCATCAGCTCTGACATGCTTAGCAGAGTCAGGAAGAGCTGAGGCTCTGAACACAACCTACCAACTGCTTTAGGAAGAGATAGAAACTGGGTGATGACAGTGAAGAGCAAACACCAAAAAAGAACCCATCATAGTCCCTGAGCTCTCAAGTGGCCAGCAGAGGACAAACTTGGATCTCTGGAGGCAAGAAGGTCTTTTCTGGTCTATGCTGGGGATGCTACAGCAGCTGCAACAGCAAATCAAGAGTAAAGGTTGGAACAGCTTGTAGAATAGACCAATATTCTTCACTTCATCCTCCCATAAGAAAAGAGCAGCTGTAAAAAAGGACACAACTTGCAGGCTTCTACCTCCTTACCTTTCACTTCTAGAATTCTAAAACTAACTGAGAAGTATTAATACGCTGAGTATGGCCTAAGTAAGGCATATTTTCTATTCATTCTACTCCCAATCTCTTGGCCTCTTCATCTTGTACAACACTTTGCCACAGAACTGGGCAGTTCGGGGACACACAGCAGCAGAGGGGATTGTCTTAATCACCTTCCTCCCTATCTTTTTCTCTGCTCTTCAGAACATCCCATGCCTGCTTTCAGCTCATTGACACAGATCAGGTGATGAGGCATGCAAAGATGAACAAAATCTATATAGAAGTTCTTTAGTCAAAAATATTCCACAGCCACATTTTCACCTCACAACCACTACATTAAAAAGGAGAATCCAATTAGTGGTGTGGGTCATTGATGTTGTTCCAGGGGGAATTGTGGCTGTTCCATGCCCACAGGGTAGAAGACAGCCAGTCTTCCTCTAAGCCACATAAACAGCTGCTTAGTGCTCCCAAAGCAAGTATCAGCTCTTCTGTTGAAAAAAAGTGTCAAATCTAGGCAAGAAAGAACCTAGGAACTGAAGGAACCAAGAGGGTCCTTGAACACCAGTCCCATGGTTGCAAGTCACTATGCAAACATATTGAACCCAAAAGAACATCTGTCCTGCAGGCAACCAAAACCTGAGTTCCTTTTACTTAAGACCCACTGTGAAACATCAAAACACATAAACATGTGATAGTCAAACCACTGGCTGCCTTTTCATGACACAGAACAGTACTCCTGGCTTCCTGATGGAAGGTTGGGAACATGCAGCCAAAGGGACAGGATCAAAGGCCTCCCTGAAATCTAGAAAGATTACATCCTTTTCCTTCATACACTGAGTCGGTGGCCTTATCATAGAACAAGATTTGATGACCAAGACTGGTTGCACACATGCTCCCTCACCGATGTTTAGGCCACCAGACTGTTTACCCGGGCAGAGCTTCAGCACACAGAGGCATTTTGACCTGAACCTTGTGCTGAACTCTAAAACTTACCCCCAGGCTTCCTGACTGTGTGGTACTGGCACGTCCTGTTTGGGATGGAATTCTCAAGGGAATGTGCTTGCCACGAGCCTTCTTAGACTGAAGCAAGAGATAGGTTGCCAACAACTGGTCATAATTCTGCTAGAAAACAAGAGGATGTAGATCTCTTCAGAAACATTGTCAGTACAAAGAAAATTTCTGCATGTCTGCCATATTTTCCCCTTGATGTGCAACCTTCACGTCTGATCACATTAGGGTAGTTTCAGGCCTCAGCTGATTCACACAATATGTAAGAGATAAAGAAGCAGACTATTCTCGTTTTTGCTTGAAAGTTAGTGTATTGTACAATTGCTGGAAGTGAAATCTAAAGCTGGTGCCAGAATCTCTCTACTGAAGTGAATGGCAAAGCTCCTACTAATTCAGTCTGCACAGCATTTCAGCTGGACTCCCATTTCTGGGGGCAAGTTTCAGCCCAGCTCCAAGGAGCATCGACATTCAGCTGGACTTTCAGCAGCTTTTGGACTACTATGAGAACCGTGGGTACAATGCTTGACAGACTCAGTGTAGTGTAATAAGCTTGAATTACTTATCAGGCATTAGAAGTCCTTTGAATTAAGACTGTGATAATACCACAGACTTGAACTGAAGAACTTTTTCCCCTTGTAGGTCGATCGTTCTCTTTATTCCCTGTACCTAAAAAAGAAGTAACAGTGACTCCACAATTGATCTTGCCTAGATAAAACTTACATTTTACATCTAGTCTTACTAAGGTTATATGGAAATCTTAACAATCCTTCAAATTCTACCACTTTCTATTTAACAGAAAGATAACTCAATTTCAAGAGACAACTTTCAGATTCAGGTTAAAGCCAGAGTACCCATCATGTTTTAAATCTCTTCTACAGCTTGGAATGTCATTATTGACATTTATACAGCATCTCTAGAAGCACTCAGTTCAGCTTTTTTCTATTTATTTTCTAAAGTTACTGGAATTAATTTATTTCCTGAAGTATTTGTGAACTGTAATTCCCCAAATTTGCTTGGTTGTCTTACCTGATGTGTTGATATTTTCCACCTATCAGTGAATCATTTCAAAGCAGGGAGTTAAGCCAGCATGTGACACCTGCTGTTCATCCATCAGTTTCTGTTTTGAGTCTGCCTGGACTTCCAGAGATTCATAAGGATTTCAGCATGGTAAAAAAATAACAAAAAGGCTGAGAAAACACAATTAAAGGAGAAAAAAGGAATAAATGTGAACTTCAGAAATGCAGTTATTAGGTAGACTATGAAGTTCTGCAGTGGTAACTTACCTCTGAAAGGTGTGAAATATTTCATGTTTGAGAATAAGTGAGTGTTAGAGTCTGTTAATACAGTAAGGTTATTTACTGTAGGAGTGGGCTTAAATACAGAGAATTACTGACATACGTTTATTACCTCTGACGTTAATGCTGATCTACTCTCTCTTCTCTTGTTGTGAAACACAGAAAGCTGTTACACAGTCTTCATCAAGGTGTCCCAGCTGCAAGAATAAGACCTATACTGAGGAAACAGCTTTCAAGTCATCTCACAGCCCAATCTCACCGTGGTAGTGTTCTGCTGTGCAGCAGTCAATAATTAGCCATGATTTCAGATTCTTTTTTAAATAGTGTTATGGCTACATATTACAAGGAGTAAACGGAAAGAGTCGTCCAACTTCAGCAACTAGTCCCTCTGTGGCAACAGGTCCTGAGTTCTGAATTCAAGTACAAAAGCCTGTCAGCAGATGAGACCTTTTACTAGAGCAGAAGTGACGCTTCTATCTCTTCTTGATTCCTAGTTCCATGGCTTGCACAGCATGCTGTGCTGCATGCACAGCACAGCTGTTCTTCAGAGCAACAGTGGCACCCAGTGACCAACAGCAGCCATTGTCTGCAAATACACAGCAACTTCCCAGGATCTGCTGCAACAATCTCCCCACACACTCCACACAGACACTATGACCCTGATTAGACTCAAGCAGCAGACTTAAAACAAGTCAGAGTTTTAGAATACAGAATATTTCAGGATCTATAATGTGTGAAATTCAGTTACACAACAGTGCTGAGGTGACGGCATTTCAAGCAACGTTTAGATCACAGCCATGTAAAATAAAAACAAATTCAGTGCAGAAATAGCAAGCCTGTACCTTAATACCCATGAGATTATCCATTTTTTACTGCATTCTGACTAAGTTCTAAAACTTGCTCATCCCAGTTCACTTCAACAAGTTCCACCAGTTCAAGCAATGCAGTTCTGAGATCCTGTGTATGTTAGGCAGATAGAATTGAACAGTGCAGGAATAATCTCTGACAGCTTTAAGAGCTCCGTTCTGCTTACAAACTCTCAGTCCAAAACTATTCACAGTTTTAAGGCAATGAACACCTGAAGCAGTTGGTTCATCTGCCATTTGCCGCATTCTGCTTCTTGGCATCATGATTAGCACAAAGGGTTTTCTGCTGTCCTGCAGAGATGGACAAAGTCCTGCTTACAAATGGACCAAGTTTCAGTGTACAGCAGAGTTTGTACCAGACTAAAAAGCCACGTCATTCAATTCATGTGCTCAGGTTGTTATGCACTCCGAAAGGAAACAGAACTGTTGGATTCTGAAAGCAATCTGTGGGGTCCTACATTACTTCCTGATTCTGGAAGAGGAAATTCTAATAGCAAATGCAGAACTTTGATCTTTGTAGACATGAGAAGAGCTGGCATTTAGGAACATTCATTTCAGGGAAATCAAATGATGTGTCTATATTTTTACTACAGATAGTATAGGGAGCAGCCAGTTGAAGAACCAGATACAAAAAATCCAGACCATTGGCAAGAAAATACTTCTCCTTAAATTCTGTATGCTATCATGGTACAGAATTAGGCTACAGTGCCACATAGGCCAACCAAGTGTAGAACCAAATCCACAAAATACTGGTAGACAAAGCAGCAAAAACAGGGACAATATTCAGCAGACAGGCCTTTCTACCCACAGCTCAGCATGTTCTGCCATCTGAAAAGCAAGGCCTCTTGTCAAGCTCAGCTATTTCCCTTCTCCGTGTATTCTAGCACCACTGATACCCACTGGTATCCTCCTGTAGAGTGCCATCATATTGTCATCATCCAAAGGAAAAACCCACACAGCAGAGCATACAGCACTACACCCATGATCCAAATATCCGCCTGAAAAACAAAAAGACAAGCTTACAAACCTGAAGCACCTCAAATGGCTTCCTGACAGACTGGATTGTCTGCCCTTGCCAAAGCCCACATATAGCCCATGAAAAGCTGGCTCTTTCCCTCAGGAAAAAAAGCCTTATCGTCCCAGAGAAAGCATATAACCCTCATTCAATTGCCCTTCCACTCAGCTTAGAGCACTACTAAAACCAGCATCTTCATCTTGGCTCATCACACTGCTGCAGTTCCTTTTACAAGGATTTCACTGCAAAAATGAAATCAAAGCCGTCACAAGGGATTTAGCACAGTTACGTGTTACTGGCTACGAGAGCTGTCAGCACAGTCACCTGTCTGGCTTTGCTGCTGTTCTCTTTATGAAGAGGCACAACAAGGTTCAGACACCTCACAGTGCAGTTCTCACTTGGACTGTAAAGAAAAAGGAGGCTTGAAAAGCAGCGTGTGGAAAACAAAGAAATAAGAATTAGAACAACAGTGGGGCCATGGCACTTGTAGGAATTGCTCCGCCTTTAACAGCGATTCAAGAAGGATGAGGGCATTCCAAACCAGACCAGTTTGGACAGATTAACAACTGCAAGTAGTGGGTTCCAAAATTCCAGACATGAAATCAAAGCTGGAAAAACTCTTCACATTTTCATCTCTCAATTTTTAGTACATTGTGCATTACAACGGAAACAATTCTTCACATACAACTTGGAAGCTAAAGACAAGTCTGACAAAACAGACTGCACAGAAATGATGGATAATTAACAGAGCAAATTGCTCTTTCAAACACTTAGTAATAGAAAGAGATCTCTGAAGTTGCTGTTCTGTAGAGCCCCAAAGCAGTCGCTTGAGGCAGTTCAGGATTAGCCTGAGACAAACCAGCCAGCTGTGTGAACTGAGACCAATTGCACTTCTTCTATTTTACTTTCATTCTATGTGACCTCACTAAGCAAATATTGTCTAAGACCATGAGTATCACATAAATGTGCAGATCTCAAGCTGCTCACTTATCTAGTACCCTTGGCATGATGCTTTATTTTCCTCAGCTATTCATCTAGATTGTGTCTGTTGATTGTGCAACAACAGCCTGTTGGTCTCGATTACCTGTGAGAGGCTCTAAATTTGGCCAGGAAAAATCATTTGAGGATAAGTAATTATCTGGGACTCAGTAAGGCAGTCTTCCCATGCTTTCATAACAGCCGAGATACACACACACACAAACTCATGGAACCCCACTGCTTTGCACAATCCTGTGCACACTCACATGTGTCATGCACTGATTTCCCAGCCAGTCCTCATGGGGTCTATTACTTAGGACAGGAGTGCAGGGGAGCAGCCAGAAGCTGTTTGCATTCCCTGCTGTCTGCTGGGCAGCTTTGCTGGAGATGCTTGGGTTGCTTTGCTTTTCCTTGGGAGGTGGGAAGGAGCTTTGGGTTGGAGGCACATCCCATGCCAGAGCATCCCAATGGCACGTGTGGGGCACTGATCTGCAGCAGATGAAGGGGAGGAGGTCCCAGCACAGCCCTGCACCATGCTCTGCCACACTGGGCAGCTTGTTCCTGGCTCAGCAGTGCCATCAGACAAGAAGCAGGGAAGGAAATCAAGGATGGGGGGTACCATCAAACGCAGTTAGTGCATGCCTGTGCAAGACAAACAGACCCAGAGCTTGCGGGTTGTTCCTGCTTTTGTAGCATTTGTGTGCTGTAGCTGAGCAAAAGGTTCTGCTGCTTGAATCTTCTTCTACAAGAGCTGCCTACAGGTAAATGTCTGCAGGGATGGAGGATGTGAAAGAAAGCATTTGTCTCCACGACAGCGTAGTTACACTTGGTCTAGAGAGTGAGAGAGGCAGGCAGCACTGCCTGATGTTGGTCAGGGCGAGCTCCTCCTGCCGCAGCACGATGATGGCAGGGCTGGAGATGATCTGCAGGGACAGCTCACAGGTGGGAGCCAGGAATGGACACGGCGGGAGGACAGAGGTGTTAGGGAGCAGCCACGGCATCAAAGAGCATCAAAAGGCCCTGAAAAGCATCACAGAGCCACAGCCAGGAAGCTTGGGGTTTTCATGAGCAGCATCCAGGATGCTAGAGACTATTTGCTGCCATACACAACGGCAGCAGAGCTCTTGCTGCAGGCATCCCAAAGTCAGGCAAAATGGGAACACACCCAGAGCTCGGCCGCACAAACCCCACAGCCAGAGTGTTGTAAGCTGAGCTGCCTTGATGTTTCTTGCACTCATCCCAATCTCTGCGAATGAAAACTCGGAATTCAGTCAAGGCGTTGATTGAGCACAATCGTGCCTTTATTCAATAGGAGAAAGGAGGGGGTGTGAGGTCTGGAGGAAAGATGGGACTCATCCTCTCTTGTAATCATGAGAGCTGCTCAGAGACCGTGCTGTTGCCCGGAGCCTGGGACTTGTGTCCTGATTCTGTGCCCCCCTGCGAGATGCTCAGCTTCTCCTCGGTGATGCTGACTTGAGCCTGCATGGTGGTGCTGCTGTCAGGGCACTCGGGCTGTGCTTGGGCTGGGCTGCACTGCAGAGACATTGAGTCCAGGCTGGTGCCTGAGGTGTCTGGCAGGCTCAGGTCAGCAGCTTCAGTAGGGATGGGATGAATGAGGGCTTCAACGATGATGACATTCTTCTCTTGATAGCTGATGATATATGGAAGGCTTTCATCTGAACTGCAGCATCCTGTGCTTAGTAACAACTCTTCATTGATGGAAGATGCATCATCGTAACATGACCTGCGTCTTGGGGATATACAAGGGCTCGGGTCACGTAGGAAGGAGTAGATGTACAGCGGTTAGTGTCGAACGTTCGCAAGATGAACCATGGAGATTCTTGCCATTTGGCTATGTAGTGGTGGTGGGCAGAAGCAAATAGGCTTCTAGCAACAGTGTCACTGTCTTGAAAGTGATCCACGTGCAGGTCCAGCTCTTGTGTTGACAAGAGACTCATTTGGGAAAGACAGGTGTCAACTGAAGATGTCAGGCACGGACTTGAACGCCAGAAGGAGGTACAAGCCCACTGAAAGCATGAATTCTACCTGTGTTGCTGACAAGCAGTGTTTTGTAAGCTGGATTTGCACCCTTACCTGCCAGGACCAAGACTTCAGCTTCAGAGGGCTCCCTGGCAATGCTCTGCAGTTGGCGTTTGGCCACAGGGGATGGTTTGCCCAGGCAGAAGCAGGAACACCAACTGCAAGCTGCTGACTCTGCCCTCTTACTGGGAGAACTCAGTCTGCAGAGAAAACAGAGCATGCTGTCAGACGTGGTGCAGGGTGAGGGAAGAGCTGCACCGAGCCCTGGCCAAAAGTTGCCTGTTCCGGGCACTGCCTGCTTTCTGCTGAAACACAGCTTAGAAACGCCCTCTGTTTCAAACAGCAGAGGATGCTTCCATTCCTACAGCTCAGCCCTCAAGTCCTGAAGGCTAAATACCTCTCAACGATGTCAAGCAAGGACATGGATCCGGAGAATGTCGGAGGCTCAGGCTGCTTTGCTCTCCCGGGGCTGGCCTTCACCAGGGAACGAAGGCGGTTGATGAGCTTGCCCCATTTCTTTGGCTCTGCACAACAAAACAAAGAAACCAGTTCATTTCAGGCCTGGCTCAGTTGGACGAAGCTGAGCGCAATGCATTCGACAGAGCATGTAATAACGGGAAGAACATACCCAACAAGGACACGCAAGAATGGATTTTCCCCATCCCTGGAGGTGCCCAAGGAGATTACTGTAGTTCTCTTTCTAAGCTTGCTGAACTTGGGCATAAACAAACCCCCTGAAAGTAATGTTCTGACCCTATTTGACTAACTCGCATTGTCAAATGTAAAATACGCACCTGGCTTTGGCAATGAATTGAGGAGGGAATCGGGAACTTTTCCGCTGATGAGTTCCACGCACTCACCAGGGAAAAAACCAACCTGTAATAAGAACAAAAAGACAGGTGGGCATTAGCACAAGCCCAGAGCCAAAGGGAAGGTCCACTGACACCGACACAGGGCAACTGTTTGCATCCAGCAGCCATCCTGTGCAGGCAGAGCAGCTCCAAGCTGAGATTCCCAACTCTACTGAAGTTGTGCTCTCTAGTCAAAAACGTGTGCCTACCTCAAAGCCACGCTTGCCTCTCCACCAGGGGCTCAGCCTGTTGATATGTCCTCATATCAACAATGCTCACCAGATCTCCGACCTGCAAGAGATTGAAACATCAATCCCAGAATCAGCAAATCTGGTAGGAAAACAAAGCAGAAAGGACTGCCCTCTTCTATGCATGACAACAAGGAACGCCTGGAACTGCTTACCTCCAGAGAGAGCTCATCTGGCCCCTGGGCGACGTGGCTCTTAATAACATGGGCTGCCACAATCACTGGTACGTTTAAAGATGACATAGCATGCCCCAGCTGCGGCTTCTGCATGTTATCAGCCTGCAAAACAGAGAACAGGCCGTGGTCAGGAGCTGAGGACAAACCACGAGGATTTCAAGGTGAGGAGCACATCTGCAGAGAAAGCTGCAGCAAATGCGCTCCGTCCTTATCAGGAGCACTTCAGAAGGAGCTGCACGTCTCATAGCTCTGGAGCAGCACTTCTTCCCCACCCTTCACTACTCCAAGCAGCTCCAACAAACTTCTCAGAAGAAATCCAGGCCAGCACAGACCTGGCAGACCAGAACCAAGTGCAGCTTGTGTGACGGCAGTGCCCACTCCTTGCTTCCACCCTGCTCCAGCAGGTTAAGGAGTCTGAGCCTCACTGGCCTTTGACAACTCAAGACTTCCAGCACCTCATGCCAACATTTCTCACTAAGATACACCTAAGGCATTGAATTCTCTTCTCACTACCTCCTCCCAGTCCTCCCCTAGGAACAGAAACCATTCAGATTCTACAGCAAACACATCTACCCTGCAAGAGCACACTGAACCACCTGCAACAATGAAACATGGTTTTGGAGAGTGGGTTTGAAAACACACCTTTAGACAGCTGTCTCCCTGTAGCCAAAAGGAAACCAAGTAGCAAAAGTAGAGTCCAGCCTGAAATATGCCCATGCTACTAGCCCAGGTTTTTCACAGTCAATGCAGAATCCATCCTGCTCTTGAGTTAACAAATGACCAGTGGGTCTCCCCTTGCTCCACACCTTCTCCTTCAAAGCCAGAAAAAGAAAGAAAAACAAGTAGAAGAAAACCCAGACGTACCTTTCCACACACAAAGCAGAAAGTGGAACAGCAGTTGTCTCCTTCCTGAGACATGGTGGGGAGCATCCCAGAGGAAGCCCAAGTTCTTTGCTTCTCTCCACAGGGACTTCAAGCACTCTTGGCAAGAGCTGCTTTTGTTCTTTCTTCAATTGCTTCCATCACCAGAATCTCCTTTGGAAAAGGAACCCGAATGAAAGAATCAGCAAATGAAAAAGAATGAGCAATAGCCACTTTACCAGCTTTCTTCTGACACTCAATGTAGACTCTTGACTCGGGCAAGGTCTTAAAATCAGCTGGTTACAAGAACTGTCCCAAAATATATCCAGCTTCTGTACAGCTGCCGTTCTTTCTGACAGCGAGTGTAATCACAGAATCATAGAATGGCCCGGGTTGGAAGGGACCTCAAGGATCATGAAGATCAATCACCTCCCTGTCCCTGCTGGCCATCCCCTCTTCTGATGGAGCCCAGGGGACCATTTGCTCTCTGAGCTGCAAGAGCACGCTGATGGCTCACGTTCTGTTTTTCATCCACCAGGACCCCCAGGTCCTTCTCTGCGGGGCTTCTCTTAAGGACTGCTCCTCCCAGTCTGTAGAAATGCCTGGGATTCCTCCAGCCCAAGTGCAAAACCTTGCACTTTGCTGTGTTGAACCTCATTAAATTCACCTAGGCCAACCTCTCGGTTGAGCTCCCTCTGAATGGCATCCCTTCCTTCCACTGCATCAGCCGCACCACTCAGCAAACAGCAGAGGGTGCACTCCATTGCATCACTGGTGTCTCTGATAACCATGTAAAAAAGCACTGGTCCCAAGACAGACTCCTGGATGACACCACTTGTTATCGGCCTCCACCGGGACATCAAACCATGAATCACCACCCTCTGTCCTCTACAAAACCTCTTTGTCTTCTACTCCTGCTGCAGCTGCAATGGCTGCACCAGCATGACTCACGTTTGACAATCCTCCAGCTCTGGCCTAGCCATGCACAGCAGCAGTCCGTCTCCCTCCCAGCTCACTCACCAGTGTGCTGCTGTGCCCCAAATTCAGTGCAGCAGCATTGAGAGCAGGCAGCACCCATCACCCTCCTCTAACTCTCTCTGCCAGCTGCGATGAGGACTGACACAGCATGCCCACCGCAGCCCAGCTTTTCTGCTGAGACACCTCCCAGCAACCACCCAGCACCAATCCCAGTGGCTGCAAGCTGTCTGAGAGCCTGCTGGAGTGCACTGACAATAACTTTGTGGGCCAAGCATTAAGCACACCAAGCAGAAGGGAAGCATTACTGGACATGGTGCACAGCAGGGGTTAAGACTGGAGGTGGTCAGGGCTGTAGTGACCATGCCCTCCTAGAGTTCCTCATCTCAAGGAATGCGGGCCTGGCAAAAAGCAAAGTCAGGACCCTGAGCTTCAGGAGAGTCAGCTGCAGGCTGTTCAAAGAATTCTTGCATGAGAGACACTGGAAAACTGTTTTTAGGGGTAAAGGAATGGAAAAGAGATGGTAACTTTCTCAGAAAACCTTTCTCAGAGCTGGAGCTTTGAGCTCCATCCCAACCACACGAAACACAGCAGAGGAGGCAGGAAGGCAGCATGGCTGAACCTGCTGGTTGCAGGGAGCAACAAGAAGGAAATGGAGAAACAGCGGAAATGGAGACATGCAGCCTGGTCGCTTTGGTGGCCTTCTACAGTGGAGTGACAGCATCAGTAGGGAAAGGAAAAGCAACTGACATCACTCAGCCAGGCTTTTGCAAGGCCTTCGATGTTGAGCAAGTTTCCTGTTAGAGCTCAGTGTGAACAAATCTACCACTGAGCAACACCCTGAGCCCCCACTCACCTCAGCAGAGGTCAGCCTGCACCCCAGCCTTCCGCCTATTCTGCTCCATTGATGGAAGCACACCGGGCATCATTGCTACTCACCCGACCAATGATGATAGGGGCAGAAAAGGGAATTCCTCTTTACCTTTCAGATGAAAAATTGATGACTGTGTGGAATCTTCCCAGTACAGCTGCGGGGCCTTCCTTTACTTGTATCCTGCTGCTCCGTGTCACAGTGGGAGAGCTGCTCTGGCCTCTCCTCTCAGCCTGTGCCTCCTGCAGTGTGAGCAGCTTTGTGGATAGAGGAGACACCCACACAGACTTGGGCCTGGATAGAGAACTGTGCCCTACAACATAGAATAGCCTTTGGTACATTTACATCATGCTCTTTTCCTTGCTCTTTTCAGATGGTACTATGAGCGTGTGACACCCCAAACACATAGTTAGCATCTGTCCATATCATTAAGGCTCCATCAAGGCAGTTATTTCAGCCTTCTGAGGGGTAGTCCCCACGGCTGATGGTTGTGCTTCCATTCCCTGCTCAGTAGCAGTTACTGCATGTCCTGCCTTACAGCCTCCTTGTCTCACAAAACTGCAGCTGCTGGTAAACCAGGCATCTTCTGCATCTTCTAAGGGTTCGTCCTTCAGCTCCGACCAACTGGATGTAATGTGCAGCATCAGTTGTTTCAAAGCAGTGATGTCATCCTGGTTCTCCACCAGGGGAGTTCCGCTAAGGAAAGATACTGGGTTGGCAATAGTAGTTACAATTATTTCTATATCACCCTGCTCTACCAGGATGGCCTGGTATTTCGGGAATCTTTGGGGTGAAAGCCAATGTCCCCCTTTTGCCTCCAATACAGTAAACACTGCATGAGATATTAAAACTGGTATCCTTTGGCCCAGTGTAGATTGATGGGCTTCTTGAATATTGAGCACCAGTGCACCCTGGATATCCCTTACTCACTTCAAGCTGTTTCAAGTTTACCATCAGTCCGTAGCTGTGTATCCATGGTCGGCACCCTCCTGTCATTCCTGGCAACGTATGGAGTTCCTTGGCAGTTTGCAGCTCAGGGGTTGAGCAGATGGCTTCTTTCTTGGCAGTCCTTAAGGTTCAAAGTCCAGCTGTCATCTCCTATCCCAAATACATCACTTGCTGCTGAGTTAGTTGTGCTTTCTGTCAACCAAGAAACTCAGCAAACTCTCAGTCTATTGTACACAGTCCTTTTGTTGCTGTGGCACCCACGTGCTCCAGTAAAGTTCCACCCTAGGATGGAGGATCCCAGGTCTCAGGCTCACGAGTTGACCAGTTCTCAACAATCATTCAGCTGTTCTCACAACCCTGGGTAACACTGTCCAGGTTCACTGAGTCTCTTCTCCCTCTATTAGGGAGAACAGATACACGCAAGTACTCATATGCTATCATGAGGAATCCAGTAGGTTACATTTAATTTAGAAGCATGATGCAATCAAAAGCTCGCTTAAATAAAAGCATACCCTTTTCTTTCACTCAAAATAATACCCCAGAAAAAAATAAAAACAAAACAAAACCCTCATCATAATTGTTAAAGAAATTATCTACTAGATCTCGATGGAGAGTGGAGACACATGCTAGTTTTAGGAACACAGCGCTTATCTCATTATCTGAATGCATCTCAAGGCATGCTCCTTGTGAAACTGTGAGAACTTCTATCATTAACAGACATGTACCGTGCCCTGATATATGGTTAAACCGCTTGCAGTACACTGTCAGATGTACAGGCTGGCAGCTGTATGTGCTGTGACCAAATAAACCCCACACTGAAACCTTTCAGAATTTTAGGACCTACAAGTATTGCATTCATATTTAAAGTAAAAAATTCCTAAGCTACACATGTTCTAGGTTTCCATTTGTTAGATACAACATACCTTTGGAAGTAGGCACCTGAAAGGATATGCCTTCTACTTGCTTCTCTGTCTGGCTCTTCGAAAAGAAGGCCTTTGGAGCAGGAAATGCAAAGGGCATCTCATTTCTTAACGCTGACTCTGCATCAACATTCTCTGTGTTTGCACACTTCTTAGATGCCACTTTTCTTGTCACTGGAGTTGACAGTGTGAATTCCATATCACCCAGTTGAGTATCATGCCTCGAATGCTGCCAGAGACGGAACAAAAGGTTTTCTGATCACAGCCGGAGAAGTTACTGTCAAAGAAATTCTAACAGCTGAGAAGGTCAGGCACAATGCTTATAAAAATATCATACATTATTTGGCTATTGAACAAAACAGTTGAAAACTCTGATTCTCTCCTAGAATAAGTTCGTTTCTTATAGACTGTCAAACGCCATTTTTTGATTTGTTCATCTCAATTCTCCATTGAGGATTAACCCTCACCAGCTTATCTAAACATAAATATGAATTATCACTTGGTTTAGTTAAAAATTTGAATAATATCACAGTGGATTTTTTTGGCCAACACAGTAAGATTGAATTTCTTTCGGTACCTTTCAACCTCTGCCTACCTCCAGCCTAACTCCAGAATCTTATTAACTGTGCCTTATCTCTTCCCATTGTGTTTTAAAATCTTCACTGACTCCTTTACTTGTTCCCTTGCTTGCTGTTTCTGTGCAAACCAAACACTGGAGTTAGGGATCACGTCGAACCAACCATGGCCTACAGGTAGAAGGCAACAAAATTTATGCTTAACATACTTCTTTGCTCTATCTTTATCTTCCTTTGGTCAAGGTCCACTAGATACTTAAATATGGAGTAAGCACTAGATACA
Organism: Coturnix japonica; assembly: GCF_054131305.1. Lineage (NCBI taxonomy): Eukaryota > Metazoa > Chordata > Aves > Galliformes > Phasianidae > Coturnix > Coturnix japonica. Next base: position 27,764,521 of record NC_140672.1, read on the forward strand.
ATGAGAAGCAGATTTCTAGATTAAGAGCTGTATTTTTTCTGTAAGAAACTAGCTGTACATCTTCACACACCTGCTTTGTTTTCTGAGTATTTAGATCTAGTGGAGATTCTTCAAACACTGAAGCTACATCAGAAAATTCCATGGATCCAAACGCATCTGGCACATGGCTGCAGTCTGGCACATCTTCATATGCCAGAGCCTTTTCAGACAGAAATGTTCCATCAAGATTCTTTTGCAGAATTAGAAGGAGGATTTCATCAGAAGATTTCATCACTAAAGTCTAAATAAGATTGCTTTGCAAGTTCCAAACTATGGCTAACAGCTAATGGAAGTCCACAGGCCAGCAGCAACAACTTTTATATTATGTTCTTAATATTCTAATTGTTGATATGATGTTCATATCAAGAGCAGAAGGGAAATTACTCTTAGAGCTCAAGTCATCTTTCACAGCCTGTGTCAACAAGAGCAGCACCTCATAGCCTTTGGTTTCAAGATCCGGACCACAAGCTAGCTAATGATTTTACACAGAATTCCAGAGTTCAAGTCACTGTTTACATTAGGGCTGAAATTGTACTGAAAGCCTTCAAGTTCATCACACTTAATTATCACTGGCACCACACATAACTCCACGTTACATATGTGATCACACGCAACCGTGCCCCGGTGGCGCAGTGGTTAAAGACGCCGCCTTGCAACACTGGGGCCCGGAGTTCGAATCCCCCCTGTGGCGCAAGTGGTAGAAGTGCCGCTCTGCTACACAGAGGCTCGAATCCCGGGGGCTGGACTCGATGATCTCTAAGGTCCCTTCCAACCCGCACAAAACTATGAAACTATGAAACCTGGCAACTTCAGACAATTCCAAAGCACTCCACTTGCACTTGGCTACTAAAGTACAGAAAAAGGAATTAACATCAGAAATAGCTGCAGTCAAAACCATCTAAGAATCCAAGTCTCCAGGAAACAAGGAAAGCAAATCCTCTCCAGGACTGTGTTCTAAAAGGAAACAGATCAGAAAGGTGAGTTCTTCCCCCCTTTGACCACCCACTCATGAAACGTCCATGTCATTTCTAAGTATGCTGCCCAGACCAAGACTGAGGATGCTTCAGAAGAAGACCTTCCCTGCTAAGCCAAACAGAACAAGTAAGGTACCAAAATATGTAGAGCCAAACGAGGAAAGGTGCTCTAAGAAGGTAAGCATCACAAGAGACCAACAGGAATACTTACACAATCCAAACAATGCACAGTTTCTGTTCCACAAGCTGCCAAGAGGAATGTGTGCAGTACTCACAGCGCACCATGTACACTGCTTACTGCAGTCATACTGCTTCGTAGGACCAGCCCAACTTACTAAAACATTTTAATGAGCAGTCCGAACTGTCTGGATCAGCACGGTTCACTTGGAAGGGACCTTCACAGATAAACCTGAAGAGGTGAGGCGACTGCACTATCTAAACCTTAAAGCATATAGGACCTTAAAGCATAAGCTTAAAGCACAGAAGCATGACCAGCAGGTCGAGGGAGGTGGTGCTGCCCCTCCACACTCCTCTCATTGAAACCCCATCTGGAGCACTGCACGCAGTTCTGGAGCCCTCAACACAAGAAGGACTTGTGGAGATGTTCAGGCAGGTCCAGAGGAGGGCCATGAAGGTGATCAGAGAGGGCTGAAAGCACCTCTACTATGTGCACAGGCTGAGAGAGATGGGGCTCTTCAGCCTGGAGAAGACTCCAAGGAGACCTTAGAGTGGCCTTCCAGTATCTGAAGAGGGCCTACAGGGAAGGCTGGGGAGGGACTTTTCATAAGGGCAGGTAGCAACAGAATGAGGGGAAATGGCTTTACATGGGAAGAAGGTAGATTAGGATTGGATATTAGGAAGAAATGCTTTACTGTGGATGTGGTGAGACACTGGAGCAGGTTGCCCAGCAAGGCTCCAATATGATTGCTTTGCAAGTTCCAAACTATGGCTAACAGCTAATGGAAGTCCTCAGTCCAGCAGCACAAACTTTTATATTATCTTCTTAATATTCTAATTGTGGATTTGACATTCATATAAAGAGCAGAAGGGAAATTTCTCTTAGAGCTCAAGTCATCTTTCACAGCCTGTGTCAACAAGAGCAGCACCTCACAGCCTTTGGTTTGAAGACCTGGACCACAAGCTAGCTAATGATTTTACACAGAATTCCAGAGTTCAAGTCATTGTTTATGTTAGGGCTGCAATTCTACTGAAAGCCTTCCAGTTCATCACACTTCATTATCAATGGCACCACAGATACCTCACAAAGAAGCATTATGACATCACAAAGGGGCATTATGACGTCAGAAAGGGCATTATGACATCACAAAGGGCATTATGAATCACAAAGGAGAATTATGACATCACAAAAGAGCGTTGTGACGTCTCAAAGGGTGTTATGACGTCACAAAGGGTGTTATGATGTCACAAAGGGCGTTATGACATCACAAAGTAGCATTATGACATCACAAAGAAGCATTATGACATCACAAAGGGGAATTATGACGTCAAAAAGGGTCATTATGACGTCAGAAAGGGGCATTATGACGTCAGAAAGGGGCATTATGACGTCACAAATGGGTGTTATGACATCACAAAGGGGCATCATGATGTCACAAAGGGGCATCATGACGGCACAAAGGGGAATTATGACGGCACAAAGGGGTATTGTGACATCACAGAAGAGCATTAAGACATCACAAAGGGGCATTAAGACGTCACAAAGGGCATTATGACGTCACAAAGAGGCATTATCACGTCACAAAGGGGCATTATGACATCACAAAGGAGCCTTATGACGTCTCAAATGGCATTATGACATCACACAATGGCATTATGACGTCACAAAGGGGCATTAAGACATCACAGTGGGTCATTATGACGTCAGAAAGAGGCATTATGACATCAGAAAGGTGCATTATGATATCACAAAGGGGTGTTATGATGTCACAAAGGGGCATTATGACGTCACAAAGGGGCACTGGGAAAGGATCTCTGTGTGGAGATTGCTTCTACTAGAGGTAGTTCTATAAGACTGTTATATAGAGCTGTGCAGGGGCTGTAAATCTGTCTGCAGAGGGTGATGATCAGTTCCAAGTGTCTGCAGTCAATGCTCATGGACAGAGCCCATCCAACCTGGCCTTGAATGCCTGCAGGCCTTGAATGGGGCATCCACAACCTCCTTGGGCAATCTGTTCCAGTGCGTCACCACCCTCTGAGCAAAAAACATCTACCTAAGATCCAACCTATACCTCCCCAGTCTCAGTTTTAAACCATTCCCCCTTGTCCTATCATTATCCACCCTCATAAACAGCCATTCCCCCTCCTGTTTATACGCTCCCTTCAAGTACTGAAAGGCCACAATGAGGTCTCCCCACAGCCTTCCATTCTCCAGGCTAAACAAGCCCAGATCCCTCCACCTTTCCTCATAGGAGAGCTGCTCCAGCCCTCTGATCATCACAGTGGCCCTCCTCTGGACCCCCCCCAACAGCTCCACATCCTTCCCAGGCCTGGACACAGTGCTGCAAATATGGCCTCACAAGAGCTGAGCAGGAGGGGACAATCACCTCCCTCTCCTGCTGGCCACCCCTTTTTCAGTGCAGCCCAGAACACACATGGATCTATCTTTTCCATACGGATATTCCCATCTGTGTACATATATATACCACACCTACACCCCCACAATCTGCTACAACTCCATAGAATTTTCAAGGTTGGAAAAGACCTGGATGATCTTATGATCTTATGATCTCAGATCTTATGATCTGGATGATCTCATGATCATCCAGTCCAACCATCACCAATACTTCCCAGTTAAATCACATCCCTCAACACAACACCCAAACTTTTTGTGAACTTCCCAGGGTTGGTGACTCTACATGAGAGAAAAGGGCACTCAGATAAGGGATTCTGCATTTGCTATTAGCAGAGGTGGGATGAGACCGAGCACTGCCCCAGCTCCTGGGATAACGCAGAAGGGCTGAGACCTTCCAGCTGCTTCCTCCCAGGGTCACACAGCAAAGCCGACCCTGCAGGAGTCTGCATCATTCTTTGCATGGCATTGCTAAGAGGAAGATCCCCCCCCTACCCTTGGCTCTACACTCCAGCTGCTGTCTGACATCTGTAAAGCCACCACAGCTCTCCTACTGGAGTTCCCATCTGCACAGTGACAGCTTGGTTTCTTCTTACTGTCAAAGCAGCCACAGCCTCAGTGCTTCTAAAATCTCCCCTTTTCAGCTGATTTCCTCTTTCTAGTGGCTGGGCAATTCCTCCCTCTCACAGTCATCCCTCTGCCCCACTCTGTGCCCACAGACCCACAGAGGGCACACAGAGCCAGCCCTGTCCCAGCTGCTGCTGCTTCACATCTGACAGTCTCAGGAGCTGAGATCCAGGCCGAGACAGCAATGCCCAGACATGGTCTGTAGGACGACTGTGAGAGGAAATAGGGAGGTTTGTGATTAAACTTGCCCCCTAAGGAGGAAGGCAATGCTGCCTGCAGCCCCAGCAGGCATTACAAAACATCCCCATTTACAGGAGGGTTTTAAATAGCACAATTCAGGAACTACAACTGCACAAATTCCCGCATGCCCTGGAATAAGTTTGGGAATGGACAAGGTTCTACCACCTGTGCAATGCCATAGAAATAACAACCATCCACCTGTAAACCTCCATCCTCTCCCCTGCTGCACAAAGGGAAGCTCAACAGCAGTGCACAAATGTCCCAGCAATGTCTGAGCACTGCTCTGTGCATCCCAACCTGCTCATCCCATCCACTCCTGGCTGGGCAGCAGGATTGGGGTGGCACACTGCAATGGGCACAGAGGAACATGGAAGCCCCACACATGTGAGGAAGGGGCTGGCTGTGCTCCACACTCACGTTATCAGACGTGATTTGCCCTTCTGTGGGGAGCCTCTGCTCTTTCCCAGCTCATCCTCCAGCGTCTGGGACTCCAGGATCTCATTCAGGCTGTTGTTGGCTGCGGGGCAGCTCCATGAAGAGCCGCCCCTCCACCGACCGGCACACAACAGCCGCTCCCGCGCACTGCGGCTCAGCCAATCGGAGCCGGCGGAGCTGCCGCTGCCCGATGGGAGCCCCCCCCCACATATTGACCCCCCAGACGAGGAAGAGGAGGAGGAGAGCGACAAGGAGCTGCCGCAGGAGCTGACGTTGGGGCGGGGGGGCAACGCGGGGGGGGGTCGGCAGTGGGGGGTGGGGGAGGGGGTGGGGCAGCATTACCCCCGGACCCCGGGGACCCCCCCCCCCCCAGCCAAAGTGCTGCTCTCCGACCCCCGCGGGCTCTTTGTGCAGCCACTGCCCTCCAGTTAAAGACACCCCCCCAATTTGTGCCCACCCCACCATATTGCGCTTTGCCCACCCCCCCCCAACCCCGGAACCCCCCCCCTCCCCACACCGCCCCCCTCCCCCCCCGGGTGGGGTTATGGGGGGTGGGGGTGGGGTCGACGATGTGCCGTAAGCCGCGCCGGGGTCGTGTGACAAACCCCCCCCCCCATCAAGATGAATGGGGAGCTGTCGGGGGGGGGCTCAGCCGTAAGGATAAAGCGGGGGGGTTAATGACGGGGGGGGCAGCGCTATAGGGAACGCAACTAATCTAAGCCCCCCCCCCCCCACATTAACACCCCATTGTGTGTGGGGGTGGTGGGGGTGGGGCACACAATAACCCCCCCAAAGGTCAAACAGCCCCAACACCCCCCCTCAAAGCCGCTGCCTTACGCTATGCCCCCCCTGCATGAAGGGCCCCCCCCCATCGATTGAGCCCCCCCCAATCCCATCTATAGTTGAGAGCTATGCTTTTTGTAACCCCCCCCTTTTAAAGGCCCCCCCCCCCAAAGTCGTGCACGATGTGCTGCCCCCCATGAGCCCCTGACCCTCCCCCTTAAAAGATGGGGTGGGGGGGGGTGGTCTCGGACCCCCCCTCCTTTAAACAATGGGGTGGTGGGAAATTGTCACTTCCACCCCCCCACACCAAAATGGACACCCCCCTTTTAAAGGATGGGGTGGGGATGGGGGGGGGGGGTGAAGGTGGTCTCGGCCCCCCCCCCATTAAAACGGACCCCCCACCCCTTTAAAGGATGGGTGGGGGTCAGTTACGGGCCCCCCCCGGCGCTGTGTGTGTATGTGGCCCCCTCTCCATCTTGCCCCCCCCTCCCATGTCGGAGTGTGCTGGGAAAGGATCTCTGTGTGGAGATTGCTTCTACTAGAGGTAGTTCTATAAGACTGTTATATAGAGCTGTGCAGGGGCTGTAAATCTGTCTGCAGAGGCTGATGATCAGTTCCGAGTGTCTGCAGTCAATGCGCATGGACAGAGCCCGTCTCTGGAATTCCCAGGGAGCGTGCACCTTGGTAAGCACAAAAACCCCATGAGCAGCTGTGTTAGTTCCCTAAAGATGTTTCCTTTGACTTTAAGGATAGTAGTGCATTAACACACCAAAGGCTTTCCTTTATTCCTAGTTCTCCTATCTCCTATCAACCTCCAGCTACCACTGAAGTGATACAAGTTATGTTTCTGTGACAGAGACATGAATATCCTTATCTTTTGATATCTCACATGTGCAAGAGGCAGAACTTTCTGTAACAGATCTTAAGCATAGAAGTGCTTCTTCCAGCACTCATGCAAAGGGAGAAGTAGAAATGTCCCTATGATTTAATCTTCCATCTCTAAATGAGATACCAGACTTGCATCTAAAGAGCATTAAGACATACATGTTGTTCTTCCTCAGGACCAGTCCTGGCTGTGAAATCCCCCCTAACAACTGGTGAAGCTGTACCTGGAGGGGATGCCATGTTTACTATTGACCTTACAACAACGTGTTGCGGCACTTGGTACCTCAACTGTAAAGTCTTACAGGAAAGCGAGATCTGCATCATCAAGAGAACCCAAACTACTCACAGCCTAATCATAAAGAACGTCACCAAGAACGATGATGGAGCAGAAGTGAAATTTGTTGCCAAAAATGTTGATGTCAGCACCAAGATGGGAGTGAGAGGTATTTGCTTTGATCCTTCTCCTTTCCTCTTACAGTCAAGGCAGAGTTGCTGTGATCTGATGATTAGAACTGGGGCTGCAGGCATTCACTGACTGTACCAAATACCTGAAACTGCATCCCATGGACTGACGTGAGTCCTGGTAATGACCTAAACATGATAGCACTGCGTGTAGGGTAAGCCAATCTACCCAGCTGCTTGGTATCTGAACCAGATTGCTTCATGCCAGCTGATGAATGTCTGCAGTTCACAGCTACTGGCCAGTGCATTCAGTCACCAGGTTTACCACTGCATCACCATAGAGCAGTACTTTCAGCTCCACGTTCAGATAGAATTTCTGATTGCACTGGAATAGTTTAGAAGTAGGGGAGCAATCATTCCAATAATATCTCTATCAATCAGCTTTGCATGAGAAATAGAACAAATAAAGATTCATTATGGGAGGAGCTGTTTGTCATTGGGTGGAAACCTCTGCAGAAGCATGTTTAGAGCATTATTAATCAGTAGCAGGAGATGTTTGGTTGATTTTTACTTAGTAAATCCGGCAAGAAGACCAAATGAAACATCTTGAATTGCTCAGCACTGACCCAATTATGAGTGCAGGAACAGAAGGTGATACTTTTTCAGAGATCTTGCGGTAAATATTGACCATGTTAGCCTGATATAAATTGAAATAACGAGGCCTTTGCTCCTGACAGGTGCTGCAGTGAGATTTACCAAGAAGAGCAAAGATGTAGAAAAGATCTGCGCTCGGCTGCGTGAGGAAGCCAAACTGCAGGCTGAGCTTTCAGACACAGGTGCTACTGTGGAGTGGATGAAGGATGGGAAGGAGCTCAAGGCCAGTGAAAAATAGGAACTGCAAATTGTGGGGAAGAAACACACCCTGAAAATTCACAACGACTCAATGGATGATGCTGCAAGTTATCAGTGCATCTGTGAGGGGGATAAAATGCTCTATCAGCTTTCACTGAAAGGTATGTGACAGTCTGGGCTGTCCTCTTCCTGCCCAGGGCCAGCAGACTGCATTCACCTGACTCCCCGACAGTCCAGCTGTTGTCAGACAGCATCTGGGGTGTTTTCAGTGCCTGTTTTGACTTGAACTGGCCAATCTGCTTTGTAGAGCCATTTGATTTCTGTGTTCTGTCCTGTGATTCGTCCCTAAGATATAGAGGAAATCAAGGGAAAGATAGGAAAAAGAGCATCCCAGCCTTCCTGCTCTTCTCTCAGGGTGGCCACGAGAGATGATGTAAAATGCTCTTTTTGTAGCAGTGATCCAAAATGTGGAAGAGACCTGTGAAGAGTCACAGGGATGTTTACTTAGCTGTCATTCCATGGTGGGCTTTTTCTGACACAGATGGAGAGAGAAACTGAACTTTCCCACGCAGGTCTCTGTTTTGCTGCAGGGTGTAGGTCTGATCTCTGAGATCCACATGCTGGGCCTTGATTGCAATAAATGAGAGCCCTTTGTTTGCTCCAGTGGAAGACTTTCCATTTCTGCAATACCCTCTGCAGATGACACAAATGCAAATGAACCTTCTTCCCAGCAACAATTGCCTTTTTTTTTTTTACTCTGAGTATGCATGAGGCTCTTCATCATATTCTGCTGGCTTGTCACCCTTGTTGATCCATGGAGAAACAACAAAGCCCTAGAGTAGTGTATGCACTTTGGCATTGGAGAGCTTACTTAATTGCTTCTTCTCAAAGAACAAACTCCAGAGAGGCATGGTGACAGCTCCAAACAGAATTGAATAATGGGACTAAATTTATGGAGAAAAGAACTTCCTGCCAAGGTTTGTCAGCTAGTCTTAATTTTGCTTTTCTTCTCTCTCTTTGTCATGTTAGCATAATATTTCATACTGGCAGGTCTGCCCCCAGAATTAATTGAATTCGCTGATGGATGTTTCCATGTGCTTTGCACTGTAATGTGACTATCAAATGAGTAATCAATGCTGTTATTTTAATATATGTGCTGGCAAACTTTAAGACAAACAACTGCTGTTGGTAGCTTGGTTACTGCAGAATCAGCTTTTGTGTATCTCATAGATAGGGAAGAGACCCTTAAGGGTCAGCTAGTTGGACTCCCCCCGCAATGAACAGGAGCACCGCAGCCCCATCAGGTGCTCTGAGCCCTGTCCAGCCTGACTTTGAACATCCTCAGGCTCACCAATCTTATACCCATGCCACACACTCGCAGTATTTCACCATTCAGCATCGCCACTTGTATCTTCTCTTGCTGTAAACCAGAGCTAGCTGGTAAATCATCTGCTGTGCGGGTCAGCTGTGTCTCTCCCATGGGCATCACGTGGCTGCTGGGAGACTCTGAAGAGCTGCAGCCAGAGGTGTGTCACCCGCTGGGCCTCGTGCCCAAAGGAGCCCACAGGAAAGTGTTGTTGCAGTTTGTCATGCACTGCACTGCCATGAGACTTGACGTGCCAGACATCCTCTGACACGTGACCTCCTGCATCCAGGCAGGACATCTGAGACGTCTCCTTCAGCCTGACGTGGCTGCAGTTTCACACTGGTTTTACTAAGGAAGGAGAAGGCACGTGGATGAAACTCTTTTCCTGCTCTTCCTGGCATTAGCTCATAGTACAAGTAAAGCACTGTCAGGTCAAGCCTGGAGGAGTAATGCTTGTCACTGACATGTTCCTGTTCAGGGTGGAGCTGGAGGGTAAAATAACACAAGAAATTGTCATTGAAATTCAATATCTGTGAAATTCAGCTGGCTGCATTCACAGAACCTGGTGTTAAGATCTGTTTTCTGGTTTCTATCTTGAGCCTATTTTCCATAACCCAGTTTTCATTTATGAACTGAAGCTCTACTGAAAGCCTTTCGCTGTGTATGCTCATGCTGCAGCGCAGCGCTTGTGACCTCTAACAGCACATTCACGTTCCTCTGATCACAGGATCCTTAAGGTTGATTAAGACCCTCTAGTCTGACTGCTCACCCATCACCACCGTGATGCTCACCATCAGCTAGCTAAAAACTCAGCAGAGATGATAGATCAAGCACAACACTGGATTTGGGATGGCTAGAGATTCCTAAGATACTGAAGGATTGCATGCAGGTGGTGTTGGCTCAGGTATTCACCCTGCATCCCACCTCCTGTTCTGTTTGGTTGAGAATCATGCATTCTGCAATTTCACTTTGTAATTCAAAGACCCTGGCTTTATCTGTTGAAAAACTGATCTAAAACAAGCCAAGAAGACTCCGTTGGAACTGGTTGATGCAGAACAAAGGCATCCCCAAAGGACAAGTTGCACTGTTTGATGAACATTATTGGATGAGAGCTAAGCTAAGAGCTGTCTCTGAGCATCAAATACAGAGGAAGCCTGCATGATTCCCTGAGAATGGATACCTCCTACTTTGGTGTAGGGTTAAGGGAACACTAGCAGTAACTGCTATCACAAAATGTCACATGGCTCAGACAAAAAAGCCATCAAGAGGGCTTAATTAATAGCACCAAATGGTCACAACATGGTCTTAGGGCAGGGAAGTAATCTATCTATGTGATATTGGTTGGTGCTATTAGTTCTTCACAGCTTGACTCTAGAGGGACTGTTCTTCTTTGGTCACCTAGTTTTAAAAGAATAGATGGCTCCTGTCTATTACAATTTTTAAGGCATTATTTGTTCACTGATGCCATAAATGTGCCTGGCATAGCAATTGGCCTTGGTATATTCAGCGACTGAAAGCAACAGTAGTTGCTCTAAGAAATGCAATACTAACCTAGGTCTGCCTGTAGTTGACAGCCATCAGCTTGCTCCTCAGGCAGGTTCTGTCTGGATGGAATGAAGGGCATGAAATACTGATGTGCTCATCAAACGCTGCTTGTTAGCTTAGAGACAAGGTGTTGAATAGGTTTGTTCATGTATTGAAAACACGTTACTTAGCTGCCTTCATTTTAGCTTCAGAAGAACATGTGCAAAATACAGAATTGATTAAAAGAAATAAGAACTGTCTGCATAGAACTTACTCTTTCCTTACACAGGAGAATCAAGCACACGTTTGTATGTGAGTACCTCCAGAGGTGAAACTCAATCACCCAAATGTAATGAGCAGAGACATTACAATCAGTTCTAACTGTATCTTCATGCTGTGCCGAATAAGCCTGAGTCAGGATGTAAACCACTTTCTCTTTTTTTCTTCAGATGAAGCCATTAATTTTGTCAGCAAGTCCAAAACGACTCCAGAAATATCAGTCAGTCCTTCTGAAGACCTGGAGCTGGTGTGTGAGGTGTCAGCTGCAAGCGGAGCTGTCGTATGGAAGAAAGATCGAACAGAGGTGAAGCAGGACCAGAGGACAACCATCATCTCCCAGGTGTTGTATTAGGCGAAATCGGACCCTCGGGATGTAACGTGATAGGCCCTCCCCTGCTGGGTCATGCATATGTAAAAAAGATAAGGATGAAACTGGATACCTATATAAGGGACCCTCACATTCCAATAAAGGCCATTTTACCGCTCACCATAATGGTGTAACAAACAGCTGTGACTTGGTCGGGGCCGTCGATACACATTCACAAAGGGACTTGACTCTCCAGGTTACCAGATCGAGGTAACACCAGGGGACGCACCTCAAGCTCATGATCAAAAATGTGACCCTGAAAGACCAAGGGAGCTACAGCTGTGAAACAAAAGATGACAAAGCAACATTCCAAGTGAAAGTCAGAGGTGAGAAAATGCTTGAAATCCCAGAGATAAAGGAATGCTTCATTTTGTGTGTCTTGCATTTGGAGGATCAACTTACAGACTCTCTGGTGCAAAACATTTTGGCTATAGGACTTTCTTTGTCATCTAGTGTTATAGCTACACTTTTCTACATGTGCTTTTCCATCCAGGAATGAATTACTGCAACAAACAATAGGCAAGGAGGGTAACTTGTGCAGCTCTTGTAGTCAGCTGGTGTCTGCAGGGTTACAGTGCAAGAGCACACCAGGCATGCAAGGAGTGAGAAAAGGGGAGGTGTTTGAAAAGATCTGGTTACAAAATTTGAATGACACAATGAGGTGGAAAATGACACTAATCAGACTCATATATGGCCTGGGTTGCAAAGCCCCACAGTGCTCATCCAGTTCCAGCCCCCTTCTTCCTATGTGCAGGGTTGCCAACCAGCAGCCCAGGCTGCCCAGAACCACATCCAGCCTGGCCTTGAATGCCTGCAGGGATGGAGCATCCATAGTCTCCTTGGGCAACCTGTTCTAGAGGGCCGTTCCCTTCTGATTTACTGGAAATGTAGAGAGACATCAGAAGAAAAAAAGAGAAGGGAGGAGGTTCAGTTGTGCATGCAGGTGTTCTAAATCACATGTCCAAATCTGCTATCAGACTGAGAAATGTTTAGCTTTGTGATATGATGTGATATGATGTGATATGAAATGATATGCTTATCATTTCCCAAGGCAAAATAGAGGGGAAAGTATTTTCCTATCTTAATGAGGCATCACGATGCTCCCTGTGAAGGGCAAGTATAGTGAAAATGGGGAACTGGAGTTAGCTCTGCAGCAGACTACATCAAAACGGTGTGACTGATGTGATGTCCCTGCAGAGAAAGAAGACCTGTTTACAAACAAGGACAAGGTACAAAAGGAGGTGAAGGCTGTACTGACTCAAAATGCCACGCTGAGCTGCGAGGTGGCCCAGGAGAAGACAGAGGTGAAGTGGTACAAGGAGGGGAAACTGATCACCTGGAGCAAGAAGTTCAAGGTGGAGTCAGAGGGCAAACAGCGTCGGCTGGTGGTGAGCCAGGTGGAGAAGAAAGATGCAGGGGAGTACAGCTGCGAGGCTGCTGGCCAGAAACTCACCTTCAAGATTCACGTAACTGGTAGGAAACACATTTTGGTTGATATTCTTTGATTATTCCATAGTCTGGCTGTGGAAACATCTGTGTGAATGTGTCCTCTTGATTCTGCCATGAAACTGTTTTGGGGAGGATGAAAAGAAATGCTTACAAACGTGCAGCTAAAATGATTATTTGTTTTTAACACTGTTTCATCCAGCTCTTCCCCAACGACTACTTTTATAATGAGCTGTCCATGGATGTCCAACTGTGATTTGTACAATGTGCAACACTGCTCTACCAGTTGATATTTCAACAGTAGTAGTTACAGTTCTCTACTGTGGCTGCACTGAGGTTTGGTTGTTGGTGTCCTAAGAACTTTTAGTCAGAGGCATTGCACTTGCCTTTGGCTTGTTGAATCCCACGTTGACGACCATTCGTTCCATGTTCTGTAAATGTAATGACCAGTCATGAATCCATTGATACCTTTCTAATTGTACGTTTCTCATTAGTCTGAGAGTTTAGCACGGAGGCAGATCTCTCACTCCAGCTGCAGTAGAGATTGCTCTGGTGTCAGTATATTTTGCACAAGATCTGGTAAATTTTAACTTAGACTCCAGATAGCCTTGAGCACATCAGCTGCATTCTGAGTGACCATTAGTGAGCTGGCTGATGACGAGGGTTTGTCTTCTGTTTTATTTGTAGCTGCACTCTGCTGGTTTTTGCTCGTAAGTCAGCTTGTTCTCTGTTAACTTTACAGTTCTTGTCTTGTATTCTGAGCTGATCAGGACAGGGAATCTGTTTTCTCCTCTTCTTTCTTATGGCAGTGAACAAATTGGAGCTTAATCCTGGTCAAGGTTTGGCATTTGGTCAGCTATGTGGAGGAGCAACTGTACTGGGAGTCTACTGCCTTTCTGCTCACACAGACCTGGTGTCCTTGCAGGGCATAGCTTGCGTTCTGTTCCCTTGTAAAGGTTGCAGTCTTTGCTCTCTTCATCTTGGGGCATTCTGCTCCTTCAGTCCCTGGTGTGCAATATATCTCTGCTCCTGTAGTAGACAGTTTTGCTGCTGCCTGTGGTGTAGACTCTAAACCATCAGCTCTTACTATTCCCACACCACGTGGATGTGATTCTGGGGCCTTTGGATCTGTTCCATGAGTTGTGTAGCTCATGCTTTTGGCTCAGGAAATTGGCAGTTTCAGCAAAGAGTGGATTACAGACAGGGTAGATTTGGGAGGTATCTGTCAGAGAAAATGAAATATGAACAATGACAGAAAGACTATGGCAACAGCTGGAATCCAACAAGTTAATCCTCAGCAGCCAAAGCCAGCCCACGTCTTATTGCAGAGGTGTAGGGAGAAAACACAGCAATGTAGTGCTTTTACACTTGAATTTTGCTAGCTGAGGGCTATTATTAGCTGTTTGCCTCAGAAACCAAAGGTTTTCTGTTCTCTTTCAGACCGGATGAGCTCATGGCTGCACAGGGTAATGTAATACCTCCTCCTCTGCCATACGTGGAGAGTGCTTGCCTAGCTACTGTTGCTGTATTTCCCATGTGTGCCACTGTAACATGACGTGCAAGTCCAGCCCTCACTGCAAAATGATGTGGTGTGAAAGTCAGGAGGGATTATGAGTACTCTTGGAGTGGTTGGCTCTTTCACTACAGAAATCCTCATCTTACTAGCTTCTCCCAAAGTGCAATGGCTTCCTGAGTCTTAATTTCTCCTCTTACCATTGCACTCACAAAGCTTTTCAGGGTTCCTCTACCCCACGGTTCCACTGGTAGCACAGAACAATCCCATTTTAAGGACATGTTGAATGTTAGGTGCTGAGTGTTGAGCATTATGGGATGCAGATTAGACCTTCTTGCTTAAAAGAAACAAGTGCTGCACACCTTGGAAACCTACAGAAAACTAGAGTAAAAAGGGCTGATTCTGCCATCTAATTATCTCAGTACTTGTGGTGCATGCTGAAATCCTTATTTGAAGTGGGCCAAAGCTCCATTGCATTTGTGAGAAGTTTTGCATCACCTGGTTGGTCTAGGGCATGTTTGTTGTCTTGCTAATAAGCAAGCCTTCTGATCTTCATCAAATCATTGTGGTTGGAAAAGACCACAAAGATCCCCACATCCAGCCTCAACCCATCCCACCATGCACACTGCCCACGTCCCTCAGTGCCACATCTCCATGGTTATTGAACACTTCCAGGGATGGTGACCCCACCACCTCCCTGCAAAGCTGTGCCACCACATCACCACTCCTCTTCAGAAGAAGTTTTTCTTAACATCCAACTTGAACCTTCCCTGAAAATCATCAGTCAGAACAGGGGCTGTTGAAGGTGGGCGGAGAGAATGATGCTTCTACAGTCAATACAAGCAGGGAGATCAAATGTAGAGTGTATCAACTGCATTCTTGCATTGGCTTGCTGCCCTGCTCCCTGGCCTTCAGTGGACTGCAGTGCTGGTGGTAGAGCTGTGGTGTGAATCCTGGGATTGCACATACTGCAACGGTCAGCAGCACAGGAACTTGACCTGAACTTACCCTCCTGGGCAGCTGCTGCCACTCAGAATTCAGACAGCATGCAGAGGAGAAAGTCATGAAGGAAGGGAAAGGGATGGCAGCAGAAGGCTTCACAGAGTGACAGCGGGGAGGAAGGAGATAGGGGACAGGTCATGGAAGGGTTTGCCATGACTGCTGGGGAGCAGGAGCCTTCCCGGTCACCTGAGCTGGGTATGCCTGAATATGCTTGCATGAATGATCTGAATGAGTGGTCTTCCATGTCTCCACTGCAAATAAAAGGCAATGTCAATCCCCGTCACACCTGCTAGTCCTGCATTCATGCTTGGAGCCTCTGTCTTGGTATCAGCATCAGGACCCTGGGATCTTTCCTGGGACCCAAACAAGCATAAGAAGCTTATTCAAAATTGCTCTGCTGTTAGAAGCTGGCTAGCACTAGAGAAGTCCATGATGTAAGTACTTCAGAAATATTCTGCACTCTACAGCCTTTTGTAGGGCAAACCATGGAATAGAAATGGAAGCCCATTTATTTAGGGTTTATCTGTTCTCCCACGCCTCATAGGAACTAGCATGAACGCTCTCAGCAACCAGTTGTTGGTAAAAGGAGAATCAGATAAAACAGTCATTAAAGTAATCAATAAAAGATTCAATGTATCAATCGATCCCACTTAGCAAAGTGATTAACTGAATCACCTTAACTGAAGTGTGTATGCCTAACTAATTACACTTGCTATCTTTCTGGTGCTAACTCCATTTGTTGACACAAAGGGTAAGGTGGGCTTTAAACACTTTCTTCTATATGTGTTAGGTATTAAGAGGAGATGACCTCAGCCAGTTCTCTGAAGAATCAGGGGTTGCTGTGAGTACAAAACCATGATTTATGCATAAAACTGAGCTACAAAATCTAATGTAGGCCAAATATTCACCATATTAAGGGCTATATCATTACCATAGGGTAGAGTCAAAAGATGGTTTTCTGCTCTTAAATTTCTATGGTTTCCTGATTTTGAGGTCTTCATAATTGAGCTGTACTTGGCTGATATCCAGTGCAGAGTGGAGCAATATCAAAAAGACAGACAGATGAAGATCTGTCATTGTCTTCATTAGAAGAAATCTGAAAATTAGGAGTCCAAGCTGATAGTAAAGACTACCCAGAGGGATGGGATGACCATAGGGACTGTGCTGAGGATGCATTATAATGTGGGATAAACACTGTGAAGCAGAGTTGCTCCAGGAAATGGTCCAATACAACATAGAAGCAACTTTTAATGTCTTCCAGTCACAAGTTGCTCATATCTAATGTATATTTTACCCAATGTTTTCCAGTTCCAGAAGCAGAGGATGCCTTTATCAACAAGCAGAAGGTGCAGAAGGAGGTGAAGGCTGCACCAACAGAAAATGCCACGCTGAGCTGCGAGGTGACCCAGGAGAAGACGGAGGTGAAGTGGTACAAGGAGGGGAAACTGATCACCTCGAGCAAGAAGTTCAAGGTGCAGTCAGAGGGCAAACAGCGTCGGCTGGTGGTGAGCCAGGTGGAGAAGAAAGATGCAGGGGAGTACAGCTGCGAGGCTGCTGGCCAGAAACTCACCTTCAAGATTCATGTCACAGATGAGAGAAATTGTTTCGACTGTATTGAACCCCCCAACAAAGAAGGAGGGGAAAGTTAAGTGGTTTGACACATTTAACCCCAGCATTCAGTGATGTAGACGGTGCTTAAATTCTGTTTAATTCATATAGTTTTCTGTTTGCCTTCTGAAGCTATTAACACAGAGGACTTGGGTAGCCTCAGCTTAAGACAGGCTGGAAATAATTCGGGAATTTCCCTGGGGATCTCAAGTAGATGCAATGATAGCAAAATGAGAAGTCAATAATTTCAGGGGAAATTAAAGGTTATTAAAGATATCTTCAGGGCACAAGCACACCCCTGCAAATGCTTCTTCCTAAATAGTCTCAGAGACAGCATTTGGTCACAATGCTAGACGGCGGCATTGGTGGTTTCTATTAAATTAAAGAAACCTGCAACTAAAAAGGTTTTCCTGTATTTTCTTTTGTTTTCTTCTCTATAGCAGGTACAAAAGAAATGCTTAAAAATAGAAAGGCTTCAAGCTGGTGCTTTTCATTCCAAAATGGAGGAAGACAGGCGTTCTATTTATGAAGAGAGTCTGATAAGAAAGTGGAAAAAGGCTTTTTACCAGGGTCTGTAGCAACCTAAGAAGGGGCAATGGTTTCAAAAGTGAAGAGGGTAGACTCAGTTTGGACATGAGAAAAGTTCTTTATGATGAGGGTGGTGATACACTGGAACAGATTGTCCAGTGCAGGTTGTGGGTGACTCATCATTGTAGTGTCCAAGGGCAGGCTGGATGGGGACCCTGGGCAGCCTCATTTAGTGAATGATGTCCCTGACCACGGCAAGAGGTTGGACTGGATGATCTTTAAAGCTTCCTTCTATACCCAAATCGTTCTATGATTCCATAGGGGAAACCATTTTATTACTGCCTCTGAAAACTCAGGAGATATTAGAATTGTTTTCAGAAATAAGTAGGTGAGAAAAATACATTTCCTCACTATGACTTAATCACAAACAGAATTTAACCTTGACCCTCACCTGGCTTTTGCTGGCAAAGCAACTTACAGCTGTCAGCTTGTTTGGACAATTTAATGCCTGTCCCCTTGTATGAAACAGACTTTTCAATGACTGCGTATGCTGGTGTGCTGCTGGACAGTGGGGAAAGGGGTGTTTTTTAATTTTTGAAGATTTTGGAACATGATACTGGTGGAAATGAAAACAAGTTTAGGGCTATCTAAGCTGTTTTGGTCTGGCAGGGAGGAAGTTCTTCACTGGCAATTGATATAGTTCAGATGTTTGCATTCAGTTCATAGCACTGTCAGGAAATGTGAGTGGGAAAGCTGTCCTCAACGGTACAGTCCAAAGACTAATTTGGGCATTTGGGGAAGGCTGTGTAGAAAAGATTCATGTCTTAAATGTGCCCGTTTGCCTTCAATTCCAGAAGCAGAAGATGCTTTTATCAACAAGGAGAAGGTGCAGAAGGAGGTGAAGGCTGCACCAACAGAAAATGCCACGCTGAGCTGCGAGGTGACCCAGGAGAAGATGGAGGTGAAGTGGTACAAGGAGGGGAAACTGATCACCTCGAGCAAGAAGTTCAAGGTGCAGTCAGAGGGCAAACAGCGTCGGCTGGTGGTGAGCCAGGTGGAGAAGAAAGATGCAGGGGAGTACAGCTGCGAGGCTGCTGGCCAGAAACTCACCTTCAAGATTCATGTCACAGGTAAGACAGGTGTTGTCTGAAATACAGCAGAGATCAGTAAGGTAAAATCTAGTTTCTATTATACAGTGATCCAGTTGCAGTAGTCTGTGCTGAGGTTTTTCCCCTATACTTGATTGCCTGGGTTTGTAGAAAGTATTTGGATTTAGTATGGCACAAAGACCTGTTTCAGTCTGTCTGTAGAATAATAATTACTGATATATGTACAATGGAAGCAATATTCAAGATATTATTCAAATCTCTCCTGTGCCTGAGATCCCAAACTGTAATTCTTGTTCACCTAAACATTTGACTAAGATAAGTATGTGCAGTGAGGCTGGAGTGCATGTTCTACGTGCAGCCTTTCGTGGCAGGAGAAGCAGGAACTTCTCCTAGTAGTACACTGCTTTTTTACTATGCCTTTATGTTGGAGGCTGCATCTGGAGAGGTGAGTCTGCTACTCACAGTAAGAGACCTGGTAGAGCTGACTATTGCCAGAGCTCAAAGTAAGATAGATATCTGCAAATCACACACAAAGAAGAAAGGACTGCGTTGGTGAGCATATTTCCTTTGTGCCTTTGACAGTCACAGTTGTGGCAATGGTAGAGGCCATGAGGAGTCTGTTCAGGAAGCCAGGAGTACTGTTCTGGGTCATGAAAAGGCAGCCAGTGGTTTGACTATCACATGTTTATGTGTTTTGATGTTTCACAGTGGGTCTTAAGCAAAAGGAACTCAGGTTTTGGTTGCCTGCAGGACAGATGTTCTTTTGGGTTAAATATGTTTGCATAGTGACTTGCAACCATGGGACTGGTGTTCAAGGACCCTTCAGTTCCTAGGTTCTTTCTTGCCTAGATTTGACACTTTGTTTCAACAGAAGAGCTGATATTCTCTAGTGAAGGCTATTAGTTTGGGCACAAGTGGTAACCTAAACCTGTTCCAAGCTGTACATACAAACCGGCAAGATGGTCTCATTTCAGTCCTTCTGTTTTTCTTTTCTTCCCTCAGAGCCAAAACCTGTGTTTATAAACCAGGAGCAGGTGCAGAAAGAGGTGAGTGCTGCCCTGGCAGCAAGTGCTTCCCTCAGCTGTGAAGTAGCACAGAATCCAACTGGAGTAAAATGGTTCAAGGATGGAAGACTGCTTGCCTCCTCCAGAAAGTTCAGAATGGAATCTGTGGGCAAAACACGGCGTCTGGTTGTGGAGCAGCTGGAGAGGAAAGATGCTGGAGAATACATCTGCGAGGCTGCTGGCCAGAAGATGACCTTCGAGCTGGAAACAACTGGTGAGCATTCAGAAATTCTCAGCCAGGATTTTGTAGCCTTGTTGTGAACTGGGTTATAGGGTGAAATCTCAGTTTTCTTTGCACCTGACAGTGTGAGAATTTGCTCTGGCCCTTTGTGTACCTCCCCGGTGCTCAGCTGTTCCTTCCCTATCTTGGGGATTACGTCATTTATTCAAGGTGATGTCCAAATGGGCTTGTTAACAGTCCTCTGCAGTGCTTTAAGCTGTCATATGTCAGCCAGAATTTATGCGCGTTCTATAGACATTCCTACATGTTGAAAACACTGCACTGTGCTTAAGCTTCAGCATATGTTCCAGTAAGTACAGTTCCATTAATTCTAGGGGAGTGGGTGAATTAAGCATAGATCTGAAGGCTCCCTTTGCCCAGTGCAGAGATGGAAGGACTAATGGAGATCTGACTTGATATTTTCCCTTCTAGGATGGGAAGGAGCTCTGTCAAAGTAAAAAAGTGGGCATTACTTCCCAGGGAAATAAGAGAAGTCTCATTATTCACAGGCGGTGAACTCTCATTTTCTCTCTCAGTCTGCAACCAGGTTGGGTTGCTGTTTCAGTACTGGCTGTTTTATGCAGGAACTCTGCTCCTGAGGTTAATCCAAGTTGTATCCAGGCCCTTCAGAAGGAAAGGGAAATAGCAGCACAGAAATATGGTCTGATTCTGACATAAAGAAGTGCAGACCTGGAGAGTTAAAAGGGATTGTGTGATGTTCAGAGGACTTTGAAGCAAAGATGTCCCCTAGGTAAGATTTGTGGCTGACATTCCCCATACATTGTGGGCACACAAGCTAAGAAGAGACTAGTGATGAGCATGCAGAGAAGCCAATGATTCAGACAGGTTTGTAGTGACACGACATTGTAGAGTTCTGTCTATTTCTCCTTGGCATAGTTTGGAAAATAAAGATGAGGTGATGGTGGTAACCAATATGGCTTCATCAAGGTCAAGCCATGCCTGACAAACTTGGTGGCCTTTCATGATGGAGTAACAGCATCAGTGGATAATGGGAGAGCAACTGACATCATCTACTTGGACTTCTGCAGAGCATTTGATCCCGTCCTGCATGACATCCTGGTCACCAAACTGGAGAAAAATGGTTTTGATGGATGGACCAGTTGCAGGATAGGGAACTGTCTGGATGGTCACACTCAGAGAGCTGCAGTCAATAGCTCAGTGTCCAGGTTGAGGGTGGTGTTGGGACCAGTGTTATTTAACATTTTTGTAGGCAACAGGAGAGTGGAATCAAATGAACCCTCAGCAAGTTTGCAGATGACACCAAGCTGAGCGGTGCTGTTGATGTGCTAGAGGGAAGGGATGCTACTCAGAGGGACCTGGACAGGCTGGAGAGGTGGGCCCTTGGCAGCCTCATGAACTTGAGTGTGGCCAAGTACAAGGCCCTGCACCTGGGTCAGGGCAATCCCAAGCACAGGCACAGGCTTAGAGGAGAATGATTTGAGAGAAGCATTGACCCTGAGGAGAAGAGTTGGTCTGGAGGGAGGTGTCCCTGCCAATAGCAGGGGGATTGGAACTAAATGACCTTAAAGATTCAGTCAGTTCTATTGTTTTTCTACCCTTAATTTTGCTTGAAAGGTTTTAGAATAAATGAGATTCTGGTTTCCATGAAAACTGTTTGCAGGGAGCTCCATTGTAGCTAGTAAGTCTATCTTTAAGTTCAAGGGCAATAATGCATTGACTGTGTTGAAAAGGGAAATGACTCAGGAATGGATGATGGTTTAGAATAAAACATAATCCTACTTATTTTCTATGCAAATATGTGTAAGGAAAAGATGCTGCACTCAGTTCTGGAAATACCCTGACAAATATATCTCTACTGTTTCACAGCTGGAGATATCAAGATTGTTAAACCACTGGAAGATGTGGAAGCGCATGAATATGGGAGTGCATCTTTTGTCTGTGAGATTTCACATGATGAGGTTCAGAGCCAGTGGTACAAAGATGACAACAAGCTGAAGGCTGATGACAACATCAGAATGCAGCAAGATGGTAGGGTGTAAGAGGGGGATCTTTCTCCTGAGTGGGGGGTGGGTTGGAGATCAAGCATATAAGACATCTGAAATGAAGAAGGTTCAGAAGGGAGTTCCCCTTTTGTTTTGGGACTGAGGTTAGGGTGGAACAAGTGACATGGTGGGATGCTTAGTGTGGGAAGTGTGATGCTATCCCACCATCCCACACTGCCGGGAGCAGGTAGGAAATGAGTGCAGTTATTTCCAGAGTGGGGGTGAACAGGGCAGTCAGTTCAACTCTCCAAAGAGGTTTTGTCTGACAGTGAGTGTGATCCTTCTGTATCAGGTACTTTGAAGGTGACGACAGCCACATTCGGTCAGTCCTTGTAGAAACCATGTTTAGATTACGCTTTGGTGGGGATGTGGACGTGGGGGAATGGGTGGTTTCATTGACATGAGAGAACAGGCAGTGATGCTGTGAAACCAGATGGATGATGCTCAGCCTGGCCATGTGCCTCAGAGCTCTTTGCTCAAGGAAGCCAAGTGTAGTTGTGGGTTTGCTCTCAAGAGCACAGTTTGGTAGGGATGAGTTGGTGGCTGGACTAGATGACCTTAGTGGTCTTTTCCAGCCTTAGTGACTCTGTGGTTCTCTGCTTCAGGAAAGACCTACTCGCTGACTTACACACTTGTCCAAGTCAAGGATGCAGCAGAAATAAAATCGGTAGCAGAAAAGGCAGAATCTCGTGCCCATCTTACAGTTAAAGGTAATTATGCTTCTCATGACAATTTTGATTAAATTATCTTATGTTATAAACGAGCTAACATCCTTTGCTTTAATGTCAAGGAAGTTAAACACCACCAGGGCCTTTCACAGAAATAAAAACTCCTACCTACCTACCTTTCTGCCCACAAAATATCCAGCTTCTCTTTTGGAATTTACTTTTGCAAAGTAAGATGGATTATTTTCTTAGGAGGTTGATTTTCTACGTTTAGACTTCAGATTTGTGTTTGAACGTTGAGGGATAAAAAACATAGCTTGACCTTTTCTTCATTTTCTCTTGCTGTTTGAAAAGAGCACAGGGTTTTTTTGTTTTTTTTTTAATATATACAATGTTAGGGTATATATATGATGTTAAGTGTGATAAAGAAATGGGAGACATTTGAGTTAGCACACTACTCAAGAGTTCAGTCCCCAGCTTTGCCACTGTTACAATTATAAGGGCAAGAACTTGCTGGAAAATGAATTTCTCCTAAGTAGAGTCATTACATTTGAGCTACAGAGACCTTTACTAGGTGAAAACTTGTTGTTCAGAGCTAAGTTGCTGTATTTAACCAAAGTAATTATCAATGTCCGTGTTTCAATGAACCTCTTTTCCATTTCGTAATGCGAGGAGTTTGATATTGGGATGGGAAGGTCATGGTTTGATTTAGATGTTGGACTGGGAATCAGAAGATCTGGGCTCTTTTCAGATTGTCAATCTTATTGTCTGACTTCTTAACAACATTCTTTTCTTTCTGTTATTTTTTAATGATGTTTCAAGGCATTCTGAGCTGATAGGTGTAGTGTGCATGTACAGTAATGCTGACGTGAGTAAGTGGGGTGATAATGTAAGGGTTTTTTACATTCCTTCTAAATCTCTGCTTTCTCTTGTTCCATCCTTCTTAAAGAGCAATCCATTAATCTAGTAAAGGAGCTGCGTGATGAGGATGTGACTGAGCCTGAAGAAGCCAAATTTGAATGCGAGATATCCATTCCTTCTGTGAAACCTCCCAAGTGGTATTCCTATGTGGGGAAGTCTAACAGGCTGGCAGAAACTTGATTATGCAGCAAGAAGGCACCATCCACCAGCTGACCATACCAAAAACCATCACTGATATGACAAGCACCATTCAGTTCTCAATTGGCAAATCAAAATCCACAGCCAATCTGCTTGTCAGAGGTAACATATCCTGGCTTGGTTTACATCATGAAGATGAAGAATTAATTAACATACAGTCTTCCTTCACTGGGGTCTTTGAAATATTGTGTGTGTGTCTGGAGGGTCTGCTCCATTTCCAGTTCATAGTCGTTGGACACTAAATGAGACAGCTGCATCTCAGTAAAAGATCTGTTTGAATAGTTGTGGTGTGCTTACTATTCAGATCTACAGAGATGAGGTTTTGTCCTTGGCTATAACAAAGAAGTCAGATCAGGTGAAATTAATTGTATTTCTGAACTAGACAAGGTTAAGTTTGGTAGCACCTAAATTTGATGCAGTTTGTCATTGATTTCATCTGAAAGAAACTTGCAGGCTTTTTATCTGCTGTTGTCCCCAGCGTAAGAGTCTCCATTCACATCCTGAAGTATTTGTTATATTTTCAACTCACTCTTATTTGAATAAAAGCCTCAACAAATGGGAGCAATTTAATTAGCACAGAACAAGAGCTGGACCTTGCATTTGGTAGATAATATACAGTATTACTTTATAGAAATGTAGTCAATGGCATTCCCTATAGACAATCGTTTGTTTTATCTTTAGAGTGGTTCAAAGAACCATTGTGAACATGACATTAATTGGAATGGAATAGACGCAAGAGACTTTCCTCTTCTTCCAATTGTCCTCATCCTTTCTTCTCTTCCACCCCTGCTTTGCAGATTACCATATAGAAATCACCAGGAAGTTGGAGGACAAGACAGCTTTGGAACGTCATTCTGTCATCCTGTCCTGTGACTTCAGGCCTTCTCCAAAGGTTGTGAAATGGTTCAAGGGCCACACACTCATCAAGCGCTATTAGAAGTACAAGATCAAGAGGGATAAGCATTCAGAAGAGCTCAAGATTCTGAAGCTGAAGCCCGATGATGCTGGTGTGTACAAGTGCAAGGCAGGAATTGCAGACTGAGGCCACGCTGACAGCTGAAGGTATGAGCAGGGAGGGTGGCCTCTTCCATGTCTTATTTCACCTCAGATTTCTCTCCTTGGGGTTGATTTGTGCTGTTCTCTCCTGCTAACTTTATAAATGTATAATCTTCACTGAGAATATTACACAAAGATCATCTAGTCCAACCATTCTACCACATCCCAGTATGATTTATAGTAACAGTGGTAACAGTTCACCTTGTTTCCTCACAGCCCGCAATGTAGAAGTAACGAAGCACCTGCAGGATGTGGAAATTGAAGAAGAGAGCTCTGCTGTCTTCTCCTGCGAGCTGTCCCATAATGACGAGGACGTGGAATGGTTCCTGAATGGCAACCTCCTTTACACCAACAATTACAATGACATCAAGAACGTTGGCAATTGCTGCACACTGACAATGAAGCAGGTTAAGGTGATAGGTGGGTCTGATCACAGCCCTCCTGGATGTAAGAGATGCTAAGGAGCTCCAGTTCTTTCTATTGTGCAGCAGTCCTGCTTCTAAAGCTCACCTCTCTGGGGTGACAAGTCATCAGAGGCTTTCTTCCAGTGGAAGGTTCCATTGCAGCAAATACCAACGAAGGAGGATGGTTTTGGTGTCCTGCCAAAGCATTCCATTGCTTTTTATCATCATTTTATTTAGCACAAGGAGAGTTACAAGAGCAATTTCTTTTACTGCTTCAGTAACATGCAGTGTCAATGCTGTTGTCTCCAAGGATTTATGACTGCAGGGAGAGATCATTCAGTGTGTGTTTTGCCTCTGGGATGACTAATGACCAGGCTGTGAGCAACCTGATCTAGCTGTGAATGCCCCTTTTTATTGCAGGGGAGCTGGGCTAGATGGCCTTTAAGGGTCTCTTCCAATTCTAAGGGTACTGTGATTCTAATCTGCTCTCCCCAGCAATTAAGCTCTTTTACTCTATGCGCTCAGAGTTTGAAGGATTTCCTCTTTCTCCTTTCTTTTGCATTTGGTGGAAGTTTTTTCCCCAGTATAAACATCTGATGTGTGAAATAGAAGATAGATAAAAGGAGTCAATAAAACAGGAAAATCAAAAGTGTTCAGCAGCTTATCCTCTTAATCCTGTGGCCTGCTGTATGAGCTCTGCTCCATGTGAGGGCAATGCCAGCTCTCCAGCTTTAGAAGAGCTGCATCCCAATTACTTCATATGATATCAGTCCCACCCACGGCAATGCAGGCTGTCCCTCCTGTTCCCTGTATTCTCCTACTGATTAGTTCAGAATTCCATAAAGTGCATTCAGTCAACAGACATGAAACCACTTTAGGTTCTATATTGATGTCGTCAGTGCTGGTAAAGATTTATTTATCCCTCTTTAAAAATCTGAAAGCAACTGGAAATGTCTCAACTTCTGTATTACATTGTTCTGTTTTGCCTTTTTAATTGCAGAGAAGCCTGCTGTCTTCATGAAGTCCTTGGAAGATGTTTTTGGTGAGGAGCGGGGTGTGATTAAATTGGAATGCGAAGTCTCTAAAGAGAAGGTCAAACCAGTGTGGAAAAAGGACGGTGTTGTGCTCCATTCTGGCAACAAGTATGAGCTGGTACAGTCTGGGAAGACCCTATGTCCCCTTATCCATGACTTCGAGAAGTCAGATGCAGGTTTCTATACCTGTGATATTGGCAGTGATGTTGCCAAATCAAAGGTCGGCATTCAGGGTAAGTACTGTGGAAAGTAAAGGAGTGCTAAAAGCACATTCAGTGTGGTCACTATGTCTTACACCTATTCCCCCATGAGCCTTAATAGTTTCTACAATAGAAGTGTATTACTGCAATTTAGCGCAGTGATGTCTGGAAAATTCCCATTGCTTTTGATGTAAATGTATCTCATTTTGCCATGAAAATCACCAAACACATCAAGAATGTCCTGGAAATGTTTCCTTTCTAAACATCCCTAAAAGGGAGAAATGGTTTGAATACCAGTAGGGTTAGGATGGTAACAAATTAGCTAATAGAAACATTTAATTTCTTGTCATAGGCAAAACCCTTTTTCTCACGCAGCATCCTAGAGTTGTCCTCTCTGTTAGGATTTTCCCTCTGTAGCTCATTGAATCTTCATTCTGCTCCATGGACTGAGCTGCTCTAATTGTAGTTCTTCCAGAGCAAAGACAAGAGATTCACGTCTCTTTTTTTTTATAGCTTTCTGGTAATTCTGAGTGGAGAATGTCTTAGAGAATACATCAGTAAGGAATGCAGCCATGTTCTGCAAATCCTGAGTTAAAACACCAGTACTGCTACTCATGTCAGTCACAAATGCCTTTTCTCCATATAAACCTCATACTAACCTATCTCTTATCTTCCAGAGCTGAATAGTGGCATTACCAAACGGCTGAAAAACACTGAAATCCAGGAGGGAGAAGATTGTACTTTTGAATGCATTCCGTCCCATGAAAGCATTGATGAGTTCAACTGGACACTGACTGGAAGCAGAGTGGAAAGTGGTGGGCGATTTAAAGCTTCTAACGTGAGTCGGAAATATACTCTCATTATCAAAAGTGTGACTCCTACTGACGCTGGCAGTTTTTACTGCCCGTGGTCTAACCTCCAAAGCCTCTCTGTCTGTGAAAGGTAATGAGATGGGAGAGATTCTGGGGTCTGATTTCTTCAACTGTCTTCTGATAAGATTGTCGTGAGAGCTAACTCATAATATGGTTAAAGTGAATAGCAACCTTCTACTTGAACCTCGAAGCACTGAGAATTTCTCTTAAAAATAAGTAAAAGGAGGAAACATTTTACACAAATGTGAGAACTACCCAAAGCACTGGGGTAGTGTTGGAAATGGGCATCTCACTACAGCTTGTTCCATTAACAGTAAATCAGGAATGATCTGTTGAGGGAAGTGTGGGAGCAAATATCCTCTAAGTATAAGCTGAAGGGATGGCCTTCACACCATCTAGCTGTA
This sequence comes from Coturnix japonica, assembly GCF_054131305.1. Classification (NCBI taxonomy): domain Eukaryota; kingdom Metazoa; phylum Chordata; class Aves; order Galliformes; family Phasianidae; genus Coturnix; species Coturnix japonica. The sequence continues at coordinate 27,792,152 of NC_140672.1, forward strand.
CAACAAATTCCTATCTAGAACATGTGCATCTGAGAGCATCATCCGAGGCTCCCAGTGTGATGAGTGGAGAGAAGAAAGAGGCAGTTTTCAGACATGGTTCATCATCCTCAATTGGGTAGATTTAAGAGAGAATAAATGCTGCCTGGAATTCTATTGTCTGTACTTTGCAGATTACTGCTGGCTGTAGGATGGCGTCTGTTGCAAGTGCCTCTCTAACTTATCTCCAGCATGTAGATGCATGTATTTTGAGAGAGGCATCCTACCATAAGTGTATGTTACTCAAAAAGCATGTTTTCTTTCAGAAAAACCTACTGAGGTTACAAAACAGCTGGAGGATAAGACATCAGCCTGAGCAGTGAGCTGTCGAAGCCTGATGTGAACATCAGGTGGTACAAGGATGGCAAAGCAATCAGAAAAAGCCAGAAGTACGACTTGCAGCAGGAGGGAACTGGGGCCATTCTGATCATCCATGACTCTACTGCCAAGGACAGTGGGGAGTACCCCTGTGAGACAGAGGACTCCATAACAAAAGCCAGGGTCACTGTGCAAGGTGAGTTGAAAAGCACACTGGGGATGGCATGTAGAGAAGTCGAGGTAAATATCTGCAGCCTGTGGGTGATGTTTTTCTCTTCTGTTTCCTTGAGCAGGATCAATTCTTAGTTTTCAGAAAATACGATGGATTAAAATCTTTTCCTTAAAATAATCTGGAAACCGAATGATTCTCCAGTGTGTTGTGGATCTGGGCAGCCTGGTCTGGTGGTTGGTGGCCCCTTGACAGGGGGTTTAAAACTAGATGCTCTTTGAGGTCCTTTCCTACTCAGGCCACTCTATGATTCTGTGATCATTCTATGATTCTATGATCTTGGGTGTTAGTGAGCCAAGAAAAGATGGCAATCTGAATTAGTCTATATTGAATATGTGTAATCCAAACCATATGCAGTTTATCAGATGAGATCCTACCAGCGCATGTATAATGGTATTGAACTTTCCAGATATCTACTGGAATTATCAAACCTATGTAAATGGGTGGACTCTGTGGTCTTCTTAGACTCTCTGCATCTCTATGTGATATTCTGAAATGAGGGCAAAGGAGATTCAGGACACCTCTGTATGCTTGGGACTTGTTGGGGTAACAAATCCCTTTGTCCTACACCCTCATCCTTTTTTTTTTCCTTCCAGAAAAACCTGATTACTTTATCAAGGAACTTTCAGATGTGAAAATTGAAGAAAGTGGAAGTGCACTTTTTACATGTCAGAGCGAGAAAGCCGCATCCTTCGTCATATGGAGGAAAGGCATTGCTGAGCTCAGGCCTGGCAGGAAATACAAGAGGGCACAGAAAGGACGAGACCTGCAGCTGAGCATAAAAAATCTGGAGAAAAGTGACAGTGACGTGTACACCTGTGACATTGGTGATGCCCAGTCCAGAGCCAAGCTGGTTGTACAAGGTATGTGTGAGAGCCATATGACTGCGCATCCTGTTTCTCCACTACCAAGACATTATCCTGGTAGAATTTGTACATTTATGGCAGGTCTTTGGGGCTGCAGCTGTCTGGCCTGAATAGCGGTTCACAAGCCATGCACAGAGCAAGCTGCACGGAAAGGGAAAGAGCTACCGACTAGAGCAGTGCCATTGAGAACTTTATATATCATTTAAAAACCAAAAATGCTGATGTACGGTGAGGCTGGTGACCCAGAAATCAGTGTGAACTTTCTATCTCTGACCTTTCTGAGTTACAAATAGTCCTCCAGAGTTCTAGGCAAAAATTCCCTTATGCTGCATTCTGGGTAGTTGTCACGGTTTAAACAAAAATCTACCTGTGTCCGTGACAGGGGGGCCACAGGCAAGCGAGGTGCAAGAAGGAGCTGAACCTCTGTCCCAACTACTTCAGAAGCAGTCCGAACCCCCTCATACACGGCTAAGATCTCCTTCTCAGTTGGAGTGTAGCACTCCTCAGACCCTTTATATGCTCGACTCCAAAGTCCCGGGGGTTGGCCTTGGGTTTCTCCTGAAGCTCTTTGCCACAAACTCCAAGTGGGACCTTTCTCTCCAGCAGCAGTGTAGAGGATGTTCTTTACATCCTGTCCTGTCCGTACTGGCCCCAAGGCCACGGCACGGGCTATCTCTTGTTTTCTCTGCTCAAAAGCCTGCTGCTGCTCAGGACCCCATGAGAAATTATTCTTCATCCATGTTACCTGATAGAGGGGCTCACTATGTGGCTGTAGTTCGGGACATGCATTCTCCAAAAGCCCACTACTCCCAGAAAAGATTGGGTCTCTGTCTTGTTGGTGGGAGGAGACATAGCAGTGATTTTTTCAATCACATCTGCTGGGATGTGTCGATGCCCATCTTGCCATTTACACCTAAGAACTGGATTTCCTGGGCAGACCCCTTCACCTTGCTGCACTTAATGGCAAAACCAGCCTGCAAAAGAATTTGGATTATCTGTTTTCTTTTCTTGAAAATCTCTGCTGCTGTATGGCCCCACACGACAATATCATCAATATACTGCAAGTGTTCGGGAGCAGTAAAATTATTCATGCTTTATATGATGTTATGATGTGGAATACTGATAGCAAAATTACAAAATTATTAAACCATGACACCCTGGTATTTTTCTTTTTTTTTTCTTAAATATTTTCCTTTTTTTTTTCTTAAATATTTTCCTTTTTACTATGTAAATGTTATGGGCACATCTTATAGAAACAGAAGGCTGTTTACAAAGAAGTGCATGCTGTGTTGCTGTATGATGAGCAAGATACATCTATTCTTCATCTAGCAGGAATAGTTGCTGAGCCTTAAGAACAGTTTCAGAAAGCTTTGGGAATTCGGGCATTTTCCTTGTTTCTGCAACACAAAATGAAAATTTACGCTGTATACAAAGAAAAGGGGAGTCAGAACTTGTACGTTAAATTTGAAGGAGATCAATCTGGAGTAATATTTAAAAAAAAAAAAAAGAAAAGAAAAAAAAAAGAGAGTGTGGTCATCAAATACTATAAAATATATTAGCTGTTACTAGAATGCCACTTATCTTCCCCCCATACGAATCACTGTCATGTTGTATGTGAATTTGTGAGGTGGGTTTTGAAGCTGAAATTAAAAACTTCTTGTATGGCTGTCTTCATAGTGGCTATCCAGACTATCTGTAGAAATAACAGCTATTATGTAGTCAGCTATTCACCAGTTTTAACTGATTATAAATTACGTTTCAGCGTGGAGAACATAGCATAGTGCCTGACACCTGTGTTGATCCTGAGGGCATTCTTGATTCTGTGCATTATGATGTCATGGATATTAAAGAGCAAGCTGAGGCAGCACATAGTTCCATTGTATCCCTGGGGGACCCGAAGGAAGATACTGGCTGGTTTGAAAAGCAGCTGGAGAAAACTAACTTTGAACTGATGGAGACCAAAGAAGAGCTAACAGAGAAAAACACCAAACTACTTAAAACTGAAGAAGAGCTGATGCAGAAGAACAAAGGTGAGTTATGCGATGTGAAAGGTAGAAGACAGAAATAGTTCATTAATCTAAAAGAGAAATAACCAGTTTGTGTAGGAATTAGAGGAGATGTTCTACCTTTGGAACCATAGCCTGTAGATAAGTGATAGTTTGTTCCTTGTGTATATTCAGGTTCAGCAATTCCACGGTTTTTGGTTATTTCTTTTCTTTCCCCCCCCCCCCCCCCTCTCCTTTAAACTGCAACTAGCAGCTTTACGCTTTCGTAAGTATGGGGTTAAATGTCTATATCTTGATTTTTACTTTTATATTGTGATCTCTACTCTTCTTTATGTCTTGTTGATGCAATGTTTTCGTTCCAAGAAATATAGAAAACTTTTGAATCACTCCCAATAAGTGAAGACCACATGCAAATTAATTAATCTGTTCAAAAGCTACCTAAACGTTAGAATATCTGGAAAAATTGATTACTTAATAAACTATCTATTGGCTACTTATGTAAAACAACCTTTTCTGTGTGTTACAGACTTTGAAATGCAGATGATTAAATTGGATGAGTCTGTTGAGCAACTTGAAGAAGCAACTGAGGTAACTTTATCAAGAAGATGTTGTGTAAAATTGTTTTAATACCAACTTGTGGTAGCTTAAAATGCTATTCCAGTAGGCTCCATTAATAGATTTCTTACCGAGCTTAGCTTAACTGAATTTGCCTTTAATGCCTTGTGTAATTCAGCTACTTAACACTACATTAGAAACTGATGACTGAATTTTTTTTATTTTTTATTTCCAAGAAAATGAATGCACAAAATGAAAGGATTCGAGAGCTAATGGACATCGTGGTGCAGAAAGATGACATTATTACAGAGCTACGAGACTTAAAATCTCATTTAGAGGAAAAAGTAAGAGATTATGTGAGTTTTACACATCTCCGTATCCTTATACAAAAAAAGGAAAACACTAATTCTATGCTTGTAATCAACACATTTTTGGAAAACTGATTTTCTGTATGTAGCTGGTACTCGCTTGAAATTGTAAACAATTCAAATTTATCTGAAGGTAGTTGTTGTTAACACAAACAACAAAAATATCGGTGTGTTCCACTAACTCCTGCCTCACACTCCTACATCAGAGGAAGAGCAACAGTAAATGTATGTTGAGTAGAGTTTGAAGTACGAGTAGGAATGGTCAGGATATCTCCATGTTCTATGCAGTCCATAAAACTTTATCCTGACTAATGTACCGCGAGCTACTGAATATGTGAAGACTAGCTTGATTAAGTATGTGTGCATACCACTTCTGGTGGTTTTTGTTCATTTTTTGATGTTTGGTAACCTGAAGTAGCTCTGAAAACATTTATAGTTAATTCTGTCACTCAGATCTCTAACCTTGTAAGCTTAGCAACTTGACCCTTCTTAGTCTTTGACTGTCTGCATCACTGCAACTTAGTATTTCCATGGTATTAAAGCTGACTGTGATGAGTAGTCATGTCCTCACCTATTACTTCTTCCAAGAACAAGGCTCCAACTCTATCTGTGAGATTGTGTGGCCTGAACACTTCTGAGGCTTTTCTTTTCATAAGTTACTAAAGATGAATAATCAGTCCTTGGCAGTGCCAGCATGGCTTAACAATCGTCATCTTGTGAGTAAGGAAGCTTCACTTGTGGTCAAGGACATAATCTAAAATATGCGTGACAGAGCTGACTAAGCTTTAAGGTTGGATTATATCTGTCACGATGAAACTGATTTTAGCAGCTTAGCAGAAGTGTGATGTGATGAACTTGTATGAGAGCTGACCATTTGCTCTTTGACCATGTTTGTAATTTTGTTGACTTCTTGGAAACAGGAAATTCTTTGATAAACTGGTAAACTCTTGATTGTGTGCAAGTCTTTTACTTTGTAACCTGCTAGGCTCTTGCTTTCCCTTGTATACTCTACCGAGTATTGCACTTGTCATTATCTGAAGGTGTACTTGTTCTGTCTGCTATTGAGATTTGCAACTGATGTCTATAGAGTCACCGGGTAAATATTTTAGCTGTATGGTTTTGTGTAAATATTTGCCTACAGAAGATTACTGAGACTTAAGTGCTCCTTTTGTTAAGCTTCAATGTAACTGATCTTATATCAATACAGGAAAAGACTACCTGCCATTTAACTACCATTAAAGCAGAACCGGCAGAAGAGAACACTAATAAAGGAATTGAAACCAGCCAATTTTCAGTGCTTTCAGTTAAAGCACTGAAACAAGAGAAAACTGAGTTGGAAGTGGGAAGAAAGCGCGGTACTGATGAAGATAAGCCTACTGTGGAAGAGCCACCTTCAAAGAAAGGTACAGTTTCTTCCATCGTTGAACAAGGTGTCTTCCAAAACAATAAATTGCTTCCTATTCCGGATCGGAAGCAAAAGGCTGTGAAGCGCGTCCTTATGGTATAAGGAGAAAAGCCACTGTGTTAAACTGTAAATAGAAGTAACTGTTATGTAAATATCCCTTTTTCAGAAGGTCCTATGCTGTTCATTTTTGAATGCTTAAGAATAAAAGTTTTTTGCACTATTTTTTTCCTTTTTGCTGCTTTTTCCTTATCTGTTGATGCACTTGCAGATTTGGTAATAGTTTTAAAGCAGTTTCTTTAGGATTGTTTCAACTGCTGTTGCTGATCTTCTGAGTAGCATCAGCTGCTCAAGTGCTTTTTTTTCTTTGTTTGTTTTGCTTTCCCTGAAGCAACTATCAAAATTGTTGATGACCTGCTAATTGCTCGCTCATGGGCAATATTTGAGCAAAATGGTTTGGATAAGCTCTGATGCATTTAACTTCACTTCTGGGCACAGCTGAGCATCAGTGTTCCTAGAATTACGGAAGGCATATACAATGTAGAACGGAAAATCTAAAACTTAGCTGTAGTCCCTTCCTTTCTTGTATTCCTCTTGCAAAATATGTGCAAGGGAGAAAGTCAAGGCCTTCTTTGGATGAGATGCTGTTCATGGATGATTTGTCCCTGCTGCCTTTATTTGGCATAAATATTGAATACTAATGTGACCACTGAATGGCATCACGTATATGCATCTTACCAGAGACTGAGGGAGGGATGTGGACACCTCCATACTCCAAATAGTAGTGGGTTTGTTCTAATCATATGACCAAACCTCACATTTAAAAATTGCAGACAAAAAGGTTGAAGAGTTAAGTAGCAAAGAAGCAAATCTGATTCAAGAAGTTCTGCAGCTGAAAAACAGCTTGGAGCAGATGAAACATTCTCTTCGGGAAAAGGAAAAGAGTGAAATGGAGAAAGTGCAACGTATAGAATCGTAAGTAACCACTGAGTTAACTTAGAGCCCCTAAGAATGAACTAGAGTTAAAAATAGTTAATGGGAACATCCCTTTGATGTAATGCATTTGCATGCTTATCAATAGCCAACCTACTACTTTAGGATGCTTTGGTATGCTACTTGAGTTCCAAGGGAAAACAGGAGTGTGCAAGGAAATAAAGAATAATATGGGGATTTCTGGTGGTTTTGTTGTACATCCCTAAGAATAGCATCTGAATAATTTATTGCTTCAGCATCTGATTATGAGAAGCAAGCTGAAATTCAAAAGTAATTGTTTAAATCTTGTCACTGGTCTGGATAGATTTGAGAGTCTATTGACAAATAGAAACCAACAGGCAGGGCATGGATTAAGCTGTAATTGCTGTTTCCATGAGATGTGTAACAGTAATGTTCTTTGTCTCTTTATTTTTAACATAAGGCTAGAAAATATTCTTTCTGAGAGTTCTGCCCTTGTACTGAATTTGAAAAAAGATTTGCAGAGGAAAGAAGAAGAGTATGCAGATCTAAAAGACAAACATTCTGATGCCGAGAAACAAATTCAGCAAGTACAAAGCGAGGTTTGTAGTCAACTGAGATATTTTTTTCTGTAAGATTATGCTTGGCTTTCTGCTGTTAAAACTTCTATAAATTTTACTATGAAGCTGGAAATTTCACACTAGTGTGGCTAGCAGCAAATCTTAGGTAAAGTTGCCATTGAAGCTCTAGAGGGGACCAGAAGTTAAAACATGGTTTCACATAGATAATGAACAGAGGAAAGTGAAGTTGGTTAGTAGTCTGGAATAAGGTTTGTGAAGAGAATAGCTAATCTGCCTCTGGAGGGCACTTGTTATTATCTCTATGTTACTGGTGACTTGCCATTGGTATCCGTGGTAACTCCAAAGCCTAAAACCTAAGTCTTGTGAAAAAACGCTGATAACTGGGAAGAAGAATGCTATTTACTTGAAGAGAAATAGACTAATTTCCAGAGGCTCTTTTAATATAAGCGTGTATATTTTTTTTCTTCAATTTCAGCTTCAGTGATGTTAATAGTTAAAATTTAATTATTAAACAAGAAGATATCTTAAAACCCATTTTGCAGGATCTTAGTCTGAAAGTTTATTGGGTGTGCTTGGGGTGGAAAATTGAAGCTTAAAAATGAATTCATGTCTTCCTTGGTAACCTTGCACTTGCTGTCGTTTTCCTACTCAGCACTTGTTTGTGAATTCCTCTTTATTTAACAAAGAAGTATTTGGCCAGGTTGGATTACAGAAGTCTTTTAATGAACCGTGAGCTGTGCTTACATTACAGGTGTCCACGATGCGTTCTGTGGAGGAATCCCTCAGGAACAAGATGGAAGAACTTGAAAGGATTAATAACCAGTTTAAGGATGAGCTGGATTATAAAGACCATACTATCCAACAACTTAAACAGGTATTTTTCTTGCTCTTAATTTTTATTACATGAATGATGCAGGTTTTCCAAGCAACAGGGAAAAGGTCCAAAAAAAAAAAAAAAAAAAAAAAAAAATTTGAGCAAAATGAAAGTGGCCAACTGAAATTAGTGGTAGACCATGAAAGATATTCAAATAATTAGTCACTACAGAGCTCTGGCAGATTGCTTTAAATACAATAATCTGCATAGTAAATACATATGTAATACATGCATGTAACCTGATCTTGTTGAGTGACATCACGATATGTTAATTGAAATGTCTTACCATAAACTCTTTTTATCAGCTTGAGTCCTTATTTATGCTATATGAAAAACTTATTAATTCTAGGCTGTCTTAAAGATTCTGCTTGTTTCTACTGTGTATGCTTTTCTTTCAACATGAAATATAGGAGCTGTTGGAAACTGAGAGGATGGAAGATATCTCCAAAGACTATGATCAACTATGTGACGGTCAGTCATTATTTGTGTGTGTGTGTGTGGAATATCTGTGTAAATGTTGTCACATTGCTAATGACTTTGAGTCTTCTATGTTTCGATTTTAAGACATGTCTGCATATATTTGTATGTAAATATTTCAATGGAGATGGTCTATTTCATTTAAAAGAGCTTTTGGTCATGGGAGAATCTTGATTTGAGAATAATGGGAGCTAGTAGGGAGTTCATCTGTAAATTTTCAAACCTTCAGATCTGTGTGCAAGGGATAGAACAATTGAAGGTATGTGGATGATATTAGAAGAACAAGCGGAAATGCATCTTGAACAAGAAGACATGCTTGAAGCTCAGTTAGAAGAGAACGAAAAATTAGCTTCAGGTAATCTTTCCAGGGAAAGGGAGCAGGGATGCAAAAGGGGTTTAGACGTACTGTGATAGCCACTTCCATTTTCATGTGACTGTTACTTAGGCATTAACGTTCCATAGTAAACAACAAATCTCTTGTAGTTAAAGGCTTCTGTTATTTCTTTATGTCTATAGCAGATAAAACCGAAGCGGCTTTAGTAAAAAGTCATTGGTGTGGTATTTCAAATATATACTTGAAATGATATGCTATCTAACCTCATTTTGTGTATTGAGTAGAACTGATTGCATGGAAACAGAAATACAGTGAACTGGAATACCAGAGCAATAGTGACTGGCAGCAAAAGAACAACGAAAGTGATGAGGCAAATTTGAATGAAAACAGTACAGAATTAATAAAGCTGCAAAAAGAGCTGGAGGTAACTTAACTTCAAAGTTGTAACTTGATAAAGTAAACTGTTATATTGATTACAGAAACTTCCTGTAAAAGCTGCAGTGCAACATGCAATAGGGACCAGGTGCAGCTTTTTTCTGGTACGTTAAGAATGGCATCACTGATGCCCCCATATTATAGGAAGTGTAGCCTTCCCTACATTATGCTGCCATGAGCAGTGCTTCTTTTGCTGGCCTCTGAACAGTTAGTTGTCTTATCCCATCTGATGTTATTTTTTGTTGTTGTTGTTTGTTTGTTTTTTTAAATAAAAGTAATGGGCTGGCAGTGGGAGTTTTCTAAGTGAGTATACAATAGGTTACATCCACTCTGTTAGTGGAATGGTTCTGAGCTTCTTTCCTCCTTCACCTTGAGTAAGCTTATTCATGATATTTTTTTTAATGCGCAGAGCCAATTCACTTTTTCAAGAAGAGGGGAAAGTTGAACATTCATTGCTTCATTCTATACCACGTCAATGTGCTATAAGCAGAGTATACTTATACAATTGTTGTTTGCAAGAAAGGAATACTAACTCAAAGCAAATTGTAACTTACGGTGTATTTGTCAAAACTGTTTTCTGTTAGTTGCTTGGGCAACTAATATAAGCTATCGAAATCATCATCTAACTTTATCACCAGGAAGCCTTTTTTGTTGGGCTGCGGGTCTACTAATTTTCCTTGGTTAAAAGACTTTTATTTTTTCCAAGCAGTTTCTCAGGTGCTCTGTCCTATATATGAGAATGTCTGCCAGTAGGTTTGATAGGAAAGGAGACTACTCCTACAGTGTAAACTGTGTTGCTTTTCTTTGTCTTTCAACCCTGAAGGAGCTGCAAGTTTTCCTACAACTGCTGCAAGGCAGCGTAAAGTGTTAGAAGTTTTTAAGTTAAAAGAGTTTTTCTTATACTGACTTTTGGTTTAAGTTCTGTAAAGCTTGTGTGAACATTTATAAAGAAAAAGAGATGTTTTATGGGGGCTCTCCAGTCTGAATAAGAAATACTGGAAATGATTATTTTTTAATGGAAAAGAACTAATGATTATCCAATACCTGCCTTTGGGAATATTCTGTAGTAAAAACTGCTAATGTTTCTGTTATCTTGCAGAAACAAGTCTATTTAATGATGATCTGGCTTTTAAGACTTTTATTCCTTAATGACTCACTATTTCATTTTTGGTTTCTTTGAAACAGGAAAGTGAGTCTAAGTATCAAACTGATAGAAAAAAGTGGCTGGAGGAGAAAGAAGAGCTCGTAAATCAGATAAAAGAAGCTGAGAATCTTCGCAACAAAGAAATGAAACAATTTGCTGAGGACCGACAACATTATGGAAAGCAACAAGCAGAAATTGTAAGTGATGAGGTCCTGGCAGAGTTGTCTGGTGCCTGTAGTTTGGAGACAACTACATACCAAGTATTAACAGTAAGGGTGCATAAGAGCAGCTTGTCCAATTCCCCTTGCTTTCTTATGTGGCAAAGCCCATATGAGAACTGCTTGATTTGGAAAAGGAAGGAATGGGGGGGCCACAAAAAGAAAGATCTTTCATAAGTGCATAGTGAAATGTCACGTATGTGGGACAGCAATAAGAAAATTATAGTTGAAAAATAGATAACTATTTAATGAGACTAAGAAAGAATTTTGTACAATAGCTTTTGTTTGTTCTCTTTTCTGCAAAGCAGAAGGCCATTAAGCCTTTATAAGGAAGAAAAGGCAATTGAGTTTCTAAAGAATCCACACAAACTTCTCTCCAGATACTGAATAAAAATACTTGGTCAAACGGCCACAGTTTTGCTCCTTTATCACTTTCCAAATAGTGACTGATAACAAAGTCACTTGAGTTACTTGAGCTTTTTGCTGGGCTCTTGTCATGTAACTTCTTAAACATGTGAATCTGTACATTTTGCAAAGCTTTTTTTACATCTGGAAGTAGTTAGTCCCGACTTTCTGGACCTGCAAGCAGCATAGAAGGATGTGAGGAGCTTAGTATTATTATCACTTTGTGACTTTATTTTCCTAAAGCTCATTAGTAATCATTAAATGAGCAAATTGAAGTTCTTAAATATTACTAATATTTTTTCACAAGGAGGGTAATGTAGGTTGTATAATAGAAGCATGGTTTTGCTTCTCTAAGTTTGTAGTGCAACTAGTTCTAGAGCTCCTGTGGATCTTGAAGAGATCATACATTTACTAAGACTGTAAAACGGTGCTAACTACCGAAGTGTTAGAACAGTTCAGTGTGTAGTAGGTGATGTTCACTGTTCATCTGTTCTTCATTTAGGAAAGACTTGTTACCCAGCTGGAGGAAAAGGACCGTAATCTTCAAAAGTGGTGTGAGGAGAGAGATCAGTTAGTAGAAGCTTTGGAAGAACAGCTCAAAAGTTTGGCTTTAAATGAAAGCTTGGAGCAGATGAAACATTCTCTTCGGGAAAAGGAAAAGAGTGAAATGGAGAAAGTGCAACGTATAGAATCGTAAGTAACCACTGAGTTAACTTAGAGCTCTTTGAGAATGAACTAGAGTTAAAAATAGTTAATGGGAACATCCCTTCGACTTAATGCATCAGCATGCTTATCAATGGCCAAAGTACTACTTTAGGGTGCTTTGGTATGCTACTTGAGTTCCAAGGGAAAACAGGAGTGTGCAAGGAAATAAAGAATAATATGGGGATTTCTGGTGGTTTTGTTGTACATCCCTAAGAATAGCATCTGAATAATTTATTGCTTCAGAATCTGATTATGAGAAGCAAGCTGAAATTCAAAAGTAATTGTTTAAATCTTGTCACTGGTCTGGATAGATTTAAGAGTCTATTTACAAATAGAAACCAACAGGCAGGGCATGGATTAAGCTGTAATTGCTGTTTCCATGAGATGTGTAACAGTAATGTTCTTTGTCTCTTTATTTTTAACATAAGGCTAGAAAATATTCTTTCTGAGAGTTCTGCCCTTGTACTGAATTTGAAAAAAGATTTGCAGAGGAAAGAAGAAGAGTATGCAGATCTAAAAGACAAACATTCTGATGCCGAGAAACAAATTCAGCAAGTACAAAGCGAGGTTTGTAGTCAACTGAGATATTGTCTTTCTGTAAGATTATGCTTGGCTTTCTGCTGTTAAAACTTCTATAAATTTTACTATGAAGCTGGAAATTTCACACTAGTGTGGCTAGCAGCAAATCTTAGGTAAAGTTGCCATTGAAGCTCTAGAGGGGACCAGAAGTTAAAACATGGTTTCACATAGATAATGAACAGAGGAAAGTAAAGTTGGTTAGTAGTCTGGAATAAGGTTTGTGAAGAGAATAGCCAATCTGCCTCTGGAGGGGACTTGTTATTATCTCTATGTTACTGGTGACTTGCAATTGGTATCCGTGGTAACTCCAAAGCCTAAAACCTAAGTCTTGTAAAAAAACTCTGATAACTGGGAAGAGGAATGCTATTTACTTGAAGAGAAATAGACTAATTTCCAGAGGCTCTTTAATATAAGCATGTATATTTTTTTTCTTCAATTTCAGCTTCAGTGATGCTAATAGTTAAAATTTAATTATTAAACAATAAGATATCTTAAAACCCATTTTGCAGGATCTTAGTCTGAAAGTTTATTGGGTGTGCTTGGGGTGGAAAATTGAAGCTTAAAAATGAATTCATGTCTTCCTTGGTAACCTTGCACTTGCTGTCGTTTTCCTACTCAGCACTTGTTTGTGAATTCCTCTTTATTTAACAAAGAAGTATTTGGCCAGGTTGGATTACAGAAGTCTTTTAATTAACCGTGAGCTGTGCTTACATTACAGGTGTCCACGATGCGTTTTGTGGAGGAATCCCTCAGGAACAAGATGGATGAACTTGAAAGGATTAATAACCAGTTTAAGGATGAGCTGGATTATAAAGACTATACTATCCAACAACTTAAACGGGTATTTTACTTGCTCTTAATTTTTATTACATGAATGATGCAGGTTTTCCAAGCAACAGGAAAAAGGTGGAAAAAAAAAAAATTGGAGCAAAATGAAAGTGGCCAACTGAAATTAGTGGTAGACCATGAAAGATATTCAAATAATTAGTCACTACAGAGCACTGGCAGATTGCTTTAAATACAATAATCTGCATAGTAAATACATATGTAATACATGCATGTAACCTGATCTTGTTGAGTGACATCACGATATGTTAATTGAAATGTCTTACCATAAACTCTTTTTATCAGCTTGAGTCCTTATTTATGCTATATGAAAAACTTATTAATTCTAGGCTGTCTTAAAGATTCTGCTTGTTTCTACTGTGTATGCTTTTCTTTCAACATGAAATATAGGAGCTGGTGGGAAAGGACCATAATCTTCAAAAGTGGCGTGAGGAGAGAGATCACTTAGTAGAAGCTTTGGAAAAACAGCTCAAAACTTTGGCTTCTAATGTCATACAAAAAGAGAAAGAAATAGCAGAACTGAGACAATCTGCCTTAAAGGATTCAAGCAAGGTCAGCTCTCCTTTCCTCCTACCTGATTAGCTAACCAAAAATTCTGTAAAACTCCTGTACCTGCTCTTTGTATTCTGGGTGTGGTTCTGTTCTTGAACACTGTCGTATTGACATCATGTGCAACTAACCAAAAAAAGCACCAGATTTTATTTTTGTTCTTCAGAAACAGAATTTCTGTTAATTACTAAAATTTCAATTTTTTCAGTAGTTCAGATAAGCAGATGTCAGTTTGATGCTTATGATCCTACAGTCAGACTGGACATCTGTAGCTTTTTCTGATAATTCACAGCATTTCTGGATCCCAAGCTAGGCTCAATACTCAGACAGTAGTTCTGTCTCAGGTTTCTTACTTTCTTTGCTTTCTCTGAGGTAGTATCTACAATGGCATGAAAAGACAGAAGGGGACGTGGAGAGAGATTAAGGGAAGCACCAAAAAGCAGAGGGGGGATGATCTCTGGAAGTTGCATTTCTTATTTCAACATCCAGCTTTTAATCAGGATAGCCAATCTAAGCCGTAGCATAGAATTTCAGAAGCTAAACAGACGACTAAATGAGTTGTGCTCTTTTGAGAATGTTTGGATTCACTTTCTCTGAGAAGAAAGATGTTCTCATAGCAAAACGTCCCCTACAACTGTCGACTTTCTCACAGTACCGAGGATTTGGGAATAAAAGCTCGGGTTATTATATCTTAAGGGAGATGAAGGCTGAAGCACATAAGTAAAATAGAAGAATCAAAATATATTGTATTACAGCTTCCCAGGCAATTCTGTGACTACTGCACTTGTAACAGTGACCGTACAAATGCGTGAAATGTTACTGTTCTTGAATAGTTAAGTGTTCTAGCCTGCAATTCTAAAACTGATGCTACTAAGTAATTGCAATACTGCTTGTGTGTGTTAACTCCTTTTGCCAATCCCACAACTCAGCAGTTTTTACTGTTTATTAGGATAATGCAACTGTGATAGAAGAGTTAAGAAAAGAACTGGCTGACAAAGATGACTTTATAAAGGAATTAAAACAACGCATTAACCACAGTAGCCCTCAGTGTTTGCCAGAAATACCTTTACTTGAAGGAAGACAAAGTAGAAGGAATGACTCTGTAAATGAAAAAGTATGATTATATTTATAGAAAGTCAGTACTTAACATCTTGTTAACCCCTTTTTGTTCTTCTGTTTTCCTAGGAGATACTGGAGCTAGAATCATTTTTCTTAGCATATAGTCCTTTAACTACATATTCAGTGATGAGTACTTGTTGGTTCTTTTTGTCTTCCACTCAAACATGAGCTCTCATCTTCTCAAAAATATTTTATTTACTAGAACACCATCTCTCTGTGTACATTATGGAACTTTTCCATGCAGTTTTCCCTGTATTCGTATGTGGATGCTGAAGATAAGGCAGAGGTTTAGCCTTTGGTGTTCTAACATAGCAGCTGTGAGCATGCAGAGTATGGGGGGAATGGATGACAAAACGACCAGCGTTACAGATTTTGTCCCTAAATAATGTCTCGCTTTCTCTCTTTTGGAGGCAGAATACTGCCTGAGACTGTTAGTGAGACCCAGTAGGGTGTATCTGAAGATCACACAATGAATAGATGTTACTACCTTCCCATGCTTGTGCTGTGTTTCAGCTTACGTGTTCATGTGGCGTCTGAGCTTGAGGTTTTACACTGTAGCTTTAGAAAACTCGAGATATTTTGGAGGTCTAATGCATAGCCTAATCTTTACTCCTTTTAAATATTTACAGCCTAGGAAACAACAAAGCAAAACTAAAACTGGAGAAAGTATTCCATTAAGATGCAAAGCTGAAGACAATTATTTGTCACGTCGATGTACTAGGAGCCTCACTTCATTAAATGAATCTGAGGTTAGTATGAAACTTCAGATCTGAAAATGTTGTGATTGTATTGCTTTTGATAAGGAATGAGTAGGAAAAGTTCTCATGTTCTCTAAACAATTCCCAAGTTTTAATTTATTTATCCCTTTCAAGGTGATCAGATCACCTGTTTTTATAGCCTTTGATAGGAATAAAAGCTGTTGAAACAATTGTGTGATGAATTTTTGTCAGGTGCTGTTGAAAACTCTCCTCATGTTAATGCTTGTGAAGTGGCTCATGATTAGATAAGTTACTTGGAAAAAATTCATGGAGCCACTGAAACGGGCACAGCAAATTGAACTTATTTTCTTCCTCTGCAGGATTTCTGGACATTGTTTTGTTAGCAGATGATGTTAATCATTCCTATATAAGTTTTTAATTGCTAACTTTCATAAAATAGCAGTTACATATATTTTAAAAACAAAGTATTTATTAACCAACTTAATTCTTGGAAATACAGTGGGTGGTGATACTCCATTCAGATTCTTAGCAGAGCCTGATAAAGTGGCTCTGACTACTTTTTGTCTTTCTACAATCTTTGGTAAGTTTTTGAGAGGAAGAAGACTCCCCTCAGGGGGTTGGAACAGTGTAAGTTGTAAAAGCTGCTAGTCTGTGTTTGGGACACTGGAGTTTGCTAGTTACTAGCAGCAGTAGAAGCAGCCATCTACCATTTTCTGATGTCCCCAGCAGCCTGTCTTCCGTGTGTTCAACCAGCATCTGAACTCATTTTTGATATGCTAGCTGAATTCCTGCCATAGAGAAGGAGGAGTCCAGGTGATCTCAGTTCTGACTTTGTTGTTCCTGTTGAGAAAAACAGGATTGGGTGGATTGTGGACAGTAAGTGCTGCTGGGGAAATGCATACTGACATTTCCCTGTCACTTAGCTGTGCATTTGCTGCCATTTGACCATGAGCAGGTACATGATAGCCTTCAGCTTAAGTACGGTGTCATTGCTTGAATGTCTGTATTCTCTCCAGGGAAAAGATAGCAATGGAGTTCTTTAATGACTTGTACTGGGCTTGCACCTTGCCAGCTGGACCTTACTTATGTAAATAACATCTCTAGTGTAGAAGAGGAAGGGCAAATTCCCTAAGATTAAGCTGGAAGTTAATCGAACACTTGATATCAAATGCTTCTGTTCCTGCCCAGTTCTGACGCAGCAGAGTTGAGATGAAGAAAATCGTGTCAGTTCTACCACCATTCTCTATTAAAAAAAAGTGTAGTTGTCTGTGCCCTTGAGAAACAATGACTTGTAAAGTATCAGGCTCAGTTTAACATGGAGAACTTATTTTGTGATCATAGATTGGAAATAATTTTAAATGTAACAAGTTCTAGGAAAGAAGGGTAAAACTCTGCTGTAACTGAAATAGACTCCTTCTGTTACAAGTGTTCTTACAGCAGGAAAATTGAATGCTTACATATCCTTTTCCAGATGCTTTATAGCTTTTTAATCTCATGGCTACTTTAACACTTGCACTTAAAATTCTTCTGTGCTATCAGGAGCATTTGGAAACTGTCCTCGACTCTTCTGGAGTGTCCACAGAAAATGGCAAAACTAGTCGGTTCCCAAAACCGGAGCTGGAAATCCCACTGACACCTCTGCAACCTGATAAGATGGAGATAAAGCAGCACGACAGCATGATACCTTTAGGAGTGAAAATGCCTAAGGCAAAAAAGAAAAGAAGTGATGACATGGATGAGGTATGACCTAGACCCAACAGAAAACAAAATATCTGATGCCTTTTTACCATTCTCATTTAAGCATTAAAAAAATGCTATTTCTACCTCAGTAAAGTAGTTGAAGAATTTAATCAATGAACTGCTTTAATGAACAAAACTAATAGCCAAGCTCAGTGATAATGGTTTAAGAGAAGGGAATTTCTCTTAACTTCATTGTGTATTTTCTTTGAAACCTGTAGACATAAATCAGCTTTTTAGACATCATGAGATGTCTAATACTGATATCTTAATGTCCTGTTTTTATAATTGAATGCTTATTTATTATTTGATTTACAGTGGAATAGTTACCACTAGCAAATACTTCCCTACTATTAGCAAAAGTGTTTAAAGTGTTCACTTTTGTGACATCAGTTGTTCTTTCCAAAAGATTCATGGCTGAAACTTGTCTTATTTTCCCAGGATTTTGTGAAAAGTGAGAACACGAAAAATACAAAATCTGTCATGGCTTTTAATTCACCCTCTGCAAGTGACGAGAAAATGGTTGGTTTTTGTTCTAGTTTTGAAGCTAGCTTGGGACTTCCTGTAATTGTGTGGTCACACGAAAGAAGCAGTGTCTTATCCTTATGTGTATACCTGAATGGGAATCTTACATGCTTATGAGCTCTTCCTATTAAATTCCATAAGCTAACCAAAGGGCAAGTCAGTCTGTCCCCAGAGCGTGTAATGGCTGTACTGTGTAATGATTTGGAGGGAAGGATATTGCACACTGAATAGTTGGGAAGAGAAGCTTTAGTGGATTATCGTGTGCTTTTGTAAGTGAAGCCCTTGTATTAAACTAAGGTTCATATCATTAATATGCATGGCAGTTATTAAAAACAGATGTTCACATGTGATAGCAGTATCCTTGGCATGGTCAGAGTATGAGTAGTAGATTTTTCCCATCTGTTGTCTTCTGTTTCGTATGTTTGTTTATTTTATGTAATTAGAACAGCTTATGTAAGAAACAACTCCACAGCTTGGGAGCTACTTTTAAAGAAACTACTGCCTTATTAAGAAACTTTAAGAAACGTATGCCTTGAAATAGCTGAGATTTTGACAACTCCCGAAAGGGTATAAAATTGTCTACATTACTTGCCGTTGTGGTATCATCAGCATAATGAACAGAGGTGTCAGTAGTAAAGCTCAAAATGTCAACTTAAAATAACGTTGAACTAAAATGAAGTTTAAACAATGCTCTTGTTTCACATGTTCACATCTCTGTTGAACAGAAATCCGGAAAAGACTACTTCCTGAGAAAGCGAGTACGTGCTTCAATACTGACTAAAAAGAAGGATGAAACACTGCAAAAAGTTTAACTCCTGCTGAAGTTTCTGACTTCCAGCGACTTCTGAGCCATGATTGTCTTTCATACTCCATTTTAATGCGTGCTTTAAGCCGCCGTACCTGAAGCTATAAACTGTTTCAGCTATAGAAACAATAAAGAACCTCGATGAACAAATACAATTTCTGAGTATTTTCACTTAAATTTTACGTGTCATTTATAAACCAAGTTTGTTACGAAGCTTTTTTTGCATTCAGTGATTTAAAGACTCACAAAACCAGTAAGTTGATTGGTTTACGTATCAAAACAAATTTCTTCTAGCCAAGAAGCTGATGTCAGCAGTAAGTTCTCCTAAATCAAACGAACCTGAAAGTCTCGAAGAAGGAGAGACCAAGCCAAAACAATCCAAAAGGAAGCTGTATTCAACTGTCGTTTCTGGCCCTCTAGATATACCTGCTTCTTCGGTAAGCGATTATACTGTAGTCTTGGCTTAAAATAAACTACTAAGGAGTCCAAACAGACTGGAGGTTTCATCTATTTGCAGGGGGAGGTTGAAAATACTGAGGTATTTCTTTATTCTACCAAGTCATTCTTGTTGGTCTTCCTGCTGTTCTGTTTTATTTTGTCCTCAAAGATCTCTGTGTTTGGCTGGCTTACAGTTTACTAAGTAGGTGACGTAGCAATCACGGAGATGTCTTCTAATTTGGAATAATAGATAATTTCAGTGTGTCGGAGTGGGATTATTCTACTACACGCTTTTTTAGAGCACAACTTAGACAGCTTTTTAGGTATGCTTAAACTATGATCTCCTGTCTAAGACAACTGCAAGTTGGATCTGATGCGCCAGTTTCATGACTCTGTCGGCAGCTATTGTGCTAAGAACATTCTTGCTCTGTTGGAACTGCATCTTTTAATTATATTAGAGTCCTTTTTCTGTTCAGCATAGTGATCATTTGCCCGTACTGTAATATCCCTCTGAGTTTTTTGATGATTTGACGAATGATAGGGGCACAAACCAAAATGTTATTTTTTTTGTTAGAGGATGAAGAAGATGAGAATTTCTTTTCTCACTGTAGTTCTGAGAACATGGAACTGAGCTGAGTTCCCAGAACCATGGCTAGTTTCTCACCATCCCAGGGCATCCTGTTGTTCTTGCTGTCCTTGCAGGTGTTATGGCTGCTTGTTTAGCTGCACCGTGTTTACGACCCTTCTCAGCTAACTAGCTGTAAAAAACACTCTCAGGAGAAAGGAAAAAGCAACACTAAAAGAGAAAAGCAGTAGTGAAAGGGAAAAGCAAGACTAAAAGAGAAAAGCAGTAGTGAAAGGGAAAAGCAGCAGTTAAGGGGAAAAGCAGCAGTGAAAAGGAAAAGCAGCAGTGAAAGGGAAAAGCAAGACTAAAAGATAAAAGCAGCAGTGAAAGGGAAAAGCAAGAGTAAAAGGGAAAAGCAGCAGTGAAAGTGAAAAGCAAGACTAAAAGGGTAAAGCAAGAATAAATAGGGAAAAGCAGCAGGGAAAGGGAAAAGCAAGACTAAAAGGGAAAAGCAAGACTAAAAGGGAAAAGCAGCACTAAAAGGGAAAAGCAGCACTAAAAGGGAAAAGCAGCAGTGAAAGGAAAAAGCAGCA
This sequence comes from Coturnix japonica, assembly GCF_054131305.1. Lineage (NCBI taxonomy): Eukaryota > Metazoa > Chordata > Aves > Galliformes > Phasianidae > Coturnix > Coturnix japonica. The sequence continues at coordinate 27,812,531 of NC_140672.1, forward strand.
GTGAAAGGGAAAAGCAAGACTGAAAGGGAAAAGCAGCAGTGAAAGGGAAAAGCGGCAGTGAAAAGGAAAAGCAAGACTAAAAGATAACAGAGAAGTGAAGGTGACTCTTCTGCAGATGTCATGGTTTTGTAATTTTCATTAAAAACCAGTCAAGACTATTGTGACCTCATAGCGCTCAATGGAGTCCCAGGGGAGATAGTGGGAATGAATAGGGGTTCACATCTGTATGCCCCGAGGCTGGTGCTTGCCTCTCTGACTGTGGCTTTAGGCTCCAGAGCTGATGTTGGCTTCCCTTACTGTGGCTTTATGGCCTAGGGCCAGTGCCGGCCTCATGGGCTGGGGCTTCTGCCAGCTGGATACAGCTGCTGGCTGAACTGGCCAGGATGGAGCCTTCCCTGCACAGCCTCCCATGTGCATATCCACCCCAAGAATGGAAGTCCTCCTTCTATGCGTACCCCATTCCACCACAATGAGGAAACCAAACCATTTAGGCACCTGAAATGCTTCTGCTCCTGCAGTCTGGCAGAAAGCAATGCCCTCTGTCTCATGCCATCTCTGCACAAACTGGAAGGGAATGGGGAGACATATGTCAGATCCAATGGGACAGGACTTCACTGGCTGCAGTTTAAAAGCAAATCACCCCACCTCTCGTTGCCCTCTATTGCTGGGTACCCCTTGCCCCTGGCCACTGGATTTCCACACATGCATCCTTCCTTGGAGCTAAGTGTGCCTTTCCCAGCAGCAAGCAGCGAGCTGGAGTCAGCACCAAAACCAAAACCTCCTTGTGCCTTTCACTGTCCTTCTTTCACACATCATCTTTTAGTTTCAGAAAATATGGCCAGACCCCAACAAAACAAGAGCTCTAAGACAAAGCAGCTGCTTTATTTTCCTCCTCCCCTTTCCTCATCTACACCCCACAGAAAGACCATTTGCCAAGTAAGGGATGCAGTGATCAGGTGTATGAGGGGCAAAGCGAATCAAGCTTAATTTCAAAGGCTTGTCTCTTCCACGTGACTTCCCTGAGGTCTGATACAATTGTACAGCCATAGACTCATAGAATAGCCTGGGTTGAAAAGGACCACAGTGTGCAGGGTCTCCAACCAGCAGACCAGGCTGCCCAGAGCCACATCCAGCCTGGCCTGGAATGCCTCCAGGGATGGAGCATCCACAACCTCCATGGGCAACCTGTTCCAGTGTGTCACCACCCTCTGTGTGAAAAACATCAACCTAATATCCAACCTAAACGTCCCCGTATCACTTTAAAAACATTCCCCCTTGTTCTATCACTATCCACCCTTGTAAACAGCCATTCCCCTGCCTGTTTATACACTCCTTTCAAATACTAGAAGGCCACAGTGAGGTCTCCCTGGAGCCTTCTCTTTTCCAAGCACAACAAGCCCAGTTCCCTCAACCTGTTCCAAAGGTGCTCCAGCCCTCTGATCATCTTACTGGCCCCCCTTAGCATTATTTGCAATTATCTTTTGCCTTCCTAAAAAGCACACCTGCTTCAGGGCACATTTCATCCCACTGTTAGGCCTTGTAAGAAGCACTATGGCAAGTCCATATGCAGAAAACATTGGCATTCCATTCACTAACAGAGAAACTATTCTGCCCTTGCTCCTGACTCTTGTCCCTGCCTCCTCCTGCATTGGGCAGTGTTTGTGGGCAATGAAAGAAATACCCACATTCTGGAAAATACAGACAAAAAAGAAACAGGCAGAAAAGCGGCACTAATACTTTGTCACTGGTGGGAATCTCCACAGAAAGTGCTGTGCTAAAGGTGTGAGGTTAAGGGATCATCACTGTCACGATAAAAGTGATAGCATAGAAGATTTAGCGATGGCGTGCTGACTAGAAGGAAAAAACAACACTTACCTTGGAGCTTGTTCATTTTCTCTCCTATCATCGGATATCTTCTCATCATCTACGTAGCTCTGAGGTTGGCCAAAGCCTGTTGCCATGAGCTTTGCTAAACGCAACAGTGCTGTGGCTCAGAGGTATTACACCGGCACATAGCATAGGAGAACTCCATAACCCCAGTGTCAAGGGAAGAAGAAAGGGGAACTGTTACAATTAATTACATTCACTAAATTGATAATTGTAGGCTTCTTGTCACACACTACTGCCTACAGCAAAACAGCACAGATGTTGACAACTGTGATTTCTGCATACAAGCAACCACTCGAGGCTGAGCACTCTCTCCTGTCTCTTTGAATGCCTAGAAAGACCCAGAAGAGCTCAGTGTTCTCTTGCTGTTAGTTTACATCCTCCAAGCACTTCCAAAGGCACGCTGCTCTGTAGAAAAAGCTGAGCTGCCCAGAAAGTTTGTGCAGGAAGAAGGCAGCAGTATCAGTGCACGTCATCCTGGGGGATCTGAAAGCATTTGTGAAGAGAACAGGGAAAGAAGAGGGAAGAGAGCAAAACCAACAGGCACTAGCACTGCTGCCCACAGGGGGCGGGGCTTGAGGCAGGGCCTGTGCCAGAGGGGGGCCTGGCACAGTTAGGGCCAGCTCAGGGCCCAGAGCAGAGGGGGAGCAGGCAGAGGCAGGGCCTTGGGGCCCAGGATGGAGGAGGACCAGGCACAGCTGGGGCCAGCTCAGGGCCCAGAGCAGAGGGGGACCAGGCACAGCTGAGGCCACTGCAGGGCCCAGGTGAGAGGGGAACCCAGCACAGTCAGGGCTGCTTTGGGGCCTGGGCCGGAAGGGGGCCCGGCACAGCCAGGGCCTATCCCCCTTTTTTGCACATATGAAATGCTCCCAGCTGTGCTGCACAGCAGAACATCTTTCAATGGAGATGAAAGCCTGTTAAATGAAAGAATCCTTTCTTATTTCTTTCACATTTGTGTTTGTTGACTGCAGTTCCAACCAGGTGGACTCGCAGTGTCTTGCAAGTGCCACCTGGAAGCAGGTACAGACTGGAGACACAGCACCCTCAATGTCCAGGTGAGTAACAGCAGCCAAGGAGGCCTTTGGGCTCTGCAGGGTCCAAGTGTGGAGCATTACACACAGGAGCAGCTGAGTATAAAGACAGTGGCAGAGCTGCAGAGCTTGCCATAGTACGGAGGCACAGTGGCTGAGCTCATTTCCCACAGTAACACAGGAAATAAGAGCCATGAGGGAAATGCAGATGCCTTCTGCCCCCATCAGAGGGGAGGAATGAGCTGCACTTCCACAGAGACATTCCTCTCACAGCCACTCACGCCTCAGGTGTGGAGGGACGAGCTGGGGCTGCTGGTGGCAGCTGTGGAACACTGCCATCTGTGGTGCTCCATCCTACCTTGGAGGTGGGCATGTAGAGCTGAGGACCTTTGTCACTGCACAAATGACTGCAAGCAGAGATGTAGCAGAGGGAACATAAAGCATTTAATAACTTATACAAAGCAATGAGTAATAGAAATGACAGTATTTCCAACCAAATATCCCCCATCCTAACAGTCATATCTGATCTCTACAATCCCACCCAAACAATTTCCCAGCCCCCACCAATTCCTCCTCACTATCCCACCCCTGAATTTCCCTCCCCCAATTCCCACACAGTAATTGCCCACACTAATTACCAGTATGCAGGGCATAGAGAACACCTGTTCCTTGTGTGCAGACACCTGGAAAAAAAAGAAGTGGCAGGGAACTGGGGGTCTGTAGCAGGTTCTGGAGGCTCTGCATAGAACGTAACCCCAGACCACAACCCCATCAGCTGCTGGAGGAGCATCATCCCTGTCATTGGGGGATGTTGCCAGTGGTGGACAGGGACACAGGGAGAAGCCACACCTTGGTGTAGCTCTGATCTGCTCATGTCCAGTCCAATCCTCTATAGCACTTTCCATCTTCTGTCCTTTGTTCTTAACCGTATCCTTCCTTCTCTTCTGCTCTTTTTCTTTCTTTTAGGTGTCTTACCTGTATCTGCTTTTCCCCTCTTCTGTTCTTTTACTGCTCTGGTCAGCATCCAGTGTCTGCACCGCAACTCTAGGTTTTGGGATGGAAAAAGGTACACAGGGCATAGATTTGTACAAGAAAAGCTCTCTTGCTGTGCCCAACAGATGACAAAAAGGAACCCTCAGGACCACAAAGGCAGCTTGTTTCTCCAAAGGCCACAGCGTAAGCTCGTGTAACTGGGAAGGACTCTGTTATACATCTCCAAGAAGTGCCTTTGAATGAATAATTTTCTGGTCTTGTTTCTAATTGTTGCTCAGAGGAAATGAAGTTTTTATCCTTGAATCTTTGCAGGAAGACAGAGAGGAGGGAACCTGTTTGGTGAAATGCTCAGGTGCCGTTTCCTTCCTTGCACCAACAGCCTGTTTGTGTCCACACGATGCCAGTTGTCCTCCTGACAGTTTCTACCGGTTCTTCTCCGAGTCCTTCTGCTAAGCACTGCTATTTCTGTATCCTTGGGGCCCTGTTAGGACTAAAAATAGGAGCGGATAACAGACGGAAGGATCTGGCCTTCTGCTGGGTGATAGCTGCCTGCATGTCCTGTTCCTGCTTTCTCTTTTCCCCAGGTGGCATTGTGCTTCCCAAGGAGCATATGGACCTTTTAGATGGGAGTGCGCAGCAAGGAACACATGGGGTCTCATCTTCCTCCCTGCTCTACATCTGAGTGAGGGACACTGTGACCTGCTCAGGAGGCAAGATGTCATGTCAGGGAGGTGTGTTTTCCTTGTTGTTTTTTATCATCTGTGCTTTGCTTTGCTGTGTTATTTTTTTTCCTTTGCAGTTCTATGGTTTTCTTTCCTATTTGGTGTTTTCTATGTCGTGTTTTTTTGTTTGTTTGTTTGTTTGTTTGAAATAAGTTTTTTTCTGTTTTTTTCTTACTTTTTTTCTTTTGTTTGATTTATTATTTTTTCTTTGCTTTTATTATTATTATTTTTTTTTTAATTCTTTGTTATTTCCTAGAATCCTTCATGGTTTATTTGTCGTTGTGTTTTTCATCTATGCTTTGCTATTTTTCTTTAGATACGCTGTATGAGAACTGTTGAATCACAGTCTGAGCCACTGATTATCACCTAGGGAAGGGACCTGGTCAGCCCTGGTTAGTGCAGGTGAGGGCAATGCAGCTGAGTGACTGGAAGGGATGGAGCCTGGCTGCACCTCTCTTACAGCTCATTTTTGAAGGCTGACTGCCCCTGGGTGGAATTTTTTCTGATGGTTTCTCCTCTGTGGAGTTTGTTCTGTGCACTTCCATCCTCAGTGGTGGGTGAGCCATTCTTTCCTTGCCTTTGTAGTATGTTCACACTGTGTTAGTCTTTCTGCTGTTACAGATAGTATGTGTTTTTTTTCTACTTGTTTTCTGTGTTTTTTTTAAACTTTGATTCCCTGGTCTTTGGCTTGCTTTTTTTCTTTATATTTCTTTGTATTGCTTTTTTTTTTTTTTTTTTTTTTTTTGCTGTGTCCTATTCTGCTTTACGGTGACATTTGCAAGAGACTGTGAATTGTCCTGGTTCAAACTGCAGTTGGCTTAATCAAATGTGTAAGAAATATATAAGGGCTGCTGAGGCCAGGCTGGAGTTGCATTTCTTTATGAACTGGGGTGTTGCTGCGGATGCGTTTCTCTCCTGTTTTGTCTCTTTTATGGCTGTTCAAGAATATTTGAACGTGCTATGTCACTGTTTGTTGCCATCCTGCTTTCTCTTCTCTGTCTTGCAGGTCAGCTCGTGCTGGAAGTTGATGGTATCACTGTATGAATGGAGGTCAGTTTAGGAGCAGCTGCTGATGGAAGGAATCAAGACCAGGCTAATAAATGGAAGCATCTCCTGATAAGGTGTCAGAGGTGGCAGTAATGATGTCTGTCACTGTTCAAACCAGAGGGCAGGCTCATCCGAGTGCTTGCTGACTGATACTTCGGAGTATCTCGTTCTCCAGCTGAACGATAAGAAAGCTAAACATGTTGAGCCGTTACAGCTTGTGCTGAAGATGTGAATGTGCTCCCAGATGTTTCCTTTAGTGGTAAATCATGTTCTGGCTCTGTGGTAGTCCTATCTCTGTCATGATCTGGAGCACCGTGTCTTGTTGCGAGCCTTGTGTGCCTGTTTCCATGAACCTTGCTTTCTTTCTCTCTTCAGAGTAAGGGAAGGGTGCTTCCTTGCTTTTAGTGGATTCATCCAGGAGGCTGTTAGAAGGCCAAATGCAATGTTCATTACATGGAGGGACATGATGGGAATGGACTGTCGTTGTCACCAGGCAAAAGTGAGTTTCTTATGTCATGAATGATATAATTTTGATTATTCAGAGCAGTTGCAGTGTGGTAGAGGATGTCACGAAACCATTTATTTGGGAGCGCAGGGAAGAGTCATGAGAACCGAAACCGTAGTTTCTGTTTTGGCTGTCAAAATGGTGGAGTTTCTTTGGGAGGGCAATAGCTGGGCTTCCTGTTAGCGAGCCCCCTCTGAGAGATTGGGCTTTGCTTGCTGCTTTGCTGTGCCTACCTGCCTGCTCCCTGTGCTTGTTCCTTTTACCTTTCAGTGCTTCTTTGCCCTTGCTTTGATGCTTTTCCCTTTCAGGGCTTCTTTTCTCTTTCAGTGCTGCCTTTGCCCTTTATGTACTCCTTTTCCGTATCAGTGTTACTTTATGCTGTTCCTTTCCCTTTCGGGGCTCCTTTTCCCTTTCAGGGCTCCTTTTCCCTTTCAGGGCTCCTTTTCTTTATCAGTTCTGCTTCTCCCTTTCAGGGCTGCATTTTCTTGTTCCTTTTCCCTTTCACTGCTGCTTTTCCCTTTCACTGCTGCTTTTCCCTTTCACTGCTGCTTTTCCCTTTCACTGCTGCTTTTCCCTTTCACTGCTGCTTTTCCCTTTCACTGCTGCTTTTCCCTTTCTCTGCTGCTTTTCCCTTTCTCTGCTGCTTTTCCCTTTCTCTGCTGCTTTTCCCTTTCACTGCTGCTTTTCCCTTTCACTGCTGCTTTTCCCTTTCACTGCTGCTTTTCCCTTTCACTGCTGCTTTTCCCTTTCACTGCTGCTTTCCCCTTTCACTGCTGCTTTCCCCGTTTAGTCTTGCTTTTCCCTTTCCCTGCTGCTCTTCCCTTTCCCTGCTGCTCTTCCCTTTCCCTGCTGCTCTTCCCTTTCCCTGCTGCTCTTCCCTTTCCCTGCTGCTCTTCCCTTTCCCTGCTGCTCTTCCCTTTCCCTGCTGCTCCTCCCTTTCCCTGCTGCTCTTCCCTTTCCCTGCTGCTCTTCCCTTTCCCTGCTGCTCTTCCCTTTCCCTGCTGCTCTTCCCTTTCCCTGCTGCTCTTCCCTTTCCCTGCTGCTCTTCCCTTTCCCTGCTGCTCTTCCCTTTCCCTGCTCCTCTTCCCTTTCCCTGCTCCTCTTCCCTTTCCCTGCTGCTCTTCCCTTTCCCTGCTGCTCTTCCCTTTCCCTGCTGCTCTTCCCTTTCCCTGCTGCTCTTCCCTTTCCCTGCGGCTCTTCCCTTTCCCTGCTGCTCTTCCCTTTCCCTGCTGCTCTTCCCTTTCCCTGCTGCTCTTCCCTTTCCCTGCTGCTCCTCCCTTTCCCTGCTGCTCTTCCCTTTCCCTGCTGCTCTTCCCTTTCCCTGCTGCTCTTCCCTTTCCCTGCTGCTCTTCCCTTTCCCTGCTGCTCTTCCCTTTCCCTGCTGCTCTTCCCTTTCCCTGCTGCTCTTCCCTTTCCCTGCTCCTCTTCCCTTTCCCTGCTCCTCTTCCCTTTCCCTGCTCCTCTTCCCTTTCCCTGCTGCTCTTCCCTTTCCCTGCTGCTCTTCCCTTTCCCTGCTGCTCTTCCCTTTCCCTGCGGCTCTTCCCTTTCCCTGCTGCTCTTCCCTTTCCCTGCTGCTCTTCCCTTTCCCTGCTGCTCTTCCCTTTCCCTGCGGCTCTTCCCTTTCCCTGCGGCTCTTCCCTTTCCCTGCGGCTCTTCCCTTTCCCTGCTGCTCTTCCCTTTTAGTCTTGCTCTTCCCTTTTAGTCTTGCTCTTCCCTTTTAGTCTTGCTCTTCCCTTTTAGTCTTGCTCTTCCCTTTTAGTCTTGCTCTTCCGTTTCACTGCGGCTTTTCCCTTTTAGTCTTGCTTTTCCCTTTAACTGCTGCTTTTCCCTTTCACTGCTGCTTTTCCCTTTCACTGCTGCTCTTCCCTTTCCCTGCTGCTTTCCCCTTTCACTGCTGCTCTTCCCTTTCCCTGCTGCTCTTCCCTTTCCCTGCTGCTCTTCCCTTTCCCTGCTGCTCTTCCCTTTCCCTGCTGCTCTTCCCTTTCCCTGCTGCTCTTCCCTTTCCCTGCTGCTCTTCCCTTTTAGTCTTGCTCTTCCCTTTTAGTCTTGCTCTTCCCTTTTAGTCTTGCTCTTCCCTTTTAGTCTTGCTCTTCCCTTTTAGTCTTGCTCTTCCCTTTTAGTCTTGCTCTTCCCTTTTAGTCTTGCTCTTCCGTTTCACTGCGGCTTTTCCCTTTTAGTCTTGCTTTTCCCTTTAACTGCTGCTTTTCCCTTTCACTGCTGCTTTTCCCTTTCACTGCTGCTCTTCCCTTTCCCTGCTGCTTTCCCCTTTCACTGCTGCTCTTCCCTTTCCCTGCTGCTCTTCCCTTTCCCTGCTCCTCTTCCCTTTCCCTGCTCCTCTTCCCTTTCCCTGCTCCTCTTCCCTTTCCCTGCTGCTCTTCCCTTTCCCTGCTGCTCTTCCCTTTCCCTGCTGCTCTTCCCTTTCCCTGCTGCTCTTCCCTTTCCCTGCTGCTCTTCCCTTTCCCTGCTGCTCTTCCCTTTCCCTGCTGCTCTTCCCTTTCCCTGCTGCTCTTCCCTTTCCCTGCTGCTCTTCCCTTTTAGTCTTGCTCTTCCCTTTTAGTCTTGCTCTTCCCTTTTAGTCTTGCTCTTCCCTTTTAGTCTTGCTCTTCCCTTTTAGTCTTGCTCTTCCCTTTTAGTCTTGCTCTTCCCTTTTAGTCTTGCTCTTCCCTTTTAGTCTTGCTCTTCCGTTTCACTGCGGCTTTTCCCTTTTAGTCTTGCTTTTCCCTTTAACTGCTGCTTTTCCCTTTCACTGCTGCTTTTCACTTTCACTGCTGCTCTTCCCTTTCCCTGCTGCTTTCCCCTTTCCCTGCTGCTCTTCCCGTTTAGTCTTGCTTTTCCCTTTCCCTGCTGCTCTTCCCTTTCCCTGCTGCTCTTCCCTTTCCCTGCTGCTCTTCCCTTTCCCTGCTGCTCTTCCCTTTCCCTGCTGCTCTTCCCTTTCCCTGCTGCTCTTCCCTTTCCCTGCTCCTCTTCCCTTTCCCTGCTCCTCTTCCCTTTCCCTGCTCCTCTTCCCTTTCCCTCCTCCTCTTCCCTTTCCCTGCTCCTCTTCCCTTTCCCTGCTCCTCTTCCCTTTCCCTGCTCCTCTTCCCTTTCCCTGCTCCTCTTCCCTTTCCCTGCTGCTCTTCCCTTTCCCTGCTCCTCTTCCCTTTCCCTGCTCCTCTTCCCTTTCCCTGCTCCTCTTCCCTTTCCCTGCTGCTCTTCCCTTTCCCTGCTCCTCTTCCCTTTCCCTGCTGCTCTTCCCTTTCCCTGCTGCTCTTCCCTTTCCCTGCTGCTCTTCCCTTTCCCTGCTGCTCTTCCCTTTCCCTGCTGCTCTTCCCTTTCCCTGCTGCTCTTCCCTTTTAGTCTTGCTCTTCCCTTTTAGTCTTGCTCTTCCCTTTTAGTCTTGCTCTTCCGTTTCACTGCGGCTTTTCCCTTTTAGTCTTGCTTTTCCCTTTCACTGCTGCTTTTCCCTTTCACTGCTGCTTTTCCCTTTCACTGCTGCTTTTCCCTTTCACTGCTGCTTTTCCCTTTCGCTTCTACTTTTCCCTTTCACTGCTGCTTTTCCCTTTCACTGCTGCTTTTCCCTTTCACTGCTGCTTTTCCCTTTCCCTGCTCCTCTTCCCTTTCAATGCTGCTTTTCCCTTTCAATGCTGCTTTTCCCTTTTAGTCTTGCTTTTCCCTTTCACTGCTGCTTTTCCCTTTTAGTCTTGCTTTTCCCTTTCACTGCTGCTTTTCCCTTTTAGTCTTGCTTTTCCCTTTCACTGCTGATTTTCCCTTTCAATGCTGCTTTTCCCATTTAGTCTTGCTTTTCCCTTTCACTGCTGCTTTTCCCTTTCACTGCTGCTCTTCCCTTTCACTGCTTCTTTTCCCTTTCACTGCTGCTTTTCCCTTTCACTGCTGCTTTTCCCTTTCACTGCTGCTTTTCCCTTTCACTGCTGCTTTTCCCTTTCCCTGCTGCTCTTCCCTTTCCCTGCTCCTCTTCCCTTTCCCTGCTCCTCTTCCCTTTCCCTGCTGCTCTTCCCTTTCCATGCTGCTCTTCCCTTTCCCTGCTGCTCTTCCCTTTCCCTGCTGCTCTTCCCTTTCCCTGCTGCTCTTCCCTTTCCCTGCTGCTCTTCCCTTTCCCTGCTGCTCTTCCCTTTCCCTGCTGCTCTTCCCTTTCCCTGCTGCTCTTCCCTTTTAGTCTTGCTCTTCCCTTTTAGTCTTGCTCTTCCCTTTTAGTCTTGCTCTTCCCTTTTAGTCTCGCTCTTCCCTTTTAGTCTTGCTCTTCCCTTTTAGTCTTGCTCTTCCCTTTTAGTCTTGCTCTTCCGTTTCACTGCGGCTTTTCCCTTTTAGTCTTGCTTTTCCCTTTCACTGCTGCTTTTCCCTTTCACTGCTGCTCTTCCCTTTCCCTGCTGCTTTCCCCTTTCCCTGCTGCTCTTCCCGTTTAGTCTTGCTTTTCCCTTTCCCTGCTGCTCTTCCCTTTCCCTGCTGCTCTTCCCTTTCCCTGCTGCTCTTCCCTTTCCCTGCTGCTCTTCCCTTTCCCTGCTGCTCTTCCCTTTCCCTGCTGCTCTTCCCTTTCCCTGCTGCTCTTCCCTTTCCCTGCTGCTCTTCCCTTTCCCTGCTGCTCTTCCCTTTCCCTGCTGCTCTTCCCTTTCCCTGCTGCTCTTCCCTTTCCCTGCTCCTCTTCCCTTTCCCTGCTCCTCTTCCCTTTCCCTCCTCCTCTTCCCTTTCCCTGCTCCTCTTCCCTTTCCCTGCTCCTCTTCCCTTTCCCTGCTCCTCTTCCCTTTCCCTGCTCCTCTTCCCTTTCCCTGCTGCTCTTCCCTTTCCCTGCTCCTCTTCCCTTTCCCTGCTCCTCTTCACTTTCCCTGCTCCTCTTCCCTTTCCCTGCTCCTCTTCCCTTTCCCTGCTCCTCTTCCCTTTCCCTGCTGCTCTTCCCTTTCCCTGCTGCTCTTCCCTTTCCCTGCTGCTCTTCCCTTTCCCTGCTGCTCTTCCCTTTCCCTGCTGCTCTTTCCTTTTAGTCTTGCTCTTCCCTTTTAGTCTTGCTCTTCCGTTTCACTGCGGCTTTTCCCTTTTAGTCTTGCTTTTCCCTTTAACTGCTGCTTTTCCCTTTCACTGCTGCTTTTCCCTTTTAGTCTTGCTTTTCCCTTTCACTGCTGCTTTTCCCTTTCACTGCTGCTTTTCCCTTTCACTGCTGCTTTTCCCTTTCACTGCTGCTTTTCCCTTTCACTGCTGCTTTTCCCTTTCACTGCTGCTTTTCCCTTTCGCTTCTACTTTTCCCTTTCACTGCTGCTTTTCCCTTTCACTGCTGCTTTTCCCTTTCCCTGCTCCTCTTCCCTTTCAATGCTGCTTTTCCCTTTCAATGCTGCTTTTCCCTTTTAGTCTTGATTTTCCCTTTCACTGCTGCTTTTCCCTTTTAGTCTTGCTTTTCCCTTTCACTGCTGCTTTTCCCTTTTAGTCTTGCTTTTCCCTTTCAATGCTGATTTTCCCTTTCAATGCTGCTTTTCCCATTTAGTCTTGCTTTTCCCTTTCACTGCTGCTCTTCCCTTTCACTGCTTCTTTTCCCTTTCACTGCTGCTTTTCCCTTTCACTGCTGCTTTTCCCTTTCACTGCTGCTTTTCCCTTTCACTGCTGCTTTTCCCTTTCCCTTCTACTTTTCCCTTTCCCTGCTGCTTTTCCCTTTCCCTGCTGCTTTTCCCTTTCCCTGCTGCTTTTCCCTTTCCCTTCTGCTTTTCCCTTTCCCTGCTGCTTTTCCCTTTCCCTGCTGCTTTTCCCTTTCACTGCTGCTTTTCCCTTTCACTGCTGCTTTTCCCTTTCACTGCTGCTTTTCCCTTTTAGTCTTGCTGTTCCCTTTCACTGCTGCTTTTCCCTTTTAGTCTTGCTTTTCCCTTTCACTGCTGCTTTTCCCTTTTAGTCTTGCTTTTCCCTTTCACTGCTGATTTTCCCTTTCAATGCTGCTTTTCCCATTTAGTCTTGCTTTTCCCTTTCACTGCTGCTTTTCCCTTTCACTGCTGCTCTTCCCTTTCACTGCTTCTTTTCCCTTTTAGTCTTGCTTTTCCCTTTTCACTGCTGCTTTTCCCTTTCACTGCTGCTTTTCCCTTTCACTGCTGCTTTTCCCTTTCACTTCTACTTTTGAACTGTAAAGTGTCAGATTCCACTCTGCCACCCTGTCAGCCCTCTACATCTTCTTCACTTGGCATTGGCAATCCTGGACTGTCTCTAGTAAAATAAATAAAAGATTCTACCTCTCAGCACGATGATGATAACATCTCAACAACTAGTGTCTTCTCCTGTAGAGCATCTGAGAAAGGTAATTTTCATATATTTTTAGGCCTTAATGTAATTTTTACATCATGTGAAATATTTTGCATCCATTCATATTCCTCCTCAACTTAGTAAATAAGTGAATGTCAACTTTGGAAGTGAGAATTGCATTTTATTTTTAGTGTTTTAGAAGTATTTGTTTCAGTCAACGTTTTAATGTAACTGTGTTCAGAAGTGCATTATGAGACCTTGGTATTACAAAAAAAATCTGTTCTGATTTACCCACTCTCAGCTAGTTGTATGTAAATATTGAACTGGGATGGTAGCAAGTGAAAGTGAATTGCTTTAGCTCAACGACTAGGTTTATTGCTTAGAAGGAAGAGCTACTGTCCAACAGACAGCTAGTGAGTAACTACAGGTGACAAATGGCAATGCAGGTTGTTTTCTTGTGTTTCACAAAGAGCAGATAAAGGAACTATTCTGACTGTGCAAGTTTTGAGCTGCTTTTCTGGCCTTTCTTGAAAGAAGGCTTCAGCTGTCAGTGCTGCCGTGTTTTATGCTGAGTTCACTAAGGAATGATTTTTGTATTAAAGAGCTTAGGTCAGTGTGATCCTTAATAACGGGAGTTCTTTTTGTCCTCGAGGCTTTTATATCCAGTGTTTGTCTTTTTGGCAGATACCGCAGTTTCAAAAAATAATTCAGCACCACTGCTCTGGTCCGCAGAAGCTGAAAGATCTCATTCCCTCACCCAACATTCTGCGTCTAGTTCAAAGAAACCTGCATTCAATTTATCTGCTTTTGGAGCTCTCTCTCCTGTAAGTACTGCACAGTATTTGTTTTAATCATTTGAAATGCATACCCATTTTACTGACCAGTTACCATGCTATGTTTCTATAGACGCTTGGAAACACTTCTGTCTTTAAGACAAGCCAGCTTGGAGACTCTCCATTTTACCCTGGAAAGACCACTTATGGTGGAAGGGCTGCAGCTGCAAGGCAGACAAAAGTGCGAGCTGCTCCTTATCAGGTAAGAGAAAAACAGTGTGGTAAGAAATTGTGGTTGAAATATTAAAGTAGCACTGTAGCTTTGAGAGGGGAGCCAAGAATGTGGCAACAGCTCCTATTCTTCCCTCTTTGCCTACAAGAGTAGAAGTTTAAATGGCAATTGTTATTCAAATTATTTTAATGGTTATTATGTAAGTATTTGTTGGAATGAAGGAGAATGACTGTTAAAGCTAGATGTTTGTAGTTGGGATTTCCTCTGTTAAGTCTTTAAAAATATTCCATTTGAGTGCTGTTGTATACCTCTAACTGTATCACGTTAAAATAACGTCATGCAATTAGAACAATGACAGCACAACACTGAAAACTTGTGCTTATACTAGCAAAAGCTGCAGTGGTCAGACCTGTCTGATATTTATCTGTAGAAATTACACAATCGTATCTATGCTCATGCTATGAATAAATTGTATGAGGCTGTTTGCTCTTTACTGTATCTAGAATTAGCATTACAGATCCTTTGTTCTAATACTGAGAGGAGCATGCAGGACTAAATGCCAATCTCGAGGTGAACAGTAGCATTCTTTTTTCTTTTAATGTTTCGCACTGTTCTTGAAAAGAGTTATTTGCCCATAAGAGTTCTTGGTGTTCTGAAATGAAGCTGTAAATGAATGCTGACAACTCTTAATAGCTAGAGTGCAAGTTTCTGCTGTATGGGAAACCTTGAAAACTTGTTTTTAAAACTTCCTGAAAGCTGGGAGCCCTCTATGATCAGTTATTTAAACTTTTTGCAGTGTAACTGTAGGTTATACTGAAAATAGGAACCAAAATATTAGGCTTTTAAAGGAGACAGTAGCCTACTTATTCCTGTATGCTGTGGATTACAGCAACATACTGAGGAGAGTCCAGAAGGCCACCAAGGTGATGAGGGGTTTGGAACACCTCTCTTGTGGGAAGAGGCTGAGAGAGCCGGGCCTGTTTAGGGAGATCTCATCAGTGTCTGTAAATCCTTGAAGAGTGGATGCCAAAAGGGTGAAGCACTGGTCACTTTTCAGTGTTGCCTAGTGCTGGGACAGGAGTCATTGGGCACAAACTGGAACACTGGAGGTTCCATGTAGATACCAGGAAGCACTTCTGTGCTGTGCAGGTGATGGAACATTGATACAGGCTATTCAGAGGCTGTCGAGTCTCTTCCTTGGAGGTCTCCCTAAGATGTCTGGATGCAGGCAAGAGAGAAGTAGAACTAAAAACTCCTGGTTGTGGTTATATACACTGATTTAAAGATGGTATTGTACCATCTTGAAACTCCTGAGGTCTGTGTTGTTAGTGAAAGCGCTGTCTGGATCACAAGCCTTTGCTTCAGTTCAGTTTTCCTAATTACTGCTTCAGAGACACCGGCAGTCATAACATCTTCCATCTTTACTTTCTACACATATGGGCTTCTTGTTTTTGTTTTATCCCATGTGCAAGATGTATTGGAGACCCAGTTAAACTGCTATAACTCAGAATGTTTTTTCATTGTCTTGAGCTCCCAGCGAATGCGTTTTTCTCTGTCATCGGAGAATATTGGTTATATTGTTCGTGTAGCCTGGGGCCATAAAATACACGTGTGTTTAACTCAAAATTGAACAGCATGACAATTACAATGTTGTTTTTTCAGACACCAGTAAGGCAAATGAAAGCTAAACAAGCAAACGTGCAATCCTATGGTGTGACGAGTTCCACAGCACGGCGCATCCTGCAGTCACTAGAGAAGATGTCAAGTCCTCTGGCAGTAAGCAGCACTCCTTTTAATATATTAGTAAAACTTAGTAGATGTGCCAGTAAAGAATGAAAGTCTTCCCTATGTTGAGCCCTGTTTAATTTATTGCATTATTTTTTCCACAGGATGCTAAAAGAATTCCATCTTCTGTTACCAGTCCACTGTCTTCTGTAAGTTGACCACCAAACCTATTGCATGAAACCCTCTCTCAGGGAAAAAAAACAACTCTAATATTTGGGCTTTCTTTTTTTCCCTTAGCCTGTGGACAGAAGCGTGCTGTATATCATGCGCTTCCATTCCCCACGAAAACAGGTAAGAACCAGGAACGTCTTAAGCTGAGAAATTGTTTTTGCTTCAGTGCTATCACAAGAAATTTCACAAACCTCGGTGGCAATGTATGCATGAGTACAAGTTAATGTTAGCATTACAGTTATAAATTCATGTCTGGGTTGTGTAGCTAAAAAGTGCCATTCTGCCTGCACTAAATGAAGAGCTGTGAAGATTACTCAGGTTAAACATTTATGTGATCTTTGTGTGGTGGTGTCTTGATATGTCAAATGAAGAAACAACTTTCCTAGAGTGCATAAAGTGGTTTTGTCTTGTTCTGCATCTTGGAGTGAAGCTGTGTGTTAAAATTCCTATTTAGGAAAGCTTGATCTTAAAGAAATTATCACAGATAGCAAAGTAATGATTGAGTGGTCATACAGATTTTGTGCAGGCTTCTGTGTTGATTCAAGCACAGAAAAAGAATCCTTCTGTTTACTATCACCATCCAGATAACGAGAAAGAAAACTGTTAATTTCTGTCCTTTATACAATCTTTTGATCGGTGTATAATTAAGTTTACAATCACTTCAGAGTTTCCAAACATCTGAGACTTCCTGCACCTTCTTTTTGTTGTGTGCTAAATTGCAAGATTATTGAAAATAAAGTACAGCTTGTTACCCAATTAACTGCAAGCAAATCTGGTGTGAATTCTCAGTCAAATTGTAGAACCACACCTTTGATAAGGCATTAAGAAAGATCTGCCAAATTTGCAACAGGGAGCTTGAAGTTGTCAGGCAGTAAACAAATGTTGCACACAGCTGTCACTGGGTAAAAGGAGATAGACTGTCTGTTCACAATACTAGGATTCATAATATTTGGCAGGAGAAGGGTGGCCCGTGATGAAAACAATTATTTGTGAAGGACATGGCTCTCCGTTTTCCTGCTGAAGTGAGCGTGTGGTTGACAGAGCTCTTGTACGCTCAGACAAAACTTTTGCAGTGATGTATGTGGCATTTCACTTATTTCAAGGATCTGCACCAGACAGAATAGCTCTTGGTGTACTGAACAGCTAACTGGGCAATACTTTGAACAGGGAAGTTAAAGTACTTTAAATCTATTTAGTACAAATCTAAAATGTTAGATGACATATTAGTGAATGAGATTAATTTAATATTATTTGACAACATTTTTTACTTTTTGCTCTACTGTTTGTTTGGCTCTGTAGGAGGAAAATCTATGTAGTATGTAGCTCAGAAGGCCCTATCAGTTTCTTAATGCTTTGAATGATAAATCAATGGGTTAAGCTAGTAAAAACTATCACAGTGTAGGCAGAGGAAAAGAGGGGAGTATTGTAGGAACATGAGTTATTTTGGTTATGGTAGTGTGAATTGTTTTGTCTATGAAACTAAGTGCCAAAGTTTGAAATGAGATTTAGTCAAGCTTTGGCTACTTCTATGTAGCTTCTGTGTAGCTTTCTGGACTTGATCTCTGGTTTTCTGGTGATTTCCCTCTGTGAGTTGAATGCATTTAGAGTTGAGTTCCAAGACTAATAGGATGTTTATAGTTCTGTAAATGTTTTCATCCATAAATACTGCAGTTAGTTTTGGTGCATGAAAGAATAAATTGATTATCGCTTCCCTTTCTAAGATGGAATCTCAGCATCCACCTGTTCAAAGAGTGGTGACACCAAAGGCAATCTCTCTGTCAGGAGTTCTGGCCCGTTATGTCAAGCCATCTCTGACTCCATCTGCTGATTCTAGCAAAATTCACCAGAGAGTAGATACAAAGCACAAAGTAAGTAAATTTTGCAGCCCTTACCTGCCTGGAATGTTTCTGACCAATTCCTATACCGAGATGTTCTTTCTTTGCAGAGTGTACTGCTAGTACATTTGGGATATGCATTAAAACTGTGGGAACTACTGAGAAATAGGTTGAGTTTTTCTGGATTAAATTACATTTTTGGAATGATTAAGTGGCTTGTGGTTGTTTCACAATGTAATGATGTACTGTAGGATCAGGTTGTTTTCAGTGAAAGAATATTAAAAGACAGAAGCGACATTTTCCTTTTGTATCCTCCTGTACACAAAGTTTTCTTTATGTTTTTCTTTCTGAAAAACCACCGCATTCCCAGTATTGGTCTGAGTGTAAAAATGGCCCGGTGTTAAATCTGTGGACCTTATAGGGAAGAGATGAAAGTGGACGGTCATTTCTGATTAATTACTGCTTTGAAACCTCTCAATCTCTGTATCATTTAGCCAGCATAATCTTTCTTTAGAAAAGTTCTAAAAAAGAGCATAGCTGCAACTGCTTGGGTTTTTTTGGGGAGGGAAGGTTGTACTGTTCTGTTTTGTTCTTTGATAAATGATATAACTGAAGCCCTTTTTAAGGGTTGGTAAACTAGCACTAGCTTTATTAACAACTTGATTTGATTCCCTACCATGCAATACTATTATCGTTATGTTTTGTTTAATTATGTTCTTTGGTAGAGAGTTTGACAGATGTGGTTAACTATTCTGTCAGTTCATCCTCGATGCAAAGAGAAGCAGCAGTACTTGTTTTAGCCCCCAAATGTAGCTGAGCTGTACCTAGAATACTGAATTAGGGAACGAGATTTATTAGCTAGAGGTGTATTTAGTGGTATAAATTAAAAAGCTAGCAAACAAAAATACAAAAAAACAATACGAGTCATTGTCTTTACTTTGCATATAGTATATATCTTCAGCTAAATCTTGAAATAATTTGCAGGAAATGAAAGAGAAGAGTTTGCCTGAAGAACAGCGTGTAGAACCATCTGAAAGGTATGACAGATCTATTAATTTAAGACTAACTTGTATGAAGAAAACTGTCTCCTTTGTCACTATGTTCTGCCTGTATGTCTCTTAGAAAACGCAGTAACAGTTCTCAGTAATGGGAACAAGAATTCTGTATTTTGAGAGCTGTAAAGTCTAAATCACATTTGAAGATCAATATAAGTTTGAAAAAAAATTTGTTTTTAAGATTGGAAGGAAGATAAACAAGAAGAAAATTAGATTATCGGTGATGTATCAGAAATGATTTCTTTCCCATGTCTATATCCTTAGTAGGATAGGAAGATTGGAAACAAGGTATGTCATTGTAGTGGAAATGCTAAGTCACAGCCTGAAGCAGTGATTGAGCACCTGATGGGGGAGGCAGGGCCAACCCAGGTGAGCTCAGGTACCTGCAGTGCACCTCAGTGACCAGAAGGAGTGTGGAGCCAGACCTTATTTAAGGGTTGGCAGTGGAGGTGAGGGTATCTTGCTGGAGATCCCTGCCTGCCTGAGGCCTTCCAAGGGCAAGCAGCTTTTTCACTTTGTTTCTACATCCATGGCTGCTGCATTTGGGATTATCTTCACTTTCTGTAGCCTAGAACTTAGCTACCCTGCTGTCATTGCTGTGTTTTCCATTGCACTGTAGCATTATAGTTACGATGCTGTATCTGCAGAAAGAGTATTTGCTATTGGAGGCCTTTTTTTCTTTAGGAAGTAAAGAAAGTTTAGTTTTCACTTCAATGAAGTCTACAGTGTAAGAAATTTCACTTTGGCAGATATTCTGTAGTTTATCAGTTTACTTATTGGCAATGGAACCATTTATCCATCTTGATATTCTCTGGAGTAAGACCTATTAGTTTTAGTTAGGATGAGAACCCGGAGCTTTACAGAACCTTTTGAGGCCAAGTGCCAGCTTGTTCCTAAAACGAAGTTCTCAGGCAGTTAACAGTTGTAATTGTCCAGAGGAGATTGATCTGTGCTATACTGCTTACTTGGTTTAGGTAGGTAGGATGAGTTCTCCAGATAACGTCAATAGCTTTCCTTTCTGGACTAATAGTTTGTTCTGTAAAGCTTGACTGAAGGCACTTTGCACTCTAAGGTTACCTTTTAGGGTGTGGATTTTTCTCTTCAAACAACAGTAACAGGGCTCTTGTCACGGTTTGAACTAAAAATCCACCTGCGTCCGTGACAGGGGGCCGTGGGCCCCGGAGGGGCCGTAGGCCGAAAAGAAAAAAAAGTTAATTAGGAAAAGAAAACAGCGGCAACGATCTAAGGAGGCACACTTATTTACTAAATACTATATCGAAATACAGGATAACCCAATATAATACAATATAATTGAAAATTGAGCTAACGAATCAAGCAAAATAGGAGAGAGAATGAGTCCCGTAACCGAGAGGCCTACTGTAAATCTAGGCGAACGGCTGAAGGCTCCCACACACTCCCCTGAACGCCAGAACTCGAAAGACGTCAGTCTGTTCTGCGACAGAGTTAATATAGAGTCCAGGTCCCGTGACCTATCGTGTTGTTCCCTGGGAGATGTAGTCTTCTTCTGTAAGTTGCAGATTCAGTAAAATTATTCATGCTTTATATGATGTTATGATGTGGAATACTGATAGCAAAATTACAAAATTATTAAACCATGACATTCCACCCCTTATTCTACATCATTACATTATGTTTATACATACATACACACTCATATGTATAATTGTGAATAATCAGCAACCTTATTTTTTCTCAACAATTTATATTTATTCCATACAAATCCCTAAGTTGAGAACAAAACTCTATAACCTAACCTACTATTTATTAATTTTGAGAAAATGGCAAAACTGCCAGAAAAAGGAAAATGTGTCAGCAGTAGAGGGAAAAGGCAGCGTTAGTAGGGCGTCCCCCACATCAAGGTGCACTCATCTTTTCCCAGCCACCACAGCAGATTTCCTTTTGACTTATACTTCTTTCCATGTGTGCTCTACACATGCATGGCCAGTGCAGGATATAGAGTCCAGATGGAAAACTTGCTTACAGAATGCCTAATTAAGGTATATAGAGAAAAAAGTGTTTCCTTAACATTAATCCACTCTATCTTAAGTCCTATACTTAATTGAACTATTCTGTACCTAATTGAAATATTTTCTGAGACTCTACCTATATATTTACAGGAAAATCATTGGCTGCACTCCCCCAACATTAAATTCCCTTGTGGTACACATTGAACATTCCCATTTTTGTCCATCACCCACCACGTGCACCCAGGTCCCTGGGCAAAGACAGTACCCCGGAGAGGTTTGCCCTTTCCAGACGCTGGAAGGACCCAAACTGTCTTTCCCAACACGCTCTTTATGTGTACTACAGGAACCTTATCTCCCTCCACGGTACATAGGGAGCTGGATTGGTTAGGACCATTGCGATTACTAGATCCTCGAGTGTTGACCAACCAGGTGGCTTCTGCTAAATGGTTCTCCCAATTTTTATACGTTCCGCCACCCATTGCTTTCAACATAGTTTTCAACAACCCATTGAATCGTTCAATCTTACCAGAAGCTGGTGCATGATAGGGAATATGGTAAATCCACTCAATGCCATGATTTTTGGCCCAAGTGGTTACAAGGGAATTTTTAAAATGGGTCCCATTATCTGATTCAATTCTTTCTGGAGTGCCATGCCGCCACAGGATTTGCTTTTCCAACCCTAATATGGTGTTTCGGGCGGTAGCATGGGGTACTGCGTATGTTTCGAGCCACCCAGTGGTTGCCTCCACCATGGTGAGTACATAACGCTTACCATTGCGAGATCGTGGCAAGGTGATATAATCAACCTGCCATGCCTCTCCATATTTATACTTTTGCCATCGCCCTTCCCCCCAAAGAGGTTTCATCCTCTTGGCTTGTTTAATTATGGCGCATGTTTCACAATCATGAATAACTTGAGCAATAGCGTCCATAGTTAAGTCCACCCCTCGGTCTCTGGCCCACTTATATGTTGCATCCCTTCCTTGATGACCTGAAGTCTCATGGGCCCACCGAGCTAGGAATAATTCACCCTTGTTCTGCCAGTCCAAGTCAATTTGAGCCACCTCAATTTTGGCAGCTCGATCAACCTGATGGTTATTTTTATGTTCTTCAGTAGCCTTACTTTTAGGCACATGAGCATCTACATGGCGCACCTTTACAACAATGTTCCTTATTCGGGCAGCAATGTCTTTCCACAGTTCAGCAGCCCAAACAGGTTTACCCTTTCGTTGCCAATTATCATCCTCCCACTGTTGCAACCACCCCCATAAGGCATTTGCCACCATCCATGAATCAGTATAAAGATGAAGCATTGGCCACCTCTCCCGTTCAGCTATATCTAAAGCTAGCTGAACAGCCTTTACCTCTGCGAATTGACTTGATTCTCCTTTACCTTCAGTGGCCTCTGCAACTTGTCGTGTGGGGCTCCATACAGCAGCTTTCCATCTGCGATGCTTCCCTACAATACGACATGATCCGTCTGTGAATAGGGCAAATTTCTTTTCGTTTTCTGGTAGCTCATTGTATGGTGGTGCTTCTTTAGCACGTGATACCTCTTCTGTAGGTGGTGTTTCAATTTTTTTACTCTCAGGCCAGTCCATGATCACTTCTAGAATTCCAGGACGGCTGAGTTTTCCCATTCGAGCTTGTTGAGTAATTAATGAAATCCACTTACTCCAAGTGGCATCAGTAGCATGATGGGTGGAGGGAACCTGTCCTTTAAACATCCAGTTTATTACTGGCAAGCGAGGTGCTAGAAGAAGCTGAACCTCTGTCCCAACTACTTCAGAAGCAGCCCGAACCCCCTCATACACGGCTAAGATCTCCTTCTCAGTCGGAGTGTAGCGCTCCTCAGACCCTTTATATGCTCGACTCCAAAATCCTAGGGGTCGGCCTCGGGTCTCTCCTGAGGCTCTTTGCCACAAACTCCAGGTGGGACCTTTCTCTCCAGCAGCAGTGTAGAGGATGTTCTTCACATCCTGCCCCGTCCGTACTGGCCCCAAGGCCACGGCACGGGCTATTTCTTGTTTTATCTGCTCAAAAGCCTGCTGCTGCTCAGGACCCCATGAGAAATTATTCTTCTTCCGTGTTACCTGATAGAGAGGGCTCACTATGTGGCTGTAGTTTGGGACATGCATTCTCCAAAAACCCACTACTCCCAGAAAAGATTGGGTCTCTGTTTTATTTGTGGGCGGAGACATAGCAGTGATTTTTTCAATCACATCTGCTGGGATGTGACGACGTCCATCTTGCCATTTTATACCTAAGAACTGGATTTCCTGGGCAGGCCCCTTCACCTTGCTGCGCTTTATGGCAAAACCAGCTTTCAAAAGAATTTGGACTATCTGTTTCCCTTTCTTGGAAACCTCTGCTGCTGTATGGCCCCACACTACAATGTCATCAATATACTGCAAGTGTTCAGGAGCATTACCCTGTTCCAAAACAACTTGGATTAATCCATGGCAAATTGTTGGGCTGTGTTTCCACCCCTGGGGTAAACGGTTCCAGGTATACTGAATACCTCTCCAGGTAAAAGCAAACTGTGGCCTACATTTTGCAGCCAATGGGATGGAGAAGAAGGCATTAGCAATATCAATGGTGGCATACCACCTAGCTTCTTTTGACTCCAGTTCATACTGGAGTTCTAGCATGTCTGGTACAGCAGCACTTAATGGAGGTGTAACTTCATTCAGGCCACGGTAATCTACCGTCAGCCTCCATTCCCCACTGGTTTTACGCACTGGCCATATGGGGCTGTTAAAAGGCGAGTGCGTTTTGCTAATCACTCCCTGATTTTCTAATTGGCGAATTAGCTTGTGAATGGGGAGCAATGAGTCCCTATTAGTGCAGTACTGCCGTCTGTGAACCACTTTGGTGGCAATTGGTACCTCTTGGTCTTTTACCTGGAGCAACCCCACAGCAGAAGGATCATCTGACAGACCAGGTAAAGTTGACATCTGCTTAACACCATTTGTGTTTACAGCAGCTATCCCAAAGGCCCATCGATACCCCTTGGGATCCTTGAAATATCCCATCCTAAGGTAATCGATTCCCAGTATACATGGAGCCTCTGGACCAGTCACAATAGGGTGCATTCGCCAGTTTTTACCAGTGAGGCTTATTTCGGCCTCCAACATAGTCAATTCTTGGGAACCCCCAGTCACTCCATGGATATATATTGGTTGTGTCCCTTGGTGACTTGAGGGCATTAGGGTGCATTGTGCACCAGTGTCCACCAAGGCTTTATATTTCTGTGGTTGAGATGTGCCAGGCCACTTAATCCACACAGTCCAGTATACTCTGTTGTCCCTTTCCCCCCCCTGGCTGGGGGCAGGGCCCCTCTATTGTTTACCTCGTAGACTTGCAGCAACTGGAACTCTCCCCTTCTTGGAAGAGTTCACCTTGGTAGTTGTTTCACCTTGTAATTCTTTCACTCGTGCCTGAAGTGCAGAAGTGGATGAATTACACCACTTCTTCATGTCCTCCCCATGACTACAGAGGAAAAGCAACAAGGCAAGACGTGTAGTCTCATCGTTGATTCGAGGTGACTTATCATCGTCATTTGCTTGAATACGAGGACGTCTCTTTTTAATGGTTGAGATTTTCGATGATACAGGTCGAGAGGAACTCATGTTGTTTAGCTTCCTCAATAGGCGATTGTGGAAATCCTGGTTTCCTTCATCTTGTACCACCGTGGATTCATCTACATCAGGCACATTAGCCAATTTGTCAATAATATCATTTTGTGTTCCCTCCACTTCATTTAACCTTTCCACAATTTTGACAATGGCTGAAGTATACAGATTAACTTCTGTGGCGCTTATAAATAATTCAAGTTCCTGAAGTCTGCCAATTAGTTCATTCACAAAGGGTTTCCTGTCCCCTTTGCCATATACTAATGCAAGTGCACTGGCATGCTTTTCTGGAGCTGCTTTTGTAAAGTCACGCCACATTTGTCGTGGAACGCGGACTGCTTCAGGATCATGTAATTGGTCTGGATCGTTACGATTGAACTCGCGGCTGTATAGCATTTCCACCAGAGCATTTTCTCTCAAAAATTGGATACCTTTCTCAATATCAGTCCATTTCTTTCTCTCAGGCTCCAAGTCCCGTTTAAAGGGGAATCTATCTCTTACTGCTATCAGCATCCGCTTCCAGAGGGTGTAGGACCAATTTTGGCATGTGCCAATACCTCTGTCCACACGTGGGTCCCTGGAAATGCTACCCAGTTGGCGAGCTTCACTGCCATCGAGCCACGCACTGTTGGCGCCATTGTCCCAGCAGCGAAGTAACCAAGTGACCATATTTTCTTTTGGCTGACGTGTGTAATCCTTTCTTAGATCTCGAATTTCACTCAGTTTAAAAGATCGATCAATAATGGTCGTAATACTTTGCTCACCTTTTGCTCTATCAAGAGTCCCAGGTGTTGATGGTGGCAACTGTGTTGATGAGGCTGCCCCATCTACAAGTTTGGACTTGAGAAATTCTCGTAAAGAAAAACTAGCTTTTGGCTCCTCTTCTGACTCTGACCCTGACCCTGATGCTTGTGTTATTTCCTCCAGGTAACCCTCCTTCTTTTTCCTCTCTCCTAACTTCCTCTGCTCCTCTAACTTCCTCTGCTCCTCTATCATCTTCTGCTCCTCTATCATCTTCTTATACCCCTCTAACATCCTCTGCTCCTCCAACTTCTTCTGGTCTTCTGACTCCCCCTGCTCCCCTGAGTCTCCTGAGTCCTGCTCTCCTAACTCCCTCCGCTCTTCTAACTCCTTCTGCATTTTCTCTAACTGAGTTGAAACTTGTTTTGTCTTTCGCCCTCTTACAGGGGCAACCAACATTGTATCTGGTGTCCCAGATGGTTGGTCCAATTGGACTACCTGTGCCCCCGGTGGCTGGTCAGATTGGACTACATGTGCCCCCAATGGCTGGCCAAATTGGACTACATGTGCCCCTGGTAGTTGGTTAAATACATTCAACTCACCCTGGAGGGCACATAGCTGGTCTCGGAGAGCGTTCCGCTCAAACTGGACAGCACCAAGCTCAGTCTGGAGGCTGTTGTAGTTGGACTGGAGAGTGTTGTACCCGAACTGGAGGACGTTATGCTCGGCCTGGAGGGCAGTGTGCTCAGTCTGGAGAGTGTTGAGCTTGGTCTGGAGGGCATTGTGCTCGGTCTGAAGAGCGTTATGCTCGGACTGGAGAGCATTATGCTCGGACTGAAGAGTGTTGTGCTCGGTCTGGAGGGCATTGTGCTCAGTCTGAAGAGCGTTATGCTCGGACTGGAGGGCATTATGCACAGACTGAAGAGTGTTGTGCTCGGACTGGAGGGTGTCGCAGTTGGATTGGAAGGCATCATGCTTGGCCTGGAGGGTGCCGCACTCAGACTGGACGGCATCATACTTGGACTGGAGAGTGTTGTGCTCGGTCTGGAGGGCATTGTGCTCGGTCCGGAGGGCATCGCGCTCAGTCTGGAGAGTGTTATACTCGGACTGGAGGGCGCTGTGCTCGGACTGGAGAGTGTCGTGCTCGGACCGGAGGGTGCTGTGCTCGGACTGGAGAGTGTTGTACTCGGACCGGAGGACGCTGTGCTCGGACTGGAGAGTGTCGTGCTCGGACCGGAGGGCGCTGTGCTCGGACTGGAGAGTGTCGTGCTCGGTCCGGAGGGCGCTGTGCTCGGACTGGAGAGTGTTGAGTTGGGATTGCAGGGAGCTTCTCTCATCCCAAAGTTTTTCTGCGTCAGCTCTAAGATTCTCTTTCTCGTACCAGATTGAGTCTCGTTGGTACAGGAGATCTTTTCTCTCAGCTTCAAAAGCTTTTTCTCTCTCTACCTTCTCATCCCAAAGTTTTTCTGCGTCAGCTCTAAGACTCTCTTTCTCGTACCAGATTGAGTCTCGTTGGTACAGGAGATCTTTTCTCTCAGCTTCAAAAGCTTTTTCTCTCTCTACCTTCTCAGTCCAAAGTTTTTCTGCGTCAGCTCTAAGACTCTCCTTCTCGGCCCTGAGACTCTCTCTCTCAGCTTCAAAAACTTCCCTCTCAGGAATGGTATTGAATAAGGCCCGATAAGCATTAGCTAGGCCCAAAATCATTTGTGCCTCCTGAGATCTGCCTGAGCCACAACATTCCTGCCTCAAATATGCAATCAAACTCTCAGGATTCTTCAAGTGTTCAGGAGTGAAGCTCCATAACACTGAAGATGTCTGTCCTTTGAGAATCTCTTCAATTCCCTGCCACTCAGTATTCTCTGGTTCTAGGGAAGACTTCCTCCGGATGTTATAAATCCAGATACTGAGTGAGATTATTACAATAATCAACAGTAAGATCAGGGAGATTAAGAGTGTGGCCCACTGATCATTCAAGAACTGCATAAAGGATTCATAGAAAGAAAGAGGAGCACGCTTAAAAATCACCATTTCTGTATAATTAGTTGCATTAGTTGCTCCCTCTGGAGCTGTATACAGATACGAAGTGAGCATTGCTAACCATGCTTTCAATCCATTATACAATTGTATAGCTCCATAAGAAAAAGTGGCTAGCTTAAACATGACCCAATATGTTCGGAGCGTCTCAAAAAAGGAACCAATGGCACACAGTCCCTGGTAAAACAAATTTAGTAGAGAAAACATTTTTTTTTCCTCCAATAGAGAGAAAAAAAGTAAAAGAAAGCAAAGCTCAGCAGTGTTCATAAAATATACCTGAGTATTGGCAGTCCGCCTGGACTTTCAAGGTCAAGCTCGCAGGTGCAGAACCGCAAACACGAGATAGCTCCTTAACAGGGAAAAAAAAACCTCGTAGCTCTGTTAAAAGCTAAAAGAGCAACAGAAGAAAACACAGAAAAACAGCAACTCAATTTGCCCGCATTCTCCACCAAAAATCTGTCACGGTTTGAACTAAAAATCCACCTGCGTCCGTGACAGGGGGCCGTGGGCCCCGGAGGGGCCGTAGGCCGAAAAGAAAAAAAAGTTAATTAGGAAAAGAAAACAGCGGCAACGATCTAAGGAGGCACACTTATTTACTAAATACTATATCGAAATACAGGATAACCCAATATAATACAATATAATTGAAAATTGAGCTAACGAATCAAGCAAAATAGGAGAGAGAATGAGTCCCGTAACCGAGAGGCCTACTGTAAATCTAGGCGAACGGCTGAAGGCTCCCACACACTCCCCTGAACGCCAGAACTCGAAAGACGTCAGTCTGTTCTGCGACAGAGTTAATATAGAGTCCAGGTCCCGTGACCTATCGTGTTGTTCCCTGGGAGATGTAGTCTTCTTCTGTAAGTTGCAGATTCAGTAAAATTATTCATGCTTTATATGATGTTATGATGTGGAATACTGATAGCAAAATTACAAAATTATTAAACCATGACAGCTCTGTTCATCTGCCAAGCAATTCCAGTGTGGCCTGGGGCATTCTTTGGCTCATAATAAAAAACAAAACGAAACAACCAACAAAACAACACCTCAACGCTTTGATTTGGCATTTAAAAGTATGACTTCACAGCAGCTGCCTTGTCAGGGGTGTGAGAGGTTGGCTTTAAGGTTTTGGTCTTAATGAAAAGAGGCGTTCAGTTTGACTTGTGGTTTCATTCCAAACAGCTCTGAATCGTCTTTTGTTGAAATCCATTCTACTCCTACATGTAGAGATTCAGAATACATACTGCATTTTATTTTGTACGCAGTGTTTATTGCACTATTGCAATGTTGCAGTGTCTTACTTTTTGTCCATAGAGTAGATAAGCTGGCATACTGGTTAAACTATTTTCAACCTACCAAGGGCTATTTGTTCTTTAAACTTGCCTGGTTGTGGGATGGATTTACTTGAAGCCTGACAAATGTCTTTGCCCCTTGAAGCTGATACGTGTTAAGAGAAAGAGGGATAACAGACTATTATATGCAGGCTATAGTTGTCTGTACAAATATCTATTTTGACATAAGACTTTTTTCAGAATTCTGATTGACTGACAGTTTGGTTTAGAGAAAAGCCTGAGCTTTATGGCCTTAGGGATCTGGCTTCCCCTCAACAGTTACAGTGCTAATCAAGCTGCTTTCAAGTGTCTGACAAGTTTAGACTGATTCTTTTCCTCAGTCTTCCAGAAACTGGACCTGGTGTCTTCCAATGTCAACTAATAGATTACTTTAACAACTGATGGGATAAGCATTGATATAATGATTTATTTTTTTTTCCCAGGGATATTTCATTTTGTTGCCACAGTACTTCTGATGTTATTTCTTATTTCACTTCTGGTTTGGGGTACGTTTTCTTCTCTTAACCACTTGCATTGGGAAATCTTTCTGGTTTTGATCTAGGCTTTCATAATAAACAGAGAAATGCCTTTGTATGCATTACAAAAGGGATCTGTGTTCGTGTCTGAAAAGACTTCTGGAATGTTGGCATAGCCAAACACCTCTGCTGTTCCTGCTGATGGCCACATAAAAGCCTGAGCTGCTTCTCAAACTTCTTGCCATCTTAAAGGCTTGCTCTGCTGTTGGCAGTGTTTCCCTTATGTGCATATGTGCACTTTTTGTGTATTTTCATGAGTTGTTCTTTTTATATCCTTGCAGAGTTAATGTTTATCACAGAACTGGAGAACCAGTCCACGTCTGGGCTAATTAAAAGAAACATTAGAAATTATCAATATGAATCAGCTGTTCTATTTCAGGTCTTCTGGCTTAGTCATTATTTCCATATGGGTGTTGCAACTTTATGTATGTCATTTTCCTTCCTGTTCTTTTTTAAAACTTGATTTTCTATATAGCAGTAATTGTATTTACCGGCATTTAGGAACTTTTGAAGCAGCTTAACTGTTTCTTCTGATTCTGATGAAGAGGTTTCATTTCAAGGACTAATGATGGCTACAATAGCTCAAAAAGAAATTGACAATTTTTTCTTATTTTTCTTTCCTTTTTTTTTTTTTTTTTAAACCCCATCCCATGTGTTGTTATTCAATGCTAGCAATTCGACCTACCCCAAATTCAGTACTCCTGCATCCAATGGTCTGTCTTCAGGAGTAAGTGGTGGTGGCAAGATGAGAAGGGTAAGAGGAGTGCACTACGTATCAAAGTCTGGACAAGAACAGGTAGGTGACTCTTGCATTGATTGTTGTCTTTCAGATGACTGAAGTATATCAGTTTTATTGCCTCATAGTAAATGATAAGAATGCAGCCTTAGGATTTTTTCTTGTGGGTTTCAGAGCAAACTCGTATTTACTTACTCTGAACCTTGCTTATGAAGTTCTGAATTGGTAGTTCTGCTACGCTGGAGATTCCTCGTACTAGGAAGTTTCCCACTAGCAGTTAAATGAATGAATCCTAAGAGTAGGAATGTTTTGGTGGAGGTTTGTATGGTTTCTATAATGCAGCGATACTTGAAACAAGTGTCAAGTATGTAAACAAAGTTTATTGAATTTATTCTTTCCTGTTTAAGTCTTGTACGGGCCAGGAGTCCAAAAGAGAATTAGAAAATGGTGTTCTGCATGTCTGCTAATGATGACTTAGGATTGCTGATACTTACAGAACTTGTAGTGAAAGGCTTTTTTTCCTGTTTTAAGGGGAAAAGATCTATTTTATCAAACTGTAGCCACAAATATTCAAGATTATTTTTCTGATTGGATGTTATCTGAGCTGCCTATGACTGTATCTTTAGTGTCAGTCTTTATGTTGGTCTTTTAGCTGATGCAATATAAAGAAATCATAAACAATGGAGTATGTTTATGTAATTCAAATAAAATAGTGATGCAGATAAAAATAGCTAAGTTCCATTAACTTTTCAGACCATAATAGTGAAACACTTGTAAGTCATAGGATATGCTTGAATGTCTGTAGTACCAATTTATCCCTCTGCTTAGTCATTCATTTCTATTTAGATCTTGGTGCTTCTGTGCAGCCTGTGATTAGATTGGCAGTTCTCATTTAAACCCTAACTCATTCAGTCTTGGTTATCAAATAGCTTAAAAGGCAAGAACAAACGCTGTTGTTTTTAAGATGTACTGATATATGATTTGCATCCTTACATGTGGTATAGGCTGGATTTACCAGAGTAAATGTTCTTTCATCTGTAGTTTTCTTTGTAGGTATTTTGTGTTTTGTTGTGTGGGTTCAGTACACAATACTTTAAATGTTATATTTGTTCCAAATTCGCTGTTGTAGCGAATCAGAGCGGAGCAGGATGAGAAAGTAGCATGTTTTGTAAAAGAGAAAAATTTTACTTTACAACTCTAGGAAGTGGAGGAACCGGTACTCCCAAAAATATCCCTACCCATCAGTACTGCATCTCTGGCTCCATTCAACTTTAGTTTTCTGACTAGCAGTACTGTCTCATCGTCACCAAGCACTGTTTCAACATCAGTGATGAACAAGGTGAATCTATGTTGTATGCTATAAATGCTTTCCTGTATGAGTCTGTATCTGCTCTTTTGCAAGTTAACTTCTGTGGTGCTCATGAAATTAACTGGTGTTAGTTCATACTGAGTTGAGTAAGTCAGAGTTGTATTGCAGTTTGGAGAGAAAAATGCAGTTTTTTGATTGTCAGTCTTAGACTTGCAAATGTCTGGTTTGGTTTTGGAACTGTGGCAGAAAATGAAGTTGCATCAGCTTCTTTTGCATTTAAGAAATCAGATGAGAAAAAGGACGAAACTCCTGCAGCAAAGAGAGGCTTCTCTTTTGGTAACGTGGAGTCGGCTCCTGCCTTGCAGTTTGTTTTGGGAAGGACAGAAGAGAAACAGGATTCTGTCAGTTCTGCTCCTCCGTTACTGTTTGGGAAGAAAGTTGAGAATGAAGAGTCAAAGGCACAACCTGTCTTTTCCGTTGGGCAGCCTGAACGTACCAAAGAAGAAAGCACAGCAAAACCTATGTTCAACTTCAGCTTTGTTAAACCATCGGAGAAAGAAACTGAGCAGGCAAAGCCAACTTTTTCATTTGGGGCCCAAGCCAATACTTCAGGTAAGCAGAATATCTTTTGTCTTCAGTTGTCTAAGTCCCTCAGATGGTACCTCTGAAGTCATAAGTTACAGAATCTGTAGGAGTTGCTGGGTTCATGTACTGGAGCTTTAGAAAAAGCTTAGTTACTCTGTGCAGTGTGATTTGTGTTCCAGTTGTTGACGTATAGACAATTAGTAGAATTCCTGTTTTGATTTCAGTGAGTTTTAAGACCAGGTTTAGACAAAAAATATATACATATTGTCACACATTAAGGAACCTGTATTGCATCCCACATGAGCATGGATGGTTTGTATGGTTTCTCTGCTAGCAGCATAGTTGGTGGTACAGTCTTTAGCGTGGTGACAGAGGCCTCATGCGATGGTTTTCATAGTGAAAGGGGATGTGAGGAGGTGTCTCATTCATGTGTTCTTGCAGCTGTGTTGCTGCAATTTACTGCCATGAAGGTGTGGAAATTGCTTAATAGGTACTACACAGTTTTGTGCATCTTTAACCTTCTGAAAGAGCGGGCTGAAAGATTTTAGTAACAATTGCCATGTGGAAGAATTCTGATTCTGATTTCATGACTTATCAGCCATGGTTTGCAGAACAGCGTTCATTACTCACTTCTACTAACTTTGGAAGTTATAAGGGAAGGAACAGAGAGAATAAAAGCAACGCATGGGGTTATGGTTCTTATGATTGAGTTGAAGTTCTGGAGTTTGATTTAACCATGGAAATTTGATGAAACACCTTGTGTAAAAATGAGATTTTAACGAGCCTTCTTCAGCACAGTAGAGAGTCCCTTAAAAGTGGCATAGATGAAAAGGGTCCGTAACTTCTGGAAAAAACAGCAGTGGGAAATCAAGAACAGGGTCAGGTGTAATAATGAGAGAGCAGAAGCTTAGGGAAAGCTGAAGAACTGCATACTTTAAAAGATAACTTTAAATGTAAAATTGCACTCAGTACTTTGTGACAGTTCTGTAACAGGGGGCTGTTCTCTGTGGCTCCCAAAAGCAGGTCTTGAAAGTACTGAATTACAGTGAGCTTAAGCCAAAAGAGTGAGGCTGCAGGATGATGGGCTTAGCCAGCTTTAGGGCTGTAGGCACAGGGCTGTAATTTCAGGAGAGGCTACAAAAGCAGCTGTACCACTGTGGGGTGTTTTTTTTTTGCTGTGTTATTTAGCAAACTACAGAAGTGTTGCAGGTAATGCATGTTGTTCTTCTCAGAGCATCTGAAGAATAGTTTTGTTTGAGGAGCTGAGATGTACTGGTTCATTCTGGTTCCAGTTGTTATAGCCAGTGCTTGGTGTCCGTAACTACTAAAGCCTAGAACTGTAGTGGTGTCATCATTCTTCACAATTCTCCCATTCCTTTAATTGCACATGGCAGTGATCAGTGTATTAAACCTGGATTTTATGTAATCCACAGTAGCTGGATAATAGTTGAGACATCGTCCAGCATTTCTCCTTGTACAGTGGCTGGAACAGGGTCTCTCTGTTGCGCTTGGTTTGCCGTTTTGCAGCGTTTTATGTTCTGTTCTCCCACTCAGATCAAGGAGCAGCAAAGCCATCCTTCAGCTTCTTGAGCTCTAGTTCCTCCAGCGCAGCCGTACCTGCCACTTCAGCTAACAGCAGCAGCCTGTTTGGCAGCGTCACTTCTTCCTCCAACCCTGCACCAGTTCCCACTCCCTTTGTGTTTGGGCAAGCCAGCAACACTGTGAGCAGCACCGCTTTTGGCAATTCTGCAGAATCTACAGCATCTCAGTCATTTGGCTTCTCTCAAGAAAACAAACCCACCACCACATCTTCCACCACTGGTGCAGCAGTTAATCCATTTGTCTTCGGTTCAGGAGCCAACAGTAGCAATGCAGCAAGTTCTGGCTTTACCTTTGGAGCCACGGCCACATCGAGTTCAACAGGTACATTTAAGCAGGTGCTTTTGTTTTTGCTCTTAGATCACAAAAGTGGAGCAGGGAAAGAGTGTTTCCTGGAGAATAGATAGGGAAAATGCGTGGAAATTGAGAAAAGTAGTGAATATTTACATCCAACAATATATAAACAGTGCTAATGCTTGGGGCTCAGGTCAAGTTTTGAGGCAGTCTGGGAAATACAGTTTAGGGATCAACTGGCTGTGGTGATATTTTGTGCATTGGATAATCCTTTACTGGCTTTCATTTGCATAGGAACTTGTCATTGTGAGAATGAATTTCCCTCTTCTCAGTATCAATCCAGTGCTGAAGGTTAAAAGTTAGTTATAACTTGAATTTTTCTCTCCCATACCTAAAACTCTTCGAGCGTTGTAAATAACATCAAGATTTGTACTATCCACCCTTCACAAGTGTATATTACAAACACAGTATTGATATATGCAGCTGCTGCTTTGTAAAGCATGATTCTAATGAGCACGATAGCCAGTCCTTCATTTTCTTGGTCTTCATAATCTTCAAATCTTCATAAAAGTACTGGAATGTGGGGATACAAGAAAAGCTGTTCAGAGCAGCAGCTGTGGAGCAAGATAAACAGCATGGGAACCAAGGACACCTCTGCAAGGAGAAGAAGAGTCTCACAGCTCTGATTGGATATGTGCCTGCATGGACAGTTGAAAAGTGTTTTGTAGAATGCTTTGTTGACATATAAGGTGTTTGGGAAAGTTGTAAGGGCGGATGGGAAAGCTAGAAAATAACAACTTGTGAAGGTATATAAGGGATGTGAGAACTTGTAATAAACGATTTGGATCGTTCACATCTGAGTCCGTGTCGAGTCGCTGCACTGGAATGCCTTTTAGTCCGTCTTAACTTCTGTTTTCCTTCCTGGAAAAACAATCAGCCATTCCAAGTTACATTGCAGCAGTTGGTATTTTTGTGTTGCGTGACATCTGCTTAAATTGCATTTAGATTAATAGCGCTATTTAGAAGGTCTCTTTTTGCTCAGCAGAAGTGTGTATGTTTGAAGTCACAGCTCAGTCCTGTATTTTTTTCTCATTATTTCTGCTGGCCATGCAGAACCAAAGCAGCTAATTGAATGAGCTTGTTTGCTATTATATGGAGAGACAGAATTATTCTGGTAGCTCAGTTAGGTCCCTGCAAGCCTGATGTGGTCTCCAGAAATTGATAATTGTAAACATTTGGATGAGGAAGGGGTGCAGTTGCTTATGAGAGGAAAGATTGGCGTTCTCCTCATTCTAATAGATCAGGAGCTGTGTTTTGAACGCTTAAAATAATACAAATAAGTGAGTGAGTGTTCTTTACCCGTGGTATAAATAAGTCTTAGTAATACAAATCAGCTTGTGCTATTTGTGGGAGCCTGCTTCTAGAGCATGAATGGCTAACAGTAATTTGAGTCTAGACAACCCGTGTTTGAGGTGTGCATTGTCTGACTCCTTTAAGTATGCTGTTTTTCATGTAACTTACAAGAAAAGGTAGGATTCCTATCATGAATGAGGTGCTGTTTGTTGTTTTACCTACTTGGCTGCAAACATAAAGCTCTGTAACAAACAAAACAACTCAGCACATACTGAAATTTCTCTTCTTTTCCTTTAGGGTCGTCCTCTACATTTGTCTTTGGGTCTGGGTCTTCAGCGCCTGCTGCTGGACCAGCATTTGGTGCCAGTCAGCTACCAGCATTTGGCCAGAGCCAGGGCCCTGGCCAGCCAAATGCTCCCAGCTTTGGATCTTTGTCGACATCACTGTTTTCATCTGGCTCTCAGCCTGCGCCTCCTGCCTTCGGCTCTGTGACAAGCAGTACTGTGTTTGGACAGCAATCGAGCCAACAGCCAGGTTTTGGCTCCGGTGCCTCCAATGCTGGTGAGTGTTGACCATCCTTTTCGTTTCAGGTCTCAAAGAGAGCTTGGTTAGTCAGTGAGTTGGTTTCCATGAAGTGCAGCTGAAGTTTAGTGAATGAAATTACTTCTGCCTTTTGTACATACTCTACTGTAAGAATTGCCCTCCATAGAGGGAGTAGACACAGGGTTAAGTATTTTGCATCTGATTCCTTACTGCCGGAGAGGTACACTACCTTCACCAATAGGTTGTACATTGTTGTATATTGTGGTGCATGCAGCCATAGACTAATGGCAGTACAGGTAGCAGCAGACAGTTCCTTAGCAATTTTCCAGCAGTCTAAAAATCTCTTTATGATGCTCTACTGAAACAAATGACGTTGTCTAGGTGTTGTTCCTGTTGTAACTTAGCATTTCTGGTAAACCTCCCTCCCACCCCAAGCTGTGCCGCCTTGAGCAAGGTCTAAGCAATGTATGTTAGAGGTGGTGGGAGGAAGGAGGGGAGGACTTTCCTGGAAAGAACAAACTCAAATTTCAACTTTCTTATTCCCTTCTTCTTCTACCCCGTCTTTCTCAGGTCCCGTATTCCAGTTTGGGAGTAGTACTTCTAATTTCAACTTCACGAGTAACCCAGAAGTATTTACTTTTGGTGCAAATCCTCCTGCACCGGCAGCATCGGTACAACCTTCTAGCTCTTCAGGATTTTCATTCAGCCAGCCTGCAACGTTTACAGTGGGGTAAGAGACCAAATCAGATTTTCACTTGAGCTTTTGGTACTATCTGTGGAGCGCAGGCAGCCTCTACTGATGTTAAATTGTGAGGTGCTCAGATGTACTTCAGAATTTATGTCTAAGGACAGCATCTCTCCTCGCTCTGTTAGTGTGACTGGCTAAGTAGGCAACGATGGCTTTATAGCAGCACAGCTCTCAGAAATATCATGCAGCCATGAGAAGTGTTCTTGAAAAATAAGATCTGAATTGAGCTGTTACACTGCTGCTTACCTGCTGAATGAGAGAGATTTCATTGCTTTTGGGTTCTGGAACTCTCTTCCCATTCATCATACGTTGTCTGTTGCCAGCTGCTGAGCAGTGAGCAGCCAGATGATAAAACAGTTGTTCTGGAATATCTGCTCAGTGCTGCTACTGAACTGTCAGCTAACAGTAGGGAACGTCAGCTGGGTTTAGACCGTCGTGAGACAGGTTAGTTTTACCCTACTGATGATGTGTCGTTGCACTAACTCTGCGTGGTCCTAACTCTGTGCTACCGGTTTCTATTCATAGGACTAATGGAAAAAATATTTTCTCTGCCTCTGGATCTTCAGTTCCCGGTCGGAAGATAAAGACTGCAATTAGACGTAAAAAGTAATCGGCAGATTGGTAAAGCAACTTTCAAAGCAGCTGCTGCCCTGCATTGTTCAGTTGTTGGGATCGTACCTTGTGCTGGGTTAGCTGAAGTCAGATCTGCCTAAAGAAATATAAAACTTTGCTGCCCTTTCCTTCTCACTCTGGTGTAGTTCAATTTGTAACAAGTAGAGTTGGCAACAGCGCCGTTCTCAAGCGAAACTATTTTAGAATCCAGCAAGTTACTTCTTTCACTGACTTGGCATGGTTCGGCTATAGAGATGAATATAGCCCGCACAGTGAATGGCTTGTACAATACCTCTTCATCTGCACCACTATGTGCGCTCATCCTGTGCAGCAGGAGGAGAACAGATGGGAGCTGGAGGTGCTGCAGGCCCAGCTGGAGGGCGAGCGGCTCCACTGCCAGGAGCTGCAGCGCCGCTGGGCTGCCGAGAGATGTGAACTGCAGAAGGCGGCAGAGCGGGAGCGGCAGCTGCTGACCGACCAACTGCGCTGTGCCTGGGAGAAGCAGCAGGCCCAGGAAGAGCAGCAGCTGAAGGAGTGGGTGCAGCGGCAGCGGGCGACGGGGACCCGGCAGCTGCTGCTCTGGAAGGAGGCCGAGCTGCGCGCGACAAAGGAGCTGCTGCAGCGTGATTGCGATGCAGCCCTGTGCCAGGCTCGGGAGCTGCAACAGCAGCTGGCCAAGGTGCTGAGGAACCCCCCCAGCAGCGAGGCGGCCCATGCCCAGCTGCAGGACGTCCTCAGCAAGCTGCACTGGGAGACGGATGGTGAGCAGCCCGCCTGCATCCGCCACCTCCGGTGTCAGCTGGAGCTGGAGAGGAGGCTCTTCACCTATTACATCGTGGGGAGCTGGGCAGATGTGCTCTGTAACGCAATGTCCTGCTCCCAAGAAAAAGAGGGAGCTCTGCACTGCCAACGTGCAGAGCAGGGCTCCAGTCGACTTGCCATGAAGGACGCTCACGTCCAGGTACGATGACACACTGAGAGAGTGGGGATTGTTCAGCCTGGGGAGGGGAGGCTCTGGAGAAACCACAGAGCGGCCCTCCAGTGCCTGAAGGAGAACTGGGGAAAGCTGGAAATGTACTGGTTGTAAGGGAGGGTAGTGATACAACAAAGGACAATGCCCTGAAAGTAGAAGAGGGGAGATTTGGATGAGATATAAGAAGACAGGACACCATGAGGCGGCAGAGGCGCTGGCACAGGCTGCCCAGAGAGGCTGTGGTTGCCACGCGCCTGGCAGTGCCCCAGGCCAGGCTGGACGCACCTTTGGGCAACCTGACCTAGTGGAAGTTGTCCCTGCCCTTGGCATGGGCTTGGAATGGGAGAGTCTTGAAGGCCCCTTCCAACACAAACCATTCTGTTATTCTATGATTTTCTGGTTCTAGGTGCCAGAGACAGCCAAGGAAGACCTGGGGCTCCCGGGCAGCCGGCCCTCTCCCCGCCGGGACCCGGCACAGCCCCCCACCTGCCCTGCGCAGCGGGAGGAGAAGAGGCAGGAGCTGAAGGCTCTGCAGGCCCAGCTGGAGGGCGAGCGGCTCCGCTCCCAGGAGCTGCAGCGCCGCTGTGCTGCTGAGAGACGTGAGCGGCAGGAGGCGGCAGAGCGGGAGCGGCAGCTGCTGGCCGACAAACTGCGCTCCAAGTGGGAGCGGGTGCGGGTGTCAAAGCTGCAGCGCCTGCAGGAGCAGAGCCTGAGGCAGTGGCAAGCAGAGATCTGCCAACTGCTGCAGAAGGAGGCCCAGCTGCACCAGATGCAGGAGCTGCTGCAGAAGCGGCACAACGACACCATCCGCCAGGCATGGCATCTGCAGCGGCAGCTGGCGGAGGCGCTGCTGAGGTGCGACAGCAGCAGGGCGGACCGCAGAATGCAGCAGGAAGTCCAGCGGCAGCTCTGCTGGAAGTCCCATGCAGAGCAGGCCGTGGAGAGCAAGCGCCTCCAGTGTGAGCTGCAGGAGCAGAGAAGACGCTTCCTGCAGTACATCCTGGAGCACGTGGAGGGGCAGCCACGCGTCTTCTTCAACAGGGCCAGGGCCTGCCATCGGGCTGTAGCAGAGGTGGGTGTTCAGGCTACAGAACAACAAGAGGCCTGCCCACCTGAGCGCAGGGAGCAGCAGGAGCAGAACACCCATCTCCTGAGTAAGCTGAAGGAGCTGCAGAGATGGTGCAGCCTCCTTGAAGAGAGAAGCAGAAGCTCTCAGCAGATATGGGAGGAGGTGGAGTGGCTCAAGGACAAGATGCGTACGCTCTGCCTCCGTACCCAGCAGCTGCTGGAAATACTCCGGCAGCTCAAGGAGGCCTCTTCTGCATCCAAAGAGGCCACAGAGAAGGCAGAGGGCGTCAACCAGCTGCAGGGACAGCATGTGGAAAAGGAGGCTGCAGAGCAATAAGAGGCCTGCCCACCTGAGCACAGAGAGCAGCAGGAGCAGAACACCCATCTGCTGAGTAAGCTGAAGGAGCTGCATAGACAGTGCAGCCTCCTTGGAGAGAAGTGCTGCCTGCTGAGGAGCAGAAGCTCTCAGCAGATGTGGGAGGAGGTGGAGCGGCTCAAGGACAAGACGCGTACGCTCTGCCTCCATACCCAGCAGCTGTTGGAAAGAGTCCGGCAGCTCAAGGAGGCCTCTTCTGCATCCAAAGAGGCCACAGAGAAGGCAGAGAAGGTCAACCAGCTGCAGGGACAGCATGTGGAAAAGGAGAATGAGACGGCCAAGGAAGACCCGGGGTTCCCAGGCAGCACCAGCAGCAAGCTGCTGGAGCAGTGCAGCTACCTCCAACAAGCCCTGAGGAACCTGGAGAGGCACTGCCAGGCCCTGAAGGCCCAGAACCACCTGCTGAGAGAGGGACGCTCTCCAGAAGCGTGCCAGAAGCTGCAGAGTCTCCAGCAGGCTGACATCAAGCTTGGAGCGCTCAGCAAGCGTCTGGAGGAAAAATCCACACAGCTCCAGGAGATGGGGAAGAAGCTGAGGCCGCACAGAAATCCCAAAGAGGAATGCCCCAATCCCCAGGAAAAGCCAGGGGAGTCAAAAGTGTGGCCAGTGGCAGTCTGCATCTACATTTTCGCAGACCATCACCTCCAAAATGAAGATTCTTAGCTCGTCACAGCTACAAAATCCTTATGAGGGCCCTAATGAGGACCCAGAAAACGAGCTTCCACTGACAGCTGGACAATACGTTTACATCTGTAGAGACATGGATGAGGATGGCTGGTTTCTGGGAGAGCTGACGGACGGCACAAGAGGACTGGTCCCTTCGAATCTGGTGGAAGAAGTTTCAGACGATGACCTGGATATCACCGTGCCTCCAGGGCTTCGTGATCTCCTGCTGGATACCGATGATGAAGAGAGACCAGGAAGCAGGAGCAGGGGCAGAAAGTGATGGTCACCATCCAGAAATCTGTGTCCGTGTGTTGGCTCAGCCTGGGGGACACCAAGATTCCTCTCCATAAGACAGCAACATCCCATCAAGATTCCACCTTTCTGGATGAAGGCTACCTCATGCTCCACTTGATGTTCAAGTGGAGTGTGGTCCATCAGCAGGAAGGCCTTAAAAATTCATCCCTTGTAAGACTGAGAATTTATTACATTGGACTGGACTAAAACAACAAAAAACACCAAAAACACCAAAACAACTTTAAAAAATTTATATATTATATGTTATTTATATATTATCTATATTATAATATATGATATTATAATATATATATTATAATATATATAATATACATTATATACATAATATATATAATATAATAAATACAATGATAAATAATATTATATTATATATATTATAATATTAAAAAAATACTAATAAAAATAACCAAACCCAAAAAGTGTGTCCAGTCTTCTTGTTTTTAGACAGTCTGCTTTTGTAAAGGTACAAGGAAAGGTAGAGGCTGAGGAAAGCCTCCAAAGTCTTTCTCAAGCGCTCTACCTACAAGTATTAGAATGAAGAGAGAAAGGAATCATCACTGCTTGCCTCTGTTCTTTGGGACACCTTAAGCACCTTGGAAGGCCGCACTTCCTGAGCCCTACAGACAGTCTGTCCCAAAGCAGCTGTTTGATCATTTCCACTGGGTGACAATGCATAGCGCTTGCATCGTCTGCGGGCATGGACTCAGATGCAAATCCACATCCTTAACTGTAGGTCCGTACATCCTTTATATACATGCTCCAGCTCCCCCTTGAAATTTTCTTTCTGTCCCTACATGTCAGCATAGCACTTAGCAAGTCTCCTTCACGTCTAGACACCAACTGCCCATACAAGTGTGTGTGATAATGCACGCGGCTGCCGCCAGCACTCTGTGTAAAGAGAAACTGTCAGAGAGCTGCACATCAGGGAGGGGTTTCTTGGTCACAGCCTCTGCTTGCTTTTCTGGCTGGCTGTGAGGGACGCTCACGACCAGGTGAGATGGCACACAGAGGGCGTGGATCTCTGGGAGACAGGAGAGTTACATTCCTTGGAGCCAGATGTGCGTTCTTCATTCTCGAGTGTTGAAATCTCTTCTGGTGACAAAGCTGGTGAGACTCAGACAGAGGGATGCCGGTGGATGAGAAGGCCAAAAAGACAGCAAGAGCTGTAACAGTACCTGTGGGAGATGCTGATGAGCATGGACTTGATCAGCCTGGTTCTCCAAGGAAGGTTTTGGAGAAGGCAAGGGGCAAGAGATGGGAGCGCAGGGAGACAGCGAGATGCTCTCAGCCAGCATTTGTGTTCCGGGGACAGAAAAGCCACTGGCACTGGAGTTTCTTGCTTGCTTGCAGGAGACTCGAGCTTTGTGGATGTGGCCGTGTATTTCAGCAGGGAGGAGCAGGCGCAGTGAGTGCTCTGCCGAGATGTCATGCCGTAGACATATGATTCTATGGCCCTGCTGGCAGAGGGCTTTGCTGCCTTTCCTCCTCATGAAGGCATCTTGGACACTGCAGAGTGAGCCTGCACAAGCAGCAAAATAAGTGCAGTGCATTTCCTTCCTGATGAATGCAACAGCAACTACAAAAGAAACACGAATGAGTGTGAGTATCAGAAGAGATTAATGTGCTCTGGACTCTGAGGGAAGACCCACAGTCACCGTTGGCAAGCAGGTGTCAGTCAGCCTTTCAATGAGGTCAGGGAGGGATGAAACAAGTCTCCAAGTATTTGTTGCACAGTTGAGTTGCTTCCTGCAGTGCTTCACAGCACAACGTGTTTTTATAAAGATGAATGCCTGGGAAACGGAAAGACTACTTTCATACATCTTGTCTGTGTTAGTTGATTGCAGTTCCAACCAGCTGGACATACAGGGTCTGGCAAATGACACCTGGAAGGAGGTACAGGCAGGAGGCCCATCACCCTGCAACCTCCAGGTGAGGGAGAGCAGCCAAGGATTCCTTTGGGACCTGCAGGTTCACTGTGTGCAGCATTACATGCAGGAGCATCTGAGTATAGAGATGATGGCAGAGGTACAGAGCAAAGCATCACAGAGAGGGAGAGTTGCTCATTGTTGGAAGTAACCGCAGGAGACGAGTCTCATGCTATCATGATCAACAGGTCTCGTTTATTAGGTGTAACAGCATCTCATTTATACAGTCAGTAATAAGCTCATGCATATTGCAAAAGTAAAGCTCAGGATTGGTGGGTTACATATTACTTCATCTGACCTTTGTGGTTAGCCTTATAGTTACTTTTTCTATGTCTATACATTGCTACACATCTTGTTTTTCCCTTAGGCTGTCCTTGCCTCTAGATACATATTCTGTCTTTAGATACATATCCTGTCTTTCACATCCTGATTTCTCCTCAGCTGCTGCCTTCAGTCACGTACCTTCTCTTACAATTTAACTAACGGAGTTTCATCATGTCCTTTCTCACAAAGCCATTCTGCATAAACACTCTCCACAGCTCATCTTGTTTCCCATGGTGAGACAGGAACTAGGAGCCACGAGGAAAATGTGGCCGCATTCTGCTTTCCTCTTCTGTCCCACACCAGCCCCGTCAGAGGGGAGGAACAGCCACGCTTCCACTGAGACGTTCCTCTTCATGCACAAATGAGTGTGCACGGAGCTGTGGACAGTGCTGGGGCTGCACACACGTGGGTGTGCACAGGTGTGTCCATGCACTGCAGAGATTTGTGCACGCATGTGGGAGGGTGTGCAAGGACGAGGTGGTACGTGTGTGTGTGTGTGTGTGTGTGCAGGGATGGGGTGGTACGTGTGTGTGTGTGCAGGGATGGGGTGGTACATGTGTGTGTGTGTGTGCAAGGATGGGGTGATACGTGTGTGTGTGTGTGTGTGTGTGTGTGCAGGGATGGGGTGGAACGTGTGTGTGTGTGTGTGTGCAGGGATGGGGTGGAACGTGTGTGTGTGTGTGTGTGTGCAGGGATGGGGTGGTACATGTATGTGTGTGTGTGCAAGGATGGGGTGATACGTGTGTGTGTGTGTGTGCAAGGATGGGGTGGTACGTGTGTGTGTGTGAGTGTGTGTGTGTGTGCAAGGATGGGGTGGTACGTGTGTGTGTGTGTGTGTGTGTGTGCAGGGATGGGGTGGTACATGTGTGTGTGTGTGTGTGTGTGTGTGTGCAGGGATGGGGTGGTACGTGTGTGTGTGTGTGTGTGTGTGCAGGGATGGGGTGGTACGTGTGTGTGTGTGTGTGTGTGTGCAGGGATGGGGTGGTACGTGTGTGTGTGTGGGTGGGTGTGTGCAGGGATGGGGTGGTGGCCATTTGCACGAGCACAGAGGTGTGCAAAGCGGTGGGTGATTGCTCCGTTGAAGCAAGAAGCAAGCGTGACAGTGCTCCAGTTGTAAGGAAGTGCATTGCTGGAACAGGGCAGAGCTGAGCCTGCAGCTGCAGCCTCCTTTGCACAGCCCAGCTCTCAGAGGGTGAGACAGTTGTGCTTCCTGAGCAGCTCAGGGACGTTGTGGACAGAAGCAGCCGAGTCCAAAGTTCCTGGTGTGAAGTGCTCCGAACATCGGGCTCTCTGGGCGAGCTCCCGGCTGACAGCACTGCTCCCCTCTGCCCTCGCCCGGGCCTGCTGGGAGCTGCAGGGCCTGCTGGGAGCTGCAGGCCCCGCAGGAACTACCACTCCCAGGATGCTGTGCGGCAGCACCGGGTGCCGCCATGACAGTGCTGTGTGCAGTGCTGTGCAGGGCTGGGCCTGTGGGCTCAGGGCACCGGGTGCTCCTTCCCTGAGCCTGCCAGGAGGTAAGGCACCGTGAGGGTGGTTTGGGGGAGACCAAAAGACGTAGAGAGGACGTAGGTGGGACATGGAGGTGAGATAGATGGGGCATGAACTGGATCTAGAGAGAGGGGTGAGAAGGCAAGGTGGATATCCGACAGGTGGGGACAGGGGCCTGTACAGGTCAAGGGCCAAGTCCAGCTCTGCAAGCACAGCAACATGTCGGGGACGCCGGGCTGCGGCTGGGGATGGAGCAGAGCAAGATGGAGAAAGGGGGGAACATTCAGGGAGCGAAGAAATCTCCAAGTGGGGCTTTCTCCATAGCTCAGCCTGCAGCGCAGCCACACGACCTAGGCAGGCCTCAGACTCAGATCCTGCTGCTGGGTGCTGCAGGGTGCAGCCTGGCTCAGTCCTCTCTGCACCTGGGGACTGATGGCTGTGTCTGGGATGGCAGTGAGCCTCCTCCACTCCAGGCTGAGCCACTCAGCTCTCCCAGAATTCCCGTCCATCCCCCTTTCTCATCCCTCCATTCCCACGCAGAACTGACAGAGGAGGGGAGGGATGGGTCCAATGGTGGTGGCAGATCTGGGACACTGCCCTTTCTGCTGCCCTTTCACATTGCCCTGAAGGTGGGCCCGGGGGCCTGGGGAGGTGGGCTTTGTAACTGAAGGAACGGCCGCAGGCAGGCAGAAATATGGCAAAGACATTTAATAATTGAACATAGCAAACAGTCAAGAAATGACAGTATTCCCAACCATTTCCCACCCTAACAATCCGTTCTGATCCCACCCCCTAAAACTCCCACCCCCAATCGACTTCCCTCCCTCTGCCAAAAACCTCCCAGCCCCCTGTTGTAATCCAAGAAGAATGGCAGCAGCCATGGATCAAGAGAAGGACTTGACAGAGCAGCAGCTGTGGAGCAGGATAAAGAGCAAACCGTGTTGGTGGTGGATGCGACAGGCAGTGCCAGCAGGGCGTCCCCTGCTTCAAAGTGCACCTTTACTCTCTCACCCACCACACATTCTCTCCTGCATTCAGGGTCTGAGGGATTTCTTCCAGTTGTACTCCATATCCGCATGGCCAGTGCGTGATATAGAGCCCAAGTGGAACACCTGCTTGGAAAATGAAATCGACTCTCCCATTCAGTTCTATGAGCGTGTGCCTTCCACTCAAGTGATGCGTGGTCATATTTGAAAAATCCAAATTAGTTGGATATAAGAGAGGTAATAGCATCATAACCGAGCATTACTAATACATTCAATGATTATTGCCGCAGATTCCAGCACCATTGGTAACATCAGACCCCATTGGATTCACATCCAATCTATTAAATTAGTAGAAGCACATGATAACCTGGATAATGCCTAATAACTCTGGTTCCTGAGACAGTAGTTGGCAAACCTGAAGGCAAAAGGTCAGCGTGC
The DNA here is from genome assembly GCF_054131305.1 of Coturnix japonica. Lineage (NCBI taxonomy): Eukaryota > Metazoa > Chordata > Aves > Galliformes > Phasianidae > Coturnix > Coturnix japonica. Next base: position 27,857,374 of record NC_140672.1, read on the forward strand.
TAGGACAAACAGCCAGACAGCAGTATGGTTAAATATGGCTGCGTCCATCGACTGCCCGAAAAGCCATGCTTTTATAGCAGACAGATGAGGGCGTTTAAAACCATACACACCAATTGGAGGAAAGCTACCGCAATAACAACCCCCCCTTCAAAGACCCCCCTTGAAAGCCGCGAGCTACTCATTCTTTTCCTAGAGGTGTCCTTGGTTCTCATGCTGTTTCTCCCTCCACAGCTGCTGCTCTGTGAAGCCCTTCTCTTGATGCATGGCTGCTGCTCTGTAAAATTCTTCTGGTATTACAACGGCCCCCCAGATTCCCACCCCACCAGTAGCAGAGTACAGCCATTTCATTGCCCACCCCAAAAAGGTCCCACCGCCAATTCCCACGAATTCCCACCCCAAACTCCCGCCCCACAACCACTCCCCCACCCCAAAAATTCCCCACCCCCAATTCCCACCCACCAGCCACCCCCAATTCCCACCCTAATATTGGCCACCCCAAGAATTCCCACCCCTTCCCCCCCCAGCCATTTCCCACCCCCCACCCAGCATTTCCCAGCCCGGAGCTTTGACAGTGCAACGCTTTGTCGGTCCATCAGCTTCAGAGCCCCGCAGTGCCCCAGTCCAAGATGCCGTTTGCGGACAGCCCAGTTTGGGAGGGGTAGGGCTGGGGCTGGTGCTGGTGCCCCTGGAACACTACTGCTGCTCTCTGTGTGTCGTGGGGGCCGGCCAGGAGCCCAGGGCTACAGGGAAGCGCCTTGGTCGGTTACGGCCACGTCTCCTGCTCCACCAAGTGGGCCGGTTTCTTGGTCCGCTCCTGCTGGAGCCGCTGTTGGGGTGTGATGGGCACCGAGTCCTCCTGCTGGCCACCGTGCTGACACAGGCAGCTCCGCCTAGCGCCGGTGGTTGTGTCCTGGAACATGCTGGCAGCGCAGTGGCTTCCTGGTTGTGGCGGGGACACTGGCTGCCAGTGTGCTGCTTGTGCCCGCTGCTCTGGCCTCTTGTGGTGGTGCAGGTGGGTGCTGGGCACTTGGCTGGCTGGCTGCTGTCCCCGTGCTGCTTGTCTGCCATTTGGCAGGAGATGCAGCCGGGTGGCAGTCAAAGGCAGCTGAGCAGCACCCGGGGCTGCCTCCGCCGTGCCTCCTCCATCAGGTGTGCAGTGCAGGGCGACGGAGGTGCGGGGGCAGCCAGGGGCGTGGGCAGTGCCAGGCGGGTGAGAAGCACTCGGGGCTGCCTTCGCCATGCCTCCTCCATGAGCTGTCCAGTTTGCATCAGAGGAGGCACGGGGTGCTTGGCCGGCTGGCTGCTGTCCCTGTGCTGCTTGTCCTTGTCTGCCAGCCGGCAGGAGATGCACCCGGGTGGCAGTGCCAGGCGTCTGAGATGCACCCGGGGCTGCCTCCGCCGCGCCTCTTCCATCAGATGTGTGGTGCGGGACAACGGAGGTGCGGGGGCAGCAAACACTGTGTCAATTTTATAGTCTTTCTTCAAAGTGCACTGGACACAGGCTGACTTCTTATTTCAAGTTGCCAATTCTAACAGAAAACAGATGCTACTAACAAAGAAACACTAAAGAAAGCGCATCTTCAGTAGCAGCTCAAGTTGCTTGTAAAGATAAAACAAATACTGTCTTGCTGGCTTATTTTTTCATCAGCAATGAAGCCTCTGAGTAGCAAGGCTGTATATCCTGCTTCTCTTAAAGTGATGAAAAAAGTGACTGTCCATTCAGAGGGAAGTTGCAGTTTTACTTTCAGTAATAAAAGCCACTTTGAATGGGCTGATTCATCCTAACAGACTTAACATAATGTTTCCTTACATTTGTATTTGCAGCTAATACAGCACTAACCATCACATAAGCTTTTCTAATTTTTCTAAATCCACGTTAGCATTTTTTTTCTTTTTGCAGTATATTTTAAAAAGAAGTTCATTATCTCACCAGGGTTTCTAAGAATGTCTAACACACTCCCTTCCTTTAAGACCTTCGCAGGTCTGAAGGGACCATCATATTCTTCTTCTTCCTTTTTATTGCTGATGCTGTTTACAGTGGTGGTATCTTTAGAAACAAGAGAACAGAAGATGGAATTCTTTTAGCATCCTGTGGAAAAAATAATGCAATAAATTAAACAGGGCTCAACATAGGGAAGACTTTCATTCTTTACTGGCACATCTACTAAGTTTTACTAATATATTAAAAGGAGTGCTGCTTACTGCCAGAGGACTTGACATCTTCTCTAGTGACTGCAGGATGCGCCGTGCTGTGGAACTCGTCACACCATAGGATTGCACGTTTGCTTGTTTAGCTTTCATTTGCCTTACTGGTGTCTGAAAAAACAACATTGTAATTGTCATGCTGTTCAATTTTGAGTTAAACACACGTGTATTTTATGGCCCCGGGCTACACGAACAATATAACCAATATTCTCCGATGACAGAGAAAAACGCATTCGCTGGGAGCTCAAGACAATGAAAAAACATTCTGAGTTATAGCAGTTTAACTGGGTCTCCAATACATCTTGCACATGGGATAAAACAAAAACAAGAAGCCCATATGTGTAGAAAGTAAAGATGGAAGATGTTATGACTGCCGGTGTCTCTGAAGCAGTAATTAGGAAAACTGAACTGAAGCAAAGGCTTGTGATCCAGACAGCGCTTTCACTAACAACACAGACCTCAGGAGTTTCAAGATGGTACAATACCATCTTTAAATCAGTGTATATAACCACAACCAGGAGTTTTTAGTTCTACTTCTCTCTTGCCTGCATCCAGACATCTTAGGGAGACCTCCAAGGAAGAGACTCGACAGCCTCTGAATAGCCTGTATCAATGTTCCATCACCTGCACAGCACAGAAGTGCTTCCTGGTATCTACATGGAACCTCCAGTGTTCCAGTTTGTGCCCAATGACTCCTGTCCCAGCACTAGGCAACACTGAAAAGTGACCAGTGCTTCACCCTTTTGGCATCCACTCTTCAAGGATTTACAGACACTGATGAGATCTCCCTAAACAGGCCCGGCTCTCTCAGCCTCTTCCCACAAGAGAGGTGTTCCAAACCCCTCATCACCTTGGTGGCCTTCTGGACTCTCCTCAGTATGTTGCTGTAATCCACAGCATACAGGAATAAGTAGGCTACTGTCTCCTTTAAAAGCCTAATATTTTGGTTCCTATTTTCAGTATAACCTACAGTTACACTGCAAAAAGTTTAAATAACTGATCATAGAGGGCTCCCAGCTTTCAGGAAGTTTTAAAAACAAGTTTTCAAGGTTTCCCATACAGCAGAAACTTGCACTCTAGCTATTAAGAGTTGTCAGCATTCATTTACAGCTTCATTTCAGAACACCAAGAACTCTTATGGGCAAATAACTCTTTTCAAGAACAGTGCGAAACATTAAAAGAAAAAAGAATGCTACTGTTCACCTCGAGATTGGCATTTAGTCCTGCATGCTCCTCTCAGTATTAGAACAAAGGATCTGTAATGCTAATTCTAGATACAGTAAAGAGCAAACAGCCTCATACAATTTATTCATAGCATGAGCATAGATACGATTGTGTAATTTCTACAGATAAATATCAGACAGGTCTGACCACTGCAGCTTTTGCTAGTATAAGCACAAGTTTTCAGTGTTGTGCTGTCATTGTTCTAATTGCATGACGTTATTTTAACGTGATACAGTTAGAGGTATACAACAGCACTCAAATGGAATATTTTTAAAGACTTAACAGAGGAAATCCCAACTACAAACATCTAGCTTTAACAGTCATTCTCCTTCATTCCAACAAATACTTACATAATAACCATTAAAATAATTTGAATAACAATTGCCATTTAAACTTCTACTCTTGTAGGCAAAGAGGGAAGAATAGGAGCTGTTGCCACATTCTTGGCTCCCCTCTCAAAGCTACAGTGCTACTTTAATATTTCAACCACAATTTCTTACCACACTGTTTTTCTCTTACCTGATAAGGAGCAGCTCGCACTTTTGTCTGCCTTGCAGCTGCAGCCCTTCCACCATAAGTGGTCTTTCCAGGGTAAAATGGAGAGTCTCCAAGCTGGCTTGTCTTAAAGACAGAAGTGTTTCCAAGCGTCTATAGAAACATAGCATGGTAACTGGTCAGTAAAATGGGTATGCATTTCAAATGATTAAAACAAATACTGTGCAGTACTTACAGGAGAGAGAGCTCCAAAAGCAGATAAATTGAATGCAGGTTTCTTTGAACTAGACGCAGAATGTTGGGTGAGGGAATGAGATCTTTCAGCTTCTGCGGACCAGAGCAGTGGTGCTGAATTATTTTTTGAAACTGCGGTATCTGCCAAAAAGACAAACACTGGATATAAAAGCCTCGAGGACAAAAAGAACTCCCGTTATTAAGGATCACACTGACCTAAGCTCTTTAATACAAAAATCATTCCTTAGTGAACTCAGCATAAAACACGGCAGCACTGACAGCTGAAGCCTTCTTTCAAGAAAGGCCAGAAAAGCAGCTCAAAACTTGCACAGTCAGAATAGTTCCTTTATCTGCTCTTTGTGAAACACAAGAAAACAACCTGCATTGCCATTTGTCACCTGTAGTTACTCACTAGCTGTCTGTTGGACAGTAGCTCTTCCTTCTAAGCAATAAACCTAGTCGTTGAGCTAAAGCAATTCACTTTCACTTGCTACCATCCCAGTTCAATATTTACATACAACTAGCTGAGAGTGGGTAAATCAGAACAGATTTTTTTTGTAATACCAAGGTCTCATAATGCACTTCTGAACACAGTTACATTAAAACGTTGACTGAAACAAATACTTCTAAAACACTAAAAATAAAATGCAATTCTCACTTCCAAAGTTGACATTCACTTATTTACTAAGTTGAGGAGGAATATGAATGGATGCAAAGTATTTCACATGATGTAAAAATTACACTAAGGCCTAAAAAAAATATGAAAATTACCTTTCTCAGATGCTCTACAGGAGAAGCCACTAGTTGTTGAGATGTTATCATCATCGTGCTGAGAGGTAGAATCTTTTATTTATTTTACTAGAGACAGTCCAGGATTGCCAATGCCAAGTGAAGAAGATGTAGAGGGCTGACAGGGTGGCAGAGTGGAATCTGACACTTTACAGTTCAAAAGTAGAAGTGAAAGGGAAAAGCAGCAGTGAAAGGGAAAAGCAGCAGTGAAAGGGAAAAGCAGCAGTGAAAAGGGAAAAGCAAGACTAAAAGGGAAAAGAAGCAGTGAAAGGGAAAAGCAGCAGTGAAAGGGAAAAGCAAGACTAAATGGGAAAAGCAGCACTGAAAGGGAAAATCAGCAGTGAAAGGGAAAAGCAAGACTAAAAGGGAAAAGCAGCAGTGAAAGGGAAAAGCAAGACTAAAAAGGAAAAGCAGCAGTGAAAGGGAACAGCAAGACTAAAAGGGAAAAGCAGCAGTGAAAGGGAAAAGCAGCAGTGAAAGGGAAAAGCAGCAGGGAAAGGGAAAAGCAGCAGTGAAAGGGAAAAGCAGCAGGGAAAGGGAAAAGCAGCAGGGAAAGGGAAAAGCAGCAGGGAAAGGGAAAAGCAGCAGGGAAAGGGAAAAGCAGCAGGGAAAGGGAAAAGCAGCAGGGAAAGGGAAAAGCAGCAGGGAAAGGGAAAAGCAGCAGGGAAAGGGAAAAGCAGCAGGGAAAGGGAAAAGCAGCAGGGAAAGGGAAAAGCAGCAGGGAAAGGGAAAAGCAGCATTGAAAGGGAAAAGCAGCATTGAAAGGGAAGAGGAGCAGGGAAAGGGAAAAGCAGCAGTGAAAGGGAAAAGCAGCAGTGAAAGGGAAAAGCAGCAGTGAAAGGGAAAAGTAGAAGCGAAAGGGAAAAGCAGCAGTGAAAGGGAAAAGCAGCAGTGAAAGGGAAAAGCAGCAGTGAAAGGGAAAAGCAAGACTAAAAGGGAAAAGCAGCAGTGAAAGGGAAAAGCAGCAGTTAAAGGGAAAAGCAAGACTAAAAGGGAAAAGAAGCAGTGAAAGGGAAGAGCAGCAGTGAAAGGGAAAAGCAGCAGTGAAAGGGAAAAGCAAGACTAAATGGGAAAAGCAGCATTGAAAGGGAAAATCAGCAGTGAAAGGGAAAAGCAAGACTAAAAGGGAAAAGCAGCAGTGAAAGGGAAAAGCAAGACTAAAAGGGAAAAGCAGCAGTGAAAGGGAACAGCAAGACTAAAAGGGAAAAGCAGCAGTGAAAGGGAAAAGCAGCAGTGAAAGGGAAAAGCAGCAGGGAAAGGGAAAAGCAGCAGGGAAAGGGAAAAGCAGCAGGGAAAGGGAAAAGCAGCAGGGAAAGGGAAAAGCAGCAGGGAAAGGGAAAAGCAGCAGGGAAAGGGAAAAGCAGCAGGGAAAGGGAAAAGCAGCAGGGAAAGGGAAAAGCAGCAGGGAAAGGGAAAAGCAGCAGGGAAAGGGAAAAGCAGCAGGGAAAGGGAAAAGTAGAAGGGAAAGGGAAAAGCAGCAGTGAAAAGGAAAAGCAGCAGTGAAAGGGAAAAGCAGCAGTGAAAGGGAAAAGCAGCAGTGAAAGGGAAGAGCAGCAGTGAAAGGGAAAAGCAGCAGTGAAAGGGAAAAGCAAGACTAAATGGGAAAAGCAGCATTGAAAGGGAAAATCAGCAGTGAAAGGGAAAAGCAAGACTAAAAGGGAAAAGCAGCTGTGAAAGGGAAAAGCAAGACTAAAAGGGAAAAGAAGCAGTGAAAGGGAACAGCAAGACTAAAAGGGAAAAGCAGCATTGAAAGGGAAAAGCAGCATTGAAAGGGAAGAGGAGCAGGGAAAGGGAAAAGCAGCAGTGAAAGGGAAAAGCAGCAGTGAAAGGGAAAAGCAGCAGTGAAAGGGAAAAGCAGCAGTGAAAGGGAAAAGTAGAAGCGAAAGGGAAAAGCAGCAGTGAAAGGGAAAAGCAGCAGTGAAAGGGAAAAGCAGCAGTGAAAGGGAAAAGCAAGACTAAAAGGGAAAAGCAGCAGTGAAAGGGAAAAGCACGACTAAAAGGGAAAAGCCGCAGTGAAAGGGAAGAGCAAGACTAAAAGGGAAGAGCAAGACTAAAAGGGAAGAGCAAGACTAAAAGGGAAGAGCAAGACTAAAAGGGAAGAGCAAGACTAAAAGGGAAGAGCAAGACTAAAAGGGAAGAGCAGCAGGGAAAGGGACGAGCAGCAGGGAAAGGGAAGAGCAGCAGGGAAAGGGAAGAGCAGCAGGGAAAGGGAAGAGGAGCAGGGAAAGGGAAGAGCAGCAGGGAAAGGGAAGAGGAGCAGGGAAAGGGAAGAGGAGCAGGGAAAGGGAAGAGGAGCAGGGAAAGGGAAGAGGAGCAGGGAAAGGGAAGAGGAGGAGGGAAAGGGAAGAGGAGGAGGGAAAGGGAAGAGCAGCAGGGAAAGGGAAGAGCAGCAGGGAAAGGGAAGAGCAGCAGGGAAAGGGAAGAGCAGCAGGGAAAGGGAAGAGCAGCAGGGAAAGGGAAGAGCAGCAGGGAAAGGGAAGAGCAGCAGGGAAAGGGAAGAGCAGCAGGGAAAGGGAAGAGCAGCAGGGAAAGGGAAGAGCAGCAGGGAAAGGGAAGAGCAGCAGGGAAAGGGAAGAGCAGCAGGGAAAGGGAAGAGCAAGACTAAACGGGAAAAGCAGCAGTGAAAGGGGAAAGCAGCAGTGAAAGGGAAAAGCAGCAGTGAAAGGGAAAAGCAGCAGTGAAAGGGAAAAGCAGCAGTGAAAGGGAAAAGCAGCAGTGAAAGGGAAAAGCAGCAGTGAAAGGGAAAAGCAGCAGAGAAAGGGAAAAGCAGCAGAGAAAGGGAAAAGCAGCAGAGAAAGGGAAAAGCAGCAGTGAAAGGGAAAAGCAAGACTAAAAGGGAAAAGCAGCAGTGAAAGGGAAAAGCAGCAGTGAAAGGGAAAAGCAGCAGTGAAAGGGAAAAGCAGCAGTGAAAGGGAAAAGCAGCAGTGAAAGGGAAAAGGAACAAGAAAATTCAGCCCTGAAAGGGAGAAGCAGAACTGATAAAGAAAAGGAGCCCTGAAAGGGAAAAGGAGCCCTGAAAGGGAAAAGGAGCCCCGAAAGGGAAAGGAACAGCATAAAGTAACACTGATACGGAAAAGGAGTACATAAAGGGCAAAGGCAGCACTGAAAGAGAAAAGAAGCCCTGAAAGGGAAAAGCATCAAAGCAAGGGCAAAGAAGCACTGAAAGGTAAAAGGAACAAGCACAGGGAGCAGGCAGGTAGGCACAGCAAAGCAGCAAGCAAAGCCCAATCTCTCAGAGGGGGCTCGCTAACAGGAAGCCCAGCTATTGCCCTCCCAAAGAAACTCCACCATTTTGACAGCCAAAACAGAAACTACGGTTTCGGTTCTCATGACTCTTCCCTGCGCTCCCAAATAAATGGTTTCGTGACATCCTCTACCACACTGCAACTGCTCTGAATAATCAAAATTATATCATTCATGACATAAGAAACTCACTTTTGCCTGGTGACAACGACAGTCCATTCCCATCATGTCCCTCCATGTAATGAACATTGCATTTGGCCTTCTAACAGCCTCCTGGATGAATCCACTAAAAGCAAGGAAGCACCCTGCCCTTACTCTGAAGAGAGAAAGAAAGCAAGGTTCATGGAAACAGGCACACAAGGCTCGCAACAAGACACGGTGCTCCAGATCATGACAGAGATAGGACTACCACAGAGCCAGAACATGATTTACCACTAAAGGAAACATCTGGGAGCACATTCACATCTTCAGCACAAGCTGTAACGGCTCAACATGTTTAGCTTTCTTATCGTTCAGCTGGAGAACGAGATACTCCGAAGTATCAGTCAGCAAGCACTCGGATGAGCCTGCCCTCTGGTTTGAACAGTGACAGACATCATTACTGCCACCTCTGACACCTTATCAGGAGATGCTTCCATTTATTAGCCTGGTCTTGATTCCTTCCATCAGCAGCTGCTCCTAAACTGACCTCCATTCATACAGTGATACCATCAACTTCCAGCACGAGCTGACCTGCAAGACAGAGAAGAGAAAGCAGGATGGCAACAAACAGTGACATAGCACGTTCAAATATTCTTGAACAGCCATAAAAGAGACAAAACAGGAGAGAAACGCATCCGCAGCAACACCCCAGTTCATAAAGAAATGCAACTCCAGCCTGGCCTCAGCAGCCCTTATATATTTCTTACACATTTGATTAAGCCAACTGCAGTTTGAACCAGGACAATTCACAGTCTCTTGCAAATGTCACCGTAAAGCAGAATAGGACACAGCAAAAAAAAAAAAAAAAAAAAAAAAAGCAATACAAAGAAATATAAAGAAAAAAAGCAAGCCAAAGACCAGGGAATCAAAGTTTAAAAAAAACACAGAAAACAAGTAGAAAAAAAACACATACTATCTGTAACAGCAGAAAGACTAACACAGTGTGAATATACTACAAAGGCAAGGAAAGAATGGCTCACCCACCACTGAGGATGGAAGTGCACAGAACAAACTCCACAGAGGAGAAACCATCAGAAAAAATTCCACCCAGGGGCAGTCAGCCTTCAAAAATGAGCTGTAAGAGAGGTGCAGCCAGGCTCCATCCCTTCCAGTCACTCAGCTGCATTGCCCTCACCTGCACTAACCAGGGCTGACCAGGTCCCTTCCCTAGGTGATAATCAGTGGCTCAGACTGTGATTCAACAGTTCTCATACAGCGTATCTAAAGAAAAATAGCAAAGCATAGATGAAAAACACAACGACAAATAAACCATGAAGGATTCTAGGAAATAACAAAGAATTAAAAAAAAAATAATAATAATAAAAGCAAAGAAAAAATAATAAATCAAACAAAAGAAAAAAAGTAAGAAAAAAACAGAAAAAAACTTATTTCAAACAAACAAACAAACAAACAAAAAAACACGACATAGAAAACACCAAATAGGAAAGAAAACCATAGAACTGCAAAGGAAAAAAAATAACACAGCAAAGCAAAGCACAGATGATAAAAAACAACAAGGAAAACACACCTCCCTGACATGACATCTTGCCTCCTGAGCAGGTCACAGTGTCCCTCACTCAGATGTAGAGCAGGGAGGAAGATGAGACCCCATGTGTTCCTTGCTGCGCACTCCCATCTAAAAGGTCCATATGCTCCTTGGGAAGCACAATGCCACCTGGGGAAAAGAGAAAGCAGGAACAGGACATGCAGGCAGCTATCACCCAGCAGAAGGCCAGATCCTTCCGTCTGTTATCCGCTCCTATTTTTAGTCCTAACAGGGCCCCAAGGATACAGAAATAGCAGTGCTTAGCAGAAGGACTCGGAGAAGAACCGGTAGAAACTGTCAGGAGGACAACTGGCATCGTGTGGACACAAACAGGCTGTTGGTGCAAGGAAGGAAACAGCACCTGAGCATTTCACCAGACAGGTTCCCTCCTCTCTGTCTTCCTGCAAAGATTCAAGGATAAAAACTTCATTTCCTCTGAGCAACAATTAGAAACAAGACCAGAAAATTATTCATTCAAAGGCACTTCTTGGAGATGTATAACAGAGTCCTTCCCAGTTACACGAGCTTACGCTGTGGCCTTTGGAGAAACAAGCTGCCTTTGTGGTCCTGAGGGTTCCTTTTTGTCATCTGTTGGGCACAGCAAGAGAGCTTTTCTTGTACAAATCTATGCCCTGTGTACCTTTTTCCATCCCAAAACCTAGAGTTGCGGTGCAGACACTGGATGCTGACCAGAGCAGTAAAAGAACAGAAGAGGGGAAAAGCAGATACAGGTAAGACACCTAAAAGAAAGAAAAAGAGCAGAAGAGAAGGAAGGATACGGTTAAGAACAAAGGACAGAAGATGGAAAGTGCTATAGAGGATTGGACTGGACATGAGCAGATCAGAGCTACACCAAGGTGTGGCTTCTCCCTGTGTCCCTGTCCACCACTGGCAACATCCCCCAATGACAGGGATGATGCTGCTCCAGCAGCTGATGGGGTTGTGGTCTGGGGTTACGTTCTATGCAGAGCCTCCAGAACCTGCTACAGACCCCCAGTTCCCTGCCACTTCTTTTTTTTCCAGGTGTCTGCACACAAGGAACAGGTGTTCTCTATGCCCTGCATACTGGTAATTAGTGTGGGCAATTACTGTGTGGGAATTGGGGGAGGGAAATTCAGGGGTGGGATAGTGAGGAGGAATTGGTGGGGGCTGGGAAATTGTTTGGGTGGGATTGTAGAGATCAGATATGACTGTTAGGATGGGGGATATTTGGTTGGAAATACTGTCATTTCTATTACTCATTGCTTTGTATAAGTTATTAAATGCTTTATGTTCCCTCTGCTACATCTCTGCTTGCAGTCATTTGTGCAGTGACAAAGGTCCTCAGCTCTACATGCCCACCTCCAAGGTAGGATGGAGCACCACAGATGGCAGTGTTCCACAGCTGCCACCAGCAGCCCCAGCTCGTCCCTCCACACCTGAGGCGTGAGTGGCTGTGAGAGGAATGTCTCTGTGGAAGTGCAGCTCATTCCTCCCCTCTGATGGGGGCAGAAGGCATCTGCATTTCCCTCATGGCTCTTATTTCCTGTGTTACTGTGGGAAATGAGCTCAGCCACTGTGCCTCCGTACTATGGCAAGCTCTGCAGCTCTGCCACTGTCTTTATACTCAGCTGCTCCTGTGTGTAATGCTCCACACTTGGACCCTGCAGAGCCCAAAGGCCTCCTTGGCTGCTGTTACTCACCTGGACATTGAGGGTGCTGTGTCTCCAGTCTGTACCTGCTTCCAGGTGGCACTTGCAAGACACTGCGAGTCCACCTGGTTGGAACTGCAGTCAACAAACACAAATGTGAAAGAAATAAGAAAGGATTCTTTCATTTAACAGGCTTTCATCTCCATTGAAAGATGTTCTGCTGTGCAGCACAGCTGGGAGCATTTCATATGTGCAAAAAAGGGGGATAGGCCCTGGCTGTGCCGGGCCCCCTTCCGGCCCAGGCCCCAAAGCAGCCCTGACTGTGCTGGGTTCCCCTCTCACCTGGGCCCTGCAGTGGCCTCAGCTGTGCCTGGTCCCCCTCTGCTCTGGGCCCTGAGCTGGCCCCAGCTGTGCCTGGTCCTCCTCCATCCTGGGCCCCAAGGCCCTGCCTCTGCCTGCTCCCCCTCTGCTCTGGGCCCTGAGCTGGCCCTAACTGTGCCAGGCCCCCCTCTGGCACAGGCCCTGCCTCAAGCCCCGCCCCCTGTGGGCAGCAGTGCTAGTGCCTGTTGGTTTTGCTCTCTTCCCTCTTCTTTCCCTGTTCTCTTCACAAACGCTTTCAGATCCCCCAGGATGACATGCACTGATACTGCTGCCTTCTTCCTGCACAAACTTTCTGGGCAGCTCAGCTTTTTCTACAGAGCAGCGTGCCTTTGGAAGTGCTTGGAGGATGTAAACTAACAGCAAGAGAACACTGAGCTCTTCTGGGTCTTTCTAGGCATTCAAAGAGACAGGAGAGAGTGCTCAGCCTCGAGTGGTTGCTTGTATGCAGAAATCACAGTTGTCAACATCTGTGCTGTTTTGCTGTAGGCAGTAGTGTGTGACAAGAAGCCTACAATTATCAATTTAGTGAACGTAATTAATTGTAACAGTTCCCCTTTCTTCTTCCCTTGACACTTGGGTTATGGAGTTCTCCTATGCTATGTGCCGGTGTAATACCTCTGAGCCACAGCACTGTTGCGTTTAGCAAAGCTCATGGCAACAGGCTTTGGCCAACCTCAGAGCTACGTAGATGATGAGAAGATATCCGATGATAGGAGAGAAAATGAACAAGCTCCAAGGTAAGTGTTGTTTTTTCCTTCTAGTCAGCACGCCATCGCTAAATCTTCTATGCTATCACTTTTATCGTGACAGTGATGATCCCTTAACCTCACACCTTTAGCACAGCACTTTCTGTGGAGATTCCCACCAGTGACAAAGTATTAGTGCCGCTTTTCTGCCTGTTTCTTTTTTGTCTGTATTTTCCAGAATGTGGGTATTTCTTTCATTGCCCACAAACACTGCCCAGTGCAGGAGGAGGCAGGGACAAGAGTCAGGAGCAAGGGCAGAATAGTTTCTCTGTTAGTGAATGGAATGCCAATGTTTTCTGCATATGGACTTGCCATAGTGCTTCTTACAAGGCCTAACAGTGGGATGAAATGTGCCCTGAAGCAGGTGTGCTTTTTAGGAAGGCAAAAGATAATTGCAAATAATGCTAAGGGGGGCCAGTAAGATGATCAGAGGGCTGGAGCACCTTTCCTATGAGAACAGGTTGAGGGAACTGGGCTTGTTGTGCTTGGAGATGAGAAGGTTCCAGGGAAACCTCACTGTGGCCTTCTAGTATTTGAAAGGAGTGTATAAACAGGCGGGGGAATGGCTGTTTACAAGGGTGGATAGTGATAGAACAAGGGGGAATGGTTTTAAAGTGATACGGGGACGTTTAGGTTGGATATTAGGTTGATGTTTTTCACACAGAGGGTGGTAACGCACTGGAACAGGTTGCCCAGGGAGGTTGTGGATGCTCCATCCCTGGAGGCATTCCAGGCCAGGCTGGATGTGGCTCTGGGCAGCCTGGTCTGCTGGTTGGAGACCCTGCACACTGTGGTCCTTTTCAACCCAGGCTATTCTATGAGTCTATGGCTGTACAATTGTATCAGACCTCAGGGAAGTCACGTGGAAGAGACAAGCCTTTGAAATTAAGCTTGATTTGCTTTGCCCCTCATACACCTGATCACTGCATCCCTTACTTGGCAAATGGTCTTTCTGTGGGGTGTAGATGAGGAAAGGGGAGGAGGAAAATAAAGCAGCTGCTTTGTCTTAGAGCTCTTGTTTTGTTGGGGTCTGGCCCTATTTTCTGAAACTAAAAGACGATGTGTGAAAGAAGGACAGGAAAAGGCACAAGGAGGTTTTGGTTTTGGTGCTGACTCCAGCTCGCTGCTTGCTGCTGGGAAAGGCACACTTAGCTCCAAGGAAGGATGCATGCGTGGAAATCCAGTGGCCAGGGGCAAGGGGTACCCAGCAATAGAGGGCAACGAGAGCTGGGGTGATTTGCTTTAAACTGCAGCCAGTGAAGTCCTGTCCCATTGGATCTGACATATGTCTCCCCATTCCCTTCCAGTTTGTGCAGAGATGGCATGAGACAGAGGGCATTGCTTTCTGCCAGACTGCAGGAGCAGAAGCATTTCAGGTGCCTAAATGGTTTGGTTTCCTCACAAAATCACACAGAATCACAGAATTACCCGGGTTGGAAGGGACCTCAAGGATCATGTAGTTCCAACCCCCCTGCCTAGCAGGGCCACCAAACATACACCTTTACTAGATCAGGTTGCCCAGGGTCCCGTCCAACCTGGTCTTGAACACCTCCAAGGACGGGGCATTCACAACCTCACTGGGCAGCCTGTTCCAGGACCTAACCACTCTTCTAGTAAAGAACTTTCCCCTAACATCCAACCTAAATCTTCCCTCCTTCAACTTAAAACCATTTCCCCTAGTCCTGCTATTATCAGCCCTTTCGAAGAGTTTACTCCCCTCCTGGGAGTAAGTTCCCTTCAGGTACTGAAAGGCTGCAGTGAGGTCACCTCGCAACCTTCTCTTCTCCAGGCTGAACAAACCCAACTCCCTCAGCCTGTCCTCATAGGGGAGGTGCTCCAGCCCCCTGATCATCTTCGTGGCCCTCCTCTGGACCCTTTCCAAAATCTCCATGTCTTTTTTGTACTGAGGGCTCCACACCTGGACACAGTACTCCAGATGGGGCCTCACAATAGCAGAGTAGAGAAGGACGATCACCTCCCTATCCCTGCTGACCACCCATCTCCTGATGGAGCCCAGGATCCCATTTGCTTTCTGAGCTGCAAGAGCGCACTGCTGGCTCATGTTAAGTTTCTCATCCATCAGGACCCCCAGGTCCTTCTCTGCTGAGCTGCTCTCAAGGACCACTCCTCCCAGCCTGTACAGGTGCCTGGGGTTCTTCCGGCCCAAGTGCAAAACCTTGCACTTTGCCGTGTTGAACCTCATTAGGTTCACTCAGGCCCACCTTTCAAGCCTGTCAAGGTCCCTCTGAATGGCATTCCTTCAACTGCACCACTCAGCTTAGTGTCATCATGCACACACACCCATGTGGACAAATTCTGTATAATCATCTCCTCACTCTGGTGATAAAATCTCCCCGAAGAAGGATCCTGCAGCTCCACCATGGAACCTTCTAACTGAGGAAGAGGACCTTTGGTGAAGAAAAGAGCACTTGGGCAGTATGAGTCTCCAAGCACATGTGCTTCGTGTCTCTAGGCTGCTGCTGAGACCCAAAGGTGCTGTAAATCCATATAACTACCTTCACTTTTGCAGTATGACTGAATTAGACACAGAAATATGGATAAAAGAGGCATTAAAATCAGAGCAGTTGGCTTTCAAGGCACACAGCTTTCAAAATGGCTCGGAGAGCAGAGCAAACTCTTTGCAAGTAACTATTACCACACAGTTCCATTTGGCTAAGTCAAAACATGTGCATTCTATTCGAGTATGATGATCTTTACATGCAGTTTATAACTGTAAAAAGGTATGTTTCAACTTGGGGAGAGGGGAGCTGTGGTGAGAGCCATGGTTTGGAATCCTTCAGGGCCAGCATGCTTATCTGTGAGTCTGAGGGAGACGCCTCCAGGCCAAAGCAGGTGCTACAGAGAGAAAGGTTTGACACAAATGGTTTTATTTGACTGCTAGAGACAAATGAGTAGGAAGAAGCTATGATTTCTTTGCTGCCTGCTGGTAAATCAGAACTGCAGACTGTAGGAGAGCTTAAAGGAGCAGTAGTAGGAGTGTGAATGAATGCTCTCTGTTCTGCACTAGGATGGATGTGTGACCAGCATGACATACCAATCTTCCACTCCCAAATCATGCTTTCCTGGAGGGCCTTCAAAACACTCTCACTGAGCCAAAAAAGACACTTTCTGGGCAGGGAAGGTCCCCAGAATGCCCATAGCCCCACCTGAGCACCTGACACTGGTACTCTGTGCCTGCCTCACTGAGCCTCTTTGTATTTTCACCTCTGCCCAGTATCATGTAGAAGGGCTGCCAAGGGCTGTGTGCCTGCATGCTCCCCTTGTGACAGCATTGTGTTGTAGGTGCCAACAAAGGGAAAGCACGGACAGTGCAAAGTAGCTGATAATTGCATTAAATGGGACTGTTTTGGCAGCACTTTGATTGTGTGCTGAACATACTTACACGGATCTTCATTAATTTAGGGGCTGAAGAGAGGCTGCAGCTCATTGCACAACATTCAGAGGTTCCCTCCCACATGCAAACGCATCTTTTGAAAAGCCAAGCCTTGATCTCGTTTGAGGTACCTTAGAAAATTTAACTGCAGTGGATCTGCTGAAGCTGAATTATTTGTGGAGAGAACATATTACATGTCTTCCCTTAGATCTAGTCACTACTTATCTCACATGTGCTGTTGTATTAGACAGAAAAAGCACAAAATGGTGTACTTCCTCTTGTTCCAAAGGAAGTGACAGTCGTTATTCTTTCCAGCAAATGTAATTGCATCAATTGTTTCTCACACAATACTCACAATTAAGGTTTCCAAAAGAACAGCTAAACTATAAAGCAGAGGGGAGCTGTTATTCACAGGTGTTGGATTAGCTCTAATTTATGAGTGTAGCAGAAGCTACTTAGATGCGGGTGCTTAAAGCACATTCCTTCCCCCTATATTCTGAAAGAATACTTATACCACTCAAGGATATTTCAATACCCTGAGCTTTTCCTGGAAATGCTTGAATATGGCGTAGGCAAACGAGAGATAAAGGAGAATCTTATAGCACAGGCAGATGACTAATGATGGTGCAAGCCATAAAAAAACACAGGACTACTAACAAGGGAATGGAGATCAGCTGAGTAACCAAAAGAACAGGGTTTCAAATATTCATTTTTACACAAATGCAATTGTGATAGAGTAGGTGCATTATTCCGAGGGAAGGCAGAAAGTGAGATAGAGTAAAAGCTCTGCACTGTGCTGGTCACAGCACATTCAGCATTTTGCAAGCAGCTCCCAGCTGCATAGAATTGAGCAACACACCCATGAGCAGCCCACAGCACTGGAGGTGCTGCTGCCCTGCTGTCACCTACAGGTTGTGCTTAAAAGTACTACTATATGTGAATACTTATGCTGCAGCTCTCTCCAGCTCCTCCAGATCTGAGCAAGACTGGATCAAAGAAGGGTAAGGTGCCCTGTTTTTTGAGGCAGCAAGGTTTTTTATTCATAGGGGAAAAGAGGTGTAGTCCAACATGAACATGTGCCTCTAAAATCTTTGTCAGTCTTCAAGGGAGGGAGCTGGAATTTCATCTGATTAATTTTTCCCCACTCTCAGTTCTCAGGAGGGTCACCGGCTGAGGAACTGGCAAAACTCTTTTCCTATTTTGTTTTCAACCTTTACCTTTTGTCAGCTCACTCTGCATCTTCTAGATCCCAGCCACCCCCAGTTTCCAAACACACCACCTTCTCACCCATCCTCTGCTCATACATGAGGTACCGCCAGCTGATGTTTATTCAGCTCAGAGAACAGCAGCGTATCTAACGGTCTTGAGTTATTAACACAAAAATCTTACCATGTGCTCACACCAAGACAATCTGGTACCATCACCCTTTCAGGTCATGCAGCAAAGCACTTGTTTGACTGCTTTTGAAAGATTCTTTTTCTTGCACTATCCCCTCAATACTCTTCATCTTATCTAGATGAGAACAAGCCACATCTGCTTACATCTCCTTCCAGATGTAACAGCCCTGGCAATCCTAAGGCATACTTCCTGACTGCACTGCTGCAACCAGCATTACACATACAGTATTGCATAATGTAGCCAAGTGTGGGAACAACCACACAGCCACAGGCAAGCTGTCACCTCAAAAGGAAAGTTCCTTCATGTTTTTCATGGCGCTGGGACTGCAGAGTGCATAAGTGAATTCAACATTCTCTGTATTATTACCAGAATTCAACAGGGATGGAACCTTTACAGCACAAATAATTTTGTTTGAGCCCAGGCTTTGAAGACTATAAACTATTTGACCATTGCACGAGTTAGAAAATAAATTCTAAGTCTTGAAATATTCTCTACATACTTAGGAGTAAAATGCCCTACATTTTGAGCAGTTCTGTTGGCAACACTGTGAGGTTGCTACCTCTGGCTTTGCATGTGCTCTTGAACCAGGAGGAGGATCTGTGCTCTTGTCCCCTTAGAGAGCATTTGTGCTTTTTCTCATGAGTTTCCATTCTTTCCATGCTAAAGAGAGAAGGTGATGTGCCTGTAAACATGTTGTAGTTTAAACCTTCTGGTGCTGCACGCAGGTGCTGTGGGAGGGATTACCTTGTTTGTGGCAGTCTGGGCTGGGGGTGTGTTTGTGTGAAGATCTGCAAGGTGATATTTGCTCCTCCCAGACTTCTTATGGGACATGCACGCATGCAAGCAAATATGTAAAAGAAAACCCACTTCAGGTGTGTTGCATTGCTCCAAAGGAGTGTAAGAAAGGAAAACACCAGTTACATAATAGAAGTATTCTCAAGAAGGAATTGTTTAATCACAAACACCTTTCAGTCTTAATAAAACTAAATTAGATCTTCTCTAACAGATCAGCATTTTATCCAAGTTGTTATACACACAAAAAAAGAGAAAAAAGTAGATTATTGTTTTAAAATGTAACACTGCTATTATAAAAGAAAGGCTGGATGTTCTGCTGGTACAGCTTCTCCCTCACAGTTTAGCATTAAACTGTGTCAGCATCTTCTCTAGCTTCAATGCTACCTTTAATCCTTAATTTTCCTGACATGAAGGCCATGGTTGGCTTTAGTTTACCTAAAAAGAAGACACAGAATCATCAGGAAAAGGAAAGGAACTGGAGATTGTGATATCATATAGTAGTTACTTTGCTACCAAGTTCTACTGTAAAAGCATCAGAAAAGAGGTTCAACAGATTGACTGGATGCTTTCTGAAGCTACACTCTGAAAAGTTCAATAGCTACTGAACAAAGCAGTAGATATTTTTATTATAAAATCATGGACTCACAGAGTGACTTACGTTGGAAGGGAATTTAATGGCCATGCACTTCCAGCTACAGCTCATCCAATTCCAAGACCACAAAGAGAGGTGAGCCCGTCAGCTCATCCATCAGCAAGATGTTTCCTGCCACCAGTAGCTGCCTCAGTTCTGCCAAACCCGTTTGTTACTCACCAGTGAACATCTTCACAAAGTCGCCACTCGACATGCTCATCACAACATCAGCTGCTGCAGGAGGCTTCCCAAACCCAGCACTCCCACTGCTGGTTTTCAGGTCAAGGTACCAAGTGCCTCCTTCATCACCTGAGTGGAACAGGGAGAACCTGTGGCAGCACCACAAGGACTGATATGCCCTGCCCTTTGCTACCCCCGCCTGCTTTTCTCTCCCATCTTCGTGCTAGACATGCTGGAGGTGCTGTGCCAGAAGCTGCCCCGCGCTCTCTGTGCAGACAAGGTCAGCCCCAGCAGATGCCCCACAATTCCACAGTGTCAGGGGACAAGGCAGTGGCTGCTGGTGGAGCTGGAGGCAGCAGGGTTTTGGAACAGAACTACCATGCTGACCCTGTGCAGCACGGCCAGCAGGGTGACACAGCAGAAATGAAACACCAGGAAAACACACCACAGTCCCCAAAAGAGCAGCACATGCTGCTGATGCAGAAAGCATCTCCCTGTGACAACAGCAGCAGGGTAAATCCCACATGTGCTGAAGTTGGCTCTGAAAGGCAGCATCTTATAGAGCACACCCAAAGATGTCCCTGTTCCTAGACCAGTTATAAAAGACAAGTATTTACATGTGAAAATACAGACTGACTCTTGCTAGAAAAGTGAGCATTTGAGAATTTTACAAGTGATGGTCTTACCTGACAATTCAAACTGAAAGATGCCCTGCGTGGATTTCACTGTTTCTTTATTGAGTTCTCCCTGAATAACTCTGAATGTTTCTGCAACAGGCCCCGCTGAAGCTGATTCTTTATTTAGCTTGGCTCCACCTGATGCCTGTGAAGCACCTAAAAGAAATAGATGGATTCTCTGTAAAATGCTGGAACGCTCTATCTCACTTATCTTTCTAAGAATATATATGTTTTCAGCAGTTCTTCTGCAAAAGCTTCTAAAGGTGTGAATCAATTCACTACTTTAATCAGCAACTTTCTACACTGCAGTGAATGTGCTCATTTAACATTAAGAAAGAGCATTTGCAATTTATAAGGCATGTAATGCTTAGCAGCCCCTAAAAGCCATGCAGAAGGTCAGTGTATCAGGAAATAATTATTCTACTCAGTGAATTGCTACTGTGTTGGAGATCTGGGCAGTTGGCAGTATCAGTTCCTGGCAGAAAAGTCTAAGTGCGCACTCACAAATAGTATTTTCAAGGGAACTGGGCTCTTTTCAAACTTAGCCTCTTTCTTTCCTATATTTGTTTTGGCACTCCTATAAAACATATTCAGTATTCCTATTTGCCCTCCAATAGAAACATCACTATTCTGAAAAAGTGAACCTGATGCTTTTGTAAAAAAACAACTTCTCTATTTCATCTTGTAGACATTCACATCATGTACGACTGTGAGAACTTCATGTAGGAATAGAAGCTTCTCAAGTTCTCACACTGCAAGAAAGATGTAACACTCCTGCA
Source organism: Coturnix japonica (assembly GCF_054131305.1). Classification (NCBI taxonomy): domain Eukaryota; kingdom Metazoa; phylum Chordata; class Aves; order Galliformes; family Phasianidae; genus Coturnix; species Coturnix japonica. The sequence continues at coordinate 27,877,923 of NC_140672.1, forward strand.
AAATATGCTGATTGCTTGTGATTTTTTTACAGCAATATTTACTCATAATCTTCATACCACTTAACTCTGGTGGTAAAAAGCAAAAAGGTTGTTCAAAACAAGGTGCTGATTATGAACTGTGAAAGTTGCAGACACTAAAGTCACTTCCATAAATCAAACAGCCCAAATACAAGAGATTTTGCCACATAGCTTGAATGTAGTCCAAAAGTAACTTGAAATAGAGGAGGCATTCATTATCATCACAAATAATCGACATGTACATGCAGAGGTTGCCCTTCCACGGCCTTCTGATTATGTGGCTGTCATGTCAGTTTCAGCATCCAAGAAGAAGCCAGGCATCAGGGGGTGACCTAAAGGGGAGTTGAACAATAACAGTAAGCCCAAGTAAGGGTGAACAGCACAAACAGGAATCCATTCTGAAGGCAACAGCACCTCAATTTACCAGTAGATGAACTACAGGTTGAAAGAAGACGAGGTGAAATGTTTAGGTTCTGGTACATTTAAAATCAGACCCAGAAGCCTCTTACAAATTCAGTCAGAAACATCTGAAGATGAAGAAACACTATCTCACTATTTGGTAAATAGTAATACATGCGCTTGTGGTGCAGGTCTATTTTCTTTTTGCTAATGGGTTTAAAATATATATATATATATATATTTATATAGGCATTGATTATTAGAGCCTCAGTGGACTATTATGTGCTTTCCCAGAATCCACATTCTCAAACGTGAGGCAAAGCATCTTTTGACTGAGTCAAAGGAATATATCCATATTCCCCATATGGCCTTCCTTCCTTCGCAAACTTCTCATTTTAAAGATCTCTTTTACCTGGTGCAATTGCATAGACATCAAAATCCTTAACGCCTTCTTCTCTCAGTAGAACTTCATCAATAATGAAGTTTCCCGTGAAAGTTTTCAGCTTTGTTAAAATGCAATATGCAGCATCTGCAATTATGTCAGTTTTTCTGCACTGCTTCTCTATTCCGGATCCTCCCAGCATATCCATAGCAGCTGTATGTATGGCTGGAAAATTCAGAGGACAGGAAATTACAAGTTTAACACTAATGACATCACATACTCATCTCTTTGGCAAATGCATAAACTTTATTCTCCTCTCACATGAAAGTAAATCATGAGAAGACTAAACTGTGAAATACCATCAACCAGCAAAGAATGGTCAACCAGCAAACAATCCTCAAAGTGTAAAGATTCCCTTACTTGAAAAGTATTAAAGGAACCAAAAAAGGAATAAAGGGAAGAACTCCTTGTAATATTCATATTATTCAATGCTTCTATCAATACTTTCCACACAAAGACTTCCTCTGGCTTTATTCAGGACATGAAAAACTAACAGGACAACTATCTTTCTCAAAGTGAACATGCATCAGCAATTAACATTTTCTGCAGCCATTACCATACTGAAAATCTCAATTTTAGCCCCACAATAACTTGTGAGATAACAAAGTGACTCTAAGTTAAAGATGAGAAACCCAATAGCACAAACTCAAACTTTTCCTGGCTTATGCTCCTCTACTTTCACATTACAGCCAATTATTATTGTTCTAAATATAGCAAAACTATGGGCAAAGACTGATATGAAAAACCATCTACTGTCCTGCAATCTGCACATCCTTCCATCTATTTCATACAAAGTGCTGCTGGTTTTCCATTAATTCATACATACAGCATCTTCCACTTTGACCCTGCAGTACCTCTACTACTCATTCACACTCTTACATCCTTTTGGCAGGCTACCTCTTTCACTTTTAGTTAAATCAAGAGCTCGTAACATCTCACTGTCAGCATATTTTCTTGTTTCAAGGAGCTGGATGAACCAATAGAACCATACTAGCACAGTGTCAATCTCCAGCATTGAAGCTGATCACATATATATGATGTTCTTTAAATTAAAAACTTTGTAATTGTAATGTAGATACTACAGAAGTCACCTCTCTCACTCTCTAAATTAGTTAACTTTTGTTTTGGCAGATAAACCTTTCAAAACAACATTTTTCTTCCTAGACTGAACATTACAAACTTTTATACTTCAGAACATGAACAGTTTTCATCAAGGAAACACTGATACATACAAATTTTGAAAGCTCACTTACTGCTTCTAATGCTTTCAAGACACTGGTCTCTTTGTTCAGCAGCTACCAAACCTTCAACAGCAGCCCTGGTCCTCACTGACCCATGGACAATAAACTGGAGCTAGTATAAGATGGGCACACCAAGTTATTTTTCTTCTATGCGGCCCTTCAGTGTGCTGTGACTTGCAAGAAGTGTTGGATGGTTGTGTGAAAAAGCAATTGATTTCCCACTCAGCCAAAACTTTTTTTTTTTTTACGTCTACAGAGGTACATATCTTGTCAGCTTCATCTATTTCCTGGCAATCTAACTAGCTGGGGATTCTAAATATTAACATAAATGTCCAATACTACTCAGGGATGGTGTGCAAACCAAAGTTTGAGTCATGTTGAAAGGAGCAGTGACAAGACAGGAGAAAAAGCAGAATGTGCTCAGGCTGAAGGCAAGTTTAAGTGAAAATAGGAAGGCAACAGTGAGAACTAGGAAAGAAAGCCAATACCCACACAACATCTTTGATCACAAAAAAATACACAGAAGTGCTCGGTGTTCTGAATCAGTCCTAAATAAGACCACCTGTATAGGACAAAACACAAAAATTCAAAATAATCACCTGTTTTAGGCCATAAAGCATTGACAGCAACTTCTCCTTTAAATTCTTCTGCCATTCCCAAGACACACATGGACATGCCATATTTAGAAATTGTGTAGGCTACAAAAAGCACACAAAAATCCCATATTTAGTAGGATACATATTTAGTCTACACATAGAATTTTACTTTTGAAGGATGTAAGTCACGGAAAAATCAACTTTCTGGGGTCAAAGCATCATCTTCCTAGAGTACAGAAACTCTCCCAGCTCCTACCACCCCCTTCAGATACAAACTGACCCTTTTACATGAGTATTGAATTGGGGAGGGAAAAAAAAAAGGAAAAAAGCACGTTGTAAATCCATTTTGTATACTCTGAGAAGGGGATGTTGCAGAGAAGGAACATGGACTTGCAAGAGGAGTTTAACCATGTTCCAAGTGTTGAAGTTTAAAAGATAATCCACAGGTTTAAGATGAGCAACATATGTTCTAGCCCAAAGACGCAATTGAGGCCTCCTTCACTCCTCAAAGATAATTTCTATTTAAAAAGACAGCAATGAGCTTTATCGCTATCAAATCAAATGTGGAAGCATAGAGAAAAAAAGATTTTGCCTTCCTATCTCTATTGGGAATAGAAAACATGGTGTAGTATTAAGAAATCCTATGAAAAACTCTTAACTCTTACGTGCAGAACCTTCTTGGAAATATAAGCCTTTCACCACCACTGAAGTCTTTTTGTACAATAATCCAAGGCTGCCCACAACAGAACTGCTGAATTCTCCAAAAGCAGAAAAGGAGTGACCTCTAAAAACAACAAAACCAACCAATTCTAACATTTTGATACTCAGTGCAGCTCTCTGTAATTTAATTCTTTTGGCCCTCTGAACACAGAGGACCAGTAGCTCAACACGCTGTAAAGGCAAAGTCCAGGATCACAATCCCAATGCAGGGTGCCAAAGACAAGAGCCAAAAATCAGATTTTCAAAAATGACCATGATTTTCCTTAAGGCTTTCACAGTAAAACTCAGTTTGCAAGTAACTGCATTTAACCCAATAAATCCCCACAAGTCTGTCCAACCAACCAGCAGGCTGAAACAGCTGTGCAAACGACTTGTGACTGAGCCCCTGTGTACAAAGGTGTCACACAGAGTGGAAGCACCAGTGAGATAAAAAGGAACTGGGAATATTGCATGAGCATATCAGCACAGTGTGAGGAGAACCAAAGTTCACCTGCAGCTGAGACTTGCAAGGGAAGCCAGTGGCAACTTGTTTATCTGCTATAATGTGGGTAGGAAGAGCATGAACAAGGAAAAGGCGTTGCTGAGTGGCATGGGTGATTCAGTGAGAGCAGACACTGGTAGTGCCTTGCTTAGGAACATGGTTTACCAGGACACGAGAAACTAGCCATAGATGAGAGGTAATCTTAGAACTTGGAAGGTTGGAAAAGACAATATAGTCCAACCTTCAACCCATCCCCACTATGGCCACTAAACCATGTCCTTCAGTGCCACATCTAAACCCTTCCTGAACATCACCAGGGATGGTGACTTCACCACTTCCCTGGGCAGCATGTTCCAATGCATCATCAATCTCAGTAGGTAAAATCAAGCCTGGTGAACCTGATTGACTTCTGTGATAGAAAGAAAGGATTTGAGGCCAAAGTGATAACAGCTGACACCATTCACATTAGCAAGGCTTTCATTACCATCTCTCAAAATACTTTTGTATCCAAGTAAACACATAATAGTCTGGATGGTTGAACAGCCTAAGGGGTAAGAGAAATGTTAACTGGACAGGTTCAGGGAGTTAGAATCATGCAGGTGGGCTCCTTTTGCAGCAGGCACGGCTGCAACCAGGGCAGCCCACAGGCTGCACCGTGGGCGCTTTCTGCACTCGTACAGGATCTCATGACTACTGCTTGCAACACACGGGAACTAATAAGGTCAACGTATGTTCCCGTTCATTAGCAGCGCAGAAATAACGCCACAGCAGTCACTCAATTCAGATTCCACAGCAAACCCACAGCCGCACTTTGCCCTCCGGACGTGCACACAGCTCGGCCCGTGATCAAACAGCACCGAGCGGGACTCCGGGTCCGACCCAGCCGCTCCGGGGGCACCGTGCCTGGCCGCGGCCTCCACCCCGCGTCCCATCACCCTCAAGGGGCTGCGGAGCACGCGTCTGTCCCTCCACCCGGCCCCAGCCCTGGCCCCGGCCCCGGCCTCAGCTCTGCCCCGGCAGCTCCTGTGGCTCAGAGCTCGCGGCCCCGCCGAAGGAAGGAGGAAAGCCCAGGTCGCCTTACCCAGTGTTGGGCAGCATGGCGGCACGGCTATGGGGCGGCTGTCGGCTCGGCACGGGACGCGCTCCCCGCTCACACCGCCCTCCATGCAGCCGTGGCCCGGGGAGCCGGGCGGAGCCAGGGCCGAGCGGGGCGGGATGAGGGGCGGGTGATGGAAGTATCGGGATGAGTTCCCCACGGGAGTACACCTCGTTCAACCAAGCCAAAGCCTTGCACGTTTTCACTGGCAAAATTAAAATCGCATCTGAGATCTCTCCCTCAAGGAAAGGAGTGAATGACCAAACTGAAGTGACAACTGAAACGATTTATTATTGAAACAACCTGTCCTTATAACTATCGGTCTATCCACTACCACCTCGGGCCACTATGCGGGCGCCGACATGACCCCACTGCAGGGTGCTCACTCGTCATCTTCATCGGTGCGCAGCCAGCAGCCTTCCTCTACCCAGACAGAGCTGGTGAAAGGTGGGCGCTGCGGGTCCTCCCAAGGCTCCCACTCCTCTGGCATCACCGTGACTTCATTCTGTATGTTCACCGTGAGCGATAAGGAGTGGAAAAGCAGGCCGGACTCAGGAGCACGCTGCTCTTCCTCTCTTGGGCGCCAGGGACGTTCCTGCAGCGCTGGGTTGCGTGGCAAGCTGTCTCCCATGTAAGATGAAGCGGTGAACGACAAGGAAGTAGAAATGTCTCCAGGGCTCCAGCCGCTGTTTGGTGGCAGCAGGGACGGGTCCAGAGGCTGGTTCATTCCCCAAGCTGCTGCAGCACGCATTGGCCGGCTGTGAGAGGCTCGAGCTCGGCGTCGGCTGCGGTTTCTCCTTCGGCGCTTGGGAGGCCGGGGTCCCCTGGCTGCAGCCGCCTGGGTGCCGGCTGCCGGACCCGCTGCCTGCAGGCAGCCCCTGTGGGAGCAGGAGCAGCAGCAGCAGCAGGAGCAGCAGCAGCAGCAGGGGCCCGTCTTGGCTCTCCTTCTCTGGGCAGATCTTGGCCTGCGCTGCTCGAGGAGCCGAGAGCTCTCTCCTCCGAAGTCTGGGTTCCAGTTGACGAGAGGCTGCAAAAGGCAAAGGAGAAGAGTCAGTTGTTATCACCTTGCGCTTGAAAGACAGCAAGGTACAGGAGATTTTCAATTGCTAAAGACGGACATGGGAGTGAGCAGCATCACGAGCCGATCCTTGACCACCTCTTGCAGGGTGGGAGCGTCTTTGCTCAGTCCAATTGAAGTTTGTCCTTGCAGACATTTCTGCGACAAAGCGGTTTTCGCTGTGCCACTCGGCAAGTGAAATCCTTCTGAACACCCTGGGGGTTCTGATGGGGTGTCATTGTGATGGCACGTGTTTGTGATGGGGGCTTCGGCCACTCCCAACATGGAGTCACAATGATCACCCCAAGGTGATGCCCAGCCCTTTTCACCAGAGCTGTGCTCTGTCCTTTCATCCCCATCTTGTCTCAATGCAGTGCTGCTTATAAATCAGATTATAAATCAGATATAATTCCATGGGCTTTTCTGAACTCTCATGATCTGCAAACAAGAAGAGAGCAAGAGTTTCTACTGCTTTGTCCAGTATTTAATGAAATGTTCATCTCTGATCTGTGGTTTCATCTCAGTTTAAAGCTGGTTCTTTTTTTGCCTGTTTAAATGTACAAAGTATTTGTTGAGCGAGGGTCAAATCGCAGCTTTTACAATGTTGAGTTCTGGCCATGTTTTGGATCTGTGATATCCACATTTACTGCCATTCAAACCATTCCTCAGTTCCCTTCAGCAAAACTTTGGAACAGAGCAATTAAACATGAGGCAAAGTGACAAAAAGCAAAACATAAAACACATACATAAAAATGTTATTCAACAAGTAAAGTAACTGTCATGGGTTAGCCCTCAGCTGTACCTTCAGAAATGGCCTGGAAAAGCACATTCTTTTTCAGTCAGTCAGCCTCCTTGATGATGATTCTCTTTCTTCTTCTTTAGAGACTTAAAGCCATCCCTGTCTTTCCTCACATGGCTTCCTAACATTGCATCTGTGTTAGGAAAGCTGGGATTTAAATGTGATGCAGTATTTGAAATGAGGCTGGAAAAGGTGCTGCCTTCAAACCTTGGGAGGAAAGCATTACTAAGAGAATATTGGCCTCTCATACCACGCATCTACAAAATGCCCGTCCTCATTTTGACTTGACATGGTGTAAGCATGAATAAGATGTGGATCTCTAAGAGAAGACGTAACTAAATCCTGCTGCAATGCCCAGCAAGGAGAACATTTTTTCTGTAATGACTGTGTATAATGACTCAAAGAGAAGACATATAACAGTATTTCTTTATGTTTTGTGAATAATACTTCTTTTGGTTTTCACCTTTTCTGCAGATAGCAAACTGCCCTCTGTTACTGTGAGATGTATGCCACCTAACTGAACGTGATTTTGCTGGAGATGCATCCAGAGCAGAACAAAGCTGTCTCTGGCTGCCCCCTGTGTTTTCCCCTCTCCATTAAAGCAGTAGTTCATCCTGTGGGATGAAAGCTTACTGTGCTGCCCTGGGGGATAGTGATTGTGAATGGCAACTGTGTCAGGGCTGTGTCTGGCTGCTTGTGTGGTTGTACACATGTTTAGAGGGGAGAGAGGACAGGACTGTCATATCCATATATAAGCCATTATGGATTCGAGCCCAATGGAACAAGAAATTCAGTAGCAATAGACAAGGAAAAACAGAAAGATGGAATCTTTGTTTTCTGATGATGTGTTTTTGCTATACTGCTTATCCAGGGATGAGCATGTGTCCTAGAGGCAGCATCATGGGAACATAGACAGGTATCCCACCACCTTCCACTCAGGTCCTCAGTGCTGTGCTGTGGGATATTGTGGGAGCTGATGGTGCTGACTATGAGGTGTACTTGATCCTTGCATTACAAACTTTCATGTGGTGCCATTCTTGGACTTTATGCTCTAAACAGACAAGGCTGAACAATGTGCCAGTCTGCTCTGCACTGTAAGGACAAACCCCACAGTGGGTGCTAAAATTCTTCTGGACATTTGCATTCCACAGGATTTTTACATGAGTGTAGAAATGCTCTGCTTATAAATCCGTTCCTCAGGTCACAGCAAATGTAAAAAAGAAGTGACTAAACAAACTTGTTGCCCTGTTATCAGAAACTGAAGAAAAACTTCAGATTCTTTTAGTGGCCGTTCCAGTTAATAAGTGAAAGAAAACCAGCTCTAAGGCCTGTGTAAAATACAGGCGCTATCTGCATGGTGCTGAAGGTAATGAACGACGCTGATCGCTAACTGTACTAAGAAGAAAAGGTAAGCTCAGCCTTCAAGTCCCCACGGGTTCTGTTTCGATGACCTCTTTCATTTCATCAGCTCCACTGGCACGTTTTTTTCCCAGCCTGAGTAGGGAAAAATCCAGCTATGTGTGTGTGCCAGCAGAGGGAGCGCTCAGCACACGAGATTGAATCACGGAATATCCCGATTTGGAAGGGGCTCTCAAGGATCATAGAACCACAGAATGGTTGGGTTGGAAGGGACCTCAGGGCCCACCCAACCCCTGCCATGGGAGCGCTGCTACCCAGCAGGTCAGGTTAGAACAGGGCCATCCAACCTGGCTGACCCCTTTACTTTAACCCTTTGAGGCTGATCTGTCAGCCCATGGTTCACCCATATTTTGCCTGGATTTTATTTATTGTGGTGGTGGTCCAAATGTGGTTTGACTCCCCACCCCCAGTTTCTTTTAAGGCTAGGGCCCCTACTTGTTCTTAGGCTTGTGGCTGGATTCTCTGACACACACTGAGAGAGCTTTACATGCATTTACTACGTATTTCCTACATTTAAAGTCAATGATTGACGGGATTAACAGACTACAAGCTGTGAAAGCTGAAAGGAATGAGGGTTTATTTAAAGCAATCAGTAGATAAAGCTTATCTTTGTTATAGGTAACATCAGTACATCAGTAACTCAGTGGTGCAAATGTAAGCTGAAAAGTAGAGAAACAAAATCTGTCCCTCTCAAAGAACTAGCATAGATTTCTCACAACTTATAAGCCAATATGATAAACTGAAAAGGCTAGATTTTTTATTTCTCTACTCATTGGTGTTTCTGCACATCTCATTATTTAAAGGGACTCTTCCTTGCTCAAGTATGATGGTCTTCTGAGTTCCCAACCTGAAGTCATGGCTGTGTGGTACCCTCCTGCACCAGCTCTGCTTTGGGGTCTGGCAGTTCCTTCTGTAACTGCCTCCTGCCATTCCCACCTGGAGATTATGCTAAAGAATGGAGAGGGAACTTTGCAAATGAGTGAGGACAGTAGCACAGCACCTCCTGAGAAAGGCTTACTTCCACAGACTTTTATTGGTGGGCTGCACACATCAGCTTGATGTTACCTTAAGGAAATGAGAAAGTGAAGAGAAGGGACAACTGCACAGTAGACAGCCAAGAAACAAAGCCATGTAGTCCCCAGAGGATTTTCTTCTCCAGTGTCAGCAAGTAGTAAGGATGAGGAAGGTGACAATAACTCTTCTTGTCAGACTTTTCCCTCTGTTAGCAAGGGAAAATGAGGAAGAAAAGTGTATGCATTTCCTCCATAGTAGAATAAAGCTTAAGCAAGGCAACCTCTGTGCAGGAAAACAAAAAAATCTTCTCTTGTATTTCCTTAACGTGAACAGTACCTTCTAGCTTTCCCCCTTACTTTCTCCCACTGATAGGAACCACATGGCATGAGCGCTAGTTTGTGGAACACACCTTTTTCATCAATGGATGAAGTTTTATCAGGGTGGAGGATAACTGCCACATCATTATTTCCAGTTGTAATCTTTGTCCTAAGGGTGTGTTAGCATGTGTGGGATATGGTACTGGGAGACTACAGAGCACAAAGTTCTGGATCTTTTTTCCCTATAAATATGAACTGTACTCCATAAAAATGCTTTGTCCAGAAGGTTGTTGTCAGCTATTTCTTCATAAGCTGAGAGCTTGCTTTTTTATTATTATTAATTTTTGTTTTTATTTATTTATTTATTTATTGGGAGGGGGGAGGGGGAAAGAAAGCATTAATGTGATATGGGGGAATGCAGAGATTCAGACTTTGTAGTAAAAGGAGAATACTGAAGGCCACATCTATTCACTAAAAACCACATCTCTAAGAACTCCAAGTTTACCAGGCCCAAAATGGAGGGAATAAAAGATTAATGCTGTTGCCTCATTCAAAACTGGGAAGAGACAAGCCCAGATGGCTCGTTTTCTTATTTTCTTTGCCTGAGGAATAAGTGTTACACTGCTGTTGACTGTTAAACACATCCTAACTAAGCAAGGTCCTATGTTTGTGTTTATCATTTTGATTGCTGTCATTTTCCTTTCTTTGTAGAAAGGGAGAGACCCAAACAGAGTGAGGTTTTCTCCATAGGAAATGAACCCTGCTCCAAGAATTCTGCAGCCTGAACAGATGTGACGCACAAGGCAAGTTTGTCAGCCTATTACAAATGGGCAGTTGCCTGAAGGACTGCAAATGGCCCTGGGATTTCTGTGACAGAACTGAAAATCAGCCCCTCAGCAGCCCAGCTTTGTCACCACAGACTTTCAGCCCTTCCCTCTGCCTTTCTGTGGGTGCAGCAACTGGCTAAGCCTGAGCTCTCTAAAGCATCTTATAGAACAGTACATCTGCGCTCACAGGTCAGCAGTAGGATGGCAGAAGTGGAAGGACTGTGGGTCTGCCATAGCATCTGTGCATCACTCATTGATAGCTAATCCAATTCTGAACAGAGGATCTCACACTTAGCAACGCAAGAGGGCTAAGAGAATGATCCAGTTACACATTCTTAGTGTTGTGAAGCACACTAGGGAATAACTTGGGGAGACAGCCTGGAGACCCAAGTGTCAGGGTTTCTTAAACATAGAAAACAGCCTATTGTACTTATCTGACACATAAAAATTACACATTGCACATTCTTACTAACGTCAGCCAAATATCCATTCTATAATTAGCATATATTCACACTGCCAGATCCCCTGCTTTCTTTCAAGTGGTTTTCTTGTTGAGCTGTTATTACACAGTTTTTAATCATATTCATTGTACAGGCTCTCGTTTAATTTACCCTGCATTACCTGTGTATGTCTGCCTTGTGACAGCTGACACATACCTGCTGTGACCACAGATATTTCATGTCCCACCAAAACCCAGGGGTCTCTCCCATCATTATTTACCTTCCCAGCACAAAGAGGGAGCTGCCATCAAACTAAGAAGGGAATGATGAACCATACTCCTGCCCTTGTTACCCATTCCTGTAGGGTAATAAAGAAGATGGTTACCCTAAGGAAACTCTGCCGTACTCTTCATGTGCAGCTCATCAGGAACTTTTCTGACTCCTATTTCATATTTTCCAGATTAGTATTTTTTGCCTGTAAGACATTCATGTTATTCATCTAAAGCAGAAGTCATTTTCAGTCCTGAAAGGGGCTCGTTCTTCACACTTTAGAACATTTTTCTATGAGCTTTGTCTTCCAGACAAATACTGAAGAAATCAGAAATATTTTCTGTATAGCAGCAGTTTATATTCTGACTTATGGTGCACTGTCAATCTTCTTTGTCCTTCCACAAGAGAAAGCAACTGGAACAGGTTACTTTGTGTGGTAAAAGCGTAAGGAGAGCTGAAAATGAGACTTCTTGGACTTTAAGGAGCCACAGGAAGAGCCTAGAAAGTGAATGACATTCATGTCTCTGAACATTTAGGTGGACACCAGGGGAGCAAAATCCTTCCTACTGTAAGAGACGAGCAAGTCCAAGACCTCCTCATAAGACTGGATATGTCCAAGTCCATGGGGCAGGATGACGTGCTTCCCAGAGTCATGAGGGAGCTGGTTGATACACTCACCCAGCCATTCTCCACCGTATTTGAAAAGTCATGGCTGTCAGAAGAAGGCAGGAGAAGTCCCTGGGGTCTGGAAAAGGGAAACATCACTCCCAGTTTTTAGAAAGGCAGGAAGGAAATCACATGGGAAACTACAGGCCAGTGAGCCTTACCTCTGTGCCTGGGAAGATCATGGAGCTGTTCCTCATGGAAGAAATGTGGAGAACGATTTGGAGGTTCTGGTGGACAAAAAGATGGACATGAACCAGCAGTGTTTGCTTGCAGTCTGGAAGACCAACTGTATCCACAGAGAAGTGGCAGCATGGAGAAGTAGGCTCTTGCTCCCCTCCACTCTGCCTTCATGAGTCCCCATCTGCAGTACTGTGTCCAGATCTGGAGCCCACAGCACAAGAAAAGTGCAGAGCTTCTGGATTAGCTCCAGAGGAAGGTCAGAATGATAATTAGAGGTCTAGAGCACATCTCCTGTGAATAAAGAGAGGAGAATTAGGCTACATGTTAGGTTAGGTACTAGGGGGAAACTTTTTCAGACAGAGGGTGGTGAGGCAATGGCACAGGCTGCCCAGAGAGGCTGTAGATGTGAGTTACCAACAGTGGAGTCTGGGAAGGACAAGAATCTTCCATTAATCGGTGACTGCTGGAAGGCGACAAAAACAGTGCTCTGCATTACAGTAGTTGAATTCCTGTTCCTCAAATTGTCCCACACTGCCTTCTATTTAGGAAACAAGCTCAAGGCACTCCTTGCCTCATTGCTCCTTTTAATTCAGACCTGCTGCTTCCTACAGGACCAGAAAGACGTCTGCTTAAACACTTGCGTAAGCCTGCCCTGCCCCAGTCAGGCAGAGTAGTATTTGCAACGCCAAACCATAGCAACCTTAATGCAGATGGCTGCACCCTCAAGCTTCTCTGCCTGAATCTGGCTTCTTGTGGTCTTGTGTCCTCCATTGCTGTTCCAGCAGGGAAGACGCCTCAGACCCTTGGGGATCCCTTATACTTTCTGTGCCTTGGTTTCTGGCCTGTGTAGGAGGGATGTAGGACAGTGTTGAGCAGGAGACAACCAGATGCTGCGGCGATCGACTGGCAGAGAAGGACCAAAGTACTTCAAAGGTGGGTAGATGTGGATCAGATCTATGGGGCAGGAGCTGCTGTGGGGCAGAGGTGTGTCTGATCTATGGGATAGGAGCTGCTCTGGGGCACATGTGGGTCAGATCTATGGGGCAGGAGCTGCTGTGGGGTAGATGTGGGTCGGATCTATGGTGCTGGAGCTGCTGTGGGTCTGATGGGGGATAGATCAATTGGGCAGGATCTGCTGTGGGGCAGATGTCGGTCTGATCTATGGGGCAGGATCTGTTGTGGGGCAGATCTATGGGGCAGGAGATGCAGTGGGGCACGTGTGGATCAGATCTTTGGGGCAGGAGCTGCTCTGGTGCACATGTGAGTCAGATCTATGGGGCAGGAGCTGCTCTGGGGCATATGTGGGTCAGATCTATGGGGCAGGAGCTTCTGTGGGGCAGATGTGGGTCTGATCTATGGGGCAGGAGCTGCTGTGGGGCTGATGTGGCTGTCATGGTTTTGTAATGTTGTAATTTTGCTCTCAGTATTCCACATCATAACATCATGTAAAGTATGGATACTTGTATTGAATGTGCAGTCCTCAGAAGAAGACTATATATCCCAGAGAACAACAGGGGTAATGATAAGTCACGGGACCAGGACGCTGTATAATCTCGTTCCCAGGCTGGAGTGCCCTCCTTCTTCTCTCCAACTTCTCGGAGAGTGGGAAGCGTTCCAGCCATGTCACCTAGAGTTCACAGTCGGCCTCTCGGTTTTCGGGGACTCTCTCATTCCCTGTTTTTTTGATTTGTTAGCCTCAATTATATTATACTGTGTTATCTTGTATTTCGTTATCATATTTAGAACTTCTTTACAGTGAGGGTGACGGAGCACTGGAACAGGGTGCCCAGAGAGGTGGTGGAGTCTCCTTCTCTGGAGATATTCAAGACCCGCCTGGATGCCGAGCTGTGTGATGTGGTGTAGGGAGCCTGCTTTGGCAGGGGGGTTGGATGATCTCGATGATCTCTAGAGGTCCCTTCCAACCCCTACAACTCTGTGATTCTGTGTGATTTTGTAATCAAGCTGCACTCTGCCCGGGCAACAGCCAAACAGGCAGAGGTGTGTGCTCCAGACTGTGCCAGCCTTTGGCATCAGCAGGAAGCTCTGCCCATGCAATACTCCCCTCCTGGCTTCTTTTGAGCTCCCTGTAAGGTCTGGTGGCACAGCTTGATCCCAGGTCCCTGCTGGGCTGTTACTCTGCCCCGGGAGCAGCTGCCAGGAAAACCAGTGCCACTGGAAAGGTGACGTGTGCAGTGATGGTCTCTGTCACTCACTTGCCTGCTGTCTTGAGCATCAGTCCATCAGCCTTCCAGGCTGACTCCTCTCAGCCCTCTGGGTACAAATCTGGTGCAGTGGTGCACTTAAGTGAGAGACTTACAGGGTCTGCAGATTGTTAAGGGCTATTTGCTGTTTAAAGCCTAGAAGCTGTTTCTGATTCCTTTAAACCAAACCCAAAGCATTGTGTGTGTGTGTGTGGATAGGTGTTTGTGGGTACCAGCGTGGGGAAATCACAGAACAATGTCCTACACTGTTGGTGTGACACTGTTTAATTGTGGTGGTCTCAGGCCGCAGAGGTGGCCCAGGGTCTCTTGCAATGCATTCTCCATTAGCAGAAGTTGTCACTGGTCCCAAGAGGGAAGCCGGGGAGAAAAAGGTTTTTCTGCACCTCTAAATGTAGCAAGTCCTCTGCCTCTGTAGAGCGTTGCATGGAAGCCCCTTTCAGGGAGCATCAGGACCAGGGCAGAAGGACCAGAGTTTCTTTTCCTTATCACCAGACCATGTGAGTTGTCCCACCACACACTTTGGCAACTTCTGGGGTGACTGGTCCACTGGTGACACTGTGTACATGGGCACAGTTGGAGCCTCTTGAGAAGGTGATTCTCCTTTGTGGAAACGGTCAGCATTGTGATGGGGTGAGGCTGAAATTTCTGTTTCTTTGAGAGCAGCCAACCTGAAGCTGCTTCGTAGTGAGGAGGGTGACTGTGTCTGCCCTATGGGAGAACAAGTTCTCTGGGAAGGTTTACGGCTGCAGAGGCAGATCTGGGGACTTGTGTGCAATGAAAGAAGCTGGAGGAGAAGAGGGGGGCAGGAGCTGCTCTGCCAAGAGGGAAATGAAGGCACAGAGCGCTGCTGTGGGTATGTGTCCCAGGAGCCCAGTGGGTCCCCAAGACATATAGAGCTCAAAGTCCACCCTAAACCTTGTTCCATCCCACAGAGGTGACAACTGGAGGCAGCAGGAGAAGGAAGGGATGGTTCATTGATTTCATCACAAAGGACTTAAGGAGAAATATCCACTGCTGGATATTTCTCAGGGGGGAGGACGCCAGTTCCAGGGAGCTCTGTGTGCTGGGCACGGACTGACTGAGCCCTTCCATCTGGGTGGCTGTGGCAGCACAACCTTCCATCGGGGTGCTCCAGAGGGAGCCGTGTCTCACTGCAGGGCTGGCAGCTGTCCTGGTTGTTCCTTTGGCTGCTCACGGCCTCAGCCACCATCAGCCCCAGCACCATCAGGACCCCCAGCCCAAGGGCCGGGCGCACTGTGTTGCTCTGCATAAACCGGCAGGGGATGGGAAAGGACAGTCACCTGTTTGTAACTGCTTTGTGCTGATGGAGTTTGCGATCCGCACGTCCGAAGAAACACAGCGCGAGCATTTATTGCCTGTGGAGATGAGCTGCTGGAGGCATCTCCGGGGCAGAGCTGGATAGCGAAGGTGGCCAGAAAGCAAAGGGAAGGGAGGGGAGGGGGACGAGGGTGAGGAAGGAAGGGAAGGGGTAGGAAGGAAAGCGAGAGGAAAGACACAGAACAAGACGTTAATTTTGGGTCCCAGGGGCTGGACTCGATGATCTCTAAGGTCCCTTCTAACCCGCACAAGACTGTGATACTGTGATACTGTGAATACCAATAGAAAAAAATACAAAACCACAACAGTATGGCAGCCCAAAAAGATTCCCTTGTGGAAGAAGGGGGAGGGTGAAGGAGGGTGAAGGAGGGGAGTGAAGGAGAGTGAAGGAGGCCGAGGGCCCTTTACTTGGGGCCGGCTCTTCTGTGACTTCTTGCTGGCCAGAGAGAAGGGCTGCCCGCTGGGCACAGGGAGCGCCTTGGAGCTCCCGTGTCGTGCCCTGCCCTCCCGCCCCCTCCTCATCCTATGTGGAACGTCAGTGCCAGCAGTGCGGCCGCCATTTTAGAACCCTCTCCATGTCACCTTGGTCACCGCTGCCGCGCGCAACACACTCGCCTCTGACAGCTGTGGCAGTTAGCAGCCATGTCAGCAGCTAAGAGGGCTAGGGTAGAAGTTTTCCCTGTTTCAGGTGGGAGGATGGAGCTGGGGGCCCTAGGAGTGAGAAGGAGGAGGGGGCCCGCCATGACCACCAGGCAGAGGAGGGGTAAGAGAGCCATATTCCATCGTGCCTGGACCAGCCCCGTGACCACCACCCATGTGGAGCCTATGGAGGTGGATCCCCCTCCAGAGGAACCGATGGAGGTGGATCCCCCTCCAGAGGAGCCCATGGATGTGGATCCGCCCGCGGCATAGCTGGCCTGGCACCACACCACCGTGCCAGGCCCCGCGTTGGCATGGTCACAGCTTCACCATCACTGGTCCAGGCACTTGGCTCCTTTCCTGCTGCGCGGCCCCTGCCCCCAACGTTAGCTGGGTGGCATTATTTAACATCTTCTTCTCCTCCTCCTTGTTGCTCCTCCGGTTCTGTGGGCCCCCAGTTCCTTCTTCCCCCTGTTGGAGTTAGGTGCTTGTTCTGTTCTTTGTTGTTGATGGTAGTGTTAGGTTAGTGTAAGCGTTCAGTTTAGTTTTAGCGTTAGGGATAGGTTCCTGTTTGTTCTTTAGAGTTAGGCATAGGTTCCTGTTTGTTCTTTAGGGTTAGGCATAGGTTTCTGTTGTTATTTTAGAGTTAGGCATAGGTTAGTGTTCGTACTTACAGTCAGGCATTGGCTGCTACGCTCAAGTCAAAGTAACCGCTGCTCCTTGGGTAAGCACGCAGTTGGTTGCTCACCCCGAGCAATGAGTGCGACTGCCCTGAGAGCAGAGGTTTGATGACATCTGCGATGAACTGAATTTCCCTCTTGGGACTTTTCCTTTGCAGAACATGGAGGAGCAGAGCGTGAGTGGCTGAGAAATGGAGCTGGGACTCAGGAGAGCAACACGTGGCTGTGTCCCAGAGCTCCCAAAGTGTGGCCATGGCAAGGTAGGCATGCCTTACCGTAAGCGTTGTTCAAGCACAGCTCCTGGCTCTGTCTGCAACAGATCCGCTCTCTGCGTGCTTTCTTTCAGTCACTGGTATTGTGCAGCACAGCCACGGCACGGCCCTCAGTGCGTACCCGAGGAGCGTGAAAAGGTAGGTGGTGAATTTTCATCTTGCTAACGCTAGGATTAGGAATGGTGAGCATCCCTAAAAGAGTGGCCACGAAGGTGTGATCTGCCTCGGGGAGAAGTTGATTCTTGCCTCTTCAGCTTTTCCCTTCTTTTCTGTCCACCTGTCCTTTCCAGCTCCTCCTCCCCTCAGCTGCAAGTGGGGCAGTGCTCGAGTGTGAGGACTCTTCCTTGGCATGCGGTAACAGACAATGCAGATTTGAGTTTTGTGTCCTTCCTTGTTCTTGGGTCCGTAGCCCAGGGATATCTTGCGAGCAGCTCTCTAAGTCAGCCTGTGCTGCAGCGTGCGTGAGTGAAATAGTGCCTCTTTTTTCCCTCTTGCAGCAAGCTTGCCGAGGCAAGGCAAGCACTACTCAGCTGAGGAAGAAAGCCAAGAAGGAAAGCAGAAAGCAATGATGAGGGCTTGAGCAAGAAGCTACAAAGGACAGCAGAACCACCTGCAACGCTTCCTCGGAGGTGGCACCAAAAGCTGCTGACTCAACAGTCCAGTTTACTGGCACAGCCGTGCTTTCCCTGTCATGGACGGTGGAGATGATGGAAGTGAACTGGACAGGAAGGGCTTGTGCTGCGTTAGAAGCAAAGAGGGCTTCACCTAGGCAGGACTTGGTGTATGGCAAGAGCTGGAGACGCTGCGTTCCTTCAGGGTGTGTCTCTTGAGGTCCAGGCCTGGTGTAGGGTTAGGCTGAAATAGGGCTGGCTGGGACTGGAGAGGGAGGAGGTGACGTAGCCCCATGGTCAGGCTTCTCCTTGGGTCTGACTGGAGGCTGAGTGACTGATTGCTAAGCGGAAATCCTGGGCACTGGGGTTTCATTTTGGGGTGTGGGCGGGGTAATAAATAGAAGCCAAATCTTCTTGTCCGCAATAAAATTGAAGCGAACTTTCTAAACCTGGTGCTGCCTCTTTCAGTAGCTGGTCAGAACGTCCCTCGCTCAGGCTGGCAATCACAGGGCGATGAAGCGGTCAGCTTCACGTCTCTACCTTGACATGGTGCATGTTTTCCACTGTTTCCTTGTTGGTCTTCCCAACCTGTGGCCTTTCAGCCAACCCGTAAGTGCTGGTGACAGGCTGTGAGCATCTCCTTGCTCTCTGAGGTCCAACAGAAAGAAACCAGAGGAGGGGAAGCAGCCTGGCAGGAAGAAGGGTGTCCCGTGCTCAGCCCCTTGAGTTGGCCTCTCTTCCCTGAGGGCTCCTTCAGCTTCTGATGCACCGTGTGTTGCTGTTTGCCCTGGGAAGCCCAGCTGCAAGCTGGCAGCCGTGGCCTGTGCATCAGCCTCCCCTTGAGGCCCAAGGAGTTGTTTGTTTCTATGTATTCAGTATTGGTGTGGCATTTTGTTGTTTTGTTCTGCTTTGAGATCAGGGGTAATTTAACACTGCTGGAAGTAATTGGGGTTCAGGAGTAGCATATGTAGAATTTTGATCATGCAGCAAGTTGTGATTCCTACTGTGTTAAAGAACTGGCACACACATATACGCCTGCAGCCGGAGCTTGATTGACGCTCGTCAATACGGCCTTCCAAACCCCGGCCCTGGGGAGTTGTCCAAAAATTTTCCAACCTTTTGTACTACCTAAGTTTATTTTAAACAGACAAGGAGGAGTAATCTCTTAAAGGCTTTTTTTAAGGCATTGGACTAAGTTTTGATTATCACATCTCAGGAAGCTTCTGCATTCCACCTAGTGCTAATGTGATACATCAAGAGCAGATTACACAAGAGATTCAGGCCTTGCTGCCAGTCTTTTATGAATCCGAACTTTGTTTCATGTTGCCAGATATTCTGGTTTCCTTTTCAGGAGATTCCTTTGCTGTATAATAAGAACGCCAACTGCATCCTGGCCTGCATCAGAAACAGTGTTGCCAGCAGGAGCAGAGAGGTGATTGTCCCCCTGTTGTCAGCACTGATGAGGCCGCAGCTCGAGTGCTGTGTTCAGTTTTGGGCCCCTCACTGCAAGGAAGACATGGAGGCCCTGGAACGTGTTCAGAGGAGGGCAACAAAGCTGGTGAGGGGTCTGGAGCACAGGCCGTATGAGGAGCGGCTGAGGGAGCTGGGAATGTTCAGCCTGGAGAAGAGGAGGCTCAGGGGAGACCTCATTGCTCTCTCTAACTTCCTGAAGGGAGGCTGTAGTGAGCTGGGGCTCGGCCTCTTCTCTCGTGTCATTAATGATAGGACCAGAGGGAATGGCTTCAAGCTGCGACAGGGGAGATTCAGGCTGGACACTACGAGGTATTACTGGTCAGAACAGGTGGCCAGGCACTGGAATGGACACAGGGAGGTGGTGAAGGGAAGGGGACGAGGGCGAGGAAGGAAGGAAGGGAATGTAAAGGAGGGAAAGCGAAAGGAAAGACATGGAACGAGACGTGAATTTTGGGTCCTTTTCTGGCAGCCGCCCCCCCCCACCAGGCCCCAGCCCGGCCTGAGCCAGGTGACAGTGCCAGTGACAGGAAGTGCTTCCTGCAGGCGGCGGAGAGCACTTCCGGGCCATGGCGGCATGGCGGCCATGAGCGGGGACGGGAGGAGCGGGCTCTGTGCTGCGAACAGGGTCGGGCCTCGGTGCGGGGGCATGGAGGGGCTGTCGGGGGAGGAGCTCGCGGCGCTGCCGGCACCCAGAGGCGGCTCCCGGGCAGCTCCACGGTCTCGCTGTGCTGCGGATTCACCCGGCCGGCCCCAAAAGCCTGGAGGCAGAGCCTGAGCCGGCCCCGGCCGTGTTGGTGTGCGTTGTTGTTCCGGGGCTGTGAATGAGGACTCCCCGCTGGAATTGGTGCCGATGGATCCGCACACCTCGGTGCCGTGTTGGGCTGGGGCAGTGGGCGTGGATGAAGGTTTGTACGGATGGAGTGGGTCTGGATTGCAGTGAGCGGGACGAGTCCGGGCTGCGGTTTGGCGTGGTTGTGTTGGTTGCTTTTTTGCACGCTTTATTGCTGTGGCCGTAGAATTCCCTCTTTCTTACCATCTGATCTGTGAAGGCTTCTTTGTGGGAAGGTTTTGAGGGATGAGGGAGTAGAAATTGCTTTTGTCACGAGTCATCTGGAAAGGTTTCACAGAAACAGCGACATTTGCAGAAGGAACGTATTGGCATTGGCAGTTGTGCAAAATACTCATTGGGATAGAGAGGAGAGAGTACCTGCAGAAGACCATTCTCTTCTGGTTTTGAGGAAGCCAGGGAGAGCTCGTATTCCAGCTTAAGCAATGTTCTTTTGTCACACTCTGTGTCCTGTGTTGCGTTCCCCAGAGTTTCATCTCTCCTTTCGATTCCAGTTCTCCTGACAGGTTAGGCTTGAATTCAGCATAATATCTGCTTCTCCCTGGGTTCAGGTTCTTTGCGTCTCCTGCCTGCTTTTCTCCCTTTTCTTAATGGAGAGTGGAGTTTCTACCACAGAGCAAAGTTTCCTGATTAACAGAAACAAGTATGGAACATATTAGATGAATATAGCTCTGCATTTTTTTCTTCCTCCGGGTAGCAAGGGACTCCTGTGCTCTCATTAATATCAACAGTGAGTAGGTGCTGCCTGCTATTGGAGGCTAAAATGCTTTCCATAGTTGAGTGGTTGGAAACATAGGGTTTTAACTTAAAATTGTTTGTGCAGGGTGAAGGTTGGGAACACAATTAGAATACAGTTACACAGTGCTCTATCCCCAGAACTTTCCAGCATTTTTCTTAACACAGCTTACGGTTCATTTCAAAACAAACTAACAAAGATGAACTTGGGTTAGCGTAGCCCGTTTTAAATGATTCTTCTGTGTCTTTTCCAGGCTGGTAGCAGAATGGAGACTTTCCTGAGGCGCTGAGGAACAGACACAAGCTTCTTTTGAAGGCTTCAATGAAATTCTGCCCCAGCAGTATCTGCGGTCCTTTGATGCTAAGGAGCTGGAGGTAAAAGACTATTGTCAGATCCAGGCTGCTACATGTAATACTTGAATTTCAGTCAGAGTCTGAAGAGCAGAGTTCATTAAGGCTGGTGGTTCTGCTTTCAGGATGTGTGAGAGAAGCCTTATGTATCAGGTAGTATTTGGTTACTATGTTGTTCTTCACTTTCTTCTTTGCAACCAATTTAGACACATTTCTAATGTTAAGATTCTGTCAGCATAAATTTTTTGGCTGACAGTGTTTTTGTAGTCCTTGACAATGTGATTTGCGTGTGTCTAAAGAGTGAGTGACTGGAAAGCAAGGGAGATAAGAAACAAATATCAGCGGATGGTCAAATTACAGAGTGGAGCAGGTTTTAGCTGCTTTTGGTCTCTCCAAATTATACTCTGCAGCAGAACATCGTATTTCTAGCACAGAATTGTACGGTTAGGCAATGAGAAAGTATGGTTTATATGTCTAAATGCATTCGTTTTCATGACTGGTGTATCTTCTTTGTTGCCATGGATGTTATTATTTGCTGTGGAAGTTTCAGAGTTTAATATTAAAACCAAGCGTACTGTGATTGCGGGTGCTTTGAAGTACAGTAGTATTTCAGTACAATAGTCTTGCTGTAGAAGCAAAGTAGTAGCTTGTAGTTTCCATGTTTATGAAATTTTTCTTCCCTAAAGGTGCTCCTGTGTGGAATTCAAGAAATTGATCTGAATGACTGGCAGAGGCAATACCACCTACCGGCATGATAGCAGAACCTGCAGACAGATATTGTGGTTCTGGCAGGTTTGTAGACTTCTTTTTTCCACACAAGAACGCAGCAACAGCTTAATGAGCAATAGTCAGAATTACTCAACAGATAAGTAGCATGTAAATGTAAATGATAACTGCTAATCCAGCTGTCCCATGGGGGATGGGGAAGTGAACATTTCAATATTAAACTTGACATCAATGTTAATTATTATTTTTCAGTTTGGGAAATAAATAGATAATGAGAAGAGAATGAGATTTCTACAGTTTGTTACTGGAACGTGCAGATTACCAGTAGGAGGATTTGCTGACCTCACGGGTAACGAGCCCTCTTTAATGCATTTTATGCTCATGTTATTTCCTTTTTTCTTAATAAGGACCAAGCTGTGTGTTTAAGGGTATTTTTTAATGAATTTATATGGAATCTGAGTCTTGCATATTGGTAGAGCTATGATAGAAAAAGGGATGGATGGAATGTGAACACGCCTTGCATCAGTGACTTGATCCATGGTTTCGACGTGGTCCTGGCAGGGCAGCCTGCTCTGGGTATCCTTGGTTGATCAGAGTGGCAGGACTAGGTAAACTCCAGAGATTCCTTCCAGTACCAAACCAACGATGTGATTCAGTGGTTGAGTTTCTTTGAAAACCGCTTCATATTGATGCATTTCACTACGTGGATTTCTTCAGAGGGATGTAGTGAGAGACAAATGTCTTTGTGCTCTGCAAGTAGTTATAGTCTTGTTTTCATGCGCTGTGTTCATGTATTACCTACTGGTATACACGGGCAGTTAGACCTAAGAATTCATTGTTTGATTTTTGTACAGGGAGCAACAGACCCCAAAAATTTTGCATTGAGAAAGTTGGAAAGGAAAACTGGTTACCTGGAAGTCACACCTGGTAAGTACGAAGGATCAAACTCTGCTGTGGTTCTGTTCTTATGGATGGAAATCTACTTTGAGATTTTAGGAAGTGGGTGTGATATGGAAGTGTCTGAGACTGTGTGAAAGCAAAGCACTGGGCTATGGCAGTAAGCTCTGCTGAGTAATAGTTGAACTTCTGAAAAGCAGTTTTGTTGTGGAGCTGATTCCATTGTAAACGCCATGGATCTGCACATCACTAAAAACGTAAAGCTACTTTTAGTACTTAAGGTTGTCCTTTTTTAAAAGAGTTTGGGATTGATCTTTCATTATCACCACGCTCGATCTTGGCAATGAAAATAAATAGCCACGCTCATGCTCCCTCTTGGCTGGAGAAAATGTAGCTTCAGCTCAGTTTCTCAGTTACGCTGGTGCTTTGTGAAGATGCTCAGATTTTAAGTTTCAGATACAGAAGAGAGATTAGGTGAGACTTGTTACTGAATACATTGCCAGTTCTGGAAAGTTATCGCTGCTCAGGTGCTTGTTGTGCTTTAACTCTCACTTTCATAGACAAGTGCATGTCAAGATACAGGTGTTTTAGAGGGTACAAATGCAGTTTTCCTTCTGAACAGGACAGTTCATATGCCTGTGTTCCTAATGGATATTTGGTGGTTTTAACTGTTGTTCAATACTTAAGGTTTCTCTTTGTTTTCAGTTTCAATCGCTTGGACCTTCCAGCCTATAAGAATTATGAGCAGCTGAAGGAAAAGCTGTTATTTGCAACTGAAGAAACTGAAGGTTTTGGGCAGGAATAGCTGGGATTTGCACCTTGAAGAATGTGAACTCAGCGTGATGTTCTTCGCTTCTTCTGCTTGTTGCACACTTCATAGTAAAGTAGACTTGACTTGGATTGTTTAACAATAGTTGCGTGTAAGTAAATGGATGTTATCCTGAGGTTTTATCCATGGAAACTCTGGATTTCTACCGAGCACTTTCAGAAACCTTCTCGCTGGCGGTGAAAGCTATCCTTGCTTCACAGTTTTACTAGGAGGAAGATCTGCCTATTCCAAAGCACTGGATGGGTATTTTACCATATACAGCTCAGAAGGAGAAGAAAAAAGCCTTATGAATATTCTGTTTATGTTAATAGTTACAGTGAAATCTAGTTATCTAACATATTTACAGGAGAGATGAAATTAAACAGGATAATGCAAGATTAAGCTAAGACAACTAGTTTGTGTTCTGCATAATGATTTATGATTCACGTAGGGAACCTAGACATGCCGTGGATGTATAAGTATCACCCAAAAGGCTTTCAGCCCTATATTTTTAAAACACAAAGCAGTTCTAATTGAAATAGCCTTAGCCCTAGTTCTATAGGGTACAGCTGTTGAATATTTTTATGGCTGAAATGTTTAGTTCAGGAAAAAGATAAATGCTTGTATATATTTTTGCAGTCTCGGATTCCACTTACTCCATGTTTTCTTTCTTTAATTTAAGTGGTGTGTTTGTGTCTTTCCTGCTGTATTGGATGGGGAAAGTGGGCTGGATATCCCAAGCACCAGAACTTACTTTAATGTACCGCAAACAAAGAGTCAGCTGGGAAAAGCAGTCTGTGAAATGCTGCATTTGGCCAAAGAGGAAAGTAAACCTGCCAGTGTGTTCAATTGGCGACGTTCTTGAAGTCTGAAATAATGTTTACTTACACGTTTTGCTTTGTAAGCCAACAAGTCTGTTGGTTTTTCTATAGCATGTTCTGTAGAAATAAAACGTTGTTCCTATGAACCATTGGTGCACTTTGCTGTTCTTAATGGGGATGTGGAGGAAACATCCCGTGGATGCTGTGGATAACCCCACAGCATCTGCTACCCCAGGTAATATTGGACTTCCAGCTGAGATGAATGACTTTACTGCTCCCAGCACTGCTTGAGCAACCTGGTCTGTGTAAATTCATACTGCATAACAAATACATACTCGTATGTAGCTGCCAACTAATCCCAATTCTCAAACATGAAAGTAACTTCTGTTTCGTTGTTTGCCTTATGAAAATGACATGAAAAACTGAATGAGCTGCTGAGCTGCTGATGGACGAATTAACAAAGCCTTATTGCTCCAGGTAGCTCAGGTGTTCCTATATGAAGCTGCACAGTAAATGCGTCATGTCTTCATCTGATCAAGCAGTGGGAGCTGATATTTTAATGTGTTTCTATTCCAGAAAAAGAAAAGAAAACTTGAAAAAGAAAAGCCTGTTAAAGTTGTCTTGTTTGCATCATTCTGACATGCTGCGCTCTGTCTGTGAATTCAGCTCATGGTTCTGTTGGTATCTCCAGCCCCTGATTCTTGTGGTGTCTTCATTTTCTTCCAGCATCACTGTTTGTGTATTGCTCTATTGAACAAGGACATGAACAGGGATCAGCAGCACTGGATGGTAAAATACTGTATGAAGTTAATTGTGGAAATTTCCTTGTATTGTAATTTCCAGTACTCAGGAAACTGTAACAATATCTCTGTAAGTCAAATACTTTTATAAAATGACTCAAAGAGATGCTCGTCCTGTCGTTATTGGTTTGGTGTTACGAAGCACAAGTGTAGAAATGAAGGACTGAACTGCTGCTGAGGGTTGCAGGTAGGCTGGGTTTCTGTCATGTGCTATTTCTGCCTGCTGGGGATGTGAGCGGGCGTTGGGCCCGAGCCCCGCTCGTGTTGGTCACAGCACAGGGGCTGCGGGAAACACTGGGAGAGCAGAGCAGGGAGAGCCGGGCTGTGTGCAGGCCGGGGCATGGCATGGAACCTCGGCAGCTGCGCAGCTGCTGAGCTTTTCCCCCAAGTCTGCAGACTCTCAGGTGATAAGGCTGTGCAGCAAAGCCAGCTGGGCACTGCTGATACTGCGGGCTTAGGGGATGAAGCCCTGCAGCACCTGCATGGCACTCCCTGTAGTCTGCCATCTTTATGTGCACAGCTGCTGTAGGTGTTGTTGGAGCAGTGGAGCGGCAGTGCGGTGCTGCAGGGCAGCTACACACCCCAGGGGCTCTCCATAGGCTGCAGTGATGTGACCCAAGTCCCACACTCACTTTCTTCCCCATTCCCAAGAATGACATACCAGTAGCAAAATGTTTTCCCCTTTTCCCAGTGTCCAAAGACAAAGATGAGGTGTCTTAGCAAGTGCACCAGCAATGTGTGGAGCAGAACCGCCTTAGGAGCCACTGTCACACCTGAGTTGATCCGTTTTAGGCTTCCCATGGAAATGTAGCATTTTGACTCTTCGTTAGTAAATCTTTGAGGTTGCATTTGACCTGCTGTTGCAATGTCTGCTGCTTGCTCTTCATGCAGCTAGTCCATGTATTTGTTTATGTAGTCAGTGCTAGGGTTTGATTTAGACAGCTCCGTCATCTTTTCAAGAGCTGCGCCATGGTCGGCTGTGGAGAGAGGGTGAGTGGGAGGGGACACCTGTGTCCCACAGTGGCTCCTCCAGTCAGCGAAGGTCCTGAAATTGGTCTCTTCAGCTAATAGGGAGCTTTCCTCAGCTACCGTGTGTTTGGAGAGAGGAAGAGCAGTCCCAGGACCTTCAGCTGTGAGACTCTTCAGACGGACCTTGTGGAGACATCTGCAGGTGTAGTCTGGGATGGAACGGCTCCTGTTTGGCTCTTGTTACCCACGTGCAGTATGTGGTTATTGAGCTTATAAGGGAGCAACATAGGAAAGAATCCTTTTCTCATCTACTACCTAATGCTAAGTCATTCCTCCTCACGGGGAAGTGACTAAGCATTGGTCCTGGGTGCTAGGAGAGGAATGTCAGATCTGAAAGCAGTGTGAATGATGGACAGCCTTGTTAAACACAGGGCTGCTCTGCAGTGCAGAGGTGCTTGTGAGTTCAGAAGATACCTGCTGAAGGAGAACTGCTTTGCTGTTGGATGTCATCAAGCTGCAATCTGCCCGGGCAACAGCAAAACAGGCAGAGGTGTGTGCTTCAGACTGTGCCAGCCTTTGATTCTGTTCCTGAGGTGAGCTGCGCTTTGCTCGCTGCAAATTCCAACTATATTTGTAGGAATTATTATTATGAATAACACAGTGGTGGTGTTTGAGTCGCAGACAGATGCAGCAGAGCCTTTGCTCTGATCTTTTCAGGAACTCAAGCAGCTTTTTGCCATCCCCACCTGGAGCCATTGAAGCGTGCAGCCAGGAGCTGGACTCAGTGGACCTCGCAGGGACCCTCCAGCTCAGGAATTCTATCATTTTACAATCACTGAGCTTGGCAGACATGCAAAGAGTGTGGGTGTGACAGCTAGCAATTAGCATGGCCAGCATCAGGAACCCATGGTTATGAGCTTAGGGCTGGTTTAGGCTTGCCAAGCGGGGGGACTAATGCTGGGATCCTTCTCTCTGGCCTGGAGGCTCTCACACAGCAGCATGGTTCTGTGTTTGGCAGGTGAGTTGGACCCAGGCTGTGCAGGAATCAACTGGGCTCTGCTTCAGCTGCAGTCTGAGGGCCTTTGGCTGCAGCCAGCTGCTGTTCACACAGGGTACAGAAAGCTCCAGAGCCACACAAGGGCCTTCAGGCTCCGAGTGAAACCCCACAAGCTGAGGGGAAGGAAGTGAACATCACCAGAGGTGGGGACTGCACAGCACTGATGTGTGGTGACAGACCGGGGTGGGCGGTGAAGTTGGGAAGACCAAGAATGAAAGATGGGAAAAGCAGCTGAATTTAAAGGAAGAGATGTGAAACCAACAGGATCATCACCCTGTAATTGCCAGCCCAAACAAGGGACGTTTTGACCAGCGACTGCTCTGATCCACTTAACAAAAGCCACAAAACCACTCCATAAACTTAGAAGAACTGCTCAAAGCCACAAGCTACAGGTACTGGAGGAGAGCAGGACCTTTGCCCTGCAGTCAGCAGCAGTTTCAGACACACCAAAGCCTACACTGGTTTGCTTCCGTATCTCTTGTGGGACAGCCCCAGCCAAATCATCCCTTCTGGTCTGAGGATGAGGAGGGTCAGATCCTTTCAGAGCACCAAACCCGGCAGCCAACCTCATCACCAAACAAGCAGCCAGGATCCAAACTCCAGCACTCTCCATTCATCATCCCACTTCCTCGCTGCAGTCAGTCCAATGCTTCATGAGATTCAGAAGCAAACAAAATCAATACAGTCATCTTGATCCCTGCAGGAACACGCTGTGAGCAACAGAACACCTTCCTGGAAGAACTACCTCCATGAACAGAGGCAGCGACCACCTCCTCCCCTCCTACAGCCTCATTGCTTTCTCCTTAAGTATCACCACACGGAGCCTTGACCCTCCCTGGCACCCAGGCACCAAAGGGCTCTTTTCATGTTTTTTACACCAGGCTGGGAAAGAATCTTGGCTTCAAAACTTCCAGAGCAGAAAGAAGGAAGTATTGGTTCTTTTCACAGACAGCCTTGGCTCTTCCGCTGCTGCCAGTGGGGAACATCAGCAGAGAGCATCTCTAAAGCAGAGAGAAGCACATGTATGAGAATGAAAGTCAATTAGGTCTGAGCAGGATTAATAGGGATTTAATTGAACTATGTGAACTGGAACTCGGGTCACGAGCTGCTTATTAACCTGCCTCAAGGGATCATGCAGCTTGCAGTGGAGGAGCACAAGGATGCACTGTGAGCGGGACAGCATGTGGTCAGAGAGGGAGACCTGCTTGAACAGTCAAAAATGGAAGAGAAAAACTGCTTGAGATAGATGCCTGGGAATTTGAGGACTTACCGCACAGTCTTTCCTTCCTTTCCTCTTCTGGGGAGGGAACCAAGTAACACCAGCCAGAGCTCACCCAGCTCACCGCTCCTCCTGCAGTCCAAGTGGCTGCCAGGCAGCTCCCTGCTACAGCTACACTTGCCATGGGGCCTACAGAAATCCCCATTATCAATCGATTGAATCCTAATCTAATCCCCCGATCCTATTAACAAACACTGCCTTTATTTTGCTACCTCCATGGGGGCTCTTGGAGCCAACATCCCTCATGAGAGGCAAATTAATTAAGACATTGCACCGTTTCCTCTTTCCAGGAAGGTGGAGGTGTTCTGGCAGACATTTTGCTGCTTCCAAGTCAAGCACAGACTCACGCATGCCTGAAAGTTTGAGCCAACCACCCTCACACAGATCGAAGGAGCTGAAAGGCCTCCCCTAAATGGGTCACTCTCGTGAACAGGCCATGGATGTCCCTGTGTTTCTACAGAGCTCAAGAAGCTTTCATAGTAAACAGAAAGAGGCAGAATGACTTTTAAAAATTTACTTTTGTTTTAATTTGAAACAAAGATTATATGTAATTGGTGTCAGATATTTTTGTCATGTTTCTTTGTCCTGAGATCTCCAAGCAACTTCGGAGTGCTTTTGTCTCGCATGCTTTGTTCTGTTCTCCTCATGCTGCCCACCTGACTCATCCACCAACAGCAAGGGAGAGAAGCAAACGCGGTCCTTCTCACACTGATGGTTCCAGCAAATGTGCTGCTAGTCTTCTGGTAGAGAACAGACACAGCACAGCACTGCTGCCGGACCTGGGCTCACAATGCATTTGTCAATTGAGGATGGCAGTCTGTGTATGCAAAAGGATGGCAGACTTGCAGCCCCACCACAGAACCCTTTTCTTCAAAGCCACTGTAAGCTCTGGGGCACCTAACACATCAGGTTCTCCTCCCGTTGACTCATTTGTGATCAAACAAACCAAGCAGTGAGCTGGCATCAGGAAGCTCCAGATGCCTTACAGAGACTCTGTGGCTACGACACCACCTCTCTCCAGACCCTTCTAGCCATATTTCAGGCTAACACTAGACCGTCCCTGGCCCTGAAGAGACAGACCCTAAAGGAATGCAGTGTCTTCAGCTCTTGCCATATATCAAGTCCCAAATAGGTGAAGTCCTCTTTGCTGCTAATGCATTGGAAGCCCTTCCCTTCCAGCTTCCTTAGTTCCAATCCGCAGTCCATGAAAGGGAAAGCACAGCCATGCCTGAAAAACAGACCACGCAGTCCGTTGCCTTTGGTGCCCTTCTGAGGAAGCATTCCAGGCGATTCTGCTGTCCTTTGTGCCTTCCTGCTCAAGCCCTTATCGCTTCTTTTTGCTTTCCTTGGCTTTCTTGCTCAGCTGAGCAGCACTTGCCTTGGGTTTCTTCACCATCTCCCAGGTCTTAGACTCAAAGCCCTCCAAGTCCTACAAGAATCAATTTGGAAACAGTCAGGGAGCTTTCTAACAACATGCTGATGCCCAGCTCATTTCAGGCATTTATGTGAAAGCAAAAGTACGTAAGTGCTGGGTATCTCCGCTGGAATGCATCTATATCAGGCTGAGCCTACATTTAGTAAGACCTGAGCAGCACCATCCCTGCTTCCTCTGCATGTGTTTCTGGATGAGTGTTAATCCACACACAGCCTGTTACCACAGAGGTTGTTATAAGCTTAAGTGCCTAAATCAGGCTTTGTAGAGAAAAAACACCCCCATTTTAACAGCAGGACAAAAACCAACACTAAACAACAATTACTCACACCAGAAAAAGATATCACAGAATCACCAGCATGTATTGAACCACTGAAAAGGTATTTCTGCTAAATTTTCATCCTTATCACGTGCGAGACAAAAGGTAAGCCTCAAAACAGCAGTCAGAATGTCACAATCAGAGCCTTTACACCAAGACCAAAATCCAGGCAGGGCACCGAAGGCAAAGCTTTCTTCACCTGGACTAACAAGGAATCCTAAGCTATAAAGCTTGTTTCCTTCAGGGTAGATGACAGATCATATTTCAGCCATGGGAAATAAAGTCTAGTTATCTGGTAAAGACACAAGGGAACAGCGCCAGTCTCATTGGAGAAAGCGCACACACACAGATTGCCTCCTTTCATTAAATGCATTTGAGTCTAAATATTGCTTTAGCATCTTGGGTTCTAGCAGTCAGAGCTTGCCAACTGGAAAAGGACACACAGAAAACGGCAGAGCAAGATGTGCTAGCTTCAAGCTTCCAACACAGAGCACCAGATAATAGAGGGGCAGACACGCATCTGACAGTATCCTTTAATCAAAGAGTCCTGTTCAATGATCTCTAAAGTCAATGGGCTGTTACGGTTCACATCTGTGTGGCTTCCCAAGGAAAGTGAGTTGGCTGCCTTTCCAAAAGCTGTAATCAGTGCATGGGGAGCTGCGAGGCTCTGCAGAAACAGAGCAACAAGCAGCTATTACTCAGGTTTGTAGATTGGTGTTGCTGAGAAGTGAACACTGATGCCTTCTGCTGTTCAGACCAAGGTAGTCTCCAAAGCCTGAAGCCTCTAAAACTAAGAAGCTCATCTGTACCTGAACCTAAGCATCATTCCTAAGAAATGGAGAGTGTCTCTTCTGTTTATTGTCATGTGAATTAATCACATGCACAGGAAATCATGGGGACAGTGCATATACGGAGAAAATAAGAAATAGAGCATACAAACAACCTAAACACAAACAAGTTTGTCAGTTCTATCGCATTAATAGGATGAATGAGGGCCAGAAACCACACATCAAACAAAGCAGTCATCATTCTCAAAGAACAAGCTCTAGATATACAGTATCTACAGAAGTACAGAATAGAGACAAGCTCAAGGCGCAGGGACACCTTTCTTCCTCCCACGCTGCTTTTGTTTCTCTCAGCCCTCGGAGAACAAGGGATGCTCACAGTTCATCGCCAGCAGTTCCAGATGGGCTGAAAGGCCACCAGTTGGGAACACCAACACGGAAACATGGGACAAGCAGCTCCATTTCCAGGAGGGACGTGAAGCCGACCACATCAGGACCCTGCGATTGCCAGCCTGAGCCAGGCACATTTTGAGCAGCTAATGAAAGAGGCAGCACCACCATTCAAATGTTTGTTTCACTTTTATTTGCAATAGAGAGATGCAAAATGCATCAAAAATACATTTCAATATGAAATCAAATAGGCGGGATACTGGTAATGACTAAAGACAAAGCTTCCTTAGTTCCTCTCCGCAGTCCATGAAAGGGAAAGCACGGCCAGGCCTGAAAACCAGACCACGCAGTGTGTGTCCTTTGGTGCACCTCTGAGGAAGCATTCCAGGTGATTCTGCTGTCCTTTGTGCCTTCCTGCTCAAGCCCTTATTGTTTCTTTTTGCTTTCCTTCTTGCTTCTCAGCTGAGCAGCACTTGCCTTGGGTTTCTTCACCATCTCCCACGTCTTAGATTCAAAACCCTCTGAGTCCTGCAAGAAGCAATTGGGAAACAGTCAGGGAACTTTCTAACAACTGGCTGACAGCTGCTTTGGGAGCTCAAGTCACCTGACCAAGCAGCTTTGGGAGACCAGCACAGGAAATTGCCTTCCTGACCTCAGGGCACATTAGAAACTCCACATCTGTCAAGTTCCCAAAAATCCCATGCAAACCAGAGCCTAAAGTCCTCTCTAGCAAGGTGGTCTGTGCTGGGAGGGTGGACCCTCTGCCTGGCAGCTCATAGGGCGCAGCAGCAGCTGCAGGATAGGATGAGCTGGCAGCTCAAGGCTGCTGGCATGCGGAAGGAAGGACAGAACCAAGTGCGGCACTCTCAGCAGTGCCGGGGCACACTGCCATAGGCAACAGCTACAGACAGTTCCCTCCCAGCCGACTGCCTGAGCATTCCTATCAGTCTCACACAGCGCTACTTACTGCCTTTGGGGACTTGAAAGCTGGCAGGATGATGGCCAGCACACACAGGAGCTGGAAAAGGGCTCCAAACAAGAGTCCGTAGCGCAGCATGTTCTCCAATATCGTGGGCTCAGGGATCTCAGGTGGTGAGAAATGCAGTTCAGCAGCCATAGCGCAGACAGCTGCTGCTCCACTGCTCTCACAGAGGCTGCGTGCTGTAAGGGGGGAAAAAGGCATCATTAGTCTCAGGCACTGCAATGGGGTTACTTCCTGCGAGCAAACATTTCCAGGCTGACATAGAGAGGTGCTGGGAAGATATCCAGGGCCTACTGACCCGAGAACAAAGAGGGACAGCAAACTTGCATTTCAGTTGCCTTTGCCCACCTGCCTAGGAAAAGAGCCCTCAGTGAAGAGTGAGAAAAGCCTCAAAATGGTGGTAAGGTAACATTTTGCTATAGAAAGGGAAAGGGGAACTTCACAGAAACCAAGAAAAGGGTAACTGTGCATTTAAAAGTGCAGGGAAAGGGGGAATTACAGACACTTAGTCAAAATAAAGCCAGAGAAGAGGGCAATAAAGATAAGAAGAAACTGTCCGGAGACCTCTGACAAGAAGGATTAGATCCCCCCTGAGCAAGATGATGCTGACATGGGAGAACAATAACAGCAGATAACTCCAAGAAGAAAACAGAAGAAGAATTTCACCCCAAAACATCGGCAAGGGTCGCGGGGAATGGGGTCAGGGGGAATGAGGGAATGGGGTTGCGGGGAACGGGGCCATAGGGAATGTAATGAATATGTAATCAAACTGAGGAGGAGACTATTGATTATGTATTAGCTTGACCTATAACTGTAACACACTTTTCTCCTTACGGTGTGCAAGTTTGGAGGAGCTATCCCCCTTGCACCCGGCGCTGCGCAACGCTGGAATAAACATACCTGCTTTATAACCCATCTCTGGATTATAGAGTTTGATTCCGCAAGTCAGTTTGGCACCCCAGATGGGACCCTCTCTGTTCGGCTGCAGGACCAGCTGAGAAGGGGGGGACGCCTTTGGCGCGCCCCGAGATTTCTCGGAAGGACTCCCCTCCCTCATCTGATCACTGCAGGAGCAGACAAGAACCATCTATCGGCGGACCAGGTATGTGAAATGGGGGACCTGTAAGTCGTGAGGAGACGTCCTACGCAGGGCACAGTGGAGTCGGCCTGCTCCCCCCCAGGGATGTGAGCTCACGGGTTAGGTTAGGTTGCCGGCTGGGTTAGGAGGACTCCCTAGGGAGTGCCTACAAAGGGGCCAGTAAGTCGTACGCATGGTAAAAGAGCTATTGCTCACATTCAGGTGATTGCTAATTGGGCAGAGCTTGTCTGCTCTCTGGTACAGGGTGATTTGGGTAATCCTGGGATAATTGGTATCGTACAGCGCTGTTTATATAGGTGACCTAAGTCAACAACTAGCACCGGTGTTCTTAACATCTTTGGTTAAGCTTAACAAATGATATATTGTAATTCTGTTTGAATTGTCGTGTGAGTGTGGTGTGAGTGAGACACAGCACAGCTGCGGGGCGAGTGTGGAGTCCCGACCCGCGGTTCCGTCCTCCCGCGAGGGAAACGGCTGGGGACGGACGAAACGAAAGTTGTCTCCAATACTTGTTTGTCTTTGTTTTAATACGTGTTTATTTTGTATTATTAATTACTGGTTGTTGTAAAGTATGTGGTCATAAGTCATAACAATGCTGTTGTGTCAGAAGTGGTTTTACTTATAAAAGAATACGGTGGTTTATATTAAGTTACGATGGGAAAATCACAGAGCAAAGAGGTCCCTGCGCGCTCACCCCTGGGGTGTATACTGGCACATTGGCGAGATATCGCTGGGGAACCAGGAGGAACCCTGAGCCGAAAAAAAAAAAAAAAAATCCTGATTAAATATTGTAATCAGTGGTGGTTGATGTATAAGCTAGAGGACAGGGACAATGAACATATAGAGGGATGTCTGTGTGGAATGAGTATCAAGCCATTTATGTGATACTGTGTTCTGCCTGCGAAGAGGTGTAAGGGAGGTGGGTCAGTCAGTTCTGGCTCTGTGGCGAGAGGTTTATAACTGAACGATATGGATTGCTAAGGGAAAGTTATAAGGTAGTAAGGGTGTTTATGGAAACTGAAGAACTGTGTTGCTTGATTTTTGGGTTTTGAAGGGAATGGGACAAACTGTTTTGCTGGTATAAGAAAGTGTAGTTGTTAATGGCATACGGAAGTATAGTTGAGGGTATGTGGAAGTGTAACTGAGGGTACAAATAGTGGGATAGTGTACAGAGGAAAAACGGTTAAAGAGAAAGTGAGTTTATCTGTGCTGGCATGAGAACAACCCCCCCACACCGTTCCCCTGCAATCAGAACTCTCAGAGTGGGAGAGGGAGCCAGGGTCAGAGACTGCTGCTGTAAACTGCAAAGGGGGAGGTGGAGAGGACAGGGCATTGGAAGTGAGAATAGCCTTCATGTGCAAAGATGTGGGAAATCTGAAATCTGGGCAGCACTGGAAGGCTCTGGAGAGGAGGTGAAATGTAATGATTAGAGTTTGGAAAGCGAAAAAGTTTGGGAAGGACACAGGTTGAGGAAGGCAAAGATAAAAACAGGGATGTCAGGTCTGAAGAGAGGAGTACAATAAGAAGAAAACAAACAAACAACAACAACAACAGAAAACAAAACAAACACCTGATTGAGAATCAGAGATGTTCAGGAAATTGAGAATAATAACAGCTGTTACTGTTGTGGTGCTAGAGTAGGGCCATAGGACCCAGGGATCCCCCATGAGGAAAGGGGAGGAAGGCTTGAAGAGCCCAGGGAGGGCTCTGCCCCGCTGGAATGAAAGCAGTGTACAAACTGCAGTGGGACACTGGTAGAGAAATTCGACCAAGCTGAGTGAGAAGGAATAAACATACCTGCTTTATAACCCATCTCTGGATTATAGAGTTTGATTCCGCAAGTCATCTATGTATCATATGTATATGTATTAGTACATGCACATGTTAGCCACTGCCTATATTGTATATATGTGAAAATATACTATATATATAAGATATGTATATATGCATTTATCATATTTATAATCGTTTTCTTTTTATCTTGACCTTAGACCACAGATTCTAATCCTCAGCACTGCCTTGAGTCCCTTACAGATCTCCTTGGGACTTCTGAAACTATCCCTGGCAGTCAGTGAAATGCACCAGAATATCTTGAAGTCTTCTCAGGGAGCAGCTCCTGAGGTACATTCCTTAAACCAGATTTGGAAGAGGCCTCCAGTTCTCTGGACCTGCTCCGAAGGGGCCCTCTTGTTATGGCAGTGACAGCAAGGAGACCAGCACTGACGCAGTCGTTCATATTGCTGGCTACAGACTGCTGTCCCGGAGTGCTGCTGTAGAGACAACAGGACTGTTGTGAGACACAGAAGACCTGAAAGCACTGTGGCGGTGTAAAGAGATCAGAATGAAAATGTTGAGCTGCTGTCTGCGGCTGTATCTTCCCAAATCCAGACAAAGTAGGAAGAAAGAAAAGCTAAGCAAATGTCTTTTTTGAAACCTTTTTAGGTATCCTATAACGTATTCAGGGAATCTGGTTACATGTTTACATCAGCTCCTAAAGTGACAAAATGAAATTAGGTAGGAAAGAATTTAAATTCATTTTTATTTATAAGTTCAATAACATTATTTTCTTTTGCACATTCCTATATCTCACATAATCAAACAACCAAAGATACATAAAACATGAAGAACCACCACTGGGAATCCTATGAGGAAGTTGTGCATTTTATGGAAGCTGGAATAGTGCTTATTGCAACACCTTCCTGAGAGCGTGTTGGATCTCCCTGTTCCTCATGCTGTAGATCATAGGGTTCAGTGTTGGAGGAACCACTGCATACAGAAGTGCCATTGACAGATCCAGGAGTGGGGAGGAAATGGACGGGGGCTTCAGGTAGGCAAAAAAGCCAGTGCTGAGAAAGAGGGAGAACACAGCCAGGTGAGGGAGGCACGTGGAGAAGGCTTTGTGCTGTCCCTGCTCAGAGGGCATCCTCAACACAGCCACGAAGATCTGCACATAGGACACCACTATGAAAACAAAGCAACCAAAGCCTAAACTCACACCAAAAAAGATAAACACAACTTCCCCGAGGTAGGAGTCTGAGCAGGAGAGCTTGAGGATCTGGGGGATTTCACAGAAAAAATGGTTCACAACATTGCCTTGGCAGAGAGGCAGTGAAAACGTACTGGCAGTGTGCAGCAGGGAATAGAGAACCCCAGTGCCCCAGGCAGCTGCTGCCATGGTGGCACAAGCTCTGCTGTCCATCAAGGTCCCGTAGTGCAGGGGCTTGCAGAT
Source organism: Coturnix japonica (assembly GCF_054131305.1). Taxonomy (NCBI): domain Eukaryota; kingdom Metazoa; phylum Chordata; class Aves; order Galliformes; family Phasianidae; genus Coturnix; species Coturnix japonica. The sequence goes on from NC_140672.1 coordinate 27,914,666, forward strand.
GGCAACGTAGCGGTCATAGGACATGATGGTGAGAAGGGACAACTCTGCTGACATGAAGAGAAGGAAAAAGAGCTGTGCAGCACATCCTGCATAGGAGATGGCCCTGGTGTCCCAGAGGGCGTTGGCCATGGCTTTGGGGAGAGTGGTGGAGATGCAGCCCAGGTCGAGGAGGGCCAGGTTGAGGAGGAAGAAGTACATGGGGGTGTGCAGGCGGCGGTCGCAGGCTACGGCTGTGCTGATGAGGCCGTTGCCCAGGAGGGCAGCCAGGTAGATGCCCAGGAAGAGCCAGAAGTGCAGGAGCTGCAGCTGCCGGAACTCGCTGATGGAGCTGCTGTTGAACATCTGCTGTTGTTGGGCTTGGAGTCCTGTTCAGAGTGCAGAAGATAATGACAAGTCCAGACCATTCTCAGAGACACTCCTCCTGCTATAATATGAAATGTTTTAATTCTCCTACAATAGTGTACATTTAGCACCATTACTTGCATTTAATTTCATGTATTTTAGCATTCCTTAAGCAGAAGCAGCATATGGAGCTCTGACCTTCCTCTTCTTTTCTTATCCCTTCTCCCTGGATATTTCCTACTGTTTCTTGTCTTATCTTTACCCCAAGTGCTCTTAGAGCCCCCTACCCCAGCTTCTGTGGCATTCAGTTTCAGTTAGATAATGCTGCCTGTTTTTATGATAAGCAAATTATTCATGCCTGAAGAAACTGAAGATAATTACAATTGGTTCCATTCTTAGAGAAAGCGTAGACTGAGAGCACATCATGTGTGACTGTTCATAAAACAAGCAAATGACTGAAAAAAATTCTCAGATCTCTGACAGCCCCTTTTAGGTTTCTGACTCCAATCCTTTTTGCCCCAGAACAGGAAATGGAAACCCCCTGCCTTGGCTCTCTTCTTTCAAAGTACCCTCAGAAACCTTCAGTTGTGCAGTAGAGCTGTGATCCCCTGCACAAGTCCTGCCGGGGGGCTCCTTCCCCACCCGTCTCCCCGCAGCGCCCTGGGCAGCTCCCCGGGCAGGCTGAGTGCTGAGCCTGGAAGGCGGCAGAGTCCCATACCCGGCACACAGCCCCTGGGGCACAGCAGGGACCCTGCTCTGCAGGACAGCCCTGGGCACCCGCCTGCAGCCCCGGCTGCACAGCCTGCAGCCGTGCTGGGACACGCAGCCCTCAGGGCTGTGCTCTGACACTGCAGTATGGAAGCCCTCAGCTGGAGCCGAAGGCTTTTAACACAGTAAAGAAACATGCAGTGCCTGCTGCCAGATCTGCTACAGGATGTCCCCGATTTGGTGATCCCTCCAGGAAAATCAGCTGCATTGCCTACTGCAAGACACTTACCATTCTGTTGATCTGTTATCAGTGCTCCTGCAGTCCGTTTACAGCAGGTTCACACTGTAAAAACACTGTAAGCTCTCTCTCCCTTCCCTTCTATCCTCATGTGTATTGCTGCTCAAGCCCCAGCCCTGCTGTGCTGCGCACAAGAGATGCTCCTGGGCACAGCATTCTCTCTACAACACTTCCCACTTTTATGAGCTCCCTGTGTCCCAGAAGCCCAGCCCAACTCAGTAACAGATTATGTCATTTTTTATCCTTCCCACTCATCTCCCCTGAGGTGTCCCGGGGTCCTCACGGCCAACAGCTCCTGAAAGACAACAGCAACATGACAGTACATTAAAATCTGTTGAATTAAACACCAGATGACCAGTGGTCAGTGACTAATTCCAGACATATTCTGAGTCATCCCAGAGAGTGTTTGCTCAAAGAGGGCACTCATACAAGGACGGGATATCAGAGAATAATAGAATCACCAAAGTTAGAAAAGACATAAATGATCATCCAGTCTGGCTGGTCACCTATCAGCTCCCACTAAACCATGTCCCACAACAAAACATCCAATCATTCCTTGAATGCCTCCAGGGTCACTGAATCCACCACCCCCCTGGGCAGTCCATTCCAGGTCCCAAAGTTCAGGATGTGGCATTTGGTCTTGGTGAACCTCATCCCATTGGCTTCAGCCCAGCTCTCCAGCCTGTCCAGATCCCTCAGTAGGGCCTTGCTAACTTCAGGCACATCCACACTCCCAGCCAATTTGGTGTAATTTGCAAACCTACATAGGATGTACTCAGTGCCCTCATCCTGGTCATCAGTAAAGATACTTAAGAGGACAGGCCCCAGCACAGACCCCTGGGGAACACCAGGTAGGCACACAGGTGGGCATCCAGGCAGGTCTTGAATATCTCCAAAGAAGGAGACTCCCCAACCCCTTGGGCAGCCTATTCCAGGGCTCTGTCACCCTCACTGTAAAGATGTTCTTGCACACATTTGTGCAGAACTTCCTATGCTCCAGTTTCTGTTCCATTTCCCCTTGTCTTGTCTCCACACACTGCTGAAAAAAGCCTGGTCTCTCCACTTTGAACCCACACCTCACATATGAGCACTGACATGAGAGCAACCCCCTGCACCTTTCCCCTGCGAGCAGAGCATAGCAGAGCAGACACACAGTCCCCATGTATCACGCAGTGTTATTCTGCTTACCAACAGAAGAGGCCAGTCTTTCTCTATGCTCCATCTGTTTCATACTCCAGAGTTCAATACACTGCAAAGCTATGGCACATCTATGTTCTTGCAATGATGACACCTTAGTATTCTCTGGGCTCTCAATTCAATGGCATCTAAATAAGTCTAGGGTCATACCAGTTGATGGGAATCTGGCAAATGTTGTCTCATTGTAAGGAAGAGCAAGAAAGATGACAGGGGCAATTATGGACCTGTCAGTCTCACTCCAGCACCTGGTAAAATTATGGAGAATGTGATGGTGGGAGTTATGGACAAACAGCTGAATGACAATTCTGTCATTGGTTGCAGCCAAAGCAAGTTCCCAAGGGGAAGGTCCTGTTTAACTTCAGGTCCCTTTATGACACAGTTGTCCATTTAGTTCTACAAGGGAAGCCAGATGATGTTATCCTTGAGGATTACAGTAGAGCTTTTGATACTGTTTCTCACAACAACCTTCTGGGCAGAATGTCCTGCATACGGCTAGACAGAAACAGAATGTGGTGGGTGAGCAGTTGGCCAATAGGTCAGGCTCAAAGGATTATAGTCAATGGGTTCCATCAGGCTGGTAGATGGTCACAATCAGGGCTCCCCAGGGCTCCATTATAGTGCCACTTCTCTTCCATGTTTTTGTGGATGACTTGCATGCAGGACTAGAAGATGTTCTCAGCAAGTTTGCTGATGAGCCCAGATGAGGAGGTGCTGTTGCCTCTACTGAGGGGGGACAAAACTTGCAAAGAGATGTTGACAAGTCAGAGAAGTGGGTACCAGTTGGTACTAAGCAGCAAGTGCATAAAGCATAACAAGAGCAAGTGCCTGATTGTATACCTGGATATGGGTAAAACTGGACATAAACACTGACTGGATATGGGACACTGGAGAGCGGTCTGACTGAGAAGGATTGGGGGTCCTGCTCAACATCAAATTGGAAGTGAGTCAGCAGTGTGCCCAGGCAGCCAGGAAAGCCAACGGTACCCTGGAGTGCATAAAGCAATTTCTTGCCAGCTGGGTAAGGGAAAGGATTGTCCCCCTCTGCTCTGCGCTGCTGCAGCTTCACATGGAGCACTGGGTGCACTTCTGGGCAAAGCAGAACATAGAAAACATCAAACTATGGGAGAGTGTGCACAGGAGGGCACTGGATCTGAGAGATCTCAATCACAGAATCACAGAATTATCAAGGTTGGAAAAGACCTAGAAGATCATCTAGTCCAACCATTACCAATACTTCCTGGCTAAATCATATTCCTCAGTGCCACATCCAAGCGTTTCTTGAACACTCCCATGGTCGGTGACTCCACCACCTCCCTGGGCAGTGCATTCCAATGCCTGACTACTCTTTCTGAAAAGTAATACTTCCTAATGTCCAGCCTGAATCTCCCCTGACGCAGCTTAAAACCATTCCCTCTAGTTCTATCACTGATTACACGAGAGAAGAGGCCAACCCCCAGCTCACTACAACCTCCCTTCAGGAAGTTATAGAGAGCTATATGGTCTCCCATGAGCCTTCTCTTCTCCAGGCTGAACAATCCTAGCTCCCTCAGCTGCTCCTCATAAGGCCTGTGCTCCAGACCCCTCACCAGCTTTGTAGCCCTCCTCTGAACACGTTCCAGGGCCGCAATGTCTTTCTTGCAGTGAGGGGCCCCAAACTGAACAGAGTACTCAAGGTGCGGCTGCACCAATGCCGAGTACAGGGGGACAATTACTTCCCTGTTGCTGCTAGTAACACTGTTTTTGATGCAAGCCAGGATGCCGTTGGCCTTCTTGGCCACCCGGGCACACTGTCGGCTCATGTTCAGCCGAGCATCAATCAGTACCCCCAGGTCTGTTTCCTCAACACAGTCCTCCAGTCACTCCGCCCCAAGCCTATAGCGCTGCCCAGGGTTGTTGTGGCCAAAGTGCAGAACCCGGCATTTGGTCTTGTTGAACCTCATCCTGTTGGCTTCGGCCCAGCTCTCCAGCCTATCCAGATCCCTCTGCAGGGCCTCTCTACCCGCAGGCAGATCGACACTCCCTGCCAATTTGGTGTAATCTGTGAACTTACTGAGGGCGCACTCAATGCCCTCATCCAAGTCATCAATAAAGATGTTGAAGAGGACAGGTCCCAGCACCGACCCCGGGGGAACACCACTCATGACTGGTCTCCAACTGGATTTAACTCCATTCACCACCACTCTCTGGGCCCGGCCCTCCAGCCAGCTCCTTACCCAGCTGAGAGTGTACTCATCCAAGCCACAGGCTGCCAGCTTTTGTAGGAGAACAGCATGGGAGACAGTGTCAAAGGCTTTGCTGAGGTCTAAGTAGAGCACATCAACAGCCTTTCCTTCATCTATTAGACGGGTCACGGGATCGTAGAAGGAGATCAGATTGGTCAAGCAGGACCTGCCCTTCACAATCCCATGCTGGCTAGGTCTGATCTCCTGGTCTTCCCACACCTGCCACATGATCTCCCTCAAGACTATCTGTTCCATTACCTTCCCTGGCACCGAGGTCAGGCTAACAGGCCTGTAGTTCCCCGGATCCTCCTTACAACCTTTCTTGTAAATGGGAGTCACGTTGGCAAGCCTCCAGTCTTCCAAGACCTCACCCGTTAACAGGGAGCGCTGAAAGATAACAGAAAGTGGCTCAGCGATCACCTCTGCCAGTTCCTTCAGCACTCTCGGGTGAATCTCATCCGGACCCATGGACTTGTGGCAGTCCAGTTGGAGTAGTAATTCCCTGACCACTTCTTCAAGAATCACAGGGGGTTCAGTCTGCTCCCCAGCCGAGACTACCAGGTCAGAGCGGGGGGAGCCCTGGGAATAACCGAGATGACTTTTAAAGACAGACGTAAAGAAGGCATTCAGAACATCTGCCTTTTCCTTATCCTCTATGATCACATTCCCAGCCTCGTCCAGTAAAGAATGGAGATTCCCCTCTGTCCTCCTCTTACAGCTGATGTACTTGTAAAAGGGTTTCTTGTTTGTTTTTACCCCAGCAGCCAGCTTAGATTCAAGCTGGGCTTTTGCCTCTCTGATTTTCCCTCTACACAACTTAACAGCTTCTTTGTAGTCATTCTGAGTTGCTCTTCCCTCCTTCCACAGGCGGTAGATTCTCTTCTTCTTCTGCAACCTTAAGAACAGTTCCCTATTCATCCACGCCGGTCTTCTTCCCCACCGGCTCATTTTGCTGCTCAGGGGGACTGCCTGCTCCTGCGCCCTTAAGACTTCCTTCTTGAATAGCAACCAGCTCTCTTGGACCCCTTTGTTTGCTAAGACTGAATGCCAGGGGACTGCCCCTACTAGTCTCTTGAACAATTCAAAGTCCGCCCTCCAGAAGTCCAAGGTAGCAGTTTTACTATTCCCCCTCCAAGTTTCACCATGAATTGAGAAATTTATCATTTCATGGTCACTCTGTCCAAGGCAGCCCCCAAACTCCACATCTCCCACCAGACATTCCCTGTTTGCAAACAGCAGGTCTAGCGGGGCATTTCCTCTTGTGGGTTCTCTGACCAGCTGTATCAGGAAGGCATCCTCTATGCACTCCGGAAACCTCCTAGACTGCTTCTTCTGTGCCGTGCTATACTCCCAGCATATGACAGGGAAGATGAAGTCCCCAATAAGGACAAGGGCTGACAACCGTGCAGCTCGTGCCAGCTGCTTGTAGAATACCTCATCTGTCTCTTCATCCTGGTTTGGCGGTCTATAACAGACGCCCACCAGGATGTCTGCCTTGTCAGCCCTTCCTCTGATCTTTACCCATAGGGATTCAATGTTATCATCCCCAGTAACAATCTCGGTAGCATAAAAGAATTCCCTAACGTAGAGAGCCACACCACCACCCCTCCTTCCTTGCCTATCCTTCCTGAAGAGTTTGTAGCCATCCATTGCAGTGCTCCAGTCATGGGAGCAATCCCACCATGTTTCTGTTATGAAGTTCAGAGTTTCATTGGAACTGACTGCTTGTTCAGACTGGGCCCTTCTCTCAACCCACATCCTGCGATAATACACAGGGCCCATATGGGACATGAACTTCACACCGTCCTTGCACCCCATGCAGAGCCTGGGATCTTCTGTCCCCATGTCTTTCATTAAACATCATACAGACCTCCATCCCACTGCCCCAGGAAGGGCCCTGTGCCAACATGAGAGACAGGATCTCCCTGCCAAGGGTCTGGGAATCAGGGCTTGTCCTGTTTGCTTCTTAAGATAAAGGAGGATTTTCTTAGCATCAGAGCCACCATGCCAGTGCCTTTGCCAGACTGGAGTCATGGCTTCCAATTATCTGCTCTAATTAGTGCCTTGGGAAGCTTACTTGGTAATGGCCCTCAGTGGGCCCATTAATACTCCAAGCATCTTCACTGTTACTTTTGACTTTGTCTTGCTGAGTTCTTTGTGCAAACTTCTCTCTGCACTGGAGGTTGATGGACTCTGCACCAAATGTGCCCTGTGGCCCATTATTAACTAAAGAGCCTCTTGTGCCTTGTGCCTTCCTGTTATCTTCTTCAGGTTTTCAGAACATGTTCAGCAAAATGGAGACAGCTTAATGAGCAAGAATCCAAAATGCAGTTATTGTCTATTTGTTTATAGTTTGTTTTATACAGGAAGTAGAAGAAGCACTTTGCAACTGATGTCAATCCAGGATGTCCCCAGTGAGTTCTATTCTGTTTCTGTGTGGAGAAAGTTCCTCCTCAATCTCCCCACCTCGCTTCTACTCTCATTGGCCCCATGGGACTTGCATCACTTTTCCTCACATCACTCTTCTCCTCTACCGTCACCCGCTCAGTGTTAAACCTCCTTTGTACCAACTCCCACTGGCTTTCCACAGAGAACCAGCTGCACATGGAAAAAGAAAGAATTATCTTTATTTATGGCCAACAAACAGAAGGAAAGGTGATGTAATTGAATGAACAGTAAAACACAGTGATCAACTGTATGCCGTGTCCAAGCTGCTTCTATTGAGGTTTATCTTTCATAGGGAATATTTGCACAAGAAATGAGTTAGACACAGATAGGATGGGATAGACAGAATCACGGTAAAGGAGCTGACAACAGACTTTTGAGGAATGGAGCAAATTCCAGTAATCTGCCTGGGATAGATCAGCCAGGGATTTGTGAGGTTTCAACACTGAACAGGACTCGTGAGTATTTCTTACTTTGAGACGGGTTAACACATTCTTCTTGATTTCTATCTTTGTCTTCAACTCTTTTTTTCACTTCTACTGACATTAATGAACAACTTACAGAATTCATGCTTTCTTTGAAGCATGAAAAATTAAAAGAGAGAAAGTGAAAGAAAAATAGAAATAGAAAAAGAAAAAGGAAAATGAAAAGGAAAAAAAAAAGGATATGGAAAAGGAAAGGGAAAAGGTAAAGGAAAGAAAAAGGAGAAGAAAACAACATAGAAAAAGAAAAAGTAAGAGAAAAAGAAAAGATAAGAAGGGATAGGTAGAATCACGGTGAAGGAGTTGACAACACAGTCCATCAGACTTTGGCGAGATGGAGCAAATTTGAGTCATCCCCCTAAAAGTCAGAAATCAGACAGATAATTGGGAGTTATCTGTCTGAACAAAGAGCAAGGGGTGGGGAAATCTGGCAGGCTGTGGCAGGAGTATGTGTCTAAATGGCCTGCTGAAAACATGCCCTTAACGACGGCCATTTATTTAGGAGAGCTGGAGACACCTGGAGCATGAGGGACATCAAACAGATAGCAGGGAAGAGCAGTAGCGGGCGCCAGGCTATAGTCTCAGGGCATTGGCACTGGCACCGCTGTCTGTGTCCCTGAACCTGAAGGCATTTGTGTCCAGCAAACACAGTTCTGGAAAACATCGTAGTTTCAGAAAAAGAAAAAAAAAAAAAAAAAAAAAAAAAGACATCAAATCACCTCAAAGATACGTATTTACAACTTAAAATGGAACAATACTCATGAGGTTTTCTCATGTTGAGAATGGTTAGCAAATTTTCATTGATTTCAATCTTTGTCTTTAATTCTTTGTCTCAATTTTATTGACATTAATGAATATCTTTTAAGCTTACGGACTCAAAATAAATAAATAAATAAATAAATAAATAAATAAATAAATAAATAAAACGAGATCCATTTGCTTCTTGAACATGGCCTGATGCCCCTTCGACCTAAACAGATCCCACCAGACTTTTGTTGACGGAGAGTATGAGATCCAGCAGAGAGAACCTCTCCTCTTTGGTTCCTCCATGGCTTGGTCAAGAATCTCCCATCTGTGCTCTGCATGAATCTTCTGGATGGCACATGCCCTGCTGTGCTGTCCCTGCAGCAGATACTGGAGTGAAAAAGGCTCCCAAAAGGGCCAATGGCCTGACAACATGAGACTCCCATATGTCTGCAGAGGGCACCTTCCACTTGCTCTCCATGAAAAGAAGACAGGAAAAGACACTGATGGTCTCCTCTGTTGGCCATTTCCATTAGCTCTGACCTGTCTGCTCTTCCATCCTCAGGCAGATCTCAGTGCACTCTCACAGAGGGCAGTCGCCCTTCCTTGACTCCTCACCCAACCTTTGTTAAGACTCTGTATTCCCCTTGTGCTACAGTGAAGTTGTGGAAGCCATGTAACTGTCTCCCTGTGGTCCAAACAGGAGCTCAGGCCTGCAGATCATCTATGGTATCAGTGTGCAGAAGGTGAAACACAGACATTAGACGGATCATGGGTCTTGGATTCGACGTAGCAACACGGACACTCCTAGGGCATGGCTTTGCTGAAGACCCTGTGCTGCTCTTGCAGATGCGTGTGAATACACCAGAAAGCCGGTGCAATCCCCTCTCTAGCCCTCAGCTGATGCCCAGGAAGGAGGTGTCTATCTCAGGGATTTCCCACATGGTTTACAAGCACTTGCAAACATCAGGAGCAGCCCAGGCACCTTGGGCATCACCCAGTGTCTGTGTGTGAGCAGCTGCCTCCCAGCTGAAGGACCAAGGACTCAGAGCAGGAGCTCACATGCAGGCAACTCCTTGTGCTCTTCTGAACTGAACCAGAGGAATCCCAGCTCCTGTGGGTGTGTAGGGAGCTGAATCCCATTTCAGCTCCAGGATTTCTGTCAAAGGATGAGACTCCTGCACTACCTCAGCTGGATCACTGTCCTGCACAGGGAAAGTCCAAACCTCCCTGTCCTTGCCTGGGTGCCCTTTGTGCTTCATCAAACGAACTCTAGTAGCACTCGCTATATGTCTCCATCAGTCACTGACCACTGGACATGTGGTGGTTAATTGAGCGAATTTCAAAACACAGTCATGATGCTGTTGTCTTTCAGGAGATGTTGACCTTGAGGACCCAGGGAAATGTCAGGGGAGATGAGTGGGAAGAATAAAAATGAGATCATCTGCTGTTGAGCTGGGCCACGCTCCTGGGACACAGGGAGCTCATAAAAGTGGATGGTGCTGTAGAGAGACAGCTATGCCCAGGAGCGTCTCTTGTGCACAGAGAGACACCCATTTGCTGTGTGGATAAAGAGAGGCCAGAGTGGGTGGGAACTAGTTCCCGCCCACACAACACAGAAGGTGTGAAAAGCTGTTCTGAGCACCTAGTTTGGAGGTAGTCAGTGTTTGAGGGCTGCCTGGGCTACCCACTCAATAAGGCAGCAGTGGGAGTGGAGGCTGCATCCTGTGTGAGCACGGGTCAGTGCTCTTGTCTTTTCTCAGGTAACTTGCTCTTCTGTTGACAGGACCTGATGCTAACACTTCAAAAATGGTCCTCACCAGGAAACGGTCTTCCCGTGCAAAGACTGTGTCAACCCAAACAGAGGGTCTGCTCCAAGATGCGGCAGTTCAGGTCTCTGGCTGCCAGGAGTGCCTCAACCTGCTGCTGCCAGGAGAGGATGGGAAGGATGCAACTTGTGTGCGGTGTGAGCAGCTAGGTGAGCAGCTAGATGAGCTGCTCAGCCTTGTGGTGGAGCTTAGGGAGGAGGTAGTTAGACTGCGGACAATCAGAGAATCTGAACAGGAGAGGGTGGGGTCCATTAAGGACTGTGAAATTGAAATTGATGGGTGGTGCCAGGCCCTATCGGCCCTGGGATCCAGGCACACAGCTGAGGCTCCCCAAGAAGCATGTTGCCCCCGGTCACCTTGCGAATAGGCGATAGAAAGGAGTGTGTAGATGGACTGTGTTCCTGCTGCACTGAGCCCTCAGTCCTCCTTTACCCCTACCAATACAAATGTAGAGGTAGGGGTGTGGGACTGTCGGCAGAGCCTCTATCCTGCAGTTGCCAGTCAGACCAAAGTAGTCTGAGAGAAAAGGATGGGTGGAAACAGGTACCGGCAGCTCGGCGAAGTGGGAGTCCCCCCCCACGACCATGCTCGGCTCCCCAGGTGCCTTTGCAAAATAGGTTTGGGGCCCTGGAACCCGAGGGAGAGGTGAATGCCGATGTGGAAGCAGCCCCACCTGTGAGGGTGCCTCCGGGGAAGCGGACACACCCGCGCCTCAAAACTTCTTCCACACGGAAGGATAGAAGGGTAGTCGTCATAGGCGACTCCCTTCTGCGAGGAATGGAAGGCCCTATATGCCGGCCTGACCCTACCCACAGGGAGGTGTGCTCCCTCCCCGGGGCACCGGTCAGGGACATTGCTGGGAGACTTCCCAGTCTGATCTGCCCTTCTGACTACTATCCCCTGCTGATAGTTCAGGCTGGCAGTGAAGAAGTTAGTTAAAAAAGCCTGAAGGCTATCAAAGATGATTTCAGGGGACTGGGGCAGGTAATCGAAGGAACAGGTGTGCAAGTGGTTATTGCATCTGTACCTTCAGTGGCAGGGAGGGATACTGAGTTGGGCCTAAAAACCCACCTCTTAAACAAATGGTTAAAGAGTTGGTGCAGACATAGGAGTCTTTGTTTTTTTGATCATGGGGCAATTTATTCGGCTCCTGGCATGACAGCTGCAGACGGAAGTGGCCTGTCTCAAAGGGGTAAGAGGGTTCTAGCTGAGGAACTGTCAGGACTTATTGACAGGTGTTTAAACTAGGTAGGATGGGGGAAGGGGACAAAACAAGGGTCACTGGGTCTGAGGCGGCAGTTCAGGTCTTAAAGCAGAACTCGCTGGGTGCAGACAATGGAGTTAAAAGGCATGGAGAGGGGTGGTGAGATGCTGCCTCTCTCAAGTGCCTCTATACCAACACGCAAAGCATGGGGAATAAACAGGAAGAATTGGAGTTCTGCGTACAGTCACGTGACCATGATCTCATTGCGATCACGGAAACGTGGTGGGACAGCTCGCATGACTGGAATGTTGTCATGGAGGGCTATGTGCTTTTTAGGAAAGATCGGCTGGCAAGGCGGGGTGATGGAGTTGCCCTTTACGTGAGAGAGCAGCTAGAATGTATTGAACTCCACCTGGGGGAGAGTAATGTAGAAGTCGAGAGCTTGTGGGTGAGAATCAAGGGCCAGGCTGGCAAAGGGGACACTGCTGTGGGTGTGTACTACAGGCCTCCTGATCAGGAGGAGGAGGTCAATGGGGCCTTCCACAAGCAACTGGAAGTAGCGGCACGCTCCCAGGCACTGGTGCTTATGGGGGATTTCAATTATCCAGATATTTGCTGGACAACCAACATGGCCAGGCATGCGCGGTCCAGACAATTCGGGGGATTGTCAGGGGATTGTCAGGGGAGATGAGTGGGAAGAATAAAAATGAGATCTGTCATGGTTTTGTAATTTTGTAATTTTGCTATCAGTATTCCACATCATAACATCATGTCAAGTATGGATACTTCTGTTGAATGTGCAGTCCACAGAAGAAGACTACATATCCCAGAGAACAACAGGAGTAACAATAAGTCACGGGACCAGGACTCTATATAATCTCGTTCCCAGGCTGGAGTGCCCTCCTTCTTCTCTCGAACTTCTCGGAGAGTGGGAAGCGTTCCAGCCGTGTCGCCTAGAGTTCACAGTAGGCCTCTCGGTTTTCGGAGACTCTCTCTCTCTCTGTTTCGTTCGATTTTGTTAGCCTTAATTATATTATATTGTGTTATCTTGTATTTCGATATCATATTTAGTAAAATAAGTTTTTCCTCCTTAGATTGTCGCTGTTTTATCCCACTCCCCTTTTCCCCCTCCTTTCCAGGCCCCGGGGGGGGGGCGTGGGGTGGCTTCCCCTGTCACGGGCATAGGTAAATCTAAGTAACCCGTGACAGATCATATGCTGTTGAGCTGGGCCACGTTCCTGGGACACAGGGAGCTCATAAAAGTGGATGGTGATCTAGAGAGACAGCTGTGCCAAGGAGCAGCTCTTGTGCACAGCACAGCCTGCAGGTGACAGAAGGAGAAGAGAGAAATTAGAGAGAGCTTACAAGATATGTACTGTGTGAGCGGGCTGCGAGCTCTATGAAAGAGCATTACTCAAAGACCATGATACAGTAAGTCCCTTGCAGTAGACAATGCAGATGCTTTTAATAGAGGGTTATCTAAATGTGGGACAAACCATAGCAGATCTGGCCGCAGGCACTGCATGTTTCTTTACAGTGGAAAAAGCCTTCTGCTCCAGCTGGGGGCTTCCGTGCTGGATTGTAAGAGCACAGCCCTGAGGGCTGTGTGTCCCAGCACGGCTGCAGGCTGTGCAGCCGGGGCTGCAGGCAGGTGCCCGGGGCTGTCCTGCAGAGCAGGGTCCCTGCTGTGCCCCAGGGGCTGTGTGCCGGGTATGGGACTCTGCCGCCTGCCAGGCTCAGCACTCAGCCTGCCCGGGGAGCTGCCCAGGGCTCTGCGGGGAGACGTGTGGGGGGAAGGAGCCCCCAGCAGGGCTTGTGCTGCCACAGCTGCTGCCTGGGGCAGGGGATCACAGCTCCACTTCACAACAGAATGTTTGTGAACGGTCTTGGCAAGAGGGGAGCGAAGGCAGGTTTCCATTTTCTTTTCTGGGGCAAAAAGAATTGAAGTCAGAAACCTTAAAGGGGCTGTCAGAGATCTGAGAATTTTTCGTCAGTCATTTGCTTGTTTTCTGAACAGTCACACATAATGTGCTCTCAGTCTACCCCTTCTCTAAGAATGGAACCAACTGTAATTATCTTCATTTTCTGCAGGCATGAATAATTCACTTATCATAAAAACAGGAAGCATTATCTAACTGAAACTGAATGCCACTGAAGCTGGGGTAGGGGGCTGTGGGGATACAAGAAAAGCTGTTCAGAGCAGCAGCTAGGGAGCAAGATAAACAGCATGGGAACCAAGGACACCTCTGCAAGGAGAAGAAGAGTCTCACAGCTCTGATTGGATATGTGCCTGCATGGACAGTTGAAAAGTGTTTTGTAGAATGCTTTGTTGACATATAAGGCGTTTGGGAAAGTTGTAAGGGCGGATGGGAAAGCTAGAAAATAACAACTTGTGAAGGTATATAAGGGATGTGAGAACTTGTAATAGATGATTTGGATCATTCACATCTGAGTCCGTGCCGAGTCGCTGCAGGGGGCTCTAAGAGCACTTAGGGTAAAGATAAGACAAGAAACAGTAGGAAATATCCAGGGAGAAGGGATAAGAAAAGAAGAGGAAGGTCAGAGCTCCATATGCTGCTTCTGCTTTAGGAATGCTAAAATACATGAAATTAAATGCAAGTAATGGTGCTAAATGTACACTATTGTAAGAGAATAAAAACATTTCATAGTATAGCAGGAGGAGTGTGTCTGAGAATGGTCTGGACTTGTCATTATCTTCTGCACTCTGAACAGGACTCCAAGCCCAACAACAGCAGATGTCCAACAGCAGCTCCATCAGCGAGTTCCTCCTGCTGCCGTTGGCAGACACGCGGCAGCTGCAGCTCCTGCACTTCTGGCTCTTCCTGGGCATCTACCTGGCTGCCCTCCTGGGCAACGGCCTCATCAGCACAGCCGTAGCCTGCGACCGCCGCCTGCACACCCCCATGTACTTCTTCCTCCTCAACCTGGCCCTCCTCGACCTGGGCTGCATCTCCACCACTCTCCCCAAAGCCATGGCCAACACCCTCTGGGACACCAGGGCCATCTCCTACGCAGGATGTGCTTCACAGCTCTTTTTCCTTCTCCTCTTCATGTCAGCAGAGTTGTCCCTTCTCACCATCATGTCCTATGACCGCTACGTTGCCATCTGCAAGCCCCTGCACTATGGGACCTTGATGGACAGCAGAGCTTGTGCCACCATGGCAGCAGCTGCCTGGGGCACTGGGGTTCTCTATTCCCTGCTGCACACTGCCAGTACATTTTCACTGCCTCTCTGCCAAGGCAATGTTGCCAACCAGTTTTTCTGTGAAATCCCCCAGATCCTCAAGCTCTCCTGCTCAGCCTCCTACCTCAGGGAAGTTGTGTTTCTCTTTTTCATCTTCGTGGCTGTGCTGAGGATGCCCTCTGAGCAGGGACGGCACAAAGCCTTCTCCACGTGCCTCCCTCACCTGGCTGTGTTCTCCCTCTTTCTCAGCACTGGCTTTTTTGCCTGCCTGAAGCCCTTCTCCATTTCCTCCGCACTCCTGGATCTGACAGTGGCACTTCTGTATGCAGTGGTTCCTCCAACCCTGAACCCTGTTATCTACAGCATGAGGAACAGGGAGATCAAACACGCTCTGAGGAAGGTGTTGTAATACACACTATTCCAGCTTCCATAAAATGCACAACTTCCTCATAGGATTCCCAGTGGTGGTTCTTCATGTTTTATGTATCTTTGGTTGTTTGATTATGTGAGATATAGGAATGTGCAAAAGAAAATAATGTTATTGAACTTATAAATAAAAATGAATTGAAATTCTTTCCTACCTAATTTCATTTTGTCACTTCAGGAGCTGATGTAAACATGTAACCAGATTCCCTGAATACGTTATAAGATACCTAAAAAGGTTTCAAAAAAGACATTTGCTTAGCTTTTCTTTCTTCCTACTTTGTCTGGATTTGGGGAGGTGCAGCCACAGACAGCAGCTCAACGTACAGCATAGGAAGTTCCGCACGAATGTGCGGAAGAACTTCTTTACAGTGAGTGTGACGGAGCACTGGAACAGGCTGCCCAGGGAGGTGGTGGAGTCTCCTTCTCTGGAGATATTTAAGACCCGCCTGGACGCCTTCCTGTGTGACATGGTGTAGGGAACCTGCTTTGGCAGGGGGGTTGGACTCGATGATCTCTGGAGGTCCCTTCCAACCCCTACAATTCTGTGATTCTGTGATTCTGTGATTTTCATTTCTGATCTCTTTACACCGCCACAGTGCTCTCAAGTCCTCTCATTTGTGCAGGCTGAATGTCTTCTGTGTCTCATGACAGTCCTGTTGTCTCTACAGCAGCACTCTGGGACAGCAGTCAGTAGCCAGCAATATGAACGACTGCGTCAGTGCTGGTCTCCTTGCTGTCACTGCCATAACAAGAGGGCCCCTTCGAAGCAGGTCCAGAGAACTGGAGGCCTCTTCCAAATCTGGTTTAAGGAATGTACCTCAGGAGCTGCTCCCTGAGAAGACTTCAAGATATTCTGGTGCATTTCACTGACTGACCGGGATAGTTTCAGAAGTCCCAAGGAGATCTGTAAGGGACTCAAGGCAGTGCTGAGGATTAGAATCTGTGGTCTAAGGTCAAGATAAAAAGAAAACGATTATAAATATGATAAATGCATATATACATATCTTATATATATAGTATATTTTCACATATATACAATATAGGCAGTGGCTAACATATGTGCATGTACTAATACATATACATATCATACATAGATGATAGAAGTTTATATGCATATGTGTTTGCAAGTCCAGGACCTGTTGCAGGGGTTTTAACAGCCTCAAGGTTCACTGTGGGAACTGGAGAGGCTGTTTTCCTACTGCAGGAGTTGGAGCAACTGCAGAGCCCATTGCCAGAGCTGAAATCACCGTAGGACCTGTGACTGAAGTTGCAGCAGCCACTGTGCTCATTGGAGGGGTTGGACGGTTACAGGGCTGTACCTCCTGGCACAGTGCACCTCCCTTGGGAAGCATTTGTTTCATTTTCTTATAGCAATACTTGGAACAGCTACAGGACCTGTAGCAGGAGTGACTGCAGAGCTCATTATGAGGGGATGAGTGACAGCGGGATCTGTCCAGAGCATAGAGCAAGCGCAGGACATGTGGCAAAACCTTGGAGCTGCTGCAGGGTCTGTGCCAAGAGTTGCAGAGGCTGCAGCACTGTCAGCATTTCCAGCTCTCTGGATCTGGCACACTGCAGTCATGTGTGTTTCTTGGGGGCTACCAGAGCCACAGCAGGCCTGCCCCCAATATTCTACCAGTTTCTCAGGATCCTGCAGTTGCTCAGAGATGAAGTTCCAAAGCCCTGGGGGTGCCCACCACTCCAGGCAGCTGCCCAGACCATCCCACACCCCCTGCCATGCAGAGCCTTCTCACCTTGGGGTAGATCTCTCACTGATATTCCTGAATAATGTTTAACCTCAGTCACAGAATCATAGAATCACCAAGGTTGGAAAAGGCCTAAAAGATCATCCAGTCCAACCATTCATAGGTCATTATCCATATAGGCAATTACCTATAGCTCCCACTTAACTATGTCCCTCAACACAATATCCAGTCACTCCTTGAATACCCCTGGCTCCCAGAGAAGACAATGTAAAATGTGTAATTCCTAATCATATCAACAATATTACTTTCAAAACCCAAAGATGACCACAGAGCTGAATGTGCACAAACCTTCACTTTGTTGGCTGCCAATTTTATTGTGATATAGACCAAGGTCAAACAGCATAGCAAAATAAATACCCTAATCCAGCATCCCAAGTTGACAAATGATGCAGCAGGGAAAACAAGCAGCAAGCAAGGAGCTGTGCAATGCAGCTTCATGAGAAGACTCAACAAGCTCCACAAATAGGGAAACTATCAGCATCATGGCCTGCAGTTCTCCAGCTCCCACAAAGCCCTGTGTTATCTTGCTCTGGACAAATGTGCTGTTATCTCAATTTTTGGAGTCTCACATCGGGCACCAAACTGATGGTGGTTGTTGAATCCAGCATGTGGCTCAGCAGCACACAGTGCTTTGTGCACTGTCCCATTCCCAGTGGGATGGGGAAGAGAATTGGGGAAAAAAAGTACAACGTGTGGGTTGTAACAAAGCAGTTTTCTAAGAGATATAAAAGGAGAGGAGTAATAGTTATCACTGTATATCTGTTGATATGGAATCGTATGTAACAACTGATGCACAAGCACTTGCTCATCACCACCAGACTGATGCTCAGCTGGGCCCTGGGCAGTGAAAAGACTGAGATGAACTGCCACTGCTTTCAATACAATTTCTGCTTGCTGTCAGGTGCTACAAAACATCCCTTTGGACACTTCCAGTCAGCTGTGAGCAGTCTGTTCCTTCCCAGCTCCTTGAGCACTCCACCGACCATGGCCGTGGCTCTGTAGAACACTGCTTAGCAGCAGCTGTAAACACCAGAGTGTTATCAACATTGTTTTTCTCTTAGAACCAAAACACTGCACCATAGCAGACAGTCTGAAGAAAATAATTCCATCCCAGCTGTAACTCAGATACCTGCTTGTCCCCCTCCTCTTGTTCTTCCTAATCGGGAAGCAAGGAACAGAATCTGCTGCTCTCCACTTTGAGAACTTTCCATCAGTTCTCAGCTGGCTCCTCTGCCATCCCCAGGCAGAGCTCAGTGCACTCTCACAGAGAGCAGCAGCCTTTCTTCATCTTCATTGCCTAATCATAATGAAGAGCCTGTACCTACTTTGCTACAGTTCAGAGGTGGAAACCATCCCACCATGTCTCTGTGAGACAAACAAGACCCTAGGCCTGCAAAGGCACAGAGATTTGGAGTTCGCTGAGTGAATGTTTGTGGTTGTCTCATTAGCGTAAAGACTCTTCAGAAAGCATCCCCTTCCAGAAGCATGTTTTGATTTAGCCTGGCTGGGCCTTCCATCTGCACCGTGGTACTGGTGTTCAGGGCCTTGCTCAGAAGCAGCAGCCTGCATGAAAGGAAATGCTCTGTGGTTTTCTCTTGAGTTGTCCCATTTATTTCTCACGCTACCCGCACTGGTCTACTGGCAATTTTGGGCAGCAGCAGGTTGGGGTTACCCCCAGAGGGTACACAGTAAGATTTAGGACGGGGTACTGGCAACAAGACCTTCTCTGAGGAATCCTCCCACAGTCCTATGGAACAACTCAGAGGCTTTCCCTGCAATCTCCAACACCAACAACATCCCTCAGGCCTTCCCTGTCAGATCCAATTCCCCTCCCTTCGCCCTTTGGACCTGGTTTAAAGCCCTTTAATCAATCAGTGCAGGAGCATTTCAGATGGGGTCATGGAGGAGGCAGACTGCCATTCTTGGGGTGGCCATTTTCCCAGGAGGGCATGGTGGGAGGGCTTGTCCCGTCCAGTTCAACCAACACTTGCATCCACCCAGCAGAAGGGTGTGCCCTATGTGTCCCATTTGTCCTCTGCATGGAGCTTACAGTTGACAGGGGCATGGCTGAGAAGCTCTGGGCATGGACTAATGGACAAGGATGTAAGGTAGTTTTTAACTTCCTCCCTTCATACCTTAACAACTTCCTTGTAATCTCCCCAAGTATCCTGTCCCTTCTTCTGGACGATGGAGATTCTCTTTTTCTTCCTGAGTCTCAACAGTTTTTCCCAGTTCAACTATACTGGTCTTCTTCCCCTATGGCTCACCTGATGGCATTCAGGGACAGCCTTATCTTGTGCCTTTAAGATTTCCATCTTGAGGAGTGTCCAGGCTTCCTGGACCCCTTTACCCATACGGAGCGACTCCCAAGGGACCCGTGCTACAAGTGTTCTGAACAGGTCAAAGTCTGCCCTCTAGAAGTTCAGGATAGTAGTTTTGCTAGTCACCCTTCTGACATCTCCAAGAATAGAGAATTCTACCATTTCATGGCCACTCTGCCCAAGACAGTCCCCAACCTTCTCAACTCCAACCAGTCCTTCACTGTTAGTAAAGAGCTGGTCTAGCAAGGAACCACATCTCGTGGGCCTTCATACCAGCTGCGTAAGGAAGCTGTCTTCTATACAATCTAGAAACCTCTTGGACTGCTTCTTCTGCTCTTTATTATATTCCCAGCATATATCAGGGAAGTTGAAGTCTCCCAAGAGAATGCGTGCTGGCGATCGTGCGACTTCAGTAAGCTGCTCATAGAATGCCTCACCCATCAATTCACCTTGATTAGGCAGTCTATAAGAGACTTTTAGCAAGATGTCACACCTACAGGTCTTTCCCCTGATCCTTACAAACATGCACGCATCTTGATGGTTCTGAAGCCCAAGCTCTTCAACATCAAAACTCTCTTTAATATAAAGGGCCACACCACCACCCTTCCTTCCTCCTCTATCCCTTCTGAAGAGCTTGTAACCATCCATCACAGCACTCCAGTCATGGCAGTGGTCCCACCATGGGTCAGTAATAGCAACTAGGTTATGGTTTGTCAGATGCACAGTTGCTTCCAGCTCCTCCTGCTTGTTGACCAAGCTCCTTGTGTTGGTGTAGACACTTCAGCTGAGGCATCTGCCTCTCTCCCAACACAAGCAGCATTTCCCTAGGCTTATCTCTGGTAAGCCCTGTTTTGTCCCCTCCCCCATCGTAGCTAGTTTAAAGCTCTTTCGATAAGCCCCACTACATTCTGTGCTAGGATTTGTTTCCCCCTTTGAGACAGTTGGGTTCCATTCATGGATAACAGACCATGGGCCAAGTAAACTGCCCTGTGATCAAAGAACCCAAAGTTTCTGGCTCAGTACCAACCTCTGAGACAATTGTTCATTGCTTTGCTTTCCAAGCCTGCTCCGTGTCCCTCACTGCCCCTGAAGGTACAGAACAAAATATCACTTGATCTCACACTTTGTGAACTAAATGGCCTAAAGTCCTGAAATCTCTTTTCATAGTTTGTAGTCTTATCTACAAAATTTCATTACTGCCCACATAAACTATGAGTAGTGGAAAATAATCAGTGGACCTAACCAGCATGGGGAGTTTCCTCGTTATGTCCCTGACCTGAAGCCAAGAAGGCAGCAGACTTCCTGACAACTCGGGTCCAGTCTGCAAATGGGGCCCTCTATTCCTCTGAGAAGGGAGTCACCCACCACGACCACCCTTCTTTCTTTCATGGCAGAGGAAGTCACAAGGCTTGGTAGTGACTGCCTTGCATTAGGCTCTCTCCTAGGAAGATCCTCCATTGCCTCCCCATTCTTATCTCCTTCAGATTTCAGAGTGTCAAACCTGTTGCTTAGAGGGAGCAGGGGTAGAGGGTTAGGCAGGCAAGGGGGGGCTCCTGTGATGTTGAGTTGGGACTCTCTTCCAACCCTCCTCATCAGTCATGTCTGTCCGACTGTGACAGGGCAGGGAGTCAACCACTTTTCTGGGGGTATCTTCCTGGCAGCCTTCCCTCGGGGATGCCAGCAAGTCACTCCACCAGCCCATCTCCCGATCACACTCCCTGATGGTGAATTGTGAGTAAAACCTTGAGTAAAGTGAGAGTTCACCTAGTGAAAAGTATGAGTAGAAACCTGTATTGACATGAGGGTAAACCCAGAGTAAACCCAGGATCCCATCCATCAGGCATGCATAGCCTCTAGGGGCAACTTTTTCCAGTGTTGCTGTGTAAAATAATAGGTTCCTCACATCTAACCTATGTCTCCCCTTTTTAATTTAAATCCATTTCCATTTGTCCTGTTATCATCAGACCATCCCATCCTTATTCTAGTGTTAGGCATCTCATCCTCAGATGGAAACCCTGGGGCTGAATTGGGATCAGTTTTTCAAAGAACCACGGGGGCTGCAAGTTCACCTAGCTGAGTTCAGATGTGCACAGTGAGGTGTATGTGTGTGAGTCCCTCATCTGAATCCTTGGTTTTTATTCCACAGGGACTGCACTGCTTATACACAGACTCTCAGTGATGCCCAACGTGCCTTGGGTGATCCTAGTTTTGTGCTAGTGCTTGTAAACTGTGACGGCAAATCTATGAGATAGACACCACCTTCTGGAGCATCAGCTGAGGGCCAGAAGGGAGGTATTCTTGGCCATCCTAAATACCACCTCAGCCCCGTGCTTAGGTCACCCATTGTGTCTTTTGCACCTGACCTCATGGAGTACGTAGTGATATTCAGCTTACTGAAAGGATGAGCTCAGAACAGAAGAGACAGATCTTCCTCTCTGCTCCATCTGTGGCATAGTCTGGATTTCAAGGCATTGCAAAGATATGGCACATCTATGTTCTTGCACTGATGACAATTTAGCATGCTCTGGGCTCGCAATTCAATGGCATCTAATAAATCTAGGGTCATACCAGTTGACAGGAAGCTGGCAAATGTTGTCTTATCGTAAGGAAGAGCAAGAAAGATTACAAGGGGAACTATGGACCTCTCAGTCTCACACCAGTGCTTGATAAAATTATGGAGAAAATGATGGTGGGAGTTATGGAAAAACAGCTGAAGGACAATTCTGTCATTGGTCACAGACAACACAGTATTCCGAGGGGGTGGTCCTATTTAATTTCAAGTCTTTTTATGACACCTTTATCCATTGAGCTGAACAAGGGAAGGCAGTTGATGCAATCCTTGAGGATTTCAGTAGAGCTTTTGATACTATTTCTTCAGCACCCTTCTGGACAGAAATTCCTGCATACAGCTAGACAGAAACAGAATGTGGTGTGTTGTAATACAAGAAGAATTTTACAGAGCAGCAGCCATGGATTGAGATAAGGAGTTCACAGAGCAGCAGCTGCGGAGCAGGATAAACAGCATGAGAACCAAGGACATCTCTAGGAAAAGAATGAATGGCTCGTGGCTTTGAAGGGGGGTTATAGGGTTGTTATTGCAGTAGCTTTCCTCCAATTAGCGTGTGTGATTTTTGGACGCCCTTGTCTGTCTCCTATAAAAGCATGGCTTTTCGAGCAATAAATTGATGCAGCTATACGTAACCATATTGGTGTTTGTCTGTTTGTCCCAGCACGCTGACATTCTGCCTTTCAGTTTCACCAGCAGTGGTGGGTGAGCAGTTGGCTAGCAGTTCTGTCCCAAAGAATTATAGTCAGTGGGTTCCATTGGGCTGGTAGACGGTCACTGTCAGAGTTTCCCAGGGTTCCATTTTGGGGCCACTTTCCTTTCATGTTTATGCAGATGACTTGCATGCAGGACTAGAAGATGTTCTGAGCAAGTTTGCTGATGAGACCAGATGAGGAGGTGCTGTTGCCTCCACTGAGGTTGGAGAGGACTTGCAGAGAGATGTGGACAAGTCAGAGAAGTGGGTATCAGTTGGTACTAAGCACCAAGTGCATAACGCATAACAAGAACAAGTGCCTGATTGTGCACCTGGCTATGGACAACACTGGACATACACACTGACTGGATATGGGACACATGAGAGAGGTCTGACTGAAAAGGATTGGGGGTCCTGCTCAACATAAAATTGGAAGTGATTCAGCAGTGTGCCCAGACAGCCAGGAAGGCCAAAGGTACCCTGGAGCGCATCAAGCAATTTATTGCCAGCTGGGTGAGGAAAGGTTTGTCCCTCTTTGCTCTGCATTGCTACAGCCTCACCTGGAGCACTGGGTGCACTTCTGGTCACCGCATAACATAAAGGACATAAAACTATGGGAGAGTGTGCACAGGAGGGCATTGGAACTGAGAGATCTGAAGTTCAGAGTTTCACAGGGATTGACTGCTTGTTCAGACGGGGCCCTTCTCACATCCTACATCCTGCAATGAGACACAGGGCACATGTGGGACATGAACTTGACAGTATCCTTGCACAAAATGCAGAGCCTGGGATCTTGCATTCCCATGTCATTCATTTAACATCATATAGACTTCCAACTCACTGCCCCAGGAAGTGCCCTGAGCCAACATGAGAGACAGGATCTCCCTACTTCTGGTCTTGCAATCGGGGCTTGACCTGTCTGCTTCGTAAGGCAAAGGAGAGGTTTCTTAGCATTCCAGTGCCTTTGCCTGCCTGTAGTCATGGCTTACAATTATCTGCTCTAACTAGTGCTTTGGGAAGCTTACTTGGTAATGGCCCTCAGTGGACCCATTAGTACTCCAAGAAACTTCACCATTACTTCTGACTTTGTCTTGTTAAGCACTTTGTACAAACTTCTCTCTGCACTGGAGGTTGATGGACTCAGCAGCAAATGAGCCCTGGGACCCATTCTAACCTAAAGAGCATCTTGTGCCTTGTGCCTTCCTGTTATCTATTTCAGGTTATCAGAACTTGTTCAGCAAAATGGAGAGATACCTGGAGAGAGTTTAAATAGGAAGAATCCAGCAAACATTTACTGTTTATTTGTTTATAGTTCTGTTTAAAGAAGGTATTAAAACAGCACTGTGCAACTCCTTGTGCACATCTGAGCAGAAATAGAGGAATCCCAGCTCCCAAGGGTCTATGGGGAGCTGAATCCCATTTCTGCCCCAGGGTTTCCATCTAGGGATGAGACGCCTGCACTGCCTCGGCTGGATCACTGCCCTGCACAGAGAAGCTGTCTCAACCCTCCTTGTCCTTGTCTGGTTGCCCTTTTTGTTTCATCAGACATTCTCAAGCAGGACTCACCAGATGTCAGGAAATGACTGGTAGATAACTCAGCAGATTTCAAAGAACCGTTATGATACTGTTGTCTTTCAGGAGCTGATGGCCACGAGGACCCAGGGACAACACAGGGGAAATGAGCGGGAAGGATAAAACTGACATCCTCTGCTGCTGAGCTTGGCCGCGCTCCTGGGACACAGGGAGCTCATAAAAGTGGGCAGAGCTGTAGAGAGACATCTGTGCCCAGGAGCAGCTCTTGTGCACACACAGCTGGCAGGTGAAAGACAGAGACAAGAGAAATAGGAGAGAGCTTACAGGATGTGTGCGGTGTGAGCGGGCTGTGAGCTCACTTCAGGAACATTGCTCACAGGCCATGACACAGTAAGTCCCTTGCAGTAGGTAATGCAGCTGCTATTCATAGAGGGTTAACTTAATCTGGAACATCTCGAAGCAGATCTAGCTTCAGGCAATGAATGTTTCTTTACTGTGGAAAAAGCCTTCTGCTTACCTGAGGGCTTCCATACTGCAGTATGAAAGCACAGCCCTGAGGGCTACGTGTCCCAGCACGGCTGCAGGCTGTGCAGCCGGGGCTGCAGGTGTGTGCCCAGGGCTGTCCTGCAGAGCAGGGTCCCTGCTGTGCCCCAGGGGCTGTGTGCCGGGTATGGGACTCTGCCGCCTGCCAGGCTCAGCACTCAGCCTGCCCGGGGAGCTGCCCAGGGCGCTGCGGGGAGACGGGTGGGGGGAAGGAGCCCCCCAGCAGGGCTTGTGCTGCCACAGCTGCTGCCTGGGGCAGGGGATCTCCACTGCACAGCTGAAAGTTTCTGTGGGTACTTTGCAAGAAGAGAGCCAAGGTAGCAATTTTCTACTTCTTGTTTGGACAGAAGGGGGAAGGATTCGAAGCAGAAGTCTAAGAGTCTATCAAACATAAACACAGCTCTGAGACTCCCAGTTCTTCTTCAGTCAATTGCTTGTTATGTGAACTGTCACACGTGAAGTGTTTTCAGCCTCTCCTTTCAAGAAAAAGGAACCTTTCCAAGGGTGGAACTAGTTGAAATTATCAATTTTGTTGACAAGAATAATGCACCTATATTGCAAATAGGCATGTTTCCAGAACAGAAAGTGAAGGGCACAAAGGTTGGGACTGAGGATTTTAACAGCAGTGAGGGTAAAGATATGAGACACGAAACAGATGAAAAAGCCCAGGGAAATGGGATAAGATTAGAAGATGAAAGGAAGGTTAAAGCTCCATGTGCTTTTTCTGCTTATAGAATGGTGAACTTAATGAAGTTAAATTCAATTAGTGTTGCTAAATGAATATTGTCATAGGAGAATGAAAACATTTCATAGTATAGTAGGAGGAATGTCTTTGAGAATCATCTGGACTTGTCATTATCTTCTGCACTCTGAACAGGTCTCTGAGGCAAGGAACAAAAGCAGATGCCCAACAGCAGCTCCATCAGCGAGTTCCTCCTGCTGCCGTTGGCAGACACGCGGCAGCTGCAGCTCCTGCACTTCTGGCTCTTCCTGGGCATCTACCTGGCTGCCCTCCTGGGCAACGGCCTCATCAGCACAGCCGTAGCCTGCGACCGCCGCCTGCACACCCCCATGTACTTCTTCCTCCTCAACCTGGCCCTCCTCGACCTGGGCTGCATCTCCACCACTCTCCCCAAAGCCATGGCCAACGCCCTCTGGGACACCAGGGCCATCTCCTATGCAGGATGTGCTGCACAGATCTTTTTCTATGTCTTCTTCATGTCAGCAGAGTTGTTCCTTCTCACCATCATGTCCTATGACCGCTACGTTGCCATCTGCAAGCCCCTGCACTATGGGACCTTAATGGACAGCAGAGCTTGTGCCACCATGGTAGCAGCTGCCTGGGGCACTGTACTTCTCTATTCCCTGCTGCACACTGCCAGTACATTTTCACTGCCTTTCTGCAAAGGCAATGTTGTCAACCAGTTTTTCTGTGAAATCCCCCAGATCCTCAAGCTCTCCTGCTCAACCTCCTATCTCAGGGAAGTTGTGCTTCTATTTTTTAGTGCCAGTTTAGCCTTTGGGTGTTTTGTTTTCATATTGGTGTCCTATGTGCAGATCTTCATGGCTGTGCTGAGGATGCCCTCTGAGAAGGGACAGCACAAAGCCTTCTCCACGTGCCTCCCTCACCTGGCCGTGGTCTCCCTATTTCTTAGCACTGCTTCTTTTGCCTACCTGAAACCCCGCTCCATTTCCTCCCCACTCCTGGATCTGACAGTGGCACTTCTGTACGCAGTGGTTCCTCCAACACTGAACCCTATTATCTACAGCATGAGGAACAGGGAGATCAAGCACGCTCTCAGGAAGGTGTTGCAATAAGCACTATTCCAGCTTCCATAAAATGCACAACAATCCTCATAGGATTCCCAGTGATGGTTCTTTATGTTTTATGCATCTTTGATTGTTTGCTTATGTGAGATATAGCAATGTGCAAAAAAAAAAAAAAAAAAATGTTATTGAACTTATAAATAAAAATTTATTTCACTTCTTTCCTACTTAATTTGCATTTTTTTCACTCCAAGAGCTCATGTAACCATATAACCAGATTCCCCGAATACGTTATATGATACCTAAAAAGCTTTTAAAATTGACGTTTACTTAGCTTTTCTTTCTTCCTACTTTGTCTGGATTTGGGAAGATACAGCCGCAGACAGCAGCTCAACGTGCTCTTTTCATTTCTCATCTCTTTACACTGCCATAGTGCTCTCAGGCCCTCTCATTTGTGCAGTCCTGAAGGTCTTGTGTGTCTCACGACCGTCCTGTTGCCTCTACAGTAGCAATCCAGGGCTGCAGTCAGTATCCGGCAATACGAACCGCTGTGTCAAGGCTGGTCTCCTTGCTGGCACTGCCATAACAAGAGGGCTCCTTCAGAGCAGGCCCAGAGAACTGGAGGCCTCTTTCAAAGCTGGTGTAAGGAATATACCTCAGGAGCTGCTCCCTGAGAAGACCTCGGGATCTTCTGGTGCTCTTCAGTGTGTGACCGGATCAGATTGAATAGTCCCAAGGAGATCCGTAAGCATCTCAGGGCAGTGCTGTGGTTAAAGGTTTATGGGTTGAGACAAAGAGAAAAGAGGGGAAAAAAAAAAAAAAAGAGTGAGAGAAGAAAAAGAAGAAAAAGAAGAAGAAAAAAGAGAAAAAGAAAAGGATAATAGTTTTGACAAATGTATTTATACATATATAATATATTTAGTATATTTTCACACATATACAATATATGCATTTGCAAACATATATGAACTAATTCTTATGTCTTTCTGTTTGCAAGTTCAGAACTAGTTGCAGGGGTTTTAACAGCCGTAGTATTCACTGTAGGAACTGAAGTGACTGTTGGGCTGTTGCAGGAGTTGGAGCAACTGCAGAGCTCATTGCCAGAGCTGGAATCACCGCAGGACCTGAGATTGAAGTTTTAGCAGCCACTGGGCTCATTGGAGGGGTTGGAGTGACCACAGGGCTGTACCTCCTGGCACAGTGCACCTCCCTTGGGAGGAATTTGTTTCATTTTCTTATAGCAATACTTGGAACAGCTACAGGACCTGTTGCAGGAGTGACTGCGGAGCTCATTATGAGGGGATGAGTGACAGCGGGATCTGTCCCAGAGCTTGGAGCAACTGCAGGACGTGTAGCAAAACCTTGGAGCTGCTGCAGGGTCTGTGCCAAGAGTTGCAGAGGCTGCAGCACTGTCAGCATTTCCAGCTCTCTGGATCTGGCACACTGCAGTCATGTGTGTTTCTTGGGGGCTACCAGAGCCACAGCAGACCTGCCCCCAATATTCTACCAGTTTCTCAGGATCCTGCAGTTGCTCAGAGATGAAGTTCCAAAGCCCTGGGGGTGCCCACCGCTCCAGGCAGCTGCCCAGACCATCCCACACCCCCTGCCATGCAGAGCCTTCTCACCTTGGGGCAGATCTCTCACTGATATTTCTGAATAACTGTTTAATCTGAAACATAAGCTGAAACACATTAATGACACGTAACAGTGGGAGTGTGCTGGTGTAAGCATCCCATGGATAGTCAAAATTTTCAAGAGCTATTGGAACTAGCTGTCAATCTCCAGGACAAAAAGAAGTGAGAGTGAGTCTGAGGGACTACTGGAAAGTGTCATCCCTTCTCTCCTCCGTAGCAAGACTCCCTGAGGAGTCCAAGTCAAGGGTGTAATTACTAATCTTATCAACAGTATAACTTCCATAACTCAAAGATGACATCAGAGATGAATTTGCACAAAACTTCATTTTGTCAGCTGCCAATTTTATCATGATATAAACCAGAGTCAAACAGCATACCAAAATAAATACCCTAATCCAGCCCCCAGAGCTGGCAAACAGTACAGCAAGGAAAACAAGCAGCAAGCAAGGAGCTGTGCAATGCAGCTTCATGAGAAGACTCAACAAGCTCCACAAATGGGGAAACAATCAGCATCATGGCCTGCAGTTCTCCAGCTCCCACAAAGACCTGTGTTATCTCGCTTTGGACAGATGTGCTGTTACCTCAATTTTTGGAGTCTCACATCGGGCACCAAACTGATGGTGGTTGTTGAATCCAGCATGTGGCTCAGCAGCACACAGTGCTTTGTGCACTGTCCCATTCCCAGTGGGATGGGGAAGAGAATTGGGGAAAAAAAGTACAACTTGTGGGTTGTAACAAAGCAATTTGAAAAAAGAGATAAAAGCAGAGGTGTAATAATTATCACTATATATCCATTTATATGCAGTAGTAACAACTGATGCACAAGCGCTTGCTCAGCATCACCAGACTGATGCTCAGTTGGGCACTGGGAAGAGAAGAGAGTGAGATAAACTGCCACCCCTTTCAATACAATTTCTGCTTGCTGTCAGGTGCTACAAAATGTCCCTTTGACCACTTCCAGTCAGCTGTGCGCAGTCTGTTCCCTCCCAGCTCCTTGAGCACTCCACTGACCATGGCCTTGGCTCTGTACAATGCTGCTTAGAAGCAGCTGTAAACATCAGAGTGTTATCACCGTTGTTCTTCTCATAGAAACAAAAAACTGCACCATAGTAGGCAGGCTGAAGAAAACAATTCCATCCCAGCTGTAACTCAGATACCTACCTGTCCCCCTCTTCCTCTTGTCCTTCCTGATCAGGAAGCAAGGAACAGAATCTGCTGCTCTCCTCTCTGAGCCCTTTCTATCAGTTCTCAGCTGGCTCCTCTGCCATCCCCAGGCAGAGCTCAGTGCACTCTCACAGATGGCAGCAGCATTTCTTAATTGTCCTTGGCCATCCGTCATAAAGAATCAATATCTGCTCTGCTACAGTTTAGAGGTGAGAACCATTCCACCATGTCTCTGTGAGACAAACAAGACCCTAGGCCTGCAAAGGCACAGAGATTTGGAGTTCGCTGAGTGAATGTTTGTGGTCCTCTCATTAGCGTAAAGACTCTTCAGAAAGCATCCCCTTCCAGAAGCATGTTTTGATTCAGCCTGGCTGGGCCTTGCATCTACACTGTGGTACTGGTGTTCAGGGCCTTGCTCAGAAGCAGCAGCCTTCATGAAAGGAAGTGCTCTGTGGTTTTCTCTTGAGTTGTCCGGTTTATTTCTCACGCTACCCGCACTGGTCTACTGGCAATTTTGGGCAGCAGCAGGTTGGGGTTACCCCCAGAGGGTACACAGTAAGATTTAGGATGGTGTATTGGCAGTAAGACCTTCTCTGAGGAATCCTCCCACAGTCCTATGGAACAACTCAGAGGCTTTCCCTGCAATCACCAACAGCAACATCATCCCTCAGCCCTTCTCTGTCACATCCAGTTCCCCTCCCTTCGCCCTTTGGACCTGGTTTAAAGCCCTTTAATCAATCAGTGCAGGAGCATTTCAGATGGGGTCATGGAGGAGGCAGACTGCCATTCTTGGGGTGGCCATTTTCCCAGGAGGGCATGGTGGGAGGGCTTGTCCCGTCCAGTTCAACCAACACTTGCATCCACCCAGCAGAAGGGTGTGCCCTATGTGTCCCACTTGACCTCTGCATGGAGCTTACAGTTGGCAGTGACATGGCTGAGAAGCTCTGGGCATGGACTAATGGACAAGGAAGTAAGGTAGCTTCTTAAATTCCTCCCTTCATAGCTTAGCAACTTCCTTGTAATCTCCCCAAGTATCCTGTCCTTTCTTCTCAACGACGGAGATTCTCTTTTTCTTCCTGAGTCTCAACAGTTTTTCCCAGTTCAACTGCACTGGTCTTCTTCCCCTATGGCTCACCTGATGGCATTCAGGGACAGCCTTATCTTTTGCCTTTAAGATTTCCATCTTGAGGAGTGTCCAGGCTTCCTGGACCCCTTTACCCATACGGAGCGACTCCCAAGGGACCCGTGCTACAATTGTCCTGAACAGGTCAAAGTCTGCCCTCTAGAAGTTCAGGATAGTAGTTTTTCTAGTCACCCTTCTGACATCTCCAAGAATAGAGAATTCTACCATTTCATGGCCACTCTGCCCAAGACAGTCCCCAACCTTCTCAACTCCAACCAGTCCTTCACTGTTAGTGAAGAGCTGGTCTAGCAAGGAACCTCATCTGGTGGGCCTTCATACCAGCTGCGTAAGGAAGCTGTCTTCTATACAATCTAGAAACCTCTTGGACTGCTTCCTCTGCTCTTTATTATATTCCCAGCATATATCAGGGAGGTTGAAGTCTCTCAAGAGAATGAGTGCTGGCGATCGTGCGACTTCAGTAAGCTGCTCATAGAATGCCTCACCCATCAATTCGTCTTGATTAGGTGGTCTATAAGAGACCATTAACAAGATGTCACACCTACAGGCCTTTCCCCTGATCCTTACAAACATGCACTCGTCTTGATTTTTCTGAAGCCTAAGCTTTTCAACATCAAAACTCTCTTCAATATAAAGGGCCACACCTCCACCCTTCCTTCCTCATCTATACCTTCTGATGAGCTTGTAACCATCCATCACAGCACTCCAGTCACGGCAGTGGTCCCACCATGGGTCGGTAATAGCAACTAGGTCATGGTTTGTCAGATGCACAGTTGCTTCCAGCTCCTCCTGCTTGTTGACCAAGCTTCTTGTGTTGGTGTAGACACTTCAGCTGAGGCATCTGCTTCTCTCCCAGCTCAAGAAGAGTTCCCCTAGGCTCATCTCTGGTGAGCCTTGTTTTGTCCCCTCCCCCATCGTAGCTAGTTTAAAGCTCTTTCGATAAGCCCCACTACCTTCTGTGCTAGGATTCATTTTCCCCTTTGACACAGTTGAGTTCCATTCATGGATAACAGACCATGGGCCAAGTAAACTGCCTTGTGATCAAAGAAACCAAAGTTTCTGGCTCAATACCAGTCTCTTAGACAACTGTTCATTGCTTTGCTTTCCAAGCATGCTCCGTGTCCCTCACTGCCACTGAAGGTATAGAACAGAAAATCATTTGATCTCACACTTTGTGAACTAAATGGCCTAAAGTCCTGAAATCTCTTTTCATAGTTTGTAGTCTTATCTACAAACTTTCATTACTGCCCACATAAACTATGAGTAGTGGAAAATAATCAGTGGACCTAACCAGCATGGGGAGTTTCCTCGTTATGTCCCTGACCTGAAGCCAAGAAGGCAGCAGACTTCCTGACAACTCGGGTCCAGTCTGCAAATGGGGCCCTCTATTCCTCTGAGAAGGGAGTCACCCACCACGACCACCCTTCTTTCTTTCATGGCAGAGGAAGTCACAAGGCTTGGTAGTGACTGCCTTGCATTAGGTTCCCTCCTAGGCAGATCCTCCATTGCCTCCCCATTCTTATCTCCTTCAGATTTCAGAGTGTCAAACCTGTTGCTTAGAGGGAGCAGGGGTAGAGGGTTAGGCAGGCAAGGGGGGGCTCCTGTGATGTTGAGTTGGGACTCTCTTCCAACCCTCCTCATCAGTCAGGTCTGTCCGACTGTGACGGGGCAGGGAGTCAACCACTTTTCTGAGGGTATCTGCCTGGCAGCCTTCCCTCGGGGATGCCAGCAAGTCACTCCACCAGCCCATCGCCAGATCACACTCCCTAATGGTGAACTGTGAGTAAAACCTTGAGTAAAGCATGAGTTCACCTATAGAAAAGTATGAGTAGAAACCTGTATTGACGTGAGGGTAAACCCAGACTAAATCCAGGATCCCATCCAGCGGGTATACATAGCCTCTAAGGGCAACTTTTTCCAGTGTTGCTGTGTAAAAATATAGGTTCCTCACATCTAACCTATGTCTCTCCTTTTTAATTTAAATCCATTTTCATTTGTCCTGTTATCATCAGACCATCGAATCCTTATTCTAGCATTAGGCATCTCATCCTCAGATGGAAACCCTGGGGCTGAATTGGGATCAGTTCCTCAATAAAAACACGGGAGCTGCAAGTTCACCTAGCTGAGTTCAGATGTGCACAGTGAGGTGTCTGTGTGTGAGTCCCTCATCTGAATCCGTGGTCTTTATTCAACAACTGCTCGTACACAGTCTCTCAGTGATGCCCAAGGTGCCTTGGGTGACCCTAGTTTTGTGCTAGTGCTTGTAAACTGTGACGGAAAATCTATGAGATAGACACCACCTTCTGGAGCATCAGCTGAGGGCCAGAAGGGAGGTATTCTTGGCCATCCTAAATACCACCTCAGCCCCGTGCTTAGGTCACCCATTGTGTCTTTTGCACCTGACCTCATGGAGTACGTAGTGATATTCAGCTTACTGAAAGGATGAGCTCAGAACAGAAGAGACAGATCTTCCTCTCTGCTCCATCTGTGGCATAGTCTGGATTTCAAGGCATTGCAAAGATATGGCACATCTATGTTCTTGCACTGATGACAATTTAGCATGCTCTGGGCTCGCAATTCAATGGCATCTAATAAATCTAGGGTCATACCAGTTGACAGGAAGCTGGCAAATGTTGTCTTATCGTAAGGAAGAGCAAGAAAGATTACAAGGGGAACTATGGACCTCTCAGTCTCACACCAGTGCTTGATAAAATTATGGAGAAAATGATGGTGGGAGTTATGGAAAAACAGCTGAAGGACAATTCTGTCATTGGTCACAGACAACACAGTATTCCGAGGGGGTGGTCCTATTTAATTTCAAGTCTTTTTATGACACCTTTATCCATTGAGCTGAACAAGGGAAGGCAGTTGATGCAATCCTTGAGGATTTCAGTAGAGCTTTTGACACTATTTCTCCAGCACCCTTCTGGACAGAAATTCCTGCATACGGCTAGACAGAAACAGAACGTGGTGTGTTGTAATACAAGAAGAATTTTAGAGAGCAGCAGACATGGATCGAGATAAAGATTTCAAAGAGCAGCAGCTGCGGAGCAGGATAAACAGCATGAGAACCAAGGTCACCTCTAGGAAAAGAATGAATGGCTTCTGGCTTTGAAGGGGGGTTATAGGGTTGTTATTGCAGTAGCTTTCCTCCAATTAGTGTTTGGACGCCCTAGTCTGTCTCCTATAAAAGTATGGCTTTTAGGGCAATAAATTGACTCAGCTATATGTAACAAAGAGCAAGGGATGGGGAAATCTGGCAGGCTGTGGCAGGAGCATGTGTCTAAGTGGCCTGCTGAAAACATGCCCTTAACCTCGGCCATTTATTTCGGAGAGCTGAAGACATCTGGAGGATGAGGGACATCAAATAGGCTGCAGGGAAGAGCAATTGCGACGCCAGGATTTCGTTAACAGGGCATTGGCACTGGCACCACTGTCTGTGTCCCTGAACCTGAAGGCATTTGTTTCCAGCAAACACAGTTGTGGAAAACATCATAGTTTCAGAAAAAGAACTAAAAAAAAAAAAAGTCATCATATCACGCCAAAGATTCATATGTACAACTTAAAATTAAACAAGACTCATGAGAATTTCTCATGTTGAGAAGGGTTAACACATTTTCATAGATTTTGATATCTGTTTTCAATTTTTTGTCTCAGTTTGACTGACATTAATGAACATCTTTTAAGCTTACGGCCTAAATATAAATAAATAAATAAATAAATAAATAAATAAATAAATAAATAAATAGAAAGAGATCCATTTGCGTCTTGCACTTGGCCTGATGCCTCTTTGACCTTCACAGTTCCCACCAGACTGTCATTGCTGGAGAGTATGAGATCCAGCAGAGAACAGGGACTTCCCACACGGTTTACAAGCACTGGCACACATCAGGAGCAGCCCAGGCACCTTGGGCATCACCCAGTGTCTGTGTGTGAGCAGCTGCCTCCCAGCTGAAGGACCGAGGACTCAGAGCAGGAGCTCACATGCAGGCACTCCTTGTGCTCTTCTGAACACAACCAAAGGAATCCCAATGATACTGTGGTTCTGTGGGGAGCTGAATCCCATTTCAGCTCCAGGATTTCTGTCAAGGGATGAGACTCCTGCTCTGCCTCAGCTGGATCACTGTCCTGCACAGGGAAAGTCCAAACCTCCCCATCCTTGTCTGGGTGCCCTTTGTGATTCATCAAACGAACTCTGATAGTACTTGTTATATGTCTCCAATCAGTCACTGACCACTGGACATGTGGTGGTTAATTGAGTGGATTTCAAAGCACAGTCATGAGGCTGTTGTCTTTCAGGAGCTGTTGGCCATGAGGACACAGGGACATCTCAGGGGAGATGAGTGGGAAGGATAAAGATGACATCATCTGCTGCTTTCTTGTCCGGGCACCTGGGACACAGGGAGCTCATAAAGGTGGGCAGAGCTGCAGAGAGACAGCTGTGCCCAGGATCAGCTCTTGTGCACAGCACAGCCTGCAGGTGACAGGAGAGAAATTGGAGAGAGCTTACAGGATGTGTGAAATGTGCGTGGGCTGTGAGCTTGCTGCAGGAGCATTGCTCACAGACCACGACACGGTAAGTCTCTCTGCAGACCGTGAGCTGCTTTTCATAGAGGGCTAACAACCTGGGACACCCCATAGCAGATCTGGCTGCTGGCAATGCATGTTTCTTTACTGTGTTAAAAACCTTCTGCTCCAGCTGGGGGCTTCCATGCTGCAGTGTCAGAGCACAGCCCTGAGGGCTGCATGTCCCAGCACGGCTGCAGGCTGTGCAGCTGGGGTTGAAGGCAGGTGCCCAGGGCTGTCCTGCAGAGCAGGGTCCCTGCTGTGCCCCAGGGGCTGTGTGCCGGGTATGGGACTCTGCCGCCTGCCAGGCTCAGCACTCAGCCTGCCCAGGGAGCTTCCCAGGGCACTGCAGGGAGATTTGTGGGGGAAACGAGCCCCCCAGCAGGGCTTGTGCTGCCACAGCTGCTGCCTGGGGCAGGGGATCACAGCTCCACTGCACAACAGAATGTATCTGAGGGTACTTTGCAAGGGGAGAGCCAAGGTAGCAATTTTCTATTTCTTCTTTGGACGGAAGGTGAAAGGATTGGTGGCAGAAATCTAAGAGTCTGTCAAATTTGAACACAGCTCTGAGACTCCTAATTCTTCTTCAGTCAATTGCTTGTTATGTGCAGTGTCACACGTGAACTGTTTTCAGCCTCTCCATTCACAAAAATGAACTTGTACAAGGGTGGAACTATTTGAAATTATCAATTTTGTTGACAAGAATAATGCACTTATATTGCAAATAGGCATGTTTTCCTGAACAGAAAGTGAAGGGCACAAAGGCTTGGACTGAAGATTTTAACAGCAGTGAGTGTAAAGATATGACACACAAAACAGATAAAAAAGTCCAGGGAAACTGAATAAAATTAGAAGATGAAAGGAAGGTTAAAGCTCCATGTGCTTCTTCTGCTTATAGAATGATGAACTTAATGAAGTTAAATTCAATTAGTGTTGCTAAATGAATATTGTCATAGGAGAATGAAAACTTTTCAAAGTATAGTAGGAGGAGTGTCTCTGAGAATGGTCATGACTTGTCATTATCTTCTGCACTCTGAGCAGGACTCAAAGGCAAGGAACAAAAGCAGCAGATGCCCAACAGCAGCTCCATCAGCAAGTTCCTCCTGCTGCCGTTGGCAGACACGCGGCAGCTGCAGCTCCTGCACTTCTGGCTCTTCCTGGGCATCTACCTGGCTGCCCTCCTGGGCAACGGCCTCATCAGCACAGCCGTAGCCTGCGACCGCCGCCTGCACACCCCCATGTACTTCTTCCTCCTCAACCTGGCTCTCCTCGACCTGGGCTGCATCTCCACCACTCTCCCCAAAGCCATGGCCAACGCCCTCTGGGACACCAGGGCCATCTCCTATGCAGGATGTGCTGCACAGCTCTTTTTCCTTCTCCTCTTCATGTCAGCAGAGTTGTCCCTTCTCACCATCATGTCCTATGACCGCTACGTTGCCATCTGCCCCTGCACTATGGGACCTTGATGGACAGCAGAGCTTGTGCCACCATGGCAGCAGCTGCCTGGGGCGCTGGGGTTCTCTGTTCCCTTCTGCACACTGCCAGTACGTTTTCACTGCCTCTCTGCCAAGGCAATGTTGTGAACCTGTTTTTCTGTGAAATCCCCCAGATCCTCAAGCTCTCCTGCCCAGAATCAAATCTCAGGGAAACTGTGCTTCTATTTTTTGGTTCCAGTTTAGTCCTTGGGTGTTTTGTTTTCATTGTTGTGTCGTATGTGCAGATCTTCATGGCTGTGCTGAGGATGCCCTCTGAGCAGGGACAGCACAAAGCCTTCTCCACGTGCCTCCCTCACCTGGCCGTGGTCTCCCTATTTCTTAGCACTGCTTCTTTTGCCTACCTGAAACCCCGCTCCATTTCCTCCCCACTCCTGGATCTGACAGTGGCAATTCTGTACGCAGTGGTTCCTCCAACACTGAACCCTATTATCTACAGCATGAACAGGGAGATCAAGCACGCTCTCAGGAAGGTGTTGCAATAAGCACTATTCCAGCTTTGATGAAATGCATGTTTTCCTCACAGGATTCCCAGTGATGGATCTTTATGTTTTATGTGTTTTAGATTCTTTGATTGTGTGTAATATGGCAACCCCCAGAAATATGCTACTGAACATATAAATAAAAATTTATTTCACTTCTTTCCTACCTAATTTCCATTTTCTCAATTTAAGAGCTCATGTAAACATGGATCCAGATTCCCTGAATAGGTTAAAATATACCTAAAATGCTTTCAAAACAGACTTCTCCTTAGCTCTTCTCTCTTCCTACTTTGTCTGGACCTGGGGGAGGTACAGCCACGGACAGCAGCACAACCTGCTCTTTTCATTCCTGCTCTCGTTACACTGCTACATTGCTCTCATGTCCTCTCATTTGTTCAGGCCTGAAGGTCTCGTGGGTCTCATGACAGTCCTGTTGTCTCTACAACAGGAGCAGCACTCCGGGGCTGCAATCAGTTGCTGGCAATATGAACGACTGTTTCACAGCTGATCTCCTTGCTGGCACTGTCAAAATCCTCAGGAGCTATTGGAACTAGCTCTCGATCTCCAGGACATAAAGAAGTGAGAGCGAGTCAGGGGGACTACTGGAAAGTGTCCCCCCTTCTCTCCTCCGTAGCCAGACTCCCTGAGGACTCATAGTAAAGGGTGTAATTACTAACCTTATCAACAGTGTTACTTCCGTAACTCAAAGATGACCTCAGAGATGAATGTGTGCAAAACTTCATCTTCTCAGCTGCCAATTTTATCATGATATAAACCAAAGTCAAACAACAAAGCAAAATAAATATCCTAATCCAGCCCCAAGAGTTGGCAAACACTGAAGCAGGGAAAAGAAGCTGCAAGGAACAAGCTGTGCAATGCCTGTGTAATGCCTGTGCAAGGCTGAATGAGCTCCACAAATAGGGAAACAAACAGCATCATGGCCAGCAATTCTACAGCTCCCACAAAGCTCTGTGTTATCTCGCTCTGCACAGACGTGCTGTTATGTCAAGTCCTGGAGCTTCACATCGGGCACCAAAAATATGATGGTGGATGGAGCAGCAAACAGTGCTTTGTGCACTGCCCCATTCCCAGTGGGATGGGGAAGGGAACTGGGGGAAAAAAAAAAAAAAAGTACAACTCATGAAATGATGCTATTTACTAAGCGAGATGAAAGGAGACGTGTAATAGTTATCACTATATATCCAGATATATGGGATGGTATATAACAGCTGATGCACAAGCACTTGCTCAGCACCACCAGAAAGATTCCAAGCTGGTCTCTGGGCAGCAGAAGAGAGTGAGATGAATTCCCATCCTTTCAGTACTCCTTCTACTTGCTGTCAGTTTGTACGGAATGTCCCTTTGACCACTTCCAGTCAGCCGTCTGCAGTCCACTCCCTCCCAGCTCTATGTACCCTCCATTGACCATGGCCTTAGCTCTCTACAACACTGCTTAGCAGCAGCTGTAAACACCACAGTGTTATCAGTTTTTTTCTTGCAGAACCAAAACACTGCACCATAGCAGACAGTCTGAGGAAAAAAATTCCATCCCAGCTGTAACTCAGATACCTGCTTGTCCTCCTCCTCTTGTTCTTCCTGATCAGGAAGCAAGGAACAGAATCTGCTGCTCTCCTCTCTGAGCCCTTTCCATCAGTTCTCAGCTGGCTCCTCTGCCATCCCCAGGCAGAGCTCAGTGCACACTCACAGAGGGCAGCAGCCTTTCCTCACCTTCCTTGCCCATCCGTCATAAAGAATCTGTGCCTGCTACACTACAGTTCAGAGGAGGGAACCATCCCACCATGTCTCTGTGAGACAAACAAGACCATAGGCCTGCAAAGGCAAAGAGATTGCGAGCTCACTGAGTGAATGTTTGTGGTCCTCTCATTAGTGTAAAGACTTCAGAAAGCATACCTTCCAGAAGCATGTTTTGATTTTGCCTGGCTGGGCTTTGCATCTGCACCGTGGTACTGGTGTTCAGAAGGTGTCACACAGGTTAGAGACCCATTGTGGGACTCAAATTTTTTTGTCAAACACTGACACTACCAGGACACGGCTTTCTTGAAGGTATTCGGCTGCATATACCAGCTGGCTGGGGGTATGCTGAAGACCTTAGGGAACTGCTATTCTGTTGTAATTCAAGAAGAAATTTACAGAGCAGCAGCCATGGATCAAGATAAGGATTTCACAGAGCAGCAGCTGCGGAGCAGGATAAACAGCATGAGAACTAAGGACACCTCTAGGAAAAGAAAGAATGGCTGTTGGCTTTGAAGGAGTGTTTAGGTTTGTTACTGCAGTAGCTTTCCTCTAGTTAATGTGTGTGATTTTTGAACTCCCTAGTCTGTGTGCTATAAAAGTATGGCTTTTCAAGCAATAAATGAACACGACTATATTTAACCATATTGGTATGTGGCTGTTTGTCCCAGCGCTCTGTCCTTTTGCCTTCAGGTTCACATGTTCGCCAACATGTTGGGTCCCGCAATATCATGGGATTTCACTCTAGAACACCTGTATGATCCCGAGAAACTAAGCCAGTATTTGAGTCAGGGATGGTGCAGCCTAGATAGGTCTAAGGGAGTATGACTTATTTGGGGCTTGGCTTGTGCTTACTGTGCTCTATATAACACTATTCTGGAAAGAGAGAGTTTCCGAGCTGAGGTTCAAGCCAAAAAGTGAAATCCCCAAGTCAATTCTGATCAGTCACAG
This sequence comes from Coturnix japonica, assembly GCF_054131305.1. NCBI lineage: Eukaryota > Metazoa > Chordata > Aves > Galliformes > Phasianidae > Coturnix > Coturnix japonica. Next base: position 27,954,141 of record NC_140672.1, read on the forward strand.
GAGGCACCAGCAACAATATCAGTTGCCTCTGTGGAAGGCAAGAAATGGAAATGGATGTCCTCACGTCTAGAATGGAAAAAAGAAGTGGAGGAGGAGGCAGCAGAAGATACAGGTGATTGGTCTGGATCAGCACTGAGAAAGGCAAAAGGAAAAGTTAAGAGGCATGAACAAGAGAGCGATGAGGTGGAAATCTCTATTACTGTTTGTTGACCCCTGAAGATGACTGAAATCCAAGGCATAAGAAAGGAGTCTACATGATGCCAGAACAAATCTCTTGTTACCTGGTTGCTTCGCAGTTGGGACAGCGGGGCCGGTAGCTTGTTTCTAGATGGTAACAAAGCTCGTCAACTAGGAGGCATTTCCAGAGACCCAACTATTGACAGAGGGATGAACAGATGTATGGATGGTGCTGCCACCATCTGGGAGCGAATGTTAGTGGCTGTGAGGGCAAAGCTTCCCTTCAAAGACAATCTGAAGCCTCTGATGAAAAAGTGGGATACAATTGAAAAAGGCATCCAGTACTTGAGGGAAATAGCAGTGGTGGAAATGTTGCATAACCTTGATTTTCATCCTAGCTACCTTCGCCAAGAACATGATCCTGAGAGAGTGAAGACGACATATGGCAAAAACTCACCAAAACATCACCAGAAAGTTACACCATTACTTTTGCAGCAACATTTCAAAGGAACGTGGAACAAGATGGAAGACCCCTAGTTTTCTAATTGGTTCTTACACTGCAAAACTTTGAACAGCAGTTACCTCCAACTCACGTCTCCATTTCAGCCATCTCAGAAGTAGCAAACAAACTGAATCAAGATGAAGAGCGAGTGTCTCAGTTCATTAATCATGATGATCCCGTAGTAGTATCAGAAACAACTGATGAAGGTTAATCCCCGTACAGGTCACCAGTTCTAATGAAGGAGCTGATCAAATTAGTCCAGTTTATTAAAGGTGATGAACCCTCCACCTCACCTGTATCATCAGAAGTCTCAGCTATTAGACACATGTGCATTCCAGCTCGAGAAAAGAACATTACAATTGCACCACGTGTTTCCTTGTAGAGTTACCTGTGTGACCACAGAGAAAACATGAGGAAGTGGCATGACCAGCCTACTCCTGTATAACAAGCAAGGGTGAGGGAACTACAAAACAGACCAACCACCAGTAGAGTTGCTCCAGTCATCACAGGTAACCAATAGAGCGGCCCTGCCCTCAGTCAGGGTCGGGAGAGGGAAAATAGATTTTATTGGACTGTGTGGATTTGATGGCCTGGCACATCAGAACCACAGGAATATAAGGCGCTGGTGGATACCGGTGCACAGTGCACCCTAATGCCCTCCAGTCATGAAGGGACAGAATCAATCCATATTTCTGGAGTGACTGGGGGCTCTCAAGAATTGACTGTGCTGGAGGCTGAAATAAGCCTCACTGGTAAAGACTGGAAAAAACATCCTATGTGAATGGCCCAGGGTCTCCATTCATACTTGGTACTGATTACCTCAGAAGGGGGCATTTCAAGGATCCTAAGGGGTATTGATGGGCCATTGGGATAGCTGCTGTAGATATGGACAACATTAAGCAGCTGTCAGTTTTGCCTGGCCTGTCAAAGGACCCATCTGTTGTGAGGCTGCTACGAGTGAAAGAGCAGCAGGTACCGATTGCTACAAAGACAGTGCACAGACAGCAGTATCGCACCAACAGGGATTCCTTGCTCCCCATTCATGATTTGATTCGCCAGTTGGAGAATCAGGGAGTGATCAGTAAAACTCACTCATCTTTTAAGAGTCCCATATGGTCAGTGCGTAAAGCCAGTGGAGAATGGAGGCTGACAGTAGACTACCGTGGCCTGAAGGAGGTCACACCACCATGTGCCACTGCTGTGCCAGACATGTTGGAACTCCAGTACGAGCTGGAGTCAAAAGCAGCCAAATGGTATGACACCATTGACATTGCCAATGCCTTCTTCTCTATTCCTTTGGCTGCAGAATGTAGGCCACAGTTTACCTTTACCTGGAGGGGCATTCAGTATACTTGGAACCGTTTGCCCTAGGGGTGGAAACACAGCCCAACCATTTGCCATGGGTTGGTCCAAACTGTATTAGAACAGGGTGGTGCTCCTGAACACCTGCAGTACATTGATGACATTGTTGTGTGGGGTGATACAGCAGAAGAGCTTTTCACAAAAGGAGAGCAGATAATCCAAATTCTTCTACAAGCTGGCTTTGCTATTAAGCAAAGCAAAGTAAAAGGGCCTGCTCAGGAAATTGAGTTCTTAGGTATAAAGTGGCAGGATGGACCTCGTCACATCCCAACAGATGTGATCGACAAAATCACTGCCATGTCTCCACCAACTAGCAAGAAAGAGACACAATCTTTCCTGGGTGCAGTGGGCTTTTGGAGGATGCACATTCCAAACAACAGCCACATTGTAAGCCCCCTTTATCAGATGATGCAGAAGAAGAATGATTTTGCATGGAGCCCTGAGCAGCAGCAGGCTTTTGAACAGATTAAACAAGAGATAGCCCTTGCTGTAGCCCTGGGGCCAGTACGGACTGGACAGGATGTAAAGAACATCCTCTATACTGCTGCTGGAGAGAAAGGCCCCACCTGGAGTTTGTGGCAAAGAGCCTCAGGAGAGACCCGAGGCCGACCCCTGGGATTCTGGAGTCGAGCATATAAGGGGTCTGAGGAGTGCTACACTCCAACTGAGAAGGAGATCTTAGCCGCGTATGAGGGGGTTCGGGCTGCTTCCGAAGTAGATGATACTGAAACGGAGCTCCTTCTGGCACCTCAACTGCCAGTGCTGAACTGGATGTTCAAAGGACAGGTTACCTCTACCCATCATGCTACCAATGTCACCTGGAGCAAGTGGATTACGCTGATTACACAGCGAGCACGAATTGGAAACCTCAATCATCCAGGAATCCTAGAGGTAATCATGGACTGGCCTGAAGATAAAAAGTTTGGAACATCACCAGCAGAAGAGGTATCACGTGCGAAAGAGGCCCCACCATACATCGAACTACCAGAAAATGAAAAGAAATATGCCTTTTTACTGATGGATCATTTTGTATTGTAGGGAGGCATCGGAGATGGAAAGCTGCTGTTTGGAGCCCCACACAACAGGCTGCAGAGGCCACTGAAGGTAAGGGAGAATCAAGTCAGTTTGCAGAGGTCAAAGCTGTCCAGCTGGCCTTAGATGTTGCTGAACGGGAGAGGTGGCCAATGCTTTACTTTTATACTGACTTGTGGATGTGGCAAATGCCTTATGGGGATGGTTACAACAGTGGGAACAAAATAACTGGCAACGGAGGTGTAAACCTATTTGGGCTGCTGAACTGTAGAAAAACATAACTGCTCAAAAAAAAGATATGATTGTAAAGGTGCATCACGTGGATGCATACTTGCCCAAGAGTCGGGCTATTGCAGAGCAACAAAACAACCATCAGGTAGATCGAGCTGGTAGAATTGAGGTGGCTCAAATAGACTTGGACTGGCAGAACAAAAATGAATTATTTCAAGCTTGATGGTCCCATGAGACCTCAGGCCATCAAGGAAGGGACATAACATATAATTGGGCTAGAGACTGAGGGGTGGACTTAACTATGGATGCTATTGCACTGGTTATTCATGACTGTGAATCATGTGTGTTACCAGTGGTCCCTTTCCCGCCAGGATTCAAGGGCTAAGCCTCTGCGAATCCGGCCTGGTCCAGCCGGGGCCCATTTAACTACACGTTCACACCAATATGGTGAATAGCTAAATGGCATTTTATTGTGTGTGTTAGCGGTTTAAATAAGCCGCTATCTACTTCGTCTACACCCCTTCTACATATGCATAACTCCTTCTACATATGCATAACCGAGCAGGGGAGGGCCTATCGCGTTACATCCCGAGTGTTCGTGCATGCCTAATGCAACATCTCCCCCGCCCCATGCTTAACAAAACCATGCCCCGTTACAACGCAAGCGCCGATCCTAATCCTAATATATAAAAGTGTTGGTCCTTATATAATTTAAATTTTGTTACAGATTAACTATAAAGTGAGGTATACAGGTTACAAAACATGCAGAGATAAGTGGTGCAATGTCTAACAATGTTAGTGGTGTTCTAATCAGTATGTCCAAGGCATCTTTGGTTATATTATACAGTTCATCCTTCTGCGCAAAGCTTCTTGTATATCCGCTGGAACTCCATTCTCTCATTAAGCACTCTTTCCATCGTAAGTTGTAAGCAACCCTTCAAAGTCCTTGCACTTGTGCCCTTGAGTCAGCAGCAGGAAATCTATTGCAGCTCTATTCTATAATACAGTATGCCTGAAAAAAGAGTTCTCAGCTTTCGATTAGTTTTCCGTTTCTCCCAGACCGCCCTTTTGGGTGATGACTTATCAGGTTTTATTTTTCTCGAAGGGACCCATAAAATTTTTCCTGATTCTCTATCCTTTACTGCGACATAACCTTTTCGTTCAAAATGATTGATTGCATAATGTGCTACGCCAATACATCCACCTGCTGGGCTACCAGGATCCTACCTCTGTGACCTTCCCCCTCCCCAAGGACACGTATCTTGTCCTTCAGGAGTCGGTTGGCCCTTTCCACAATTGCTTGCCCCTGGGAATTCCCAGGGATTCCTGTCGAGTGCGATATTCCCCAATGCTCAAGCCATTCTTGAGTAGATTGCGAGATGAAGCACGAGCCATTGTCTGTCTTGATATGTCACAGCACACCAAGGACCACGATGGCAGTGACCCAGTATCGCTGAGCTGCAGGGGACTTAAATGTTAACATAATCATCACTCAATCAAAACCTTGACTGACAATGCACTAAACATAAGGTTACATGTAAGGTCATAATTTTTTGAGTTGACATATACACACTGATTCAAGCATTCATTTTAGACAATTCTATAAATGGAAATGTCTAAGCTAATGTATTATTACTTATCGACAACTATGAGGTGATAAACCACCAAAAGGAGAGAGAAGGAACACAATAGTGGTGAATGTGATAGGCAGTGCCTGCAAGGCATCCCCTGCTTCAAAGTGCACTTTGCCTTTCTCACCCATCACAGATTCTCTCCTGTTTTAATTCTTGCTAGAGATTGCAAGGTTTTTTCACATGTGTTCCATATATGCATGGCCAGTGCATGATACAGAGGCCAGGTGGAACACCTGCTCTTAAAACATAACAAACCACTATATTAGATCTCTCTACAATACAAACTACTCAGAAAAAGTTATTTACAGCTATAGTCACTTATTTCTATTGTTACTTGCTTTACCCTTAACTTCCTTCATTTTATTTTATTTTATTTTATTTTATTTTATTTTATTTTATTTTATTTTATTTTATTTTATTTTATTTTATTTTATTTTATTTTATTTTATTTTATTTTATTTTATTTTATTTTATTTTTTATTTAATTGGTACGCTTTTCTTGTTGACCTAATCCTACTATAGTTACAAAAATCATCTATGGGTAGTAATTATTGATGCAGTACAGAGTGAGATGCACCTGTATCTGCCAGAAAACAAGTATCTTTGCACTGCTGTGTGCACACTGCGTTCAGTCCACTAGGGGCAAAACTCATCCTGGGATCTTCAGGACCTGCTCTAGTAAAGCTGCCACTGTTCCTCCCAACTCCACCACCACAATTCCCCCTCCATACAATTTCCAAGCTCCATCAACATATTTGTCCAAGTCCCCTACCCTAGTTCCCTAAATAAGTATATTATTGGGAGAAAATGAAGACATTCTTGCTTGGACTAGCAAGAGGCCTTCAGAGGTGCAAACAGTTCTGCAGACAAAGAGGGAGAAAACCAAAAGATTTTAACAGTTCCTGCCAGACAGACCATCTCTGCATGATCACGGGACATCTAGCTTGTGCACCTGGCATTGGTGTGAGCAGATACTATAAAGACCATTGGCAAGACCCACCAAACCTGAGGCGGTTTGGAGTGAGTGGCAAGAGACCATGGGTTCATGTATGACCAAAGCTCAATCAGCTGAGCTGTCTGTGTTACTCGGAATGCAATTGGTGCTGCATTCTTATCCCTACCTCGGGTCTTGTCACGGGTTAATGGGATACATTTCAAAAATTCTCTTATAAATACTTGGGCCAAAGATCATGGCATTGAGTGGATTTACCATATTCCCTATCATGCACCAGCTTCTGGTAAGATTGAACGATTCAATGGGTTGTTGAAAACTATGTTGAAAGCAATGGGTGGCGGAACATATAAAAACTGGGAGAAATATTTAGCAGAAGCCACCTGGTTGGTCAACACTCAAGGATCTAGTAATCGTAATGGTCCTAACTCATCCAGCTCCCTACTTACCATGGAGGGAGATAAGGTTCCTGTAGTACACATAAAGAGCGTGTTGGGAAAAACAGTTTGGGTCCTTCCTGCGTCTGGAAAGGGCAAACCTCTCCGGGGTACTGTCTTTGCCCAGGGACCTGGGTGCACGTTGTGGGTGATGGACAAAAATGGGAATGTCCAATGTGTACCACAAGGGAATTTGATGTTGGGGGAGTGCAGCCAATGATTTCTTGTATATATGTAGGTAGAGTTTCAGAAAATATTTGACGAATGTCCAATTAGGTACAGGACTTAAGATACAGTGGATTAATGTTAAGGAAACACTTTTTTCCCATATACCTTAATTAGGCATTCTGTAAGCAAGTTTTCCATCTGGACTCTATATCGTGCACTGGCCATGCATGTGTAGAGCACACATGGAAAGAAGTATAAGTCAAAGGGAAATCTGCAGTGGCGGCTGGGATGAAGAGTGGATTCATAGCTGGCAGGCTCTGTAAAAGTCAGAGCTAGCTAGCTTTGCTCTAAGGGAGAAAGAAATCCCTTTGTTTTCTATACAAAAGTTAGATAGCAATGCTGAGAATGTGCAGCTGCCCTTAATGTTGACAATTTGTCTGGTATTTCAAGGTCACGTTCTCAGTGAGCAGCTACAAAAAGATAATACTCCCGTAGCTACAAAAAGATAACACTCCCGTAACGAAGCTAACGAAGCTCTTTAAGAGCAAAGAGAAAGTCGTTCTAAAAGCTAAAAAGCTCTATGCCCGCATTCTCCACCAAAAAATCTGTCACGGGTTACTTAGATTTACCTATGCCCGTGACGGGGGAAGCCACCCAGTTTCCTTTCATGTTTATGCAGATGACTTGAATGCAGGACTAGAAGACGTTCTGAGCAAGTTTGCTGATGAGACCAGATGAGGAGGTGCTGTTGCCTCCACTGAGGTTGGAGAGGACTTGCAGAAAGATGTGGACAAGTCAGAGAAGTGGGTACCAGTTGGTACTAAGCACCAAGTGCATTAAGTATAACAAGAGCAAGTGCCTAATTGTGCACCTGGGTATGGGCAACCCTGGACATACACACTGACTGGATATGGGACACATGAGAGAGGTCTGACTGAAAAGGATTGGGGGTCCTGCTCAACATAAAATTGGAAGTGATTCAGCAGTGTGCCCAGACAGCCAGGAAGGCCAAAGGTACCCTGGAGCGCATCAAGCAATTTATTGCCAGCTGGGTGAGGAAAGGTTTGTCCCTCTTTGCTCTGCATTGCTACAGCCTCACCTGGAGCACTGGGTGCACTTCTGGTCACCGCATAACATAAAGGACATAAAACTATGGGAGAGTGTGCACAGGAGGGCATTGGAACTGAGAGATCTGAAGTTCAGAGTTTCACAGGGATTGACTGCTTGTTCAGACGGGGCCCTTCTCACATCCTACATCCTGCAATGAGACACAGGGCACATGTGGGACATGAACTTGACAGTATCCTTGCACAAAATGCAGAGCCTGGGATCTTGCATTCCCATGTCATTCATTCAACATCATATAGACTTCCAACTCACTGCCCCAGGAAGTGCCCTGAGCCAACATAAGAGACAGGATCTCCCTACTTCTGGTCTTGCAATCGGGGCTTGACCTGTCTGCTTCGTAAGGCAAAGGAGAGGTTTCTTAGCATTCCAGTGCCTTTGCCTGCCTGTAGTCATGGCTTACAATTATCTGCTCTAACTAGTGCTTTGGGAAGCTTACTTGGTAATGGCCCTCAGTTGACCCATTAGTACTCCAAGAAACTTCACCATTACTTCTGACTTTGTCTTGTTAAGCACTTTGTACAAACTTCTCTCTGCACTGGAGGTTGATGGACTCAGCAGCAAATGTGCCCTGGGACCATTATAACCTAAAGAGCATCTTGTGCCTTGTGCCTTCCTGTTATCTATTTCAGGTTATCAGAACTTATTCAGCAAAATGGAGAGATATCTGGAGAGAGCTTAAAGTGAAAGAATCCAGCAGACATTTACTGTTTATTTGTTTATAGTTTTGTTTAAATAAGGTATGAATGCAGCACTGTAAAAGTACTTGTGAACATCTGAGCTGAACCAGAGGAATCCCAGCTCCTTTGTTTCTGTGGGGAGCTGCATCCCATTTCAGCCCCAGGATTTCTAACTGGGGATGAGTTACCTGCACTGTCTCCTCTGGATCACTGCCCTGCACAGGGGAAGTCCAACCTTCCTTATCCTTTTCTGGGTGCAATTTTTGATTCATCAAACACTCTCTAGTAGGATTCATCTCATGTTAAAAATTTACTGGTGGATAATGGAGCAGGTTTCAAAGAACAGTTATGATACTGCTGCCTTTCAGGAGCTGATGGCCATGATGACACAGGGACATCTAAGGGGAGATGAGGGGAAGGATAAAAATGACATCATCTGCTGCTCAGCTGGGCCACGCTCCTGGGACACAGGGAGCTCATAAAAGAAGATGGTGCTGTAGAGAGACAGCTATGCCCAGGAGCAGCTCTTGTGCACAGCACAGCCTGCAGCTGACAGAAACAGAAGAGAGAATATGGAGAGAGCTTACAGCATGTGTGCGGTGTGAGTGGGCTGTGAGATCACTGCAGGAATATTGCTCACAGACCATGACACAGTAAGACCCTTGCAGTAGGTAATGCAGCTGCTATTCATAGAGGGTTAACTAAATCTGGGACATCCCATAGAAGACATGGCTGCAAGCAGTGCATGTTTCTTTACTGTGGAAAAAGACTTCGGCTCCAGCTGAGAGCACAGCCCTGAGGGCTGCCTGTCCTAGCACGGCTGCAGGCTGTGTTGCTGGGGCTGCAGGCGGGTGCCCAGGGTTGTCCTGCAGAGCAGGGTCCCTGCTGTGCCCCAGGGGCTGTGTGCCAGGTATGGGACTCTGCCGCCTGCCAGGCTCAGCACTCAGCCTGCCCGGGGAGCTGCCCAGGGCGCTGCGGGGAGACGTGTGGGGGGAAGGAGCCTCCTGGCAGGGCTTGTGCTGCCACAGCTGCTGCCTGGGGCAGGGGGATCACAGCTCCACTGCACAACAGGAGGTTTATGAGGTTGCTTTGTCAGAGGAAAGCCAAGGCAGGGGGTTTCAATTTCCTGTTCTGGGGGAACGCAGAAAGGATTGGAAGCAGAAATGTAAAAGGGGCTGTCACAGCTCTGAGAATTTTTCTTCACTCAATTGCTTGTTTTGAGAACAGTCACACATGATGTGCTCTCAGTCTCCCATTTCCTGAAGGACGGAACCAATTGAAAATATCCTCATTTTCAGTAGAAATGAATAATTCACTTAACCTGCAAACAGGCAGTTTTTTAGATTTCACACTGAATGGCACAGAGGCTGTTTTTGGGGCACTAAGAGCAGTTGGGGTAAAGATATGAGACATGAAACACATGAAAATATCCAGGGAGGCGGGATAAGAAAAGAAGAGGAAGGTTAGAGCTCCATATGCTGCTTCTGCTTAAGGAATGCTGAAATACATGAAATTAAATGCAAGTAATGGTGCTAAATGTACACTGTTGTAGGAGAATGAAAATATTTTATATTATTGTAGGAGGAGAGTCTCTGAGAATTGTCTGGACTTGTCATTATCTTCTGCACTCTGAGCAGGACTCCAAGCCCAGGAACAGCAGATGCCCAACAGCAGCTCCATCAGCGAGTTCCTCCTGCTGCCATTGGCAGACACGCGGCAGCTGCAGCTCCTGCACTTCTGGCTCTTCCTGGGCATCTACCTGGCTGCCCTCCTGGGCAACGGCCTCATCAGCGCAGCCGTAGCCTGCGACCGCCGCCTGCACACCCCCATGTACTTCTTCCTCCTCAACCTGGCCCTCCTCGACCTGGGCTGCATCTCCACCACTCTCCCCAAAGCCATGGCCAACGCCCTCTGGGACACCAGGGCCATCTCCTATACAGGATGTGTTGCACAGCTCTTTTTCCTTCTCCTCTTCATGTCAGCAGAGTATTCCCTTCTCACCATCATGTCCTATGACCGCTACGTTGCCATCTGCAAGCCCCTGCACTACGGGACCTTGATGGACTGCAGAGCTTGTGCCACCATGGCAGCAGCTGCCTGGGGCGCTGGGGTTCTCCATTCCCTGCTGCACACTGCCAGTACGTTTTCACTGCCTCTCTGCCAAGGCAATGTTGTCAACCAGTTTTTCTGTGAAATCCTCCAGAACCTCAAGCTCTCCTGCTCAGACTCCTACCTCAGGGAAGTTGTGTTTATAATTTTTAGTGCCAGTTTATTCTTTGGATGCTTCGTTTTTATAGTGGTGTCCTATGTGCAGATCTTCCTTGCTGTGCTGAGAATGCCCTCTGAGCAGGGACGGCACAAAGCCTTCTCCACGTGCCTCCCTCACCTGGCCGTGGTCTCCATGTTTCTCAGCACTGCTTCTTTTGCCTGCCTGAAGCCCTTCTCCATTTCCTCCCCACTCCTGGATCTGACAGTGGCACTTCTGTATGCAGTGGCTCCTCCGGCACTGAACCCTATTATCTACAGCATGAGGAACAGGGAGATCAAGCAGGCTCTCAGCAAACTGTTGCAATACGCACTATTCCAGCTTCATTAAAATGCACAACTTCCTCACATGATTCCCAGTGATGGTTCTTTATAGTTTATTATTGTTTGTATTTTTGCAATTTATTTCATTTTTTCTTTCCAATACTCTTTCCGTTTTCGCACTCTAAATGCTCATGCAAACATGAAACCAGATTCCCTGAATTGTTTAAAATCTTCATAAAAATCTTTTAAAATAAACTTTTCCTTTGCTCTTCTTTCTTCCTTCCTTGTTTCGGTCTGGGGGATGTACAGCCATGGACAGCAGCACAACGTGCTCTTTTTCAGTCCTGTTCTATTTTCACTGCCACAGTGCCCTCAAGTCCTCACATTTGTGGAGTCCTGAAGGTTTTGCATGTCTGACAACAGTCCTGTTGTCTCTACAGCAGCACTTTTGGACAGCAGTCAGTAGCCAGCAATATGAATGGCTGTATCATGGCTTGTCTCCTTGCTGGCACTGTCATGGAGTTATCTAGGTCAGTCTGTGTCCATGACAGTGGGGGCAGTAGGCCCGTGTGCCCCCAGACCCCCAACAAATGGGAAGGGAAAAGGGAACGGGCGAGATGGGAGCTGGGCTCAAGGAAACAAACAGAGCAGCAGCAACGACCGAAGGAGGAACCTTGTTTTACTAACTACGATATGTAGTATTCCAATAAGAAAAATTACAAAACCAAGGCATTCCACCCTTTATTCTACATCACAATATCATGTTTAGAAATCATATCTGAATGCAAATAAACAGTAATTAAAATGCATTACACACAAATGTCTTTATACATATATATACAGGGAATTACTGACTGCACTCCCCCAACATCAAATTCCCTTGTGGTACACATTGAACATCCCCATCTTTCTGCATCACCCAACAAGTGCACCCAGCTCCCTGGGCAAAACTAGTTCCACAGAGTGGTTTGCCCTTTCCAGAGGCTGGAAGGACCCAAGCAGCTTTTCCCAACATGCTCTTTACGTGTACTACAGGGAAGTTATCTTCCTCTACAGTATGTATGGAGCTGGATTGGGTAGGACCATCACGGCTGACAGATCCTCTGGTGTTAACTATCCAGGTGACTTCTGCCAAATGCTTCTCCCAGTTCTTAAATGTTCCGCCTCACATTGCTTTCAACATGGTTTTTACAAACCCGTTGTAGCGTTCAGTCTTTCCAGAGGCTAGTGCATGATAGGGGATATGATAAATCCACTCGATGCCATGTTCTCTGGCCGAGGTATCCACAAGTGAATTTTTGAAATGTGTCCCATGATCAGACTCAGTTCTTTCTAGGGTGCCATGCCACCACAGGATTACGGCACAGTCATGAATAATCTGCGCAATAGCGTCCACAGTTAAATCCACCCCTCGGTCTCTAGCTCATGTATATGTCTCATCTCTTCCTTGATGGCCCAAGGTCATCATACTATAATCTTTGTTCGGGCAGCAAAGTCCTTCCACAGTTCAGCAGATCAAATATGTTTACCCCTCCATTCCCACTGCTGTAACCACTCCCATAACGCATTCGTGAACATCCATGAATCTTTATGAAGATAAAGCATTGGCCACCTCTCCTGTTCAGCAACATCTAAGGCCAGCTGGACACCATTTACCTCTGCAAACTGACTTGATTCTCCATTTCCTTTGGTGGCCTCTGCAACCCATTGTGTGGGGCTCCACACAGCAGCTTTCCATTTGCGATGCTTCCCTACAATGAGACATGATCCGTCAGTGAACAGGGCATATTTCTTCTCATTTTCTGGTAGTTGGTTGTATGGTGGGGCCTCTTTCACACGATACCTCTTCTGCTGGTGATGTTCCACAATTTTTATCTTCAGGACAGTCCATGATCACCTCTAAAATTTATGGACGATTGAGATTCCCCATTCTCACTTGATGTGTAATCAGGGTAATCCACTTGCTCCAAGTGGCATCGATAGCATGATGGGTGGAAAGAACCTCCCCTTTGAACATCCGGTTCAGCACTGGCAGTCAAGGTGCCAGAAGGAGCTATTTTTCAGTACCAACTACTTCAGAAGCAGCCCAAAACCCCTCATAGGCGGCTAAGATCTCCTTCTCAGTCGGAGTGTAGCACTCTTCAGACCCCTTGTATGCTCAACTCCAAAATCCCAGGGGTTGGCCTTGCGTCTCTCCTGGGGCTCTTTGCCACAAACTCTGAGTGGGACCTTTCTTTCCAGCAGCATTGTAGAGGATGCTCTTTACATCATGTCCCATCTGTAGTGGCCCCAGAGCCAGGGCACGGGGTATCTCTTGTTTAATTTGTTCAAACACCTGCTGCTGCTTAGGGCCCCATGCATTCTTTTTCCTCGTTACCTGATAAAGGGGGCTTACAATGAGGCTGTAGTTTGGAATGTGCATCCTCCAAAAGCCCACTGCACCCAGGAAAGATTGTGTCTCTTTCTTGCTAGTTGGTGGAGACATGGCAGTGATTTTGTCGATCACATCTGTTGGGATGTGACGACGTCCATCCTGCCACTTTATACCTAAGAACTGAATTTCCTGGGCAGGTCCTTTTACTTTGCTTCGCTTAATAGCAAAGCCAGCTTGTAGAAGAATTTGGATTATCTGCTCTCCTTTTATGAAAACTTCTTCTGCTGTATCGCCCCACACAACAATGTCATCAATGTACTGCAGGTGTTCAAGAGCACCACCCTGTTCCAGTGCAGTTTGGAGCAACCCATGACAAATGGTTGGGCTGTGTTTCCACCCCTGGGGCAAACGGTTCCAAGTATACAGAATGCCCCTCCAGGTGAAGGCAAACTGCGGCTTACATTCTGTGGCCAAAGGAATAGAGAAGAAGGCATTGGCAATGTCAATGGTGTCATACCATTTGGCTGCTTTTGTCTCCAGCTCGTACTGGAGATCCAACATGTCCGGCACAGCAGCGCTCAATGGGGGTGTGACCTCATTCAGGCCACGGTAGTCTACTGTCAGCCTCCATTCTCCACTGGCTTTACGCACTGGCCATATGGGACTGTTAAAAGGTGAGTGAGTTTTACTGATCACTCCCTGATTCTCCAACTGGCGAATCAAATCATGAATGGGGAGCAAGGAATCCCTGTTGGTGTGATACTGCCGTCTGTGCACTGTCTTTGTAGCAATCGGTACCTGCTGCTCTTTTACTTGTAGCAGCCCCACAACAGACGGGTCCTCTGACAGGCCAGGTAAAACTGACAGCTGCTTAATGTTGTCCATGTCTACAGCAGCGATTCCAAAGGCCCAGTGAAACCCCTTAGGATCCTTGAAATGCCCCCTTCTGAGGTAATCAATACCCAGTATACATGGAGCCCCTGGGCCAGTCACAATAGGATGCTTTTGCCAGTCTTTAGCAGTGAGGCTTATTTCAGCCTCCAACACAGTCAATTCTTGAGAGCCCCCAGTCACTCCAGAAATATGGATTGATTCTGTCCCTTCATGACTGGAGGGCATTAGGGTGCACTGTGCATCGGTATCCACCAGTGCCTTATATTTCTGTGGTTTGGATGCACCAGGCCATCGAATCCACACAGTCCAATAAACTCTATTATCCCTCTCCTCCCATGATTGAGGGCAGGGCCCCTCTATTGGTTACCTGTGATAACTGGAGCAGCTGTACTGGTGGTTGGTCTGTTTTGTAGTTCCCTCACCCATACTCTTAGTACAGGAGTAGGCTCGTCATGCCACTTCCTCACGTCTTCACCACAGTCACGTAGGTAGCGCCACATGGAAACACATGGTGTAATCATACTGTCGTTCCTTGCTTGAGCTGGAAAGCGCGTGTGTCTAATAGCTGAGATTTTATGATAAATGGGAGGAGTAGGACTGGAATATTTTGATCAGCTCCTTCATTAGAACTGGTGACCTGTACGGGGATTAACCTTCATCAGTTGTTTCTGATACTACTACGGGATCATCATGATTAATGAACTGAGACACTTGCTCTTTCACTTCGTACAGTCTGTTTGTTACTTCTTAGATTGCTGAAAAGGAGACGTGGGTTGGAGGTAACTGCTGTTCAATGTTTTGCAGTGTAAGAACCAATTAGAAAACTAGGGATCATCTATCTTGTTCCTCGTACCTTTGAAACATTGCTGCTAAAGTAATAGCTTACCTTTCTGGTGCTGTTTTGGTGAGTTTCTGCCATATGTCGTCTTCACTCTCTCAGGATCATGTTCTTGGCGACAGTAGCTGGGATCAAAATTAGGGTTATACAACATTTCCACCACAGCTATTTCCCTCAAGTACTGGATGCCGTTTTCAATTGTATCCCAATTCTTCATCAGAAGCTTCAGAATGTCTCTGAAGGGAAGCTTTGCCCTCACAGCCACTAACATTCGCTCCCAGATGGTGGCAGCACCATCCATACATCTGTTCATCCCTCTGTCAATAGTTGGGTCTCTGGAAATGCTTCCTAGTTGACGAGCTTTGTTACCATCTAGAAACAAGCTACCGGCCCCGCTGCCCCAACAGCGAAGCAAACCGGTAACAAGAGATTCATTCTGGTGCTGTGTGAACTCCTTTCTTACGCCTTCGATTTCAGTCATCTTCAGGGGTCGACAAACAGTAATAGAGATTTCCTCCTCATCACTCTCTTCTTCATGCCTCTTAACTTCCTTTTGCCTTTCTCGGTGCTGATCCAGACCTGTCACCTGGATCTTCTGCTGCCTCCTCCTCTGCTTCTTTTTTCCGTCCTAGACATGAGGACACCCATTTCCATTTCTTGCCTTCCACAGGGGCAACTTATATTGTTACTGATCAGAATTGACTTGGGGATTTCCCTTTTTGGCTTGAACCTCACCTTGGAAACTCTCTTTCCAGAACAGTGTTATATAGAGCACGGTAAGCGCAAGCCAAGCCCCAGATAAGTTGTACCCTCTTAGACCTATCTAGGCTGCACCATCCCTGACTCAAATACTGGCTTCGTTTCTTGGGATCCCACAGGTGTTCAAGAGTGAAATCCCATGACATTGTGGGCCCCCACGTGTTGGTGAACCTGAAGGGAAAAAGTCAGCTTTCTGTTCTAGGACAAACAACCACACACCAATACAGTTAAATATAGCTGTGCCAGTTTATTGCGCGAATAGCCATACTTTTATAGCACACAGATAAGGGAGTACAGCAATCACACACACTAATTGGAGGAAAACATCTGCAATAACAACCCTAAACCACCCTTCAAAGCTGCGAGCCATTCATTCTTTTCCTAGAGGTGTCCTTGGTTCTCATGCTGTTTATCCTGCTTAACAGTTGCTGCTCTGAGAAGTCCTTATCTTGATCCATGGCTGCTGCTCTGTAAATTTCTTCTTGAATTATAACAGAATGGCAGTTCCCTGGGGTCTCCAGCACGGCCCCAGCCAGCTGGCAAATACAGCTGAGGACCTTCAAGAAAGCCACGTCCTGGTAGTGTCAGTGCTTGCTGGACACCTGTGAGCCCCACAATGGGTCTCATATCTGTGTGCCACCTTCTGAACACCAGTAACATGGTGTAGATGTGAGGCCAAGCCAAGCTAAATCAAAACATGCTTCTGGAATGGGATGCTTTCTGAAGAGTCTTTACACTAATGAGAAGACCACAAACATTCACTCAGTGAGCTCGAAATCACTGTGCATTTGCAGGCTTTCGGTCTTGTTTCTCTCACAGAGACATGGTGGGATGGTTCCCACCACTGGACTGTAGCAAATGGTGTACGGACTCTTTATAATGGATGGCCAAGGCAGATGAGGAAAGGCTGCTGCCCTCTGTGAGAGGGCACTGTGCTCTGCCTGGGGATGGCACCGGAGCCAGCTGAGAACTGATGGAAAGGTCTCTAAGAGGAGAGTGGCAGATTCTGTTCCTTGCTTCCTGATCAGGAAGAACAAGGGGAGGGGGACAGGCAGGTATCTGAGTTACAGCTGGGATGGAATTGTTTTCTTCAGACAGTCTGCTATGGTGCAGTGTTTTGATTCTTCGACAAAAAAAGCTGATAACATTCTGATGTTTAGAGCTGCTGCTAAGCAGTGTTGTACAGAGCCAAGGCCATGGTCAGTGGAGGGCACATGGAGCTGGGAGGAAACAGACTGCAGACAGGTGACTGGAAGTTGCCTAAGGGACATTCCTTACCAACTGACAGCAAGTAGAAGGAGTACTGAAAGGGATGGGAGTTCATCTCACTCTCTTCTGCTGCCCTGAGACCATCCTGATGATGCAGAGCAGCTGCTTGTGTATCAGCTGTTATATACTATCCCATACATCTGGATATATAGTGATAAATATTACACTTCTCCTTTCCTCTCTCTTAGTAAATAGCATCATTTCACGAGTTGTACTTTTTTTTCCCCCAGTTCCCTTCCCCATCCCACTGGGAATGGGGCAGTGCACAAAGCTCTGTTCGCTGTTTTATTTACCATCGTCTTTTTGGTGCCCGATGTGAGACTGCAAAGGTTGAGACAGCAGCACATCTGTCCAGAGTGAGATAACACAGGGCTTTGTGGGAGCTGGAGAATTGCTGGCTATGATGCTGATTGTTCCCCTGTTTGTGGAGGTCTTTCAGCCTTGCACAGGCATTACACAGGCATTGCCCAACTCCTTGCTTGCTGCTTGTTTTCCCTGCTTTGCTGTTTGCCAACTCTGGGGGCTGGATTAGGATATTTATTTTGCTATGCTGTTTGACTTTGCTTTATATCATGATAAAACTGGCAGCAGTCAAAATGAAGTTTTGTACACATTCATCTCTGAGGTCACCTTTGATTTTTGGAAGTAACACTGTCGATAATGTTAGTAATTACACCCTTTACTTTGACTCCTCAGGGAGTCTGGCTACGGAGGAGATAAGGGAGGGCACTTTCCAGTAGTCCCTCAGACTCGCTCTCACTTCTTTTTGTCCTGGAGATCGAGAGCTAGTTCCAATAGCTCCAGAAGATTTTGACAGTGCCAGCAAAGAGACCAGCTCTGACACAACCGTTCATATTGCAGGCTACTGACTCAAGTGCAAAAACCCAAACCCCAATCCTAAAACCAGTCCTACGCCATATCTAAACCCATCAGAGACACAATCCCAAACACCAAACTTAAAACCAACCATACCCCAAACCCAAACTGACATAGACACAAAGCCAAACCCCAAACCTAAAACCAACTGTACCCCAAACCCAAACCAACATAGACATAAAGCCAAACCCCAATTCCTAAAACATGGTCCCCCACCACATCCTCATCTCCAAATTGGAGGGAAGTGGATTTGATGGGTGGACAACTCGATGGATAAGGAATTGGTTGAAAGGCCGCAGACAGAAGGTGGTGGTCAATGGCTCTATGTCCAGGTGGAGGCCCGTAACGAGCGGTGTCCCTCAAGGGTCTGTCGTGGGTCTGGTGCTCTTTAACATCTTTATTAATTACATTGATGAGGGAATTGAGTGCATCCTCAGCAAGTTTGCTGATGACACCAAGCTGAGTGGTGCAGTCGATATGGTGGAGGGAACAGATGCCATTCAGAGGGACCTCGACAGGCTGGAAAGCTGGGCTCGGGTGAACCTAATGAGGTTCAACACAGCAAAGTGCAAGGTTTTGCACTTGGGCCGGAAGAACCCCAGGCACCTGTACAGGCTGGGAGGAGTGGTCCTTGAGAGCAGCTCGGCAGAGAAAGACCTGGGGGTCCTGATGGACGAGAGACTCAACATGAGCCAGCAGGGCGCTCTGGCAGCCCGGAAAGCAAATGGGATCCTGGGCTCCATCAGGAGAGGGGTGGTCAGCAGGGATAGGGAGGTGATTGTCCCTCTCTACTCTGCTCTTGTGAGGCCCCATCTGTTGTACTGTGTCCAGGTGTGGAGCCCTCAGTACAAGAAAGACATGGAGATTTTGGAAAGGGTCCAGAGGAGGGCCACGAAGATGATCAGGGGGCTGGAGCACCTCCCCTGTGAGGACAGGCTGAAGGAGTTGGGTTTGTTCAGCCTGGAGAAGAGAAGGTTGTGGGGTGACCTCATTGCAGCCTTTCAATACCTGAAGGGTAATTGTTTAGTTTGTGGAAGATTGTGGAATTTTAGTTTGTGGAAACTGAAAAATTGTACTGTTTGATATGTGGGTTTTGAAGGGAATGGGACAAACTGCTTTGATGGTATAAGAAAGTGTAATTGCTATTGGTATACAGAAGTATAATTGAGGGTGTGTGGAAGTGTAACTGAAGGTACAAATAGTGAAATCGTGTACAAAAGAAAAAGAGTTAAAGAGAAAGTGAGTTTATGTGTGCTGGTATGAGAGCAACCCCCTGTATTGTTTCCCCCCCCTTGCAAGAACTCTTGGAGTGAGAGAGAGCCGGGTACGGAGACTGTTGCTGTAAGCAGCAAAGGGGGGAGGTGGGGAGGAGGGGGCAATGGAAGTGAGAATAGCCTTCATGTGCAGAGATGTAGGAAACCTGAAATCCCAGTGTTAGCACTGGACACCTGGAGAGAAGGAGGTGAAACTGAAATAGGATGTTAGTAGTTTTTGTAATGATGAGAGTTTGGAAAGTGAGAAAGTTTGGGACAGACACAGGCTGGAGGAGGAAGGACTGGCAAGGTATAACAGGGATGTCAGGACTGAAAAGAGGTGAACGATATGAAAACAAAACAAAACTAATTGACACACAGATAGTAAGGGAATTGGTGATAATAACAGCTGTTACTGTTGTGGTGCCAGAATAGGGCCGTAGGACCCAGAGATCCCCTCAGGGAGAGGTGGGGGGAGTGGGGGCTTGAAGTGCCCAGGGAGGGCTCCGCCCCACTGAAAGGAAAGCAGTGTGCAAACTGCAACGGGAAATTGCATCTAGGGAAGCAGGATAAAGAGATTTATTTTCTGGTGGATATGGGTGCTTCTTACTACTCATAGATGGTTTTGTAACAGTAATAGAAGCTACTGCCCAACAAGAAAAGGTTTACGTTTTTTTTTTGGATTAATTAAATATAAACTAAGTAGGAATACAGAAATTCTTGTACCTGCCAGGTTGCTCTGGCAATAAATTTAATAAAACTGGAGCTAAGGGTCCAACAATATTGACTGTTTAAAAACTGTAAGTCTGACATTAGCACAAATGGGGAAAAAGAGTGTCGTACCCCAGGAGTCACAGCAATATCAAACATGATGCACTTAGGGGTGTGGGCATCAGGGCCAAACATGAAGCCCTGAATAGAAGTTAAAAGCAAGAGATTGCCCAGTCAGGGTAAAGTGGTACCCTATAAGGATACATAACTGTAGAAGGATAGAAGACTTTCTGGAGTTTGGACTCCAATTTTGCAAAAATTTTTGATAGCAAGTGCTGTAGTTTGGTACAACACTTGAACCAAGTAATAGAATTGTTGAATGCATACACTCAGTAGTGGCAAATCCATGCACTTTATTAACCCTGTTAAGGAATGAATAGGTGGAGTTTACCTTCTGGATTTGAAGGATGTTTCTTCTGCCTGCTTTCTGTATCACGGCTTTACAAGTCGGTGTGCAAGCTTGGAGGAGCTATCCCCCTTGCACCCGGCGCTGCGCAACGCTGGAATAAACATACCTGCTTTACAACCCATCTCTGGATTATAGAGTTTGATTCCGCAAGTCAGCTAAACATTTGTGGTTGGTTTTTCTTTTCCCTAAACAAAGCAACCTGTTTTCTGCACTTGCTGTGCCTTACGAAAATGCACAGAAATTAGGCAAGCCTGAGACTCACCAAACACCATGTGTGACATTTTGTAAAAGGTCAGTTTTGCAGCAGAGAACCACATATAATTATACCAAGTGTGCAACTACTTTTCCCATGCAGCAGCAGGCAGCAATGAGGCTGTTCTCATAATAAAAATACCATTTGAAAAGTAGTGTAATTAAGTGTATATCATGATTTACCCAGTAGCAACGAGAGCTCTATTAACAGCTTCTGGAACAAGTAGATCACTCCCATCCCCTGCAATGACTTTGCCTCCAATATCGCATGGCTGATAAATTGCAGTCTTCTGGATATGAAATATTTGCAAGTAATTTGCAAACTGCAGCTAATCAGAACCTTCTTCCATATTGTCACCAACCACTTCAGGCAGCATTGTTCCATTTTGACATCTGGCTATGAGGCATTCATGCACGGCATTCACATACATAGGTCAATAAATAGGAGGGAGGGTGATTTCAAGTACTTATGCTTCCATCAGTTTCTTCTGTGTACCTGTGCAGTAGCTGCCCATCTCACCTGGTAGGTACGAATGCTGTTTTCTACTCCAGGTCAATAAAAGCCTCCAAGTTGACATCCACATGCAGATTTGTCCAGCTAACACCATGGAGAAAAGCTTCTAAAAGTCAGTTCAAGTTTTTAATGAGATTGCTGAGCATAAAACCACATGATTCCCATGATTTTTCACAGATTGTTTTCTGCAAACCTGGATCTCACAAGCCTACAAGCAAGGAGAAAGCTTATCGGCACAGCAACAAATAGTACGATTGTGGGTTTTTTTAAATACAATCAGTATATTGTTCTATCACCAGCTGCTTTTAAGGCAATTCACTCCCATCAAACTCTCAAATATTCACCCAAGTCGGCTTTCATCCATGTTTTTACCTCCTGAGCAATTGAATCTATAGGAACTATTGGACTTGGAGACAACACAAGGACATACTGCCAGCTGAGAACCTTTCAGCTAATTCATCCAACAGCATCTAAAGGTTCGAAGGTCACTGAGGGGGAGAACAGTATTTGGGATATTAGAATTCCCCCCAAATGTATTGGGTTTATTTTTCTAAGTTTATTAATTTAAAGCTGAATTTGCACAAGTGAGGGAAAGCACCTTTCTTCCACACTGAGGAATTGGCACCATCTTCTCTCCAAAGAAAATTCTTTTAAAAGGCCCAAAAATTAAGTATACATAAATATTAATGTGTATTCATGCTCTTCTCTCTGCCAGAGTTCTGCTAAGTACACCAGTCACGTGAAAAAAGCAAGCCAGGCCATCCTGAACAAGTACAGTTATTACTGCACAATGGGTAAATAGCAATCAGTCCTAGAGATACTGTTCCTATACAGGAGAGGCAAGACAAAAATAAATAAACCCTTAACCACAATAAAATCCAAACCCAGTTTAAGAAAGCTTGTATTTATTTCAGCCTCAATGGAGTCAGTTTGAAACTGTCAGAGAGACACTGTACACCTATATACAAATTTAAGAACACAACGGAGTAACTGTTACTGTTTATTAACAACCAGTTTTAATAATACGATAAAAGTATGTCCTGAGAAAGGGGAACAAACATGCTTCTTCAAGGTTTTTTAGCTGTTCTGGATCTCAGCCATCGCTTGATGATCAGATGATCACTTTCCTTCTTTTGTTCCTCAGATTCCTGAAGAAAACATTTCAAAAGTTACTCATCTTTTCACACAAGACTGACAAGCTCTTCTTGACCCACGCAAACATATTTCTTCCCCTAAATGGATTTCAGAATGGCATTTGCTTATTATATTTTATTCAGAAAACTATGGGATACCGAGATCATTTTAATGCAGCTTAATCACAAGGAACAAATATGGAGAATGTACAAAATCCTGTTTATCATAAAAAAGCACACACATCTGAGGAAAGCCTGAAGGCAGCTTTCATTTTGAAATACTTGTTTTCAAAAGAGTATTATAATACTTGTTTTGTGAAACATGAAGCGTTCAGAAAACATTTTTAGCCTCAAACCCTGTAGCTATGACTTGCCCAGAATTTCAGTTCTCGGTTCAGTTCCATGTTCTCAGAACTACAGTGAGAAAAGAAATTCTCATCTTCTTCATCATCTAACAAAAAAAAAAAACATTTTGGTTTCTGCCCCTATCATTCGTCAAATCATCAAAAAATTCAGAGGGATATTACAGTATGGGCAAATGATCACTTTGCTGAACAGAAAAAGGACTCTAATATAATTAAAAGATGCAGTTCCAACAGAGCAAGAATGTTCTTAGCACAATAGCTGCCGACAGAGTCATGAAACTGGCACATCAGATCCTTTGCAAGTTGGCTTAGACAGGAGATCATAGTTTAAGCATACCTAAAAAGCTGTCTAAGTTGTGCTCTAAAAAAGCGTGTAGTAGAATAATCCCACTCCGACACACTGAAATTATCTATGATTCCAAATTAGAAGACATCTCCGTGATTGCTACATCACCTACTTAGTAAACTGTAAGCCAGCCAAACACAGAGATCTTTGAGGACAAACTAAGACAGAACAGCAGGAAGACCAAGAAGAATGACTTGGTAGAATAAAGAAATACCTCAGTACTTTCAACCTCCCCCTGCAAATAGATGAAACCTCCAGTCTGTTTGGACTCCTTAGTAGTTTATTTTAAGCCAAGACTACAGTATAATCGCTTACCGAAGAAGCAGGTATATCTAGAGGGCCAGAAACGACAGTTGAATACAGCTTCCTTTTGGATTGTTTTGGCTTGGTCTCTCCTTCTTCGAGACTTTCAGGTTCGTTTGATTTAGGAGAACTTACTGCTGACATCAGCTTCTTGGCTAGAAGAAATTTGTTTTGATACATAAACCAATCAACTTACTGGTTTTGTGAGTCTTTAAATCACTGAATGCAAAAAAAGCTTCGTAACAAACTTGGTTTATAAATGACACGTAAAATTTAAGTGAAAATACTCAGAAATTGTATTTGTTCATCGAGGTTCTTTATTGCTTCTATAGATGAAACTGTTTATAGCTTCAGGTACGGCAGCTTAAAGCACGCATTAAAATGGAGTATGAAAGACAATCATGGCTCAGAAGTCGCTGGAAGTCAGAAACTTCAGCAGGAGTTAAACAACAGGCCTAACTTTCGTGCTGACAGAAGCACAAGACAGAACCAACTTTCTCTGTATACTTGTAGGTTTTCACAAATGTAATGAATCTCTGAAGAGACGAATAAATGCATTTACTTCATAAATCAAAGGACAACTTAACATGGCAGACAAGTTCTCTAAGAACACATACATTAATAGCCTACAGCAGAAACAAGCCATTCTACAATGTCTAGAAAACATGGAATAAAACTTATTCTACACCAACCTTTAGAGTGTATAATAGAAGGAGAGCTTTGAATAAAATCTCCAACTTTTTGCAGTGTTTCATCCTTCTTTTTAGTCAGTCTTGAAGTATGTACTCGCTTTCTCAGGAAGTAGTCTTTTCCGGATTTCTGTTCAACAGAGATGTGAACATGTGAAACAAGAGCATTGTTTAAACTTCATTTTAGTTCAACGTTATTTTAAGTTGACATTTTGAGCTTTACTACTGACACCTCTGTTCATTATGCTGATGATACCACAACGGCAAGTAATGTAGACAATTTTACACCCTTTAGGGAGTTGTCAAAATCTCAGCTATTTCAAGGCATACGTTTCTTAAAGTTTCTTAATAAGGCAGTAGTTTCTTTAAAAGTAGCTCCCAAGCTGTGGAGTT
Organism: Coturnix japonica; assembly: GCF_054131305.1. Lineage (NCBI taxonomy): Eukaryota > Metazoa > Chordata > Aves > Galliformes > Phasianidae > Coturnix > Coturnix japonica. Next base: position 27,978,408 of record NC_140672.1, read on the forward strand.
GTTTCTTACATAAGCTGTTCTAATTACATAAAATAAACAAACATACAAAACAGAAGACAACAGATGGGAAAAATCTACTACTCATACTCTGACCATGCCAAGGATACTGCTATCACACGTGAACATCTGTTTTTAATAACTGCCATGCATATTAATGATATGAACCTTAGTTTAATACAAGGGCTTCACTTACAAAAGCACACGATAATCCACTAAAGCTTCTCTTCCCAACTATTCAGTGTGCAATATCCTTCCCTCCAAATCATTACACAGTACAGCCATTACACGCTCTGGGGACAGACTGACTTGCCCTTTGGTTAGCTTATGGAATTTAATAGGAAGAGCTCATAAGCATGTAAGATTCCCATTCAGGTATACACATAAGGATAAGACACTGCTTCTTTCGTGTGACCACACAATTACAGGACGTCCCAAGCTAGCTTCAAAACTAGAACAAAAACCAACCATTTTCTCGTCACTTGCAGAGGGTGAATTAAAAGCCATGACAGATTTTGTATTTTTCGTGTTCTCACTTTTCACAAAATCCTGGGAAAATAAGACAAGTTTCAGCCATGATTCTTTTGGAAAGAACAACTGATGTCACAAAAGTGAATACTTTAAACACTTTTGCTAATAGTAGGGAAGTATCTGCTAGTGGTAACTATTCCACTGTAAGTCAAATAATAAATAAGCATTCAATTATAAAAACAGGACATTAAGATATCAGTATTAGACATCTCATGATGTCTAAAAAGCTGATTTATGTCTACAGGTTTCAAAGAAAATACACAATGGAGTTAAGAGAAATTCCCTTCTCTTAAACCATTATAACTGAGCTTGGCTATTAGTTTTGTTCATTAAAGCAGTTCATTGATTAAATTCTTCAACTACTTTACTGAGGTAGAAATAGCATTTTTTTAATGCTTAAATGAGAATGGTAAAAAGGCATCAGATATTTTGTTTTCTGTTGGGTCTAGGTCATACCTCATCCATGTCATCACTTCTTTTCTTTTTTGCCTTAGGCATTTTCACTCCTAAAGGTATCATGCTGCCGTACTGCTTTATCTCCATCTTATCAGGTTGCAGAGGTGTCAGTGGGATTTCCAGCTCCGGTTTTGGGAACCGACTAGTTTTGCCATTTTCTGCGGACACTCCAGAAGAGTCGAGGACAGTTTCCAAATGCTCCTGATAGCACAGAAGAATTTTAAGTGCAAGTGTTAAGGTAGCCATGAGATTAAAAAGCTATAAATCATCTGGAAAAGGATATGTAAGCATTCGATTTTCCTGCTGTAAGAACACTTGTAACAGAAGGAGTTTATTTCAGTTACAGCAGAGTTTTACCCTTCTTTCCTAGAACTTGTTACATTTAAAATTATTTCCAATCTATGATCACAAAAAAAGTTCTCCATTTTAAACTGAGCCTGACACTTTACAAGTCATTTTTTCTCAAGGGCACAGACAACTACACTTTTTTTTAATAGAGAATGGTGGTAGAACTGACACGATTTTCTTCATCTCAACTCTGCTGCATCAGAACTGGGCAGGAAAAGGAGCATTTGATTCAAGTGTTCGATTAACTTCCAGCTTAATCTTAGGGAATTTGCCCTTCCTCTTCTACACTAGAGATGTTATTTACATAAGTAAGGTCCAGCTGGCAAGGTGCAAGCCCAGTACATGTCATTAAAGAACTCCATTGCTATCTTTTCCCTGGAGAGAATACAGACATTCAAGCAATGACACCGTACTTAAGCTGAAGGCTATCATGTACCTGCTCATGGTCAAATGGCAGCAAATGCACAGCTAAGTGACAGGGAAATGTCAGTATGCATTTCCCCAGCAGCACTTACTGTCCACAATCCACCCAATCCTGTTTTTCTCAACAGGAACAACAAAGTCAGAACTGAGATCACCTGGACTCCTCCTTCTCTATGGCAGGAATTCAGCTAGCATATCAAAAATGAGTTCAGATGCTGGTTGAACACATGGAAGACAGGCTGCTGGGGACATCAGAAAATGGTAGATGGCTGCTTCTACTGCTGCTAGTAACTAGCAAACTCCAGTGTCCCAAACACAGACTAGCAGCTTTTACTACTTACACTGTTCCAACCCCCTGAGGGGAGTCTTCTTCCTCTCAAAAACTTACCAAAGATTGTAGAAAGACAAAAAGTAGTCAGAGCCACTTTATCAGGCTCTGCTAAGAATCTGAATGGAGTATCACCACCCACTGTATTTCCAAGAATTAAGTTGGTTAATAAATACTTTGTTTTTAAAATATATGTAACTGCTATTTTATGAAAGTTAGCAATTAAAAACTTATATAGGAATGATTAACATCATCTGCTAACAAAACAATGTCCAGAAATCCTGCAGAGGAAGAAAATAAGTTCAATTTGCTGTGCCCGTTTCAGTGGCTCCATGAATTTTTTCCAAGTAACTTATCTAATCATGAGCCACTTCATAAGCATTAACATGAGGAGAGTTTTCAACAGCACCTGACAAAAATTCATCACACAATTGTTTCAACAGCTTTTATTCCTATCAAAGGCTATAAAAACAGGTGATCTGATCACCTTGAAAGGGATAAATAAATTAAAACTTGGGAATTGTTTAGAGAACATGAGATTTTTTCCTACTCATTCCTTATCAAAAGCAATACAATCACAACATTTTCAGATCTGAAGTTTCATACTAACCTCAGATTCATTTAATGAAGTGAGGCTCCTAGTACATCGACGTGACAAATAATTGTCTTCAGCTTTGCATCTTAATGGAATACTTTCTCCAGTTTTAGTTTTGCTTTGTTGTTTCCTAGGCTGTAAATATTTAAAAGGAGTAAAGATTAGGCTATGCATTAGACCTCCAAAATATCTCGAGTTTTCTAAAGTTACAGTGTAAAACCTCAAGCTCAGACGCCACATGAACATGTAAGCTGAAACACAGCACAAGTGTGGGAAGGTAGTAACATCTATTCATTGTGTGATCTTCAGATACACCCTACTGGGTCTCACTAACAGTCTCAGGCAGTATTCTGCCTCCAAAAGAGAGAAAGCGAGACATTATTTAGGGACAAAATCTGTAACGCTGGTCGTTTTGTCATCCATTCCCCCCATACTCTGCATGCTCACAGCTGCTATGTTAGAACACCAAAGGCTAAACCTCTGCCTAATCTTCAGCATCCACATACGAATACATGGAAATCTGCATGGAAAAGTTCCATAATGTACACAGAGAGATGGTGTTCTAGTAAATAAAATATTTTTGAGAAGATGAGAGCTCATGTTTGAGTGGAAGACAAAAAGAACCAACAAGTACTCATCACTGAATATGTAGTTAAAGGACTATATGCTAAGAAAAATGATTCCAGCTCCAGTATCTCCTAGGAAAACAGAAGAACAAAAAGGGGTTAACAAGACGTTAAGTACTGACTTTCTATAAATATAATCATACCTTTTCATTTATAGAGTCATTCCTTCTACTTTGTCTTTCTTCAAGTAAAGGTATTTCTGGCAAACACTGAGGGCTACTGTGGTTAATGTGTTGTTTTAATTCCTTTATAAAGTCATCTTTGTCAGCCAGTTCTTTTCTTAACTCTTCTATCACAGTTGCATTATCCTAATAAACAGTAAAAACTGCTGAGTTGTGGGATTGGCAAAAGGAATTAACACACACAAGCAGTATTGCAATTACTTAGTAGCATCAGTTTTAGAATTGCAGGCTAGAACACTTAACTATTCAAGAACAGTAACATTTCACGGATTTGTACGGTCACTGTTACAAGTGCAGTAGTCACACAATTGCCTGGGAAGTTGTAATACAATATATTTTGATTCTTCTATTTTACTTATGTGCTTCAGCCTTCATCTCTCTTAAGATATAATAACCCGAGCTTTTATTTGTTCCCAAATCCTCGGTACTGTGAGAAAGTCGGCAGCTGTAGGGGAAGTTTTGCTATGAGAACATCTTTCTTCTCAGAGAAAGTGAATCCAAACATTCTCAAAGGAGCACAACTCATTTAGTCTTCTGTTTAGCTTCTGAAATTCTATGCTACGGCTTAGATTGGCTATCCTGATTAAAAGCTGGATGTTGAAATAAGAAATGCAACTTCCAGAGATCATCCCCCCTCTGCTTTTTGATGCTTCCCTTAATCTCTTCCACGTCCCCTTCTGTCTTTTCATGCCATTGTAGATACTACCTCGGAGAAAGCAAAGAAAGTAAGAAACCTGAGACAGAACTACTGTCTGAGTATTGAGCCTAGCTTGGGATCCGGAAATGCTGTGAATTATCAGAAAAAGCTACAGATGTCCAGTCTGACTGTAGGATCATAAGCATCAAACTGACATCTGCTTATCTGAACTACTGAAAAAATTGAAATTTTAGTAATTAACAGAAATTCTGTTTCTGAAGAACAACAATAAAAGCTGGTGCTTTTTTTGGTTAGTCGCACATGATGTCAATACGACAGTGTTCAAGAACAGAACCACACCCATAATACAAAGAGCAGGTACAGGAGTTTTACAGAATTTATGGGTAGCTAATCAGGTAGGAGGAAAGGAGAGATGACCTTGCTTGAATCCTTTAAGGCAGATTGTCTCAGTTCTGCTATTTCTGTCTCTTTTTGTATGGCATTAGAAACCAAAGTTTTGAGCTGTTCTTCCAAAGCTTCTACTAACTGATCTTTCTCCTCATGCAACTTTTGAATATTATGGTCCTTTTCCTCCAGCTCCTATATTTCATGTTGAAAGAAAAGCATACACAGTAGAAACAAGCAGAATCTTTAAGACAGCCTAGAATTAATAAGTTTTTCATATAGCATAAATAAGGACTCAAGCTGATAGAAAGAGTTTATGGTAAGACATTTCAATTGACATATTGTGATGTCACTCAACAAGATCAGGTTATATGCATGTATTATATATGTATTTACTATGCAGATTATTGTATTTAAAGCAATCTGCCAGTGATCTGTAGTGACTAATTATTTGAATATCTTACATGGTCTACCACTAATCTCAGATGGCCACGTTCATGTTGCTCCAATTTTATTTTAACTTTTCCCTGTTGCTTGGTAAACCTGCATAATTCATTTAATAAAAAATAAGAGCAAGTAAAATACCTGCTTAATTTGTTGGATATAGAAGTCTTCATAATCCAGCTCATCCTTAAAATAGTTAATAACCCTTTCAAGTTCATACATCTTGTTCCTGATGGATTCCTCCACAGAACGCATCGTGGACACCTGTAATGTAAGCACAGCTCACGGTTAATTAAAAGACTTCTGTAATCCAACCTGGCCAAATACTTCTTTGTTAAATAAAGAGGAATTCACAAACAAGTGCTGAGTAGGAAAACGACAGCAAGTGCAAGGTTACCAAGGAAGACATGAATTCATTTTTAAGCTTCAATTTTCCACCCCAAGCACACCCAATAAACTTTCAGACTAAGATCCTGGAAAACGGGTTTTAAGATATCTTCTTGTTTAATAATTAAATTTTAACTATGAGCATCACTGAAGCTGAAATTGAAGAAAAAAAAAATACATGCTTATATTAAAGAGTCTCTGGAAATTAGTCTATTTCTCTTCAAGTAAATAGCATTCTTCTTCCCAGTTATCAGCGTTTTTTCACAAGACTTAGGTTTTAGGCTTTGGAGTTACCACGGATACCAATGGCAAGTCACCAGTAACGTAGAGATAATAACAAGTCCCCTCCAGAGGCAGATTAGCTATTCTCTTCACAAACCTTATTCCAGACTACCAACCAACTTTACTTTCCTCTGTTCATTATCTATGTGAAACCATGTTTTAACTTCTGGTCCCCTCTAGAGCTTCAATGGCAACTTTACCTAAGATTTGCTGCTAGCCACACTAGCGTGAAATTTCCAGCTTCATAGTTAAAGTTTGAGAAGTTTTAACAGCAGAAAGCCAAGCATAATCTTACAGAAAGAAAATATCTCAGTTGACTACAAACCTCGCTTTGTACTTGCTGAATTTGTTTCTCGGCATCAGAATGTTTGTCTTTTAGATCTGCATACTCTTCTTCTTTCCTCTGCAAATCTTTTTTCAAATTCAGTACAAGGGCAGAACTCTCAGAAAGAATATTTTCTAGCCTTATGTTAAAAATAAAGACACAAAGAACATTACTGTTACACATCTCATGGAAACAGCAATTACAGCTTAATCCATGCCCTGCCTGTCGGTTTCTATTTGTAAATAGACTCTTAAATCTGTCTAGACCAGTGAAAAGATTTAAACAATTACTTTTGAATTTCAGCTTGCTTCTCATAATCAGATGCTGAAGCAATAAATTATTCAGATGCTATTCTGAGGGATGTACAACAAAACCACCAGCAATCCCCATATTATTCTTTATTTCCTTGCACACTCCTGTTTTCCCTTGGAACTCAAGTAGCATACCAAAGCATCCTAAAGTAGTAGTTTGGCCATTGATAAGCATGCAGATGCATTAAGTCGAAGGGATGTTCCCATTAACTATTTTTAACTCTAGTTCATTCTGAAAGGGCTCTAAGTTAACTCAGTGGTTACTTACGATTCTATACGTTGCACTTTCTCCATTTCACTCTTTTCCTTTTCCCGAAGAGAGTGTTTCATCTGCTCCAAGCTTTCATTTAAAGCCAAACTTTTGATCTGTTCTTCCAAAGCTTCTACTAACTGATCTCTCTCCTCACGCCACTTTTGAAGATTACGGTCCTTTACCTCCAGCTGGGCAACAAGTCTTTCCTAAAAGAAGAACAGATGAACAGTGAACATCACCTACTACACACTGAACTGTTCTAACACTTCGGTAGTTAGCACCGTTTTACAGTCTTAGTAAATGTATGATCTCTTCAAGATCCACAGGAGCTCTAGAACTAGTTGCACTACAGACCTACAGAAGCAAAACCATGCTTCTATTAGACAACCTACATTACTCTCCTTGTGAAAAAATATTAGTATTATTTAACAACTTCAATTTGCTCATTTAATGATTACTAATGAGCTTTAGGAAAATAAAGTCACAAAGTGATAATAATACTAAGCTCCTCACATCCTTCTATGCTGCTTGCAGGTCCAGAAAGTCAGGACTAACTACTTCCAGATGTAAAAAAAGCTTTGCAGAATGTACAGATTCACATGTTTAAGAAGTTACATGACAAGAGCCCAGCAAAAAGCTCAAGTAACTCAAGTGACTTTGTTATCAGTCACTATTTGGAAAGTGATAAAGGAGCAAAACTGTGGCCGTTTGACCAAGTATTTTTATTCAGTATCTGGAGAGAAGTTTGTGGGGTTTCTTTAGAAACTCAATTGCCTTTTCTTCCTTATAAAGGCTTAAAGGCCTTCTGCTTTGCAGAAAAGAGAACAAACAAAAGCTATTGTACAAAATACTTTCTTAGCCTCATTAAATAGTGATCTATTTTTCAACTGTAATTTTCTTATTGATGTCCCACATACGTCACATTTCATTATGCACTTATGAAAGATCTTTCTTTTTGTGGCCCCCCCATTCCTTCCTTTTCCAAATCAAGCAGTTCTCATATGGGCTTTGCCACATAAGAAAGCAAGGGGACTTGGACAAGCTGCTCTTATGCCCCCTTACTGTTAATACTTGGTATGTAGTTGTCTCCAAACTACAGGCACCAGACAACTCTGCCAGGACCTCATCACTTACGATTTCTGCTTGTTGCTTTCCATAATGTTGTCGGTCCTCAGCAAATTGTTTCATTTCTTTTTTACGAAGATTCTCAGCTTCTTTTATCTGATTTAGGAGCTCTTCTTTCTCCTCCAGCCACTTTTTTCTATCAGTTTGATACTTAGTCTCACTTTCCTATTTCAAAGAAACCAAAAATGAAATAGTGAGTCATTAAGGAATGACTTCAAAGCCAGGTCATCATTAAATAGACTAGTTTCTGCAAGATAACAGAAACATTAGCAGTTTTTACTACAGAATATTCCCAAAGGCAGGTATTGGATAATCATTAGTTCTTTTCCATTAAAAAATAATCATTTCCAGTATTTCTTATTCAGACTGGAGAGCCTCCATAAAACATCTCTTTTTCTTTATAAATGTTCACACAAGCTTTACAGAACTTACACCAAAAGTCAGTATAAGAAAAACTCTTTTAACTTAAAAACTTCTAACACTTTACGCTGCCTTGCAGCAGTTGTAGGAAAACTTGCAGCTCCTTCAGGGTTGAAAGACAAAGAAAAGCAACATAGTTTACACTGTAGGAGTAGTCTCCTTTCCTATCAAACCTACTGGCAGAGATTCTCATATATAGGACAGAGCACCTGAGAAACTGCTTGGAAAAAATAAAAGTCTTTTAACCAAGGAAAATTAGTAGACCCGCAGCCCAACAAAAAAGGCTTCCTAGTGATAAAGTTAGATGATGATTTCGATAGCTTATATTAGTTGCCCAAGCAACTAACAGAAAACAGTTTTGACAAATACACCGTAAGTTACAATTTGCTTTGAGTTAGTATTCCTTTCTTGCAAACAACAATTGTATAAGTATACTCTGCTTATAGCACATTGACGTGGTATAGAATGAAGCAATGAATGTTCAACTTTCCCCTCTTCTTGAAAAAGTGAATTGGCTCTGCGCATTAAAAAAAAAATATCATGAATAAGCTTACTCAAGGTGAAGGAGGAAAGAAGTTCAGAACCATTCCACTAACAGAGTGGATGTAACCTATTGTATACTCACTTAGAAAACTCCCACTGCCAGCCCACTACTTTTATTTAAAAAAACAAATAAACAACAACTACAAAAAATAACATCAGATGGGATAAGACAACTAACTGTTCAGAGGCCAGCAAAAGAAGCACTGCTCATGGCAGCATAATGTAGGGAAGGCTACACTTCCTATACTATGGGGGCATCAGTGATGCCATTCTTAACGTACCACAAAAAAGCTGTACCTGGTCCCTATTGCATGTTGCACTGCAGCTTTTACAGGAAGTTTCTGTAATCAATATAACAGTTTACTTTATCAAGTTACAACTTTGAAGTTAAGTTACCTCCAGCTCTTTTTGCAGCTTTATTAATTCTGTACAGTTTTCATTCAAATTTGCCTCATCACTTTCGTTGTTCTTTTGCTGCCAGTCACTATTGCTCTGGTATTCCAGTTCACTGTATTTCTGTTTCCATGCAATCAGTTCTACTCAATACACAAAATGAGGTTAGATAGCATATCATTTCAAGTATATATTTGAAATACCACACCAATGACTTTTTACTAAAGCTGCTTCGGTTTTATCTGCTATAGACATAAAGAAATAACAGAAGCCTATAACTACAAGAGATTTGTTGTTTACTATGGAACGTTAATGCCTAAGTAACAGTCACATGAAAATGGAAGTGGCTATCACAGTACGTCTAAACCCCTTTTGCATCTGTCACGGGTTACTTAGATTTACCTATGCCCGTGACAGGGGAAGCCACCCCACGCCCCCCCCCCCGGGGCCCGGAAAGGAGGGGGAAAAGGGGAGTGGGATAAAACAGCGACAATCTAAGGAGGAAAAACTTATTTTACTAAATATGATATCGAAATACAAGATAACACAATATAATATAATTAAGGCTAACAAAATCGAACGAAACAGAGAGAGAGAGTCTCCGAAAACCGAGAGGCCTACTGTGAACTCTAGGCGACACGGCTGGAACGCTTCCCACTCTCCGAGAAGTTCGAGAGAAGAAGGAGGGCACTCCAGCCTGGGAACGAGATTATATAGAGTCCTGGTCCCGTGACTTATTGTTACTCCTGTTGTTCTCTGGGATATGTAGTCTTCTTCTGTGGACTGCACATTCAACAGAAGTATCCATACTTGACATGATGTTATGATGTGGAATACTGATAGCAAAATTACAAAATTACAAAACCATGACATTCCACCCCTTATTCTACATTATTACATCATGGTTAATATATACATATATATACATATATATACACGTATGTAAAATTGTGATAGCTAAATAGTAGAATTACATGTAACATAACTAAATGTACAACTATAATAACTAAAATACACTACACATGCAAACATATATATATATATATAGATACATAAAATTATTGACTGCACTCCCCCAGCATCAAATTTCCTTGTGGCACACATTGAACATCCCCATCCTTCTGCATTACCCACCAAGTGCACCCAGGTCCCTGGGCAAAGACAGTTCCACGGATAGGTTTGCCCTTTCCAGAAGCTGGAAGGACCCAAACAGCTTTTCCCAACATGTTCTTTACATGTATAACAGGGACCTTATCTCCTTCTACAGTGTGTAGGGGGCTAGATTGACTAGGACCATCACGATTGACAGATCCTCTAGTATTGACCAACCAAGTGGCTTCTGCCAGATTCTTCTCCCAGTGCTTAAATGTTCCACCACCCATTGCTTTCAACATAGTTTTCAACAACCCATTATATCGTTCAATTTTACCAGAAGCTGGTGCATGGTAGGGAATATGATAAATCCACTCAATGCCATGATCTTTGGCCCAAGTATTTATAAGAGAATTTTTGAAATGTGTCCCATTATCAGATTCAATTCTTTCTGGGGTGCCATGTCGCCACAAGACTTGTTTCTCAAGACCTAATATGGTGTTTCGAGCAGTTGCATGGGGTACTGCGTATGTTTCAAGCCACCCAGTGGTTGCCTCTACCATAGTGAGTACATAACACTTACCACTGCGAGATCGTGGCAAGGTGATATAATCAACCTGCCACGCCTCCCCATATTTATACTTTTGCCATCGCCCTTCCTCCCAGAGAGGTTTCATCCTTCTGGCTTGTTTAATTATGGCACATGTTTCACAATCATGAATAATCTGCGCAATAGCGTCCATGGTTAAGTCCACCCCTCGGTCTCTGGCCCACTTATACGTTGCGTCTCTTCCTTGATGGCCTGAGGTCTCATGAGCCCATCGAGCTAGAAATAATTCACCCTTATTCTGCCAGTCCAAGTCAATTTGAGCCACCTCAATTTTGGCAGCTTTATCTACCTGATGGTTGTTTTGTTGTTCTTCAGTAGCCCGACTTTTGGGCACATGTGCATCCACATGACGCACCTTTACAACCATATTCTTTGTTCGGGAAGCAATGTCCTTCCATAGTTCAGCGGCCCAAACAGATTTTCCCCTCCGTTGCCAGTTATTTTGTTCCCACCGCTGTAACCACCCCCATAAGGCATTTGCCACCATCCATGAGTCAGTATAAAGATACAGCATTGGCCACCTCTCCCGTTCAGCAACATCTAAGGCCAGCTGGACAGCTTTTACCTCTGCAAACTGACTTGATTCTCCCTTACCTTCAGTGGCCTCTGCAACCTGTCGTGTGGGGCTCCACACAGCAGCTTTCCATTTGCGATGCTTCCCTACAATGCGACATGATCCGTCAGTGAATAGGGCATATTTCTTTTCATTTTCTGGTAATTCGTTGTATGGTGGGGCCTCTTTAGCACGTGATACCTCTTCTGCGGGTGATGTTCCAAACTTTTTATCTTCAGGCCAGTCCATGATTACCTCTAGGATTCCTGGACGATTGAGGTTTCCCATTCGCGCTCGCTGTGTAATCAGCGTAATCCACTTGCTCCAGGTGACATCGGTAGCATGATGGGTGGAGGGAACCTGTCCTTTGAACATCCAGTTCAGCACTGGCAGTCGAGGTGCCAAAAGGAGCTGTGTTTCAGTCCCGACTACTTCGGAAGCAGCCCGAACCCCCTCATACGCGGCTAAGATCTCCTTCTCAGTTGGAGTGTAGCACTCTTCAGACCCCTTATATGATCGACTCCAGAATCCCAGGGGTCGGCCTCGGGTCTCTCCTGAGGCTCTTTGCCACAAACTCCAAGTGGGGCCTTTCTCTCCAGCAGCAGTATAGAGGATGTTCTTTACATCCTGTCCAGTCCGTACTGGCCCCAGGGCTACAGCACGGGCTATCTCTTGTTTAATCTGTTCAAAAGCCTGCTGCTGCTCAGGGCCCCATGCAAAATCATTCTTCTTCCGCGTTACCTGATAAAGGGGGCTTACAATGAGGCTGTAGTTTGGAATGTGCATCCTCCAAAAGCCCACTGCACCCAGGAAAGATTGTGTCTCTTTCTTGCTAGTTGGTGGAGACATGGCAGTGATTTTGTCGATCACATCTGCTGGGATGTGACGACGTCCATCCTGCCACTTTATACCTAAGAACTGAATTTCCTGGGCAGGTCCTTTTACTTTGCTTCGCTTAATAGCAAAGCCAGCTTGTAGAAGAATCCGGATTATCTGCTCTCCTTTTGTGAAAACTTCTTCTGCTGTATCACCCCACACAACAATGTCATCAATGTACTGCAGGTGTTCAGGAGCACCACCCTGTTCCAGTACAGTTTGAACCAACCCATGGCAAATGGTTGGGCTGTGTTTCCACCCCTGGGGCAAACGGTTCCAAGTATACTGAATGCCCCTCCAGGTGAAGGCAAACTGTGGCTTGCATTCTGCGGCCAAAGGAATAGAAAAGAAGGCATTGGCAATGTCAATGGTGGCATACCATTTGGCTGCTTTTGACTCCAGCTCGTACTGGAGTTCCAACATGTCCGGCACAGCAGCGCTCAATGGGGGTGTGACCTCATTCAGGCCACGGTAGTCTACTGTCAGCCTCCATTCTCCACTGGCTTTACGCACTGGCCATATGGGGCTGTTAAAAGGTGAGTGAGTTTTACTGATCACTCCCTGATTCTCCAACTGGCGAATCAAATCATGAATGGGGAGCAAGGAATCCCTGTTGGTGCGATACTGCCGTCTGTGCACTGTCTTTGTAGCAATCGGTACCTGCTGCTCTTTTACTCGTAGCAGCCCCACAACAGACGGGTCCTCTGACAGGCCAGGCAAAACAGACAGCTGCTTAATGTTGTCCATGTCTACAGCAGCTATCCCAAAGGCCCATCGATACCCCTTAGGATCCTTGAAATGCCCCCTTCTGAGGTAATCAATACCCAGTATACATGGAGCCCCTGGGCCAGTCACAATAGGATGTTTTTGCCAGTCTTTGCCAGTGAGGCTTATTTCAGCCTCCAGCACAGTCAATTCTTGAGAGCCCCCAGTCACTCCAGAAATATGGATTGATTCTGTCCCTTCATGACTGGAGGGCATTAGGGTGCACTGTGCACCGGTATCCACCAGCGCCTTATATTCCTGTGGTTCTGATGTGCCAGGCCATCGAATCCACACAGTCCAATAAACTCTATTATCCCTTTCCCTCCCCTGACTGAGGGCAGGGCCCCTCTATTGGTTACCTGTGATGACTGGAGCAACTCCACTGGTGGTTGGTATGTCTAGTAGTTCTTTCACCCGTGCTCGTAGTGCAGACGTGGGCTGATCATGCCACTTCCTCATGTCTTCTCCACGGTCACGTAGGTAGCGCCACATGGAAACACGCGGTGCAATCGTACTGTTGTTCTTTGCTCGAGCTGGGAAGCGTGTGCGTTTAACAGCTGAGACTTTTGATGATGCAGGTGGGGAGTAGGACTGGACTAGTTTGATCAGATCCTTCATTAGACCTGGTGGCCCGTACGAGGATTGACCTTCATCAGTTGTTTCTGATACTATTACGGGATCATTACAATTAGTTGATGGAAACAATTTCTTGCACATTTCATCTACTCGGTTTTCTAGCCGTGAGATGGCAGAAACTGCGGCATGCAGCTGGGGGAGCTGCTGATCGATGGTTTGAAGCATTATAATCAGCTCAACAACTCGGGGCCATCTGTCCACGAATCCTTTAGATCCTGATACTAATGACTGTGCAATTCTCTCTGGTGCTGTACTTGTGATTTTCTGCCACATGTCAGGATCGGCCCTCACTCTCTCAGGGTCAAGTTCGCTTGGATCAGGGCTGTACAACATTTTCGCCATGGCCAATTCCCTCAGGCGCTGAATACCTTTTTGGACGGTATTCCAACTATCAAATTTAGGCTTCAAAGCATCCTTATAGGGGTACCTTTCTCTCACGGCTTCTAACAGCCGCAACCAGAGAGTAGCAGCTCCATCCGAACATCTGCTAATCCCTCTGTCGATACCTGCATCTTGGGCAATGCTTCCTAGTTGGCGAGCTTCATTACCATCTAGAGACAAGCTGTTGGCCCCGTTGTCCCAGCAGCGAAGCAACCAAGCAAGGATACCTTCATCTTGACGCCGTGTAAACTCCTTTCTTGAGCCTTGGATTTCAGTCAGCTTCAGAGGTCGACAATAGGTGATTTCCTCCTCATCATCAGTCTCTTCTTCATGCCTCTTGGTTTTTGCCTTTGCTTTTTTCGGTACTGCTCCATGCCCGGCACCTGGGTCTTCTGCTGCCCCCCCCTGTGCTTCTCCTTCTTTTCGTTCTAGACGCGTGGACACCCGTTTCCATTTCTTGCCTTCCACAGGGGCAACTGATATTGCTACTGATGCCTCCTGTGACTGATCAGAATTAACTTGGGCTTGAATCTCAGATCGGAAACTCTCTCTCTCCAGAATAGTATGATACAAAGCACGGTATGCATAAGCCAAACCCCACATAAGGTTTACCTCCTTAGATCTCTGACCCAAATACTCACTTAATTTCTTAGGGTCCCTTAGGTGTTCAAGAGTGAAATCCCATGACACTGCGGGTCCCCATGCTTCTAAGACTTTTCCTAAACCTTTCCATATTCCCTGCCAGTCATCATTCTCTGGTTCTGGAGGAGACTTCCGCATAGAACGAATGCATAGGAACATATATGCATGCATTGATAGTGATAACATGAATGCAAGTATGAACCCTATCTCAGTTATTGAAAAGCGTGTGGAAATCTGAGAGTACAACCTAAATAAAAAGGGTTTTTTTAGCCTGTACAATGAATTAAACATGGTGGTGTTTGTAAAATTGCCTGTTCCATCTGGGATGCAAGTATTTGTAAAATTGCCTGTTCCATCTGGGATGCAAGTGTTAGTAAGATTCACAATTGCATCTGAGGTGTAGATGCCAAAATTCTGACCATACCACATCTCGTAAAAGTACCAGGCAGGTGTCTCCATCAGTATCCACCTTATTAGGCTATATATCTGCACAATTCCACAACACCAAATTATGGTGTTAATAGTTGACCAATACTTTAAGAAGATCATAATTGCTTTCAATCCCTTAAACAGAGCAACTGGGATGAAGAGTGGATTCATAGCTGGCAGGCTCTGTAAAAGTCAGAGCTAGCTAGCTTTGCTCTAAGGGAGAAAGAAATCCCTTTGTTTTCTACACAAAAGTTAGATAGCAATGCTGAGAATGTGCAGCAGCCCTTAATGTTGACAATTTGTCTGGTATTTCAAGGTCACGTTCTCCGTGAGCAGCTACGGAAAGATAACACTCCGAACACTCCCGTAACGAAGCTCTTTAAGAGCAAAGAGAGAGTTGTTCTAAAAGCTAAAAAGCTCTATGCCCGCATTCTCCACCAAAAAATCTGTCACGGGTTACTTAGATTTACCTATGACCGTGACAGGGGAAGCCACCCCACGCCCCCCCCCCCGGGGCCCGGAAAGGAGGGGGAAAAGGGGAGTGGGATAAAACAGCGACAATCTAAGGAGGAAAAACTTATTTTACTAAATATGATATCGAAATACAAGATAACACAATATAATATAATTAAGGCTAACAAAATCGAACGAAACAGAGAGAGAGAGTCTCCGAAAACCGAGAGGCCTACTGTGAACTCTAGGCGACACGGCTGGAACGCTTCCCACTCTCCGAGAAGTTCGAGAGAAGAAGGAGGGCACTCCAGCCTGGGAACGAGATTATATAGAGTCCTGGTCCCGTGACTTATTGTTACTCCTGTTGTTCTCTGGGATATGTAGTCTTCTTCTGTGGACTGCACATTCAACAGAAGTATCCATACTTGACATGATGTTATGATGTGGAATACTGATAGCAAAATTACAAAATTACAAAACCATGACAGCATCCCTGCTCCCTTTCCCTGGAAAGATTACCTGAAGCTAATTTTTCGTTCTCTTCTAACAGAGCTTCAAGCATTTCATCTTGTTCAAGATGCATTTCCTCTTCTTCTTCTAATGTTATCCGCATAACTTCAATTATTCTATCCCTTGCACACAGATCTGAAGGTTTGAAAATTTACAGATGAACTCCCTACTAGCTCCCATTATTCTCAAATAAAGATTCTCCCATGACCAAAAGCACTTTTAAAAGAAATAGAACATCTCCATTGAAATATTTACATACAAATATATGCAGACATGTTTTAAAATCGAAACACAGAAGACTCAAAGTCATTAGCAATGTGACAACATTTACACGGATATTCCACACACACACACACACACACAAATAATGGCTGACCATCACATAGTTGATCATAGTCTTTGGAGATATCTTCCATCCTCTCAGTTTCCAACAGCTCCTATATTTCATGTTGAAAGAAAAGCATACACAGTAGAAACAAGCAGAATCTTTAAGACAGCCTAGAATTAATAAGTTTTTCATATAGCATAAATAAGGACTCAAGCTGATAAAAAGAGTTTATGGTAAGACAATTCAATTAACATATCGTGATGTCACTCAACAAGATCAGGTTATATGCATGTATTATATATGTATTTACTATGCAGATTATTGTATTTAAAGCAATCTGCCAGTGCTCTGTAGTGACTAATTATTTGAATATCTTTCATGGTCTACCACTAATTTCAGTTGGCCACTTTCATTTTGCTCCAATTTTTTTTTTTTTTTTTGATCTTTTTCCTGTTGCTTGGAAAACCTGCATCATTCATTTAATAAAAAATAAGAGCAAGTAAAATACCTGCTTAATTTGTTGGATATAGAAGTCTTCATAATCCAGCTCATCCTTAAAATAGTTAATAACCCTTTCAAGTTCATACATCTTGTTCCTGATGGATTCCTCCACAGAACGCATCGTGGACACCTGTAATGTAAGCACAGCTCACGGTTCATTAAAAGACTTCTGTAATCCAACCTGGCCAAATACTTCTTTGTTAAATAAAGAGGAATTCACAAACAAGTGCTGAGTAGGAAAATGACAGCAAGTGCAAGGTTACCAAGGAAGACATGAACTCATTTTTAAGCTTCAATTTTCCACCCCAAGCACACCCTTTCAGACTTTCAAAGCACACAAACTTTCAGACTAAGATCCTGCAAAATGGGTTTTAAGATATCTTCTTGTTTAATAATTAAATTTTAACTATGAGCATCACTGAAGCTGAAATTGAAGAAAAAAAAATACATGCTTATATTAAAGAGCCTCTGGAAATTAGTCTATTTCTCTTCAAGTAAATAGCATTCTTCTTCCCAGTTATCAGCGTTTTTTCACAAGACTTAGGTTTTAAGCTTTGGAGTTACCACGGATACCAATGGCAAGTCACCAGTAACGTAGAGATAATAACAAGTCCCCTCCAGAGGCAGATTAGCTATTCTCTTCACAAACCTTATTCCAGACTACCAACCAACTTTACTTTCCTCTGTTCATTATCTATGTGAAACCATGTTTTAACTTCTGGTCCCCTCTAGAGCTTCAATGGCAACTTTACCTAAGATTTGCTGCTAGCCACACTAGTGTGAAATTTCCAGCTTCATAGTTAAAGTTTGAGAAGTTTTAACAGCAGAAAGCCAAGCATAATCTTACAGAAAAAAATATCTCAGTTGACTACAAACCTCGCTTTGTACTTGCTGAATTTGTTTCTCGGCATCAGAATGTTTGTCTTTTAGATCTGCATACTCTTCTTCTTTCCTCTGCAAATCTTTTTTCAAATTCAGTACAAGGGCAGAACTCTCAGAAAGAATATTTTCTAGCCTTATGTTAAAAATAAAGACACAAAGAACATTACTGTTACTGTTACACATCTCATGGAAACAGCAATTACAGCTTAATCCATGCCCTGCCTGTTGGTTTCTATTTGTAAATAGACTCTTAAATCTATCTAGACCAGTGATTTAAACAATTACTTTTGAATTTCAGCTTGCTTCTCATAATCAGATGCTGAAGCAATAAATTATTCAGATGCTATTCTGAGGGATGTACAACAAAACCACCAGAAATCCCCATATTATTCTTCATTTCCTTGCACACTCCTGTTTTCCCTTGGAACTCAAGTAGCATACCAAAGCATCCTAAATTAGTAGTTTGGCCATTGATAAGCATGCAGATGCATTAAGTCGAAGGGATGTTCCCATTAACTATTTTTAACTCTAGTTCATTCTGAAAGGGCTCTAAGTTAACTCAGTGGTTACTTACGATTCTATACGTTGCACTTTCTCCATTTCACTCTTTTCCTTTTCCCGAAGAGAATGTTTCATCTGCTCCAAGCTGTTTTTCAGCTGCATAACTTCTTGAATCAGATTTGCTTCTTTGCTACTTAACTCATCAATTTTTTTGTCTGCATTAGCAGACTTCTCCTGCAGAGTTGCTGTAACTGTCTCTAGATTAGCAATAATAGATTCTTTTTCTTTAAGTAATTCATTGAGTTTTGACACATTGTCTTCCATTGTCTTGGAAGCCTCCAGGAGATATTCAAGCTCTCTCATTTTTATCTCACAGTTGGCAACTTCCTCCTGAAATTGTGCAATCACTCTCTGATCTTCTGCAGTCTTTTCTTCAAAGTCCTTAGTTTTCTTTTCTATTTCCTCATGTAACTGATTCACAAGATAATCTTCCTGACTTGTGTGAGTTGTAATCTCACATAGCTTCATTACAAGTTGAAGATTATGATTTTCAGCATTATTCAGTCCCGCCTTTAGGTTTTCATTGTCTTGAAGCAGTGCTTTGATGTGCTGACTTTTTTGTGAGGAAACATCAACAATACTTCTGCATACTTCCCAAATCCTTTCAAGACTATAGTTAAAGGAGAGGTCCTGCACAAGATCTGAGATGGAAGAAGTCTGTGACTGATTGCATGCAGAACTAATTTGAGATGTCCCTGGCTCATTTTTTTCAGAGTCTGAGGAATCCTTTACAATGACAAAGTCAATACCGATGGCATGAAACTCTAAGTGACATTTGTATAATTCATCTAATTTGGTCCGCATTTCTTTTACTTGTGACACTTTATCAATTATATATTCTTTGGCAACTTCTATGTTGTTAGTTAGTTGGGCATTTTTGTCTTCTAGTGTCATATTTATAGATTTCTGTTCATCCAGTTCAGAAGCAATTTCCCGATAGTCAGCTTGACCCTGCAGAATTTGTTCACGGAGGACATCAGCTGTTTCTTCAGAAAAAGAAAGCTCAATACGCAGGCTTGTTACCTGCTTACTGAAATCTTCTTTTTTATTTTTTTCTCTTCTGCATTGTTCTTCAAGCACAGCTAAATGACGTTCCAAGATTTCAGTTCTTTCCCTCAGTGCTAGTACTTCCTTTCGGTACGTGGAGCACTTTTGTTTCATGTGTTCAATTGTCTTTTGCTCTACAGTGTTCTTTTTCTTTCTCTCATTTACAACTACTGTAAAACAAACAGACAAAGAAAAAAAAAAAAAAAGGGAAAAGGAATGTAGCTCAGATTGATTAAAATCATTATTACATAGCAGTTCACAACACCAAGTAGCAACTTCTAAGTGAAACACTGTCGTAATATGCAAGCCATACCCTCACATCACATAGTATTTGATACTAGTGAAGGAATTAAAGTCCTCTGAACACGTAATCAG
Organism: Coturnix japonica; assembly: GCF_054131305.1. Lineage (NCBI taxonomy): Eukaryota > Metazoa > Chordata > Aves > Galliformes > Phasianidae > Coturnix > Coturnix japonica. The sequence continues at coordinate 27,998,060 of NC_140672.1, forward strand.
GTGCCTCAGATTTCTATACAGAATTAACAGCAAAAGGTTTTCAGTCTGGAAGAACACTTTTACCATGGCACTACTCAAACCTTCCACTCCACACCAGTAGAAAATCTAATTAGATTTAAGAAACATGGGAACGAGATAGATAATTCACAGCTATATTCTTTCTATCTTCCGTGCTTCAGCAATCCCTATAAGGCAGCCAGGAATCACTCCATCTACATCTAAATGGTAGATAAACAGTTCTCTAAGAAATTTCATTCCAACTCACAGTCCTCTTACTTTCAAAAGAAAGATAAAACCCTGGACAAGTTGATCACTTAAGTGTTGATATCTGTCTCTCTTATTCAGTTGATCTCTAAACAAAATATGAGGATTCCTACTTCTGTCCACACTTACTCTTTTGCATATAAAGTTCACTCATAAAGTTGTACAAATTTGCAGATTCAAGTTTCCATAAATATTCCATTAGCTTGGGGCTGTTTTTTTCTTTAACTGGTGAGCAATTAGCTAAAATCACATGCATTTTCTTTCTATCAAAAGCGACTTCTGTTGTATTTCATCACTGCTTAAGAATCCAGTTACATCCATTCCATAATATGCATACGTTAAGTATTAAAAGAAATAAATATAAGTCAAGACTTACTAGGGATTGGGTCACCACAACAATATATTCCATGGTGATTCTTGTACAGTCCTTTTATTACTACAACTACAGAAATGCAGAATTTTATAGCGCCCACGTGCAGCCTGCATTACATACAGATTCACATGTACTGCATGGAAACAGCCTCTTAACTCATCTAAGGAGTTTTATATACAGCCCTCAACTGATTTAAAAGTCATACTGAAGAAACAGCAGTGGCATATTCCACTCCAAACCAGGTTTTGGGTTTTGACTGCTGCTCCCAGCAACACTAGTGAGGGGAATATGATTTATAAGTAATCTAAACACTTTATGCTGAAAACAACAAGCAAGCACTAAAGCAAGATAAATAAGACTAGGGAGAAGATGTGTAATGTTCAGTCTAGAAGCTCCTTACACATGAAGTAGGGAAAAAGCATTATTACAGAGCACAGGAAACAAGACCTAAAAGCTCAGAGAATGGTGTAAATACCCTGAACTTGAAGCTGAGATAACCTAGCATCTCCTAAAACACTTTTGCTCGTGCTACTTATATAACTAATTCTACAAAAGAACCAGCACAACATACCTGTGCTCATTGTTCTACTGTGTATATTTAACATAGCTAAAGAATACATATTAAGCGGTTTTTGAAATTGGACGCTATTAATACTCACAAATAGAAGAAAATTTTAACATGATTGAATACTCAGTACTTCTTAACAGAAAACTTCATGCTGACATTGTGACTATCAGCTACCCATTTTAATTCCTATGTGGAGCATTGCTGTCATTAATTGTTAAATGAGAGCTTTGGTCATATGATTAGAACAAACCCACTACTATTTGGAGTATGGAGGAGTCCACATCCCTCCCTCAGTCTCTGGTAAGATGCTTATATGTGATGCCATTCAGTGGTCACATTAGGATTCAATATTTATGCCAAATAAAGGCAGCAGGGACAAATCATCCAAGAACAGCATCTCATCCAAAGAAGGCCTTGACTTTCTCCCTTGCACATATTATGTAAGAGGAATACAAGAAAGGAAGGGACTACAGCTAAGTTTTAGATTTTCCCTTCTACATTGTATATTCCTTCCGTAATTCTAGGAACACTGATGCTCAGCTGTGCCCAGAAGTGAAGTTAAATGCATCAGAGCTTATCCAAACCATTTTGCTCAAATATTGCCCATGAGCGAGCAATTAGCAGGTCATCAACAATTTTGATAGTTGCTTCAGGGAAAGCAAAACAAACAAAGAAAAAAAAGCACTTGAGCAGCTGATGCTACTCAGAAGATCAGCAACAGCAGTTGAAACAATCCTAAAGAAACTGCTTTAAAACTATTACCAAATCTGCAAGTGCATCAACAGATAAGGAAAAAGCAGCAAAAAGGAAAAAAATAGTGCAAAAAACTTTTATTCTTAAGCATTCAAAAATGAACAGCATAGGACCTTCTGAAAAAGGGATATTTACATAACAGTTACTTCTATTTACAGTTTAACACAGTGGCTTTTCTCCTTATACCATAAGGACGCGCTTCACAGCCTTTTGCTTCCGATCCGGAATAGGAAGCAATTTATTGTTTTGGAAGACACCTTGTTCAACGATGGAAGAAACTGTACCTTTCTTTGAAGGTGGCTCTTCCACAGTAGGCTTATCTTCATCAGTACCGCGCTTTCTTCCCACTTCCAACTCAGTTTTCTCTTGTTTCAGTGCTTTAACTGAAAGCACTGAAAATTGGCTGGTTTCAATTCCTTTATTAGTGTTCTCTTCTGCCGGTTCTGCTTTAATGGTAGTTAAATGGTAGGTAGTCTTTTCCTGTATTGATATAAGATCAGTTACATTGAAGCTTAACAAAAGGAGCACTTAAGTCTCAGTAATCTTCTGTGGGCAAATATTTACACAAAACCATACAGCTAAAATATTTACCCGGTGACTCTATAGACATCAGTTGCAAATCTCAATAGCAGACAGAACAAGTACACCTTCAGATAATGACAAGTGCAATACTCGGTAGAGTATACAAGGGAAAGCAAGAGCCTAGCAGGTTACAAAGTAAAAGACTTGCACACAATCAAGAGTTTACCAGTTTATCAAAGAATTTCCTGTTTCCAAGAAGTCAACAAAATTACAAACATGGTCAAAGAGCAAATGGTCAGCTCTCATACAAGTTCATCACATCACACTTCTGCTAAGCTGCTAAAATCACTTTCATCGTGACAGATATAATCCAACCTTAAAGCTTAGTCAGCTCTGTCACGCATATTTTAGATTGTGTCCTTGACCACAAGTTAAGCTTTTTTACTTACAAGATGATGATTGTTAAGCCATGCTGGCACTGCCAAGGACTGATTATTCATCTTTAGTAACTTATGAAAAGAAAAGCCTCAGAAGTGTTCAGGCCACACAATCTCACAGATAGAGTTGGAGCCTTGTTCTTGGAAGAAGTAATAGGTGAGGACATGACTACTCATCACAGTCAGCTTTAATACCATGGAAATACTAAGTTGCAGTGATGCAGACAGTCAAAGACTAAGAAGGGTCAAGTTGCTAAGCTTACAAGGTTAGAGATCTGAGTGACAGAATTAACTATAAATGTTTTCAGAGCTACTTCAGGTTACCAAACATCAAAAAATGAACAAAAACCACCAGAAGTGGTATGCACACATACTTAATCAAGCTAGTCTTCACATATTCAGTAGCTCGCGGTACATTAGTCAGGATAAAGTTTTATGGACTGCATAGAACATGGAGATATCCTGACCATTCCTACTCGTACTTCAAACTCTACTCAACATACATTTACTGTTGCTCTTCCTCTGATGTAGGAGTGTGAGGCAGGAGTTAGTGGAACACACCGATATTTTTGTTGTTTGTGTTAACAACAACTACCTTCAGATAAATTTGAATTGTTTACAATTTCAAGCGAGTACCAGCTACATACAGAAAATCAGTTTTCCAAAAATGTGTTGATTACAAGCATAGAATTAGTGTTTTTCTTTTTTTGTATAAGGATACGGAGATGTGTAAAACTCACATAATCTTTTACTTTTTCTTCTAAATGAGATTTTAAGTCTTGTAGCTCTGTAATAATGTCATCTTTCTGCACCACGATGTCCATTAGCTCTCGAATCCTTTCATTTTGTGCATTCATTTTCTTGGAAATAAAAAATAAAAAAAATTCAGTCATCAGTTTCTAATGTAGTGTTAAGTAGCTGAATTACACAAGGCATTAAAGGCAAATTCAGTTAAGCTAAGCTCGGTAAGAAATCTATTAATGGAGCCTACTGGAATAGCATTTTAAGCTACCACAAGTTGGTATTAAAACAATTTTACACAACATCTTCTTGATAAAGTTACCTCAGTTGCTTCTTTAAGTTGCTCAACAGACTCATCCAATTTAATCATCTGCATTTCAAAGTCTGTAACCCACAGAAAAGGTTGTATTACATAAGTAGCCAATAGATAGTTTATTAAGTAATCAATTTTTCCAGATATTCTAATGTTTAGGTAGCTTTTGAACAGATTAATTAATTTGCATGTGGTCTTCACTTATTGGGATTGATTCAAAAGTTTTCTATATTTCTTGGAACGAAAACATTGCATCAACAAGACATAAAGAAGAGTAGAGATTACAATATAAAAGTAAAAATCAAGATATAGACATTTAACCCCATACTTACGAAAGCGTAAAGCTGCTAGTTGCAGTTTAAAGGAGAGGGGGAAAAAAAGAAAAGAAATAACCAAAAACCGTGGAATTGCTGAACCTGAATATACACAAGGAACAAACTATCACTTATCTACAGGCTATGGTTCCAAAGGTAGAACATCTCCTCTAATTCCTACTCAAACTGGTTATTTCTCTTTTAGATTAATGAACTATTTCTGTCTTCTACCTTTCACATCGCATAACTCACCTTTGTTCTTCTGCATCAGCTCTTCTTCAGTTTTAAGTAGTTTGGTGTTTTTCTCTGTTAGCTCTTCTTTGGTCTCCATCAGTTCAAAGTTAGTTTTCTCCAGCTGCTTTTCAAACCAGCCAATATCTTCCTTCGGGTCCTCCAGGGATACAATGGAACTATGTGCTGCCTCAGCTTGCTCTTTAATATCCATGACATCATAATGCACAGAATCAAGAATGCCCTCAGGATCAACACAGGTGTCAGGCAATATGCTATGTTCTCCACCCTGAAACGTAATTTATAATCAGTTAAAACTGCTGAATAGCTGACTACATAATAGCTGTTATTTCTACAAATAGTCTGGATAGCCACTATGAAGACAGCCATACAAGAAGTTTTTAATTTCAGCTTCAAAACCCACCTCACAAATTCACATACAACATGACAGTGATTCGTATGGGGGGAAGATAAGTGGCATTCTAGTAACAGCTAATATATTTTATAGTATTTGATGACCACACTCCCTTTTTTTTTTTTTTTTTTTTTTTTTAAATATTACCCCAGATTGATCTCCTTCAAATTTAACGTACAAGTTCGGACTCCCATTTTCTCTGTATACAGCGCAAATTTTAATTTTGGGTTGCAGAAACAAGGAAAACGCCCAGATTCCCAAAGCTTTCTGAAACTGTTCTTAAGGCTCAGCAACTACTCCTGCTAGATGAAGAATAGATGTATCTTGCTCATCATACAGCAACACAGCATGCACTTCTTTGTAAACAGCCTTGTGTTTCTATAAGGTGTGCCCATAACATTTAAATAGTAAAAAGGAAAATATTTAAGAAAAAAAAAAGGAAAATATTTAAGAAAAAAAAAAGGAAAATATTTAAGAAAAAAAAAAAGAAAAATACCAGGGTGTCATGGTTTAATAATTTTTTAATTTGCTATCAGTATTGCACATCATAACATCATATAAAGCATGAATAATTTTACTGCTCTCGAACACTTGCAGTATATTGTTGATATTGTCGTGTGGGGCCATACAGCAGCAGAGATTTTCAAGAAAAGAAAACAGATAATCCTAATTCTTTTGCAAGCTGGTTTTGCCATTAAGCGCAGCAAGGTGAAGGGGTCTGCCCAGGAAATCCAGTTCTTAGGTGTAAAATGGCATCGACACATCCCAGCAGATGTGATTGAAAAAATCACTGCTATGTCTCCTCCCATCAACAAGACAGAGACCCAATCTTTTCTGGGAGTAGTGGGCTTTTGGAGAATGCATGTCCCAAACTACAGCCACATAGTGAACCCCCTCTATCAGGTAACACGGAAGAAGAATAATTTCTCATGGGGTCCTGAGCAGCAGCAGGTTTTTGAGCAAAGAAAACAAGAGATAGCCCGTGCCGTGGCCTTGGGGCCAGTACGGACGGGACAGGATGTGAAGAACATCCTCTACACTGCTGCTGGAGAGAAAGGTCCCACTTGGAGTTTGTGGCAAAGAGCTTTAGGAGAAACCCAAGGCCAACCCCTGGGACTTTGGAGTCGAGCACATAAAGGGTCTGAGGAGTGCTACACTCCAACTGAGAAGGAGATCTTAGCCATGTACGAAAGGGTTTGGGCTGCTTCTGAAGTAGTTGGGACAGAGGTTCAGCTCCTTCTAGCACCTCGCTTGCCTGTGGCCCCCCTGTCACGGACACAGGTAGATTTTTGTTTAAACCGTGACAACTACCCAGAATGCAGCATAAGGGAATTTTTGCCTAGAACTCTGGAGGACTATTTTTAACTCAGAAAGGTCAGAGATAGAAAGTTCACACTGATTTCTGGGTCACCAGCCTCACCGTACATCAGCATTTTTGGTTTTTAAATGATACATAAAGTTCTCAATGGCACTGCTCTAGTCGGTAGTTCTTTCCCTTTCCGTGCAGCTCGCTCTGTGCATGGCTTGTGAACCGCTGTTCAGGCCAGACAGCTGCAGCCCCAAAGACCTGCCATAAATGTACAAATTCTACCAGGATAATGTCTTGGTAGTGGAGAAACAGGATGCGCAGTCATATGGCTCTCACACATACCTTGTACAACCAGCTTGGCTCTGGACTGGGCATCACCAATGTCACAGGTGTACACGTCACTGTCACTTTTCTCCAGATTTTTTATGCACAGCTGCAGGTCTCGTCCTTTCTGTGCCCTCTTGTATTTCCTGCCAGGCCTGAGCTCAGCAATGCCTTTCCTCCATATGACGAAGGATGCGGCTTTCTCGCTCTGACATGTAAAAAGTGCACTTCCACTTTCTTCGATTTTCACATCTGAAAGTTCCTTGATAAAGTAATTAGGTTTTTCTGGAAGGAAAAAAAAAAGGATGAGGGTGTAGGACAAAGGGATTTGTTACTCCAACAAGTCCCAAGCATACAGAGGTGTCCTGAATCTCCTTTGCCCTCATTTCAGAATATCACATAGAGATGCAAAGAGTCTAAGAAGACCACAGAGTCCACCCATTTACATAGGTTTGATAATTCCAGTAGATATCTGGAAAGTTCAATACCATTATACATGCGCTGGTAGGATCTCATCTGATAAACTGCATATAGTTTTGATTACACATATTCAATAGAGACTAATTCAGATTGCCATCTTTTCTTGGCTCACTAACACCCAAGATCATAGAATCATAGAATGATCACAGAATCATAGAGTGGCCTGAGTAGGAAAGGACCTCAAAGATCATCTAGTTTCAAACCCCCTCCAAGGGGTCACCAACCACCAGACCAGGCTGCCCAGATCCACATCACACTTGAGAATCATTCAGTTTCCAGATTATTTTAAGGAAAAGATTTTAATCCATCATATTTTCTGAAAACTAAGAATTGATCCTGCTCAAGGAAACAGAAGAGAAAAACATCACCCACAGGCTGCAGATATTTACCTCGACTTCTCTACATGCCATCCCCAGTGTGCTTTTCAACTCACCTTGCACAGTGACCCTGGCTTTTGTTATGGAGTCCTCTGTCTCACAGGGGTACTCCCCACTGTCCTTGGCGGTAGAGTCATGGATGATCAGAATGGCCCCAGTTCCCTCCTGCTGCAAGTCGTACTTCTGGCTTTTTCTGATTGCTTTGCCATCCTTGTACCACCTGATGTTCAAATCCGGTTTTGACAGCTCACAGCTCAGGCTGATGTCCTGCCCTGCTGCTGCTGTCTTATCCTCCAGCTGTTTTGAAACCTCAGTAGGTTTTCCTGGAAGAAAACATTGCTTTTGGAGTAACATACACTTAGGGTAGGATGCCTCTCTCAAAATACACGCATCTACATGCTGGAGATAAGTTAGAGAGGCACTTGCAACAAACGCCATCCTACAGCCAGCAGTAATCTGCAAAGTACAGACAATAGAATTCCAGGCAGCATTTATTCTCTCTTAAATCTACCCAATTGAGGATGATGAACCATGTCTGAAAACTGCCTCTTTCTTCTCTCCACTCATCACACTGGGAGCCTCGGATGATGCTCTCAGATGCACATGTTCTAGATAGGAATTTGTTGTGCAGCTAGATTATGTGAAGGCCATCCCTTCAGCTTATACTTAGAGGATATTTCCTCCCACAGTTCCCTCAACAGATCATTCCTGATTTACTGTTAATGGAACAAGCTGTAGTGAGATGCCCATTTCCAGCACTACCCCAGTGCTTTGGGTAGTTCTCACATTTGTGTAAAATGTTTCCTCCTTTTACTTATTTTTAAGAGAAATTCTCAGTGCTTCGAGGTTCAAGTAGAAGGTTGCTATTCACTTTAACCATATTATGAGTTAGCTCTCACGACAATCTTATCAGAAGACAGTTGAAGGAATCAGACCCCAGAATCTCTCCCATCTCATTACCTTTCACAGACAGAGAGGCTTTGGAGGTTAGACCACGGGCAGTAAAAAACGACTTCCCCAGCGTCAGTAGGAGTCACACTTTTGATAATGAGAGTATATTTCCTACTCACGTTAGAAGCTTTAAATCGCCCACCACTTTCCATTCTGCTTCCAGTCAGTGTCCAGTTGAACTCATCAATGCTTTCATGGGACGGAATGCATTCAAAAGTACAATCTTCTCCCTCCTGGATTTCAGTGTTTTTCAGCCGTTTGGTAATGCCACTATTCAGCTCTGGAAGGTAAGAGATAGGTTAGTATGAGGTTTATATGGAGAAAAGGCATTTGTGACATATGTGAGTAGCAGTACTGGTGTTTTAACTCAGGATTTGCAGAACATGGCTGCATTCCTTACTGATGTATTCTCTAAGACATTCTCCACTCAGAATTACCAGAAAGCTATAAAAAAAAAGAGACGTGAATCTCTTGTCTTTGCTCTGGAAGAACTACAATTAGAGCAGCTCAGTCCATGGAGCAGAATGAAGATTCAATGAGCTACAGAGGGAACAACCTAACTGAGAGGACAACTCTAGGATGCTGCATGAGAAAAAGGGTTTTGCCTATGACAAGAAATTAAATGTTTCTATTAGCTCATTTGTTACCATCCTACCGCTACTGGTGTACAAACCATTTCTCCATTTTAGGGATGTTTAGAAAGGAAATATTTCCAGGACATTCTTGATGTGTTTGGTGATTTTCATGGCAAAATGAGATACATTTACATCAAAAGCAATGGGAATTTTCCAGACATCACTGTGCTAAATTGCAGTAATACACTTCTATTGTAGAAACTATTAAGGCTCGTGGGGGAATAGGTGTAAGACATAGTGACCACACTGAATGTGCTTTCAGCACTCCTTTACTTTCCACAGTACTTACCCTGAATGCCGACCTTTGATTTGGCAACATCAGTGCCAATATCACAGGTATAGAAACCTGCATCTGACTTCTCGAGGTCATGGATAAGGGGACATAGGGTCTTCCCAGACTGTACCAGCTCATACTTGTTGCCAGAAGTGAGCAGAACACCGTCCTTCTTCCACACTGGTTTGACCTTCTCTTTAGAGACTTCGCATTCCAATTTAATCACACCCCGCTCCTCACCAAAAACATCATCCAAGGACTTCATGAAGACAGCAGGCTTCTCTGCAATTAAAAGGGCAAAACAGAACAATGTGATACAGAAGTTGAGACATTTCCAGTTGCTTTCAGATTTTTAAAGAGGGATCAATAAATCTTTACCAGCACTGACGACACCAATATAGAACCTAAAGCGGTTTCATGTGTGTTGACTGAATGCACTTTATGGAATTCTGAACTAATCAATAGGAGAATACAGGGAACAGGAGGGACAGCCTGCATTGCCGGTGGGTGGGACTGATATCATATGAAGTAATTGGGATGCAGCTCTTTTAAAGCTGGAGAGCTGGCATTGCCCTCACATGGAGCAGAGCTCATACAGCAGGCCACAGGATTAAGAGGATAAGCTGCTGAACACTTTTGATTTTCCTGTTTTATTGACTCCTTTTATCTATCTTCTATTTCACACATCAGATGTTTATACTGGGGAAAAAACTTCCACCAAATGCAAAAGAAAGGAGAAAGAGGAAATCCTTCAAACTCCGAGCGCATAGAGTAAAAGAGCTTAATTGCTGGGGAGAGCAGATTAGAATCACAGTACCCTTAGAATTGGAAGAGACCCTTAAAGGCCATCTAGCCCAGCTCCCCTGCAATAAAAAGGGGCATTCACAGCTAGATCAGGTTGCTCACAGCCTGGTCATTAGTCATCCCAGAGGCAAAACACACACTGAATGATCTCTCCCGGCAGTCATAAATCCTTGGAGACAACAGCATTGACACTGCATGTTACTGAAGAAGTAGAAGAAACTGCTCTTGTAACTCTCCTTGTGCTAAATAAAATGATGATAAAAAGCAATGGAATGCTTTGGCAGGACACCAAAACCATCCTCCTTCGTTGATATCTGCTGCAATGGAACCTTCCACTGGAAGAAAGCCTCTGATGACTTGTTACCCCAGAGAGGTCAGCTTTAGAAGCAGGATTGCTGCACAATGGAATGAACTGGAGCTCCTTAGCATCTCTTACATCCAGGAGGGGTGTGGTCAGACCCACCTATCACCTTCAGGTGCGCTTTCTGACACCTTGTCTGACTTCACTGTCACTGTGCCAGCATCCTCAGGCTTAACCTGCTTCATTCTCAGTGTGCAGCAATTGCCAATGTTCTTGATGTTATTGTAAGTGTTGGTGTAAAGGAGGTTGCCATTCAGGAACCATTCCACGTCCTCGTCATTATGGGACAGCTTGCAGGAGAAGACAGCAGAGCTCTCTTCTTCAATTTCCACATCCTGCAGGTGCTTCGTTACTTCTACATTGCGAGCTGTGGGGAAACAAGGTGAACTGTTACCACTGTTACTATACATCATACTGGGATGTGTTGGAATGGTTGGACTAGATGATCTTTGTGTAATCTTCTCAGTGAAGATTATACATTTATAACGTTAGCAGGAGAGAACGGCAGAAGTCAACCTCAAGAAGAGAAATCTGAGGTGAAATAGGACATGGAAGAGGCCACCCTCCCTGCTCATACCTTCAGCTGTCAGCGTGGCCTCAGTCTCTGCAATTCCTGCCTTGCACTTGTACACATCAGCATCATCGGGCTTCAGCTTCAGAATCTTGAGCTCTGCTGAATGCTTATCCCTCTTGATCTTGTACTTCTCAGAGGGCCCGATGGGTGTGTGGCTCTTGAACCATTTCACAACCTTTGGAGAAGGCCTGAAGTCACAGGACAGGATGACAGAATGATGTTCCAAAGCTGTCTTGTCCTCCAACTTCCTGGTGATTTGTAGATGGTAATCTGCAAAGCAGGGGTGGAAGAGAAGAAAGGATGAGGACAATTGGAAGAAGAGGAAAGTCTCTTGCATGTATTCAATTCCAATTAATGTCATGTTCACAATGGTTTTTTGAACCACTCCAAAGATAAAACAAACGATTGTCTATAGGGAATGCCATTGACTACATTTCAACAAAGTAATACTGTATATTATCTACCAAATGCAAGGTCCAGCTCTTGTTCTGTGCTAATTAAATTGCTCCCATTTGTTGAGGCTTTTATTCAAATAAGAGTGAGTTGAAAATATTACAAATACTTCAGGATGTGAATGGAGACTCTTACGCTGGGGACAACAGCAGATGAAAAGCCTGCAAGTTTCTTTCAGGTGAAATCAATGACAAACTGCATCAAATTTAGGTGCTACCAAACTTAAACTTGTCTAGTTCAGAAAGAGAATTAATTTCACCTGATTTGACATCTTTGGTATAGCCAAGGACAAAACCTCAGCTCTGTAGATCTGAATAGTAAGCACATCACAGCTATTCAAACAGATCTTTTACTGAGATGCAGCTGTCTCATTTAGTGTCCAACGACTTTGAACTGGAAATGGAGCAGACCCTCCAGACACACACAAAATATTTCAAAGACCCCAGTGAAGGAAGACTGTACGTTAATTAATTCTTCATCTTCATGATGTAAACCAAGCCTGGATATGTTACCTCTGACAAGCAGATTGGCTGTGGATTTTGATTTGCCAAGTGAGAACTGAATGATGCTTGTCATATCAGTGGTGGTTTTCGCTATGGCAAGCTGGTGGATGGTGCGTTCTTGCTGCATAATCAAGTTTCTGCCAGCCTGTAAGACTTCCCCACGTAGATACCACTTGGGAGGTTTCACAGATGGAATGGATATCTCGCATTCAGACTTGGCTTTTTCAGGCTCAGTCACATCCTCATCACACAGCTCCTTCACTAGATTAATGGATTGCTCTTTAAGAAGGATGGAACAAGAGAAAGCAGAGATGTAGAAGGAATGTAAAAAACCCTTACATTATCACCCTACTTACTCACATCAGCATTACTGCACATAAACACTACACCTATCAGCTCAAAATGCCTTAAAACATTATTTAAAATAATAGAAAGAAAGGAATATTGTTAAGAAGTCACATGAACACTACACCTATCAGCTCAAAATGCCTTAAAACATCATTAAAAAATAATATAAAGAAAGGAATGTTGTTAAGAAGTCAGACAATAAGACTGACAACCTGTAGAGAGCCCAGATCTTCTGATTCCCAGTCCAACATCCAAATCAAAGCATGACCTTCCCATCCCGATATCAAACTCCTCGCATTACGAAATGGAAAAGAGGTTCAATGAAACACGGACATTGACAATTACTTTGGTTAAATACAGCAACTTAGCTCTGAACAACAAGTTTTCACCTAGTAAAGGTCTCTGTAGCTCAAATGTAATGACTCTACTTAGGAGAAATTCATTTTCCAGGAAGTTCTTGCCCTTATAATGGTAACAGTGACAAAGCTGGGGACTGAACTCTTGAGTAGTATGCTAACTCAAATGTCTCCCTTTTCTTTATCACACTTAACATCATATATATACCCTAACATTGTATATATTAAAAAAAAACAAAAACCCTGTGTTCTTTTCAAACAGCAAGAGAAAATGAAGAAAAAGTCAAGCTATGTTTTTTACCCCTCAACGTTCAAACACAAATCTGAAGTCTAAACGTAGAAAATCAACCTCCTAAGAAAATAATCTGTCTTACTTAGCAAAAGTAAATTCCAAAAGAGAAGCTGGATATTTTGTGGGCAGAAAGGTAGGTAGGTAGGAGTTTTTATTTCTGTGAAAGGTCCTGGTGGTGTTTAACTTCCTTGACATTAAAGCAAAGGATGTTAGCTCGTTTATAACATAATTTAATCAAAATCGTCATCAGAAGCATAATTACCTTTAACTGTAAGATGGGCACAAGATTCACGAGCTTCTGCCTTTTCTGCTACAGATTTTATTTCTGCTGCATCCTTGACTTGGACACGTGTGTAAGTCAGCGAGTAGCTCTTTCCTGAAGCAGAGAACCACAGAGTCACTAAGGCTGGAAAAGACCACTAAGGTCATCTAGTCCAACCGCCAGCTCATCCCTACCAATCTGTGCTCTTGAGAGCAAACCCACACCTACACTTGGCTTCCTTGAGCAAAGAGCTCTGAGGCACATGGCCAGGCTGAGCATCATCCATCTGGTTTCACAGCATCACTGCCTGTTCTCTCATGTCAATGAAACCACCCGTTCCCCCACGTCCACATCCCCACCAAAGTGTAATCTAAACATGGCTTCTACAAGGACTGACCAAATGTGGCCGTCGTCACCTTCAAAGTACCTGATACAGAAGGATCACACTCACTGTCAGACAAAACCTCTTTGGAGAGGTGAACTGACTGCCCTGTTCACCCCCACTCTGGAAATAACTGCACTCATTTCCTACCTGCTCCCAGCAGTGTGGGATGGTGGGATAGCATCACACTTCCCACACTAAGCATCCCACCATGTCACTTGTTCCACCCTAACCTCAGTCCCAAAACAAAAGGGGAACTCCCTTCTGAACCCTCTTCACTTCATTTCAGATGTCTTATATGCTTAATCTCCAACCCACCCCCCACTCAGGAGAAAGATCCCCCTCTTACACCCTACCATCTTGCCGCAATCTGATGTTGTCATCAGCCTTCAGCTTGTTGTCATCTTTGTACCACTGGGTCTGAACCTCATCGTGTGAAATCTCAGACAAAAGATGCACTCCCATATTCATTCACTTCCACATCTTCCAGTGGTTTAACAATCTTGATATCTCCAGCTGTGAAACAGTAGAGATATATTTGTCAGGGTATTTCCAGAACTGAGTGCAGCATCTTTTCCTTACACATATTTGCATAGAAAATAAGTAGGATTATGTTTTATTCTAAACCATCATCCATTCCTGAGTCATTTCTCTCTTCAACACAGTCAATGCACCAGAATCTCATTTATTCTAAAACCTTTCAAGCAAAAGTAAGGGTAGAAAAACAATAGAACTGACTGAATCTTTAAGGTCATTTAGTTCCAGTCCCCCTGCTATAGGCAGGGACACCTCCCTCCACACCAACTCTTCTCCTCAGGGTCAAGGCTTCTCTCAAACCATTCTCCTCTAAGCCCGTGCCTGTGCTTGGGATTGCCCTGACCCAGGTGCAGGGCCTTGTACTTGGCCACACTCAAGTTCATGAGGCTGCCAAGGGCCCACCTCTCCAGCCTGTCCAGGTCCCTCTGGGTAGCATCCCTTCCCTCTAGCACATCAACAGCACTGCTCTGCTTGGTGTCATCTGCAAACTTGCTGAGGCTGCATTTGATTCCACTGGCCATGTTGCCTACAAAAATGTTAAAGAACACTGGTCCCAACACCACCCTCCACCTGGACACTGAGCTATTGACTGCAGCTCTCTGAGTGTGACCATCCAGACAGTTCCCTATCCTGCAACTGGTCCATCCATCAAAACCATTTTTCTCCAGTTTGGTGACCAGGATGTCATGCAGGACGGGATCAAATGCTCTGCACAGGTCCAAGTAGATGATGTCAGTTGCTCTCCCATTATCCACTGATGCTGTTACTCCATCATGAAAGGCCACCAAGTTTGTCAGGCATGGCTTGACCTTGAGGAAACCATATTGGTTACCACCAATATCCTCATCTTCATTTTCCAAACTATGCCAAGGAGAAATAGACAGAACTCTACAATGTCGTGTCACCACAAACCTGTCTGAATCATTGGCTTCTCTGCATGCTCATCACTAGTCTCTCCTTAGCTTGTGTGCCCACAGTGTACGGGGAATGTCAGCCACAAATCTTACCTAGGGGACATCTTTGCTTCAAAATCCCTTGAACATCACACAATCCCTTTTAACTCTCCAGGTCTGCACTTATTTGTGTCAGAATCAGACCATATTTCTGTGCTGCTATTTCCCTTTCCTTCTGAAAGGCCTGGATACACTTTGGATTAACCACAGGAGCAGAGTTCCTGCATAAAACAGCCAGTACTGAAACAGCAACCCAACCTGGTTGCAGACTGAGAGAGAAAATGAGAGTTCACCGCCTGTGAATAATGAGACTTCTCTTATTTCCCTGGGGAGTAATGCCCACTTCTTTTACTTTGATGGAGCTCCTTCCCATCCTAGAAGGGAAAATATCAAGTCAGATCTTCATGAGTCCTTCCATCTCTGCACTGAGCAAAGGGAGCCTTCAGATCTATGCTTAATTCACCCACTTCCCTAGAATTAATGGAACTGTGCTTACTGGAACATATGCTGAAGCTTAAGCACAGTGCAGTGTTTTCAACATGTAGGAATGGCTATAGAACTTGCATAAATTCTGGCTGACCTATGACAGCTTAAAGCACTGCAGAGGACTGTTAACAAGCCCGTTTGGACATCACCTTGAATGAATGACGTTATCCCCAAGTAAGGGAAGGAACAGCTGAGCACCGGGGAGGTGCCAGAGCAAATTCTCACACTGTCAGGTGCAAAGAAAACTCAGATTTCACCCTAAAACCCAGTTCATAACAAGGCTACAAAATCCTGGCTGAGAATTTCTGTGTTAGAGTTGAAGCTCAAGACTGTACTCCAACCAACAATATTTTGTGCAGCAAGACCTCAGGAGTTCACAAGAAACCAAAAACAAACTTCCATTTCAACTTGATAAATGAACTCAGGACATAATAACAAAGAGTGCTGATCTGGGCAAGTAAAAGAGCATAAAGAAAAGAGAGCAGTGCAAAAGCTATCAAGCAAAAGCTCAGACTCGCATCCCTTGGAAGTGAAATTAAAGGCTCTCATTCATTTCCAGAGAAGTCAGAAAGGAAAATACCATTACATGCCATACCTTGAACCACTTGACGTCCACCTTGGGCCTGCACAGCTCACACTCAAATGTGACCTTGTCCTTTTGAGTGACGCTAATGTCTGCCAATGGTTTGCTGAATTTCACAGGCAATTCTGAGAAGGAGAAAGAAGGATGTGGATTTAGTTGGGAACGAGGTCTCTAGGAGCATCTGGCATAAGGAATAATGAAAGGCAGGGCCTACTCTCCATGCTTACTAGAACTTGTCATTAACAACAAAAAAACCTATTGTTTTGAGCACATTATCATTACTTGTTTGGGACAATAACGTTCCAACAATCCTCTTGATATCTGAGGGATACTCTGGTGGCAATGGCCCAGTGCAAAACATTCTTTGCATCTGGAAGGAAAGCTGGTTCTGCTGTTCCAGTAATCTGGGACAGGAGCAGATAATGACACCTTGCACCAACCAATACCTGTCACAGTGAGCCTCCCCGATGAATTGATGCCTTCTGCTTTAAAGGAAATGAGTCCTGCATCTTCAAGGGTCACAGAAGAAAGTGTCAAGGAATGTTTCTTCCCCTGGGCACCCATCGTGATATTTGGTGCAGGCTTCAGCCGCACGCCGTCCTTCTGCCAAGTCCCTTCCACATCCTCATGGGACACCTCCACCGAAAAGGTGACAGTTCCCTTCTCAGGGAATTCCAGGGGCTGCAGATCTTTCACCAGCTTCATCTGCCACACTGAAAGACAACGGGGACAGGTTGGAGATCTCACACCAGCAGCTGAGAAATAGAATCACAAAAGGAATCAGAGAAAGGTTTAGGTTGGAAGGGACCTTTGAGATCATCCAGATCCAACCCCCCTCTGCTGTAGGCAGGGATGCTTCCCTCTAACCAGATTGCACAAAGCTCCATCCAGCCTGGCCTTGAATGCTTGAATAGCATCAGGACTTCCAAAACAAGTTACTTCCCTCTTCCTCTCCCAGGTACAGTATCTGCTAATTAAGCAACAGCCTTTGCAAAGAAGAAAACTTGTTCATAACCAGGTCCGTGTGTGCTCCTAAATGGATCTTTCCAGATGGAAAAAACATTTCAGGTGGCCTCCTAGAATTTACCTCTTTTTGTGTTGCACACAAGACTGAAAAAAAAATTACTTTTGCAAAGTTCTTCTTGTTATAATGAAACAAACATTTGGGGAATGGCAGAACCAGGTAAAGTTTACCATCACATCAAGAAATTTGAAATTTCACTCTCATGTTCTTGGTGTGGTTTCTGCAATAATTATTTGGACTAATTAAGCTTTTCCCTGATGAAAGCCTAGAAGTATATCATAAGAAGGACCAACTCACCCATGACCTTTTATTTGTCTTACTCAAGCATCTCCTCCTGACCAAAACTGACAATAAAATATTCAGCCAGACTACAGGTTTGAGCAGCTGAGTTGTTTCTAGGATCTCCTGCAATCTCAAGCTTGGAACACACACTTGTCTTTTGACTAAGTGTCTTTTATAGAGCAGTAAACAACAGGTTTTCACACGGTGATTCCTCATTTACCTTGCTCTGAAATCATTCTCAAACCATGCGGGATCAGTCCAGGGAGAAGGGGATGAGAGGGGAAGGGAAAGGGGAAGTCCACGGTCCTCTAAAATCAGGCTTCTTAGCCTAAAGCTCAACAGCAAATAGCAGTCCACTTCCCCACATTGCTAGACTCCGAGCATTTAAAGAACATCAGCTTACCTCATTATGAGCTCTAACATAGCCAAAGGAATTCATATATTCAAATATTCCCTCAGGGGGAATTGTGGCTGTTCCATGCCCACAGGGTAGAAGACAGCCAGTCTTCCTCTCAGCCACATAAACAGCTGCTTAGTGCTCCCAAAGCGAATGCTCACCAGTTGTTTCCAACTTAAAGGTCATCTTCTGGCCAGCAGCCTCGCAGATGTATTCTCCAGCATCTTTCTTCTCCAGCTGCTCCACAACCAGACGCCGTATTTTGCTTACACATTCCAGTTTGAACTTTCAGGAGGAGGCAAGCAGTCTTCCATCCTTGTACCATTTTACTCCAGTTGGATCCTGTGCTACTTCATAGCTGAGGGAGGCACTTGCTGCCAGGGCAGCACTCACCTCTTTCTGCACCTGCTCCTGGTTTATAAACACAGGTTTTGGCTCTGAGGGAAGAAAAGAAAAAGTATTGACTGAGGGACTGAAATGAGACCAACTTGCAGGTTTGTATGTACAGCTTGGAACAGGTTTAGGTTACTACTTGTGCCCAAAATAATAGCCTTCACTAGAGAATATCAGCTCTTCTGTTGAAACAAAGTGTCAAATCTAGGCAAGAAAGAACCTAGGAACTGCAGGAACCAAGAGGGTCCTTGAACACCATCCCATGGTTGCAAGTCACTATGCAAACATATTGAACCCAAAAGAACATCTGTCCTGCAGGCAACCAAAACCTGAGTTCCTTTTACTTAAGACCCACTTTGAAACATCAAAACACATAAACATGTGATAGTCAAACCACTGTCTGCCTTTTCATGACCCAGAACAGTACTCCTGGCTTCCTGAACAGACTCCTCATGGCCTCTACCATTGCCACAATGTGACTGTCAAAGGCACAAAGGAAATATGCTCACCAACGCAGTCCTTTGTTCTTTGTGTGTGATTTGCAGATATCTATCTTACCTTGAGCTCTGGGAATAGTCAGCTCTACCAGGTCTCTTACTGTGAGTAGCAGACTCACCTATCCAGATGCAGCCTCCAACATAAAGGCATAGTAAAAAGGCAGTGTACTACTAGGAGAAGTTCCTGCTTCTCCTGCCATGAAAGGCTGCACGTAGAACATGCACTCCAGCCTCACTGCACATACTTCTCTTAGTCAAATATTTCGGTGAACAAGAATTACAGTTTGGGATCTCAGGCACAGGAGAGATTTGAATAATATCTTGAATATTGCTTCCATTGTACATATATCAGTAATTATTATTCTACAGACAGACTGAAGCAGGTCTTTGTGTCATACTAAAACCAAATACTTTCTACAAACGCAGACAATCAAGTATAGCGAAAAGACTTCAGCACAGACTACTGCAACTGGATCACTGTATAATAGAAACTAGATTTTACTTTACTGTTCTCTGCTGTATTTCAGACAACACCTGTCTCACCTGTGACATGAATCTTGAAGGTGAGTTTCAGGCCAGCAGCCTCGCAGCTGTACTCCCCTGCATCTTTCTTCTCCACCTGGCTCACCACCAGCCGACGCTGTTTGCCCTCTGACTCAGCCTTGAACTTCTTGCTCGAACTGATCAGTTTCCCCTCCTTGTACCACTTCACCTCCGTCTTCTCCTGGGCCACCTCGCAGCTCAGCGTGGCATTTTCTGTTGGAGCAGCCTTCACCTCCTTCTGCACCTTCTGCTTGTTGATAAAGGCATCCTCTGCTTCTGGAACTGGAAAACATTGGGTAAAATATACATTAGATATGAACAACTTGTGACTGGAAGACATTAAAAGTTGCTTCTATGTTGTATTGGACAATTTCCTGGAGCAACACTGCTTTACAGTGTTTATCACACATTATAATGCATCCTCAGCACAGTCCCTATGGTCATCCCATCCCTCTGGGTAGTCTTTACTATCAGCTTGGACTCCTAATTTTCAGATTTCTTCTAATGAAGACCATGACAGATCTTCATCTGTCTGTCTTTTTGATATTGCTCCACTCTACACCAGAGATCAGCCAAATACAGCTAAATTATGAACTGAAGACCTCAAAATCAGGAAACCATAGAAATTTAAGAGCAGAAAACCATCTTTTGACTCTACCCTATGGTAATGATATAGCCCTTAATATGGTGAATACTTGGCCTACATTAGATTTTGTAGCTCGGTTTTATGCATAAAGCATCGTTTTGTACTCTCAGCAACCCCTGATTCTTCAGAGAACTGGCTGAGGTAATCTCCTCTTAATACCTAACACATATAGAAGAAAGTGTTTAAAGCCCACCTTACCCTTTGTGTCAACAAATTGAGTTAGCATCAGAAAGATATCAAGTGTAATTAGTTAGGCATACACACTTCAGTTAAGGTGATTCAGTTAATCACTTTGCTAAGTGGGATCGATTGATAAGTTGAATCTTTTATTGATTACTTTAGTGACTGTTTTATCTGATTCTCCTTTTACCAACAACTGGTTGCTGAGAGCGTTCATGCTAGTTCCTATTTGAGGCGTGGGAGAACAGATAAACCCTAAATAAATGGGCTTCCATTTCTATTCCATGGTTTGCCCTACAAAAGGCTGTAGAAGTGCAGAATATTTCTGACGCACTTACATCATGGACTTCTCTAGTGCTAGCCAGCTTCTAACAGCAGAGCAATTTTGAATAAGCTTCCTATGCTTGTTTGGATCCCAGGAAAGATCCCAGGGTCCTTATGTTGATACCAAGACAGAGGCTCCAAGCATGAATGCAGGACTAGCAGGTGTGAGGGGGATTTACATTGCCTTTTATTTGCAGTGCAGACATGGAAGACCACTCATTCAGATCATTCATGCAAGCATCTTCAGGCATACCCAGCTCAGGTGACCGGGAAGGCTCCTGCTCCCCGGCAGTCATGGCAAACCCTTCCAGGACCTGTCCCCTATCTCCTTCCTCCCCGCTGTCACTCTGTGAAGCCTTCTGCTGCCATCCCTTTCCCTTCCTTCATGACTTTCTCCTCTGCATGCTGTCTGAATTCTGAGTGGCAGCAGCTGCCCAGGAGGGTAAGTTCAGCTCAAGTTCCTGTGCTGCTGACCGTTGCAGTACGTGCAATCCCAGGATTCACACCACAGCTCTACCACCAGCACTGCAGTCCACTGAAGGCGAGGGAGCAGGGCAGCAAGCCAATGCAAGAATGCAGTTGATACACTCTACATTTGATCTCCCTGCTTGTATTGACTGCAAAATCATCATTCTCTCCGCCCATCTTTAAACAGCCCCTGTTTTGACTGATGATTTTCAGGGGAGGTTCAAGTTGGATGTTAAGAAAAACTTCTTCTGAAGAGGAATGGTGATGTGGTGGCACAGCTTTGCAGGGAGGTGGTGGGGTCACCATCACAAGTGTTCAATAACCATGGAGATGTGGCACTGAGGGACGTGGGCAGTGTGCATGGTGGGATGGGGTGAGGCTGGATGTGGGGATCTTTGTGGTCTTTTCCAAACGCAATGATTTGATGAAGATCAGAAGGGTTGCTTATTAGCAAGACAACAAATATGGCCTAGACCAACCAGGTGATGCAAAACTTCTCACAAATGCAATGGAGCTTTGGCCCACTTCAAATAAGGATTTCAGTGTGCACCACAAATACTGAGATAATGAGATGGCAGAATCAGCCCTTTTTACTCTAGTTTTCTATAGGTTTCCAAGGTGTGCAGCACTTGTTTCTTTTAAGCAAGAAGGTCTAATCTGCATCCCATAATGCTCAACACTGAGTGCCGAACATTCAAGAGGTCCTTAAAATGGGATTGTTCTGTGCTACCAGTAGAACCCAGGGGTAGAGGAACCCTGAAAAGCTTTCTGAGTGCAGTGGTAAGAGGACAAATTAAGACTCAGAAAGCCATTGCACTTTGGGAGAAGCTAGTAAGATGAGGATTACTGTGGTGAAAGAGCCAACCACTCCAAGAGTACTCATAATCCCTCCTGACTTTCACACCACATCATTCTGCAGTGAGGGCTGGACTTGCACGTCATGTTACAGTGAGAAATACATGAGAAATACAGCAACGGTAGCTAGGCAAGCACTCACCACGTATGGCAGAGGAGGAGGTATTACATTACCCTGTGCAGCCATGAGCTCATCCGGTCTGAAAGAGAACAGAAAACCTTTGGTTTCTGAGTCAAACTGCTAATAATAGCCCTCAGCTAGCAAAATTCCAGTGTAAAAGCACTACATTGCTGTGTTTTCTCCCTACACCTCTGCAATAAGATGTGGACTGGCTTTGGCTGCTGAGGATTAACTTGGTTGATTCCAGCTGTTGCCATAGTCTTTCTGTTATCGTTCATATTTCATTTTCTCTGACAGATACCTCCCAAATCTACCCTTTCTGTAATCCACTCTTTGCTGAAACTGCCAGTTTCCTGAGCCAAAAGCATGAGCTACACAACTCACGGAACAGATCCAAAGGCCCCAGAATCACATCCATGTGGTGTGGGAACAGTAAAAGCTGATAGTTTAGAGTCTACACCGCAGGCAGCAGCAAAACTGTCTACTACAGGAGCAGAGATATATTGCACACCAGGAACTGAAGGAGCAGAATGCCCCAAGATGGAGAGAGCAAAGACTGCAACATTTACAAGGGAACAAAACGCAAGCTATGCCCTGCAAGGACACCAGATCTGTGTGAGCAGAAAGGCAGTAGACTCCCAGTACAGTTGCTCCTCCACATAACTGATCAAATGCCAAACCTTGACCAGGATTAAGCTCCAATGTGTTCACTGCCATAAGAAAGAAGAGGAGAAAACAGATTCCCTGTCCTGATCAGCTCAGAATACAAGACAAGAACTGTAAAGTTAACAGAGAACAAGCTGACTTACGAGCAAAAACCAGCAGAGTGCAGCTACAAATAAAACAGAAGACAAACCCTCGTCATCAGCCAGCTCACTAATGGTCACTCAGAATGCAGCTGATGTGCCCATGGCTATCTGGAGTCTAAGTTAAAATTTACTGGATTATGTGCAAAATATACTGACACCAGAGCAATCTCTACTGCAGCTGGAGTGAGAGATCTGCCTCTGTTCTAAACCCTCAGACTAATGAGAAACGTACAATTAGAAAGGTATCAATGGATTCATGACTGATCATTACATTTACAGAACATGGAACGAATGGTCGTCAACATGGGATTCAACAAACCAAAGGCAAGTGCAATGCCTCTGACTAAAAGTTCTTAGGACACCGACAACCAAACCTTCTCAGTGCAGCCACAGTAGAGATCTGTAACTACTACTGTTGAAATATCAACTGGTAGAGCAGTGTTGCACATTGTACAAATCACAGTTGGACATCTATGGACAGCTCATTATAAAAGTAGTCGTAGGGGAAGAGCTGGATGAAACACTGTTAAAAACAAATATTCATTTTAGCTGCACGTTTGTAAGCATTTCTTTTCATCCTCCCCAAAACAGTTTCATGGCAGAATCAAGAGGACACGTTCACACAGACGTTTCCACAGCCAGACTATGGAATAATCAAAGAATATCAACCAAAATGTGTTTCCTAGCAGTTACATGAATCTTGAAGGTGAGTTTCTGGCCAGCAGCCTCGCAGCTGTACTCACCTGCATCATTCTTCTCCACCTGGCTCACCACCAGCCGACGCTGTTTGCCCTCTGACTCCACCTTGAACTTCTTGCTCAAGGTGATCAGTTTCCCCTCCTTGCACCACTTCACCTCCGTCTTCTCCTGGGCCACCTCGCAGCTCAGCGTGGCATTTTGAGTCAGTACAGCCTTCACCTCCTTTTGTACCTTGTCCTTGTTTGTAAACAGGTCTTCTTTCTCTGCAGGGACATCACAACAGTCACACCGTTTTGCTGTAGTCTGCTGCAGAGCTATCTCCACTTCCCCGTTTTCACTATACTTGCCCTTCACAGGGAGCACTGTGATGCTTCATTAAGACAGGAAAATACTTTCCCCTCTATTTTGCCTTGGGAAATGATAAGCATATCATTTCACATCATATCATATCATATCATATCACATCATATCACAAAGCTAAACATTTCGCAGTCTGATAGCAGATTTGGACATGAGATTTAGAACACCTGCATGCACTGCTGAACCTCCTCCCTTATCTTTTTTTCTTCTCATGTCTCTCTACATTTCCAGTAAATCAGAAGGGAACGGCCCTCTAGAACAGGTTGCCCAAGGAGACTGTGGATGCTCCATCCCTGCAGGCATTCAAGGCCAGGCTGGATGTGGTTCTGGGCAGCCTGGGCTGCTGGTTGGCAACCCTGCACATAGGAAGAAGGGGGTTGGAACTGGATGAGCACTGTGGGCCTTTGCAACCCAGGCCATTTATGAGTCTGATTAGTGGCATTTTCCACCTAATTGTGTCATTCAAATTTTGTAACCAGATCTCTTCAAACACCTCCCCTTTTCTCACTCCTTGCATGCCTAGTGTGCTCTTGCACTGTAACCCTGCAGACACCAGATGACTACAAGAGCTGCACAAGTTACTCCTTGCCTATTGTTTGTTGCAGTAATTCATTCCTGGATGTAAAAGCACATGCTCCATCAGCGTTCTTGGTGACGTTCTTTATGATTAGGCTGTGAGTAGTTTGGGTTCTCTTGATGATCCAGGTCTCGCTTTCCTGTAAGATTTTACTATTGAGGTACCAAGTGCCGCAACACGTTGTTGTAAGGTCAATAGTAAACATGGCATCCCCTCCTGGTACAGCTTCACCAGTTGTTAGGGGGGATTTCACAGCCAGGACTGGGTCTGAGGAAGAACAACATGTATGTCTTAATGCTCTTTAGATGCAAGTCTGGTTTCTCATTTAGAGATGGAAGATTAAATCATAAGTACATTTCTACTTCTCCCTTTGCATGAGTGCTGGAAGAAGCACTTCTGTGCTTAAGATCTGTTACAGAAAGTTCTGCCTCTTGCACGTGTGAGATGTCAAAAGATAAGGATATTCATGTCTCTGTCACAGAAACATAACTCATATCACTTTAGTGGTAGCTGGAGGTTGACAGGAGATAGGAGAACTAGGAATAAAGGAAAGCCTTTGGTGTGTTAATGCACTGCTATCCTTAAAGTCAAAGGAAACATCTTGAGGGAACCAACACAGCTGCTCAGCACACACTGACCCATTTCCATTGGGGTTTTTGTGCTTACCAAGGTGCACGCTC
The DNA here is from genome assembly GCF_054131305.1 of Coturnix japonica. NCBI lineage: Eukaryota > Metazoa > Chordata > Aves > Galliformes > Phasianidae > Coturnix > Coturnix japonica. Next base: position 28,023,090 of record NC_140672.1, read on the forward strand.
CCTGGGAATTCCAGAGACGGGCTCTGTCCATGTGCATTGACTGCAGACACTCGGAACTGATCATCAGCCTCTTCAGACAGATTGCTCACCTTGAACTCTGGGATGGGGACATGAGACTCGTGGCACCTCACCCAGGTGAAGCCAGTTGGTTTATTGCCTTCCACAATGTAGCCATCAATTGGAATGGGGCGGTGCATCTTCAGAGGGGACCATGCCAGCGTCACTGAGGTTTCTGTTTTATTTTTCACCACGGGGTCAGTTGGGGGCTGGGTGGGAGGTTTTCTGGGAGCTGATCAGAAAGAAATACAGAAATATTAGCAGAAGGTCATGTAGGCTGGAAAAGACCTTAAACATCAGCAGACTCAACTTTCAGCATGACCTACTGAGTCCCACCATTAACTACTGTGGTACCTGAGGACATACATGACAAGCTTATTCTTGCAGGTATTTGCATAGTGAATATATTCACCCTCTGGTTGCTTTGGAACATTTTAGAGGTTAAAATCCCATCGGACTTTTTCACTATGTGCAGCCACTAATACAGGCAGGAGGCTGGGAATTACCTGATAAGCTCTAGTTACAGACTACTGAAACAGTCAAGGATTGATTTCATTTAATTTTGGCCATCAGAAAGTTTGGTGTCTGGTTTCAGTCACCCATCTAGACTCCAATTATAATCATATGGAGAACAGCACATTCAGGAGAACTCATCTCATCTTAATAAACCTGAATGAAATCACAGAATCATAGGATCATGGGAGGGCTTGGGATGGAAGAAACCTTCAGGATCATTCAGTTCTAAACACCCTGCCATGGGCTGGCTGCCCACTAACCAGCTCAGGCTGCCCATCACCCATCCAACCTCGCCTTCAACACCAAGGACAGGCACCCACAGCTTCTCTGGGCAGCCTGAAATGGAAGCAATGAGCCACATGTTGAAGATACTCAAATATTCATGACTGTACAGAGAGCCAAATACTCCATACATATTGCCTGCCTGGTCAATGGTATTAAAATGCCAACAACAGACTCATCCAGCTGATTGAAAATGGTGTGAACATGGCGTACAGGATTCTTCCAGCAGCTAGTTAGATCTGCAAAGAGTAAAAATAGGAAATCTCAATGCGATACAATTTTCCCTCATAACATAAAGAGACACATAACTGCTTTGGGGTGCACTGTTACCAGCCTGTCAGTTGCTGTTGGTCAATGCTAGATGCCAAAGGTCCCACTAACACAGCATGAAGCTGAAAGCTAGACGCTGGAATCAGATCTCCTGACCTTACCATCAGAAACTGAGATGTCATATTTTGCTCAGAGGTGCCTGCTTGTAGGAGGGACAGCTTCCGAGCTTCTTCTGCTCCAGGAACCAGCTCGAGCTTCAGGATTTAAACAGCAGTCAGAAATTAAACTGAGCTTTGTCACCTCCATCAAATAGAAGGAGTGGTTGGGTGGTACAGCTTTCCAAATCACTTAGAAACTGTCACAACAAGCAGATGCCTACCTTTTCTTTTTTAACTTGTTAATACATAGAGCTTAATAGCATCAGAATGCCCCAAGCACTTCAGATAACAGGACAGCTGTAAACCCTTCTTCAAGGATTCCTTTGTTTAACCACTGAGTAACTGTAATTCAGTGGTGCTGGTGGGAGAAGGGAAGTCCTAATCTTCCCAGATGGAGAATAGAGTTGATGTTCACATGCAGACTGGTGCTGCAGCACAGCCAGAAACCTCTTATTTGGGAAACACAGCACCAAGAAAACAATGGGAATAGCTTCATAAAATCAGGAGCTTCACTCAAATTTCATGTCAGGTCCATTATTCTTCCTATTTTCAGGAAGAAATGATTTCCCTTTTTCTTGTAGTTTTATTTTCTTTTCCTTTCCAGCAAGCAGCTTTGTAGCTTACAAATTGTTTTCTAATCACCTCCTGGTGTGGACAAATCACACAGGTCTGACTCCATGTTTTACATAGTTAGCATATTATATTTGTTCCACTATGGAACTGTACAGTCATAGAATGGCCTGGGTTGAAAAGGATCCCATAGATCATCCAGTTCTAACCCCCTGCTATGTGCAGGGACGCCAACCACCAGACCAGGATGCCCAGAGCCACATCCAGCCTGGCCTTGAATGCCTGCAGGGATGGGGCATCCACAGCCTCCTTGGGCAACCTGTTCCAGTGCGTCACCACCCTCTGGGGGAAAAACATCTTCCTAAGATCCAACCTGATCCACAACCCCTACACACCCTCTGAGCCCCCTAGAGCCCCTAGTCCTCCTATGGCCCACCACAGCCCCATATGCCCCCTAGAGTCCCCCTCAACTCCCTTTACAGGCCCTGCACAGCTCTATATAACAGTCTTATAGAACTACCTTTAGTAGAAGCAATCTCCACACAGAGATCCTTTCCCAGCACACTGTGCCACGGGGTGGGGGATGAAGGGGGGGGGGCACATACACACACAGTGCCGGGCGGGGGCCTGTAACCGACCCCCACCCATCCTTTAAAGGGGTGGGGGGTCCGTTTTAAAGGGGGGGGGGGGCCGAGACCACCTTCACCCCCACCCCCCACATCCCCACCCCATCCTTTAAAAGGGGGGTGTCCATTTTGGTGTGGTGGGGCACTGACAATCCCCCCCCCCAACCCTATCGTTTAAAGGAGGGGGGGTCCGAGACCACCCCCCCCCAACCCCATCTTTTAAGGGGGGGGGGGTCAGGGGCTCATGGGGGGCAGCACAACGTGCACAACTTTGGGGGGGGGGGGGCTTTATAAGGGGGGGGTTATAAAAAGCACAGCTCTCAACTATAGATGGGATTGGGGGGGCTGTATCGATGGGGGGGGCCCTTCATGCGGGGGGGGCACAGCGTAAGGCAGCGGCTTTGAGGGGGGGGGTTGGGGCTGTTTGGCAATGGGGGGGGGGTTATTGGGTGCCCCACCCCCACCCCCCACACACACAATGGGGTGTTAATGTGGGGGGGGCTTAGATCAGTTGCATTCCCTATAGCGCCGCCCCCCCCCCCCCATTAACCCCCCCCTTTATCCTCACGGCTGAGCCCCCCCCCCCCTCAGCGCCCCATTCATCTTGATGGAAGGGGGGGGGGGTTTGGCACACGACCCCGGCGCGGCTTACGGCACATCGTCGACAACCCCCCCCCCCCCCCACATAACCCCACCCGGGGGGGGGGAGGGGGGCGATGTGGGGAGGGGGGCGTTGCGGGGTTGGGGGAGGGGGTGGGCAAAGCGCAATATAGGGGGGGGGGGGTCACAAATTGGGGCGTGGTCTTTACCTGGAGGGCAGCGGCTGCACAAAGAGCCTGCGGGGGTCGGAGAGCAGCACTTTGGCTGGGGGGGGGGGTCCACGGGGTCCGGGGGTAATGCTGCCCCACCCCCTCCCCCACCCCCCACTGCCCCCCCCCCCCCCCCGCGTTGCCCCCCCGCCCCAACGTCAGCTCCTGCGGCAGCTCCTCGTCGCTCTCTTCCTCCTCTTCCTCGTCTGGGGGGTCAATATGTGGGGGGGGGGGTCCCATCGGGCAGCGGCAGCTCCGCCGGCTCCGATTGGCTGAGCCGCAGTGTGCGGGAGCGGCTGTTGTGTGCCGGTTGGTGGAGGGGCGGCTCTTCATGGAGCTGCCCCGCAGCCAACAACAGCCTGAATGAGATCCTGGAGTCCCAGACGCTGGAGGATGAGCTGGGAAAGAGCAGAGGCTCCCCACAGAAGGGCAAATCACGTCTGATAACGTGAGTGTGGAGCACAGCCAGCCCCTTCCTCACATGTGTGGGGCTTCCATGTTCCTCTGTGCCCATTGCAATGTGCCACCCCAATCCTGCTGCCCAGCCAGGAGTGGATGGGATGAGCAGGTTGGGGTGCACAGAGCAGTGCTCAGACATTGCTGGGACATTTGTGCACTGCTGTTGAGCTTCCCTTTGTGCAGCAGGGGAGAGGATGGAGGTTTACAGGTGGATGGTTCTTATTTCTATGGCATTGCACAGGTGGTAGAACCTTGTCCATTCCTAAACTTATTCCAGGGCATGCAGGAATTTGTGCAGTTGTAGTTCCTGAATTGTGCTATTTAAAACCCTCCTGTAAATGGGGATGTTTTGTAATGCTCAGGTCGTATAAAGGTGTGCAAAAAGGTGTTTGCAGGTGTGCTGTGTTTCTTGCACACTTGTGTGTATGCACATGGCTGTGACCAACGCTGTGCACGTCTTCATGCACAAATGAGCGTGCACGGAGCTGTGGACAGTGCTGGGGTTGCACACGTGGGTGTGCACGGGTGTGTCCATGCACTGCAGAGATTTGTGCATGCATGTGGGAGGGTGTGCAAGGACGAGGTGGTATGTGTGTGTGTGTGTGTATGTGTGTGTGCAGGGATGGGGTGGCACGTGTGTGTGTGTGTGTGTGTGTGTGTGTGTGTGTGTGCAGGGATGGGGTGGTACGTGTGTGTGTGTGTGTGTGTGTGTGTGCAGGGATGGGGTGGTGGCCATTTGCACGAGCACAGAGGTGTGCAAAGCGGTGGGCGATTGCTCCGTTGAAGCAAGAAGCAAGCATGACAGTGCTCCAGTTGTAAGGAAGTGCATTGCTGGAACAGGGCAGAGCTGAGCCTGCAACTGCAGCCTCCTTTGCACAGCCCAGCTCTCAGAGGGTGAGACAGTTGTGCTTCCTGAGCAGCTCAGGGACGTTGTGGACAGAAGCAGCCGAGTCCAAAGTTCCTGGTGTGAAGTGCTCCGAACATCGGGCTCTCTGGGCGAGCTCCCGGCTGACAGCACTGCTCCCCTCTGCCCTCGCCCGGGCCTGCTGGGAGCTGCAGGGCCTGCTGGGAGCTGCAGGCCCCGCAGGAACTACCACTCCCAGGATGCTGTGCGGCAGCACCGGGCGCCGCCATGACAGTGCTGTGTGCAGTGCTGTGCAGGGCTGGGCCTGTGGGCTCAGGGCACCGGGTGCTCCTTCCCTGAGCCTGCCAGGAGGTAAGGCACCGTGAGGGTGGTTTGGGGGAGACCAAAAGACGTAGAGAGGACGTAGGTGGGACATGGAGGTGAGATAGATGGGGCATGAACTGGATCTAGAGAGAGGGGTGAGAAGGCAAGGTGGATATCCGACAGGTGGGGACAGGGGCCTGTACAGGTCAAGGGCCAAGTCCAGCTCTGCAAGCACAGCAACATGTCGGGGACGCCGGGCTGCGGCTGGGGATGGAGCAGAGCAAGATGGAGAAAGGGGGGAACATTCAGGGAGCGAAGAAATCTCCAAGTGGGGCTTTCTCCATAGCTCAGCCTGCAGCGCAGCCACACGACCTAGGCAGGCCTCAGACTCGGATCCTGCTGCTGGGTGCTGCAGGGTGCAGCCTGGCTCAGTCCTCTCTGCACCTGGGGACTGATGGCTGTGTCTGGGATGGCAGTGAGCCTCCTCCACTCCAGGCTGAGCCACTCAGCTCTCCCAGAATTCCCGTCCATCCCCCTTTCTCATCCCTCCATTCCCACGCAGAACTGACTGAGGAGGGGAGGGATGGGTCCAATGGTGGTGGCAGATCTGGGACACTGCCCTTTCTGCTGCCCTTTCACATTGCCCTGAAGGTGGGCCTGGGGGCCTGGGGAGCTGGGCTTTGTAACTGAAGGAACAGCCGCAGGCAGGCAGAAATATGGCAAAGACATTTAATCATTGAACATAGCAAACAGTCAAGAAATGACAGTATTCCCAACCATTTCCCATCCTAACAATCCTTTCTGATCCCACCCCCTAAAACTCCCACCCCCAGTCGACTTCCCTCCCTCTGCCAAAAACCTCCCAGCCCCCTGTTGTAATCCAAGAAGAATGGCAGCAGCCATGGATCAAGAGAAGGACTTGACAGAGCAGCAGCTGTGGAGCAGGATAAAGAGCAAACCGTGTTGGTGGTGGATGCGACAGGCAGTGCCAGCAGGGCGTCCCCTGCTTCAAAGTGCACCTTTCCTCTCTCACCCACCACACATTCTCTCCTGCATTCAGGGTCTGAGGGATTTCTTCCAGTTGTACTCCATATACGCGTGGCCAGTGCGTGATATAGAGCACAAGTGGAACACCTGCTTGGAAAATGAAATCAACTCTCCCATTCAGTTCTATGAGCATGCACCTTCCTCTCAAGTGATGCGTGGTCATATTTGAAAAATCCAAATTAGTTGGATATAAGAGAGGTAATAGCATCATAACCGAGCATTACTAATACATTCAATGATTATTGCCGCAGATTCCAGCACCATTTGTAACATCAGACCCCATTGGATTCACATCCAATCTATTAACATAGTAGAAGCACACGATAACCTGGATAATGCCTAATAACACTGGTTCCTGAGACAGTAGTTGGAGAACCTGAAGACAAAAGGTCAGCGTGCTAGGACAAACAGCCAGACAGCAGTATGGTTAAATATGGCTGCGTCCATCGACTGCCCGAAAAGCCATGCTTTTATAGCAGACAGATGAGGGCGTTTAAAAACCACAGACACCAATTGGAGGAAAGTTACCGCAATAACAACCCCTGGTCAAAGACCCCCCTTGAAAACCGCGAGCTACTCATTCTTTTCCTAGAGGTGTCCTTGGTTCTCATGCTGTTTCTCCCTCCACAGCTGCTGCTCTGTGAAGCCCTTCTCTTGATGCATGGCTGCTGCTCTGTAAAATTCTTCTGGTATTACAACGGCCCCCCAGATTCCCACCCCAATAATTCCTTCCTCCAAATTGCAACACTGAATTTCAGAGTGTAACATTATAAGAGTACAATTTCTCCCCCAGAATTGCCACCCCACCAAGTTCCCTCCTCATCTCCCTTTCTGCTCTTCTCGTCTGCACATCTTCCTTACTTTCACCCTGTCCTTTTTCTTCTGGTGATGGATATCTTCAGGCTGGAGGAGCTCTTGTCTTGCTGCAGCCACCCCAGCATCCCTTGCCAGCTCTGCTGTGCCCAAACTCATCCTCGCTGATCCATGCCAGCCGATCATCGATGTCTGCCATGTCCTCCGGGCTGCCTTCTTCTCAGTTCCTTCTGATCTCGATATACAAAGTAGTTCCAAGTCCCTGTAGCTTTTGTGTTTTCTTTTGCAGAAGGATTCTGTGATTCTGTGTGATTCTGTGATCTTTGAGATCCTTTTCAACCCAGGCCATTCTATGACTGTACAGTTCCATACTGGAACAAATATAAAATGCTAACTATGTAAAACATGGAGTCAAACCCGTGTGATTTGTCCACACCAGGAGGTGATTAGAAAACAATTTGTAAGCTACAAAGCTGCTTGCTGGAAAGGAAAAGAAAATAAAACTACAAGAAAAAGGGAAATCATTTCTTCCTGAAAATAGGAAGAATAATGGACCTGACATCAAATTTGGGTGAAGCTGCCTGATTTTATGAAGCTATTCCTGTTATTTTCTTGGTGCTGTGTTTCCCAAATGAGTGGTTTCTGGCTCTGCTTCAGCACCAGTCTGCATGTGAACATCAACTCTATTCACCATCTGGGAAGATTAGGACTTCCCTTCTCCCACCAGCACCACTGAATTACAGTTACTCAGTGGTTAAACAAAGGAATCCTTAAAGAAGGGTTTACAGCTGTCGTGTTATCTGAAGCGCTTGGGGCATTCTGATGCTATTAAGCTCTATGTATTAACAAGTTAAAAAAGAAAAGGTAGGCATCTGCTTGTTGTGACAGTTTCTAAGTGATTTGGAAAGCTGTACCACCCAACCACTCCTTCTATTTGATGGAGGTGACAAAGCTCAGTTTAATTTCTGACTGCTGTTTAAATCCTGAAGCTCGAGCTGGTTCCTGGAGCAGAAAAAGCTCGGAAGCTGTCCCTCCTACAAGCAGGCACCTCTGAGCAAAATATGACATCTCAGTTTCTGATGGTAAGGTCAGGAGATCTGATTCCAGCGTCTAGCTTTCAGCTTCATGCTGTGTTAGCGGGACCTTTGGCATCTAGCATTGACCAACAGCAACTGACAGGCTGGTAACAGTGCACCCCAAAGCAGTTATGTGTCTCTTTATGTTATGAGGGAAAATTGTATCGCATTGAGATTTCCTATTTTTACTCTTTGCAGATCTAACTAGCTGCTGGAAGAATCCTGTACGCCATGTTCACACCATTTTCAATCAGCTGGATGAGTCTGTTGTTGGCATTTTAATACCATTGACCAGGCAGGCAATATGTATGGAGTATTTGGCTCTCTGTACAGTCATGAATATTTGAGTATCTTCAACATGTGGCTCATTGCTTCCATTTCAGGCTGCCCAGAGAAGCTGTGGGTGCCTGTCCTTGGTGTTGAAGGCGAGGTTGGATGGGTGATGGGCAGCCTGAGCTGGTTAGTGGGCAGCCAGCCCATGGCAGGGTGTTTAGAACTGAATGATCTTGAAGGTTTCTTCCAACCCAAGCCCTCCCGTGATCTTATGATTCTGTGATTTCATTCAGGTTTATTGAGATGAGTTCTCCTAAATGCGCTGTTCTCCATATGATTATAATTGGAGTCTAGATGGGTGACTGAAACCAGACACCAAACTTTCTGATGGCCAAAATTAAATGAAATCAATCCTTGACTGTTTCAGTAGTCTGTAACTAGAGCTTATCAGGTAATTCCCAGCCTCCTGCCTGTATTAGTGGCTGCACATAGTGAAAAAGTCTGATGGGATTTTAACCTCTAAAATGTTCCAAAGCAACCAGAGGGTGAATATATTCACTATGCAAATACCTGCAGGAATAAGCTTGTCATGTATGTCCTCAGGTACCACAGTAGTTAATGGTGGGACTCAGTAGGTCATGCTGAAAGTTGAGTCTGCTGATGTTTAAGGTCTTTTCCAGCCTACATGACCTTCTGCTAATATTTCTGAAATTTCTTTCTATTCAGCTCCCAGAAAACCTCCCACCCAGCCCCAACTGACCCCGTGGTGAAAAATAAAACAGAAACCTCAGTGACGCTGGCATGGTCCCCTCCGAAGATGAACCGCCCCATTCCAATCAATGGCTACATTGTGGAATGCAAGAAACTAACTGGCTTCACCTGGGTGAGGTGCCACGAGTCTCATGTCCCCGTCCCAGAGTTCACGGTTAGCAATCTGTCTGAAGAGGCTGATGATCAGTTCCGAGTGTCTGCAGTCAATACGCATGGACAGAGCCCGTCTCTGGAATTCCCAGGGAGCGTGCACCTTGGTAAGCACAAAAACCCCAATGGAAATGGGTCAGTGTGTGCTGAGCAGCTGTGTTGGTTCCCTCAAGATGTTTCCTTTGACTTTAAGGATAGCAGTGCATTAACACACCAAAGGCTTTCCTTTATTCCTAGTTCTCCTATCTCCTGTCAACCTCCAGCTACCACTAAAGTGATATGAGTTATGTTTCTGTGACAGAGACATGAATATCCTTATCTTTCGACATCTCACATGTGCAAGAGGCAGAACTTTCTGTAACAGATCTTAAGCACAGAAGTGCTTCTTCCAGCACTCATGCAAAGGGAGAAGTAGAAATGTACTTATGATTTAATCTTCCATCTCTAAATGAGATACCAGACTTGCATCTAAAGAGGATTAAGACATTCATGTTCTTCCTCAGACCCAGTCCTGGCTGTGAAATCCCCCCTAACAACTGGTGAAGCTGTACCAGGAGGGGATGCCATGTTTACTATTGACCTTACAACAATGTGTTGCGGCACTTGGTACCTCAGTAGTAAAGTCTTACAGGAAAGCGAGACCTGGATCATCAAGAGAACCCAAACTACTCACAGCCTAATCATAAAGAAGTTCGCCAAGAACGATGATGGAGCAGAAGTGAAATTTGTTGCCAAAAATGTTGATGTCAGCAGCAAGATGAGAGTGAGAGGTATTTGCTTTGATCCTTCTCCTTTCCTCTTACAGTCAAGGCATAGTTGCTGTGATCTGATGATTAGAACTGGGGCTGCAGGCATTCACTGACTGTACCAAATACCTGAAATTGCATCCCATGGACTGACGTGAGTCCTGGTAATGACCTAAACATGATAGCACTGACTGTAGGGTAAGCCAATCTACCCAGCTGCTTGGTATCTGAACCAGATTGCTTCATGCGCGCTGATGAATGTCTGCAGTTCACAGCTCTTGGCCAGTGCATTCAGTCAGCAGGTTTACCACTGCATCACCATAGAGCAGTACTTTCAGCTCCTGGTTCAGACAGCCTTTCTGATTGCGCTGGAATAGTTTAGAAGTAGGGGAGCAATCATTCCAATAATATCTCTATCAGTCAGCTTTGCATGACAAAATAGAACAAATAAAGATTCATTATGGGAGGACCTGTTTGTCACTGGGTGGAAACCTCTGCAGAAGCATGTTTAGAGCATTCTTAATCAGTAGGTGATACTTTTTGAGAGATCTTGCAGCAAACATTGACCACGTTAGCCTGATATCAATTGAAATAAGGAGGCCTTTGCTCCTGACAGGTGCTGCAGTGAGATTTACCAAGAAGAGCAAAGATGTAGAAGAGATCTGTGCTCGGCTGCGTGAGGAAGCCAAACTGCAGGCTGAGCTTTCAGACACAGGCGCTACTGTGGAGTGGATGAAGGATGGGAAGGAGCTCAAGGCCAGTGAAAAATAGGAACTGCACATTGTGGGGAAGAAACACAACCTGAAAATTCACAGCGTCTCAATGGATGATGCTGTAAGTTGTCAGTGCATCTGTGAGGGGGATAAAATGCTCTATCAGCATACCAGAAAGGTATGTGATAGTCTGGGCTGTCCTCTTCCTGCCCAGGGCCAGCAGACTGCATTCACCTGACTCCCCCACAGTCCAGCTGTTGTCAGGCAGCATCTGGGGTGTTTTCAGTGGCTGTTTTGACTTGAACTGGCCAATCTGCTTTGTAGAGCCATTTGATTTCTGTGTTCTGTCCTGTGATTCGTCCCTAAGATATAGAGGAAATCAAGGGAAAGATAGGAAAAAGAGCATCCCAGCCTTCCTGCTCTTCTCTCAGGGTGGCCACGAGAGATAATGTAAACAGCTCTTTTTGTAGCAGTGATCCCAAATGTAGAAGAGACCTGTGAAGAGTCACAGGGATGTTTACTTAGCTGTCATTCCATGGTGGACTTTTTCTTGCGCAGATGTAGAGAGAAACTGAACTTTCCCACGCAGGTCTCTGTTTTGCTGCAGGGTGTAGGTCTGATCTCTGAGATCCACACGCTGGGCCTTGATTGCAATAAATGAGAGCCCTTTGTTTGCTCCAGTGGAAGACTTTCCATTTCTGCAGTACCCTCTACAGATGACACAAATGCAAATCAACCTTCTTCCCAGCAACAATTGCCTTTTTCTTTTTTACACTGAGTATGCATGAGGCTCTTCATCATATTCTGTTGGCTTGTTACCCTTGTTCATCCATGGAGAAACAACAAAGCCCTAGAGTAGTGTATGCACTTTGGCATTGGAGAGCTTACTTAATTGCTTCTTCTCAAAGAACAAACTCCAGAGAGACATGGAGACAGCTCCCAACAGAATTGAATAATGGGACTAAATTGATGGAGAGCAGAACTTCCTGCCAAGGCTTGTCAGCTAGTCTTAATTTTGCTTTTCTTCTCTCAGTCATGTTAGCATAATATTTCATACTGGCAGGTCTGCCCCCAGAATTAATTGAATTAGCTGATGGACTTTTCCATGTGATTTGCACTGTAATGTGACTATCAAATGAGTAATCAATGCTGTTATTTTAAAACCTGTGTTGGCAAGCTGTAAGACAAATAACTGCTGTTGGTAGCTTGGTTACTGCAGAATCAGCTTTCGTGTATCTCATAGATAGGGAAGAGACCCTTAATGGTCAGCTAGTTGGACTCCCCCGCAATGAACAGGGGCACCGCAGCTCCATCAGGTGCTCTGAGCCCTGTCCAGCCTGACTTTGAACATCCTCAGGCTCACCAATCTTATACCCATGCCACACACTCGCAGTATTTCACCATTCAGCATCGCCAATTGTATCTTCTCTTGCTGTAAACCAGAGCTAGCTGGTAAATCATCTGCTATGCGGGTCAGCTGTGTCTCTCCCATGGGCATCACGTGGCTGCTGGGAGCCTCTGAAGAGCTGCAGCCAGAGGTGTGTCACCCGCTGGGCCTCGTGCCCAAAGGAGCCCACAGGAAAGTGTTGTTGCAGTTTGTCATGCACTGCACTGCCATGAGACTTGACGTGCCAGACATCCTCTGACACGTGACCTCCTGCATCCAGGCAGGACATCTGAGACGTCTCCTTCAGCCTGACGTGGCTGCAGTTTCACACTGGTTTTACTAAGGAAGGAGAAGGCACGTGGATGAAACTCTTTTCCTGCTCTTCCTGGCATTAGCTCTTAGTACAAGTCAAGCACTGTCAGGTCAAGCCTGGAGGAGTAATGCTTGTCACTGACATGTTCCTGTTCAGAGTGGAGCTGGAGGGTAAAATAACACAAGAAATTGTCATTGAAATTCAATATCTGTGAAATTCAGCTGGTTGCATTCACAGAACCTGGCGTTAAGATCTGTTTTCTGGTTTGTATCTTGAGCCTCTTTTCCATAACCCAGTCCTCATTTATGAACTGAAGCTCTACTGAAAGCCTTTCGCTGTGTATGCTCATGCTGCAGTACAGCGCTTGTGATCTTTAACAGCACATTCACGTTCCTCTGATCACAGGATCCTTAAGGTTGATTAAGACCCTCTAGTCCGACTGCTCACCCATCACCACCGTGATGCTCACCATCAGCTAGCTAAAAACTCAGCAGAGATGATAGATCAAGCACAACACTGGATTTGGGATGGCTAGAGAATCCTAAGATATTGAAGGATTGCTTGCAGGTGGTGTTGGCTCAGGTATTCACCCTGCATCCCACCTCCCGTTCTGTTCGGTTGAGAATCATGCATTCTGCAATTTCACTTTGTAATTCAAAGACTCTGGCTTTATCTGTTGAAAACCTGATCTAAAACAAGCCAAGAAGACTTCGTTGGAACTGGTTGATGCAGAACAAAGGCATCCCCAAAGGACAAGTTGCACTGTTTGATGAACATTATTGGATGAGAGCTAAGCTAAGATTTAAAAAGTTCTGGGGCTGTCTGTGAGCATCAAATACAGAGGAAGCCTGCATGATTCCCTGAGAATGGATACCTCCTACTTTGGTGTAGGGTTAAGGGAACACTAGCAGTAACTCCTATCAGAAAATGTCACATGGCTCAGACAAAAAAGCCATCAAGAGGGCTTAATTAGGAGCACCAAATGGTCACAAGATGGTCTTAGGTCTGGGAAGTAATCTATCTACGTGATATTGATTGATGCTATTAGTTCTTAACAGCTTGACTCTAGAGGGACTGTTCTTCTTTGGTCACCTAGTTTTAAAAGAATAGATGTCTCCTGTCTATTACAATTTTTAACGCATTATTTGTTCACTGATGCCATAAATGTGCCTGGCATAGCAATTGGCCTTGGTATATTCAGCGACTGAAAGCAACAGTAGTTGCTCTAAGAAATGCAGTACTAAGCTAGGTCTGCCTGTAGCTGACAGCCATCAGCTTGCTCCTCAGGCAGGTTCTGTCTGGATGGAATGAAGGGCATGAAATACTGATGTGCTCATCAAACGCTGCTTGTTAGCTTAGAGACAAGGTGTTGAATAGGTTTGTTCATGTCTTGCAAACACGTTACTTAGCTGCCTTCATTTTAGCTTCAGAAGAACATGTGCAGAATACAGAATTGATTAAAAGAAATAAGAACTGTCTGCATAGAACTTCCTCTTTCCTTACACAGGAGAATCAAGCACACGTTTGTATGTGAGTACCTCCAGAGGTGAAACTCGATCACCCAAATGTAATGAGCAGAGACATTACAATCAGTTCTAACTGTATCTTCATGCTGTGCTGAATAAGCCTGAGTTAGGATGTAAACCACTTTCTCTTTTTTTCTTCAGATGAAGCCATTAATCGATCCGACTTAGCAAGGTGATTAACTGAATCACCTTAACTGAAGTGTGTATGCTTAACTAATTACACTTGATATCTTTCTGATGCTAACTCTGTTTGTTGACACAAATGGTAAGGTGGGCTTTAAACACTTTCTTCTATATGTGTTAGGTATTAAGAGGAGATGACCTCAGCCAGTTCTCTGAAGAATCAGGGGTTGCTGAGAGTAGAAAACCATTCTTTATGCAAAAAACCGAGCTACAAAATGCAATGTAGGCCAAGTATTTATTCACCATATTAAGGGCTATATCATTGCCATTAGGTAGAGTCAAAAAATGGTTTTCTGCTCTGAATTTTCTATGGTTTCCTGATTTTGAGGTCTTCATAATTGAGCTGTATTTGGCTGATCTTCAGTGTAGAGTGGAGCAATATCAAAAAGACACACAGATGAAGATCTGTCATTGTCTTCATTCGAAGAAATCTGAAAATTAGGAGTCCGAGCTGATAGTAAAGACTACCCAGAGGGATGGGATGACCATAGGGACTGTGCTGAGATGCATTATAATGTGTGATAAACACTGTGAAGCAGTGTTGCTCTGGGAAATGGCCCAATACAACATAGAAGCAACTTTTAATGTCTTCCAGTCACAAGCTGTTCATATCTAATGTCTATTTTACCCAATGTTTTCCAGTTCCAGAAGCAGAGGATGCCTTTATCAACAAGCAGAAAGTGCAGAAGGAGATGAAGGCTGCACCAACAGAAAATGCCACACTGAGCTGCGAGGTGACCCAGGAGAAGACGGAGGTGAAGTGGTACAAGGAGGGGAAACTGATCAGCTCGAGCAAGAAGTTCAAGGCTGAGTCAGAGGGCAAACAGCGTCGGCTGGTGGTGAGCCAGGTGGAGAAGAAAGATGCAGGGGAGTACAGCTGCGAGGCTGCTGGCCAGAAACTCACCTTCAGGATTGATGTAACAGGTGAGAGAAATTGTTTGAACTGTATTGAACCCCCCAACAAAGAAGGAGGGGAAAGTTTGACACATTCCACCCCAGCATTCAGTGATGTAGACGGTGCTTAAGTTCTGTTTAATTCGTGTACTTTTCTGTTTGCCTTCTGAAGGTGTGAACGCAGAGGACATGGGTAGCCTCAGCTTAAGACAGGCTGGAAATAACTGGGGAGTTTCCCTGGGGATCTCAAATAGATGTAATGATAGCAAAAAAGTCAATAATTACAGGGGAAATTAAAGAATAATAAAGATATCTTCAGGGCACAAGCACATCCCTGCAAATGCTTCTTCCTAAATAGTCTTAGAGACAGCATTTGGTCACAATGCTAGAAGGCGGCATTGGTGGTTTCCATTAAATTAAGGAAACCTGCAACTAAAAAGGTTTTCCCATATTTTCTTTTGTTTTCTTCTCTATAGCAGGTACAAAAGAAATGCTTAAAAATAGAAAGGCTTCAAGCTGGTGCTTTTCTTTCCAGAAATGGAGGAAGACAGGCATTCTATTTATTAGGAGAGTCTGATGTGAAAGTGGAAAAAGGCTTTTTACCAGGGTCTGTAGCAACATAACAAAGGGCAATGGTTTCAAAAGTGAAGAGGGTAGACTCAGTTTGGACATGAGAAAAGTTCTTTATGATGAGGGTGGTGATACACTGGAACAAATTGTCCAGTGAAGGTTGTGGGTGACTCATCATTGGAGTGTCCAAGGCCAGGCTGGATGGGGACCCTGGGCAGCCTCATTTAGTGAATGATGTCCCTGACCATGGCAAGAGGTTGGACTGGATGATCTTTAAAGCTTCCTTCTATACCCAAACCCTTCTATGATTCCATAGGGGAAAACATTTTATTACTGGCTCTGAAAACTCAGGAGATAGTAGAACTGTTTTCAGAAATAAGTAGGTGAGAAAAATACATTTCCTCACTATGACTTAATCACAAACAGAATTTAACCTTGACCCTCACCTGGCTTTTGCTGGCAAAGCAACTTACAGCTGTCAGCTTGTTTGGACAATGTAATGCCTGTCCCCTTGTATGAAACAGACTTTTCAATGACTGCGTATGCTGGTGTGCTGCTGGACAGTGGGGAAAGGGGTGTTTTTTTCTTTTTGAAGATTTTGGAACATGATACTGGTGGAAATGAAAACAAGTTTAGGGCTATCTAAGCTGTTTTGGTCTGGCAGGGAGGAAGTTCTTCACTGGCAATTGATATAGTTCAGATGTTGGCATTCAGTTCATAGCACTGTCAGGAAATGTGGGTGGGAAAGCTGTCCTCAACAGTGCAGTCCAAAGACTAATTTGGGCATTTGGGGAAGGCTGTGTAGAAAAGATTCATGTCTTAAATTTGCCCGTTTTCCTTCAATTCCAGAAGCAGCAGATGCTTTTATCAACAAGGAGAAGGTGCAGAAGGAGGTGAAGGCTGCACCAACAGAAAATGCCACGCTGAGCTGCGAGGTGGCCCAGGAGAAGATGGCGGTGAAGTGGTACAAGGAGGGGAAACTGATCAGCTCGAGCAAAAAGTTCAAGGCTGAGTCAGAGGGCAAACAGCGTCGGCTGGTGGTGAGCCAGGTGGAGAAGAAAGATGCAGGGGAGTACAGCTGCGAGGCTGCTGGCCAGAAACTCACCTTCAAGATTCATGGTAATGTCAGGTAAGACAGGTGTTGTCTGAAATTCAGCAGAGAACAGTAAAGTAAAATCTAGTTTCTATTATACAGTGATCCAGTTGCAGTAGTCTGTGCTGAGGTTTTTTCCCTAGACTTGATTGCCTGGGTTTGTAGAAAGTATTTGGTTCAATATGGCACAAAGACCTGTTTCAGTCAGTCTGTAGAATAATAATTACTGATATATGTACAATGGAAGCAATATTCAAAATATTATTCAAATCTCTCCTGTGCCTGAGATCCCGAACTGTAATTCTTGTTCACCAAAACATTTGACTGAGGTAAGTATGTGCAGTGAGGCTGGAGTGCATGTTCTACGTGCAGCCTTTCGTGGCAGGAGAAGCAGGAACTTCTCCTAGTAGTACTCCGCCTTTTTACTATGCCTTTATGTTGGAGGCTGCATCTGGATAGGTGAGTCTGCTACTCACAGTAAGAGACCTGGTAGAGCTGACTATTGCCAGAGCTCAAAGTAAAATAGATATCTGCAAATCACACACAAAGAAGAAAGGACAGCGTTGGTGAGCATATTTCCTTTGTGCCTTTGACAGTCACATTGTGGCAATGGTAGAGGCCATGAGGAGTCTGTTCAGGAAGCCAGGAGTACTGTTCTGGGTCATGAAAAGGCAGACAGTGCTTTGACTATCACACGTTTATGTGTTTTGATGTTTCACAGTGGGTCTTAAGTAAAAGGAACTCAGGTTTTGGTTGCCTGCAGGACAGATGTTGTTTTGGGTTCAATATGTTTGTGTAGTGACTTGCAACCATGGGACTGGTGTTCAAGGACCCTCTTGGTTCCTTCAGTTCCTAGGTTCTTTCTTGCCTAGATTTGACACTTTGTTTCAACAGAAGAACTGATATTCTCTAGTGAAGGCTATTATTTTGGGCACAAGTGGTAACCTAAACCTGTTCCAAGCTGTACACACAAACCTGCAAGATGGTCTCATTTCAGTCCCTCAGTCAATACTTTTTCTTTTCTTCCCTCAGAGCCAAAACCTGTGTTTATAAACCAGGAGCAGGTGCAGAAAGAGGTGAGTGCTGCCCTGGCAGCAAGTGCCTCCCTCAGCTGTGAAGTAGCACATGATCCAACCGAAGTAAAATGGTGCAAGGATGGAAGACTGCTTGCCTCCTCCAGAAAGTTCCAAATGGAATCTGTGGGCAAAACACGGCGTCTGGTTGTGGAGCAGCTGGAGAAGAAAGATGCTGGAGAATACATCTGCGAGGCTGCTGGCCAGAAGATGACCTTCAAGTTGGAAACAACTGGTGAGCATTCGCTTTGGGAGCACTAAGCAGCTGTTTATGTGGCTTAGAGGAGGAGGAAGTGAGCCATGTCAAAGGGAAGGTGGTGTGGCGCAGGAATGAGGTTGCGATCAAACCCAGCAAACGTTTCCAGATTGATGAGGAAGGGGTCAGAAGAACCCTGACAATAACAGGGGTCCAGGCTGAGGATGAGGGAGAGTACTTCTGTGAGTCCAGAGATGACAAGAGCAGCATTACCATCACCCCCAAAGGTATGTCTCTGGAAATGAAGGCTGACAGTGTGGAAGGATCCTTGGATTCCCTCATCAGCCATTACAACACTGCAAAGCTGAGTTCATCTGTGTGTTTATATTGTTCTCTGTGTTAACAACCAAGTACAAAACTTGTCTTTCTCTCTAAATAACTGTGGAACAACTGCTTCTGAAGAGCACAGCTGTTAAGTGGGCAAATCAGCCTTCAAGGCTGGAATTAAGCATCCCAAATGTAAGATGGGATTTATTTTACCCCTTCTTTGCCTCTTTTCTTCTTGCATCTTTGTAGATGCAAGGAGGATCTCCTCTACACGCAGGAGATGTGAGTGTGAGTTATGGTGATCACTTACTGCGAGTCATAAAATCTGATGCTTCCAATGAAATCATTGACTCTGTTGGCTCTTTGAAGGTGCTCATATATAATATGATAGCAGGCTTTGAGTATATAAAAGGCTCTTAGAAAGTGGAAGCAAACAATCTGTTCTCTGAGCAGAAATAAGGGACTTCAATTGCAATGACAAAGATGCAAGTTCTACAACAGAAAAGCTTTTTAATGGCTGGATGACTGGATAAGTCATTTGGAGGGGCTTTGAAGCCTTCACGGTGGGTTTCAGAAAAGGTTAGTGAAATATCTGGGGCACAAAGAGCTGAGCATGTCCTGGAGCAATGGAGAAGGGCTGGATGATTTTTGCTGGTATTTTTAGCCATTGAATTTTGTGTTCTGGTGGTGTCAGTACATTCTTTTGTACCACATGGACGGGTTGGTTTGTTGCATTGGTTCAGACTTTTGTACTAGGAGCTCAGCAGTGGTTAAAGCTCACACTTCTGCAAATAAACAAGCTCCTGCAATTCGTCTCTACTCTGTTTTAGCTGTGGATTAGCTTGACAGTTCCCTTCCATAAGCTTTATGGTTCCCTTCTGTAAGTCTACTTACATAGAGTGAGTTGCTTAACTTTAAGTCTTGCTCCAGGACTTTAAGCATATTATTAGCAAAAAATATCACAAATAATTTCACCAACTATTCTCCCCACCCATCTGTAGCTTTCTTTTTTTTCACTGGAAGGTTTTACACTGGCAGATAGGGTGGGCATGTAGAAACAACCCCATTAATTCTGACGAAGCTCTGATTTCTCTGACTGGCCTTTGTTTTGTGATTCTGCATGCATGCCCTGTAGCTAAAGCCTGGATGTCATCCCCAACACCTTCAGTCTCCCATCCTTACTTAAGTTACTCCATTGTAAATCTCTCTGCTAGTCCAAGAGAGTTTTTATTTTACCCCTTCTGTGAGGCAGCAGCTGGATGGGAAGGATGAGATGAGGACAAGGTTGTTTGGGTGGCTTTTTTTTTTTTTTGCCTAAGAGCCAACTGGGAATCAAAGATCCCAAAAATTGAAGACAAACTGTGTCATACCGAGCAGGGTTTGTCAAATCACTGGCATGCACTGTTAGGACAACTTCATCATCAACATATTCCGGGCTGACTGTTGTCACAAAATTCTGCTTCTGTGTCCCAAAATGTGCACTTATCACTTCTATTGGCAGTTGCTCATCTTTTCTCCAAACTGAATGGTTGTAGGAAATAAAACAGACAAGCAAACAAACCAAACAACCCGCAGATATTAACTTGCAGCTGATTGTCAGTGCTGATCGTTGGGCCATGTCCATCACTTCACATACTTCTGCGGCCAACAGACATTGGAAAATACAAAGACCTTCAGAGACTACTTGAATTTCTAGATGCACTGAATTACCCTCTAGAGTGTATTTCTGAATATATAAGGAACCACGGGTGACTATGATCCTGATTTATATCTAGGTTCAGGCTTACTGTTTCAGTTAGGTTAGATGAATAATAGTTCCAGAGAAGATAGGGAAATACAGCACTTCATTGATACCACATGTCGGAAGAATGCAGCTCAGTGCTGGGCAGTTTGCTGCTTCATTCCCTCTTACAAGTTGGACCCAAGGCTGGAAAAGACCACTGAGATAGCTGAGCCCAACCCAGCCCACCCTCACTGGACTTACTAACCACGTCCCCAGTGCCACATACCCGTGGCTCTTGAGCACCTCCAGTGACTGTGGTATATCAGCGTGGTTGCTTCAGTTGTGTGAGTTTTCACCACTGGATGTTGTTCTAGCGAGGCAAAAAACCCAAACTGATGGAAAAGTGTCTATACAGGAAGCAACTGGCTGTCCTGATGGCTGCCAACAGTTTTGCACAAGGTGTGTCATGCAAGCTTGCATGAGTCTGGTTTAAAAACTTACAGTTTGATGGAAGGAGAGGATGTTGGTACAGGATAACTGCAGGATTTGTGCTCTCCCGATATCCAGTTGCAATCCAAGCTTATTGTTGCTATAGAAAACAGCTTCTCTGTAGACAAACTGAGTTAGTACCATTAAGTGGCTGAATCCCTAAGTGATCCAAGGTGAAGCATGATCCAAACTGGAATTTAGCTAATTGTAGTAGGGAATCCAAGCCTTAATGAGCTGAGTTATTTAAAGTATGAGTCTTCCATCTAAAACAGCATTGAACTGTTACCCTGGTTGATGATAGAAGTGAGAGTTGAACAGCAGAAGTCTGAAGTTATGCTCCATATTTCTCATCACTCAAGAGAATATTTGAATATGTGAATTCCTTTGGCTATGTTAGAGCTCATAATGAGGTAAGCTGATGTTCTTTAAATGCTCGGAGTCTAGCAATGTGGGGAAGTGGACTGCTATTTGCTGTTGAACTTTAGGCTAAGAAGCCTGATTTTAGAGGACAGTGGACTTCCCCTTTCCCTTTCCCTCTCCTCCCCTTCTCCCTGGACTGATCCTGCATGGTTTGAGAATGATTTCAGAGCAAGGTAAATGAGGAATAGCCATGTGAAAACCTGTTGTTTTACTGCACTGTAAAAGACACTTAGTCAAAAGACAAGTGTGTGTTCCAAGCTTGAGATTGCAGGAGATCCTAGAAACAACCCAGCTGCTCAAACCTGTAGTCTGGCTGAATATTTTATTGTCAGTTTTGGTCAGGAGGAGATGCTTGAGTATGACAAATAAAAGGTCATGGGTAAGTTGGTCCTTCTTGTGATATACTTCTAGGCTTTCATCAGGGAAAAGCTTAATTAGTCCAAATAATTATAGCAGAAACATCACACCAAGAATATGTGAGTGATATTTCAAATTTCTTGACGTGAAGGTAAACTTAACCTGGTTCTGCCATTCCCCAAATGTTTGTTTCCTTATGACAAGAAGAACTTTGCAAAAGTAATTTCTTTTCAGTCTTGTGTGCAACACAAAAAGGGGTAAAATCTAGGAGGCCACCTGAAATGTTTTTTCCATCTGGAAGAATCCATTTAAGAGCACCCATGGACCTGGTTATGAACAAGATTTCTTCTTTGCAAAGGCTGTTGCTTAATTAGCAGATACTGTACCTGGGAGAGGAAGAGGGAAGTAACTTGTTTTGGAAGTCCTGATGCTATTCAAGCATTCAAGGCCAGGCTGGATGGGGCTTTGTGCAATCTGGTCTAGAGGGAAGCATCCATGCCTACAGCAGAGGGGGGTTGGATCTGGATGATCTCAAAGGTCCCTTCCAACCTACACCTTTCTCTGATTCCTTTGATGATTCTATTTCTCAGCTGCTGGTGTGAGATCTCCAACCTGTCCCCATTGTCTTTCAGTGTGGCAGATGAAGCTGGTGAAAGGTCTGCAGCCCCTGGAATTCCCTGAGAAGGGAACTGTCACCTTTTCGGTGGAGGTGTCCCATGAGGATGTGGAAGGGACTTGGCAGAAGGATGGCGTGCGGCTGAAGCCTGCACCAAATTTCACGATGGGTGTCCAGGGGAAGAAACATTCCTTGACACTTTCTTCTGTGACCCTTGGAGATGCAGGACTCATTTCCTTTAAAGCAGAAGGCATTAATTCATCGGGGAGGCTCACTGTGACCAGTATTGGTTGGTGCAATTTGTCATTATCTGCTCCTGTCATAGATTACTTGAACAGCAGAACCAGCTTTCCTTCCAGCTGCAAAGAATGTTATGCACTGGGCCATTGCCACCAGAATATCCCTCCAATATGAAGAGGATTGTAGTAACATGATTGTCCCTAGCACAAGTAATGATAATGGGCTCAAAACAGCAGGTTTTATTGTTGTTAATTTCAAGCTCTAGTAAGCATGGAGAGTAGGCACTGCCTTTCATTATTTTTTATGCCAGATGCTCCTAGAGACCTCATTCCCAACTAAATACACATCCTTCTTTCTACTTCTCAGAATTGCCTTTGTAAATCAGCAAACCATTGGCAGACATTAGCATCACTCAGAAGGACAAGGTCCACATTTGAGTGTGAGCTGTCCAGGCCCAAGGTGGACATCAAGTGGTTCAAGGTATGGCATATAATGGCATTTTCCTTTCTGACTTCTCTGGAAATGAATGAGAGCCTTTAATTTCACTTCCAAGGGATGCGAGTCTGAGCTTTTGCCTGATAGCTTTTGCACTGCTCTCTTTTCTCTATGGTCTTTTACTTGCCCAGATCAGCACTCTTTGTTATTATGTCCTGAGTTCATTTATCAAGTTGAAATTGAAGTTTGTTTTTGGTTTCTTGTGAACTCCTGAGGTCTTGCTTCACAAAATATTGTTGGTTGGAGTAGAGTCTTGAGCTTCAACTCTAACACAGAAATTGTCAGCCAGGATTTTGTAGCCTTGTTGTGAACTGGGTTTTAGGGTGAAATCTCAGTTTTCTTTGCACCTGACAGTGTGAGAATTTGCTCTGGCACTTTGTGTACCTCCCTGGTGCTCAGTTGTTCCTTCCCTTACCTGGGGATAACGTTATTTATTCAAGATTATGTCCAAACGAGTTTGTTAACAGTCCTCCGCAGTGCTTTAAGCTGTCATAGGTCAGCCACAATTTCTGAATTTTCTATAGCCATTCCTACATGTTGAAAACACTGCACTGTGCTTAAGCTTCAGCATATGTGCCAGTAAGCACAGTTCCATTAATTCTAGGGGAGTGGGTGAATTAAGCATAGATCTGAAGGCTGCCTTTGCTCAGTGCAGAGATGGAAGGACTCATGGAGATCTGACTTGATATTTTCCCTTCTAGGATAGGAAAGAGCTCCATCAAAGTAAAAAAGGGGGCATTACTTCCCAGGGAAATAAGAGAAGTCTCATTATTCACAAGTGGTGAACTCTCATTTTCTCTCTCAGTCTGCAACCAGGTTGGGTTGCTGTTTCAGTACTGGCTGTTTTATGCAGGAACACTGCTCCTGAGGTTAATCCAAGTTGTATCCGAGCCCTTCAGAATGAAAGGGAAATAGCAGCACAGAAATATGGTCTGATTCTGACATAAATAAGTGCAGACCTGGAGATTTAAAAGGGATTGTGTGATGTTCAAGGGATTTTGAAGCAAAGACGTCCCCTAGGTAAGATTTGTGGCTGACATTCCCCATACATTGTGGGCACACAAGCTAAGGAGAGACTAATGATGAGCATGCAGAGAAGCCAATGGTTCAGACAGGTTTGTTGTTTGGAAAATAAAGATGAGGTGATTGGTGGTAACCAATATGTCTTCATCGAGGTTAAGCCATGCCTGACAAACTTGGTGGCCTTTCATGATGGAGTAACAGCATCAGTGGATAATGGGAGAGCAACTGACATCATCTACTTGGACTTGTGCAGAGCATTTGATCCCGTCCTGCATGACATCCTGGTCACCAAACTGGAGAAAAATGGTTTTGATGGATGGACCAGTTGCAGGATAGGGAACTGTCTGGATGGTCACACTCAGAGAGTAGCAGTCAATAGCTCAGTGTCCAGGTGGAGGGTGGTGTTGGGACCAGTGTTCTTTAACATTTTTGTAGGCAACATGGACAGTGGAATCAAATGCAGCCTCAGCAAGTTTGCAGATGACACCAAGCTGAGCGGTGCTGTTGATGTGCTAGAGGGAAGGGTTGCTACCCAGAGGGACCTGGACAGGCTGGAGAGGTGGGCCCTTGGCAGCCTCATGAACTTGAGTGTGGCCAAGTACAAGGCCCTGCACCTGGGTCAGGGCAATCCCAAGCACAGGCACAGGCTTAGAGGAGAATGATTTGAGAGAAGCCTTGACCCTGTTAAGAAGAGTTGGTGTGGAGGGAGGTGTCCCTGCCTATAGCAGGGGCATTGGAACTAAATGACCTTAAAGATTCAGTCAGTTCTATTGTTTTTCTAACCTTAATTTTGCTTGAAGAGTTTTAGAATAAATGAGATTCTGGTTTCCGTGAAAAGTGTTTGCAGGAAGCTCCATTGTAGCTAGTAAGTCTATCTTTAAGTTCAAAGGCAATAATGCATTTACCGTGTTGAAGAGAGAAATGAATCAGGAATGGATGATGGTTTAGAATAAAACATAATCCTACTTATTTTCCAAGCAAATATGTGTAAGGAAAAGATGCTGCACTCAGTTCTGGAAATACCCTGACAAATATATCTCTACTGTTTCACAGCTGGAGATATCAAGATTGTTAAACCACTGGAAGATGTGGAAGTGAATGAATATGGGAGTGCATCTTTTGTCTGTGAGATTTCACACGATGAGGTTCAGAGCCAGTGGTACAAAGATGACGACAAGCTGAAGGCTGATGACAACATCAGAATGCGGCAAGATGGTAGGGTGTAAGAGGGAGATCTTTCTCCTGAGTGGGTTGTGGGTTGGAGATCAAGCAGAAAGGACATCTGAAATGAAGATTGTTCAGAAGGGAGTTCCCCTTTTGTTTTGGGACTGAGGTTATGGTGGAACAGGTGACATGGTGGGAAGCTTAGTGTGGGAAGTGTGATGCTATCCCACCATCCCACACTGCCAGGAGCAGGTAGGAAATGAGTGCAGTTCTTTCCAAAGTGGGGGTGACCAGGGCAGTCAGTTCAACTCTCCAAAGAGGTTTTGTCTGACAATGAGTGTGATCCTCCTGCATCAGGTACTTTGAAGGTGACAGCGGCCGCATTCGGTCAGTCCTTGTAGAAGCCATGTTTAGATTACGCTTTGGTGGGGATGTGGACGTGGGGGAATGGGTGGTTTCATTGACATGAGAGAACAGGCAGTGATGCTGTGAAACCAGATGGATGATGCTCAGCCTGGCCATGTGCCTCAGAACTCTTTGCTCAAGGAAGCCAAGTATAGTTGTGGGTTTGCTCTCAAGAGCACAGTTTGGTAGGGATGAGTTGGCGGTTGGACTAGATGACCTTAGTGGTCTTTTCCAGCCTTAGTGACTCTATGGTTCTCTGCTTCAGTAAAGACCTACTTGCTGACTTACACACGTGTCCAAGTCAATGATGCAGCAGAAATCGAATTTGTAGCATAAACGGCAGAATCTCGTGCCCATCTTACAGTTAAAGGTAACTATGCTTCTGATGATGATTTTGCTTAAATTATGTTATAAACCAGCTAACATCCTTTGCTTTAATGTCAAGGAAGTTAAACACCACCAGGACCTTTGACAGAAATAAAAACTCCTACCTACCTACCTTTGTGCCCACAAAATCTCCAGCTTGTCTTTTGGGATTTACTTTTGCTAAGTAAAACAGATTATTTTCTTAGGAGGTTGATTTTCTACCTTTAGTCTTCAGATTTGTGTTTGAACGTTGAGGGATGAAAAACATAGCTTGACTTTTTCTTCATTTTCTCTTGCTGTTTGAAAAGAACACAGGGTTTTTGTTTTTTTTTAATATATACAATGTTAGGGTATATATATGATGTTAAGTGTGATAAAGAAAAGGGAGACATTTGAGTTAGCACACTACTCAAGAGTTCAGTCCCCAGCTTTGCCACTGTTAGAATGATAAGGGCAAGAACATCCTGGAAAAGGAATTTCTCCTAAGTTGAGTCATTTGAGCTACAGAGACCTTTACTAGGAGAAAACTTGTTGTTCAGAGCTAAGTTGCTGTATTTAACCAAAGTAATTGTCAATGTCCGTGTTTCATTGAACCTCTTTTCCATTTCGTAATGCGAGGAGTTTGATATCGGGATGGGAAGGTCATGGTTTGATTTGGATGTTGAACTGGGAATCAGAAGATCTGGGCTCTCTTCAGGTTGTCAGTCTTATTGTCTGACTTCTTAACAACATTCCTTTCTTTATATTATTTTTTAATGATTTTTTAAGGCATTTTGAGGTGATAGTTGTAGTGTTCATGTGCAGTAATGCTGACGTGAGTAAGTAGGGTGATAATGTAAGAGTTTTTTACATTCTTTCTAAATATCTGCTTTCTCTTGTTCCATCCTTCTTAAAGAGCAATCCATTAATCTAGTAAAGGAGCTGTGTGATGAGGATGTGACTGAGCCTGAAGAAGCCAAATTTGAATGCGAGATATCCATTCCTTCTGTGAAACCTCCCAAGTGGTATCTACGTGGGGAAGTCTTACAGGCTGGCAGAAACTTGATTATGCAGCAAGAAGGACAGCCCTCCCGCCCACGTGATCGCTACCGTCCAATCACCGTCTCCGCCGCCCCCGCCCCTCGTGGTGCCGTGCTGTTCCGTGGTGCATTGCGCGGTGTCGGTAAGATGGCGGCCGTGAGTCTGAGGCTCGGAGACCTGGTGTGGTGAGTTCAGTGCGCTGCGCTGCGGGCGGAGCGCGGTCCGATCCGATCCGATGGAGTAGAAGGACGCTAAAGCCAAACATGGGGCAAAGCAATGGCAATGGCACCTGCAGCACGGACACCCCGCAGACCTGCCCGGCCCCGCACCTTCATAGATGATCCCGCATCCTCCCCGCTGGGTGGGCAGGGAGGAACGAAAAGGGACGGGATGGGGATAGGATGGGATGGGATGGGATGGGATGGGATGGGATGGGATGGGATGGGATGGGATGGGATGGGATGGGATGGATGGGGTGGGATGGGATGGGGATGGGGATGGGATGGGATGGGATGGGATGGGATGGAGATGGGATGGGGATGGGATGGGGTGGGATGGGATGGGGAACGGGAGGGAATGGAAAGGAACTGTGCCAGCAATGCCGCCGCCAGAGGCCGCCCAGGCCCCGACCACCGGGGTACCACGAAGCCATGGCGGCTGCTGGGGCCGCTCCATGCACAGCGGCTTTGCCCCCAGCTCCTGAATCCCCCGTCGTTGTGTTCCCCCATGAGCCCCTGCCCTGAGTGCTGTGCTTCAGCCTCAGTTATTGAGCCCACTGTTACTGCCTTCTCAAAGGGTTGCCCAAGGAATCAGAACAGCAGAGCTCCCATTGGGCCCAAGGCAGAGTTTTGCTGAGGGTGAAGGAAGGAGGAAGTTTCAGCCCTGGATGGACGCCGTTCTGTGCTCACAGAGGAGCTTTGTGCCCTCGATGCTGAAGCAGCACCCAGAGCTGGCGGCGGGTGCAGGACCTGAACTCAGAGCCACAAGGAAATCAGAACAGGATGCAGTCAGTGCTGATTGTCACTGCTTTGACTCGGCTTTAAGACTCTGTGCAGAGTCTCAGAAATACCCACAGAGTAACAACAAAAAGGAGCAGGGCTGGAAAGGAACAGGGCTGGTTTTAATTGTTGTTGTTTTAAACTGTCCAATCAGGCGATGGTGTTAAGCCGTCATGTCGGACAGGTCCAGAAGGAGCTCATCCACATCCTCATCGTCACATCAGTTTCTCCTTCCAGTTCTTCTGTGAGCTCCATCATAAGCTCCTCAAGGTTGTTGTCTTCAGTGATGGCTGCTTCCCCCGCCCCTGTGCAGCTCAGCTGCTAATTTTCTGCCCCTTGTGAGGAACATGATGTAGTGTTGGATTCCTCTGGCTGTGCCATGGGGTCTGCGTGGCTTCCTGGGAGCAGCTCCAGACTTGTGGGAAGGAAGAGAACAATCTATGTGACATTTCTGAGATGTGCTTTCAGCTCTGAGGTCTGTAGTTGACCCTCCCGCCCCTCACACCCACATAGGGATGGTGATTCGATTAACCTGTGGCTGCCTTTGGAGTTAAGGAAACCAGCAGGTGCCTTTTTCATCTGTTCAAGTAGAGCAGTTTGAGTCTGGCAATCAGGGGCTGGGCTTTGTAGCAGAAACACATTGCCACCCTCACTGCTTTGTCTGTAAACATGTCAAGAAATCATCCTCTGCAAAATCCTGCTTGCTGGCTCAGGTACTTTTCCCCATGAACTCAGCAGAGGTTTTGACAAAGCAGTTTCAGTGATCTCAGATGACCTCTTCCTTTGTTGCATTATGCCATGACACATCTCAAACACCCCATTTTCCCCCACTGTGAAAGAACTTCTGTCTGATGGGAAAAGGGCATTAAGGAAGAACAAGTTGTGGTCATCACCTGCTTGGAAGCTTTATGACTTCGGTGCTGAGCACGGTGTATTCGGGCGGGACTGAAGCAAGAGTCTCCTAGGAAGAAACAAGACAGAGTATGAAGCACAGGTCAGAGTTTCCACAAGTACCTTGTGAGACATCTGCTGCCTTCTAGGGAAACAGAAGAGCTGTAGAACACTTGGAATTTCTTCCTTTTCTTCAAGGGCAATGTAAACCTTTCATATCCACTACTGCTTTTGCCACTGCTCTTACCATTGGTAGTTTTTTAGCTGGGGGCTCATCTGCGTCCTCAGCAGCAGATGGATGAATTTCTGCTGCTTTTCGTTTCTGTCTCCGCGTTGGGGGGAAGGTGTTTTTCCAATCAATGGGCCTCACAGAGACCCTGCGCCCACCTAAAGTAAAAGGAAGAGAGAGCTGGTACTGTCTTGCTGCGCCTCAAGAGAGATCAAGTTCTCTTATCAGTCCCACCACCCTTCCACAAAGTTAAATACATTTGGCCAGTGGAATTGCATTGCCCTGTCCGGGATTCTCAGCCATGTTTTGCACACGGTCACCTCTGTGTACCAACAACGCATACAAAGGAACAAAGAAACCCAATAGCTGCACTCAGTAATAATCCAGGGCAAGGAAAAGAGAGCAATGCAAAATGACAGCACTGCTTTTCTGAGGCACCGTAACGAGCTCCTCGTGCTCACCTTTAACTCTTTTCTTGCAGGGTGGTTCCCCTGCTTTTCCCTTCTCCTCCTCCGACCGTTTGCGTTTTAGTCCAGCCGGGCCATGGGAGGAAACTGGGGTGTCAACTGCAAAGAGTCCCGGGAAAGAACAGTCAGATCTCAGTAGAAAAACAGTGCATCAAACCCAGGAGCCTGTTGAGTATCTGTACCTCTCTCTGGTGCCTTGTCAACCTCTGTCTGGTTCCCCAGACTTTTTGCAAGGCTGCTCTTTGGAGGAAGGCCACTGGTGTCAACTTCTGGCAGAAAAGAAACAAGGAATGATTGATGAGCGTCTCTTTGGGGGCAGGTTTGAGCACAGTCAACCACAAGCTTCACATTTTCAAGCACTGTTTGTTACATTTGCCTTCCGCTGCCCAAATGCTGTGCAGTCAGCACAGACCTGTAGTGCATCTTCCTCACTCCAGAAAAAGCCCAGCGCTGCTCTGACAGCCAAAGCACAGATGGATATTTCACTATCACGACTCTCCCCTGCATCCCCAATGAATGGTGACATGCATCCTGCACCCGCTCAGAACTGACATTCAGAATTGAGCCTTTCATGCTTCACGCCATCGGACACTCACTGTGGCTCAGCAGCGCAGTTGGTCTGTTCCCACCGCGTTCCTTCAGGTGGCGAAAGGCGCAGTGTGGTTTCTGGCAGCCTCCGGGCTGGTTCTCCCAGAAGCAGGGAATCAAACTGCGCTGCTTCTGCAGAGAGAAGGAAAGGAAGGGCCATGGAAACAGGCACATCAGGTCTGCAGGGAGATGCCGCGCTCCAACAGCCATCAGAAACCATCGTGTGGAGCCTTAGCTCTGTACCCTCATTTCTTCCCCTCCTTTCACTACTCCAAGCAGCCAGAACGAACTGCTCTGGAGAAATCCAGGACGGAGAAGGCCCGATAGGG
The DNA here is from genome assembly GCF_054131305.1 of Coturnix japonica. NCBI lineage: Eukaryota > Metazoa > Chordata > Aves > Galliformes > Phasianidae > Coturnix > Coturnix japonica. Next base: position 28,052,976 of record NC_140672.1, read on the forward strand.
CACAACCGAGCCCTGCTGGCAGGAGGGGAGTGCCACTCTTTCCTACCACCCAACTCCAGCAGCTTTAGGAGGCTGAGCAATGCGAGCTTTTTGCATCTGGGGAGAAAATGCTTTTGGCTCCTAATGCAAACATCTCCCGCTGTGATATACCTAAGGCACTGAATTCTCTGCCTTCTTTACCTCCTCCCAGTCCCCTCTAGAAACAGAAACCAGTAAGATTTTCACAGCAAACATATCCAGCCTGCAGAAGTGCATTCAGCCCAACCACAGCCATGAAAAGTGGTGTTGTAGACTAAGCTGGAAAGCACATCTTTAGGCAAACACTCACATCAATCCTCATGTGACGGAACTTGCAGTTACTCCTCGAGCAGCCGCCCTCCATCCACAGTCTGCAGACTCGTTCGCTCCCCAGAGCCGCTTCACAGTGGCGGAAGGGGCAGCTGTCTCCCTGCAAGCACAAGGAAACCACAGGAAAATAAGAGCACAGCCTGAAACGTGTCCATGCCATTAGCCCAGGCTGTTAGCAGCGCTATGAGGGTAACATCACCAGCAGGTCTCCCCTGCTCCACCCCTTTCTCTTCAACATGAGGAAATGGAAGAAAACCCAGGCAGAAGAAAGTCAACCGTACCTTAGTGCAGGTGGAGTAGAAGTAGAAGTAGCAGTCGCCTCTTTGCTGAGACATGGTGAAATTCTTAGAGCCCGTCTGGGTTATCTCCAGAGGAATTCCCTGCTCTTGCAAAGAGACGGTTGTGCTCGAACTGCTTGGATCCCCAAAGAGTCCTCTCGGACCGGAACCCTACAGGAAGTGCCTACAAGGGAAGAATCATGAGGAATAAGCATTTTCCCAGCTTTCTTTTGATGCAGTTTGGGCTCTCGAGGAGGGCAATGCCTTGGAAGCAGCTGGTTGCAAGAACTGTGCCAGCTCTGGAACCAATGTGTGTCTAAGTGCCATGACTTCCCCAGCAAGTGCTGTTCTCCATCCCACCAGCAGTTATATACCTTGCAGCATACAAAAATACATTTGTGTTCCTGCCATGAGAAGGACTCCATCATCTACCCTTGCTGCAGCTGCAGTGGATGCAGTGCTACCACTCACACGTTTGAGAAACCTCCAGTTCTGGCTTACCCGGGCACAGCTGCAGTTCTCCTCCCTTCCAGCTAACACACCAGTGCAATGGCTGGGCAACACCGTCAGTGAGAGCAGGTAGCACCACCAGCCACCACCGTCACTGCCAGCCGGGACGAGGGCTGACACAGCGTGTCCACACTCTGCGCAGCACTCACGGCTCTGGCACTCACTGGTGGCAGCCGCGGCCCCAGGCAGTGCTTGTGAGCTCACTGTGCTTGTGATGTCACCGCACAGCCCACGGCCCAGCTCAGCACCTGGATCTCACCAGGACTTCAGGGGGTTCTGTTAAAAATGTGCTGGATCCGGGGGTCAATAAAGCACAAGTTGCACTCCATGAAGTCTGTGCTCTCCTTCCCTTCTAATGTCTAAAACAAAGGCTGGGGACCAGCAGCAGTTCTGCAGGGCTGTAGCAGCGATGCTCAGTCACAGCTTGAAGCAGAGATTGAGCACCTGGTGGGATGGCAGGGCCAACCCAGGGCAGCTCAGGCACATGCAAACCCCTCCCAGACATCACTGAAGGGTTGGCAGTGCAGGTGAGGGTGTCTGACTGGAGATCACTGCCTGCCTGAGCCCTTCCAATGGTCAGCAGTTTTTTCCTTCCTTTCTGTGCCCACAGCTGCTGCACTCGGGCTTATCCTCACCTGCTGCAGCCCAGGACTTTGATACCCCGTTATCACTGCTGTGCTTTCCATTGCACTGCAGCATCACACAGGGCAGTAATGGCAGTTCATCATCCTCACCAAAACGTGTGACAGAATCTCACAAGGAATCAATTTCCCCTGCAAACAGCCACTCGGAAGGGCCTCCATTGAGCTGGGAGCTCCTCCCCAGCCCAGCTGTTCTGCTCAGACTCCTTCCAGCAGCCGCCCAGCACCAAACCCAGCTCACCTTATTGGCCTGGTCAGTCCGGGCTGTGCCCAGCTCACACACACGCCGCAGCGGTGCCTGCAATGGGCTCCCAAAGGATGATCTCCAACAAGGAACGCTCACAGCTCAGTGTCTGTGTGCAGCACGCTCACCAGAGCACCAGCTCTGCTCGACAGCTGGGGGCCAAACCCTCCCAACCCAGCAATGACTGTGACCTCACACAGACCCACATCACTGCTGCTCTTTCATCATAAACACAGGCAGCCAGCACCTCCTAGATCCAATTGTAAGAGACCAACACAAGGGTCACCCAGTGGGGTTATCTGAAGTAAAGTAACAGAGAACTGAGGTGACTCTTGTCACAACACTGGGAATGGGGACCAAACCTTCAGGCCAGGTTTCTTGCAGTTAAGATTCCTCAGAGGGAGGTTTGCAGTCCCAGAGAAGCCCATGAGCTCCTCTGCACGATGCTCGGAGCAGAGCTGCCTCGTGATTCATCAGTGCTCCATTCCATAACTAAGTACATCTCAGATGAAATAATAATATTTCATGGTCACTTCTTCCTTTCTGTGAGACAAGCCTTAAATGTGTCTTTTTAAAGTCGTCGTGCACCGAATCTACAGCATGCTAGCAATATAGCTAGGTATAATGACATCACATAGAATGGAGTGTTTGCAGGGCTTAAGGCCGTGAATCACGGGTGAGATGTGATATTCCCACTGCAATGATGCTTTTAGGGCAGGTTTAAGTGCCTTCCGCTTTGTGTAACGTGGAGTCTGTAGGATGACAATAATGATTGTGGAATCACACTCATCTTTGAGCTCTAACTCACATCCACGTCAGGAGCCTTCCCAAAGATCAGGCCCTGGTTTGCCTGCCCTGCTGGGCCCAGCTCAGTGCAGGACAGGAGATGGATTTCTGCTGTCCCTGTGCTCAGACTCCACAGCCCAAGATAAGCTGCAGCTGAGATCTCACAGAGCACTCTGAGGTTTCTCTGCAGCTGTTTTCTGCTGCTGTTATACAGCACGGAATAGCTGGGATCCCCCAGGCACTGCCCTCGCACCAATAACTCCATTGTGCTCAGGATGTGCCAATGTGCTGAAGTCAAACTGTGCCATGTGGGTTTCACACAGATCGAACGCAGGCTGCAGATCTGCTGGCAGCCCTCAGGAGCTCCCCTGCCCTAATCCCACTCTTGCACTCCTTCCCTTCATGCTCTTGTGGCCTTTAATAACACCGTGACACCTGACAGCCTCCTCCTGTCTGTAAGCTGTCATTTTATGCAGCCGTTTCTCTTCCGTTTACCCCCCAAACTGAAGATGTTTCCCTGCAGTGAATAAGCGATGAGGTTCTTTTCACCTCTCCTTGGACAACTTCCTTTATTGTTTTTTCGGAGCATTAGGGACTCTGAGACCCTGGAGTGTGTCCAGAGAGGAGCAATGGAGCTGAGAAAGCGCTGTGTGCTTTGCCTGTCCTGGGTCTGCAGCTTCCAGCCCCACCTTCAGTGGGGGTTCCACCTCCAGGAGCGATGTTCAATCCCTTGCTGTTGAGTTCTTTGCGTGTATCAATGATCATTTCAACAGCTGCAGCGATGCTGGGGAGCTGGGAGTCGGTGATCACAAAGTAATTTGTTCCTGTATTGCAATATCATGTCTGGGCGTCTGATTACATCGTTAGTTTATTGATGTTAAGTGAACTGAAACCAGCAGTGGATGTTATTCTCTGGCATAAAAGTTGTGTCGTATCCTCCTGTTCCCGCTACTGCAGAACCACCAGATCTTGTTTTACATAAGCGTGCACCCAGCCATGTCCTGCTCCATTGGGGCAGCTTGCACAGCCTTCATTTCCCTTCCTCTGAAGCAGAGGTTTCTGTCTCCATGTTCTGCCACTCATTTCCCCAGGATGGTTGCATTCAGTATCTTCCAAAATACTCTCAGCCAAAAGCGAAGCTTTTCTGGACACTTTGACTGCAGAGTGACTCAATATTTTCCACTTGCTCTAAAATAGGGCATCAGAAGCACCCGGACAAGAGGACTGAAGTCAGAAGTCCCTTGAAATGAAGCAGTGCAGTCAGTCTGTGATTGCAGGGCTCAGAACGTCACATTTCTTTTCCTTGACCTCCAAACCACTGAAGCTGTGGAACAGCATCAGCTTTTCAGTATTGCCGTGTTCTTCCACCTGCTTTGCATTGTGTGAGCGCAGGGTAATGGCTGCACCTCTCCTAGAGCCCATTTAAGGGCTGACTGCTGCTGGCAAGGGTCTCTTTCTGGAGATCCCCCCTTGGTGCAGCTTTCCCATGTGAATCCGAGATCTTCTGCTCCAGGTGAGCGATCTTCTTCCCTTCCTTTATAGCACCTCTGTTGTGCCGCTCCTGTCATTGCACAGAGCTGGGGCTGCCCTGTCCCAGTGCAGAGTACAGCACTTCCCTTGTTAATCCTCATGTGGAGCCTAATGCACATCCCACTAACTCGTCAAGCTCTCACTGCAAGGCCTCCCTACACTCCAGGGAGCCAGCAGCTCCCACTATTTAGTGACATCTGCAGCTTATGCATAGGACCTTGCATAGGAATTTTCTTCCTGCTCTGTAGCGGGTGTTAGGATGGCACCCAGTTGTAGGAGCACAGAACTGGGAGGGACCTGCTGACTCAGCAGCCCATTCCTCAGCACTGCAGGCAGTTGCATTACAGAAGCTGCTTCATAAATGTATCAGGCTTTGTCTTAAAGCCATTACTTAAACCTCTTGCGTCTGCTCTTCTAAAAGTGACCTCCTCCTGAATTCCACTTTCTTTTTTTTTTTTAACTTGCAGCCTGTTTTTACTGGTTTGTTCTTGTGCCAGCATTGACTTTTACTCCAAGTAACTTCTTCCTCCATGAGATATCTGTGCCTTTGAAGTATTAATAGAAACCAGTCCTGCCTTTGGTCTCCATTGTGTTGGTGGCACGAGCCGAGCTCTGCTCGCTGCCTGCTGGAGGAGGGTCAGGTTGGAGTGCCCCATGGAGGGATCTGTGTGCAGCTGGTTTGGGTGACACTTGGCTGTGCCTGGTTTGATCCCTGGGCGTGTGGGGCTGCAATAGCAGGTGGCTTTCCTGGAAGGCTTTAGCATGAATTGGAGTGTTGCACTGTTCAAAATGACAATGGTAGGATTTATCTGGTGTGATCACCCTGCATGTTCACCTGTGTGACATCCTGTTGGCTGGAGATGGCAGCACGTCTGTCTGTCTCCTCACACTGTGTTGCAGCTGACCTGGGGCTCATCTTTGCTTTGTGCTCAGCTCCCTTCTCTCAAGTCTTCTCATTGCAGTCACGATGTTTGCATGCCCTTGCCCAGTCCCAGCTCCTCTCTGACCATCAGCATCGCTTCGTTCCTCCTGTGTGATGTTTTGATTCTCTTCATGAGTGGCATCTCCCAGTCCAGTCTCATCTGCTGCACTTGAGTAGCACCTCCTGCCCTGTCAGCCCCACTTACCACAAGGCTGCCTTGAAGAGCTCTGTTAGCTGCCCGTGCTCCCTTTGTGCTCCTCTACAGCGATCCATGGTGTGCGGGGGCAGAGCTGTGTCAGGGCTGGGAAGAGCCCATCTGCCTGCCCTGGCTCTGCCATAGCACCAGGCCTGCTTCATGGAGAGCATTTAAAGGGCAGAGCATCTCATTCTTCAAAAAAAGGCTCAGATCCCATGGAATAGGAATCCAGGAGATGGTTTTATTGATATATGCCAAAATAACAGCATTTGATTTCACAGAAGCATTTGAAGACCAATCTACAACTATAAAGTAGCTAACACATAAAAGATGTGCTTGTGAATCCTTGAAATTAGCAAGAGAAGCAAAAGCCCTTAAGGGCTGCAGTTGTCAAGGGGATGTTATTTCACTGAGGCTGTGTGCTCCTGTGCAGGTGGAGGTGTTCCTTCAGAGGAGTGTTTCTCTTTGGGGAGGATAGCAAAGATTTGAGCGTGGGGTGTAGCTCAAAGCATCTGCCCACCAGGCAGTACTGCGTCCTGCCACCAGTGGGTTCTGCCCTATTTCTTTGTCTTGGCCTCCTAAGACAGAATACTGTCAATGTAACTTCCCGAATTGCCAGTTAATTACTGCCCCAAATTGTGAGTTGGAGGCTGCACAGCCTGCATTGGCTCCCTGGCTGACAGCCTTCCTGCAGGTGGGGAGTGGAATGCGGTGTGAGTCCTTCCTGCCCTGCAGACAGCCCCCTCCTCACAGGCAGCTGTGCGTCCAGCTGTGCATCCAGCTGTGCATCCAGCTGTGCGTCCAGCTGTGTATCCAGCTGTGCATCCAGCTGTGCATCCTCCCTGTTCTCCCGGGCAGTGCATCCCAGCGCTGCTCTCTGCCCAGCCGCAGGGTAAGGTGACGGCTGAGCTGCTGCTGTTCCTGTCAGCATGTAATACGTGCTGCCAGCCAGCCCAGATTAAGACCTTATAATAAGATTTCTGCATATATGCACATCTAGCTCACTCTGCCTGATTTATTGTTAATATGATATGATGGTTTCTGACCGCATGCTACTATTTTTAGTCATTTTCTTCCTCTGAAAGCCAGTAATGCAGGAAGCTCAGCCATCTCCAATGTACCGCTGCTTTGCAGAGAAATACTCGTTCTTTCACTTAAGATGATTTTGTGCTCGTTGTTTTCCATTTAACGATGAGCGTGTGAACCATGGTGCTGGTTGTAACCTTATCCTGAGATGTTAGAGACCAGCGATCCTGCTTGAAATCCAGGGAGAGGCTCCAGCAAGACTAATTTGTACGTGTACAGCAGCGTCATGTTCCATCATTACTAACTGTTTAAAATATATCTGGCTCCTATAACTGCTGGAAAATTATCCTTTGAAAGCAAGTATGAAGGGATTGGAAAAAATAGTAATGCTGTGCTCGGCTTTGCTCTCCCAGGACAAGTGGGAGTGGGCTCTTTGTTCTTCCAGTTCACCCATTGATTTCATTGTAGTGGGGTAGAAAAGAAAGGAAGATTTTCCCTTCAACATCATTTGAATTACCTGTTCCTGAGGCCTCACTTCTTGAGCCTGTCCAGGCTCCATGGCATCCCTTCCTTCTGTTCTGGTGCAGTTTGTAAACATATGTGTGGAAAATAGATAGCTGTGTGTTACTGTCAGTTAACATCTGCAATGTTGAAGTCACCCATAAGGACCAGGGCAGCTGGATTTCAGGTCTCTCTCAGTTCCTTAGAGAACAGTGCCTCCATGTCCCCATGCTTGCTGGGTGGCCACTCCCACGGCACCCACTTTATTTGCTTGTCTTGACTTTCTGATGCAGGGGGAGACACTGGCTGGGAGATTCTGATGGAGGAACAGCCAAGAAGCGTTTTGGAGCCAGACAGAGTGAGGAGCCGTTGGGTCCCTGTGCCCAGAGCTGGTGTTCGATCTCCGTAGGAGATGGAGCAGGATATTGCTGCAGTGCACTCACCTGAGATGCTCTTCTTCCCTGAGAACACTTAGAGTGGCATTAATTTTTAATGCTGCTGTCTCTGTTTCTTCTCCACGTGGTCGGCTCATTGCTAGTTTGCAGTTTGTTTGAGTACTTTGAGGCTGCAAGACAGACAGGACTAAGAAGAGCCTTAGTGTGGAATGTTTAATCTTCCAATCGGTTTCACTAAACTAAACCAAAGCAACGGTAGCAAATCCAGGAATCCTATTAAAGTTGACCTACATAGTGGGAATAAAATTGGTCTCCTGCTTTCTTTTGCTTCCTGTTTTACTGTTGAGAGTTCTGTGAATGTTTTCCTTAGAGTCAGTTAAAGTTTACTGCTACTCCAAGCACAATTCCTGCCTGGCTGGGTGGCACATGCCTGGGTGGGGAGCTGGGAAGAGATGGGCACCTTGTGCCAGGAGAGCTGCACAAGAGTGAAAGCCAAGCAAGTGAGAAGGGAGAGGGATTTAGCGCTGGGCTGTAATTGGAAGTTTGTCAACAGAGCATTAGCATGGAGTGCTTCCAGCAAACCCTGAGAGGGGGCAGAGGGAAATACTGCTTTTCTTAGCATAGCTCCAACCAGTCCAAACCAAGTGAAATGGCTTCTTTAGGCCTGTTGCTCAGTGTGGCTGTCTTGGTTAGAACTTTTTCTTTTTTACTGATGCCCAGAGAAGACTGGCCGGGATTTTCTTGCTGTGAGGTCTCATCACTCACTGCTTCCATTCTGCACCAATTGAGGCATAACTCAACTTACAGAACTGAAAAAGTAAGACTCAAGTTTTTCTTAGCAGCTCTGGAGCTGAATGTGCCATCCTTATAGAATCACCTGTCAAAGTTGCTCTGGTTTTTACCATGTAACTCTCTACCCCTTCTCTGATGTGTGCTTGAAAAAACCTCTGGTCTGAGATGTGGGAAGTGGATTGCAAAGGAGACTGTGAGGTGTGACGGTTGTGGGTTGGTTTTCCACAAGGCTTGTATGTTTCCTGCAAAATTTAGATGCAACATCATTAATAGTGGGAACTTTCTGATGTCTGAAGGAGATTTCTGACGTAGGCACTTCTAAATGCGTGACCGTAGACACAGAATTTGGCTTTTCTGACATAAAACTAACAGGAATCCAAATTCAGCCTAGCATGATAAAGGTGTTGTTGAAGATGATGGAACCGTGTTGGTTTACATAACTTGCATTGGCCAGCAGATTATATCTTAATGATACACAAAGTACATCTTTTACTTTATTTTAGAAGATAAGTATTTCTAGCTTGAGTAAATGCTGTTTTAACTTAAAGCACATAGAAATTCTTATCTCTTGCTTTTTTTGTGTGTGTACATATATATATGTATATATACGCACACATAGTATAGGAGGAGAGAAGAGGAAAAGTCAAATACGTTTAGGTCTGTTCCTCATCCTTGCTTCCTTCTCTGGTTTTTCCCTGTACAGAAGTTCATAGAGTTTGAAGATGCACTGGAACAGGAGAAGAAAGAGCTACAAATCCAAGTGGAACACCTTGAATTTCAGACTCGACAGTTGGAGCTGAAGACCAAAAACTATGCAGATCAGAGTAAGCAAAGTTGTGCACCAGATACGATTATGTAGTTTGCTTTCCATGAGCATATACTTGCAGATATTCTTCATGTGCTGTTTTTTCTTGTTTGTTTTAATGTAGTTTGTGGAAAGCCTGAAATCTGTGGCTGTCCCTTTCTTTGGTATAAAAATCAGAGCAATCTACAGGGTGCGACATATCCACACTAGTGTAGTGCAGGTTTCATTGCTTCTCTTGCATGGACCATGTCTAGATCTGTATGTTAGCTGATGGGTGGAATCTTTTCTTGGCAGTTTCACGGCTGGAGGAGCGTGAATCAGAAATGAAGAAAGAGTATAATGCTTTACATCAGCGTCACACGGAGATAAGCTGTTGCCTGATTCCTTCCAAATAAACAAACTCTTAGCTTACCCATAAAACCACATCAGAGAATTGGGTTTTTCATCCTGACAGTGACTAGAGCTTCAGAAACTTGAGAGCATCAACATTATCTGAAGGGAGGGTGCAAGGAGGATGAAGCCATGCTCTTTTCAGTGGTGCCCAGTGCCAGAACAAGAATCAGAGGGTGCAAACCGGAACACGGGAGGTTCTGTCTGAACATCAGATAGCACTTTTTTAAAGAAATTTTAAGGAATTGGAAGTAAATGCTGGAAAACAATATTCAAAAAACAGAAATCACAGAATATCCCAAGTTGGAAGGGACCCATAATGATCATGGAGTCCAATGGAGTCTTTTGTTTTATTCTGTTTGCCTCATGTATTTTTTCCTCTTCTCAGATGATCCAGACCTATGAGGAACACATCGAACGATCCAAGATGCAGCAGGTTGTGGGAAATAATCAAACTGAGGGCAGTGTACCTGGGAGAAAGTAGGGCCATAACCTCTCCATATAATGTTTGCCATCCAGGAACTTATCAAATGAGTGCATATTTGCAAGAGAAAGAAACCAAAGGATCTTTCCCTGTGGGCATGGATTGTACCTGAAGCTTTTTGTAAGTAGTTAAACGCATTAGCCTTTATGTAACTTCTTCCCCAGTTTCTTAAGGGAAGATTTATCTGAGTCAGTCACTCAATAGATCTACTTATGCCCATGAAAGTGCTTTGTTTTTTTCCCCTCTGTTTTCATAGCACCAAAGTGATCAGAGCCAGCCTCTGTTTAAAGGAATGGCAGTAGCAGGAAATGAAGTGTAGTATATAAAACCACTATATTAAAACCACATATAAAAAGATAATTTCAAATGAAGAAAAGAAGAAATATTCTTCCTATTTTCTAAACATAAGGTTATTTTAGTACTTTCTGTTTAGATCCGTAACATTTAAATACTAGTGTGTCCATTAGGTTTGGGATAAAGAAAGTGGAAGGAAGTGTCAGGTCTTGAAATAAAGAATATAAGCTCTCTGGAAGCTGTGGCTTCCTTTTGCTGGGTTGGAGTGCCTGGGAAGGAATTCAGATCATCAAGGTTTTGGTTGTGTATTGTAAAACAGCAGAGGAGAGAGCAAGAGAGACACAAACTGCTCCCGATTCCTTGCAGACGTGATGTTCCTTCCCCAGCCAGTGCTTGGCCTCCTGCCCGAGCATCGTGCTGTGAGGGGAAGGTTTGGGGGTCAGCCTCTGGTTCTGTACTGGTGCCTTACTGGTGTGCACACAGGGCTGCTGGGGGGAACGGGAGTTTTGTTCACAGCTGTTGGTAACGTAACATTGTGTTAGAAGGAAGGGAGGATGCTGAAGGAAAATGGGCTCTGTAACTGCAGAACATCCATGTTTGAGACTTCTGCTGGGCTGTGTGCCTCTGTTGTCAGATGTCTCTGTACAAGCTCTTAGGCACACCCATGGTGAAGGAGAAACAGGGTGGATTAGGTCTTTGTTCAGTCCAACTCACCTCTCCCACCTACCTGAAAGGTATGAATGTTTGTAGGAAGAACAGCTGTGCTGATGTGTGCGTTTCTGTCTTGTTGCCATCTCCATGTCTCAGCTGGGAACAGGGGGAGCTGGGAATTGCTGAGCTGGCAGGGTGCAGCATTGCAGGAAGCCAAGTGTCAGTGTGTGGTCCTGTTTCTTTTGCTCTGCAGAGAGCAGCTCAGCTCTCCTGCCATGGAGAATATCCAGCAGTGTTTCAGGGGCAGCAATATAGCAGTTTGAAGCAGTTATACCCTAAACTCCAGAGGCAGAGAGACTTATCTAGGCTTTCTCCTGCACAAACTCTGAAGGACAGCACAAATCTGTAGCGGATCTAAAAGGAACTGGAATAGGAACATTCTGATCTGGCTGAGTTCTTTCCATATAGTAAGTTCTCAGTGCTGTGTTTTCTGCAGAGCAGTAAATTGGTGTCATGTCAGAGAGTGGCTTAGAAAAATAAAACTGATTACAGAATACAGTGTAACCCTTTCCCATCTGAAGGTAATGCTTTTCTAGCAGACCAGTGGAAAAATATAGAAATCTATACAAGGAAAGAAGAGCAGAAGCTGGATGGTGGCCTCTGTAGGTGAATGGAGGCAGGCATGATGGGTATGGAAAGAGAAGATATGGGGTGAGAAGAACCAGTAGGTTGTTAGGATTGTGAGAGTGTGTGTTCCTGACAGCTCCCTCAATAGGTTGTTTCTGTTTTCCTCTGCCCCAAACCAATCCTGATCACAGCTGTAATGGTTGGAGTGTGTTAGGCTGGTTGCCCCCCCACACCCCGTTCTCTGGTATGAAGGACAAACCTTGCACTGAGGATTGTCTCTGTGTTGGAGGGATGCTATTCCATGTAACGTGTTGCTAGTTCCTGGAAGAATGGGAAGAAAGAACAGCTCTCTGTGTCTGTCACAGCCCTTGCCAGGCCTCCATCTGAATCTGTAGGAACAGCAGCTGGGAAGTGGGTCGTTTTCCTTCATTTCAAGCTTTGGGCTGTTCATGTGTGCTGTATTTGTGTATGTTTGTGCCTTTGAGGGTTGTGTGGTCCTGTGTCTGCACAGCTGCGTGTGGGTGAACACCAGCACTTGTGAGTTGGTACACTGATGTGTTTTGGGGGGGATATGGGTGTAATCTCTCAATGTCTTCCTACATGTTTGTGAGTGCATTTGGTTACCTTCACCTGTGGATGTGCTTGGGTGTGTTTTATATGGTAGACTGTGTAAATACATATTTGCATAAGGCTGTAAATGCACCAAGGGTGCTTCCTTGTCACTTGAGAGAAGATGGTGCAAGAACTGCTGGGGGGTGTGTGTGTCTGCTGCCATCTGAGGAGGGGAATGGGTACAGTGCACACCTCCAAGTAGTATGAATAAAAGTGCATGCATTCGCTGTCTCTGATAGGGCTGCATGTTTGCATGGTCTTCATTCTCTAATAGTTGTTGTTGTGTTTTTTGTTGGGTTTTTTTTGTCTTGCTTTTTGTGCAATTGCTGCTCTGTTTAGGCTGTTACGTTTGTCGCTGCAGTCATCGCCAGTCATGGAGGAAAAGGTAAATCCTACTGCTATTTGTTAATCATAGTTCTGGAGGTTGCTGTTGGGTGGTCGTGGTGTGATGCTGAAAGGTTCTGTGCTGGCCTATTTGCCCTCTTTGTGTACTGACATCTGCATTAGATTCACTCACATGGCACACTTCCCTTGGCTGGTGCAGAGGGAGCCAGCAAGCTGCTACATCAGGAAGGAGCTCATGCACCCAAAGCAGAAGGGGCAGAGGCTGGATTCCAAACTGGGATCATCCCTGTGTGATTGGACATTTGCACTTCACCTTCCAGATTACTTTAAAAAGTTGTCTTTTCTCCTTTAAATTAGAATCATCAAATCACCAAGGTTGGAAAAGATCCCCAATGATCCAAGTGTCCACCTACCACCAATATTTCCCTTCTAAACCATGCCCTGCCTACTGCATCTACACGTTTCTTGAGCACTTCCTATATGAGCACAAAATACACCTCTTTTCTAAGCAGGGCAGGAAATGCGTGTCACCAGTAACTGTCAGAATGCACATCTGACTTTGGCTGAGGCAGTGAGTTCTGCACCCTCAGCCTACAAAGAGGGCTGTTGCCACCTTGCAATGATGGCAAACCTAGTAGTTCTGTTACATTTTCTAAGCTTTAAGGTCTTACAGGAGGAGCATTCTGATCCAGGTTTTGGCTACTGCAAGCCCTTATAGAGGCTTTTGCTGTTTTCCTCACAACATGAGGTGGAACTAACCAAGTGCTCAGAGTCCCCCTGGACCAGAAGGACGTGGGTGTATGAAAGTCACTCCAAAGGGCTGTAGTCAGCACTGAAAATTTATAGCAACCCTGAGGATATTCTGAACTACTCTGGGGACTGGTAACACCAACATCAGGACTGTGAAACTGAAGTTATCTTTCCTGCAGTTTTTCCTTGATGGGGCACAGTAAGCAGCCATTCCAAGCAGGAGCCATGCTGGCACAGCGGTGCAGTGCGCCGTGTCAGCTGGACAGTGCTCAGAATGGAAAGGCTGAGCATTGGTCTCTTCCGTTAGACATTTTGCTTTCACTTTGTAAATGAACTCTTTTCTGCCCCTGCCATGTCAGTGTGTTTGAGTCAGTCCTGGGGCAGCCTCAGATGCAGCTGCAGTTGTTTTTCACCCGTGGTCACAGATCACAGGATCACAGAACAGGTTGGGTTGAAGGGACTGCTGGAGGCTGCCGGTCCCACTGTGTGATGGTGGTAGCTGAGCTGAGTCTTGGTGAAATGATTGCTGTGTCCAGGAGCAGTGCTGTACTGGGCTGGCATGGAGCCTGATGGAGCAGGGAAGCAGATCGGTGTCTTGCAAGGAGGTGTTGACTGCTGCCCTGTTTCTGGAGTGTTCATGCTGACAAGCTACTTTCTTTTTTGAGTTTCCACCTCCACTGCTTGCTCTACATTTTCTCCCACTGGAACTTGGTCCCCAAATCTGTGCCAGCTTCCATATTGAGAATCAAATCCACAGCTTGCTGGTCACCTGCACTTGCCAGAAAGGAGAGTGATAAAGAAAAAGTAATACAGACATCTGGCTTTATGAGTGATGCATTTATTTATAAGTTTGTATAAATTCTGAATTTTGAGAAGACTGTAGTTGGATATGGAGGAGGAATCACAGAATGCAAGTATTACTTCTCTTGCTTAGTATTAGAAGTGATCCAAAACCCACTGATTTCTGCTGTTGGTGCAAACCAGGTTTGGGGTGGAATGTGCAGAAGTGGCGTGTAGGTGACTCACTTCAGCCTCTTTCTTCGTTCAATGATGCCCATTTTGTTGTGGGATTGTCTGCTGTGGCGTTTTCCCACGGTGCACCCATTTCTCAAAGGACACATTGGTTTGAATTTGCTCGGTTTCTTTGCACTTTTGCTTTTCCTTCAAACACTGCATGGGGGTGCTGATGTCAGTTGTGCCTGTCCTGGTCACTTGACCCCCTTTGACTTTCTAGGCAGATGGTTGGCTCTACCTGTAGACACTCTGGGTCTGAACAAACAGCACCATGGAGCTGTGGGTTTGGGAATCCACACAACTGCTAAGCTGGGGCAAGGAGTGCGGTTCAGTTTCTAATGACTAACATTTTGCATGAGCTAGTGTGCTGTTTCTTTTGTGTATGAAGCTCGTAAACAGCTAACAGATTGGCTTTCCCTCTCTCTCTGTTTCTCTGTTTAGCAGGAAGGAACGTCCTAACTCTCTGAATGTCTTCCCCCTCGCGGATGGCATGGTACGTGGGCAGATAGGGGCCAAGATCGTCCCAACACTGGACCACTGGCACCTGAGTGGCCTCGGGCAGCTGCAGTCCAACTCCAGCTACAAGGTTTTACAGACCATCACAGAGCAAGGGTTTCCCACTCTGCCACTGTCAATAGCATCCATGTTTTCATTAAGGTGGAGGTTAACCTGTGTCCATAACCCTTTGCAGCCTCTTCCTGCTGTGAGTTTACTCTTGTGGTGGCTGTGATGAGGTGGGAGGATGTCCCATCGCAGATCTGGTGTACAGTGTGGGATGGATTTATAAGGATCCTCATGCTTGTTACCCCCTTGTCTCAGTGTTAATGTCTTGGCTGGCCCTAAGTTGAAAAGAGTATATGTGAGGACAGTTAGAAATATAGTGAAGATAAAATTTTTACCTTTTTTAGCTTATTTGTGAGAGGAAATGATGGAACCTGCCTCCTCTCTTTCCCTCTCTAAGAGCAAAGCTTTTGCTCCTCAGATGGGGCTAGAAGTAGAGTTACTCTTGCTCTTCAGCAGTTGTTCTTTTTGTCTTACCACTCTTCTGGCCTTCCTATTTTCAGCTAAAAGGGGTACTAAACATCTGACTGCCCAAGTCCTGCACTGTGCTTTTAAAGCTCTTCACTTCCTCACACATCTGGTCTGCAGCTCTAGTCTTGTGCTGTCTATATCCAGTACGCCTGTCACATTCAGTGCACTGCCTTCTGCACTGGGGCTTGCCAAAAGCCTCACAGCATGGCAGCCACACCAGAGCAGCTGGATCGTTGTGCCTTTTGCTTCAGGTGCTGTGCCATTTGGAGACTGGTCTGAGTTCAAAGACCCAGAGATTGTGCTCTTAGTTGACAGATCTGTGCATTTATTAACAGCTGAGGCCGCTCATGATGAGCCATCTTTCCCACATTCTGTGCCTGCAAACTTCTCAGTCTTTGCTCAGAATCCTACCAGATTCTTAAACGATGTTTCCCAGGTGCCTGGTGTCAGCCCTGACAGCCAGTGATGCATCCACCCAGCATGGCTTGCAGTGTGTCCTCCCTGCAGAGCTTCTGGTCTGCTTTAAAGGTGTCTTAAAAGGCACTAATCAGATCCTACACTAATTTCTGGAGAGCTTTACTGCAGTTAGGGAATAGCAAAACCACAGTGCAGTGGGATGTGGATGTGAAGGTGTAGCTTCAGATAGTCTGATGTGTGCCAGCACATTGCTGCACACAATCACACGGCAGCCAAAATGTACAGAGAGCGTATTTGTACTTCTGGAAAAAATTTATTCCTTTGGATCTCTGAACAGCACTGCACACTGTGGTATGGGTGTGCTCTTGAGCTCTCTGTTGGTCAGGCATGTGTGGCAGGTGTAAGCCTTTAGAGGAGCTGGAACAAAGTTGAGGTGAGATCCACCTTCCAGACTACTGAAGGCATCATTCTTTCAGAGATATCATTGCGGGGCTTCTGAGAGGTTTTCAGTGAGAGCTGAGGGGAACTCAGCAGTAATTCAGGATCTGCATTGCAGGAGAATACAGCAGGAATCCACATAGATTGTAAGCTTTGGTTTCCAAGCTCAAGTAATGGAGAGTTACTGACTTGATGACTTTGTCATTTATTATTGGTGATCTCAGGCAAAAAGTCCATTTCTGGTAAAAAGAAAACATGCAGAAATAGTACCGTGCTGCTCTACATGTATTTGATGGGTGGGTCTGGGGCTTGTGTTGATGCTTGCTAGGAAAATTCAGAAGTGGGAAACACAATAAGGAGGTCAGCTGATAGTGTGCAGATAGAGCTCGGGCTATGGAAGACTTGGATAGCTGGGGTGTTAGGGAGGATTTCCTAAGGCTGTTGAAGAAACATATGAATAATTAAAAGGACTGATTCTCTGACTCTGGATTTGCAGTTTGGAATGGAAAATTTTCCTCCTGCGAGCTACTTGTGTGCACTCTGACTAAAAATGCTGTTTTTCAGCTCTTCTGCATGGCTGAAATCTCAGCAGTGGTGCTCGTGCACTTCTTGCTTTTTCTTCATCTGCTCTGATATTTCACTGACATCGACTGCAGACACGTAACTGACTTTATTTTCCCAATATGTGTATCTTGACTTTTCTGGCTAGTTTTCCTTCTTACGGGGCCATACATTAGTTATGTTTTAATTGTACTTGTGTACTTATTATGACTATTTTCTGTTTAAGTTGCTGTCCTTTGTTATTTTCTTTTTATATTCAGTTGCACATTTATTTTACATAATGATTTGGTGAAAGTCGTTAACGTTTTTGTTTTTATGTACTATGCTTTCAGTGTTATAACCATACAAGTGTGACTACTCGTGGTGACATATGACTGCTATGAATGTTGAGCCTTTGCAATGCATTTTGGAGGTCACTACTGCACATTTGATGTCTAGGAGATTGACAGGTATGGCTGTAGGTAAGTGGTGGCTGTGGAGTTTTCTTTGGGTGAGCTCTGGGCAATGCAGTGTGCCTCCTGGACTGCAGAAGAGAGCTGTACAGTCAGTAAAATATCTGGAACAGTAATAGTGGAACAATCAGAAGGACAGTAGAAGGAAGATACCAGCGAAGTTTAATAGATGTTCTGGACTGCGAAGAAAAGTGCCTTGGTAGTGTTAACATTTGAGAGGAATTTCTCCAGGGCAGGTTGGTAGTCTTAATAAAGGACACTCTCTAGATGACTACAAACTACAAGTGTATAATCATAGAGTGTAATTACATTTGTAATAACTCCCTGATGTGTTCTGGGTGAGAGAAGGATAATGTCAACAAGCAGGAAGCTTGTATTCTCAATACAAGTATCACTCTGTAGATGCTGTAGAACTTCTAAATGACATCTAGATCCCAAGTCCAAGAATTGACATCTGCACATCCCTTTTGCAGGGCTGAAATTCTCACAGACTTCAGTTATGCTTAAAGGTTGTGGGTACAAGAAGGAGCTCTGAATCTGTTCATCCAACAGAAGTGTTTTTTTGGGTGGGGGAAGAGGTTTTATGATTGCACTTTATGCTTGGAACTCTTTGTTGTCCCTCTGTATGACAGAAAGCACAGCAGGTAAATTGCAGCTGAAGTGTTACAAGGTTTATTGGATCACGTTCCCAAAAAATGAACTAAACTATTAGAAAAGTAACTCACAAAACAGGAATCTGGAGTGGAGGTGAGAAGTGTGGTTTCCACATGTAGCCACAGTGAAGTGTTTCCATCTCAGTTTTGCTTGTAAAATCAGCAAATGTGCAGGGAAGCCATTGGAACTTCCATGTGGGAGCGTGGGGGCTGCTTGGACTGAATGTGCAGAAACCAAACAAGACATCAATAGATAAGCATAGTGGCCGGTCTAATTAAGGGAAGGTGTTACTAAGATTCCAGATTTAAAAAAAAAAAAAAGGCTGCAAAGGGTTAATATATTTCAGTATTTCTCTCATCCCATTTTGAATTGCTTTGTTATGTTGTGCAGTTAATGTTAGAACAGTAGAGCAAGACTTAGAAATTAGTGAACCAGCATCACAGCTCCGAGGATGGGAGGCCTGAAGCAGCTGCTGAGCAGTCTGAGCCTCTGCAGCAGTTGCACAGGAGGGGAGAGGCAAGCAGTAACAATTATAGCTGAGTCTGGGTGTGCGGCTGCTGAGCGTCACTGCACCCAATTGCAAGTCATCAGCACATAGAACTCTCCAAATTCATTTTGCCATCTCCCTGCTGGCAGCAATTAGAGTGGGCTGCCGTGAAGAAAGGAGAGATCTCATTTGGTACTGGGGATGATTACTGCATCGGTCAAGACATTAATTGGCTGACTTTGAAGCAGCGCTGCTTTAATTGACAAACAAGGGCTGCAGTGTAAAATCCTCACAAAGCCTTACAAGTCTCCCATGTTTTTCAAGAGGTGTTAATACAAGAAATGGGGCTGTAATGTCTGTAAAGCTGAGACTCACTCATGCACATTTCACAATGGAAGTCTGTTGCCTTCGTTAATTTGTCAGCTTCTTATTTTTGAGTTTCTGGGTCTTGCCTTATCAATTTGGGGAGACCACACCTGTTTCTTCTGTGCTGTCAAGCCAGACCCATGCTTGGCAAGCTTCTGTGAAACATCATGCGGGGACATAGGGCTTCCCCCACTAGCAAAATCGGACCATCAGTTTGTTATCTGCTTTGCTTCTGCAGCTTGGTGTAAGAAATACGCTGCTGTTCTCTCAACGCAGGGGATTCTCATTCTTGTTATGTCAGTGGCTCACTGTAATGGCAGCTTCTGGATCCTCTAAGAGCTCGCATCTTTCCCAAGCAATGTCCGTGTTACCTTCCAGTCTTGGGAAATGCTGTCCTGGCTTACTGCGAGTGCCAAAGCCCTTCAGCTTCTGCTGTAGTCAGTGGCAATTGGAGGTGCTTTTCACTTATGAAAAGACCTTCTTCCTTGAGGTGCATGATGAAGAGGTCGCATAATGATGTGGCTTGTGAAGATAACTCTTCATAGTAAGAGAAGAAGGATGTCAATCCTTTCACAGGTAGGATTTGCTTGCTGAGTTCAGCATGGGAACTCACTGCTGCATTCTGGTTGCAGTGCCACGTGTCTCCAGTGAACGCTGGGCATTTAGTCAGTGCAGTGAGCAAGGCTCATTTTGCTTAATGCTTTAAGGCAGCCATATACCAACAAACCGGAGATTAACTGAAATATATAGCTCTGCTTTTCCCTTTTTATTCTTTCCCTACCCTGGAATTGCCATAATGTCCCCAAGATGAAATGTCTGAATCTGGGCAGTCCTCAGCAGCTACCACACCGAGCACCACTGGAACCAAGTCCAACACTCCCACATCATCTGTGCCCTCTGCTGCTGTCACACCCCTGAATGAGAGCATCCAACCCATCAGCGAATACAATGGCACAACCAAGAGCAACAAGAGGACACGAGAAAAGCGGAACAGCCGGAACATGGAAGTCCAGGTCACGCAGGAGATGAGGAATGTCAGCATAGGTATGGGAGCTGGAGCATGTTTATGAATACAGGTTTCTGAGGTTAGCATCAGAACCAGAACCTTTTCTGTGTAATACAGAGGAAATTCCTGTGCTAACGTTCACCAGCTGTTTCCTAACAGGTTGAGACTATAAAACAACGTGCAACATCCTCTAGTGTAGCATTTGAATAAAAAGACTCACAGCTGAGTCCAGTTCTGTATTTTATTATTGCTTGCCCACAGTGCCAGCCTCAACCAAGCAATGAACGCTCTTGTTCTCATGGGCTTTGTAGATTTTACTCCTGGGGCAGCTTGGAAAGGACAAAAATGTCACCTCTAACACATTAAAGGGGCTAATGTAGTACACAGGTGACATCCTTAATCCTTCGGGAATTCTCTATGCAAACAGACATTGTGTTTATGTTGCTTGCCTCAGCTTTCAAATGTCTTGGTTTCTAAGTATGTTGGTTTCTATGTAAGTTGGCAAAAGGGGGAGTCCCTTATTTTCTTCCTCAAATATTGGTCTTAGGCTACAGATTATACAGAAACCAGGTTAGATTTCATGCACTGAACTGTGCAGTTTCAAAGTGAAATTTTAACTATGTGCAGCACCATGACATTGTCAAGCTGTGCTATTTGCAGCTGCAGAAATGCCTTTAAGGAACACTGTTGCCATAGATCATGTGTTGTCTTACGTAGGTATGGGAAGCAGTGACGAGTGGTCCGATGTTCAGGACATCATAGACTCTACTCCTGAGCTGGATATGTGTCAGGATCCCCGCCTGGAGCGCCCTGGTAACAGGTATTGGTTGTGACTTTCTGCTCTTGGCCCTCTGTCTTGTTTTTGTGAAGGGTGGATATTGTGGTCCAGAGCTCAAGATGCAGCTGTTTCAGAAAATGCATAAATTCTGCCTAATGCAAAAATGAGGTGCTGGCAGCCTTTGAGATCTCCAGGGAAGGCACATATCAGTAATATGGAAGGATCTGTGTGAGTGGCCCAGGCTGCTCTGAGACAGGAAAAAGGAAATCCAGGGCTGTTCACAGCATTTGAGTCCTTATCTGATCTTACTGCTGTGAGGGTTGCTGTTGAAGTTGGTGGGAGTGTAGGCATCACTGCACAGCCTTAGGACTGCCAGTGGAAGGTTTTCTATGAATTTTTGAGTAGTTATCAGCTATTTGAAAAGGCATCAGCGAGGCAAGGCTGAGGTCATGCAAGGTAGGTATTGGTACATGGTATGGGGAATAAAACATTCTTTTTCCTTTACTTACTGAATTCCCTCAGTCAACCCGTGGCAGAATCCACTCTCAGAGTTTTGACTGTACTGGTCTGTGATGCTCAGTATTTCAGAGTTATGTTCTGGCTTAAACATCACCAAGTAAGAAGAATCCTTGCCTTTCTTTCTTCCAACCACAGCCCAACCCAGGGGATTGTGAACAAAGCGTTTGGCATCAACACAGACTCCCTCTATCATGAACTTTCCACAGCAGGATCCGAGGTGATCGGAGATGTTGATGAAGGAGCAGATCTGCTAGGTAAAATTTGTTGGGACTGTTCTGTTTTCTCTGAAGCAAAGACAGCTCCGTTAGGCTTCTAGAAGCGTTTAGATTCACTCTTTTTTCCGAACTTGGATGTTTGACCTTTAGAAAATGGCATGGAATTTGGGATACACTGTGACTGAAATATGCACCTACAGCAGTAATTCTTACCCAACAGCTTGAGTTAATGGCTGTGTATTTGGGCTGTCTTTGTGTCTGTAAGTTATTTTCCTTTGTTTGAAGATTGCTTCTTCCCCTCCTCCCACAAATCTTCACGCCAGTAATTCTGCATTCTGGCAGCTTCACTTGGAATAGAGCTTTTCTTGGAAGTTTGCAAGAAAAAAAACCCTTTTGTTAAGATTTCTTTAAGTTTAAGGGGAACAATTGTCGTTCTCGTATGGAAACATCATAGATTTCACTGCAGTTTTTACCTTCTTAGTCAATCCAAGAGAGTTCTGCATTCTCCTTTTAGGCTGATATTGAAGGAGCTTCTTGTATCTGAAGTCTGATTATGTTCTATGTTCCCAATGAGGACTTTGAAGCAGTCAGAGAAGCAGCTTTGTGTCAGGTAGCAGTCTGATAAAGCTGTGAAAGTGTAGCAGTCCCAGCTGCTTGTGGGTTGTTCCCCCTTTCTCTCATATCTCCTTTCCTGGTCTTCATTATCCCTTTACTCTGGACATAGGGTAGGACTAACAGTTGGGTAATGGGCCCTGCGAAGTCCTTTTTTTCAGTGTTAGGGTGGCCTCCTGTGTTTGCTTGGAGATTAAAATCTTACTTCATTTGATGGGTGTTTTATGGTGAAAACAGCAGTTGTTACATTAGTGGTAAGTTCATGTATATAAATGATGTTTTTCTATACAGAAGTTTAAATGAAATTATCAGACTGAGCCCTGGCGCTGCTGTTGGAAAAAAAAATGTTGTAAAATGCAGCTGTCCTTTGCATGCTGAAATGTGGCTGAAGTGCACGTTTAATTTCTTAATTTCTTAAGAAATTAAATTTAATTTCTTCTTGTTAGCAGATCTGTCTGCTAACAGGAGAATGATCACAAAGGGAGGGAAACAAGAAGGCAGTGGAAACTGGCCGTTCTGCGCTTAGTGCTGTGTGACTGAGAAAAGAAAGGTTTATCCAGGCTGAGATGCGACTGTCTGAGACTCGTGTCTGGAAGGCTGGGGGTGGCTGAGGTGTGTGGCTGCAGTTCTAACAGGGGTTCCCTCTCCTTGGTTTTTTTGTCCTGTATGTAGAGTCGTGGCAGTTCCCGTCCTTACTATTTCATGCCTTTTGACACTGAAATGGCTGAATCATTGTTAATTCTTTTTTTTTTGAAACAAAATTTTAGTTTTGTTGGTTTCAGTCACTGATCGATCCTTTTTTTCACTTCCTTTTTTCCCTTGTCTCTCTGTGCTTCGCTGGACATGGCCCATAGGGGAGTTCTCAGGTGTGTATCTCTGCTCTGCTCAGTTTCCTTTCTTGTTTGTTTTTACCTCGTTGAGACTCAATGATATGGTATGCACGTGTGATACTCCCCTGCTCTTGTCCAACCACGGTTGGCTTTGCTGACTTTCTCCCACCTTTGCCTTGCTTGGTTCCTTGCACTGGCGGGTTCCTGGGCAGGAGGCTATTCCTGCTTGGTGTTCACGTGTCTGCTGTGTTTTGATCCGCTTTTTGTGTAGCTTTCTGCAGGTTTTGACACTGGCCCGTCTCAAGGTCTTGAGAAAACCACGCTGTGCCTTTCCTTTGCTTTGGGGTGCAAAGTGCCTCATTTTAGGGCAGGCGCTGTGCTCTGCGCTGAGCTCAGCTGAGCACAGGATTTACATAGTTCACTCCTGTTCTTCAAGTAAACAAGACTGTGAGGAGTCCCTCTGCTTGCATGATGCTCACTATGAGTTTCTTAATGCATCCTGACCCACAGCTGCAGTGAAAAGAAAGACTTTTCTGTAGGGAAGAGAGTGGCAGAACCACAGGCCTTTTTTTGTTTGTTTTGTCTTTTCAGTAGGAGTTTGAAGTGCCGCTTCTGTTGCCTTTTGTCCCATACGAAGGTCAGCAGGCCTAAATTGCAGAATTTTCACCTCTCTGTAAAATGCATTTGGATACTGATAAAAAAAATAATTAGATGAAATCAAGGAAATCGCTGTTGATTTCAGTGCAAACTGGATGAAGTTTCACCTGTAATAAGGACAGGCGACTTGGGCTGATACGGTACAAAATCTGTGGCATAATTGTGCAGTGCTGAGCTCTGTCACATTCCTCTGCACGGAACCTCCTGATGTTGGGTCTGTAAGGTCACAAAAGGGAGGAAGGAACGGCATCATCATCTCTCTTAGTTCAGATTGTTTGGGCTGTCACTGTAGGCCATTTTTGGGTGGTCTTTTCTCAGAGACTCCCCCTCTGAAGTGGCACTGGAATTTATCTCAGTAGCAAAGTGGATTTGGATCTGTGCAGGAAGGCCAGATAACAGCTCTGATATCCCTCCCATTTTGTTTTTTCTCCTGCCCTTCCTTCACACTGTTCATCATGTCTGTTGACTTGCCATTGTGGTGGGGTTGGAATGCACAGAGATATTTAGTCCAGGGTAAGTGACCTAAACATGATAGCACTGAGTGTAGGGTAAGCCAATCTACCCAGCTGCTTGGTATCTGAAACAGATTGCTTCGTGCCCATGCCAGCTGATGAATGTCTGCAGTTCACAGCTCTTGGCCAGTGCATTCAGTCAGCAGGTTTACCACTGCATCACCATAGAGCAGTACTTTCAGCTCCTGGTTCAGACAGCCTTTCTGATTGCACTGGAATAGTTTAGAAGTAGGGGAGCAATCATTCCAATAATATCTTTATCAATCAGCTTTGCATAACAAAATATTACAAATAAACATTCATTATGGGAGGAGCTGTTTGTCATTGGGTGGAAACCTCTGCAGAAGCATGTTTAGAGCATTATTAATCAGTAGAAGGAGATGTTTGGTTGATTTTTACTTAGTAAATCTGGCAAGAAGAGCAAATGAAATATCTTGAATTGCTCAGCACTGACCCAATTATGAGTGCAGGAACAGAAGGTGATACTTTTTCAGAGATCTTGCAGCAAACATTGACCACGTTAGCCTGATATAAATTGAAATAACGGGGCCTTTGCTCCTGACAGGTGCTGCAGTGAGATTTACCAAGAAGAGCAAAGATGTAGAAAAGATCTGCGCTCGGCTGCGTGAGGAAGCCAAACTTCAGGCTGAGCTTTCAGACACAGGTGCTACTATGGAGTGGATGAAGGATGGGAAGGAGCTCAAGGCCAGTGAAAAATAGAAACTGCACATTGTGGGGAAGAAACACACCCTGAAAATTCACAGTGTCTCAATGGATGATGCTGCAAGTTATCAGTGCATCTGTGAGGGGGATAAAATGCTCCATCAGCTTTCACTGAAAGGTATGTGACAGTCTGGGCTGTCCTCTTCCTGCCCAGGGCCAGCAGACTGCATTCACCTGACTCCCCAACAGTCCAGCTGTTGTCAGACAGCATCTGGGGTGTTTTCAGTGGCTGTTTTGACTTGAACTGGCCAATCTGCTTTGTAGAGCCATTTGATTTCTGTGTTCTGTCCTGTGATTCGTCCCTAAGATATAGAGGAAATCAAGGGAAAGATAGGAAAAAGAGCATCCCAGCCTTCCTGCTCTTCTCTCAGGGTGGCCACGAGAGATGATGTAAACAGCTCTTTTTGTAGCAGTGATCCCAAATGTAGAAGAGACCTGTGAAGAGTCACAGGGATGTTTACTTAGCTGTCATTCCATGGTGGGCTTTTTCTGACACAGATGTAGAGAGAAACTGAACTTTCCCACACAGGTCTCTGTTTTGCTGCAGGGTGTAGGTCTGATCTCTGAGATCCACACGCTGGGCCTTGATTGCAATAAATGAGAGCCCTTTGTTTGCTCCAGTGGAAGACTTTCCATTTCTGCAGTACCCTCTGCAGATGACACAAATGCAAATGAACCTTCTTCCCAGCAACAATTGCCTTTTTTTTTTTTTTTTTTTACACTGAGTATGCATGAGGTTCTTCATCATATTCTGCTGGCTTGTCACCCTTGTTGGTCCATGGAGAAACAACAAAGCCCTAGAGTAGTGTATGCACTTTGGCATTGGAGAGCTTACTTAACTGCCTCTTCTCAAAGAACAAACTCCAGAGAGGCATGGAGACAGCTCCAAACAGAATTGAATATTGGGACTAAATTGATGGAGAGCAAAACTTCCTGCCAAGGCTTGTCAGCTAGTCTTCATTTTGCTTTTCTTCTCTCAGTCATGTTAGCATAATATTTCATACTGGCAAGTCTGCCCCCAGAATTAATTGAATTAGCTGATGGACGTTTCCATGTGCTTTGCACTGTAATGTGACTATCAAATGAGTAATCAATGCTGTTATTTTAAAATCTGTGTTGGCAAGCTGTAAGACAAACAACTGCTGTTGGTAGCTTGGTTACTGCAGAATCAGCTTTCGTGCATCTCATAGATAGGGAAGAGACCCTTAAGGGTCAGCTAGTTGGACTCCCCCGCAATGAACAGGGGCACCGCAGCTCCATCAGGTGCTCTGAGCCCTGTCCAGCCTGACTTTGAACATCCTCAGGCTCACCAATCTTATACCCATGCCACACACTCGCAGTATTTCACCATTCAGCATGGCCACTTGTATCTTCTCTTGCTGTAAACCAGAGCTAGCTGGTAAATCATCTGCTGTGCGGGTCAGCTGTGTCTCTCCCATGGGCATCACGTGGCTGCTGGGAGGCTCTGAAGAGTTGCAGCCAGAGGTGTGTCACCCGCTGGGCCTCGTGCCCAAAGGAGCCCACAGGAAAGTGTTGTTGCAGTTTGTCATGCACTGCACTGCCATGAGACTTGACGTGCCAGACATCCTCTGACACGTGACCTCCTGCATCCAGGCAGGACATCTGAGACGTCTCCTTCAGCCTGACGTGGCTGCAGTTTCACACTGGTTTTACTAAGGAAGGAGAAGGCACGTGGATGAAACTCTTTTCCTGCTCTTCCTGGCATTAGCTCATAGTACAAGTAAAGCACTGTCAGGTCAAGCCTGGAGGAGTAATGCTTGTCACTGACATGTTCCTGTTCAGGGTGGAGCTGGAGGGTAAAATAACACAAGAAATTGTCATTGATATTCAATATCTGTGAAATTCAGCTGGCTGCATTCACAGAACCTGGCGTTAAGATCTGTTTTCTGGTTTGTATCTTGAGCCTCTTTTCCATAACCCAGTCCTCATTTATGAACTGAAGCTCTACTGAAAGCCTTTCGCTGTGTATGCTCATGCTGCAGTGCAGCGCTTGTGACCTTTAACAGCACATTCACGTTCCTCTGATCACAGGATCCTTAAGGTTGATTAAGACCCTCTAGTCCGACTGCTCACCCATCACCACCGTGATGCTCACCATCAGCTAGCTAAAAACTCAGCAGAGATGATAGATCAAGCACTACACTGGATTTGGGATGGCTAGAGATTCCTAAGATATTGAAGGATTGCTTGCAGGTGGTGTTGGCTCAGGTATTCACCCTGCATCCCACCTCCCGTTCTGTTTGGTTGAGAATCATGCATTCTGCAATTTCACTTTGTAATTCAAAGACCCTGGCTTTATCTGTTGAAAAACTGATCTAAAACAAGCCAAGAAGACTCCGTTGGAACTGGTTGATGCAGAACAAAGGCATCCCCAAAGGACAAGTTGCACTGTTTGATGAACATTATTGGATGAGAGCTAAGCTAAGATTTAAAAAGTTCTGGGGCTGTCTCTGAGCATCAAATACAGAGGAAGCCTGCATGATTCCCTGAGAATGGATACCTCCTACTTTGGTATCCAGGTTGGGTTAAGGGAACACTAGCAGTAACTCCTATCAGAAAATGTCACATGGCTCAGACAAAAAAGCCATCAGGAGGGCTTAATTAATAGCACCAAATGGTCACAAGATGGCCTTAGGGCAGGGAAGTAATCTATCTATGTGATATTGATTGATGCTGTTAGTTCTTAACAGCTTGACTCTAGAGGGACTGTTCTTCTTTGGTCACCTAGTTTTAAAAGAATAGATGTCTCCTGTCTATTACAATTTTTAACGAGTTATTTGTTCACTGATGCCATAAATGTGCCTGGCATAGCAATTGGCCTTGGTATATTGAGTGACTGAAAGCAACAGTTGTTGCTCTAAGAAATGCAATACTAAGCTAGGTCTGCCTGTAGCTGACAGCTATCAGCTTGCTTCTCAGGCAGGTTCTGTCTGGATGCAATGAAGGGCATGAAATACGGATGTGCTCATCAAACGCTGCTTGTTAGCTTAGAGACAAGGTGTTAAATAGGTTTGTTCATGTATTGCAAACATGTTACTTCATTTTATTAAGTAAAATGAAGCTGCCTTCATTTTAGCTTCAGAAGAACATGTGCAGAATACAGAATTGATTAAAAGAAATAAGAACTGTCTGCATAGAACTTACTCTTTCCTTACACAGGAGAATCAAGCAGATGTTTGTATGTGAGTACCTCCAGAGGTGAAACTCGATCACCCAAATGTAATGAGCAGAGACATTACAATCAGTTCTAACCGTATCTTCATGCTGCGCTGAGTAAGCCTGAGTCAGGATGTAAACCACTTTCTCTTCTTTTCTTCAGATGAAGCCATTAATTTTGTCAACAAGCCCAAAACAACTCCAGAAATATCAGTCAGTCCTTCTGAAGACCTGGAGCTGGTGTGTGAGGTGTCAGCTGCAAGCGGAGCTGTCATATGGAAGAAAGATCAAACAGAGGTGAAGCAGGACCAGAGGACAACCATCATCTCCCAGGGGACGCACCGCAAGCTCATGGTCAAAAATGTGACCCTGAAAGACCAAGGGAGCTACAGCTGTGAAACAAAAGATGACAAAGCAACATTCCAAGTGAAAGTCAGAGGTGAGAAAATGCTTGGAATCCCAGTGTCACGGTTTGAACTAAAAATCCACCTGCGTCCGTGACAGGGGGCCGTAGGCCCCGGAGGGGCCCTAGGCCGAAAGGAAAAAGTTAATTAGGAAAAGAAAACAGCGGCAACGATCTAAGGAGGCACACTTATTTACTAAATACTATATCGAAATACAGAATAACACAATATAATACAATATAATTGAAAATTGAGCTAACGAATCAAGCGAAATAGGAGAGAGAATGAGTCCCGTAACCGAGAGGCCTACTGTAAATCTAGGCGAACGGCTGAAGGCTCCCACACACTCCCCTGAACGCCAGAACTCGAAAGACGTCAGTCTGTTCTGCGACAGAGTTAATATAGAGTCCAGGTCCCGTGACCTATCGTGTTGTTCCCTGGGAGATGTAGTCTTCTTCTGTAAGTTGCAGATTCAGTAAAATTATTCATGCTTTATATGATGTTATGATGTGGAATACTGATAGCAAAAATTACAAAATTATTAAACCATGACACCCAGAGATAAAGGAACGCTTCATTTTGTGTGTCTTGCATTTGGAGGATCAACTTACAGCCTCTCTGGTGCAAAACCATTTGGCTATAGGACTTTCTTTGTCATCTAGTGTCATAGCTACACTTTTCTACATGTGCTTTTCCATCCAGGAATGAATTACTGCAACAAACCATAGGCAAGGAGGGTAACTTGTGCAGCTCTTGTAGTCATCTGGTGTCTGCAGGGTTACAGTGCAAGAGCACAGCAGGCATGCAAGGAGTGAGAAAAGGGGAGGTGTTTGAAGAGATCTGGTTACAAAATTTGAATGACACAATTAGGTGGAAAATGCCACTAATCAGACTCATAAATGGCCTGGGTTGCAAAGGCCCACAGTGCTCATCCAGTTCCAACCCCCTTCTTCCTATGTGCAGGGTTGCCAACCAGCAGCCCAGGCTGCCCAGAACCACATCCAGCCTGGCCTGGAATGCCTGCAGGGATGGAGCATCCACAGTCTCCTTGGGCAGCCTGTTCTAGAGGGCCGTTCACTTCTGATTTACTGGAAATGTAGAGAGACATCAGAAGAAAAAAAGAGAAGGGAGGAGGTTCAGCAGTGCATGCAGGTGTTCTAAATCTCATGTCCAAATCTGCTATCAGACTGAGAAATGTTTAGCTTTGTGATATGATGTGATATGATATGATGTGAAATGATATGCTTATCATTTCCCAAGGCAAAATAGAGGGGAAAGTATTTTCCTGTCTTAATGAGGCATCACGATGCTCCCTGTGAAGGGCAAGTATAGTGAAAATGGGGAACTGGAGTTAGCTCTGCAGCAGACTACAGCAAAACGGTGTGACTGTTGTGATGTCCCTGCAGAGAAAGAAGACGTGTTTACCAACAAGGGCAAGGTACAAAAAGAGGTGAAGGCTGTACTGACTCAAAATGCCACGCTGAGCTGCGAGGTGGCCAAGGAGAAGACGGAGGTGAAGTGGTGCAAGGAGGGGAAACCGATCACCTGGAGCAAGAAGTTCAAGGTGGAGTCAGAGGGCAAACAGCGTCGGCTGGTGGTGAGCCAGGTGGAGAAGAATGATGCAGGGGAGTACAGCTGCGAGGCTGCTGGCCAGAAACTCACCTTCAAGATTCATGTAACTGCTAGGAAACATATTTTGGTTGATATTCTTTGATTATTCCATAGTCTGGCTGTGGAAACGTCTGTGTGAACGTGTCCTCTTGATTCTGCCATGAAACTGTTTTGGGGAGGATGAAAAGAAATGCTTACAAACGTGCAGCTAAAATGATTATTTGTTTTTAACAGTGTTTCATCCAGCTCTTCCCCTACGACTACTTTTATAATGAGCTGTCCATAGATGTCCAACTGTGATTTGTACAATGTGCAACACTGCTCTACTAGTTGATATTTCAACAGTAGTAGTTACAGATCTCTACTGTGGCTGCACTGAGAAGGTTTGGTTGTCGGTGTCCTAAGAACTTTTAGTCAGAGGCATTGCACTTGCCTTTGGCTTGTTGAATCCCACGTTGACGACCATTCGTTCCATGTTCTGTAAATGTAATGACCAGTCATGAATCCATTGATACCTTTCTAATTGTACGTTTCTCATTAGTCTGGGAGTTCAGAACAGAGGCAGATCTCTCACTCCAGCTGCAGTAGAGATTGCTCTGGTGTTAGTATATTTTGCACATAATCCGGTAAATTTTAACTTAGACTCCAGATAGCCATGGGCACATCAGCTGCATTCTGAGTGACCATTAGTGAGCTGGCTGATGACGAGGGTTTGTCTTCTGTTTTATTTGTAGCTGCACTCTGCTGGTTTTTGCTCATAAGTCAGCTTGTTCTCTGTTAACTTTACAGTTCTTGTCTTGTATTCTGAGCTGATCAGGACAGGGAATCTGTTTTCTCCTCTTCTTTCTTATGGCAGTGAACACATTGGAGCTTAATCCTGGTCAAGGTTTGGCTTTTGATCAGCTATGTGGAGGAGCAACTGTACTGGGAGTCTACTGCCTTTCTGCTCGCACAGACCTGGTGTCCTTGCAGGGCATAGCTTGCGTTCTGTTCCCTTGTAAAGGTTGCAGTGTTTGCTCTCTCCATCTTGGGGCATTCTGCTCCTTCAGTCCCTGGTGTGCAATATATCTCTGCTCCTGTAGTAGACAGTTTTGCTGCTGCCTGCGGTGTAGACTCTAAACTATCAGCTTTTACTGTTCCCACACCACATGGATGTGATTCTGGGGTCTTTGGATCTGTTCCGTGAGTTGTGTAGCTCATGCTTTTGGCTCAGGAAACTGGCAGTTTCAGCAAAGAGTGGATTACAGAAAGGGTAGATTTGGGAGGTATCTGTCAGAGAAAATGAAATATGAACGATAACAGAAAGACTATGGCAACAGCTGGAATCAACCAAGTTAATCCTCAGCAGCCAAAGCCAGCCCACGTCTTATTGCAGAGGTGTAGGGAGAAAACACAGCAATGTAGTGCTTTTACACTGGAATTTTGCTAGCTGAGGGCTATTATTAGCTGTTTGCCTCAGAAACCAAAGGTTTTCTGTTCTCTTTCAGACCGGATGAGCTCATGGCTGCACAGGGTAATGTAATACCTCCTCCACTGCCATACAAGGAGAGTGTTTGCCTAGCTACCGTTTCTCATGTGTACCACCGTAACATGACGTGCAAGTCCAGCCCTCACTGCAAAATGATGTGGTGTGAAAGTCAGGAGGGATTATGAGTACTCTTGGAGTGGTTGGCTCTTTCACTACAGAAATCCTCATCTTACTAGCTTCTCCCAAAGTGCAATGGCTTTCTGAGTCTTAATTTCTCCTCTTACCATTGCACTCAGAAAGCTTTTCAGGGTTCCTCTACCCCAGGGTTCCACTCGTAGCACAGAACAATCCCATTTTAAGGACATGTTGAATGTTAGGTGCTGAGTGTAGAGCATTACGGGATGCAGATTAGACCTTCTTGCTTAAAAGAAACAAGTGCTGCACACCTTGGAAACCTATAGAAAACTAGAGTAAAAAGGGCTGATTCTGCCATCTCATTATCTCAGTATTTGTGGTGCACGCTGAAATCCTTATTTGAAGTGGGCCAAAGCTCCATTGCATTTGTGAGAAGTTTTGCATCACCTGGTTGGTCTAGGCCATGTTTGTTGTCTTGCTAATAAGCAAGCCTTCTGATCTTCATCAAATCATTGCGTTTGGAAAAGACCACAAAGATCCCCACATCCAGCCTCACCCCATCCCACCATGCACACTGCCCACGTCCCTCAGTGCCACATCTCCATGGTTATTGAACACTTGTGATGGTGACCCCACCACCTCCCTGCAAAGCTGTGCCACCACATCACCATTCCTCTTCAGAAGAAGTTTTTCTTAACATCCAACTTGAACCTTCCCTGAAAATCATCAGTCAGAACAGGGGCTGTTGAAGATGGGCGGAGAGAATGATGCTTCTACAGTCAATACAAGCAGTGAGATCAAATGTAGAGTGTGTCAACTGCATTCTTGCATTGGCTTGCTGCCCTGCTCCCTCGCCTTCAGTGGACTGCAGTGCTGGTGGTAGAGCTGTGGTGTGAATCCTGGGATTGCACGTACTGCAACGGTCAGCAGCACAGGAACTTGACCTGAACTTACCCTCCTGGGCAGCTGCTGCCACTCAGAATTCAGACAGCATGCAGAGGAGAAAGTCATGAAGGAAGGAAAAGGGATGGCAGCAGAAGGCTTCACAGAGTGACAGCGGGGAGGAAGGAGATAGGGGACAGGTCATGGAAGGGTTTGCCATGACTGCTGGGGAGCAGGAGCCTTCCCGGTCACCTGAGCTGGGTATGCCTGAATATGCTTGCATGAATGATCTGAATGAGTGGTCTTCCATGTCTGCACTGCAAATAAAAGGCAATGTAAATCCCCCTCACACCTGCTAGTCCTGCATTCATGCTTGGAGCCTCTGTCTTGGTATCAGCATCAGGACCCTGGGATCTTTCCTGGGACCCAAACAAGCATAGGAAGCTTATTCAAAATTGCTCTGCTGTTAGAAGCTGGCTAGCACTAGAGAAGTCCATGATGTAAGTACGTCAGAAATATTCTGCACTTCTACAGCCTTTTGTAGGGCAAACCGTGGAATAGAAATGGAAGCCCATTTATTTAGGGTTTATCTGTTCTCCCACGCCTCAAATAGGAACTAGCATGAACGCTCTCAGCAACCAGTTGTTGGTAAAAGGAGAATCAGATAAAACAGTCATTAAAGTAATCAATAAAAGATTCAATGTATCAATCGATCCCACTTAGCAAAGTGATTAACTGAATCACCTTAACTGAAGTGTGTATGCCTAACTAATTACACTTGCTATCTTTCTGATGCTAACTCCATTTGTTGACACAAAGGGTAAGGTGGGCTTTAAACACTTTCTTCTATATGTGTTAGGTATTAAGAGGAGATGACCTCAGCCAGTTCTCTGAAGAATCAGGGGTTGCTGAGAGTAGAAAACCATGCTTTATGCATAAAACCGAGCTACAAAATCTAATGTAGGCCAAGTATTCACCATATTAAGGGCTATATCATAACCATAGGGTAGAGTCAAAAGATGGTTTTCTGCTCTTAAATTTCTATGGTTTCCTGATTTTGAGGTCTTCAGTTCATAATTGAGCTGTATTTGGCTGATCTCCAGTGCAGAGTGGAGCGATATCAAAAAGACAGACAGATGAAGATCTGTCATTGTCTTCATTAGAAGAAATCTGAAAATTAGGAGTCCGAGCTGATAGTAAAGACTACCCAGAGGGATGGGATGACCATAGGGACTGTGCTGAGGATGCATTATAATGTGTGATAAACACTGTGAAGCAGTGTTGCTCCAGGAAATGGTCCAATACAACATAGAAGCAACTTTTAATGTCTTCCAGTCACAAGTTGTTCATATCTAATGTATATTTTACCTAATGTTTTCCAGTTCCAGAAGCAGAGGATGCCTTTATCAACAAGCAGAAGGTGCAGAAGGAGGTGAAGGCTGCTCCAACAGAAAATGCCACGCTGAGCTGCGAGGTGGCCCAGGAGAAGACGGAGGTGAAGTGGTACAAGGAGGGGAAACTGATCACCTCGAGCAAGAAGTTCAAGGTGGAGTCAGAGGGCAAACAGCGTCGGCTGGTGGTGAGCCAGGTGGAGAAGAAAGATGCAGGGGAGTACAGCTGCGAGGCTGCTGGCCAGAAACTCACCTTCAGGATTGATGTCACAGGTGAGAGAAATTGTTTCAACTGTATTGAACCCCCCAACAAAGAAGGAGGGGAAAGTTGAGTGGTTTGACACATTTAACCCCAGCATTCAGTGATGTAGACAGTCCTTAAATTCTGTTTAATTTGTGTACATTCCTCTTTGCCTTCTGAAGCTATGAACGCAGAGGACTTGGGTAGCCTCAGCTTAAGACAGGCTGGAAATAATTCTGGAATTTCCCTGGGGATCTCAAGTAGATGCAGTGATAGCAAAATGATAAGTCAATAATTACAGGGGAAATTGAAGAATATTAAAGATATCTTCAGGGCACAAGCACACCCCTGCAAATGCTTCTTCCTAAATAGTCTTAGAGACAGCATTTGGTCACAATGCTAGACGGCGGCATTGGTGGTTTCTATAAAATTAAAGAAACCTGCAACTAAAAAGCTTTTCCCGTATTGTCTTTTGTTTTCTTCTCTATAGCAGGTACAAAAGAAATGCTTAAAAACAGAAAGCCTTCAAGCTGGTGCTTTTCTTTCCAAAATGGAGGAAGACAGTCATTCTATTTATTAGGAGAGTCTGATAAGAAAGTGGAAAAAGGCTTTTTACCAGGGTCTATAGCAACATAACAAAGGGCAATGGTTTCAAAAGTGAAGAGGGTAGACTCAGTTTGGACATGAGAAAAGTTCTTTATGATGAGGGTGGTGATACACTGGAACAGATTGTCCAGTGAAGGTTGTGGGTGACTCATCATTGGAGTGTCCAAGGCCAGGCTGGATGGGGACCCTGGGCAGCCTCATTTAGTGAATGATGTCCCTGACCACGGCAAGAGGTTGGACTGGATGATCTTTAAAGCTTCCTTCTATACCCAAACCGTTCTATGATTCCATAGGGGAAACCATTTTATTACTGCCTATGAAAACTCAGGAGATATTAGAACTGTTTTCAGAAATAAGTAGGTGAGAAAAATACATTTCCTCACTATGACTTAATCACAAACAGAATTTAACCTTGACCCTCACCTGGCTTTTGCTGGCAAAGCAACTTACAACTGTCAGCTTGTTTGGACAATGTAATGCCTGTCCCCTTGTATGAAACAGACTTTTCAATGACTGCGTATGCTGGTGTGCTGCTGGACAGTGGGGAGAGGGGTGTTTTTTAATTTTTGAAGATTTTGGAACATGATACTGGTGGAAATGAAAACAAGTTTAGGGCTATATAAGCTGTTTTGGTCTGGCAGGGAGGAAGTTCTTCACTGGCAATTGATATAGTTCAGATGTTGGCATTCAGTTCATAGCACTGTCAGGAAATGTGAGTGGGAAAGCTGTCCTCAACGGTACAGTCCAAAGACTAATTTGGGCATTTGGGGAAGGCTGTGTAGAAAAGATTCATGTCTTAAATTTGCCCGTTTTCCTTCAATTCCAGAAGCAGCAGATGCTTTTATCAACAAGCAGAAGGTGCAGAAGGAGGTGAAGGCTGCTCCAACAGAAAATGCCACGCTGAGCTGCGAGGTGACCCAGGAGAAGACGGAGGTGAAGTGGTACAAGGAGGGGAAACTGATCACCTCGAGCAAGAAGTTCAAGGTGGAGTCAGAGGGCAAACAGCATCGGCTGGTGGTGAGCCAGGTGGAGAAGAAAGATGCAGGGGAGTACAGCTGCGAGGCTGCTGGCCAGAAACTCACCTTCAAGATTCATGTCACAGGTAAGACAGGTGTTGTCTGAAATACAGCAGAGAACAGTAAAGTAAAATCTAGTTTCCATTCTACAGTGATCCAGTTGCAGTAGTCTGTGCTGAGGTTTTTTCCCTATACTTGATTGCCTGGGTTTGTAGCAAGTATGTGGTTTTAGTATGGCACAAAGACCTGTTTCAGTCTGTAGAATAATAATTATTATAATAATTATAATAATTGAATAATATAATAATAATTGAATAATTATTATTCAAGATATAATTCAAATCTCTCCTGTGCCTGAGATCCCGAACTATAATTCTTGTTCACCGAAACATTTGACTAAGATAAGTATGTGCAGTGAGGCTGGAGTGCATGTTCTACGTGCAGCCTTTCATGGCAGGAGAAGCAGGAACTTCTCCTAGTAGTACACTGCCTTTTTACTATGCCTTTATGTTGGAGGCTGCATCTGGATAGGTGAGTCTGCTACTCACAGTAAGAGACCTGGTAGAGCTGACTATTCCCAGAGCTCAAAGTAAGATAGATATCTGCAAATCACACACAAAGAACAAAGGACTGCGTTGGTGAGCATATTTCCTTTGTGCCTTTGACAGTCACAGTTGTGGCAATGGTAGAGGCCATGAGGAGTCTGTTCAGGAAGCCAGGAGTACTGTTCTGGGTCATGAAAAGGCAGCCAGTGGTTTGACTATCACATGTTTATGTGTTTTGATGTTTCACAGTGGGTCTTAAGTAAAAGGAACTCAGGTTTTGGTTGCCTGCAGGACAGATGTTCTTTTGGGTTCAATATGTTTGTGTAGTGACTTGCAACCATGGGACTGGTGTTCAAGGACCCTCTTGGTTCCTTCAGTTCCTAGGTTCTTTCTTGCCTAGATTTGACACTTTGTTTCAACAGAAGAACTGATATTCTCTAGTGAAGGCTATTATTTTGGGCACAAGTAGTAACCTAAACCTGTTCCAACCTGTACATACAGACCTGCAAGTTGGTCTCATTTCAGTCCCTCAGTCAATACTTTTTCTTTTCTTCCCTCAGAGCCAAAACCTGTGTTTATAAACCAGGAGCAGGTGCAGAAAGAGGTGAGTGCTGCCCTGGCAGCAAGTGCCTCCCTCAGCTGTGAAGTAGCACAGGATCCAACCGAAGTAAAATGGTACAAGGATGGAAGACTGATTGCCTCCTCCAGAAAGTTCCAAATGGAATCCGTGGGCAAAACACGGCGTCTGGTTGTGGAGCAGCTGGAGAAGAAAGATGCTGGAGAATACATCTGCGAGGCTGCTGGCCAGAAGACGACCTTCAAGTTGGAAACAACTGGTGAGCATTCGCTTTGGGAGCACTAAGCAGCTGTTTATGTGGCTTAGAGGAAGAGGAAGTGAGCCATGTCAAAGGGAAGGTGGTGTGGCGCAGGAATGAGGTTGCGATCAAACCCAGCAAACGTTTCCAGATTGATGAGGAAGGGGTCAGAAGAACCCTGACAATAACAAGGATCCAGGCTGAGGATGAGGGAGAGTACTTCTGTGAGTCCAGAGATGACAAGAGCAGCATTACCATCACCCCCAAAGGTATGTCTCTGGAAATGAAGGCTGACAGTGTGGAAGGATCCTTGGCTTCCCTCATCAGCCATTACAACACTGCAAAGCTGAGTTCATCTGTGTGTTTATGCTGTTCTCTGTGTTAACAACCAAGTACAAAACTTGTCTTTCTCTCTAAATAACTGTGGAACAACTGCTTCTGAAGAGCACAGCTGTTAAGTGGGCAAATCAGCCTTCAAGGCTGGAATTAAGCATCCCAAATGTAAGATGGGATTTATTTTACCCCTTCTTTGCCTCTTTTCTTCTTGCATCTTTGTAGATGCAAGGAGGATCTCCTCTACACGCAGGAGATGTGAGTGTGAGTTATGGTGATCACTTACTGCGAGTCATAAAATCTGATGCTTCCAATGAAATCATTGACTCTGTTGGCTCTTTGAAGGTGCTCATATATAATATGATAGCAGGCTTTGAGTATATAAAAGGCTTTTAGAAAGTGGAAGCAAACAATCTGTTCTCTGTGCAGAAATAAGGGACTTCAATTGCAATGACAAAGATGCAAGTTCTACAACAGAAAAGCTTTTTAATGGTTGGATGACTGGATATGTCATTTGGAGGGGCTTTGAAGCCTTCACTGTGGGATTCAGAAAAGGTTAGTGAAATATCTGTGTCACAAAGAGCTGAGCATGTCCTGGAGCAATGGAGAAGGGCTGGATGATTTTTGCTGGTATTTTTAGCCATTGAATTTTGTGTTCTGGTGGTGTCAGTACATTCTTTTGTACCACATGGACGGGTTGGTTTGTTGCATTGGTTCAGACTTTTGTACTAGGAGCTCAGCAGTGGTTAAAGCTCACACTTCTGCAAAGTAAACAAGCTCCTGCAATTCGTCTCTACTCTGTTTTAGCTGTGGATTAGCTTGACAGTTCCCTTCCATAAGCTTTATGGTTCCCTTCTGTAAGTCTACTTACATAGAGTGAGTTGCTTAACTTTAAGTCTAGCTACAGGATTTTAAGCATATTATTAGCAAAAAATATCACAAATAATTTCACCAACAATTCTCCCCACCCATCTGTAGCTTTCTTTTTTTTCACTGGAAGGTTTTACACTGGCAAATAGGGTGGGCATGTAGAAACAACCCCATTAATTCTGACGAAGCTCTGATTTCTCTGACTGGCCTTTGTTTTGTGATTCTGCATGCATGCCCTGTAGCTAAAGCCTGGATGTCTTCCCCAACACCTTCAGTCTCCCATCCTTACTTAAGTTACTCCATTGTAAATCTCTCTGCTAGTCCAAGAGAGTTTTTATTTTACCCCTTCTGTGAGGCAGCAGCTGGATGGGAAGGATGAGATGAGGACAAGGTTGTTTGGGTGGCTTTTTTTTTTTTTTGCCTAAGAGCCAACTGGGAATCAAAGATCCCAAAAATTGAAGACAAACTGTGTCATACCGAGCAGGGTTTGTCAAATCACTGGCATGCACTGTTAGGACAACTTCATCATCAACATATTCCGGGCTGACAGTTGTCACAAAATTCTGCTTCTGTGTCCCAAAATGTGCACTTATCACTTCTATTGGCAGTTGCTCATCTTTTCTCCAAACTGAATGGTTGTAGGAAATAAAACAGACAAGCAAACAAACCAAACAACCCGCAGATATTAACTTGCAGCTGATTGTCAGTGCTGATCGTTGGGCCATGTCCATCACTTCACATACTTCTGCGGCCAACAGACATTGGAAAATACAAAGACCTTCAGAGACTACTTGAATTTCTAGATGCACTGAATTACCCTCTAGAGTGTATTTCTGAATATATAAGGAACCACGGGTGACTATGATCCTGATTTATATCTAGGTTCAGGCTTACTGTTTCAGTTAGGTTAGATGAATAATAGTTCCAGAGAAGATAGGGAAATACAGCACTTCATTGATACCACATGTCGGAAGAATGCAGCTCAGTGCTGGGCAGTTTGCTGCTTCATTCCCTCTTACAAGTTGGACCCAAGGCTGGAAAAGACCACTGAGATAGCTGAGTCCAACCCAGCCCACCCTCACTGGACTTACTAACCACGTCCCCAGTGCCACATACCCGTGGCTCTTGAGCACCTCCAGTGACTGCAGTATATCAGCGTGGTTGCTTCAGCTGTGTGAGTTTTCACCACTGGATGTTGTTCTAGCGAGGCAAAAAACCCAAACTGATGGAACAGTGTCTATACAGGAAGCACCTGGCTGTCCTGATGGCTGCCAACAGTTTTGCACAAGGTGTGTCATGCAAGCTTGCATGAGTCTGGTTTAAAAACTTGCAGTTCTGATGGAAGGAGAGGATGTTGGTGCAGGAGAACTGCAGGATTTGTGCTTTCCCGACATCCAGTTGCAATCCCAGCTTATTGTTGCTATAGAAAACAGCTTCTCTGTAGACAAACTGAGTTAGTACCATTAAGTGGCTGAATCCCTAAGTGATCCAAGGTGAAGCATGATCCAAACTGGAATTTAGCTAATTGTAGTGGGGAATCCAAGCCTTAATGAGCTGAGTTATTTAAAGTATGAGTCTTCCATCTAAAACAGCATTGAACTGTTACCCTGGTTGATGATAGAAGTGAGAGTTGAACAGCAGAAGTCTGAAGTTATGCTCCATATTTCTCATCACTCAAGAGAATATTTGAATATGTGAATTCCTTTGGCTATGTTAGAGCTCATAATGAGGTAAGCTGATGTTCTTTAAATGCTCGGAGTCTAGCAATGTGGGGAAGTGGACTGCTATTTGCTGTTGAGCTTTAGGCTAAGAAGCCTGATTTTAGAGGACAGTGGACTTCCCCTTTCCCTTCCCCTCTCCTCCCCTTCTCCCTGGATTGATCCCGCATGGTTAGTGAATGAGTTCAGAGCAAGGTAAATGAGGAATAGCCATGTGAAAACCTTTTTTTTTTTACTGCACTGTAAAAGACACTTAGTCAAAAGACAAGTGTGTGTTACAAGCTTATGATTGCAGGAGATCCTAGAAACAACCCAGCTACTCAAACCTGTAGTCTGGCTGAATATTTTATTGTCAGTTTTGGTCAGGAGGAGATGCTTGAGTAAGACAAATAAAAGGTCATGGGTAAGTTGGTCCTTTTTGTGATATACTTCTAGCCTTTCGTCAGGGAAAAGCTTAATTAGTCCAAATAATTATAGCAGAAACCACACCAAGAACATGAGAGTGAAATTTCAACTTTCTTGACGTGACGGTAAATTTTACCCCATTCTGCCATTCCCCAAATGTTTGTTTCCTTATGTTATGGTTTTGCAATTTGGTTGGTGTTGGTATTCCACATCATAACACCATGCCTAATAATGGGAGTAAAGGGGACAGGTTTTTTTTTTCTCTGTGAACTGCCTCAAATGTTCATGTGGGGTGGGGCACCGGAAGGGAAGTGAGGAAGGGGACAGCGTTGCTGGCGCGGCTCCCTGCGAGGAGACAACGTGGTCAGAGCTTCCTGCCTTCCAAAGCTCCATCGGTGAGATTGGGGACTTGGTATTCTCTTGTTTGATACTCTCTTGTTGTTTGTTTAGCATTATTAGGTTATTAAACTGCCATTCTTTCTCAGATCACCTTTTTTCTCCCTTATTTTTTGTTAGACCTAATCGCAATCTCCCTTCCCTTCCCCATCTCCCTAAACGCACGTGGCCGGGCCTGGCCGGGCCACGCCGCACTGCCGCTAGAGAAAAGGGGGGGGGCTTTTGTTCCTGCTGCCCCGGGTTTGTGCCCACTGTCCCGGAGTGAGCTCTAGAGAGAACTCCGTGACATTTTTGGTGGAGGATGCAGGCAGAGCTCAGGGCAATGTTTTGGGCAGTAATTAGGTGTTTTTTTTCAGCAGCCCTGTATGTAGGACTGATAGTCCCTAGGTTCCTGTGGTCCTGGCTTAAGGACTTCCTGATGTTGGGGGTAGGGGTAGATTTATTAAGCCGATGGCTGGCAGGGATAGAGATATCTGCCTGGCTCCCTTCCAGACTAACGAACATCACAGGCACCGTGCTTGAACTGGCTCACGAATGCTCTGAATTCCTTAAGTATGACTGGGGTGTCAATTGGAATACTGTGTTGTTAGTCTCTCTGATTGTAGTAGTTTACTATAAATTGCAGAGAGACTTGCAAAGAATAGTGCAGAGAGACTCAGGAAAAGGGCCAGAAGCATCGGGACCCCCAGTATCAGGTAATCTCACCCCTGAACACCAGAGGGACCTTGGGAAATTAATAGAACCCCTGAGTGAGTGTGGGAGATCAGGGGGATCTCAGAACGAATGGCTTATGAAAAAGATAGAGAGTCTCGAGAATGAGATCCAAATCCTAAGGGGAAGGCAACAAGTTAATCCCAGCCGACCACAGGAAGCACCAGCATCAGTGTCAGTCGCCCCAGTGGAAGGCCAGAGATGGGAACGTGTGTCCTCACGTCTGGAACGGATGGAGGAAGTAGAGGAAGATCCGGGCGAGGGACCCTCCCCAAAACCACCAAGGAAGGCAACTCAGAAGACTAACAGACATGGAGAAGATAGTGACGATGAAGGCCAGAGATGGGAGCGTGTGCCCTCACGTCTGGAACGGATGGAGGAAGTAGAGGAAGATCCTGGTGAGGGACCCTCCCCAAAACCACTGAGAAAGGCAACCCAGAAGACTAACAGACGCGGAGAAGATAGTGATGATGAGGGAAAAGTCACTGCTTCCTCTACTTGTAAACCTCTGAAAATTACTGAAATCCAAAGTGCGAGAAAGGAGTTTGCCCGACTCCCAGGTGAACGCCTTGTCACTTGGCTGCTCCGGTGTTGGGACAATGGGGCCGCCTGCATGTCCCTAAGCTGCGATGAGGCTCGTCAATTAGGAAACATTGCTCGAGACTCATCTATTGATAGAGGAATCAGCAGATGTCTCGATGGAGTCGCCAATCTCGGGGAGAGGATTCTATCAGCTGTAAAGGCAACCTGTCTTCTCAAAAGTGATTTGGAGCCTGTACTGGAAAAATGGAGTACAGCTGAGGAAGGTATCCAGTACCTGAGAGAAATGGCTGTGGCAGAAATGCTGTTCGATCCCACGTTTGTCCCTGGGGACCCAGAGGATTACCATGACCCAGAAAAGGTGAGCGGTACTCCGGAAATATGCAAGAAACTCATACGGTCAGCACCAGGGAAGTATTCCAGTGTACTATTAACGAACTCTAACAGGTATGATGAGCTGGATAGGAGACCTGAAATTTTTGAGCTCATCCTTTCACTGCAAAATATCGAATACTCACTACTGCCACACCGTACCACCATCGCAGCCATCTGTAAAATGGTGGATAGAATGGACCAAATGGAGAGAAGACAGGACAACATGCAGAAGAGCTGGTCTGCAGCAAGGAACCACAGTGAACCTGTGGCAGTCTCAGCTGTCAGACGCAAATGCACACCTGTCCGAGTGAAGGACCGCAGTGAGCCTATGTCACGTGGTGCCATGTGGAACTACCTGCGTGACCATGGAGAGGATATGAAGAAGTGGCATGACGAACCCAATTTTGTACTGCGAGCACGGGTAAGAAAATTACAAAAGAGGTCAGCCCCTACTGAGGTTGCCTCTACCGCTTCAGACAACCAATAGAGGGGCCCTGCCCTCAGCCAGGGGGGGGAGAGGGATAATAGAGTGTATTGGACTGTGTGGATTCGGTGGCCTGGCACATCATAACCACAAAAATATAAAGCACTGGTGGATACCGGTGCACAGTGCACTCTGATACCCTCAGGTTTCGAAGGGACAGAACGGATACATATACATGGGGTGACTGGGGGTTCGCAGGAACTGTCTGTGTTGGAGGCCGAGATAAGCCTCACTGGTAGAGACTGGCAGAGATGGAACACATAAGTGGGCTAGAGACCGAGGGGTGGACATAACTATGGACGCTATTGCGCAGATCATCCATGATTGTGACACCTGTGCCATGATCAAACAGGCCAAGAGGATGAGACCTCTCTGGGGGGAAGGGCGATGGGAAAAGTATAAATATGGGGAGGCATGGCAGATTGATTATATCACCCTGCCAAAGACTCGTAATGGTAAGCATTATGTACTCACCATGGTGGAGGTAACCACCGGGTGGCTTGAGACATATGCGGTACCCCATGCCACTGCCAGAAACACCATATTAGGCCTAGAGACACAAATCTTGTGGCGACATGGCACCCCAGAGAGGATCGAATCAGACAATGGGACTCATTTCAAAAATTCACTGGTGAGCACTTGGGCCAAAGAACATGGCATCGAGTGGATCTATCACATCCCCTATCACGCACCAGCCGCTGGTAAGATCGAGCGCCACAATGGTTTGCTGAAAACCACGCTGAAAGCGATGGGTGGTGGAACATTTAAGAACTGGGAGAAACATCTAGCAGAAGCCACCTGGCTGGTAAACACCCGAGGATCAGCCAACCGAGACGGTGCTACACAGTCCAACTCCCTGCGTACCGTGGAGGGAGACAAGGTTCCTGTGGTGCATGTAAAGAATATGCTGGGAAAAGCGGTTTGGGTCCTTCCAGCCTCTGGAAAGGGGAGGCCCCTCCGTGGAACTGTCTTTGCACAGGGACCTGGGTGCACCTGGTGGGTGATGCAGAAGGATGGGGATGTTCAGTGTGTGCCACAGGGAAATTTGATGCTGGGGGAGTGCAGCCTGTGATTCCATGTGTGTGTATATATATATATGTATATATATCTGTATGTACATATGTAATGCATGTTAACTACTGTTCTGTTTATATGTTGATAAAAGTTAGGCATGATGTGATGATGTGTAATAAGGGGTGGAATGTTATTGTTTTGTAATTTGGTTGGTGTTGGTATTCCACATCAGAACACCATGCTAATAATGGGAGTAAAGGGGACAAGTTTTTTTTTCTGTGGGCTGCCTTAATGGGCATGTGGGGTGGGGCACCGGAAGGGAAGTGAGGAAGGGGACGGGGTTGCTGGCCGGCTCCCTGCGAGGAGACAACGTGGTCAGAGCTTCCTGCCTTCCACAGCTCCACCGGTGAGATTGGGGACTTGGTATTCTCTTTGTTGATACTCTCTTGTT
The DNA here is from genome assembly GCF_054131305.1 of Coturnix japonica. Lineage (NCBI taxonomy): Eukaryota > Metazoa > Chordata > Aves > Galliformes > Phasianidae > Coturnix > Coturnix japonica. The sequence continues at coordinate 28,096,964 of NC_140672.1, forward strand.
GTTTGTTTAGCATTATTAGGTTATTAAACTGCCATTCGTTCTCAGATCACCTTTTTTTCTCCCTCATTTTTTGTTAGACCTAATCGTAATCTCCCTTCCCTTCCCCGTCTCCCTAAACGCACGTGGCCGGGCCTGGCCGGGCCACGCCGCACTGCCGCTAGAGAAAAGGGGGGGGGCTTTTGTTCCTGCTGCCCCGGGTTTGTGCCCACTGTCCCGGAGTGAGCTCTAGAGAGAACTCCGTGACACCTACAACAGCAAAAATAACTTCTAGTTCTAATTTTCAATCTTTAAAAGTTGCCTTGGCGTTTATAAAAAGGCATTCCCATTAGCTTTGGAGTGTTCACCTGAAAGAAGTGATTGCTTTTTCCTCAATTCAGTCTCAGACTAAATATGTGCTACACTTTTTGGCATTTCTGGGATCGCTTTTGTGAAGGGATCTTGAAAACTATCCTAGTCAGTTACACTCCCTACTGGGTTTGTTTGTGTAAACACACACAAAAAAGCTTTCTCTGTCTGGTGTTCTGCCCTGATGTTGTGTGCTGGGCGCTGCACTGAGATGAGGCAATTGAGCTTTTTCCTATAGACTGAAGCCAAAGGTGTCTGTGATCTCTTTGATATTTCAGATGCTTTAGTTTTTATTTACGCACTTTGTCACTCCGACAGGAAATTCTCCAATGACTCAAACAGTTAAATACCATTAGAAGGATTTACAGCTTTAAACAAAATCTTTCCATCTGACTGGGAGCTAACTCAGGCCCAAGCTACTGAGATTTCAGAATGTTTTTAAATTGTGGCATAATAAATATCCAAAGACATTTCTCATTTCCCAAGATGGTCATGTTTTACAAATGTTCAGATTCATCTTGATTTGCACAGAAATGTTAAGGTCCTAGTTTTTCAATTTTAATTCTGCAGTTTTATAGGGTTTAAGTCTGAAATTCCATTCATTTAAGGAGGGTCCACCAAAGGAAAGATTCAGAATATAATTTTCTACAGGTATTCAGTTGGTTGTTTCCCAGGAAAACACTCAGCTAGCAGAGTGCTGTAGGTAACAGAAGAGTCCTACTATCTTTGTACTTCCATCTTATTCACTCTATATTACCATGTGAATTAATACGTATTTAGCAGTGTTTTGCTTTAGGTGGTGTGGTGCTGTACATGCAGAAAAGGATAAAGGGTATGGCTTACTCTCCTCTTTGTACTTTATGAGAAATATGGCTGCAGGAAAAGCCCACTTAAAAAGGTTAAGTACAGCTTCATGTTCCTTTATGCTGTTACAGAGTGTTTTTGTGTGCAGTTAAGCAGTTGCGATGTCCCACCCCAAGAATCCTACTTCATTTCACTGAATGAAAATTCATCAGGATAACAGAGGCCAGGTCAGGGTAGAAGCACTTAGCTGCACTGGCATGCGTGCTGTGCCTTGGAAGTGTTCGCCCAAATGTTCACATGCTGTGGACATGACTCTGTATACAAGCCTCAAGACAAAGTCTTGGCTAAATATCAGATATTTTTCTCATTGTGAAGACAGGAAATCCTGGGAACTAAAATCATATTCTCCTATGACATTTGTAAACACAATGGTAATTTTGAAGGTTGGCATGGATGATTTTCAGCTTTCAGCTCTGGATCATTTCATGCATTTTTGATTTTTTAAGGAGCACTTCATTGCACAGATTCATGGCAGGCATTTGCTGCTTCTTCGCTCTGAAGAAGTTATGACTCTTTAACTAGGAATATAAATGTAGCATAATGCATATTGAGAGACCCAAGTGAAATGTACTGGGAGGAAAAAAAGGGTAACAGCATATTAAATCAAATTTTCCGTCTGTCTTGGGATATTTAGTGGAGAGCAGATTTAAACTGTTTTGACTCTTTTGACCTTTTTACTCTTATACTCAAATAGTACTGTAACTCCCTTTATATTTGTTTTTATATCTTTGTATAGTACACTTGTTTTTTTCAACAGATGTTTATACAGTTTTGAAAGGTGATGCTCAGTGAAGATCCTCGTGTTAAAGTGTAACTCTCTACTTGTAAAGTGTAATTATCTTCTAAAGGGATAGCTGCATATGATTCATTATCTTAGTGCTTTTTATTGAATGAACTACCCACAGGTAGGTGTAGATACTCTGTTCCCTGCCAAACATTTTGCCTTTGATAGTAAAATGGCATAGATCCTAATGGTTGGCTTTAACAGGTCACTATCTGTGATTAAGTCTGACATTTGTTGCTGTTTAAGTCTTGGATATACAAGAAATCTGAAGGAGGAAAAAAGAAAAAGCTGTTTATACCTCCAACTTTCAAGGCAGGTTTACGTTCTGCCATCACTGTGAACATTGGTTGTAGTTTGTAGCTTGGCTGCATTGCAGCGTGCAGGGCCCTCCCTCAGCTGGCAGACTTGCATTCACTTGCAGTTGCATGAGTTCAACTGATTTTAGCACAATTAGAGAAGAAGTGATTTTCGTATGTACGTTAAAAGTTAGCACATTCCTAGGCTCGATGTCAGCGTCACGTTGGATGATGCTGATGCTTTTAGCTTGCTTACAGTGCAGGTATCTCAGGGAAATGCAACAAACTCACACCCTAAAGCATCACACATTTAAACTTACACCGGGGATTTCTTCTGGTTTTGATGTGCCTGTGGGCAGAGCAGTAGGAAAAAATGAAGCCAAGTGAGTAAGAAACTGCAGTGAAAGGCTCAAATGATTTTAAGGTGAAAAGCACAAATAATGTTTTTTTAAAAGCTGAGTGGTAGGTTGTGGAGAGTGTTTATGCAGAATGGCTTCATGAGAAAGGACATGAAGAGATTCCACTAGTTAAATTGTAAAAGAATGAACGTGATTAAAGACAAAGACGGTCTATCCTAGGGACGGTCACGGGCTAAGCAGCTGAGAAGAAATCAGTATGTGAAAAGACAGGGTATGTAGCTAAAGATGAAATATGTATCTAGAGGCAAGGACGGCCTAAGGGAAAAGCAAGATGTGTAGCAAGGTGTAGACAAAGCTGCAAAGAAAAAGTATCTATAAGACTAACCACAAAGGTCAGATGAAGTAATGTCTAATTCACCAATCCTGAGCTTTACTTTTGCAATATGCATAAACTTATTACTGATTGTATAAATAAGATGCTGTAACACCTAATAAACGAGGCTTGTTGACCATGATAGCATGAGACTTGTCTCCCGCGGTTACTTCCAACAAATGGTGACCCCGACGTGATAAGGAAAAAAAGGGTGCCACGGGTGAAGAACTGCGTTGGGTTCGGGTCCGGATTTCGCAGCTCGACGGACGACGAAAAGAGCTAAAATTGGAGCTCCGCGTCTCGAGTGACCACGACAGGTGGGCTCGACCGACACGTGCTGCCGAAGCCTGGAGGGCTGCAACGGTACCGATGTGAGTAAATATGGACAGGCAAGCAGCATATAATTTATTTTCCGCTTTTCTTAGGCGGAGACAGTTTAAGGGGGTAGACTTGGAAAAGGAACTCCCTAAGTTATTAGTGTATGGGTATGCTAAAGGGTTATTTCAGAATCTGCATTTAGTGCATGATCTTGCTGAATGGTGTAAATTTGGAGATGCAATTTTTCAGGGAATGATAGATGGGGAGAAAATGGTTAAAAAATGCGGGAAGTGGTGGCGTGTGGTTTATAATGATTTGTTGCAATATCAGGCAGAAAAGGAAGCGGTAGAGAAAGCTAGTGCTGTGCAGGGGAGGAATAAGAATTATAATGAATGGTCAGATTGCCCGGGGCCCCCTGCTGTGTCCACCGTAAAGTTGCCGCCGGCCGCCGAGCCTGCATTGCCAGCGGTTGTGGAGCCGAGTGCCCCGTCTCCGTCTCCCTGCACGTCTGTATCAGACGAGCCGCCTGCATCGACCATGGCGCTACAGCCGGCCCCCTCGACCCCCCTTTGCAATGAGCCGCTCCCTGGGGCACAGAGTGACCTGGCGGAGGCCGTCGCGCGGGAGCGGGGGGGGGCTTGGGCTGCGCTGGCGCGGGCTTGTTTAGAGGCAGGAGACGGTGAGGCGTTGGAAGCGCTGCAACAGGCGGTGCTGTCGGTGGGGTATTCGCCTAATGCTGCAGGTGGGACACAGGCTGCTATCAGTGCTTTAGATTGGAAGTTGTTGTCACAATTGCGGTCTACGGTCAGTCAGTTTGGAGTAAAAAGTGAGCCAGCGAGACAGATACTGGATTATATCTGGAGTACTCAGGTTTTGTTGCCATCTGATTGTCAGGCTATAGCTAGGTTGATTTTTTCGCAGCACGAACAATTGCTATTTAATGCTTATTGGGAAGAGATGTGCCAACAGAGAGTTGTGATAGTTAGGCAGCCTGGAGATCCCTTGTATAATGTCACCGTTGAAGAACTTTTAGGGGTGGGTCCTTTCATCCGGACAGAGGCCCAGGCCTTATTAGGACCAGTTAAATGTAGAGAGTCAATGTATCTGGCCAGACAGGCTATGGATAAGATCAAGGCACCAGGTGGGTTGTTGTCTTATATGGGAATCCAGCAGAGAAGAAATGAGGATTTTGGAGCGTTCATAGATAAGGTAGCTGGAGCCATAGAGAAGGCTGGAGTACCAGAGTACATGAGGGAAATAATGCTAAAACATTGTGCACTTCAGAATTGTAATGCTACAGCTCGTGGCATTCTAAGTACTTTGAGGAGTAACTGGACAATAGAGGAGGCGTTAGACAGACTATCGAGCGTGCCCACGGGGGCTCAGGCTTTCATAGTTGAGGCTATTAAAGAGCTAGGGGCAGGATTAAAGGCACAGGCTGAGGCTTCTCAGAATCAAGTGTTAGCAGCCCTTGCACCCCTCCAAGCTGCACTCGCTACAAGCCCACGCTCGCAGAACAGCTCCCTCATGAAATGTTTCCGTTGTGAAAAAACTGGCCACATCCGTCACGAGTGCCAAGCCACTGGGATTTGGTGCAGCAAGTGTCAATCCAACACCCACAACGCTGCTGTATGCTATAGGAAGTCGGGAAACGTGAGAAGCAGCGCACGAAAGAACAGCGGCCGCGCTCCGATACAAGCAGCCGTTCCCAGCCAGCGGCCGCCTGCCCCCCCGCACACGTCGCTCGTCGCGTTGTCGGTCTCTACAGCACCCCCGCCCTCTGCTTCGCCCACGTCGTTCTCTGCACCTCGCCATGCCGCCCCTCCTTCGTCCTGCGCGGCTGTGTCTCTGCAGCCCGTGTGTAACGTGGTTAAAGACACGGATGGACTGAAACCAGGGGATTGTTGTGACCCAGGTCCAGTAGATCCAGAAAGCGAATCGGACGCATTTCTTCCTGATGATACTTTGAAGGGAGCAGGAATGACAATTTTCCCTACAGCATACTGTGATGTCTTAGAGCAATGCAGAGAAGAAACAATATTAAGGGGTGATGCTGACACGTTGCAGACCTTTCCTAATCAGGTCCCCCATTTGGAATCCCTGCCTTATGAGGCAGTGAAGGAGCTAAGGGAGTCAGTGAGAACATTCGGAGTTCAGTCAGCCTTTACATACAATCTTTTGGTTACAAACAGTGACACTTACGCTATGACCCCTCACGATTGGAAAACTGTGTTAAGAATGATCCTCTCTCCTATGCAATACACCGTGTTTGTGACTGAATATCAGCTACATAATTTGACTGATACCTCTTTGCCTCAGACTCGGACAAATCCATGTGGCACAGCACCTCTTCAACTGTGTCAGACAAATGTCACTCACATTCCTGAATTTGGCCGTGTAAAATATGCACATGTAACAATAGATATTCATTCTTCTTACATATTTGCCACAGCACATACAGGTGAACACAGTCATGACACCCGTAAACACTGGTTATCTGCTTATGCTGCTATGGGAATCCCACATACTACAAAAACAGATAATGGGCCTGCGTATACCTCTAAGGCCACTCAAACTTTCCTCCAAGAAGGGTGTGTTAAACATACTACAGCCATTGCTCATTCTCCCACTGGACAAGCTATTACTGATCACATTTATCAAACATTGAAATCCATTCTTATTATTAAACAAAAAAGGGGGAATATGGGTGACACACTACAAGAAATATTATGTAAGGTTTTGCTTGTTTTGTTTGTGCTGAATTTTTTGAATCATGTTCATAGAGATACAGCTTATGTGGATCGTCATTTTGAGGCTTCCCCGGTGCTAAAGGAACAGCCTATGGTTAATGTTTGGAATATGGCCACAGGACTTTGGGACTGTCCTCTACCACTGACAACTTGGGGTCGTGAATATGCTCGTATTTCCACAGGGACTGGCCCTATGTGGGTTCCAGCATGATATCTTCGGTCTCATCTGAAGGCAGAAAATAGCATCCAGCCTTTATAGTAATTGTAATTGTGTGTTTCTTACTTAGTGGTATTGCTTTGTAACTTGCTGTGTTATAGATAATATTACTAATAGTTTGACATAGTGTGTGATTTTCTGTTTTACCAATGCAGTCTCAAGATTTGGAGTTTAAGGCATTAGCTAGGATGTTGTGTGCTTCTTCTATTTTAGTAATAGATCAGATGTGTATTAAACAGGATTTGATGTAATCAATGCTAGAATCTACAGGAATAGCTCTTTTAATGTTTTAGTACTGTTTGGTTATGATGTTATTAGCCTATTAATTAGCTTTTCTTAATTTGCAAAGACAAAACCTGGAAAGGAATTCTAGTCAAAGAGATGACCCTGTATCATATAACGGATACCTATTTTACATCCAATTAATTGGGATCTGAAAATATAACCATGCATCATTTTAGACAAAAGTGCACGCTAATAGAACTAAATTTGATAGTTTGTTTTCCAAGCAGGTGTTCCACTTGGGCTCTATATCACGCACTGGCCATGCGGATGTGGTGTACAACTGGAAGAAATCCTTCAGACTCTGAATGCAGGAGAGAATCTGTGATGGATGAGAGAGGAAATGTGCACCTTGAAGCAGGGGACGCCCTGCTGGCACTACCTGTCGCATCCACCACCAACACAGCTTGCTGTTTCTCAAGGGTCAATAAGTATTAATGCCCCTAGTGATACTCTAGTACATTTGTCCTCTAAAATTGGTTCTATTTGACATGCTACTTCATAAAATTGCACAATCATTAATCAATTATTAGCCCGGATAACTCAGTTGGTAGAGCATGGTTATGAGCATCTTAAAAGCATTTATTGCACAAATTTTAGTGGTCATTAAAATCAATATATCAGAGTATAAGAAAATTGAAGACTTTTCCTGATCAGTTACAGATTAACACAATGGGACCCTCACGGATTTATTTTTAGGTTGAAGAAACTTAGGTTGCAGTACAAACATGTTTGTTCTTTTTAGTAGGTTTAACAGTAATGTTGTTATGTTGTATTTGACTTGTCTCTTTTTTCACTTTTAGAGTATTGTCAATCGAGGTCTTGATTGAGTTATAATAGTTATGTCATTAATATAAGTAGTGTTGTTATTCTATAGGCAGTATCTTGGAATTGTTGTAATACAAGAAGAATTCTACGGAGCAGCAGCCATGGATTGAGATGAGAAGTTCACAGAGCAGCAGCTATGGAGCAGGATAAAACTACATGAGAACTAATTGAACAATTGAACTGAATTGCTTGTTAAATATGATTAATCGGTCGTTAAACTGAGCCTTTTCATTTTAAAAGAAAACGGGGGAAATGTGGAGAGTGTTTATGCAGAATGGCTTCATGAGAAAGGACATGAAGAGATTCCACTAGTTAAATTGTAAAAGAATGAACGTGATTAAAGACAAAGACGGTCTATCCTAGGGACGGTCACGGGCTAAGCAGCTGAGAAGAAATCAGTATGTGAAAAGACAGGGTATGTAGCTAAAGATGAAATATGTATCTAGAGGCAAGGACGGCCTAAGGGAAAAGCAAGATGTGTAGCAAGGTGTAGACAAAGCTGCAAAGAAAAAGTATCTATAAGACTAACCACAAAGGTCAGATGAAGTAATGTCTAATTCACCAATCCTGAGCTTTACTTTTGCAATATGCATAAACTTATTACTGATTGTATAAATAAGATGCTGTAACACCTAATAAACGAGGCTTGTTGACCATGATAGCATGAGACTTGTCTCCCGCGGTTACTTCCAACAGTAGGTGGAAGTTGTGCCCAGAATGGAACAGCTGGTTTCATAGAGCTTTCAGATGAGCTCTGTGGCAGGATTATGATGCTGTATTTCTAATAATCAGGCAGCTGTCTGAAAATATGAAATAATGACTTTCTGAGCAGACACCTTTTTCATTTTACACTTAAATTGGAATAGTATTTATGTTCTGGATGCACCTACCATCATTTTGTAGATCAAGAAGCCACTTTTATAAATCTCTTAATGCAAAGTACAGCATGACACGTACAAAAAAGAGTTAGAGACCTCATTTATACCTTATTTTGTTTACTCCTGTAAGTCCTGGTGCTTTATGAACCTCAAAGGAAATCATTGCTGACTTGTTTGTGGATTTTGCATTTCTGCAATTTGACACGTTGCTGTTAATGCAAGCAGCAAGGCCAGGCTTCCAAGGAAGATTTGTAATATGTGAGATTTCTATGTTTTTGATCTACATTTTTGCAGTAGAGCACTGTAATGTGTGCTGTCTGTTGGGCTGCCAGAGGGGCCGATCCTTCTGGATTTCCTGGAGCCTGGACAACTCCTGACTGCTGCATCGCAGTGCCAACAGAGCTGAAGGCTCCAACTTCCAGTTGTTTGCCTGAGGACTCTGTGATTTATTTATTTAAGTGCATAAACTGTCCCTGTCAGGAACAGATTGTAGGTTATAGCTGCTCTAAATGTGAAATGTTTTAAGCTGGACAAACTTCTTTTCAGTTTTGAGGAGCTGCAGTCAGCGGGGGGTTCTTGCCTGGGATCTCTTGCAGAACAGGGTGTGCTTCCATCCTCCTCTTTCCTTCTGTGACCAGGGAATTGTTGGTTGTTTTTTGCAGCAACATGAACCGTGAAGACCGAAATGTGCTGCGTATGAAAGAAAGGGAAAGGCGAAATCAAGAAATCCAGCAGGGTGAAGAAGCCTTTCCACCCAACTCTCCTCTCTTTGCTGAACCGTACAAAGTTGTGAGTTTCTGCCATTTGTACAAATGTGTTTTTTTGTTTTGTAGTGGAAATTGTAGGGAAATATGTGCTACAAATCTGTTTATATCTGAAATCTTTTCAGGTCCCAGTTGTCACCTTAACCAGCATTTAAGCAAGTATTGAAACTAAGGATGGACAGTTAGTTACTACTCATCTCCATAGGCAGATTTATGCTAATACTTATGAAGCAGGGACTATTTTCAAGGGAGGAAAGGGATAATGAGACAAGATAATTTATTTTTTGAAAAAACCTTTTTTCTGCTTCTGCTGCAGTGGTCATTAAGTGGTACCATTGAAGGTTTTCATTATACAGTTCAAAACTCACTTTGAAAACAAAGCCATTCCCTTATCTCTGTTTTGTTTGCAGGAGGTCAAACATTGCAGCTGAAGACTTTTCTCCCTCAGGAGGGAAGTTGTGAGTTTTTTGATTCCTGTCTTCCCTTCTGTTTGCTGTGCCTGATAACTAAAACCTACAAGTATGAAGCTAACTAAAGCTGGTTGGGATACAGTAAAACTGATTTGAAGGGCAAAAAAGAAACAACAGAAAAAACCCCAACTGGTTTTTCAGGAAAGAACCCCTATAACTGTGTTGGCAACAAGTTATTCCAGTATAAATACCAATTAAAAATTACATAACTGAGTGGTGAGGTTGAGCTGATGTTATTTTACTGCTAAGTAAAGCGTTGTCTGACCAATACATTATAGACTTTAAGGTGACAATGTCTACAGTTCTTAAAGTCTTCCATGCAGCTCACCTATACATTCTTTGAAGCACTGGTTAGTGTTTCAACTATTCTTGGTCAATTTAAGTGGTGCTGTACAGAAGTACTACTTAAAATCCCTGTTGAAACTTGGCTGAAGGCCTAGAATTTGGCTGCAGATTAAATAAATCCACTTTCTTTGCCCAGAATGAGAATTGGAATATAAGAAAATAACAGAACTGAGTTGGTGAAGTGATTGATCCATTTATTTGAAGTCAGCTGTAATTCATCTGCCTCTCAGGGGAAAGAGGAAATTTGAGGGAGAAAAAGATGAGCAGAGGGAGGGAAAGAACTGCATTATTGTGGTTGGTTGGGGAGAATTGGGTCACTGTGACTCTTTGTAGGGGTTTAAGATACAGGGATCTTCAGGCCATTTAATTAGTATTTTTCACTTGTGTGGCTGCTTGCCTGTTTCCTTCACCTTCTAATGCATGGGACTAAAAACTCTATTGACTGTGTAGATTTTAACAACGGCTTCATTTTTTAGAGAATAAGCATGGATTGGGCATCAATAGACACTTTTCATTTGGCTTTCTTTCTATCAAAATAAGTGTAAACTGTCAAAATAAGTATGAAGTATTGCAAAGTATTTTGGTCTTTTTCCTTCTCTTCTCTGCCTGTAGGGATTTAGTCATTATTTTCTATGAACAGGTGTCTTCTCAGCCTCTGCTAAGACAGTGGTAATCTCCTCTGTATAGGAAATCCTATTTGACGTGCAATCAAGAGGGCAGTTTTAAAGGGGCCTGTATGCAGAAGAACACATAGAAGTGGTTTTTTATTTGCTAATGGCAGTTCTTTCATTCAGCCCTTGGTAGTCTTTGATAAATAGATATGGCTGACATTTTAGTTTGCTTCCTTTCACCTGCCTCCCTAAAAAGCAATGCTTTAAATAATGCTTTTCTTAGAGTTCTGTGTCCTGGGTGTTTTTGTGTCTTCCCAGGCTGAAGGATAAATCTTCACAGATACTTTGTTGGCCATATGAAATAAAATGAGAAAATGATAACTGGGCAAAGTTGCATTTAAATTTGATCAAAGATTTTAATAGAGTTGTTAGTTACTTCTTTGTTTGAAGCATACAGACAGACTACTTTTTAAGTTATCCAGCTTTTCAACATTTAAGAATTCAGAGCAGTGTGTGAATGGAGCTTTCCAAAAGGTTCCGACTACAACTCATGGTTGCTTTTTGGCCAAATGTTCCAGGCTGTGTGTTGTAAGTGCACATCCACCAAAGTGCCACAGGCTGACAGAAGGTTGGATGGTCCTGGTACTGTCACTGCCTGGGTAGCCCAGAGCTATGGGCAGCTTTGGTGTCAGCAGCCTGTGTTGCCTACGTTCTTCTCTCAGTGGCTGTTTGATTCAGGGGGGGAAAGAAAGTGTGCAGAAATACAAAGGCCTTTGTGCTGCAGATAAGAACTGCATAATATTGCACAGCCTTGTTGACGTCTGAACACAAAAGGGAGGCTGTGTTTTTCTTTCTGAATCTGTCAACCTTGGATTCTGTTTCTTCACAAAGTTTGCGAAAAAATTCCATGTATGGCTGCCCTGAGCCTTTCAACTTTCTGCCAGCCTATTTATTTTGTGTGCATACATCTTAGCCATGGAACTTTGTCAAATTCTCTGTTTCCAAAGTCTGTAATTTCCTCTGCCTTCTCCCCTCTGTCATTCTTGGCAGTGGGATTTCTCCAAATTCCAGCAAGTTAGTGAGCCGTAGGCTTGTACAGCCTAGACCCGGAACAGAATTCAGAAGGCTGAACACAGCGCTGGTTTACTTGAATCAAGCCACACTGTTCTAGAAAATCTTATTCTCCTTAACTTTCTATTTATTTATAAGTTATATGCTGCAGCATCTCACAGCATTTCTCTTGTGTGCAGAAGTCTGGTACACTTTGCCTACATGTAGAAAATGAGGCTCGTTTTGGTGGATGGGTGGATTTTATGTCTAAGATTGCTGGCATAAGATCATTTTCCCTGTGTGCAGCAAGTGTTTGCAGGGACCCAAAATCCTGACTGGGGCCTGTCTGCATTACTATAAATATATCTTATAATTATCAGGAAGTCTTTGAATCAGAAGATAAAACTTCATGAAAATAGGTCATAAAAAGTTTTATGGGTGCTGTGAAAAACAGATTCCTGACTCTTGATAAAAATGTTATCCCATCACCTAACGCTCTGTAATTTCATCCTGTGTAAGTCTTTAAAGCCAGGGGTTCACAGTCAAAAAATGCAGAGCAGGAGGACTGGTGTGTTTGTAAAATATATTCAGAAATGCAGCTGTTTCTTATTGGATGGAATCTTTCCATCATAGAACAGGGAGTGTGATGTCACTGACAGCTGTTATGTCTGTGTACCTGAGCGGTGACCTGCAGACATCTCTGAAGAGGTGCACTGGTCTCTGAGTTTGCTCAGTGTCCCGTGCTGTAGTAGTTGTGAAGGCAGCAGTCAGTTGCGTCGATCCCTTGTGATCCTTGTGATCCAGAAACTTTATTCTGAGAATTAAAAGTGAGGTCTGACCTGGGTTGTCAGATATTAAATGGAAATGGATCCTATTCACCACAGCCAAACCAAAAATGGACAGGTTAGAATTATGTACCTGACTACCATTCTAATCACCATTTTGTGTCAGAGTCCAAGCAATGGTTTCTTACCTGTTGAAGTGTCTTCCACTTAACTTCAGCAATCTGCTGTGCTTTTGTGAAAAGCATTTCCATCCTTCAAAATGTTCTTAATTTCTTCTTTCTCAAGAAATTGGACTTGAAAAAATATATATTTCTGTTTATTTCTTTATTAATCTTTGAGTTTCTGAGAGACGTGTATTCAGAGGCAAAATAGATGGTGAGTTATTTGGAAGAAGTTGCACATTTAAGCATAACACCTCGTTAAAGTGCCCTTAACTGGAATACTGCCTTAGAAATAGGAAGCTGGCTGAGGTAAGCACTGAGGCAGACACTTTCTGTAGAATTTATGGTATGTACATTGATGAGAACAGTCCCAGTTACTCATCTTGTGCTCAGCACAGCGCAGTCGTTCTGCATATGTGGTATTTTGATTACTGTAGGGTCTTTTTTTTTGTTTTACCTACATTTTATCAGGTACTTTTATCAAGTATTTACCTACTTGTCTTAGTTGACAGGAAAAAGGAAACTGAGGAATCATGCTTGTACTCATTGAACCTGTGTGAAAGATAAGAATCAGTTTGTATTCTGAAGAGAGTACGGCTTTTGCTCTCTGTTGAAGTAAGAAGACTTCTGCAACTTGATCTTGACTTTGCAGTTTAACCATAGGTTGATTTTAATGTCTCTTCTTTCAGTCAGTAAAGATGAAGGGCATTGGGAACATCTTAAAGTTCCCTAAGAGGTTTTGTTTTTGAGAAAATTGCACTCTTTCTCCATTCCACTGACAATACTCATTCAAGTCATGATTTCAACTGCTGCCACTTTTGAAATAAAAATGTTAAAGGAAGTCAGATATATGTAAGTATGCCTTGCCAGGTAGAGCTTTTGTGTGTTTATGAAGTTACAATTGGAAACTGCATTTATAAATTGCATCACGTCACTGAGCTGGCTGTTTGTGAAGACTGCTGTACAGCTGTGCCCCAAACCCCTGCAATTCACTGTCACAGAGTACATCTATCAGCTTGGTGAATTGACTCAAACATTCTCTGTTTTTATGCGTAAGGTCAGCAGTTGTCCTCATTTTAAAAGGAGGTCAGGAAGGTCCTATTTTAAAATGGCACACTAGCTTAGAAGTAGGTTTTCAGTAACACAATACTCTCTGATTATTTGTTTATTTATTTATTTTTTAACATTTCAAGTGTTTGATAACGTACTGTGTTTCAGGAGGCAGAATTGGGTTTTCTGGAACAGGAATACAGAGATCTTACCAGTGCTAGAATTGGCGAGGCTCTGTCTTTCAAGGCTAGTTTCATAGACAGCAAATCCACTGTATATCGAGGCAGGTATTTATCACTGTCTGTTGGCTTTTATACAGCCAGGTTGCTCAGTTACGTGAGGATTTGGATGAAGGTGAGAAAGGGAAGATAGGGTTTGCAGAAGTTGCACAGTTTCTGGAGATTCAGGTACTGTGTATGACAACTGCACGTGGCCCATCTTCCAAGCAAGCAAGCAGGGACAGATGGGTCAGTGGGACAGATGAGCTAAGGATGCTCTTCCCATGTACTCGCTGCTCTGTCACTGCTGGGGAAGGCAGCTTGGGCCCAGGAAAGGGCTCCCTGTTTCTGTTTGGTTGTTACCACTGGGTTTTGTTTTTAGCATGTTGGTTTTCTTTGGGAGTAGGTGTTGGTTTTGTTTTGTTGTTGTTTTTTAAAGGATATGTGCCATCCTTTAAAGTCAGAACAATAGCTTGATTATGGCATGATTTTTGAGATGTTAAAATTCCCTTTGAAAAAACTCCTGTGATCTTTTGTTCCCTTAGGAGTCTCAACAGTCCAGTTTTGGCACTGGAGAACAGAGTAAGTACATTAAACTTCCTTTCCGATGTGCAGTGTTTTTGTTACAACTGAGTATTCTTAGTACCCCTTAAGAAGTCAGGCCATTAGATCATGAGACCTCTCCAGGCTGGTAATGGAATGGGTTGCACGTAAAAATTGTCCGTATTTTCTCAAGACTTATGAAATAAACACTTGATTTTATTTGTGGCTTCTTGCTGAGAACTGGAAAGTTAATAACTGTTGTGTAACTCACTCATAACTTCTAGAAAAGGGGAAAAAAATAAAATTGTTTCTTTAAATTGTTGTTATTTTTTTAATTCTCGAAAAATAGGCTTCCTTGGTTGATATGATTGAAAATAGCTGAGTGTGAAAACACCCACAGAGAAAACCCCTGGGTATGCTGGAAAGCAACGAAGTTCATATTTTAATAGAAAAAGCACAATGCATTTTCTTCCTTTTTCTTGTCCACTTTCGCATTATGGATATGAAAATTGAAGAGAACTGCTCAAGAATTGTTAATATTCTTGAGTGTATTATCCCAGAATGTATTTCCAAAGTCTAGACAAATGCACCTTTTATTCCTATTTGACTGTGTCTTCATTTTGAATATTACTGAAATGAAGCATTTAACCAGGTAACATATCTGGCAAAAATGAATTAGATTTGTGCTGTTGCCTTCCAACAGTCTTACCAGTCCCTGTCAAAGTGATTAAACAGATTAAATAGTAAAAGCGGAATGGTTTATTCTTAGGTATTCACAAGCAGCTTAATCTAAACTCCTAATACAGTGGGGAATTAAGGAAACAAATTAAAACTTAATTCCATAAGGCTAGCCAATAGGTTACATTCTGGAAACAGCTGATCTTTAGGTATGTCATCAGGGAGGCCAAATAGATAAAAACACAGAACCATTTCTCAGCTCCATTTTCAGTTTTCTGTGACACTTCCAACAACCTCAGATATTGTTTCTGTTGTGCTATGTTTAGTAATTTACTAGAACTAAAGAACAGGGAAGGAAAAAGAAGACAAACCAAAAAGCAGATTATATCACAGTGTTCTAACTGTAGGGTTTGGTTTATGAGTTTGCTTTTTGGATTTAAAGACTTTTCATTCACTAAAAAGCTGCGTAGGAATGCTGAAACAGATTAAAAACTTGATTTAATTGATCTCCTCAGCATGTAGAGGGTAATAGAATAATTTTCATGGGAGGGTTTGGGCTCTAAGGTCCCTTAGATGCCATCCAGTTCCAAGCTTCCCCCCAGACCAAGCTGCCCAGGTCCCACCCAGCCTGGCTTCAGGGATGGAGCACCCACAGCTCTCTGGCAGCAGTGCCAGGGCTTCCCCACACTCTGACTAAAGAATTTCTTCCTAATATCTAAGCTAGACCTATCCTCTTTTACTTCAGGATTGTCACTTGTATCCTACCTTGATAGAAGCAGAAGTTTTTCACACCTTCAGAAACATATTAAGTGTGTGTTGGTTTAGACAGCAACGATTTAAAAAAGCCTTCTAGATTTTCTTGATTAAGGTCATTGCTTCTCTTGGCAGTCTGTCTCTGCTCCTCTCTCACTTGGTCAATGTGTGAGAGGCTGCACCTGACGTCAGCTGGTCCCTCTTTCTCCTGTTCACTCCGCCATTCTTGAGTTTGTTTGGCTAAGCCTGTTTAGTTCTGTCCACTTTGCAGTGACTGTTTTGCTGTCTGTGTTCAAAAGAGTACAGCGTTATTTCTTTTTCCTTCTAGAACGATATAATCCTTCATCAAAAACATCCAATGGCCATCAATCCAAATCGTAAGTAGCAGTTGAGAAAACATTTCTCACGTAACAGTCAACTTTTAAAAGATTCTGGAAGTAGCTGTTTCTTTACCAGAATGTGTCAGTTCTTGCACACTCTTTGTCATGCTTTACACTTAACTGACAGGAGAGGGAAAAAAAAGTTGATTTCAACCTATTTTCAGGAACAGTAGGGCAAATAATGGCACACCGGTGTAACAGGTGCGCTGTGCCTTCCTTCCATCCCCCTGCTTTCTTCTCAGCTGTAGGATACTGAGCAGGAGTTTGGCCCTAGGAATTGGCTGGTGAGCTGGAAGTGTATCAGTGTGTGAGAATGGGCAGGATGGGACAGGATTTACTAAACGTGCATTGCTAAGCTGTCAGCTGGAAGCAGCTTGTTGCAGTTGCACAAATAGGATGAGGAACTGTTCTGTTATTAGAGGAGACAGTAAATTAAGTTTGAGATCTAGTTAAGTTTGTACAAGTAGTTACTCATTCTCTTAAGTGACTGACAGGCATTTTTATTAGTTGCGTACACAGACCTAACATTATGCTTCATTAATCAGACATCAGAAAGAAAAAATAAAAAAGCAGCAGGAAGAATCTAACTGTCTTCTGCCCTATTCATACCTGAAAATTGATTACATTCTGTTTAAATACAATTTCCAAACAAAAAATGCCCATTCCACCTGATGGAATGTTTACTGAAAGCAACTGCAGATTCTGAAGGTATTCTAAGTTAGTATTTGCTGTGATGCAGTTACGAAATGAAGTTTAGTTTTTCTGTTTACATTTTTAGTATTAATAAGATTAAAAAACAAATCATCTGTGAGAAAGAAATGGGAAATAATTGAAGAGTGGCTTGTTCATTTATTTATTTATTATAGACTATGTCAGTTCCTTAAAACATGAGGTTTCAGATGTTTATACACAGCCACTTCAATAAGTGGTAGCATTAGGAGTTCATCATTTGGCTTTTCTTTTGTTATAGCAGTGTAGTCCTCTATGAAAGGGCTGTGCTGGTTCCAGAATGGGAGGGTGTAGGAAGGTGCAAGAACTGGAGCTAGCACTTCACATTAGTTAAAGTGAGGTGCATGGGAAGAGGGGTGAGGAGATGTTTGCTGTGTCAATAGAATTTCCGATAAAGCGATTGTGCTCTGTTAAGAAAGCGTTAAAAAGTGAGATAAATGCATCTTTTGATAAGGGTAGCAGCTGAAAATAGATGTCTAAGTAGATTCTCAAGGTTGCTGTTTCTTTTCAGATTATAAGTAGAACAGCTGTACTGTGAAATTGGGAAGTATTCTAATCCTTTCTTATCTTCTTTCTCCAGATGTGAATCGAACCAGACAGAGTAAGACGTTTTATTTTTGTAACGAAGGTGTTTTTAAATAAGCACAAATACCCCACTATGTTTTCTTTGTGTTCCTGTACTTTCAGTGTCATGAAATAGTATGTGTATGTATGACTACCCTAAATAGGAGCAATTATACCTTTGAAGAATAGTAGAAAATTTATGATGTCGAACAGTTGGGATTTTGCCACTAGACATGAAGCAATCACATTTCTTAATTCAATGGGAAACAGTATTCTTGTCCGTGGTGTGTAAGAGGTTGAACGCAGATGTTTTAGCTCCACCTGCATTAGTAAAACGTGTCAGAATTCCTTTCTAAACTTTAAAGAACGAACAAAGGAATCAAAGCACTACAGCCCGTAGTTTTCTTTAAAGAATGACTTAACTTGCCATTCTTAGACATTAAATGTTTTAAATGGTAACTTGTGGATTTCACCCACACACCCAGCTCTGTAGCATAAACAGTAACTTGTTGGAATATAGAAGAGTGCTTTGAATGTAATTAAATTACATGGAAAAACTTGTCTCACTTTCTCCCTTTTACTTACTTAGTATGTTGAAAGATGACTTAAAACTTAGCAGTAGCGAAGACAGCGATGGAGAGCAGGTATGTTCACAAGATACCAAAGATTCAGTAGAATAAACCAAGTGTATTGATGGTTTGTTACATCAGCAATGTTCAGTAGTCCAACAGCAAACTGAACAGCTGAAGGAGAATTTGCAATTGAGGTACGAAAAACAATTAGCAAGTTTTCAAACAAACTTCAGGTACTCTAAAATGCAAATGTGAGGAAAATGATCTGGTTTTGTGAGAACAGTACTTTTTTTTTTTACCTAGGGACTCAAGCTTTGATGATTTCAAATGGGCTTTCTCTAAATGTGGAATGGAAACAGAGTCAGTTTCCTAACACACACAATGGGCTGCCACCTAAGGGAGAGCCCCTCATGTTCTGTGCTGGCTAAAGAGTGCATGGCATGTCACATGACATAAAGATGTCCATGCAGCAACTGTTCGGGATAAGAGCTGCTGTGTGTGTCTTTTACTCCCAGGTTGTTTCTGTAACTATAAGTCTAGCAGCTCCTTTATTTTTATCGTATCTTTTGCTCCTTGGCAATATTAACTCTGTGCATCTCCAGCCAGAGATGGTGTTCAGCCTGCTGAATTAAACATACCTCTTGAGTCTGTGCTACCCAGCAGAAGTCCATGCTGCTTTTTTTGCTGTTCTCAGTTCCGCTGTTTGTTATTTTTTCACATGGAAAACTTGAAGATGGTGCATTTAGTTGTTTAATTACTGGGGCATGGAACATTTCTGGAATAGCACAGTAAAAATTTGTATCATCTGGTTCTAAAACATGGCATGGGGGAGTGGAGAAAATAGGAAATCTCAGAACTACTGTCAGAATATGGAGGGTTCTGAGATGACACGTTTGTGGTAAAAGCTTGGATAAAAGAACTGTGATTTATTTTTCCTTTTGTACAAGCCAAAGGCAGGCAAATTTAAACCTCTGTATTTCTGAATTAGAGCACTCTTCAGGCTAAGTATTTAGAATCTTTAAGACTTGATATCAATACTTTGCAATGTAATTGCATATGCTTCTAGAAGCCTCATGCTCTTCTTCTTAATTGCAGGACTGTGATAAAACAGTTCCAAGGAGCACACCTGGAAGGTAGGCATTCCTTTACTTTCTATGCTGCAATCCAATGGTAGTGATGTTTGGTCCAGTCAGCGCTTCTGGCTTGATCTCATTTCTAAAATCAGTGTTAGTTGTTTGTCTTTGATTAGACCAGAAGGTGATTAGAGTTTAATCAGTGGCCAACACATATTCTGCAAATATTATACTGACAACATTGTGAAGGGGGGAGGGGAACAAGGTGAATTGTGCTCAGTTGAACTCTTTAGCAAATGTTAGTTAAAATATTACATTTTATTCTTCCTAATGGAAGAACTTCCAGGATGCCTTTGCACTGAGTAATGTTTGTTTATTTTTCTTCCTTTTTGTTTTCAGTAGTTCTGAACCTTCACAACATAACAGTGAAGGAGCAGATAATTCTAGGGATGACTCAAGCAGCCACAGTGGGTCTGAAAGCAGTTCAGGATCTGACTCTGAAAGTGAAAGCAGTTCCAGTGATAGTGAAGCTAATGAACCATCACAGAGTGCATCCCCTGAGGTAGGATTTGTCACGCATTTGGGCTGTCATCAGGCATTAATCCTGAGTTTTAAAAGCAGAAAAAAATGAACATGTTCTCGGTCTCTTTTTTTTTTTTTAACAAAAACTTGTCAAGTGTAGAATTATTTCCACATATTTCCACATATTCTTTTGCTAAAGTACCTGTAATTTGACATGATAACTATATTTTCTATAAGCACACATTTGTTATTTGAGGTGATTTTTACCATAGTTATCTGTTGGAGTGCAGAAGACATGGGAACAGTAGCTTAAAAACCAGTAGCTTTTAGTCTGGAATGCCATGGCAGCAAGTGCTTCCTGTGGACTGAAGTTCTTCTGATTGAAGGAAAAAGCAGACCTGCTATCTGTAGTTATATGCATTTTTCATTAGTTACTGACCTCAGATGCTCGAGTGCACCTCTTGCTTTGGCTTGCAGCACAGTAGGGCTGCAGAAAAGATGGAAGCCACGTGAAACACTGTATCTAACAGTGCTTTATTGAAATTTGTTTTTAGCCGGAGCCACCGCCAATAAACAAGTGGCAACTGGATAACTGGTTGAACAAAGTTAATTCACATAAAGTGTCACCAGCTTCTTCTGTGGACAGCAACATCCCATCCTCACAAGGCTACAAAAAAGAGGGACGGGATCAGGGAACAGGAAGTGGGTACGCTGATCAAAGCGGATCCAAGGACTCGATTTCTTCAACACCAGGGCGAGATTCCAAACCCACCCAAAAGGGCTCAGAGAGCAGTCGTGGCACGCAGAAATCACCTGCCCAGAGTGACAGCTCAACACAGAGGAGGACCGTGGGTAAAAAGCAGCCCAAGAAAGCAGAAAAGACATCTGTTGAAGAGCCTAGAGGAGGTCTTAAAATAGAAAGTGAAACCCCAGTAGACATGGCAACAAACATACCTTCAAACAGGCATAAGGTAGCCACTAAAGGTTCCAGAAAACCTAATATAAAGAAAGAGCCCAAATCTTCCCCTCGGCCTACAACAGAGAAAAAGAAATACAAGGCTTCAAGCAAATCTGCCCAGAAATCCAGGGAATTCATAGAAACAGATACCTCATCCTCTGATTCAGATGAAAATGAAAGCCTGCCTCCTTCATCACAAACACCCAAATACTCCGAGAGCAATAGGACTCCTGTTAAATCTTCCATGGAGGAGGATGACAGCTTTTTTCAGCAAAGAATGTTCTCTCCTATGGAAGAGAAAGAGCTTCTTTCACCACTCAGCGATCCTGATGAAAGGTACCCACTTATTGTGAAGTGGGTACCTTCACAAAATGGATACCTGAGCCTCTTATCAAGAATACCAGGGAAGCCTTACAAGGATGCTGATGTGCCCAAAGTGGAAAAGAAAAATGTGCCAGAGAAGCATGCAAGAGAATCTCAGAAGCAGCCTTCTGATAAGAGTTCCACAAAAGGCAAAAGGAAACATAAACAGGTAACAGTATCGTAAATAAAATCTTGCCTGTTATCTTAGCCTTTTAGTATCTTGCTAAAGGGGTTAAGCATATGGCCCAGTAACCAATGTCATACCTCACTGCAGTGGCTCAGTAATTTAGGAGATTACTTTGCTTACCTATTCTATGTAGAATAAATTGATCCTTCCTGTGCCGTTGTAATAGGGAATATTGGAGTTTTCATTCATGAAAGGCAGAGGGTTGTACCTTTAGATGTGTTAGCACTGTAGCTTGCATTCCTGGAGGTAGCACAGATTGTGTATCCTCTTAAACTCTTCAACTTTAGGATTAGGTTTATATAAAAATCTGGTCTTCGACATCTCTTACAGACTCCATGGGTTTTACAGTTCCTGGCATTCATAAGACACCTGTGTTTGACTCCCCAGCATAAAATCTGATTTCGTACCAAAGCCTTTGGCAGATTTTTGTTATTTCATAGTGATATGCGTGTTATAAAATGAACACCTTGAGACTGCCACTCTTCAAATATATGATACAAGGTAGTTGCTTCAGGGGATGTTTCTGTAGCCTGTACAGGTATTATTCTGTACGCTGCAAGACGCCCACTGAATTAAATCCGTTAAATGTGAAAAATTACTGTCTTCGTGAAGCTGTAAATGTAGACATTTATCTGGATGTGTTTCTTGTTTGCTGTATTCAGAATGAGGATGAAAACAGAGCCAGTGAAAGCAAGAAAACAAAACTGGAAGAAAAAGCTCCATCAGGACACAAGACTTCTAGCAGTAGGGAGTGAGTATCTTGCCTGTCTTTTCAGCACTGAAGGCTCAGAGTGATCAGGGAGAAGACTCATGCCTGTATCCATCTCTCCCTTACCTTCTTCTCCTTCCTCCACAACAAAATGTCTCCTTACTAATCAGTGGGTAATATTTCATGGTTTCTGATTCTTCAGTTTGAAGTTTCCATTAGTTGTTGGTGGAAATTCATATCCATAACTGAAAATATTGACTAGGTAAACCCTACTATGAAGGGTTCACCTTTTTCAGATCAAACAACAGACAGCTGGTATAATTATATCATGGAAAAAAAATTCTCTACAGCGAATATTTGTTGAATTACTGATGTGTGAGAAGCTGCAGCTTCTGGCTACAGATGCTAGAAGTCTTTCTGAGTTAAATGCCTTCTTTGTTTCTGTTAAGAAATGTAGAAAAAATGGATGCTCGTCTGTCATGTTTTTTTTCCTTTAGTCCTGATATTTTGTTTTGTTGCTGGTGTGATTTTCTGAAGGGCACTTGGTTAAATGCAACAAGATGGTTTTTCAAAAACTTCATGTAAATAGTTATTTTGTGTACTGTTCTCTGTGAAAAGGGATGCCAGAATTAGCAACTGGAATCCTCAGCAGCCAAGGTAAGACTGTACCAAAAGGCCAATGGCTTCTAGAGAACAGTTATCTGGGCCATCTTTTTTCTGAGCTGTTAGGCTGACTTGTCTGCAATAGACAGACTGGCGCTAATGCTGGCATTCATTTCTAACATTACAAGTGTTTAGGGTGTTTTTAAGAACTGTTGAGGGATGTGGTTTTATGGTTAGAACTTGCCTTCTGCGTTTTCAGGTCAGAACAGAAAAAGTGGTGAAAACTAGTTTAATCAGGCTTCGTAACGTTTAGTTACTGTGGTGATAATTTGCTTCCTCTGAATCTGTCTTGCTATGTTTAACATTAAAAATCTTGTTTTATTATTTTTTTCTGGGGGGGGGGGAGGGAGAGGGAAAAGGCTTAAATGGGGGAAGGGTGTGGAGAGAAAAAAGAAGTGATGCTGGATTTTTGTTTTATTTCTATTTTGAAAAGTAAAAAACAAAACTGAATGTATTCATTTTGTCCAGGTCTTTAAAACCAAGTGCTGTTAAAGAGAAGGATTTACTGCCATCTCCTGCTGCCCCAGTCCTTCAGAAGGATTCCAAACAAGAGCACGGGTCCCGGAAGAGGACAGCCAGTCCGTCATCATCCTTGAAGTCCAGCAGCAATGTTAGTTAGGACAGCAGAAGTGGCAGTAAAAGCTGCTCATCTTCTAAACAGAGGAAGATAGAGGGAAAAGGTTCTGGCAGTGCTAAAGAAACAAAGGTAAAGGGCTTGTTCTGTGAATGCCTTGAACTTATTTCTTGGCTTTGCATTTTGACGTGCAGTGTCATCTAAATAATTTGCAGTTGTTGAAATGTAATTAGTTTCAGATTTGCCTTGTTTCGTACCATGGTGCTTAGACTCTAAATTGGAAAATAACTTAGGAGAGATTGTCGAATGCTAATGTTTATTCCTACCAAATATTTATGTTAATTACTAAAGTGCATTTAGTCATCTTTTGATGACAGATGCTGCGTATTTGCTGTTTAATTTGTTAATGAGAAATATCACTACAGATCTGCTCACACTGAATAAATAATGAGGTTACTCTTATGTCGCTGGAGCAAGTACAGATCTTGTCCTCGTTTTAAGGAGAACAGGAGCTGGGTCCGTGCACAGTGCTGAGATACAAAGCTGTGGCTCTCATTTTTCACCCTAGGATTCTAGAAAGGTTCATCTGATTCCAGATCAGGATGGTACAGAGCTCTCTGTGGTTAGAGTAGAGAAAACACTGTGGAAAAGGTGATGCAGAAAGTGTTTTTTAAGCAACTTAGATTAAGAACATATGTAGTTGAAGGGTTTCAAAAACATTATAAGATGATGATAGTGTAAGGTCATGATATGTAATGTGCTTTTTCATTAGTATATAAATGTGTATTACTGGACAGGAGTAAACTTGTGAGCACATCTGGGTATCTTCATAGAGTAATTTCTGTTGTATAACCAGATTTGAGTGTAATATGTTCAAGTTGGAGGGATTTCACCTTTATCTTTGGGATTCCAAATGTACCATTTCTCCTTGATTGCTCTGAAGTGTTCAGGAAGGGTAATTGATTTGGGGAGGAGTGAAGCAGCAAATTGCCATCGGCAGTGGCAGAAAGTAGCTTAGTCATTAGGGTGGAGTCCATGCAATATTTAAACTGGGAGACCTGCTGGATTAATTTACATGCCATTACTGTGAAATTTTAGAAACCTGGGAAGGTTGTGTGCATCGGTGTCTGCACTTACAGGAAGCCTGTAGATAGCAGATTTGCATCATAGACTGCTGCTCTGGCCTTTCCTTATTCATCAGCATAGAACTGTCCCTAAACCAGCTGTTAACTTGTTTGATGTTTTTCTTTTCATACTTTGGAAATGCTGCATTTCCCTGCATGTTTTGGTGGTGTTTTATGTTACACTGGTAGTTAGGGCATTGCTGTGCAAGTGCAGTGCCTCGCAACTTTGAGATCCTTCTAATTAGCAAGGATCTGATAAAGGCAGGTTATTAAATACTCTGTGTAATTGGCCTTCGGTCACGATGACTCCAAAGAACTGAAAGCACACTGAAGCTGGGAAATTGCCTTATGCTGTTGATCTAGTGAGAAGAGATTCACTTAGAATTCACAAGATGTTTTGATGTCCCTTCTTTAGCCTGAAGTGTCACATTGAGCCATGTAAAATTAAGGGGAGCAAGGGCAGCATGTTGTGAAGACAGCTGTTATTTCTCCTTGAAGTTGGTGTTTCTGAAATACTAATCTTTTCTACCCAGAGACATTCAGTAGTTTATTGTTGAAAGACATGAGAAGTCATAGAAGTATATATAGCCTCTTTGTTCAGAGTGGAAAATCATGATTTAGCAATAAGGGAGATCTCCTAGTGTAGTAGGGCTCAGCTTAATTATAGCCTCTGTGTCATCCCCTGTGCCAGCATTAGATGAAAGCCTCAGGGAAACTGTGTTATTGTATGGTGAATGGCAGCTAAAGCAGCTACTAAACTGAACTTACTGCTTACAGAGTGTGAAATCATGGGAAAAATGTGTACAGTAAATTCCTCTTTGTCTTTGAAAATATAAAAATAAAAAAAAGTCTTGACATGATTCGGTGACCATTTTCCTTTCAGGAGAAGATTCTGAACAATTCATCGAACTGCCCTCCTGTTTCTGCTCCATCTACAGAGAGCTCAATGTCCAGAAGAGCAAAACTTGTTTTTGATGACAGGTAAGAAAAGCAGAGGGTGCCTTTCCCTTTTTGGGGGTGCTAATCTTGCAGCACAGTGAGCTCTTCTGTGGAGAAGGGTTGTCCTGTTTGCTTCACAAAAGATGCTGAATACTAGTTCATGCTCTGGAGATCTGCATGCTGTTCTGCAGCAACGTGCTTCTCTGCCTGCTTTGTGCACCAAATATTTGGCAGATGGTGCACTCCTTGAGGAGAAACTCTAGTCTGCCCTGTGTGTTCCTGCAGAGCGTGGATGGACCAAACAGTAGATCTAAACAGTCCAGGGTTGTCCTGTTTTTAAGTGTTGATGTATCCATCACACACTTTCAGGATATCACTGCTGCCTGTTCTCTTTTAACAGAGTCTGCTTTGCCCATGGTGAGCAGTTGTTGTCTTTGGTAGCAAAGAGGAGCCTTCATTTTTTGAACCCAAATGGGATTGTGATGCAGTACCTCCTGTTATTGTAACTTGAGTTAGAGGGGGATGAAGTGAAAGCTGTAACATTAACAAACTTTTGTCATAAAAGGAAGTACAGAGTAGGTGGTCTGACTCCTTAAATGTGTCTTCTATTGTAGGACTTACTCAGCTGATCATTATTTACAGCAAGCAAAGAAGTTAAAACATAATGCAGATGCATTGGTAAGCAAATCTACAATGTTTATCCAGTATTTGCACATTATGCTGGGGTTTGTTTACTGCTTGTGCTGTGTTGCTGCCTGTCTGTACTAGAACTTTCTGGTATTTCCTCTCAATATTTTCCTTATTTTTTTTTATCCAATCTTCTCAGTCTGACAGGTTTGAGAAGGCTGTGTACTACCTAGATGCAGTGGTGTCATTCATTGAGTGTGGGAATGCATTGGAGAAAAATGCTCAGGAATCCAAGTCCCCGTTCCCTATGTATTCAGAAACTGTGGAATTAATCAAGTAAGCGCTGTAAAGCACACACAGAACTCAGATGGTTGGGGAAGAGGGCTGGAAATCAAAGCTTCTGCATTTTACTCATGTTCTGCCACTAACTTTTGGAGTCCCTTGCTCTGCACTAAGAACGGATCACTAGCCACTTTGTTCCAGTTACTGAAGCTTCAAGTGTGTTCTTGAGGGCTGAGATCCTTTATTCCAAA
The DNA here is from genome assembly GCF_054131305.1 of Coturnix japonica. NCBI lineage: Eukaryota > Metazoa > Chordata > Aves > Galliformes > Phasianidae > Coturnix > Coturnix japonica. The sequence goes on from NC_140672.1 coordinate 28,123,203, forward strand.
GTCTGTGATGTCTTAACAATTTGTGACATGTGCAGAGCAGAACTATTCCAATTATTGCCTAGCCACGTTCTGTTTAGGGTCTGAGGGAAAGACCTGAAACAGTGAAGGAGTTGAAAGTTGAATTTCATAAGAACTTGGTGGCTGATAAATGATTGTATAATGTTTCATTTACTTGATAGTTTTCTTGTTGGTGATTTGTTTATAGGTACACTATGAAACTGAAGAATTACTTGGCACCAGATGCTACGGCTGCAGACAAAAGGCTAGCAGTGCTTTGGTACGTGTATCCTGAACTTTATATTACACACTGATTAATTACACACACAGATTTCAGTCTGTGAAATGCTGTCTTACACTGAGTTTTCAGGTGTTTTGAACCAAATAGGAGTTTTCTGTTTGACTGTTCAGTACCATTGATGCTATAGATCGATTACTGTAAGGGCTTGTTAACAACAGCAAAGTCTTTCAGCTATTAAGAAAATGACTGACTGACTTCAACTTTGACTTCCATAATGTTCTGTCAGTTACTGCTTTTATTTTAGAACGCGATGTCATTGGTAACTTGTCGCATGCAATGGAATTGTTAATATGGCTAAAAATGATAGAGGTGCCTTTGTGAATTTCATTATCCTTAGTGTTTTGATAAAGTTACTGTTGATGAACTGAGCTCTTCATTTGCTCTCTTTGTAAATTATAGTGTTCCAAAATAACAGACTACTGTTGAGTTGGTTGCACGGTCAGCTGATGTTGGGCTGTGACCTAAATGCTTCGGGAAACTTTGAGATTACATTAACAAGCAAACTGTTGTCTGGTCTTGGCTTTAATTTTAGTAAAATAACATAATCAGAGCACACTGCTTTACTCATTTGAATGAATTTCCAGTTCTGTTTTGAAACTTTCTTGGAAAGGAAATTATCTATTGGATTTGGGAGGAGTAGCAGAAGGAGGGTTTGGGGTCTTTGCTGTGTGTTCACACAGTGATATGGCAAAACTTGAAATGGCTGTTAAGAATTGTCATTTGCCTTCTGGACTAATTAAATGGCTGCAGCAAGCAGTTGAACAAAGCTGACTGTGTCAGGTGGAAAAGGGAGGGGGGACTATAGCAGCATGCACCAGATTCAGTGTGTCCTGACATGAGAAAAAAGTGAAGGCTGTATCAGTAAAGTCACTGCAACCTAGTTTCAGCTTAAGGCACAAAACTGTTCTTTACTTTCTTGAGAAGTAAAGGTGGTGTGGGACTTTGTCTAGTTACAGTTTGACAGTTGGCTGTTTAGTGTTGGGAGAGAAAAGCTTTTAAAAACATGGGTACTCCATTTTTGACTTTTGGTATGTTGTGATAAGCTTGACTTTAACTGGAAATGTTTTGTTGTTCTGTCTTTGGTTAGTCTTCGGTGCCAATCTCTACTATACCTAAGGCTTTTCAAACTGAAAAAGGAAAGTGCATTGAAATATTCTAAAACTCTGACTGAACATCTGAAGGTAATTGGATATATATTTTCTTCAAATATTAAAAAACTAATCAAATTGAAGCTTTACATTACTTAAAATTCCTCTGCCTGGTATTCAGATTGCTGCACGTGAACTTCCAGTATGCCCTAATTTAGGAATGGACCTTGAAAGTACATTCAAGCTGAGCAGTTTAAAGCTGGGAGGATACAGCATGACTATGATGTCATCAACCCATTGGTCCTAATGATAGCTTCCTATTAATATTTTGGTGCAGCTTTTAGTAAATTTAGTTGGCTTCAAAGAGAATTTTAATTTTGTTGTTGATATAACAAAGTTAAAACTTTGCTGATTTGTGTCTTAGTCATCAGTGAAATGGATGCTTTTCCCAATTTTGAAAGTACTTTGATATTATTTAGGATATTTTGATATTATTATATGCTTAAAAGAAAAGCCATGAGAACTCATGTTCAGAAATGAGCAATTAAACAACCAGATAAAATATAATTAGCTGAGGTATAAACATACGTTTACTTTTTCCCAACAGAATTCCTATAATAATTCTCAAGCACCGTCACCTGGTATGGGAAGGTAGGTAGTAAAAGTTTACCTGTATTTCTATGTTTATAGCTCATTCTCCACATAAACTGTGAGTTTGAGGTGCTCAAAGAGCAGCTTTTACTTTCTTGAGCTTCTGTTGTTTTTGTTCTAATTTCTAATTGTTCTAAGGTCTAGATTTTGATCCCTTTGTTCAGGTAAGTGTTCTGATAAGAGGTTGAGAAATGTGCTGTACAGAGATATTCTCAGGCAACTCCTTGTTGGGAGGAATGAACAAAAAACTTCTCAGTGTGTCCTTAACACACAGGTCACTTGTCTCAGTGGTTTGTTGTTTTATGTAATGCTTTTGCTCTCAAAACAATAGCTTTATTAGTGCTTCAGTGATGCACTTGTAGCCCAGATGGCTACAAGTGCTTTCACAGTAAGCTCTTCCATGGTACAGCAGTTTACTTCTGTTCTTGAAACCTGACAACAGACTTTTTATAGATTACTCTATCAAAACAAAACAAAAACCAGAATTTTAGGAGGGCATTTCAGATATGCATCATGTTATTTGAAAATACAACAGCAGTATAATTGCCTTGCTTTAATTTTTTCATTATTACTATGTGAGGTTCAATTTATTTAAACAACAGATTTGATTGAAAGATGCTGCATGTTGATTTGGCTGTGAGGCTAAAATACAGGAGCTGGAGGAACATGAGAGGTTTTCAAAAGCTCACTTGTTTTAGGGCCAGTCCTGAGTTCTCAGTGTGTGAAGTAGGAGTGCCTTAGCATCCCATGTTCTGAGCTGTAGGAAGACATTTGCATGACACACCTGACATATCTGTGTGCGTGTTTTACAATGTAATGTTTTCCTTTGGATAAGCAGCAAGCCTGTTGGTATGCCGTCTCCAGTCTCTCCAAAGCTGTCTCCAGGGAATTCAGGAAATTACTCCTCTGGGGCAGCCAACCCTTCAGGGAGTGGGTCTTCGGTGACGATCCCCCAGAGGATCCATCAGATGGCAGCCAGCTACGTCCAAGTTACATCCAACTTCCTCTATGCCACTGAAATTTGGGACCAAGCTGAACAGCTGTCTAAAGAACAGAAAGGTAAGGGTAGGCAAAGGCAAGTTGTAACCTAAGATGTATACATTGTGTTAAATTCTAACAGGTTTTCAATTTTGGAGTTAACAGTGCATAATGATAAATAATTGGGTCCTTTGTAAAAGAAAGATGGAAAGTAATTCCTTTGGTGACAGCAATGCTCTGGGCTGGCTGTCCTGGTTGTCAGGTGGTGTTGGAGATCTAACATTTCCTACCAGCTATGCTTAAAATAAATAAATAAGTCTTGCATTTCCTGCAAGTTTTTCTCTTTAGGAAGTAGAACTTGGTGCATTTCCTTTTCTGAAATCCTGGAGTGAATATACACATTTGAGGGAGAAGGCCAAGAATTCTTTGTAACAGTTAGGCCACAGTGTAATTATGCTTACCTTCTGCAAAACAGTAAAGAAATGGGCTTAGAAAGGATCTCTTTCTCTTTCTTCTGCCATCTTCAGCCATCTTTCATTTCTTTTGCCTTGATCTGCAATGTTTGTGCTGAGGTGGTGTTCTTTTAGGGAGAGCAATATTTCACTTACGGCAGCCAATGAGAACGACTGTGCCTAATTTGTGTTTCTGTTGTTTTAGAGTTCTTTGCTGAACTGGATAAAGCTATGGGCCCTCTGGTTTTTAACTCGAGCATCATGACAGACCTAGTGCGTTACACCCGTCAGGGACTACACTGGTTGCGCCTGGATGCCAAGTGATACTTCGAACTGAAGGAATGGAAAATTGAACACATTTTTCTCGCTGCCTCTGATTTATCTCCACAACACTGTGTCATGTCAATAAGGAAGACTGCCATAACACATTGCTTAGTTGACACTAAAAACAAAGAATGCTTTCACATGTCTCCCATCTTGATTTGTGTTTTGTGTTTTAACCCAAAACGATCTTGTTAATGAACTCCTTCAGTATTCCCTTTTAAAGTTATTTAAATATTTTTAAATTTGCGACATATAAAGGTGTAGCTTGGCTAATCTATCATGGATGGATCAGTCATTGGAATTCCCGTCACAATACGTAAATAGTCGGTTTAAATCCTATTTATTTTAATTTTTTTAATTTTAATTTTGAAAAGCCAAGTTTTTGGGTAGTTTTTAGCTGTTTCTTCCCTAAATTTTACCCTTCCAAGTACTTAGGAAAAATTAAACATAGACACTTTATTTAAGTACTCTGTGAGCTTTGTTACTCTGTAATGTCTTGTGGTGGTAGAACCTGTAAAAGGAATTAGGATTGATAGGTTCTAATGTGTAGGAACACCATACTTTTCATGCCTAATGCCTATGATCAACTAATAAATGACAGCTAGAGTTTTATTATTGCAGAATTTGTACTAAATAGAAAAAATTCCAGATATTCTTCTACGTATTAAAATACTTCATTTAAATGAATTTTAAAGAAATTTATATGGAAAAATATTTAGCTGGTTCTGACTTGGGTTGCTTTCAAGGCAGTTTCAAACCATTGGTTAACACTATAGCAAATCATGAAACAATTTGCATTCAATGTAATATCAGAGTAATGGTGTAGGAATGAACTTCGGTCTGATAGGAAAGGCATATAGGAAAGGTTTCTGAAATGGACAATCTTGTGCTTTTTTTTTAATCTCTCTTCATTTAAAACGCATTTTGTTTGTCATTTTTTGACACTTGCAAAATCAGTAGTTTTGTGGTGAAAAAAACCAACAGTAGTTAAATTCCTACCAGAACTGCCATTTGCAACGTTCTCATTGACTGGAAAATCAGGAATCTTAAGTAGAGACGGAGGTCCATTTTTTTTTCTGCCTGAAAAAATGTCTGGTGGTTAATGGACACTACAGCATGACAGTGCAACAGCCATTGTGGGGTGGGGGAGCACACCTGCTATTACAGGGAAGTTGTCTAATCGTTTTGATGCAGAATGGATTTAAAACTTGTATTTACCCCATGTTAATGAAGGTCCCATTCGTGTTTGATGCATTTGATGGAGCAGAATATTCATTTGAGAGGGAAGCGAGTTGGTGTAACAGAAACAGTTTGTGGAGTTGCAGTCGACTGCTCTCAAAACCAAAGTACCTTTCCACATGAGGTGCTTGTCTGAGTCAAAGGTTTAAAATGCTACTGCTTTCAGTATTGCTTAGTGCCCCTAACATGTCTGGTGTGCCTTATGCCTTACTTTTAGATGAAGATTTTATGAACTGTTTACCAGATGTTTTACAGCAGGACCAGGTGTACTGTATGCAGTGGTCTTCTGCAGTACTTGGGTAAAATTCCATTTCTTTTTCAAAAGTACCAGTGTCTGTCATGCAAACTGACTTCTCATTGCAGTGGTCTTCTAAAGAGTCAAGCTCTGAATACTTTAGAGTGCGATTGTGGAATGCTGCTTTGTTTTCTCTCCCATTTAACCCTTAGTTCTGTACCAGAGATGAACGTGCACGTTCAGGAAAAAACATTGCACTAAAGTTTTGTGTCATCGTGGTTAAGTGCCAAAATCATGGCAACCTCGAAAGAAGGAATAGAATTCTACGCTACTTAGTACTGCAGTATGTCCTATGGGCTTTAAGAGTTTAGAAGTTTTGAAATGAGTAACCTACTAAAAGGTAGCTGCATATTCGTAGAGCTTCCTTTGTGTTCCAGCGTGTTTTGTACTTCCAGAAGAGCTTTGCTACATACAAACCAACATGTGTTTGGTTAGCGGACCTGTGACTTTTCCCGTTAGAGCTGAATCACTGATCAGGTCTGTTGGTTGGAGCATCCTTTTTATTAAATCACTGTGCAAGATTGCATTCTTTTCGTGTTTGCTGTTAGAGACAAAACTCTGTACCCTCAGACTCTGCATCCTGGTTAATAGGACACTGTCAACTAATTTTTCCTTTAATACTCTAAAGTGCCTAGCACTCTTTTGACGCTATATAAAAAATACCTTTGTAGGAGTTGCATTCATAGTTGTTTTTTTTTGTGTAGTGCTGCACCGGCCGGTGCGGCTGCTTCCAGCTTGCTCCTTTGTGCACCGTGACCATGACTGTAAGCAGGAATGGTCTCATCTCTGGGAATTTATTTTCTCTTTTTATTTCCTTAGAGTCCCACAAATACCTTTTGGTGTTACACGCAGTTGTCTCTTACAAAAATGTTTTGCTTGTCCCCAGGTCAATGGGTCTTTGGGTAACTGAAAGACTTCTTACATTGTGTTAAAATGTGGACCTGAAATGGCTGACAGAATCCGTCACAGGGAAACATTCCCTGGAGTGCTGCCCAGGTTTTCTGTCTGTATGGAAGATACACAGTGGTCTTGTTATTTGAAAAATGCCTTACTCATCTGTGGCTATTTCAATCAGAGACACTTAAATTTCACGCTTCCAAAAGCATATCTGATTTGGGCTTTACCATTGTTTTTAAGACAGAAGTTGTGTACTTTGTCAGATTTCATAGCAATTAAAAAAATGCAAATACTGAATATGCTTCCATCCCGGTGCCACGATGCAGACTAACAGTCCAACTCTGTCCTTTTGTTAACCTCTACACAACAGCAGTGGAAATGCAGACAGCGTCAGCACTAAGGCAGGCTGCGCTGGTGGCTGAGGAGGGGATCCCTCACTCCCAGCTTCCTCAACGATTCCCTAGATGATTGGATCTTAAGCACATATCAACAGTGAGATCTTAATTCCCTTACCGAACGTGGTCCCAGTTGGTGAATCTTAAAAATGGCTTAATCAGACTAGGCTTGCTCAGATATCACTATTATTTGGATTTGCTGTGAAACTTGCAGGTTCCTAGATGGTAAGGTGCAACCATTTATACTTATAAGCAAATCTTCAGGACACCAGAGTAAAACAGCCCGATACTTTTATTTTGATTTGAAACTATTAGCCATAAAGTAGAGCGTGTGAATGGCTCTTCTTGGCTTTTGATGGCAGTATGCAATTTGTATTGTATGTGTCTTTTAATATATATGTATATATATATGAAATCAGTCTGTCCAAAGTATATGTTATACTTGTTTTTAGATTATGGTGCAACTGACTATATTGATATATTATTTATTGAGTGCTGAGTCACCATCTTACTGGTGATAAATCTTGCATATTATACAGGAGTGCAATGTATATTCCTTTAGATTGCTGAGGCTTGATTGCTGTGATAACAAAGGAAAAGAAGAAGAAAAAAAAAAGCCCTGAAATGTATTTATGAATGGCCCCAACATACAGAGTCAGTACTTTATGGGAATGATGTGCTTGCCCGGGGCAAGTAAAATAAAGCCGTAGGCAGATAATGATGTAGTTTTCCAGAATGGGAAACTATTGGAAAAAGAGACTACCTTTGCTGTATTTAATATTTCAGTTACCTAACAGATATTTACTGTCACCGCAGCGTTTATGTTAAGGGCCTGAGCAAGTCAAGTTTGAATTACCCATTGGGGAGTAAGCAACTTCCAAATTTTTAGATTTCAGACAAAAATTTTGGTCAGGGTTTAAATTATTCCATCTAATGAAACAGTGTTATGGAAACCTGTATGTTAATGCTGGATATCTTGAAGTGTGAAGACTAGCCAAAGCTTTTGGTGGCCAACTCAGACAAATACAGAGCTGTTCCAGGAGGCAAATCTCCACAGTGTGAAAGTTACCTAAAAGCAATCAATCAATCAGGGAATCGTGATGTATGTCAAACTCCATTACTTTTCAAGGAATTGGTTTCTGATGCCATGATGCCATTTGAAAGCAGCGGTATTGGGGGTGGGGGGAGGCAGGGAGGGAGGGCTTAGCGATGTAATAAGTACATTTTTCTCTCAATACGAGCTCTGGTCGTTGCTAGATCAGCTATCGACAGCATTAGTTCTTTGCTCTCTGCCGATCTCAGCTGAGTTTCAATCGAATACACTATACTGAACAATTTGAAACGCTGTGTTACAGCGTTAGGGTTTATATAGGCCATCTTTATGTAAAAGTTTTAATTTCATCTGGAAACTTAATGGAAACGTACCTACTCCTGTCATACCTCTCTGCATTTGCTATTGGAGCTGATACGGGCAAATTGGAATGCAGTGTTCCCCGACTTGGTTTTTATATGCAGCCCGGGGAATCGGTGCTGTTGGGTGCACAGTACTTCTGCAGCGCTTCTTTTCGGCTGCATTGATGTTACACATCTGAAAACTCAACTCTAAGGACCAGGCGTGACTTTTGCAAGCACAGTTCCTGACATTTGTATCTGGTCAGCTTGGGACGTAGGCAATTTTGATTAGAAATAATTTAAAAGTAAATACTTCTTCCAGTTATCACCAGATATATTTAGTATATTGAATCTGCTAGCACTATTATTATCAGTTTGTTTGCTCTCTCTTCTAACAGGCTTTTATTTGAAGTCCGGCTAAGAGTTCAGCTATTGAGACTGAAATGAGACAGAAGCGTGATCAACTTTACACACTTGCCAGGTTGAATGATAAATGTCTAAAGTCCACTGTGAAATAAGCACTTCTGCTTGAAGTGCCTGATGTGCCGTCAGCAGACACTGTGGTCACAGGATGCAAGGAAAAACCCAGGTAGTTTGCGGAATATAAACTTTTAATACGCACCTTAAAATAAATATATATATATGAACAATTACAAACAAAACAAACATGAGATGCAGAGTCCTTTTATTGAGCTTGGCCATCCTCAGTGCGTGCTGCAGAGGTACAACCCCGGTGAGCGAATGCTCTCCATCTTTTTGAAGTCCTTTTACCAGTTCCTGTGGCAGGAAAGTCGAATGTACTTGTTGCTGATTTGCTGTCGTAGCTTCTGAGTGGTCAATAAATACGTCACAAGTAGAGCTGAGCCGTGGCAGCAGTAACAGCAGTGGGTGTTCTTAGAGGCAGGTCACTCGGAGGCAGTTCTAAGGAAGCAGCGGTTCTTCCTGGAGGACAAAACATCATCAGGCACTGACAGCTCAGACTGGCGGCCATGTAGGGCTTACACAAGTCTATCCAGCCCTAGCGGTGCTCATCTTACTCAGCCATTGCAGCGGTGCTGCTGTTATCTCACTGACTTAATTCAGTTTGACTTTATTCGTTTTACATTCTTTGCTTCTCATGGTAACTGCAAAGAACAGCTTACCCAGGTCTGACCCAGTAGTCAGATAGTGGCGTACAAGTTACCCATAAGAGACACCTTTCTGTCTATTTATCTTCCTGTAGCTGCTGTTACAGTTCATCCATACTAGTTGGTAGAACCACAAGAAGCATTTCAAATGCATGCAAAAGAGGAGCCTGACTACCATTTCCTGTAGCATTTGCATCTAGATGATGTATATGTTCTGCTCTTCTTCCATTTGCTTTCTGGCAGTACAGTAGGTGCCACAAAATCAGCTTTCAGTCACCAAGTAACTTCAACATCACTTTTTATATGGATTTGGACAATTTACTCATACTTCGTGTGCATGGCAACTGAGGAATTTTTGCTTTAGTATTTTAGCTCTCTTCAAAATGAGAGCTGAAGTAGTCCCTTTTAATTAATATATGCTTTAAAGTGAATTATTTTGGCCTTAAGGATTAATTTTTAAGGCCTCAGTACCTAAATTCAGTCTCGAACTCTGTGTTCTTTTTTCTCTTTCTAAGATGACTTTTCTGGGGTTGCACTGCAATGGCTCAGGCCTGTCATCAAGGGCACTTGGACTCTGTTCTGTTTGTACTGCCAACAGAAGAGGTCTCAATCTATTGCTCCATCCTTATTCCTGGCATCTTTTTTCTTTTATGCACAGAGTTAATCTCATATCTTAATTGATTGAGAAGAAGTAGGAACTTCCTCCACATAACACAGTATCAAACGTCTCCAAGCCATGATGTTGATTAGGGTTAGTACCTGCATAGCATTGTAATGCATTCACCGTTATCCCTACATGAGGCTCCAACGGGTCTCAGTGAGACTCCTCTCCAGAAAGGTGCCATCCGCTTCTGTCTCTGGAGGGGCTGTGGTTGGTGCAGGGAAGCAGAGTGTGCCTGGAACAGAGCAGCCAACTGTCAGCAACATGCAGCAGCAGTGGGCAGAGGGTCATTTTGATGCTCGGGTCAATCATCTTAAGCATTACTAAGTGAAGGACTTTAAATCTTCCTTGTTTTCAGACATTGCTCTCTTAAAGCATAATTGTTTGTATCCGAGTCCTAAAGAAATAGTTATTAAAAATCAGCATTTTAGTTACTTTGGGAGGGAAGGCACAATTACTCTGAAAAGTAACTGAGCAAGTGACCCATCTTCACTAGGCAGACACTCTGCTTCTTTGGGATGCTGAGTCCCCCAAAAGAGCTCTACCCACACTGCTGACTCCTGCCAGTTCCTCTCGTTCATGCACGTCTTTGCTGTCTGACGTCTGAACTAGCACTTCAAACAGTAATCTGTGCTTACCTGACTGAGCAGCAGTGAGAAGAATAAAAGGAATGCCATGCTTTTCCAACAGTGCATCTTCACAGGATGAGCTGCCACTTCAACTGTAGGAGCAGCTGTAGGTGGAGGAGGTTGGAAGAGCCCCAAATAGAACTTCCCAAGCTACAGCCAGATTTTTATAGACTTCATTCTCTTATCGTTGCATCAGCTGTCAGTCATTACAGGAACAAAGTTCATTTAGGAGCAAGAGGGAATTACAAAGTTAGCATCTACTGAAGCGATCTGGTTCAAGGCCTATCTATCTAGCTAATGATTTACTCTCCTTCCACTTGTACTTTGTCTGGTCAGCTTACCAGATTTGCCAACTGTTCTTTCTTTAACACCTATCTAGCATGTTACCAGAACTCCCTTGTGTGCCTGCAAGTAAAAGTGTGGGTGGCCAACAGTCTCATGGTGAAGATCAAAAAGCCATAACCTTATTTGACTTCTGTGACATTCACAGCATGCACAGCTCTGAGTTTGCCAGCTGGGAGGTAAATACTGCTCTCCTGAGAGTATTTTGAGCAGAGAATCAAACTTTCGACTCTGCTTCTCATTCTTGGTGTGTGAAAGAATCACAAGCAAATAATTTAACCTTTATTCCCACAAAGCAGTACTTGAGAATCAGATATAATATTTTCCATGTGGGGTTTGGAATGTCAAAATAATGTTATTACTTGGTAGGTAAATCACAGATCTGTCCTTTCAAGGATCCTCATGTGCAGTTAATCTCTAGATAGCTAAGCAAAAAAGTAGAAGGGATGGCTGCAAGGATTTTATGGAGGTGAGTTGCTCTATCTAGCAAGACTGGTTTATGGAGATGAATGCTCTCTGCTGTACTCTGCCTCTGTATCTCATAGTCTACCTCACGATTCATCTTCTGAAAGGTGCCTACAAAACTCCCACTGATGTGGACAGGCAGACTGTAATTAAGGGAAATCTTAAACTCTTCTGTGGTGATAGAAGATTGCCAACAGCCCAGAGAAAATAATGTTTAAAAAGCACTACATACTGCTTCCCATTTCTTCCAAAATATCAAAGTTGAAACATGCTTCCCCCACTTGTCTCCCACTGAGACAAGTAGGAGTAGGTGTGTGTCTAAGATTACTACTCTGTAAATGCACCTTGTCACTATTTACTCCTTTTTGGCTGTGATGCTTCATGCACCCAGCTACCACGTATGTTCAGGTTTGCTGTATCTGTCAAGGAAATGACTTTTTTCAGTTGCAGAGTAGCAGAACACCAGTATAGCTGTGTCAAGCTCTGCACGTAGATTTGGAAGCAGTCTGTTTAAAAACAAATATTTCAGGTACTGTACAAAATAATTGTGCTTCAGCTACATTATAAATCCAAATGTGATTGCAGTAGGCTACCGTTTTCTGTGATTGCCCAATATGGAGGCATAAGTGCCAGCGTGGAAGGCAAGTTACATAGATTAAGATAATGCCTGCTTGGTTGTCAGGTTCCAGCCTACAAATGATTACTGCGAAGCCCAAATTTCACTGGGATTAAATGAAAGCCCTTTGCAGCATATTGCCTCCAACCCACTGCAGGAAGATTTGCTCCTTTCCTGGCGTTCCTCTTACATTTTCCCACTTCCCCTTATTTGTCTTGCTTCCCTGTGAGGAGGAATCAAAACTGGTCTTTATTTTGCATTCTTGGGTCTCACATAATCACTGCAGATCAAATAGCTGAACTTCAGTGTTGGTTGGTTGTTTTTTTTACATTTTGCTGTGAATTTCTCAACTGTTTCTTCTACTGAATCCTTTCTTTACATACAACTGAGTTTTAATTACTGCCTTCACCTGTGGAGCACAGGTTTGAATGGCATCTCAACTCTAAGAGCAGTGCCTCCAGCATGTCATTGTTTCTCAGCATTTTTTGCTAGCTAAAACTAGTCGTGTGATGATACATCAAAATTGTTGTGTATTATAAGTTCTTTATAGTGTTTTGTAGTTGCAGATCCCTTCTGGGCTGCATCTGTTTCATCTGTGCAAGAAAAAAAAGGGACTGATTGTTTCCATGTGTGCAAATGCAGTGCAGTCCAGATGTCTGTTGCAGGCCAGTAGATAGCCACTGCAATTGTTTAAACAATTGAAAAGAATGTAAAACATTGCTGTGTTGCCACTTTTAGCATTTAGTGAAGGAACATCAGAAATAAATGAGGGGACAGATTGATTTTCAGCTGCATTGTTCAGACTCTGAAATGCTGCTCAGCTGAGCTCCCACGTACCACCTGGCAGGTGGGAGCCATCACTGCAGCAGCATGTCAATGTGCCAGGTTTGCTTCTTGCTCCCTGCTGCACGGCTGGGCCCGCAGGCAACTGCAGAGATGAGAACAGCTCAGCGGGATTGCAGCAGGTGCTGCCAGCAGCAGGAACAGACAGGGAGCAGCTCCAGCCCAGCTGCTGACCCTGCAGCATGAAGGTTAAAAGCCAGGGCCTGGCAGCGGTGCTGTCGCTTGAAGCTCACGGGGCTGCTGGGTTGTAGGTAAACTCAGCAGTGGCAGCTGAACTTGCCACCTGTTTACAGCAGTCTAGCAGCTGGTCTGGACATAGTTCAGCTGTCTGTGAATGGGAGCAGAGACCTCACGAGAGGCTGGGCTCTGTTCTGAGCTGCTCATGCTCAACAGAACTGCTGAGAGGTACCAAAAAGGAAGTATTGACTCAAACTCCCACAGTACGAAACCTTAGATGTCTTGTTATTCAGGCTACGAATCAACTCCTGTTGCTGTTTGAGGGTAAGTAAATAAGACCCAAACAAGAGTTCTGAATGAAGTATGGCTGCCGACATGTTTGGCTGCTCAGAATTGGAGAACCCAGTTTATTCTTCCCTTGCTTAAGTAGAAATAGAACTGAAATAGATTATTTTTAGCAGAACTTACAGCACTGAGTAGCTTGCTTTGCTTGTTTCTGCCAACCTCAGACTGCACTTGGGAGTACAGAACAAGAAAGCCTGCAGCTATTGGAAGTGTATATTCACAGCTTGCTGAAGTGAGAGACTGAGCATCTTTGACTTCCAGACAGCTCAGCCCTTAACCCACAAAGGATCTATCACAGAAGAACGTCACACTCTCCAGATTAGATAAATTTTCAGTACCAGCTACAGGAATAGCGTGACAGGGAGATAAAGGTGTTGCTTTGCTTGAATTTGAGGCAGACAGCTCAACACTAAGAAAAATAAAAGATAAAGGAATCGGCCAAATGTTCTGGACTTTGCAGAGGGAAACGTGTCATACATGTAAGAGCCCCGGGGTGAATTTTGTAGTCATGCATTTGAAAATTTAATGGTAGTAATAGAGTTCCTTAAATCATCTTTGGGTGTTAAAATAATCCTTTTACTTCCTTGTAGTTCCCTAGGAACTGCTTTTAATTCAGCCAGTTAACGCTAACCAAACATCAGAATTGCAGTTTATCATCTGATTATTATTAATAAATATGATAACCTGGTAACTGTATAAATGATCAAAGCTCATATTCAATTCTGAACCATCAGTCAGGCTGGGCAATTTTTGTCAGTATCATATCAGACTGTTCTTCACAGGTACACAGACTGGAATATGTTCTAATTCAAGCAAAAAGTGGCCAGTGAGAGGAGGATAAAAGGATCAAATTGCTCACCAATGCTCTGCTATTTCTCATCACCTGTTCTGTAGCCAGGGCTGCCTTCAACTGAATACACTGAGAAATGTATCTAGAAAATAGAGTCAGAGAGAAATGTGAAATAAAGCAATTTGAGCTTAGAGGATTTTAGTACTGTTATCTCTGTATGGCATTCACCTGACAGATAACGGGGTATAATTCACCTTAAACAATGTAAGACACAGACTTCATATAAAGATACAGGCCAAAGTTAAAGTTTATTAGGCATTATTATGTATTATCTCCCCGTCCCTCTGGTTCCGTGAATGAGCAATGGAACAAGTAACGCAGAGCGGTGACACTGAGCGGTGCAGTCACTGGTCGTTCTCATAGTCAGCAGGATTCTTCCTCTTCAGCCTCTCAAACTCTTGCATGCCCCACGAGTACAGCAGGTAGGCGCCCAGGAAGGCTGGAAACGGAAAGGAAACACTGACACAGGACACGGCACAGAGTAGCACGGGCTGCCCGCTGTGCTTCTACGGCAACACAGCCATGACACCTCGCTATAAAGCCCCATTGCCACCATAAAGCCCCACTGCCACCGTAAGGCCCCATTGCCACCATAAGGCTCCATTGCCACTATAAGACCCCACTGCCACAATAAAGCCTCATTGCCACTATAAGACCCCACTGCCACTACAAAGCCCCATTGCCACCATAAGACCCCATTGCTCACTGTGTCCCCCCGAGCTCCATCGGGCCCCCGCTCAGCCCCGCTCCTACTCACGGGGCGCCACCTTGAAGACCTGCGAGCTGAAGCGCCGCCACACGTTGGGCAGCCCGTCCGAGAAGACGTTGGGGATGGCGCGCTGCTCGAAGGGCGACAGGCTGTACGTGATGATGTGCCGCACCTGGGCCAGGTTCCCGAAGTGGATGCCCATGGCCGGACCATGTCACCTTGTCACACCGCCCCGCTGCAGCGCGACTCAGAACGGAACCTCACATGCTGCTTCTGCTTCCTGGCGGCGAGGCGGCCCTTGGTCGCCATTGGTTGCAATGGGTGCGTTATCACTGCGCAGAGGTTGCGCCCTCGGATCCATCACGTTTCTGATATGAGGTGATACGTTTCTGTAGCTGCCCCCATTACAGCTTCCACAGCCTGAATGCTTTGTCCTCCATTGACTTTTCCACACTCGTGATAAAGAGCGAATAACTTCACATCTCCGTGTTCGCTTCTGCTGAACCAGCTGCAGGGTGCGCAGCATCTTTAATCCCCTAAAACCGCCAAAACGCCCTAAAAACGGTGAGAAAAGGCACCACAGGGCGCTGCCAGGATCTGTCACTGCTGAAAGAGCCGCAGCCACAATGTGAAAGGAGGCAGCTTCAAATACACACACGTTTGGCAGAGCTCAGCTCCCATCGTTTGGAATGAATCGGTGGGAGTGGCGTACATTCAGCAAGCAACCCTTTTTAAAGCCAATCAGACACAGCACCAAGCTGAGGCAGGACTTTGTTTGACGTGGAACCACTTCGCCTGGAGCCCTTGGTGAGATGAACCTCACACAGCGCCAAAGTCAGCACTATTTTTAGTTCAGCAGCTTCAGGCCAACGCAATGGGCAGAGCTGGGCTGTGTCAGGCAGCACCGCAGCTCCAGGCTCATGCCGAGGGACTAAAGCACGTCTGCTGCCCTGCCAGTGCCCTGTGAGCCATGTACAGCCCTCGGGCTCCGTGCTGTCCCCACCAGGCTGTGCTCCCAGCCTAAGCCCCACGGAGCCGTGTGAGTCATGATCTAATGTTAAGGGCTGGTAGAGAACGGGAGTTTACGCAACAACATGCTCACAAATTGTTTTAAAAGCTATTCTTCGCAACTAAAAAAAACCCCACACTCAAAACAGCACCATATTCTATTAAAAAATCCCTACCAAAAGCAGCCCCCTTTGTGTGAGCTGCAGCCAAAGCTCTCTTAGCTTGAGTTGTTCTCATCCTGAAACAAGCATTTTCTGCAACATTCCTACAACAAGAAAAACACTGGGGGGGGGGCTGGAAATTTGGAAAGGAAAAAGAATGAAATACTGAGAATAATTTTAACATGAGCCTTTCCTCTTATCCAGAAGCTTAACAGAAGTGCCATTACAAAGGATTTCTTTATATAAAGTAAGACTAGCAGACACTGAATTCAAGTGATATGTGTGATAGGCACTCATTTTATTTATTATTAAATCTGTACCAAAACAGCTTAAAATAGGCACCTGGTAGTTGAAACCACTTCTGTTCAAATGCAACATTATTCCAATAAAAAGATATTTACATTTATTTCCACATTCTAGAAAGCCCGAGTGGCTACAAAAACAGTGCTATTATATAAACACCCACTAATTAACTCCATGCTCCTATTCAGTTTGAAAGAGCCGTCAGAATTACACAAACACCACAAATATTCTGAGATTACAAAACACCCAAAGCAAGTGTGAAGCAGGTTAAGGTGCACCCCCTACCGACAAGTGCATTTAGTAGCTATCATGTCCTCGTATTCTTTGTAGACTATGGAGCCATCAGGCTCTATGGTCAGGACGCTCAGAGGGCTGTATTCAGCAGGAACACAGGAGGGCCTGGGAACAGAGGAGTCCAGTTTCTCATATATGAGGTTCTGCACCATTGTATGTACAGGTGAGCCATAACGGTGCCCAACCACCCTTGGACAGTCACCCTTGCAGTACTGAGGGCTGTATCTATGCGGTGCTATGATCCATTTGTCCCATTTTAACCGGCTGAAGCTTAAACGGAAGCTGTGAAGCTCGCACTCGTTTTGAGGAAACAGAAATTGTTTGAAATATTCACTCAGGTTTTGAGGCGGAGTTGCTGGAGCTTCCTTCAGATTCTCTTCCCTTCGATGCCTGGATGCCCTTTTAACCTGCGTGTTCTCTCTTCCTTTGTCACCTGTCACATCAGCAAACAGGCTGTTCCTCTGCCTGAGCCGCGCTGGGCTTTTCCTTCTGTGTCTAAGTGAGTTCCACCTGTGATAAGCTTGCTCGCTGGTATCGTTTAGGTAAAGAAGAAGAGAAGGGGGGACCAGAGCCATATTAATGAGATTATCCTGGTTAGTGTTATGTTGTGGGTTACCCATCAGACAAGTGAAGTTCACAGCCATATGAATATTCCTCCTGTTAGTAGCAATGAGAGGCTGCAGAAAAGAAGTCACATCAACCTCAATCCACTTGCGCTTTCTAACTTCAAAGTGCAGGCTAAAAGCTACAGAGTGTGAAATGCTGGGACATTCTTGGCTAGAAGAATCATGCTCCTTAACAGCCAAATGTCACGTGCACGTAAAGGAAGAAGTGGGAACTGAGGTGTCAAATGAGTAGAGCAAGACAGACTTGAGTAAGTGCTCGAGAGCAGTAACACGGTCCAGGTTGAAGAGCAGATCCACTGAGTGAAGGTCTCCTGAAAAGAGAAACAAAGATCTTGCACAGTTAATGCATCTTGATTTGCCACCGGTACATAAATGCTCTGACATAGTGGATCACCAGAAATTGGTAAGCAGCAGAAGAAACCAATTTAGATGCCCATATTTTTATTATGTGGAATGTCTACTTCAGTCAGAACCAAAACTTATCAACAAAACCAAGAAGGCCCAAGGTTTCTAAGAGGCACTGAGTGCAGTTAAGGAACAGCACACAAAGTTGGCAGTTCCAATGGGGAAAAAGGAACCAGAGCCTTTGGACTGTGCAGGTAACCATGAAATGATGTAAGTTCTAACGGGTGTGCTGCCATGTTCCCTTTAAAACTTTAGATTTTTAGCATTAGCTGCAGTTATTGTTCCTACTCACACATTCCTGACCAACAGCTGCCAGTGATGCTGACTAACAGCAAAGCAGAAAGTCATTTCTGTCAGTTTGCTTCTCTCTCATGAAACAGAATGACAGCTTCCAAGCTATTCTGAATGCATATTTCTGTCTCATTTGTCCCTACTGTAGTACACGCTGTTTGTTGTCATTTCCCATGATGTTATTTGTATTAACTGCAATTTCTGTCTCATTCTGAGGCTGGTGAAGCCCCGTGCTGGCCTTCTCTCCAGGTGTAGAGCTGAATGCTCAGCACGCTGCTTCTCTTACTGCTCAGCACTGCTGCTTTCCTGAGTTAGAGATTGTTCTTTGGTAGACACAAGTGCATTAAGTGATCTTCAAACACAGAGAAGCAAAGGGTTAAGAGTCAGATGTGGTCTCTGTGGATCTTAATAAACTTACAACTTTATGTTAATGATTTTTTTTTATCTAAAGTTATGAATTTCAACAGCAGCCTCCAAATTTGCTCCAAGTTGATTTGGATTCAGACCACTGCTTTAACTGCTGCTGTATTTAGGAGACATTGGCATGAGGCTGCCTGTTAAAAACCAAAACGCCTCCAGCAGCCTGTGCTGTAAATCACCTACCTGATCACCTACCTGTAATCAGGTCCCTGTGGCAGTGCTGGCACTCAGAACACGGGGTGAAAAGTCGAACAGTGTTATAGAGGTGGCTCTTGTGGGCCTTTGGGATTCCCTCCTTGGTGGCGTACATCTTATACAGCCTCTTCATGTACCGCAGGGCTCGGGAGTCCAGCTGGAGCCTGGGGGTCCCACGTTCCCAGCTCTGCCATCCCTGGTCGGACAGCACTTTGAGCAGGGGGGGCAGGAGCGCACAGCCTCGGCTCGCTCCCTTGGGCAGCCGCAGCAGCGGGTAGAGCTCGCGGAGCTCAGGAGCTCTCATAAGCCCGGAGCCCTTGTCTGGAGCTGCGCGACCCCTGGAGCGGGGGGAGCACTGGATGCTGAAAGAAAACCAGTGAATGCAGCAATAGAAACAAACGCAGACCCTCCAGGTACCCTCCATGCTCTTCAGAGCTGCAGCCTAACAACGCCTCCCCCAAAATATTCAAGAAAAAACGAACGCACACGAGTGCGAGCCCTTATATATGCTTCAGCTGTGACTCTAAAGGGAGGTTTCTTTGTGATTAGAAACCAAAGGGGAAGATCCGCAGCTGGCTGTGGAATCCACGTGCGTGTGTGTGCGGCCAGGCTGAGTCTCTGCACGTGGAAGCGTCTCACCAACAAACGCTGCTTCTCAGGGTTAAACTTCTCCACCTGGTGAAAACTGCAGCGCACCATGTTCGTGGATCAGCCCCCAGGGGGAGCCGGGAGCCCAAGTGATGCCGCCGGTCCGGCTGAGTGAGCGTGATCTGCCGGCACTCCGGTATCAGGGTGTTAGCTGTTAAAGGAAGTTCAGCAACAGCACCAGTTATCATTGCTAAATACATATAAGATGCTAAATATTGTTGCTCCTAAAGATTCCATCTGGAGTAGTAGTGAGTGCTTGGTGTGTTTAGAAACTCGTTGCATGATGTAAGGAAAGGGGTGGAGTTTTGTTTTACTTAGTAAGGAAAACGTGTTTTCATGCCAGATGGTTTTAATTAGAGCTGTGCTATCGGTAATCTAGTGAAGTGTCACCTGTAATCTGGCTTTTGCATCTTAGGGCTTCTAAATAAGGTGTGCTTGTTCAGAGAATGCTTAATTAACTTACAGAATTCTTTCATTTGGAATGGAAGGTTTAATTCAGATACCAATTTTGGAGTGTTATTGACAGCTAGTTAGCTGAGAAGGGTCATAAACACAGTGCAGCTAAACAAGCAGCTGTACCACCTGCAAGGACAGCAAGAGCAACAGGATGCCCTGTGATGGTGAGAAACTAGCCATGGTTTTGTGAACTCAGCAAGGGAGTAACTATCAGGATGATAACTCCAAGTTGCAAAGATACTTGGGGATGGTATGTAATTGGGAACCAATGATGAGCTCCGCTTTTGCACTATGTATGAGCTAATTATCTGTATTATAAATGTACACGCAGCCAAGCAATAAATGAGATTAGCTGATCATATGTCAATGACAGGTGTGGTCGTTTGCTTTTCTCCCTCCATCTCCAACAACCAATCTCTAATGTGAAACAACATAACCTTTTTGCTTAGATCTCTTAGAGCTGTTCTGACTGTGATGAGATAAGGGGATGCCATCAGGTCTAAGGCCATCTGTGTAACAGCGCTTTGGATGAGGTCGGTACTTCTGTTTGTTTTAAAAATGCATCCTTCAGTGACACCTGAAGAGCTGATCTGCTGCTCTCCTGTGCATGTAAACCATTCCCTCCCTGTGTTAACGTCAGACAAACATGATGATGGTTTCTGCTGTTTCATGACTATTAAAGCTGCTCTCCAATATCTTTTCTGTCTTCTTCCTTGGGAAACACCAAGTACCTCATTTGTACTATCACAAACTAATGGCAATCTTTGAATTTCTATAAAGCAGAGAAGACTTGGTGCTTTGCCCTGTAGCAAGATAATGACATTTGTTTGTTTCCATGAGAGAGCGGAAGCATCAATTGCAGGTGCAGCTGTTCTGCCCCAACCAAGTGCTTTACTTGGGCTTGTTGGGCTGATTCAGAGTACTGTGAAATACAAGAAGCAACAGGTGCTCTCTGTAAGGTCCCTTGATAATGCTGTAGGTCTGTAGCTAACTACTTCTACACTGTAACTGTGAGCTCAGTGCCTGCTGTGGAGCTGTGTCCTGCTCTGAGTATGAAGCTTGCTGCACGCAGTGCTGTGATGAGCTGTGTTCTCCATGCCAGGAGCAAGGCACACTGCATAGGTGCACTGTTGCTCCTTTGGATGCATTACCAGCAGGAAGCTGAGCATGTAGCACAGCATTGAGAGACTGGGCAGTTTGTACCACTGGAATTAATAACTGTTCTTGTCAGGGTAGTCAGTCAGTTGGTTCATTTAGTAGAGTTCAGTGACTGAATAGGCAGCAATGTGAGAAAAGCTGTACTTCACCCTTGGTGAAAACAACTGCCTGGCACAGCACGGCCCTGCTTTGGCCACTGGAATGGAGCCTGGCCCTCCTCTGCTCGTGGGCTGCTGGGGCTGCTTGGCTTCATCCAGTCCCTTCAGTCCTGCTGCAGTGAAGGTATGTGCTTGTGGAGTGCTCACTTAGAGCTCTTACAACTCATCCACTCATGGCTTCCCATCAGCCATGTTATGTGAGGTGATAAATGTTGATACGTAGTGTTCAAACATGGCACTCACATCCTCACCCGTTCAGCCTATACTGCGTAGAAGCTGGTGGGTCACTCCTTGTTGTAATCAGGTGTTCATTAAAAAAGAACGATGAGAGCTCATTCCTTGGCTGCTCAATCCAACCAGGGCCATGGGGCAGCTCAGGCTGTGCCCTTTGTTAAGGAGGAAGGCAGGAGGTGAGGTGGTGGCTCTGCAGTGCTGCTGTTAGCGTGGATTCTTTGTAGGGCGATACCATGCAGTGCTGTCATCAGCTGCATGGTCTGGGGAAAAGCACATGTGGTTAGAGTGTGCTGGTTGGTCATTAAGAACAACCAAAGCGCTCGTAATATATGCAGAGACAGGTTGGCAGAAGACCTTCACCCTTTTCTATTTTACTTTTTCTATATAAAGGGGAAGGACAAAAACCCAAATGAACCCCCTCCTGACAAGCCAGGAGGTGGGTGCTGATGCTTGGCTTTCTTCCTCCTGTTTTTGTGCTGCTACAGAGCTGAGATCTGCCATGTCCTCACGTTGGAAGGTACCTACAAGCAGCAGCACGGCACTGATGCTGCCGCTGTCACCTGGCGCAGGGCAGCTGATGGGGTAGGTAAATAACAGTACCCACGTGTTTTTCGGATGTTTTAAAATAGTTTTTAAATAAAATAGCAATTCCAGCCGTTCTGGCAGCCACCGGCTGGTAGGAAAACAAGGAATCGTTTGTTTTGTTGTGCTGCCGTGTGTGTCCTTGTGTGACCCTCAGCCATAAAAGCACTGGGCTGTGAAGCAGCCCCTCGTGGCCGCTCCGAACTCCACGGACCGGATCCCACGCCGTTGCTCCGCCCGGCGCTGCCCGTTCCTGCGACTTCGGGGCGGCCGCTTCGCCCTTTCCCCGTGTCCGTGGGGGGTTCTCCTCCTCCTTTCTCCCCAGCAGCTCCACTCCAGCCGCACGTGTCTCCCCGTGACCCCACCTCCGTGCCTCCCCGGGGCCGGGCCGGCAGAGCGCAGTGCTGCGGGGATTGGGCCGAGCGGGGTCGGCTCCGCTCTGTGAGTTGCGCCGCTCGGGTCCAATAGCTGAGAGCGCGTGTACCCATCTGGAAACGATTTGGGACTGACGGAGGTAGACGGATTTGGGAAGGGCGGAGGGGGAGGGATCGCTTATGCAGCGATTTGAGGGGCCGGTGAAACCCTGCAGTGCTTGGGGAAGTTCCGAAGTTGTGCTCTCGGGAGCTGCCGTGTGGGTGTTACTGTGCTGATTCCTGCCTGAAGCGGTCCCGGCTGGAAACGGACTCTCAGAAATCCCTCCCGGGGATGCTGCTCTCATCTGTACAGCGCTAAAGGTACGGCGTCCTGTTGTCTGCTCAAAATGGTCCCGACGATGATTGTGTCTCATGTGATGTTATCTCCACGGTGAAAAGAGCCCTGCTGTAGATTGAATAAGCGGCGTTACGTGGCTAAGGCGGCTCTGCCGTGCATCGACATGCCGTTCTCTGGGCTTTAAAATCTGTGTGGTCGCAGTCTGAGCCGCATCGCTAATTCCTGCGGTCACTGCGGGGTCTCCTCTGAGCAGCAAAGGTCTGAGCGCCGGGACGGGGCAGGGAGCGAATACACTGCGCTGCTGAGATCTGAGCACTTAGTTGTGTTGTGAGATGTTCGGATGTGTTGTGTTTAAGAAGTGTCTCTTAGCAGTGTGTGTGTGTGTGCTTCGGTGTGAAAGTCCAGGAGAAAACGTTAAAACTCATGAAACGATTTGAGCATGCAGCTGGAAAACAGGAATCCAAAGTGAATGAATCGGGCAGAGGTGTGGCTGGGAAGGAAAGGTGTTTGCAGGGGAGGGGGAGAAAATCCCAGCAGACTTTCCAGTGATTTGGGAGAGCAGATGCAAATGATTTACTTATGAATCTGCCTGGGAGGTTTCGTGTGCTCTGATGCTGCCTCTTGACTGCTGTGTTTGGTGCTGAGCTGCGAGTCTGAGCACGCGTAGGGCCGGGGATGTGAGAGTGCTGCCGTGCTTCTGAGCCACCTCTGTGCTTTGGAGTTGAACTCTCCTGTTCAACTTTGAACAGTGAAGTCAGCTTTGGAGTTGAACTCGCTCGCTGCCTTGTCCTGACTTTGCTGGAGTTTGTTTCAGCTGATAATTTGCACTCTGGTTGTTTACTCGGTCTGGGTTTTTGGGGCAAAGTTAGCATAACAAACCCTGTGTCCCTAACGATGATCTTAGGGGATCGAATGCTGTCTTCCCTATTTTCAGTAGTTCTGAGCTGTCACTGAGCAGCTGCGTTTCCCTTGATTTGGAGAAAGGAACTAATTTTTGTTTTGCATGGATTTGCATTAGGGATGCACCTTTTGTTCTTCCCTCTGAAGATCCTCCCAAGTCTGGCCAATTAATAATCAACAGAAAATGCACTCGCTTTGATTTTCATACCTTAAATGTCTGAAGATTGTCCTTATCCTACTGGAATCTCCAGGAGCTCCCAGCCATGGCTGGGCTGACTCTGGGCTCATCCCAAGAGATAAATGACCCGGCTGCCTCCAACCCGTGCCTTCAGGTGCAGAGCCCGACTGTCACTGTGGGCTCCTGGTGGGCATTGGCCACACTGGAACTGGGGGTTCTGACACTGTGCCCCAGGACCTGGCAGAGCTGAGCAGGTGGGAATGGGGCTGGGAGGGGTGGGGTGAACACAAATGGAGTAGGAGTTCTGTGAATGTTCTTTAAACATAATTATAGACGTGTATAATTTCCATACAGACAGCTGAAAGCAATGAGAAGGGGGGAAAAAAGAGCTAATCACAGTTAGTTCCTTTTTGTTTGTGATGTTTTCTTAACCTTAGTTATTAAAATGAAGCTTTAATTTCTTTGAAAGTTATCTGCAAAGGAAAGACTGTGCTAGAAATATGGTTGGTGCCACGTCTCAAACACACTCCAGTTTCTATCACCTTCCTCTTCATCATCTGCTCTTGTGACATCAGCTCGCCATTACTGCAGGTGTATGGCAGACCTGGAGATCCACCTGAACTTAATGCTCCTCTGGAACTTAATTTTGTACATTTTCAAAAGTGATCAAATGTGTTTAAATATTTCATGACCTGACAGGAACGTTTCCTGATAGTCTTTGCTGTCAGAAGGGTGATGATTCTGTGGGTAAGGATTCAGGCACTGAATACTGGAGGGTGCTGAGGTGTCAGTGAATGGGCTGAGCTGGGGGTGAAGTTGGTCACAGCGCTCCTGGGGGTGTCCCGCTCTGGTAAGTTCAGGTTCCTCTGGCTGTACAGTGCACACCAAGCTGGAGTGGAGGGTGGGTAACGAGAAAATTATGCCCAAATACAGTCCTGTGTGTTGCCACAGATGATGCAGGATTTACATTTTTCGTTCTGTGCGTATGTATGAGCATAGGCTTTATGTTTGAGAATGAGATATTTGTGACTTTTTGATGTGCAGATGGTCACAGTGCCTGTACTCATTGTCAGGGGTGTGCAGTGTTATGGCAGCGCTTGAGCTTTGAGGCTCTTCATGAGGCGAATGAAAAACAGGATAAACATAAAGTGAATGAATGTAAATAATCAGAGTAAACAAGCAACTATAAGTCACTACAACTATTAACAACTACGGACTTGTCAATAATAGATGTGGTCACTTTCTTAGTTCCAAGTGCTGATCTCTTTGCTTCCAAGGGGAATTCCAGGGATGGCCTTGGGAGCTGTGGATGGTCAGTATGTAAAGCTCAATGTTATGTCTGTAGTGATGTAATGTGATGTCTGTTTGGAGACCTCTGATACTCTTTAGAGTTTGGTTGGTAGAATAATAGAACTTTTACTTCTGGAAATGTGCTCGAGCTGCCTTGCATGATGGCTGGGTTTTCTTCAGAAGCCATGTCCAAGGGCCATTGGTTCCACTCCTACTGGGTTCATGTACTCATCCATTCCAGTGCAGTAAATTAAAGCATAATAACAATAAATACATGTTATCAGACGTCATCCAGTGCTAAACGGTACTTAATACCCAAGAATCTTCATGTTGTGTCTCTCTATGCACCCTGGGCACTTTTTGCCCTAAAGAACAGCAAGCTGCCAGCTCACACGGCTGTTTGTTTACCTGTGAGGGTGGCGGAGCTGCCCCAGCCAACATTTGGAACTTAATCAGGTAATGCTCCTTTTCTTTATGTCATCTGCTAGCTGCATTATTTATTTAGCCTCCCCACAACAAAGACACCATTGTTTTTGAGTGTTGCAAGAGAAAGCAGCATGCCTGCCACTGTCTGTGACCATACTGACACCCCTAAGCCCCTCATTTCTTCATTTCTCTAATGCAGGGGAGGAGCGTGTCCTGATGGCAGAACAGGCAGCAGCTGGGGGGCTGTTCTATGGGGATCCTGTCCCAGAGGGACTCTGGTGTCCTTCTCTGTTTACTTCTCTCACATTCTGTGGTGCCTGTGAGAGAAACAAATGGGCCACGATTGCCTGGGAGCGATGGAGCAGCATCCTGCACTGCTCCTCAGTGCTGCCACTGTGCAATCCCCAAGTGTTTCTTTAAATGTAGTGACAAGCTTCCTTTACATTCCGGCTCAGTAATTACCTGTGAAAAAAGAAAGCACAGAAGTTGTGAGCAGCAATGCTTTTGTTGGACAGAATGTCCCATGAGCTCCTTATCCATTGCTTCTCTGCACAAATAAGATATTGAGGTATTTGCACGGGATGAGCTGTGTTAAAAAGGGTACAACAAAAGGGTAAAACATATACAGATTATTCAATAGATGTATACCGTGTTCAGCATAATCTTATTAAAATGAGGTTTAGACATTAGGAAGAGGTCATAAATGTAGCGAAAAACTGAATGTGTTTTACTTTAGGGGATGTTAATTACTATCTTCTTCAATCCAGCCCCTGACAGCAGCGAGGTGTCTGCTATTTCATATTGGTATGGTTTGCACTTCAGTGACTGGAGCTGCTTCCAGGCTGTGGCTCAGGGGTCTCTGGTGGTGTGTGACAGCTGTACCCAAGGAAGTCCACTTAATTTAATAAAATATTAAACGGTATCATTGAGCCCATTGTATGCCTATCCAGGCTGCTGCAGCCCTTTGGTTAAGACACTAAACTGTCCCTGTTTGGGGTGATACAATGTTTGGTGCTCCCCAAGAATTCTTCTCCATAGGTTCAATGAGATTGGGCACTGGATGTGTAGCATTTAAACATGCTTACAACTTGCTTTCAATTGGGAAACTTGTTCAGCTAAACGTTGTTGTAATGAGTCCTTCAAATATGATTTGATTGTTCTGACCTAAAGACCCACAATTACATATTTACTGGGAAGAAATCCCATAACCTGACCCAGTCAAAGCCCACAGCGGAGGTTTCTGTGGCTGTAAGTGTGGCTGTGCTTTCACAACACAAATCTTTGGCCTCAATACCGACATTTCAGGTAACTGGTATTGGTGCTCACTCTTCCCTGGCACACAGCTGTTTGCTTCTGCTCCACGCTGCGGCTGGAAGACCTGTGTGCTGTAACTGCCTGTACTGCTGGAATAGGGAAACCATCCCCATGGGAACGAGGGCAGGGGAAGCCTGGCTGCAGAATGTGTTGTATGAAACTGGGGTCTGGAGGAGTGCAGGAGCATTGGTCTTTGATCCGGGGCACTTCTGTATGAATTAGAGCAGTGGTAGTGCCCTTTGTATTGCTTTTTGTGCATAACCAACCTGCTAACAAAAAAATTAACTATGTCTTAGGAAATGCTGGAGAGCTACTGATTATGTTTGCTGGAAGGTTACGCAGCAGGATTAACTCCTATAGGAATTACTGGGCAATGGTAAAAGGTACTGAGTGCGCAGCTGCAGCTGCATGGTCCTCTGCCCCTCTCACTGCTCTGATCGCTCAGCAGTGCAGCTGCCAGGCCTGGGGTTAATGAGGACTCTCAGTGAAATCATCTTCTCTGTTAGGCTGCTGTTATTTGGATGGTTTGGGTTCGTAAAGCCCAGGATCGTTATGTTTCCTTCCTCTCTCTGATACCATTGACCTAGTTTTTGAAGCTGTTAACTCTGAGCAGCCATCTGTAACCCAGCTGATACCAAGTAATGAAAATAACAGAGAGGTAACAGCCCGCTGGGTGGATTGCAGCTTTATGGGGAGCATTTGCTGTTTGTATTTCCACTGCTCCCCCTCTGAGTTTTGCTTTCTGACCTGTGGTGTGAGGCAGAGGGGGGGTCCAGGAGCAGCATGGGCTTACAGCAGCACTGCTGCTTTGGTGGTGTTAGTACTGCATGGTTTGTGCTAAAAGAGAACAACAGAGCATGAGGTGCTGGTCAGGTGAGCTGGCAGCAGCCACCTTTGTTCGCTGTTGCTGTTTTGTGCATTTTAACCAGAAATACAGCTCAGTGTCCTCAGGAGCTGCGTGCACGCACGGATTAATCCATGGCAAATTGTTGGGCTGTGCTTCCACCCCTGGGGTAAATGGTTCCAGGTATACTGAATACCTCTCCAGGTAAAAGCAAACTGTGGCCTACATTTTGCAGCCAATGGGATGGAAAAGAAGGCATTAGCAATATCAATGGTGGCATACCACCTAGCTTCTTTTGACTCCAATTCATACTGGAGTTCTATCATGTCTGGTACAGCAGCACTTAATGGAGGTGTAACTTCATTCAGGCCACGGTAATCTACCGTCAGCCTCCATTCCCCACTGGTTTTATGCACTGGCCATATGGGGCTGTTAAAAGGCGAGTGCGTTTTGCTAATCACTCCCTGATTTTCTAATTGGCGAATTAGCTTGTGAATGGGGAGCAATGAGTCCCTATTGGTGTGGTACTGCCGTCTGTGAACCACTTTGGTGGCAATTGGTACCTCTTGGTCTTTTACCTGGAGCAACCCCACAGCAGAAGGATCTGACAGACCAGGTAAAGCTGACAGCTGCTTAACACCGTTTGTGTTAACAGCAGCTATCCCAAAGGCCCATCGATACCCCTTGGGATCCTTAAAATATCCCATCCTAAGGTAATCGATTCCCAGTATACATGGAGCCTCTGGACCAGTCACAATAGGGTGTCTCTGCCAGTTTTTACCAGTGAGGCTTATTTCGGCCTCCAACATAGTCAATTCTTGGGAACCCCCAGTCACTCCATGTATATATATTGGTTGTGTCCCTTGGTGACTTGAGGGCATTAGGGTGCATTGTGCACCAGTGTCCACCAAGGCTTTATATTTCTGTGGTTGAGATGTGCCAGGCCACTTAATCCACACAGTCCAGTATACTCTATTGTCCCTTTCCCCCCCCTGGCTGGGGGCAGGGCCCCTCTATTGTTTACCTCGTTGACTTGCAGCAACTGGAACTCTCCCCTTCTTGGAAGAGTTCACCTTTGTAGTTGTTTCACCTTGTAATTCTTTCACTCGTGCCTGAAGTGCAGAGGTGGATGAATTACACCACTTCTTCATGTCCTCCCCATGACTACAGAGGAAAAGCAACAAGGCAAGACGTGTAGTCTCATTGTTGATTCGAGGTGACTTATCATTGTCATTTGCTTGAATACGAGGACGTCTCTTTTTAATGGTTGAGATTTTCGATGATACAGGTCGAGAGGAACTCATGTTGTTTAGCTTCCTCAATAAGCGATTGTGGAAATCCTGGTTTCCATCATCTTGTACCACCGTGAATTCATCTACATCAGGCACATTAGCCAATTTGTCAATAATATCATTTTGTGTTCCCTCCACTTCGTTTAACCTTTCCACAATTTTGACAATGGCTGAAGTATACAGATTAACTTCTGTGGCGCTTATAAATAATTCAAGTTCCTGAAGTCTGCCAATTAGTTCATTCACAAAGGGTTTCCTGTCCCCTTTGCCATATACTAATGCAAGTGCACTGGCATGCTTTTCTGGAGCTGCTTTTGTAAAGTCACGCCACATTTGTCGTGGAACGCGGACTGCTTCAGGATCATGTAATTGGTCTGGATCATTACGATTGAACTCGCGGCTGTATAGCATTTCCACCAGAGCATTTTCTCTCAAAAATTGGATACCTTTCTCAATATCAGTCCATTTCTTTCTCTCAGGCTCCAAGTCCCGTTTAAAGGGGAATCTATCTCTTACCGCTATCAACATCCGCTTCCAGAGGGTGTAGGACCGATTTTGGCATGTGCCAATACCTCTGTCCACACGTGAGTCCCTGGAAATGCTACCCAGTTGGCGAGCTTCACTGCCATCGAGCCACGCACTGTTGGCACCATTGTCCCAGCAGCAAAGTAACCAAGTGACCATATTTTCTTTTGGCTGACGTGTGTAATCCTTTCTTAGATCTCGAATTTCACTCAGTTTAAAAGATCGATCAATAATGGTCATAATACTTTGCTCACCTTTTGCTCTATCAAGAGTCCCAGGTGTTGATGGTGGCAACTGTGTTGATGAGGCTGCCCCATCTATAAGTTTGGACTTGAGAAATTCTCGTAAAGAAAAACTAGCTTTTGGCTCCTCTTCTGACTCTGACCCTGACGCTTGTGTTATTTCCTCCAGGTAACCCTCCTTCTTTTTCCTCTCTCCTAACTTTCTCTGCTCCTCTAACTTCTTCTGCTCCTCAAACTTCTTCTGCTCCTCAAACTTCTTCTTATACCCCTCTAACATCCTCTGCTCCTCCAACTTCTTCTGGTCTTCTGACTCCCCCTGCTCTCCCGAGTCACCTGTCTCCTGAGTCCTGCTCTCCTAACTCCCTCCGCTCTTCTAACTCCTTCTGCATTTTCTCTAACTGAGTTGAAACTTGTTTTGTCTTTCACCCTCTTACAGGGGCAACCAACATTGTATCTGGTGTCCCCGATGGTTGGTCCAATTGGACTACATGTGCCCCCGGTGGCTGGTCAGATTGGACTACATGCGCCCCCAGTGGCTGGCCCAATTGGACTACATGTGCCCCTGGTAGTTGGTTAAATACATTCAACTCACCCTGGAGGGCACATAGCTGGTCTCGGAAAGCGTTCCGCTCAAACTGGACGGCACCAGGCTCAGTCTGGAGGCTGTTGTAGTTGGACTGGAGAGCGTTGTACCCGAACCGGAGGACGTTATGCTCGGCCTGGAGGGCAGTGTGCTCAGTCTGGAGAGTGTTGAGCTCGGTCCGGAGGGCATTGTGCTCAGTCTGAAGAGCGTTATGCTCGGACTGGAGGGCATTATGCTCGGACTGAAGAGTGTTGTGCTCGGTCTGGAGGGTGTCACAATTGGGTTGAAGGGCATCGTGCTTAGGCTGGAGGGTGCCGCACTCAGACTGGAGGGCGTCATACTTGGACTGGAGAGTATTGTGCTTGGTCTGGAGGGCATTGTGCTCGGTCAGGAGGGCATCGCGCTCAGTCTGGAGAGTGTTGTACTCGGACCGGAGGGCGCTGTGCTCGGACTGGAGAGTGTCATGCTCGGACCGGAGGGCGCTGTGCTCGGACTGGAGAGTGTTGAGTTGGGATGGCAGGGAGCTTTTCTCATCCCAAAGTTTTTCTGCGTCAGCTCTAAGATTCTCTTTCTCGTACCAGATTGAGTCTCGTTGGTACAGGAGATCTTTTCTCGCAGCTTCAAAAGCTTTTACTCTCTCTACCTTCTCAGTCCAAAGTTTTTCTGCCTCAGCTCTAAGACTCTCCTTCTCGGCCCTGAGACTCTCTCTCTCAGCTTCAAAAACTTCCCTCTCAGGAATGGTATTGAATAAGGCCCGATAAGCATTAGCTAGGCCCAAAATCATTTGTGCCTCCTGAGATCTGCCTGAGCCACAACATTCCTGCCTCAAATATGCAATCAAACTCTCAGGATTCTTCAAGTGTTCAGGAGTGAAGCTCCATAACACTGAAGATGTCTGTCCTTTGAGAATCTCTTCAAAGCCTCTCCACACTCCCTGCCACTCAGTATTCTCTGGTTCTAGGGAAGACTTCCTCCGGATGTTATAAATCCAGATACTGAGTGAGATTATTATAATAATCAACAGTAAGATCAGGGAGATTAAGAGTGTTGCCCACTGATCATTCAAAAACTGCATAAAGGATTCATAGAAAGAAAGAGGAGCACGCTTAAAAATCACCATTTCTGTATAATTAGTTGCATTAGTTGCTCCCTCTGGAGCTGTACGCAGATACGAAGTGAGCATTGCTAACCATGCTTTCAATCCATTATACAATTGTATAGCTCCATAAGAAAAAGTGGCTAGCTTAAACATGACCCAATATGTTCGGAGCGTCTCAAAAAAGGAACCAATGGCACACAGTCCCTGGTAAAACAAATTTAGTAGAGAAAACATTTTTTTTTCCTTTTTTTTTCTTCAATAGAGAGGAAAAAAAGTAAAAGAAAACAAAGCTCAGCAGTGTTTATAAAATATACCGGAGTATTGGCAGTCTGCCTGGACTTTCAAGGTCAAGCTCGCAGGTGCAGAATCGCAAACCTGAGATAGCTCCTTAACAGGGAAAAAAACTCGTAGCTCTGTTAAAAGCTAAAAGAGCAACAGAAGAAAACACAGAAAAACAGCAACTCAAATTGCCCGCATTCAAAAGGGGAGAGAGCGTCAAGGATGGGGAAGCATCAACAGCTGTGCCGTTATCAATACCAACACCCCGTTCTCTCATGAAATTCTTTCATTCCTACGAGCCAACTTGTAATGTTTTGCATGCCATCTGACACTCCAGTTCTTCAGGCATTGTTGCCTGTAGGTAATATGAGAAGTAGTGGTTGTTGGTTGTTGAATTGTTTCATTTTTTAATGAATTGTGATGGCAAACAAGCAGCGTTCCCTTTGATGAGAATGTACACCAGGCTGTGACAGCTTGTGTTGTGATGTGAGGTGGAATTAGATGGAAGAACATTAGCAGGGGGAAGATTGAGTGAGGGACTGAGTGAGTGTTGGAGCTCAGTATGCTTTATAGGGAGCATGGGAATGATGGTGGAGTTCTTTATTCCGTAGTGAGGCTGGAGAAGTTTCTGTTTACCAGCTGTGCAGTAAACCAAGGGTACGTACTACCGTGTTTAAGAACCAGCTGTGTTGTCTTAGGAACGTGGTGTGAATAGGCACGGAAAGATTTTTGTCTGGTTTTGTCTTCTGTAGAGACATTTCAAATGCCTGCAAAGAAGGAAGTGTATAGGTCCCTACTTAAGAGCGGTTGTACAGGGATGGGCTGCGGATCTGGAGTGGTAGAACCGAATGGTCCACTCGTAATGGGAAGAAGCGTGTTGTTATCCCCTGTGCTGGGTAGCCCAGCTGCGGTCCCAGCGCTCCAGCTGTGACCTCCTCAGGGCTGAGCAGAGGGCGGGATAACCGCCCTTCACCCACGGGTGGCACCTGGCCTCACGCAGCCCAGGACAGCGTTCGGCAAGGCAGCCCGGGTGGGTTCCTTGCAGGTTCAGCCTGGTGTCCAGCAGGACTGGTGGTTCTGCTCCAGCTGGCTGACCCCAGCTGTAGCACGGCCTGTGGATGTTGGTCCCCAGGAGCAGAGGTTTGCCATTGCCCTCTCTGAAGCCGGTGGGGTTCGTGTCTGGAATGCAACAGTGGCAGCAGTTGCACAGCAGTAGGAAAAAGGGGAGAGAGCGTCAAGGATGGGGAAGCGTCAACAGCTGTGCCGATATCAATACCAACACTCAATACCAACACTTTGTTTTTCAATTGTTTTCAATGTTAATTTATTGTTTGCAGTCTTTCTGTTTTCTATTTGAGGTTGAATTGGACGGTGATGACAAGGGTCCGTTGGGGCCAGTGTGTGTCCCAGGTGCTGCCTGGCCCCCGCCTCCTCAGCTGCCCCATGGGCTCTTCTATTGCTGCCAACGGGGTGGCCTCTTCTTTGATGGTGCTGAGGCCTTAAGAAGGGTTTTTAGCAAGACTAAAAGTTAAAAGCAAGACTAAAAGGGAAAAGCAAGACTAAAAGGGAAAAGCAGCAGTGAAAGGGAAAAGCAAGACTAAAAGGGAAAAGCAGCAGGGAAAGTGAAAAGCAGCAGTGAAAGGGAAAAGCAAGAATAAAAGGGAAAAGCAGCAGGGAAAGGGAAAAGCAAGACTAATAGGGAAAAGCAAAACTAAAAGGGAAAAGCAAGACTAAAAGGGAAAAGCAGCAGTGAAAGGGAATAGCAAGACTAAAAGGGAAAAGCAAGACTAAAAGGGAAAAGCAAGACTAAAAGGGAAAAGCAGCAGTGAAAGGGAAAAGACTAAAAGGGAAAAGCAGCAGTGAAAGGGAAAAGCAAGACTAAAAGGGAAAAGCAGCAGTGAAAGTGAAAAGACTAAAAGGGAAAAGCAGCAGTGAAAGGGAAATGCAAGACTAATAGGTGTCACGGGTTACTTAGATCTACCTATGCCCGTGACACGGGAAGCCACCCCGTGGGCCCCCCCCGGGGCCTGGTAAGTAGGGGGAAAAGGCGAGTGGGATAAAACAGCAACAATCTAAGGAGGAAAAACTTATTTTACTAAATATGATATCGAAATACAAGATAACACAATATAATATAACTGAGGCTAACAAATCGAACGAAACAGAGAGAGAGAGTCCCCGAAAACTGAGAGGCCTACTATGAACTCTAGGCGACACGGCTGGAATGCATCCCACTCTCCGAGAAGTTCGAGAGAAGAAGGAGGGCACTCCAGCCTGAAAACGAGATTATATAGAGTCCTGGTCCCGTAACTTATTGTTACTCCTGTTGCTCTCTGGGATATGTAGTCTTCTTCTGTGAACTGCACATTCAAGAGAAGTATCCATACTTGACATTATGTTATGATGTGGAATACTGATAGCAAAATTACAAAATTACAAGACCATGACGGGGAAAAGCAGCAGTGAAAGGGAAAAGCAAGACTAAAAAGGAAAAGCAGCAGTGAAAGGAAAAAGCAAGACTAAATGGGAAAAGCAGGACTAAAAGGGAAAAGCAAGAATACAAGGGAAAAGCAGCAGTGAAAGGGAAAAGCAAGACTAAAAGTGAAAACAAGCAGTGAAAGGGAAAAGCAAGACTAAAAGGGAAAAGCAAGACTAAAAGGGAAAAGCAGCAGTGAAAGGGAAAAGCAAGACTAAAAGGGAAAAGCAAGACTAAAAGGGAAAAGCAGCAGTGAAAGGGAAAAGCAAGACACAAAAGGGAAAAGCAGCAGTGAAAGGGACAATCAAGACTAAAAGGGAAAAGCAAGACTAAAAGGGAAAAGTAAGACTAAAAGGGAAAATCAAAACTAAAAGGGAAAAACAAGACTAAAAGGGAAAAGCAAGACTAAAAAAGAAAAGGAAGAATAAAACAGAAAAGAAAGACTAAAAGGGAAAAGCACCAGTGAAAGGGAAAAGCAAGACTAAAAGGGAAAAGCAGCAGTGAAAGGGAAAAGCAGCAGTGAAAGGAAAAAGCAAGATAAAAAGGGAAAAGCAAGACTAAAAGGGAAAAGGAAGACTAAAAGGGAAGAGCAGCAGTGAAAGGGAAGAGCAGCAGTGAAGGGGAAAGTCAGCAGTGAAAGGGAAAAGCAGCAGTGAAAGGGAAAAACAAGACTAACAGGGAAAAGCAGCAATGAAAGGGAAAAGCAGAAGTGAAAGGGAAAAGCAGCAGTGAAAGGGAAAAGCAAGACTAAAAGGGAAAAGCAGCAGTGAAAGGGAAATGTAGCAGTGAAAGGGAAAAGCAAGACTAAAAGGGAAAAGCAGCAGTGAAAGGGAAAAGCAGCAGAGAAAGGGAAAAGAAAGACTAAAAGGGAAAAGCAGCAGTGAATAGGAAAAGCAGCAAAGAAACGGAAACGTAGCAGTGAATGGGAAAAGCAAGACTAAAAGGGAAAAGCAAGAATAAAAGTAAAAAGCAAGACTAAAAAGGAAAAGCAAGACTAAAAGGGAAAAGCAAGACTAAAAGGGAAAAGCAGCAGTGAAAGGTAAAAGCAAGACTAAAAGGGAAAAGAAGCAGTGAAAGGGAAACGTAGAAGTGAAAGGGAAAAGCAAGACTAAAAGGGAAAAGCCAGAATAAAGGGGAAAAGCAAGATTAAAAGGGAAAAGCAAGACTAAAAGGGAAAAGCAAGACTAAAAGAGAAAAGCAGCAGTGAAAGGTAAAAGCAAGACTAAAAGGGAAAAGCAGCAGTGAAAGGGAAAAGCAAGACTAAAATGGAAAAGCAGCAGTGAAAGGGAAAAGCAAGACTAAAAGGGAAAAGAAGCAGTGAAAGGGAAAAGGAAGACTAAAAGGGAAAAGCAGCAGTGAAACGGAAAAGCAGCAGTGAAAGGGAAAATCAAGAATAAAAGGGAAAAGCAAGACTAAAAAAGAAAAGCAAGACTAAAAAGGAAAAGCAAGACTAAAAGAGAAAAGGAAGACTAAAAAGGAAAAGCAGTAGTGAAAGGGAAAAGCAGCAGTGAAAGGGAAAAGCAGCAGTGAAAGGGAAAAGCAAGACTAAAAGGGAAAAGAAGCAGTGAAAGGGAAAAGGAAGACTAAAAGGGAAAAGCAGCAGTGAAACGGAAAAGCAGCAGTGAAAGGGAAAATCAAGAATAAAAGGGAAAAGCAAGACTAAAAAAGAAAAGCAAGACTAAAAAGGAAAAGCAAGACTAAAAGAGAAAAGGAAGACTAAAAAGGAAAAGCAGTAGTGAAAGGGAAAAGCAGCAGTGAAAGGGAAAAGCAGCAGTGAAAGGGAAAAGGAAGACGAAAAGGGAATAGCAGCAGGGAAATGGAAAAGCAGCAGTGAAATGGAAAAGCAGCAGTGAAAGAGAAATGCAGCAGTGAAAGTGAGAAGCAGCAGTGAAAGGGAAAAGGAAGACTAAATGGGAAAAGCAGCAGTGAAAGTGAAAAGCAAGACTAAAAGGGAAAAGCAGCAGTGAAAGGGAAAAGCAGCAGTGAAAGGTAAAAGCACCAGTGAAAGAGAAATGCAGCAGTGAAAAGGAAAAGCAGCCGTGAAACGGAAAAGCAGCCGTGAAAGGGAAAAGCAGCAGTGAAAGGGAAAAGCAGCAGTGAAAGGGAAAAGCAAGACTAAAAGGGAAAAGCAGCAGTGAAAGGGAAAAACAAGACTAAAAGGGAAAAGCAAGTCTAAAAAAGAAAAGCAGCAGTGAAAGGGAAAAGCAGCAGGGAAAGGGAAAAGCAGCAGTGAAATGGAAAAGCAGCAGTGAAAGGGAAAAGCAAGACTAAAAGGGAAAAGCAGCAGTGAAAGGGAAAACCAGCAGTGAAAGGGAAAAGGAAGACTAAAAGGGAAAAGCAGCAGGGAAAGGGAAAAGCAGCAGTGAAAGGGAAAAGCAAGAATAAAATGGAAAAGCAGCAGTTAAAGGGAAAAGAAAGACTAAAAGGGAAAAGCAAGACTAAAAGTGACAATCAGCAGCGAAAAGTAAAAGCTCCAGTGAAAGAGAAATGCAGCAGTGAATGTGAGAAGCAGCAGTGAAAGGGAAAACCAGCAGTGAAAGGGAAAAGCAAGACTAAAAGGGAAAAGCAAGACTTAAAAGGGAAAAGCAAGACTAAAGGGGAAAAGCAAGACTAAATGGGAATAGCAAGACTAAAGGGGAAAAGCAAGACTAAATGGAAAAGCATAATTAAAAGTGAAATGCAAGACTAAAAGGGAAAAGCAGCAGTGAAAGGGAAAAGCAGCAGTGAAAGGGAAAAGCAGCAGTGAAAGGGAAAAGCAGCAGTGAAAGGGAAAAGCAGCAGTGAAAGGGAAAAGGAAGACTAAAAGGGAAAATCAGCAGGGAAAATGAAAAGCAGCAGTGAAAAGGAAAAGCAGCAGTGAAAGGGAAAAGCAAGACTAAAAGGGAAAAGCAAGACTTAAAAGGGAAAAGCAAGACTAAAAGGGAAAAGCAAGACTAAATGGGAAAAGCAAGACTAAAGGGGAAAAGCAAGACTAAATGGAAAAGCATAATTAAAAGTGAAATGCAAGACTAAAAGGGAAAAGCAGCAGTGAAAGGGAAAAGACAGACTAAATGGGAAAAGCAAGACTAAAAGGGAAAAGCAAGACTAAAAGGGAAAAGCAAGACTAAAAGGGAAAAGTAGCAGTGAATGGGAAAAGCAGCAGTGAAAGAGAAAATCATAAAATAAAATGGAAAAGCAAGACTAAAAGGGAAAAGGAAGACTAAAAGGGAAAAGCAAGACTAATAGGGAAAAGCAGAAGAGAAAGGGAAAAGCAGCAGTGAAAGGGAAAAGCAGCAGTGAAACGGAAAAACCAAGACTAAAAGGGAAAAGCAAGACTAAAAGGGAAAAGCAAGACTAAAAGGGAAAAGCAAGAGTGAAAGGGGAAAGCAGCAGTGAAAGGGAAAAGCATGAATGAAAGGGAAGAGCAGCAGTGAAAGGGAAGAGCAGCAGTGAAAAGGGAAAAGCAGCAGTGAAAGGGAAAAGCAGCATGAAAGGGAAGAGCAGCAGTGAAAAAGAAAAGCAGCAGTGAAAGGGAAAAGCAGCAGTGAAAGGGAAAAGCAGCAGTGAAAGGGAAGAACAGAAGTGAAAGGGAAAAGAAGCAGGGAAAGAGAAAATCAAGAATAAAAAGGAAAAGCAGCAATGAAAGGGAAAAGCATCATTGAAAGGGAAAAGCAGCAGTGAAAGGGAAGAGCACAAGTGAAAGGGAAAAGAAGCAGGGAAAGGGAAAAGCAAGACTAAAAGGCAAAAACAGCAGTGAAAGGGAAAAGCAGCAGTGAAAAGGGAAAAGCACGAGTGAAAGGGAAAAGCAGCATTGAAAGGGAAAAGTAGCAGTGAAAGGGAAAAGCAAGAATAAAAAGGAAAAGCAGCAGTGAAAGGGAAAAGCAGCATTGAAAGGGAAAAGCAGCAGTGAAAGGGAAGAGCAGAAGTGAAAGGGAAAAGAAGCAGGGAAAGGGAAAATCAGCAGTGAAAAGGAAAAGCAAGACTAAAAGGGAAAAGCAGCAGTGAAATGGAAAAGCAGCAGTGAAAGTGAAAAACATAAAATAAAAGAGAAAAGCAAGACTAAAAGGGAATAGCAAGACTAAAATGGAAAAGGAAGACTAAAAGGGAAAAGCAAGACTAAAAGGGAAGAGCAGCAGTGAAAGGGAAAAGCAGCAGTGACAGGGAGAAGCAAAACTAAAAGGGAAAAGCAGCAGTGAAAGGGAATATCAGAAGTGAAAGGGAAAAGCAGCAATGAAAGGGAAGAGCAGCAATGAAAGGAAAGAGCAGCAGTGAAAAGGAAAAACAACAGTGAAAGGGAAAAGCAGCAGTGAAAAGGAATATCAGCAGTGAAAGGGAAAAGCAGCAGTGAAAGGGAAGAGCAGCAGTGAAAGGGAAGAGCAGCAGTGAAAGGGAAGAGAAGCAGTGAAGGGGAAGAGCAGCAGTGAATGGGAAAAGCAGCAGTGAAAGGGAAAAGCAAGACTAAAAGGGAAAAGCAGCAGTGAATGGGAAAATCAGCAGTTAAAGGGAAGAGCAGCAGTGAAAGGGAAGAGCTGCAGTGAAAGGGAAGAGCTGCAGTGAAAGGGAAAGGCAGTAGTGAAAGGGATGAGCTGAAGTGAAAGGGAAGAGCAGCAGTGAAAGGGAAAAGCAGCAGTGAAAGGGAAAAGCAAGACTAAAAGGGAAAATCCAGACTAAAAGGGAAAAGCAAGACTAAAAGGGAAAAGCAAGACTAAAAGAGAAAATCAAGACTAAAAGGGAAAAGCAGCAGTGAAAGGGAAAAGCAGCAGTGAAAGGAAAAAGAAAGATAAAAAGGGAAAAGCAAGACTAAAAGGGAAAAGGAAGACTAAAAGGGAAGAGCAGCAGTGAAAGGGAAGAGCAGCAGTGAAGGGGAAAGTCAGCAGTGAAAGGGAAAAGCAGCAGTGAAAGGGAAAAACAAGACTAACAGGGAAAAGCAGCAGTGAAAGGGAAAAGCAGAAGTGAAAGGGAAAAGCAGCAGTGAAAGGGAAAATCAAGACTAAAAGGGAAAAGCAAGACTAAAAGGGAAAAGCAAGACTAAAAGGGAAAAGCAGCAGTGAAAGGGAAAAGCAGCAGTGAAAGTGAAAAGCAAGAATAAAAAGGAAAAGCAGCAGTGAAAGGGAAAAGCAGCATTGAAAGGGAAAAGCAGCAGTGAAAGGGAAGAGCAGAAGTGAAAGGGAAAAGAAGCAGGGAAAGGGAAAATCAGCAGTGAAAAGGAAAAGCAAGACTAAAAGGGAAAAGCAGCAGTGAAATGGAAAAGCAGCAGTGAAAGTGAAAAACATAAAATAAAAGGGAAAAGCAAGACTAAAAGGGAATAGCAAGACTAAAATGGAAAAGGAAGACTAAAAGGGAAAAGCAAGAGTAAAAGGGAAAAGCAGCAGTGAAAGGGAAAAGCAGCAGTGAAAGGGAGAAGCAAAACTAAAAGGGAAAAGCAGCAGTGAAAGGGAATATCAGCAGTGAAAGGGAAAAGCAGCAATGAAAGGGAAGAGCAGCAATGAAAGGAAAGAGCAGCAGTGAAAGGGAAAAACAGCAGTGAAAGGGAAAAGCAGCAGTGAAAGGGAATATCAGCAGTGAAAGGGAAACGCAGCAGTGAAAGGGAAGAGCAGCAGTGAAAGGGAAGAGCAGCAGTGAAAGGGAAGAGAAGCAGTGAAGGGGAAGAGCAGCAGTGAATGGGAAAAGCAGCAGTGAAAGGGAAAAGCAAGACTAAAAGGGAAAAGCAGCAGTGAATGGGAAAATCAGCAGTTAAAGGGAAGAGCAGCAGTGAAAGGGAAGAGCTGCAGTGAAAGGGAAGAGCTGCAGTGAAAGGGAAGAGCAGCAGTGAAAGGGAAGAGCAGCAGTGAAGGGGAAAGTCAGCAGTGAAAGGGAAAAGCAGCAGTGAAAGGGAAAAACAAGACTAACAGGGAAAAGAAGCAGTGAAAGGGAAAAGCAGCAGTGAAAGGGAAAAGCAGCAGTGAAAGGGAAAATCAAGACTAAAAGGGAAAAGCAAGACTAAAAGGGAAAAGCAAGACTAAAAGGGAAAATCAGCAGTGAAATTGAAAAGCAGCAGTGAAAGGGAAAAGCAGCAGTGAAAGGGAAAAACAAGACTAACAGGGAAAAGCAGCAGTGAAAGGGAAAAGCAGAAGTAAAAGGGACAAGCAGCAGTGAAAGGGAAAAGCAAGACTAAAAGAGAAAAGCATGATTAAGAGGGAAAAGCAAGACTAAAAGGGAAAAGCAAGACTAAAAGGGAAAAGCAAGAGTGAAAGGGGAAAGCAGCAGTGAAAGGGAAAAGCAGCAGTGAAAGGGAAAATCAGCACTGAAAGGGAAAAACAGCAATGAAAGGGAAGAGCAGCAATGAAAGGGATGAGCAGCAGTGAAAGGGAAGAGCAGCAGTGAATGGGAAAAGCAGCAATGAAAGGGAAGAGCAGCAATGAAAGGGATGAGCAGCAGTGAAAGGGAAAAGCAGCAGTGAAAAGGAAGAGCAGCAGTGAAGGGGAAGAGGAGCAGTGAATGGGAAAACAGCAGTGAAAGGGAAAAGCAAGACTAAAAGGGAAAAGCAAAACTAAAAGGGAAAAGCAAGACTAAAAGGGAAAAGCACGAGTGAAAGGGAAAAGCAAGACTAAAAAGGAAAAGCAGCAGTTTAAGGGAAAAGCAGCAGTGAATGGGAAAAGTAGCAGTGAAAGGGAAAAGGAAGACTAACAGGGAAAAGCAGCAGTGAAAGGGAAAAGCAGCAGTGAAAGGGAAAAGCAAGAATAAAATGGAAAAGCAGCAGTGAAAGGGAAAAGCAAGACTAAAAGGGAAAAGCAAGACTAAAAGGGAAAAGCAAATATAAAAGGGAAAAGCAAGACTAAAAGAGAAAAGCAAGACTAAAAGGGAAAAGCAAGACTAAAAGGGAAAAACAGCACTGAAAGGGAAAAGCAAGACTAAAAGGGAAAAGCAAGACTGAAAGTGAAAAGCAGAACTCAAAGGTAAAAGCAAGACTAAAAGGGATAAGCAAAACTAAAAGTGAAAAGCAAGACTAAAATGGAAAAACCAAGAATAAAAGGGAAAAGCAAGACTAAAAGGGAAAAGCAAGACTAAAAGGGAAAAGCAGCAGTGAAAGGGAAAAGCAAGACTAAAAGGGAAAAGCAGCAGTGAAAGGGAAATGTAGCAGTGAAAGGAAAAAGCAAGACTAAAAGGGAAAAGCAGCAGTGAAAGGGAAAAGCAGCAGAGAAAGGGAAAAGAAAGACTAAAAGGGAAAAGCAGCAGTGAATGGGAAAAGCAGCAGAGAAACGGAAACGTAGCAGTGAATGGGAAAAGCAAGACTAAAAGGGAAAAGCAAGAATAAAAGTGAAAAGCAAGACTAAAAAGGAAAAGCAAGACTAAAAGGGAAAAGCAAGACTAAAAGGGAACAGCAGCAGTGAAAGGTAAAAGCAAGACTAAAAGGGAAAAGCCAGAATAAAGGGGAAAAGCAAGATTAAAAGGGAAAAGCAAGACTAAAAGGGAAAAGCAAGACTAAAAGGGAAAAGCAGCAGTGAAAGGTAAAAGCAAGACTAAAAGGGAAAAGCAGCAGTGAAAGGGAAAAGCAAGACTAAAATGGAAAAGCAGCAGTGAAAGGGAAAAGCAAGACTAAAAGGGAAAAGAAGCAGTGAAAGGGAAAAGGAAGACTAAAAGGGAAAAGCAGCAGTGAAACGGAAAAGCAGCAGTGAAAGGGAAAATCAAGAATAAAAGGGAAAAGCAAGACTAAAAAAGAAAAGCAAGACTAAAAAAGAAAAGCAAGACTAAAAGAGAAAAGGAAGACTAAAAAGGAAAAGCAGTAGTGAAAGGGAAAAGCAGCAGTGAAAGGGAAAAGCAGCAGTGAAAGGGAAAAGCAGCAGTGAAAGGGAAAATCAAGACTAAAAGGGAAAAGCAAGACTAAAAGGGAAAAGCAAGACTAAAAGGGAAAAGCAGCAGTGAAAGGGAAAAGCAGCAGTGAAAGGGAAAAGCAAGAATAAAAAGGAAAAGCAGCAGTGAAAGGGAAAAGCAGCATTGAAAGGGAAAAGCAGCAGTGAAAGGGAAGAGCAGAAGTGAAAGGGAAAAGCAGCAGTGAAAGGGAAAAGCAGCAGTGAAAGGGAGAAGCAAAACTAAAAGGGAAAAGCAGCAGTGAAAGGGAAAAGCAAGACTAAAATGGAAAAGCAGCAGTGAAAGGGAAAAGCAAGACTAAAAGGGAAAAGAAGCAGTGAAAGGGAAAAGGAAGACTAAAAGGGAAAAGCAGCAGTGAAACGGAAAAGCAGCAGTGAAAGGGAAAATCAAGAATAAAAGGGAAAAGCAAGACTAAAAAAGAAAAGCAAGACTAAAAAAGAAAAGCAAGACTAAAAGAGAAAAGGAAGACTAAAAAGGAAAAGCAGTAGTGAAAGGGAAAAGCAGCAGTGAAAGGGAAAAGCAGCAGTGAAAGGGAAAAGCAGCAGTGAAAGGGAAAATCAAGACTAAAAGGGAAAAGCAAGACTAAAAGGGAAAAGCAAGACTAAAAGGGAAAAGCAGCAGTGAAAGGGAAAAGCAGCAGTGAAAGGGAAAAGCAAGAATAAAAAGGAAAAGCAGCAGTGAAAGGGAAAAGCAGCATTGAAAGGGAAAAGCAGCAGTGAAAGGGAAGAGCAGAAGTGAAAGGGAAAAGCAGCAGTGAAAGGGAAAAGCAGCAGTGAAAGGGAGAAGCAAAACTAAAAGGGAAAAGCAGCAGTGAAAGGGAATATCAGCAGTGAAAGGGAAAAGCAGCAATGAAAGGGAAGAGCAGCAATGAAAGGAAAGAGCAGCAGTGAAAGGGAAAAACAGCAGTGAAAGGGAAAAGCAGCAGTGAAAGGGAATATCAGCAGTGAAAGGGAAACGCAGCAGTGAAAGGGAAGAGCAGCAGTGAAAGGGAAGAGCAGCAGTGAAAGGGAAGAGAAGCAGTGAAGGGGAAGAGCAGCAGTGAATGGGAAAAGCAGCAGTGAAAGGGAAAAGCAAGACTAAAAGGGAAAAGCAGCAGTGAATGGGAAAATCAGCAGTTAAAGGGAAGAGCAGCAGTGAAAGGGAAGAGCTGCAGTGAAAGAGAAGAGCTGCAGTGAAAGGGAAAGGCAGTAGTGAAAGGGATGAGCTGAAGTGAAAGGGAAGAGCAGCACTGAAAGGGAAAAGCAGCAGTGAAAGGGAATAGCAAGACTAAAAGGGAAAATCCAGACTAAAAGGGAAAAGCAAGACTAAAAGGGAAAAGCAAGACTAAAAGAGAAAATCAAGACTAAAAGGGAAAAGCAGCAGTGAAAGGGAAAAGCAGCAGTGAAAGGAAAAAGAAAGATAAAAAGGGAAAAGCAAGACTAAAAGGGAAAAGGAAGACTAAAAGGGAAGAGCAGCAGTGAAAGGGAAGAGCAGCAGTGAAGGGGAAAGTCAGCAGTGAAAGGGAAAAGCAGCAGTGAAAGGGAAAAACAAGACTAACAGGGAAAAGCAGCAGTGAAAGGGAAAAGCAGAAGTGAAAGGGAAAAGCAGCAGTGAAAGGGAAAATCAAGACTAATAGTGAAAAGCAAGACTAAAAGGGAAAAGCAAGACTAAAATGGAAAAGCAGCAGTGAAAGGGAAAAGCAGCAGTGAAAGGGAAAAGCAAGAATAAAAAGGAAAAGCAGCAGTGAAAGGGAAAATCAGC
Organism: Coturnix japonica; assembly: GCF_054131305.1. Classification (NCBI taxonomy): domain Eukaryota; kingdom Metazoa; phylum Chordata; class Aves; order Galliformes; family Phasianidae; genus Coturnix; species Coturnix japonica. The sequence goes on from NC_140672.1 coordinate 28,166,641, forward strand.
ATTGAAAGGGAAAAGCAGCAGTGAAAGGGAAGAGCAGAAGTGAAAGGGAAAAGCAGCAGTGAAAGGGAAAAGCAGCAGTGAAAGGGAGACGCAAAACTAAAAGGGAAAAGCAGCAGTGAAAGGGAATATCAGCAGTGAAAGGGAAAAGCAGCAATGAATGGGAAGAGCAGCAATGAAAGGAAAGAGCAGCAGTGAAAGGGAAAAACAGCAGTGAAAGGGAAAAGCAGCAGTGAAAGGGAATATCAGCAGTGAAAGGGAAACGCAGCAGTGAAAGGGAAGAGCAGCAGTGAAAGGGAAGAGCAGCAGTGAAAGGGAAGAGAAGCAGTGAAGGGGAAGAGCAGCAGTGAATGGGAAAAGCAGCAGTGAAAGGGAAAAGCAAGACTAAAAGGGAAAAGCAGCAGTGAATGGGAAAATCAGCAGTTAAAGGGAAGAGCAGCAGTGAAAGGGAAGAGCTGCAGTGAAAGAGAAGAGCTGCAGTGAAAGGGAAAGTCAGTAGTGAAAAGGGTGAGCTGAAGTGAAAGGGAAGAGCAGCACTGAAAGGGAAAAGCAGCAGTGAAAGGGAAAAGCAAGACTAAAAGGGAAAATCCAGACTAAAAGGGAAAAGCAAGACTAAAAGGGAAAAGCAAGACTAAAAGGGAATAGCAGCAGTGAAAGGGAAGAGCAGCAGTGAAGGGGAAAGTCAGCAGTGAAAGGGAAAAGCAGCAGTGAAAGGGAAAAACAAGACTAACAGGGAAAAGCAGCAGTGAAAGGGAAAAGCAGAAGTGAAAGGGAAAAGCAGCAGTGAAAGGGAAAATCAAGACTAAAATGGAAAAGCAAGACTAAAAGGGAAAATCAGCAGTGAAATTGAAAAGCAGCAGTGAAAGGGAAAAGCAGCAGTGAAAGGGAAAAACAAGACTAACAGGGAAAAGCAGCAGTGAAAGGGAAAAGCAGAAGTAAAAGGGACAAGCAGCAGTGAAAGGGAAAAGCAAGACTAAAAGGGAAAAGCAAGACTAAAAGGGAAGAGCAGCATTGAAAGGGATGAGCAGCAGCGAAAGGGAAAAGCAGCAGTGAAAGGGAAAATCAGCACTGAAAGGGAAAAACAGCAATGAAAGGGAAGAGCAGCAATGAAAGGGATGAGCAGCAGTGAAAAGGAAGAGCAGCAGTGAAGGGGAAGAGGAGCAGTGAATGGGAAAAATGCAGTGAAAGGGAATAGCAAGACTAAAAGGGAAAAGCAAAACTAAAAGGGAAAAGCAAGACTAAAAGGGAAAAGCACGAGTGAAAGGGAAAAGCAAGACTAAAAAGGAAAAGCAGCAGTTTAAGGGAAAAGCAGCAGTGAAAGGGAAAAGCAGTAGTTAAAGGTAAGAGCTGAAGTGAAAGGGAAGAGCAGCAGTGAAAGGGAAAAGCAGCAGTGAAAGGAAAAAGCAAGACTAAAAGGGAAAATCAAGACTAAAAGGGAAAAGCAAGACTAAAAGGGAAAATCCAGACTAAAATGGAAAAGCAAGACTAAAAGGGAAAAGCAAGACTAAAAGGGAAAAGCAGCAGTGAATGGGAAAAGCAGCAGTGAAAGGGAAAAGCAGCAGTGAAAGGGAAAAGCAAGACTAGAAGGGAAAAGAAGACTAAAAGGGAAAAGCAAGACTAAAAGGGAAAATCCAGACTAAAAGGGAAAAGCAAGACTAAAAGGGAAAAGCAGCAGTGAATGGGAAAAGCAGGACTGAAAGGGAAAACCAAGACTAAAAGGGAAAAGCAAGACTAAAAGGGAAAAGCAAGAGTGAAAGAGGAAAGCAAGACTAAAAGGGAAAAGCAGCAGTGAAACGGGAAAGAAGCAGTGAAAGGGAAAATCAATAGTGAAAGGGAAAAGCTGAAGTGAAAGGGAAAATCAGCAATGAAGAGGAAAAGCAGCAGTGAAAGGGAAAAGCAGCAGTGAAAGGGAAAAGCAGCAGTGAAAGGGAAAAGCAGTAGTGAAAGGTAAGAGCTGAAGTGAAAGGGAAGAGCAGCAGTGAAAGGGAAAAGCAGCAGTGAAAGGGAAAAGCAGCAGTGAAAGGGAAAAGCAAGAATAAAAGGGAAAAGCAAGACTAAAAGGGAAAAGCAGCAGTGAAAGGGAAAAGCAGCAGTGAAAGGGAGAAGCAAAACTAAAAGGGAAAAGCAGCAGTGAAAGGGAAAAGCAGCATTGAAAGGGAAAAGCAGCAGTGAAAGGGAAGAGCAAGACTAAAAGGGAAAAGCAAAACTAAAAGGGAAAAGCAAGACTAAAAGGGAAAAGCAAAACTAAAAGGGAAAAGCAAGACTAAAAGGGAAAAGCACGAGTGAAAGGGAAAAGCAAGACTAAAAAGGAAAAGCAGCAGTTTAAGGGAAAAGCAGCAGTGAATGGGAAAATCAGCAGTTAAAGGGAAGAGCAGCAGTGATAGGGAAAAGCAGCAGTGAAAGGGAAAAGCAGTAGTGAAAGGTAAGAGCTGAAGTGAAAGGGAAGAGCAGCAGTGAAAGGGAAAAGCAGCAGTGAAAGGAAAAAGCAAGACTAAAAGGGAAAATCAAGACTAAAAGGGAAAAGCAAGACTAAAAGGGAAAATCCAGACTAAAAGGGAAAAGCAAGACTAAAAGGGAAAAGCAAGACTAAAAGGGAAAAGCAGCAGTGAATGGGAAAAGCAGCAGTGAAAGGGAAAAGCAGCAGTGAAAGGGAAAAACAAGACTAACAGGGAAAAGCAGCAGTGAAAGGGAAAAGCAGAAGTAAAAGGGACAAGCAGCAGTGAAAGGGAAAAGCAAGACTAAAAGAGGAAAGCATGATTAAGAGGGAAAAGCAAGACTAAAAGGGAAAAGCAAGACTAAAAGGGAAAAGCAAGAGTGAAAGGGGAAAGCAGCAGTGAAAAGGAAAAGCAGCAGTGAAAGGGAAAATCAGCAATGAAAGGGAAGAGCAGCAATGAAAGGGATGAGCAGCAGTTAAAGGGAAGAGCAGCAGTAAATGGGAAAAGCAGCAATGAAAGGGAAGAGCAGCATTGAAAGGGATGAGCAGCAGTGAAAGGGAAGAGCAGCAGTGAAAAGGAAGAGCAGCAGTGAAGGGGAAGAGGAGCAGTGAATGGGAAAAATGCAGTGAAAGGGAATAGCAAGACTAAAAGGGAAAAGCAAAACTAAAAGGGAAAAGCAAGACTAAAAGGGAAAAGCACGAGTGAAAGGGAAAAGCAAGACTAAAAAGGAAAAGCAGCAGTTTAAGGGAAAAGCAGCAGTGAATGGGAAAATCAGCAGTTAAAGGGAAGAGCAGCAGTGATAGGGAAAAGCAGAAGTGAAAGGGAAAAGCAGTAGTGAAAGGTAAGAGCTGAAGTGAAAGGGAAGAGCAGCAGTGAAAGGGAAAAGCAGCAGTGAAAGGAAAAAGCAAGACTAAAAGGGAAAATCAAGACTAAAAGGGAAAAGCAAGACTAAAAGGGAAAATCCAGACTAAAAGGGAAAAGCAATACTAAAAGGGAAAAGCAAGACTAAAAGGGAAAAGCAGCAGTGAATGGGAAAAGCAGCAGTGAAAGGGAAAAGCAGCAGTGAAAGGGAAAAGCAAGACTAGAAGGGAAAAGAAGACTAAAAGGGAAAAGCAGCAGTGAATGGAAAAAGCAGGACTGAAAGGGAAAACCAAGACTAAAAGGGAAAAGCAAGACTAAAAGGGAAAAGGAAAACTAAAAGGGAAAAGCAAGAGTGAAAGAGGAAAGCAAGACTAAAAGGGAAAAGCAGCAGTGAAACGGGAAAGAAGCAGTGAAAGGGAAAATCAATAGTGAAAGGGAAAAGCTGAAGTGAAAGGGAAAATCAGCAATGAAGAGGAAAAGCAGCAGTGAAAGGGAAAAGCAGCAGTGAAAGGGAAAAGCAGCAGTGAAAGGGAAAAGCAAGAATAAAAGGGAAAAGCAAGACTAAAAGTGAAAAGCAGCAGTGAAAGGGAAAAGCAGAAGTGAAAGGGAGAAGCAAAACTAAAAGGGAAAAGCAGCAGTGAAAGGGAAAAGCAGCATTGAAAGGGAAAAGCAGCAGTGAAAGGGAAGAGCAAGACTAAAAGGGAAAAGCAAAACTAAAAGGGAAAAGCAAGACTAAAAGGGAAAAGCAAAACTAAAAGGGAAAAGCAAGACTAAAAGGGAAAAGCACGAGTGAAAGGGAAAAGCAAGACTAAAAAGGAAAAGCAGCAGTTTAAGGGAAAAGCAGCAGTGAATGGGAAAATCAGCAGTTAAAGGGAAGAGCAGCAGTGATAGGGAAAAGCAGCAGTGAAAGGGAAAAGCAGTAGTGAAAGGTAAGAGCTGAAGTGAAAGGGAAGAGCAGCAGTGAAAGGGAAAAGCAGCAGTGAAAGGAAAAAGCAAGACTAAAAGGGAAAATCAAGACTAAAAGGGAAAAGCAAGACTAAAAGGGAAAATCCAGACTAAAAGGGAAAAGCAAGACTAAAAGGGAAAAGCAAGACTAAAAGGGAAAAGCAGCAGTGAATGGGAAAAGCAGCAGTGAAAGGGAAAAGCAGCAGTGAAAGGGAAAAGCAAGACTAAAAGGGAAAAGAAGACTAAAAGGGAAAAGCAAGACTAAAAGGGAAAATCCAGACTAAAAGGGAAAAGCAAGACTAAAAGGGGAAAGCAAGACTAAAAGGGAAAAGGAAGACTAAAAGGGAAAAGGAAGACTAAAAGGGAAAAGCAAGAGTGAAAGGGGAAAGCAAGACTAAAAGGGAAAAGCAGCAGTGAAACGGGAAAGCAGCAGTGAAAGGGAAAATCAATAGTGAAAGGGAAAAGCTGAAATGAAAGGGAAAATCAGCAATTAAGAGGAAAAGCAGCAGTGAAAGGGAAAAGCAGCAGGGAAAGGGAAAAGCAGCAGTGAAAGGGAAAAGCAGCAGTGAAAGGGAAAAGAAAGACTAAAAGGGAAAAGCAAGACTAAAAGGGAAAAGCAGCAGTGAAAGGGTAAAGCAGCTGTGAAAGGGAAAAGCAGCAGTGAAAGGGAAAAGCAGCACTAAAAGGGAAAAGCAGCAGTGAAAGGGAAGAGCAGCAGTGAAAGGGTAGAGCAGCAGTGAAAGGCAAGAGCAGCAGTGAAAGAGAAGAGCAGCAGTGAATGGGAAAGGCAGTAGTGAAAGTGAAAAGCAGCAGTGAAAGGGAAGAGCAGCAGTGAAAGGGAAAAGCAGCAGTGAAAAGGAAAAGCAAGACTAAAAGGGAAAAGCAAGACTAAAAGGGAAAAGCAGCAGTGAATGGGAAAAGCAGCAATTGAAGGGAAGAGCAGCAGTGAAAGGGAAGAGCAGCAGTGAAAGGGAAGAGCAGCAGGGAAGGGGAAGAGCAGCAGTGAATGGGAAAAGCAGCAGTGAAAGGGAAAAGCAAGACTGAAAGGGAAGAGAAGCAGTGAATGGGAAAAGCAGCAGTGAAAGGGAAAAGCAAGACTAAAAGGGAAAAGCAGCAGAGAAAGGGAAAAGCAAGACTAAAATGGAAAAGCAGCAGTGAAAGGGTAAAGCAGCAGTGAAAGGGTAAAGCAGCAGTGAAAGGGAAAAGCAAGATTAAAAAGGAAAAGCAGCAGTGAAAGTGAAAAGCAGCATTGAAAGGGTAAAGCAGCAGTGAAAGGGAAAAGAAGCAGTGAAAGGGAAAAGCAAGACTAAAAGGGAAAAGCAAGACGAAAAGGGAAAAGCAGCATTGAAAGGGTAAAGCAGCTGTGAAAGGGAAAAGCTGCAGTGAAAGGGAAAAGCAGCACTATAAGGGAAAGGCAGCAGTGAAAGGGAAAAGCTGCAATGAAATGGAAAAGCAGCAGTGAAAGGGAAAAGAAAGACTAAAAGGGAAAAGCAAGACTAAATGGGAAAAGCAAGAATAAATAGGAAAAGCAAGACTAAAAAGGAAAAGCAAGACTGAAAGGGAAAAGCAAGACTGAAAGGCAAAAGCAAGACTGAAAGGAAAAAAAACAAGACTGAAAAAGAAAAGCGAGACTAAAAATGAAAATCAGCAGTGAAAGGGAAAAGCAGCAGTGAAAGGGAAAAGCAGCAGTGAAAGGGAAAAGCAGCAGTGAAAGTGAAAAGCAGCAGTGAAAGGGAAGAGCAGCAGTGAAAGGGAAAAGAAGCAGGGAAAGGGAAAAGCAAGACTAAAAGGGAAAAGCAGCAGTGAAAGTGAAAAGCAAGACTAAAAGTGAAAAGCAGCAGTGAAAGGGAAAAGCAAGACTAAAAGGGAAAAGCAGCAGTGAAAGGGAAAAGCAAGACTAAAAGGGAAAATCAAGACTAAAAGGGAAAATCAAGACTAAAAGGGAAAAGCAAGACTAAACGGGAAAATCCAGACTAAAAGGGAAAAGCAAGACTAAAAGGGAAAAGCAGCAGTGAATGGGAAAAGCAGCAGTGAAAGGGAAAAGCAGCAGTGAAAGGGAAAAGCAAGACTAAAAGGGAAAATCCAGACTAAAAGGGAAAAGCAAGACTAAAAGGGGAAAGCAAGACTAAAAGGGAAAAGGAAGACTAAAAGGGAAAAGGAAGACTAAAAGGCAAAAGCAAGAGTGAAAGGGGAAAGCAAGACTAAAAGGGAAAAGCAGCTGTGAAACGGGAAAGCAGCAGTGAAAGGGAAAATCAATAGTGAAAGGGAAAAGCTGAAATGAAAGGGAAAATCAGCAATGAAGAGGAAAAGCAGCAGTGAAAGGGAAAAGCAGCAGTGAAAGGGAAAAGCAGCAGTGAAAGGGAAAAGCAAGACTAAAAGGGAAAAGCAAGACTAAAAGGGAAAAGCAGCAGTGAAAGGGTAAAGCAGCTGTGAAAGGGAAAAGCAGCAGTGAAAGGGAAAAGCAGCACTAAAAGGGAAAAGCAGCAGTGAAAGGGAAGAGCAGCAGTGAAAGGGTAGAGCAGCAGTGAAAGGCAAGAGCAGCAGTGAAAGAGAAGAGCAGCAGTGAATGGGAAAGGCAGTAGTGAAAGTGAAAAGCAGCAGTGAAAGGGAAGAGCAGCAGTGAAAGGGAAAAGCAGCAGTGAAAAGGAAAAGCAAGACTAAAAGGGAAAAGCAAGACTAAAAGGGAAAAGCAAGACTGAAAAAGAAAAGCAAGACTAAAAGGGAAAATCAGCAGTGAAAGGGGAAAGCAGCAGTGAAAAGGGAAAAGCAGCAGTGAAAGGGAAAAGCAGCAGTGAAAGGGAAAGGCAGCAGAGAAAGGGAAAAGCAGAAGTAAAAGGGAAAAGCAAGACTAAAAGGGAAAAACAGCAGTGAAAGTGAAAAGCAGCAGTGAAAGTGAAAAGCAGCAGTGAAAGGGAAGAGCAGCAGTGAAAGGGAAGAGCAGCAGTGAAAGGGAAAAGCAGCAGTGAAAGTGAAAAGCAGCAGTGAAAGGGAAGAGCAGCAGTGAAAGGGAAAAGAAGCAGGGAAAGGGAAAAGCAAGACTAAAAGGGAAAAGCAGCAGTGAAAGTGAAAAGCAAGACTAAAAGTGAAAAGCAGCAGTGAAAGGGAAAAGCAAGACTAAAAGGGAATAGCACAGTGAAAGGGAAAACCAGCAGTGAAAGGGAAAAGCAGCAGTGAAAGGGAAAAGCAGCAGTGAAAGGGAAAAGCAGCAGTGAAAGGGAAAAGCAGCAGTGAAAGGGAAAAGAAGCAGTGAAAGGGAAAATCAGCAGTGAAGAGGAAAAGCAGCAGTTAAAGGGAAAAGCAGCAGTGAAAGGGAAAAGCAGCAGTGAAAGGGAAAAGCAGCAGTGAAAGGGAAAAGCAAGACTAAAAGGGAAAAGCAAGACTAAAAGGGAAAAGCAGCAGTGAAAGGGTAAGGCAGCACTAAAAGGGAAAAGCAGCAGTGAAAGGGAAAAGCTGCAATGAAATGGAAAAGCAGCAGTGACAGAGAAGAGCAGCAGTGAAAGGGAAGAGCAGCAGTGAAAGGGAAGAGCAGCAGTGAAAGGGAAAAGCAAGACTGAAAAAGAAGAGCAGCAGTGAATGGGAAAAGCAGCAGTGAAAGGGAAAAGCAGGACTAAAAGGGAAAAGAACGACTAAAAGGGAAAAGCAAGACTAAAAGGGAAAAGCACCAGTGAAAGGGAAAAGCAAGACTAAAAGGGAAAATCAGCAGAGAAAGGGAAAAGCAGAACTAAAAGAGAAAAGCAGCAGTGAAAGCGAAAAACAGCAGTGAAACGGAAAAGCAAGACTAAAAGGGAAAAGCAAGACTGAAAGGGAAAAGCAAGACTGAAAGGGAAAAGCAAGACTGAAAGGGAAAAACAAGACTGAAAAAGAAAAGCAAGACTAAAAGTGAAAAGCAGCAGTGAAAGGGTAAAGCAGCAGTGAAAGGGAAGAGCAGCAGTGAAAGGGAAGAGCAGCAGTGAAAGGGAAAAGCAAGACTAAAAGGGAAAAGCAGCAGTGAAAGGGTAAAGCAGCTGTGAAAGGGAAAAGCAGCAGTGAAAGGGAAAAGCAGCACTAAAAGGGAAAAACAGCAGTGAAAGGGAAAAGCTGCAATGAAATGGAAAAGCAGCAGTGAAAGAGAAGAGCAGCAGTGAAAGGGAAGAGCAGCAGTGAAAGGGAAAAGCAGCAGTGAAAGGGAAAAGTAAGAATAAAAAGAAAAAGCAGCAGTGAAAGGGAAAATCAGCAGTGAAAGGGAAAAGCAGCAGTGAAAGGTAAAAGCAGCAGTGAAAGGGAAAAGCAGCAGTGAAATGGAAGAGCAGCAGTGAAAGGGAAAAGAAGAAGGGAAAAAGAAAAGCAAGAGTAAAAGGCAGAAACAGCAGTGAAAGGGAAAAGCAGCAGTGAAAGGGAAAAGCAGCAGTGAAAGTGAAAAGCAGCAGTGAAAGGGAAGAGCATCAGTGAAAGGGAAAAGAAGCAGGGAAAGGGAAAAGCAAGACTAAAAGGGAAAAGCAGCAGTGAAAGTGAGAAGCAAGACTAAAAGTGAAAAGCAGCAGTGAAAGGGAAAAGCAAGACTAAAAGGGAAAAGCAAGACTAAAAGGGAAAAGCAGCAGTGAAAGGGTAAAGCAGCACTAAAAGGGAAAAGCAGCATTGAAAGGGAAAAGCTGCAATGAAATGGAAAAGCAGCAGTGACAGAGAAGAGCAGCAGTGAAAGGGAAGAGCAGCAGTGAAAGGGAAGAGCAGCAGTGAAAGGGAAGAGCAGCAGTGAAAGGGAAAAGCAAGACTGAAAAAGAAGAGCAGCAGTGAATGGGAAAAGCAGCAGTGAAAGGGAAAAGCAGGACTAAAAGGGAAAAGAAAGACTAAAAGGGAAAAGCAAGACTAAAAGGGAAAAGCACCAGTGAAAGGGAAAAGCAAGACTAAAAGTGAAAATCAGCAGAGAAAGGGAAAAGCACCAGTGAAAGGGAAAAGCAGCAGTGAAAGGGAAAAGCAGCAGTGAAACGGAAAAGCAAGACTAAAAGGGAAAAGCAAGACTGAAAGGGAAAAGCAAGACTGAAAGGGAAAAACAAGACTGAAAAAGAAAAGCAAGACTAAAAGGGAAAAGCAGCAGTGAAAGGGAAAAGCAAGAATAAAAAGGAAAAGCAGCAGTGAAAGGGAAAAGCAGCAGTGAAAGGGTAAAGCAGCAGTGAAAGGGAAAAGCAGCAGTGAAAGGGAAAAGCAAGACTAAAAGGGAAAAGCAGCAGTGAAAGGGTAAAGCAGCTGTGAAAAGGAAAAGCAGCAGTGAAAGGGAAAAGCAGCACTAAAAGGGAAAAACAGCAGTGAAAGGGAAAAGCTGCAATGAAATGGAAAAGCAGCAGTGAAAGGGAAGAGCAGCAGTGAAAGGGAAGAGCAGCAGTGAAAGGGAAAAGCAGCAGTGAAAGGGAAAAGTAAGAATAAAAAGAAAAAGCAGCAGTGAAAGGGAAAATCAGCAGTGAATGGGAAAAGCAGCAGTGAAAGGGAAAATCAGCAGTGAAAGGGAAAAGGAGAAGTGAAAGGGAAAAGCAGCAGTGAAAGGGAAAAGCAGCAGTGAAAGGGAAGAGCAGCAGTGAAAGGGAAAAGCAGCAGTGAAATGGAAGAGCAGCAGTGAAAGGGAAGAGCAGCAGTGAAAGGGAAAAGCAGCAGTGAAAGGGAAAAGCAGCAGTGAAAGGGAAGAGCAGAACAGAAAGGGAAAAGCAAGACTGAAAGGGAAAAGCAGCAGTGAAAGGGAAAAGCAAGACTAAAAGGGAAAAGCAAGACTAAAAGGGAAAATCAGCAGTGAAAAGGAAATGCAAGACTAAAAGTGAAAAGCAAGACAAAAAGGGAAAAGCAGCAGTGAAAGGGAAATGCAAGACTAAAAGGGAAAAGCAAGACTAAAAGGGAAAAGCAGCATGGAATGGGAAAAGCAGCAGTGAAAGGGAAAAGGAGTAGTGAAAGGGAAAAGCAGCAGTGAAAGGGAAAAGCAGCAGTGAACGGGAAAAGCAGCAGTGAAAGGGAAAAGCAGCAGTGAAAGGGAAAAGGAGCAGTGAAAGGGAAAAGGAGCAGTGAAAGGGAAAAGCAGCAGTGAACGGGAAAAGCAGCAGTGAAAGGGAAAAGCAGCAGTGAAAGGGAAAAGCAAGACTAATAGGGAAAAGCAGCATGAAAGGGAAAAGCGGCAGTGAAAGGGAAAAGCGGCAGTGAAATGGAAAAGGAACAAGAAAATGCAGCCCTGAAAGGGAGAAGCAGAACTGATAAAGAAAAGGAGCCCTGAAAGGGAAAAGGAGCCCTGAAAGGGAAAAGGAGCCCTGAAAAAGAAAATAAGCAAAGGAAAGCAGCCCTGAAAGGGAAAAGCAGCCCTGAAAAAGAAAATAAGCAAAGAAAAGCAGCCCTGAAAGGGAAAAGGAGCCCCAAAAGGGAAAGGAACAGCATAAAGTAACACTGATAGGGAAAAGGAGTACATAAAGGGCAAAGGCAGCACTGAAAGAGAAAAGAAGCCCTGAAAGGGAAAAGCATCAAAGCAAGGGAAAAGAAGCACTGAAATGTAAAAGGAACAAGCACAGGGAGCAGGCAGGTAGGCACAGCAAAGCAGCAAGCAAAGCCCAATCTCTCAGAGGGGGCCTGCTAACAGGAAGCCCAGCTATTGCCCTCCCAAAGCAACTCCACCATTTTGACAGCCAAAACAGAAACTACGGTTTCGGTTCTCATGACTCTTCCCTGCGCTCCGAAATAAATGGTTTCGTGACATCCTCTACCACACTGCAACTGCTCAGAATAATCAAAATTATATCATTCATGACATAAGAAACTCACTTTTGCCTGGTGGCAACGACAGTCCATTCCCATCCTGTCCCTCCATTTAATGAACATTGCATTTGGCCTTCTAACAGCCTCCTGGATGAATCCACCAAAAGCAAGGAAGCACCCTGCCCTTACTCTGAAGAGAGAAAGAAAGCAAGGTTCATGGAAACAGGCACACAAGGCTCGCAACAAGACACGGTGCTCCAGATCATGCCAGAGATAGGACTACCACAGTGCCAGAACATGATTTACCACTAAAGGAAACATCTGGGAGCACATTCACAACTTCAGCACAAGCTGTAATGGCTCAGCATATTTAGCTTTCTTATCGTTCAGCTGGAGAACGAGATACTCCGAAGTATCAGTCAGCAAGCACTCGGATGAGCCTGACCTCTGGTTTTAACGATGACAGACATCATTACTGCCACCTCTGACACCTTACCAGGAGATGCTTCCATTTATTAGCCTGGTCTTGATTCCTTCCATCAGCAGCTGCTCCTAAACTGACCTCCATTCATACAGTGATACCACTGACTTCTAGCACGAGCTGACCTGCAAGACAGAGAAGAGAAAGCAGGATGGCAACAAACACTGACATAGCACAATCTAATATTCTTGAACAGCCGCAAAAGAGACAAAACAGGAGAGAAACGCATCCGCAGCAACACCCCAGTTCATAAAGAAATGCAACTCCAGCCTGGCCTCAGCAGCCCTTATATATTTCTTACACATTTGATTAAGCCAACTGCAATTTGAACCAGGAGAATTCACAGTCTCTTGCAAATGTCACCGTAAAGCAGAATAGGACACAGCAAAAAAAAAAAAAAAAAAAAGAAAAAGAAAAAAAAAAAAGAAATATAAAGAAAAAAAGCAAGCCAAAAACCAGGGAATCAAAGTTTAAAAAACCACAGAAAACAAATAGAAAAAAACCACATACTATCTGTAACAACAGAAAGACTAGCACAGTGTGAATATACTACAAAGGTAAGGAAAGAATGGCTCACCAACCACTGAGGATGGAAGTGCACAGAACAAACTCCACAGAGGAGAAACCATCAAAAAAAATTCCACCCAGGGGCAGTCAGCCTTCAAAAATGAGCTGTAAGAGAGGTGCAGCCAGGCTCCATCCCTTCCAGTCACTCAGCTGCATTGCCCTCACCTGCACTAACCAGGGCTGACCAGGTCCCTTCCCTAGGTGATAATCAGTGGCTCAGACTGTGATTCAACAGTTCTCATACAGCGTATCTAAAGAAAAATAGCAAAGCATAGATGAAAAACACAACAACAAATAAACCATGAAGGATTTTAGGAAATAACACAGAATTAAAAAAAAAATAAATAATAAAAGCAAAGAAAAAATGATAAATCAAACAAAAGAAAAAAACTAAGACAAGGAAAAACAGAAAAAAACTTATAAAAAAAACAAAAAACAAAAAACAAAAAACAAAAAACAAAAAACAAAAAAAACACGACATAGAAAACACCAAATAGGAAAGAAAACCATAGAACTGCAAAGGAAAAAAAATAACACAGCAAAGCAAAGCACAGATGATAAAAAACAACAAGGAAAACACACCTCCCTGACATGACATCTTGCCTCCTGAGCAGGTCACAGTGTCCCTCACTCAGATGTAGAGCAGGAAGGAAGCTGAGACCCCATGTGTTCCTTGCTGCGCACTCCCATCTAAAAGGTCCATATGCTCCTTGGGAAGCACAATGCCACCTGGGGAAAAGAGAAAGCAGGAACAGGACATGCAGGCGGCTTTCACCCAGCAGAAGGCCAGATCCTTCCGTCTGTTATCTGCTCCCCTTTTTAGTCCTAACAGGGCCCTGAGGATACAGAAATAGCAGTGCTTAGCAGAAGGACTCGGAGAAGGACCGGTAGAAACTGTCAGGAGGACAACTGGCATCGCATGGACACAAACAGGCTGTTGGTGCAAGGAAGGAAACAGCACCTGAGCATTTCACCAGACAGGTTCCCTCCTCTCTGTCTTCCTGCAAAGATACAAGGATAAAAACCTCATTTCCTCTGAGCAACAATTGGAAACAAGACCAGAAAATTATTCATTCAAAGGCACTTTTAGGAGATGTATAACAGAGTCCTTCCCAGTTACACGAGCTTACGCTGTGGCCTTTGGAGAAACAAGCTGCCTCTGTGGTCCTGAGGGTTCCTTTTTGTCATCTGTTGGGCACAGCAAGAGAGCTTTTCTTGTACAAATCTATGCCCTGTGTACCTTTCTCCATCCCAAAACCTAGAGTTGTGGTGCAGACACTGGATGCTGACCAGAGCAGTAAAAGAACAGAAGAGGGGAAAAGCAGATACAGGTAAGACACCTAAAAGAAAGGAAAAGAGCAGAAGAGAAGGAAGGATACGGTTAAGAACAAAGGACAGAAGATGGAAAGTGCTATAGAGGATTGGACTGGACATGAGCAGATCAGAGCTACACCAAGGTGTGGCTTCTCCCTGTGTCCCTGTCCACCACTGGCAACATCCCCCAATGACAGGGATGATGCTGCTCCAGCAGCTGATGGGGTTGTGGTCTGGGGTTACGTTCTATGCAGAGCCTCCACAACCTGCTACAGACCCCCAGTTCCCTGCCACTTCTTTTTTTTCCAGGTGTCTGCACACAAGGAACAGGTGTTCTCTATGCCCTGCATGCTGGTAATTAGTGTGGGCAATTACTGTGTGGGAATTGGGGGAGGGAAATTCAGGGGTGGGATAGTGAGGAGGAATTGGAGGGGGCTGGGAAATTGTTTGGGTGGGATTGTAGAGATCAGATATGACTGTTAGGATGGGGGATATTTGGTTGGAAATATTGTCATTTCTATTACTCATTGCTTTGTATAAGTTATTAAATGCTTTATGTTCCCTCTGCTACATCTCTGCTTGCAGTCATTTGTGCAGTGACAAAGGTCCTCAGCTCTACATGCCCACCTCCAAGGTAGGATGGAGCACCACAGATGGCAGTGTTCCACAGCTGCCACCAGCAGCCCCAGCTCGTCCCTCCACACCTGAGGTGTGAGTGGCTGTGAGAGGAATGTCTCTGTGGAAGTGCAGCTCATTCCTCCCCTCTGATGGGGGCAGAAGGCATCTGCATTTCCCTCATGGCTCTTATTTCCTGTGTTACTGTGGGAAATGAGCTCAGCCACTGTGCCTCCCTACTATGGCAAGCTCTGCAGCTCTGCCACTGTCTTTATACTCAGCTGCTCCTGTGTGTAATGCTCCACACTTGGACCCTGCAGAGCCCAAAGGCCTCCTTGGCTGCTGTTACTCACCTGGACATTGAGGGTGCTGTGTCTCCAGTCTGTACCTGCTTCCAGGTGGCACTTGCAAGACACTGCGAGTCCACCTGGTTGGAACTGCAGTCAACAAACACAAATGTGAAAGAAATAAGAAAGGATTCTTTCATTTCACAGGCTTTCATCTCCATTGAAAGATGTTCTGCTGTGCAGCACAGCTGGGAGCATTTCATATGTGCAAAAAAGGGGGATAGGCCCTGGCTGTGCCCGGCCCCCTTCCGGCCCAGGCCCCAAAGCAGCCCCGACTGTGCTGGGTTCCCCTCTCACCTGGGCCCTGCAGTGGCCTCAGCTGTGCCTGGTCCCCCTCTGCTCTGGGCCCTGAGCTGGCCCCAGCTGTGCCTGGTCCTCCTCCATCCTGGGCCCCAAGGCCCTGCCTCTGCCTGCTCCCCCTCTGCTCTGGGCCCTGAGCTGGCCCTAACTGTGCCAGGCCCCCCTCTGGCACAGGCCCTGCCTCAAGCCCCGCCCCCTGTGGGCAGCAGTGCTAGTGCCTGTTGGTTTTGCTCTCTTCCCTCTTCTTTCCCTGTTCTCTTCACAAATGCTTTCAGATCCCCCAGGATGACGTGCACTGATACTGCTGCCTTCTTCCTGCACAAACTTTCTGGGCAGCTCAGCTTTTTCTACAGAGCAGCGTGCCTTTGGAAGTGCTTGGAGGATGTAAACTAACAGCAAGAGAACACTGAGCTCTTCTGGGTCTTTCTAGACATGGCAAAGGGACAGGAGAGTGTGCTCAGGCTCGAGTGGTTGCTTGTATGCAGAAATCACAGTTGTCAACATCTGTGCTGTTTTGCTGTAGGCAGTAGTGTGTGACAAGAAGCCTACAATTATCAATTTAGTGAACGTAATTAATTGTAACAGTTCCCCTTCTTCCCTTGACACTTGGGTTATGGAGTTCTCCTATGCTATGTGCCGGTGTAATACCTCTGAGCCACAGCACTGTTGCGTTTAGCAAAGCTCATGGCAACAGGCTTTGGCCAACCTCAGAGCTACGTAGATGATGAGAAGATATCCGATGATAGGAGAGAAAATGAACAAGCTCCAAGGTAAGTGTTGTTTTTTCCTTCTAGTCAGCACGCCATCGCTAAATCTTCCATGCTGTGACTTTTATCGTGACAGTGATGATCCCTTAACCTCACACCTTTAGCACAGCACTTTCTGTGGAGATTCCCACCAGTGACAAAGTATTAGTGCCGCTTTTCTGCCTGTTTCTTTTTTGTCTGTATTTTCCAGAATGTGGGTATTTCTTTCATTGCCCACAAACACTGCCCAGTGCAGGAGGAGGCAGGGACAAGAGTCAGGAGCAAGGGCAGAATAGTTTCTCAGTTAGTGAATGGAATGCCAGTGTTTTCTGCATATGGACTTGCCATAGTGCTTCTTACAAGGCCTAACAGTGGGATGAAATGTGCCCTGAAGCAGGTGTGCTTGCAGGAAGGCAAAAGAGAATTGCAAATAACGCTAAGGGGGGCCAGTAAGATGATCAGAGGGCTGGAGTACCTTTCCTGTGAGGACAGGTTGAGGGAACTGGGCTTGTTGTGCTTGGAGAAGAGAAGGTTCCAGGGAAACCTCGCTGTGGCCTTCTAGTATTTGAAAGGAGCATATAAACAGGCAGGGGAATGGCTGTTTACAAGGGTGGATAGTGATAGCACAAGGGGGAATGGTTTTAAAGTTATATGGGGACGTTTAGGTTGGATATTAGGTTGATGTTTTTCACACAGAGGGTGGTGACACACTGGAACAGGTTGCCCATGGAGGTTGTGGATGCTCCATCCCTGGAGGCATTCCAGGCCAGGCTGGATGTGGCTCTGGGCAGCCTGGTCTGCTGGTTGGAGACCCTGCACACTGTGGTCCTTTTCAACCCAGGCTATTCTATGAGTCTATGGCTGTTTTTAACACCAAAATGCAACTTGGCTTGTAATTGTTTCTAAAATGATCTGGTTCGTCCTGTTTGGAATGTGATATTTCTACAGCAGAAGGATGCAGAAGTGAAAAGGCTCAAAACGCTACTGAAGGAAATTGCCAAATGTCAGGACAACCTCGAGGAAGCAAATGAATCCTTAAGAAAACCATCGAGATGAATTATTTCCTATGGCCAGACCACGGGGGGGCAACGAGGCGGCCGCCACCCACCCCCCATCTCCGTCCCCTTCATCCAACATGAAGGGGGTGATGACGGCGGGGGGCCGAGCCCCTTCTCACACCAACTGGCTTTCGGGTCCCACTCCCAGCGTTTCCCACATGGCGTCGAACATGCGGCGTTGCCTGGAGGCATCCCAAGGTGGGGGGAGGGTCGCAATTGAGCCGCTACGGGTAAAGGAAGGGGGGGCAAAGAGGAGTCGGAGACACCCCCCATCGCCCGGGGCCTTAGGAGCTGAATAGGGCATTGACCGGGAGGAGTGGGGGGTGGGGGGGAAACCGGGAGGGGCGCAGGGTGAGCCTTAATTCTGCTCCCCCCGACTCCAACCGCACCGATCAGCCCTGAGCCCCCCCCCCCACCTGCAGCAGCACCGGCAGGATGTGGAGGCGATGAGGGGGGGTCGCGTTGTCGGGCTCCAAACGGAGGCAAAGCCGTAACCCCCCTCCGGGGCTCCCCATCGTGCCAAAGCCCTCCCGTAACCCCCCCAGGCTCCGGGCAGCCAAACGCCGCAGGTAGCGGCTGCACGCTTTGGGCCGGGGGGGGGCCGGGCGCCCGAGCCAATACTCTCAGGTATCCCCGCAGCCCCCCTTCGTTTTGGGTGGTGGGGGGGGGCGCCCACGGGGGTACACGAGCAGCAGCAGCAGCAGCTCCACCTGTAGGGGGGGGACTCACAGCCCTCCGTGGAGACACAGCTGACACGTCCCCACTCCTCTGAGGACACCACCCCCTCCCCTTCCCGGGATCGCCTTCCTCCGGCTCTGTAGGCCGTAGGAACCAAAGCAAGGGCAGAACGCCAGTGAAGCTGATCGCGTTTCCCAGGGGACTCATTTCCGCAGAGCACGCGTTCCCTCCGGGGGAGTGGGTTACGGCACGGACCCATTGGGGATAATGGGGGGAAGGGGGAGTGGAGACCGGAGAGGCCTGACCTGGTTGCGTGGGGCGGAGGGGGGGGAACGGCAGAGGGAGCGGAAGAGGTTTGTGGGCTGAGGGCCGCCAACAGCCGCCCCCAAGGCTCCAGCATGGTTTAAGGGGGTATTTTGGAGCTAAGGGGTGGATTTGAGATCCATAGGGTGGGTTTAAGGGGGTATTTGGGGACTGAGGGGTGGATTTGGGGTCCATAGGGTGGGTTTGGGGGGTATCTGGGGGTTATGGGGTGGCCTTTGGGGGTTTTAAGGTGGGCTTGGGGGGTGTTTGGGGGCTGTGGGGTGGGATTAGGGTGCAGTGGGGTGGGTTTGGGGTCTATATTGTAGGTTTAAGGGAGTATTTGGGGGCTGAGGGGTGGATTTTGGGGCCATAGGGTGGGTTTGGGGGGTATCTGGGGGTTATGGGGTGGACTTTGGGGGTTTTAAGGTGGGCTTGGGGGGGTGTTTGGGGGCTGTGGGGTGGGATTAGGGTGCAGTGGGGTGGGTTTGGGGTCTATAGGGTGGGTTGGGGGAGGTATTTGGAGTCAGTGGGGGCACTCTAAGACCCCAGTTTAATGGGGGGGGAGGGGGGGTCTCTTTGGAACCAAATTGGGTTGAAGGGGAAGGGGCGTGGGGGGCAATCTTTATGCCTACGGCGCCCCCTAGTGGTCACCCACAGCCACGACAGGGGAACTTTGTGTCCTTCCGTGCAGGGGGGCAGAGCTTAGGGGCGGGCCCATATGAGTGTATATGGCCCGGCCCCCTCCCATCGTCAGCGCTTCCTGCCCCGGCGCTGCGCCGCACCCAACGCTGCGTTCCGGGTTTCTATATAAAGGGTGTGTGTGTGTGTGTTATTAATGAGTATATATTGAAGGGGGGGGGGGTGGGCTTTATTTTGGGGAGTTGGTAAGGGAGGAGAGGGCAGTGAGCGGCGTGACGCAGTGCAACAGCAATCCTTGCTGCTCTCTCTGCTTGTTTGCTCACAGGCATGTTTTCATGCTGCATGAAGGCTTTCTAAAGCTGTTAGCAGGGTCACTTGGGATAGGAGGAGGGGAAACAGTTTCAGGCAGAAAGAGGGAAGATTGGCTTTGGATGGGAGGAAGAAGGATTTGGCTGGAGGGTGGTGAGGCACTGGGATGTCTTGCCCAGAGAGGTGGTGGGTGCCCAGACAGGCTTTCAAGGCCAGGCTGGACCAGGCTCAGAGCAACCTCATCTGGAGGTAGGTGTCCCTGTTCCCCGCAGGGCGGTGGGACCGGGTGCCCTTTTGGGGTTCCTTCCTGCTCCAATTGTTCCATGATTCTCTCATACAAAGGCGGCCACCACATCCCAGACGGCAACTCGCTCTGGAGATTAAAATAAAAGCAGGTCACACTCTGCATCTGCTGCTTCCTGGCACCCCTCCCACTGCTGGGCAGGATGGAGGTGGCAGATGGAAAGTGCCATTTCCATCCCAAGACTGGCTGCAGCACCGCTCCCTTGGTGGCTGTGGGCACGTGTACCTTCAGTGTCACTGCATGTCTGTCCAGAGGCAGTTCCCACCCTGGGGCCGTTCTTGCTCATCCTGGGTTGCTCCTTGTTGGTGCCAGCCATGCTGGAGCTCATCCTTCAGATGTGTCTGCTCTGTACCAGATGCTCCTTCAGGATGCAGGACCTTCATCTGTGCTCTGCCTTCAACCCCCCTCCTGGGTGGCCGTGACTCCAACCCCAATGGCTTCTTTATAGGTCAACGTGGGATCCCAGACTCCAACCCCAATGGCTTCCAAGGCCAACGTGGGCTCCCATCATGGCCTGGTGAGACACGGCAACAGCTGAACGCAGAGCTCACGAGGTACGAAGGGGAACTGAAGGCTGTGATGAAGAAGCTGAAGGAGGAATATGGCGACGTCGTGACCTTAAAGGGCCGAAGCTATGAGGAAAAGATGAGGAGGAACCGGGGGGAGATGCTCTACAGGCTGCAGCAGGGCAGGAGAGCTGCTGCCATGGGGGGCATCAAGCAGCCAAAGGTGGGAAGGTGCTGAGGTGGAGTTTGGCTTAATTTGGGGTCTGGTTTTGGGTTCATTTTGCATCATTTTGGGCCTGTTTATTTAGGGTTTGGATTTTGGGTTCATTTTTAGGCCCACAATGTGTCAGTTCTGTGCGTTGAGGCTGAAGGGGGAAGTGGGGAGTTGGGGATGGGATGGAGGGGTTAATTGGTTCCTATAAATGGAAGGGAAGGATTTGGGGCCATCAATGAAGGGGTTCGTTGGTTCCTATAAATGGAAGGGATGGATTTGGGGTGGTGGATGAAGGTTCATTGGTGATGGGTTTGGGGTCATGGGTGGAGGTACATTGGAGATGGATTTGGGGCTGTGGATAAAGGGGTTCATTGGTTCCTCTAAATGGAGGGATGAATTTGGGGCTGTGAATAAAGGTTCATTGGAGATGGATCTGGGGCCATGGATGTATCAGAGTATCACAGTCTCATGCGGGTTGGAAGGGACCTTAGAGATCATCGAGACCAACCCCCAGGATTTGAGCCTCCTGTGTAGCAGAGCGGCACTTCTACCACTTGCGACACAGGGGGGATTTGAACCCGGGCCTCTGGTGTTGCAAAGTGGCGTCCTTAACCACTGTGCCACCGGAGGCACACAATGTAGCTTCATTGGTTCCTAGAAATGGAAGGGGGGGATTTGGGGCCGTGGATGGAGGGGTTGATTGGTGATGGATTTGGGGATGGGGGCAGGGGAAGGGATTCATGATGTGGCTGCAGCTTTCTATAATGCATCATTTGGAGCCTTTTGAATGCTCTCTACTACCTGATCAACAACACCACCAGGCAGTACAGCTTTGTGGCATCTCCTTTAAAAAAAGGGGCTTTGGAAGCTGATCTATGACCAGTCCTATAAGCTGTGGCCATGGTGAAGCCAAGGAAATCAAGACAGGAATGTGACACGCCAATGAGTTCTGTTCCCTTTATTGCAGCACTGGGTGCGTGGGGATCACTGCAGCGACTACCCATTGATAGGCATAGCCTATACATGGTCATTAATCCCAATGACATGGGCAGAGATTCCAAGCATTAATGAACATCTCTGGTGGTGGTGGGATGAAGGCTAATAGCCATTCTCACTATAAATGCCCAACTCTCTAAGGGGGGGTGCCCAAACTGGTTCCTGTTGATGCTACATCCAGCTGAGGCATCTGTTCTGCCATCTTATCTTCAACACCAGCACATCTGCAATCTTATTTTCAACAGCAGCACATCTGTCCAATCTTCCCTTGAAAGCAAACTCTGCGGCCCACTCCCAGTTCTGTTCCTGAGCTGACATTTACTCCAGCGCCTTTGTCCTTCAGGTTGGATCTGCTTAAGTTGTGCATGATTCACAACCCTAACTCTGACCCAAACGCCATCCCAAACCCTAAACCAAAACCGAACCCTAATCCAAGGCCGAAGCCTAACCCAAACCCAACCCTACCCTAATCCAGTGCCAAAGCCTAACCATAAACCAACACAGACACAAACCCAAACTCAACATAGACACAAACCCAAACCCCAAACCTAAAACCAACTGTACCCCTAACCCAAACCCAGCATAGATACAAACGCAAACCACAAATCTAAAACAAACCCTACCCCAAACTGAAACCCCAAAACCAACATAGACACAAACCCAAACCCCAAAGCTAAACCCAACCCTACCCTGAACCCTAATCCAAATCTAAAACCAACCCTACCCTGAAGCCAAATCCAAATCGAAAACCAACCCTACCCCAAACCCCAAACCTAAAACCTAAAAGCAAGCCTACCCCAAACCCAACATAGACACAAACCCAAATCCCAAACCTAAAACCAACCCTACCCTGAACCCTAATCCAAATCTAAAACCAACCCTGCCCCAAACCGAAATCCAAATCTAAAACCAACCCTACCCCAAACCAAAAACCCAAACCCAAAACCAACCCTACCCCAAACCCAAACCCCAAACGTAAAACCAACCATATCCCAAACCCAAACCCCAAACCTAAAACCAACCCTGCCCCAAACGCAAACCCCAAAGCTAAAACCACAGCTACCCCAAACTGAACACAGACACAAACCCAAACCCCAAACCTAAAACCAACCCTACCCCAAACCCAACATAGACACAAACCCAAACCCCAAACCTAAAACCAACCTTACCCTGAACCCTAATCCAAATCTAAAACCAACCCTACCCTCAACCCTAATCCAAATCTAAAACCAACCCTACCCCAAGCCCAAACCCCAAACCTAAAAGCAACCCTACCCCAAACCCAACATAGACACAAACCCAAACCCCAAAGCTAAAAGCAGCCCTACCCCAAACTGAACACAGACACAAACCCAAACCCCAAACCTAAAACCAATCCTATCCCAAACCGAACATAGACACAAACCCTAATCCAAATCTAAAACCAACCCTACCCCAAACCCAAACCCCAAACCTAAAACCAACCCTACCCCAAACCCAACCCAAAACCAACCCTACCCCAAACCCAAACCCCAAACCTAAAACCAACCCTGCCCCAAATGCAAACCCCAAAGCTAAAACCACAGCTACCCCAAACTGAACACAGACACAAACCCAAACCCCAAACCTAAAACCAACCCTACCCCAAACCCAACCCAAAACCAACCCTACCCCAAACCCAAACCCCAAACCTAAAACCAACCCTACCCCAAACCCAAACCCCAAACCTAAAACCAACCCTATCCCAAACGCAAACCCCAAACCTAAAACCAACCCTACCCTGAACCCAAACCCCAAACCTAAAACCAACCCTATCCCAAACGCAAACCCCAAACCTAAAACCAACCCTGCCCCAAACCCAAACCCCAAACCTAAACCCAATATAGACACAAAACCAAACCCCAAAGCTAAAACCAACCCTACCCCAAACCCAAACCCCAAACCTAAAACCAACCCTACTCCAAACCCAAACCAAAACCAACCCTACCCCAAACCCAAACCCCAAACCTAAAACCAACCCTACCCTGAACCCAAACCCCAAACCAAAAACCAATCCTATCCCAAACCCAAACCCCAAACCTAAAACCAACCCTGCCCCAAACCCAAACCCCAAAGCTAAAACCACAGCTACCCCAAACCCAAACCCCAAACCTAAACCCAACATAGACACAAAACCAAACTCCAAAGCTAAAACCAACCCTACCCCAAACCCAATCCTCAAACCCAAACCCAACATAGACACAAACCCACTGTGACCTTCAAGGACCCTCCTGTGCTGGTGTGTCACAATGACACTCTGACCTCATAGAAGCAACCCAGGGTGGGGCAGGGGCAGTGGGGCAGCACGGAACCCACCGGCCCCATTCTGCAATTGGTTCAGGTCCTGCAAGGAGCTGTGTGAGCAGTGCAGCAATGCGGGCCCAATTTGCCAGCGGAACATTAACAGGCAGGGAGGACCCGGGGAACTACAGGCCGGTGAGTCTCACCTCCGTGCCTGGGAATATCATGGAACAGATCGTCCTGGACAACATGCTCCATTACATAAAGAATGAGCATGTGATCCGAGACAGCCAGCACGGCTTCACCATGGGAAGGTCATGCTTAACTAATCTTGTGGCCTTCTATGATGGAGTGACGGTGTTGGTGGATGAAGGGAAGGTGACTGATGTCATTTACCTGGACCTGAGCAAGGCCTTTGACATGGTCCCCCATCACATCCTCATCTCCAAATTGGAGGGAAGTGGATGTGATGGGTGGACAACTCGATGGATAAGCAATTGGTTGAAAGGCCGCAGACAGAGGGTGGTGGTCAATGGCTCTATGTCCAGGTGGAGGCCAGTAACGAGCGGTGTCCCTCAAGGGTCTGTCTTGGGATCGGTGCTCTTGAACATCTTTATTAATGACATTGATAAGGGAATTGAGTGCACCCTCAGCAAGTTTGCTGACGACACCAAGCTGAGTGGTGCGGTCGATACGTTGGAAGGAAGGGGTGCCATTCAGAGGGACCTCAACAGACTAGAAAGCTGGGCTTGTGTGAATCTAATGAGGATCAACACGGCAAAGTGCAAGGTTTTGCACATGGGCCGGAAGAACCCCAGGCACCTGTACAGGCTGGGAGGAGTTGTCCTTGAGAGCAGCTCGGCTGAGAAGGACCTGGGGGTCCTGATGGACAAGAGACTTAACATGAGCCAGCAGTGCGCTCTGGCAGCTCGGAAAGCAAATGGGATCCTGGGCTCCATCAGGAGAGGGGTGGTCAGCAGGGATAGGGAGGTGATCGTCCCTCTCTACTCAGCTCTTGTGAGGCCCCATCTGGACTACTGTGTCCAGGTGTGGAGCCCTCAGTACAAGAAAGACATAGAGATTTTGGAAAGGGTCCAGAGGAGGGCAATCAAGGAGCCTCCCAAAGAGATCATGCCATCCCAAACCATTCCCTGGTTCTTAATGACCTTCAAGGACTCTTCCATCACAAACCATGCTCTGCGTCTGTGACCTTCAAGGACCCTCCAGTGCTGGTGTGTCACAATGACACTCTGACCTCATAGAAGCCACCCAGGGTGGGGCAGGGGCAGTGGGGCAGCACGGAACCCACCGGCCCCATTCTGCAATTGGCTCAGGTCCTGCAAGGAGCTGTGTGAGCAGTGCAGCAATGCGGGCCCAATTTGCCAGCGGAACATTAACAGCGCTGCAGTGTCTGAAGCTGCTGCAGGAGCAGAAGCAGGTGAGCAACGAATGGACGAGCAGCATTGGGTTGAGCTGCAGCTGGATGGAGGGCAACCTGCACATGGCATAGCAGTACTGGGTTGAGCTGCAACTGGAGGGCACCCTGCACATCGCATGGCAGCATTGGGTTAAGCAGCAAAGGGAGGGCAACCTGCTCAAGTCATGGCAGCATTGGGTTGACCTTCATCTGGAGACAGATAACTGGGGTAGAAATGCCTTTATTTTGTAGAGAAAAACAGGAATTCTTGAAACAATGGATTCTCTTATCCAACAAACCAACATTCAGTAAAGAAAATGTCTTCTTTGGGGATGAAAACCATTATTTGGTTTAGAAAATGCAATTTTTAGGGATGAAAATCATTTTATTTGGTAAGAAAAATGTATTTTTGCAAGGATAAAGAGTGATACTCAAAAATGAACTTTTTATTTCTTTCAGAGATAAGTACAGCTATTGGTGTCAAAGTTCTCTATATCTTGACAGAAATCGATACTTCGGGTGGAAATGTCCTTATTTTGTAGAGGAATACAGGAATTCTGGAAACAATATACCGTGTTATGCTCCAAAGCATAATTTTGTAGAGATAATGTCTTCCTTTGGGTATGAAAACCAGTTTTTTCTTTAGGAAATGCTATTTTTAGGAATGAAAAGCATTAGTTTGGTAAGAAAATGAAATATTTGAAAGGATAATTAGTGATACTTATGAGATTCCTTTTTATTTCTGGGATAAGCAAGGATATTAGTGTGAAAGTTTTCTACATTATGACACAACTTGATATTTCTGGTGGGAATGTCCTTATTTTGTAGAGGAATTTGGGAATTCTTGAATCACTGTATTCTATTAGGCTCCAAAGCATCATTCTGTAGGGATAAAGTCTTTCTTTGTGTATGAAAACCAGTATTTTGTTTAGAAATGCTATTTTTAGGAATGAAATGCTTTATTTTTGAAAGAAAATGAAATTTTTGCAAGGATAATTAGTGATACTTCAGTGATAACTTTTTATTTCTGGTATGTGTAGTGATATTCGTGTGAAAATTTTTAATGTTTTGACAGAAATTGATATTTCGGGTGGAACTGTCCTTATTTTGTAGAGTAACACTGGTGTTCTGGAAACAATGTGTCATATTATGCTCCTAAGTATCATTTAGTAGAGAGAATATCTTCTTTTGGGAATGAAAAACCATATGTTGTTTAGAACATACTATTCTCAGGAATGAAAAGCATGTTCTTAAGTAAGAAAAATGTATTTTTGCCAGAATACGGAGTGATACTTAAGAGAGAACTTTTTATTTCTGGAAGAAGTGGTGATATTCATGTGTAAATGGTAAAAATTTTAACAGAAATTGTCATTTTGGGTGGAAATGTCCATCATTTGTAGAGGAAAACGGGTATTCTGGTAGAAATGCATCCTATAATGCTACAGTGCATCATTTTCTAGAGAAAATATCTTCTTTTGGTTATGAAAACAGGTATTAGGTTTAGAAAACGCTATTTTTAGTGAAGAAAATTCATATTTTCGAAAGAAACTCAAATATTTGCCAGGATAAATGGTGATGCTTTAGAGAGAACTTATTATTTCTGGTCTATGTAGTGAAAGTCGTGTGTAAATTTCAAAAATTAGAACAGAAATTGATCTTTAGGGGGGAAGTGTCCTTATTTGAAAGAGGAATTCCGGTATTCTGTAAACAATGTATCATATTATGCTGCAAATATTCATTTTTTAGAGGAACTGTCTTCTTCTGAGGATGAAACCCAGTATTTTGGGGAGAAAATGATATTTTTAGGGCTGAAAAGCATTGTATTTGTTAAGAAAAATGTATTTTTGCAAGGATAAGAAGTGATACTCAAGAATGTACCTTTTTTTTTTTTTTCTGGGATAAGTACTGCTATTAATGTCAAAGTTCTCTAAATCTTGACAGAAATGGATATTTTGGGTGGAAATGTCCTTATTTTGTAGAGGAATACAGGAATTCATGAAACACTGTATTCTATTATGCTCCAAAGGAATATTCTGTAGAGATAATGTCTACCTTTGGGGATGAAAACCAGCATTTTGTTTAGAAAATGCTATTTTTAGGAATGAAAAGCATTAGTTTGGTAAGAAAATGAAATATTTGAAAGGATAATTAGTGATACTTATGAAATTCCTTTTTATTTCTGGGATAAGCAAGGATATTAGTGTGAAAGTTTTCTACATTATGACACAACTTGATATTTCTGGTGGGAATGTCCTTATTTTGTAGAGGAATTTGGGAATTCTTGAATCACTGTATTCTATTAGGCTCCAAAGCATCATTCTGTAGGGATAAAGTCTTTCTTTGTGTATGAAAACCAGTATTTTGTTTAGAAACGCTATTTTTAGGAATGAAATGCTTTATTTTTGAAAGAAAATGAAATTTTTGCAAGGATAATTAGTGATACTTCAGTGATAACTTTTTATTTCTGGTATGTGTAGTGATATTCGTGTGAAAATTTTTAATGTTTTGACAGAAATTGATATTTCGGGTGGAACTGTCCTTATTTTGTAGATTAAAACTGGTGTTCTGGAAACAATGTGTCATATTATGCTCCTAAGTATCATTTAGTAGAGAGAATATCTTCTTTTGGGAATTAAAAACCATATGTTGTTTAGAACATACTATTCTTAGGAATGAAAAGCATTTTCTTAGGTAAGAAAAATGTATTTTTGCCAGAATACGGAGTGATACTTAAGAGAGAAGTTCTTATTTCTGGAAGAAGTGGTGATATTCATGTGTAAATGGTAAAAATTTTAACAGAAATTGTCATTTTGGGTGGAAATGTCCATCATTTGTAGAGGAAAATGGGTATTCTGGTAGAAATGCATCCTATAATGCTACAGTGCATCATTTTCTAGAGAAAATATCTTCTTTTGGTTATGAAAACAGGTATTAGGTTTAGAAAACGCTATTTTTAGTGAAGAAAATTCATATTTTCAAAAGAAACTCAAATATTTGCCAGGATAAATGGTGATGCTTTAGAGAGAACTTATTATTTCTGGTCTATGTAGTGAAAGTCGTGTGTAAATTTCAAAAATTAGAACAGAAATTGATCTTTAGGAGGGAAGTGTCCTTATTTGAAAGAGGAATTCCGGTATTCTGTAAAGAATGTATCATATTATGCTGCAAATATTCATTTTTTAGAGGAACTGTCTTCTTTTGAGGATGAAACCCAGTATTTTGGGGAGAAAATGATATTTTTAGGGCTGAAAAGCATTGTATTTGTTAAGAAAAATGTATTTTTGCAAGGATAAGAAGTGATACTCAAGAATGTACCTTTTTTTTTTTTTTCTGGGATAAGTACTGCTATTAATGTCAAAGTTCTCTAAATCTTGACAGAAATGGATATTTTGGGTGGCAATGTCCTTATTTTGTAGAGGAATACAGGAATTCATGAAACACTGTATTCTATTATGCTCCAAAGGAACATTCTGTAGAGATAATGTCTACCTTTTGGGTTGAAAACCAGTATTTTGTTTAGAAAATGCAATTTTTAGGAATGAAAAGCATTAGTTTGGTAAGAAAATGAAATATTTGAAAGGATAATTAGTGATACTTATGAAATTCCTTTTTATTTCTGGGATAAGCAAGGATATTAGTGTGAAAGTTTTCTACATTATGACACAACTTGATATTTCTGGTGGGAATGTCCTTATTTTGTAGAGGAATTTGGGAATTCTTGAATCACTGTGTTCTATTAGGCTCCAAAGCATCATTCTGTAGGGATAAAGTCTTTCTTTGTGTATGAAAACCAGTATTTTGTTTAGAAACGCTATTTTTAGGAATGAAATTCTTTATTTTTGAAAGAAAATGAAATTTTTGCAAGGATGATTAGTGATACTTCAGTGATAACTTTTTATTTCTGGTATGTGTAGTGATATTCGTGTGAAAATTTTTAATGTTTTGACAGAAATTGATATTTCGGGTGGAACTGTCCTTATTTTGTAGAGTAAAACTGGTGTTCTGGAAACAATGTGTCATATTATGCTCCTACGTATCATTTAGTAGAGAGAATATCTTCTTTTGGGAATTAAAAACCATATGTTGTTTAGAACATACTACTCTTAGGAATGAAAAGCATTTTCTTAGGTAAGAAAAATGTATTTTTGCCAGAATACGGAGTGATACTTAAGAGAGAACTTTTTATTTCTGGAAGAAGTGGTGATATTCATGTGTAAATGGTAAAAATTTTAACAGAAATTGTCATTTTGGGTGGAAATGTCCATCATTTGTAGAGGAAAACGGGTATTCTGGTAGAAATGCATCCTATAATGCTACAGTGCATCATTTTCTAGAGAAAATATCTTCTTTTGGTTATGAAAACAGGTATTAGGTTTAGAAAACGCTATTTTTAGTGAAGAAAATTCATATTTTCGAAAGAAACTCAAATATTTGCCAGGATAAATGGTGATGCTTTAGAGAGAACTTATTATTTCTGGTCTATGTAGTGAAAGTCGTGTGTAAATTTCAAAAATTAGAACAGAAATTGATCTTTAGGGGGGAAGTGTCCTTATTTGAAAGAGGAATTCCGGTATTCTGTAAACAATGTATCATATTATGCTGCAAATATTCATTTTTTAGAGGAACTGTCTTCTTTTGAGGATGAAACCCAGTATTTTGGGGAGAAAATGATATTTTTAGGGCTGAAAAGCATTGTATTTGTTAAGAAAAATGTATTTTTGCAAGGATAAGAAGTGATACTCAAGAATGTACCTTTTTTTTTTTCTGGGATAAGTACTGCTATTAATGTCAAAGTTCTCTAAATCTTGACAGAAATTGATATTTTGGGTGGAAATGTCCTTATTTTGTAGAGGAATACAGGAATTCATGAAACACTGTATTCTATTATGCTCCAAAGGAACATTCTGTAGAGATAATGTCTACCTTTTGGGATGAAAACCAGTATTTTGTTTAGAAAATGCAATTTTTAGGAATGAAAAGCATTAGTTTGGTAAGAAAATGAAATATTTGAAAGGATAATTAGTGATACTTATGAGATTCCTTTTTATTTCTGGGATAAGCAAGGATATTAGTGTGAAAGTTTTCTACATTATGACACAACTTGATATTTCTGGTGGGAATGTCCTTATTTTGTAGAGGAATTTGGGAATTCTTGAATCACTGTATTCTATTAGGCTCCAAAGCATCATTCTGTAGGGATAAAGTCTTTCTTTGCGTATGAAAACCAGTATTTTGTTTAGAAATGCTATTTTTAGGAATGAAATGCTTTATTTTTGAAAGAGAATGAAATTTTTGCAAGGATAATTAGTGATACTTCAGTGATAACTTTTTATTTCTGGTATGTGTAGTGATATTCGTGTGAAAATTTTTAATGTTTTGACAGAAATTGATATTTCGGGTGGAACTGTCCTTATTTTGTAGAGTAAAACTGGTGTTCTGGAAACAATGTGTCATATTATGCTCCTAAGTATCATTTAGTAGAGAGAATATCTTCTTTTGGGAATTAAAAACCATATGTTGTTTAGAACATACTATTCTCAGGAATGAAAAGCATTTTCTTAGGTAAGAAAAATGTATTTTTGCCAGAATACGGAGTGATACTTAAAAGAGAACTTTTTATTTCTGGAAGAAGTGGTGATATTCATGTGTAAATGGTAAAAATTTTAACAGAAATTGTCATTTTGGGTGGAAATGTCCATCATTTGTAGAGGAAAACGGGTATTCTGGTAGAAATGCATCCTATAATGCTACAGTGCATCATTTTCTAGAGAAAATATCTTCTTTTGGTTATGAAAACAGGTATTAGGTTTAGAAAATGCTATTTTTAGTGAAGAAAATTCATATTTTCAAAAGAAACTCAAATATTTGCCAGGATAAATGGTGATGCTTTAGAGAGAACTTATTATTTCTGGTCTATGTAGTGAAAGTCGTGTGTAAATTTCAAAAATTAGAACAGAAATTGATCTTTAGGGGGGAAGTGTCCTTATTTGAAAGAGGAATTCCGGTATTCTGTAAAGAATGTATCATATTATGCTGCAAATATTCATTTTTTAGAGGAACTGTCTTCTTTTGAGGATGAAACCCAGTATTTTGGGGAGAAAATGATATTTTTAGGGCTGAAAAGCATTGTATTTGTTAAGAAAAATGTATTTTTGCAAGGATAAGAAATGATACTCAAGAATGTACCTTTTTTTTTTTTCCTGGGATAAGTACTGCTATTAATGTCAAAGTTCTCTAAATCTTGACAGAAATTGATATTTTGGGTGGAACTGTCCTTATTTTGTAGAGTAAAACTGGTGTTCTGGAAACAATGTGTCATATTATGCTCCTAAGTATCATTTAGTAGAGAGAATATCTTCTTTTGGGAATGAAAAACCATATGTTGTTTAGAACATACTATTCTTAGGAATGAAAAGCATTTTCTTAGGTAAGAAAAATGTATTTTTGCCAGAATACGGAGTGATACTTAAGAGAGAACTTTTTATTTCTGGAAGAAGTGGTGATATTCATGTGTAAATGGTAAAAATTTTAACAGAAATTGTCATTTTGGGTGGAAATGTCCATCATTTGTAGAGGAAAACGGGTATTCTGGTAGAAATGCATCCTATAATGCTACAGTGCATCATTTTCTAGAGAAAATATCTTCTTTTGGTTATGAAAACAGGTATTAGGTTTAGAAAACGCTATTTTTAGTGAAGAAAATTCATATTTTCGAAAGAAACTCAAATATTTGCCAGGATAAATGGTGATGCTTTAGAGAGAACTTATTATTTCTGGTCTATGTAGTGAAAGTCGTGTGTAAATTTCAAAAATTAGAACAGAAATTGATCTTCAGGGGGGAAGTGTCCTTATTTGAAAGAGGAATTCCGGTATTCTGTAAAGAATGTATCATATTATGCTGCAAATATTCATTTTTTAGAGGAACTGTCTTCTTTTGAGGATGAAACCCAGTATTTTGGGGAGAAAATGATATTTTTAGGGCTGAAAAGCATTGTATTTGTTAAGAAAAATGTATTTTTGCAAGGATAAGAAGTGATCCTCAAGAATGTACCTTTTTTTTTTTTTCTGGGATAAGTACTGCTATTAATGTCAAAGTTCTCTAAATCTTGACAGAAACTGATATTTTGGGTGGAAATGTCCTTATTTTGTAGAGGAATACAGGAATTCTTGAAACACTGTATTCTATTATGCTCCAAAGGAACATTCTGTAGAGATAATGTCTACCTTTGGGGATGAAAACCAGTATTTTGTTTAGAAAATGCAATTTTTAGGAATGAAAAGCATTAGTTTGGTAAGAAAATGAAATATTTGAAAGGATAATTAGTGATACTTATGAGATTCCTTTTTATTTCTGGGATAAGCAAGGATATTAGTGTGAAAGTTTTCTACATTATGACACAACTTGATATTTCTGGTGGGAATGTCCTTATTTTGTAGAGGAATTTGGGAATTCTTGAATCACTGTATTCTATTAGGCTCCAAAGCATCATTCTGTAGGGATAAAGTCTTTCTTTGTGTATGAAAACCAGAATTTTGTTTAGAAATGCTATTTTTAGGAATGAAATGCTTTATTTTTGAAAGAAAATGAAATTTTTGCAAGGATAATTAGTGATACTTCAGTGATAACTTTTTATTTCTGGTATGTGTAGTGATATTCGTGTGAAAATTTTTAATGTTTTGACAGAAATTGATATTTCGGGTGGAACTGTCCTTATTTTGTAGAGTAAAACTGGTGTTCTGGAAACAATGTGTCATATTATGCTCCTAAGTATCATTTAGTAGAGAGAATATCTTCTTTTGGGAATGAAAAACCATATGTTGTTTAGAACATACTATTCTCAGGAATGAAAAGCATTTTCTTAGGTAAGAAAAATGTATTTTTGCCAGAATACGGAGTGATACTTAAGAGAGAACTTTTTATTTCTGGAAGAAGTGGTGATATTCATGTGTAAATGGTAAAAATTTTAACAGAAATTGTCATTTTGGGTGGAAATGTCCATAATTTGTAGAGGAAAACGGGTATTCTGGTAGAAATGCATCCTATAATTCTACAGTGCATCATTTTCTAGAGAAAATATCTTCTTTTGGTTATGAAAACAGGTATTAGGTTTAGAAAATGCTATTTTTAGTGAAGAAAATTCATATTTTCGAAAGAAACTCAAATATTTGCCAGGATAAATGGTGATGCTTTAGAGAGAACTTATTATTTCTGGTCTATGTAGTGAAAGTCGTGTGTAAATTTCAAAAATTAGAACAGAAATTGATCTTTAGGGGGGAAGTGTCCTTATTTGAAAGAGGAATTCCGGTATTCTGTAAACAATGTATCATATTATGCTGCAAATATTCATTTTTTAGAGGAACTGTCTTCTTTTGAGGATGAAACCCAGTATTTTGGGGAGAAAATGATATTTTTAGGGCTGAAAAGCATTGTATTTGTGAAGAAAAATGTATTTTTGCAAGGATAAGAAGTGATACTCAAGAATGTACCTTTTTTTTTTTTTTTCTGGGATAAGTACTGCTATTAATGTCAAAGTTCTCTAAATCTTGACAGAAACTGATATTTTGGGTGGAAATGTCCTTATTTTGTAGAGGAATACAGGAATTCTTGAAACACTGTATTCTATTATGCTCCAAAGGAACATTCTGTAGAGATAATGTCTACCTTTTGGGATGAAAACCAGTATTTTGTTTAGAAAATGCTATTTTTAGGAATGAAAAGCATTAGTTTGGTAAGAAAATGAAATATTTGAAAGGATAATTAGTGATACTTATGAGATTCCTTTTTATTTCTGGGATAAGCAAGGATATTAGTGTGAAAGTTTTCTACATTATGACACAACTTGATATTTCTGGTGGGAATGTCCTTATTTTGTAGAGGAATTTGGGAATTCTTGAATCACTGTATTCTATTAGGCTCCAAAGCATCATTCTGTAGGGATAAAGTCTTTCTTTGCGTATGAAAACCAGTATTTTGTTTAGAAATGCTATTTTTAGGAATGAAATGCTTTATTTTTGAAAGAAAGTGAAATTTTTGCAAGGATAATTAGTGATACTTCAGTGATAACTTTTTATTTCTGGTATGTGTAGTGATATTCGTGTGAAAATTTTTAATGTTTTGACAGAAATTGATATTTCGGGTGGAACTGTCCTTATTTTGTAGAGTAAAACTGGTGTTCTGGAAACAATGTGTCATATTATGCTCCTAAGTATCATTTAGTAGAGAGAATATCTTCTTTTGGGAATTAAAAACCATATGTTGTTTAGAACATACTATTCTTAGGAATGAAAAGCATTTTCTTAGGTAAGAAAAATGTATTTTTGCCAGAATACGGAGTGATACTTAAGAGAGAACTTCTTATTTCTGGAAGAAGTGGTGATATTCATGTGTAAATGGTAAAAATTTTAACAGAAATTGTCATTTTGGGTGGAAATGTCCATCATTTGTAGAGGAAAACGGGTATTCTGGTAGAAATGCATCCTATAATGCTACAGTGCATCATTTTCTAGAGAAAATATCTTCTTTTGGTTATGAAAACAGGTATTAGGTTTAGAAAATGCTATTTTTAGTGAAGAAAATTCATATTTTCAAAAGAAACTCAAATATTTGCCAGGATAAATGGTGATGCTTTAGAGAGAACTTATTATTTCTGGTCTATGTAGTGAAAGTCGTGTGTAAATTTCAAAAATTAGAACAGAAATTGATCTTTACGGGGGAAGTGTCCTTATTTGAAAGAGGAATTCCGGTATTCTGTAAACAATGTATCATATTATGCTGCAAATATTCATTTTTTAGAGGAACTGTCTTCTTTTGAGGATGAAACCCAGTATTTTGGGGAGAAAATGATATTTTTAGGGCTGAAAAGCATTGTATTTGTTAAGAAAAATGTATTTTTGCAAGGATAAGAAGTGA
Organism: Coturnix japonica; assembly: GCF_054131305.1. Taxonomy (NCBI): domain Eukaryota; kingdom Metazoa; phylum Chordata; class Aves; order Galliformes; family Phasianidae; genus Coturnix; species Coturnix japonica. The sequence goes on from NC_140672.1 coordinate 28,200,541, forward strand.
TACTCAAGAATGTACCTTTTTTTTTTTTCTGGGATAAGTACTGCTATTAATGTCAAAGTTCTCTAAATCTTGACAGAAATTGATATTTTGGGTGGAAATGTCCTTATTTTGTAGAGGAATACAGGAATTCATGAAACATTGTATTCTATTATGCTCCAAAGGAACATTCTGTAGAGATAATGTCTACCTTTTGGGATGAAAACCAGTATTTTGTTTAGAAAATGCTATTTTTAGGAATGAAAAGCATTAGTTTGGTAAGAAAATGAAATATTTGAAAGGATAATTAGTGATACTTATGAGATTCCTTTTTATTTCTGGGATAAGCAAGGATATTAGTGTGAAAGTTTTCTACATTATGACACAACTTGATATTTCTGGTGGGAATGTCTTTATTTTGTAGAGGAATTTGGGAATTCTTGAATCACTGTATTCTATTAGGCTCCAAAGCATCATTCTGTAGGGATAAAGTCTTTCTTTGTGTATGAAAACCAGTATTTTGTTTAGAAATGCTATTTTTAGGAATGAAATGCTTTATTTTTGAAAGAAAATGAAATTTTTGCAAGGATAATTAGTGATAGTTCAGTGATAACTTTTTATTTCTGGTATGTGTAGTGATATTCGTGTGAAAATTTTTAATGTTTTGACAGAAATTGATATTTCGGGTGGAACTGTCCTTATTTTGTAGAGTAAAACTGGTGTTCTGGAAACAATGTGTCATATTATGCTCCTAAGTATCATTTAGTAGAGAGAATATCTTCTTTTGGGAATTAAAAACCATATGTTGTTTAGAACATACTATTCTTAGGAATGAAAAGCATTTTCTTAGGTAAGAAAAACGTATTTTTGCCAGAATACGGAGTGATACTTAAGAGAGAACTTTTTATTTCTGGAAGAAGTGGTGATATTCATGTGTAAATGGTAAAAATTTTAACAGAAATTGTCATTTTGGGTGGAAATGTCCATAATTTGTAGAGGAAAACGGGTATTCTGGTAGAAATGCATCCTATAATGCTACAGTGCATCATTTTCTAGAGAAAATATCTTCTTTTGGTTATGAAAACAGGTATTAGGTTTAGAAAATGCTATTTTTAGTGAAGAAAATTCATATTTTCAAAAGAAACTCAAATATTTGCCAGGATAAATGGTGATGCTTTAGAGAGAACTTATTATTTCTGGTCTATGTAGTGAAAGTCGTGTGTAAATTTCAAAAATTAGAACAGAAATTGATCTTTAGGGGGGAAGTGTCCTTATTTGAAAGAGGAATTCCGGTATTCTGTAAACAATGTATCATATTATGCTGCAAATATTCATTTTTTAGAGGAACTGTCTTCTTTTGAGGATGAAACCCAGTATTTTGGGGAGAAAATGATATTTTTAGGGCTGAAAAGCATTGTATTTGTGAAGAAAAATAAATTTTTGCAAGGATAAGAAGTGATACTCAAGAATGTACCTTTTTTTTTTTTCTGGGATAAGTACTGCTATTAATGTCAAAGTTCTCCAAACCTTGACAGAAACTGATATTTTGGGTGGAAATGTCCTTATTTTGTAGAGGAATACAGGAATTCTTGAAACACTGTATTCTATTATGCTCCAAAGGAACATTCTGTAGAGATAATGTCTACCTTTGGGGATGAAAAGCAGTATTTTGTTTAGAAAATGCTATTTTTAGGAATGAAAAGCATTAGTTTGGTAAGAAAATGAAATATTTGAAAGGATAATTAGTGATACTTATGAGATTCCTTTTTATTTCTGGGATAAGCAAGGATATTAGTGTGAAAGTTTTCTACATTATGACACAACTTGATATTTCTGGTGGGAATGTCCTTATTTTGTAGAGGAATTTGGGAATTCTTGAATCACTGTATTCTATTAGGCTCCAAAGCATCATTCCGTAGGGATAAAGTCTTTCTTTGTGTATGAAAACCAGTATTTTGTTTAGAAATGCTATTTTTAGGAATGAAATGCTTTATTTTTGAAAGAAAATGAAATTTTTGCAAGGATAATTAGTGATACTTCAGTGATAACTTTTTATTTCTGGTATGTGTAGTGATATTCGTGTGAAAATTTTTAATGTTTTGACAGAAATTGATATTTCGGGTGGAACTGTCCTTATTTTGTAGAGTAACACTGGTGTTCTGGAAACAATGTGTCATATTATGCTCCTAAGTATCATTTAGTAGAGAGAATATCTTCTTTTGGGAATTAAAAACCATATGTTGTTAAGAACATACTATTCTCAGGAATGAAAAGCATTTTCTTAGGTAAGAAAAACGTATTTTTGCCAGAATACGGAGTGATACTTAAGAGAGAACTTCTTATTTCTGGAAGAAGTGGTGATATTCATGTGTAAATGGTAAAAATTTTAACAGAAACTGTCATTTTGGGTGGAAATGTCCGTAATTTGTAGAGGAAAACGGGTATTCTGGTAGAAATGCATCCTATAATGCCACAGTGCATCATTTTCTAGAGAAAATATCTTCTTTTGGTTATGAAAACAGGTATTAGGTTTAGAAAATGCTATTTTTAGTGAAGAAAATTCATATTTTCAAAAGAAACTCAAATATTTGCCAGGATAAATGGTGATGCTTTAGAGAGAACTTATTATTTCTGGTCTATGTAGTGAAAGTCGTGTGTAAATTTCAAAAATTAGAACAGAAATTGATCTTTAGGGGGGAAGTGTCCTTATTTGAAAGAGGAATTCCGGTATTCTGTAAACAATGTATCATATTATGCTGCAAATATTCATTTTTTAGAGGAACTGTCTTCTTTTGAGGATGAAACCCAGTATTTTGGGGAGAAAATGATATTTTTAGGGCTGAAAAGCATTGTATTTGTGAAGAAAAATAAATTTTTGCAAGGATAAGAAGTGATACTCAAGAATGTACCTTTTTTTTTTTTTCTGGGATAAGTACTGCTATTAATGTCAAAGTTCTCTAAATCTTGACAGAAACTGATATTTTGGGTGGAAATGTCCTTATTTTGTAGAGGAATACAGGAATTCATGAAACACTGTATTCTATTATGCTCCAAAGGAACATTCTGTAGAGATAATGTCTACCTTTGGGGATGAAAACCAGTATTTTGTTTAGAAAATGCTATTTTTAGGAATGAAAAGCATTAGTATGGTAAGAAAATGAAATATTTGAAAGGATAATTAGTGATACTTATGAGATTCCTTTTTATTTCTGGGATAAGCAAGGATATTTGTGTGAAAGTTTTCTACATTATGACACAACTTGATATTTCTGGTGGGAATGTCCTTATTTTGTAGAGGAATTTGGGAATTCTTGAATCACTGTATTCTATTAGGCTCCAAAGCATCATTCCGTAGGGATAAAGTCTTTCTTTGTGTATGAAAACCAGTATTTTGTTTAGAAATGCTATTTTTAGGAATGAAATGCTTTATTTTTGAAAGAAAATGAAATTTTTGCAAGGATAATTAGTGATACTTCAGTGATAACTTTTTATTTCTGGTATGTGTAGTGATATTCGTGTGAAAATTTTTAATGTTTTGACAGAAATTGATATTTCGGGTGGAACTGTCCTTATTTTGTAGAGTAAAACTGGTGTTCTGGAAACAATGTGTCATATTATGCTCCTAAGTATCATTTAGTAGAGAGAATATCTACTTTTGGGAATTAAAAACCATATGTTGTTTAGAACATACTATTCTCAGGAATGAAAAGCATTTTCTTAGGTAAGAAAAACGTATTTTTGCCAGAATACGGAGTGATACTTAAGAGAGAACTTCTTATTTCTGGAAGAAGTGGTGATATTCATGTGTAAATGGTAAAAATTTTAACAGAAACTGTCATTTTGGGTGGAAATGTCCGTAATTTGTAGAGGAAAACGGGTATTCTGGTAGAAATGCATCCTATAATGCCACAGTGCATCATTTTCTAGAGAAAATATCTTCTTTTGGTTATGAAAACAGGTATTAGGTTTAGAAAATGCTATTTTTAGTGAAGAAAATTCATATTTTCAAAAGAAACTCAAATATTTGCCAGGATAAATGGTGATGCTTTAGAGAGAACTTATTATTTCTGGTCTATGTAGTGAAAGTCGTGTGTAAATTTCAAAAATTAGAACAGAAATTGATCTTTAGGGGGGAAGTGTCCTTATTTGAAAGAGGAATTCCGGTATTCTGTAAACAATGTATCATATTATGCTGCAAATATTCATTTTTTAGAGGAACTGTCTTCTTTTGAGGATGAAACCCAGTATTTTGGGGAGAAAATGATATTTTTAGGGCTGAAAAGCATTGTATTTGTGAAGAAAAATAAATTTTTGCAAGGATAAGAAGTGATACTCAAGAATGTACCTTTTTTTTTTTTCTGGGATAAGTACTGCTATTAATGTCAAAGTTCTCTAAATCTTGACAGAAATTGATATTTTGGGTGGAAATGTCCTTATTTTGTAGAGGAATACAGGAATTCATGAAACACTGTATTCTATTATGCTCCAAAGGAACATTCTGTAGAGATAATGTCTACCTTTGGGGATGAAAAGCAGTATTTTGTTTAGAAAATGCTATTTTTAGGAATGAAAATCATTAGTTTGGTAAGAAAATGAAATATTTGAAAGGATAATTAGTGATACTTATGAGATTCCTTTTTATTTCTGGGATAAGCAAGGATATTAGTGTGAAAGTTTTCTACATTATGACACAACTTGATATTTCTGGTGGGAATGTCCTTATTTTGTAGAGGAATTTGGGAATTCTTGAATCACTGTATTCTATTAGGCTCCAAAGCATCATTCCGTAGGGATAAAGTCTTTCTTTGTGTATGAAAACCAGTATTTTGTTTAGAAATGCTATTTTTAGGAATGAAATGCTTTATTTTTGAAAGAAAATGAAATTTTTGCAAGGATAATTAGTGATACTTCAGTGATAACTTTTTATTTCTGGTATGTGTAGTGATATTCGTGTGAAAATTTTTAATGTGTTGACAGAAATTGATATTTCGGGTGGTACTGTCCTTATTTTGTAGAGTAAAACTGGTGTTCTGGAAACAATGTGTCATATTATGCTCCTAAGTATCACTTAGTAGAGAGAATACCTTCTTTTGGGAATTAAAAACCATATGTTGTTTAGAACATACTACTCTTAGGAATGAAAAGCATTTTCTTAGGTAAGAAAAATGTATTTTTACCAGAATACGGAGTGATACTTAAGAGAGAACTTTTTATTTCTGGAAGAAGTGGTGATATTCATGTGTAAATGGTAAAAATTTTAACAGAAATTGTCATTTTGGGTGGAAATGTCCATCATTTGTAGAGGAAAACGGGTATTCTGGTAGAAATGCATCCTATAATGCTACAGTGCATCATTTTCTAGAGAAAATATCTTCTTTTGGTTATGAAAACAGGTATTAGGTTTAGAAAATGCTATTTTTAGTGAAGAAAATTCATATTTTCAAAAGAAACTCAAATATTTGCCAGGATAAATGGTGATGCTTTAGAGAGAACTTATTATTTCTGGTCTATGTAGTGAAAGTCGTGTGTAAATTTCAAAAATTAGAACAGAAATTGATCTTTAGGGGGGAAATGTCCTTATTTGAAAGAGGAATTCCGGAATTCTGTAAACAATGTATCATATTATGCTGCAAATATTCATTTTTTAGAGGAACTGTCTTCTTTTGAGGATGAAACCCAGTATTTAGGGGAGAAAATGATATTTTTAGGGCTGAAAAGCATTGTATTTCTTAAGAAAAATGTATTTTTGCAAGGATAAGTAGTGATAATCAAGAATGTACCTTTTTTTTTTTTCTGGGATAAGTACTGCTATTAATGTCAAAGTTCTCTAAATCTTGACAGAAATTGATATTCTGGGTGGAAATGTCATTATTTTGTAGAGGAATACAGGAATTCTTGAAACACTGTATTCTATTAGGCTCCAAAGCATCATTCTGTAGGGATAAAGTCTTTCTTTGTGTATGAAAACCAGTATTTTGTTTAGAAATGCTATTTTTAGGAATGAAATGCTTTATTTTTGAAAGAAAATGAAATTTTTGCAAGGATAATTAGTGATACTTCAGTGATAACTTTTTATTTCTGGTATGTGTAGTGATATTCGTGTGAAAATTTTTAATGTTTTGACAGAAATTGATATTTCGGGTGGAACTGTCCTTATTTTGTAGAGTAACACTGGTGTTCTGGAAACAATGTGTCATATTATGCTCCTAAGTATCATTTAGTAGAGAGAATATCTTCTTTTGGGAATTAAAAACCATATGTTGTTTAGAACATACTATTCTTAGGAATGAAAAGCATTTTCTTAGGTAAGAAAAATGTATTTTTGCCAGAATACGGAGTGATACTTAAGAGAGAACTTTTTATTTCTGGAAGAAGTGGTGATATTCATGTGTAAATGGTAAAAATTTTAACAGAAACTGTCATTTTGGGTGGAAATGTCCGTAATTTGTAGAGGAAAACGGGTATTCTGGTAGAAATGCATCCTATAATGCCACAGTGCATCATTTTCTAGAGAAAATATCTTCTTTTGGTTATGAAAACTGGTATTAGGTTTAGAAAACGCTATTTTTAGTGAAGAAAATTCATATTTTCGAAAGAAACTCAAATATTTGCCAGGATAAATGGTGATGCTTTAGAGAGAACTTATTATTTCTGGTCTATGTAGTGAAAGTCGTGTGTAAATTTCAAAAATTAGAACAGAAATTGATCTTTAGGGGGGAAGTGTCCTTATTTGAAAGAGGAATTCCGGTATTCTGTAAACAATGTATCATATTATGCTGCAAATATTCATTTTTTAGAGGAACTGTCTTCTTTTGAGGATGAAACCCAGTATTTTGGGGAGAAAATTATATTTTTAGGGCTGAAAAGCATTGTATTTGTTAAGAAAAATGTATTTTTGCAAGGATAAAAGTGATACTCAAGAATGTACCTTTTTTTTTTTTTTCTGGGATAAGTACTGCTATTAATGTCAAAGTTCTCTAAATCTTGACAGAAATGGATATTTTGGGTGGAAATGTCCTTATTTTGTAGAGGAATACAGGAATTCATGAAACACTGTATTCTATTATGCTCCAAAGGAACATTCTGTAGAGATAATGTCTACCTTTGGGGATGAAAACCAGTATTTTGTTTAGAAAATGCAATTTTTAGGAATGAAAAGCATTAGTTTGGTAAGAAAATGAAATATTTGAAAGGATAATTAGTGATACTTATGAGATTCCTTTTTATTTCTGGGATAAGCAAGGATATTAGTGTGAAAGTTTTCTACATTATGACACAACTTGATATTTCTGGTGGGAATGTCCTTATTTTGTAGAGGAATTTGGGAATTCTTGAATCACTGTATTCTATTAGGCTCCAAAGCATCATTCTGTAGAGATAAAGTCTTTCTTTGTGTATGAAAACCAGTATTTTGTTTAGAAATGCTATTTTTAGGAATGAAATGCTTTATTTTTGAAAGAAAATGAAATTTTTGCAAGGATAATTAGTGATACTTCAGTGATAACTTTTTATTTCTGGTATGTGTAGTGATATTCGTGTGAAAATTTTTAATGTTTTGACAGAAATTGATATTTCGGGTGGTACTGTCCTTATTTTGTAGAGTAAAACTGGTGTTCTGGAAACAATGTGTCATATTATGCTCCTAAGTATCACTTAGTAGAGAGAATATCTTCTTTTGGGAATTAAAAACCATATGTTGTTTAGAACATACTATTCTAAGGAATGAATAGCATTTTCTTAGGTAAGAAAAATGTATTTTTGCCAGAATACGGAGTGATACTTAAGAGAGAACTTTTTATTTCTGGAAGAAGTGGTGATATTCATGTGTAAATGGTAAAAATTTTAACAGAAACTGTCATTTTGGGTGGAAATGTCCATCATTTGTAGAGGAAAACGGGTATTCTGGTAGAAATGCATCCTATAATGCTACAGTGCATCATTTTCTAGAGAAAATATCTTCTTTTGGTTATGAAAACAGGTATTAGGTTTAGAAAATGCTATTTTTAGTGAAGAAAATTCATATTTTCGAAAGAAACTCAAATATTTGCCAGGATAAATGGTGATGCTTTAGAGAGTACTTATTATTTCTGGTCTATGTAGTGAAAGTCGTGTGTAAATTTCAAAAATTAGAACAGAAATTGATCTATGGGGGGGAAGTGTCCTTATTTGAAAGAGGAATTCCGGTATTCTGTAAACAATGTATCATATTATGCTGCAAATATTCATTTTTTAGAGGAACTGTCTTCTTTTGAGGATGAAACCCAGTATTTTGGGGAGAAAATGATATTTTTAGGGCTGAAAAGCATTGTATTTGTGAAGAAAAATAAATTTTTGCAAGGATAAGAAGTGATACTCAAGAATGTACCTTTTTTTTTTTTTCTGGGATAAGTACTGCTATTAATGTCAAAGTTCTCTAAATCTTGACAGAAATTGATATTTTGGGTGGAAATGTCATTATTTTGTAGAGGAATACAGGAATTCTTGAAACACTGTATTCTATTAGGCTCCAAAGCATCATTCTGTAGGGATAAAGTCTTTCTTTGTGTATGAAAACCAGTATTTTGTTTAGAAATGCTATTTTTAGGAATGAAATGCTTTATTTTTGAAAGAAAATGAAATTTTTGCAAGGATAATTAGTGATACTTCAGTGATAACTTTTTATTTCTGGTATGTGTAGTGATATTCGTGTGAAAATTTTTAATGTTTTGACAGAAATTGATATTTCGGGTGGAACTGTCCTTATTTTGTAGAGTAACACTGGTGTTCTGGAAACAATGTGTCATATTATGCTCCTAAGTATCATTTAGTAGAGAGAATATCTTCTTTTGGGAATTAAAAACCATATGTTGTTTAGAACATACTATTCTTAGGAATGAAAAGCATTTTCTTAGGTAAGAAAAATGTATTTTTGCCAGAATACGGAGTGATACTTAAGAGAGAACTTTTTATTTCTGGAAGAAGTGGTGATATTCATGTGTAAATGGTAAAAATTTTAACAGAAACTGTCATTTTGGGTGGAAATGTCTGTAATTTGTAGAGGAAAACGGGTATTCTGGTAGAAATGCATCCTATAATGCTACAGTGCATCATTTTCTAGAGAAAATATCTTCTTTTGGTTATGAAAACTGGTATTAGGTTTAGAAAACGCTATTTTTAGTGAAGAAAATTCATATTTTCGAAAGAAACTCAAATATTTGCCAGGATAAATGGTGATGCTTTAGAGAGAACTTATTATTTCTGGTCTATGTAGTGAAAGTCGTGTGTAAATTTCAAAAATTAGAACAGAAATTGATCTTTAGGGGGGAAGTGTCCTTATTTGAAAGAGGAATTCCGGTATTCTGTAAACAATGTATCATATTATGCTGCAAATATTCATTTTTTAGAGGAACTGTCTTCTTTTGAGGATGAAACCCAGTATTTTGGGGAGAAAATGATATTTTTAGGGCTGAAAAGCATTGTATTTGTTAAGAAAAATGTATTTTTGCAAGGATAAAAGTGATACTCAAGAATGTACCTTTTTTTTTTTTTTCTGGGATAAGTACTGCTATTAATGTCAAAGTTCTCTAAATCTTGACAGAAATGGATATTTTGGGTGGAAATGTCCTTATTTTGTAGAGGAATACAGGAATTCTTGAAACACTGTATTCTATTATGCTCCAAAGGAACATTCTGTAGAGATAATGTATACCTTTGGGGATGAAAACCAGTATTTTGTTTAGAAAATGCAATTTTTAGGAATGAAAAGCATTAGTTTGGTAAGAAAATGAAATATTTGAAAGGATAATTAGTGATACTTATGAGATTCCTTTTTATTTCTGGGATAAGCAAGGATATTAGTGTGAAAGTTTTCTACATTATGACACAACTTGATATTTCTGGTGGGAATGTCCTTATTTTGTAGAGGAATTTGGGAATTCTTGAATCACTGTATTCTATTAGGCTCCAAAGCATCATTCTGTAGAGATAAAGTCTTTCTTTGTGTATGAAAACCAGTATTTTGTTTAGAAATGCTATTTTTAGGAATGAAATGCTTTATTTTTGAAAGAAAATGAAATTTTTGCAAGGATAATTAGTGATACTTCAGTGATAACTTTTTATTTCTGGTATGTGTAGTGATATTCGTGTGAAAATTTTTAATGTTTTGACAGAAATTGATATTTCGGGTGGTACTGTCCTTATTTTGTAGAGTAAAACTGGTGTTCTGGAAACAATGTGTCATATTATGCTCCTAAGTATCACTTAGTAGAGAGAATATCTTCTTTTGGGAATTAAAAACCATATGTTGTTTAGAACATACTATTCTAAGGAATGAATAGCATTTTCTTAGGTAAGAAAAATGTATTTTTGCCAGAATACGGAGTGATACTTAAGAGAGAACTTTTTATTTCTGGAAGAAGTGGTGATATTCATGTGTAAATGGTAAAAATTTTAACAGAAACTGTCATTTTGGGTGGAAATGTCCATCATTTGTAGAGGAAAACGGGTATTCTGGTAGAAATGCATCCTATAATGCTACAGTGCATCATTTTCTAGAGAAAATATCTTCTTTTGGTTATGAAAACAGGTATTAGGTTTAGAAAATGCTATTTTTAGTGAAGAAAATTCATATTTTCGAAAGAAACTCAAATATTTGCCAGGATAAATGGTGATGCTTTAGAGAGTACTTATTATTTCTGGTCTATGTAGTGAAAGTCGTGTGTAAATTTCAAAAATTAGAACAGAAATTGATCTATGGGGGGGAAGTGTCCTTATTTGAAAGAGGAATTCCGGTATTCTGTAAACAATGTATCATATTATGCTGCAAATATTCATTTTTTAGAGGAACTGTCTTCTTTTGAGGATGAAACCCAGTATTTTGGGGAGAAAATGATATTTTTAGGGCTGAAAAGCATTGTATTTGTGAAGAAAAATAAATTTTTGCAAGGATAAGAAGTGATACTCAAGAATGTACCTTTTTTTTTTTTCTGGGATAAGTACTGCTATTAATGTCAAAGTTCTCTAAATCTTGACAGAAATTGATATTTTGGGTGGAAATGTCATTATTTTGTAGAGGAATACAGGAATTCTTGAAACACTGTATTCTATTAGGCTCCAAAGCATCATTCTGTAGGGATAAAGTCTTTCTTTGTTTATGAAAACCAGTATTTTGTTTAGAAATGCTATTTTTAGGAATGAAATGCTTTATTTTTGAAAGAAAATGAAATTTTTGCAAGGATAATTAGTGATACTTCAGTGATAACTTTTTATTTCTGGTATGTGTAGTGATATTCGTGTGAAAATTTTTAATGTTTTGACAGAAATTGATATTTCGGGTGGAACTGTCCTTATTTTGTAGAGTAACACTGGTGTTCTGGAAGCAATGTGTCATATTATGCTACTAAGTATCATTTAGTAGAGAGAATATCTTCTTTTGGGAATTAAAAACCATATGTTGTTTAGAACATACTATTCTCAGGAATGAAAAGTATTTTCTTAGGTAAGAAAAATGTATTTTTGCCAGAATACGGAGTGATACTTAAGAGAGAACTTTTTATTTCTGGAAGAAGTGGTGATATTCATGTGTAAATGGTAAAAATTTTAACAGAAATTGTCATTTTGGGTGGAAATGTCCATCATTTGTAGAGGAAAACGGGTATTCTGGTAGAAATGCATCCTATAATGCTACAGTGCATCATTTTCTAGAGAAAATATCTTCTTTTGGTTATGAAAACAGGTATTAGGTTTAGAAAATGCTATTTTTAGTGAAGAAAATTCATATTTTCAAAAGAAACTCAAATATTTGCCAGGATAAAGGGTGATGCTTTAGAGAGAACTTATTATTTCTGGTCTATGTAGTGAAAGTCGTGTGTAAATTTCAAAAATTAGAACAGAAATTGATCTTTAGGGGGGAAGTGTCCTTATTTGAAAGAGGAATTCCGGTATTCTGTAAACAATGTATCATATTACGCTGCAAATATTCATTTTTTAGAGGAACTGTCTTCTTTTGAGGATGAAACCCAGTATTTTGGGGAGAAAATGATATTTTTAGGGCTGAAAAGCATTGTATTTGTTAAGAAAAATGTATTTTTGCAAGGATAAGAAGTGATACTCAAGAATGTACCTTTTTTTTTTTTTTCTGGGATAAGTACTGCTATTAATGTCAAAGTTCTCTAAATCTTGACAGAAATTGATATTTTGGGTGGAAATGTCCTTATTTTGTAGAGGAATACAGGAATTCATGAAACACTGTATTCTATTATGCTCCAAAGGAACATTCTATAGAGATAATGTCTACCTTTGGGGATGAAATCCAGTATTTTGTTTAGGAAATGCAATTTTTAGGAATGAAAAGCATTAGTTTGGTAAGAAAATGAAATATTTGAAAGGATAATTAGTGATACTTATGAGATTCCTTTTTATTTCTGGGATAAGCAAGGATATTAGTGTGAAAGTTTTCTACATTATGACACAACTTGATATTTCTGGTGGGAATGTCCTTATTTTGTAGAGGAATTTGGGAATTCTTGAATCACTGTATTCTATTAGGCTCCAAAGCATCATTCTGTAGGGATAAAGTCTTTCTTTGTGTATGAAAACCAGTATTTTGTTTAGAAATGCTATTTTTAGGAATGAAATGCTTTATTTTTGAAAGAAAATGAAATTTTTGCAAGGATAATTAGTGATACTTCAGTGATAACTTTTTATTTCTGGTATGTGTAGTGATATTCGTGTGAAAATTTTTAATGTTTTGACAGAAATTGATATTTCGGGTGGAACTGTCCTTATTTTGTAGAGTAACACTGGTGTTCTGGAAACAATGTGTCATATTATGCTCCTAAGTATCACTTAGTAGAGAGAATATCTTCTTTTGGGAATTAAAAACCATATGTTGTTTAGAACATACTACTCTTAGGAATGAAAAGCATTTTCTTAGGTAAGAAAAATGTATTTTTGCCAGAATACGGAGTGATACTTAAGAGAGAACTTTTTATTTCTGGAAGAAGTGGTGATATTCATGTGTAAATGGTAAAAATTTTAACAGAAACTGTCATTTTGGGTGGAAATGTCCATAATTTGTAGAGGAAAACGGGTATTCTGGTAGAAATGCATCCTATAATGCTACAGTGCATCATTTTCTAGAGAAAATATCTTCTTTTGGTTATGAAAACAGGTATTAGGTTTAGAAAATGCTATTTTTAGTGAAGAAAATTCATATTTTCAAAAGAAACTCAAATATTTGCCAGGATAAAGGGTGATGCTTTAGAGAGAACTTATTATTTCTGGTCTATGTAGTGAAAGTCGTGTGTAAATTTCAAAAATTAGAACAGAAATTGATCTTTAGGGGGGAAGTGTCCTTATTTGAAAGAGGAATTCCGGTATTCTGTAAACAATGTATCATATTATGCTGCAAATATTCATTTTTTAGAGGAACTGTCTTCTTTTGAGGATGAAACCCAGTATTTTGGGGAGAAAATGATATTTTTAGGGCTGAAAAGCATTGTATTTGTTAAGAAAAATGTATTTTTGCAAGGATAAGAAGTGATACTCAAGAATGTACCTTTTTTTTTTTTTCTGGGATAAGTACTGCTATTAATGTCAAAGTTCTCTAAATCTTGACAGAAATTGATATTTTGGGTGGAAATGTCATTATTTTGTAGAGGAATACAGGAATTCATGAAACACTGTATTCTATTATGCTCCAAAGGAACATTCTGTAGAGATAATGTCTACCTTTGGGGATGAAATCCAGTATTTTGTTTAGAAAATGCTATTTTTAGGAATGAAATGCTTTATTTTTGAAAGAAAATGAAATTTTTGCAAGGATAATTAGTGATACTTCAGTGATAACTTTTTATTTCTGGTATGTGTAGTGATATTCGTGTGAAAATTTTTAATGTTTTGACAGAAATTGATATTTCGGGTGGAACTGTCCTTATTTTGTAGAGTAACACTGGTGTTCTGGAAACAATGTGTCATATTATGCTCCTAAGTATCATTTAGTAGAGAGAATATCTTCTTTTGGGAATTAAAAACCATATGTTGTTTAGAACATACTATTCTCAGGAATGAAAAGCATTTTCTTAGGTAAGAAAAATGTATTTTTGCCAGAATACGGAGTGATACTTAAGAGAGAACTTTTTATTTCTGGAAGAAGTGGTGATATTCATGTGTAAATGGTAAAAATTTTAACAGAAATTGTCATTTTGGGTGGAAATGTCCGTAATTTGTAGAGGAAAACGGGTATTCTGGTAGAAATGCATCCTATAATGCTACAGTGCATCATTTTCTAGAGAAAATATCTTCTTTTGGTTATGAAAACAGGTATTAGGTTTAGAAAATGCTATTTTTAGTGAAGAAAATTCATATTTTCAAAAGAAACTCAAATATTTGCCAGGATAAAGGGTGATGCTTTAGAGAGAACTTATTATTTCTGGTCTATGTAGTGAAAGTCGTGTGTAAATTTCAAAAATTAGAACAGAAATTGATCTTTAGGGGGGAAGTGTCCTTATTTGAAAGAGGAATTCCGGTATTCTGTAAACAATGTATCATATTATGCTGCAAATATTCATTTTTTAGAGAAACTGTCTTCTTTTGAGGATGAAACCCAGTATTTTGGGGAGAAAATTATATTTTTAGGGCTGAAAAGCATTGTATTTGTTAAGAAAAATGTATTTTTGCAAGGATAAGAAGTGATACTCAAGAATGTACCTTTTTTTTTTTTTTCTGGGATAAGTACTGCTATTAATGTCAAAGTTCTCTAAATCTTGACAGAAATGGATATTTTGGGTGGAAATGTCCTTATTTTGTAGAGGAATACAGGAATTCTTGAAACACTGTATTCTATTATGCTCCAAAGGAACATTCTGTAAAGATAATGTCTACCTTTGAGGATGAAAATCAGTATTTTGTTTAGAAAATGCAATTTTTAGGAATGAAAAGCATTAGTTTGGTAAGAAAATGAAATATTTGAAAGGATAATTAGTGATACTTATGAGATTCCTTTTTATTTCTGGGATAAGCAAGGATATTAGTGTGAAAGTTTTCTACATTATGACACAACTTGATATTTCTGGTGGGAATGTCCTTATTTTGTAGAGGAATTTGGGAATTCTTGAATCACTGTATTCTATTAGGCTCCAAAGCATCATTCTGTAGGGATAAAGTCTTTCTTTGTGTATGAAAACCAGTATTTTGTTTAGAAATGCTATTTTTAGGAATGAAATGCTTTATTTTTGAAAGAAAATGAAATTTTTGCAAGGATAATTAGTGATACTTCAGTGATAACTTTTTATTTCTGGTATGTGTAGTGATATTCGTGTGAAAATTTTTAATGTTTTGACCGAAATTGATATTTCGGGTGGAACTGTCCTTATTTTGTAGAGTAAAACTGGTGTTCTGGAAACAATGTGTCATATTATGCTCCTAAGTATCACTTAGTAGAGAGAATATCTTCTTTTGGGAATTAAAAACCATATGTTGTTTAGAACATACTACTCTTAGGAATGAAAAGCATTTTCTTAGGTAAGAAAAATGTATTTTTGCCAGAATACGGAGTGATACTTAAGAGAGAACTTTTTATTTCTGGAAGAAGTGGTGATATTCATGTGTAAATGGTAAAAATTTTAACAGAAACTGTCATTTTGGGTGGAAATGTCCATCATTTGTAGAGGAAAACGGGTATTCTGGTAGAAATGCATCCTATAATGCTACAGTGCATCATTTTCTAGAGAAAATATCTTCTTTTGGTTATGAAAACAGGTATTAGGTTTAGAAAATGCTATTTTTAGTGAAGAAAATTCATATTTTCAAAAGAAACTCAAATATTTGCCAGGATAAAGGGTGATGCTTTAGAGAGTACTTATTATTTCTGGTCTATGTAGTGAAAGTCGTGTGTAAATTTCAAAAATTAGAACAGAAATTGATCTTTAGGGGGGAAGTGTCCATATTTGAAAGAGGAATTCCGGTATTCTGTAAACAATGTATCATATTATGCTGCAAATATTCATTTTTTAGAGGAACTGTCTTCTTTTGAGGATGAAACCCAGTATTTTGGGGAGAAAATGATATTTTTAGGGCTGAAAAGCATTGTATTTGTTAAGAAAAATGTATTTTTGCAAGGATAAGAAGTGATACTCAAGAATGTACCTTTTTTTTTTTTTCTGGGATAAGTACTGCTATTAATGTCAAAGTTCTCTAAATCTTGACAGAAATTGATATTTTGGGTGGAAATGTCCTTATTTTGTAGAGGAATACAGGAATTCTTGAAACACTGTATTCTATTAGGCTCCAAAGCATCATTCTGTAGGGATAAAGTCTTTCTTTGTGTATGAAAACGAGTATTTTGTTTAGAAATGCTATTTTTAGGAATGAAATGCTTTATTTTTGAAAGAAAATGAAATTTTTGCAAGGATAATTAGTGATACTTCAGTGATAACTTTTTATTTCTGTTATGTGTAGTGATATTCGTGTGAAAATTTTTAATGTTTTGACAGAAATTGATATTTCGGGTGGAACTGTCCTTATTTGGTAGAGTAACACTGGTGTTCTGGAAACAATGTGTCATATTATGCTCCTAGGTATCACTTAGTAGAGAGAATATCTTCTTTTGGGAATTAAAAACCATATGTTGTTTAGAACCTACTACTCTTAGGAATGAAAAGCATTTTCTTAGGTAAGAAAAATGTATTTTTGCCAGAATACGGAGTGATACTTAAGAGAGAACTTTTTATTTCTGGAAGAAGTGGTGATATTCATGTGTAAATGGTAAAAATTTTAACAGAAACTGTCATTTTGGGTGGAAATGTCCATCATTTGTAGAGGAAAACGGGTATTCTGGTAGAAATGCATCCTATAATGCTACAGTGCATCATTTTCTAGAGAAAATATCTTCTTTTGGTTATGAAAACAGGTATTAGGTTTAGAAAATGCTATTTTTAGTGAAGAAAATTCATATTTTCAAAAGAAACTCAAATATTTGCCAGGATAAAGGGTGATGCTTTAGAGAGAACTTATTATTTCTGGTCTATGTAGTGAAAGTCGTGTGTAAATTTCAAAAATTAGAACAGAAATTGATCTTTAGGGGGGAAGTGTCCTTATTTGAAAGAGGAATTCCGGTATTCTGTAAACAATGTATCATATTATGCTGCAAATATTCATTTTTTAGAGGAACTGTCTTCTTTTGAGGATGAAACCCAGTATTTTGGGGAGAAAATGATATTTTTAGGGCTGAAAAGCATTGTATTTGTTAAGAAAAATGTATTTTTGCAAGGATAAGAAGTGATACTCAAGAATGTACCTTTTTTTTTATTTCTGGGATAAGTACTGCTATTAATGTCAAAGTTCTCTAAATCTTGACAGAAATTGATATTTTGGGTGGAAATGTCCTTATTTTGTAGAGGAATACAGGAATTCATGAAACACTGTATTCTATTATGCTCCAAAGGAACATTCTGTAGAGATAATGTCTACCTTTGGGGATGAAATCCAGTATTTTGTTTAGGAAATGCTATTTTTAGGAATGAAAAGCATTAGTTTGGTAAGAAAATGAAATATTTGAAAGGATAATTAGTGATACTTATGAGATTCCTTTTTATTTCTGGGATAAGCAAGGATATTAGTGTGAAAGTTTTCTACATTATGACACAACTTGATATTTCTGGTGGGAATGTCCTTATTTTGTAGAGGAATTTGGGAATTCTTGAATCACTGTATTCTATTAGGCTCCAAAGCATCATTCTGTAGGGATAAAGTCTTTCTTTGTGTATGAAAACCAGTATTTTGTTTAGAAATGCTATTTTTAGGAATGAAATGCTTTATTTTTGAAAGAAAATGAAATTTTTGCAAGGATAATTAGTGATACTTCAGTGATAACTTTTTATTTCTGGTATGTGTAGTGATATTCGTGTGAAAATTTTTAATGTTTTGACAGAAATTGATATTTCGGGTGGAACTGTCCTTATTTTGTAGAGTAAAACTGGTGTTCTGGAAACAATGTGTCATATTATGCTCCTAAGTATCACTTAGTAGAGAGAATATCTTCTTTTGGGAATTAAAAACCATATGTTGTTTAGAACATACTACTCTTAGGAATGAAAAGCATTTTCTTAGGTAAGAAAAATGTATTTTTGCCAGAATACGGAGTGATACTTAAGAGAGAACTTTTTATTTCTGGAAGAAGTGGTGATATTCATGTGTAAATGGTAAAAATTTTAACAGAAACTGTCATTTTGGGTGGAAATGTCCATCATTTGTAGAGGAAAACGGGTATTCTGGTAGAAATGCATCCTATAATGCTACAGTGCATCATTTTCTAGAGAAAATATCTTCTTTTGGTTATGAAAACAGGTATTAGGTTTAGAAAATGCTATTTTTAGTGAAGAAAATTCATATTTTCAAAAGAAACTCAAATATTTGCCAGGATAAAGGGTGATGCTTTAGAGAGAACTTATTATTTCTGGTCTATGTAGTGAAAGTCGTGTGTAAATTTCAAAAATTAGAACAGAAATTGATCTTTAGGGGGGAAGTGTCCTTATTTGAAAGAGGAATTCCGGTATTCTGTAAACAATGTATCATATTACGCTGCAAATATTCATTTTTTAGAGGAACTGTCTTCTTTTGAGGATGAAACCCAGTATTTTGGGGAGAAAATGATATTTTTAGGGCTGAAAAGCATTGTATTTGTTAAGAAAAATGTATTTTTGCAAGGATAAGAAGTGATACTCAAGAATGTACCTTTTTTTTTATTTCTGGGATAAGTACTGCTATTAATGTCAAAGTTCTCTAAATCTTGACAGAAATTGATATTTTGGGTGGAAATGTCCTTATTTTGTAGAGGAATACAGGAATTCATGAAACACTGTATTCTATTATGCTCCAAAGGAACATTCTGTAGAGATAATGTCTACCTTTGGGGATGAAATCCAGTATTTTGTTTAGGAAATGCAATTTTTAGGAATGAAAAGCATTAGTTTGGTAAGAAAATGAAATATTTGAAAGGATAATTAGTGATACTTATGAGATTCCTTTTTATTTCTGGGATAAGCAAGGATATTAGTGTGAAAGTTTTCTACATTATGACACAACTTGATATTTCTGGTGGGAATGTCCTTATTTTGTAGAGGAATTTGGGAATTCTTGAATCACTGTATTCTATTAGGCTCCAAAGCATCATTCTGTAGGGATAAAGTCTTTCTTTGTGTATGAAAACCAGTATTTTGTTTAGAAATGCTATTTTTAGGAATGAAATGCTTTATTTTTGAAAGAAAATGAAATTTTTGCAAGGATAATTAGTGATACTTCAGTGATAACTTTTTATTTCTGGTATGTGTAGTGATATTCGTGTGAAAATTTTTAATGTTTTGACAGAAATTGATATTTCGGGTGGAACTGTCCTTATTTTGTAGAGTAAAACTGGTGTTCTGGAAACAATGTGTCATATTATGCTCCTAAGTATCACTTAGTAGAGAGAATATCTTCTTTTGGGAATTAAAAACCATATGTTGTTTAGAACATACTACTCTTAGGAATGAAAAGCATTTTCTTAGGTAAGAAAAATGTATTTTTGCCAGAATACGGAGTGATACTTAAGAGAGAACTTTTTATTTCTGGAAGAAGTGGTGATATTCATGTGTAAATGGTAAAAATTTTAACAGAAACTGTCATTTTGGGTGGAAATGTCCATCATTTGTAGAGGAAAACGGGTATTCTGGTAGAAATGCATCCTATAATGCTACAGTGCATCATTTTCTAGAGAAAATATCTTCTTTTGGTTATGAAAACAGGTATTAGGTTTAGAAAATGCTATTTTTAGTGAAGAAAATTCATATTTTCAAAAGAAACTCAAATATTTGCCAGGATAAAGGGTGATGCTTTAGAGAGAACTTATTATTTCTGGTCTATGTAGTGAAAGTCGTGTGTAAATTTCAAAAATTAGAACAGAAATTGATCTTCAGGGGGGAAGTGTCCTTATTTGAAAGAGGAATTCCGGTATTCTGTAAACAATGTATCATATTACGCTGCAAATATTCATTTTTTAGAGGAACTGTCTTCTTTTGAGGATGAAACCCAGTATTTTGGGGAGAAAATGATATTTTTAGGGCTGAAAAGCATTGTATTTGTTAAGAAAAATGTATTTTTGCAAGGATAAGAAGTGATACTCAAGAATGTACCTTTTTTTTTATTTCTGGGATAAGTACTGCTATTAATGTCAAAGTTCTCTAAATCTTGACAGAAATTGATATTTTGGGTGGAAATGTCCTTATTTTGTAGAGGAATACAGGAATTCATGAAACACTGTATTCTATTATGCTCCAAAGGAACATTCTGTAGAGATAATGTCTACCTTTGGGGATGAAATCCAGTATTTTGTTTAGGAAATGCAATTTTTAGGAATGAAAAGCATTAGTTTGGTAAGAAAATGAAATATTTGAAAGGATAATTAGTGATACTTATGAGATTCCTTTTTATTTCTGGGATAAGCAAGGATATTAGTGTGAAAGTTTTCTACATTATGACACAACTTGATATTTCTGGTGGGAATGTCCTTATTTTGTAGAGGAATTTGGGAATTCTTGAATCACTGTATTCTATTAGGCTCCAAAGCATCATTCTGTAGGGATAAAGTCTTTCTTTGTGTATGAAAACCAGTATTTTGTTTAGAAATGCTATTTTTAGGAATGAAATGCTTTATTTTTGAAAGAAAATGAAATTTTTGCAAGGATAATTAGTGATACTTCAGTGATAACTTTTTATTTCTGGTATGTGTAGTGATATTCGTGTGAAAATTTTTAATGTTTTGACCGAAATTGATATTTCGGGTGGAACTGTCCTTATTTTGTAGAGTAAAACTGGTGTTCTGGAAACAATGTGTCATATTATGCTCCTAAGTATCACTTAGTAGAGAGAATATCTTCTTTTGGGAATTAAAAACCATATGTTGTTTAGAACATACTACTCTTAGGAATGAAAAGCATTTTCTTAGGTAAGAAAAATGTATTTTTGCCAGAATACGGAGTGATACTTAAGAGAGAACTTTTTATTTCTGGAAGAAGTGGTGATATTCATGTGTAAATGGTAAAAATTTTAACAGAAACTGTCATTTTGGGTGGAAATGTCCATCATTTGTAGAGGAAAACGGGTATTCTGGTAGAAATGCATCCTATAATGCTACAGTGCATCATTTTCTAGAGAAAATATCTTCTTTTGGTTATGAAAACAGGTATTAGGTTTAGAAAATGCTATTTTTAGTGAAGAAAATTCATATTTTCAAAAGAAACTCAAATATTTGCCAGGATAAAGGGTGATGCTTTAGAGAGTACTTATTATTTCTGGTCTATGTAGTGAAAGTCGTGTGTAAATTTCAAAAATTAGAACAGAAATTGATCTTTAGGGGGGAAGTGTCCATATTTGAAAGAGGAATTCCGGTATTCTGTAAACAATGTATCATATTATGCTGCAAATATTCATTTTTTAGAGGAACTGTCTTCTTTTGAGGATGAAACCCAGTATTTTGGGGAGAAAATGATATTTTTAGGGCTGAAAAGCATTGTATTTGTTAAGAAAAATGTATTTTTGCAAGGATAAGAAGTGATACTCAAGAATGTACCTTTTTTTTTTTTTCTGGGATAAGTACTGCTATTAATGTCAAAGTTCTCTAAATCTTGACAGAAATTGATATTTTGGGTGGAAATGTCCTTATTTTGTAGAGGAATACAGGAATTCTTGAAACACTGTATTCTATTAGGCTCCAAAGCATCATTCTGTAGGGATAAAGTCTTTCTTTGTGTATGAAAACGAGTATTTTGTTTAGAAATGCTATTTTTAGGAATGAAATGCTTTATTTTTGAAAGAAAATGAAATTTTTGCAAGGATAATTAGTGATACTTCAGTGATAACTTTTTATTTCTGTTATGTGTAGTGATATTCGTGTGAAAATTTTTAATGTTTTGACAGAAATTGATATTTCGGGTGGAACTGTCCTTATTTTGTAGAGTAACACTGGTGTTCTGGAAACAATGTGTCATATTATGCTCCTAAGTATCACTTAGTAGAGAGAATATCTTCTTTTGGGAATTAAAAACCATATGTTGTTTAGAACCTACTACTCTTAGGAATGAAAAGCATTTTCTTAGGTAAGAAAAATGTATTTTTGCCAGAATACGGAGTGATACTTAAGAGAGAACTTTTTATTTCTGGAAGAAGTGGTGATATTCATGTGTAAATGGTAAAAATTTTAACAGAAACTGTCATTTTGGGTGGAAATGTCCATCATTTGTAGAGGAAAACGGGTATTCTGGTAGAAATGCATCCTATAATGCTACAGTGCATCATTTTCTAGAGAAAATATCTTCTTTTGGTTATGAAAACAGGTATTAGGTTTAGAAAATGCTATTTTTAGTGAAGAAAATTCATATTTTCAAAAGAAACTCAAATATTTGCCAGGATAAAGGGTGATGCTTTAGAGAGAACTTATTATTTCTGGTCTATGTAGTGAAAGTCGTGTGTAAATTTCAAAAATTAGAACAGAAATTGATCTTTAGGGGGGAAGTGTCCTTATTTGAAAGAGGAATTCCGGTATTCTGTAAACAATGTATCATATTATGCTGCAAATATTCATTTTTTAGAGGAACTGTCTTCTTTTGAGGATGAAACCCAGTATTTTGGGGAGAAAATGATATTTTTAGGGCTGAAAAGCATTGTATTTGTTAAGAAAAATGTATTTTTGCAAGGATAAGAAGTGATACTCAAGAATGTACCTTTTTTTTTATTTCTGGGATAAGTACTGCTATTAATGTCAAAGTTCTCTAAATCTTGACAGAAATTGATATTTTGGGTGGAAATGTCCTTATTTTGTAGAGGAATACAGGAATTCATGAAACACTGTATTCTATTATGCTCCAAAGGAACATTCTGTAGAGATAATGTCTACCTTTGGGGATGAAATCCAGTATTTTGTTTAGGAAATGCTATTTTTAGGAATGAAAAGCATTAGTTTGGTAAGAAAATGAAATATTTGAAAGGATAATTAGTGATACTTATGAGATTCCTTTTTATTTCTGGGATAAGCAAGGATATTAGTGTGAAAGTTTTCTACATTATGACACAACTTGATATTTCTGGTGGGAATGTCCTTATTTTGTAGAGGAATTTGGGAATTCTTGAATCACTGTATTCTATTAGGCTCCAAAGCATCATTCTGTAGGGATAAAGTCTTTCTTTGTGTATGAAAACCAGTATTTTGTTTAGAAATGCTATTTTTAGGAATGAAATGCTTTATTTTTGAAAGAAAATGAAATTTTTGCAAGGATAATTAGTGATACTTCAGTGATAACTTTTTATTTCTGGTATGTGTAGTGATATTCGTGTGAAAATTTTTAATGTTTTGACAGAAATTGATATTTCGGGTGGAACTGTCCTTATTTTGTAGAGTAAAACTGGTGTTCTGGAAACAATGTGTCATATTATGCTCCTAAGTATCACTTAGTAGAGAGAATATCTTCTTTTGGGAATTAAAAACCATATGTTGTTTAGAACATACTACTCTTAGGAATGAAAAGCATTTTCTTAGGTAAGAAAAATGTATTTTTGCCAGAATACGGAGTGATACTTAAGAGAGAACTTTTTATTTCTGGAAGAAGTGGTGATATTCATGTGTAAATGGTAAAAATTTTAACAGAAACTGTCATTTTGGGTGGAAATGTCCATCATTTGTAGAGGAAAACGGGTATTCTGGTAGAAATGCATCCTATAATGCTACAGTGCATCATTTTCTAGAGAAAATATCTTCTTTTGGTTATGAAAACAGGTATTAGGTTTAGAAAATGCTATTTTTAGTGAAGAAAATTCATATTTTCAAAAGAAACTCAAATATTTGCCAGGATAAAGGGTGATGCTTTAGAGAGAACTTATTATTTCTGGTCTATGTAGTGAAAGTCGTGTGTAAATTTCAAAAATTAGAACAGAAATTGATCTTTAGGGGGGAAGTGTCCTTATTTGAAAGAGGAATTCCGGTATTCTGTAAACAATGTATCATATTATGCTGCAAATATTCATTTTTTAGAGGAACTGTCTTCTTTTGAGGATGAAACCCAGTATTTAGGGGAGAAAATGATATTTTTAGGGCTGAAAAGCATTGTATTTGTTAAGAAAAATGTATTTTTGCAAGGATAAGAAGTGATACTCAAGAATGTACCTTTTTTTTTATTTCTGGGATAAGTACTGCTATTAATGTCAAAGTTCTCTAAATCTTGACAGAAATTGATATTTTGGGTGGAAATGTCCTTATTTTGTAGAGGAATACAGGAATTCATGAAACACTGTATTCTATTATGCTCCAAAGGAACATTCTGTAGAGATAATGTCTACCTTTGGGGATGAAATCCAGTATTTTGTTTAGGAAATGCTATTTTTAGGAATGAAAAGCATTAGTTTGGTAAGAAAATGAAATATTTGAAAGGATAATTAGTGATACTTATGAGATTCCTTTTTATTTCTGGGATAAGCAAGGATATTAGTGTGAAAGTTTTCTACATTATGACACAACTTGATATTTCTGGTGGGAATGTCCTTATTTTGTAGAGGAATTTGGGAATTCTTGAATCACTGTATTCTATTAGGCTCCAAAGCATCATTCTGTAGGGATAAAGTCTTTCTTTGTGTATGAAAACCAGTATTTTGTTTAGAAATGCTATTTTTAGGAATGAAATGCTTTATTTTTGAAAGAAAATGAAATTTTTGCAAGGATAATTAGTGATACTTCAGTGATAACTTTTTATTTCTGGTATGTGTAGTGATATTCGTGTGAAAATTTTTAATGTTTTGACAGAAATTGATATTTCGGGTGGAACTGTCCTTATTTTGTAGAGTAAAACTGGTGTTCTGGAAACAATGTGTCATATTATGCTCCTAAGTATCACTTAGTAGAGAGAATATCTTCTTTTGGGAATTAAAAACCATATGTTGTTTAGAACATACTACTCTTAGGAATGAAAAGCATTTTCTTAGGTAAGAAAAATGTATTTTTGCCAGAATACGGAGTGATACTTAAGAGAGAACTTTTTATTTCTGGAAGAAGTGGTGATATTCATGTGTAAATGGTAAAAATTTTAACAGAAACTGTCATTTTGGGTGGAAATGTCCATCATTTGTAGAGGAAAACGGGTATTCTGGTAGAAATGCATCCTATAATGCTACAGTGCATCATTTTCTAGAGAAAATATCTTCTTTTGGTTATGAAAACAGGTATTAGGTTTAGAAAATGCTATTTTTAGTGAAGAAAATTCATATTTTCAAAAGAAACTCAAATATTTGCCAGGATAAAGGGTGATGCTTTAGAGAGAACTTATTATTTCTGGTCTATGTAGTGAAAGTCGTGTGTAAATTTCAAAAATTAGAACAGAAATTGATCTTCAGGGGGGAAGTGTCCTTATTTGAAAGAGGAATTCCGGTATTCTGTAAACAATGTATCATATTACGCTGCAAATATTCATTTTTTAGAGGAACTGTCTTCTTTTGAGGATGAAACCCAGTATTTTGGGGAGAAAATGATATTTTTAGGGCTGAAAAGCATTGTATTTGTTAAGAAAAATGTATTTTTGCAAGGATAAGAAGTGATACTCAAGAATGTACCTTTTTTTTTATTTCTGGGATAAGTACTGCTATTAATGTCAAAGTTCTCTAAATCTTGACAGAAATTGATATTTTGGGTGGAAATGTCCTTATTTTGTAGAGGAATACAGGAATTCATGAAACACTGTATTCTATTATGCTCCAAAGGAACATTCTGTAGAGATAATGTCTACCTTTGGGGATGAAATCCAGTATTTTGTTTAGGAAATGCAATTTTTAGGAATGAAAAGCATTAGTTTGGTAAGAAAATGAAATATTTGAAAGGATAATTAGTGATACTTATGAGATTCCTTTTTATTTCTGGGATAAGCAAGGATATTAGTGTGAAAGTTTTCTACATTATGACACAACTTGATATTTCTGGTGGGAATGTCCTTATTTTGTAGAGGAATTTGGGAATTCTTGAATCACTGTATTCTATTAGGCTCCAAAGCATCATTCTGTAGGGATAAAGTCTTTCTTTGTGTATGAAAACCAGTATTTTGTTTAGAAATGCTATTTTTAGGAATGAAATGCTTTATTTTTGAAAGAAAATGAAATTTTTGCAAGGATAATTAGTGATACTTCAGTGATAACTTTTTATTTCTGGTATGTGTAGTGATATTCGTGTGAAAATTTTTAATGTTTTGACCGAAATTGATATTTCGGGTGGAACTGTCCTTATTTTGTAGAGTAAAACTGGTGTTCTGGAAACAATGTGTCATATTATGCTCCTAAGTATCACTTAGTAGAGAGAATATCTTCTTTTGGGAATTAAAAACCATATGTTGTTTAGAACATACTACTCTTAGGAATGAAAAGCATTTTCTTAGGTAAGAAAAATGTATTTTTGCCAGAATACGGAGTGATACTTAAGAGAGAACTTTTTATTTCTGGAAGAAGTGGTGATATTCATGTGTAAATGGTAAAAATTTTAACAGAAACTGTCATTTTGGGTGGAAATGTCCATCATTTGTAGAGGAAAACGGGTATTCTGGTAGAAATGCATCCTATAATGCTACAGTGCATCATTTTCTAGAGAAAATATCTTCTTTTGGTTATGAAAACAGGTATTAGGTTTAGAAAATGCTATTTTTAGTGAAGAAAATTCATATTTTCAAAAGAAACTCAAATATTTGCCAGGATAAAGGGTGATGCTTTAGAGAGTACTTATTATTTCTGGTCTATGTAGTGAAAGTCGTGTGTAAATTTCAAAAATTAGAACAGAAATTGATCTTTAGGGGGGAAGTGTCCATATTTGAAAGAGGAATTCCGGTATTCTGTAAACAATGTATCATATTATGCTGCAAATATTCATTTTTTAGAGGAACTGTCTTCTTTTGAGGATGAAACCCAGTATTTTGGGGAGAAAATGATATTTTTAGGGCTGAAAAGCATTGTATTTGTTAAGAAAAATGTATTTTTGCAAGGATAAGAAGTGATACTCAAGAATGTACCTTTTTTTTTTTTTCTGGGATAAGTACTGCTATTAATGTCAAAGTTCTCTAAATCTTGACAGAAATTGATATTTTGGGTGGAAATGTCCTTATTTTGTAGAGGAATACAGGAATTCTTGAAACACTGTATTCTATTAGGCTCCAAAGCATCATTCTGTAGGGATAAAGTCTTTCTTTGTGTATGAAAACGAGTATTTTGTTTAGAAATGCTATTTTTAGGAATGAAATGCTTTATTTTTGAAAGAAAATGAAATTTTTGCAAGGATAATTAGTGATACTTCAGTGATAACTTTTTATTTCTGTTATGTGTAGTGATATTCGTGTGAAAATTTTTAATGTTTTGACAGAAATTGATATTTCGGGTGGAACTGTCCTTATTTTGTAGAGTAACACTGGTGTTCTGGAAACAATGTGTCATATTATGCTCCTAAGTATCACTTAGTAGAGAGAATATCTTCTTTTGGGAATTAAAAACCATATGTTGTTTAGAACCTACTACTCTTAGGAATGAAAAGCATTTTCTTAGGTAAGAAAAATGTATTTTTGCCAGAATACGGAGTGATACTTAAGAGAGAACTTTTTATTTCTGGAAGAAGTGGTGATATTCATGTGTAAATGGTAAAAATTTTAACAGAAACTGTCATTTTGGGTGGAAATGTCCATCATTTGTAGAGGAAAACGGGTATTCTGGTAGAAATGCATCCTATAATGCTACAGTGCATCATTTTCTAGAGAAAATATCTTCTTTTGGTTATGAAAACAGGTATTAGGTTTAGAAAATGCTATTTTTAGTGAAGAAAATTCATATTTTCAAAAGAAACTCAAATATTTGCCAGGATAAAGGGTGATGCTTTAGAGAGAACTTATTATTTCTGGTCTATGTAGTGAAAGTCGTGTGTAAATTTCAAAAATTAGAACAGAAATTGATCTTTAGGGGGGAAGTGTCCTTATTTGAAAGAGGAATTCCGGTATTCTGTAAACAATGTATCATATTATGCTGCAAATATTCATTTTTTAGAGGAACTGTCTTCTTTTGAGGATGAAACCCAGTATTTAGGGGAGAAAATGATATTTTTAGGGCTGAAAAGCATTGTATTTGTTAAGAAAAATGTATTTTTGCAAGGATAAGAAGTGATACTCAAGAATGTACCTTTTTTTTTATTTCTGGGATAAGTACTGCTATTAATGTCAAAGTTCTCTAAATCTTGACAGAAATTGATATTTTGGGTGGAAATGTCCTTATTTTGTAGAGGAATACAGGAATTCATGAAACACTGTATTCTATTATGCTCCAAAGGAACATTCTGTAGAGATAATGTCTACCTTTGGGGATGAAATCCAGTATTTTGTTTAGGAAATGCTATTTTTAGGAATGAAAAGCATTAGTTTGGTAAGAAAATGAAATATTTGAAAGGATAATTAGTGATACTTATGAGATTCCTTTTTATTTCTGGGATAAGCAAGGATATTAGTGTGAAAGTTTTCTACATTATGACACAACTTGATATTTCTGGTGGGAATGTCCTTATTTTGTAGAGGAATTTGGGAATTCTTGAATCACTGTATTCTATTAGGCTCCAAAGCATCATTCTGTAGGGATAAAGTCTTTCTTTGTGTATGAAAACCAGTATTTTGTTTAGAAATGCTATTTTTAGGAATGAAATGCTTTATTTTTGAAAGAAAATGAAATTTTTGCAAGGATAATTAGTGATACTTCAGTGATAACTTTTTATTTCTGGTATGTGTAGTGATATTCGTGTGAAAATTGTTAATGTTTTGACAGAAATTGATATTTCGGGTGGAACTGTCCTTATTTTGTAGAGTAAAACTGGTGTTCTGGAAACAATGTGTCATATTATGCTCCTAAGTATCACTTAGTAGAGAGAATATCTTCTTTTGGGAATTAAAAACCATATGTTGTTTAGAACATACTACTCTTAGGAATGAAAAGCATTTTCTTAGGTAAGAAAAATGTATTTTTGCCAGAATACGGAGTGATACTTAAGAGAGAACTTTTTATTTCTGGAAGAAGTGGTGATATTCATGTGTAAATGGTAAAAATTTTAACAGAAACTGTCATTTTGGGTGGAAATGTCCATCATTTGTAGAGGAAAACGGGTATTCTGGTAGAAATGCATCCTATAATGCTACAGTGCATCATTTTCTAGAGAAAATATCTTCTTTTGGTTATGAAAACAGGTATTAGGTTTAGAAAATGCTATTTTTAGTGAAGAAAATTCATATTTTCAAAAGAAACTCAAATATTTGCCAGGATAAAGGGTGATGCTTTAGAGAGAACTTATTATTTCTGGTCTATGTAGTGAAAGTCGTGTGTAAATTTCAAAAATTAGAACAGAAATTGATCTTCAGGGGGGAAGTGTCCTTATTTGAAAGAGGAATTCCGGTATTCTGTAAACAATGTATCATATTACGCTGCAAATATTCATTTTTTAGAGGAACTGTCTTCTTTTGAGGATGAAACCCAGTATTTTGGGGAGAAAATGATATTTTTAGGGCTGAAAAGCATTGTATTTGTTAAGAAAAATGTATTTTTGCAAGGATAAGAAGTGATACTCAAGAATGTACCTTTTTTTTTATTTCTGGGATAAGTACTGCTATTAATGTCAAAGTTCTCTAAATCTTGACAGAAATTGATATTTTGGGTGGAAATGTCCTTATTTTGTAGAGGAATACAGGAATTCATGAAACACTGTATTCTATTATGCTCCAAAGGAACATTCTGTAGAGATAATGTCTACCTTTGGGGATGAAATCCAGTATTTTGTTTAGGAAATGCAATTTTTAGGAATGAAAAGCATTAGTTTGGTAAGAAAATGAAATATTTGAAAGGATAATTAGTGATACTTATGAGATTCCTTTTTATTTCTGGGATAAGCAAGGATATTAGTGTGAAAGTTTTCTACATTATGACACAACTTGATATTTCTGGTGGGAATGTCCTTATTTTGTAGAGGAATTTGGGAATTCTTGAATCACTGTATTCTATTAGGCTCCAAAGCATCATTCTGTAGGGATAAAGTCTTTCTTTGTGTATGAAAACCAGTATTTTGTTTAGAAATGCTATTTTTAGGAATGAAATGCTTTATTTTTGAAAGAAAATGAAATTTTTGCAAGGATAATTAGTGATACTTCAGTGATAACTTTTTATTTCTGGTATGTGTAGTGATATTCGTGTGAAAATTGTTAATGTTTTGACAGAAATTGATATTTCGGGTGGAACTGTCCTTATTTTGTAGAGTAAAACTGGTGTTCTGGAAACAATGTGTCATATTATGCTCCTAAGTATCACTTAGTAGAGAGAATATCTTCTTTTGGGAATTAAAAACCATATGTTGTTTAGAACATACTACTCTTAGGAATGAAAAGCATTTTCTTAGGTAAGAAAAATGTATTTTTGCCAGAATACGGAGTGATACTTAAGAGAGAACTTTTTATTTCTGGAAGAAGTGGTGATATTCATGTGTAAATGGTAAAAATTTTAACAGAAACTGTCATTTTGGGTGGAAATGTCCATCATTTGTAGAGGAAAACGGGTATTCTGGTAGAAATGCATCCTATAATGCTACAGTGCATCATTTTCTAGAGAAAATATCTTCTTTTGGTTATGAAAACAGGTATTAGGTTTAGAAAATGCTATTTTTAGTGAAGAAAATTCATATTTTCAAAAGAAACTCAAATATTTGCCAGGATAAAGGGTGATGCTTTAGAGAGTACTTATTATTTCTGGTCTATGTAGTGAAAGTCGTGTGTAAATTTCAAAAATTAGAACAGAAATTGATCTTTAGGGGGGAAGTGTCCATATTTGAAAGAGGAATTCCGGTATTCTGTAAACAATGTATCATATTATGCTGCAAATATTCATTTTTTAGAGGAACTGTCTTCTTTTGAGGATGAAACCCAGTATTTTGGGGAGAAAATGATATTTTTAGGGCTGAAAAGCATTGTATTTGTTAAGAAAAATGTATTTTTGCAAGGATAAGAAGTGATACTCAAGAATGTACCTTTTTTTTTATTTCTGGGATAAGTACTGCTATTAATGTCAAAGTTCTCTAAATCTTGACAGAAATTGATATTTTGGGTGGAAATGTCCTTATTTTGTAGAGGAATACAGGAATTCATGAAACACTGTATTCTATTATGCTCCAAAGGAACATTCTGTAGAGATAATGTCTACCTTTGGGGATGAAATCCAGTATTTTGTTTAGGAAATGCTATTTTTAGGAATGAAAAGCATTAGTTTGGTAAGAAAATGAAATATTTGAAAGGATAATTAGTGATACTTATGAGATTCCTTTTTATTTCTGGGATAAGCAAGGATATTAGTGTGAAAGTTTTCTACATTATGACACAACTTGATATTTCTGGTGGGAATGTCCTTATTTTGTAGAGGAATTTGGGAATTCTTGAATCACTGTATTCTATTAGGCTCCAAAGCATCATTCTGTAGGGATAAAGTCTTTCTTTGTGTATGAAAACCAGTATTTTGTTTAGAAATGCTATTTTTAGGAATGAAATGCTTTATTTTTGAAAGAAAATGAAATTTTTGCAAGGATAATTAGTGATACTTCAGTGATAACTTTTTATTTCTGGTATGTGTAGTGATATTCGTGTGAAAATTTTTAATGTTTTGACAGAAATTGATATTTCGGGTGGAACTGTCCTTATTTTGTAGAGTAAAACTGGTGTTCTGGAAACAATGTGTCATATTATGCTCCTAAGTATCACTTAGTAGAGAGAATATCTTCTTTTGGGAATGAAAAACCATATGTTGTTTAGAACATACTACTCTTAGGAATGAAAAGCATTTTCTTAGGTAAGAAAAATGTATTTTTGCCAGAATACGGAGTGATACTTAAGAGAGAACTTTTTATTTCTGGAAGAAGTGGTGATATTCATGTGTAAATGGTAAAAATTTTAACAGAAATTGTCATTTTGGGTGGAAATGTCCATCATTTGTAGAGGAAAACGGGTATTCTGGTAGAAATGCATCCTATAATGCTACAGTGCATCATTTTCTAGAGAAAATATCTTCTTTTGGTTATGAAAACAGGTATTAGGTTTAGAAAATGCTATTTTTAGTGAAGAAAATTCATATTTTCAAAAGAAACTCAAATATTTGCCAGGATAAAGGGTGATGCTTTAGAGAGAACTTATTATTTCTGGTCTATGTAGTGAAAGTCGTGTGTAAATTTCAAAAATTAGAACAGAAATTGATCTTTAGGGGGGAAGTGTCCTTATTTGAAAGAGGAATTCCGGTATTCTGTAAACAATGTATCATATTATGCTGCAAATATTCATTTTTTAGAGGAACTGTCTTCTTTTGAGGATGAAACCCAGTATTTTGGGGAGAAAATGATATTTTTAGGGCTGAAAAGCATTGTATTTGTTAAGAAAAATGTATTTTTGCAAGGATAAGAAGTGATACTCAAGAATGTACCTTTTTTTTTTTCTGGGATAAGTACTGCTATTAATGTCAAAGTTCTCTAAATCTTGACAGAAATTGATATTTTGGGTGGAAATGTCATTATTTTGTAGAGGAATACAGGAATTCTTGAAACACTGTATTCTATTAGGCTCCAAAGCATCATTCTGTAGGGATAAAGTCTTTCTTTGTGTATGAAAACCAGTATTTTGTTTAGAAATGCTATTTTTAGGAATGAAATGCTTTATTTTTGAAAGAAAATGAAATTTTTGCAAGGATAATTAGTGATACTTCAGTGATAACTTTTTATTTCTGGTATGTGTAGTGATATTCGTGTGAAAATTTTTAATGTTTTGACAGAAATTGATATTTCGGGTGGAACTGTCCTTATTTTGTAGAGTAAAACTGGTGTTCTGGAAACAACGTGTCATATTATGCTCCTAAGTATCACTTAGTAGAGAGAATATCTTCTTTTGGGAATTAAAAACCATATGTTGTTTAGAACATACTACTCTTAGGAATGAAAAGCATTTTCTTAGGTAAGAAAAATGTATTTTTGCCAGAATACGGAGTGATACTTAAGAGAGAACTTTTTATTTCTGGAAGAAGTGGTGATATTCATGTGTAAATGGTAAAAATTTTAACAGAAACTGTCATTTTGGGTGGAAATGTCCATCATTTGTAGAGGAAAACGGGTATTCTGGTAGAAATGCATCCTATAATGCTACAGTGCATCATTTTCTAGAGAAAATATCTTCTTTTGGTTATGAAAACAGGTATTAGGTTTAGAAAATGCTATTTTTAGTGAAGAAAATTCATATTTTCAAAAGAAACTCAAATATTTGCCAGGATAAAGGGTGATGCTTTAGAGAGAACTTATTATTTCTGGTCTATGTAGTGAAAGTCGTGTGTAAATTTCAAAAATTAGAACAGAAATTGATCTTTAGGGGGGAAGTGTCCTTATTTGAAAGAGGAATTCCGGTATTCTGTAAACAATGTATCATATTACGCTGCAAATATTCATTTTTTAGAGGAACTGTCTTCTTTTGAGGATGAAACCCAGTATTTTGGGGAGAAAATGATATTTTTAGGGCTGAAAAGCATTGTATTTGTTAAGAAAAATGTATTTTTGCAAGGATAAGAAGTGATACTCAAGAATGTACCTTTTTTTTTATTTCTGGGATAAGTACTGCTATTAATGTCAAAGTTCTCTAAATCTTGACAGAAATTGATATTTTGGGTGGAAATGTCCTTATTTTGTAGAGGAATACAGGAATTCATGAAACACTGTATTCTATTATGCTCCAAAGGAACATTCTGTAGAGATAATGTCTACCTTTGGGGATGAAATCCAGTATTTTGTTTAGGAAATGCTATTTTTAGGAATGAAAAGCATTAGTTTGGTAAGAAAATGAAATATTTGAAAGGATAATTAGTGATACTTATGAGATTCCTTTTTATTTCTGGGATAAGCAAGGATATTAGTGTGAAAGTTTTCTACATTATGACACAACTTGATATTTCTGGTGGGAATGTCCTTATTTTGTAGAGGAATTTGGGAATTCTTGAATCACTGTATTCTATTAGGCTCCAAAGCATCATTCTGTAGGGATAAAGTCTTTCTTTGTGTATGAAAACCAGTATTTTGTTTAGAAATGCTATTTTTAGGAATGAAATGCTTTATTTTTGAAAGAAAATGAAATTTTTGCAAGGATAATTAGTGATACTTCAGTGATAACTTTTTATTTCTGGTATGTGTAGTGATATTCGTGTGAAAATTTTTAATGTTTTGACAGAAATTGATATTTCGGGTGGAACTGTCCTTATTTTGTAGAGTAAAACTGGTGTTCTGGAAACAATGTGTCATATTATGCTCCTAAGTATCACTTAGTAGAGAGAATATCTTCTTTTGGGAATTAAAAACCATATGTTGTTTAGAACATACTACTCTTAGGAATGAAAAGCATTTTCTTAGGTAAGAAAAATGTATTTTTGCCAGAATACGGAGTGATACTTAAGAGAGAACTTTTTATTTCTGGAAGAAGTGGTGATATTCATGTGTAAATGGTAAAAATTTTAACAGAAATTGTCATTTTGGGTGGAAATGTCCATCATTTGTAGAGGAAAACGGGTATTCTGGTAGAAATGCATCCTATAATGCTACAGTGCATCATTTTCTAGAGAAAATATCTTCTTTTGGTTATGAAAACAGGTATTAGGTTTAGAAAATGCTATTTTTAGTGAAGAAAATTCATATTTTCAAAAGAAACTCAAATATTTGCCAGGATAAAGGGTGATGCTTTAGAGAGAACTTATTATTTCTGGTCTATGTAGTGAAAGTCGTGTGTAAATTTCAAAAATTAGAACAGAAATTGATCTTTAGGGGGGAAGTGTCCTTATTTGAAAGAGGAATTCCGGTATTCTGTAAACAATGTATCATATTATGCTGCAAATATTCATTTTTTAGAGGAACTGTCTTCTTTTGAGGATGAAACCCAGTATTTTGGGGAGAAAATGATATTTTTAGGGCTGAAAAGCATTGTATTTGTTAAGAAAAATGTATTTTTGCAAGGATAAGAAGTGATACTCAAGAATGTACCTTTTTTTTTTTTCTGGGATAAGTACTGCTATTAATGTCAAAGTTCTCTAAATCTTGACAGAAATTGATATTTTGGGTGGAAATGTCATTATTTTGTAGAGGAATACAGGAATTCTTGAAACACTGTATTCTATTAGGCTCCAAAGCATCATTCTGTAGGGATAAAGTCTTTCTTTGTGTATGAAAACCAGTATTTTGTTTAGAAATGCTATTTTTAGGAATGAAATGCTTTATTTTTGAAAGAAAATGAAATTTTTGCAAGGATAATTAGTGATACTTCAGTGATAACTTTTTATTTCCGGTATGTGTAGTGATATTCGTGTGAAAATTTTTAATGTTTTGACAGAAATTGATATTTCGGGTGGAACTGTCCTTATTTTGTAGAGTAAAACTGGTGTTCTGGAAACAATGTGTCATATTATGCTCCTAAGTATCACTTAGTAGAGAGAATATCTTCTTTTGGGAATTAAAAACCATATGTTGTTTAGAACATACTACTCTTAGGAATGAAAAGCATTTTCTTAGGTAAGAAAAATGTATTTTTGCCAGAATACGGAGTGATACTTAAGAGAGAACTTTTTATTTCTGGAAGAAGTGGTGATATTCATGTGTAAATGGTAAAAATTTTAACAGAAATTGTCATTTTGGGTGGAAATGTCCATCATTTGTAGAGGAAAACGGGTATTCTGGTAGAAATGCATCCTATAATGCTACAGTGCATCATTTTCTAGAGAAAATATCTTCTTTTGGTTATGAAAACAGGTATTAGGTTTAGAAAATGCTATTTTTAGTGAAGAAAATTCATATTTTCAAAAGAAACTCAAATATTTGCCAGGATAAAGGGTGATGCTTTAGAGAGAACTTATTATTTCTGGTCTATGTAGTGAAAGTCGTGTGTAAATTTCAAAAATTAGAACAGAAATTGATCTTTAGGGGGGAAGTGTCCTTATTTGAAAGAGGAATTCCGGTATTCTGTAAACAATGTATCATATTATGCTGCAAATATTCATTTTTTAGAGGAACTGTCTTCTTTTGAGGATGAAACCCAGTATTTTGGGGAGAAAATGATATTTTTAGGGCTGAAAAGCATTGTATTTGTTAAGAAAAATGTATTTTTGCAAGGATAAGAAGTGATACTCAAGAATGTACCTTTTTTTTTTTTTCTGGGATAAGTACTGCTATTAATGTCAAAGTTCTCTAAATCTTGACAGAAATTGATATTTTGGGTGGAAATGTCATTATTTTGTAGAGGAATACAGGAATTCTTGAAACACTGTATTCTATTAGGCTCCAAAGCATCATTCTGTAGGGATAAAGTCTTTCTTTGTGTATGAAAACCAGTATTTTGTTTAGAAATGCTATTTTTAGGAATGAAATGCTTTATTTTTGAAAGAAAATGAAATTTTTGCAAGGATAATTAGTGATACTTCAGTGATAACTTTTTATTTCTGGTATGTGTAGTGATATTCGTGTGAAAATTTTTAATGTTTTGACAGAAATTGATATTTCGGGTGGAACTGTCCTTATTTTGTAGAGTAAAACTGGTGTTCTGGAAACAACGTGTCATATTATGCTCCTAAGTATCACTTAGTAGAGAGAATATCTTCTTT
Source organism: Coturnix japonica (assembly GCF_054131305.1). Taxonomy (NCBI): domain Eukaryota; kingdom Metazoa; phylum Chordata; class Aves; order Galliformes; family Phasianidae; genus Coturnix; species Coturnix japonica. The sequence continues at coordinate 28,237,210 of NC_140672.1, forward strand.
TGGGAATTAAAAACCATATGTTGTTTAGAACATACTACTCTTAGGAATGAAAAGCATTTTCTTAGGTAAGAAAAATGTATTTTTGCCAGAATACGGAGTGATACTTAAGAGAGAACTTTTTATTTCTGGAAGAAGTGGTGATATTCATGTGTAAATGGTAAAAATTTTAACAGAAACTGTCATTTTGGGTGGAAATGTCCATCATTTGTAGAGGAAAACGGGTATTCTGGTAGAAATGCATCCTATAATGCTACAGTGCATCATTTTCTAGAGAAAATATCTTCTTTTGGTTATGAAAACAGGTATTAGGTTTAGAAAATGCTATTTTTAGTGAAGAAAATTCATATTTTCAAAAGAAACTCAAATATTTGCCAGGATAAAGGGTGATGCTTTAGAGAGAACTTATTATTTCTGGTCTATGTAGTGAAAGTCGTGTGTAAATTTCAAAAATTAGAACAGAAATTGATCTTTAGGGGGGAAGTGTCCTTATTTGAAAGAGGAATTCCGGTATTCTGTAAACAATGTATCATATTATGCTGCAAATATTCATTTTTTAGAGGAACTGTCTTCTTTTGAGGATGAAACCCAGTATTTTGGGGAGAAAATGATATTTTTAGGGCTGAAAAGCATTGTATTTGTTAAGAAAAATGTATTTTTGCAAGGATAAGAAGTGATACTCAAGAATGTACCTTTTTTTTTATTTCTGGGATAAGTACTGCTATTAATGTCAAAGTTCTCTAAATCTTGACAGAAATTGATATTTTGGGTGGAAATGTCCTTATTTTGTAGAGGAATACAGGAATTCATGAAACACTGTATTCTAATATGCTCCAAAGGAACATTCTGTAGAGATAATGTCTACCTTTGGGGATGAAAACCAGTATTTTGTTTAGAAAATGCTATTTTTAGGAATGAAAAGCATTAGTTTGGTAAGAAAATGAAATATTTGAAAGGATAATTAGTGATACTTATGAGATTCCTTTTTATTTCTGGGATAAGCAAGGATATTAGTGTGAAAGTTTTCTACATTATGACACAACTTGATATTTCTGGTGGGAATGTCCTTATTTTGTAGAGGAATTTGGGAATTCTTGAATCACTGTATTCTATTAGGCTCCAAAGCATCATTCTGTAGGGATAAAGTCTTTCTTTGTGTATGAAAACCAGTATTTTGTTTAGAAATGCTATTTTTAGGAATGAAATGCTTTATTTTTGAAAGAAAATGAAATTTTTGCAAGGATAATTAGTGATACTTCAGTGATAACTTTTTATTTCTGGTATGTGTAGTGATATTCGTGTGAAAATTTTTAATGTTTTGACAGAAATTGATATTTCGGGTGGAACTGTCCTTATTTTGTAGAGTAAAACTGGTGTTCTGGAAACAATGTGTCATATTATGCTCCTAAGTATCACTTAGTAGAGAGAATATCTTCTTTTGGGAATGAAAAACCATATGTTGTTTAGAACATACTACTCTTAGGAATGAAAAGCATTTTCTTAGGTAAGAAAAATGTATTTTTGCCAGAATACGGAGTGATACTTAAGAGAGAACTTTTTATTTCTGGAAGAAGTGGTGATATTCATGTGTAAATGGTAAAAATTTTAACAGAAATTGTCATTTTGGGTGGAAATGTCCATCATTTGTAGAGGAAAACGGGTATTCTGGTAGAAATGCATCCTATAATGCTACAGTGCATCATTTTCTAGAGAAAATATCTTCTTTTGGTTATGAAAACAGGTATTAGGTTTAGAAAATGCTATTTTTAGTGAAGAAAATTCATATTTTCAAAAGAAACTCAAATATTTGCCAGGATAAAGGGTGATGCTTTAGAGAGAACTTATTATTTCTGGTCTATGTAGTGAAAGTCGTGTGTAAATTTCAAAAATTAGAACAGAAATTGATCTTTAGGGGGGAAGTGTCCTTATTTGAAAGAGGAATTCCGGTATTCTGTAAACAATGTATCATATTATGCTGCAAATATTCATTTTTTAGAGGAACTGTCTTCTTTTGAGGATGAAACCCAGTATTTTGGGGAGAAAATGATATTTTTAGGGCTGAAAAGCATTGTATTTGTTAAGAAAAATGTATTTTTGCAAGGATAAGAAGTGATACTCAAGAATGTACCTTTTTTTTTTTTCTGGGATAAGTACTGCTATTAATGTCAAAGTTCTCTAAATCTTGACAGAAATTGATATTTTGGGTGGAAATGTCATTATTTTGTAGAGGAATACAGGAATTCTTGAAACACTGTATTCTATTAGGCTCCAAAGCATCATTCTGTAGGGATAAAGTCTTTCTTTGTGTATGAAAACCAGTATTTTGTTTAGAAATGCTATTTTTAGGAATGAAATGCTTTATTTTTGAAAGAAAATGAAATTTTTGCAAGGATAATTAGTGATACTTCAGTGATAACTTTTTATTTCTGGTATGTGTAGTGATATTCGTGTGAAAATTTTTAATGTTTTGACAGAAATTGATATTTCGGGTGGAACTGTCCTTATTTTGTAGAGTAAAACTGGTGTTCTGGAAACAATGTGTCATATTATGCTCCTAAGTATCACTTAGTAGAGAGAATATCTTCTTTTGGGAATTAAAAACCATATGTTGTTTAGAACATACTACTCTTAGGAATGAAAAGCATTTTCTTAGGTAAGAAAAATGTATTTTTGCCAGAATACGGAGTGATACTTAAGAGAGAACTTTTTATTTCTGGAAGAAGTGGTGATATTCATGTGTAAATGGTAAAAATTTTAACAGAAACTGTCATTTTGGGTGGAAATGTCCATCATTTGTAGAGGAAAACGGGTATTCTGGTAGAAATGCATCCTATAATGCTACAGTGCATCATTTTCTAGAGAAAATATCTTCTTTTGGTTATGAAAACAGGTATTAGGTTTAGAAAATGCTATTTTTAGTGAAGAAAATTCATATTTTCAAAAGAAACTCAAATATTTGCCAGGATAAAGGGTGATGCTTTAGAGAGAACTTATTATTTCTGGTCTATGTAGTGAAAGTCGTGTGTAAATTTCAAAAATTAGAACAGAAATTGATCTTTAGGGGGGAAGTGTCCTTATTTGAAAGAGGAATTCCGGTATTCTGTAAACAATGTATCATATTATGCTGCAAATATTCATTTTTTAGAGGAACTGTCTTCTTTTGAGGATGAAACCCAGTATTTTGGGGAGAAAATGATATTTTTAGGGCTGAAAAGCATTGTATTTGTTAAGAAAAATGTATTTTTGCAAGGATAAGAAGTGATACTCAAGAATGTACCTTTTTTTTTTTTTCTGGGATAAGTACTGCTATTAATGTCAAAGTTCTCTAAATCTTGACAGAAATTGATATTTTGGGTGGAAATGTCATTATTTTGTAGAGGAATACAGGAATTCTTGAAACACTGTATTCTATTAGGCTCCAAAGCATCATTCTGTAGGGATAAAGTCTTTCTTTGTGTATGAAAACCAGTATTTTGTTTAGAAATGCTATTTTTAGGAATGAAATGCTTTATTTTTGAAAGAAAATGAAATTTTTGCAAGGATAATTAGTGATACTTCAGTGATAACTTTTTATTTCTGGTATGTGTAGTGATATTCGTGTGAAAATTTTTAATGTTTTGACAGAAATTGATATTTCGGGTGGAACTGTCCTTATTTTGTAGAGTAAAACTGGTGTTCTGGAAACAATGTGTCATATTATGCTCCTAAGTATCACTTAGTAGAGAGAATATCTTCTTTTGGGAATTAAAAACCATATGTTGTTTAGAACATACTACTCTTAGGAATGAAAAGCATTTTCTTAGGTAAGAAAAATGTATTTTTGCCAGAATACGGAGTGATACTTAAGAGAGAACTTTTTATTTCTGGAAGAAGTGGTGATATTCATGTGTAAATGGTAAAAATTTTAACAGAAACTGTCATTTTGGGTGGAAATGTCCATCATTTGTAGAGGAAAACGGGTATTCTGGTAGAAATGCATCCTATAATGCTACAGTGCATCATTTTCTAGAGAAAATATCTTCTTTTGGTTATGAAAACAGGTATTAGGTTTAGAAAATGCTATTTTTAGTGAAGAAAATTCATATTTTCAAAAGAAACTCAAATATTTGCCAGGATAAAGGGTGATGCTTTAGAGAGAACTTATTATTTCTGGTCTATGTAGTGAAAGTCGTGTGTAAATTTCAAAAATTAGAACAGAAATTGATCTTTAGGGGGGAAGTGTCCTTATTTGAAAGAGGAATTCCGGTATTCTGTACACAATGTATCATATTATGCTGCAAATATTCATTTTTTAGAGGAACTGTCTTCTTTTGAGGATGAAACCCAGTATTTTGGGGAGAAAATTATATTTTTAAGGCTGAAAAGCATTGTATTTGTTAAGAAAAATGTATTTTTGCAAGGATAAGAAGTGATACTCAAGAATGTACCTTTTTTTTTATTTCTGGGATAAGTACTGCTATTAATGTCAAAGTTCTCTAAATCTTGACAGAAATTGATATTTTGGGTGGAAATGTCCTTATTTTGTAGAGGAATACAGGAATTCATGAAACACTGTATTCTATTATGCTCCAAAGGAACATTCTGTAGAGATAATGTCTACCTTTGGGGATGAAATCCAGTATTTTGTTTAGGAAATGCTATTTTTAGGAATGAAAAGCATTAGTTTGGTAAGAAAATGAAATATTTGAAAGGATAATTAGTGATACTTATGAGATTCCTTTTTATTTCTGGGATAAGCAAGGATATTAGTGTGAAAGTTTTCTACATTATGACACAACTTGATATTTCTGGTGGGAATGTCCTTATTTTGTAGAGGAATTTGGGAATTCTTGAATCACTGTATTCTATTAGGCTCCAAAGCATCATTCTGTAGGGATAAAGTCTTTCTTTGTGTATGAAAACCAGTATTTTGTTTAGAAATGCTATTTTTAGGAATGAAATGCTTTATTTTTGAAAGAAAATGAAATTTTTGCAAGGATAATTAGTGATACTTCAGTGATAACTTTTTATTTCTGGTATGTGTAGTGATATTCGTGTGAAAATTGTTAATGTTTTGACAGAAATTGATATTTCGGGTGGAACTGTCCTTATTTTGTAGAGGAAAACTGGTGTTCTGGAAACAATGTGTCATATTATGCTCCTAAGTATCACTTAGTAGAGAGAATATCTTCTTTTGGGAATTAAAAACCATATGTTGTTTAGAACATACTACTCTTAGGAATGAAAAGCATTTTCTTAGGTAAGAAAAATGTATTTTTGCCAGAATACGGAGTGATACTTAAGAGAGAACTTTTTATTTCTGGAAGAAGTGGTGATATTCATGTGTAAATGGTAAAAATTTTAACAGAAACTGTCATTTTGGGTGGAAATGTCCATCATTTGTAGAGGAAAATGGGTATTCTGGTAGAAATGCATCCTATAATGCTACAGTGCATCATTTTCTAGAGAAAATATCTTCTTTTGGTTATGAAAACAGGTATTAGGTTTAGAAAATGCTATTTTTAGTGAAGAAAATTCATATTTTCAAAAGAAACTCAAATATTTGCCAGGATAAAGGGTGATGCTTTAGAGCGAACTTATTATTTCTGGTCTATGTAGTGAAAGTCGTGTGTAAATTTCAAAAATTAGAACAGAAATTGATCTTTAGGGGAGAAGTGTCCTTATTTGAAAGAGGAATTCCGGTATTCTGTAAACAATGTATCATATTATGCTGCAAATATTCATTTTTTAGAGGAACTGTCTTCTTTTGAGGATGAAACCCAGTATTTTGGGGAGAAAATGATATTTTTAGGGCTGAAAAGCATTGTATTTGTTAAGAAAAATGTATTTTTGCAAGGATAAGAAGTGATACTCAAGAATGTACCTTTTTTTTTTTATTTCTGGGATAAGTACTGCTATTAATGTCAAAGTTCTCTAAATCTTGACAGAAATTGATATTTTGGGTGGAAATGTCCTTATTTTGTAGAGGAATACAGGAATTCATGAAACACTGTATTCTATTATGCTCCAAAGGAACATTCTGTAGAGATAATGTCTACCTTTGGGGATGAAATCCAGTATTTTGTTTAGGAAATGCTATTTTTAGGAATGAAAAGCATTAGTTTGGTAAGAAAATGAAATATTTGAAAGGATAATTAGTGATACTTATGAGATTCCTTTTTATTTCTGGGATAAGCAAGGATATTAGTGTGAAAGTTTTCTACATTATGACACAACTTGATATTTCTGGTGGGAATGTCCTTATTTTGTAGAGGAATTTGGGAATTCTTGAATCACTGTATTCTATTAGGCTCCAAAGCATCATTCTGTAGGGATAAAGTCTTTCTTTGTGTATGAAAACCAGTATTTTGTTTAGAAATTCTATTTTTAGGAATGAAATGCTTTATTTTTGAAAGAAAATGAAATTTTTGCAAGGATAATTAGTGATACTTCAGTGATAACTTTTTATTTCTGGTATGTGTAGTGATATTCGTGTGAAAATTTTTAATGTTTTGACAGAAATTGATATTTCGGGTGGAACTGTCCTTATTTTGTAGAGTAAAACTGGTGTTCTGGAAACAATGTGTCATATTATGCTCCTAAGTATCACTTAGTAGAGAGAATATCTTCTTTTGGGAATTAAAAACCATATGTTGTTTAGAACATACTACTCTTAGGAATGAAAAGCATTTTCTTAGGTAAGAAAAATGTATTTTTGCCAGAATACGGAGTGATACTTAAGAGAGAACTTTTTATTTCTGGAAGAAGTGGTGATATTCATGTGTAAATGGTAAAAATTTTAACAGAAATTGTCATTTTGGGTGGAAATGTCCATCATTTGTAGAGGAAAACGGGTATTCTGGTAGAAATGCATCCTATAATGCTACAGTGCATCATTTTCTAGAGAAAATATCTTCTTTTGGTTATGAAAACAGGTATTAGGTTTAGAAAATGCTATTTTTAGTGAAGAAAATTCATATTTTCAAAAGAAACTCAAATATTTGCCAGGATAAAGGGTGATGCTTTAGAGAGAACTTATTATTTCTGGTCTATGTAGTGAAAGTCGTGTGTAAATTTCAAAAATTAGAACAGAAATTGATCTTTAGGGGGGAAGTGTCCTTATTTGAAAGAGGAATTCCGGTATTCTGTAAACAATGTATCATATTATGCTGCAAATATTCATTTTTTAGAGGAACTGTCTTCTTTTGAGGATGAAACCCAGTATTTTGGGGAGAAAATGATATTTTTAGGGCTGAAAAGCATTGTATTTGTTAAGAAAAATGTATTTTTGCAAGGATAAGAAGTGATACTCAAGAATGTACCTTTTTTTTTTTTCTGGGATAAGTACTGCTATTAATGTCAAAGTTCTCTAAATCTTGACAGAAATTGATATTTTGGGTGGAAATGTCATTATTTTGTAGAGGAATACAGGAATTCTTGAAACACTGTATTCTATTAGGCTCCAAAGCATCATTCTGTAGGGATAAAGTCTTTCTTTGTGTATGAAAACCAGTATTTTGTTTAGAAATGCTATTTTTAGGAATGAAATGCTTTATTTTTGAAAGAAAATGAAATTTTTGCAAGGATAATTAGTGATACTTCAGTGATAACTTTTTATTTCTGGTATGTGTAGTGATATTCGTGTGAAAATTTTTAATGTTTTGACAGAAATTGATATTTCGGGTGGAACTGTCCTTATTTTGTAGAGTAAAACTGGTGTTCTGGAAACAATGTGTCATATTATGCTCCTAAGTATCACTTAGTAGAGAGAATATCTTCTTTTGGGAATGAAAAACCATATGTTGTTTAGAACATACTACTCTTAGGAATGAAAAGCATTTTCTTAGGTAAGAAAAATGTATTTTTGCCAGAATACGGAGTGATACTTAAGAGAGAACTTTTTATTTCTGGAAGAAGTGGTGATATTCATGTGTAAATGGTAAAAATTTTAACAGAAATTGTCATTTTGGGTGGAAATGTCCATCATTTGTAGAGGAAAACGGGTATTCTGGTAGAAATGCATCCTATAATGCTACAGTGCATCATTTTCTAGAGAAAATATCTTCTTTTGGTTATGAAAACAGGTATTAGGTTTAGAAAATGCTATTTTTAGTGAAGAAAATTCATATTTTCAAAAGAAACTCAAATATTTGCCAGGATAAAGGGTGATGCTTTAGAGAGAACTTATTATTTCTGGTCTATGTAGTGAAAGTCGTGTGTAAATTTCAAAAATTAGAACAGAAATTGATCTTTAGGGGGGAAGTGTCCTTATTTGAAAGAGGAATTCCGGTATTCTGTAAACAATGTATCATATTATGCTGCAAATATTCATTTTTTAGAGGAACTGTCTTCTTTTGAGGATGAAACCCAGTATTTTGGGGAGAAAATGATATTTTTAGGGCTGAAAAGCATTGTATTTGTTAAGAAAAATGTATTTTTGCAAGGATAAGAAGTGATACTCAAGAATGTACCTTTTTTTTTTTTCTGGGATAAGTACTGCTATTAATGTCAAAGTTCTCTAAATCTTGACAGAAATTGATATTTTGGGTGGAAATGTCATTATTTTGTAGAGGAATACAGGAATTCTTGAGACACTGTATTGTATTAGGCTCCAAAGCATCATTCTGTAGAGATAATGTCTACCTTTGGGGATGAAATCCAGTATTTTGTTTAGAAATGCTATTTTTAGGAATGAAATGCTTTATTTTTGAAAGAAAATGAAATTTTTGCAAGGATAATTAGTGATACTTCAGTGATAACTTTTTATTTCCGGTATGTGTAGTGATATTCGTGTGAAAATTTTTAATGTTTTGACAGAAATTGATATTTCGGGTGGAACTGTCCTTATTTTGTAGAGTAAAACTGGTGTTCTGGAAACAATGTGTCATATTATGCTCCTAAGTATCACTTAGTAGAGAGAATATCTTCTTTTGGGAATTAAAAACCATATGTTGTTTAGAACATACTACTCTTAGGAATGAAAAGCATTTTCTTAGGTAAGAAAAATGTATTTTTGCCAGAATACGGAGTGATACTTAAGAGAGAACTTTTTATTTCTGGAAGAAGTGGTGATATTCATGTGTAAATGGTAAAAATTTTAACAGAAATTGTCATTTTGGGTGGAAATGTCCATCATTTGTAGAGGAAAACGGGTATTCTGGTAGAAATGCATCCTATAATGCTACAGTGCATCATTTTCTAGAGAAAATATCTTCTTTTGGTTATGAAAACAGGTATTAGGTTTAGAAAATGCTATTTTTAGTGAAGAAAATTCATATTTTCAAAAGAAACTCAAATATTTGCCAGGATAAAGGGTGATGCTTTAGAGAGAACTTATTATTTCTGGTCTATGTAGTGAAAGTCGTGTGTAAATTTCAAAAATTAGAACAGAAATTGATCTTTAGGGGGGAAGTGTCCTTATTTGAAAGAGGAATTCCGGTATTCTGTAAACAATGTATCATATTATGCTGCAAATATTCATTTTTTAGAGGAACTGTCTTCTTTTGAGGATGAAACCCAGTATTTTGGGGAGAAAATGATATTTTTAGGGCTGAAAAGCATTGTATTTGTTAAGAAAAATGTATTTTTGCAAGGATAAGAAGTGATACTCAAGAATGTACCTTTTTTTTTTTTTCTGGGATAAGTACTGCTATTAATGTCAAAGTTCTCTAAATCTTGACAGAAATTGATATTTTGGGTGGAAATGTCATTATTTTGTAGAGGAATACAGGAATTCTTGAAACACTGTATTCTATTAGGCTCCAAAGCATCATTCTGTAGGGATAAAGTCTTTCTTTGTGTATGAAAACCAGTATTTTGTTTAGAAATGCTATTTTTAGGAATGAAATGCTTTATTTTTGAAAGAAAATGAAATTTTTGCAAGGATAATTAGTGATACTTCAGTGATAACTTTTTATTTCTGGTATGTGTAGTGATATTCGTGTGAAAATTTTTAATGTTTTGACAGAAATTGATATTTCGGGTGGAACTGTCCTTATTTTGTAGAGTAAAACTGGTGTTCTGGAAACAATGTGTCATATTATGCTCCTAAGTATCACTTAGTAGAGAGAATATCTTCTTTTGGGAATTAAAAACCATATGTTGTTTAGAACATACTACTCTTAGGAATGAAAAGCATTTTCTTAGGTAAGAAAAATGTATTTTTGCCAGAATACGGAGTGATACTTAAGAGAGAACTTTTTATTTCTGGAAGAAGTGGTGATATTCATGTGTAAATGGTAAAAATTTTAACAGAAACTGTCATTTTGGGTGGAAATGTCCATCATTTGTAGAGGAAAACGGGTATTCTGGTAGAAATGCATCCTATAATGCTACAGTGCATCATTTTCTAGAGAAAATATCTTCTTTTGGTTATGAAAACAGGTATTAGGTTTAGAAAATGCTATTTTTAGTGAAGAAAATTCATATTTTCAAAAGAAACTCAAATATTTGCCAGGATAAAGGGTGATGCTTTAGAGAGAACTTATTATTTCTGGTCTATGTAGTGAAAGTCGTGTGTAAATTTCAAAAATTAGAACAGAAATTGATCTTTAGGGGGGAAGTGTCCTTATTTGAAAGAGGAATTCCGGTATTCTGTACACAATGTATCATATTATGCTGCAAATATTCATTTTTTAGAGGAACTGTCTTCTTTTGAGGATGAAACCCAGTATTTTGGGGAGAAAATGATATTTTTAGGGCTGAAAAGCATTGTATTTGTTAAGAAAAATGTATTTTTGCAAGGATAAGAAGTGATACTCAAGAATGTACCTTTTTTTTTATTTCTGGGATAAGTACTGCTATTAATGTCAAAGTTCTCTAAATCTTGACAGAAATTGATATTTTGGGTGGAAATGTCCTTATTTTGTAGAGGAATACAGGAATTCATGAAACACTGTATTCTATTATGCTCCAAAGGAACATTCTGTAGAGATAATGTCTACCTTTGGGGATGAAATCCAGTATTTTGTTTAGGAAATGCTATTTTTAGGAATGAAAAGCATTAGTTTGGTAAGAAAATGAAATATTTGAAAGGATAATTAGTGATACTTATGAGATTCCTTTTTATTTCTGGGATAAGCAAGGATATTAGTGTGAAAGTTTTCTACATTATGACACAACTTGATATTTCTGGTGGGAATGTCCTTATTTTGTAGAGGAATTTGGGAATTCTTGAATCACTGTATTCTATTAGGCTCCAAAGCATCATTCTGTAGGGATAAAGTCTTTCTTTGCGTATGAAAACCAGTATTTTGTTTAGAAATGCTATTTTTAGGAATGAAATGCTTTATTTTTGAAAGAAAATGAAATTTTTGCAAGGATAATTAGTGATACTTCAGTGATAACTTTTTATTTCTGGTATGTGTAGTGATATTCGTGTGAAAATTGTTAATGTTTTGACAGAAATTGATATTTCGGGTGGAACTGTCCTTATTTTGTAGAGTAAAACTGGTGTTCTGGAAACAATGTGTCATATTATGCTCCTAAGTATCACTTAGTAGAGAGAATATCTTCTTTTGGGAATTAAAAACCATATGTTGTTTAGAACATACTACTCTTAGGAATGAAAAGCATTTTCTTAGGTAAGAAAAATGTATTTTTGCCAGAATACGGAGTGATACTTAAGAGAGAACTTTTTATTTCTGGAAGAAGTGGTGATATTCATGTGTAAATGGTAAAAATTTTAACAGAAACTGTCATTTTGGGTGGAAATGTCCATCATTTGTAGAGGAAAATGGGTATTCTGGTAGAAATGCATCCTATAATGCTACAGTGCATCATTTTCTAGAGAAAATATCTTCTTTTGGTTATGAAAACAGGTATTAGGTTTAGAAAATGCTATTTTTAGTGAAGAAAATTCATATTTTCAAAAGAAACTCAAATATTTGCCAGGATAAAGGGTGATGCTTTAGAGCGAACTTATTATTTCTGGTCTATGTAGTGAAAGTCGTGTGTAAATTTCAAAAATTAGAACAGAAATTGATCTTTAGGGGAGAAGTGTCCTTATTTGAAAGAGGAATTCCGGTATTCTGTAAACAATGTATCATATTATGCTGCAAATATTCATTTTTTAGAGGAACTGTCTTCTTTTGAGGATGAAACCCAGTATTTTGGGGAGAAAATGATATTTTTAGGGCTGAAAAGCATTGTATTTGTTAAGAAAAATGTATTTTTGCAAGGATAAGAAGTGATACTCAAGAATGTACCTTTTTTTTTTATTTCTGGGATAAGTACTGCTATTAATGTCAAAGTTCTCTAAATCTTGACAGAAATTGATATTTTGGGTGGAAATGTCCTTATTTTGTAGAGGAATACAGGAATTCATGAAACACTGTATTCTATTATGCTCCAAAGGAACATTCTGTAGAGATAATGTCTACCTTTGGGGATGAAATCCAGTATTTTGTTTAGGAAATGCAATTTTTAGGAATGAAAAGCATTAGTTTGGTAAGAAAATGAAATATTTGAAAGGATAATTAGTGATACTTATGAGATTCCTTTTTATTTCTGGGATAAGCAAGGATATTAGTGTGAAAGTTTTCTACATTATGACACAACTTGATATTTCTGGTGGGAATGTCCTTATTTTGTAGAGGAATTTGGGAATTCTTGAATCACTGTATTCTATTAGGCTCCAAAGCATCATTCTGTAGGGATAAAGTCTTTCTTTGTGTATGAAAACCAGTATTTTGTTTAGAAATGCTATTTTTAAGAATGAAATGCTTTATTTTTGAAAGAAAATGAAATTTTTGCAAGGATAATTAGTGATACTTCAGTGATAACTTTTTATTTCTGGTATGTGTAGTGATATTCGTGTGAAAATTTTTAATGTTTTGACAGAAATTGATATTTCGGGTGGAACTGTCCTTATTTTGTAGAGTAAAACTGGTGTTCTGGAAACAATGTGTCATATTATGCTCCTAAGTATCACTTAGTAGAGAGAATATCTTCTTTTGGGAATTAAAAACCATATGTTGTTTAGAACATACTACTCTTAGGAATGAAAAGCATTTTCTTAGGTAAGAAAAATGTATTTTTGCCAGAATACGGAGTGATACTTAAGAGAGAACTTTTTATTTCTGGAAGAAGTGGTGATATTCATGTGTAAATGGTAAAAATTTTAACAGAAATTGTCATTTTGGGTGGAAATGTCCATCATTTGTAGAGGAAAACGGGTATTCTGGTAGAAATGCATCCTATAATGCTACAGTGCATCATTTTCTAGAGAAAATATCTTCTTTTGGTTATGAAAACAGGTATTAGGTTTAGAAAATGCTATTTTTAGTGAAGAAAATTCATATTTTCAAAAGAAACTCAAATATTTGCCAGGATAAAGGGTGATGCTTTAGAGAGAACTTATTATTTCTGGTCTATGTAGTGAAAGTCGTGTGTAAATTTCAAAAATTAGAACAGAAATTGATCTTTAGGGGGGAAGTGTCCTTATTTGAAAGAGGAATTCCGGTATTCTGTAAACAATGTATCATATTATGCTGCAAATATTCATTTTTTAGAGGAACTGTCTTCTTTTGAGGATGAAACCCAGTATTTTGGGGAGAAAATGATATTTTTAGGGCTGAAAAGCATTGTATTTGTTAAGAAAAATGTATTTTTGCAAGGATAAGAAGTGATACTCAAGAATGTACCTTTTTTTTTTTTTCTGGGATAAGTACTGCTATTAATGTCAAAGTTCTCTAAATCTTGACAGAAATTGATATTTTGGGTGGAAATGTCATTATTTTGTAGAGGAATACAGGAATTCTTGAAACACTGTATTCTATTAGGCTCCAAAGCATCATTCTGTAGGGATAAAGTCTTTCTTTGTGTATGAAAACCAGTATTTTGTTTAGAAATGCTATTTTTAGGAATGAAATGCTTTATTTTTGAAAGAAAATGAAATTTTTGCAAGGATAATTAGTGATACTTCAGTGATAACTTTTTATTTCTGGTATGTGTAGTGATATTCGTGTGAAAATTTTTAATGTTTTGACAGAAATTGATATTTCGGGTGGAACTGTCCTTATTTTGTAGAGTAAAACTGGTGTTCTGGAAACAATGTGTCATATTATGCTCCTAAGTATCACTTAGTAGAGAGAATATCTTCTTTTGGGAATTAAAAACCATATGTTGTTTAGAACATACTACTCTTAGGAATGAAAAGCATTTTCTTAGGTAAGAAAAATGTATTTTTGCCAGAATACGGAGTGATACTTAAGAGAGAACTTTTTATTTCTGGAAGAAGTGGTGATATTCATGTGTAAATGGTAAAAATTTTAACAGAAATTGTCATTTTGGGTGGAAATGTCCATCATTTGTAGAGGAAAACGGGTATTCTGGTAGAAATGCATCCTATAATGCTACAGTGCATCATTTTCTAGAGAAAATATCTTCTTTTGGTTATGAAAACAGGTATTAGGTTTAGAAAATGCTATTTTTAGTGAAGAAAATTCATATTTTCAAAAGAAACTCAAATATTTGCCAGGATAAAGGGTGATGCTTTAGAGAGAACTTATTATTTCTGGTCTATGTAGTGAAAGTCGTGTGTAAATTTCAAAAATTAGAACAGAAATTGATCTTTAGGGGGGAAGTGTCCTTATTTGAAAGAGGAATTCCGGTATTCTGTAAACAATGTATCATATTACGCTGCAAATATTCATTTTTTAGAGGAACTGTCTTCTTTTGAGGATGAAACCCAGTATTTTGGGGAGAAAATGATATTTTTAGGGCTGAAAAGCATTGTATTTGTTAAGAAAAATGTATTTTTGCAAGGATAAGAAGTGATACTCAAGAATGTACCTTTTTTTTATTTCTGGGATAAGTACTGCTATTAATGTCAAAGTTCTCTAAATCTTGACAGAAATTGATATTTTGGGTGGAAATGTCCTTATTTTGTAGAGGAATACAGGAATTCATGAAACACTGTATTCTATTATGCTCCAAAGGAACATTCTGTAGAGATAATGTCTACCTTTGGGGATGAAATCCAGTATTTTGTTTAGGAAATGCTATTTTTAGGAATGAAAAGCATTAGTTTGGTAAGAAAATGAAATATTTGAAAGGATAATTAGTGATACTTATGAGATTCCTTTTTATTTCTGGGATAAGCAAGGATATTAGTGTGAAAGTTTTCTACATTATGACACAACTTGATATTTCTGGTGGGAATGTCCTTATTTTGTAGAGGAATTCGGGAATTCTTGAATCACTGTATTCTATTAGGCTCCAAAGCATCATTCTGTAGGGATAAAGTCTTTCTTTGTGTATGAAAACCAGTATTTTGTTTAGAAATGCTATTTTTAGGAATGAAATGCTTTATTTTTGAAAGAAAATGAAATTTTTGCAAGGATAATTAGTGATACTTCAGTGATAACTTTTTATTTCTGGTATGTGTAGTGATATTCGTGTGAAAATTTTTAATGTTTTGACAGAAATTGATATTTCGGGTGGAACTGTCCTTATTTTGTAGAGTAAAACTGGTGTTCTGGAAACAATGTGTCATATTATGCTCCTAAGTATCACTTAGTAGAGAGAATATCTTCTTTTGGGAATTAAAAACCATATGTTGTTTAGAACATACTACTCTTAGGAATGAAAAGCATTTTCTTAGGTAAGAAAAATGTATTTTTGCCAGAATACGGAGTGATACTTAAGAGAGAACTTTTTATTTCTGGAAGAAGTGGTGATATTCATGTGTAAATGGTAAAAATTTTAACAGAAACTGTCATTTTGGGTGGAAATGTCCATCATTTGTAGAGGAAAACGGGTATTCTGGTAGAAATGCATCCTATAATGCTACAGTGCATCATTTTCTAGAGAAAATATCTTCTTTTGGTTATGAAAACAGGTATTAGGTTTAGAAAATGCTATTTTTAGTGAAGAAAATTCATATTTTCAAAAGAAACTCAAATATTTGCCAGGATAAAGGGTGATGCTTTAGAGAGAACTTATTATTTCTGGTCTATGTAGTGAAAGTCGTGTGTAAATTTCAAAAATTAGAACAGAAATTGATCTTTAGGGGGGAAGTGTCCTTATTTGAAAGAGGAATTCCGGTATTCTGTAAACAATGTATCATATTATGCTGCAAATATTCATTTTTTAGAGGAACTGTCTTCTTTTGAGGATGAAACCCAGTATTTTGGGGAGAAAATTATATTTTTAGGGCTGAAAAGCATTGTATTTGTTAAGAAAAATGTATTTTTGCAAGGATAAGAAGTGATACTCAAGAATGTACCTTTTTTTTTATTTCTGGGATAAGTACTGCTATTAATGTCAAAGTTCTCTAAATCTTGACAGAAATTGATATTTTGGGTGGAAATGTCCTTATTTTGTAGAGGAATACAGGAATTCATGAAACACTGTATTCTATTATGCTCCAAAGGAACATTCTGTAGAGATAATGTCTACCTTTGGGGATGAAATCCAGTATTTTGTTTAGGAAATGCTATTTTTAGGAATGAAAAGCATTAGTTTGGTAAGAAAATGAAATATTTGAAAGGATAATTAGTGATACTTATGAGATTCCTTTTTATTTCTGGGATAAGCAAGGATATTAGTGTGAAAGTTTTCTACATTATGACACAACTTGATATTTCTGGTGGGAATGTCCTTATTTTGTAGAGGAATTTGGGAATTCTTGAATCACTGTATTCTATTAGGCTCCAAAGCATCATTCTGTAGGGATAAAGTCTTTCTTTGTGTATGAAAACCAGTATTTTGTTTAGAAATGCTATTTTTAGGAATGAAATGCTTTATTTTTGAAAGAAAATGAAATTTTTGCAAGGATAATTAGTGATACTTCAGTGATAACTTTTTATTTCTGGTATGTGTAGTGATATTCGTGTGAAAATTTTTAATGTTTTGACAGAAATTGATATTTCGGGTGGAACTGTCCTTATTTTGTAGAGTAAAACTGGTGTTCTGGAAACAATGTGTCATATTATGCTCCTAAGTATCACTTAGTAGAGAGAATATCTTCTTTTGGGAATTAAAAACCATATGTTGTTTAGAACATACTACTCTTAGGAATGAAAAGCATTTTCTTAGGTAAGAAAAATGTATTTTTGCCAGAATACGGAGTGATACTTAAGAGAGAACTTTTTATTTCTGGAAGAAGTGGTGATATTCATGTGTAAATGGTAAAAATTTTAACAGAAACTGTCATTTTGGGTGGAAATGTCCATCATTTGTAGAGGAAAACGGGTATTCTGGTAGAAATGCATCCTATAATGCTACAGTGCATCATTTTCTAGAGAAAATATCTTCTTTTGGTTATGAAAACAGGTATTAGGTTTAGAAAATGCTATTTTTAGTGAAGAAAATTCATATTTTCAAAAGAAACTCAAATATTTGCCAGGATAAAGGGTGATGCTTTAGAGAGAACTTATTATTTCTGGTCTATGTAGTGAAAGTCGTGTGTAAATTTCAAAAATTAGAACAGAAATTGATCTTTAGGGGGGAAGTGTCCTTATTTGAAAGAGGAATTCCGGTATTCTGTAAACAATGTATCATATTATGCTGCAAATATTCATTTTTTAGAGGAACTGTCTTCTTTTGAGGATGAAACCCAGTATTTTGGGGAGAAAATGATATTTTTAGGGCTGAAAAGCATTGTATTTGTTAAGAAAAATGTATTTTTGCAAGGATAAGAAGTGATACTCAAGAATGTACCTTTTTTTTTTATTTCTGGGATAAGTACTGCTATTAATGTCAAAGTTCTCTAAATCTTGACAGAAATTGATATTTTGGGTGGAAATGTCCTTATTTTGTAGAGGAATACAGGAATTCATGAAACACTGTATTCTATTATGCTCCAAAGGAACATTCTGTAGAGATAATGTCTACCTTTGGGGATGAAATCCAGTATTTTGTTTAGGAAATGCTATTTTTAGGAATGAAAAGCATTAGTTTGGTAAGAAAATGAAATATTTGAAAGGATAATTAGTGATACTTATGAGATTCCTTTTTATTTCTGGGATAAGCAAGGATATTAGTGTGAAAGTTTTCTACACTATGACACAACTTGATATTTCTGGTGGGAATGTCCTTATTTTGTAGAGGAATTTGGGAATTCTTGAATCACTGTATTCTATTAGGCTCCAAAGCATCATTCTGTAGGGATAAAGTCTTTCTTTGTGTATGAAAACCAGTATTTTGTTTAGAAATGCTATTTTTAGGAATGAAATGCTTTATTTTTGAAAGAAAATGAAATTTTTGCAAGGATAATTAGTGATACTTCAGTGATAACTTTTTATTTCTGGTATGTGTAGTGATATTCGTGTGAAAATTTTTAATGTTTTGACAGAAATTGATATTTCGGGTGGAACTGTCCTTATTTTGTAGAGTAAAACTGGTGTTCTGGAAACAATGTGTCATATTATGCTCGTAAGTATCACTTAGTAGAGAGAATATCTTCTTTTGGGAATTAAAAACCATATGTTGTTTAGAACATACTACTCTTAGGAATGAAAAGCATTTTCTTAGGTAAGAAAAATGTATTTTTGCCAGAATACGGAGTGATACTTAAGAGAGAACTTTTTATTTCTGGAAGAAGTGGTGATATTCATGTGTAAATGGTAAAAATTTTAACAGAAACTGTCATTTTGGGTGGAAATGTCCATCATTTGTAGAGGAAAACGGGTATTCTGGTAGAAATGCATCCTATAATGCTACAGTGCATCATTTTCTAGAGAAAATATCTTCTTTTGGTTATGAAAACAGGTATTAGGTTTAGAAAATGCTATTTTTAGTGAAGAAAATTCATATTTTCAAAAGAAACTCAAATATTTGCCAGGATAAAGGGTGATGCTTTAGAGAGAACTTATTATTTCTGGTCTATGTAGTGAAAGTCGTGTGTAAATTTCAAAAATTAGAACAGAAATTGATCTTTAGGGGGGAAGTGTCCTTATTTGAAAGAGGAATTCCGGTATTCTGTAAACAATGTATCATATTATGCTGCAAATATTCATTTTTTAGAGGAACTGTCTTCTTTTGAGGATGAAACCCAGTATTTTGGGGAGAAAATGATATTTTTAGGGCTGAAAAGCATTGTATTTGTTAAGAAAAATGTATTTTTGCAAGGATAAGAAGTGATACTCAAGAATGTACCTTTTTTTTTTTTCTGGGATAAGTACTGCTATTAATGTCAAAGTTCTCTAAATCTTGACAGAAATTGATATTTTGGGTGGAAATGTCATTATTTTGTAGAGGAATACAGGAATTCTTGAAACACTGTATTCTATTAGGCTCCAAAGCATCATTCTGTAGGGATAAAGTCTTTCTTTGTGTATGAAAACCAGTATTTTGTTTAGAAATGCTATTTTTAGGAATGAAATGCTTTATTTTTGAAAGAAAATGAAATTTTTGCAAGGATAATTAGTGATACTTCAGTGATAACTTTTTATTTCTGGTATGTGTAGTGATATTCGTGTGAAAATTTTTAATGTTTTGACAGAAATTGATATTTTGGGTGGAACTGTCCTTATTTTGTAGAGTAAAACTGGTGTTCTGGAAACAATGTGTCATATTATGCTCCTAAGTATCACTTAGTAGAGAGAATATCTTCTTTTGGGAATTAAAAACCATATGTTGTTTAGAACATACTACTCTTAGGAATGAAAAGCATTTTCTTAGGTAAGAAAAATGTATTTTTGCCAGAATACGGAGTGATACTTAAGAGAGAACTTTTTATTTCTGGAAGAAGTGGTGATATTCATGTGTAAATGGTAAAAATTTTAACAGAAACTGTCATTTTGGGTGGAAATGTCCATCATTTGTAGAGGAAAACGGGTATTCTGGTAGAAATGCATCCTATAATGCTACAGTGCATCATTTTCTAGAGAAAATATCTTCTTTTGGTTATGAAAACAGGTATTAGGTTTAGAAAATGCTATTTTTAGTGAAGAAAATTCATATTTTCAAAAGAAACTCAAATATTTGCCAGGATAAAGGGTGATGCTTTAGAGAGAACTTATTATTTCTGGTCTATGTAGTGAAAGTCGTGTGTAAATTTCAAAAATTAGAACAGAAATTGATCTTTAGGGGGGAAGTGTCCTTATTTGAAAGAGGAATTCCGGTATTCTGTAAACAATGTATCATATTATGCTGCAAATATTCATTTTTTAGAGGAACTGTCTTCTTTTGAGGATGAAACCCAGTATTTTGGGGAGAAAATGATATTTTTAGGGCTGAAAAGCATTGTATTTGTTAAGAAAAATGTATTTTTGCAAGGATAAGAAGTGATACTCAAGAATGTACCTTTTTTTTTATTTCTGGGATAAGTACTGCTATTAATGTCAAAGTTCTCTAAATCTTGACAGAAATTGATATTTTGGGTGGAAATGTCCTTATTTTGTAGAGGAATACAGGAATTCATGAAACACTGTATTCTATTATGCTCCAAAGGAACATTCTGTAGAGATAATGTCTACCTTTGGGGATGAAATCCAGTATTTTGTTTAGGAAATGCTATTTTTAGGAATGAAAAGCATTAGTTTGGTAAGAAAATGAAATATTTGAAAGGATAATTAGTGATACTTATGAGATTCCTTTTTATTTCTGGGATAAGCAAGGATATTAGTGTGAAAGTTTTCTACATTATGACACAACTTGATATTTCTGGTGGGAATGTCCTTATTTTGTAGAGGAATTTGGGAATTCTTGAATCACTGTATTCTATTAGGCTCCAAAGCATCATTCTGTAGGGATAAAGTCTTTCTTTGTGTATGAAAACCAGTATTTTGTTTAGAAATGCTATTTTTAGGAATGAAATGCTTTATTTTTGAAAGAAAATGAAATTTTTGCAAGGATAATTAGTGATACTTCAGTGATAACTTTTTATTTCTGGTATGTGTAGTGATATTCGTGTGAAAATTTTTAATGTTTTGACAGAAATTGATATTTTGGGTGGAACTGTCCTTATTTTGTAGAGTAAAACTGGTGTTCTGGAAACAATGTGTCATATTATGCTCCTAAGTATCACTTAGTAGAGAGAATATCTTCTTTTGGGAATTAAAAACCATATGTTGTTTAGAACATACTACTCTTAGGAATGAAAAGCATTTTCTTAGGTAAGAAAAATGTATTTTTGCCAGAATACGGAGTGATACTTAAGAGAGAACTTTTTATTTCTGGAAGAAGTGGTGATATTCATGTGTAAATGGTAAAAATTTTAACAGAAATTGTCATTTTGGGTGGAAATGTCCATCATTTGTAGAGGAAAACGGGTATTCTGGTAGAAATGCATCCTATAATGCTACAGTGCATCATTTTCTAGAGAAAATATCTTCTTTTGGTTATGAAAACAGGTATTAGGTTTAGAAAATGCTATTTTTAGTGAAGAAAATTCATATTTTCAAAAGAAACTCAAATATTTGCCAGGATAAAGGGTGATGCTTTAGAGAGAACTTATTATTTCTGGTCTATGTAGTGAAAGTCGTGTGTAAATTTCAAAAATTAGAACAGAAATTGATCTTTACGGGGGAAGTGTCCTTATTTGAAAGAGGAATTCCGGTATTCTGTAAACAATGTATCATATTATGCTGCAAATATTCATTTTTTAGAGGAACTGTCTTCTTTTGAGGATGAAACCCAGTATTTTGGGGAGAAAATGATATTTTTAGGGCTGAAAAGCATTGTATTTGTTAAGAAAAATGTATTTTTGCAAGGATAAGAAGTGATACTCAAGAATGTACCTTTTTTTTTATTTCTGGGATAAGTACTGCTATTAATGTCAAAGTTCTCTAAATCTTGACAGAAATTGATATTTTGGGTGGAAATGTCCTTATTTTGTAGAGGAATACAGGAATTCATGAAACACTGTATTCTATTATGCTCCAAAGGAACATTCTGTAGAGATAATGTCTACCTTTGGGGATGAAATCCAGTATTTTGTTTAGGAAATGCTATTTTTAGGAATGAAAAGCATTAGTTTGGTAAGAAAATGAAATATTTGAAAGGATAATTAGTGATACTTATGAGATTCCTTTTTATTTCTGGGATAAGCAAGGATATTAGTGTGAAAGTTTTCTACATTATGACACAACTTGATATTTCTGGTGGGAATGTCCTTATTTTGTAGAGGAATTTGGGAATTCTTGAATCACTGTATTCTATTAGGCTCCAAAGCATCATTCTGTAGGGATAAAGTCTTTCTTTGTGTATGAAAACCAGTATTTTGTTTAGAAATGCTATTTTTAGGAATGAAATGCTTTATTTTTGAAAGAAAATGAAATTTTTGCAAGGATAATTAGTGATACTTCAGTGATAACTTTTTATTTCTGGTATGTGTAGTGATATTCGTGTGAAAATTTTTAATGTTTTGACAGAAATTGATATTTTGGGTGGAACTGTCCTTATTTTGTAGAGTAAAACTGGTGTTCTGGAAACAATGTGTCATATTATGCTCCTAAGTATCACTTAGTAGAGAGAATATCTTCTTTTGGGAATTAAAAACCATATGTTGTTTAGAACATACTACTCTTAGGAATGAAAAGCATTTTCTTAGGTAAGAAAAATGTATTTTTGCCAGAATACGGAGTGATACTTAAGAGAGAACTTTTTATTTCTGGAAGAAGTGGTGATATTCATGTGTAAATGGTAAAAATTTTAACAGAAACTGTCATTTTGGGTGGAAATGTCCATCATTTGTAGAGGAAAACGGGTATTCTGGTAGAAATGCATCCTATAATGCTACAGTGCATCATTTTCTAGAGAAAATATCTTCTTTTGGTTATGAAAACAGGTATTAGGTTTAGAAAATGCTATTTTTAGTGAAGAAAATTCATATTTTCAAAAGAAACTCAAATATTTGCCAGGATAAAGGGTGATGCTTTAGAGAGAACTTATTATTTCTGGTCTATGTAGTGAAAGTCGTGTGTAAATTTCAAAAATTAGAACAGAAATTGATCTTTAGGGGGGAAGTGTCCTTATTTGAAAGAGGAATTCCGGTATTCTGTAAACAATGTATCATATTATGCTGCAAATATTCATTTTTTAGAGGAACTGTCTTCTTTTGAGGATGAAACCCAGTATTTTGGGGAGAAAATGATATTTTTAGGGCTGAAAAGCATTGTATTTGTTAAGAAAAATGTATTTTTGCAAGGATAAGAAGTGATACTCAAGAATGTACCTTTTTTTTTTTTCTGGGATAAGTACTGCTATTAATGTCAAAGTTCTCTAAATCTTGACAGAAATTGATATTTTGGGTGGAAATGTCATTATTTTGTAGAGGAATACAGGAAATCTTGAAACACTGTATTCTATTAGGCTCCAAAGCATCATTCTGTAGGGATAAAGTCTTTCTTTGTGTATGAAAACCAGTATTTTGTTTAGAAATGCTATTTTTAGGAATGAAATGCTTTATTTTTGAAAGAAAATGAAATTTTTGCAAGGATAATTAGTGATACTTCAGTGATAACTTTTTATTTCTGGTATGTGTAGTGATATTCGTGTGAAAATTTTTAATGTTTTGACAGAAATTGATATTTCGGGTGGAACTGTCCTTATTTTGTAGAGTAAAACTGGTGTTCTGGAACCAATGTGTCATATTATGCTCCTAAGTATCACTTAGTAGAGAGAATATCTTCTTTTGGGAATTAAAAACCATATGTTGTTTAGAACATACTACTCTTAGGAATGAAAAGCATTTTCTTAGGTAAGAAAAATGTATTTTTGCCAGAATACGGAGTGATACTTAAGAGAGAACTTTTTATTTCTGGAAGAAGTGGTGATATTCATGTGTAAATGGTAAAAATTTTAACAGAAACTGTCATTTTGGGTGGAAATGTCCATCATTTGTAGAGGAAAACGGGTATTCTGGTAGAAATGCATCCTATAATGCTACAGTGCATCATTTTCTAGAGAAAATATCTTCTTTTGGTTATGAAAACAGGTATTAGGTTTAGAAAATGCTATTTTTAGTGAAGAAAATTCATATTTTCAAAAGAAACTCAAATATTTGCCAGGATAAAGGGTGATGCTTTAGAGAGAACTTATTATTTCTGGTCTATGTAGTGAAAGTCGTGTGTAAATTTCAAAAATTAGAACAGAAATTGATCTTTAGGGGGGAAGTGTCCTTATTTGAAAGAGGAATTCCGGTATTCTGTACACAATGTATCATATTATGCTGCAAATATTCATTTTTTAGAGGAACTGTCTTCTTTTGAGGATGAAACCCAGTATTTTGGGGAGAAAATGATATTTTTAGGGCTGAAAAGCATTGTATTTGTTAAGAAAAATGTATTTTTGCAAGGATAAGAAGTGATACTCAAGAATGTACCTTTTTTTTTTTTCTGGGATAAGTACTGCTATTAATGTCAAAGTTCTCTAAATCTTGACAGAAATTGATATTTTGGGTGGAAATGTCATTATTTTGTAGAGGAATACAGGAAATCTTGAAACACTGTATTCTATTAGGCTCCAAAGCATCATTCTGTAGGGATAAAGTCTTTCTTTGTGTATGAAAACCAGTATTTTGTTTAGAAATGCTATTTTTAGGAATGAAATGCTTTATTTTTGAAAGAAAATGAAATTTTTGCAAGGATAATTAGTGATACTTCAGTGATAACTTTTTATTTCTGGTATGTGTAGTGATATTCGTGTGAAAATTTTTAATGTTTTGACAGAAATTGATATTTCGGGTGGAACTGTCCTTATTTTGTAGAGTAAAACTGGTGTTCTGGAACCAATGTGTCATATTATGCTCCTAAGTATCACTTAGTAGAGAGAATATCTTCTTTTGGGAATTAAAAACCATATGTTGTTTAGAACATACTACTCTTAGGAATGAAAAGCATTTTCTTAGGTAAGAAAAATGTATTTTTGCCAGAATACGGAGTGATACTTAAGAGAGAACTTTTTATTTCTGGAAGAAGTGGTGATATTCATGTGTAAATGGTAAAAATTTTAACAGAAACTGTCATTTTGGGTGGAAATGTCCATCATTTGTAGAGGAAAACGGGTATTCTGGTAGAAATGCATCCTATAATGCTACAGTGCATCATTTTCTAGAGAAAATATCTTCTTTTGGTTATGAAAACAGGTATTAGGTTTAGAAAATGCTATTTTTAGTGAAGAAAATTCATATTTTCAAAAGAAACTCAAATATTTGCCAGGATAAAGGGTGATGCTTTAGAGAGAACTTATTATTTCTGGTCTATGTAGTGAAAGTCGTGTGTAAATTTCAAAAATTAGAACAGAAATTGATCTTTAGGGGGGAAGTGTCCTTATTTGAAAGAGGAATTCCGGTATTCTGTAAACAATGTATCATATTATGCTGCAAATATTCATTTTTTAGAGGAACTGTCTTCTTTTGAGGATGAAACCCAGTATTTTGGGGAGAAAATTATATTTTTAGGGCTGAAAAGCATTGTATTTGTTAAGAAAAATGTATTTTTGCAAGGATAAGAAGTGATACTCAAGAATGTACCTTTTTTTTTTTATTTCTGGGATAAGTACTGCTATTAATGTCAAAGTTCTCTAAATCTTGACAGAAATTGATATTTTGGGTGGAAATGTCCTTATTTTGTAGAGGAATACAGGAATTCATGAAACACTGTATTCTATTATGCTCCAAAGGAACATTCTGTAGAGATAATGTCTACCTTTGGGGATGAAAACCAGTATTTTGTTTAGGAAATGCTATTTTTAGGAATGAAAAGCATTAGTTTGGTAAGAAAATGATATATTTGAAAGGATAATTAGTGATACTTATGAGATTCCTTTTTATTTCTGGGATAAGCAAGGATATTAGTGTGAAAGTTTTCTACATTATGACACAACTTGATATTTCTGGTGGGAATGTCCTTATTTTGTAGAGGAATTTGGGAATTCTTGAATCACTGTATTCTATTAGGCTCCAAAGCATCATTCTGTAGGGATAAAGTCTTTCTTTGCGTATGAAAACCAGTATTTTGTTTAGAAATGCTATTTTTAGGAATGAAATGCTTTATTTTTGAAAGAAAATGAAATTTTTGCAAGGATAATTAGTGATACTTCAGTGATAACTTTTTATTTCTGGTATGTGTAGTGATATTCGTGTGAAAATTTTTAATGTTTTGACAGAAATTGATATTTCGGGTGGAACTGTCCTTATTTTGTAGAGTAAAACTGGTGTTCTGGAAACAATGTGTCATATTATGCTCCTAAGTATCACTTAGTAGAGAGAATATCTTCTTTTGGGAATTAAAAACCATATGTTGTTTAGAACATACTACTCTTAGGAATGAAAAGCATTTTCTTAGGTAAGAAAAATGTATTTTTGCCAGAATACGGAGTGATACTTAAGAGAGAACTTTTTATTTCTGGAAGAAGTGGTGATATTCATGTGTAAATGGTAAAAATTTTAACAGAAACTGTCATTTTGGGTGGAAATGTCCATCATTTGTAGAGGAAAATGGGTATTCTGGTAGAAATGCATCCTATAATGCTACAGTGCATCATTTTCTAGAGAAAATATCTTCTTTTGGTTATGAAAACAGGTATTAGGTTTAGAAAATGCTATTTTTAGTGAAGAAAATTCATATTTTCAAAAGAAACTCAAATATTTGCCAGGATAAAGGGTGATGCTTTAGAGCGAACTTATTATTTCTGGTCTATGTAGTGAAAGTCGTGTGTAAATTTCAAAAATTAGAACAGAAATTGATCTTTAGGGGAGAAGTGTCCTTATTTGAAAGAGGAATTCCGGTATTCTGTAAACAATGTATCATATTATGCTGCAAATATTCATTTTTTAGAGGAACTGTCTTCTTTTGAGGATGAAACCCAGTATTTTGGGGAGAAAATGATATTTTTAGGGCTGAAAAGCATTGTATTTGTTAAGAAAAATGTATTTTTGCAAGGATAAGAAGTGATACTCAAGAATGTACCTTTTTTTTTTATTTCTGGGATAAGTACTGCTATTAATGTCAAAGTTCTCTAAATCTTGACAGAAATTGATATTTTGGGTGGAAATGTCCTTATTTTGTAGAGGAATACAGGAATTCATGAAACACTGTATTCTATTATGCTCCAAAGGAACATTCTGTAGAGATAATGTCTACCTTTGGGGATGAAATCCAGTATTTTGTTTAGGAAATGCAATTTTTAGGAATGAAAAGCATTAGTTTGGTAAGAAAATGAAATATTTGAAAGGATAATTAGTGATACTTATGAGATTCCTTTTTATTTCTGGGATAAGCAAGGATATTAGTGTGAAAGTTTTCTACATTATGACACAACTTGATATTTCTGGTGGGAATGTCCTTATTTTGTAGAGGAATTTGGGAATTCTTGAATCACTGTATTCTATTAGGCTCCAAAGCATCATTCTGTAGGGATAAAGTCTTTCTTTGTGTATGAAAACCAGTATTTTGTTTAGAAATGCTATTTTTAGGAATGAAATGCTTTATTTTTGAAAGAAAATGAAATTTTTGCAAGGATAATTAGTGATACTTCAGTGATAACTTTTTATTTCTGGTATGTGTAGTGATATTCGTGTGAAAATTTTTAATGTTTTGACAGAAATTGATATTTCGGGTGGAACTGTCCTTATTTTGTAGAGTAAAACTGGTGTTCTGGAAACAATGTGTCATATTATGCTCCTAAGTATCACTTAGTAGAGAGAATATCTTCTTTTGGGAATTAAAAACCATATGTTGTTTAGAACATACTACTCTTAGGAATGAAAAGCATTTTCTTAGGTAAGAAAAATGTATTTTTGCCAGAATACGGAGTGATACTTAAGAGAGAACTTTTTATTTCTGGAAGAAGTGGTGATATTCATGTGTAAATGGTAAAAATTTTAACAGAAATTGTCATTTTGGGTGGAAATGTCCATCATTTGTAGAGGAAAACGGGTATTCTGGTAGAAATGCATCCTATAATGCTACAGTGCATCATTTTCTAGAGAAAATATCTTCTTTTGGTTATGAAAACAGGTATTAGGTTTAGAAAATGCTATTTTTAGTGAAGAAAATTCATATTTTCAAAAGAAACTCAAATATTTGCCAGGATAAAGGGTGATGCTTTAGAGAGAACTTATTATTTCTGGTCTATGTAGTGAAAGTCGTGTGTAAATTTCAAAAATTAGAACAGAAATTGATCTTTAGGGGGGAAGTGTCCTTATTTGAAAGAGGAATTCCGGTATTCTGTAAACAATGTATCATATTATGCTGCAAATATTCATTTTTTAGAGGAACTGTCTTCTTTTGAGGATGAAACCCAGTATTTTGGGGAGAAAATGATATTTTTAGGGCTGAAAAGCATTGTATTTGTTAAGAAAAATGTATTTTTGCAAGGATAAGAAGTGATACTCAAGAATGTACCTTTTTTTTTTTTCTGGGATAAGTACTGCTATTAATGTCAAAGTTCTCTAAATCTTGACAGAAATTGATATTTTGGGTGGAAATGTCATTATTTTGTAGAGGAATACAGGAATTCTTGAAACACTGTATTCTATTAGGCTCCAAAGCATCATTCTGTAGGGATAAAGTCTTTCTTTGTGTATGAAAACCAGTATTTTGTTTAGAAATGCTATTTTTAGGAATGAAATGCTTTATTTTTGAAAGAAAATGAAATTTTTGCAAGGATAATTAGTGATACTTCAGTGATAACTTTTTATTTCTGGTATGTGTAGTGATATTCGTGTGAAAATTTTTAATGTTTTGACAGAAATTGATATTTCGGGTGGAACTGTCCTTATTTTGTAGAGTAAAACTGGTGTTCTGGAAACAATGTGTCATATTATGCTCCTAAGTATCACTTAGTAGAGAGAATATCTTCTTTTGGGAATTAAAAACCATATGTTGTTTAGAACATACTACTCTTAGGAATGAAAAGCATTTTCTTAGGTAAGAAAAATGTATTTTTGCCAGAATACGGAGTGATACTTAAGAGAGAACTTTTTATTTCTGGAAGAAGTGGTGATATTCATGTGTAAATGGTAAAAATTTTAACAGAAATTGTCATTTTGGGTGGAAATGTCCATCATTTGTAGAGGAAAACGGGTATTCTGGTAGAAATGCATCCTATAATGCTACAGTGCATCATTTTCTAGAGAAAATATCTTCTTTTGGTTATGAAAACAGGTATTAGGTTTAGAAAATGCTATTTTTAGTGAAGAAAATTCATATTTTCAAAAGAAACTCAAATATTTGCCAGGATAAAGGGTGATGCTTTAGAGAGAACTTATTATTTCTGGTCTATGTAGTGAAAGTCGTGTGTAAATTTCAAAAATTAGAACAGAAATTGATCTTTAGGGGGGAAGTGTCCTTATTTGAAAGAGGAATTCCGGTATTCTGTAAACAATGTATCATATTACGCTGCAAATATTCATTTTTTAGAGGAACTGTCTTCTTTTGAGGATGAAACCCAGTATTTTGGGGAGAAAATGATATTTTTAGGGCTGAAAAGCATTGTATTTGTTAAGAAAAATGTATTTTTGCAAGGATAAGAAGTGATACTCAAGAATGTACCTTTTTTTTATTTCTGGGATAAGTACTGCTATTAATGTCAAAGTTCTCTAAATCTTGACAGAAATTGATATTTTGGGTGGAAATGTCCTTATTTTGTAGAGGAATACAGGAATTCATGAAACACTGTATTCTATTATGCTCCAAAGGAACATTCTGTAGAGATAATGTCTACCTTTGGGGATGAAATCCAGTATTTTGTTTAGGAAATGCTATTTTTAGGAATGAAAAGCATTAGTTTGGTAAGAAAATGAAATATTTGAAAGGATAATTAGTGATACTTATGAGATTCCTTTTTATTTCTGGGATAAGCAAGGATATTAGTGTGAAAGTTTTCTACATTATGACACAACTTGATATTTCTGGTGGGAATGTCCTTATTTTGTAGAGGAATTCGGGAATTCTTGAATCACTGTATTCTATTAGGCTCCAAAGCATCATTCTGTAGGGATAAAGTCTTTCTTTGTGTATGAAAACCAGTATTTTGTTTAGAAATGCTATTTTTAGGAATGAAATGCTTTATTTTTGAAAGAAAATGAAATTTTTGCAAGGATAATTAGTGATACTTCAGTGATAACTTTTTATTTCTGGTATGTGTAGTGATATTCGTGTGAAAATTTTTAATGTTTTGACAGAAATTGATATTTCGGGTGGAACTGTCCTTATTTTGTAGAGTAAAACTGGTGTTCTGGAAACAATGTGTCATATTATGCTCCTAAGTATCACTTAGTAGAGAGAATATCTTCTTTTGGGAATTAAAAACCATATGTTGTTTAGAACATACTACTCTTAGGAATGAAAAGCATTTTCTTAGGTAAGAAAAATGTATTTTTGCCAGAATACGGAGTGATACTTAAGAGAGAACTTTTTATTTCTGGAAGAAGTGGTGATATTCATGTGTAAATGGTAAAAATTTTAACAGAAACTGTCATTTTGGGTGGAAATGTCCATCATTTGTAGAGGAAAACGGGTATTCTGGTAGAAATGCATCCTATAATGCTACAGTGCATCATTTTCTAGAGAAAATATCTTCTTTTGGTTATGAAAACAGGTATTAGGTTTAGAAAATGCTATTTTTAGTGAAGAAAATTCATATTTTCAAAAGAAACTCAAATATTTGCCAGGATAAAGGGTGATGCTTTAGAGAGAACTTATTATTTCTGGTCTATGTAGTGAAAGTCGTGTGTAAATTTCAAAAATTAGAACAGAAATTGATCTTTAGGGGGGAAGTGTCCTTATTTGAAAGAGGAATTCCGGTATTCTGTAAACAATGTATCATATTATGCTGCAAATATTCATTTTTTAGAGGAACTGTCTTCTTTTGAGGATGAAACCCAGTATTTTGGGGAGAAAATTATATTTTTAGGGCTGAAAAGCATTGTATTTGTTAAGAAAAATGTATTTTTGCAAGGATAAGAAGTGATACTCAAGAATGTACCTTTTTTTTTATTTCTGGGATAAGTACTGCTATTAATGTCAAAGTTCTCTAAATCTTGACAGAAATTGATATTTTGGGTGGAAATGTCCTTATTTTGTAGAGGAATACAGGAATTCATGAAACACTGTATTCTATTATGCTCCAAAGGAACATTCTGTAGAGATAATGTCTACCTTTGGGGATGAAATCCAGTATTTTGTTTAGGAAATGCTATTTTTAGGAATGAAAAGCATTAGTTTGGTAAGAAAATGAAATATTTGAAAGGATAATTAGTGATACTTATGAGATTCCTTTTTATTTCTGGGATAAGCAAGGATATTAGTGTGAAAGTTTTCTACATTATGACACAACTTGATATTTCTGGTGGGAATGTCCTTATTTTGTAGAGGAATTTGGGAATTCTTGAATCACTGTATTCTATTAGGCTCCAAAGCATCATTCTGTAGGGATAAAGTCTTTCTTTGTGTATGAAAACCAGTATTTTGTTTAGAAATGCTATTTTTAGGAATGAAATGCTTTATTTTTGAAAGAAAATGAAATTTTTGCAAGGATAATTAGTGATACTTCAGTGATAACTTTTTATTTCTGGTATGTGTAGTGATATTCGTGTGAAAATTTTTAATGTTTTGACAGAAATTGATATTTCGGGTGGAACTGTCCTTATTTTGTAGAGTAAAACTGGTGTTCTGGAAACAATGTGTCATATTATGCTCCTAAGTATCACTTAGTAGAGAGAATATCTTCTTTTGGGAATTAAAAACCATATGTTGTTTAGAACATACTACTCTTAGGAATGAAAAGCATTTTCTTAGGTAAGAAAAATGTATTTTTGCCAGAATACGGAGTGATACTTAAGAGAGAACTTTTTATTTCTGGAAGAAGTGGTGATATTCATGTGTAAATGGTAAAAATTTTAACAGAAACTGTCATTTTGGGTGGAAATGTCCATCATTTGTAGAGGAAAACGGGTATTCTGGTAGAAATGCATCCTATAATGCTACAGTGCATCATTTTCTAGAGAAAATATCTTCTTTTGGTTATGAAAACAGGTATTAGGTTTAGAAAATGCTATTTTTAGTGAAGAAAATTCATATTTTCAAAAGAAACTCAAATATTTGCCAGGATAAAGGGTGATGCTTTAGAGAGAACTTATTATTTCTGGTCTATGTAGTGAAAGTCGTGTGTAAATTTCAAAAATTAGAACAGAAATTGATCTTTAGGGGGGAAGTGTCCTTATTTGAAAGAGGAATTCCGGTATTCTGTAAACAATGTATCATATTATGCTGCAAATATTCATTTTTTAGAGGAACTGTCTTCTTTTGAGGATGAAACCCAGTATTTTGGGGAGAAAATGATATTTTTAGGGCTGAAAAGCATTGTATTTGTTAAGAAAAATGTATTTTTGCAAGGATAAGAAGTGATACTCAAGAATGTACCTTTTTTTTTTATTTCTGGGATAAGTACTGCTATTAATGTCAAAGTTCTCTAAATCTTGACAGAAATTGATATTTTGGGTGGAAATGTCCTTATTTTGTAGAGGAATACAGGAATTCATGAAACACTGTATTCTATTATGCTCCAAAGGAACATTCTGTAGAGATAATGTCTACCTTTGGGGATGAAATCCAGTATTTTGTTTAGGAAATGCTATTTTTAGGAATGAAAAGCATTAGTTTGGTAAGAAAATGAAATATTTGAAAGGATAATTAGTGATACTTATGAGATTCCTTTTTATTTCTGGGATAAGCAAGGATATTAGTGTGAAAGTTTTCTACATTATGACACAACTTGATATTTCTGGTGGGAATGTCCTTATTTTGTAGAGGAATTTGGGAATTCTTGAATCACTGTATTCTATTAGGCTCCAAAGCATCATTCTGTAGGGATAAAGTCTTTCTTTGTGTATGAAAACCAGTATTTTGTTTAGAAATGCTATTTTTAGGAATGAAATGCTTTATTTTTGAAAGAAAATGAAATTTTTGCAAGGATAATTAGTGATACTTCAGTGATAACTTTTTATTTCTGGTATGTGTAGTGATATTCGTGTGAAAATTTTTAATGTTTTGACAGAAATTGATATTTCGGGTGGAACTGTCCTTATTTTGTAGAGTAAAACTGGTGTTCTGGAAACAATGTGTCATATTATGCTCCTAAGTATCACTTAGTAGAGAGAATATCTTCTTTTGGGAATTAAAAACCATATGTTGTTTAGAACATACTACTCTTAGGAATGAAAAGCATTTTCTTAGGTAAGAAAAATGTATTTTTGCCAGAATACGGAGTGATACTTAAGAGAGAACTTTTTATTTCTGGAAGAAGTGGTGATATTCATGTGTAAATGGTAAAAATTTTAACAGAAACTGTCATTTTGGGTGGAAATGTCCATCATTTGTAGAGGAAAACGGGTATTCTGGTAGAAATGCATCCTATAATGCTACAGTGCATCATTTTCTAGAGAAAATATCTTCTTTTGGTTATGAAAACAGGTATTAGGTTTAGAAAATGCTATTTTTAGTGAAGAAAATTCATATTTTCAAAAGAAACTCAAATATTTGCCAGGATAAAGGGTGATGCTTTAGAGAGAACTTATTATTTCTGGTCTATGTAGTGAAAGTCGTGTGTAAATTTCAAAAATTAGAACAGAAATTGATCTTTAGGGGGGAAGTGTCCTTATTTGAAAGAGGAATTCCGGTATTCTGTAAACAATGTATCATATTATGCTGCAAATATTCATTTTTTAGAGGAACTGTCTTCTTTTGAGGATGAAACCCAGTATTTTGGGGAGAAAATGATATTTTTAGGGCTGAAAAGCATTGTATTTGTTAAGAAAAATGTATTTTTGCAAGGATAAGAAGTGATACTCAAGAATGTACCTTTTTTTTTTTTCTGGGATAAGTACTGCTATTAATGTCAAAGTTCTCTAAATCTTGACAGAAATTGATATTTTGGGTGGAAATGTCATTATTTTGTAGAGGAATACAGGAATTCTTGAAACACTGTATTCTATTAGGCTCCAAAGCATCATTCTGTAGGGATAAAGTCTTTCTTTGTGTATGAAAACCAGTATTTTGTTTAGAAATGCTATTTTTAGGAATGAAATGCTTTATTTTTGAAAGAAAATGAAATTTTTGCAAGGATAATTAGTGATACTTCAGTGATAACTTTTTATTTCTGGTATGTGTAGTGATATTCGTGTGAAAATTTTTAATGTTTTGACAGAAATTGATATTTTGGGTGGAACTGTCCTTATTTTGTAGAGTAAAACTGGTGTTCTGGAAACAATGTGTCATATTATGCTCCTAAGTATCACTTAGTAGAGAGAATATCTTCTTTTGGGAATTAAAAACCATATGTTGTTTAGAACATACTACTCTTAGGAATGAAAAGCATTTTCTT
Organism: Coturnix japonica; assembly: GCF_054131305.1. Classification (NCBI taxonomy): domain Eukaryota; kingdom Metazoa; phylum Chordata; class Aves; order Galliformes; family Phasianidae; genus Coturnix; species Coturnix japonica. The sequence goes on from NC_140672.1 coordinate 28,271,461, forward strand.
AGGTAAGAAAAATGTATTTTTGCCAGAATACGGAGTGATACTTAAGAGAGAACTTTTTATTTCTGGAAGAAGTGGTGATATTCATGTGTAAATGGTAAAAATTTTAACAGAAACTGTCATTTTGGGTGGAAATGTCCATCATTTGTAGAGGAAAACGGGTATTCTGGTAGAAATGCATCCTATAATGCTACAGTGCATCATTTTCTAGAGAAAATATCTTCTTTTGGTTATGAAAACAGGTATTAGGTTTAGAAAATGCTATTTTTAGTGAAGAAAATTCATATTTTCAAAAGAAACTCAAATATTTGCCAGGATAAAGGGTGATGCTTTAGAGAGAACTTATTATTTCTGGTCTATGTAGTGAAAGTCGTGTGTAAATTTCAAAAATTAGAACAGAAATTGATCTTTAGGGGGGAAGTGTCCTTATTTGAAAGAGGAATTCCGGTATTCTGTAAACAATGTATCATATTATGCTGCAAATATTCATTTTTTAGAGGAACTGTCTTCTTTTGAGGATGAAACCCAGTATTTTGGGGAGAAAATGATATTTTTAGGGCTGAAAAGCATTGTATTTGTTAAGAAAAATGTATTTTTGCAAGGATAAGAAGTGATACTCAAGAATGTACCTTTTTTTTTATTTCTGGGATAAGTACTGCTATTAATGTCAAAGTTCTCTAAATCTTGACAGAAATTGATATTTTGGGTGGAAATGTCCTTATTTTGTAGAGGAATACAGGAATTCATGAAACACTGTATTCTATTATGCTCCAAAGGAACATTCTGTAGAGATAATGTCTACCTTTGGGGATGAAATCCAGTATTTTGTTTAGGAAATGCTATTTTTAGGAATGAAAAGCATTAGTTTGGTAAGAAAATGAAATATTTGAAAGGATAATTAGTGATACTTATGAGATTCCTTTTTATTTCTGGGATAAGCAAGGATATTAGTGTGAAAGTTTTCTACATTATGACACAACTTGATATTTCTGGTGGGAATGTCCTTATTTTGTAGAGGAATTTGGGAATTCTTGAATCACTGTATTCTATTAGGCTCCAAAGCATCATTCTGTAGGGATAAAGTCTTTCTTTGTGTATGAAAACCAGTATTTTGTTTAGAAATGCTATTTTTAGGAATGAAATGCTTTATTTTTGAAAGAAAATGAAATTTTTGCAAGGATAATTAGTGATACTTCAGTGATAACTTTTTATTTCTGGTATGTGTAGTGATATTCGTGTGAAAATTTTTAATGTTTTGACAGAAATTGATATTTTGGGTGGAACTGTCCTTATTTTGTAGAGTAAAACTGGTGTTCTGGAAACAATGTGTCATATTATGCTCCTAAGTATCACTTAGTAGAGAGAATATCTTCTTTTGGGAATGAAAAACCATATGTTGTTTAGAACATACTACTCTTAGGAATGAAAAGCATTTTCTTAGGTAAGAAAAATGTATTTTTGCCAGAATACGGAGTGATACTTAAGAGAGAACTTTTTATTTCTGGAAGAAGTGGTGATATTCATGTGTAAATGGTAAAAATTTTAACAGAAATTGTCATTTTGGGTGGAAATGTCCATCATTTGTAGAGGAAAACGGGTATTCTGGTAGAAATGCATCCTATAATGCTACAGTGCATCATTTTCTAGAGAAAATATCTTCTTTTGGTTATGAAAACAGGTATTAGGTTTAGAAAATGCTATTTTTAGTGAAGAAAATTCATATTTTCAAAAGAAACTCAAATATTTGCCAGGATAAAGGGTGATGCTTTAGAGAGAACTTATTATTTCTGGTCTATGTAGTGAAAGTCGTGTGTAAATTTCAAAAATTAGAACAGAAATTGATCTTTAGGGGGGAAGTGTCCTTATTTGAAAGAGGAATTCCGGTATTCTGTAAACAATGTATCATATTATGCTGCAAATATTCATTTTTTAGAGGAACTGTCTTCTTTTGAGGATGAAACCCAGTATTTTGGGGAGAAAATGATATTTTTAGGGCTGAAAAGCATTGTATTTGTTAAGAAAAATGTATTTTTGCAAGGATAAGAAGTGATACTCAAGAATGTACCTTTTTTTTTATTTCTGGGATAAGTACTGCTATTAATGTCAAAGTTCTCTAAATCTTGACAGAAATTGATATTTTGGGTGGAAATGTCCTTATTTTGTAGAGGAATACAGGAATTCATGAAACACTGTATTCTATTATGCTCCAAAGGAACATTCTGTAGAGATAATGTCTACCTTTGGGGATGAAATCCAGTATTTTGTTTAGGAAATGCTATTTTTAGGAATGAAAAGCATTAGTTTGGTAAGAAAATGAAATATTTGAAAGGATAATTAGTGATACTTATGAGATTCCTTTTTATTTCTGGGATAAGCAAGGATATTAGTGTGAAAGTTTTCTACATTATGACACAACTTGATATTTCTGGTGGGAATGTCCTTATTTTGTAGAGGAATTTGGGAATTCTTGAATCACTGTATTCTATTAGGCTCCAAAGCATCATTCTGTAGGGATAAAGTCTTTCTTTGTGTATGAAAACCAGTATTTTGTTTAGAAATGCTATTTTTAGGAATGAAATGCTTTATTTTTGAAAGAAAATGAAATTTTTGCAAGGATAATTAGTGATACTTCAGTGATAACTTTTTATTTCTGGTATGTGTAGTGATATTCGTGTGAAAATTTTTAATGTTTTGACAGAAATTGATATTTTGGGTGGAACTGTCCTTATTTTGTAGAGTAAAACTGGTGTTCTGGAAACAATGTGTCATATTATGCTCCTAAGTATCACTTAGTAGAGAGAATATCTTCTTTTGGGAATTAAAAACCATATGTTGTTTAGAACATACTACTCTTAGGAATGAAAAGCATTTTCTTAGGTAAGAAAAATGTATTTTTGCCAGAATACGGAGTGATACTTAAGAGAGAACTTTTTATTTCTGGAAGAAGTGGTGATATTCATGTGTAAATGGTAAAAATTTTAACAGAAACTGTCATTTTGGGTGGAAATGTCCATCATTTGTAGAGGAAAACGGGTATTCTGGTAGAAATGCATCCTATAATGCTACAGTGCATCATTTTCTAGAGAAAATATCTTCTTTTGGTTATGAAAACAGGTATTAGGTTTAGAAAATGCTATTTTTAGTGAAGAAAATTCATATTTTCAAAAGAAACTCAAATATTTGCCAGGATAAAGGGTGATGCTTTAGAGAGAACTTATTATTTCTGGTCTATGTAGTGAAAGTCGTGTGTAAATTTCAAAAATTAGAACAGAAATTGATCTTTAGGGGGGAAGTGTCCTTATTTGAAAGAGGAATTCCGGTATTCTGTAAACAATGTATCATATTATGCTGCAAATATTCATTTTTTAGAGGAACTGTCTTCTTTTGAGGATGAAACCCAGTATTTTGGGGAGAAAATGATATTTTTAGGGCTGAAAAGCATTGTATTTGTTAAGAAAAATGTATTTTTGCAAGGATAAGAAGTGATACTCAAGAATGTACCTTTTTTTTTATTTCTGGGATAAGTACTGCTATTAATGTCAAAGTTCTCTAAATCTTGACAGAAATTGATATTTTGGGTGGAAATGTCCTTATTTTGTAGAGGAATACAGGAATTCATGAAACACTGTATTCTATTATGCTCCAAAGGAACATTCTGTAGAGATAATGTCTACCTTTGGGGATGAAATCCAGTATTTTGTTTAGGAAATGCTATTTTTAGGAATGAAAAGCATTAGTTTGGTAAGAAAATGAAATATTTGAAAGGATAATTAGTGATACTTATGAGATTCCTTTTTATTTCTGGGATAAGCAAGGATATTAGTGTGAAAGTTTTCTACATTATGACACAACTTGATATTTCTGGTGGGAATGTCCTTATTTTGTAGAGGAATTTGGGAATTCTTGAATCACTGTATTCTATTAGGCTCCAAAGCATCATTCTGTAGGGATAAAGTCTTTCTTTGTGTATGAAAACCAGTATTTTGTTTAGAAATGCTATTTTTAGGAATGAAATGCTTTATTTTTGAAAGAAAATGAAATTTTTGCAAGGATAATTAGTGATACTTCAGTGATAACTTTTTATTTCTGGTATGTGTAGTGATATTCGTGTGAAAATTTTTAATGTTTTGACAGAAATTGATATTTTGGGTGGAACTGTCCTTATTTTGTAGAGTAAAACTGGTGTTCTGGAAACAATGTGTCATATTATGCTCCTAAGTATCACTTAGTAGAGAGAATATCTTCTTTTGGGAATTAAAAACCATATGTTGTTTAGAACATACTACTCTTAGGAATGAAAAGCATTTTCTTAGGTAAGAAAAATGTATTTTTGCCAGAATACGGAGTGATACTTAAGAGAGAACTTTTTATTTCTGGAAGAAGTGGTGATATTCATGTGTAAATGGTAAAAATTTTAACAGAAACTGTCATTTTGGGTGGAAATGTCCATCATTTGTAGAGGAAAACGGGTATTCTGGTAGAAATGCATCCTATAATGCTACAGTGCATCATTTTCTAGAGAAAATATCTTCTTTTGGTTATGAAAACAGGTATTAGGTTTAGAAAATGCTATTTTTAGTGAAGAAAATTCATATTTTCAAAAGAAACTCAAATATTTGCCAGGATAAAGGGTGATGCTTTAGAGAGAACTTATTATTTCTGGTCTATGTAGTGAAAGTCGTGTGTAAATTTCAAAAATTAGAACAGAAATTGATCTTTAGGGGGGAAGTGTCCTTATTTGAAAGAGGAATTCCGGTATTCTGTAAACAATGTATCATATTATGCTGCAAATATTCATTTTTTAGAGGAACTGTCTTCTTTTGAGGATGAAACCCAGTATTTTGGGGAGAAAATGATATTTTTAGGGCTGAAAAGCATTGTATTTGTTAAGAAAAATGTATTTTTGCAAGGATAAGAAGTGATACTCAAGAATGTACCTTTTTTTTTTTTCTGGGATAAGTACTGCTATTAATGTCAAAGTTCTCTAAATCTTGACAGAAATTGATATTTTGGGTGGAAATGTCATTATTTTGTAGAGGAATACAGGAAATCTTGAAACACTGTATTCTATTAGGCTCCAAAGCATCATTCTGTAGGGATAAAGTCTTTCTTTGTGTATGAAAACCAGTATTTTGTTTAGAAATGCTATTTTTAGGAATGAAATGCTTTATTTTTGAAAGAAAATGAAATTTTTGCAAGGATAATTAGTGATACTTCAGTGATAACTTTTTATTTCTGGTATGTGTAGTGATATTCGTGTGAAAATTTTTAATGTTTTGACAGAAATTGATATTTCGGGTGGAACTGTCCTTATTTTGTAGAGTAAAACTGGTGTTCTGGAACCAATGTGTCATATTATGCTCCTAAGTATCACTTAGTAGAGAGAATATCTTCTTTTGGGAATTAAAAACCATATGTTGTTTAGAACATACTACTCTTAGGAATGAAAAGCATTTTCTTAGGTAAGAAAAATGTATTTTTGCCAGAATACGGAGTGATACTTAAGAGAGAACTTTTTATTTCTGGAAGAAGTGGTGATATTCATGTGTAAATGGTAAAAATTTTAACAGAAACTGTCATTTTGGGTGGAAATGTCCATCATTTGTAGAGGAAAACGGGTATTCTGGTAGAAATGCATCCTATAATGCTACAGTGCATCATTTTCTAGAGAAAATATCTTCTTTTGGTTATGAAAACAGGTATTAGGTTTAGAAAATGCTATTTTTAGTGAAGAAAATTCATATTTTCAAAAGAAACTCAAATATTTGCCAGGATAAAGGGTGATGCTTTAGAGAGAACTTATTATTTCTGGTCTATGTAGTGAAAGTCGTGTGTAAATTTCAAAAATTAGAACAGAAATTGATCTTTAGGGGGGAAGTGTCCTTATTTGAAAGAGGAATTCCGGTATTCTGTACACAATGTATCATATTATGCTGCAAATATTCATTTTTTAGAGGAACTGTCTTCTTTTGAGGATGAAACCCAGTATTTTGGGGAGAAAATGATATTTTTAGGGCTGAAAAGCATTGTATTTGTTAAGAAAAATGTATTTTTGCAAGGATAAGAAGTGATACTCAAGAATGTACCTTTTTTTTTTTTCTGGGATAAGTACTGCTATTAATGTCAAAGTTCTCTAAATCTTGACAGAAATTGATATTTTGGGTGGAAATGTCATTATTTTGTAGAGGAATACAGGAATTCTTGAAACACTGTATTCTATTAGGCTCCAAAGCATCATTCTGTAGGGATAAAGTCTTTCTTTGTGTATGAAAACCAGTATTTTGTTTAGAAATGCTATTTTTAGGAATGAAATGCTTTATTTTTGAAAGAAAATGAAATTTTTGCAAGGATAATTAGTGATACTTCAGTGATAACTTTTTATTTCTGGTATGTGTAGTGATATTCGTGTGAAAATTTTTAATGTTTTGACAGAAATTGATATTTCGGGTGGAACTGTCCTTATTTTGTAGAGTAAAACTGGTGTTCTGGAACCAATGTGTCATATTATGCTCCTAAGTATCACTTAGTAGAGAGAATATCTTCTTTTGGGAATTAAAAACCATATGTTGTTTAGAACATACTACTCTTAGGAATGAAAAGCATTTTCTTAGGTAAGAAAAATGTATTTTTGCCAGAATACGGAGTGATACTTAAGAGAGAACTTTTTATTTCTGGAAGAAGTGGTGATATTCATGTGTAAATGGTAAAAATTTTAACAGAAACTGTCATTTTGGGTGGAAATGTCCATCATTTGTAGAGGAAAACGGGTATTCTGGTAGAAATGCATCCTATAATGCTACAGTGCATCATTTTCTAGAGAAAATATCTTCTTTTGGTTATGAAAACAGGTATTAGGTTTAGAAAATGCTATTTTTAGTGAAGAAAATTCATATTTTCAAAAGAAACTCAAATATTTGCCAGGATAAAGGGTGATGCTTTAGAGAGAACTTATTATTTCTGGTCTATGTAGTGAAAGTCGTGTGTAAATTTCAAAAATTAGAACAGAAATTGATCTTTAGGGGGGAAGTGTCCTTATTTGAAAGAGGAATTCCGGTATTCTGTAAACAATGTATCATATTATGCTGCAAATATTCATTTTTTAGAGGAACTGTCTTCTTTTGAGGATGAAACCCAGTATTTTGGGGAGAAAATTATATTTTTAGGGCTGAAAAGCATTGTATTTGTTAAGAAAAATGTATTTTTGCAAGGATAAGAAGTGATACTCAAGAATGTACCTTTTTTTTTTTATTTCTGGGATAAGTACTGCTATTAATGTCAAAGTTCTCTAAATCTTGACAGAAATTGATATTTTGGGTGGAAATGTCCTTATTTTGTAGAGGAATACAGGAATTCATGAAACACTGTATTCTATTATGCTCCAAAGGAACATTCTGTAGAGATAATGTCTACCTTTGGGGATGAAAACCAGTATTTTGTTTAGGAAATGCTATTTTTAGGAATGAAAAGCATTAGTTTGGTAAGAAAATGAAATATTTGAAAGGATAATTAGTGATACTTATGAGATTCCTTTTTATTTCTGGGATAAGCAAGGATATTAGTGTGAAAGTTTTCTACATTATGACACAACTTGATATTTCTGGTGGGAATGTCCTTATTTTGTAGAGGAATTTGGGAATTCTTGAATCACTGTATTCTATTAGGCTCCAAAGCATCATTCTGTAGGGATAAAGTCTTTCTTTGTGTATGAAAACCAGTATTTTGTTTAGAAATGCTATTTTTAGGAATGAAATGCTTTATTTTTGAAAGAAAATGAAATTTTTGCAAGGATAATTAGTGATACTTCAGTGATAACTTTTTATTTCTGGTATGTGTAGTGATATTCGTGTGAAAATTTTTAATGTTTTGACAGAAATTGATATTTTGGGTGGAACTTTCCTTATTTTGTAGAGTAAAACTGGTGTTCTGGAAACAATGTGTCATATTATGCTCCTAAGTATCACTTAGTAGAGAGAATATCTTCTTTTGGGAATTAAAAACCATATGTTGTTTAGAACATACTACTCTTAGGAATGAAAAGCATTTTCTTAGGTAAGAAAAATGTATTTTTGCCAGAATACAGAGTGATACTTAAGAGAGAACTTTTTATTTCTGGAAGAAGTGGTGATATTCATGTGTAAATGGTAAAAATTTTAACAGAAACTGTCATTTTGGGTGGAAATGTCCATCATTTGTAGAGGAAAACGGGTATTCTGGTAGAAATGCATCCTATAATGCTACAGTGCATCATTTTCTAGAGAAAATATCTTCTTTTGGTTATGAAAACAGGTATTAGGTTTAGAAAATGCTATTTTTAGTGAAGAAAATTCATATTTTCAAAAGAAACTCAAATATTTGCCAGGATAAAGGGTGATGCTTTAGAGAGAACTTATTATTTCTGGTCTATGTAGTGAAAGTCGTGTGTAAATTTCAAAAATTAGAACAGAAATTGATCTTTAGGGGGGAAGTGTCCTTATTTGAAAGAGGAATTCCGGTATTCTGTAAACAATGTATCATATTATGCTGCAAATATTCATTTTTTAGAGGAACTGTCTTCTTTTGAGGATGAAACCCAGTATTTTGGGGAGAAAATTATATTTTTAGGGCTGAAAAGCATTGTATTTGTTAAGAAAAATGTATTTTTGCAAGGATAAGAAGTGATACTCAAGAATGTACCTTTTTTTTTATTTCTGGGATAAGTACTGCTATTAATGTCAAAGTTCTCTAAATCTTGACAGAAATTGATATTTTGGGTGGAAATGTCCTTATTTTGTAGAGGAATACAGGAATTCATGAAACACTGTATTCTATTATGCTCCAAAGGAACATTCTGTAGAGATAATGTCTACCTTTGGGGATGAAATCCAGTATTTTGTTTAGGAAATGCTATTTTTAGGAATGAAAAGCATTAGTTTGGTAAGAAAATGAAATATTTGAAAGGATAATTAGTGATACTTATGAGATTCCTTTTTATTTCTGGGATAAGCAAGGATATTAGTGTGAAAGTTTTCTACATTATGACACAACTTGATATTTCTGGTGGGAATGTCCTTATTTTGTAGAGGAATTTGGGAATTCTTGAATCACTGTATTCTATTAGGCTCCAAAGCATCATTCTGTAGGGATAAAGTCTTTCTTTGTGTATGAAAACCAGTATTTTGTTTAGAAATGCTATTTTTAGGAATGAAAAGCTTTATTTTTGAAAGAAAATGAAATTTTTGCAAGGATAATTAGTGATACTTCAGTGATAACTTTTTATTTCTGGTATGTGTAGTGATATTCGTGTGAAAATTTTTAATGTTTTGACAGAAATTGATATTTCGGGTGGAACTGTCCTTATTTTGTAGAGTAAAACTGGTGTTCTGGAAACAATGTGTCATATTATGCTCCTAAGTATCACTTAGTAGAGAGAATATCTTCTTTTGGGAATTAAATCCATATGTTGTTTAGAACATACTACTCTTAGGAATGAAAAGCATTTTCTTAGGTAAGAAAAATGTATTTTTGCCAGAATACGGAGTGATACTTAAGAGAGAACTTTTTATTTCTGGAAGAAGTGGTGATATTCATGTGTAAATGGTAAAAATTTTAACAGAAACTGTCATTTTGGGTGGAAATGTCCATCATTTGTAGAGGAAAACGGGTATTCTGGTAGAATTGCATCCTATAATGCTACAGTGCATCATTTTCTAGAGAAAATATCTTCTTTTGGTTATGAAAACAGGTATTAGGTTTAGAAAATGCTATTTTTAGTGAAGAAAATTCATATTTTCAAAAGAAACTCAAATATTTGCCAGGATAAAGGGTGATGCTTTAGAGAGAACTTATTATTTCTGGTCTATGTAGTGAAAGTCGTGTGTAAATTTCAAAAATTAGAACAGAAATTGATCTTTAGGGGGGAAGTGTCCTTATTTGAAAGAGGAATTCCGGTATTCTGTAAACAATGTATCATATTACGCTGCAAATATTCATTTTTTAGAGGAACTGTCTTCTTTTGAGGATGAAACCCAGTATTTTGGGGAGAAAATTATATTTTTAGGGCTGAAAAGCATTGTATTTGTTAAGAAAAATGTATTTTTGCAAGGATAAGAAGTGATACTCAAGAATGTACCTTTTTTTTTTATTTCTGGGATAAGTACTGCTATTAATGTCAAAGTTCTCTAAATCTTGACAGAAATGGATATTTTGGGTGGAAATGTCCTTATTTTGTAGAGGAATACAGGAATTCATGAAACACTGTATTCTATTATGCTCCAAAGGAACATTCTGTAGAGATAATGTCTACCTTTGGGGATGAAATCCAGTATTTTGTTTAGGAAATGCTATTTTTAGGAATGAAAAGCATTAGTTTGGTAAGAAAATGAAATATTTGAAAGGATAATTAGTGATACTTATGAGATTCCTTTTTATTTCTGGGATAAGCAAGGATATTAGTGTGAAAGTTTTCTACATTATGACACAACTTGATATTTCTGGTGGGAATGTCCTTATTTTGTAGAGGAATTTGGGAATTCTTGAATCACTGTATTCTATTAGGCTCCAAAGCATCATTCTGTAGGGATAAAGTCTTTCTTTGTGTATGAAAACCAGTATTTTGTTTAGAAATGCTATTTTTAGGAATGAAATGCTTTATTTTTGAAAGAAAATGAAATTTTTGCAAGGATAATTAGTGATACTTCAGTGATAACTTTTTATTTCTGGTATGTGTAGTGATATTCGTGTGAAAATTTTTAATGTTTTGACAGAAATTGATATTTCGGGTGGAACTGTCCTTATTTTGTAGAGTAAAACTGGTGTTCTGGAAACAATGTGTCATATTATGCTCCTAAGTATCACTTAGTAGAGAGAATATCTTCTTTTGGGAATTAAAAACCATATGTTGTTTAGAACATACTACTCTTAGGAATGAAAAGCATTTTCTTAGGTAAGAAAAATGTATTTTTGCCAGAATACGGAGTGATACTTAAGAGAGAACTTTTTATTTCTGGAAGAAGTGGTGATATTCATGTGTAAATGGTAAAAATTTTAACAGAAACTGTCATTTTGGGTGGAAATGTCCATCATTTGTAGAGGAAAACGGGTATTCTGGTAGAAATGCATCCTATAATGCTACAGTGCATCATTTTCTAGAGAAAATATCTTCTTTTGGTTATGAAAACAGGTATTAGGTTTAGAAAATGCTATTTTTAGTGAAGAAAATTCATATTTTCAAAAGAAACTCAAATATTTGCCAGGATAAAGGGTGATGCTTTAGAGAGAACTTATTATTTCTGGTCTATGTAGTGAAAGTCGTGTGTAAATTTCAAAAATTAGAACAGAAATTGATCTTTAGGGGGGAAGTGTCCTTATTTGAAAGAGGAATTCCGGTATTCTGTAAACAATGTATCATATTATGCTGCAAATATTCATTTTTTAGAGGAACTGTCTTCTTTTGAGGATGAAACCCAGTATTTTGGGGAGAAAATGATATTTTTAGGGCTGAAAAGCATTGTATTTGTTAAGAAAAATGTATTTTTGCAAGGATAAGAAGTGATACTCAAGAATGTACCTTTTTTTTTTTTTCTGGGATTGTCACGGTTTGAACTAAAAATCCACCTGCGTCCGTGACAGGGGGCCGTAGGCCCCGGAGGGGCCCTAGGCCGAAAGGAAAAAAATTAATTAGGAAAAGAAAACAGCGGCAACGATCTAAGGAGGCACACTTATTTACTAAATACTATATCGAAATACAGGATAACACAATATAATACAATATAATTGAAACTGAGCTAACGAATCAAGCAAAATAGGAGAGAGAATGAGTCCCGTAACCGAGAGGCCTACTGTGAATCTAGGCGAACGGCTGAAGGCTCCCACACACTCCCCTGAACGCCAGAACTCGAAAGAACGTCAGTCTGTTCTGCGACAGAGTTAATATAGAGTCCAGGTCCCGTGACCTATCGTGTTGTTCCCTGGGAGATGTAGTCTTCTTCTATAAGTTGCAGATTCAGTAAAATTATTCATGCTTAATATGATGTTATGATGTGGAATACTGATAGCAAAAATTACAAAATTATTAAACCATGACATTCCACCCCTTATTCTACATCATTACATTATGTTTATACATACATACACACTCATATGTATAATTGTGAATAATCAGCAACCTTATTTTTCTCAACAATTTATATTTATTCCATACAAATCCCTAAGTTGAGAACAAAACTCTATAACCTAACCTACTATTTATTAATTTTGAGAAAATGGCAAAACTGCCAGAAAAAGGAAAACATGTCAGCGGTAGAGGGGAAAGGCAGCGCTAGTAGGGCGTCCCCCACATCAAGGTGCACTCATCCTTTCCCAGCCACCACAGCAGATTTCCTTTTGACTTATACTTCTTTCCATGTGTGCTCTACACATGCATGGCCAGTGCAGGATATAGAGTCCAGATGGAAAACTTGCTTACAGAATGCCTAATTAAGGTATATAGAGAAAAAGTGTTTCCTTAACATTAATCCACTCTATCTTAAGTCCTATACGTAATTGAACTATTCTGTACCTAATTGAAATATTTTCTGAGACTCTACCTATATATTTACAGGAAAATCATTGGCTGCACTCCCCCAACATCAAATTCCCTTGTGGTACACATTGAACATTCCCATTTTTGTCCATCACCCACCATGTGCACCCAGGTCCCTGGGCAAAGACAGTACCCCGGAGAGGTTTGCCCTTTCCAGACGCTGGAAGGACCCAAACTGTTTTTCCCAACACACTCTTTATGTGTACTACAGGAACCTTATCTCCCTCTACGGTACGTAGGGAGCTGGATTGGTTAGGACCATTACGATTACTAGATCCTCGAGTGTTGACCAACCAGGTGGCTTCTGCTAAATGGTTCTCCCAATTTTTATACGTTCCGCCACCCATTGCTTTCAACATAGTTTTCAATAACCCATTGAATCGTTCAATCTTACCAGAAGCTGGTGCATGATAGGGAATATGGTAAATCCACTCGATGCCATGATTTTTGGCCCAAGTGGTTACAAGGGAATTTTTAAAATGGGTCCCATTATCTGATTCAATTCTTTCCGGAGTGCCATGCCGCCACAGGATTTGCTTTTCCAACCCTAATATGGTGTTTCGGGCGGTAGCATGGGGTACTGCGTATGTTTCGAGCCACCCAGTGGTTGCCTCCACCATGGTGAGTACATAACGCTTACCATTGCGAGATCGTGGCAAGGTGATATAATCAACCTGCCATGCCTCTCCATATTTATACTTTTGCCATCGCCCTTCCCCCCAAATAGGTTTCATCCTCTTGGCTTGTTTAATTATGGCGCATGTTTCACAATCATGAATAACTTGAGCAATAGCGTCCATAGTTAAGTCCACCCCTCGGTCTCTGGCCCACTTATATGTTGCATCCCTTCCTTGATGACCTGAAGTCTCATGGGCCCACCGAGCTAGGAATAATTCACCCTTGTTCTGCCAGTCCAAGTCTATTTGAGCCACCTCAATTTTGGCAGCTCGATCAACCTGATGGTTATTTTTATGTTCTTCAGTAGCCTTGCTTTTAGGTACATGAGCATCTACATGGCGCACCTTTACAACAATGTTCCTTATTCGGGCAGCAATGTCTTTCCACAGTTCAGCAGCCCAAACAGGTTTACCCTTTCGTTGCCAATTATCATCCTCCCACTGTTGCAACCACCCCCATAAGGCATTTGCCACCATCCATGAATCAGTATAAAGATGAAGCATTGGCCACCTCTCCCGTTCAGCCACATCTAAAGCTAGCTGAACAGCCTTTACCTCTGCGAATTGACTTGATTCTCCTTTACCTTCAGTGGCCTCTGCAACTTGTCGTGTGGGGCTCCATACAGCAGCTTTCCATCTGCGATGCTTCCCTACAATACGACATGATCCGTCTGTGAATAGGGCAAATTTCTTTTCGTTTTCTGGTAGCTCATTGTATGGTGGTGCCTCTTTAGCACGTGATACCTCTTCTGTAGGTGGTGTTTCAATTTTTTTACTCTCAGGCCAGTCCATAATCACTTCTAGAATTCCAGGACGGCTGAGTTTTCCCATTCGAGCTCGTTGAGTAATTAATGAAATCCACTTACTCCAAGTGGCATCAGTAGCATGATGGGTGGAGGGAACCTGTCCTTTAAACATCCAGTTTATTACTGGCAAGCGAGGTGCTAGAAGAAGCTGAACCTCTGTCCCAACTACTTCAGAAGCAGCCCGAACCCCCTCATACACGGCTAAGATCTCCTTCTCAGTCGGAGTGTAGCGCTCCTCAGACCCTTTATATGCTCGACTCCAAAATCCTAGGGGTCGGCCTCGGGTCTCTCCTGAGGCTCTTTGCCACAAACTCCAGGTGGGACCTTTCTCTCCAGCAGCAGTGTAGAGGATGTTCTTCACATCCTGTCCCGTCCGTACCGGCCCCAAGGCCACGGCACGGGCTATTTCTTGTTTTATCTGCTCAAAAGCCTGCTGCTGCTCAGGACCCCATGAGAAATTATTCTTCTTCCGTGTTACCTGATAGAGAGGGCTCACTATGTGGCTGTAGTTTGGGACATGCATTCTCCAAAAGCCCACTACTCCCAGAAAAGATTGGGTCTCTGTTTTATTTGTGGGCGGAGACATAGCAGTGATTTTGTCAATCACATCTGCTGGGATGTGACGACGTCCATCTTGCCATTTTATACCTAAGAACTGGATTTCCTGGGCAGGCCCCTTCACCTTGCTGCGCTTAATGGCAAAACCAGCTTTCAAAAGAATTTGGATTATCTGTTTCCCTTTCTTGGAAACCTCTGCTGCTGTATGGCCCCACACTACAATGTCATCAATATACTGCAAGTGTTCAGGAGCATTACCCTGTTCCAAAACAGCTTGGATCAATCCATGGCAAATTGTTGGGCTGTGCTTCCACCCCTGGGGTAAACGGTTCCAGGTATACTGAATACCTCTCCAGGTAAAAGCAAACTGTGGCCTACATTTTGCAGCCAATGGGATGGAAAAGAAGGCATTAGCAATATCAATGGTGGCATACCACCTAGCTTCTTTTGACTCCAATTCATACTGGAGTTCTAGCATGTCTGGTACAGCAGCACTTAATGGAGGTGTAACTTCATTCAGGCCACGGTAATCTACCGTCAGCCTCCATTCCCCACTGGTTTTACGCACTGGCCATATGGGGCTGTTAAAAGGCGAGTGCGTTTTGCTAATCACTCCCTGATTTTCTAATTGGCGAATTAGCTTTTGAATGGGGAGCAATGAGTCCCTATTGGTGCGGTACTGCCGTCTGTGAACCACTTTGGTGGCAATTGGTACCTCTTGGTCTTTTACCTGGAGCAACCCCACAGCAGAAGGATCATCTGACAGACCAGGTAAAGTTGACAGCTGCTTAACACCATTTGTGTTTACAGCAGCTATCCCAAAGGCCCATCGATACCCCTTGGGATCCTTGAAATATCCCATCCTAAGGTAATCGATTCCCAGTATACATGGAGCCTCTGGACCAGTCACAATAGGGTGCATTCGCCAGTTTTTACCAGTGAGGCTTATTTCGGCCTCCAACATAGTCAATTCTTGGGAACCCCCAGTCACTCCATGGATATAAATTGGTTGTGTCCCTTGGTGACTTGAGGGCATTAGGGTGCATTGTGCACCAGTGTCCACCAAGGCTTTATATTTCTGTGGTTGAGATGTGCCAGGCCACTTAATCCACACAGTCCAGTATACTCTGTTGTCCCTTTCCCCCCCCTGGCTGGGGGCAGGGCCCCTCTATTGTTTACCTCGTTGACTCGCAGCGACTGGAACTTTCCCCCGTTTGGAAGAGTTCACCTTGGTGGTTGTTTTGGATTGTAATTCTTTCACTCGTGCCTGAAGTGCAGAAGTGGATGAGTTATACCACTTCTTTATATCCTCCCCATGATTACTCGAGAAATACAACAAAGCAAAACGTATGGTCTTATCATTGTCGTTTGCTTGAATACGAGGTGTCTTATCGTTGTCATTTGCTTGAATACGAGGACGTCTCTTTTTTATGGTTGAGATTTTCGATGATACAGGTCGAGAGGAACTCATGTTGTTTAGCTCTCTCAATAGGCGATCGTGGAAATCCTGGTTTCCATCATCTGGTACCACCGTGGATTCATCTACATCAGGCACATTAGCCAATTTGTCAATAATATCACTTTGTGTTTCCTCCACTTTGTCTAACCTTTCTACTATTTTTTTTCCCATTTGGACAATGGCTGAAGTATAAAGCTTAACTTCTGTAGCGCTTATAAATAACTCAAGCTCCTGAAGTCTGCTAATTAGCTCATTTACAAGGGGCTTTCTTTCCCCTTTGCCATATACCAATGCAAGTGCACTGGCATGCTTTTCTGGAGCTGCCTTTGTAAAGTCACGCCACATTTGTCGTGGAACGTGGACTGCTTCAGGATCATGTAATTGGTTTGGATTGTTACGATTGAACTGGGGGCTGTAGAGCATTTCCACCAGAGCCCTTTCTCTCAAAAATTGGATACCTTTCTCCATATCAGTCCATTTCTTTTTCTCAGGCTCCAAGTCCCGTTTAAAGGGGAATCTATCTCTTACCGCTATCAACATCCGCTTCCAGAGGGTGTAGGACTGATTTTGGCATGTGCCTATACCTCTGTCCACACGTGAGTCCCTGGAAATGCTACCCAGTTGGCGAGCTTCACTGCCATCGAGCCACGCACTGTTGGCACCATTGTCCCAGCAGCGAAGTAACCAAGTGACCATATTTTCTTTTGGCTGACGTGTGAAATCCTTTCTCAGATCTCGAATTTCACTCAGTTTAAAAGATCGATCAATAATGGTCGTAATACTTTGCTCACCTTTTGCTCTATCAGGAGTCCCAGGTGTTAATGTTGGCAGCTGTGTTGATGAGGCTGCCCCATCTATAAGTTTGGACTCGAGAAATTCTCGTAAAGAAAATTTAGCTTTTGGCTCCTCGTCTGACTCTGACCCTGACTCTGACGCTTGTGTTATTTCCTCCAGGCGACCTTCCTCCTTCTTCCTCTCTCTTAACTTTCTCTCTCCTAACTTCCTCTGCTCCTCTGACTTCTTCTCCTCCTCTAACATCTTCTTATACTGCTCTAACAACCTCTGCTCCGCCGACTTCCTCTGGTCTTCTGACTCCTCCTGCTCTCCTGAGTCCCCCTGCTCTCCTGAGTCCTGCTCTCCTAACTCCCTCCGCTCTTCTAACTCCTTCTGCATTTTCTCTATCTGAGTTGAAACTCGTTTTGTTTTTCGCCCTCTTACAGGGGCAACCAACATTGTATCTGGTGCCCCCGGTGGTTGGTTAAGTTGGAGTACATACGGTTCAGACTTGAGGGTGTCGCATTCCGCCCTGAGGACGTTATAACTAGACTGGAGGGCGTCGTGCTCAGACTGGAGAGCGTCGTAGTCAGACAGGAGCTCGTCGTACACAGACCGGAGGGTGCTGCGACTGGCTTTGAGGGCGTTGTAGTCGGCCTTGAGGTCAGTGTACAACGAGTCAATAGAGTCATGTTTGACCTGGAGATCGACGCACTTACACAGGAGGGCGCTGTGCTCGGACTGGAGAGTGTCGTGCTCGGACCGGAGGGCATCGCGCTCAGTCTGGAGAGTGTCATGCTCGGACCGGAGGGCATCGCACTCAGTCTGGAGAGTGTTGAGCTTGGTCTGGAGGGCATTGTGCTCGGTCTGAAGAGTGTTATGCTCGGACTGAAGAGTGTTGTGCTCGGTCCGAAGGGCATTGTGCTCAGTCTGAAGAGTGTCATGCTCGGACCGGAGGGCATCGCGCTCAGTCTGGAGAGTGTTGAGCTTGGTCTGGAGGGCATTGTGCTCGGTCTGAAGAGTGTTATGCTCGGACTGAAGAGTGTTGTGCTCGGTCCGAAGGGCATTGTGCTCAGTCTGAAGAGCGTTATGCTCGGACCGGAGGGCATTATGCTCGGACTGAAGAGTGTTGTGCTCGGTCTGGAGGGCATTGTGCTCAGTCTGAAGAGCGTTATGCTCGGACTGGAGGGCATTATGCACAGACTGAAGAGTGTTGTGCTCGGACTGGAGGGTGTCGCAGTTGGATTGGAAGGCATCATGCTTGGCCTGGAGGGTGCCGCACTCAGACTGGACGGCGTCATACTTGGACTGGAGAGTGTTGTGCTCGGTCTGGAGGGCATTGTGCTCGGTCCGGAGGGCATCGCGCTCAGTCTGGAGAGTGTTGTACTCGGACCGGAGGGCGCTGTGCTCGGACTGGAGAGTGTTGTGCTCGGACCGGAGGGCGCCGTGCTCGGACTGGAGAGTGTTGAGTTGGGATTGCAGGGAGCTTTTCTCATCCCAAAGTTTTGCTGCGTCAGCTCTAAGATTCTCTTTCTCGTACCAGATTGAGTCTCGTTGGTACAGGAGATCTTTTCTCTCAGCTTCAAAAGCTTTTTCTCTCTCTACCTTCTCAGTCCAAAGTTTTTCTGCCTCAGCTCTAAGACTCTCTTTCTCGTACCAGATTGAGTCTCGTTGGTACAGGAGATCTTTTCTCTCAGCTTCAAAAGCTTTTTCTCTCTCTACCTTCTCAGTCCAAAGTTTTTCTGCCTCAGCTCTAAGACTCTCTCTCTCAGGAATGGTATTGACTAAGGCCCAATAAGCATTAGCTAGGCCCAAAATCATTTGTGCCTCCTGAGATCTGCCTGAGCCACAACATTCCTGCCTCAAATATGCAATCAAACTCTCAGGATTCTTCAAGTGTTCAGGAGTGAAGCTCCATAACACTGAAGATGTCTGTCCTTTGAGAATCTCTTCAATTCCCTGCCACTCAGTATTCTCTGGTTCTAGGGAAGACTTCCTCCGGATGTTATAAATCCAGATACTGAGTGAGATTATTACAATAATCAACAGTAAGATCAGGGAGATTAAGAGTGTGACCCACTGATCATTCAAGAACTGCATAAAGGATTCATAGAAAGAAAGAGGAGCACGCTTAAAAATCACCATTTCTGTATAATTAGTTGCATTAGTTGCTCCCTCTGGAGCTGTATACAGATACGAAGTGAGCATTGCTAACCATGCTTTCAATTCATTATACAATTGTATAGCTCCATAAGAAAAAGTGGCTAGCTTAAACATGGCCCAATATGTTCGGAGCGTCTCAAAAAAGGAACCAATGGCACACAGTCCCTGGTAAAACAAATTTAGTAGAGAAAACATCTTTTTTCCTCCAATAGAGAGAAAAAAGTAAAAGAAAACAAAGCTCAGCAGTGTTTATAAAATATACCGGAGTATTGGCAGTCCGCCTGGACTTTCAAGGTCAAGCTCGCAGGTGCAGAATCCCAAACACGAGATAGCTCCTTAACAGGGAAAAAAAACTCGTAGCTCTGTTAAAAGCTAAAAGAGCAACAGAAGAAAACACAGAAAAACAGCAACTCAATTTGCCCGCATTCTCCACCAAAAATCTGTCACGGTTTGAACTAAAAATCCACCTGCGTCCGTGACAGGGGGCCGTAGGCCCCGGAGGGGCCCTAGGCCGAAAGGAAAAAAATTAATTAGGAAAAGAAAACAGCGGCAACGATCTAAGGAGGCACACTTATTTACTAAATACTATATCGAAATACAGGATAACACAATATAATACAATATAATTGAAATTGAGCTAACGAATCAAGCAAAATAGGAGAGAGAATGAGTCCCGTAACCGAGAGGCCTACTGTGAATCTAGGCGAACGGCTGAAGGCTCCCACACACTCCCCTGAACGCCAGAACTCGAAAGAACGTCAGTCTGTTCTGCGACAGAGTTAATATAGAGTCCAGGTCCCGTGACCTATCGTGTTGTTCCCTGGGAGATGTAGTCTTCTTCTATAAGTTGCAGATTCAGTAAAATTATTCATGCTTAATATGATGTTATGATGTGGAATACTGATAGCAAAAATTACAAAATTATTAAACCATGACAGGGATAAGTACTGCTATTAATGTCAAAGTTCTCTAAATCTTGACAGAAATTGATATTTTGGGTGGAAATGTCATTATTTTGTAGAGGAATACAGGAATTCTTGAAACACTGTATTCTATTAGGCTCCAAAGCATCATTCTGTAGGGATAAAGTCTTTCTTTGTGTATGAAAACCAGTATTTTGTTTAGAAATGCTATTTTTAGGAATGAAATGCTTTATTTTTGAAAGAAAATGAAATTTTTGCAAGGATAATTAGTGATACTTCAGTGATAACTTTTTATTTCTGGTATGTGTAGTGATATTCGTGTGAAAATTTTTAATGTTTTGACAGAAATTGATATTTCGGGTGGAACTGTCCTTATTTTGTAGAGTAAAACTGGTGTTCTGGAACCAATGTGTCATATTATGCTCCTAAGTATCACTTAGTAGAGAGAATATCTTCTTTTGGGAATTAAAAACCATATGTTGTTTAGAACATACTACTCTTAGGAATGAAAAGCATTTTCTTAGGTAAGAAAAATGTATTTTTGCCAGAATACGGAGTGATACTTAAGAGAGAACTTTTTATTTCTGGAAGAAGTGGTGATATTCATGTGTAAATGGTAAAAATTTTAACAGAAACTGTCATTTTGGGTGGAAATGTCCATCATTTGTAGAGGAAAACGGGTATTCTGGTAGAAATGCATCCTATAATGCTACAGTGCATCATTTTCTAGAGAAAATATCTTCTTTTGGTTATGAAAACAGGTATTAGGTTTAGAAAATGCTATTTTTAGTGAAGAAAATTCATATTTTCAAAAGAAACTCAAATATTTGCCAGGATAAAGGGTGATGCTTTAGAGAGAACTTATTATTTCTGGTCTATGTAGTGAAAGTCGTGTGTAAATTTCAAAAATTAGAACAGAAATTGATCTTTAGGGGGGAAGTGTCCTTATTTGAAAGAGGAATTCCGGTATTCTGTAAACAATGTATCATATTATGCTGCAAATATTCATTTTTTAGAGGAACTGTCTTCTTTTGAGGATGAAACCCAGTATTTTGGGGAGAAAATGATATTTTTAGGGCTGAAAAGCATTGTATTTGTTAAGAAAAATGTATTTTTGCAAGGATAAGAAGTGATACTCAAGAATGTACCTTTTTTTTTTTATTTCTGGGATAAGTACTGCTATTAATGTCAAAGTTCTCTAAATCTTGACAGAAATTGATATTTTGGGTGGAAATGTCCTTATTTTGTAGAGGAATACAGGAATTCATGAAACACTGTATTCTATTATGCTCCAAAGGAACATTCTGTAGAGATAATGTCTACCTTTGGGGATGAAAACCAGTATTTTGTTTAGGAAATGCTATTTTTAGGAATGAAAAGCATTAGTTTGGTAAGAAAATGATATATTTGAAAGGATAATTAGTGATACTTATGAGATTCCTTTTTATTTCTGGGATAAGCAAGGATATTAGTGTGAAAGTATTCTACATTATGACACAACTTGATATTTCTGGTGGGAATGTCCTTATTTTGTAGAGGAATTTGGGAATTCTTGAATCACTGTATTCTATTAGGCTCCAAAGCATCATTCTGTAGGGATAAAGTCTTTCTTTGTGTATGAAAACCAGTATTTTGTTTAGAAATGCTATTTTTAGGAATGAAATGCTTTATTTTTGAAAGAAAATGAAATTTTTGCAAGGATAATTAGTGATACTTCAGTGATAACTTTTTATTTCTGGTATGTGTAGTGATATTCGTGTGAAAATTTTTAATGTTTTGACAGAAATTGATATTTTGGGTGGAACTTTCCTTATTTTGTAGAGTAAAACTGGTGTTCTGGAAACAATGTGTCATATTATGCTCCTAAGTATCACTTAGTAGAGAGAATATCTTCTTTTGGGAATTAAAAACCATATGTTGTTTAGAACATACTACTCTTAGGAATGAAAAGCATTTTCTTAGGTAAGAAAAATGTATTTTTGCCAGAATACAGAGTGATACTTAAGAGAGAACTTTTTATTTCTGGAAGAAGTGGTGATATTCATGTGTAAATGGTAAAAATTTTAACAGAAACTGTCATTTTGGGTGGAAATGTCCATCATTTGTAGAGGAAAACGGGTATTCTGGTAGAAATGCATCCTATAATGCTACAGTGCATCATTTTCTAGAGAAAATATCTTCTTTTGGTTATGAAAACAGGTATTAGGTTTAGAAAATGCTATTTTTAGTGAAGAAAATTCATATTTTCAAAAGAAACTCAAATATTTGCCAGGATAAAGGGTGATGCTTTAGAGAGAACTTATTATTTCTGGTCTATGTAGTGAAAGTCGTGTGTAAATTTCAAAAATTAGAACAGAAATTGATCTTTAGGGGGGAAGTGTCCTTATTTGAAAGAGGAATTCCGGTATTCTGTAAACAATGTATCATATTATGCTGCAAATATTCATTTTTTAGAGGAACTGTCTTCTTTTGAGGATGAAACCCAGTATTTTGGGGAGAAAATTATATTTTTAGGGCTGAAAAGCATTGTATTTGTTAAGAAAAATGTATTTTTGCAAGGATAAGAAGTGATACTCAAGAATGTACCTTTTTTTTTATTTCTGGGATAAGTACTGCTATTAATGTCAAAGTTCTCTAAATCTTGACAGAAATTGATATTTTGGGTGGAAATGTCCTTATTTTGTAGAGGAATACAGGAATTCATGAAACACTGTATTCTATTATGCTCCAAAGGAACATTCTGTAGAGATAATGTCTACCTTTGGGGATGAAATCCAGTATTTTGTTTAGGAAATGCTATTTTTAGGAATGAAAAGCATTAGTTTGGTAAGAAAATGAAATATTTGAAAGGATAATTAGTGATACTTATGAGATTCCTTTTTATTTCTGGGATAAGCAAGGATATTAGTGTGAAAGTTTTCTACATTATGACACAACTTGATATTTCTGGTGGGAATGTCCTTATTTTGTAGAGGAATTTGGGAATTCTTGAATCACTGTATTCTATTAGGCTCCAAAGCATCATTCTGTAGGGATAAAGTCTTTCTTTGTGTATGAAAACCAGTATTTTGTTTAGAAATGCTATTTTTAGGAATGAAATGCTTTATTTTTGAAAGAAAATGAAATTTTTGCAAGGATAATTAGTGATACTTCAGTGATAACTTTTTATTTCTGGTATGTGTAGTGATATTCGTGTGAAAATTTTTAATGTTTTGACAGAAATTGATATTTCGGGTGGAACTGTCCTTATTTTGTAGAGTAAAACTGGTGTTCTGGAAACAATGTGTCATATTATGCTCCTAAGTATCACTTAGTAGAGAGAATATCTTCTTTTGGGAATTAAAAACCATATGTTGTTTAGAACATACTACTCTTAGGAATGAAAAGCATTTTCTTAGGTAAGAAAAATGTATTTTTGCCAGAATACGGAGTGATACTTAAGAGAGAACTTTTTATTTCTGGAAGAAGTGGTGATATTCATGTGTAAATGGTAAAAATTTTAACAGAAACTGTCATTTTGGGTGGAAATGTCCATCATTTGTAGAGGAAAACGGGTATTCTGGTAGAAATGCATCCTATAATGCTACAGTGCATCATTTTCTAGAGAAAATATCTTCTTTTGGTTATGAAAACAGGTATTAGGTTTAGAAAATGCTATTTTTAGTGAAGAAAATTCATATTTTCAAAAGAAACTCAAATATTTGCCAGGATAAAGGGTGATGCTTTAGAGAGAACTTATTATTTCTGGTCTATGTAGTGAAAGTCGTGTGTAAATTTCAAAAATTAGAACAGAAATTGATCTTTAGGGGGGAAGTGTCCTTATTTGAAAGAGGAATTCCGGTATTCTGTAAACAATGTATCATATTATGCTGCAAATATTCATTTTTTAGAGGAACTGTCTTCTTTTGAGGATGAAACCCAGTATTTTGGGGAGAAAATTATATTTTTAGGGCTGAAAAGCATTGTATTTGTTAAGAAAAATGTATTTTTGCAAGGATAAGAAGTGATACTCAAGAATGTACCTTTTTTTTTTATTTCTGGGATAAGTACTGCTATTAATGTCAAAGTTCTCTAAATCTTGACAGAAATTGATATTTTGGGTGGAAATGTCCTTATTTTGTAGAGGAATACAGGAATTCATGAAACACTGTATTCTATTATGCTCCAAAGGAACATTCTGTAGAGATAATGTCTACCTTTGGGGATGAAATCCAGTATTTTGTTTAGGAAATGCTATTTTTAGGAATGAAAAGCATTAGTTTGGTAAGAAAATGAAATATTTGAAAGGATAATTAGTGATACTTATGAGATTCCTTTTTATTTCTGGGATAAGCAAGGATATTAGTGTGAAAGTTTTCTACATTATGACACAACTTGATATTTCTGGTGGGAATGTCCTTATTTTGTAGAGGAATTTGGGAATTCTTGAATCACTGTATTCTATTAGGCTCCAAAGCATCATTCTGTAGGGATAAAGTCTTTCTTTGTGTATGAAAACCAGTATTTTGTTTAGAAATGCTATTTTTAGGAATGAAATGCTTTATTTTTGAAAGAAAATGAAATTTTTGCAAGGATAATTAGTGATACTTCAGTGATAACTTTTTATTTCTGGTATGTGTAGTGATATTCGTGTGAAAATTTTTAATGTTTTGACAGAAATTGATATTTCGGGTGGAACTGTCCTTATTTTGTAGAGTAAAACTGGTGTTCTGGAAACAATGTGTCATATTATGCTCCTAAGTATCACTTAGTAGAGAGAATATCTTCTTTTGGGAATTAAAAACCATATGTTGTTTAGAACATACTACTCTTAGGAATGAAAAGCATTTTCTTAGGTAAGAAAAATGTATTTTTGCCAGAATACGGAGTGATACTTAAGAGAGAACTTTTTATTTCTGGAAGAAGTGGTGATATTCATGTGTAAATGGTAAAAATTTTAACAGAAACTGTCATTTTGGGTGGAAATGTCCATCATTTGTAGAGGAAAACGGGTATTCTGGTAGAAATGCATCCTATAATGCTACAGTGCATCATTTTCTAGAGAAAATATCTTCTTTTGGTTATGAAAACAGGTATTAGGTTTAGAAAATGCTATTTTTAGTGAAGAAAATTCATATTTTCAAAAGAAACTCAAATATTTGCCAGGATAAAGGGTGATGCTTTAGAGAGAACTTATTATTTCTGGTCTATGTAGTGAAAGTCGTGTGTAAATTTCAAAAATTAGAACAGAAATTGATCTTTAGGGGGGAAGTGTCCTTCTTTGAAAGAGGAATTCCGGTATTCTGTAAACAATGTATCATATTATGCTGCAAATATTCATTTTTTAGAGGAACTGTCTTCTTTTGAGGATGAAACCCAGTATTTTGGGGAGAAAATTATATTTTTAGGGCTGAAAAGCATTGTATTTGTTAAGAAAAATGTATTTTTGCAAGGATAAGAAGTGATACTCAAGAATGTACCTTTTTTTTTATTTCTGGGATAAGTACTGCTATTAATGTCAAAGTTCTCTAAATCTTGACAGAAATTGATATTTTGGGTGGAAATGTCCTTATTTTGTAGAGGAATACAGGAATTCATGAAACACTGTATTCTATTATGCTCCAAAGGAACATTCTGTAGAGATAATGTCTACCTTTGGGGATGAAATCCAGTATTTTGTTTAGGAAATGCTATTTTTAGGAATGAAAAGCATTAGTTTGGTAAGAAAATGAAATATTTGAAAGGATAATTAGTGATACTTATGAGATTCCTTTTTATTTCTGGGATAAGCAAGGATATTAGTGTGAAAGTTTTCTACATTATGACACAACTTGATATTTCTGGTGGGAATGTCCTTATTTTGTAGAGGAATTTGGGAATTCTTGAATCACTGTATTCTATTAGGCTCCAAAGCATCATTCTGTAGGGATAAAGTCTTTCTTTGTGTATGAAAACCAGTATTTTGTTTAGAAATGCTATTTTTAGGAATGAAATGCTTTATTTTTGAAAGAAAATGAAATTTTTGCAAGGATAATTAGTGATACTTCAGTGATAACTTTTTATTTCTGGTATGTGTAGTGATATTCGTGTGAAAATTTTTAATGTTTTGACAGAAATTGATATTTTGGGTGGAACTGTCCTTATTTTGTAGAGTAAAACTGGTGTTCTGGAAACAATGTGTCATATTATGCTCCTAAGTATCACTTAGTAGAGAGAATATCTTCTTTTGGGAATTAAAAACCATATGTTGTTTAGAACATACTACTCTTAGGAATGAAAAGCATTTTCTTAGGTAAGAAAAATGTATTTTTGCCAGAATACGGAGTGATACTTAAGAGAGAACTTTTTATTTCTGGAAGAAGTGGTGATATTCATGTGTAAATGGTAAAAATTTTAACAGAAACTGTCATTTTGGGTGGAAATGTCCATCATTTGTAGAGGAAAACGGGTATTCTGGTAGAAATGCATCCTATAATGCTACAGTGCATCATTTTCTAGAGAAAATATCTTCTTTTGGTTATGAAAACAGGTATTAGGTTTAGAAAATGCTATTTTTAGTGAAGAAAATTCATATTTTCAAAAGAAACTCAAATATTTGCCAGGATAAAGGGTGATGCTTTAGAGAGAACTTATTATTTCTGGTCTATGTAGTGAAAGTCGTGTGTAAATTTCAAAAATTAGAACAGAAATTGATCTTTAGGGGGGAAGTGTCCTTATTTGAAAGAGGAATTCCGGTATTCTGTAAACAATGTATCATATTATGCTGCAAATATTCATTTTTTAGAGGAACTGTCTTCTTTTGAGGATGAAACCCAGTATTTTGGGGAGAAAATTATATTTTTAGGGCTGAAAAGCATTGTATTTGTTAAGAAAAATGTATTTTTGCAAGGATAAGAAGTGATACTCAAGAATGTACCTTTTTTTTTTTTCTGGGATAAGTACTGCTATTAATGTCAAAGTTCTCTAAATCTTGACAGAAATTGATATTTTGGGTGGAAATGTCATTATTTTGTAGAGGAATACAGGAATTCTTGAAACACTGTATTCTATTAGGCTCCAAAGCATCATTCTGTAGGGATAAAGTCTTTCTTTGTGTATGAAAACCAGTATTTTGTTTAGAAATGCTATTTTTAGGAATGAAATGCTTTATTTTTGAAAGAAAATGAAATTTTTGCAAGGATAATTAGTGATACTTCAGTGATAACTTTTTATTTCTGGTATGTGTAGTGATATTCGTGTGAAAATTTTTAATGTTTTGACAGAAATTGATATTTCGGGTGGAACTGTCCTTATTTTGTAGAGTAAAACTGGTGTTCTGGAACCAATGTGTCATATTATGCTCCTAAGTATCACTTAGTAGAGAGAATATCTTCTTTTGGGAATTAAAAACCATATGTTGTTTAGAACATACTACTCTTAGGAATGAAAAGCATTTTCTTAGGTAAGAAAAATGTATTTTTGCCAGAATACGGAGTGATACTTAAGAGAGAACTTTTTATTTCTGGAAGAAGTGGTGATATTCATGTGTAAATGGTAAAAATTTTAACAGAAACTGTCATTTTGGGTGGAAATGTCCATCATTTGTAGAGGAAAACGGGTATTCTGGTAGAAATGCATCCTATAATGCTACAGTGCATCATTTTCTAGAGAAAATATCTTCTTTTGGTTATGAAAACAGGTATTAGGTTTAGAAAATGCTATTTTTAGTGAAGAAAATTCATATTTTCAAAAGAAACTCAAATATTTGCCAGGATAAAGGGTGATGCTTTAGAGAGAACTTATTATTTCTGGTCTATGTAGTGAAAGTCGTGTGTAAATTTCAAAAATTAGAACAGAAATTGATCTTTAGGGGGGAAGTGTCCTTATTTGAAAGAGGAATTCCGGTATTCTGTAAACAATGTATCATATTATGCTGCAAATATTCATTTTTTAGAGGAACTGTCTTCTTTTGAGGATGAAACCCAGTATTTTGGGGAGAAAATGATATTTTTAGGGCTGAAAAGCATTGTATTTGTTAAGAAAAATGTATTTTTGCAAGGATAAGAAGTGATACTCAAGAATGTACCTTTTTTTTTTTTCTGGGATAAGTACTGCTATTAATGTCAAAGTTCTCTAAATCTTGACAGAAATTGATATTTTGGGTGGAAATGTCATTATTTTGTAGAGGAATACAGGAATTCTTGAAACACTGTATTCTATTAGGCTCCAAAGCATCATTCTGTAGGGATAAAGTCTTTCTTTGTGTATGAAAACCAGTATTTTGTTTAGAAATGCTATTTTTAGGAATGAAATGCTTTATTTTTGAAAGAAAATGAAATTTTTGCAAGGATAATTAGTGATACTTCAGTGATAACTTTTTATTTCTGGTATGTGTAGTGATATTCGTGTGAAAATTTTTAATGTTTTGACAGAAATTGATATTTTGGGTGGAACTTTCCTTATTTTGTAGAGTAAAACTGGTGTTCTGGAAACAATGTGTCATATTATGCTCCTAAGTATCACTTAGTAGAGAGAATATCTTCTTTTGGGAATTAAAAACCATATGTTGTTTAGAACATACTACTCTTAGGAATGAAAAGCATTTTCTTAGGTAAGAAAAATGTATTTTTGCCAGAATACAGAGTGATACTTAAGAGAGAACTTTTTATTTCTGGAAGAAGTGGTGATATTCATGTGTAAATGGTAAAAATTTTAACAGAAACTGTTATTTTGGGTGGAAATGTCCATCATTTGTAGAGGAAAACGGGTATTCTGGTAGAAATGCATCCTATAATGCTACAGTGCATCATTTTCTAGAGAAAATATCTTCTTTTGGTTATGAAAACAGGTATTAGGTTTAGAAAATGCTATTTTTAGTGAAGAAAATTCATATTTTCAAAAGAAACTCAAATATTTGCCAGGATAAAGGGTGATGCTTTAGAGAGAACTTATTATTTCTGGTCTATGTAGTGAAAGTCGTGTGTAAATTTCAAAAATTAGAACAGAAATTGATCTTTAGGGGGGAAGTGTCCTTATTTGAAAGAGGAATTCCGGTATTCTGTAAACAATGTATCATATTATGCTGCAAATATTCATTTTTTAGAGGAACTGTCTTCTTTTGAGGATGAAACCCAGTATTTTGGGGAGAAAATTATATTTTTAGGGCTGAAAAGCATTGTATTTGTTAAGAAAAATGTATTTTTGCAAGGATAAGAAGTGATACTCAAGAATGTACCTTTTTTTTTATTTCTGGGATAAGTACTGCTATTAATGTCAAAGTTCTCTAAATCTTGACAGAAATTGATATTTTGGGTGGAAATGTCCTTATTTTGTAGAGGAATACAGGAATTCATGAAACACTGTATTCTATTATGCTCCAAAGGAACATTCTGTAGAGATAATGTCTGCCTTTGGGGATGAAATCCAGTATTTTGTTTAGGAAATGCTATTTTTAGGAATGAAAAGCATTAGTTTGGTAAGAAAATGAAATATTTGAAAGGATAATTAGTGATACTTATGAGATTCCTTTTTATTTCTGGGATAAGCAAGGATATTAGTGTGAAAGTTTTCTACATTATGACACAACTTGATATTTCTGGTGGGAATGTCCTTATTTTGTAGAGGAATTTGGGAATTCTTGAATCACTGTATTCTATTAGGCTCCAAAGCATCATTCTGTAGGGATAAAGTCTTTCTTTGTGTATGAAAACCAGTATTTTGTTTAGAAATGCTATTTTTAGGAATGAAATGCTTTATTTTTGAAAGAAAATGAAATTTTTGCAAGGATAATTAGTGATACTTCAGTGATAACTTTTTATTTCTGGTATGTGTAGTGATATTCGTGTGAAAATTTTTAATGTTTTGACAGAAATTGATATTTCGGGTGGAACTGTCCTTATTTTGTAGAGTAAAACTGGTGTTCTGGAAACAATGTGTCATATTATGCTCCTAAGTATCACTTAGTAGAGAGAATATCTTCTTTTGGGAATTAAAAACCATATGTTGTTTAGAACATACTACTCTTAGGAATGAAAAGCATTTTCTTAGGTAAGAAAAATGTATTTTTGCCAGAATACGGAGTGATACTTAAGAGAGAACTTTTTATTTCTGGAAGAAGTGGTGATATTCATGTGTAAATGGTAAAAATTTTAACAGAAACTGTCATTTTGGGTGGAAATGTCCATCATTTGTAGAGGAAAACGGGTATTCTGGTAGAAATGCATCCTATAATGCTACAGTGCATCATTTTCTAGAGAAAATATCTTCTTTTGGTTATGAAAACAGGTATTAGGTTTAGAAAATGCTATTTTTAGTGAAGAAAATTCATATTTTCAAAAGAAACTCAAATATTTGCCAGGATAAAGGGTGATGCTTTAGAGAGAACTTATTATTTCTGGTCTATGTAGTGAAAGTCGTGTGTAAATTTCAAAAATTAGAACAGAAATTGATCTTTAGGGGGGAAGTGTCCTTATTTGAAAGAGGAATTCCGGTATTCTGTAAACAATGTATCATATTATGCTGCAAATATTCATTTTTTAGAGGAACTGTCTTCTTTTGAGGATGAAACCCAGTATTTTGGGGAGAAAATTATATTTTTAGGGCTGAAAAGCATTGTATTTGTTAAGAAAAATGTATTTTTGCAAGGATAAGAAGTGATACTCAAGAATGTACCTTTTTTTTTTATTTCTGGGATAAGTACTGCTATTAATGTCAAAGTTCTCTAAATCTTGACAGAAATTGATATTTTGGGTGGAAATGTCCTTATTTTGTAGAGGAATACAGGAATTCATGAAACACTGTATTCTATTATGCTCCAAAGGAACATTCTGTAGAGATAATGTCTACCTTTGGGGATGAAATCCAGTATTTTGTTTAGGAAATGCTATTTTTAGGAATGAAAAGCATTAGTTTGGTAAGAAAATGAAATATTTGAAAGGATAATTAGTGATACTTATGAGATTCCTTTTTATTTCTGGGATAAGCAAGGATATTAGTGTGAAAGTTTTCTACATTATGACACAACTTGATATTTCTGGTGGGAATGTCCTTATTTTGTAGAGGAATTTGGGAATTCTTGAATCACTGTATTCTATTAGGCTCCAAAGCATCATTCTGTAGGGATAAAGTCTTTCTTTGTGTATGAAAACCAGTATTTTGTTTAGAAATGCTATTTTTAGGAATGAAATGCTTTATTTTTGAAAGAAAATGAAATTTTTGCAAGGATAATTAGTGATACTTCAGTGATAACTTTTTATTTCTGGTATGTGTAGTGATATTCGTGTGAAAATTTTTAATGTTTTGACAGAAATTGATATTTTGGGTGGAACTGTCCTTATTTTGTAGAGTAAAACTGGTGTTCTGGAAACAATGTGTCATATTATGCTCCTAAGTATCACTTAGTAGAGAGAATATCTTCTTTTGGGAATTAAAAACCATATGTTGTTTAGAACATACTACTCTTAGGAATGAAAAGCATTTTCTTAGGTAAGAAAAATGTATTTTTGCCAGAATACGGAGTGATACTTAAGAGAGAACTTTTTATTTCTGGAAGAAGTGGTGATATTCATGTGTAAATGGTAAAAATTTTAACAGAAACTGTCATTTTGGGTGGAAATGTCCATCATTTGTAGAGGAAAACGGGTATTCTGGTAGAAATGCATCCTATAATGCTACAGTGCATCATTTTCTAGAGAAAATATCTTCTTTTGGTTATGAAAACAGGTATTAGGTTTAGAAAATGCTATTTTTAGTGAAGAAAATTCATATTTTCAAAAGAAACTCAAATATTTGCCAGGATAAAGGGTGATGCTTTAGAGAGAACTTATTATTTCTGGTCTATGTAGTGAAAGTCGTGTGTAAATTTCAAAAATTAGAACAGAAATTGATCTTTAGGGGGGAAGTGTCCTTATTTGAAAGAGGAATTCCGGTATTCTGTAAACAATGTATCATATTATGCTGCAAATATTCATTTTTTAGAGGAACTGTCTTCTTTTGAGGATGAAACCCAGTATTTTGGGGAGAAAATGATATTTTTAGGGCTGAAAAGCATTGTATTTGTTAAGAAAAATGTATTTTTGCAAGGATAAGAAGTGATACTCAAGAATGTACCTTTTTTTTTTATTTCTGGGATAAGTACTGCTATTAATGTCAAAGTTCTCTAAATCTTGACAGAAATTGATGTTTTGGGTGGAAATGTCCTTATTTTGTAGAGGAATACAGGAATTCATGAAACACTGTATTCTATTATGCTCCAAAGGAACATTCTGTAGAGATAATGTCTACCTTTGGGGATGAAATCCAGTATTTTGTTTAGGAAATGCTATTTTTAGGAATGAAAAGCATTAGTTTGGTAAGAAAATGAAATATTTGAAAGGATAATTAGTGATACTTATGAGATTCCTTTTTATTTCTGGGATAAGCAAGGATATTAGTGTGAAAGTTTTCTACATTATGACACAACTTGATATTTCTGGTGGGAATGTCCTTATTTTGTAGAGGAATTTGGGAATTCTTGAATCACTGTATTCTATTAGGCTCCAAAGCATCATTCTGTAGGGATAAAGTCTTTCTTTGTGTATGAAAACCAGTATTTTGTTTAGAAATGCTATTTTTAGGAATGAAATGCTTTATTTTTGAAAGAAAATGAAATTTTTGCAAGGATAATTAGTGATACTTCAGTGATAACTTTTTATTTCTGGTATGTGTAGTGATATTCGTGTGAAAATTTTTAATGCTTTGACAGAAATTGATATTTCGGGTGGAACTGTCCTTATTTTGTAGAGTAACACTGGTGTTCTGGAAACAATGTGTCATATTATGCTCCTAAGTATCATTTAGTAGAGAGAATATCTTCTTTTGGGAATTAAAAACCATATGTTGTTTAGAACATACTATTCTCAGGAATGAAAAGCATTTTCTTAGGTAAGAAAAATGTATTTTTGCCAGAATACGGAGTGATACTTAAGAGAGAACTTTTTATTTCTGGAAGAAGTGGTGATATTCATGTGTAAATGGTAAAAATTTTAACAGAAATTGTCATTTTGGGTGGAAATGTCCATCATTTGTAGAGGAAAACGGGTATTCTGGTAGAAATGCATCCTATAATGCTACAGTGCATCATTTTCTAGAGAAAATATCTTCTTTTGGTTATGAAAACAGGTATTAGGTTTAGAAAATGCTATTTTTAGTGAAGAAAATTCATATTTTCAAAAGAAACTCAAATATTTGCCAGGATAAATGGTGATGCTTTAGAGAGAACTTATTATTTCTGGTCTATGTAGTGAAAGTCGTGTGTAAATTTCAAAAATTAGAACAGAAATTGATCTTTACGGGGTAAGTGTCCTTATTTGAAAGAGGAATTCCGGTATTCTGTAAACAATGTATCATATTATGCTGCAAATATTCATTTTTTAGAGGAACTGTCTTCTTTTGAGGATGAAACCCAGTATTTTGGGGAGAAAATGATATTTTTAGGGCTGAAAAGCATTGTATTTGTTAAGAAAAATGTATTTTTGCAAGGATAAGAAGTGATACTCAAGAATGTACCTTTTTTTTTTATTTCTGGTATAAGTACTGCTATTAATGTCAAAGTTCTCTAAATCTTGACAGAAATTGATATTTTGGGTGGAAATGTCCTTATTTTGTAGAGGAATACAGGAATTCATGAAACACTGTATTCTATTATGCTCCAAAGGAACATTCTGTAGAGATAATGTCTACCTTTGGGGATGAAAACCAGTATTTTGTTTAGAAAATGCTATTTTTAGGAATGAAAAGCATTAGTTTGGTAAGAAAATGAAATATTTGAAAGGATAATTAGTGATACTTATGAGATTCCTTTTTATTTCTGGGATAAGCAAGGATATTAGTGTGAAAGTTTTCTACATTATGACACAACTTGATATTTCTGGTGGGAATGTCCTTATTTTGTAGAGGAATTTGGGAATTCTTGAATCACTGTATTCTATTAGGCTCCAAAGCATCATTCTGTAGGGATAAAGTCTTTCTTTGTGTATGAAAACCAGTATTTTGTTTAGAAATGCTATTTTTAGGAATGAAATGCTTTATTTTTGAAAGAAAATGAAATTTTTGCAAGGATAATTAGTGATACTTCAGTGATAACTTTTTATTTCTGGTATGTGTAGTGATATTCGTGTGAAAATTTTTAATGTTTTGACAGAAATTGATATTTCGGGTGGAACTGTCCTTATTTTGTAGAGTAACACTGGTGTTCTGGAAACAATGTGTCATATTATGCTCCTAAGTATCACTTAGTAGAGAGAATATCTTCTTTTGGGAATTAAAAACCATATGTTGTTTAGAACATACTACTCTTAGGAATGAAAAGCATTTTCTTAGGTAAGAAAAATGTATTTTTGCCAGAATACGGAGTGATACTTAAGAGAGAACTTTTTATTTCTGGAAGAAGTGGTGATATTCATGTGTAAATGGTAAAAATTTTAACAGAAATTGTCATTTTGGGTGGAAATGTCCATCATTTGTAGAGGAAAACGGGTATTCTGGTAGAAATGCATCCTATAATGCTACAGTGCATCATTTTCTAGAGAAAATATCTTCTTTTGGTTATGAAAACAGGTATTAGGTTTAGAAAATGCTATTTTTAGTGAAGAAAATTCATATTTTCAAAAGAAACTCAAATATTTGCCAGGATAAAGGGTGATGCTTTAGAGAGAACTTATTATTTCTGGTCTATGTAGTGAAAGTCGTGTGTAAATTTCAAAAATTAGAACAGAAATTGATCTTTAGGGGGGAAGTGTCCTTATTTGAAAGAGGAATTCCGGTATTCTGTAAACAATGTATCATATTATGCTGCAAATATTCATTTTTTAGAGGAACTGTCTTCTTTTGAGGATGAAACCCAGTATTTTGGGGAGAAAATGATATTTTTAGGGCTGAAAAGCATTGTATTTGTTAAGAAAAATGTATTTTTGCAAGGATAAGAAGTGATACTCAAGAATGTACCTTTTTTTTTTTTCTGGGATAAGTACTGCTATTAATGTCAAAGTTCTCTAAATCTTGACAGAAATTGATATTTTGGGTGGAAATGTCATTATTTTGTAGAGGAATACAGGAATTCTTGAAACACTGTATTCTATTAGGCTCCAAAGCATCATTCTGTAGGGATAAAGTCTTTCTTTGTGTATGAAAACCAGTATTTTGTTTAGAAATGCTATTTTTAGGAATGAAATGCTTTATTTTTGAAAGAAAATGAAATTTTTGCAAGGAAAATTAGTGATACTTCAGTGATAACTTTTTATTTCTGGTATGTGTAGTGATATTCGTGTGAAAATTTTTAATGTTTTGACAGAAATTGATATTTCGGGTGGAACTGTCCTTATTTTGTAGAGTAAAACTGGTGTTCTGGAAACAATGTGTCATATTATGCTCCTAAGTATCACTTAGTAGAGAGAATATCTTCTTTTGGGAATT
Source organism: Coturnix japonica (assembly GCF_054131305.1). Lineage (NCBI taxonomy): Eukaryota > Metazoa > Chordata > Aves > Galliformes > Phasianidae > Coturnix > Coturnix japonica. Next base: position 28,306,785 of record NC_140672.1, read on the forward strand.
AAAAACCATATGTTGTTTAGAACATACTACTCTTAGGAATGAAAAGCATTTTCTTAGGTAAGAAAAATGTATTTTTGCCAGAATACGGAGTGATACTTAAGAGAGAACTTTTTATTTCTGGAAGAAGTGGTGATATTCATGTGTAAATGGTAAAAATTTTAACAGAAACTGTCATTTTGGGTGGAAATGTCCATCATTTGTAGAGGAAAACGGGTATTCTGGTAGAAATGCATCCTATAATGCTACAGTGCATCATTTTCTAGAGAAAATATCTTCTTTTGGTTATGAAAACAGGTATTAGGTTTAGAAAATGCTATTTTTAGTGAAGAAAATTCATATTTTCAAAAGAAACTCAAATATTTGCCAGGATAAAGGGTGATGCTTTAGAGAGAACTTATTATTTCTGGTCTATGTAGTGAAAGTCGTGTGTAAATTTCAAAAATTAGAACAGAAATTGATCTTTAGGGGGGAAGTGTCCTTATTTGAAAGAGGAATTCCGGTATTCTGTAAACAATGTATCATATTATGCTGCAAATATTCATTTTTTAGAGAAACTGTCTTCTTTTGAGGATGAAACCCAGTATTTTGGGGAGAAAATGATATTTTTAGGGCTGAAAAGCATTGTATTTGTTAAGAAAAATGTATTTTTGCAAGGATAAGAAGTGATACTCAAGAATGTACCTTTTTTTTTTTTTTTCTGGGATAAGTACTGCTATTAATGTCAAAGTTCTCTAAATCTTGACAGAAATTGATATTTTGGGTGGAAATGTCCTTATTTTGTAGAGGAATACAGGAATTCATGAAACACTGTATTCTATTATGCTCCAAAGGAACATTCTGTAGAGATAATGTCTACCTTTGGGGATGAAATCCAGTATTTTGTTTAGGAAATGCTATTTTTAGGAATGAAAAGCATTAGTTTGGTAAGAAAATGAAATATTTGAAAGGATAATTAGTGATACTTATGAGATTCCTTTTTATTTCTGGGATAAGCAAGGATATTAGTGTGAAAGTTTTCTACATTATGACACAACTTGATATTTCTGGTGGGAATGTCCTTATTTTGTAGAGGAATTTGGGAATTCTTGAATCACTGTATTCTATTAGGCTCCAAAGCATCATTCTGTAGGGATAAAGTCTTTCTTTTGTATGAAAACCAGTATTTTGTTTAGAAATGCTATTTTTAGGAATGAAATGCTTTATTTTTGAAAGAAAATGAAATTTTTGCAAGGATAATTAGTGATACTTCAGTGATAACTTTTTATTTCTGGTATGTGTAGTGATATTCGTGTGAAAATTTTTAATGTTTTGACAGAAATTGATATTTCGGGTGGAACTGTCCTTATTTTGTAGAGTAAAACTGGTGTTCTGGAAACAATGTGTCATATTATGCTCCTAAGTATCACTTAGTAGAGAGAATATCTTCTTTTGGGAATTAAAAACCATATGTTGTTTAGAACATACTACTCTTAGGAATGAAAAGCATTTTCTTAGGTAAGAAAAATGTATTTTTGCCAGAATACGGAGTGATACTTAAGAGAGAACTTTTTATTTCTGGAAGAAGTGGTGATATTCATGTGTAAATGGTAAAAATTTTAACAGAAACTGTCATTTTGGGTGGAAATGTCCATCATTTGTAGAGGAAAACGGGTATTCTGGTAGAAATGCATCCTATAATGCTACAGTGCATCATTTTCTAGAGAAAATATCTTCTTTTGGTTATGAAAACAGGTATTAGGTTTAGAAAATGCTATTTTTAGTGAAGAAAATTCATATTTTCAAAAGAAACTCAAATATTTGCCAGGATAAAGGGTGATGCTTTAGAGAGAACTTATTATTTCTGGTCTATGTAGTGAAAGTCGTGTGTAAATTTCAAAAATTAGAACAGAAATTGATCTTTAGGGGGGAAGTGTCCTTATTTGAAAGAGGAATTCCGGTATTCTGTAAACAATGTATCATATTATGCTGCAAATATTCATTTTTTAGAGAAACTGTCTTCTTTTGAGGATGAAACCCAGTATTTTGGGGAGAAAATGATATTTTTAGGGCTGAAAAGCATTGTATTTGTTAAGAAAAATGTATTTTTGCAAGGATAAGAAGTGATACTCAAGAATGTACCTTTTTTTTTTTTTTTCTGGGATAAGTACTGCTATTAATGTCAAAGTTCTCTAAATCTTGACAGAAATTGATATTTTGGGTGGAAATGTCCTTATTTTGTAGAGGAATACAGGAATTCTTGAAACACTGTATTCTATTATGCTCCAAAGGAACATTCTGTAGAGATAATGTCTACCTTTGGGGATGAAAACCAGTATTTTGTTTAGAAAATGCAATTTTTAGGAATGAAAAGCATTAGTTTGGTAAGAAAATGAAATATTTGAAAGGATAATTAGTGATACTTATGAGATTCCTTTTTATTTCTGGGATAAGCAAGGATATTAGTGTGAAAGTTTTCTACATTATGACACAACTTGATATTTCTGGTGGGAATGTCCTTATTTTGTAGAGGAATTTGGGAATTCTTGAATCACTGTATTCTATTAGGCTCCAAAGCATCATTCTGTAGGGATAAAGTCTTTCTTTGTGTATGAAAACCAGTATTTTGTTTAGAAATGCTATTTTTAGGAATGAAATGCTTTATTTTTGAAAGAAAATGAAATTTTTGCAAGGATAATTAGTGATACTTCAGTGATAACTTTTTATTTCTGGTATGTGTAGTGATATTCGTGTGAAAATTTTTAATGTTTTGACAGAAATTGATATTTCGGGTGGAACTGTCCTTATTTTGTAGAGTAAAACTGGTGTTCTGGAAACAATGTGTCATATTATGCTCCTAAGTATCATTTAGTAGAGAGAATATCTACTTTTGGGAATTAAAAACCATATGTTGTTTAGAACATACTATTCTCAGGAATGAAAAGCATTTTCTTAGGTAAGAAAAATGTATTTTTGCCAGAATACGGAGTGATACTTAAGAGAGAACTTTTTATTTCTGGAAGAAGTGGTGATATTCATGTGTAAATGGTAAAAATTTTAACAGAAACTGTCATTTTGGGTGGAAATGTCCATCATTTGTAGAGGAAAACGGGTATTCTGGTAGAAATGCATCCTATAATGCTACAGTGCATCATTTTCTAGAGAAAATATCTTCTTTTGGTTATGAAAACAGGTATTAGGTTTAGAAAATGCTATTTTTAGTGAAGAAAATTCATATTTTCAAAAGAAACTCAAATATTTGCCAGGATAAATGGTGATGCTTTAGAGAGAACTTATTATTTCTGGTCTATGTAGTGAAAGTCGTGTGTAAATTTCAAAAATTAGAACAGAAATTGATCTTTAGGGGGGAAGTGTCCTTATTTGAAAGAGGAATTCCGGTATTCTGTAAACAATGTATCATATTATGCTGCAAATATTCATTTTTTAGAGGAACTGTCTTCTTTTGAGGATGAAACCCAGTATTTTGGGGAGAAAATGATATTTTTAGGGCTGAAAAGCATTGTATTTGTTAAGAAAAATGTATTTTTGCAAGGATAAGAAGTGATACTCAAGAATGTACCTTTTTTTTTTTTTTTCTGGGATAAGTACTGCTATTAATGTCAAAGTTCTCTAAATCTTGACAGAAATTGATATTTTGGGTGGAAATGTCCTTATTTTGTAGAGGAATACAGGAATTCTTGAAACACTGTATTCTATTATGCTCCAAAGGAACATTCTGTAGAGATAATGTCTACCTTTGGGGAAGAAAACCAGTATTTTGTTTAGAAAATGCAATTTTTAGGAATGAAAAGCATTAGTTTGGTAAGAAAATGAAATATTTGAAAGGATAATTAGTGATACTTATGAGATTCCTTTTTATTTCTGGGATAAGCAAGGATATTAGTGTGAAAGTTTTCTACATTATGACACAACTTGATATTTCTGGTGGGAATGTCCTTATTTTGTAGAGGAATTTGGGAATTCTTGAATCACTGTATTCTATTAGGCTCCAAAGCATCATTCTGTAGGGATAAAGTCTTTCTTTGTGTATGAAAACCAGTATTTTGTTTAGAAATGCTATTTTTAGGAATGAAATGCTTTATTTTTGAAAGAAAATGAAATTTTTGCAAGGATAATAAGTGATACTTCAGTGATAACTTTTTATTTCTGGTATGTGTAGTGATATTCGTGTGAAAATTTTTAATGTTTTGACAGAAATTGATATTTCGGGTGGAACTGTCCTTATTTTGTAGAGTAAAACTGGTGTTCTGGAAACAATGTGTCATATTATGCTCCTAAGTATCACTTAGTAGAGAGAATATCTTCTTTTGGGAATTAAAAACCATATGTTGTTTAGAACATACTACTCTTAGGAATGAAAAGCATTTTCTTAGGTAAGAAAAATGTATTTTTGCCAGAATACGGAGTGATACTTAAGAGAGAACTTTTTATTTCTGGAAGAAGTGGTGATATTCATGTGTAAATGGTAAAAATTTTAACAGAAATTGTCATTTTGGGTGGAAATGTCCATCATTTGTAGAGGAAAACGGGTATTCTGGTAGAAATGCATCCTATAATGCTACAGTGCATCATTTTCTAGAGAAAATATCTTCTTTTGGTTATGAAAACAGGTATTAGGTTTAGAAAATGCTATTTTTAGTGAAGAAAATTCATATTTTCAAAAGAAACTCAAATATTTGCCAGGATAAATGGTGATGCTTTAGAGAGAACTTATTATTTCTGGTCTATGTAGTGAAAGTCGTGTGTAAATTTCAAAAATTAGAACAGAAATTGATCTTTAGGGGGGAAGTGTCCTTATTTGAAAGAGGAATTCCGGTATTCTGTAAACAATGTATCATATTATGCTGCAAATATTCATTTTTTAGAGGAACTGTCTTCTTTTGAGGATGAAACCCAGTATTTTGGGGAGAAAATTATATTTTTAGGGCTGAAAAGCATTGTATTTGTTAAGAAAAATGTATTTTTGCAAGGATAAGAAGTGATACTCAAGAATGTACCTTTTTTTTTTTTTTTTCTGGGATAAGTACTGCTATTAATGTCAAAGTTCTCTAAATCTTGACAGAAATTGATATTTTGGGTGGAAATGTCCTTATTTTGTAGAGGAATACAGGAATTCATGAAACACTGTATTCTATTATGCTCCAAAGGAACATTCTGTAGAGATAATGTCTACCTTTGGGGAAGAAAACCAGTATTTTGTTTAGGAAATGCTATTTTTAGGAATGAAAAGCATTAGTTTGGTAAGAAAATGAAATATTTGAAAGGATAATTAGTGATACTTATGAGATTCCTTTTTATTTCTGGGATAAGCAAGGATATTAGTGTGAAAGTTTTCTACATTATGACACAACATGATATTTCTGGTGGGAATGTCCTTATTTTGTAGAGGAATTTGGGAATTCTTGAATCACTGTATTCTATTAGGCTCCAAAGCATCATTCTGTAGGGATAAAGTCTTTCTTTGTGTATGAAAACCAGTATTTTGTTTAGAAATGCTATTTTTAGGAATGAAATGCTTTATTTTTGAAAGAAAATGAAATTTTTGCAAGGATAATTAGTGATACTTCAGTGATAACTTTTTATTTCTGGTATGTGTAGTGATATTCGTGTGAAAATTTTTAATGTTTTGACAGAAATTGATATTTCGGGTGGAACTGTCCTTATTTTGTAGAGTAAAACTGGTGTTCTGGAAACAATGTGTCATATTATGCTCCTAAGTATCACTTAGTAGAGAGAATATCTTCTTTTGGGAATTAAAAACCATATGTTGTTTAGAACATACTACTCTTAGGAATGAAAAGCATTTTCTTAGGTAAGAAAAATGTATTTTTGCCAGAATACGGAGTGATACTTAAGAGAGAACTTTTTATTTCTGGAAGAAGTGGTGATATTCATGTGTAAATGGTAAAAATTTTAACAGAAACTGTCATTTTGGGTGGAAATGTCCATCATTTGTAGAGGAAAACGGGTATTCTGGTAGAAATGCATCCTATAATGCTACAGTGCATCATTTTCTAGAGAAAATATCTTCTTTTGGTTATGAAAACAGGTATTAGGTTTAGAAAATGCTATTTTTAGTGAAGAAAATTCATATTTTCAAAAGAAACTCAAATATTTGCCAGGATAAAGGGTGATGCTTTAGAGAGAACTTATTATTTCTGGTCTATGTAGTGAAAGTCGTGTGTAAATTTCAAAAATTAGAACAGAAATTGATCTTTAGGGGGGAAGTGTCCTTATTTGAAAGAGGAATTCCGGTATTCTGTAAACAATGTATCATATTATGCTGCAAATATTCATTTTTTAGAGAAACTGTCTTCTTTTGAGGATGAAACCCAGTATTTTGGGGAGAAAATGATATTTTTAGGGCTGAAAAGCATTGTATTTGTTAAGAAAAATGTATTTTTGCAAGGATAAGAAGTGATACTCAAGAATGTACCTTTTTTTTTTTTTTTCTGGGATAAGTACTGCTATTAATGTCAAAGTTCTCTAAATCTTGACAGAAATTGATATTTTGGGTGGAAATGTCCTTATTTTGTAGAGGAATACAGGAATTCTTGAAACACTGTATTCTATTATGCTCCAAAGGAACATTCTGTAGAGATAATGTCTACCTTTGGGGATGAAAACCAGTATTTTGTTTAGAAAATGCAATTTTTAGGAATGAAAAGCATTAGTTTGGTAAGAAAATGAAATATTTGAAAGGATAATTAGTGATACTTATGAGATTCCTTTTTATTTCTGGGATAAGCAAGGATATTAGTGTGAAAGTTTTCTACATTATGACACAACTTGATATTTCTGGTGGGAATGTCCTTATTTTGTAGAGGAATTTGGGAATTCTTGAATCACTGTATTCTATTAGGCTCCAAAGCATCATTCTGTAGGGATAAAGTCTTTCTTTGTGTATGAAAACCAGTATTTTGTTTAGAAATGCTATTTTTAGGAATGAAATGCTTTATTTTTGAAAGAAAATGAAATTTTTGCAAGGATAATTAGTGATACTTCAGTGATAACTTTTTATTTCTGGTATGTGTAGTGATATTCGTGTGAAAATTTTTAATGTTTTGACAGAAATTGATATTTCGGGTGGAACTGTCCTTATTTTGTAGAGTAACACTGGTGTTCTGGAAACAATGTGTCATATTATGCTCCTAAGTATCATTTAGTAGAGAGAATATCTTCTTTTGGGAATTAAAAACCATATGTTGTTTAGAACATACTATTCTCAGGAATGAAAAGCATTTTCTTAGGTAAGAAAAATGTATTTTTGCCAGAATACGGCGTGATACTTAAGAGAGAACTTTTTATTTCTGGAAGAAGTGGTGATATTCATGTGTAAATGGTAAAAATTTTAACAGAAACTGTCATTTTGGGTGGAAATGTCCATCATTTGTAGAGGAAAACGGGTATTCTGGTAGAAATGCATCCTATAATGCTACAGTGCATCATTTTCTAGAGAAAATATCTTCTTTTGGTTATGAAAACAGGTATTAGGTTTAGAAAATGCTATTTTTAGTGAAGAAAATTCATATTTTCAAAAGAAACTCAAATATTTGCCAGGATAAATGGTGATGCTTTAGAGAGAACTTATTATTTCTGGTCTATGTAGTGAAAGTCGAGTGTAAATTTCAAAAATTAGAACAGAAATTGATCTTTAGGGGGGAAGTGTCCTTATTTGAAAGAGGAATTCCGGTATTCTGTAAACAATGTATCATATTATGCTGCAAATATTCATTTTTTAGAGGAACTGTCTTCTTTTGAGGATGAAACCCAGTATTTTGGGGAGAAAATGATATTTTTAGGGCTGAAAAGCATTGTATTTGTTAAGAAAAATGTATTTTTGCAAGGATAAGAAGTGATACTCAAGAATGTACCTTTTTTTTTTTTTTTCTGGGATAAGTACTGCTATTAATGTCAAAGTTCTCTAAATCTTGACAGAAATTGATATTTTGGGTGGAAATGTCCTTATTTTGTAGAGGAATACAGGAATTCTTGAAACACTGTATTCTATTAAGCTCCAAAGGAACATTCTGTAGAGATAATGTCTACCTTTGGGGAAGAAAACCAGTATTTTGTTTAGAAAATGCTATTTTTAGGAATGAAAAGCATTAGTTTGGTAAGAAAATGAAATATTTGAAAGGATAATTAGTGATACTTATGAGATTCCTTTTTATTTCTGGGATAAGCAAGGATATTAGTGTGAAAGTTTTCTACATTATGACACAACTTGATATTTCTGGTGGGAATGTCCTTATTTTGTAGAGGAATTTGGGAATTCTTGAATCACTGTATTCTATTAGGCTCCAAAGCATCATTCTGTAGGGATAAAGTCTTTCTTTGTGTATGAAAACCAGTATTTTGTTTAGAAATGCTATTTTTAGGAATGAAATGCTTTATTTTTGAAAGAAAATGAAATTTTTGCAAGGATAATTAGTGATACTTCAGTGATAACTTTTTATTTCTGGTATGTGTAGTGATATTCGTGTGAAAATTTTTAATGTTTTGACAGAAATTGATATTTCGGGTGGAACTGTCCTTATTTTGTAGAGTAAAACTGGTGTTCTGGAAACAATGTGTCATATTATGCTCCTAAGTATCACTTAGTAGTGAGAATATCTTCTTTTGGGAATTAAAAACCATATGTTGTTTAGAACATACTACTCTTAGGAATGAAAAGCATTTTCTTAGGTAAGAAAAATGTATTTTTGCCAGAATACGGAGTGATACTTAAGAGAGAACTTTTTATTTCTGGAAGAAGTGGTGATATTCATGTGTAAATGGTAAAAATTTTAACAGAAACTGTCATTTTGGGTGGAAATGTCCATCATTTGTAGAGGAAAACGGGTATTCTGGTAGAAAGGCATCCTATAATGCTACAGTGCATCATTTTCTAGAGAAAATATCTTCTTTTGGTTATGAAAACAGGTATTAGGTTTAGAAAATGCTATTTTTAGTGAAGAAAATTCATATTTTCAAAAGAAACTCAAATATTTGCCAGGATAAATGGTGATGCTTTAGAGAGAACTTATTATTTCTGGTCTATGTAGTGAAAGTCGTGTGTAAATTTCAAAAATTAGAACAGAAATTGATCTTTAGGGGGGAAGTGTCCTTATTTGAAAGAGGAATTCCGGTATTCTGTAAACAATGTATCATATTATGCTGCAAATATTCATTTTTTAGAGGAACTGTCTTCTTTTGAGGATGAAACCCAGTATTTTGGGGAGAAAATGATATTTTTAGGGCTGAAAAGCATTGTATTTGTTAAGAAAAATGTATTTTTGCAAGGATAAGAAGTGATACTCAAGAATGTACCTTTTTTTTTTTTTTTCTGGGATAAGTACTGCTATTAATGTCAAAGTTCTCTAAATCTTGACAGAAATTGATATTTTGGGTGGAAATGTCCTTATTTTGTAGAGGAATACAGGAATTCTTGAAACACTGTATTCTATTATGCTCCAAAGGAACATTCTGTAGAGATAATGTCTACCTTTGGGGAAGAAAACCAGTATTTTGTTTAGAAAATGCTATTTTTAGGAATGAAAAGCATTAGTTTGGTAAGAAAATGAAATATTTGAAAGGATAATTAGTGATACTTATGAGATTCCTTTTTATTTCTGGGATAAGCAAGGATATTAGTGTGAAAGTTTTCTACATTATGACACAACTTGATATTTCTGGTGGGAATGTCCTTATTTTGTAGAGGAATTTGGGAATTCTTGAATCACTGTATTCTATTAGGCTCCAAAGCATCATTCTGTAGGGATAAAGTCTTTCTTTGTGTATGAAAACCAGTATTTTGTTTAGAAATGCTATTTTTAGGAATGAAATGCTTTATTTTTGAAAGAAAATGAAATTTTTGCAAGGATAATTAGTGATACTTCAGTGATAACTTTTTATTTCTGGTATGTGTAGTGATATTCGTGTGAAAATTTTTAATGTTTTGACAGAAATTGATATTTCGGGTGGAACTGTCCTTATTTTGTAGAGTAACACTGGTGTTCTGGAAACAATGTGTCATATTATGCTCCTAAGTATCACTTAGTAGAGAGAATATCTTCTTTTGGGAATTAAAAACCATATGTTGTTTAGAACATACTACTCTTAGGAATGAAAAGCATTTTCTTAGGTAAGAAAAATGTATTTTTGCCAGAATACAGAGTGATACTTAAGAGAGAACTTTTTATTTCTGGAAGAAGTGGTGATATTCATGTGTAAATGGTAAAAATTTTAACAGAAATTGTCATTTTGGGTGGAAATGTCCATCATTTGTAGAGGAAAACGGGTATTCTGGTAGAAATGCATCCTATAATGCTACAGTGCATCATTTTCTAGAGAAAATATCTTCTTTTGGTTATGAAAACAGGTATTAGGTTTAGAAAATGCTATTTTTAGTGAAGAAAATTCATATTTTCAAAAGAAACTCAAATATTTGCCAGGATAAAGGGTGATGCTTTAGAGAGAACTTATTATTTCTGGTCTATGTAGTGAAAGTCGTGTGTAAATTTCAAAAATTAGAACAGAAATTGATCTTTAGGGGGGAAGTGTCCTTATTTGAAAGAGGAATTCCGGTATTCTGTAAACAATGTATCATATTATGCTGCAAATATTCATTTTTTAGAGAAACTGTCTTCTTTTGAGGATGAAACCCAGTATTTTGGGGAGAAAATGATATTTTTAGGGCTGAAAAGCATTGTATTTGTTAAGAAAAATGTATTTTTGCAAGGATAAGAAGTGATACTCAAGAATGTACCTTTTTTTTTTTTTTTCTGGGATAAGTACTGCTATTAATGTCAAAGTTCTCTAAATCTTGACAGAAATGGATATTTTGGGTGGAAATGTCCTTATTTTGTAGAGGAATACAGGAATTCTTGAAACACTGTATTCTATTATGCTCCAAAGGAACATTCTGTAGAGATAATGTCTACCTTTGGGGATGAAAACCAGTATTTTGTTTAGAAAATGCAATTTTTAGGAATGAAAAGCATTAGTTTGGTAAGAAAATGAAATATTTGAAAGGATAATTAGTGATACTTATGAGATTCCTTTTTATTTCTGGGATAAGCAAGGATATTAGTGTGAAAGTTTTCTACATTATGACACAACTTGATATTTCTGGTGGGAATGTCCTTATTTTGTAGAGGAATTTGGGAATTCTTGAATCACTGTATTCTATTAGGCTCCAAAGCATCATTCTGTAGGGATAAAGTCTTTCTTTGTGTATGAAAACCAGTATTTTGTTTAGAAATGCTATTTTTAGGAATGAAATGCTTTATTTTTGAAAGAAAATGAAATTTTTGCAAGGATAATTAGTGATACTTCAGTGATAACTTTTTATTTCTGGTATGTGTAGTGATATTCGTGTGAAAATTTTTAATGTTTTGACAGAAATTGATATTTCGGGTGGAACTGTCCTTATTTTGTAGAGTAACACTGGTGTTCTGGAAACAATGTGTCATATTATGCTCCTAAGTATCATTTAGTAGAGAGAATATCTACTTTTGGGAATTAAAAACCATATGTTGTTTAGAACATACTATTCTCAGGAATGAAAAGCATTTTCTTAGGTAAGAAAAATGTATTTTTGCCAGAATACGGAGTGATACTTAAGAGAGAACTTTTTATTTCTGGAAGAAGTGGTGATATTCATGTGTAAATGGTAAAAATTTTAACAGAAACTGTCATTTTGGGTGGAAATGTCCATCATTTGTAGAGGAAAACGGGTATTCTGGTAGAAAGGCATCCTATAATGCTACAGTGCATCATTTTCTAGAGAAAATATCTTCTTTTGATTATGAAAACAGGTATTAGGTTTAGAAAATGCTATTTTTAGTGAAGAAAATTCATATTTTCAAAAGAAACTCAAATATTTGCCAGGATAAATGGTGATGCTTTAGAGAGAACTTATTATTTCTGGTCTATGTAGTGAAAGTCGTGTGTAAATTTCAAAAATTAGAACAGAAATTGATCTTTAGGGGGGAAGTGTCCTTATTTGAAAGAGGAATTCCGGTATTCTGTAAACAATGTATCATATTATGCTGCAAATATTCATTTTTTAGAGGAACTGTCTTCTTTTGAGGATGAAACCCAGTATTTTGGGGAGAAAATGATATTTTTAGGGCTGAAAAGCATTGTATTTGTTAAGAAAAATGTATTTTTGCAAGGATAAGAAGTGATACTCAAGAATGTACCTTTTTTTTTTTTTTTTCTGGGATAAGTACTGCTATTAATGTCAAAGTTCTCTAAATCTTGACAGAAATGGATATTTTGGGTGGAAATGTCCTTATTTTGTAGAGGAATACAGGAATTCTTGAAACACTGTATTCTATTATGCTCCAAAGGAACATTCTGTAGAGATAATGTCTACCTTTGGGGAAGAAAACCAGTATTTTGTTTAGAAAATGCTATTTTTAGGAATGAAAAGCATTAGTTTGGTAAGAAAATGAAATATTTGAAAGGATAATTAGTGATACTTATGAGATTCCTTTTTATTTCTGGGATAAGCAAGGATATTAGTGTGAAAGTTTTCTACATTATGACACAACTTGATATTTCTGGTGGGAATGTCCTTATTTTGTAGAGGAATTTGGGAATTCTTGAATCACTGTATTCTATTAGGCTCCAAAGCATCATTCTGTAGGGATAAAGTCTTTCTTTGTGTATGAAAACCAGTATTTTGTTTAGAAATGCTATTTTTAGGAATGAAATGCTTTATTTTTGAAAGAAAATGAAATTTTTGCAAGGATAATTAGTGATACTTCAGTGATAACTTTTTATTTCTGGTATGTGTAGTGATATTCGTGTGAAAATTTTTAATGTTTTGACAGAAATTGATATTTCGGGTGGAACTGTCCTTATTTTGTAGAGTAACACTGGTGTTCTGGAAACAATGTGTCATATTATGCTCCTAAGTATCATTTAGTAGAGAGAATATCTACTTTTGGGAATTAAAAACCATATGTTGTTTAGAACATACTATTCTCAGGAATGAAAAGCATTTTCTTAGGTAAGAAAAATGTATTTTTGCCAGAATACGGAGTGATACTTAAGAGAGAACTTTTTATTTCTGGAAGAAGTGGTGATATTCATGTGTAAATGGTAAAAATTTTAACAGAAACTGTCATTTTGGGTGGAAATGTCCATCATTTGTAGAGGAAAACGGGTATTCTGGTAGAAAGGCATCCTATAATGCTACAGTGCATCATTTTCTAGAGAAAATATCTTCTTTTGATTATGAAAACAGGTATTAGGTTTAGAAAATGCTATTTTTAGTGAAGAAAATTCATATTTTCAAAAGAAACTCAAATATTTGCCAGGATAAATGGTGATGCTTTAGAGAGAACTTATTATTTCTGGTCTATGTAGTGAAAGTCGTGTGTAAATTTCAAAAATTAGAACAGAAATTGATCTTTAGGGGGGAAGTGTCCTTATTTGAAAGAGGAATTCCGGTATTCTGTAAACAATGTATCATATTATGCTGCAAATATTCATTTTTTAGAGGAACTGTCTTCTTTTGAGGATGAAACCCAGTATTTTGGGGAGAAAATGATATTTTTAGGGCTGAAAAGCATTGTATTTGTTAAGAAAAATGTATTTTTGCAAGGATAAGAAGTGATACTCAAGAATGTACCTTTTTTTTTTTTTTTCTGGGATAAGTACTGCTATTAATGTCAAAGTTCTCTAAATCTTGACAGAAATGGATATTTTGGGTGGAAATGTCCTTATTTTGTAGAGGAATACAGGAATTCTTGAAACACTGTATTCTATTATGCTCCAAAGGAACATTCTGTAGAGATAATGTCTACCTTTGGGGAAGAAAACCAGTATTTTGTTTAGAAAATGCTATTTTTAGGAATGAAAAGCATTAGTTTGGTAAGAAAATGAAATATTTGAAAGGATAATTAGTGATACTTATGAGATTCCTTTTTATTTCTGGGATAAGCAAGGATATTAGTGTGAAAGTTTTCTACATTATGACACAACTTGATATTTCTGGTGGGAATGTCCTTATTTTGTAGAGGAATTTGGGAATTCTTGAATCACTGTATTCTATTAGGCTCCAAAGCATCATTCTGTAGGGATAAAGTCTTTCTTTGTGTATGAAAACCAGTATTTTGTTTAGAAATGCTATTTTTAGGAATGAAATGCTTTATTTTTGAAAGAAAATGAAATTTTTGCAAGGATAATTAGTGATACTTCAGTGATAACTTTTTATTTCTGGTATGTGTAGTGATATTCGTGTGAAAATTTTTAATGTTTTGACAGAAATTGATATTTCGGGTGGAACTGTCCTTATTTTGTAGAGTAACACTGGTGTTCTGGAAACAATGTGTCATATTATGCTCCTAAGTATCACTTAGTAGAGAGAATATCTTCTTTTGGGAATTAAAAACCATATGTTGTTTAGAACATACTACTCTTAGGAATGAAAAGCATTTTCTTAGGTAAGAAAAATGTATTTTTGCCAGAATACGGAGTGATACTTAAGAGAGAACTTTTTATTTCTGGAAGAAGTGGTGATATTCATGTGTAAATGGTAAAAATTTTAACAGAAATTGTCATTTTGGGTGGAAATGTCCATCATTTGTAGAGGAAAACGGGTATTCTGGTAGAAATGCATCCTATAATGCTACAGTGCATCATTTTCTAGAGAAAATATCTTCTTTTGGTTATGAAAACAGGTATTAGGTTTAGAAAATGCTATTTTTAGTGAAGAAAATTCATATTTTCAAAAGAAACTCAAATATTTGCCAGGATAAAGGGTGATGCTTTAGAGAGAACTTATTATTTCTGGTCTATGTAGTGAAAGTCGTGTGTAAATTTCAAAAATTAGAACAGAAATTGATCTTTAGGGGGGAAGTGTCCTTATTTGAAAGAGGAATTCCGGTATTCTGTAAACAATGTATAATATTATGCTGCAAATATTCATTTTTTAGAGAAACTGTCTTCTTTTGAGGATGAAACCCAGTATTTTGGGGAGAAAATGATATTTTTAGGGCTGAAAAGCATTGTATTTGTTAAGAAAAATGTATTTTTGCAAGGATAAGAAGTGATACTCAAGAATGTACCTTTTTTTTTTTTTTCTGGGATAAGTACTGCTATTAATGTCAAAGTTCTCTAAATCTTGACAGAAATTGATATTTTGGGTGGAAATGTCCTTATTTTGTAGAGGAATACAGGAATTCTTGAAACACTGTATTCTATTATGCTCCAAAGGAACATTCTGTAGAGATAATGTCTACCTTTGGGGAAGAAAACCAGTATTTTGTTTAGAAAATGCTATTTTTAGGAATGAAAAGCATTAGTTTGGTAAGAAAATGAAATATTTGAAAGGATAATTAGTGATACTTATGAGATTCCTTTTTATTTCTGGGATAAGCAAGGATATTAGTGTGAAAGTTTTCTACATTATGACACAACTTGATATTTCTGGTGGGAATGTCCTTATTTTGTAGAGGAATTTGGGAATTCTTGAATCACTGTATTCTATTAGGCTCCAAAGCATCATTCTGTAGGGATAAAGTCTTTCTTTGTGTATGAAAACCAGTATTTTGTTTAGAAATGCTATTTTTAGGAATGAAATGCTTTATTTTTGAAAGAAAATGAAATTTTTGCAAGGATAATTAGTGATACTTCAGTGATAACTTTTTATTTCTGGTATGTGTAGTGATATTCGTGTGAAAATTTTTAATGTTTTGACAGAAATTGATATTTCGGGTGGAACTGTCCTTATTTTGTAGAGTAACACTGGTGTTCTGGAAACAATGTGTCATATTATGCTCCTAAGTATCACTTAGTAGAGAGAATATCTTCTTTTGGGAATTAAAAACCATATGTTGTTTAGAACATACTACTCTTAGGAATGAAAAGCATTTTCTTAGGTAAGAAAAATGTATTTTTGCCAGAATACGGAGTGATACTTAAGAGAGAACTTTTTATTTCTGGAAGAAGTGGTGATATTCATGTGTAAATGGTAAAAATTTTAACAGAAACTGTCATTTTGGGTGGAAATGTCCATCATTTGTAGAGGAAAACGGGTATTCTGGTAGAAATGCATCCTATAATGCTACAGTGCATCATTTTCTAGAGAAAATATCTTCTTTTGGTTATGAAAACAGGTATTAGGTTTAGAAAATGCTATTTTTAGTGAAGAAAATTCATATTTTCAAAAGAAACTCAAATATTTGCCAGGATAAAGGGTGATGCTTTAGAGAGAACTTATTATTTCTGGTCTATGTAGTGAAAGTCGTGTGTAAATTTCAAAAATTAGAACAGAAATTGATCTTTAGGGGGGAAGTGTCCTTATTTGAAAGAGGAATTCCGGTATTCTGTAAACAATGTATCATATTATGCTGCAAATATTCATTTTTTAGAGGAACTGTCTTCTTTTGAGGATGAAACCCAGTATTTTGGGGAGAAAATGATATTTTTAGGGCTGAAAAGCATTGTATTTGTTAAGAAAAATGTATTTTTGCAAGGATAAGAAGTGATACTCAAGAATGTACCTTTTTTTTTTTTTTTTCTGGGATAAGTACTGCTATTAATGTCAAAGTTCTCTAAATCTTGACAGAAATGGATATTTTGGGTGGAAATGTCCTTATTTTGTAGAGGAATACAGGAATTCATGAAACACTGTATTCTATTATGCTCCAAAGGAACATTCTGTAGAGATAATGTCTACCTTTGGGGAAGAAAACCAGTATTTTGTTTAGGAAATGCTATTTTTAGGAATGAAAAGCATTAGTTTGGTAAGAAAATGAAATATTTGAAAGGATAATTAGTGATACTTATGAGATTCCTTTTTATTTCTGGGATAAGCAAGGATATTAGTGTGAAAGTTTTCTACATTATGACACAACTTGATATTTCTGGTGGGAATGTCCTTATTTTGTAGAGGAATTTGGGAATTCTTGAATCACTGTATTCTATTAGGCTCCAAAGCATCATTCTGTAGGGATAAAGTCTTTCTTTGTGTATGAAAACCAGTATTTTGTTTAGAAATGCTATTTTTAGGAATGAAATGCTTTATTTTTGAAAGAAAATGAAATTTTTGCAAGGATAATTAGTGATACTTCAGTGATAACTTTTTATTTCTGGTATGTGTAGTGATATTCGTGTGAAAATTTTTAATGTTTTGACAGAAATTGATATTTCGGGTGGAACTGTCCTTATTTTGTAGAGTAAAACTGGTGTTCTGGAAACAATGTGTCATATTATGCTCCTAAGTATCACTTAGTAGAGAGAATATCTTCTTTTGGGAATTAAAAACCATATGTTGTTTAGAACATACTACTCTTAGGAATGAAAAGCATTTTCTTAGGTAAGAAAAATGTATTTTTGCCAGAATACGGAGTGATACTTAAGAGAGAACTTTTTATTTCTGGAAGAAGTGGTGATATTCATGTGTAAATGGTAAAAATTTTAACAGAAACTGTCATTTTGGGTGGAAATGTCCATCATTTGTAGAGGAAAACGGGTATTCTGGTAGAAATGCATCCTATAATGCTACAGTGCATCATTTTCTAGAGAAAATATCTTCTTTTGGTTATGAAAACAGGTATTAGGTTTAGAAAATGCTATTTTTAGTGAAGAAAATTCATATTTTCAAAAGAAACTCAAATATTTGCCAGGATAAAGGGTGATGCTTTAGAGAGAACTTATTATTTCTGGTCTATGTAGTGAAAGTCGTGTGTAAATTTCAAAAATTAGAACAGAAATTGATCTTTAGGGGGGAAGTGTCCTTATTTGAAAGAGGAATTCCGGTATTCTGTAAACAATGTATCATATTATGCTGCAAATATTCATTTTTTAGAGAAACTGTCTTCTTTTGAGGATGAAACCCAGTATTTTGGGGAGAAAATGATATTTTTAGGGCTGAAAAGCATTGTATTTGTTAAGAAAAATGTATTTTTGCAAGGATAAGAAGTGATACTCAAGAATGTACCTTTTTTTTTTTTTTTCTGGGATAAGTACTGCTATTAATGTCAAAGTTCTCTAAATCTTGACAGAAATTGATATTTTGGGTGGAAATGTCCTTATTTTGTAGAGGAATACAGGAATTCTTGAAACACTGTATTCTATTATGCTCCAAAGGAACATTCTGTAGAGATAATGTCTACCTTTGGGGATGAAAACCAGTATTTTGTTTAGAAAATGCAATTTTTAGGAATGAAAAGCATTAGTTTGGTAAGAAAATGAAATATTTGAAAGGATAATTAGTGATACTTATGAGATTCCTTTTTATTTCTGGGATAAGCAAGGATATTAGTGTGAAAGTTTTCTACATTATGACACAACTTGATATTTCTGGTGGGAATGTCCTTATTTTGTAGAGGAATTTGGGAATTCTTGAATCACTGTATTCTATTAGGCTCCAAAGCATCATTCTGTAGGGATAAAGTCTTTCTTTGTGTATGAAAACCAGTATTTTGTTTAGAAATGCTATTTTTAGGAATGAAATGCTTTATTTTTGAAAGAAAATGAAATTTTTGCAAGGATAATTAGTGATACTTCAGTGATAACTTTTTATTTCTGGTATGTGTAGTGATATTCGTGTGAAAATTTTTAATGTTTTGACAGAAATTGATATTTCGGGTGGAACTGTCCTTATTTTGTAGAGTAAAACTGGTGTTCTGGAAACAATGTGTCATATTATGCTCCTAAGTATCATTTAGTAGAGAGAATATCTACTTTTGGGAATTAAAAACCATATGTTGTTTAGAACATACTATTCTCAGGAATGAAAAGCATTTTCTTAGGTAAGAAAAATGTATTTTTGCCAGAATACGGAGTGATACTTAAGAGAGAACTTTTTATTTCTGGAAGAAGTGGTGATATTCATGTGTAAATGGTAAAAATTTTAACAGAAACTGTCATTTTGGGTGGAAATGTCCATCATTTGTAGAGGAAAACGGGTATTCTGGTAGAAATGCATCCTATAATGCTACAGTGCATCATTTTCTAGAGAAAATATCTTCTTTTGGTTATGAAAACAGGTATTAGGTTTAGAAAATGCTATTTTTAGTGAAGAAAATTCATATTTTCAAAAGAAACTCAAATATTTGCCAGGATAAATGGTGATGCTTTAGAGAGAACTTATTATTTCTGGTCTATGTAGTGAAAGTCGTGTGTAAATTTCAAAAATTAGAACAGAAATTGATCTTTAGGGGGGAAGTGTCCTTATTTGAAAGAGGAATTCCGGTATTCTGTAAACAATGTATCATATTATGCTGCAAATACTCATTTTTTAGAGGAACTGTCTTCTTTTGAGGATGAAACCCAGTATTTTGGGGAGAAAATGATATTTTTAGGGCTGAAAAGCATTGTATTTGTTAAGAAAAATGTATTTTTGCAAGGATAAGAAGTGATACTCAAGAATGTACCTTTTTTTTTTTTTTTCTGGGATAAGTACTGCTATTAATGTCAAAGTTCTCTAAATCTTGACAGAAATGGATATTTTGGGTGGAAATGTCCTTATTTTGTAGAGGAATACAGGAATTCTTGAAACACTGTATTCTATTATGCTCCAAAGGAACATTCTGTAGAGATAATGTCTACCTTTGGGGAAGAAAACCAGTATTTTGTTTAGAAAATGCTATTTTTAGGAATGAAAAGCATTAGTTTGGTAAGAAAATGAAATATTTGAAAGGATAATTAGTGATACTTATGAGATTCCTTTTTATTTCTGGGATAAGCAAGGATATTAGTGTGAAAGTTTTCTACATTATGACACAACTTGATATTTCTGGTGGGAATGTCCTTATTTTGTAGAGGAATTTGGGAATTCTTGAATCACTGTATTCTATTAGGCTCCAAAGCATCATTCTGTAGGGATAAAGTCTTTCTTTGTGTATGAAAACCAGTATTTTGTTTAGAAATGCTATTTTTAGGAATGAAATGCTTTATTTTTGAAAGAAAATGAAATTTTTGCAAGGATAATTAGTGATACTTCAGTGATAACTTTTTATTTCTGGTATGTGTAGTGATATTCGTGTGAAAATTTTTAATGTTTTGACAGAAATTGATATTTCGGGTGGAACTGTCCTTATTTTGTAGAGTAAAACTGGTGTTCTGGAAACAATGTGTCATATTATGCTCCTAAGTATCACTTAGTAGAGAGAATATCTTCTTTTGGGAATTAAAAACCATATGTTGTTTAGAACATACTACTCTTAGGAATGAAAAGCATTTTCTTAGGTAAGAAAAATGTATTTTTGCCAGAATACGGAGTGATACTTAAGAGAGAACTTTTTATTTCTGGAAGAAGTGGTGATATTCATGTGTAAATGGTAAAAATTTTAACAGAAACTGTCATTTTGGGTGGAAATGTCCATCATTTGTAGAGGAAAACGGGTATTCTGGTAGAAAGGCATCCTATAATGCTACAGTGCATCATTTTCTAGAGAAAATATCTTCTTTTGGTTATGAAAACAGGTATTAGGTTTAGAAAATGCTATTTTTAGTGAAGAAAATTCATATTTTCAAAAGAAACTCAAATATTTGCCAGGATAAATGGTGATGCTTTAGAGAGAACTTATTATTTCTGGTCTATGTAGTGAAAGTCGTGTGTAAATTTCAAAAATTAGAACAGAAATTGATCTTTAGGGGGGAAGTGTCCTTATTTGAAAGAGGAATTCCGGTATTCTGTAAACAATGTATCATATTATGCTGCAAATATTCATTTTTTAGAGGAACTGTCTTCTTTTGAGGATGAAACCCAGTATTTTGGGGAGAAAATGATATTTTTAGGGCTGAAAAGCATTGTATTTGTTAAGAAAAATGTATTTTTGCAAGGATAAGAAGTGATACTCAAGAATGTACCTTTTTTTTTTTTTTTCTGGGATAAGTACTGCTATTAATGTCAAAGTTCTCTAAATCTTGACAGAAATTGATATTTTGGGTGGAAATGTCCTTATTTTGTAGAGGAATACAGGAATTCTTGAAACACTGTATTCTATTATGCTCCAAAGGAACATTCTGTAGAGATAATGTCTACCTTTGGGGAAGAAAACCAGTATTTTGTTTAGAAAATGCTATTTTTAGGAATGAAAAGCATTAGTTTGGTAAGAAAATGAAATATTTGAAAGGATAATTAGTGATACTTATGAGATTCCTTTTTATTTCTGGGATAAGCAAGGATATTAGTGTGAAAGTTTTCTACATTATGACACAACTTGATATTTCTGGTGGGAATGTCCTTATTTTGTAGAGGAATTTGGGAATTCTTGAATCACTGTATTCTATTAGGCTCCAAAGCATCATTCTGTAGGGATAAAGTCTTTCTTTGTGTATGAAAACCAGTATTTTGTTTAGAAATGCTATTTTTAGGAATGAAATGCTTTATTTTTGAAAGAAAATGAAATTTTTGCAAGGATAATTAGTGATACTTCAGTGATAACTTTTTATTTCTGGTATGTGTAGTGATATTCGTGTGAAAATTTTTAATGTTTTGACAGAAATTGATATTTCGGGTGGAACTGTCCTTATTTTGTAGAGTAAAACTGGTGTTCTGGAAACAATGTGTCATATTATGCTCCTAAGTATCACTTAGTAGAGAGAATATCTTCTTTTGGGAATTAAAAACCATATGTTGTTTAGAACATACTACTCTTAGGAATGAAAAGCATTTTCTTAGGTAAGAAAAATGTATTTTTGCCAGAATACAGAGTGATACTTAAGAGAGAACTTTTTATTTCTGGAAGAAGTGGTGATATTCATGTGTAAATGGTAAAAATTTTAACAGAAACTGTCATTTTGGGTGGAAATGTCCATCATTTGTAGAGGGAAACGGGTATTCTGGTAGAAATGCATCCTATAATGCTACAGTGCATCATTTTCTAGAGAAAATATCTTCTTTTGGTTATGAAAACAGGTATTAGGTTTAGAAAATGCTATTTTTAGTGAAGAAAATTCATATTTTCAAAAGAAACTCAAATATTTGCCAGGATAAAGGGTGATGCTTTAGAGAGAACTTATTATTTCTGGTCTATGTAGTGAAAGTCGTGTGTAAATTTCAAAAATTAGAACAGAAATTGATCTTTAGGGGGGAAGTGTCCTTATTTGAAAGAGGAATTCCGGTATTCTGTAAACAATGTATCATATTATGCTGCAAATATTCATTTTTTAGAGGAACTGTCTTCTTTTGAGGATGAAACCCAGTATTTTGGGGAGAAAATGATATTTTTAGGGCTGAAAAGCATTGTATTTGTTAAGAAAAATGTATTTTTGCAAGGATAAGAAGTGATACTCAAGAATGTACCTTTTTTTTTTTTTTTCTGGGATAAGTACTGCTATTAATGTCAAAGTTCTCTAAATCTTGACAGAAATGGATATTTTGGGTGGAAATGTCCTTATTTTGTAGAGGAATACAGGAATTCTTGAAACACTGTATTCTATTATGCTCCAAAGGAACATTCTGTAGAGATAATGTCTACCTTTGGGGAAGAAAACCAGTATTTTGTTTAGAAAATGCTATTTTTAGGAATGAAAAGCATTAGTTTGGTAAGAAAATGAAATATTTGAAAGGATAATTAGTGATACTTATGAGATTCCTTTTTATTTCTGGGATAAGCAAGGATATTAGTGTGAAAGTTTTCTACATTATGACACAACTTGATATTTCTGGTGGGAATGTCCTTATTTTGTAGAGGAATTTGGGAATTCTTGAATCACTGTATTCTATTAGGCTCCAAAGCATCATTCTGTAGGGATAAAGTCTTTCTTTGTGTATGAAAACCAGTATTTTGTTTAGAAATGCTATTTTTAGGAATGAAATGCTTTATTTTTGAAAGAAAATGAAATTTTTGCAAGGATAATTAGTGATACTTCAGTGATAACTTTTTATTTCTGGTATGTGTAGTGATATTCGTGTGAAAATTTTTAATGTTTTGACAGAAATTGATATTTCGGGTGGAACTGTCCTTATTTTGTAGAGTAAAACTGGTGTTCTGGAAACAATGTGTCATATTATGCTCCTAAGTATCACTTAGTAGAGAGAATATCTTCTTTTGGGAATTAAAAACCATATGTTGTTTAGAACATACTATTCTCAGGAATGAAAAGCATTTTCTTAGGTAAGAAAAATGTATTTTTGCCAGAATACGGCGTGATACTTAAGAGAGAACTTTTTATTTCTGGAAGAAGTGGTGATATTCATGTGTAAATGGTAAAAATTTTAACAGAAACTGTCATTTTGGGTGGAAATGTCCATCATTTGTAGAGGAAAATGGGTATTCTGGTAGAAATGCATCCTATAATGCTACAGTGCATCATTTTCTAGAGAAAATATCTTCTTTTGATTATGAAAACAGGTATTAGGTTTAGAAAATGCTATTTTTAGTGAAGAAAATTCATATTTTCAAAAGAAACTCAAATATTTGCCAGGATAAATGGTGATGCTTTAGAGAGAACTTATTATTTCTGGTCTATGTAGTGAAAGTCGTGTGTAAATTTCAAAAATTAGAACAGAAATTGATCTTTAGGGGGGAAGTGTCCTTATTTGAAAGAGGAATTCCGGTATTCTGTAAACAATGTATCATATTATGCTGCAAATACTCATTTTTTAGAGGAACTGTCTTCTTTTGAGGATGAAACCCAGTATTTTGGGGAGAAAATGATATTTTTAGGGCTGAAAAGCATTGTATTTGTTAAGAAAAATGTATTTTTGCAAGGATAAGAAGTGATAATCAAGAATGTACCTTTTTTTTTTTTTTTCTGGGATAAGTACTGCTATTAATGTCAAAGTTCTCTAAATCTTGACAGAAATGGATATTTTGGGTGGAAATGTCCTTATTTTGTAGAGGAATACAGGAATTCTTGAAACACTGTATTCTATTATGCTCCAAAGGAACATTCTGTAGAGATAATGTCTACCTTTGGGGATGAAAACCAGCATTTTGTTTAGAAAATGCAATTTTTAGGAATGAAAAGCATTAGTTTGGTAAGAAAATGAAATATTTGAAAGGATAATTAGTGATACTTATGAGATTCCTTTTTATTTCTGGGATAAGCAAGGATATTAGTGTGAAAGTTTTCTACATTATGACACAACTTGATATTTCTGGTGGGAATGTCCTTATTTTGTAGAGGAATTTGGGAATTCTTGAATCACTGTATTCTATTAGGCTCCAAAGCATCATTCTGTAGGGATAAAGTCTTTCTTTGTGTATGAAAACCAGTATTTTGTTTAGAAATGCTATTTTTAGGAATGAAATGCTTTATTTTTGAAAGAAAATGAAATTTTTGCAAGGATAATTAGTGATACTTCAGTGATAACTTTTTATTTCTGGTATGTGTAGTGATATTCGTGTGAAAATTTTTAATGTTTGACAGAAATTGATATTTCGGGTGGAACTGTCCTTATTTTGTAGAGTAACACTGGTGTTCTGGAAACAATGTGTCATATTATGCTCCTAAGTATCACTTAGTAGAGAGAATATCTTCTTTTGGGAATTAAAAACCATATGTTGTTTAGAACATACTACTCTTAGGAATGAAAAGCATTTTCTTAGGTAAGAAAAATGTATTTTTGCCAGAATACGGAGTGATACTTAAGAGAGAACTTTTTATTTCTGGAAGAAGTGGTGATATTCATGTGTAAATGGTAAAAATTTTAACAGAAATTGTCATTTTGGGTGGAAATGTCCATCATTTGTAGAGGAAAACGGGTATTCTGGTAGAAAGGCATCCTATAATGCTACAGTGCATCATTTTCTAGAGAAAATATCTTCTTTTGGTTATGAAAACAGGTATTAGGTTTAGAAAATGCTATTTTTAGTGAAGAAAATTCATATTTTCAAAAGAAACTCAAATATTTGCCAGGATAAATGGTGATGCTTTAGAGAGAACTTATTATTTCTGGTCTATGTAGTGAAAGTCGTGTGTAAATTTCAAAAATTAGAACAGAAATTGATCTTTAGGGGGGAAGTGTCCTTATTTGAAAGAGGAATTCCGGTATTCTGTAAACAATGTATCATATTATGCTGCAAATACTCATTTTTTAGAGGAACTGTCTTCTTTTGAGGATGAAACCCAGTATTTTGGGGAGAAAATGATATTTTTAGGGCTGAAAAGCATTGTATTTGTTAAGAAAAATGTATTTTTGCAAGGATAAGAAGTGATACTCAAGAATGTACCTTTTTTTTTTTTTTTCTGGGATAAGTACTGCTATTAATGTCAAAGTTCTCTAAATCTTGACAGAAATGGATATTTTGGGTGGAAATGTCCTTATTTTGTAGAGGAATACAGGAATTCTTGAAACACTGTATTCTATTATGCTCCAAAGGAACATTCTGTAGAGATAATGTCTACCTTTGGGGATGAAAACCAGCATTTTGTTTAGAAAATGCAATTTTTAGGAATGAAAAGCATTAGTTTGGTAAGAAAATGAAATATTTGAAAGGATAATTAGTGATACTTATGAGATTCCTTTTTATTTCTGGGATAAGCAAGGATATTAGTGTGAAAGTTTTCTACATTATGACACAACTTGATATTTCTGGTGGGAATGTCCTTATTTTGTAGAGGAATTTGGGAATTCTTGAATCACTGTATTCTATTAGGCTCCAAAGCATCATTCTGTAGGGATAAAGTCTTTCTTTGTGTATGAAAACCAGTATTTTGTTTAGAAATGCTATTTTTAGGAATGAAATGCTTTATTTTTGAAAGAAAATGAAATTTTTGCAAGGATAATTAGTGATACTTCAGTGATAACTTTTTATTTCTGGTATGTGTAGTGATATTCGTGTGAAAATTTTTAATGTTTTGACAGAAATTGATATTTCGGGTGGAACTGTCCTTATTTTGTAGAGTAACACTGGTGTTCTGGAAACAATGTGTCATATTATGCTCCTAAGTATCATTTAGTAGAGAGAATATCTTCTTTTGGGAATTAAAAACCATATGTTGTTTAGAACATACTATTCTCAGGAATGAAAAGCATTTTCTTATGTAAGAAAAATGTATTTTTGCCAGAATA
The DNA here is from genome assembly GCF_054131305.1 of Coturnix japonica. NCBI lineage: Eukaryota > Metazoa > Chordata > Aves > Galliformes > Phasianidae > Coturnix > Coturnix japonica. Next base: position 28,332,754 of record NC_140672.1, read on the forward strand.
CGGAGTGATACTTAAGAGAGAACTTTTTATTTCTGGAAGAAGTGGTGATATTCATGTGTAAATGGTAAAAATTTTAACAGAAATTGTCATTTTGGGTGGAAATGTCCATCATTTGTAGAGGAAAACGGGTATTCTGGTAGAAATGCATCCTATAATGCTACAGTGCATCATTTTCTAGAGAAAATATCTTCTTTTGGTTATGAAAACAGGTATTAGGTTTAGAAAATGCTATTTTTAGTGAAGAAAATTCATATTTTCAAAAGAAACTCAAATATTTGCCAGGATAAATGGTGATGCTTTAGAGAGAACTTATTATTTCTGGTCTATGTAGTGAAAGTCGTGTGTAAATTTCAAAAATTAGAACAGAAATTGATCTTTAGGGGGGAAGTGTCCTTATTTGAAAGAGGAATTCCGGTATTCTGTAAACAATGTATCATATTATGCTGCAAATACTCATTTTTTAGAGGAACTGTCTTCTTTTGAGGATGAAACCCAGTATTTTGGGGAGAAAATGATATTTTTAGGGCTGAAAAGCATTGTATTTGTTAAGAAAAATGTATTTTTGCAAGGATAAGAAGTGATACTCAAGAATGTACCTTTTTTTTTTTTTTTCTGGGATAAGTACTGCTATTAATGTCAAAGTTCTCTAAATCTTGACAGAAATGGATATTTTGGGTGGAAATGTCCTTATTTTGTAGAGGAATACAGGAATTCTTGAAACACTGTATTCTATTATGCTCCAAAGGAACATTCTGTAGAGATAATGTCTACCTTTGGGGATGAAAACCAGCATTTTGTTTAGAAAATGCAATTTTTAGGAATGAAAAGCATTAGTTTGGTAAGAAAATGAAATATTTGAAAGGATAATTAGTGATACTTATGAGATTCCTTTTTATTTCTGGGATAAGCAAGGATATTAGTGTGAAAGTTTTCTACATTATGACACAACTTGATATTTCTGGTGGGAATGTCCTTATTTTGTAGAGGAATTTGGGAATTCTTGAATCACTGTATTCTATTAGGCTCCAAAGCATCATTCTGTAGGGATAAAGTCTTTCTTTGTGTATGAAAACCAGTATTTTGTTTAGAAATGCTATTTTTAGGAATGAAATGCTTTATTTTTGAAAGAAAATGAAATTTTTGCAAGGATAATTAGTGATACTTCAGTGATAACTTTTTATTTCTGGTATGTGTAGTGATATTCGTGTGAAAATTTTTAATGTTTTGACAGAAATTGATATTTCGGGTGGAACTGTCCTTATTTTGTAGAGTAACACTGGTGTTCTGGAAACAATGTGTCATATTATGCTCCTAAGTATCATTTAGTAGAGAGAATATCTTCTTTTGGGAATTAAAAACCATATGTTGTTTAGAACATACTATTCTCAGGAATGAAAAGCATTTTCTTATGTAAGAAAAATGTATTTTTGCCAGAATACGGAGTGATACTTAAGAGAGAACTTTTTATTTCTGGAAGAAGTGGTGATATTCATGTGTAAATGGTAAAAATTTTAACAGAAATTGTCATTTTGGGTGGAAATGTCCATCATTTGTAGAGGAAAACGGGTATTCTGGTAGAAATGCATCCTATAATGCTACAGTGCATCATTTTCTAGAGAAAATATCTTCTTTTGGTTATGAAAACAGGTATTAGGTTTAGAAAATGCTATTTTTAGTGAAGAAAATTCATATTTTCAAAAGAAACTCAAATATTTGCCAGGATAAATGGTGATGCTTTAGAGAGAACTTATTATTTCTGGTCTATGTAGTGGAAGTCGTGTGTAAATTTCAAAAATTAGAACAGAAATTGATCTTTAGGGGGGAAGTGTCCTTATTTGAAAGAGGAATTCCGGTATTCTGTAAACAATGTATCATATTATGCTGCAAATACTCATTTTTTAGAGGAACTGTCTTCTTTTGAGGATGAAACCCAGTATTTTGGGGAGAAAATGATATTTTTAGGGCTGAAAAGCATTGTATTTGTTAAGAAAAATGTATTTTTGCAAGGATAAGAAGTGATACTCAAGAATGTACCTTTTTTTTTTTTTTTCTGGGATAAGTACTGCTATTAATGTCAAAGTTCTCTAAATCTTGACAGAAATGGATATTTTGGGTGGAAATGTCCTTATTTTGTAGAGGAATACAGGAATTCTTGAAACACTGTATTCTATTATGCTCCAAAGGAACATTCTGTAGAGATAATGTCTACCTTTGGGGATGAAAACCAGCATTTTGTTTAGAAAATGCAATTTTTAGGAATGAAAAGCATTAGTTTGGTAAGAAAATGAAATATTTGAAAGGATAATTAGTGATACTTATGAGATTCCTTTTTATTTCTGGGATAAGCAAGGATATTAGTGTGAAAGTTTTCTACATTATGACACAACTTGATATTTCTGGTGGGAATGTCCTTATTTTGTAGAGGAATTTGGGAATTCTTGAATCACTGTATTCTATTAGGCTCCAAAGCATCATTCTGTAGGGATAAAGTCTTTCTTTGTGTATGAAAACCAGTATTTTGTTTAGAAATGCTATTTTTAGGAATGAAATGCTTTATTTTTGAAAGAAAATGAAATTTTTGCAAGGATAATTAGTGATACTTCAGTGATAACTTTTTATTTCTGGTATGTGTAGTGATATTCGTGTGAAAATTTTTAATGTTTTGACAGAAATTGATATTTTGGGTGGAACTGTCCTTATTTTGTAGAGTAACACTGGTGTTCTGGAAACAATGTGTCATATTATGCTCCTAAGTATCATTTAGTAGAGAGAATATCTACTTTTGGGAATTAAAAACCATATGTTGTTTAGAACATACTATTCTTAGGAATGAAAAGCATTTTCTTAGGTAAGAAAAATGTATTTTTGCCAGAATACGGAGTGATACTTAAGAGAGAACTTTTTATTTCTGGAAGAAGTGGTGATATTCATGTGTAAATGGTAAAAATTTTAACAGAAATTGTCATTTTGGGTGGAAATGTCCATCATTTGTAGAGGAAAACGGGTATTCTGGTAGAAATGCATCCTATAATGCTACAGTGCATCATTTTCTAGAGAAAATATCTTCTTTTGGTTATGAAAACAGGTATTAGGTTTAGAAAATGCTATTTTTAGTGAAGAAAATTCATATTTTCAAAAGAAACTCAAATATTTGCCAGGATAAATGGTGATGCTTTAGAGAGAACTTATTATTTCTGGTCTATGTAGTGAAAGTCGTGTGTAAATTTCAAAAATTAGAACAGAAATTGATCTTTAGGGGGGAAGTGTCCTTATTTGAAAGAGGAATTCCGGTATTCTGTAAACAATGTATCATATTATGCTGCAAATATTCATTATTTAGAGGAACTGTCTTCTTTTGAGGATGAAACCCAGTATTTTGGGGAGAAAATTATATTTTTAGGGCTGAAAAGCATTGTATTTGTTAAGAAAAATGTATTTTTGCAAGGATAAGAAGTGATACTCAAGAATGTACCTTTTTTTTTTTTTTTTCTGGGATAAGTACTGCTATTAATGTCAAAGTTCTCTAAATCTTGACAGAAATTGATATTTTGGGTGGAAATGTCCTTATTTTGTAGAGGAATACAGGAATTCATGAAACACTGTATTCTATTATGCTCCAAAGGAACATTCTGTAGAGATAATGTCTACCTTTGGGGATGAAATCCAGTATTTTGTTTAGGAAATGCTATTTTTAGGAATGAAAAGCATTAGTTTGGTAAGAAAATGAAATATTTGAAAGGATAATTAGTGATACTTATGAGATTCCTTTTTATTTCTGGGATAAGCAAGGATATTAGTGTGAAAGTTTTCTACATTATGACACAACTTGATATTTCTGGTGGGAATGTCCTTATTTTGTAGAGGAATTTGGGAATTCTTGAATCACTGTATTCTATTAGGCTCCAAAGCATCATTCTGTAGGGATAAAGTCTTTCTTTGTGTATGAAAACCAGTATTTTGTTTAGAAATGCTATTTTTAGGAATGAAATGCTTTATTTTTGAAAGAAAATGAAATTTTTGCAAGGATAATTAGTGATACTTCAGTGATAACTTTTTATTTCTGGTAAGTGTAGTGATATTCGTGTGAAAATTTTTAATGTTTTGACAGAAATTGATATTTCGGGTGGAACTGTCCTTATTTTGTAGAGTAACACTGGTGTTCTGGAAACAATGTGTCATATTATGCTCCTAAGTATCATTTAGTAGAGAGAATATCTTCTTTTGGGAATTAAAAACCATATGTTGTTTGGAACATACTATTCTCAGAAATGAAAAGCATTTTCTTATGTAAGAAAAATGTATTTTTGCCAGAATACGGAGTGATACTTAAGAGAGAACTTTTTATTTCTGGAAGAAGTGGTGATATTCATGTGTAAATGGTAAAAATTTTAACAGAAATTGTCATTTTGGGTGGAAATGTCCATCATTTGTAGAGGAAAACGGGTATTCTGGTAGAAATGCATCCTATAATGCTACAGTGCATCATTTTCTAGAGAAAATATCTTCTTTTGGTTATGAAAACAGGTATTAGGTTTAGAAAATGCTATTTTTAGTGAAGAAAATTCATATTTTCAAAAGAAACTCAAATATTTGCCAGGATAAATGGTGATGCTTTAGAGAGAACTTATTATTTCTGGTCTATGTAGTGAAAGTCGTGTGTAAATTTCAAAAATTAGAACAGAAATTGATCTTTAGGGGGGAAGTGTCCTTATTTGAAAGAGGAATTCCGGTATTCTGTAAACAATGTATCATATTATGCTGCAAATACTCATTTTTTAGAGGAACTGTCTTCTTTTGAGGATGAAACCCAGTATTTTGGGGAGAAAATTATATTTTTAGGGCTGAAAAGCATTGTATTTGTTAAGAAAAATGTATTTTTGCAAGGATAAGAAGTGATACTCAAGAATGTACCTTTTTTTTTTTTTTTCTGGGATAAGTACTGCTATTAATGTCAAAGTTCTCTAAATCTTGACAGAAATGGATATTTTGGGTGGAAATGTCCTTATTTTGTAGAGGAATACAGGAATTCTTGAAACACTGTATTCTATTATGCTCCAAAGGAACATTCTGTAGAGATAATGTCTACCTTTGGGGATGAAAACCAGCATTTTGTTTAGAAAATGCAATTTTTAGGAATGAAAAGCATTAGTTTGGTAAGAAAATGAAATATTTGAAAGGATAATTAGTGATACTTATGAGATTCCTTTTTATTTCTGGGATAAGCAAGGATATTAGTGTGAAAGTTTTCTACATTATGACACAACTTGATATTTCTGGTGGGAATGTCCTTATTTTGTAGAGGAATTTGGGAATTCTTGAATCACTGTATTCTATTAGGCTCCAAAGCATCATTCTGTAGGGATAAAGTCTTTCTTTGTGTATGAAAACCAGTATTTTGTTTAGAAATGCTATTTTTAGGAATGAAATGCTTTATTTTTGAAAGAAAATGAAATTTTTGCAAGGATAATTAGTGATACTTCAGTGATAACTTTTTATTTCTGGTATGTGTAGTGATATTCGTGTGAAAATTTTTAATGTTTTGACAGAAATTGATATTTCGGGTGGAACTGTCCTTATTTTGTAGAGTAAAACTGGTGTTCTGGAAACAATGTGTCATATTATGCTCCTAAGTATCATTTAGTAGAGAGAATATCTTCTTTTGGGAATTAAAAACCATATGTTGTTTAGAACATACTATTCTCAGGAATGAAAAGCATTTTCTTAGGTAAGAAAAATGTATTTTTGCCAGAATACGGAGTGATACTTAAGAGAGAACTTTTTATTTCTGGAAGAAGTGGTGATATTCATGTGTAAATGGTAAAAATTTTAACAGAAATTGTCATTTTGGGTGGAAATGTCCATCATTTGTAGAGGAAAACGGGTATTCTGGTAGAAATGCATCCTATAATGCTACAGTGCATCATTTTCTAGAGAAAATATCTTCTTTTGTTTATGAAAACAGGTATTAGGTTTAGAAAATGCTATTTTTAGTGAAGAAAATTCATATTTTCAAAAGAAACTCAAATATTTGCCAGGATAAATGGTGATGCTTTAGAGAGAACTTATTATTTCTGGTCTATGTAGTGAAAGTCGTGTGTAAATTTCAAAAATTAGAACAGAAATTGATCTTTAGGGGGGAAGTGTCCTTATTTGAAAGAGGAATTCCGGTATTCTGTAAACAATGTATCATATTATGCTGCAAATATTCATTTTTTAGAGGAACTGTCTTCTTTTGAGGATGAAACCCAGTATTTTGGGGAGAAAATGATATTTTTAGGGCTGAAAAGCATTGTATTTGTTAAGAAAAATGTATTTTTGCAAGGATAAGAAGTGATACTCAAGAATGTACCTTTTTTTTTTTTTTTCTGGGATAAGTACTGCTATTAATGTCAAAGTTCTCTAAATCTTGACAGAAATGGATATTTTGGGTGGAAATGTCCTTATTTTGTAGAGGAATACAGGAATTCTTGAAACACTGTATTCTATTATGCTCCAAAGGAACATTCTGTAGAGATAATGTCTACCTTTGGGGATGAAAACCAGCATTTTGTTTAGAAAATGCAATTTTTAGGAATGAAAAGCATTAGTTTGGTAAGAAAATGAAATATTTGAAAGGATAATTAGTGATACTTATGAGATTCCTTTTTATTTCTGGGATAAGCAAGGATATTAGTGTGAAAGTTTTCTACATAATGACACAACTTGATATTTCTGGTGGGAATGTCCTTATTTTGTAGAGGAATTTGGGAATTCTTGAATCACTGTATTCTATTAGGCTCCAAAGCATCATTCTGTAGGGATAAAGTCTTTCTTTGTGTATGAAAACCAGTATTTTGTTTAGAAATGCTATTTTTAGGAATGAAATGCTTTATTTTTGAAAGAAAATGAAATTTTTGCAAGGATAATTAGTGATACTTCAGTGATAACTTTTTATTTCTGGTATGTGTAGTGATATTCGTGTGAAAATTTTTAATGTTTTGACAGAAATTGATATTTCGGGTGGAACTGTCCTTATTTTGTAGAGTAACACTGGTGTTCTGGAAACAATGTGTCATATTATGCTCCTAAGTATCACTTAGTAGAGAGAATATCTTCTTTTGGGAATTAAAAACCATATGTTGTTTAGAACATACTATTCTTAGGAGTGAAAAGCATTTTCTTAGGTAAGAAAAATGTATTTTTGCCAGAATACGGAGTGATACTTAAGAGAGAACTTTTTATTTCTCTAAGAAGTGGTGATATTCATGTGTAAATGGTAAAAATTTTAACAGAAATTGTCATTTTGGGTGGAAATGTCCATCATTTGTAGAGGAAAACGGGTATTCTGGTAGAAATGCATCCTATAATGCTACAGTGCATCATTTTCTAGAGAAAATATCTTCTTTTGGTTATGAAAACAGGTATTAGGTTTAGAAAATGCTATTTTTAGTGAAGAAAATTCATATTTTCAAAAGAAACTCAAATATTTGCCAGGATAAAGGGTGATGCTTTAGAGAGAACTTATTATTTCTGGTCTATGTAGTGAAAGTCGTGTGTAAATTTCAAAAATTAGAACAGAAATTGATCTTTAGGGGGGAAGTGTCCTTATTTGAAAGAGGAATTCCGGTATTCTGTAAACAATGTATCATATTATGCTGCAAATATTCATTTTTTAGAGGAACTGTCTTCTTTTGAGGATGAAACCCAGTATTTTGGGGAGAAAATGATATTTTTAGGGCTGAAAAGCATTGTATTTGTTAAGAAAAATGTATTTTTGCAAGGATAAGAAGTGATACTCAAGAATGTACCTTTTTTTTTTTTTCTGGGATAAGTACTGCTATTAATGTCAAAGTTCTCTAAATCTTGACAGAAATGGATATTTTGGGTGGAAATGTCCTTATTTTGTAGAGGAATACAGGAATTCTTGAATCACTGTATTCTATTAGGCTCCAAAGCATCATTCTGTAGGGATAAAGTCTTTCTTTGTGTATGAAAACCAGTATTTTGTTTAGAAATGCAATTTTTAGGAATGAAAAGCTTTATTTTTGAAAGAAAATGAAATATTTGCAAGGATAATTAGTGATACTTATGAGATTCCTTTTTATTTCTGGGATAAGCAAGGATATTAGTGTGAAAGTTTTCTACATTATGACACAACTTGATATTTCTGGTGGGAATGTCCTTATTTTGTAGAGGAATTTGGGAATTCTTGAATCACTGTATTCTATTAGGCTCCAAAGCATCATTCTGTAGGGATAAAGTCTTTCTTTGTGTATGAAAACCAGTATTTTGTTTAGAAATGCTATTTTTAGGAATGAAATGCTTTATTTTTGAAAGAAAATGAAATTTTTGCAAGGATAATTAGTGATACTTCAGTGATAACTTTTTATTTCTGGTAAGTGTAGTGATATTCGTGTGAAAATTTTTAATGTTTTGACAGAAATTGATATTTCGGGTGGAACTGTCCTTATTTTGTAGAGTAAAACTGGTGTTCTGGAAACAATGTGTCATATTATGCTCCTAAGTATCACTTAGTAGAGAGAATATCTTCTTTTGGGAATTAAAAACCATATGTTGTTTAGAACATACTACTCTTAGGAATGAAAAGCATTTTCTTAGGTAAGAAAAATGTATTTTTGCCAGAATACGGAGTGATACTTAAGAGAGAACTTCTTATTTCTGGAAGAAGTGGTGATATTCATGTGTAAATGGTAAAAATTTTAACAGAAATTGTCATTTTGGGTGGAAATGTCCATCATTTGTAGAGGAAAACGGGTATTCTGGTAGAAATGCATCCTATAATGCTACAGTGCATCATTTTCTAGAGAAAATATCTTCTTTTGGTTATGAAAACAGGTATTAGGTTTAGAAAATGCTATTTTTAGTGAAGAAAATTCATATTTTCAAAAGAAACTCAAATATTTGCCAGGATAAATGGTGATGCTTTAGAGAGAACTTATTATTTCTGGTCTATGTAGTGAAAGTCGTGTGTAAATTTCAAAAATTAGAACAGAAATTGATCTTTAGGGGGGAAGTGTCCTTATTTGAAAGAGGAATTCCGGTATTCTGTAAACAATGTATCATATTATGCTGCAAATATTCATTTTTTAGAGGAACTGTCTTCTTTTGAGGATGAAACCCAGTATTTTGGGGAGAAAATGATATTTTTAGGGCTGAAAAGCATTGTATTTGTTAAGAAAAATGTATTTTTGCAAGGATAAGAAGTGATACTCAAGAATGTACCTTTTTTTTTTTTTTTCTGGGATAAGTACTGCTATTAATGTCAAAGTTCTCTAAATCTTGACAGAAATGGATATTTTGGGTGGAAATGTCCTTATTTTGTAGAGGAATACAGGAATTCTTGAATCACTGTATTCTATTAGGCTCCAAAGCATCATTCTGTAGGGATAAAGTCTTTCTTTGTGTATGAAAACCAGTATTTTGTTTAGAAATGCAATTTTTAGGAATGAAAAGCTTTATTTTTGAAAGAAAATTAAATATTTGCAAGGATAATTAGTGATACTTATGAGATTCCTTTTTATTTCTGGGATAAGCAAGGATATTAGTGTGAAAGTTTTCTACATTATGACACAACTTGATATTTCTGGTGGGAATGTCCTTATTTTGTAGAGGAATTTGGGAATTCTTGAATCACTGTATTCTATTAGGCTCCAAAGCATCATTCTGTAGGGATAAAGTCTTTCTTTGTGTATGAAAACCAGTATTTTGTTTAGAAATGCTATTTTTAGGAATGAAATGCTTTATTTTTGAAAGAAAATGAAATTTTTGCAAGGATAATTAGTGATACTTCAGTGATAACTTTTTATTTCTGGTAAGTGTAGTGATATTCGTGTGAAAATTTTTAATGTTTTGACAGAAATTGATATTTCGGGTGGAACTGTCCTTATTTTGTAGAGTAACACTGGTGTTCTGGAAACAATGTGTCATATTATGCTCCTAAGTATCACTTAGTAGAGAGAATATCTTCTTTTGGGAATTAAAAACCATATGTTGTTTAGAACATACTACTCTTAGGAATGAAAAGCATTTTCTTAGGTAAGAAAAATGTATTTTTGCCAGAATACGGAGTGATACTTAAGAGAGAACTTCTTATTTCTGGAAGAAGTGGTGATATTCATGTGTAAATGGTAAAAATTTTAACAGAAATTGTCATTTTGGGTGGAAATGTCCATCATTTGTAGAGGAAAACGGGTATTCTGGTAGAAATGCATCCTATAATGCTACAGTGCATCATTTTCTAGAGAAAATATCTTCTTTTGGTTATGAAAACAGGTATTAGGTTTAGAAAATGCTATTTTTAGTGAAGAAAATTCATATTTTCAAAAGAAACTCAAATATTTGCCAGGATAAATGGTGATGCTTTAGAGAGAACTTATTATTTCTGGTCTATGTAGTGAAAGTCGTGTGTAAATTTCAAAAATTAGAACAGAAATTGATCTTTAGGGGGGAAGTGTCCTTATTTGAAAGAGGAATTCCGGTATTCTGTAAACAATGTATCATATTATGCTGCAACTATTCATTTTTTAGAGGAACTGTCTTCTTTTGAGGATGAAACCCAGTATTTTGGGGAGAAAATGATATTTTTAGGGCTGAAAAGCATTGTATTTGTTATGAAAAATGTATTTTTGCAAGGATAAGAAGTGATACTCAAGAATGTACCTTTTTTTTTTTTTTCTGGGATAAGTACTGCTATTAATGTCAAAGTTCTCTAAATCTTGACAGAAATGGATATTTTGGGTGGAAATGTCCTTATTTTGTAGAGGAATTTGGGAATTCTTGAATCACTGTATTCTATTAGGCTCCAAAGCATCATTCTGTAGGGATAAAGTCTTTCTTTGTGTATGAAAACCAGTATTTTGTTTAGAAATGCTATTTTTAGGAATGAAATGCTTTATCTTTGAAAGAAAATGAAATTTTTGCAAGGATAATTAGTGATACTTCAGTGATAACTTTTTATTTCTGGTATGTGTAGTGATATTCGTGTGAAAATTTTTAATGTTTTGACAGAAATTGATATTTCGGGTGGAACTGTCCTTATTTTGTAGAGTAACACTGGTGTTCTGGAAACAATGTGTCATATTATGCTCCTAAGTATCATTTAGTAGAGAGAATATCTACTTTTGGGAATTAAAAACCATATGTTGTTTAGAACATACTATTCTTAGGAATGAAAAGCATTTTCTTAGGTAAGAAAAATGTATTTTTGCCAGAATACGGAGTGATACTTAAGAGAGAACTTCTTATTTCTGGAAGAAGTGGTGATATTCATGTGTAAATGGTAAAAATTTTAACAGAAATTGTCATTTTGGGTGGAAATGTCCATCATTTGTAGAGGAAAACGGGTATTCTGGTAGAAATGCATCCTATAATGCTACAGTGCATCATTTTCTAGAGAAAATATCTTCTTTTGGTTATGAAAACAGGTATTAGGTTTAGAAAATGCTATTTTTAGTGAAGAAAATTCATATTTTCAAAAGAAACTCAAATATTTGCCAGGATAAATGGTGATGCTTTAGAGAGAACTTATTATTTCTGGTCTATGTAGTGAAAGTCGTGTGTAAATTTCAAAAATTAGAACAGAAATTGATCTTTAGGGGGGAAGTGTCCTTATTTGAAAGAGGAATTCCGGTATTCTGTAAACAATGTATCATATTATGCTGCAACTATTCATTTTTTAGAGGAACTGTCTTCTTTTGAGGATGAAACCCAGTATTTTGGGGAGAAAATGATATTTTTAGGGCTGAAAAGCATTGTATTTGTTATGAAAAATGTATTTTTGCAAGGATAAGAAGTGATACTCAAGAATGTACCTTTTTTTTTTTTTTCTGGGATAAGTACTGCTATTAATGTCAAAGTTCTCTAAATCTTGACAGAAATGGATATTTTGGGTGGAAATGTCCTTATTTTGTAGAGGAATTTGGGAATTCTTGAATCACTGTATTCTATTAGGCTCCAAAGCATCATTCTGTAGGGATAAAGTCTTTCTTTGTGTATGAAAACCAGTATTTTGTTTAGAAATGCTATTTTTAGGAATGAAATGCTTTATCTTTGAAAGAAAATGAAATTTTTGCAAGGATAATTAGTGATACTTCAGTGATAACTTTTTATTTCTGGTATGTGTAGTGATATTCGTGTGAAAATTTTTAATGTTTTGACAGAAATTGATATTTCGGGTGGAACTGTCCTTATTTTGTAGAGTAACACTGGTGTTCTGGAAACAATGTGTCATATTATGCTCCTAAGTATTATTTAGTAGAGAGAATATCTACTTTTGGGAATTAAAAACCATATGTTGTTTAGAACATACTATTCTTAGGAATGAAAAGCATTTTCTTAGGTAAGAAAAATGTATTTGTGCCAGAATACGGAGTGATACTTAAGAGAGAACTTTTTATTTCTGGAAGAAGTGGTGATATTCATGTGTAAATGGTAAAAATTTTAACAGAAATTGTCATTTTGGGTGGAAATGTCCATCATTTGTAGAGGAAAACGGGTATTCTGGTAGAAATGCATCCTATAATGCTACAGTGCATCATTTTCTAGAGAAAATATCTTCTTTGTTTATGAAAACAGGTATTAGGTTTAGAAAATGCTATTTTTAGTGAAGAAAATTCATATTTTCAAAAGAAACTCAAATATTTGCCAGGATAAATGGTGATGCTTTAGAGAGAACTTATTATTTCTGGTCTATGTAGTGAAAGTCGTGTGTAAATTTCAAAAATTAGAACAGAAATTGATCTTTAGGGGGGAAGTGTCCTTATTTGAAAGAGGAATTCCGGTATTCTGTAAACAATGTATCATATTATGCTGCAAATATTCATTTTTTAGAGGAACTGTCTTCTTTTGAGGATGAAACCCAGTATTTTGGGGAGAAAATGATATTTTTAGGGCTGAAAAGCATTGTATTTGTTAAGAAAAATGTATTTTTGCAAGGATAAGAAGTGATACTCAAGAATGTACCTTTTTTTTTTTTTTCTGGGATAAGTACTGCTATTAATGTCAAAGTTCTCTAAATCTTGACAGAAATGGATATTTTGGGTGGAAATGTCCTTATTTTGTAGAGGAATACAGGAATTCATGAAACACTGTATTCTATTATGCTCCAAAGGAACATTCTGTAGAGATAATGTCTACCTTTGGGGATGAAATCCAGTATTTTGTTTAGGAAATGCTATTTTTAGGAATGAAAAGCATTAGTTTGGTAAGAAAATGAAATATTTGAAAGGATAATTAGTGATACTTATGAGATTCCTTTTTATTTCTGGGATAAGCAAGGATATTAGTGTGAAAGTTTTCTACATTATGACACAACTTGATATTTCTGGTGGGAATGTCCTTATTTTGTAGAGGAATTTGGGAATTCTTGAATCACTGTATTCTATTAGGCTCCAAAGCATCATTCTGTAGGGATAAAGTCTTTCTTTGTGTATGAAAACCAGTATTTTGTTTAGAAATGCTATTTTTAGGAATGAAATGCTTTATTTTTGAAAGAAAATGAAATTTTTGCAAGGATAATTAGTGATACTTCAGTGATAACTTTTTATTTCTGGTATGTGTAGTGATATTCGTGTGAAAATTTTTAATGTTTTGACAGAAATTGATATTTCGGGTGGAACTGTCCTTATTTTGTAGAGTAACACTGGTGTTCTGGAAACAATGTGTCATATTATGCTCCTAAGTATCATTTAGTAGAGAGAATATCTTCTTTTGGGAATTAAAAACCATATGTTGTTTGGAACATACTATTCTCAGGAATGAAAAGCATTTTCTTATGTAAGAAAAATGTATTTTTGCCAGAATACGGAGTGATACTTAAGAGAGAACTTTTTATTTCTGGAAGAAGTGGTGATATTCATGTGTAAATGGTAAAAATTTTAACAGAAATTGTCATTTTGGGTGGAAATGTCCATCATTTGTAGAGGAAAACGGGTATTCTGGTAGAAATGCATCCTATAATGCTACAGTGCATCATTTTCTAGAGAAAATATCTTCTTTTGGTTATGAAAACAGGTATTAGGTTTAGAAAATGCTATTTTTAGTGAAGAAAATTCATATTTTCAAAAGAAACTCAAATATTTACCAGGATAAATGGTGATGCTTTAGAGAGAACTTATTATTTCTGGTCTATGTAGTGAAAGTCGTGTGTAAATTTCAAAAATTAGAACAGAAATTGATCTTTAGGGGGGAAGTGTCCTTATTTGAAAGAGGAATTCCGGTATTCTGTAAACAATGTATCATATTATGTTGCAAATATTCATTTTTTAGAGGAACTGTCTTCCTTTGAGGATGAAACCCAGTATTTTGGGGAGAAAATGATATTTTTAGGGCTGAAAAGCATTGTATTTGTTAAGAAAAATGTATTTTTGCAAGGATAAGAAGTGATACTCAAGAATGTACCTTTTTTTTTTTTTTCTGGGATAAGTACTGCTATTAATGTCAAAGTTCTCTAAATCTTGACAGAAATGGATATTTTGGGTGGAAATGTCCTTATTTTGTAGAGGAATACAGGAATTCATGAAACACTGTATTCTATTATGCTCCAAAGGAACATTCTGTAGAGATAATGTCTACCTTTGGGGATGAAAACCAGCATTTTGTTTAGAAAATGCTATTTTTAGGAATGAAAAGCATTAGTTTGGTAAGAAAATGAAATATTTGAAAGGATAATTAGTGATACTTATGAGATTCCTTTTTATTTCTGGGATAAGCAAGGATATTAGTGTGAAAGTTTTCTACATTATGACACAACTTGATATTTCTGGTGGGAATGTCCTTATTTTGTAGAGGAATTTGGGAATTCTTGAATCACTGTATTCTATTAGTCTCCAAAGCATCATTCTGTAGGGATAAAGTCTTTCTTTGTGTATGAAAACCAGTATTTTGTTTAGAAATGCTATTTTTAGGAATGAAATGCTTTATTTTTGAAAGAAAATGAAATTTTTGCAAGGATAATTAGTGATACTTCAGTGATAACTTTTTATTTCTGTTATGTGTAGTGATATTCGTGTGAAAATTTTTAATGTTTTGACAGAAATTGATATTTCGGGTGGAACTGTCCTTATTTTGTAGAGTAACACTGGTGTTCTGGAAACAATGTGTCATATTATGCTCCTAAGTATCATTTAGTAGAGAGAATATCTTCTTTTGGGAATTAAAAACCATATGTTGTTTGGAACATACTATTCTCAGGAATGAAAAGCATTTTCTTATGTAAGAAAAATGTATTTTTGCCAGAATACGGAGTGATACTTAAGAGAGAACTTCTTATTTCTGGAAGAAGTGGTGATATTCATGTGTAAATGGTAAAAATTTTAACAGAAATTGTCATTTTGGGTGGAAATGTCCATCATTTGTAGAGGAAAACGGGTATTCTGGTAGAAATGCATCCTATAATGCTACAGTGCATCATTTTCTAGAGAAAATATCTTCTTTTGGTTATGAAAACAGGTATTAGGTTTAGAAAATGCTATTTTTAGTGAAGAAAATTCATATTTTCAAAAGAAACTCAAATATTTGCCAGGATAAATGGTGATGCTTTAGAGAGAACTTATTATTTCTGGTCTATGTAGTGAAAGTCGTGTGTAAATTTCAAAAATTAGAACAGAAATTGATCTTTAGGGGGGAAGTGTCCTTATTTGAAAGAGGAATTCCGGTATTCTGTAAACAATGTATCATATTATGCTGCAAATATTCATTTTTTAGAGGAACTGTCTTCTTTTGAGGATGAAACCCAGTATTTTGGGGAGAAAATGATATTTTTAGGGCTGAAAAGCATTGTATTTGTTAAGAAAAATGTATTTTTGCAAGGATAAGAAGTGATACTCAAGAATGTACCTTTTTTATTTTTTTTTCTGGGATAAGTACTGCTATTAATGTCAAAGTTCTCTAAATCTTGACAGAAATGGATATTTTGGGTGGAAATGTCCTTATTTTGTAGAGGAATACAGGAATTCATGAAACACTGTATTCTATTATGCTCCAAAGGAACATTCTGTAGAGATAATGTCTACCTTTGGGGATGAAAACCAGCATTTTGTTTAGAAAATGCAATTTTTAGGAATGAAAAGCATTAGTTTGGTAAGAAAATGAAATATTTGAAAGGATAATTAGTGATACTTATGAGATTCCTTTTTATTTCTGGGATAAGCAAGGATATTAGTGTGAAAGTTTTCTACATTATGACACAACTTGATATTTCTGGTGGGAATGTCCTTATTTTGTAGAGGAATTTGGGAATTCTTGAATCACTGTATTCTATTAGGCTCCAAAGCATCATTCTGTAGGGATAAAGTCTTTCTTTGTGTATGAAAACCAGTATTTTGTTTAGAAATGCTATTTTTAGGAATGAAATGCTTTATTTTTGAAAGAAAATGAAATTTTTGCAAGGATAATTAGTGATACTTCAGTGATAACTTTTTATTTCTGGTATGTGTAGTGATATTCATGTGAAAATTTTTAATGTTTTGACAGAAATTGATATTTCGGGTGGAACTGTCCTTATTTTGTAGAGTAACACTGGTGTTCTGGAAACAATGTGTCATATTATGCTCCTAAGTATCATTTAGTAGAGAGAATATCTTCTTTTGGGAATTAAAAACCATATGTTGTTTAGAACATATTATTCTCAGGAATGAAAAGCATTTTCTTAGGTAAGAAAAATGTATTTTTGCCAGAATACGGAGTGATACTTAAGAGAGAACTTTTTATTTCTGGAAGAAGTGGTGATATTCATGTGTAAATGGTAAAAATTTTAACAGAAATTGTCATTTTGGGTGGAAATGTCCATAATTTGTAGAGGAAAACGGGTATTCTGGTAGAAATGCATCCTATAATGCTACAGTGCATCATTTTCTGGAGAAAATATCTTCTTTTGGTTATGAAAACAGGTATTAGGTTTAGAAAATGCTATTTTTAGTGAAGAAAATTCATATTTTCAAAAGAAACTCAAATATTTGCCAGGATAAATGGTGATGCTTTAGAGAGAACTTATTATTTCTGGTCTATGTAGTGAAAGTCGTGTGTAAATTTCAAAAATTAGAACAGAAATTGATCTTTAGGGGGGAAGTGTCCTTATTTGAAAGAGGAATTCCGGTATTCTGTAAACAATGTATCATATTATGCTGCAAATATTCATTTTTTAGAGGAACTGTCTTCTTTTGAGGATGAAACCCAGTATTTTGGGGAGAAAATGATATTTTTAGGGCTGAAAAGCATTGTATTTGTTAAGAAAAATGTATTTTTGCAAGGATAAGAAGTGATACTCAAGAATGTACCTTTTTTTTTTTTTTCTGGGATAAGTACTGCTATTAATGTCAAAGTTCTCTAAATCTTGACAGAAATGGATATTTTGGGTGGAAATGTCCTTATTTTGTAGAGGAATACAGGAATTCATGAAACACTGTATTCTATTATGCTCCAAAGGAACATTCTGTAGAGATAATGTCTACCTTTGGGGAAGAAAACCAGCATTTTGTTTAGAAAATGCAATTTTTAGGAATGAAAAGCATTAGTTTGGTAAGAAAATGAAATATTTGAAAGGATAATTAGTGATACTTATGAGATTCCTTTTTATTTCTGGGATAAGCAAGGATATTAGTGTGAAAGTTTTCTACATTATGACACAACTTGATATTTCTGGTGGGAATGTCCTTATTTTGTAGAGGAATTTGGGAATTCTTGAATCACTGTATTCTATTAGGCTCCAAAGCATCATTCTGTAGGGATAAAGTCTTTCTTTGTGTATGAAAACCAGTATTTTGTTTAGAAATGCTATTTTTAGGAATGAAATGCTTTATTTTTGAAAGAAAATGAAATTTTTGCAAGGATAATTAGTGATACTTCAGTGATAACTTTTTATTTCTGGTATGTGTAGTGATATTCGTGTGAAAATTTTTAATGTTTTGACAGAAATTGATATTTCGGGTGGAACTGTCCTTATTTTGTAGAGTAACACTGGTGTTCTGGAAACAATGTGTCATATTATGCTCCTAAGTATCATTTAGTAGAGAGAATATCTTCTTTTGGGAATTAAAAACCATATGTTGTTTAGAACATACTATTCTCAGGAATGAAAAGCATTTTCTTAGGTAAGAAAAATGTATTTTTGCCAGAATACGGAGTGATACTTAAGAGAGAACTTTTTATTTCTGGAAGAAGTGGTGATATTCATGTGTAAATGGTAAAAATTTTAACAGAAGCTGTCATTTTGGGTGGAAATGTCCATCATTTGTAGAGGAAAACGGGTATTCTGGTAGAAATGCATCCTATAATGCTACAGTGCATCATTTTCTAGAGAAAATATCTTCTTTTGGTTATGAAAACAGGTATTAGGTTTAGAAAATGCTATTTTTAGTGAAGAAAATTCATATTTTCAAAAGAAACTCAAATATTTGCCAGGATAAATGGTGATGCTTTAGAGAGAACTTATTATTTCTGGTCTATGTAGTGAAAGTCGTGTGTAAATTTCAAAAATTAGAACAGAAATTGATCTTTAGGGGGGAAGTGTCCTTATTTGAAAGAGGAATTCCGGTATTCTGTAAACAATGTATCATATTATGCTGCAAATATTCATTTTTTAGAGGAACTGTCTTCTTTTGAGGATGAAACCCAGTATTTTGGGGAGAAAATGATATTTTTAGGGCTGAAAAGCATTGTATTTGTTAAGAAAAATGTATTTTTGCAAGGATAAGAAGTGATACTCAAGAATGTACCTTTTTTATTTTTTTCTGGGATAAGTACTGCTATTAATGTCAAAGTTCTCTAAATCTTGACAGAAATGGATATTTTGGGTGGAAATGTCCTTATTTTGTAGAGGAATACAGGAATTCTTGAAACACTGTATTCTATTATGCTCCAAAGGAACATTCTGTAGAGATGTCTACCTTTGGGGATGAAAACCAGCATTTTGTTTAGAAAATGCTATTTTTAGGAATGAAAAGCATTAGTTTGGTAAGAAAATGAAATATTTGAAAGGATAATTAGTGATACTTATGAGATTCCTTTTTATTTCTGGGATAAGCAAGGATATTAGTGTGAAAGTTTTCTACATTATGACACAACTTGATATTTCTGGTGGGAATGTCCTTATTTTGTAGAGGAATTTGGGAATTCTTGAATCACTGTATTCTATTAGGCTCCAAAGCATCATTCTGTAGGGATAAAGTCTTTCTTTGTGTATGAAAACCAGTATTTTGTTTAGAAATGCTATTTTTAGGAATGAAATGCTTTATTTTTGAAAGAAAATGAAATTTTTGCAAGGATAATTAGTGATACTTCAGTGATAACTTTTTATTTCTGGTATGTGTAGTGATATTCGTGTGAAAATTTTTAATGTTTTGACAGAAATTGATATTTCGGGTGGAACTGTCCTTATTTTGTAGAGTAACACTGGTGTTCTGGAAACAATGTGTCATATTATGCTCCTAAGTATCATTTAGTAGAGAGAATATCTTCTTTTGGGAATTAAAAACCATATGTTGTTTAGAACATACTATTCTCAGGAATGAAAAGCATTTTCTTAGGTAAGAAAAATGTATTTTTGCCAGAATACGGAGTGATACTTAAGAGAGAACTTTTTATTTCTGGAAGAAGTGGTGATATTCATGTGTAAATGGTAAAAATTTTAACAGAAGCTGTCATTTTGGGTGGAAATGTCCATAATTTGTAGAGGAAAACGGGTATTCTGGTAGAAATGCATCCTATAATGCTACAGTGCATCATTTTCTGGAGAAAATATCTTCTTTTGGTTATGAAAACAGGTATTAGGTTTAGAAAATGCTATTTTTAGTGAAGAAAATTCATATTTTCAAAAGAAACTCAAATATTTGCCAGGATAAATGGTGATGCTTTAGAGAGAACTTATTATTTCTGGTCTATGTAGTGAAAGTCGTGTGTAAATTTCAAAAATTAGAACAGAAATTGATCTTTAGGGGGGAAGTGTCCTTATTTGAAAGAGGAATTCCGGTATTCTGTAAACAATGTATCATATTATGCTGCAAATATTCATTTTTTAGAGGAACTGTCTTCTTTTGAGGATGAAACCCAGTATTTTGGGGAGAAAATGATATTTTTAGGGCTGAAAAGCATTGTATTTGTTAAGAAAAATGTATTTTTGCAAGGATAAGAAGTGATACTCAAGAATGTACCTTTTTTTTTTTTTTTTCTGGGATAAGTACTGCTATTAATGTCAAAGTTCTCTAAATCTTGACAGAAATGGATATTTTGGGTGGAAATGTCCTTATTTTGTAGAGGAATACAGGAATTCTTGAAACACTGTATTCTATTATGCTCCAAAGGAACATTCTGTAGAGATAATGTCTACCTTTGGGGATGAAAACCAGCATTTTGTTTAGAAAATGCAATTTTTAGGAATGAAAAGCATTAGTTTGGTAAGAAAATGAAATATTTGAAAGGATAATTAGTGATACTTATGAGATTCCTTTTTATTTCTGGGATAAGCAAGGATATTAGTGTGAAAGTTTTCTACATTATGACACAACTTGATATTTCTGGTGGGAATGTCCTTATTTTGTAGAGGAATTTGGGAATTCTTGAATCACTGTATTCTATTAGGCTCCAAAGCATCATTCTGTAGGGATAAAGTCTTTCTTTGTGTATGAAAACCAGTATTTTGTTTAGAAATGCTATTTTTAGGAATGAAATGCTTTATTTTTGAAAGAAAATGAAATTTTTGCAAGGATAATTAGTGATACTTCAGTGATAACTTTTTATTTCTGGTATGTGTAGTGATATTCGTGTGAAAATTTTTAATGTTTTGACAGAAATTGATATTTCGGGTGGAACTGTCCTTATTTTGTAGAGTAACACTGGTGTTCTGGAAACAATGTGTCATATTATGCTCCTAAGTATCATTTAGTAGAGAGAATATCTTCTTTTGGGAATTAAAAACCATATGTTGTTTAGAACATACTATTCTCAGGAATGAAAAGCATTTTCTTAGGTAAGAAAAATGTATTTTTGCCAGAATACGGAGTGATACTTAAGAGAGAACTTTTTATTTCTGGAAGAAGTGGTGATATTCATGTGTAAATGGTAAAAATTTTAACAGAAACTGTCATTTTGGGTGGAAATGTCCATAATTTGTAGAGGAAAACGGGTATTCTGGTAGAAATGCATCCTATAATGCTACAGTGCATCATTTTCTGGAGAAAATATCTTCTTTTGGTTATGAAAACAGGTATTAGGTTTAGAAAATGCTATTTTTAGTGAAGAAAATTCATATTTTCAAAAGAAACTCAAATATTTGCCAGGATAAATGGTGATGCTTTAGAGAGAACTTATTATTTCTGGTCTATGTAGTGAAAGTCGTGTGTAAATTTCAAAAATTAGAACAGAAATTGATCTTTAGGGGGGAAGTGTCCTTATTTGAAAGAGGAATTCCGGTATTCTGTAAACAATGTATCATATTATGCTGCAAATATTCATTTTTTAGAGGAACTGTCTTCTTTTGAGGATGAAACCCAGTATTTTGGGGAGAAAATGATATTTTTAGGGCTGAAAAGCATTGTATTTGTTAAGAAAAATGTATTTTTGCAAGGATAAGAAGTAATACTCAAGAATGTACCTTTTTTTTTTTTTCTGGGATAAGTACTGCTATTAATGTCAAAGTTCTCTAAATCTTGACAGAAATGGATATTTTGGGTGGAAATGTCCTTATTTTGTAGAGGAATACAGGAATTCTTGAAACACTGTATTCTATTATGCTCCAAAGGAACATTCTGTAGAGATAATGTCTACCTTTGGGGATGAAAACCAGCATTTTGTTTAGAAAATGCTATTTTTAGGAATGAAAAGCATTAGTTTGGTAAGAAAATGAAATATTTGAAAGGATAATTAGTGATACTTATGAGATTCCTTTTTTTTTCTGGGATAAGTACTGCTATTAATGTCAAAGTTCTCTAAATCTTGACAGAAATTGATATTTTGGGTGGAAATGTCCTTATTTTGTAGAGGAATTTGGGAATTCTTGAATCACTGTATTCTATTAGGCTCCAAAGCATCATTCTGTAGGGATAAAGTCTTTCTTTGTGTATGAAAACCAGTATTTTGTTTAGAAATGCTATTTTTAGGAATGAAATGCTTTATTTTTGAAAGAAAATGAAATTTTTGCAAGGATAATTAGTGATACTTCAGTGATAACTTTTTATTTCTGGTATGTGTAGTGATATTCGTGTGAAAATTTTTAATGTTTTGACAGAAATTGATATTTCGGGTGGAACTGTCCTTATTTTGTAGAGTAACACTGGTGTTCTGGAAACAATGTGTCATATTATGCTCCTAAGTATCATTTAGTAGAGAGAATATCTTCTTTTGGGAATTAAAAACCATATGTTGTTTAGAACATACTATTCTCAGGAATGAAAAGCATTTTCTTAGGTAAGAAAAATGTATTTTTGCCAGAATACGGAGTGATACTTAAGAGAGAACTTTTTATTTCTGGAAGAAGTGGTGATATTCATGTGTAAATGGTAAAAATTTTAACAGAAACTGTCATTTTGGGTGGAAATGTCCATAATTTGTAGAGAAAAACGGGTATTCTGGTAGAAATGCATCCTATAATGCTACAGTGCATCATTTTCTGGAGAAAATATCTTCTTTTGGTTATGAAAACAGGTATTAGGTTTAGAAAATGCTATTTTTAGTGAAGAAAATTCATATTTTCAAAAGAAACTCAAATATTTGCCAGGATAAATGGTGATGCTTTAGAGAGAACTTATTATTTCTGGTCTATGTAGTGAAAGTCGTGTGTAAATTTCAAAAATTAGAACAGAAATTGATCTTTAGGGGGGAAGTGTCCTTATTTGAAAGAGGAATTCCGGTATTCTGTAAACAATGTATCATATTATGCTGCAAATATTCATTTTTTAGAGGAACTGTCTTCTTTTGAGGATGAAACCCAGTATTTTGGGGAGAAAATGATATTTTTAGGGCTGAAAAGCATTGTATTTGTTAAGAAAAATGTATTTTTGCAAGGATAAGAAGTAATACTCAAGAATGTACCTTTTTTTTTTTTTCTGGGATAAGTACTGCTATTAATGTCAAAGTTCTCTAAATCTTGACAGAAATGGATATTTTGGGTGGAAATGTCCTTATTTTGTAGAGGAATACAGGAATTCATGAAACACTGTATTCTATTATGCTCCAAAGGAACATTCTGTAGAGATAATGTCTACCTTTGGGGAAGAAAACCAGCATTTTGTTTAGAAAATGCAATTTTTAGGAATGAAAAGCATTAGTTTGGTAAGAAAATGAAATATTTGAAAGGATAATTAGTGATACTTATGAGATTCCTTTTTATTTCTGGGATAAGCAAGGATATTAGTGTGAAAGTTTTCTACATTATGACACAACTTGATATTTCTGGTGGGAATGTCCTTATTTTGTAGAGGAATTTGGGAATTCTTGAATCACTGTATTCTATTAGGCTCCAAAGCATCATTCTGTAGGGATAAAGTCTTTCTTTGTGTATGAAAACCAGTATTTTGTTTAGAAATGCTATTTTTAGGAATGAAATGCTTTATTTTTGAAAGAAAATGAAATTTTTGCAAGGATAATTAGTGATACTTCAGTGATAACTTTTTATTTCTGGTATGTGTAGTGATATTCGTGTGAAAATTTTTAATGTTTTGACAGAAATTGATATTTCGGGTGGAACTGTCCTTATTTTGTAGAGTAACACTGGTGTTCTGGAAACAATGTGTCATATTATGCTCCTAAGTATCATTTAGTAGAGAGAATATCTTCTTTTGGGAATTAAAAACCATATGTTGTTTAGAACATACTATTCTCAGGAATGAAAAGCATTTTCTTAGGTAAGAAAAATGTATTTTTGCCAGAATACGGAGTGATACTTAAGAGAGAACTTTTTATTTCTGGAAGAAGTGGTGATATTCATGTGTAAATGGTAAAAATTTTAACAGAAGCTGTCATTTTGGGTGGAAATGTCCATCATTTGTAGAGGAAAACGGGTATTCTGGTAGAAATGCATCCTATAATGCTACAGTGCATCATTTTCTAGAGAAAATATCTTCTTTTGGTTATGAAAACAGGTATTAGGTTTAGAAAATGCTATTTTTAGTGAAGAAAATTCATATTTTCAAAAGAAACTCAAATATTTGCCAGGATAAATGGTGATGCTTTAGAGAGAACTTATTATTTCTGGTCTATGTAGTGAAAGTCGTGTGTAAATTTCAAAAATTAGAACAGAAATTGATCTTTAGGGGGGAAGTGTCCTTATTTGAAAGAGGAATTCCGGTATTCTGTAAACAATGTATCATATTATGCTGCAAATATTCATTTTTTAGAGGAACTGTCTTCTTTTGAGGATGAAACCCAGTATTTTGGGGAGAAAATGATATTTTTAGGGCTGAAAAGCATTGTATTTGTTAAGAAAAATGTATTTTTGCAAGGATAAGAAGTGATACTCAAGAATGTACCTTTTTTTTTTTTTTCTGGGATAAGTACTGCTATTAATGTCAAAGTTCTCTAAATCTTGACAGAAATGGATATTTTGGGTGGAAATGTCCTTATTTTGTAGAGGAATACAGGAATTCTTGAAACACTGTATTCTATTATGCTCCAAAGGAACATTCTGTAGAGATGTCTACCTTTGGGGATGAAAACCAGCATTTTGTTTAGAAAATGCTATTTTTAGGAATGAAAAGCATTAGTTTGGTAAGAAAATGAAATATTTGAAAGGATAATTAGTGATACTTATGAGATTCCTTTTTATTTCTGGGATAAGCAAGGATATTAGTGTGAAAGTTTTCTACATTATGACACAACTTGATATTTCTGGTGGGAATGTCCTTATTTTGTAGAGGAATTTGGGAATTCTTGAATCACTGTATTCTATTAGGCTCCAAAGCATCATTCTGTAGGGATAAAGTCTTTCTTTGTGTATGAAAACCAGTATTTTGTTTAGAAATGCTATTTTTAGGAATGAAATGCTTTATTTTTGAAAGAAAATGAAATTTTTGCAAGGATAATTAGTGATACTTCAGTGATAACTTTTTATTTCTGGTATGTGTAGTGATATTCGTGTGAAAATTTTTAATGTTTTGACAGAAATTGATATTTCGGGTGGAACTGTCCTTATTTTGTAGAGTAACACTGGTGTTCTGGAAACAATGTGTCATATTATGCTCCTAAGTATCATTTAGTAGAGAGAATATCTTCTTTTGGGAATTAAAAACCATATGTTGTTTAGAACATACTATTCTCAGGAATGAAAAGCATTTTCTTAGGTAAGAAAAATGTATTTTTGCCAGAATACGGAGTGATACTTAAGAGAGAACTTTTTATTTCTGGAAGAAGTGGTGATATTCATGTGTAAATGGTAAAAATTTTAACAGAAGCTGTCATTTTGGGTGGAAATGTCCATAATTTGTAGAGGAAAACGGGTATTCTGGTAGAAATGCATCCTATAATGCTACAGTGCATCATTTTCTGGAGAAAATATCTTCTTTTGGTTATGAAAACAGGTATTAGGTTTAGAAAATGCTATTTTTAGTGAAGAAAATTCATATTTTCAAAAGAAACTCAAATATTTGCCAGGATAAATGGTGATGCTTTAGAGAGAACTTATTATTTCTGGTCTATGTAGTGAAAGTCGTGTGTAAATTTCAAAAATTAGAACAGAAATTGATCTTTAGGGGGGAAGTGTCCTTATTTGAAAGAGGAATTCCGGTATTCTGTAAACAATGTATCATATTATGCTGCAAATATTCATTTTTTAGAGGAACTGTCTTCTTTTGAGGATGAAACCCAGTATTTTGGGGAGAAAATGATATTTTTAGGGCTGAAAAGCATTGTATTTGTTAAGAAAAATGTATTTTTGCAAGGATAAGAAGTGATACTCAAGAATGTACCTTTTTTTTTTTTTTCTGGGATAAGTACTGCTATTAATGTCAAAGTTCTCTAAATCTTGACAGAAATGGATATTTTGGGTGGAAATGTCCTTATTTTGTAGAGGAATACAGGAATTCTTGAAACACTGTATTCTATTATGCTCCAAAGGAACATTCTGTAGAGATAATGTCTACCTTTGGGGATGAAAACCAGCATTTTGTTTAGAAAATGCAATTTTTAGGAATGAAAAGCATTAGTTTGGTAAGAAAATGAAATATTTGAAAGGATAATTAGTGATACTTATGAGATTCCTTTTTATTTCTGGGATAAGCAAGGATATTAGTGTGAAAGTTTTCTACATTATGACACAACTTGATATTTCTGGTGGGAATGTCCTTATTTTGTAGAGGAATTTGGGAATTCTTGAATCACTGTATTCTATTAGGCTCCAAAGCATCATTCTGTAGGGATAAAGTCTTTCTTTGTGTATGAAAACCAGTATTTTGTTTAGAAATGCTATTTTTAGGAATGAAATGCTTTATTTTTGAAAGAAAATGAAATTTTTGCAAGGATAATTAGTGATACTTCAGTGATAACTTTTTATTTCTGGTATGTGTAGTGATATTCGTGTGAAAATTTTTAATGTTTTGACAGAAATTGATATTTCGGGTGGAACTGTCCTTATTTTGTAGAGTAACACTGGTGTTCTGGAAACAATGTGTCATATTATGCTCCTAAGTATCATTTAGTAGAGAGAATATCTTCTTTTGGGAATTAAAAACCATATGTTGTTTAGAACATACTATTCTCAGGAATGAAAAGCATTTTCTTAGGTAAGAAAAATGTATTTTTGCCAGAATACGGAGTGATACTTAAGAGAGAACTTTTTATTTCTGGAAGAAGTGGTGATATTCATGTGTAAATGGTAAAAATTTTAACAGAAACTGTCATTTTGGGTGGAAATGTCCATAATTTGTAGAGGAAAACGGGTATTCTGGTAGAAATGCATCCTATAATGCTACAGTGCATCATTTTCTGGAGAAAATATCTTCTTTTGGTTATGAAAACAGGTATTAGGTTTAGAAAATGCTATTTTTAGTGAAGAAAATTCATATTTTCAAAAGAAACTCAAATATTTGCCAGGATAAATGGTGATGCTTTAGAGAGAACTTATTATTTCTGGTCTATGTAGTGAAAGTCGTGTGTAAATTTCAAAAATTAGAACAGAAATTGATCTTTAGGGGGGAAGTGTCCTTATTTGAAAGAGGAATTCCGGTATTCTGTAAACAATGTATCATATTATGCTGCAAATATTCATTTTTTAGAGGAACTGTCTTCTTTTGAGGATGAAACCCAGTATTTTGGGGAGAAAATGATATTTTTAGGGCTGAAAAGCATTGTATTTGTTAAGAAAAATGTATTTTTGCAAGGATAAGAAGTAATACTCAAGAATGTACCTTTTTTTTTTTTTCTGGGATAAGTACTGCTATTAATGTCAAAGTTCTCTAAATCTTGACAGAAATTGATATTTTGGGTGGAAATGTCCTTATTTTGTAGAGGAATACAGGAATTCTTGAAACACTGTATTCTATTATGCTCCAAAGGAACATTCTGTAGAGATAATGTCTACCTTTGGGGATGAAAACCAGCATTTTGTTTAGAAAATGCAATTTTTAGGAATGAAAAGCATTAGTTTGGTAAGAAAATGAAATATTTGAAAGGATAATTAGTGATACTTATGAGATTCCTTTTTTTTTCTGGGATAAGTACTGCTATTAATGTCAAAGTTCTCTAAATCTTGACAGAAATTGATATTTTGGGTGGAAATGTCCTTATTTTGTAGAGGAATTTGGGAATTCTTGAATCACTGTATTCTATTAGGCTCCAAAGCATCATTCTGTAGGGATAAAGTCTTTCTTTGTGTATGAAAACCAGTATTTTGTTTAGAAATGCTATTTTTAGGAATGAAATGCTTTATTTTTGAAAGAAAATGAAATTTTTGCAAGGATAATTAGTGATACTTCAGTGATAACTTTTTATTTCTGGTATGTGTAGTGATATTCGTGTGAAAATTTTTAATGTTTTGACAGAAATTGATATTTCGGGTGGAACTGTCCTTATTTTGTAGAGTAACACTGGTGTTCTGGAAACAATGTGTCATATTATGCTCCTAAGTATCATTTAGTAGAGAGAATATCTTCTTTTGGGAATTAAAAACCATATGTTGTTTAGAACATACTATTCTCAGGAATGAAAAGCATTTTCTTAGGTAAGAAAAATGTATTTTTGCCAGAATACGGAGTGATACTTAAGAGAGAACTTTTTATTTCTGGAAGAAGTGGTGATATTCATGTGTAAATGGTAAAAATTTTAACAGAAACTGTCATTTTGGGTGGAAATGTCCATAATTTGTAGAGAAAAACGGGTATTCTGGTAGAAATGCATCCTATAATGCTACAGTGCATCATTTTCTGGAGAAAATATCTTCTTTTGGTTATGAAAACAGGTATTAGGTTTAGAAAATGCTATTTTTAGTGAAGAAAATTCATATTTTCAAAAGAAACTCAAATATTTGCCAGGATAAATGGTGATGCTTTAGAGAGAACTTATTATTTCTGGTCTATGTAGTGAAAGTCGTGTGTAAATTTCAAAAATTAGAACAGAAATTGATCTTTAGGGGGGAAGTGTCCTTATTTGAAAGAGGAATTCCGGTATTCTGTAAACAATGTATCATATTATGCTGCAAATATTCATTTTTTAGAGGAACTGTCTTCTTTTGAGGATGAAACCCAGTATTTTGGGGAGAAAATGATATTTTTAGGGCTGAAAAGCATTGTATTTGTTAAGAAAAATGTATTTTTGCAAGGATAAGAAGTAATACTCAAGAATGTACCTTTTTTTTTTTTTCTGGGATAAGTACTGCTATTAATGTCAAAGTTCTCTAAATCTTGACAGAAATTGATATTTTGGGTGGAAATGTCCTTATTTTGTAGAGGAATACAGGAATTCTTGAAACACTGTATTCTATTATGCTCCAAAGGAACATTCTGTAGAGATAATGTCTACCTTTGGGGATGAAAACCAGCATTTTGTTTAGAAAATGCAATTTTTAGGAATGAAAAGCATTAGTTTGGTAAGAAAATGAAATATTTGAAAGGATAATTAGTGATACTTATGAGATTCCTTTTTTTTTCTGGGATAAGTACTGCTATTAATGTCAAAGTTCTCTAAATCTTGACAGAAATTGATATTTTGGGTGGAAATGTCCTTATTTTGTAGAGGAATTTGGGAATTCTTGAATCACTGTATTCTATTAGGCTCCAAAGCATCATTCTGTAGGGATAAAGTCTTTCTTTGTGTATGAAAACCAGTATTTTGTTTAGAAATGCTATTTTTAGGAATGAAATGCTTTATTTTTGAAAGAAAATGAAATTTTTGCAAGGATAATTAGTGATACTTCAGTGATAACTTTTTATTTCTGGTATGTGTAGTGATATTCGTGTGAAAATTTTTAATGTTTTGACAGAAATTGATATTTCGGGTGGAACTGTCCTTATTTTGTAGAGTAACACTGGTGTTCTGGAAACAATGTGTCATATTATGCTCCTAAGTATCATTTAGTAGAGAGAATATCTTCTTTTGGGAATTAAAAACCATATGTTGTTTAGAACATACTATTCTCAGGAATGAAAAGCATTTTCTTAGGTAAGAAAAATGTATTTTTGCCAGAATACGGAGTGATACTTAAGAGAGAACTTTTTATTTCTGGAAGAAGTGGTGATATTCATGTGTAAATGGTAAAAATTTTAACAGAAGCTGTCATTTTGGGTGGAAATGTCCATAATTTGTAGAGGAAAACGGGTATTCTGGTAGAAATGCATCCTATAATGCTACAGTGCATCATTTTCTGGAGAAAATATCTTCTTTTGGTTATGAAAACAGGTATTAGGTTTAGAAAATGCTATTTTTAGTGAAGAAAATTCATATTTTCAAAAGAAACTCAAATATTTGCCAGGATAAATGGTGATGCTTTAGAGAGAACTTATTATTTCTGGTCTATGTAGTGAAAGTCGTGTGTAAATTTCAAAAATTAGAACAGAAATTGATCTTTAGGGGGGAAGTGTCCTTATTTGAAAGAGGAATTCCGGTATTCTGTAAACAATGTATCATATTATGCTGCAAATATTCATTTTTTAGAGGAACTGTCTTCTTTTGAGGATGAAACCCAGTATTTTGGGGAGAAAATGATATTTTTAGGGCTGAAAAGCATTGTATTTGTTAAGAAAAATGTATTTTTGCAAGGATAAGAAGTGATACTCAAGAATGTACCTTTTTTTTTTTTTTCTGGGATAAGTACTGCTATTAATGTCAAAGTTCTCTAAATCTTGACAGAAATGGATATTTTGGGTGGAAATGTCCTTATTTTGTAGAGGAATACAGGAATTCTTGAAACACTGTATTCTATTATGCTCCAAAGGAACATTCTGTAGAGATGTCTACCTTTGGGGATGAAAACCAGCATTTTGTTTAGAAAATGCTATTTTTAGGAATGAAAAGCATTAGTTTGGTAAGAAAATGAAATATTTGAAAGGATAATTAGTGATACTTATGAGATTCCTTTTTATTTCTGGGATAAGCAAGGATATTAGTGTGAAAGTTTTCTACATTATGACACAACTTGATATTTCTGGTGGGAATGTCCTTATTTTGTAGAGGAATTTGGGAATTCTTGAATCACTGTATTCTATTAGGCTCCAAAGCATCATTCTGTAGGGATAAAGTCTTTCTTTGTGTATGAAAACCAGTATTTTGTTTAGAAATGCTATTTTTAGGAATGAAATGCTTTATTTTTGAAAGAAAATGAAATTTTTGCAAGGATAATTAGTGATACTTCAGTGATAACTTTTTATTTCTGGTATGTGTAGTGATATTCGTGTGAAAATTTTTAATGTTTTGACAGAAATTGATATTTCGGGTGGAACTGTCCTTATTTTGTAGAGTAACACTGGTGTTCTGGAAACAATGTGTCATATTATGCTCCTAAGTATCATTTAGTAGAGAGAATATCTTCTTTTGGGAATTAAAAACCATATGTTGTTTAGAACATACTATTCTCAGGAATGAAAAGCATTTTCTTAGGTAAGAAAAATGTATTTTTGCCAGAATACGGAGTGATACTTAAGAGAGAACTTTTTATTTCTGGAAGAAGTGGTGATATTCATGTGTAAATGGTAAAAATTTTAACAGAAGCTGTCATTTTGGGTGGAAATGTCCATAATTTGTAGAGGAAAACGGGTATTCTGGTAGAAATGCATCCTATAATGCTACAGTGCATCATTTTCTGGAGAAAATATCTTCTTTTGGTTATGAAAACAGGTATTAGGTTTAGAAAATGCTATTTTTAGTGAAGAAAATTCATATTTTCAAAAGAAACTCAAATATTTGCCAGGATAAATGGTGATGCTTTAGAGAGAACTTATTATTTCTGGTCTATGTAGTGAAAGTCGTGTGTAAATTTCAAAAATTAGAACAGAAATTGATCTTTAGGGGGGAAGTGTCCTTATTTGAAAGAGGAATTCCGGTATTCTGTAAACAATGTATCATATTATGCTGCAAATATTCATTTTTTAGAGGAACTGTCTTCTTTTGAGGATGAAACCCAGTATTTTGGGGAGAAAATGATATTTTTAGGGCTGAAAAGCATTGTATTTGTTAAGAAAAATGTATTTTTGCAAGGATAAGAAGTGATACTCAAGAATGTACCTTTTTTTTTTTTTTCTGGGATAAGTACTGCTATTAATGTCAAAGTTCTCTAAATCTTGACAGAAATGGATATTTTGGGTGGAAATGTCCTTATTTTGTAGAGGAATACAGGAATTCTTGAAACACTGTATTCTATTATGCTCCAAAGGAACATTCTGTAGAGATAATGTCTACCTTTGGGGATGAAAACCAGCATTTTGTTTAGAAAATGCAATTTTTAGGAATGAAAAGCATTAGTTTGGTAAGAAAATGAAATATTTGAAAGGATAATTAGTGATACTTATGAGATTCCTTTTTATTTCTGGGATAAGCAAGGATATTAGTGTGAAAGTTTTCTACATTATGACACAACTTGATATTTCTGGTGGGAATGTCCTTATTTTGTAGAGGAATTTGGGAATTCTTGAATCACTGTATTCTATTAGGCTCCAAAGCATCATTCTGTAGGGATAAAGTCTTTCTTTGTGTATGAAAACCAGTATTTTGTTTAGAAATGCTATTTTTAGGAATGAAATGCTTTATTTTTGAAAGAAAATGAAATTTTTGCAAGGATAATTAGTGATACTTCAGTGATAACTTTTTATTTCTGGTATGTGTAGTGATATTCGTGTGAAAATTTTTAATGTTTTGACAGAAATTGATATTTCGGGTGGAACTGTCCTTATTTTGTAGAGTAACACTGGTGTTCTGGAAACAATGTGTCATATTATGCTCCTAAGTATCATTTAGTAGAGAGAATATCTTCTTTTGGGAATTAAAAACCATATGTTGTTTAGAACATACTATTCTCAGGAATGAAAAGCATTTTCTTAGGTAAGAAAAATGTATTTTTGCCAGAATACGGAGTGATACTTAAGAGAGAACTTTTTATTTCTGGAAGAAGTGGTGATATTCATGTGTAAATGGTAAAAATTTTAACAGAAACTGTCATTTTGGGTGGAAATGTCCATAATTTGTAGAGGAAAACGGGTATTCTGGTAGAAATGCATCCTATAATGCTACAGTGCATCATTTTCTGGAGAAAATATCTTCTTTTGGTTATGAAAACAGGTATTAGGTTTAGAAAATGCTATTTTTAGTGAAGAAAATTCATATTTTCAAAAGAAACTCAAATATTTGCCAGGATAAATGGTGATGCTTTAGAGAGAACTTATTATTTCTGGTCTATGTAGTGAAAGTCGTGTGTAAATTTCAAAAATTAGAACAGAAATTGATCTTTAGGGGGGAAGTGTCCTTATTTGAAAGAGGAATTCCGGTATTCTGTAAACAATGTATCATATTATGCTGCAAATATTCATTTTTTAGAGGAACTGTCTTCTTTTGAGGATGAAACCCAGTATTTTGGGGAGAAAATGATATTTTTAGGGCTGAAAAGCATTGTATTTGTTAAGAAAAATGTATTTTTGCAAGGATAAGAAGTAATACTCAAGAATGTACCTTTTTTTTTTTTTCTGGGATAAGTACTGCTATTAATGTCAAAGTTCTCTAAATCTTGACAGAAATTGATATTTTGGGTGGAAATGTCCTTATTTTGTAGAGGAATACAGGAATTCTTGAAACACTGTATTCTATTATGCTCCAAAGGAACATTCTGTAGAGATAATGTCTACCTTTGGGGATGAAAACCAGCATTTTGTTTAGAAAATGCAATTTTTAGGAATGAAAAGCATTAGTTTGGTAAGAAAATGAAATATTTGAAAGGATAATTAGTGATACTTATGAGATTCCTTTTTTTTTCTGGGATAAGTACTGCTATTAATGTCAAAGTTCTCTAAATCTTGACAGAAATTGATATTTTGGGTGGAAATGTCCTTATTTTGTAGAGGAATTTGGGAATTCTTGAATCACTGTATTCTATTAGGCTCCAAAGCATCATTCTGTAGGGATAAAGTCTTTCTTTGTGTATGAAAACCAGTATTTTGTTTAGAAATGCTATTTTTAGGAATGAAATGCTTTATTTTTGAAAGAAAATGAAATTTTTGCAAGGATAATTAGTGATACTTCAGTGATAACTTTTTATTTCTGGTATGTGTAGTGATATTCGTGTGAAAATTTTTAATGTTTTGACAGAAATTGATATTTCGGGTGGAACTGTCCTTATTTTGTAGAGTAACACTGGTGTTCTGGAAACAATGTGTCATATTATGCTCCTAAGTATCATTTAGTAGAGAGAATATCTTCTTTTGGGAATTAAAAACCATATGTTGTTTAGAACATACTATTCTCAGGAATGAAAAGCATTTTCTTAGGTAAGAAAAATGTATTTTTGCCAGAATACGGAGTGATACTTAAGAGAGAACTTTTTATTTCTGGAAGAAGTGGTGATATTCATGTGTAAATGGTAAAAATTTTAACAGAAACTGTCATTTTGGGTGGAAATGTCCATAATTTGTAGAGAAAAACGGGTATTCTGGTAGAAATGCATCCTATAATGCTACAGTGCATCATTTTCTGGAGAAAATATCTTCTTTTGGTTATGAAAACAGGTATTAGGTTTAGAAAATGCTATTTTTAGTGAAGAAAATTCATATTTTCAAAAGAAACTCAAATATTTGCCAGGATAAATGGTGATGCTTTAGAGAGAACTTATTATTTCTGGTCTATGTAGTGAAAGTCGTGTGTAAATTTCAAAAATTAGAACAGAAATTGATCTTTAGGGGGGAAGTGTCCTTATTTGAAAGAGGAATTCCGGTATTCTGTAAACAATGTATCATATTATGCTGCAAATATTCATTTTTTAGAGGAACTGTCTTCTTTTGAGGATGAAACCCAGTATTTTGGGGAGAAAATGATATTTTTAGGGCTGAAAAGCATTGTATTTGTTAAGAAAAATGTATTTTTGCAAGGATAAGAAGTAATACTCAAGAATGTACCTTTTTTTTTTTTTCTGGGATAAGTACTGCTATTAATGTCAAAGTTCTCTAAATCTTGACAGAAATTGATATTTTGGGTGGAAATGTCCTTATTTTGTAGAGGAATACAGGAATTCTTGAAACACTGTATTCTATTATGCTCCAAAGGAACATTCTGTAGAGATAATGTCTACCTTTGGGGATGAAAACCAGCATTTTGTTTAGAAAATGCAATTTTTAGGAATGAAAAGCATTAGTTTGGTAAGAAAATGAAATATTTGAAAGGATAATTAGTGATACTTATGAGATTCCTTTTTTTTTCTGGGATAAGTACTGCTATTAATGTCAAAGTTCTCTAAATCTTGACAGAAATTGATATTTTGGGTGGAAATGTCCTTATTTTGTAGAGGAATTTGGGAATTCTTGAATCACTGTATTCTATTAGGCTCCAAAGCATCATTCTGTAGGGATAAAGTCTTTCTTTGTGTATGAAAACCAGTATTTTGTTTAGAAATGCTATTTTTAGGAATGAAATGCTTTATTTTTGAAAGAAAATGAAATTTTTGCAAGGATAATTAGTGATACTTCAGTGATAACTTTTTATTTCTGGTATGTGTAGTGATATTCGTGTGAAAATTTTTAATGTTTTGACAGAAATTGATATTTCGGGTGGAACTGTCCTTATTTTGTAGAGTAACACTGGTGTTCTGGAAACAATGTGTCATATTATGCTCCTAAGTATCATTTAGTAGAGAGAATATCTTCTTTTGGGAATTAAAAACCATATGTTGTTTAGAACATACTATTCTCAGGAATGAAAAGCATTTTCTTAGGTAAGAAAAATGTATTTTTGCCAGAATACGGAGTGATACTTAAGAGAGAACTTTTTATTTCTGGAAGAAGTGGTGATATTCATGTGTAAATGGTAAAAATTTTAACAGAAGCTGTCATTTTGGGTGGAAATGTCCATAATTTGTAGAGGAAAACGGGTATTCTGGTAGAAATGCATCCTATAATGCTACAGTGCATCATTTTCTGGAGAAAATATCTTCTTTTGGTTATGAAAACAGGTATTAGGTTTAGAAAATGCTATTTTTAGTGAAGAAAATTCATATTTTCAAAAGAAACTCAAATATTTGCCAGGATAAATGGTGATGCTTTAGAGAGAACTTATTATTTCTGGTCTATGTAGTGAAAGTCGTGTGTAAATTTCAAAAATTAGAACAGAAATTGATCTTTAGGGGGGAAGTGTCCTTATTTGAAAGAGGAATTCCGGTATTCTGTAAACAATGTATCATATTATGCTGCAAATATTCATTTTTTAGAGGAACTGTCTTCTTTTGAGGATGAAACCCAGTATTTTGGGGAGAAAATGATATTTTTAGGGCTGAAAAGCATTGTATTTGTTAAGAAAAATGTATTTTTGCAAGGATAAGAAGTGATACTCAAGAATGTACCTTTTTTTTTTTTTTCTGGGATAAGTACTGCTATTAATGTCAAAGTTCTCTAAATCTTGACAGAAATGGATATTTTGGGTGGAAATGTCCTTATTTTGTAGAGGAATACAGGAATTCTTGAAACACTGTATTCTATTATGCTCCAAAGGAACATTCTGTAGAGATAATGTCTACCTTTGGGGATGAAAACCAGCATTTTGTTTAGAAAATGCAATTTTTAGGAATGAAAAGCATTAGTTTGGTAAGAAAATGAAATATTTGAAAGGATAATTAGTGATACTTATGAGATTCCTTTTTATTTCTGGGATAAGCAAGGATATTAGTGTGAAAGTTTTCTACATTATGACACAACTTGATATTTCTGGTGGGAATGTCCTTATTTTGTAGAGGAATTTGGGAATTCTTGAATCACTGTATTCTATTAGGCTCCAAAGCATCATTCTGTAGGGATAAAGTCTTTCTTTGTGTATGAAAACCAGTATTTTGTTTAGAAATGCTATTTTTAGGAATGAAATGCTTTATTTTTGAAAGAAAATGAAATTTTTGCAAGGATAATTAGTGATACTTCAGTGATAACTTTTTATTTCTGGTATGTGTAGTGATATTCGTGTGAAAATTTTTAATGTTTTGACAGAAATTGATATTTCGGGTGGAACTGTCCTTATTTTGTAGAGTAACACTGGTGTTCTGGAAACAATGTGTCATATTATGCTCCTAAGTATCATTTAGTAGAGAGAATATCTTCTTTTGGGAATTAAAAACCATATGTTGTTTAGAACATACTATTCTCAGGAATGAAAAGCATTTTCTTAGGTAAGAAAAATGTATTTTTGCCAGAATACGGAGTGATACTTAAGAGAGAATTTTTTATTTCTGGAAGAAGTGGTGATATTCATGTGTAAATGGTAAAAATTTTAACAGAAACTGTCATTTTGGGTGGAAATGTCCATAATTTGTAGAGGAAAACGGGTATTCTGGTAGAAATGCATCCTATAATGCTACAGTGCATCATTTTCTGGAGAAAATATCTTCTTTTGGTTATGAAAACAGGTATTAGGTTTAGAAAATGCTATTTTTAGTGAAGAAAATTCATATTTTCAAAAGAAACTCAAATATTTGCCAGGATAAATGGTGATGCTTTAGAGAGAACTTATTATTTCTGGTCTATGTAGTGAAAGTCGTGTGTAAATTTCAAAAATTAGAACAGAAATTGATCTTTAGGGGGGAAGTGTCCTTATTTGAAAGAGGAATTCCGGTATTCTGTAAACAATGTATCATATTATGCTGCAAATATTCATTTTTTAGAGGAA
Organism: Coturnix japonica; assembly: GCF_054131305.1. Classification (NCBI taxonomy): domain Eukaryota; kingdom Metazoa; phylum Chordata; class Aves; order Galliformes; family Phasianidae; genus Coturnix; species Coturnix japonica. The sequence goes on from NC_140672.1 coordinate 28,370,005, forward strand.
CTGTCTTCTTTTGAGGATGAAACCCAGTATTTTGGGGAGAAAATGATATTTTTAGGGCTGAAAAGCATTGTATTTGTTAAGAAAAATGTATTTTTGCAAGGATAAGAAGTAATACTCAAGAATGTACCTTTTTTTTTTTTTTCTGGGATAAGTACTGCTATTAATGTCAAAGTTCTCTAAATCTTGACAGAAATTGATATTTTGGGTGGAAATGTCCTTATTTTGTAGAGGAATACAGGAATTCTTGAAACGCTGTATTCTATTATGCTCCAAAGGAACATTCTGTAGAGATAATGTCTACCTTTGGGGATGAAAACCAGCATTTTGTTTAGAAAATGCTATTTTTAGGAATGAAAAGCATTAGTTTGGTAAGAAAATGAAATATTTGAAAGGATAATTAGTGATACTTATGAGATTCCTTTTTTTTTCTGGGATAAGTACTGCTATTAATGTCAAAGTTCTCTAAATCTTGACAGAAATTGATATTTTGGGTGGAAATGTCCTTATTTTGTAGAGGAATTTGGGAATTCTTGAATCACTGTATTCTATTAGGCTCCAAAGCATCATTCTGTAGGGATAAAGTCTTTCTTTGTGTATGAAAACCAGTATTTTGTTTAGAAATGCTATTTTTAGGAATGAAATGCTTTATTTTTGAAAGAAAATGAAATTTTTGCAAGGATAATTAGTGATACTTCAGTGATAACTTTTTATTTCTGGTATGTGTAGTGATATTCGTGTGAAAATTTTTAATGTTTTGACAGAAATTGATATTTCGGGTGGAACTGTCCTTATTTTGTAGAGTAACACTGGTGTTCTGGAAACAATGTGTCATATTATGCTCCTAAGTATCATTTAGTAGAGAGAATATCTTCTTTTGGGAATTAAAAACCATATGTTGTTTAGAACATACTATTCTCAGGAATGAAAAGCATTTTCTTAGGTAAGAAAAATGTATTTTTGCCAGAATACGGAGTGATACTTAAGAGAGAACTTTTTATTTCTGGAAGAAGTGGTGATATTCATGTGTAAATGGTAAAAATTTTAACAGAAACTGTCATTTTGGGTGGAAATGTCCATAATTTGTAGAGAAAAACGGGTATTCTGGTAGAAATGCATCCTATAATGCTACAGTGCATCATTTTCTGGAGAAAATATCTTCTTTTGGTTATGAAAACAGGTATTAGGTTTAGAAAATGCTATTTTTAGTGAAGAAAATTCATATTTTCAAAAGAAACTCAAATATTTGCCAGGATAAATGGTGATGCTTTAGAGAGAACTTATTATTTCTGGTCTATGTAGTGAAAGTCGTGTGTAAATTTCAAAAATTAGAACAGAAATTGATCTTTAGGGGGGAAGTGTCCTTATTTGAAAGAGGAATTCCGGTATTCTGTAAACAATGTATCATATTATGCTGCAAATATTCATTTTTTAGAGGAACTGTCTTCTTTTGAGGATGAAACCCAGTATTTTGGGGAGAAAATGATATTTTTAGGGCTGAAAAGCATTGTATTTGTTAAGAAAAATGTATTTTTGCAAAGATAAGAAGTGATACTCAAGAATGTACCTTTTTTTTTTTTTCTGGGATAAGTACTGCTATTAATGTCAAAGTTCTCTAAATCTTGACAGAAATGGATATTTTGGGTGGAAATGTCCTTATTTTGTAGAGGAATACAGGAATTCTTGAAACACTGTATTCTATTATGCTCCAAAGGAACATTCTGTAGAGATAATGTCTACCTTTGGGGATGAAAACCAGCATTTTGTTTAGAAAATGCAATTTTTAGGAATGAAAAGCATTAGTTTGGTAAGAAAATGAAATATTTGAAAGGATAATTAGTGATACTTATGAGATTCCTTTTTATTTCTGGGATAAGCAAGGATATTAGTGTGAAAGTTTTCTACATTATGACACAACTTGATATTTCTGGTGGGAATGTCCTTATTTTGTAGAGGAATTTGGGAATTCTTGAATCACTGTATTCTATTAGGCTCCAAAGCATCATTCTGTAGGGATAAAGTCTTTCTTTGTGTATGAAAACCAGTATTTTGTTTAGAAATGCTATTTTTAGGAATGAAATGCTTTATTTTTGAAAGAAAATGAAATTTTTGCAAGGATAATTAGTGATACTTCAGTGATAACTTTTTATTTCTGGTATGTGTAGTGATATTCGTGTGAAAATTTTTAATGTTTTGACAGAAATTGATATTTCGGGTGGAACTGTCCTTATTTTGTAGAGTAACACTGGTGTTCTGGAAACAATGTGTCATATTATGCTCCTAAGTATCATTTAGTAGAGAGAATATCTTCTTTTGGGAATTAAAAACCATATGTTGTTTAGAACATACTATTCTCAGGAATGAAAAGCATTTTCTTAGGTAAGAAAAATGTATTTTTGCCAGAATACGGAGTGATACTTAAGAGAGAACTTTTTATTTCTGGAAGAAGTGGTGATATTCATGTGTAAATGGTAAAAATTTTAACAGAAACTGTCATTTTGGGTGGAAATGTCCATAATTTGTAGAGGAAAACGGGTATTCTGGTAGAAATGCATCCTATAATGCTACAGTGCATCATTTTCTGGAGAAAATATCTTCTTTTGGTTATGAAAACAGGTATTAGGTTTAGAAAATGCTATTTTTAGTGAAGAAAATTCATATTTTCAAAAGAAACTCAAATATTTGCCAGGATAAATGGTGATGCTTTAGAGAGAACTTATTATTTCTGGTCTATGTAGTGAAAGTCGTGTGTAAATTTCAAAAATTAGAACAGAAATTGATCTTTAGGGGGGAAGTGTCCTTATTTGAAAGAGGAATTCCGGTATTCTGTAAACAATGTATCATATTATGCTGCAAATATTCATTTTTTAGAGGAACTGTCTTCTTTTGAGGATGAAACCCAGTATTTTGGGGAGAAAATGATATTTTTAGGGCTGAAAAGCATTGTATTTGTTAAGAAAAATGTATTTTTGCAAGGATAAGAAGTAATACTCAAGAATGTACCTTTTTTTTTTTTTCTGGGATAAGTACTGCTATTAATGTCAAAGTTCTCTAAATCTTGACAGAAATTGATATTTTGGGTGGAAATGTCCTTATTTTGTAGAGGAATACAGGAATTCTTGAAACACTGTATTCTATTATGCTCCAAAGGAACATTCTGTAGAGATAATGTCTACCTTTGGGGATGAAAACCAGCATTTTGTTTAGAAAATGCTATTTTTAGGAATGAAAAGCATTAGTTTGGTAAGAAAATGAAATATTTGAAAGGATAATTAGTGATACTTATGAGATTCCTTTTTTTTTCTGGGATAAGTACTGCTATTAATGTCAAAGTTCTCTAAATCTTGACAGAAATTGATATTTTGGGTGGAAATGTCCTTATTTTGTAGAGGAATTTGGGAATTCTTGAATCACTGTATTCTATTAGGCTCCAAAGCATCATTCTGTAGGGATAAAGTCTTTCTTTGTGTATGAAAACCAGTATTTTGTTTAGAAATGCTATTTTTAGGAATGAAATGCTTTATTTTTGAAAGAAAATGAAATTTTTGCAAGGATAATTAGTGATACTTCAGTGATAACTTTTTATTTCTGGTATGTGTAGTGATATTCGTGTGAAAATTTTTAATGTTTTGACAGAAATTGATATTTCGGGTGGAACTGTCCTTATTTTGTAGAGTAACACTGGTGTTCTGGAAACAATGTGTCATATTATGCTCCTAAGTATCATTTAGTAGAGAGAATATCTTCTTTTGGGAATTAAAAACCATATGTTGTTTAGAACATACTATTCTCAGGAATGAAAAGCATTTTCTTAGGTAAGAAAAATGTATTTTTGCCAGAATACGGAGTGATACTTAAGAGAGAACTTTTTATTTCTGGAAGAAGTGGTGATATTCATGTGTAAATGGTAAAAATTTTAACAGAAACTGTCATTTTGGGTGGAAATGTCCATAATTTGTAGAGAAAAACGGGTATTCTGGTAGAAATGCATCCTATAATGCTACAGTGCATCATTTTCTGGAGAAAATATCTTCTTTTGGTTATGAAAACAGGTATTAGGTTTAGAAAATGCTATTTTTAGTGAAGAAAATTCATATTTTCAAAAGAAACTCAAATATTTGCCAGGATAAATGGTGATGCTTTAGAGAGAACTTATTATTTCTGGTCTATGTAGTGAAAGTCGTGTGTAAATTTCAAAAATTAGAACAGAAATTGATCTTTAGGGGGGAAGTGTCCTTATTTGAAAGAGGAATTCCGGTATTCTGTAAACAATGTATCATATTATGCTGCAAATATTCATTTTTTAGAGGAACTGTCTTCTTTTGAGGATGAAACCCAGTATTTTGGGGAGAAAATGATATTTTTAGGGCTGAAAAGCATTGTATTTGTTAAGAAAAATGTATTTTTGCAAGGATAAGAAGTAATACTCAAGAATGTACCTTTTTTTTTTTTTCTGGGATAAGTACTGCTATTAATGTAAAAGTTCTCTAAATCTTGACAGAAATTGATATTTTGGGTGGAAATGTCCTTATTTTGTAGAGGAATACAGGAATTCTTGAAACACTGTATTCTATTATGCTCCAAAGGAACATTCTGTAGAGATAATGTCTACCTTTGGGGATGAAAACCAGCATTTTGTTTAGAAAATGCTATTTTTAGGAATGAAAAGCATTAGTTTGGTAAGAAAATGAAATATTTGACAGGATAATTAGTGATACTTATGAGATTCCTTTTTTTTTCTGGGATAAGTACTGCTATTAATGTCAAAGTTCTCTAAATCTTGACAGAAATTGATATTTTGGGTGGAAATGTCCTTATTTTGTAGAGGAATTTGGGAATTCTTGAATCACTGTATTCTATTAGGCTCCAAAGCATCATTCTGTAGGGATAAAGTCTTTCTTTGTGTATGAAAACCAGTATTTTGTTTAGAAATGCTATTTTTAGGAATGAAATGCTTTATTTTTGAAAGAAAATGAAATTTTTGCAAGGATAATTAGTGATACTTCAGTGATAACTTTTTATTTCTGGTATGTGTAGTGATATTCGTGTGAAAATTTTTAATGTTTTGACAGAAATTGATATTTCGGGTGGAACTGTCCTTATTTTGTAGAGTAACACTGGTGTTCTGGAAACAATGTGTCATATTATGCTCCTAAGTATCATTTAGTAGAGAGAATATCTTCTTTTGGGAATTAAAAACCATATGTTGTTTAGAACATACTACTCGTAGGAATGAAAAGCATTTTCTTAGGTAAGAAAAATGTATTTTTGCCAGAATACGGAGTGATACTTAAGAGAGAACTTTTTATTTCTGGAAGAAGTGGTGATATTCATGTGTAAATGGTAAAAATTTTAACAGAAGCTGTCATTTTGGGTGGAAATGTCCATAATTTGTAGAGGAAAACGGGTATTCTGGTAGAAATGCATCCTATAATGCTACAGTGCATCATTTTCTGGAGAAAATATCTTCTTTTGGTTATGAAAACAGGTATTAGGTTTAGAAAATGCTATTTTTAGTGAAGAAAATTCATATTTTCAAAAGAAACTCAAATATTTGCCAGGATAAATGGTGATGCTTTAGAGAGAACTTATTATTTCTGGTCTATGTAGTGAAAGTCGTGTGTAAATTTCAAAAATTAGAACAGAAATTGATCTTTAGGGGGGAAGTGTCCTTATTTGAAAGAGGAATTCCGGTATTCTGTAAACAATGTATCATATTATGCTGCAAATATTCATTTTTTAGAGGAACTGTCTTCTTTTGAGGATGAAACCCAGTATTTTGGGGAGAAAATGATATTTTTAGGGCTGAAAAGCATTGTATTTGTTAAGAAAAATGTATTTTTGCAAGGATAAGAAGTAATACTCAAGAATGTACCTTTTTTTTTTTTTTCTGGGATAAGTACTGCTATTAATGTCAAAGTTCTCTAAATCTTGACAGAAATTGATATTTTGGGTGGAAATGTCCTTATTTTGTAGAGGAATACAGGAATTCTTGAAACACTGTATTCTATTATGCTCCAAAGGAACATTCTGTAGAGATAATGTCTACCTTTGGGGATGAAAACCAGCATTTTGTTTAGAAAATGCTATTTTTAGGAATGAAAAGCATTAGTTTGGTAAGAAAATGAAATATTTGAAAGGATAATTAGTGATACTTATGAGATTCCTTTTTTTTTCTGGGATAAGTACTGCTATTAATGTCAAAGTTCTCTAAATCTTGACAGAAATTGATATTTTGGGTGGAAATGTCCTTATTTTGTAGAGGAATTTGGGAATTCTTGAATCACTGTATTCTATTAGGCTCCAAAGCATCATTCTGTAGGGATAAAGTCTTTCTTTGTGTATGAAAACCAGTATTTTGTTTAGAAATGCTATTTTTAGGAATGAAATGCTTTATTTTTGAAAGAAAATGAAATTTTTGCAAGGATAATTAGTGATACTTCAGTGATAACTTTTTATTTCTGGTATGTGTAGTGATATTCGTGTGAAAATTTTTAATGTTTTGACAGAAATTGATATTTCGGGTGGAACTGTCCTTATTTTGTAGAGTAACACTGGTGTTCTGGAAACAATGTGTCATATTATGCTCCTAAGTATCATTTAGTAGAGAGAATATCTTCTTTTGGGAATTAAAAACCATATGTTGTTTAGAACATACTATTCTCAGGAATGAAAAGCATTTTCTTAGGTAAGAAAAATGTATTTTTGCCAGAATACGGAGTGATACTTAAGAGAGAACTTTTTATTTCTGGAAGAAGTGGTGATATTCATGTGTAAATGGTAAAAATTTTAACAGAAACTGTCATTTTGGGTGGAAATGTCCATAATTTGTAGAGAAAAACGGGTATTCTGGTAGAAATGCATCCTATAATGCTACAGTGCATCATTTTCTGGAGAAAATATCTTCTTTTGGTTATGAAAACAGGTATTAGGTTTAGAAAATGCTATTTTTAGTGAAGAAAATTCATATTTTCAAAAGAAACTCAAATATTTGCCAGGATAAATGGTGATGCTTTAGAGAGAACTTATTATTTCTGGTCTATGTAGTGAAAGTCGTGTGTAAATTTCAAAAATTAGAACAGAAATTGATCTTTAGGGGGGAAGTGTCCTTATTTGAAAGAGGAATTCCGGTATTCTGTAAACAATGTATCATATTATGCTGCAAATATTCATTTTTTAGAGGAACTGTCTTCTTTTGAGGATGAAACCCAGTATTTTGGGGAGAAAATGATATTTTTAGGGCTGAAAAGCATTGTATTTGTTAAGAAAAATGTATTTTTGCAAAGATAAGAAGTGATACTCAAGAATGTACCTTTTTTTTTTTTTCTGGGATAAGTACTGCTATTAATGTCAAAGTTCTCTAAATCTTGACAGAAATTGATATTTTGGGTGGAAATGTCCTTATTTTGTAGAGGAATACAGGAATTCTTGAAACACTGTATTCTATTATGCTCCAAAGGAACATTCTGTAGAGATAATGTCTAATTTATCTCTGGCTAAAGGCGACAGTATCCATCTCGGACTAAAGGCGAGAGTATCTTATCTCTGGCTCAAGGTGACACTATCTATCTCTGGCTAAAGGCGACAATATCTCATCTCTGCCTAAAGTAGACAATACCTCATCTCTGCCTAAAGGCGACAATATCTCTGGCTAAAGGCGACAATATCTCATCTCTGGCTAAAGGCGACAATATCTCTGGCTAACGGCGACAATATCTCATCTCTGCCTAAAGGCGACAATATCTCATCTCTGCATAATGGCGACAATATCTCTGCCTAAAGGCGACAATATCTCATCTCTGCCTAAAGTAGACAATATCTCTGGCTAAAGGGGACAATATCTCATCTCTAGCTAAAGGCGACAATTTCTCTGGCTAAAGGCGACAATATCTCATCTCTGGCTAAAAACGACAATATCTCATCTCTGGCTAAAGGCGACAATATCTCAGGCTAAAGGCGACAATATCTCTGGCTAAAGGCAACAATATCTCTGGCAAAAGGCGACAATATCTCTGGCTAAAGGTGACAATATCTCATCTCTTGCGAAATGAGGCAATATCACATCCCTTGCTAAAGGCGACAATATCTCATCTCTGGCTAAAGGCGACAATAGCTCATCTCTGCCTAAAGGTGACAATATCTCATCCATGGCTAAAGGCGACAGTATCTCATCTCAGAAGAAATGAGGCAATATCTCATCTCTGGCTAAAGGCGACAATATCTCATCTCTGCCTAAAGACGACAATATCTCATCTCTGGCTAAAGGCGACAGTATACATCTCTGAATAAAGGCGAGAGTATCTTATCTCTGGCTAAAGGTGACACTATCTATCTCTGCCTAAAGGCGACAATATCTCATCTCTGCCTAAAGTAGACAATACCTCATCTCTGCATAAAAACGACAATATCTCTGGCTAAAGGTGACAATATCTCATCTCTGGCTAAAGGCGACAATATTTCATCTCTGGCTAAAGGCGACAATATCTCTGGCTAAAGGCGACAATATCTCTGGTTAAAGGCAACAATATCTCTCGCAAAAGGCGACAATATCTCTGGCTAAAGGCGACAATACCTCATCCCTTGCGAAATGAGGCAATATCGCATCTCTGGCTAAAGGCGACAATATCTCATCTCTGGCTAAAGGCGACAATATCTCATCTCTGGCTAAAGGTGACAATATCTCATCTCTGGCTAAAGGCAACAATATCTCATCTCTGCCTAAAGGCGACAATATCTCATCTCTGCCTAAAGGCTACAATATCTCATGTCTGCCTAAAGGCGACAATATCTCATCACTGCCTAAAGGCGACAATATCTCATCTCTGCCTAAAGTAGACAATACCTCATCTCTGCCTAAAGGCGACAATATCTCTGGCTAAAGGTGACAATACCTCATCTATGGCTAAAGGCGACAATATCTCATCTCTGCCTAAAGGCGACAATATCTCATCTCTGGCTAAAGGCGACAATACCTCATCTCTGGCTAAAGGCGACAATATCTCATCTCTGCCTAAAGGCGACAATATCTCATCTCTGGCTAAAGGCGACAATACCTCATCTCTGGCTAAAGGCGACAATATCTCATCTCTGCCTAAAGGCGACAATATCTCATCTCTGGCTAAAGGCGACAATACCTCATCTCTGGCTAAAGGCGACAATACCTCATCTCTGGCTAAAGGCGACAATATCTCATCTCTGCCTAAATGCGACAATACCTTATCTCTGGCTAAAGGCGACAATATCTCATCTCTGGCTAAAGGCGAAAATATCTCTGGCTAAAGGCGACAATATCTCTGGCTAAAGGCGACAATATCTCATCTCTGGCTAAAGGCGACAATATCTCATCACTGGCTAAAGGTGACAATATCTCATCTCTGGCTAAAGGCGACAATATCTCATCTCTGCCTAAAAGGCGACAATATCTCTAGCTAAAGGCGACAATATCTTTGGCTAAAGGCGACAATATCTCATCTCTGGCTAAAGGCGACATTATCTCATGTCTGCCTAAAGGCGACAATATCTCATCTCTGGCTAAAGGCAACAATATCTCTGCCTAAAGGCGACAATATCTCATCTCTGGCTAAAGGCGACAATATCTCATCTCTGGCTAAAGGCGACAATATCTCATCTCTGGCTAAAGGCGACAATATCTCATCACTGGCTAAAGGTGACAATATCTCATCTCTGGCTAAAGGCGACAATATCTCATCTCTGCCTAAAGGCGAAAATATCTCTGGCTAAAGGCGACAATATCTTTGGCGAGAGGCGACAATATCTCATCTCTGGCTAAAGGCGACATTATCTCATCTCTGCCTAAAGGCGACAATATCTCATCTCTGCCTAAAGCAGACAATACCTCATCTCTGCCTAAAGGCGACAATATCTCTGGTTAAAGGTGAGAATAACTCATCTCTGGCTAAAGGCGACAATATCTCATCTCTGCCTAAAGGCGACAATATCTCTGGCTAAAGGCGACAATATCTCATCTCTGGCTAAGGGCGACATTATCTCATCTCTGGCTAAAGGCGACAATACCTCATCCCTGGCTAAAGGCGAAAATATCTCATCTCTGGCTAAAGGCGACAATATATCTTGTGAAATGACGCAATATCTCATCTCTAGCTAGAGGCGACATTATCTCATCTCTGGCTAAAGGCGACAATACCTTATCTCTGGCTAAAGGAGACAATACCTTATCTCTGGCTAAAGGCGACAATATCTCATCTCTGGCTAAAGGCGACAATATCTCTGGCTAAAGGCGACAATATCTCATCTCTGCCTTAAGGCGACAATATCTCTGGCTAAAGGCGACAATATCTTTGGCTAAAGGCGATAATATCTCATCTCTGGCTAAAGGCGACATTATCTCATGTCTGCCTAAAGGCGACAATATCTCATCTCTGCCTAAAGGAGAAAATATCTCATCTCTGCCTAAAGTAGACAATACATCATCTCTGATTAAAGGTGACAATACCTCATCTCTGGCTAAAGGCGACAATATCTCATCTCTGGCTAAAGGCGACAATACCTCATCTCTGGCTAAAGGCGAAAATATCTCATCTCTGGCTAAAGGCGACAATATCTCTTGTGAAATGAGGCAATATCTCATCTCTGGCTAAAGGCGACAATATCTCATCTCTGGCTAATGGCGACAATATCTCATGTCTGCATAAAGGCGACAATATCTCATCTATGCCTAAAGGCGAAAATATCTCTGCCTAAAGGTGACAATATCTCATCTATGGCTAAAGGCGACAATATCTCTGGCTAAAGCTGACAATATCTCTGGCTAAATGCGACAATATCTCATCTCTTGCGAAATGAGGCAATATCTCATCTCTGGCTAAAGGCGACAATATCTCATCTCTGCTTATAGACGACAGTATATCATCTCTGCCTAAAGGCGACAAAATCTCATCACTGGCTAAAGGTGACAATATCTCATCTCTGGCTAAAGGCGACAATATCTCACCTCTGCCTAAAGGCGACAATATCTCTGGCTAAAGGCGACAATATCTTTGGCTAAAGGCGACAATATCTCATCTATGGCTAAAGGCGACATTATCTCATGTCTGCCTAAAGGCGACAATATCTCATCTCTGCCTAAAGGCGACAATATCTCATCACTGCCTAAAGGCGACAATATCTCATCTCTGCCTAAAGTAGACAATACCTCATCTCTGCCTAAAGGCGACAATATCTCTGGCTAGAGGTGACAATATCACATCTCTGGCTAAAGGCGACAATATCTCTGGCTAAAGGCGACAATATCTCATCTCTGGATAAAGGCGACATTATCTATCTCTGGCTAAAGGCGACAATATCTCATCTCTGCCTAAAGGCGACAATATCTCTGCCTAAAGGCGACAATATCTCATCTCTGCCTAAAGTAGACAATATCGCTGGCTAAAGGTGACAATATCTCATCTCTGGCTAAAGGCGACAATATCTCATCTTTAGCTAAAGGTGACAATTTCTCTGGCTAAAGGCGCCAATATCTCATCTCTGGCTAAAGGCGGCAATATCTCATCTCTGCCTATAGTAGACAATACCTCATCTCTGGCTAAAGGTCATAATACCTCATCTCTGGCTAAAGGCGACAATATCTCATCTCCGGATTAAGGCGACAATATCTCATCTCCGCCTAAAGGCGACAATATCTCTGGCTACAGGCGACAATATCACTGGCTAAAGGCAACAATATCTCTTGCTAAAGGCGACAATATCTCATCACTGGCTAAAGGTGACAATATCTCATCTCTGGCTAAATGCGACAATATCTCATCTCTGCCTAAAGGCGAAAATATCTCTGCCTAAAGGCGACAATATCTCATCTCTGCCTAAAGGCGACAATATCTCATCACTGCCTAAAGGCGACAATATCTCATCTCTGCCTAAAGTAGACAATACCTCATCTCTGCCTAAAGGCGACAGTATCTCTGGCTAAAGGTGACAATATCTCATCTCTGGCTAAAGGCGAAAATATCTCATCTCTGGCTAAAGGCGACAATATCTCTGGATAAAGGCGACAATATCTCATCTCTGGATAAAGGCGACATTATCTATCTCTGGCTAAAGGCGACAATATCTCATCTCTGCCTAAAGGCGACAATATCTCTGCCTAAAGACGACAATATCTCATCTCTGCCTAAAGTAGACAATACCTCATCTCTGGCTAAAGGTCATAATACCTCATCTCTGGCTAAAGGCGACAATATCTCATCTCCGGCTAAAGGCGACAATATCTCTTCTCCGCCTAAAGGCGACAATATCTCTGGCTACAGGCGACAATATCACTGGCTAAAGGCAACAATATCTCTGGCTAAAGGCGACAATATCTCTGGCTAAAGGCGACAATATCTCATCTCTTGCGAAATGAGGCAATATCACATCTCTGGCTAAAGACGACAATATCTCATCTCTGGCTAAAGGCGACAATATCTCATCTCTGGCTAAAGGTGACAATATCTCATCTCTGGCTAAAGGCAACAATATCTCATCTCTGCCTAACGGCGGCAATATCTCATCTCTGCCTAAAGGCTATAATATCTCATCTCTGGCTAAAGGCGACAATATCTCATCTCTGCCTAAATGCGACAATATCTGATCTCTGTTTAAAGGCAACAATATCTCTGGATAAAGGTGACAATATCTCATCTCTGGCTAAAGGCGACAATATCTCATCTCTGCCCAAAGACGACAGTATCTCATCTCTGCCTAAAGGCAACAATATCTAATCTCTGCCTAAAGGAGACAATACCTCATCTCTGGTTAAAGGTGACAGTACCTCATCTCTGGCTAAAGGCGACAGTATCCATCTCTGAATAAAGGCGAGAGTATCTATCTCTGGCTAAAGGCTACAACATTTCATTTCTGCCTAAAGGCGACAATATCTCATCTCTACCTAAAGGCGACAATATCTCATCTCTGCCTAAAGTAGACAATACATCATCTCTTCCTAAAGGCGACAATATCTCTTACTAAAAGCGACAATATCTCATCTCTGGCTAAAGGCGACAATATCTCTGGCTAAAGCCGGCAATATGTCATCTCTGGCTAAAGGCGACAATATCTCATCTCTAGCTAAGGGTGACAATTTCTCTGGCTACAGGCAACAATATCTCATCTCTGGAGAAAGTCGACAATATCTCATCTCTGCCTAAAGGAGACAATATCTCATCTCTGCCTAAAGGCGACAATATCTCATCTCTGGCTGAAGGCGACAATACCTCATCTGTGGCTAAAGGCGACAATATCTCATCTCTGCCTAAAGGCGACAATACCTTATCTCTGGCTAAAGGCGACAATATCTCATCTCTGGCTAAAGGCGAAAATATCTCTGGCTAAATGCGACAATATCTCTGGCTAAAGGCGACAATATCTCATCTCTGGCTAAAGGCGACAATATCTCTGGCTAAAGGCGACAATATCTCATCTCTGGCTAAAGGCGACAATATCTCATCTGTGGCTAAAGGCGACAATATCTCATCACTGGCTAAAGGTGACAATATATCATCTCTGGCTAAAGGCGACAATATCTCATCTCTGCCTAAAGGCGACAATATCTCTGGCTAAAGGCGACAATATCTTTGGCTAAAGGCGACAATATCTCATCTCTGGCTAAAGGCGACATTATCTCATGTCTGCCTAAAGGCGACAATATCTCATCTCTGCCTAAAGGAGAAAATATCTCATCTCTGCCTAAAGTAGACAATACATCATCTCTGATTAAAGGTGACAATACCTCATCTCTGGCTAAAGGCGACAATATCTCATCTCTGGCTAAAGGCGACAATACCTCATCTCTGGCTAAAGGCGAAAATATCTCATCTCTGGCTAAAGGCGACAATATCTCTTGTGAAATGAGGCAATATCTCATCTCTGGCTAAAGGCGACAATATCTCATCTCTGGCTAATGGCGACAATATCTCATGTCTGCATAAAGGCGACAATATCTCATCTATGCCTAAAGGCGAAAATATCTCTGCCTAAAGGTGACAATATCTCATCTATGGCTAAAGGCGACAATATCTCTGGCTAAAGCTGACAATATCTCTGGCTAAATGCGACAATATCTCATCTCTTGCGAAATGAGGCAATATCTCATCTCTGGCTAAAGGCGACAATATCTCATCTCTGCTTATAGACGACAGTATATCATCTCTGCCTAAAGGCGACAAAATCTCATCACTGGCTAAAGGTGACAATATCTCATCTCTGGCTAAAGGCGACAATATCTCACCTCTGCCTAAAGGCGACAATATCTCTGGCTAAAGGCGACAATATCTTTGGCTAAAGGCGACAATATCTCATCTATGGCTAAAGGCGACATTATCTCATGTCTGCCTAAAGGCGACAATATCTCATCTCTGCCTAAAGGCGACAATATCTCATCACTGCCTAAAGGCGACAATATCTCATCTCTGCCTAAAGTAGACAATACCTCATCTCTGCCTAAAGGCGACAATATCTCTGGCTAGAGGTGACAATATCACATCTCTGGCTAAAGGCGACAATATCTCTGGCTAAAGGCGACAATATCTCATCTCTGGATAAAGGCGACATTATCTATCTCTGGCTAAAGGCGACAATATCTCATCTCTGCCTAAAGGCGACAATATCTCTGCCTAAAGGCGACAATATCTCATCTCTGCCTAAAGTAGACAATATCGCTGGCTAAAGGTGACAATATCTCATCTCTGGCTAAAGGCGACAATATCTCATCTTTAGCTAAAGGTGACAATTTCTCTGGCTAAAGGCGCCAATATCTCATCTCTGGCTAAAGGCGGCAATATCTCATCTCTGCCTATAGTAGACAATACCTCATCTCTGGCTAAAGGTCATAATACCTCATCTCTGGCTAAAGGCGACAATATCTCATCTCCGGATTAAGGCGACAATATCTCATCTCCGCCTAAAGGCGACAATATCTCTGGCTACAGGCGACAATATCACTGGCTAAAGGCAACAATATCTCTTGCTAAAGGCGACAATATCTCATCACTGGCTAAAGGTGACAATATCTCATCTCTGGCTAAATGCGACAATATCTCATCTCTGCCTAAAGGCGAAAATATCTCTGCCTAAAGGCGACAATATCTCATCTCTGCCTAAAGGCGACAATATCTCATCACTGCCTAAAGGCGACAATATCTCATCTCTGCCTAAAGTAGACAATACCTCATCTCTGCCTAAAGGCGACAGTATCTCTGGCTAAAGGTGACAATATCTCATCTCTGGCTAAAGGCGAAAATATCTCATCTCTGGCTAAAGGCGACAATATCTCTGGATAAAGGCGACAATATCTCATCTCTGGATAAAGGCGACATTATCTATCTCTGGCTAAAGGCGACAATATCTCATCTCTGCCTAAAGGCGACAATATCTCTGCCTAAAGACGACAATATCTCATCTCTGCCTAAAGTAGACAATACCTCATCTCTGGCTAAAGGTCATAATACCTCATCTCTGGCTAAAGGCGACAATATCTCATCTCCGGCTAAAGGCGACAATATCTCTTCTCCGCCTAAAGGCGACAATATCTCTGGCTACAGGCGACAATATCACTGGCTAAAGGCAACAATATCTCTGGCTAAAGGCGACAATATCTCTGGCTAAAGGCGACAATATCTCATCTCTTGCGAAATGAGGCAATATCACATCTCTGGCTAAAGATGACAATATCTCATCTCTGGCTAAAGGCGACAATATCTCATCTCTGGCTAAAGGTGACAATATCTCATCTCTGGCTAAAGGCAACAATATCTCATCTCTGCCTAACGGCGGCAATATCTCATCTCTGCCTAAAGGCTATAATATCTCATCTCTGGCTAAAGGCGACAATATCTCATCTCTGCCTAAATGCGACAATATCTGATCTCTGTTTAAAGGCAACAATATCTCTGGATAAAGGTGACAATATCTCATGTCTGGCTAAAGGCGACAGTATCTCATCTCAGGCGAAATGAGGCAATATCTCATCTCTGGCTAAAGGCGACAATATCTCATCTCTGCCTAAAGGCGACAATATCTGATCTCTGTTTAAAGGCAACAATATCTCTGGATAAAGGTGACAATATCTCATCTCTGGCTAAAGGCGACAATATCTCATCTCTGCCCAAAGACGACAGTATCTCATCTCTGCCTAAAGGCAACAATATCTAATCTCTGCCTAAAGGAGACAATACCTCATCTCTGGTTAAAGGTGACAGTACCTCATCTCTGGCTAAAGGCGACAGTATCCATCTCTGAATAAAGGCGAGAGTATCTATCTCTGGCTAAAGGCTACAACATTTCATTTCTGCCTAAAGGCGACAATATCTCATCTCTACCTAAAGGCGACAATATCTCATCTCTGCCTAAAGTAGACAATACATCATCTCTTCCTAAAGGCGACAATATCTCTTACTAAAAGCGACAATATCTCATCTCTGGCTAAAGGCGACAATATCTCTGGCTAAAGCCGGCAATATGTCATCTCTGGCTAAAGGCGACAATATCTCATCTCTAGCTAAGGGTGACAATTTCTCTGGCTACAGGCAACAATATCTCATCTCTGGAGAAAGTCGACAATATCTCATCTCTGCCTAAAGGAGACAATATCTCATCTCTGCCTAAAGGCGACAATATCTCATCTCTGGCTGAAGGCGACAATACCTCATCTGTGGCTAAAGGCGACAATATCTCATCTCTGCCTAAAGGCGACAATACCTTATCTCTGGCTAAAGGCGACAATATCTCATCTCTGGCTAAAGGCGAAAATATCTCTGGCTAAATGCGACAATATCTCTGGCTAAAGGCGACAATATCTCATCTCTGGCTAAAGGCGACAATATCTCTGGCTAAAGGCGACAATATCTCATCTCTGGCTAAAGGCGACAATATCTCATCTGTGGCTAAAGGCGACAATATCTCATCACTGGCTAAAGGTGACAATATATCATCTCTGGCTAAAGGCGACAATATCTCATCTCTGCCTAAAGGCGACAATATCTCTGGCTAAAGGCGACAATATCTTTGGCTAAAGGCGACAATATCTCATCTCTGGCTAAAGGCGACATTATCTCATGTCTGCCTAAAGGCGACAATATCTCATCTCTGCCTAAAGGCGACAATATCTCATCACTGCCTAAAGGCGACAATATCTCATCTCTGCCTAAAGTAGACAATACCTCATCTCTGCCTAAAGGCGACAATATCTCTGGCTAAAGGTGACAATACCTCATCTATGGCTAAAGGCGACAATATCTCATCTCTGCCTAAAGGCGACAATATCTCATCTCTGGCTAAAGGCGACAATACATCATCTCTGGCTAAAGGCGACAATATCTCATCTCTGCCTAAAGGCGACAATACCTTATCTCTGGCTAAAGGCGACAATATCTCATCTCTGGCTAAAGGCGAAAATATCTCTGGCTAAAGGCGACAATATCTCTGGCTAAAGGCGACAATATCTCATCTCTGGCTAAAGGCGACAATATCTCTGGCTAAAGGCGACAATATCTCATCTCTGGCTAAAGGCGACAATATCTCATCTCTGGCTAAAGGCGACAATATCTCATCACTGGCTAAAGGTGACAATATATCATCTCTGGCTAAAGGCGACAATATCTCATCTCTGCCTAAAGGCGACAATATCTCTGGCTAAAGGCGACAATATCTTTGGCTAAAGGCGACAATATCTCATCTCTGGCTAAAGGCGACATTATCTCATGTCTGCCTAAAGGCGACAATATCTCATCTCTGCCTAAAGGCGACAATATCTCATCACTGCCTAAAGGCGACAATATCTCATCTCTGCCTAAAGTAGACAATACCTCATCTCTGCCTAAAGGCGTCAATATCTCTGGCTAAAGGTGACAATACCTCATCTATGGCTAAAGGCGACAATATCTCATCTCTGCCTAAAGGCGACAATATCTCTGGCTAAAGGCGACAATATCTCATCTCTGGCTAAAGGCAACATTATCTATCTCTGGATAAAGGCGACAATATCTCATCTCTGGCTAAAGGCGACAATAACTCATCTCTGCCTAAAGGCGACAATATCTCATCTCTGGCTAAAGGCGACAGTATCTCATCTCAGGCGAAATGAGGCAATATCTATGGCTAAAGGCGACAATATCTCATCTCTGGCTAAAGTCGACAATATCTCATCTCTGGCTAAAGGCAACAATACCTCATTACTGTCTAAAGGCGACAATATCTCTGGCTAAAGGCGACAATATCTCTGGCTAAAGGCAACAATATCTCTGGCCAAATGCGACAATATCTCTGGCTAAAGGCAACAATATCTCATCTCTGGCTAAAGGCGACAATATCTCATCTCTGGCTAAAGGCGACAATACCTCATCTCTGGCTAAATGAGGAAAAATCTCTGGCTAAAGGAGACAATATCTCTGGCTAAAGGCGACAGTATCTCATCTCTGGCTAATGGCGACAGTATCTCATCTCTGCCTAAAGGCGACAATATCTCTGGCTAGAGGCAACAATATCTTTGGCTAAAGGCGACAATATCTCATCTGTGCCTAAAGGCGACAATATCTCATCTCAGGCGAAATGAGGCAATATCTCATCTCTGGCTAAAGGAGCAATATCTCATCTCTGGCTAAAGGCGGCAATATCTCTGGCTAAAGGCGACAATATCACATCTCTGGCTAAAGGCGACAATATCTCATCTCTGGCTAAAGGTGACAATATCTCTGGCTAAAGGCGACAATATCTCATCTCTGGCTAAAGGTGACAATATCTCATCTCTGGCTAAAGGCGACAATATCTCTGGCTAAAGGTGGCAATATCTCTGGCTAAAGTCGGCAATACCTCATCTCTACCTACAGTATACAATACCTCATTTCTGGCTAAAGGAAACAGTATCTCATCTCTGGTTAAAGGCGACAATATCTCATCTCTGGCTTAAGGCGACAGTATCTCAACTCTGCCTAAAGGCGACAATTTCTCTGGCTAAAGGTGCCAATATATCATCTCTGTCTAAAGGCGACAATATCTCATCTCTGCCTAAAAGCGGCAATATCTCATCTCTGCCTAAAGTAGACAATACCTCTTCTCTGGCTAAAGGTGACAATACCTCATCTCTGGCTAAAGGCGGCAATACATCATCTCTGGCTAAAGGCGACAATATCTCATGCGAAATGAGGCAATATCTCATCTCTGGCTAAAGGCGACAATATCTCATCTCTGGCTAAAGGCGACAGTTTCTCATCTCTGCCTAAAGGCGACAATATGTCTGGCTAAATGCGACAATATCTCATCTCTGGCTAAAGGCGACATTATCTATCTCTGGATAAAGGCGACAATATCTCATCTCTGGATAAAGGCGACAATATCTCATCTCTGCCTAAAGGCGACAATATCTCCTCTCTGGCTAAAGGCGACAGTATCTCATCTCAGGCGAAATGAGGCAATATCTATGGCTAAAGGCAACAATACCTCATTACTGTCTAAAGGTGACAATATCTCATCTCTGGCTAATGGCGACAATACCTCATCTCTGGCTAAATGAGGAAAAATCTCTTGCTAAAGGAGACAATATCTCTGGCTAATGGCGACAATATCTCATCTCTGGCTAATGGCGACAATATCTCATCTCTGCCTAAAGGCGACAATATCTCTGGCTAAAGGCGACAATATTTTTGGCTAAATGCGACAATATCTCATCTCTGCCTAAAGGCGACAATATCTCATCTCAGGCGACATGAGGCAATATCTCATCTCTGGCTAAAGGCGGCAATATCTCATCTCTGGCTAAAGGCGACAATATCTCAGCTCAGGTGAAATGAGGCAATATCTCTGGCTAAAGGCGACAATATCTCTGGCTAAAGGCGACAATATCAAATCTCTGGCTAAAGGCGACAATATCTCATCTCTGGCTAAAGGCGACAATATCTCTGGCTAAAGGCGACAATATCTCATCTCTGGCTAAAGGCGACAATATCTCTGGCTAAAAGCGACAATATCTCTGGCTAAAGGCGGCAATATCTCTGGCTAAAGTCGGCAATACCTCATCTCTGCCTAAAGTAGACAATACCTCATTTCTGGCTAAAGGAAATAGTATCTCATCTCTGGTTAAAGGCGACAATATCTCATCTCTGGCTTAAGGCGACAGTATCTCAACTCAGGTTAAATGCGGCAATATCTCAACTCAAGCTAAAGGCGAAAATTTCTCTGGCTAATGGCGCCAATATATCATCTCTGCCTAAAGGCGACAATATCTCATCTCTGCCTAAAAGCGACAATATCTCATCTCTGCCTAAAGTAGACAATACCTCTTCTCTGGCTAAAGGTGACAATACCTCATCTCTGGCTAAAGGCGACAATACATCATCTCTGGCTAAAGGTGACAATATCTCTAGCGAAATGAGGCAATATCTCATCTCTGGCTAAAGGCGACAATATCTCATCTCTGGCTAAAGTCGACAATATCTCATCTCTGGCTAAAGGCAACAATATCTCATTACTGTCTAAAGGCGACAATATCTCATCTCTGGCTAAAGGCGATAATACCTCTGGCTAAAGGCAACAATATCTCTGGCTAAAGGCGACAATATCTCATCTCTGGCTAAAGGCGACAATATCTCATCTCTGGCTAAAGGCGACAATACCTCATCTCTGGCTAAATGAGGAAAAATCTCTGGCTAAAGGAGACAATATCTCTGGCTAAAGGCGACAGTATCTCATCTCTGGCTAAATGCGACAATATCTCATCTCTGGCTAATGGCGACAATACCTCATCTCTGGCTAAATGAGGAAAAATCTCTTGCTAAAGGAGACAATATCTCTGGCTAATGGCGACAATATCTCATCTCTGGCTAATGGCGACAATATCTCATCTCTGCCTAAAGGCGACAATATCTCTGTCTAAAGGCGACAATATCTTTGGCTAAATGCGACAATATCTCATCTCTGCCTAAAGGCGACAATACCTCATCTCTGGCTAAATGAGGAAAAATCTCTGGCTAAAGGTGCCAATATATCATCTCTGCCTAAAGGCGACAATATCTCATCTCTGCCTAAAAGCGGCAATATCTCATCTCTGCCTAAAGTAGACAATACCTCTTCTCTGGCTAAAGCTGACAATACCTCATCTCTGGCTAAAGGCGACAATACATCATCTCTGGCTAAAGGCGACAATATCTCTTGCGAAAAGAGGCAATATCTCATCTCTGGCTAAAGGCGACAATATCTCATCTCTGGTTAAAGGCGACAATATCTCACCTCTGCCTAAAGGCGACAATATCTCTGGCTAAATGCGACAATATCTCATCTCTGGCTAAAGGCGACATTATCTATCTCTGGATAAATGCGACAATATCTCATCTCTGGCTAAAGGCGACAATATCTCATCTCTGCCTAAAGGCGACAATATCTCATCTCTGGCTAAAGGCGACAGTATCTCATCTCAGGCGAAATGAGGCAATATCTATGGCTAAAGGCAACAATACCTCATTACTGTCTAAAGGCGACAATATCTCATCTCTGGCTAAAGGCGGCAATATCTCTGGCTAAAGGCAACAATATCTCATCTCTGCCTAAAGGCGACAATATCACATCTCAGGCGAAATGAGGCAATATCTCATCTCTGGCTAAAGGCGGCAATATCTCATCTCTGGCTAAAGGAGACAATATCTCTGGCTAAAGGCGACAGTATCTCATCTCTGGCTAATGGCGACAGTATCTCATCTCTGCCTAAAGGCGACAATATCTCTGGCTAGAGGCAACAATATCTTTGGCTAAAGGCGACAATATCTCATCTGTGCCTAAAGGCGACAATATCTCATCTCAGGCGAAATGAGGCAATATCTCATCTCTGGCTAAAGGAGCAATATCTCATCTCTGGCTAAAGGCGGCAATATCTCTGGCTAAAGGCGACAATATCACATCTCTGGCTAAAGGCGACAATATCTCATCTCTGGCTAAAGGTGACAATATCTCTGGCTAAAGGCGACAATATCTCATCTCTGGCTAAAGGTGACAATATCTCATCTCTGGCTAAAGGCGACAATATCTCTGGCTAAAGGTGGCAATATCTCTGGCTAAAGTCGGCAATACCTCATCTCTACCTACAGTATACAATACCTCATTTCTGGCTAAAGGAAACAGTATCTCATCTCTGGTTAAAGGCGACAATATCTCATCTCTGGCTTAAGGCGACAGTATCTCAACTCTGCCTAAAGGCGACAATTTCTCTGGCTAAAGGTGCCAATATATCATCTCTGTCTAAAGGCGACAATATCTCATCTCTGCCTAAAAGCGGCAATATCTCATCTCTGCCTAAAGTAGACAATACCTCTTCTCTGGCTAAAGGTGACAATACCTCATCTCTGGCTAAAGGCGGCAATACATCATCTCTGGCTAAAGGCGACAATATCTCATGCGAAATGAGGCAATATCTCATCTCTGGCTAAAGGCGACAATATCTCATCTCTGGCTAAAGGCGACAGTTTCTCATCTCTGCCTAAAGGCGACAATATGTCTGGCTAAATGCGACAATATCTCATCTCTGGCTAAAGGCGACATTATCTATCTCTGGATAAAGGCGACAATATCTCATCTCTGGATAAAGGCGACAATATCTCATCTCTGCCTAAAGGCGACAATATCTCCTCTCTGGCTAAAGGCGACAGTATCTCATCTCAGGCGAAATGAGGCAATATCTATGGCTAAAGGCAACAATACCTCATTACTGTCTAAAGGTGACAATATCTCATCTCTGGCTAATGGCGACAATACCTCATCTCTGGCTAAATGAGGAAAAATCTCTTGCTAAAGGAGACAATATCTCTGGCTAATGGCGACAATATCTCATCTCTGGCTAATGGCGACAATATCTCATCTCTGCCTAAAGGCGACAATATCTCTGGCTAAAGGCGACAATATTTTTGGCTAAATGCGACAATATCTCATCTCTGCCTAAAGGCGACAATATCTCATCTCAGGCGACATGAGGCAATATCTCATCTCTGGCTAAAGGCGGCAATATCTCATCTCTGGCTAAAGGCGACAATATCTCAGCTCAGGTGAAATGAGGCAATATCTCTGGCTAAAGGCGACAATATCTCTGGCTAAAGGCGACAATATCAAATCTCTGGCTAAAGGCGACAATATCTCATCTCTGGCTAAAGGCGACAATATCTCTGGCTAAAGGCGACAATATCTCATCTCTGGCTAAAGGCGACAATATCTCTGGCTAAAAGCGACAATATCTCTGGCTAAAGGCGGCAATATCTCTGGCTAAAGTCGGCAATACCTCATCTCTGCCTAAAGTAGACAATACCTCATTTCTGGCTAAAGGAAATAGTATCTCATCTCTGGTTAAAGGCGACAATATCTCATCTCTGGCTTAAGGCGACAGTATCTCAACTCAGGTTAAATGCGGCAATATCTCAACTCAAGCTAAAGGCGAAAATTTCTCTGGCTAATGGCGCCAATATATCATCTCTGCCTAAAGGCGACAATATCTCATCTCTGCCTAAAAGCGACAATATCTCATCTCTGCCTAAAGTAGACAATACCTCTTCTCTGGCTAAAGGTGACAATACCTCATCTCTGGCTAAAGGCGACAATACATCATCTCTGGCTAAAGGTGACAATATCTCTAGCGAAATGAGGCAATATCTCATCTCTGGCTAAAGGCGACAATATCTCATCTCTGGCTAAAGTCGACAATATCTCATCTCTGGCTAAAGGCAACAATATCTCATTACTGTCTAAAGGCGACAATATCTCATCTCTGGCTAAAGGCGATAATACCTCTGGCTAAAGGCAACAATATCTCTGGCTAAAGGCGACAATATCTCATCTCTGGCTAAAGGCGACAATATCTCATCTCTGGCTAAAGGCGACAATACCTCATCTCTGGCTAAATGAGGAAAAATCTCTGGCTAAAGGAGACAATATCTCTGGCTAAAGGCGACAGTATCTCATCTCTGGCTAAATGCGACAATATCTCATCTCTGGCTAATGGCGACAATACCTCATCTCTGGCTAAATGAGGAAAAATCTCTTGCTAAAGGAGACAATATCTCTGGCTAATGGCGACAATATCTCATCTCTGGCTAATGGCGACAATATCTCATCTCTGCCTAAAGGCGACAATATCTCTGTCTAAAGGCGACAATATCTTTGGCTAAATGCGACAATATCTCATCTCTGCCTAAAGGCGACAATACCTCATCTCTGGCTAAATGAGGAAAAATCTCTGGCTAAAGGTGCCAATATATCATCTCTGCCTAAAGGCGACAATATCTCATCTCTGCCTAAAAGCGGCAATATCTCATCTCTGCCTAAAGTAGACAATACCTCTTCTCTGGCTAAAGCTGACAATACCTCATCTCTGGCTAAAGGCGACAATACATCATCTCTGGCTAAAGGCGACAATATCTCTTGCGAAAAGAGGCAATATCTCATCTCTGGCTAAAGGCGACAATATCTCATCTCTGGTTAAAGGCGACAATATCTCACCTCTGCCTAAAGGCGACAATATCTCTGGCTAAATGCGACAATATCTCATCTCTGGCTAAAGGCGACATTATCTATCTCTGGATAAATGCGACAATATCTCATCTCTGGCTAAAGGCGACAATATCTCATCTCTGCCTAAAGGCGACAATATCTCATCTCTGGCTAAAGGCGACAGTATCTCATCTCAGGCGAAATGAGGCAATATCTATGGCTAAAGGCAACAATACCTCATTACTGTCTAAAGGCGACAATATCTCATCTCTGGCTAAAGGCGGCAATATCTCTGGCTAAAGGCAACAATATCTCATCTCTGCCTAAAGGCGACAATATCACATCTCAGGCGAAATGAGGCAATATCTCATCTCTGGCTAAAGGCGGCAATATCTCATCTCTGGCTAAAGGCGACAATATCTCAGCTCAGGTGAAATGAGGCAATATCTATGGCTAAAGGCAACAATACCTCATTACTGTCTAAAGGCGACAATATCTCATCTCTGGCTAAAGGCGACAGTATCTCTGGCTAAAGGCAACAATATCTCACCTCTGGCTAAAGGCGGCAATATCTCATCTCTGGCTAAAGGCGACAATATCTCATCTCTGGCTAAAGGCGACAATACCTCATCTCTGGCTAAATGAGGAAAAATCTCTGGCTAAAAGAGACAATATCTCTTGCTAAAGGCGACAGTATCTCATCTCTGGCTAATGGCGACAGTATCTCATCTCTGCCTAAAGGCGACAATATCTTTGGCTAAAGGCGACAATATCTCATCTCTGGCTAATGGCGACAATATCTCATGTCTGCCTAAAGGCGCCAATATCTCATCTATGCCTAAAGGCGAAAATATCTCTGCCTAAAGGTGACAATATCTCATCTATGGCTAAAGGCGACAATACCTCTGGCTAAAGGCGACAATATCTCTGGCTAAATGCGACAATATCTCATCTCTTGCGAAATGAGGCAATATCTCATCTCTGGCTAAAGGTGACAATATCTCATCTCTGGCTTAAGGCGACAGTATCTCAACTCTGCCTAAAGGCGACAACATCTCATCTCTGGCTAAAGGTGACAATATCTCATCTCTGTCTAAAGGCGACAATATCTCATCTCAGGTTAAATGCGACAATATCTCATCTCTAGCTAAAGGCGACAATTTCTCTGGCAAAAGGCGACAATATCTCATCTCTGGCTAAAGGCGACATTATCTATCTCTGGATAAAGGCGACAATATCTCATCTCAGCCTAAAGTAGACAATACCTCATCTCTGCCTAAAGGCGACAATATCTCTGGCTAAAGGTGACAATACCTCATCTCTGGCTAAAGGCAACAATATCTCATCTCTGGCTAAATGCGACAATATCTCATCTCTGGCTAATGGCGACAATACCTCATCTCTGGCTAAATGAGGAAAAATCTCTTGCTAAAGGAGACAATATCTCTGGCTAATGGCGACAATATCTCATCTCTGGCTCATGGCGACAATATCTCATCTCTGCCTAAAGGCGACAATATCTCTGGCTAAAGGCGACAATATCTTTGGCTAAATGCGACAATATCTCATCTCTGCCTAAAGGCGACAATATCTCATCTCAGGCGAAATGAGGCAATATCTCATCTCTGGCTAAAGGCGGCAATATCTCATCTCTGGCTAAAGGCGACAATATCTCAGCTCAGGTGAAATGAGGCAATATCTCTGGCTAAAGGCGACAATATCTCTGGCTAAAGGCGACAATATCAAATCTCTGGCTAATGGCGACAATATCTCATCTCTGGCTAAAGGCGACAATATCTCTGGCTAAAGGCGACAATATCTCATCTCTGGCTAAAGGCGACAATATCTCTGGCTAAAAGCGACAATATCTCTGGCTAAAGGTGGCAATATCTCTGGCTAAAGTCGGCAATACCTCATCTCTGCCTAAAGTAGACAATACCTCATTTCTGGCTAAAGGAAATAGTATCTCATCTCTGGTTAAAGGCGACAATATCTCATCTCTGGCTTAAGGCGACAGTATCTCAACTCAGGTTAAATGCGACAATATCTCATCTCAAGCTAAAGGCGAAAATTTCTCTGGCTAATGGCGCCAATATATCATCTCTGCCTAAAGGCGACAATATCTCATCTCTGCCTAAAAGCGACAATATCTCATCTCTGCCTAAAGTAGACAATACCTCTTCTCTGGCTAAAGGTGACAATACCTCATCTCTGGCTAAAGGCGACAATACATCATCTCTGGCTAAAGGCGACAATATCTCTTGCGAAATGAGGCAATATCTCATCTCTGGCTAAAGGCGACAATATCTCATTACTGGCTAAAGTCGACAATATCTCATCTCTGGCTAAAGGCAACAATACCTCATTACTGTCTAAAGGCGACAATATCTCATCTCTGGCTAAAGGCGATAATACCTCTGGCTAAAGGCAACAATATCTCTGGCTAAAGGCGACAATATCTCATTTCTGGCTAAAGGCGACAATATCTCATCTCTGGCTAAAGGCGACAATACCTCATCTCTGGCTAAATGAGGAAAAATCTCTGGCTAAAGGAGACAATATCTCTGGCTAAAGGCGACAGTATCTCATCTCTGGCTAAATGCGACAATATCTCATCTCTGGCTAAAGGCGACAATATCTCCTCTCTGGCTAAAGGCGACAATATCTCCTCTCTGGTTAAAGGCGACAGTATCTCATCTCAGGCGAAATGAGGCAATATCTATGGCTAAAGGCGACAATATCTCATCTCTGGCTAAAGGCGGCAATATCTCATCTCTGGCTAAATGCGACAATATCTCATCTCTGGCTAATGG
This sequence comes from Coturnix japonica, assembly GCF_054131305.1. Lineage (NCBI taxonomy): Eukaryota > Metazoa > Chordata > Aves > Galliformes > Phasianidae > Coturnix > Coturnix japonica. The sequence goes on from NC_140672.1 coordinate 28,397,283, forward strand.
CGACAATACCTCATCTCTGGCTAAATGAGGAAAAATCTCTTGCTAAAGGAGACAATATCTCTGGCTAATGGCGACAATATCTCATCTCTGGCTAATGGCGACAATATCTCATCTCTGCCTAAAGGCGACAATATCTCTGTCTAAAGGCGACAATATATTTGGCTAAATGCGACAATATCTCATCTCTGCCTAAAGGCGACAATATCTCATCTCAGGCGAAATGAGGCAATATCTCATCTCTGGCTAAAGGCGGCAATATCTCATCTCTGGCTAAAGGCGACAATGTCTCAGCTCAGGTGAAATGAGGCAATATCTCTGGCTAAAGGCGACAATATCTCTGGCTAAAGGCGGCAATATCTCTGGCTAAAGTCGGCAATACCTCATCTCTACCTACAGTATACAATACCTCATTTGTGGCTAAAGGAAACAGTATCTCATCTCTGGTTAAAGGCGACAATATCTCATCTCTGGCTTAAGGCGACAGTATCTCAACTCTGCCTAAAGGCGACAACATCTCATCTCTGGCTAAAGGTGACAATATCTCATCTCTGCCTAAAGGCGACAATTTCTCTGGCTAAAGGTGCCAATATATCATCTCTGCCTAAAGGCGACAATATCTCATCTCTGCCTAAAAGCGGCAATATCTCATCTCTGCCTAAAGTAGACAATACCTCTTCTCTGGCTAAAGGTGACAATACCTCATCTCTGGCTAAAGGCGACAATACATCTTCTCTGGCTAAAGGCGACAATATCTCTTGCGAAATGAGGCAATATCTCATCTCTGGCTAAAGGTGACAATATCTCATCTCTGGCTAAAGGCGACAATATCTCATCTCTGCCTAAAGGCGACAATATCTCTGGCTAAATGCGACAATATCTCATCTCTGGCTAAAGGCGACATTATCTATCTCTGGATAAATGCGACAATATCTCATCTCTGGCTAAAGGCGACAATATCTCATCTCTGCCTAAAGGCGACAATATCTCATCTCTGGCTAAAGGCGACAGTATCTCATCTCAGGCGAAATGAGGCAATATCTATGGCTAAAGGCAACAATACCTCATTACTGTCTAAAGGCGACAATATCTCATCTCTGGCTAAAGGCGACAATATCTCTGGCTAAAGGCAACAATATCTCATCTCTGCCTAAAGGCGACAATATCTCATCTCAGGCGAAATGAGGCAATATCTCATCTCTGGCTAAAGGCGGCAATATCTCATCTCTGGCTAAAGGCGACAATATCTCAGCTCAGGTGAAATGAGGCAATATCTATGGCTAAAGGCAACAATACCTCATTACTGTCTAAAGGCGACAATATCTCATCTCTGGCTAAAGGCGACAATATCTCTGGCTAAAGGCAACAATATCTCTGGCTAAAGGCGACAATATCTCACCTCTGGCTAAAGGCGACAATATCTCATCTCTGGCTAAAGGCGATAATATCTCATCTCTGGCTAAAGGCGACAATACCTCATCTCTGGCTAAATGAGGAAAAATCTCTGGCTAAAGGAGACAATATCTCTTGCTAAAGGCGACAGTATCTCATCTCTGGCTAATGGCGACAGTATCTCATCTCTGCCTAAAGGCGACAATATCTTTGGCTAAAGGCGACAATATCTCATCTCTGGCTAATGGCGACAATATCTCATCTCTGGCTAATGGCGACAATATCTCATGTCTGCCTAAAGGCGCCAATATCTCATCTATGCCTAAAGGCGAAAATATCTCTGCCTAAAGGTGACAATATCTCATCTATGGCTAAAGGCGACAATATCTCTGGCTAAAGGCGACAATATCTCTGGCTAAATGCGACAATATCTCAACTCTTGCGAAATGAGGCAATATCTCATCTCTGGCTAAAGGCGACAATATCTCATCTCTGGCTTAAGGCGACAGTATCTCAACTCTGCCTAAAGGCGACAACATCTCATCTCTGGCTAAAGGTGACAATATCTCATCTCTGGCTAAAGGCGACAATATCTCATCTCAGGTTAAATGCGACAATATCTCATCTCTAGCTAAAGGCGACAATTTCTCTGGCAAAAGGCGACAATATCTCATCTCTGGCTAAAGGCGACATTATCTATCTCTGGATAAAGGCGACAATATCTCATCTCAGCCTAAAGTAGACAATACCTCATCTCTGCCTAAAGGCGACAATATCTCTGGCTAAAGGTGACAATACCTCATCTCTGGCTAAAGGCAACAATATCTCATCTCTGGATAAAGTCGACAATATCTCATCTCTGGCTAAAGGCAACAATACATCATTACTGTCTAAAGGAGACAATATCTCATCTCTGGCTAAAGGCGACAATATCTCATCTCTGGCTAAATGCGACAATATCTCATCTCTGGCTAATGGCGACAATACCTCATCTCTGGCTAAATGAGGAAAAATCTCTGGCTAAAGGAGACAATATCTCTGGCTAATGGCGACAATATCTCATCTCTGGCTAATGGCGACAATATCTCATCTCTGCCTAAAGGCGACAATATCTCTGGCTAAAGGCGACAATATCTTTGGCTAAATGCGACAATATCTCATCTCTGCCTAAAGGCGACAATATCTCATCTCAGGCGAAATGAGGCAATATCTCATCTCTGGCTAAAGGCGGCAATATCTCATCTCTGGCTAAAGGCGACAATATCTCAGCTCAGGTGAAATGAGGCAATATCTCTGGCTAAAGGCGACAATATCTCTGGCTAAAGGCGACAATATCAAATCTCTGGCTAAAGGCGACAATATCTCATCTCTGGCTAAAGGCGACAATATCTCTGGTTAAAGGCAACAATATCTCATCTCTGGCTAAAGGCGACAATATCTCTGGCTAAAAGCGACAATATCTCTGGCTAAAGGCGGCAATATCTCTGGCTAAAGTCGGCAATACCTCATCTCTGCCTAAAGTAGACAATACCTCATTTCTGGCTAAAGGAAACAGTATCTCATCTCTGGTTAAAGGCGACAATATCTCATCTCTGGCTTAAGGCGACAGTATCTCAACTCTGCCTAAAGGCGACAACATCTCATCTCTGGCTAAAGGTGACAATATCTCATCTCTCGCTAAAGGCGACAATATCTCATCTCAGGTTAAATGCGACAATATCTCATCTCTAGCTAAAGGCGACAATTTCTCTGGCTAAAGGCGCCAATATATCATCTCTGCCTAAAGGCGACAATATCTCATCTATGCCTAAAAGCGAAAATATCTCATCTCTGCCTAAAGTAGACAATACCTCTTCTCTGGCTAAAGGTGACAATACCTCATCTCTGGCTCAAGGCGACAATACATCATCTCTGGCTGAAGGCGACAATATCTCTTGCGAAATGAGGCAATATCTCATCTCTGGCTAAAGGCGACAATATCTCATCTCTGGCTAAAGGCAACAATACCTCATTACTGTCTAAAGGCGACAATATCTCATCTCTGGCTAAAGGCGATAATATCTCTGGCTAAAGGCAACAATATCTCTGGCTAAAGGCAACAATATCTCATCTCTGGCTAAAGGCGACAATATCTCATCTCTGGCTAAATGCGACAATACCTCATCTCTGGCTAAATGAGGAAAAATCTCTGGCTTAAGGAGACAATATCTCTGGCTAAAGGCGACAGTATCTCATCTCTGGCTAATGGCGACAGTATCTCATCTCTGCCTAAAGGCGACAATATCTTTGGCTAAAGGCGACAATATCTCATCTCTGCCTAAAGGCGACAATATCTCATCTCAGGCGAAATGAGGCAATATCTCATCTCTGGCTAAAGGCGGCAATATCTCATCTCTGGCTAAAGGCGACAATATCTTAGCTCAGGTGAAATGAGACAATATCTCTGGCTAAAGGCGACAATATCTCTGGCTAAAGGCGACAATGGCAAATCTCTGGCTAAAGGCGGCAATATCTCATCTCTGGCTAAAGGTGACAATATCTCTGGCTAAAGGCGACAATATCTCATCTCTGGCTTAAGGTGACAATATCTCATCTCTGGCTAAAGGCGACAATATCTCTGGCTAAAGGCGGCAATATCTCTGGCTAAAGTCAGCAATACCTCATCTCTGCCTAAAGTAGACAATACCTCATTTCTGGCTAAAGGAAACAGTATATCATCTCTGGTTAAAGGCGACAATATCTCATCTCTGGCTTAAGGCGACAGTATCTCAACTCTGCCTAAAGGCGACAACATCTCATCTCTGGCTAAAGGTGACAATATCTCTGGCTAAAGGCAACAATATCTCTGGCTAAAGGTGACAATACCTCATCTCTGGCTAAAGGCAACAATATCTCATCTCAGCCTAAAGTAGACAATACCTCATCTCTGCCTAAAGGCGACAATATCTCTGGCTAAAGGTGACAATACCTCATCTCTGGCTAAAGGCAACAATATCTCATCTCTGGATAAAGTCGACAATATCTCATCTCTGGCTAAAGGCAACAATACCTCATTACTGTCTAAAGGCGACAATATCTCATCTCTGGCTAAAGGCAACAATATCTCATCTCTGGCTAAATGCGACAATATCTCATCTCTGGCTAATGGCGACAATACCTCATCTCTGGCTAAATGAGGAAAAATCTCTTGCTAAAGGAGACAATATCTCTGGCTAATGGCGACAATATCTCATCTCTGGCTAATGGCGACAATATCTCATCTCTGCCTAAAGGCGACAATATCTCTGGCTAAAGGCGACAATATCTTTGGCTAAATGCGACAATATCTCATCTCTGCCTAAAGGCGACAATATCTCATCTCAGGCGAAATGAGGCAATATCTCATCTCTGGCTAAAGGCGGCAATATCTCATCTCTGGCTAAAGGCGACAATATCTCAGCTCAGGTGAAATGAGGCAATATCTCTGGCTAAAGGCGACAATATCTCTGGCTAAAGGCGACAATATCAAATCTCTGGCTAATGGCGACAATATCTCATCTCTGGCTAAAGGCGACAATATCTCTGGCTAAAGGCGACAATATCTCATCTCTGGCTAAAGGCGACAATATCTCTGGCTAAAAGCGACAATATCTCTGGCTAAAGGTGGCAATATCTCTGGCTAAAGTCGGCAATACCTCATCTCTGCCTAAAGTAGACAATACCTCATTTCTGGCTAAAGGAAATAGTATCTCATCTCTGGTTAAAGGCGACAATATCTCATCTCTGGCTTAAGGCGACAGTATCTCAACTCAGGTTAAATGCGACAATATCTCATCTCAAGCTAAAGGCGAAAATTTCTCTGGCTAATGGCGCCAATATATCATCTCTGCCTAAAAGCGACAATATCTCATCTCTGCCTAAAGTAGACAATACCTCTTCTCTGGCTAAAGGTGACAATACCTCATCTCTGGCTAAAGGCGACAATACATCATCTCTGGCTAAAGGCGACAATATCTCTTGCGAAATGAGGCAATATCTCATCTCTGGCTAAAGGCGACAATATCTCATTACTGGCTAAAGTCGACAATATCTCATCTCTGGCTAAAGGCAACAATACCTCATTACTGTCTAAAGGCGACAATATCTCATCTCTGGCTAAAGGCGATAATACCTCTGGCTAAAGGCAACAATATCTCTGGCTAAAGGCGACAATATCTCATTTCTGGCTAAAGGCGACAATATCTCATCTCTGGCTAAAGGCGACAATACCTCATCTCTGGCTAAATGAGGAAAAATCTCTGGCTAAAGGAGACAATATCTCTGGCTAAAGGCGACAGTATCTCATCTCTGGCTAAATGCGACAATATCTCATCTCTGGCTAAAGGCGACAATATCTCCTCTCTGGCTAAAGGCGACAATATCTCCTCTCTGGCTAAAGGCGACAGTATCTCATCTCAAGCGAAATGAGGCAATATCTATGGCTAAAGGCGACAATATCTCATCTCTGGCTAAAGGCGGCAATATCTCATCTCTGGCTAAATGCGACAATATCTCATCTCTGGCTAATGGCGACAATACCTCATCTCTGGCTAAATGAGGAAAAATCTCTTGCTAAAGGAGACAATATCTCTGGCTAATGGCGACAATATCTCATCTCTGGCTAATGGCGACAATATCTCATCTCTGCCTAAAGGCGACAATATCTCTGTCTAAAGGCGACAATATATTTGGCTAATTGCGACAATATCTCATCTCTGCCTAAAGGCGACAATATCTCATCTCAGGCGAAATGAGGCAATATCTCATCTCTGGCTAAAGGCGGCAATATCTCATCTCTGGCTAAAGGCGACAATGTCTCAGCTCAGGTGAAATGAGGCAATATCTCTGGCTAAAGGCGACAATATCTCTGGCTAAAGGCGGCAATATCTCTGGCTAAAGTCGGCAATACCTCATCTCTACCTACAGTATACAATACCTCATTTGTGGCTAAAGGAAACAGTATCTCATCTCTGGTTAAAGGCAACAATATCTCATCTCTGGCTTAAGGCGACAGTATCTCAACTCTGCCTAAAGGCGACAACATCTCATCTCTGGCTAAAGGTGACAATATCTCATCTCTGCCTAAAGGCGACAATTTCTCTGGCTAAAGGTGCCAATATATCATCTCTGCCTAAAGGCGACAATATCTCATCTCTGCCTAAAAGCGGCAATATCTCATCTCTGCCTAAAGTAGACAATACCTCTTCTCTGGCTAAAGGTGACAATACCTCATCTCTGGCTAAAGGCGACAATACATCTTCTCTGGCTAAAGGCGACAATATCTCTTGCGAAATGAGGCAATATCTCATCTCTGGCTAAAGGTGACAATATCTCATCTCTGGCTAAAGGCGACAATATCTCATCTCTGCCTAAAGGCGACAATATCTCTGGCTAAATGCGACAATATCTCATCTCTGGCTAAAGGCGACATTATCTATCTCTGGATAAATGCGACAATATCTCATCTCTGGCTAAAGGCGACAATATCTCATCTCTGCCTAAAGGCGACAATATCTCATCTCTGGCTAAAGGCGACAGTATCTCATCTCAGGCGAAATGAGGCAATATCAATGGCTAAAGGCAACAATACCTCATTACTGTCTAAAGGCGACAATATCTCATCTCTGGCTAAAGGCGACAATATCTCTGGCTAAAGGCAACAATATCTCATCTCTGCCTAAAGGCGACAATATCTCATCTCAGGCGAAATGAGGCAATATCTCATCTCTGGCTAAAGGCGGCAATATCTCATCTCTGGCTAAAGGCGACAATATCTCAGCTCAGGTGAAATGAGGCAATATCTATGGCTAAAGGCAACAATACCTCATTACTGTCTAAAGGCGACAATATCTCATCTCTGGCTAAAGGCGACAATATCTCTGGCTAAAGGCAACAATATCTCTGGCTAAAGGCGACAATATCTCACCTCTGGCTAAAGGCGACAATATCTCATCTCTGGCTAAAGGCGATAATATCTCATCTCTGGCTAAAGGCGACAATACCTCATCTCTGGCTAAATGAGGAAAAATCTCTGGCTAAAGGAGACAATATCTCTTGCTAAAGGCGACAGTATCTCATCTCTGGCTAATGGCGACAGTATCTCATCTCTGCCTAAAGGCGACAATATCTTTGGCTAAAGGCGACAATATCTCATCTCTGGCTAATGGCGACAATATCTCATCTCTGGCTAATGGCGACAATATCTCATGTCTGCCTAAAGGCGCCAATATCTCATCTATGCCTAAAGGCGAAAATATCTCTGCCTAAAGGTGACAATATCTCATCTATGGCTAAAGGCGACAATATCTCTGGCTAAAGGCGACAATATCTCTGGCTAAATGCGACAATATCTCATCTCTTGCGAAATGAGGCAATATCTCATCTCTGGCTAAAGGCGACAATATCTCATCTCTGGCTTAAGGCGACAGTATCTCAACTCTGCCTAAAGGCGACAACATCTCATCTCTGGCTAAAGGTGACAATATCTCATCTCTGGCTAAAGGCGACAATATCTCATCTCAGGTTAAATGCGACAATATCTCATCTCTAGCTAAAGGCGACAATTTCTCTGGCAAAAGGCGACAATATCTCATCTCTGGCTAAAGGCGACATTATCTATCTCTGGATAAAGGCGACAATATCTCATCTCAGCCTAAAGTAGACAATACCTCATCTCTGCCTAAAGGCGACAATATCTCTGGCTAAAGGTGACAATACCTCATCTCTGGCTAAAGGCAACAATATCTCATCTCTGGATAAAGTCGACAATATCTCATCTCTGGCTAAAGGCAACAATACATCATTACTGTCTAAAGGAGACAATATCTCATCTCTGGCTAAAGGCGACAATATCTCATCTCTGGCTAAATGCGACAATATCTCATCTCTGGCTAATGGCGACAATACCTCATCTCTGGCTAAATGAGGAAAAATCTCTGGCTAAAGGAGACAATATCTCTGGCTAATGGCGACAATATCTCATCTCTGGCTAATGGCGACAATATCTCATCTCTGCCTAAAGGCGACAATATCTCTGGCTAAAGGCGACAATATCTTTGGCTAAATGCGACAATATCTCATCTCTGCCTAAAGGCGACAATATCTCATCTCAGGCGAAATGAGGCAATATCTCATCTCTGGCTAAAGGCGGCAATATCTCATCTCTGGCTAAAGGCGACAATATCTCAGCTCAGGTGAAATGAGGCAATATCTCTGGCTAAAGGCGACAATATCTCTGGCTAAAGGCGACAATATCAAATCTCTGGCTAAAGGCGACAATATCTCATCTCTGGCTAAAGGCGACAATATCTCTGGTTAAAGGCAACAATATCTCATCTCTGGCTAAAGGCGACAATATCTCTGGCTAAAAGCGACAATATCTCTGGCTAAAGGCGGCAATATCTCATCTCTGCCTAAAAGCGACAATATCTCATCTCTGCCTAAAGTAGACAATACCTCTTCTCTGGCTAAAGGTGACAATACCTCATCTCTGGCTAAAGGCGACAATACATCATCTCTGGCTAAAGGCGACAATATCTCTTGCGAAATGAGGCAATATCTCATCTCTGGCTAAAGGCGACAATATCTCATTACTGGCTAAAGTCGACAATATCTCATCTCTGGCTAAAGGCAACAATACCTCATTACTGTCTAAAGGCGACAATATCTCATCTCTGGCTAAAGGCGATAATACCTCTGGCTAAAGGCAACAATATCTCTGGCTAAAGGCGACAATATCTCATTTCTGGCTAAAGGCGACAATATCTCATCTCTGGCTAAAGGCGACAATACCTCATCTCTGGCTAAATGAGGAAAAATCTCTGGCTAAAGGAGACAATATCTCTGGCTAAAGGCGACAGTATCTCATCTCTGGCTAAATGCGACAATATCTCATCTCTGGCTAAAGGCGACAATATCTCCTCTCTGGCTAAAGGCGACAATATCTCCTCTCTGGCTAAAGGCGACAGTATCTCATCTCAAGCGAAATGAGGCAATATCTATGGCTAAAGGCGACAATATCTCATCTCTGGCTAAAGGCGGCAATATCTCATCTCTGGCTAAATGCGACAATATCTCATCTCTGGCTAATGGCGACAATACCTCATCTCTGGCTAAATGAGGAAAAATCTCTTGCTAAAGGAGACAATATCTCTGGCTAATGGCGACAATATCTCATCTCTGGCTAATGGCGACAATATCTCATCTCTGCCTAAAGGCGACAATATCTCTGTCTAAAGGCGACAATATATTTGGCTAAATGCGACAATATCTCATCTCTGCCTAAAGGCGACAATATCTCATCTCAGGCGAAATGAGGCAATATCTCATCTCTGGCTAAAGGCGGCAATATCTCATCTCTGGCTAAAGGCGACAATGTCTCAGCTCAGGTGAAATGAGGCAATATCTCTGGCTAAAGGCGACAATATCTCTGGCTAAAGGCGGCAATATCTCTGGCTAAAGTCGGCAATACCTCATCTCTACCTACAGTATACAATACCTCATTTGTGGCTAAAGGAAACAGTATCTCATCTCTGGTTAAAGGCGACAATATCTCATCTCTGGCTTAAGGCGACAGTATCTCAGCTCTGCCTAAAGGCGACAACATCTCATCTCTGGCTAAAGGTGACAATATCTCATCTCTGCCTAAAGGCGACAATTTCTCTGGCTAAAGGTGCCAATATATCATCTCTGCCTAAAGGCGACAATATCTCATCTCTGCCTAAAAGCGGCAATATCTCATCTCTGCCTAAAGTAGACAATACCTCTTCTCTGGCTAAAGGTGACAATATCTCATCTCTGGCTAAAGGCGACAATATCTCATCTCTGCCTAAAGGCGACAATATCTCTGGCTAAATGTGACAATATCTCATCTCTGGCTAAAGGCGACATTATCTATCTCTGGATAAATGCGACAATATCTCATCTCTGGCTAAAGGCGACAATATCTCATCTCTGCCTAAAGGCGACAATATCTCATCTCTGGCTAAAGGCGACAGTATCTCATCTCAGGCGAAATGAGGCAATATCTATGGCTAAAGGCAACAATACCTCATTACTGTCTAAAGGCGACAATATCTCATCTCTGGCTAAAGGCGACAATATCTCTGGCTAAAGGCAACAATATCTCATCTCTGCCTAAAGGCGACAATATCTCATCTCAGGCGAAATGAGGCAATATCTCATCTCTGGCTAAAGGCGGCAATATCTCATCTCTGGCTAAAGGCGACAATATCTCAGCTCAGGTGAAATGAGGCAATATCTATGGCTAAAGGCAACAATACCTCATTACTGTCTAAAGGCGACAATATCTCATTACTGGCTAAAGTCGACAATATCTCATCTCTGGCTAAAGGCAACAATACCTCATTACTGTCTAAAGGCGACAATATCTCATCTCTGGCTAAAGGCGATAATACCTCTGGCTAAAGGCAACAATATCTCTGGCTAAAGGCGACAATATCTCATTTCTGGCTAAAGGCGACAATATCTCATCTCTGGCTAAAGGCGACAATACCTCATCTCTGGCTAAATGAGGAAAAATCTCTGGCTAAAGGAGACAATATCTCTGGCTAAAGGCGACAGTATCTCATCTCTGGCTAAATGCGACAATATCTCATCTCTGGCTAAAGGCGACAATATCTCCTCTCTGGCTAAAGGCGACAATATCTCCTCTCTGGCTAAAGGCGACAGTATCTCATCTCAAGCGAAATGAGGCAATATCTATGGCTAAAGGCGACAATATCTCATCTCTGGCTAAAGGCGGCAATATCTCATCTCTGGCTAAATGCGACAATATCTCATCTCTGGCTAATGGCGACAATACCTCATCTCTGGCTAAATGAGGAAAAATCTCTTGCTAAAGGAGACAATATCTCTGGCTAATGGCGACAATATCTCATCTCTGGCTAATGGCGACAATATCTCATCTCTGCCTAAAGGCGACAATATCTCTGTCTAAAGGCGACAATATATTTGGCTAAATGCGACAATATCTCATCTCTGCCTAAAGGCGACAATATCTCATCTCAGGCGAAATGAGGCAATATCTCATCTCTGGCTAAAGGCGGCAATATCTCATCTCTGGCTAAAGGCGACAATGTCTCAGCTCAGGTGAAATGAGGCAATATCTCTGGCTAAAGGCGACAATATCTCTGGCTAAAGGCGGCAATATCTCTGGCTAAAGTCGGCAATACCTCATCTCTACCTACAGTATACAATACCTCATTTGTGGCTAAAGGAAACAGTATCTCATCTCTGGTTAAAGGCGACAATATCTCATCTCTGGCTTAAGGCGACAGTATCTCAACTCTGCCTAAAGGCGACAACATCTCATCTCTGGCTAAAGGTGACAATATCTCATCTCTGCCTAAAGGCGACAATTTCTCTGGCTAAAGGTGCCAATATATCATCTCTGCCTAAAGGCGACAATATCTCATCTCTGCCTAAAAGCGGCAATATCTCATCTCTGCCTAAAGTAGACAATACCTCTTCTCTGGCTAAAGGTGACAATACCTCATCTCTGGCTAAAGGCGACAATACATCTTCTCTGGCTAAAGGCGACAATATCTCTTGCGAAATGAGGCAATATCTCATCTCTGGCTAAAGGTGACAATATCTCATCTCTGGCTAAAGGCGACAATATCTCATCTCTGCCTAAAGGCGACAATATCTCTGGCTAAATGCGACAATATCTCATCTCTGGCTAAAGGCGACATTATCTATCTCTGGATAAATGCGACAATATCTCATCTCTGGCTAAAGGCGACAATATCTCATCTCTGCCTAAAGGCGACAATATCTCATCTCTGGCTAAAGGCGACAGTATCTCATCTTAGGCGAAATGAGGCAATATCTATGGCTAAAGGCAACAATACCTCATTACTGTCTAAAGGCGACAATATCTCATCTCTGGCTAAAGGCGACAATATCTCTGGCTAAAGGCAACAATATCTCATCTCTGCCTAAAGGCGACAATATCTCATCTCAGGCGAAATGAGGCAATATCTCATCTCTGGCTAAAGGCGGCAATATCTCATCTCTGGCTAAAGGCGACAATATCTCAGCTCAGGTGAAATGAGGCAATATCTATGGCTAAAGGCAACAATACCTCATTACTGTCTAAAGGCGACAATATCTCATCTCTGGCTAAAGGCGACAATATCTCTGGCTAAAGGCAACAATATCTCTGGCTAAAGGCGACAATATCTCACCTCTGGCTAAAGGCGACAATATCTCATCTCTGGCTAAAGGCGATAATATCTCATCTCTGGCTAAAGGCGACAATACCTCATCTCTGGCTAAATGAGGAAAAATCTCTGGCTAAAGGAGACAATATCTCTTGCTAAAGGCGACAGTATCTCATCTCTGGCTAATGGCGACAGTATCTCATCTCTGCCTAAAGGCGACAATATCTTTGGCTAAAGGCGACAATATCTCATCTCTGGCTAATGGCGACAATATCTCATCTCTGGCTAATGGCGACAATATCTCATGTCTGCCTAAAGGCGCCAATATCTCATCTATGCCTAAAGGCGAAAATATCTCTGCCTAAAGGTGACAATATCTCATCTATGGCTAAAGGCGACAATATCTCTGGCTAAAGGCGACAATATCTCTGGCTAAATGCGACAATATCTCATCTCTTGCGAAATGAGGCAATATCTCATCTCTGGCTAAAGGCGACAATATCTCATCTCTGGCTTAAGGCGACAGTATCTCAACTCTGCCTAAAGGCGACAACATCTCATCTCTGGCTAAAGGTGACAATATCTCATCTCTGGCTAAAGGCGACAATATCTCATCTCAGGTTAAATGCGACAATATCTCATCTCTAGCTAAAGGCGACAATTTCTCTGGCAAAAGGCGACAATATCTCATCTCTGGCTAAAGGCGACATTATCTATCTCTGGATAAAGGCGACAATATCTCATCTCAGCCTAAAGTAGACAATACCTCATCTCTGCCTAAAGGCGACGATATCTCTGGCTAAAGGTGACAATACCTCATCTCTGGCTAAAGGCAACAATATCTCATCTCTGGATAAAGTCGACAATATCTCATCTCTGGCTAAAGGCAACAATACATCATTACTGTCTAAAGGAGACAATATCTCATCTCTGGCTAAAGGCGACAATATCTCATCTCTGGCTAAATGCGACAATATCTCATCTCTGGCTAATGGCGACAATACCTCATCTCTGGCTAAATGAGGAAAAATCTCTGGCTAAAGGAGACAATATCTCTGGCTAATGGCGACAATATCTCATCTCTGGCTAATGGCGACAATATCTCATCTCTGCCTAAAGGCGACAATATCTCTGGCTAAAGGCGACAATATCTTTGGCTAAATGCGACAATATCTCATCTCTGCCTAAAGGCGACAATATCTCATCTCAGGCGAAATGAGGCAATATCTCATCTCTGGCTAAAGGCGGCAATATCTCATCTCTGGCTAAAGGCGACAATATCTCAGCTCAGGTGAAATGAGGCAATATCTCTGGCTAAAGGCGACAATATCTCTGGCTAAAGGCGACAATATCAAATCTCTGGCTAAAGGCGACAATATCTCATCTCTGGCTAAAGGCGACAATATCTCTGGTTAAAGGCAACAATATCTCATCTCTGGCTAAAGGCGACAATATCTCTGGCTAAAAGCGACAATATCTCTGGCTAAAGGCGGCAATATCTCTGGCTAAAGTCGGCAATACCTCATCTCTGCCTAAAGTAGACAATACCTCATTTCTGGCTAAAGGAAACAGTATCTCATCTCTGGTTAAAGGCGACAATATCTCATCTCTGGCTTAAGGCGACAGTATCTCAACTCTGCCTAAAGGCGACAACATCTCATCTCTGGCTAAAGGTGACAATATCTCATCTCTCGCTAAAGGCGACAATATCTCATCTCAGGTTAAATGCGACAATATCTCATCTCTAGCTAAAGGCGACAATTTCTCTGGCTAAAGGCGCCAATATATCATCTCTGCCTAAAGGCGACAATATCTCATCTATGCCTAAAAGCGAAAATATCTCATCTCTGCCTAAAGTAGACAATACCTCTTCTCTGGCTAAAGGTGACAATACCTCATCTCTGGCTCAAGGCGACAATACATCATCTCTGGCTAAAGGCGACAATATCTCTTGCGAAATGAGGCAATATCTCATCTCTGGCTAAAGGCGACAATATCTCATCTCTGGCTAAAGGCAACAATACCTCATTACTGTCTAAAGGCGACAATATCTCATCTCTGGCTAAAGGCGATAATATCTCTGGCTAAAGGCAACAATATCTCTGGCTAAAGGCGACAATATCTCATCTCTGGCTAAAGGCGACAATATCTCATCTCTGGCTAAATGCGACAATACCTCATCTCTGGCTAAATGAGGAAAAATCTCTGGCTTAAGGAGACAATATCTCTGGCTAAAGGCGACAGTATCTCATCTCTGGCTAATGGCGACAGTATCTCATCTCTGCCTAAAGGCGACAATATCTTTGGCTAAAGGCGACAATATCTCATCTCTGCCTAAAGGCGACAATATCTCATCTCAGGCGAAATGAGGCAATATCTCATCTCTGGCTAAAGGCGGCAATATCTCATCTCTGGCTAAAGGCGACAATATCTTAGCTCAGGTGAAATGAGACAATATCTCTGGCTAAAGGCGACAATATCTCTGGCTAAAGGCGACAATGTCAAATCTCTGGCTAAAGGCGGCAATATCTCATCTCTGGCTAAAGGTGACAATATCTCTGGCTAAAGGCGACAATATCTCATCTCTGGCTTAAGGTGACAATATCTCATCTCTGGCTAAAGGCGACAATATCTCTGGCTAAAGGCGGCAATATCTCTGGCTAAAGTCAGCAATACCTCATCTCTGCCTAAAGTAGACAATACCTCATTTCTGGCTAAAGGAAACAGTATATCATCTCTGGTTAAAGGCGACAATATCTCATCTCTGGCTTAAGGCGACAGTATCTCAACTCTGCCTAAAGGCGACAACATCTCATCTCTGGCTAAAGGTGACAATATCTCATCTCTCGCTAAAGGCGACAATATCTCATCTCAGGTTAAATGCGACAATATCTCATCTCTAGCTAAAGGCGACATTTTCTCTGGCTAAAGGCGACAATATCTCATCTCTGGCTAAAGGCGACATTATCTATCTCTGGACAAAGGCGACAATATCTCATCTCTGCCTAAAGTAGACAATACCTCATCTCTGCCTAAAGGCGACAATATCTCTGGCTAAATGTGACAATACCTCATCTCTGCCTAAAGGCGACAATATCTCTGGCTAAAGGTGACAATACCTCATCTCTGGCTAAAGGGGACAATATCTCATCTCTGGCTAAAGTCGACAATATCTCATCTCTGGCTAAAGGCAACAATACCTCATTACTGTCTAAAGGCGACAATATCTCATCTCTGGCTAAAGGCGACAATATCTCTTGCTAAAGGCGACAATATCTCATCTCTGGCTAAAGGCGACAATATCTCATCTCTGGCTAATGGCGACAATACCTCATCTCTGGCTAAATGAGGAAAAATCTCTTGCTAAATGAGACAATATCTCTGGCTAAAGGCGACAATATCTCATCTCTGGCTAATGGCGACAATATCTCATCTCTGCCTAAAGGCGACAATATCTCTGGCTAAAGGCGACAATATCTTTGGCTAAATGCGACAATATCTCATCTCTGCCTAAAAACGACAATATCTCATCTCAGGCGAAATGAGGCAATATCTCATCTCTGGCTAAAGGCGGCAATATCTCATCTCTGGCTAAAGGCGGCAATATCTCATCTCTGGCTAAAGGCGACAATGTCTCAGCTCAGGTGAAATGAGGCAATATCTCTGGCTAAAGGCGACAATATCTCTGGCTAAAGGCGACAATATCACATCTCTGGCTAAAGGCGACAATATCTCATCTCTGGCTAACGGTGACAATATCTCTGGCTAAAGGCGACAATATCTCATCTCTAGCTAAAGGCGACACATATCATCTCTGGCTAAAGGTGACAATAACTCATCTCTGGCTAAAGGCGACAATATCTCATCTCAGGTTAAATGTGACAATATCTCATCTCTAGCTAAATGCGGCAATTTCTCTGGCTAAAGGCGCCAATATATCATCTCTGCCTAAAGGCGACAATATCTCATCTCTGGCTAAAGGCGACATTATCTCATGTCTGCCTAAAGGCGACAATATCTCTGGCTAAAGGCGACAATATCTTTGGCTAAATGCGACAATATCTCATCTCTCGCTAAAGGCGACAATATCTCATCTCAGGTTAAATGCGACAATATCTCATCTCTAGCTAAAGGCGACAATTTCTCTGGCTAAAGGCGACAATATCTCATCTCTGGCTAATGGCGACAATACCTCATCTCTGGCTAAATGAGGAAAAATCTCTTGCTAAATGAGACAATATCTCTGGCTAAAGGCGACCATATCTCATCTCTGGCTAATGGCGACAATATCTCATCTCTGCCTAAAGGCGACAATATCTCTGGCTAAAGGCGACAATATCTTTGGCTAAATGCGACAATATCTCATCTCTGCCTAAAAACGACAATATCTCATCTCAGGCGAAATGAGGCAATATCTCATCTCTGGCTAAAGGCGGCAATATCTCATCTCTGGCTAAAGGCGGCAATATCTCATCCCTGGCTAAAGGCGACAATATCTCAGCTCAGGTGAAATGAGGCAATATCTCTGGCTAAAAGCGTCAATATCTCTGGCTAAAGGCGACAATATCTCATCTCTGCCTAAAGGCGACAATATCTCTGGCTAAAGGCGACAATATCTCATCTCTGCCTAAAGGCGACAATATCTCTGGCTAAAGGCGACAATATCTTTGGCTAAATGCGACAATATCTCATCTCTGCCTAATGGCGACAATATCTCATCTCAGGCGAAATGAGGCAATATCTCATCTCTGGCTAAAGGCGGCAGAATCTCATCTCTGGCTAAAGGCGACAATGTCTCAGCTCAGGTGAAATGAGGCAATATCTCTGGCTAAAGGCGACAATATCTCTGGCTAAAGGCGACAATATCACATCTCTGGCTAAAGGCGACAATATCTCATCTCTGGCTAACGGTGACAATATCTCTGGCTAAAGGCGACAATATCTCATCTCTAGCTAAAGGCGACAACATCTCATCTCTGGCTAAAGGTGACAATAACTCATCTCTGGCTAAAGGCGACAATATCTCATCTCAGGTTAAATGTGACAATATCTCATCTCTAGCTAAATGCGGCAATTTCTCTGGCTAAAGGCGCCAATATATCATCTCTGCCTAAAGGCGACAATATCTCATCTCTGGCTAAAGGCGACATTATCTATCTCTGGACAAAGGCGACAATATCTCATCTCTGCCTAAAGTAGACAATACCTCATCTCTGCCTAAAGGCGACAATATCTCTGGCTAAATGTGACAATACCTCATCTCTGCCTAAAGGCGACAATATCTCTGGCTAAAGGTGACAATACCTCATCTCTGGCTAAAGGGGACAATATCTCATCTCTGGCTAAAGTCGACAATATCTCATCTCTGGCTAAAGGCAACAATACCTCATTACTGTCTAAAGGCGACAATATCTCATCTCTGGCTAAAGGCGACAATATCTCTTGCTAAAGGCGACAATATCTCATCTCTGGCTAAAGGCGACAATATCTCATCTCTGGCTAATGGCGACAATACCTCATCTCTGGCTAAATGAGGAAAAATCTCTTGCTAAATGAGACAATATCTCTGGCTAAAGGCGACAATATCTCATCTCTGGCTAATGGCGACAATATCTCATCTCTGCCTAAAGGCGACAATATCTCTGGCTAAAGGCGACAATATCTTTGGCTAAATGCGACAATATCTCATCTCTGCCTAAAAACGACAATATCTCATCTCAGGCGAAATGAGGCAATATCTCATCTCTGGCTAAAGGCGGCAATATCTCATCTCTGGCTAAAGGCGGCAATATCTCATCTCTGGCTAAAGGCGACAATGTCTCAGCTCAGGTGAAATGAGGCAATATCTCTGGCTAAAGGCGACAATATCTCTGGCTAAAGGCGACAATATCACATCTCTGGCTAAAGGCGACAATATCTCATCTCTGGCTAACGGTGACAATATCTCTGGCTAAAGGCGACAATATCTCATCTCTAGCTAAAGGCGACACATATCATCTCTGGCTAAAGGTGACAATAACTCATCTCTGGCTAAAGGCGACAATATCTCATCTAAGGTTAAATGTGACAATATCTCATCTCTAGCTAAATGCGGCAATTTCTCTGGCTAAAGGCGCCAATATATCATCTCTGCCTAAAGGCGACAATATCTCATCTCTGGCTAAAGGCGACATTATCTCATGTCTGCCTAAAGGCGACAATATCTCTGGCTAAAGGCGACAATATCTTTGGCTAAATGCGACAATATCTCATCTCTCGCTAAAGGCGACAATATCTCATCTCAGGTTAAATGCGACAATATCTCATCTCTAGCTAAAGGCGACAATTTCTCTGGCTAAAGGCGACAATATCTCATCTCTGGCTAATGGCGACAATACCTCATCTCTGGCTAAATGAGGAAAAATCTCTTGCTAAATGAGACAATATCTCTGGCTAAAGGCGACCATATCTCATCTCTGGCTAATGGCGACAATATCTCATCTCTGCCTAAAGGCGACAATATCTCTGGCTAAAGGCGACAATATCTTTGGCTAAATGCGACAATATCTCATCTCTGCCTAAAAACGACAATATCTCATCTCAGGCGAAATGAGGCAATATCTCATCTCTGGCTAAAGGCGGCAATATCTCATCTCTGGCTAAAGGCGGCAATATCTCATCTCTGGCTAAAGGCGACAATATCTCAGCTCAGGTGAAATGAGGCAATATCTCTGGCTAAAAGCGTCAATATCTCTGGCTAAAGGCGACAATATCTCATCTCTGCCTAAAGGCGACAATATCTCTGGCTAAAGGCGACAATATCTCATCTCTGCCTAAAGGCGACAATATCTCTGGCTAAAGGCGACAATATCTTTGGCTAAATGCGACAATATCTCATCTCTGCCTAATGGCGACAATATCTCATCTCAGGCGAAATGAGGCAATATCTCATCTCTGGCTAAAGGCGGCAATATCTCATCTCTGGCTAAAGGCGACAATGTCTCAGCTCAGGTGAAATGAGGCAATATCTCTGGCTAAAGGCGACAATATCTCTGGCTAAAGGCGACAATATCACATCTCTGGCTAAAGGCGACAATATCTCATCTCTGGCTAACGGTGACAATATCTCTGGCTAAAGGCGACAATATCTCATCTCTAGCTAAAGGCGACAACATCTCATCTCTGGCTAAAGGTGACAATAACTCATCTCTGGCTAAAGGCGACAATATCTCATCTCAGGTTAAATGTGACAATATCTCATCTCTAGCTAAATGCGGCAATTTCTCTGGCTAAAGGCGCCAATATATCATCTCTGCCTAAAGGCGACAATATCTCATCTCTGGCTAAAGGCGACATTATCTCATGTCTGCCTAAAGGCGACAATATCTCTGGCTAAAGGCGACAATATCTTTGGCTAAATGCGACAATATCTCATCTCTGCCTAAAGGCGACAATATCTCATCTCAGGCGATATGAGGCAATATCTCATCTCTGGCTAAAGGCGGCAATATCTCATCTCTGGGTAAAGGCGACAATATCTCAGCTCAGGTGAAATGAGGCAATATCTCTGGCTAAAGGCGACAATATCTCTGGCTAAAGGCAACAATATCAAATCTCTGGCTAAAGGCGACAATATCTCATCTCTGGCTAAAGGCGACAATATCTCTGCCTAAAGGCGACAATATCTCATTTCTGGCTAAAGGCGACAATATCTCTGGCTAAAGGCGACAATATCTCTGGCTAAAGGCGGCAATATCTCTGGCTAAAGTCGGCAATACCTCATCTCTGCCTAAAGGCGACAATACCTCATTTCTGGCTAAAGGAAACAGTATCACATCTCTGGTTAAAGGCGACAATATCTCATCTCTGGCTTAAGGCGACAGTATCTCAACTCTGCCTAAAGGCGACAACATCTCATCTCTGGCTAAAGGTGACAATATCTCATCTCTGGCTAAAGGCGACAATATCTTATCTCTGGCTAAAGGCGACAATACCTCATCTCTGGCTAAATGAGGAAAAATCTCTGGCTAAAGGAGACAATATCTCTTGCTAAAGGCGACAGTATCTCATCTCTGGCTAATGGCGACAGTATCTCATCTCTGCCTAAAGGCGACAATATCTTTGGCTAAAGGCGACAATATCTCATCTCTGGCTAATGGCGACAATATCTCATGTCTGCCTAAAGGCGCCAATATCTCATCTATGCCTAAAGGCGAAAATATCTCTGCCTAAAGGTGACAATATCTCATCTATGGCTAAAGGCGACAATATCTCTGGCTAAAGGCGACAATATCTCTGGCTAAATGCGACAATATCTCATCTCTTGCGAAATGAGGCAATATCTCATCTCTGGCTAAAGGCGACAATATCTCATCTCTGGCTTAAGGCGACAGTATCTCAACTCTGCCTAAAGGCGACAACATCTCATCTCTGGCTAAAGGTGACAATATCTCATCTCTCGCTAAAGGCAACAATATCTGATCTCAGGTTAAATGCGACAATATCTCATCTCTAGCTAAAGGCGACAATTTCACTGGCAAAAGGCGACAATATCTCATCTCTTGCTAAAGGCGACATTATCTATCTCTGGATAAAGGCGACAATATCTCTGGCTAAAGGTGACAATACCTCATCTCTGGCTAAAGGCAACAATATCTCATCTCTGGATAAAGTCGACAATATCTCATCTCTGGCTAAAGGCAACAATACCTCATTACTGTCTAAAGGCGACAATATCTCATCTCTGGCTAAAGGCGACAATATCTCATCTCTGGCTAAATGCGACAATATCTCATCTCTGGCTAATGGCGACAATACCTCATCTCTGGCTAAATGAGGAAAAATCTCTTGCTAAAGGAGACAATATCTCTGGCTAATGGCGACAATATCTCATCTCTGGCTAATGGCGACAATATCTCATCTCTGCCTAAAGGCGACAATATATCTGGCTAAAGGCGACAATATCTTTGGCTAAATGCGACAATATCTCATCTCTGCCTAAAGGCGACAATATCTCATCTCAGGCGAAATGAGGCAATATCTCATCTCTGGCTAAAGGCGGCAATATCTCATCTCTGTCTAAAGGCGACAATATCTCAGCTCAGGTGAAATGAGGCAATATCTCTGGCTAAAGGCGACAATATCTCTGGCTAAAGGCGACAATATCAAATCTCTGGCTAAAGGCGACAATATCTCATCTCTGGCTAAAGGCGACAATATCTCTGGTTAAAGGCAACAATATCTCATCTCTGGCTAAAGGCGACAATATCTCTGGCTAAAAGAGACAATATCTCTGGCTAAAGGCGGCAATATCTCTGGCTAAAGTCGGCAATACCTCATCTCTGCCTAAAGTAGACAATACCTCATTTCTGGCTAAAGGCGACAGTATCTCATCTCTGCCTAAAGGCGACAATATCTCATCTCTGGCTTAAGGCGACAGTATCTCAACTCTGCCTAAAGGCGACAACATCTCATCTCTGGCTAAAGGTGACAATAACTCATCTCTGGCTAAAGGCGACAATATCTCATCTCAGGTTAAATGCGACAATATCTCATCTCTAGCTAAAGGCGACAATTTCTCTGGCTAAAGGCGCCAATATATCATCTCTGCCTAAAGGCAACAATATCTCATCTATGCCTAAAAGCGAAAATATCTCATCTCTGCCTAAAGTAGACAATACCTCTTCTCTGGCTAAAGGTGACAATACCTCATCTCTGGCTCAAGGCGACAATACATCATCTCTGGCTAAAGGCGACAATATCTCTTGCGAAATGAGGCAATATCTCATCTCTGGCTAAAGGCGACAATATCTCATCTCTGGCTAAAGGCAACAATACCTCATTACTGTCTAAAGGCGACAATATCTCATCTCTGGTTAAGGCGATAATATCTCTGGCTAAAGGCAACAATATCTCTGGCTAAAGGCGACAATATCTCATCTCTGGCTAAAGGCGACAATATCTCATCTCTGGCTAAATGCGACAATACCTCATCTCTGGCTAAATGAGGAAAAATCTCTGGCTTAAGGAGACAATATCTCTGGCTAAAAGCGACAATATCTCTGGCTAAAGGCGGCAATATCTCTGGCTAAAGGCGACAATATCTCTGGCTAAAGGCGACAATATCTCATCTCAGGCGAAATGAGGCAATATCTCATCTCTGGCTAAAGGCGGCAATATCTCATCTCTGGCTAAAGGCGACAATATCTCAGCTCAGGTGAAATGAAGCAATATCTCTGGCTAAAGGCGACAATATCTCTGGCTAAAGTCGACAATGTCAAATCTCTGGCTAAAGGCGACAATATCTCATCTCTGTCTAAAGGTGACAATATCTCTGGCTAAAGGCGACAATATCTCATCTCTGGCTTAAGGTGACAATATCTCATCTCTGGCTAAAGGCGACAATATCTCTGGCTAAAGGCGGCAATATCTCTGGCTAAAGTCAGCAATACCTCATCTCTGCCTAAAGTAGACAATACCTCATTTCTGGCTAAATGAAACAGTATATCATCTCTGGTTAAAGGCGACAATATCTCATCTCTGGCTTAAGGCGACAGTATCTCAACTCTGCCTAAAGGCGACAACATCTCATCTCTGGCTAAAGGTGACAATATCTCATCTCTCGCTAAAGGCGACAATATCTCATCTCAGGTTAAATGCGACAATATCTCATCTCTAGCTAAAGGCGACAATTTCTCTGGCTAAAGGCGACAATATCTCATCTCTGGCTAAAGGCGACATTATCTATCTCTGGATAAAGGCGACAATATCTCATCTCTGCCTAAAGTAGACAATACCTCATCTCTGCCTAAAGGCGACAATATCTCTGGCTAAATGTGACAATACCTCATCTCTGCCTAAAGGCGACAATATCTCTGGCTAAAGGTGACAATACCTCATCTCTTGCTAAAGGGGACAATATCTCATCTCTGGCTAAAGTCGACAATATCTCATCTCTGGCTAAAGGCAACAATACCTCACTACTGTCTAAAGGCGACAATATCTCATCTCTGGCTAAAGGCGACAATATCTCTTGCTAAAGGCGACAATATCTCATCTCTGGCTAAAGGCGACAATATCTCATCTCTGGCTAATGGCGACAATACCTCATCTCTGGCTAAATGAGGAAAAATCTCTTGCTAAATGAGACAATATCTCTGGCTAAAGGCGACAATATCTCATCTCTGGCTAATGGCGACAATATCTCATCTCTGCCTAAAGGCGACAATATCTCTGGCTAAAGGCGACAATATCTTTGGCTAAATGCGACAATATCTCATCTCTGCCTAAAGGCGACAATATCTCATCTCAGGCGAAATGAGGCAATATCTCATCTCTGGCTAAAGGCGGCAATATCTCATCTCTGGCTAAAGGCGACAATATCTCAGCTCAGGTGAAATGAGGCAATATCTCATCTCTGCCTAAAGGCGACAATATCTCTGGCTAAAGGCGACAATATCTCATCTCTGCCTAAAGGCGACAATATCTCTGGCTAAAGGCGACAATATCTTTGGCTAAATGCGACAATATCTCATCTCTGCCTAAAGGCGACAATATCTCATCTCAGGCGAAATGAGGCAATATCTCATCTCTGGCTAAAGGCGGCAATATCTCATCTCTGGCTAAAGGCGACAATGTCTCAGCTCAGGTGAAATGAGGCAATATCTCTGGCTAAAGGCGACAATATCTCTGGCTAAAGGCGACAATATCACATCTCTGGCTAAAGGCGACAATATCTCATCTCTGGCTAACGGTGACAATATCTCTGGCTAAAGGCGACAATATCTCATCTTTAGCTAAAGGCGACAACATCTCATCTCTGGCTAAAGGTGACAATAACTCATCTCTGGCTAAAGGCGACAATATCTCATCTCAGGTTAAATGTGACAATATCTCATCTCTAGCTAAATGCGACAATTTCTCTGGCTAAAGGCGCCAATATATCATCTCTGCCTAAAGGCGACAATATCTCATCTCTGCCTAAAAGCGACAATATCTCATCTCTGCCTAAAGTAGACAATACCTCTTCTCTGGCTAAAGGTGACAATACCTCATCTCTGGCTAAAGGCGACAATACATCATCTCTGGCTAAAGGCGACAATATCTCTTGCGTAATGAGGCAATATCTCATCTCTGGCTAAAGGCGACAATATCTCATCTCTGGCTAAAGGCGACAATATCTCATCTCTGCCTAAAGGCGACAATATCTCTGGCTAAAGGCGACAATATCTCATCTCTGGCTAAAGGCGACATTATCTATCTCTGGATAAAGGCGACAATATCTCATCTCTGGCTAAAGGCGACAACATCTCATCTCTGGCTAAAGGTGACAATATCTCATCTCTGGCTAAAGGCGACAATACCTCATCTCAGGTTAAATGTGACAATATCTCATCTCTAGCTAAAGGCGACAATTTCTCTGGCAAAAGGCGACAATATCTCATCTCTGGCTGAAGGCGACATTATCTATCTCTGGATAAAGGCGACAATATCTCATCTCTGGCTAAAGTCGACAATATCTCATCTCTGGCTAAAGGCAACAATACCTCATTACTGTCTAAAGGCGACAATATCTCATCTCTGGCTAAAGGCGATAATATCTCTGGCTAAAGGCAACAATATCTATGGCTAAAGCCGACAATATCTCATCTCTGGCTAAAGTCGACAATATCTCATCTCTGGCTAAAGGCAACAATACCTCTTTATTGTCTAAAGGCGACAATATCTCATCTCTGGCTAAAGGCGACAATATCTCTGGCTAAAGGCAACAATATCTCTGGCTAAAGGCGACAATATCTCATCTCTGGCTAAAGGCGACAATATCTCATCTCTGGCTAAAGGCGACAATATCTCATCTCTGGCTAAAGGCGAAATTACCTCATATCTGGCTAAATGAGGAAATATCTCTGGCTAAAGGAGACAATATCTCTGGCTAAAGGCGACAGTATCTCATCTCTGGCTAATGGCGACAGTATCTCCTCTCTGCCTAAAGGCGACAATATCTTTGGCTAAAGGCGACAATATCTCATCTCTGCCTAAAGGCGACAATATCTCATCTCAGGCGAAATGAGGCAATATCTCATCTCTGGCTAAAGGCGGCAATATCTCATCTCTGGCTAAAGGCGACAATATCTCAGCTCAGGTGAAATGAGGCAATATCTCTGGCTAAAGGCGACAATATCTCTGGCTAAAAGCGACAATATCAAATCTCTGGCTAAAGGCGACAATATATCATCTCTGGCTAAAGGCGACAATTTCTCTGGCTAAAGGCGGTAATATCTCTGGCTAAAGTCAGCAATACCTCATCTCTGCCTAAAGTAGACAATACCTCATTTCTGTCTAAAGGAAACAGTATCTCTTCTCTGGTTAAAGGCGACAATATCTCATCTCTGTCTTAAGGCGACAGTATCTCAACTCTGCCTAAAGGCGACAATATCTCATCTCAGGCGAAATGAGGCAATATCTCATCTCTGGCTAAAGGCGGCAATATCTCATCTCTGGCTAAAGGCGACAATATCTCAGCTCAGGTGAAATGAGGCAATATCTCTGGCTAAAGGCGACAATATCTCTGGCTAAAGGCGACAATATCTCATCTCTGCCTAAAGGCGACAATATCTCTGTCTAAAGGCGACAATATCTTTGGCTAAATGCGAAATATCTCATCTCTGCCTAAAGGCGACAATATCTCATCTCAGGCGAAATGAGGCAATATCTCATCTCTGGCTAAAGGCGGCAATATCTCATCTCTGGCTAAAGGCGACAATGTCTCAGCTCAGGTGAAATGAGGCAATATCTCTGGCTAAAGGCGACAATATCTCTGGCTAAAGGCGACAATATCACATCTCTGGCTAAAGGCGACAATATCTCATCTCTGGCTAACGGTGACAATATCTCTGGCTAAAGGCGACAATATCTCATCTCTAGCTAAAGGCGACAACATCTCATCTCTGGCTAAAGGTGACAATAACTCATCTCTGGCTAAAGGCGACAATACATCATCTCAGGTTAAATGTGACAATATCTCATCTCTAGCTAAAGGCGACAATTTCTCTGGTTAAAGGCGCCAATATATCATCTCTGCCTAAAGGCGACAATATCTCATCTCTGCCTAAAAGCGACAATATCTCATCTCTGCCTAAAGTAGACAATACCTCTTCTCTGGCTAAAGGTGACAATACCTCATCTCTGGCTAAAGGCGACAATACATCCTCTCTGGCTAAAGGCGACAATATCTCTTGCGTAATGAGGCAATATCTCATCTCTGGCTAAAGGCGACAATATCTCATCTCTGGCTAAAGGCGACAATATCTCATCTGTGCCTAAAGGCGACAATATCTCTGGCTAAAGGCGACAATATCTCATGTCTGGCTAAAGGCGACATTATCTATCTCTGGATAAAGGCGACAATATCTCATCTCTGGCTAAAGGCGACAATATCTCATCTCTGCCTAAAGGCGACAATATATCCTCTCTGGCTAAAGGCGACAGTATCTCATCTCAGGCGAAATGAGGCAATATCTATGGCTAAAGGCGACAATATCTCATCTCTGGCTAAAGTCGACAATATCTCATCTCTGGCTAAAGGCAACAATACCTCTTTACTGTCTAAAGGCGACAATATCTCATCTCTGGCTAAAGGCGACAATATCTCTGGCTAAAGGCAACAATATCTCTGGCTAAAGGCGACAATATCTCATCTCTGGCTAAAGGCGACAATATCTCATCTCTGGCTAAAGGCGAAGTTACCTCATCTCTGGCTAAATGAGGAAAAATCTCTGGCTAAAGGAGACAATATCTCTGGCTAAAGGCGACAGTATCTCATCTCTGGCTAATGGCGACAGTATCTCATCTCTGCCTAAAGGCGACAATATCTTTGGCTAAAGGCGACAATATCTCATCTCTGCCTAAAGGCGACAATATCTCATCTCAGGCGAAATGAGGCAATATCTCATCTCTGGCTAAAGGCGGCAATATCTCATCTCTGGCTAAAGGCGACAATATCTCAGCTCAGGTGAAATGAGGCAATATCTCTGGCTAAAGGCGACAATATCTCTGGCTAAAGGCGACAATATCAAATCTCTGGCTAAAGGCGACAATATTTCATCTCTGGCTAAAGGCGACAATTTCTCTGGCTAAAGGCGGTAATATCTCTGGCTAAAGTCAGCAATACCTCATCTCTGCCTAAAGTAGACAATACCTCATTTCTGTCTAAAGGAAAGAGTATCTCATCTCTGGCTGAAGGCGACAACATCTCATCTCTGGCTAAAGGTGACAATATCTCATCTCTCGCTAAAGGCGACAATATCTCATCTCAGGTTAAATGCGACAATATCTCATCTCTAGCTAAAGGCGACAATTTCTCTGGCTAAAGGCGACAATATCTCATCACTGGCTAAAGGTGACAACATCTCATCTCTGGCTAAAGGCGACAATATCTCATCTCTGCCTAAAGGCGACAATATCACTGGCTAAAGGCGACAATATCTTTGGCTAAATGCGACAATATCTCATCTCTGCCTAAAGGCGACAATATCTCTGTCTAAAGGCGACAATATCTTTGGCTAAATGCGACAATATCTCATCTCTGCCTAAAGGCGACAATATCTCATCTCAGGCGAAATGAGGCAATATCTCATCTCTGGCTAAAGGCGGCAATATCTCATCTCTGGCTAAAGGCGACAATGTCTCAGCTCAGGTGAAATGAGGCAATATCTATGGCTAAAGCCGACAATATCTCATCTCTGGCTAAAGTCGACAATATCTCATCTCTGGCTAAAGGCAACAATACCTCTTTACTGTCTAAAGGCGACAATATCTCATCTCTGGCTAAAGGCGACAATATCTCTGGCTAAAGGCAACAATATCTCTGGCTAAAGGCGACAATATCTCATCTCTGGCTAAAGGCGACAATATCTCATCTCTGGCTAAAGGCGAAGTTACCTCATCTCTGGCTAAATGAGGAAAAATCTCTGGCTAAAGGAGACAATATCTCTGGCTAAAGGCGACAGTATCTCATCTCTGGCTAATGGCGACAGTATCTCATCTCTGCCTAAAGGCGACAATATCTTTGGCTAAAGGCGACAATATCTCATCTCTGCCTAAAGGCGACAATATCTCATCTCAGGCGAAATGAGGCAATATCTCATCTCTGGCTAAAGGCGGCAATATCTCATCTCTGGCTAAAGGCGACAATATCTCAGCTCAGGTGAAATGAGGCAATATCTCTGGCTAAAGGCGACAATATCTCTGGCTAAAGGCGACAATATCAAATCTCTGGCTAAAGGCGACAATATTTCATCTCTGGCTAAAGGCGACAATTTCTCTGGCTAAAGGCGGTAATATCTCTGGCTAAAGTCAGCAATACCTCATCTTTGCCTAAAGTAGACAATACCTCATTTCTGTCTAAAGGAAAGAGTATCTCATCTCTGGCTAAAGGCGACAACATCTCATCTCTGGCTAAAGGTGACAATATCTCATCTCTCGCTAAAGGCGACAATATCTCATCTCAGGTTAAATGCGACAATATCTCATCTCTAGCTAAAGGCGACAATTTCTCTGGCTAAAGGCGACAATATCTCATCACTGGCTAAAGGTGACAATATCTCATCTCTGGCTAAAGGCGACAATATCTCATCTCTGGCTAAACGCGACAATATCTCTGGCTAAAGGCGACAATATCTTTGGCTAAATGCGACAATATCTCATCTCTGGCTAAAGGTGACATTATCTCATGTCTGCCTAAAGGCGACAATATCTCTGGCTAAAGGCGACAATATCTTTGGCTAAATGCGACAATATCTCATCTCTGCCTAAAGGCGACAATATCTCATCTCAGGCGAAATGAGGCAATATCTCATCTCTGGCTAAAGGCGGCAATATCTCATCTCTGGGTAAAGGCGACAATATCTCAGCTCAGGTGAAATGAGGCAATATCTCTGGCTAAAGGCGACAATATCTCTGGCTAAAGGCGACAATATCTCATCTCTGGCTAATGGCGACAATATCTCATCTCTGCCTAAAGGCGACAATATCTCTGGTAAAGGCTGCAATATCTTTGGCTAAATGCGACAATATCTCATCTCTGCCTAAAGGCGACAATATCTCATCTCAGGCGAAATGAGGCAATATCTCATCTCTTGCTAAAGGCGGCAATATCTCATCTCTGGCTAAAGGAAACAATATCTCATCTCAGGTGAAATGAGGCAATATCTCTGGCTAAAGGCGTCAATATCTATGGCTAAAGGCGACAATATCAAATCTCTGGCTAAAGGCGACAATATCTCATCTCTGGCTAAAGGCAACAATATCTCTAGCTAAAGGCGACAATATCTCATCTCTGGCTAAAGGCGACAATATCTCTGGCTAAAGGCGACAATATCTCTGGCTAAAGGCGGCAATATTCTGGCTAAAGTCGGCAATACCTCATCTCTGCCTAAAGTAGACAATACCTCATTTCTGGCTAAAGGAAACAGTATCACATCTCTGGTTAAAGGCGACAATATCTCATCTCTGGCTTAAGGCGACAGTATCTCAACTCTGCCTAAAGGCGACACCATCTCATCTCTGGCTAAAGGTGACAATATCTCATCTCTGGCTAAAGGCGACAATATCTCATCTCAGGTTAAATGCGACAATATCTCATCTCTAGCTAAAGGAGACAATTTCTCTGGCTAAAGGCGGCAATATCTCATCTCTGCCTAAAGGCGACAATATCTCATCTATGCCTAAAGGCGAAAATATCTCTGGCTAAAGGCGACAATATCTCATCTCTGCATAAAGGCGACAATATCTCTGGCTAAAGGCGACAATATCTCTGGCTAAAGGCGACAATATCTCATCTCTTGCGAAATGAGGCAATATCTCATCTCTGGCTAAAGGCGACAATATCTCATCTCTGCCTAAAGACGAACATATCTCATCTCTGCCTAAAGGCGACAATATCTCATGTCTTCCCAAAGGCGACAATATCTCATCTCTGGCTAAAAGTGACAATATCTCATCTCTGGCTAAAGGCGACAATATCTCATCTCTGGCTAAAGGCGACAATATCTCATCTCAGGTGAAGTGAGGCAATATCTCATCTCTGGCTAAAGGCGACAATATCTCATCTCTGGCTACATGAGGAAAAATCTCTGGCTAAAGGCGACAATATCTCTGGCTAAAGGCGACAATATCTCATCTCTGGCTAATGGCGACAATATCTCATCTCTGCCTAAAGGCGACAATATCTCTGGTAAAGGCTGCAATATCATTGGCTAAAGGCGACAATATCTCATCTCTGCCTAAAGGCGACAATATCTCATCTCAGGCGAAATGAGGCAATATCTCATCTCTGGCTAAAGGCGGCAATATCTCATCTCTGGCTAAAGGCGACAATATCTCAGCTCAGGTGAAATGAGGCAATATCTCTGGCTAAAGGCGACAATATCTCTGGCTAAAGGCGACAATATCAAATCTCTGGCTAAAGGCGACAATATTTCATCTCTGGCTAAAGGCGACAATTTCTCTGGCTAAAGGCGGTAATATCTCTGGCTAAAGTCAGCAATACCTCATCTCTGCCTAAAGTAGACAATACCTCATTTCTGTCTAAAGGAAAGAGTATCTCATCTCTGGCTGAAGGCGACAACATCTCATCTCTGGCTAAAGGTGACAATATCTCATCTCTCGCTAAAGGCGACAATATCTCATCTCAGGTTAAATGCGACAATATCTCATCTCTAGCTAAAGGCGACAATTTCTCTGGCTAAAGGCGACAGTATCTCATCACTGGATAAGGTGACAATATCTCATTTCTGGCTAAAGGCGACAATATCTCATCTCTGCCTAAAGGCGACAATATCTCTGGCTAAAGGCGACAATATCTTTGGCTAAAGGCGACAATATCTCATCTCTGGCTAAAGGCGACATTATCTCATGTCTGCCTAAAGGCGACAATATCTCTGTCTAAAGGCGACAATATCTTTGGCTAAATGCGAAATATCTCATCTCTGCCTAAAGGCGACAATATCTCATCTCAGGCGAAATGAGGCAATATCTCATCTCTGGCTAAAGGCGGCAATATCTCATCTCTGGCTAAAGGCGACAATGTCTCAGCTCAGGTGAAATGAGGCAATATCTCTGGCTAAAGGCGACAATATCTCTGGCTAAAGGCGACAATATCACATCTCTGGCTAAAGGCGACAATATCTCATCTCTGGCTAACGGTGACAATATCTCTGGCTAAAGGCGACAATATCTCATCTCTAGCTAAAGGCGACAACATCTCATCTCTGGCTAAAGGTGACAATAACTCATCTCTGGCTAAAGGCGACAATACATCATCTCAGGTTAAATGTGACAATATCTCATCTCTAGCTAAAGGCGACAATTTCTCTGGTTAAAGGCGCCAATATATCATCTCTGCCTAAAGGCGACAATATCTCATCTCTGCCTAAAAGCGACAATATCTCATCTCTGCCTAAAGTAGACAATACCTCTTCTCTGGCTAAAGGTGACAATACCTCATCTCTGGCTAAAGGCGACAATACATCCTCTCTGGCTAAAGGCGACAATATCTCTTGCGTAATGAGGCAATATCTCATCTCTGGCTAAAGGCGACAATATCTCATCTCTGGCTAAAGGCGACAATATCTCATCTGTGCCTAAAGGCGACAATATCTCTGGCTAAAGGCGACAATATCTCATGTCTGGCTAAAGGCGACATTATCTATCTCTGGATAAAGGCGACAATATCTCATCTCTGGCTAAAGGCGACAATATCTCATCTCTGCCTAAAGGCGACAATATATCCTCTCTGGCTAAAGGCGACAGTATCTCATCTCAGGCGAAATGAGGCAATATCTATGGCTAAAGGCGACAATATCTCATCTCTGGCTAAAGTCGACAATATCTCATCTCTGGCTAAAGGCAACAATACCTCTTTACTGTCTAAAGGCGACAATATCTCATCTCTGGCTAAAGGCGACAATATCTCTGGCTAAAGGCAACAATATCTCTGGCTAAAGGCGACAATATCTCATCTCTGGCTAAAGGCGACAATATCTCATCTCTGGCTAAAGGCGAAGTTACCTCATCTCTGGCTAAATGAGGAAAAATCTCTGGCTAAAGGAGACAATATCTCTGGCTAAAGGCGACAGTATCTCATCTCTGGCTAATGGCGACAGTATCTCATCTCTGCCTAAAGGCGACAATATCTTTGGCTAAAGGCGACAATATCTCATCTCTGCCTAAAGGCGACAATATCTCATCTCAGGCGAAATGAGGCAATATCTCATCTCTGGCTAAAGGCGGCAATATCTCATCTCTGGCTAAAGGCGACAATATCTCAGCTCAGGTGAAATGAGGCAATATCTCTGGCTAAAGGCGACAATATCTCTGGCTAAAGGCGACAATATCAAATCTCTGGCTAAAGGCGACAATATTTCATCTCTGGCTAAAGGCGACAATTTCTCTGGCTAAAGGCGGTAATATCTCTGGCTAAAGTCAGCAATACCTCATCTCTGCCTAAAGTAGACAATACCTCATTTCTGTCTAAAGGAAAGAGTATCTCATCTCTGGCTGAAGGCGACAACATCTCATCTCTGGCTAAAGGTGACAATATCTCATCTCTCGCTAAAGGCGACAATATCTCATCTCAGGTTAAATGCGACAATATCTCATCTCTAGCTAAAGGCGACAATTTCTCTGGCTAAAGGCGACAATATCTCATCACTGGCTAAAGGTGACAACATCTCATCTCTGGCTAAAGGCGACAATATCTCATCTCTGCCTAAAGGCGACAATATCACTGGCTAAAGGCGACAATATCTTTGGCTAAATGCGACAATATCTCATCTCTGCCTAAAGGCGACAATATCTCTGTCTAAAGGCGACAATATCTTTGGCTAAATGCGACAATATCTCATCTCTGCCTAAAGGCGACAATATCTCATCTCAGGCGAAATGAGGCAATATCTCATCTCTGGCTAAAGGCGGCAATATCTCATCTCTGGCTAAAGGCGACAATGTCTCAGCTCAGGTGAAATGAGGCAATATCTATGGCTAAAGCCGACAATATCTCATCTCTGGCTAAAGTCGACAATATCTCATCTCTGGCTAAAGGCAACAATACCTCTTTACTGTCTAAAGGCGACAATATCTCATCTCTGGCTAAAGGCGACAATATCTCTGGCTAAAGGCAACAATATCTCTGGCTAAAGGCGACAATATCTCATCTCTGGCTAAAGGCGACAATATCTCATCTCTGGCTAAAGGCGAAGTTACCTCATCTCTGGCTAAATGAGGAAAAATCTCTGGCTAAAGGAGACAATATCTCTGGCTAAAGGCGACAGTATCTCATCTCTGGCTAATGGCGACAGTATCTCATCTCTGCCTAAAGGCGACAATATCTTTGGCTAAAGGCGACAATATCTCATCTCTGCCTAAAGGCGACAATATCTCATCTCAGGCGAAATGAGGCAATATCTCATCTCTGGCTAAAGGCGGCAATATCTCATCTCTGGCTAAAGGCGACAATATCTCAGCTCAGGTGAAATGAGGCAATATCTCTGGCTAAAGGCGACAATATCTCTGGCTAAAGGCGACAATATCAAATCTCTGGCTAAAGGCGACAATATTTCATCTCTGGCTAAAGGCGACAATTTCTCTGGCTAAAGGCGGTAATATCTCTGGCTAAAGTCAGCAATACCTCATCTTTGCCTAAAGTAGACAATACCTCATTTCTGTCTAAAGGAAAGAGTATCTCATCTCTGGCTAAAGGCGACAACATCTCATCTCTGGCTAAAGGTGACAATATCTCATCTCTCGCTAAAGGCGACAATATCTCATCTCAGGTTAAATGCGACAATATCTCATCTCTAGCTAAAGGCGACAATTTCTCTGGCTAAAGGCGACAATATCTCATCACTGGCTAAAGGTGACAATATCTCATCTCTGGCTAAAGGCGACAATATCTCATCTCTGGCTAAACGCGACAATATCTCTGGCTAAAGGCGCCAATATCTTTGGCTAAATGCGACAATATCTCATCTCTGGCTAAAGGTGACATTATCTCATGTCTGCCTAAAGGCGACAATATCTCTGGCTAAAGGCGACAATATCTTTGGCTAAATGCGACAATATCTCATCTCTGCCTAAAGGCGACAATATCTCATCTCAGGCGAAATGAGGCAATATCTCATCTCTGGCTAAAGGCGGCAATATCTCATCTCTGGGTAAAGGCGACAATATCTCAGCTCAGGTGAAATGAGGCAATATCTCTGGCTAAAGGCGACAATATCTCTGGCTAAAGGCGACAATATCTCATCTCTGGCTAATGGCGACAATATCTCATCTCTGCCTAAAGGCGACAATATCTCTGGTAAAGGCTGCAATATCTTTGGCTAAATGCGACAATATCTCATCTCTGCCTAAAGGCGACAATATCTCATCTCAGGCGAAATGAGGCAATATCTCATCTCTTGCTAAAGGCGGCAATATCTCATCTCTGGCTAAAGGAAACAATATCTCATCTCAGGTGAAATGAGGCAATATCTCTGGCTAAAGGCGTCAATATCTATGGCTAAAGGCGACAATATCAAATCTCTGGCTAAAGGCGACAATATCTCATCTCTGGCTAAAGGCAACAATATCTCTAGCTAAAGGCGACAATATCTCATCTCTGGCTAAAGGCGACAATATCTCTGGCTAAAGGCGACAATATCTCTGGCTAAAGGCGGCAATATTCTGGCTAAAGTCGGCAATACCTCATCTCTGCCTAAAGTAGACAATACCTCATTTCTGGCTAAAGGAAACAGTATCACATCTCTGGTTAAAGGCGACAATATCTCATCTCTGGCTTAAGGCGACAGTATCTCAACTCTGCCTAAAGGCGACACCATCTCATCTCTGGCTAAAGGTGACAATATCTCATCTCTGGCTAAAGGCGACAATATCTCATCTCAGGTTAAATGCGACAATATCTCATCTCTAGCTAAAGGAGACAATTTCTCTGGCTAAAGGCGGCAATATCTCATCTCTGCCTAAAGGCGACAATATCTCATCTATGCCTAAAGGCGAAAATATCTCTGGCTAAAGGCGACAATATCTCATCTCTGCATAAAGGCGACAATATCTCTGGCTAAAGGCGACAATATCTCTGGCTAAAGGCGACAATATCTCATCTCTTGCGAAATGAGGCAATATCTCATCTCTGGCTAAAGGCGACAATATCTCATCTCTGCCTAAAGACGAACATATCTCATCTCTGCCTAAAGGCGACAATATCTCATGTCTTCCCAAAGGCGACAATATCTCATCTCTGGCTAAAAGTGACAATATCTCATCTCTGGCTAAAGGCGACAATATCTCATCTCTGGCTAAAGGCGACAATATCTCATCTCAGGTGAAGTGAGGCAATATCTCATCTCTGGCTAAAGGCGACAATATCTCATCTCTGGCTAAATGAGGAAAAATCTCTGGCTAAAGGCGACAATATCTCTGGCTAAAGGCGACAATATCTCATCTCTGGCTAATGGCGACAATATCTCATCTCTGCCTAAAGGCGACAATATCTCTGGTAAAGGCTGCAATATCATTGGCTAAAGGCGACAATATCTCATCTCTGCCTAAAGGCGACAATATCTCATCTCAGGCGAAATGAGGCAATATCTCATCTCTGGCTAAAGGCGGCAATATCTCATCTCTGGCTAAAGGCGACAATATCTCAGCTCAGGTGAAATGAGGCAATATCTCTGGCTAAAGGCGACAATATCTCTGGCTAAAGGCGACAATATCAAATCTCTGGCTAAAGGCGACAATATTTCATCTCTGGCTAAAGGCGACAATTTCTCTGGCTAAAGGCGGTAATATCTCTGGCTAAAGTCAGCAATACCTCATCTCTGCCTAAAGTAGACAATACCTCATTTCTGTCTAAAGGAAAGAGTATCTCATCTCTGGCTGAAGGCGACAACATCTCATCTCTGGCTAAAGGTGACAATATCTCATCTCTCGCTAAAGGCGACAATATCTCATCTCAGGTTAAATGCGACAATATCTCATCTCTAGCTAAAGGCGACAATTTCTCTGGCTAAAGGCGACAATATCTCATCACTGGATAAGGTGACAATATCTCATTTCTGGCTAAAGGCGACAATATCTCATCTCTGCCTAAAGGCGACAATATCTCTGGCTAAAGGCGACAATATCTTTGGCTAAAGGCGACAATATCTCATCTCTGGCTAAAGGCGACATTATCTCATGTCTGCCTAAAGGCGACAATATCTCTGGCTAAAGGCGACAATATCTTTGGCTAAATGCGACAATTTCTCATCTCTGCCTAAAGGCGACAATATCTCATCTCAGGCGAAATGAGGCAATATCTCATCTCTGGCTAAAGGCGGCAATATCTCATCTCTGGGTAAAGGCGACAATATCTCAGCTCAGGTGAAATGAGGCAATATCTCTGGCTAAAGGCGACAATATCTCTGGCTAAAGGCGACAATATCAAATCTCTGGCTAAAGGCGACAATATCTCATCTCTGGCTAAAGGCAACAATATCTCTGCCTAAAGGCGACAATATCTCATCTCTGGCTAAAGGCGACAATATCTCTGGCTAAAGGCGACAATATCTCTGGCTAAAGGCGGCAATATCTCTGACTAAAGTCGGCAATACCTCATCTCTGCCTAAAGTAGACAATACCTCATTTCTGGCTAAAGGAAACAGTATCACATCTCTGGTTAAAGGCGACAATATCTCATCTCTGGCTTAAGGCGACAGTATCTCAACTCTGCCTAAAGGCGACACCATCTCATCTCTGGCTAAAGGTGACAATATCTCATCTCTGGCTAAAGGCGACAATATCTCATCTCAGGTTAAATGCGACAATATCTCATCTCTAGCTAAAGGAGACAATTTCTCTGGCTAAAGGCGGCAATATCTCATCTCTGCCTAAAGGCGACAATATCTCATATATGCCTAAAGGCGAAAATATCTCTGGCTAAAGGCGACAATATCTCATCTCTGCATAAAGGCGACAATATTTCTGGCTAAAGGCGACAATATCTCTGTTTAAAGGCGACAATATCTCATCTCTTGCGAAATGAGGCAATATCTCATCTCTGGCTAAAGGCGACAATATCTCATCTCTGCCTAAAGACGAACATATCTCATCTCTGCCTAAAGGCGACAATATCTCATGTCTTCCCAAAGGCGACAGTATCTCATCTCTGGCTAAAAGTGACAATATCTCATCTCTGGCTAAAGGCGACAATATCTCATCTCTGGCTAAAGGTGACAATATCTCATCTCAGGTGAAATGAGGCAATATCTCATCTCTGGCTAAAGGCGACAATATCTCATCTCTGGCTAAATGAGGAAAAATCTCTGGCTAAAGGCGACAATATCTCTGGCTAAAGGCGACAATATCTCATCTCTGCCTAATGGCGACAATATCTCATCTCTGCCTAAAGGCGACAATATCTCTGGTAAAGGCTGCAATATCTTTGGCTAAAGGCGACAATATCTCATCTCTGCCTAAAGGCGACAATATCTCATCTCAGGCGAAATGAGGCAATATCTCATCTCTTGCTAAAGGCGGCAATATCTCATCTCTGGCTAAAGGCAACAATATCTCATCTCAGGTGAAATGAGGCAATATCTCTGGCTAAAGGCGACAATATCTCTGGCGAAATGCGACAATATCAAATCTCTGGCTAAAGGCGACAATATCTCATCTCTGGCTAAAGGAGATAATATCTCAACTCTGCGTAAAGGCGACAATACCTTATCTCTGGCTAAAGGCGACAATATCTTTGGCTAAAGGCGACAATATCTCATCTCTGGCTAAAGGCGACATTATCTCATGTCTGCCTAAAGGCGACAATATCTCATCTCTGCCTAAAGGCGACAATATCTCATCTCTGGCTAAAGGCGACAATATCTCATCTCTGCCTAAATGCGACAATATCTCTGGCTAAAGGTGACAATACCTCATCTCTGGCTAAAGGCGACAATATCTCATCTCTGCCTAAAGGCGACAATATCTCTGGCTAAAGGCGACAATATCTCATCTCTGGCTAAAGGCAACATTATCTCATCTCTGCCTAAAGGCGACAATATTTCTGGCTAAAGCCGGCCATATCAAATCTCTGCCTAAAGGCAACAATATCTCATCTCTGCCTAAAGGAGAAAATATCTCATCTCTGCCTAAAGTAGACAATACCTCATCTCTGGTTAAAGGTGACAATACCTCATCTCTGGCTAAAGGCGACAATATCTCATCTCTGGCTAAAGGCGACAATACCTCATCTCTGGCTAAGGGCGAAAATATCTCATCTCTGGCTAAAGGCGACAATATCTCTTGTGAAATGAGGCAATATCTCATCTCTGGCTAAAGGCGACAATATCTCATCTCTGGATAATGGCGACAATATCTCATGTCTGCCTAAAGGCGACAATATCTCATCTATGCCTAAAGGCGAAAATATCTCTGCCTAAAGGTGACAATATCTCATCTATGGCTAAAGGCGACAATATCTCTGGCTAAAGGTGACAATATCTCTGGCTAAATGCGACAATATCTCATCTCTTGCGAAATGAGGCAATATCTCATCTCTGGCTAAAGGCGACAATATCTCATCACTGGCTAAAGGTGACAATATCTCATCTCTGGCTAAAAACGGCAATATCTCATCTCTGCCCAAAGGCGACAATATCTCTGGCTAAAGGCTACAATATCTTTGGCTAAAGGCGACAATATCTCATCTCTGGCTAAAGGCGACATTATCTCATATCTGCCTAAAGGCGACAGTATCTCATCTCTGCCTAAATGCGACAATATCTCATCTCTGCCTAAAGGCGACAATATCTCATCTCTGCCTAAAGTAGACAATACCTCATCTCTGCCTAAAGGCGACAATATCTCTGGCTAAAGGTGACAATACCTCATCTCTGGCTAAAGGCGGCAATATCTCATCTCTGCCTAAAGGCGACAATATCTCATCTATGCCTTAAGGCGAAAATATGACTGGCTAAAGGCGACAATATCTCATCTCTGGCTAAAGGCGAAAATATCTCTTGCGAAATGAGGCAATATCTCTGGCTAAAAGCGACAATATCTCATCTCTTGCGAAATGAGGCAATATCTCATCTCTGGCTAAAGTCGACAATATCTCATCTCTGCCTAAAGACGAACATATCTCATCTCTGCCTAAAGGCGACAATATCTCATGTCTGCCCAAAGGCGACAATATCTCATCTCTGCCTAAAGGCGACAATATCTCATCTCTGGCTAAAGGTAACAATATCTCTGGCTAAAGGCGACAATATCTCATGTCTGCCCAAAGGCGACAATATCTCATCTCTGGCTAAAAGTGACAATATCTCATCTCTGGCTAAAGGCGACAATATCTCATCTCTGGCTAAAGGCGACAATATCTCATCTCAGGCGAAATGAGGCAATATCTCATCTCTGGCTAAAGGCGACAATATCTCATCTCTGGCTAAATGAGGAAAAATCTCTGGCTAAAGGCGACAATATCTCTGGCTAAAGGCGACAATATCTCATCTCTGGCTAATGGCGACAATATCTCATCTCTGCCTAAAGGCGACAATATCTCTGGTAAAGGCGACAATATCTTTGGCTAAAGGCGACAATATCTCATCTCTGCCTAAAGGCGACAATATCTCATCTCAGGCGAAATGAGGCAATATCTCATCTCTGGCTAAAGGCAGCAATATCTCATCTCTGGCTAAAGGCGACAATATCTCATCTCAGGTGAAATGAGGCAATATCTCTGGCTAAAGGCGACAATATCTCTGGCGAAAGGCGACAATATCAAATCTCTGGCTAAAGGCGACAACATCTCATCTCTGGCTAAAAGTGACAATAACTCATCTCTGGCTAAAAGCGACAATATCTCATCTCAGGTTAAATGCGACAATATCTCATCTCTAGCTAAAGGCGACAATTTCTCTGGCTAAAGGCGCCAATATATCATCTCTGCCTAATAGCGACAATATCTCATCTCTGCCTAAAAGCGACAATATCTCATCTCTGCCTAAAGTAGACAATACCTCTTCTCTGGCTAAAGGTGACAATACCTCATCTCTGGCTAAAGGCGACAATACATCATCTCTGGCTAAAGGCGACAATATCTCTTGCGAAATGAGGCAATATCTCATCTCTGGCTAAAGGCGACAATATCTCATCTCTGGCTAAAGGCGACAATATCTCATCTCTGCCTAAATGCGACAATATCTCTGGCTAAAGGCGACAATATCTCATCTCTGGCTAAAGGCGACATTATCTATCTCTGGATAAAGGCGACAATATCTCTGGCTAAAGGTGACAATACCTCATCTCTGGCTAAAGGCAACAATATCTCATCTCTGGATAAAGTCGACAATATCTCATCTCTGGCTAAAGGCAACAATACCTCATTACTGTCTAAAGGCGACAATATCTCATCTCTGGCTAAAGGCGACAATATCTCATCTCTGGCTAAATGCGACAATATCTCATCTCTGGCTAATGGCGACAATACCTCATCTCTGGCTAAATGAGGAAAAATCTCTTGCTAAAGGAGACAATATCTCTGGCTAATGGCGACAATATCTCATCTCTGGCTAATGGCGACAATATCTCATCTCTGCCTAAAGGCGACAATATATCTGGCTAAAGGCGACAATATCTTTGGCTAAATGCGACAATATCTCATCTCTGCCTAAAGGCGACAATATCTCATCTCAGGCGAAATGAGGCAATATCTCATCTCTGGCTAAAGGCGGCAATATCTCATCTCTGTCTAAAGGCGACAATATCTCAGCTCAGGTGAAATGAGGCAATATCTCTGGCTAAAGGCGACAATATCTCTGGCTAAAGGCGACAATATCAAATCTCTGGCTAAAGGCGACAATATCTCATCTCTGGCTAAAGGCGACAATATCTCTGGTTAAAGGCAACAATATCTCATCTCTGGCTAAAGGCGACAATATCTCTGGCTAAAAGAGACAATATCTCTGGCTAAAGGCGGCAATATCTCTGGCTAAAGTCAGCAATACCTCATCTCTGCCTAAAGTAGACAATACCTCATTTCTGGCTAAAGGCGACAGTATCTCATCTCTGCCTAAAGGCGACAATATCTCATCTCTGGCTTAAGGCGACAGTATCTCAACTCTGCCTAAAGGCGACAACATCTCATCTCTGGCTAAAGGTGACAATAACTCATCTCTGGCTAAAGGCGACAATATCTCATCTCAGGTTAAATGCGACAATATCTCATCTCTAGCTAAAGGCGACAATTTCTCTGGCTAAAGGCGCCAATATATCATCTCTGCCTAAAGGCGACAATATCTCATCTATGCCTAAAAGCGAAAATATCTCATCTCTGCCTAAAGTAGACAATACCTCTTCTCTGGCTAAAGGTGACAATACCTCATCTCTGGCTCAAGGCGACAATACATCATCTCTGGCTAAAGGCGACAATATCTCTTGCGAAATGAGGCAATATCTCATCTCTGGCTAAAGGCGACAATATCTCATCTCTGGCTAAAGGCAACAATACCTCATTACTGTCTAAAGGCGACAATATCTCATCTCTGGTTAAGGCGATAATATCTCTGGCTAAAGGCAACAATATCTCTGGCTAAAGGCGACAATATCTCATCTCTGGCTAAAGGCGACAATATCTCATCTCTGGCTAAATGCGACAATACCTCATCTCTGGCTAAATGAGGAAAAATCTCTGGCTTAAGGAGACAATATCTCTGGCTAAAAGCGACAATATCTCTGGCTAAAGGCGGCAATATCTCTGGCTAAAGGCGACAATATCTCTGGCTAAAGGCGACAATATCTCATCTCAGGCGAAATGAGGCAATATCTCATCTCTGGCTAAAGGCGGCAATATCTCATCTCTGGCTAAAGGCGACAATATCTCAGCTCAGGTGAAATGAAGCAATATCTCTGGCTAAAGGCGACAATATCTCTGGCTAAAGTCGACAATGTCAAATCTCTGGCTAAAGGCGACAATATCTCATCTCTGTCTAAAGGTGACAATATCTCTGGCTAAAGGCGACAATATCTCATCTCTGGCTTAAGGTGACAATATCTCATCTCTGGCTAAAGGCGACAATATCTCTGGCTAAAGGCGGCAATATCTCTGGCTAAAGTCAGCAATACCTCATCTCTGCCTAAAGTAGACAATACCTCATTTCTGGCTAAATGAAACAGTATATCATCTCTGGTTAAAGGCGACAATATCTCATCTCTGGCTTAAGGCGACAGTATCTCAACTCTGCCTAAAGGCGACAACATCTCATCTCTGGCTAAAGGTGACAATATCTCATCTCTCGCTAAAGGCGACAATATCTCATCTCAGGTTAAATGCGACAATATCTCATCTCTAGCTAAAGGCGACAATTTCTCTGGCTAAAGGCGACAATATCTCATCTCTGGCTAAAGGCGACATTATCTATCTCTGGATAAAGGCGACAATATCTCATCTCTGCCTAAAGTAGACAATACCTCATCTCTGCCTAAAGGCGACAATATCTCTGGCTAAATGTGACAATACCTCATCTCTGCCTAAAGGCGACAATATCTCTGGCTAAAGGTGACAATACCTCATCTCTTGCTAAAGGGGACAATATCTCATCTCTGGCTAAAGTCGACAATATCTCATCTCTGGCTAAAGGCAACAATACCTCACTACTGTCTAAAGGCGACAATATCTCATCTCTGGCTAAAGGCGACAATATCTCTTGCTAAAGGCGACAATATCTCATCTCTGGCTAAAGGCGACAATATCTCATCTCTGGCTAATGGCGACAATACCTCATCTCTGGCTAAATGAGGAAAAATCTCTTGCTAAATGAGACAATATCTCTGGCTAAAGGCGACAATATCTCATCTCTGGCTAATGGCGACAATATCTCATCTCTGCCTAAAGGCGACAATATCTCTGGCTAAAGGCGACAATATCTTTGGCTAAATGCGACAATATCTCATCTCTGCCTAAAGGCGACAATATCTCATCTCAGGCGAAATGAGGCAATATCTCATCTCTGGCTAAAGGCGGCAATATCTCATCTCTGGCTAAAGGCGACAATATCTCAGCTCAGGTGAAATGAGGCAATATCTCATCTCTGCCTAAAGGCGACAATATCTCTGGCTAAAGGCGACAATATCTCATCTCTGCCTAAAGGCGACAATATCTCTGGCTAAAGGCGACAATATCTTTGGCTAAATGCGACAATATCTCATCTCTGCCTAAAGGCGACAATATCTCATCTCAGGCGAAATGAGGCAATATCTCATCTCTGGCTAAAGGCGGCAATATCTCATCTCTGGCTAAAGGCGACAATGTCTCAGCTCAGGTGAAATGAGGCAATATCTCTGGCTAAAGGCGACAATATCTCTGGCTAAAAGCGACAATATCACATCTCTGGCTAAAGGCGACAATATCTCATCTCTGGCTAACGGTGACAATATCTCTGGCTAAAGGCGACAATATCTCATCTTTAGCTAAAGGCGACAACATCTCATCTCTGGCTAAAGGTGACAATAACTCATCTCTGGCTAAAGGCGACAATATCTCATCTCAGGTTAAATGTGACAATATCTCATCTCTAGCTAAATGCGACAATTTCTCTGGCTAAAGGCGCCAATATATCATCTCTGCCTAAAGGCGACAATATCTCATCTCTGCCTAAAAGCGACAATATCTCATCTCTGCCTAAAGTAGACAATACCTCTTCTCTGGCTAAAGGTGACAATACCTCATCTCTGGCTAAAGGCGACAATACATCATCTCTGGCTAAAGGCGACAATATCTCTTGCGTAATGAGGCAATATCTCATCTCTGGCTAAAGGCGACAATATCTCATCTCTGGCTAAAGGCGACAATATCTCATCTCTGCCTAAAGGCGACAATATCTCTGGCTAAAGGCGACAATATCTCATCTCTGGCTAAAGGCGACATTATCTATCTCTGGATAAAGGCGACAATATCTCATCTCTGGCTAAAGGCGACAACATCTCATCTCTGGCTAAAGGTGACAATATCTCATCTCTGGCTAAAGGCGACAACATCTCATCTCTGGCTAA
Source organism: Coturnix japonica (assembly GCF_054131305.1). Classification (NCBI taxonomy): domain Eukaryota; kingdom Metazoa; phylum Chordata; class Aves; order Galliformes; family Phasianidae; genus Coturnix; species Coturnix japonica. The sequence goes on from NC_140672.1 coordinate 28,441,937, forward strand.
AGGTGACAATATCTCATCTCTCGCTAAAGGCAACAATATCTCATCTCAGGTTAAATGCGACAATATCTCATCTCTAGCTAAAGGCGACAATTTCACTGGCAAAAGGCGACAATATCTCATCTCTGGCTAAAGGCGACATTATCTATCTCTGGATAAAGGCGACAATATCTCTGGCTAAAGGTGACAATACCTCATCTCTGGCTAAAGGCGACATTATCTATCTCTGGATAAAGGCGACAATATCTCATCTCTGGCTAAAGTCGACAATATCTCATCTCTGGCTAAAGGCAACAATACCTCATTACTGTCTAAAGGCGACAATATCTCATCTCTGGCTAAATGCGATAATATCTCTGGCTAAAGGCAACAATATCTATGGCTAAAGCCGACAATATCTCATCTCTGGCTAAAGTCGACAATATCTCATCTCTGGCTAAAGGCAACAATACCTCTTTATTGTCTAAAGGCGACAATATCTCATCTCTGGCTAAAGGCGACAATATCTCTGGCTAAAGGCAACAATATCTCTGGCTAAAGGCGACAATATCTCATCTCTGGCTAAAGGCGACAATATCTCATCTCTGGCTAAAGGCGAAATTACCTCATATCTGGCTAAATGAGGAAATATCTCTGGCTAAAGGAGACAATATCTCTGGCTAAAAGCGACAGTATCTCATCTCTGGCTAATGGCGACAGTATCTCATCTCTGCCTAAAGGCGACAATATCTTTGGCTAAAGGCGACAATATCTCATCTCTGCCTAAAGGCGACAATATCTCATCTCAGGCGAAATGAGGCAATATCTCATCTCTGGCTAAAGGCGGCAATATCTCATCTCTGGCTAAAGGCGACAATATCTCAGCTCAGGTGAAATGAGGCAATATCTCTGGCTAAAGGCGACAATATCTCTGGCTAAAAGCGACAATATCAAATCTCTGGCTAAAGGCGACAATATATCATCTCTGGCTAAAGGCGACAATTTCTCTGGCTAAAGGCGGTAATATCTCTGGCTAAAGTCAGCAATACCTCATCTCTGCCTAAAGTAGACAATACCTCATTTCTGTCTAAAGGAAACAGTATCTCTTCTCTGGTTAAAGGCGACAATATCTCATCTCTGTCTTAAGGCGACAGTATCTCAACTCTGCCTAAAGGCGACAATATCTCATCTCAGGCGAAATGAGGCAATATCTCATCTCTGGCTAAAGGCGGCAATATCTCATCTCTGGCTAAAGGCGACAATATCTCAGCTCAGGTGAAATGAGGCAATATCTCTGGCTAAAGGCGACAATATCTCTGGCTAAAGGCGACAATATCTCATCTCTGCCTAAAGGCGACAATATCTCTGTCTAAAGGCGACAATATCTTTGGCTAAATGCGAAATATCTCATCTCTGCCTAAAGGCGACAATATCTCATCTCAGGCGAAATGAGGCAATATCTCATCTCTGGCTAAAGGCGGCAATATCTCATCTCTGGCTAAAGGCGACAATGTCTCAGCTCAGGTGAAATGAGGCAATATCTCTGGCTAAAGGCGACAATATCTCTGGCTAAAGGCGACAATATCACATCTCTGGCTAAAGGCGACAATATCTCATCTCTGGCTAACGGTGACAATATCTCTGGCTAAAGGCGACAATATCTCATCTCTAGCTAAAGGCGACAACATCTCATCTCTGGCTAAAGGTGACAATAACTCATCTCTGGCTAAAGGCGACAATACATCATCTCAGGTTAAATGTGACAATATCTCATCTCTAGCTAAAGGCGACAATTTCTCTGGTTAAAGGCGCCAATATATCATCTCTGCCTAAAGGCGACAATATCTCATCTCTGCCTAAAAGCGACAATATCTCATCTCTGCCTAAAGTAGACAATACCTCTTCTCTGGCTAAAGGTGACAATACCTCATCTCTGGCTAAAGGCGACAATACATCCTCTCTGGCTAAAGGCGACAATATCTCTTGCGTAATGAGGCAATATCTCATCTCTGGCTAAAGGCGACAATATCTCATCTCTGGCTAAAGGCGACAATATCTCATCTGTGCCTAAAGGCGACAATATCTCTGGCTAAAGGCGACAATATCTCATGTCTGGCTAAAGGCGACATTATCTATCTCTGGATAAAGGCGACAATATCTCATCTCTGGCTAAAGGCGACAATATCTCATCTCTGCCTAAAGGCGACAATATATCCTCTCTGGCTAAAGGCGACAGTATCTCATCTCAGGCGAAATGAGGCAATATCTATGGCTAAAGGCGACAATATCTCATCTCTGGCTAAAGTCGACAATATCTCATCTCTGGCTAAAGGCAACAATACCTCTTTACTGTCTAAAGGCGACAATATCTCATCTCTGGCTAAAGGCGACAATATCTCTGGCTAAAGGCAACAATATCTCTGGCTAAAGGCGACAATATCTCATCTCTGGCTAAAGGCGACAATATCTCATCTCTGGCTAAAGGCGAAGTTACCTCATCTCTGGCTAAATGAGGAAAAATCTCTGGCTAAAGGAGACAATATCTCTGGCTAAAGGCGACAGTATCTCATCTCTGGCTAATGGCGACAGTATCTCATCTCTGCCTAAAGGCGACAATATCTTTGGCTAAAGGCGACAATATCTCATCTCTGCCTAAAGGCGACAATATCTCATCTCAGGCGAAATGAGGCAATATCTCATCTCTGGCTAAAGGCGGCAATATCTCATCTCTGGCTAAAGGCGACAATATCTCAGCTCAGGTGAAATGAGGCAATATCTCTGGCTAAAGGCGACAATATCTCTGGCTAAAGGCGACAATATCAAATCTCTGGCTAAAGGCGACAATATTTCATCTCTGGCTAAAGGCGACAATTTCTCTGGCTAAAGGCGGTAATATCTCTGGCTAAAGTCAGCAATACCTCATCTCTGCCTAAAGTAGACAATACCTCATTTCTGTCTAAAGGAAAGAGTATCTCATCTCTGGCTGAAGGCGACAACATCTCATCTCTGGCTAAAGGTGACAATATCTCATCTCTCGCTAAAGGCGACAATATCTCATCTCAGGTTAAATGCGACAATATCTCATCTCTAGCTAAAGGCGACAATTTCTCTGGCTAAAGGCGACAATATCTCATCACTGGCTAAAGGTGACAACATCTCATCTCTGGCTAAAGGCGACAATATCTCATCTCTGCCTAAAGGCGACAATATCACTGGCTAAAGGCGACAATATCTTTGGCTAAATGCGACAATATCTCATCTCTGCCTAAAGGCGACAATATCTCTGTCTAAAGGCGACAATATCTTTGGCTAAATGCGACAATATCTCATCTCTGCCTAAAGGCGACAATATCTCATCTCAGGCGAAATGAGGCAATATCTCATCTCTGGCTAAAGGCGGCAATATCTCATCTCTGGCTAAAGGCGACAATGTCTCAGCTCAGGTGAAATGAGGCAATATCTATGGCTAAAGCCGACAATATCTCATCTCTGGCTAAAGTCGACAATATCTCATCTCTGGCTAAAGGCAACAATACCTCTTTACTGTCTAAAGGCGACAATATCTCATCTCTGGCTAAAGGCGACAATATCTCTGGCTAAAGGCAACAATATCTCTGGCTAAAGGCGACAATATCTCATCTCTGGCTAAAGGCGACAATATCTCATCTCTGGCTAAAGGCGAAGTTACCTCATCTCTGGCTAAATGAGGAAAAATCTCTGGCTAAAGGAGACAATATCTCTGGCTAAAGGCGACAGTATCTCATCTCTGGCTAATGGCGACAGTATCTCATCTCTGCCTAAAGGCGACAATATCTTTGGCTAAAGGCGACAATATCTCATCTCTGCCTAAAGGCGACAATATCTCATCTCAGGCGAAATGAGGCAATATCTCATCTCTGGCTAAAGGCGGCAATATCTCATCTCTGGCTAAAGGCGACAATATCTCAGCTCAGGTGAAATGAGGCAATATCTCTGGCTAAAGGCGACAATATCTCTGGCTAAAGGCGACAATATCAAATCTCTGGCTAAAGGCGACAATATCTCAGCTCAGGTGAAATGAGGCAATATCTCTGGCTAAAGGCGACAATATCTCTGGCTAAAAGCGACAATATCAAATCTCTGGCTAAAGGCGACAATATATCATCTCTGGCTAAAGGCGACAATTTCTCTGGCTAAAGGCGGTAATATCTCTGGCTAAAGTCAGCAATACCTCATCTCTGCCTAAAGTAGACAATACCTCATTTCTGTCTAAAGGAAACAGTATCTCTTCTCTGGTTAAAGGCGACAATATCTCATCTCTGTCTTAAGGCGACAGTATCTCAACTCTGCCTAAAGGCGACAATATCTCATCTCAGGCGAAATGAGGCAATATCTCATCTCTGGCTAAAGGCGGCAATATCTCATCTCTGGCTAAAGGCGACAATATCTCAGCTCAGGTGAAATGAGGCAATATCTCTGGCTAAAGGCGACAATATCTCTGGCTAAAGGCGACAATATCTCATCTCTGCCTAAAGGCGACAATATCTCTGTCTAAAGGCGACAATATCTTTGGCTAAATGCGAAATATCTCATCTCTGCCTAAAGGCGACAATATCTCATCTCAGGCGAAATGAGGCAATATCTCATCTCTGGCTAAAGGCGGCAATATCTCATCTCTGGCTAAAGGCGACAATGTCTCAGCTCAGGTGAAATGAGGCAATATCTCTGGCTAAAGGCGACAATATCTCTGGCTAAAGGCGACAATATCACATCTCTGGCTAAAGGCGACAATATCTCATCTCTGGCTAACGGTGACAATATCTCTGGCTAAAGGCGACAATATCTCATCTCTAGCTAAAGGCGACAACATCTCATCTCTGGCTAAAGGTGACAATAACTCATCTCTGGCTAAAGGCGACAATACATCATCTCAGGTTAAATGTGACAATATCTCATCTCTAGCTAAAGGCGACAATTTCTCTGGTTAAAGGCGCCAATATATCATCTCTGCCTAAAGGCGACAATATCTCATCTCTGCCTAAAAGCGACAATATCTCATCTCTGCCTAAAGTAGACAATACCTCTTCTCTGGCTAAAGGTGACAATACCTCATCTCTGGCTAAAGGCGACAATACATCCTCTCTGGCTAAAGGCGACAATATCTCTTGCGTAATGAGGCAATATCTCATCTCTGGCTAAAGGCGACAATATCTCATCTCTGGCTAAAGGCGACAATATCTCATCTGTGCCTAAAGGCGACAATATCTCTGGCTAAAGGCGACAATATCTCATGTCTGGCTAAAGGCGACATTATCTATCTCTGGATAAAGGCGACAATATCTCATCTCTGGCTAAAGGCGACAATATCTCATCTCTGCCTAAAGGCGACAATATATCCTCTCTGGCTAAAGGCGACAGTATCTCATCTCAGGCGAAATGAGGCAATATCTATGGCTAAAGGCGACAATATCTCATCTCTGGCTAAAGTCGACAATATCTCATCTCTGGCTAAAGGCAACAATACCTCTTTACTGTCTAAAGGCGACAATATCTCATCTCTGGCTAAAGGCGACAATATCTCTGGCTAAAGGCAACAATATCTCTGGCTAAAGGCGACAATATCTCATCTCTGGCTAAAGGCGACAATATCTCATCTCTGGCTAAAGGCGAAGTTACCTCATCTCTGGCTAAATGAGGAAAAATCTCTGGCTAAAGGAGACAATATCTCTGGCTAAAGGCGACAGTATCTCATCTCTGGCTAATGGCGACAGTATCTCATCTCTGCCTAAAGGCGACAATATCTTTGGCTAAAGGCGACAATATCTCATCTCTGCCTAAAGGCGACAATATCTCATCTCAGGCGAAATGAGGCAATATCTCATCTCTGGCTAAAGGCGGCAATATCTCATCTCTGGCTAAAGGCGACAATATCTCAGCTCAGGTGAAATGAGGCAATATCTCTGGCTAAAGGCGACAATATCTCTGGCTAAAGGCGACAATATCAAATCTCTGGCTAAAGGCGACAATATTTCATCTCTGGCTAAAGGCGACAATTTCTCTGGCTAAAGGCGGTAATATCTCTGGCTAAAGTCAGCAATACCTCATCTCTGCCTAAAGTAGACAATACCTCATTTCTGTCTAAAGGAAAGAGTATCTCATCTCTGGCTGAAGGCGACAACATCTCATCTCTGGCTAAAGGTGACAATATCTCATCTCTCGCTAAAGGCGACAATATCTCATCTCAGGTTAAATGCGACAATATCTCATCTCTAGCTAAAGGCGACAATTTCTCTGGCTAAAGGCGACAATATCTCATCACTGGCTAAAGGTGACAACATCTCATCTCTGGCTAAAGGCGACAATATCTCATCTCTGCCTAAAGGCGACAATATCACTGGCTAAAGGCGACAATATCTTTGGCTAAATGCGACAATATCTCATCTCTGCCTAAAGGCGACAATATCTCTGTCTAAAGGCGACAATATCTTTGGCTAAATGCGACAATATCTCATCTCTGCCTAAAGGCGACAATATCTCATCTCAGGCGAAATGAGGCAATATCTCATCTCTGGCTAAAGGCGGCAATATCTCATCTCTGGCTAAAGGCGACAATGTCTCAGCTCAGGTGAAATGAGGCAATATCTATGGCTAAAGCCGACAATATCTCATCTCTGGCTAAAGTCGACAATATCTCATCTCTGGCTAAAGGCAACAATACCTCTTTACTGTCTAAAGGCGACAATATCTCATCTCTGGCTAAAGGCGACAATATCTCTGGCTAAAGGCAACAATATCTCTGGCTAAAGGCGACAATATCTCATCTCTGGCTAAAGGCGACAATATCTCATCTCTGGCTAAAGGCGAAGTTACCTCATCTCTGGCTAAATGAGGAAAAATCTCTGGCTAAAGGAGACAATATCTCTGGCTAAAGGCGACAGTATCTCATCTCTGGCTAATGGCGACAGTATCTCATCTCTGCCTAAAGGCGACAATATCTTTGGCTAAAGGCGACAATATCTCATCTCTGCCTAAAGGCGACAATATCTCATCTCAGGCGAAATGAGGCAATATCTCATCTCTGGCTAAAGGCGGCAATATCTCATCTCTGGCTAAAGGCGACAATATCTCAGCTCAGGTGAAATGAGGCAATATCTCTGGCTAAAGGCGACAATATCTCTGGCTAAAGGCGACAATATCAAATCTCTGGCTAAAGGCGACAATATTTCATCTCTGGCTAAAGGCGACAATTTCTCTGGCTAAAGGCGGTAATATCTCTGGCTAAAGTCAGCAATACCTCATCTTTGCCTAAAGTAGACAATACCTCATTTCTGTCTAAAGGAAAGAGTATCTCATCTCTGGCTAAAGGCGACAACATCTCATCTCTGGCTAAAGGTGACAATATCTCATCTCTCGCTAAAGGCGACAATATCTCATCTCAGGTTAAATGCGACAATATCTCATCTCTAGCTAAAGGCGACAATTTCTCTGGCTAAAGGCGACAATATCTCATCACTGGCTAAAGGTGACAATATCTCATCTCTGGCTAAAGGCGACAATATCTCATCTCTGGCTAAACGCGACAATATCTCTGGCTAAAGGCGACAATATCTTTGGCTAAATGCGACAATATCTCATCTCTGGCTAAAGGTGACATTATCTCATGTCTGCCTAAAGGCGACAATATCTCTGGCTAAAGGCGACAATATCTTTGGCTAAATGCGACAATATCTCATCTCTGCCTAAAGGCGACAATATCTCATCTCAGGCGAAATGAGGCAATATCTCATCTCTGGCTAAAGGCGGCAATATCTCATCTCTGGGTAAAGGCGACAATATCTCAGCTCAGGTGAAATGAGGCAATATCTCTGGCTAAAGGCGACAATATCTCTGGCTAAAGGCGACAATATCTCATCTCTGGCTAATGGCGACAATATCTCATCTCTGCCTAAAGGCGACAATATCTCTGGTAAAGGCTGCAATATCTTTGGCTAAATGCGACAATATCTCATCTCTGCCTAAAGGCGACAATATCTCATCTCAGGCGAAATGAGGCAATATCTCATCTCTTGCTAAAGGCGGCAATATCTCATCTCTGGCTAAAGGAAACAATATCTCATCTCAGGTGAAATGAGGCAATATCTCTGGCTAAAGGCGTCAATATCTATGGCTAAAGGCGACAATATCAAATCTCTGGCTAAAGGCGACAATATCTCATCTCTGGCTAAAGGCAACAATATCTCTAGCTAAAGGCGACAATATCTCATCTCTGGCTAAAGGCGACAATATCTCTGGCTAAAGGCGACAATATCTCTGGCTAAAGGCGGCAATATTCTGGCTAAAGTCGGCAATACCTCATCTCTGCCTAAAGTAGACAATACCTCATTTCTGGCTAAAGGAAACAGTATCACATCTCTGGTTAAAGGCGACAATATCTCATCTCTGGCTTAAGGCGACAGTATCTCAACTCTGCCTAAAGGCGACACCATCTCATCTCTGGCTAAAGGTGACAATATCTCATCTCTGGCTAAAGGCGACAATATCTCATCTCAGGTTAAATGCGACAATATCTCATCTCTAGCTAAAGGAGACAATTTCTCTGGCTAAAGGCGGCAATATCTCATCTCTGCCTAAAGGCGACAATATCTCATCTATGCCTAAAGGCGAAAATATCTCTGGCTAAAGGCGACAATATCTCATCTCTGCATAAAGGCGACAATATCTCTGGCTAAAGGCGACAATATCTCTGGCTAAAGGCGACAATATCTCATCTCTTGCGAAATGAGGCAATATCTCATCTCTGGCTAAAGGCGACAATATCTCATCTTTGCCTAAAGACGAACATATCTCATCTCTGCCTAAAGGCGACAATATCTCATGTCTTCCCAAAGGCGACAATATCTCATCTCTGGCTAAAAGTGACAATATCTCATCTCTGGCTAAAGGCGACAATATCTCATCTCTGGCTAAAGGCGACAATATCTCATCTCAGGTGAAGTGAGGCAATATCTCATCTCTGGCTAAAGGCGACAATATCTCATCTCTGGCTAAATGAGGAAAAATCTCTGGCTAAAGGCGACAATATCTCTGGCTAAAGGCGACAATATCTCATCTCTGGCTAATGGCGACAATATCTCATCTCTGCCTAAAGGCGACAATATCTCTGGTAAAGGCTGCAATATCATTGGCTAAAGGCGACAATATCTCATCTCTGCCTAAAGGCGACAATATCTCATCTCAGGCGAAATGAGGCAATATCTCATCTCTGGCTAAAGGCGGCAATATCTCATCTCTGGCTAAAGGCGACAATATCTCAGCTCAGGTGAAATGAGGCAATATCTCTGGCTAAAGGCGACAATATCTCTGGCTAAAGGCGACAATATCAAATCTCTGGCTAAAGGCGACAATATTTCATCTCTGGCTAAAGGCGACAATTTCTCTGGCTAAAGGCGGTAATATCTCTGGCTAAAGTCAGCAATACCTCATCTCTGCCTAAAGTAGACAATACCTCATTTCTGTCTAAAGGAAAGAGTATCTCATCTCTGGCTGAAGGCGACAACATCTCATCTCTGGCTAAAGGTGACAATATCTCATCTCTCGCTAAAGGCGACAATATCTCATCTCAGGTTAAATGCGACAATATCTCATCTCTAGCTAAAGGCGACAATTTCTCTGGCTAAAGGCGACAATATCTCATCACTGGATAAGGTGACAATATCTCATTTCTGGCTAAAGGCGACAATATCTCATCTCTGCCTAAAGGCGACAATATCTCTGGCTAAAGGCGACAATATCTTTGGCTAAAGGCGACAATATCTCATCTCTGGCTAAAGGCGACATTATCTCATGTCTGCCTAAAGGCGACAATATCTCTGGCTAAAGGCGACAATATCTTTGGCTAAATGCGACAATTTCTCATCTCTGCCTAAAGGCGACAATATCTCATCTCAGGCGAAATGAGGCAATATCTCATCTCTGGCTAAAGGCGGCAATATCTCATCTCTGGGTAAAGGCGACAATATCTCAGCTCAGGTGAAATGAGGCAATATCTCTGGCTAAAGGCGACAATATCTCTGGCTAAAGGCGACAATATCAAATCTCTGGCTAAAGGCGACAATATCTCATCTCTGGCTAAAGGCAACAATATCTCTGCCTAAAGGCGACAATATCTCATCTCTGGCTAAAGGCGACAATATCTCTGGCTAAAGGCGACAATATCTCTGGCTAAAGGCGGCAATATCTCTGGCTAAAGTCGGCAATACCTCATCTCTGCCTAAAGTAGACAATACCTCATTTCTGGCTAAAGGAAACAGTATCACATCTCTGGTTAAAGGCGACAATATCTCATCTCTGGCTTAAGGCGACAGTATCTCAACTCTGCCTAAAGGCGACACCATCTCATCTCTGGCTAAAGGTGACAATATCTCATCTCTGGCTAAAGGCGACAATATCTCATCTCAGGTTAAATGCGACAATATCTCATCTCTAGCTAAAGGAGACAATTTCTCTGGCTAAAGGCGGCAATATCTCATCTCTGCCTAAAGGCGACAATATCTCATATATGCCTAAAGGCGAAAATATCTCTGGCTAAAGGCGACAATATCTCATCTCTGCATAAAGGCGACAATATTTCTGGCTAAAGGCGACAATATCTCTGTTTAAAGGCGACAATATCTCATCTCTTGCGAAATGAGGCAATATCTCATCTCTGGCTAAAGGCGACAATATCTCATCTCTGCCTAAAGACGAACATATCTCATCTCTGCCTAAAGGCGACAATATCTCATGTCTTCCCAAAGGCGACAGTATCTCATCTCTGGCTAAAAGTGACAATATCTCATCTCTGGCTAAAGGCGACAATATCTCATCTCTGGCTAAAGGCGACAATATCTCATCTCAGGTGAAATGAGGCAATATCTCATCTCTGGCTAAAGGCGACAATATCTCATCTCTGGCTAAATGAGGAAAAATCTCTGGCTAAAGGCGACAATATCTCTGGCTAAAGGCGACAATATCTCATCTCTGCCTAATGGCGACAATATCTCATCTCTGCCTAAAGGCGACAATATCTCTGGTAAAGGCTGCAATATCTTTGGCTAAAGGCGACAATATCTCATCTCTGCCTAAAGGCGACAATATCTCATCTCAGGCGAAATGAGGCAATATCTCATCTCTTGCTAAAGGCGGCAATATCTCATCTCTGGCTAAAGGCAACAATATCTCATCTCAGGTGAAATGAGGCAATATCTCTGGCTAAAGGCGACAATATCTCTGGCGAAATGCGACAATATCAAATCTCTGGCTAAAGGCGACAATATCTCATCTCTGGCTAAAGGAGATAATATCTCAACTCTGCGTAAAGGCGACAATACCTTATCTCTGGCTAAAGGCGACAATATCTTTGGCTAAAGGCGACAATATCTCATCTCTGGCTAAAGGCGACATTATCTCATGTCTGCCTAAAGGCGACAATATCTCATCTCTGCCTAAAGGCGACAATATCTCATCTCTGGCTAAAGGCGACAATATCTCATCTCTGCCTAAATGCGACAATATCTCTGGCTAAAGGTGACAATACCTCATCTCTGGCTAAAGGCGACAATATCTCATCTCTGCCTAAAGGCGACAATATCTCTGGCTAAAGGCGACAATATCTCATCTCTGGCTAAAGGCAACATTATCTCATCTCTGCCTAAAGGCGACAATATTTCTGGCTAAAGCCGGCCATATCAAATCTCTGCCTAAAGGCAACAATATCTCATCTCTGCCTAAAGGAGAAAATATCTCATCTCTGCCTAAAGTAGACAATACCTCATCTCTGGTTAAAGGTGACAATACCTCATCTCTGGCTAAAGGCAACAATATCTCATCTCTGGCTAAAGGCGACAATACCTCATCTCTGGCTAAGGGCGAAAATATCTCATCTCTGGCTAAAGGCGACAATATCTCTTGTGAAATGAGGCAATATCTCATCTCTGGCTAAAGGCGACAATATCTCATCTCTGGATAATGGCGACAATATCTCATGTCTGCCTAAAGGCGACAATATCTCATCTATGCCTAAAGGCGAAAATATCTCTGCCTAAAGGTGACAATATCTCATCTATGGCTAAAGGCGACAATATCTCTGGCTAAAGGTGACAATATCTCTGGCTAAATGCGACAATATCTCATCTCTTGCGAAATGAGGCAGTATCTCATCTCTGGCTAAAGGCGACAATATCTCATCACTGGCTAAAGGTGACAATATCTCATCTCTGGCTAAAAACGGCAATATCTCATCTCTGCCCAAAGGCGACAATATCTCTGGCTAAAGGCTACAATATCTTTGGCTAAAGGCGACAATATCTCATCTCTGGCTAAAGGCGACATTATCTCATATCTGCCTAAAGGCGACAGTATCTCATCTCTGCCTAAATGCGACAATATCTCATCTCTGCCTAAAGGCGACAATATCTCATCTCTGCCTAAAGTAGACAATACCTCATCTCTGCCTAAAGGCGACAATATCTCTGGCTAAAGGTGACAATACCTCATCTCTGGCTAAAGGCGGCAATATCTCATCTCTGCCTAAAGGCGACAATATCTCATCTATGCCTTAAGGCGAAAATATGACTGGCTAAAGGCGACAATATCTCATCTCTGGCTAAAGGCGAAAATATCTCTTGCGAAATGAGGCAATATCTCTGGCTAAAAGCGACAATATCTCATCTCTTGCGAAATGAGGCAATATCTCATCTCTGGCTAAAGTCGACAATATCTCATCTCTGCCTAAAGACGAACATATCTCATCTCTGCCTAAAGGCGACAATATCTCATGTCTGCCCAAAGGCGACAATATCTCATCTCTGCCTAAAGGCGACAATATCTCATCTCTGGCTAAAGGTAACAATATCTCTGGCTAAAGGCGACAATATCTCATGTCTGCCCAAAGGCGACAATATCTCATCTCTGGCTAAAAGTGACAATATCTCATCTCTGGCTAAAGGCGACAATATCTCATCTCTGGCTAAAGGCGACAATATCTCATCTCAGGCGAAATGAGGCAATATCTCATCTCTGGCTAAAGGCGACAATATCTCATCTCTGGCTAAATGAGGAAAAATCTCTGGCTAAAGGCGACAATATCTCTGGCTAAAGGCGACAATATCTCATCTCTGGCTAATGGCGACAATATCTCATCTCTGCCTAAAGGCGACAATATCTCTGGTAAAGGCGACAATATCTTTGGCTAAAGGCGACAATATCTCATCTCTGCCTAAAGGCGACAATATCTCATCTCAGGCGAAATGAGGCAATATCTCATCTCTGGCTAAAGGCAGCAATATCTCATCTCTGGCTAAAGGCGACAATATCTCATCTCAGGTGAAATGAGGCAATATCTCTGGCTAAAGGCGACAATATCTCTGGCGAAAGGCGACAATATCAAATCTCTGGCTAAAGGCGACAACATCTCATCTCTGGCTAAAAGTGACAATAACTCATCTCTGGCTAAAAGCGACAATATCTCATCTCAGGTTAAATGCGACAATATCTCATCTCTAGCTAAAGGCGACAATTTCTCTGGCTAAAGGCGCCAATATATCATCTCTGCCTAATAGCGACAATATCTCATCTCTGCCTAAAAGCGACAATATCTCATCTCTGCCTAAAGTAGACAATACCTCTTCTCTGGCTAAAGGTGACAATACCTCATCTCTGGCTAAAGGCGACAATACATCATCTCTGGCTAAAGGCGACAATATCTCATCTCTGGCTAAAGGCGACATTATCTGTCTCTGGATAAAGGCGACAATATCTCATCTCTGGCTAAAGGCGACAATATCTCATCTCTGCCTAAATGCGACAATATCTCTGGCTAAAGGCGACAATATCTCATCTCTGGCTAAAGGCGACATTATCTATCTCTGGATAAAGGCGACAATATCTCATCTCTAGCTAATGGCGACAATATCTCATCTCTGCCTAAAGGCGACAATATCTCATCTCTGGCTAAAGGCGACAGTATCTCATCTCAGGCGAAATGAGGCAATATCTATGGCTAAAGGCAACAATACCTCATTACTGTCTAAAGGCGACAATATCTCATCTCTAGCTAAAGGCGACAATATCTCTGGCTAAAGGCAACAATATCTCTGCCTAAATGCGACAATATCTCATCTCTGCCTAAAGGCGACAATATCTCATCTCTGCCTAAAGTAGACAATACCTCATCTCTGCCTAAAGGCGACAATATCTCTGGCTAAAGGTGACAATACCTCATCTCTGGCTAAAGGCGGCAATATCTCATCTCTGCCTAAAGGCGACAATATCTCATCTATGCCTAAAGGCGAAAATATCTCTGGCTAAAGGCGACAATATCTCATCTCTGGCTAAAGGCGACAATATCTCTTGCGAAATGAGGCAATATCTCTGGCTAAAAGCGACAATATCTCATCTCTTGCGAAATGAGGCAATATCTCATCTCTGGCTAAAGGCGACAATATCTCATCTCTGCCTAAAGACGAACATATCTCATCTCTGCCTAAAGGCGACAATATCTCATGTCTGCCCAAAGGCGACAATATCTCATCTCTGCCTAAAGGCGACAATATCTCATCTCTGGCTAAAGGCGACAATATCTCATCTCTGGCTAAAGGTGACAATATCTCTGGCTAAAGGCGACAATATCTCATGTCTGCCCAAAGGCGACAATATCTCATCTCTGGCTAAAAGTGACAATATCTCATCTCTGGCTAAAGGCGACAATATCTCATCTCTGGCTAAAGGCGACAATATCTCATCTCAGGCGAAATGAGGCAATATCTCATCTCTGGCTAAAGGCGACAATATCTCATCTGTGGCTAAATGAGGAAAAATCTCTGGCTAAAGGCGACAATATCTCTGGCTAAAGGCGACAATATCTCATCTCTGGCTAGTGGCGACAATATCTCATCTTTGCCTAAAGGCGACAATATCTCTGGTAAAGGCGACAATATCTTTGGCTAAAGGCGACAATATCTCATCTCTGCCTAAAGGCGACAATATCTCATCTCAGGCGAAATGAGGCAATATCTCATCTCTGGCTAAAGGCAGCAATATCTCATCTCTGGCTAAAGGCGACAATATCTCATCTCAGGTGAAATGAGGCAATATCTCTGGCTAAAGGCGACAATATCTCTGGCGAAAGGCGACAATATCAAATCTCTGGCTAAAGGCGACAACATCTCATCTCTGGCTAAAAGTGACAATAACTCATCTCTGGCTAAAAGCGACAATATCTCATCTCAGGTTAAATGCGACAATATCTCATCTCTAGCTAAAGGCGACAATTTCTCTGGCTAAAGGCGCCAATATATCATCTCTGCCTAATAGCGACAATATCTCATCTCTGCCTAAAAGCGACAATATCTCATCTCTGCCTAAAGTAGACAATACCTCTTCTCTGGCTAAAGGTGACAATACCTCATCTCTGGCTAAAGGCGACAATACATCATCTCTGGCTAAAGGCGACAATATCTCTTGCGAAATGAGGCAATATCTCATCTCTGGCTAAAGGCGACAATATCTCATCTCTGCCTAAATGCGACAATATCTCTGGCTAAAGGCGACAATATCTCATCTCTGGCTAAAGGCGACATTATCTGTCTCTGGATAAAGGCGACAATATCTCATCTCTGGCTAATGGCGACAATATCTCATCTCTGCCTAAAGGCGACAATATCTCATCTCTGGCTAAAGGCGACAGTATGTCATCTCAGGCGAAATGAGGCAATATATATGGCTAAAGGCAACAATACCTCATTACTGTCTAAAGGCGACAATATCTCATCTCTAGCTAAAGGCGACAATATCTCTGGCTAAAGGCAACAATATCTCTGCCTAAATGCGACAATATCTCATCTCTGCCTAAAGGCGACAATATCTCATCTCTGCCTAAAGTAGACAATACCTCATCTCTGCCTAAAGGCGAAAATATCTCTGGCTAAAGGTGACAATACCTCATCTCTGGCTAAAGGCGGCAATATCTCATCTCTGCCTAAAGGCGACAATATCTCATCTATGCCTAAAGGCGAAAATATCTCTGGCTAAAGGCGACAATATCTCATCTCTGGCTAAAGGCGACAATATCTCTTGCGAAATGAGGCAATATCTCTGGCTAATGGCGACAATATCTCATCTCTGCCTAAAGGCGACAATATCTCATCTCAGGCGAAATGAGGCAATATCTCATCTCTGGCTAAAGGCAGCAATATCTCATCTCTGGCTAAAGGCGACAATATCTCATCTCAGGTGAAATGAGGCAATATCTCATCTCTGGCTAAAGGCGACAATATCTCATCTCTGGCTAAATGAGGAATAATCTCTGGATAAAGGCGACAATATCTCTGGCTAAAGGCGACAATATCTCATCTCTGGCTAGTGGCGACAATATCTCATCTTTGCCTAAAGGCGACAATATCTCTGGTAAAGGCGACAATATCTTTGGCTAAAGGCGACAATATCTCATCTCTGCCTAAAGGCGACAATATCTCATCTCAGGCGAAATGAGGCAATATCTCATCTCTGGCTAAAGGCAGCAATATCTCATCTCTGGCTAAAGGCGACAATATCTCATCTCAGGTGAAATGAGGCAATATCTCTGGCTAAAGGCGACAATATCTCTGGCGAAAGGCGACAATATCAAATCTCTGGCTAAAGGCGACAACATCTCATCTCTGGCTAAAAGTGACAATAACTCATCTCTGGCTAAAAGCGACAATATCTCATCTCAGGTTAAATGCGACAATATCTCATCTCTAGCTAAAGGCGACAATTTCTCTGGCTAAAGGCGCCAATATATCATCTCTGCCTAATAGCGACAATATCTCATCTCTGCCTAAAAGCGACAATATCTCATCTCTGCCTAAAGTAGACAATACCTCTTCTCTGGCTAAAAGTGACAATACCTCATCTCTGGCTAAAGGCGACAATACATCATCTCTGGCTAAAGGCGACAATATCTCTTGCGAAATGAGGCAATATCTCATCTCTGGCTAAAGGCGACAATATCTCACCTCTGGCTAAAGGCGACAATATCTCATCTCTGCCTAAATGCGACAATATCTCTGGCTAAAGGCGACAATATCTCATCTCTGGCTAAAGGCGACATTATCTATCTCTGGATAAAGGCGACAATATCTCATCTCTGGCTAATGGCGACAATATCTCATCTCTGCCTAAAGGCGACAATATCTCATCTCTGGCTAAAGGCGACAGTATCTCATCTCAGGCGAAATGAGGCAATATCTATGGCTAAAGGCAACAATACCTCATTACTGTCTAAAGGCGACAATATCTCATCTCTAGCTAAAGGCGACAATATCTCTGGCTGAAGGCAACAATATCTCTGGCTAAAGGCGACAATATCTCATCTCTGGCTAAAGGCGACAATATCTCATCTCTGGCTAAAGGCGAAAATATCTCTGCCTAAAGGTGACAATATCTCATCTATGGCTAAAGGCGACAATATCTCTGGCTAAAGGTGAAAATATCTCTGGCTAAATGCGACAATATCTCATCTCTTGCGAAATGAGGCAATATCTCATCTCTGGCTAAAGGCGACAATATCTCATCTCTGGCTAAAGGCGACAATATCTCATCTCTGGCTAAAGGCGACATTATCTCATATCTGCCTAAAGTCGACAGTATCTCATCTCTGCCTAAATGCGACAATATCTCATCTCTGCCTAAAGGCGACAATATCTCATCTCTGCCTAAAGTAGACAATACCTCATCTCTGCCTAAAGGCGACAATATCTCTGGCTAAAGGTTACAATACCTCATCTCTGGCTAAAGGCGGCACTATCTCATCTCTGCCTAAAGGCGACAATATCTCATCTATGACTAAAGGCGAAAATATCTCTGCCTAAAGGCGACAATATCTCATCTATGGCTAAAGGCGACAATATCTCTTGCGAAATGAGGCAATATCTCTGGCTAAAAGCGACAATATCTCATCTCTTGCGAAATGAGGCAATATCTCATCTCTGGCTAAAGGCGACAATATCTCATCTCTGCCTAAAGACGAACATATCTCATCTCTGCCTAAAGGCGACAATATCTCATGTCTGCCCAAAGGCGACAATATCTCATCTCTGCCTAAAGGCGACAATATCTCATCTCTGGCTAAAGGCGACAATATCTCATCTCTGGCTAAAGTTGACAATATCTCTGGCTAAAGGCGACAATATCTCATGTCTGCCCAAAGGCGACAATATCTCATCTCTGGCTAAAAGTGACAATATCTCATCTCTGGCTAAAGGCGACAATATCTCATCTCTGGCTAAAGGCGACAATATCTCATCTCAGGCGAAATGAGGCAATATCTCATCTCTGGCTAAAGGCGACAATATCTCATCTCTGGCTAAATGAGGAAAAATCTCTGGCTAAAGGCGACAATATCTCTGGCTAAAGGAGACAATATCTCATCTCTGGCTAATGGCGACAATATCTCATCACTGGCTAAAGGTGACAATATCTCATCTCTGGCTAAAAACGGCAATATCTCATCTCTGCCCAAAGGCGACAATATCTCTGGCTAAAGGCTACAATATCTTTGGCTAAAGGCGACAATATCTCATCTCTGGCTAAAGGCGACATTATCTCATATCTGCCTAAAGGCGACAGTATCTCATCTCTGCCTAAATGCGACAATATCTCATCTCTGCCTAAAGGCGACAATATCTCATCTCTGCCTAAAGTAGACAATACCTCATCTCTGCCTAAAGGCGACAATATCTCTGGCTAAAGGTGACAATACCTCATCTCTGGCTAAAGGCGGCAATATCTCATCTCTGCCTAAAGGCGACAATATCTCATCTATGCCTTAAGGCGAAAATATGACTGGCTAAAGGCGACAATATCTCATCTCTGGCTAAAGGCGAAAATATCTCTTGCGAAATGAGGCAATATCTCTGGCTAAAAGCGACAATATCTCATCTCTTGCGAAATGAGGCAATATCTCATCTCTGGCTAAAGTCGACAATATCTCATCTCTGCCTAAAGACGAACATATCTCATCTCTGCCTAAAGGCGACAATATCTCATGTCTGCCCAAAGGCGACAATATCTCATCTCTGCCTAAAGGCGACAATATCTCATCTCTGGCTAAAGGTAACAATATCTCTGGCTAAAGGCGACAATATCTCATGTCTGCCCAAAGGCGACAATATCTCATCTCTGGCTAAAAGTGACAATATCTCATCTCTGGCTAAAGGCGACAATATCTCATCTCTGGCTAAAGGCGACAATATCTCATCTCAGGCGAAATGAGGCAATATCTCATCTCTGGCTAAAGGCGACAATATCTCATCTCTGGCTAAATGAGGAAAAATCTCTGGCTAAAGGCGACAATATCTCTGGCTAAAGGCGACAATATCTCATCTCTGGCTAATGGCGACAATATCTCATCTCTGCCTAAAGGCGACAATATCTCTGGTAAAGGCGACAATATCTTTGGCTAAAGGCGACAATATCTCATCTCTGCCTAAAGGCGACAATATCTCATCTCAGGCGAAATGAGGCAATATCTCATCTCTGGCTAAAGGCAGCAATATCTCATCTCTGGCTAAAGGCGACAATATCTCATCTCAGGTGAAATGAGGCAATATCTCTGGCTAAAGGCGACAATATCTCTGGCGAAAGGCGACAATATCAAATCTCTGGCTAAAGGCGACAACATCTCATCTCTGGCTAAAAGTGACAATAACTCATCTCTGGCTAAAAGCGACAATATCTCATCTCAGGTTAAATGCGACAATATCTCATCTCTAGCTAAAGGCGACAATTTCTCTGGCTAAAGGCGCCAATATATCATCTCTGCCTAATAGCGACAATATCTCATCTCTGCCTAAAAGCGACAATATCTCATCTCTGCCTAAAGTAGACAATACCTCTTCTCTGGCTAAAGGTGACAATACCTCATCTCTGGCTAAAGGCGACAATACATCATCTCTGGCTAAAGGCGACAATATCTCATCTCTGGCTAAAGGCGACATTATCTGTCTCTGGATAAAGGCGACAATATCTCATCTCTGGCTAAAGGCGACAATATCTCATCTCTGCCTAAATGCGACAATATCTCTGGCTAAAGGCGACAATATCTCATCTCTGGCTAAAGGCGACATTATCTATCTCTGGATAAAGGCGACAATATCTCATCTCTAGCTAATGGCGACAATATCTCATCTCTGCCTAAAGGCGACAATATCTCATCTCTGGCTAAAGGCGACAGTATCTCATCTCAGGCGAAATGAGGCAATATCTATGGCTAAAGGCAACAATACCTCATTACTGTCTAAAGGCGACAATATCTCATCTCTAGCTAAAGGCGACAATATCTCTGGCTAAAGGCAACAATATCTCTGCCTAAATGCGACAATATCTCATCTCTGCCTAAAGGCGACAATATCTCATCTCTGCCTAAAGTAGACAATACCTCATCTCTGCCTAAAGGCGACAATATCTCTGGCTAAAGGTGACAATACCTCATCTCTGGCTAAAGGCGGCAATATCTCATCTCTGCCTAAAGGCGACAATATCTCATCTATGCCTAAAGGCGAAAATATCTCTGGCTAAAGGCGACAATATCTCATCTCTGGCTAAAGGCGACAATATCTCTTGCGAAATGAGGCAATATCTCTGGCTAAAAGCGACAATATCTCATCTCTTGCGAAATGAGGCAATATCTCATCTCTGGCTAAAGGCGACAATATCTCATCTCTGCCTAAAGACGAACATATCTCATCTCTGCCTAAAGGCGACAATATCTCATGTCTGCCCAAAGGCGACAATATCTCATCTCTGCCTAAAGGCGACAATATCTCATCTCTGGCTAAAGGCGACAATATCTCATCTCTGGCTAAAGGTGACAATATCTCTGGCTAAAGGCGACAATATCTCATGTCTGCCCAAAGGCGACAATATCTCATCTCTGGCTAAAAGTGACAATATCTCATCTCTGGCTAAAGGCGACAATATCTCATCTCTGGCTAAAGGCGACAATATCTCATCTCAGGCGAAATGAGGCAATATCTCATCTCTGGCTAAAGGCGACAATATCTCATCTGTGGCTAAATGAGGAAAAATCTCTGGCTAAAGGCGACAATATCTCTGGCTAAAGGCGACAATATCTCATCTCTGGCTAGTGGCGACAATATCTCATCTTTGCCTAAAGGCGACAATATCTCTGGTAAAGGCGACAATATCTTTGGCTAAAGGCGACAATATCTCATCTCTGCCTAAAGGCGACAATATCTCATCTCAGGCGAAATGAGGCAATATCTCATCTCTGGCTAAAGGCAGCAATATCTCATCTCTGGCTAAAGGCGACAATATCTCATCTCAGGTGAAATGAGGCAATATCTCTGGCTAAAGGCGACAATATCTCTGGCGAAAGGCGACAATATCAAATCTCTGGCTAAAGGCGACAACATCTCATCTCTGGCTAAAAGTGACAATAACTCATCTCTGGCTAAAAGCGACAATATCTCATCTCAGGTTAAATGCGACAATATCTCATCTCTAGCTAAAGGCGACAATTTCTCTGGCTAAAGGCGCCAATATATCATCTCTGCCTAATAGCGACAATATCTCATCTCTGCCTAAAAGCGACAATATCTCATCTCTGCCTAAAGTAGACAATACCTCTTCTCTGGCTAAAGGTGACAATACCTCATCTCTGGCTAAAGGCGACAATACATCATCTCTGGCTAAAGGCGACAATATCTCTTGCGAAATGAGGCAATATCTCATCTCTGGCTAAAGGCGACAATATCTCATCTCTGCCTAAATGCGACAATATCTCTGGCTAAAGGCGACAATATCTCATCTCTGGCTAAAGGCGACATTATCTGTCTCTGGATAAAGGCGACAATATCTCATCTCTGGCTAATGGCGACAATATCTCATCTCTGCCTAAAGGCGACAATATCTCATCTCTGGCTAAAGGCGACAGTATGTCATCTCAGGCGAAATGAGGCAATATATATGGCTAAAGGCAACAATACCTCATTACTGTCTAAAGGCGACAATATCTCATCTCTAGCTAAAGGCGACAATATCTCTGGCTAAAGGCAACAATATCTCTGCCTAAATGCGACAATATCTCATCTCTGCCTAAAGGCGACAATATCTCATCTCTGCCTAAAGTAGACAATACCTCATCTCTGCCTAAAGGCGAAAATATCTCTGGCTAAAGGTGACAATACCTCATCTCTGGCTAAAGGCGGCAATATCTCATCTCTGCCTAAAGGCGACAATATCTCATCTATGCCTAAAGGCGAAAATATCTCTGGCTAAAGGCGACAATATCTCATCTCTGGCTAAAGGCGACAATATCTCTTGCGAAATGAGGCAATATCTCTGGCTAATGGCGACAATATCTCATCTCTGCCTAAAGGCGACAATATCTCATCTCAGGCGAAATGAGGCAATATCTCATCTCTGGCTAAAGGCAGCAATATCTCATCTCTGGCTAAAGGCGACAATATCTCATCTCAGGTGAAATGAGGCAATATCTCATCTCTGGCTAAAGGCGACAATATCTCATCTCTGGCTAAATGAGGAATAATCTCTGGATAAAGGCGACAATATCTCTGGCTAAAGGCGACAATATCTCATCTCTGGCTAGTGGCGACAATATCTCATCTTTGCCTAAAGGCGACAATATCTCTGGTAAAGGCGACAATATCTTTGGCTAAAGGCGACAATATCTCATCTCTGCCTAAAGGCGACAATATCTCATCTCAGGCGAAATGAGGCAATATCTCATCTCTGGCTAAAGGCAGCAATATCTCATCTCTGGCTAAAGGCGACAATATCTCATCTCAGGTGAAATGAGGCAATATCTCTGGCTAAAGGCGACAATATCTCTGGCGAAAGGCGACAATATCAAATCTCTGGCTAAAGGCGACAACATCTCATCTCTGGCTAAAAGTGACAATAACTCATCTCTGGCTAAAAGCGACAATATCTCATCTCAGGTTAAATGCGACAATATCTCATCTCTAGCTAAAGGCGACAATTTCTCTGGCTAAAGGCGCCAATATATCATCTCTGCCTAATAGCGACAATATCTCATCTCTGCCTAAAAGCGACAATATCTCATCTCTGCCTAAAGTAGACAATACCTCTTCTCTGGCTAAAAGTGACAATACCTCATCTCTGGCTAAAGGCGACAATACATCATCTCTGGCTAAAGGCGACAATATCTCTTGCGAAATGAGGCAATATCTCATCTCTGGCTAAAGGCGACAATATCTCACCTCTGGCTAAAGGCGACAATATCTCATCTCTGCCTAAATGCGACAATATCTCTGGCTAAAGGCGACAATATCTCATCTCTGGCTAAAGGCGACATTATCTATCTCTGGATAAAGGCGACAATATCTCATCTCTGGCTAATGGCGACAATATCTCATCTCTGCCTAAAGGCGACAATATCTCATCTCTGGCTAAAGGCGACAGTATCTCATCTCAGGCGAAATGAGGCAATATCTATGGCTAAAGGCAACAATACCTCATTACTGTCTAAAGGCGACAATATCTCATCTCTAGCTAAAGGCGACAATATCTCTGGCTGAAGGCAACAATATCTCTGGCTAAAGGCGACAATATCTCATCTCTGGCTAAAGGCGACAATATCTCATCTCTGGCTAAAGGCGAAAATATCTCTGCCTAAAGGTGACAATATCTCATCTATGGCTAAAGGCGACAATATCTCTGGCTAAAGGTGAAAATATCTCTGGCTAAATGCGACAATATCTCATCTCTTGCGAAATGAGGCAATATCTCATCTCTGGCTAAAGGCGACAATATCTCATCTCTGGCTAAAGGCGACAATATCTCATCTCTGGCTAAAGGCGACATTATCTCATATCTGCCTAAAGTCGACAGTATCTCATCTCTGCCTAAATGCGACAATATCTCATCTCTGCCTAAAGGCGACAATATCTCATCTCTGCCTAAAGTAGACAATACCTCATCTCTGCCTAAAGGCGACAATATCTCTGGCTAAAGGTTACAATACCTCATCTCTGGCTAAAGGCGGCACTATCTCATCTCTGCCTAAAGGCGACAATATCTCATCTATGACTAAAGGCGAAAATATCTCTGCCTAAAGGCGACAATATCTCATCTATGGCTAAAGGCGACAATATCTCTTGCGAAATGAGGCAATATCTCTGGCTAAAAGCGACAATATCTCATCTCTTGCGAAATGAGGCAATATCTCATCTCTGGCTAAAGGCGACAATATCTCATCTCTGCCTAAAGACGAACATATCTCATCTCTGCCTAAAGGCGACAATATCTCATGTCTGCCCAAAGGCGACAATATCTCATCTCTGCCTAAAGGCGACAATATCTCATCTCTGGCTAAAGGCGACAATATCTCATCTCTGGCTAAAGTTGACAATATCTCTGGCTAAAGGCGACAATATCTCATGTCTGCCCAAAGGCGACAATATCTCATCTCTGGCTAAAAGTGACAATATCTCATCTCTGGCTAAAGGCGACAATATCTCATCTCTGGCTAAAGGCGACAATATCTCATCTCAGGCGAAATGAGGCAATATCTCATCTCTGGCTAAAGGCGACAATATCTCATCTCTGGCTAAATGAGGAAAAATCTCTGGCTAAAGGCGACAATATCTCTGGCTAAAGGAGACAATATCTCATCTCTGGCTAATGGCGACAATATCTCATCTCTGCCTAAAGGCGACAATATCTCTGGTAAAGGCGACAATATCTTTGGCTAAAGGCGACAACATCTCATCTCTGCCTAAAGGCGACAATATCTCATCTCAGGCGAAATGAGGCAATATCTCATCTCTGGCTAAAGGCAGCAATATCTCATCTCTGGCTAAAGGCAACAATATCTCATCTCAGGTGAAATGAGGCAATATCTCTGGCTAAAGGCGACAATATCTCTGGCGAAAGGCGACAATATCAAATCTCTGGCTAAAGGCGACAACGTCTCATCTCTGGCTAAAAGTGACAATAACTCATCTCTGGCTAAAAGCGACAATATCTCATCTCAGGTTAAATGCGACAATATCTCATCTCTAGCTAAAGGCGACAATTTCTCTGGCTAAAGGCGCCAATATATCATCTCTGCCTAATAGCGACAATATCTCATCTCTGCCTAAAAGCGACAATATCTCATCTCTGCCTAAAGTAGACAATACCTCTTCTCTGGCTAAAGGTGACAATACCTCATCTCTGGCTAAAGGCGACAATACATCATCTCTGGCTAAAGGCGACAATATCTCATCTCTGGCTAAAGGCGACATTATCTGTCTCTGGATAAAGGCGACAATATCTCATCTCTGGCTAATGGCGACAATATCTCATCTCTGCCTAAAGGCGACAATATCTCATCTCTGGCTAAAGGCGACAGTATGTCATCTCAGGCGAAATGAGGCAATATATATGGCTAAAGGCAACAATACCTCATTACTGTCTAAAGGCGACAATATCTCATCTCTAGCTAAAGGCGACAATATCTCTGGCTAAAGGCAACAATATCTCTGCCTAAATGCGACAATATCTCATCTCTGCCTAAAGGCGACAATATCTCATCTCTGCCTAAAGTAGACAATACCTCATCTCTGCCTAAAGGCGAAAATATCTCTGGCTAAAGGTGACAATACCTCATCTCTGGCTAAAGGCGGCACTATCTCATCTCTGCCTAAAGGCGACAATATCTCATCTATGACTAAAGGCGAAAATATCTCTGCCTAAAGGCGACAATATCTCATCTATGGCTAAAGGCGACAATATCTCTTGCGAAATGAGGCAATATCTCTGGCTAAAAGCGACAATATCTCATCTCTTGCGAAATGAGGCAATATCTCATCTCTGGCTAAAGGCGACAATATCTCATCTCTGCCTAAAGACGAACATATCTCATCTCTGCCTAAAGGCGACAATATCTCATGTCTGCCCAAAGGCGACAATATCTCATCTCTGCCTAAAGGCGACAATATCTCATCTCTGGCTAAAGGCGACAATATCTCATCTCTGGCTAAAGTTGACAATATCTCTGGCTAAAGGCGACAATATCTCATGTCTGCCCAAAGGCGACAATATCTCATCTCTGGCTAAAAGTGACAATATCTCATCTCTGGCTAAAGGCGACAATATCTCATCTCTGGCTAAAGGCGACAATATCTCATCTCAGGCGAAATGAGGCAATATCTCATCTCTGGCTAAAGGCGACAATATCTCATCTCTGGCTAAATGAGGAAAAATCTCTGGCTAAAGGCGACAATATCTCTGGCTAAAGGAGACAATATCTCATCTCTGGCTAATGGCGACAATATCTCATCTCTGCCTAAAGGCGACAATATCTCTGGTAAAGGCGACAATATCTTTGGCTAAAGGCGACAACATCTCATCTCTGCCTAAAGGCGACAATATCTCATCTCAGGCGAAATGAGGCAATATCTCATCTCTGGCTAAAGGCAGCAATATCTCATCTCTGGCTAAAGGCAACAATATCTCATCTCAGGTGAAATGAGGCAATATCTCTGGCTAAAGGCGACAATATCTCTGGCGAAAGGCGACAATATCAAATCTCTGGCTAAAGGCGACAACGTCTCATCTCTGGCTAAAAGTGACAATAACTCATCTCTGGCTAAAAGCGACAATATCTCATCTCAGGTTAAATGCGACAATATCTCATCTCTAGCTAAAGGCGACAATTTCTCTGGCTAAAGGCGCCAATATATCATCTCTGCCTAATAGCGACAATATCTCATCTCTGCCTAAAAGCGACAATATCTCATCTCTGCCTAAAGTAGACAATACCTCTTCTCTGGCTAAAGGTGACAATACCTCATCTCTGGCTAAAGGCGACAATACATCATCTCTGGCTAAAGGTGACAATATCTCATCTCTGGCTAAAGGCGACAATATCTCATCTCTGCTTAAATGCGACAATATCTCTGGCTAAAGGCGACAATATCTCATCTCTGGCTAAAGGCGACATTATCTATCTCTGGATAAAGGCGACAATATCTCATCTCTGGCTAATGGCGACAATATCTCATCTCTGCCTAAAGGCGACAATATCTCATTTCTGGCTAAAGGCGACAGTATCTCATCTCAGGCGAAATGAGGCAATATCTATGGCTAAAGGCAACAATACCTCATTACTGTCTAAAGGCGACAATATCTCATCTCTAGCTAAAGGCGACAATATCTCTGGCTAAAGGCAACAATATCTCTGGCTAAAGGCGACAATATCTCATCTCTGGCTAAAGGCGCCAATATATCATCTCTGCCTAAAGGCGACAATATCTCATCTCTGCCTAAAAGCGACAATATCTCATCTCTGCCTAAAGTAGACAATACCTCTTCTATGGCTAAAGGTGACAATACCTCATCTCTGGCTAAAGGCGACAATACATCATCTCTGGCTAAAGGCGGCAATATCTCTTGCGAAATGAGGCAATATCTCATCTCTGGCTAATGGCGACAATATCTCATCTCTGGCTAAAGGCGACAATATCTCATCTCTGGCTAAAGGCGACAATATCTCATCTCTGCCTAAATGCGACAATATCTCTGGCTAAAGGCGACAATATCTCATCTCTGGCTAAAGGCGACATTATCTATCTCTGGATAAAGGCGACAATATCTCATCTCTGGCTAATGGCGACAATATCTCATCTCTGCCTAAAGGCGACAATATCTCATCTCTGGCTAAAGGCGACAGTATCTCATCTCAGGCGAAAATAGGCAATATCTATGGCTAAAGGCAACAATACCTTATTACTGTCTAAAGGCGACAATATCTCATCTCTAGCTAAAGGCGACAATATCTCTGGCTAAGGGCAACAATATCTCTGGCTAAAGGCGACAATATCTCATCTCTGGCTAAAGGCGACAATATCTCATCTCTGGCTAAAGGCGACAATACCTCATCTCTGGCTAAATGAGGAAAAATCACTGGCTAAAGGAGACAATATCTCTGGCTAAAGGCGACAGTATCTCATCTCTGGCTAATGGCGACAGTATCTCATCTCTGCCTAAAGGCGACAATATCTTTGGCTAAAGGCGACAATATCTCATCTCTGGCTAATGGCGACAATATCTCATGTCTGCCTAAAGGCGACAATATCTCATCTATGCCTAAAGGAGAAAATATCTCTTCCTAAAGGTGACAATATCTCATCTATGGCTAAAGGCGACAATATCTCTGGCTAAAGGCGACAATATCTCTGGCTAAATGCGACAATATCTCATCTCTTGCGAAATGAGGCAATATCTCATCTCTGGCTAAAGGCGACAGTATCTCAACTCTGCCTAAAGGCGACAACATCTCATCTCTGGCTAAAGGTGACAATACCTCATCTCTGGCTAAAAGCGACAATATCTCATCTCAGGTTAAATGCGACAATATCTCATCTCTAGCTAAAGGCGACAATTTCTCTGGCAAAAGGCGACAATATCTCACCTCTGGCTAAAGGCGACATTATCTATATCTGGATAAAGGCGACAATATCTCATCTCAGCCTAAAGTAGACAATACCTCATCTCTGCCTAAAGGCGTCAATATCTCTGGCTAAAGGTGACAATACCTCATCTCTGGCTAAAGGCAACAATATCTCATCTCTGGATAAAGTCGACAATATCTCATCTCTGCCTAAAGGCGACAATATCTCATCTCTGGCTAAAGGCGACAGTATCTCATCTCAGGCGAAATGAGGCAATATCTATGGCTAAAGGCAACAATACCTCATTACTGTCTAAAGGCGACAATATCTCATCTCTAGCTAAAGGCGACAATATCTCTGGCTAAAGGCAACAATATCTCTGCCTAAATGCGACAATATCTCATCTCTGCCTAAAGGCGACAATATCTCATCTCTGCCTAAAGTAGACAATACCTCATCTCTGCCTAAAGGCGACAATATATCTGGCTAAAGGTGACAATACCTCATCTCTGGCTAAAGGCGGCAATATCTCATCTCTGGCTAAAGGCGACAATATCTCTGCCTAAAGGCGACAATATCTCTGGCTAAAGGCGGCAATATCTCATCTCTGGCTAAAGGCGACATTATCTCATCTCTGCCTAAAGGCGACAATATTTCTGGCTAAAGCCGGCCATATCAAATCTCTGCCTAAAGGCAACAATATCTCATCCCTGCCTAAAGGAGAAAATATCTCATCTCTGCCTAAAGTAGACAATACCTCATCTCTGGTTAAAGGTGACAATACCTCATCTCTGGCTAAAGGCGAAAATATCTCATCTCTGGCTAAAGGCGACAATACCTCATCTCTGGCTAAGGGCGAAAATATCTCATCTCTGGCTAAAGGCGACAATATCTCATTACTGTCTAAAGGCGACAATATCTCATCTCTAGCTAAAGGCGACAATATCTCTGGCTAAAGGCAACAATATCTCTGCCTAAATGCGACAATATCTCATCTCTGCCTAAAGGCGACAATATCTCATCTCTGCCTAAAGTAGACAATACCTCATCTCTGCCTAAAGGCGAAAATATCTCTGGCTAAAGGTGACAATACCTCATCTCTGGCTAAAGGCGGCAATATCTCATCTCTGCCTAAAGGCGACAATATCTCATCTATGCCTAAAGGCGAAAATATCTCTGGCTAAAGGCGACAATATCTCATCTCTGGCTAAAGGCGACAATATCTCTTGCGAAATGAGGCAATATCTCTGGCTAAAAGCGACAATATCTCATCTCTTGCGAAATGAGGCAATATCTCATCTCTGGCTAAAGGCGACAATATCTCATCTCTGCCTAAAGACGAACATATCTCATCTCTGCCTAAAGGCGACAATATCTCATGTCTGCCCAAAGGCGACAATATCTCATCTCTGCCTAAAGGCGACAATATCTCATCTCTGGCTAAAGGCGACAATATCTCATCTCTGGCTAAAGGTGACAATATCTCTGGCTAAAGGCGACAATATCTCATGTCTGCCCAAAGGCGACAATATCTCATCTCTGGCTAAAAGTGACAATATCTCATCTCTGGCTAAAGGCGACAATATCTCATCTCAGGCGAAATGAGGCAATATCTCATCTCTGGCTAAAGGCGACAATATCTCATCTCTGGCTAAATGAGGAATAATCTCTGGATAAAGGCGACAATATCTCTGGCTAAAGGCGACAATATCTCATCTCTGGCTAATGGCGACAATATCTCATCTCTGCCTAAAGGCGACAATATCTCTGGTAAAGGCGACAATATCTTTGGCTAATGGCGACAATATCTCATCTCTGCCTAAAGGCGACAATATCTCATCTCAGGCGAAATGAGGCAATATCTCATCTCTGGCTAAAGGCAGCAATATCTCATCTCTGGCTAAAGGCGACAATATCTCATCTCAGGTGAAATGAGGCAATATCTCTGGCTAAAGGCGACAATATCTCTGGCGAAAGGCGACAATATCAAAACTCTGGCTAAAGGCGACAACATCTCATCTCTGGCTAAAAGTGAAAATAACTCATCTCTGGCTAAAAGCGACAATATATCATCTC
Source organism: Coturnix japonica (assembly GCF_054131305.1). Taxonomy (NCBI): domain Eukaryota; kingdom Metazoa; phylum Chordata; class Aves; order Galliformes; family Phasianidae; genus Coturnix; species Coturnix japonica. The sequence continues at coordinate 28,472,428 of NC_140672.1, forward strand.
AGGTTAAATGCGACAATATCTCATCTCTAGCTAAAGGCGACAATTTCTCTGGCTAAAGGCGCCAATATATCATCTCTGCCTAATAGCGACAATATCTCATCTCTGCCTAAAAGCGACAATATCTCATCTCTGCCTAAAGTAGACAATACCTCTTCTCTGGCTAAAGGCGACAATACATCATCTCTGGCTAAAGGCGACAATATCTCTTGCGAAATGAGGCAATATCTCATCTCTGGCTAAAGGCGACAATATCTCATCTCTTGCTAAAGGCGACAATATCTCTGGCTAAAGGCGACAATATCTCATCTCTGGCTAAAGGCGACATTATCTATCTCTGGATAAAGGCGACAATATCTCATCTCTGGCTAATGGCGACAATATCTCATCTCTGCCTAAAGGCGACAATATCTCATCTCTGGCTAAAGGTGACAGTATCTCATCTCAGGCGAAATGAGGCAATATCTATGGCTAAAGGCAACAATACCTCATTAATGTCTAAAGGCGACAGTATCTCATCTCAGGCGAAATGAGGCAATATCTATGGCTAAATGCAACAATACCTCATTACTGTCTAAAGGCGACAATATCTCATCTCTAGCTAAAGGCGACAATATCTCTGGCTAAAGGCAACAATATCTCTGCCTAAATGCGACAATATCTCATATCTGCCTAAAGGCGACAGTATCTCATCTCTGCCTAAATGCGACAATATCTCATCTCTGCCTAAAGGCGAAAATATCTCTGGCTAAAGGTGACAATACCTCATCTCTGGCTAAAGGCGGCAATATCTCATCTCTGCCTAAAGGCGACAATATCTCATCTATGCCTAAAGGCGAAAATATCTCTGGCTAAAGGCGACAATATCTCATCTCTGGCTAAAGGCGACAATATCTCTTGCGAAATGAGGCAATATCTCTGGCTAAAAGCGACAATATCTCATCTCTTGCGAAATGAGGCAATATCTCATCTCTGGATAAAGGCGACAATATCTCATCTCTGCCTAAAGACGAACATATCTCATCTCTGCCTAAAGGCGACAATATCTCATGTCTGCCCAAAGGCGACAATATCTCATCTCTGCCTAAAGGCGACAATATCTCATCTCTGGCTAAAGGCGACAATATCTCATCTCTGGCTAAAGGCGACAATATCTCTGGCTAAAGGCGACAATATCTCATGTCTGCCCAAAGGCGACAATATCTCATCTCTGGCTAAAAGTGACAATATCTCATCTCTGGCTAAAGGCGACAATATCTCATCTCTGGCTAAAGGCGACAATATCTCATCTCAGGTGAAATGAGGCAATATCTCATCTCTGGCTAAAGGCGACAATATCTCATCTCTGGCTAAAGGTGACAATATCTCTGGCTAAAGGCGACAATATCTCATGTCTGCCCAAAGGCGACAATATCTCATCTCTGGCTAAAAGTGACAATATCTCATCTCTGGCTAAAGGCGACAATATCTCATCTCAGGCGAAATGAGGCAATATCTCATCTCTGGCTAAAGGCGACAATATCTCATCTCTGGCTAAATGAGGAATAATCTCTGGATAAAGGCGACAATATCTCTGGCTAAAGGCGACAATATCTCATCTCTGGCTAATGGCGACAATATCTCATCTCTGCCTAAAGGCGACAATATCTCTGGTAAAGGCGACAATATCTTTGGCTAATGGCGACAATATCTCATCTCTGCCTAAAGGCGACAATATCTCATCTCAGGCGAAATGAGGCAATATCTCATCTCTGGCTAAAGGCAGCAATATCTCATCTCTGGCTAAAGGCGACAATATCTCATCTCAGGTGAAATGAGGCAATATCTCTGGCTAAAGGCGACAATATCTCTGGCGAAAGGCGACAATATCAAAACTCTGGCTAAAGGCGACAACATCTCATCTCTGGCTAAAAGTTAAAATAACTCATCTCTGGCTAAAAGCGACAATATATCATCTCAGGTTAAATGCGACAATATCTCATCTCTAGCTAAAGGCGACAATTTCTCTGGCTAAAGGCGCCAATATATCATCTCTGCCTAATAGCGACAATATCTCATCTCTGCCTAAAAGCGACAATATCTCATCTCTGCCTAAAGTAGACAATACCTCTTCTCTGGCTAAAGGTGACAATACCTCATCTCTGGCTAAAGGCGACAATACATCATCTCTGGCTAAAGGCGACAATATCTCTTGCGAAATGAGGCAATATCTCATCTCTGGCTAAAGGCGACAATATCTCATCTCTGGCTAAAGGCGACAATATCTCTGGCTAAAGGCGACAATATCTCATCTCTGGCTAAAGGCGACATTATCTATCTCTGGATAAAGGCGACAATATCTCATCTCTGGCTAATGGCGACAATATCTCATCTCTGCCTAAAGGCGACAATATCTCATCTCTGGCTAAAGGTGACAGTATCTCATCTCAGGCGAAATGAGGCAATATCTATGGCTAAAGGCAACAATACCTCATTAATGTCTAAAGGCGACAGTATCTCATCTCAGGCGAAATGAGGCAATATCTATGGCTAAAGGCAACAATACCTCATTACTGTCTAAAGGCGACAATATCTCATCTCTAGCTAAAGGCGACAATATCTCTGGCTAAAGGCAACAATATCTCTGCCTAAATGCGACAATATCTCATATCTGCCTAAAGGCGACAGTATCTCATCTCTGCCTAAATGCGACAATATCTCATCTCTGCCTAAAGGCGAAAATATCTCTGGCTAAAGGTGACAATACCTCATCTCTGGCTAAAGGCGGCAATATCTCATCTCTGCCTAAAGGCGACAATATCTCATCTATGCCTAAAGGCGAAAATATCTCTGGCTAAAGGCGACAATATCTCATCTCTGGCTAAAGGCGACAATATCTCTTGCGAAATGAGGCAATATCTCTGGCTAAAAGCGACAATATCTCATCTCTTGCGAAATGAGGCAATATCTCATCTCTGGCTAAAGGCGACAATATCTCATCTCTGCCTAAAGACGAACATACCTCATCTCTGCCTAAAGGCGACAATATCTCATGTCTGCCCAAAGGCGACAATATCTCATCTCTGCCTAAAGGCGACAATATCTCATCTCTGGCTAAAGGCGACAATATCTCATCTCTGGCTAAAGGCGACAATATCTCTGGCTAAAGGCGACAATATCTCATGTCTGCCCAAAGGCGACAATATCTCATCTCTGGCTAAAAGTGACAATATCTCATCTCTGGCTAAAGGCGACAATATCTCATCTCAGGTGAAATGAGGCAATATCTCATCTCTGGCTAAAGGCGACAATATCTCATCTCTGGCTAAATGAGGAATAATCTCTGGCTAAAGGCGACAATATCTCTGGCTAAAGGCGACAATATCTCATCTCTGGCTAATGGCGACAATATCTCATCTCTGCCTAAAGGCGACAATATCTCTGGTAAAGGCGACAATATCTTTGGCTAATGGCGACAATATCTCATCTCTGCCTAAAGGCGACAATATCTCATCTCAGGCGAAATGAGGCAATATCTCATCTCTGGCTAAAGGCAGCAATATCTCATCTCTGGCTAAAGGCGACAATATCTAATCTCAGGTGAAATGAGGCAATATCTCTGGCTAAAGGCGACAATATCTCTGGCGAAAGGCGACAATATCAAAACTCTGGCTAAAGGCGACAACATCTCATCTCTGGCTAAAAGTGACAATAACTCATCTCTGGCTAAAAGCGACAATATATCATCTCAGGTTAAATGCGACAATATCTCATCTCTAGCTAAAGGCGACAATTTCTCTGGCTAAAGGCGCCAATATATCATCTCTGCCTAATAGCGACAATATCTCATCTCTGCCTAAAAGCGACAATATCTCATCTCTGCCTAAAGTAGACAATACCTCTTCTCTGGCTAAAGGTGACAATACCTCATCTCTGGCTAAAGGCGACAATACATCATCTCTGGCTAAAGGCGACAATATCTCTTGCGAAATGAGGCAATATCTCATCTCTGGCTAAAGGCGACAATATCTCATCTCTGGCTAAAGGCGACAATATCTCATCTCTGCCTAAATGCGACAATATCTCTGGCTAAAGGCGACAATATCTCATCTCTGGCTAAAGGCGACATTATCTATCTCTGGATAAAGGCGACAATATCTCATCTCTGGCTAATGGCGACAATATCTCATCTCTGCCTAAAGGCGACAATATCTCATCTCTGGCTAAAGGCGACAGTATCTCATCTCAGGCGAAATGAGGCAATATCTATGGCTAAAGGCAACAATACCTCATTACTGTCTAAAGGCGACAATATCTCATCTCTAGCTAAAGGCGACAATATCTCTGGCTAAAGGCAACAATATCTCTGGCTAAAGGCGACAATATCTCATCTCTGGCTAAAGGCGACAATATCTCATCTCTGGCTAAAGGCGAAAATATCTCTGCCTAAAGGTGACAATATCTCATCTATGGCTAAAGGCGACAATATCTCTGGCTAAAGGTGACAATATCTCTGGCTAAATGCGACAATATCTCATCTCTTGCGAAATGAGGCAATATCTCATCTCTGGCTAAAGGCGACAATATCTCATCTCTGGCTAAAGGCGACAATATCTCATCTCTGCCTAAAGGCGACATTATCTCATATCTGCCTAAAGGCGACAGTATCTCATCTCTGCCTAAATGCGACAATATCTCATCTCTGCCTAAAGGCGACAATATCTCATCTCTGCCTAAAGTAGACAATACCTCATCTCTGCCTAAAGGCGACAATATCTCTGGCTAAAGGTGACAATACCTCATCTCTGGCTAAAGGCGGCACTATCTCATCTCTGCCTAAAGGCGACAATATCTCATCTATGCCTAAAGGCGAAAATATCTCTGGCTAAAGGCGACAATATCTCATCTCTGGCTAAAGGCGACAATATCTCTTGCGAAATGAGGCAATATCTCTGGCTAAAAGCGACAATATCTCATCTCTTGCGAAATGAGGCAATATCTCATCTCTGGCTAAAGGCGACAATATCTCATCTCTGCCTAAAGACGAACATATCTCATCTCTGCCTAAAGGCGACAATATCTCATGTCTGCCCAAAGGCGACAATATCTCATCTCTGCCTAAAGGCGACAATATCTCATCTCTGGCTAAAGGCGACAATATCTCATCTCTGGCTAAAGGTGACAATATCTCTGGCTAAAGGCGACAATATCTCATGTCTGCCCAAAGGCGACAATATCTCATCTCTGGCTAAAAGTGACAATATCTCATCTCTGGCTAAAGGCGACAATATCTCATCTCTGGCTAAAGGCGACAATATCTCATCTCAGGCGAAATGAGGCAATATCTCATCTCTGGCAAAAGGCGACAATATCTCATCTCTGGCTAAATGAGGAAAAATCTCTGGCTAAAGGCGACAATATCTCTGGCTAAAGGCGACAATATCTCATCTCTGGCTAATGGCGACAATATCTCATCTCTGCCTAAAGGCGACAATATCTCTGGTAAAGGCGACAATATCTTTGGCTAAAGGCGACAATATCTCATCTCTGCCTAAAGGCGACAATATCTCATCTCAGGCGAAATGAGGCAATATCTCATCTCTGGCTAAAGGCAGCAATATCTCATCTCTGGCTAAAGGCGACAATATCTCTGGCTAAAGGCGACAATATCTCATCTCTGGCTAAAGGCGACAATATCTCATCTCAGGCGAAATGAGGCAATATCTCATCTCTGGCTAAAGGCGACAATATCTCATCTCTGGCTAAATGAGGAAAAATCTCTGGCTAAAGGCGACAATATCTCTGGCTAAAGGAGACAATATCTCATCTCTGGCTAATGGCGACAATATCTCTGCCTAAAGGCGACAATATCTCTGGTAAAGGCGACAATATCTTTGGCTAAAGGCGACAATATCTCATCTCTGCCTAAAGGCGACAATATCTCATCTCAGGCGAAATGAGGCAATATCTCATCTCTGGCTAAAGGCAGCAATATCTCATCTCTGGCTAAAGGCGACAATATCTCATCTCAGGTGAAATTAGGCAATATCTCTGGCTAAAGGCGACAATATCTCTGGCGAAAGGCGACAATATCAAATCTCTGGCTAAAGGCGACAACGTCTCATCTCTGGCTAAAATTGACAATAACTCATCTCTGGCTAAAAGCGACAATATCTCATCTCAGGTTAAATGCGACAATATCTCATCTCTAGCTAAAGGCGACAATTTCTTTGGCTAAAGGCGCCAATATATCATCTCTGCCTAATAGCGACAATATCTCATCTCTGCCTAAAAGCGTCAATATCTCATCTCTGCCTAAAGTAGACAATACCTCTTCTCTGGCTGAAGGTGACAATACCTCATCTCTGGCTAAAGGCGACAATACATCATCTCTGGCTAAAGGCGACAATATCTCTTGCGAAATGAGGCAATATCTCATCTCTGGCTAAAGGCGACAATATCTCATCTCTGGCTAAAGGCGACAATATCTCATCTCTGCTTAAATGCGACAATACCTCTGGCTAAGGGCGACAATATCTCATCTCTGGCTAAAGGCGACATTATCTATCTCTGGATAAAGGCGACAATATCTCATCTCTTGCTAATGGCGACAATATCTCATCTCTGCCTAAAGGCGACAATATCTCATCTCTGGCTAAAGGCGACAGTATCTCATCTCAGGCGAAATGAGGCAATATCTATGGCTAAAGGCAACAATACCTCATTACTGTCCAAAGGCGACAATATCTCATCTCTAGCTAAAGGCGACAATATCTCTGGCTAAAGGCAGAAATATCTCTGGCTAAAGGCGACAATATCTCATCTCTGGCTAAAGGCGACAATATCTCATCTCTGGCTAAAGGCGACAATACCTCATCTCTGGCTAAATGAGGAAAAATCACTGGCTAAAGGAGGCAATATCTCTGGCTAAAGGCGACAGTATCTCATCTCTGGCTAATGGCGACAGTATCTCATCTCTAGCTAAAGGCGACAATATCTTTGGCTAAAGGCGACAATATATCATCTCTGCCTAATAGCGACAATATCTCATCTCTGCCTAAAAGCGACAATATCTCATCTCTGCCTAAAGTAGACAATACCTCTTCTCTGGCTAAAGGTGACAATACCTCATCTCTGGCTAAAGGCGACAATACATCATCTCTGGCTAAAGGCGACAATATCTCTTGCGAAATGAGGCAATATCTCATCTCTGGCTAAAGGCGACAATATCTCATCTCTGGCTAAAGGCGACAATATCTCATCTCTGCCTAAATGCGACAATATCTCTGGCTAAAGGCGACAATATCTCATCTCTGGCTAAAGGCGACATTATCTATCTCTGGATAAAGGCGACAATATCTCATCTCTGGCTAATGGCGACAATATCTCATCTCTGCCTAAAGGCGACAATATCTCATCTCTGGCTAAAGGCGACAGTATCTCATCTCAGGCGAAATGAGGCAATATCTATGGCTAAAGGCAACAATACCTCATTACTGTCTAAAGGCGACAATATCTCATCTCTAGCTAAAGGCGACAATATCTCTGGCTAAAGGCAACCATATCTCTGGCTAAAGGCGACAATATCTCATCTCTGGCTAAAGGCGACAATATCTCATCTCTGGCTAAAGGCGACAATACCTCATTTCTGGCTAAATGAGGAAAAATCACTGGCTAAAGGAGACAATATCTCTGGCTAAAGGCGACAGTATCTCATCTCTGGCTAATGGCGACAGTATCTCATCTCTGCCTAAAGGCGACAATATCTTTGGCTAAAGGCGACAATATCTCATCTCTGGCTAATGGCGACAATATCTCATGTCTGCCTAAAGGCGACAATATCTCATCTATGCCTAAAGGAGAAAATATCTCTTCCTAAAGGTGACAATATCTCATCTATGGCTAAAGGCGACAATATCTCTGGCTAAAGGCGACAATATCTCTGGCTAAATGCGACAATATCTCATCTCTTGCGAAATGAGGCAATATTTCATCTCTGGCTAAAGGCGACAATATCTCATCTCTGGCTTAAGGCGACAGTATCTCAACTCTGCCTAAAGGCGACAACATCTCATCTCTGGCTAAAGGTGACAATACCTCATCTCTGGCTAAAAGCGACAATAACTCATCTCAGGTTAAATGCGACAATATCTCATCTCTAGCTAAAGGCGACAATTTCTCTGGCAAAAGGCGACAATATCTCATCTCTGGCTAAAGGCGACATTATCTATCTCTGGATAAAGGCGACAATATCTCATCTCAGCCTAAAGTAGACAATACCTCATCTCTGCCTAAAGGCGTCAATATCTCTGGCTAAAGGTGACAATACCTCATCTCTGGCTAAAGGCAACAATATCTCATCTCTGGATAAAGTCGACAATATCTCATCTCTGCCTAAAGGCGACAGTATCTCATCTCTGCCTAAAGTAGACAATACCTCATCTCTGCCTAAAGGCGACAATATCTCTGGCTAAAGGTGACAATACCTCATCTCTGGCTAAAGGCAGCAATATCTCATCTCTGCCTAAAGGCGACAATATCTCATCTCTGGCTAATGGCGACAGTATCTCATCTCAGGCGAAATGAGGCAATATCTATGGCTAAAGGCGACAATATCTCATCTCAGGTTAAATGCGACAATATCTCATCTCTAGCTAAAGGTGACAACTTCTCTGGCTAAAGGCGCCAATATATCATCTCTGCCTAATAGCGACAATATCTCATCTCTGCCTAAAAGCGACAATATCTCATCTATGCCTAAAGTAGACAATACCTCTTCTCTGCCTAAAGGTGACAATACCTCATCTCTGGCTAAAGGCGACAATGCATCATCTCTGGCTAAAGGCGACAATATCTCTTGCGAAATGAGGCAATATCTCATCTCTGGCTAAAGGCGACAATATCTCATCTCTGGCTAAGGGCGACAATATCTCATCTCTGCCTAAAGGCGACAATATCTCTGGCTAAAGGCGACAATATCTTATCTCTGGCTAAAGGCGATATTATCTATCTCTGGTTAAAGGCGACAATATCTCATCTCTGGCTAAAGGCGACAATATCTCATCTCTGCCTAAAGGCGACAATATCTCATCTCTGGCTAAAGGCGGCAGTATCTCATCTCAGGCGAAATGAGGCAATATCTATGGCTAAAGGCAACAATACCTCATTACGGTCTAAAGGCGACAATATCTCATCTCTGGCTAAAGGCGACAATATCTCTGGCTAAAGGCAACAATATCTCTGGCTAAAGGCGACAGTATCTCATCTCTGCCTAAAGGCGACAATATCTCATCTCTGCCTAAAGTAGACAATATCTCATCTCTGGCTAAAGGCGACAATATCTTTGGCTAAAGGCGACAATATCTCATCTCTGCCTAAAGTAGACAATACCTCATCTCTGCCTAAAGGCGACAATAACTCTGGCAAAAGGTGACAATACCTCATCTCTGGCTAAAGGCGACAATATCTCATCTCTGCCTAAAGGCGACAATATCTCTGGCTAAAGGCGACAATATCTCCTCTCTGGCTAAAGGCGACATTATCTCATCTCTGCCTAAAGGCGACAATATTTCTGGCTAAAGCCAGCAATATCAAATCTGTGCCTAAAGGCAACAATATCTCATCTCTGCCTAAAGGAGAAAATATCTCAACTCTGCCTAAAGTAGACAATACCTCATCTCTGGTTAAAGGTGACAATACCTCATCTCTGGCTAAAGGCGACAATATCTCATCTCTGGCTAAAGGTGACAATATCTCATCTCTGGCTAAAGGCGACAATACCTCATCTCTGGCTAAATGAGGAAAAATATCTGGCTAAAGGAGACAATATCTCTGGCTAAAGGCGACAGTATCTCATCTCTGGCTAATGGCGACAGTATCTCATCTCTGCCTAAAGGCGACAATATCTTTGGCTAAAGGCGACAATATCTCATCTCTGGCTAATGGCGACAATATCTCATGTCTGCCTAAAGGCGACAATATCTCATCTATGCCTAAAGGCGAAAATATCTCTGCCTAAAGGTGACAATATCTCATCTATGGCTAAAGGCGACAATATCTCTGGCTAAAGGCGACAATATCTCTGGCTAAATGCGACAATATCTCATCTCTTGCGAAAGGCGACAATATCTCATCTCTGGCTAAAGGCGACAATATCTTATGTCTGGCTAAAGGCGACAGTATCTCAACTCTGCCTAAAGGCGACAACATCTCATCTCTGGCTAAAGGTGACAATATCTCATCTCTGGCTAAAGGCGACAATATCTCATCTCAGGTTAAATGCGACAATATCTCATCTCTAGCTAAAGGCGACAATTTCTCTGGCAAAAGGCAACAATATCTCATCTCTGACTAAAGGCGACATTATCTATATCTGGATAAAGGCGACAATATCTCATCTCAGCCTAAAGTAGACAATACCTCATCTCTGCCTAAAGGCGACAATATCTCTGGCTAAAGGTGACAATACCTCATCTCTGGCTAAAGGCAACAATATCTCATCTCTGGATAAAGTCGACAATATCTCATCTCTGGCTAATGGCGACAATATCTCATCTCTGCCTAAAGGAGACAATATCTCTGGCTAAAGGCGACAATATCTTTGACTAAATGCGACAATATCTCATCTCTGCCTAAAGGCGACAATATCTCATCTCAGGCGAAATGAGGCAATATCTCATCTCTGGCTAAAGGCGACAATATCTCAGCTCAGGTGAAATGGGGCAATATCTCTGGCTAAAGGCGACAATATCTCTGGCTAAAGGCGACAGAATCAAATCTCTGGCTAAAGGCGACAATATCTCATCTCTGGCTAAAGGCGACAATATCTCTGGCTAAAGGCGACAATATCTCATCTCTGGCTAAAGGCGAAAATATCTCTGGCTAAAAGCGACAATATCTCTGGCTAAAGGCGGCAATATCTCTGGCTAAAGTCGGCAATACCTCATCTCTGCCTAAAGTAGACAATATCTCATTTCTGGCTAAAGGAAACAGTATCTCATCTCTGGCTAAAGGCGACAATATCTCATCTCTGGCTAAAGGCGACAATATCTCATCTCTGGCTAAAGGCGACAATACCTCATCTCTGGCTAAATGAGGAAAAATCTATGGCTAAAGGAGACAATATCTCTGGCTAAAGGCGACAGTATCTCATCTCTGGCTAATGGCGACAGTATCTCAACTCTGCCTAAAGGCGACAATATCTTTGGCTAAAGGCGACGATATCTCATCTCTGCCTAAAGGCGACAATATCTCATCTCAGGCGAAATGAGGCAATATCTCATCTCTGGCTAAAGGCGGCAATATCTCATCTCTGGCTAAAGGCGACAATATCCCAGCTCAGGTGAAATGAGGCAATATCTCTGGCTAAAGGCGACAATATCTCTGGCTAAAGGCGACAATATCAAATCTCTGGCTAAAGGCGACAATATCTCATCTCTGGCTAAAGGCGACAATATCTCATCTCTGGCTAAAGGCGATAGTATCTCAACTCTGCGTAAAGGCGACAATAACTTATCTCTGGCTAAAGGCGACAATATCTATGGCTAAAGGCGACAATATCTCATCTCTGTCTAAAGGCGACATTATCTCATGTCTGCCTAAAGGCGACAATATCTCATCTCTGGCTAAAGGCGACAATATCTCATCTCTGCCTAAAGTGGACAATACCTCATCTCTGCCTAAAGGCGACAATATCTCTGGCTAAAGGCGACAATATCTCATCTCTGGCTAAAGGCGACATTATCTCATGTCTGCCTAAAGGCGACAATATCTCATCTCTGCCTAAAGGCGACATTATCTCATCTCTGCCTAAAGTAGACAATATCTCATCTCTGGCTAAAGGCGACAATATCTTTGGCTAAAGGCGACAATATCTCATCTCTGTCTAAAGGCGACATTATCTCATGTCTGCCTAAAGGCGACAATATCTCATCTCTGGCTAAAGGCGACAATATCTCATCTCTGCCTAAAGTAGACAATACCTCATCTCTGCCTAAAGGCGACAATATCTCTGGCTAAAGGTGACAATACCTCATCTCTGGCTAAAGGCGACAATATCTCATCTCTGCCTAAAGGCGACAATATCTCTGGCTAAAGGCGACAATACCTCATCTCTGGCTAAAGGCGACATTATCTCATCTCTGCCTAAAGGCGACAATATTTCTGGCTAAAGCCAGCAATATCAAATCTCTGCCTAAAGGCAACAATATCTCATCTCTGCCTAAAGGAGAAAATATCTCATCTCTGCCTAAAGTAGACAATACCTCATCTCTGGTTAAAGGTGACAATACCTCATCTCTGGCTAAAGGCGACAATATCTCATCTCTGGCTAAAGGCGACAATACCTCATCTCTGGCTAAATGAGGAAAAATATCTGGCTAAAGGAGACAATATCTCTGGCTAAATGCGACAATATTTCTCATCTCTAGCTAAAGGCGACAATTTCTCTGGCAAAAGGCGACAATATCTCATCTCTGGCTAAAGGCGACATTATCTATATCTGGATAAAGGCGACAATATCTCATCCCAGCCTAAAGTAGACAATACCTCATCTTAGCCTAAAGGCGACAATATCTCTGGCTAAAGGTGACAATACCTCATCTCTGGCTAAAGGCAACAATGTCTCATCTCTGGATAAAGTCGACAATATCTCATCTCTGGCTAAAGGCAACAATACCTCATTACTGTCTAAAGGCGACAATATCTCATCTCTGGCTAAAGGCGACAATATCTCATCTCTGGCTAAATGCGACAATATCTCATCTCTGGCTAATGGCGACAATACCTCATCTCTGGCTAAATGAGGAAAAATCTCTTGCTAAAGGAGACAATATCTCTGGCTAATGGCGACAATATCACATCTCTGGCTAATGGCGACAATATCTCATCTCTGCCTAAAGGCGACAATATCTCTGGCTAAAGGCGACAATATCTCATCTCAGGCGAAATGAGGCAATATCTCATCTCTGGCTAAAGGCGGCAATATCTCATCTCTGGCTAAAGGCGACAATATCTCAGCTCAGGTGAAATGAGGCAATATCTCTGGCTAAAGGCGACAATATCTCTGGCTAAAGGCGACAATATCAAATCTCTGGCTAAAGGCGACAATATCTCATCTCTGGCTAAATGCGCCAATATCTCTGGCTAAAGGCGACAATATCTCATCTCTGGCTAAAGGCGACAATATCTCTGGCTAAAAGCGACAATATCTCTGGCTAAAGGCGGCAATATCTCTGGCTAAAGTCGGCAATACCTCATCTCTGCCTAAAGTAGACAATATCTCATTTCTGGCTAAAGGAAACAGTATCTCATCTCTGGCTAAAGGCGACAATATCTCATCTCTGGCTAAAGGTGACAATATCTCATCTCTGGCTAAAGGCGACAATACCTCATCTCTGGCTAAATGAGGAAAAATCTATGGCTAAAGGAGACAATATCTCTGGCTAAAGGCGACAGTATCTCATCTCTGGCTAATGGCGACAGTATCTCATCTCTGCCTAAAGGCGACAATATCTTTGGCTAAAGGCGACAATATCTCATCTCTGCCTAAAGGCGACAATATCTCATCTCAGGCGAAATGAGGCAATATCTCATCTCTGGCTAAAGGCGGCAATATCTCATCTCTGGCTAAAGGCGACAATATCCCAGCTCAGGTGAAATGAGGCAATATCTCTGGCTAAAGGCGACAATATCTCTGGCTAAAGGCGACAATATCAAATCTCTGGCTAAAGGCGACAATATCTCATCTCTGGCTAAAGGCGACAATATCTCATCTCTGCCTAAAGGCGATAGTATCTCAACTCTGAGTAAAGGCGACAATAACTTATCTCTGGCTAAAGGCGAAAATATCTTTGGCTAAAGGCGACAATATCTCATCTCTGGCTAAAGGCGACATTATCTCATGTCTGCCTAAAGGCGACAATATCTCATCTCTGCCTAAAGGCGACATTATCTCATCTCAGCCTAAAGTAGACAATATCTCATCTCTGGCTAAAGGCGACAATATCTTTGGCTAAAGGCGACAATATCTCATCTCTGTCTAAAGGTGACATTATCTCATGTCTGCCTAAAGGCGACAATATCTCATCTCTGGCTAAAGGCGACAATATCTCATCTCTGCCTAAAGTAGACAATACCTCATCTCTGCCTAAAGGCGACAATATCTCTGGCTAAAGGCGACAATATCTCATCTCTGGCTAAAGGCGACATTATCTCATGTCTGCCTAAAGGCGACAATATCTCATCTCTGCCTAAAGGCGACATTATCTCATCTCTGCCTTAAGTAGACAATATCTCATCTCTGGCTAAAGGCGACAATATCTTTGGCTAAAGGCGACAATATCTCATCTCTGTCTAAAGGCGACATTATCTCATGTCTGCCTAAAGGCGACAATATCTCATCTCTGGCTAAAGGCGACAATATCTCATCTCTGCCTAAAGTAGACAATACCTCATCTCTGCCTAAAGGCGACAATATCTCTGGCTAAAGGTGACAATACCTCATCTCTGGCTAAAGGCGACAATATCTCATCTCTGCCTAAAGGCGACAATATCTCTGGCTAAAGGCGACAATATCTCATCTCTGGCTAAAGGCGACATTATCTCATCTCTGCCTAAAGGCTACAATATTTCTGGCTAAAGCCAGCAATATCAAATCTCTGCCTAAAGGCAACAATATCTCATCTCTGCCTAAAGGAGAAAATATCTCATCTCTGCCTAAAGTAGACAATACCTCATCTCTGGTTAAAGGTGACAATACCTCATCTCTGGCTAAAGGCGACAATATCTCATCTCTGGCTAAAGGCGACAATACCTCATCTCTGGCTAAATGAGGAAAAATATCTGGCTAAAGGAGACAATATCTGGCTAAAGGCGACAGTATCTCATCTCTGGCTAATGGCGACAGTATCTCATCTCTGCCTAAAGGCGACAATATCTTTGGCTAAAGGCGACAATATCTCATCTCTGGCTAATGGCGAAAATATCTCATCTCTGGCTAATGGCGACAATATCTCATGTCTGCCTAAAGGCGACAATATCTCATCTATGCCTAAAGGCGAAAATATCTCTGCCTAAAGGTGACAATATCTCATCTATGGCTAAAGGCGACAATATCTCTGGCTAAAGGCGACAATATCTCTGGCTAAATGCGACAATATCTCATCTCTTGCGAAATGAGGCAATATCTCATCTCTGGCTAAAGGCGACAATATCTCATCTCTGGCAAAAGGTGACAATATCTCATCTCTGGCTAAAGTCGACAATATCTCATCTCAGGTTAAATGCGACAATATCTCATCTCTAGCTAAAGGCGACAATTTCTCTGGCAAAAGGCGACAATATCTCATCTCTGGCTAAAGGCGACATTATCTATCTCTGGATAAAGGCGACAATATCTCATCTCTGGCTAAAGTCGACAATATCTCATCTCTGGCTAAAGGCAACAATACCTCATTACTGTCTAAAGGCGACAATATCTCATCTCTGGCTAAAGGCGATAATATCTCTGGCTAAAGGCAACAATATCTCTGGCTAAAGGCGACAATATCTCATCTCTGGCTAAAGGCGACAATATCTCATCTCTGGCTAAAGGCGACAATATCTCATCTCTGGCTAAAGGCGACAATACCTCATCTCTGGCTAAATGAGGAAAAATCTCTGGCTAAAGGAGACAATATCTCTGGCTAAAGGCGACAGTTTCTCATCTCTGGCTAATGGCGACAGTATCTCATCTCTGCCTAAAGGCGACAATATCTTTGGCTAAAGGCGACAATATCTCATCTCTGCCTAAAGGCGACAATATCTCATCTCAGGCGAAATGAGGCAATATCTCATCTCTGGCTAAAGGCGGCAATATCTCATCTCTGGCTAAAGGCGACAATATCCCAGCTCAGGTGAAATGAGGCAATATCTCTGGCTAAAGGCGACAATATCTCTGGCTAAAGGCGACAATATCAAATCTCTGGCTAAAGGCGACAATATCTCATCTCTGGCTAAAGGCGACAATATCTCATCTCTGGCTAAAGGCGATAGTATCTCAACTCTGCGTAAAGGCGACAATAACTTATCTCTGGCTAAAGGCGACAATATCTTTGGCTAAAGGCGACAATATCTCATCTCTGGCTAAAGGCGACATTATCTCATGTCTGCCTAAAGGCGACAATATCTCATTTCTGCCTAAAGGCGACAATATCTCATCTCTGCCTAAAGTAGACAATATCTCATCTCTGGCTAAAGGCGACAATATCTCATCTCAGGCGAAATGAGGCAATATCTCATCTCTGGCTAAAGGCGGCAATATCTCATCTCTGGCTAAAGGCGACAATATCTCAGCTCAGGTGAAATGAGGCAATATCTCTGGCTAAAGGCGACAATATCTCTGGCTAAAGGCGACAATATCAAATCTCTGGCTAAAGGCGACAATATCTCATCTCTGGCTAAATGCGACAATATCTCTGGCTAAAGGCAATAATATCTCATCTCTGGCTAAAGGCGGCAATATCTCTGGCTAAAGTCGGCAATACCTCATCTCTGCCTAAAGTAGACAATATCTCATTTCTGGCTAAAGGAAACAGTATCTCATCTCTGGTTAAAGGCGACAGTATCTCATCTCTGGCTTAAGGCGACAGAATCTCAACTCTGCCTAAAGGTGACAACATCTCATCTCTGGCTAAAGGCGACAATATCTCATCTCAGGTTAAATGCGACAATATCTCATCTCTAGCTAAAAGCGACAATTTCTCTGGCTAAAGGCACCAATATATCATCTCTGCCTAAAGGCGACAATATCTCATCTCTGCCTAAAAGCGACAATATCTCATCTCTGCCTAAAGTAGACAATACCTCTTCTCTGGCTAAAGGTGACAATACCTCATCTCTGGCTAAAGGCGACAATACATCATCTTTGGCTAAAGGCGACAATACCTCTTGCGAAATGAGGCAATATCTCATCTCTGGCTAAAGGCGACAATATCTCATCTCTGGCTAAAGGCGACAATATCTCATCTCTGGCTAAAGGGAACAATAACTCATTACTGTCTAAAGGCGACAATATCTCATCTCTGGCTAAAGGCGATAATATCTCTGGCTAAAGGCAACAATATCTCTGGCTAAAGGCGACAATATCTCATCTCTGGCTAAAGGCGACAATATCTCATCTCTGGCTAAAGGCAACAATACCTCATTACTGTCTAAAGGCGACAATATCTCATCTCTGGCTAAAGGCGATAATATCTCTGGCTAAAGGCAACAATATCTCTGGCTAAAGGCGACAATATCTCATCTCTGTCTAAAGGCGACAATATCTCATCTCTGCCTAAAGGCGATAATACCTCATTTCTGGCTAAATGAGGAAAAATCTCTGGCTAAAGGAGACAATATCTCTGGCTAAAGGCGACAGTATCTCATCTCTGGCTAATGGCGACAGTATCTCATCTCTGCCTAAAGGCGACAATATCTTTGGCAAAAGGCGACAATATCTCATCTCTGCCTAAAGGCGACAATATCTCATCTCAGGCGAAATGAGGCAATATCTCATCTCTGGCTAAAGGCGACAATATCTCAGCTCAGGTGAAATGAGGCAATATCTCTGGCTAAAGGCGACAATATCTCTGGCTAAAGGCGACAATATCAAATCTCTGGCTAAAGGCGACAATATCTCATCTCTGGCTAAAGGCGACAATATCTCATCTCTGGCTAAAGGCGATAGTATCTCAACTCTGCGTAAAGGCGACAATACCTTATCTCCGGCTAAAGGCGACAATATCTTTGGCTAAAGACGACAATATCTCATCTCTGGCTAAAGGCGACATTATCTCATGTCTGCCTAAAGGCGACAATATCTCATCTCTGCCTAAAGTAGACAATATCTCATCTCTGGCTAAAGGCGACAATATCTTTGGCTAAAGACGACAATATCTCATCTCTGGCTAAAGGCGACATTATCTCATGTCTGCCTAAAGGCGACAATATCTCATCTCTGCCTAAAGGCGACAATATCTCATCTCTGCCTAAAGTAGACAATATCTCATCTCTGGCTAAAGGCGACAATATCTTTGGCTAAAGGCGACAATATCTCATCTCTGGCTAAAGGCGACATTATCTCATGTCTGCCTAAAGGCGACAATATCTCATCTCTGCCTAAAGGCGACAATATCTCATCTCTGCCTAACGTAGACAATACCTCATCTCTGCCTAAAGGCGACAATATCTCTGGCTAAAGGTGACAATACCTCATCTCTGGCTAAAGGCAACATTATCTCATCTCTGCCTAAAGGCGACAATATTTCTGGCTAAAGCCAGCAATATCAAATCTCTGCCTAAAGGCAACAATATCTCATCTCTGCATAAAGGAGAAAATATCTCATCTCTGCCTAAAGTAGACAATACCTCATCTCTGGTTAAAGGTGACAATACCTCATCACTGGATAAAGGCGACAATATCTCCTCTCTGGCTAAAGGCGACAATATCTCTTGTGAAATGAGGCAATATCTCATCTCTGGCTAAAGGCGACAATATCTCATCTCTGGCTAATGGTGACAATATCTCATGTCTGCCTAAAGGCGACAATATCTCATCTATGCCTAAAGGCGAAAATATCTATGCCTAAAGGTGACAATATCTCATCTATGGCTAAAGGCGACAATATCTCTGGCTAAAGGTGACAATATCTCTGGCTAAATGGGACAATATCTCATCTCTTGCGAAATGAGGCAATATCTCATCTCTGGCTAAAGGCGACAATATCTCATCTCTGGCTTAAGGCGACAATATCTCATCTCTGGCTAAAGGCGACAAAACCTTATCTCTGGCTAAAGGCGACAATACCTTATCTCTGGCTAAAGGCGACAATATCTCATCTCTGGCTAAAGGCGACAATATCTCTGGCTAAAGGCGACAATATCACTGGCTAAAGGCAACAATATCTCTGGCTAAAGGCGACAATATCTCTGGCTAAAGGCGACAGTATCTCATCTCTGGCTAAAAGCGACAATATCTCATCTCTGGCTAAAGGCGACAATATCGCATCACTGGCTAAAGGTGACAATATCTCATCTCTGGCTAAAGGCGGCAATATCTCATCTCTGCCTAAAGGCGACAATATCTCTGGCTAAAGGCTACAATATCTTTGGCTAAAGGCGACAATATCTCATCTCTGGCTAAAGGCGACATTATCTCATGTCTGCCTAAAGGCGACAGTATCTAATCCTTGCCTAAATGCGACAATATCTCATCTCTGCCTAAAGGCGACAATGTCTCATCTCTGCCTAAAGTAGACAATATCTCATCTCTGCCTAAAGGCGACAATATCTCTGGCTAAAGGTGACAATACCTCATCTCTGGCTAAAGGCGGCAATATCTCATCTCTGCCTAAAGGCGACAATATCTCATCTATGCATAAAGGCGAAAATATCTCTAGCTAAAGGCGACAATATCTCATCTCTGGCTAAAGGCGAATATCTCTTGCGAAATGAGGCAATATCTCTGGCTAAAGGCGACAATATCTCATCTCTTGCGAAATGAGGCAATATCTCATCTCTGGCTAAAGGCGACAATATCTCACCTCTTCCTAAAGACGAACATATCTCATCTCTGCCTAAAGGCGACAATATCTCATGTCTGCCCAAAGGCGACAATATCTCATCTCTGCCTAAAGGCGACAATATCTCATCTCTGGCTAAAGGCGACAATATCTCATCTCTGGCTAAAGGCGACAATATCTCTGGCGAAAGGCGACAATATCAAATCTCTGGCTAAAGGCGACAACATCTCATCTCAGGTTAAATGCGACAATATCTCATCTCTAGCTAAAGGCGACAATTTCTCTGGCTAAAGGCGCCAATATATCATCACTGCCTAAAGGCGACAATATCTCATCTCTGCCTAAAAGCGACAATATCTCATCTGTGCCTAAAGTAGACAATACCTCTTCTCTGGCTAAAGGTGACAATACCTCATCTCTGGCTAAGGGCGACAATACATCATCTCTGGCTAAAGGCGACAATATCTCTTGCGAAATGAGGCAATATCTCATCTCTGGCTAAAGGCGACAATATCTCAGCTCAGGTGAAATGAGGCAATATCTCTGGCTAAAGGCGACAATATCTCTGGCTAAAGGCAACAATATCTCATCTCTGGCTAATGGCGACAATATCTCATGTCTGCCTAAAGGCGACAATATCTCATCTATGCCTAAAGGCGAAAATATCTCTGCCTAAAGGTGACAATATCTCATCTATGGCTAAAGGCGACAATATCTCTGGCTAAAGGCGACAATATCTCTGGCTAAATGCGACAATATCTCATCTCTTGCGAAATGAGGCAATATCTCATCTCTGGCTAAAGGCGACAATATCTCATCTCTGGCTTAAGGCGACAGTATCTCAACTCTGCCTAAAGGCGACAACATCTCATCTCTGGCTAAAGGTGACAATATCTCATCTCTGGCTAAAGGCGACAATACCTCATCTCAGGTTAAATGCGACAATATCTCATCTCTAGCTAAAGGCGACAATTTCTCTGGCAAAAGGCGACAATATCTCATCTCTGGCTAAAGGCGACATTATCTATCTCTGGATAAAGGCGACAATATCTCATCTCTGGCTAAAGTCGACAATATCTCATCTCTGGCTAAAGGCAACAATACCTCATTACTGTCTAAAGGCGACAATATCTCATCTCTGGCTAAAGGCGATAATATCTCTGGCTAAAGGCAACAATATCTCTGGCTAAAGGCGACAATATCTCATCTCTGGCTAAAGGCGACAATATCTCATCTCTGGCTAAAGGCGACATTATCTATCTCTGGATAAAGGCGACAATATCTCATCTCAGCCTAAAGTAGACAATACCTCATCTCAGCCTAAAGGCGACAATATCTCTGGCTAAAGGCGACAATATCTCATCTCTGGCTAAAGGCGACAATATCTCATCTCAGGCGAAATGAGGCAATATCTCATCTCTGGCTAAAGGCGACAATATCTCATCTCTGGCTAAATGAGGAAAAATCTCTGGCTAAAGGCGACAATATCTCTGGCTAATGGCGACAATATCTCATCTCTGGCTAATGGCGACAATATATCATCTCTGCCTAAAGGCGACAATATCTCTGGCTAAAGGCGACAATATCTTTGACTAAATGCGACAATATCTCATCTCTGCCTAAAGGCGACAATATCTCATCTCAGGCGAAATGAGGCAATATCTCATCTCTGGCTAAAGGCGGCAATATCTCATCTCTGGCTAAAGGCGACAATATCTCAGCTCAGGTGAAATGAGGCAATATCTCTGGCTAAAGGCGACAATATCTCTGGCTAAAGGCGACAATATCAAATCTCTGGCTAAAGGCGACAATATCTCATCTCTGGCTAAATGCGACAATATCTCTGGCTAAAGGCAATAATATCTCATCTCTGGCTAAAGGCGGCAATATCTCTGGCTAAAGTCGGCAATACCTCATCTCTGCCTAAAGTAGACAATATCTCATTTCTGGCTAAAGGAAACAGTATCTCATCTCTGGTTAAAGGCGACAGTATCTCATCTCTGGCTTAAGGCGACAGAATCTCAACTCTGCCTAAAGGTGACAACATCTCATCTCTGGCTAAAGGCGACAATATCTCATCTCAGGTTAAATGCGACAATATCTCATCTCTAGCTAAAAGCGACAATTTCTCTGGCTAAAGGCACCAATATATCATCTCTGCCTAAAGGCGACAATATCTCATCTCTGCCTAAAAGCGACAATATCTCATCTCTGCCTAAAGTAGACAATACCTCTTCTCTGGCTAAAGGTGACAATACCTCATCTCTGGCTAAAGGCGACAATACATCATCTTTGGCTAAAGGCGACAATACCTCTTGCGAAATGAGGCAATATCTCATCTCTGGCTAAAGGCGACAATATCTCATCTCTGGCTAAAGGCGACAATATCTCTGGCTAAAGGCGACAATATCACTGGCTAAAGGCAACAATATCTCTGGCTAAAGGCGACAATATCTCTGGCTAAAGGCGACAGTATCTCATCTCTGGCTAAAAGCGACAATATCTCATCTCTGGCTAAAGGCGACAATATCGCATCACTGGCTAAAGGTGACAATATCTCATCTCTGGCTAAAGGCGGCAATATCTCATCTCTGCCTAAAGGCGACAATATCTCTGGCTAAAGGCTACAATATCTTTGGCTAAAGGCGACAATATCTCATCTCTGGCTAAAGGCGACATTATCTCATGTCTGCCTAAAGGCGACAGTATCTAATCCTTGCCTAAATGCGACAATATCTCATCTCTGCCTAAAGGCGACAATGTCTCATCTCTGCCTAAAGTAGACAATACCTCATCTCTGCCTAAAGGCGACAATATCTCTGGCTAAAGGTGACAATACCTCATCTCTGGCTAAAGGCGGCAATATCTCATCTCTGCCTAAAGGCGACAATATCTCATCTATGCATAAAGGCGAAAATATCTCTAGCTAAAGGCGACAATATCTCATCTCTGGCTAAAGGCGAATATCTCTTGCGAAATGAGGCAATATCTCTGGCTAAAGGCGACAATATCTCATCTCTTGCGAAATGAGGCAATATCTCATCTCTGGCTAAAGGCGACAATATCTCACCTCTTCCTAAAGACGAACATATCTCATCTCTGCCTAAAGGCGACAATATCTCATGTCTGCCCAAAGGCGACAATATCTCATCTCTGCCTAAAGGCGACAATATCTCATCTCTGGCTAAAGGCGACAATATCTCATCTCTGGCTAAAGGCGACAATATCTCTGGCGAAAGGCGACAATATCAAATCTCTGGCTAAAGGCGACAACATCTCATCTCAGGTTAAATGCGACAATATCTCATCTCTAGCTAAAGGCGACAATTTCTCTGGCTAAAGGCGCCAATATATCATCACTGCCTAAAGGCGACAATATCTCATCTCTGCCTAAAAGCGACAATATCTCATCTGTGCCTAAAGTAGACAATACCTCTTCTCTGGCTAAAGGTGACAATACCTCATCTCTGGCTAAGGGCGACAATACATCATCTCTGGCTAAAGGCGACAATATCTCTTGCGAAATGAGGCAATATCTCATCTCTGGCTAAAGGCGACAATATCTCAGCTCAGGTGAAATGAGGCAATATCTCTGGCTAAAGGCGACAATATCTCTGGCTAAAGGCAACAATATCTCATCTCTGGCTAATGGCGACAATATCTCATGTCTGCCTAAAGGCGACAATATCTCATCTATGCCTAAAGGCGAAAATATCTCTGCCTAAAGGTGACAATATCTCATCTATGGCTAAAGGCGACAATATCTCTGGCTAAAGGCGACAATATCTCTGGCTAAATGCGACAATATCTCATCTCTTGCGAAATGAGGCAATATCTCATCTCTGGCTAAAGGCGACAATATCTCATCTCTGGCTTAAGGCGACAGTATCTCAACTCTGCCTAAAGGCGACAATATCTCATCTCTGGCTAAAGGTGACAATATCTCATCTCTGGCTAAAGGCGACAATACCTCATCTCAGGTTAAATGCGACAATATCTCATCTCTAGCTAAAGGCGACAATTTCTCTGGCAAAAGGCGACAATATCTCATCTCTGGCTAAAGGCGACATTATCTATCTCTGGATAAAGGCGACAATATCTCATCTCTGGCTAAAGTCGACAATATCTCATCTCTGGCTAAAGGCAACAATACCTCATTACTGTCTAAAGGCGACAATATCTCATCTCTGGCTAAAGGCGATAATATCTCTGGCTAAAGGCAACAATATCTCTGGCTAAAGGCGACAATATCTCATCTCTGGCTAAAGGCGACAATATCTCATCTCTGGCTAAAGGCGACATTATCTATCTCTGGATAAAGGCGACAATATCTCATCTCAGCCTAAAGTAGACAATACCTCATCTCAGCCTAAAGGCGACAATATCTCTGGCTAAAGGCGACAATATCTCATCTCTGGCTAAAGGCGACAATATCTCATCTCAGGCGAAATGAGGCAATATCTCATCTCTGGCTAAAGGCGACAATATCTCATCTCTGGCTAAATGAGGAAAAATCTCTGGCTAAAGGCGACAATATCTCTGGCTAATGGCGACAATATCTCATCTCTGGCTAATGGCGACAATATATCATCTCTGCCTAAAGGCGACAATATCTCTGGCTAAAGGCGACAATATCTTTGACTAAATGCGACAATATCTCATCTCTGCCTAAAGGCGACAATATCTCATCTCAGGCGAAATGAGGCAATATCTCATCTCTGGCTAAAGGCGGCAATATCTCATCTCTGGCTAAAGGCGACAATATCTCAGCTCAGGTGAAATGAGGCAATATCTCTGGCTAAAGGCGACAATATCTCTGGCTAAAGGCGACAATATCAAATCTCTGGCTAAAGGCGACAATATCTCATCTCTGGCTAAATGCGACAATATCTCTGGCTAAAGGCAATAATATCTCATCTCTGGCTAAAGGCGGCAATATCTCTGGCTAAAGTCGGCAATACCTCATCTCTGCCTAAAGTAGACAATATCTCATTTCTGGCTAAAGGAAACAGTATCTCATCTCTGGTTAAAGGCGACAGTATCTCATCTCTGGCTTAAGGCGACAGAATCTCAACTCTGCCTAAAGGTGACAACATCTCATCTCTGGCTAAAGGCGACAATATCTCATCTCAGGTTAAATGCGACAATATCTCATCTCTAGCTAAAAGCGACAATTTCTCTGGCTAAAGGCACCAATATATCATCTCTGCCTAAAGGCGACAATATCTCATCTCTGCCTAAAAGCGACAATATCTCATCTCTGCCTAAAGTAGACAATACCTCTTCTCTGGCTAAAGGTGACAATACCTCATCTCTGGCTAAAGGCGACAATACATCATCTTTGGCTAAAGGCGACAATACCTCTTGCGAAATGAGGCAATATCTCATCTCTGGCTAAAGGCGACAATATCTCATCTCTGGCTAAAGGCGACAATATCTCATCTCTGGCTAAAGGGAACAATAACTCATTACTGTCTAAAGGCGACAATATCTCATCTCTGGCTAAAGGCGATAATATCTCTGGCTAAAGGCAACAATATCTCTGGCTAAAGGCGACAATATCTCCTCTCTGGCTAAAGGCGACAATATCTCTTGTGAAATGAGGCAATATCTCATCTCTGGCTAAAGGCGACAATATCTCATCTCTGGCTAATGGTGACAATATCTCATGTCTGCCTAAAGGCGACAATATCTCATCTATGCCTAAAGGCGAAAATATCTATGCCTAAAGGTGACAATATCTCATCTATGGCTAAATGCGACAATATCTCTGGCTAAAGGTGACAATATCTCTGGCTAAATGGGACAATATCTCATCTCTTGCGAAATGAGGCAATATCTCATCTCTGGCTAAAGGCGACAATATCTCATCTCTGGCTTAAGGCGACAATATCTCATCTCTGGCTAAAGGCGACAAAACCTTATCTCTGGCTAAAGGCGACAATACCTTATCTCTGGCTAAAGGCGACAATATCTCATCTCTGGCTAAAGGCGACAATATCTCTGGCTAAAGGCGACAATATCACTGGCTAAAGGCAACAATATCTCTGGCTAAAGGCGACAATATCTCTGGCTAAAGGCGACAGTATCTCATCTCTGGCTAAAAGCGACAATATCTCATCTCTGGCTAAAGGCGACAATATCGCATCACTGGCTAAATGTGACAATATCTCATCTCTGGCTAAAGGCGGCAATATCTCATCTCTGCCTAAAGGCGACAATATCTCTGGCTAAAGGCTACAATATCTTTGGCTAAAGGCGACAATATCTCATCTCTGGCTAAAGGCGACATTATCTCATGTCTGCCTAAAGGCGACAGTATCTAATCCTTGCCTAAATGCGACAATATCTCATCTCTGCCTAAAGGCGACAATGTCTCATCTCTGCCTAAAGTAGACAATACCTCATCTCTGCCTAAAGGCGACAATATCTCTGGCTAAAGGCGACAATACCTCATCTCTGGCTAAAGGCGGCAATATCTCATCTCTGCCTAAAGGCGACAATATCTCATCTATGCATAAAGGCGAAAATATCTCTAGCTAAAGGCGACAATATCTCATCTCTGGCTAAAGGCGAATATCTCTTGCGAAATGAGGCAATATCTCTGGCTAAAGGCGACAATATCTCATCTCTTGCGAAATGAGGCAATATCTCATCTCTGGCTAAAGGCGACAATATCTCATCTCTTCCTAAAGACGAACATATCTCATCTCTGCCTAAAGGCGACAATATCTCATGTCTGCCCAAAGGCGACAATATCTCATCTCTGCCTAAAGGCGACAATATCTCATCTCTGGCTAAAGGCGACAATATCTCATCTCTGGCTAAAGGCGACAATATCTCTGGCGAAAGGCGACAATATCAAATCTCTGGCTAAAGGCGACAACATCTCATCTCAGGTTAAATGCGACAATATCTCATCTCTAGCTAAAGGCGACAATTTCTCTGGCTAAAGGCGCCAATATATCATCACTGCCTAAAGGCGACAATATCTCATCTCTGCCTAAAAGCGACAATATCTCATCTGTGCCTAAAGTAGACAATACCTCTTCTCTGGCTAAAGGTGACAATACCTCATCTCTGGCTAAGGGCGACAATACATCATCTCTGGCTAAAGGCGACAATATCTCTTGCGAAATGAGGCAATATCTCATCTCTGGCTAAAGGCGACAATATCTCAGCTCAGGTGAAATGAGGCAATATCTCTGGCTAAAGGCGACAATATCTCTGGCTAAAGGTAACAATATCAAATCTCTGGCTAAAGGCGACAATATCTCATCTCTGGCTAAAGGCGACAATACCTCATCTCTGCCTAAAGGCGACAATATCTCTGGCTAAAGGTGACAATACCTCATCTCTGGCTAAAGGCGACAATATCTCATGTCTGCCTAAAGGCGACAATATCTCTGGCTAAAGGCGACAATATCTCATCTCTGTCTAAAGGCGACATTATCACATCTCTGCCTAAAGGCGACAATATTTCTGGCTAAAGCCAGCAATATCAAATCTCTGCCTAAAGGCAACAATATCTCATCTCTGCATAAAGGAGAAAATATCTCATCTCTGCCTAAAGTAGACAATACCTCATCTCTGGTTAAAGGTGACAATACCTCATCTCTGGCTAAAGGCGACAATACCTCATCTCTGACTAAAGGCGAAAATATCTCCTCTCTGGCTAAAGGCGACAATATCTCTTGTGAAATGAGGCAATATCTCATCTCTGGCTAAAGGTGACAATATCTCATCTCTGGCTAATCGCGACAATATCTCATGTCGGCCTAAAGGCGGCAATATCTCATCTATGCCTAAAGGCGAAAATATCTCTGCCTAAAGGTGACAATATCTCATCTATGGCTAAAGGCGACAATATCTCTGGCTAAAGATGACAATATCTCTGGCTAAATGGGAAAATATCTCATCTCTTGCGAAATGAGGCAATATCTCATCTCTGGCTAAAGGCGACAATATCTCATCTCTGCTTATAGGCGACAGTATCTCATCTCTGCCTAAAGGCGACAAAATCTCATGTCTGCCTAAAGGCGACAATATCTCTGGCTAAAGGCGACAATATCTCATCTCTGCCTAAAGGCGACAATACCTTATCTCTGGCAAAAGGCGACAATACCTTATCTCTGGCAAAAGGCGACAATACCTTATCTCTGGCTAAAGGCGACAATATCTCATCTCTGGCTAAAGGCGACAATATCTCTGGCTAAAGGCGATAATATCTCTGGCTAAAGGCAACAATATCTCTGGCTAAAGGCGACAATATCTCTTGCTAAAGGCGACAATATCTCATCTCTGGCTAAAGGCGACAATATCTCATCTCTGTCTAAAGGCGAAAATATCTCATCACTGGCTAAAGGTGACAATATCTCATCTCTGGCTAAAGGCGGCAATATTTCATCTCTGCGTAAAGGCGACAATATCTCTGGCTAAAGGCTACAATATCTTTGGCTAAAGGCGACAATATCTCATCTCTGGCTAAAGGCGACAATATCTCATCTCTGGCTAAAGGCGACAATATCTCATCTCTGGCTAAAGGCGACAATATCTCTGGCGAAAGGCGACAATATCAAATCTCTGGCTAAAGGCGACAACATCTCATCTCAGGTTAAATGCGACAATATCTCATCTCTAGCTAAAGGCGACAATTTCTCTGGCTAAAGGCGCCAATATATCATCACTGCCTAAAGGCGACAATATCTCATCTCTGCCTAAAAGCGACAATATCTCATCTGTGCCTAAAGTAGACAATACCTCTTCTCTGGCTAAAGGTGACAATACCTCATCTCTGGCTAAGGGCGACAATACATCATCTCTGGCTAAAGGCGACAATATCTCTTGCGAAATGAGGCAATATCTCATCTCTGGCTAAAGGCGACAATATCTCAGCTCAGGTGAAATGAGGCAATATCTCTGGCTAAAGGCGACAATATCTCTGGCTAAAGGTAACAATATCAAATCTCTGGCTAAAGGCGACAATATCTCATCTCTGGCTAAAGGCGACAATACCTCATCTCTGCCTAAAGGCGACAATATCTCTGGCTAAAGGTGACAATACCTCATCTCTGGCTAAAGGCGACAATATCTCATGTCTGCCTAAAGGCGACAATATCTCTGGCTAAAGGCGACAATATCTCATCTCTGTCTAAAGGCGACATTATCACATCTCTGCCTAAAGGCGACAATATTTCTGGCTAAAGCCAGCAATATCAAATCTCTGCCTAAAGGCAACAATATCTCATCTCTGCATAAAGGAGAAAATATCTCATCTCTGCCTAAAGTAGACAATACCTCATCTCTGGTTAAAGGTGACAATACCTCATCTCTGGCTAAAGGCGACAATACCTCATCTCTGACTAAAGGCGAAAATATCTCCTCTCTGGCTAAAGGCGACAATATCTCTTGTGAAATGAGGCAATATCTCATCTCTGGCTAAAGGTGACAATATCTCATCTCTGGCTAATCGCGACAATATCTCATGTCGGCCTAAAGGCGGCAATATCTCATCTATGCCTAAAGGCGAAAATATCTCTGCCTAAAGGTGACAATATCTCATCTATGGCTAAAGGCGACAATATCTCTGGCTAAAGATGACAATATCTCTGGCTAAATGGGAAAATATCTCATCTCTTGCGAAATGAGGCAATATCTCATCTCTGGCTAAAGGCGACAATATCTCATCTCTGCTTATAGGCGACAGTATCTCATCTCTGCCTAAAGGCGACAAAATCTCATGTCTGCCTAAAGGCGACAATATCTCTGGCTAAAGGCGACAATATCTCATCTCTGCCTAAAGGCGACAATACCTTATCTCTGGCAAAAGGCGACAATACCTTATCTCTGGCAAAAGGCGACAATACCTTATCTCTGGCTAAAGGCGACAATATCTCATCTCTGGCTAAAGGCGACAATATCTCTGGCTAAAGGCGATAATATCTCTGGCTAAAGGCAACAATATCTCTGGCTAAAGGCGACAATATCTCTTGCTAAAGGCGACAATATCTCATCTCTGGCTAAAGGCGACAATATCTCATCTCTGTCTAAAGGCGAAAATATCTCATCACTGGCTAAAGGTGACAATATCTCATCTCTGGCTAAAGGCGGCAATATTTCATCTCTGCGTAAAGGCGACAATATCTCTGGCTAAAGGCTACAATATCTTTGGCTAAAGGCGACAATATCTCATCTCTGGCTAAAGGCGACATTATCTCATGTCTGCCTAAAGGCGACAGTATCTAATCTCTGCCTAAATGCGACAATACCTCATCTCTGCCTAAAGGCGACAATATCTCTGGCTAAAGGTGACAATACCTCATCTCTGGATAAAGGCGGCAATATCTCATCTCTGCCTAAAGGCGACAATATCTCATCTATGCATAAAGGCGAAAATATCTCTGGCTAAAGGCGACAATATCTCATCTCTGGCTAAAGGCGAATATCTCTTGCGAAATGAGGCAATATCTCTGGCTAAAGGCGACAATATCTCATCACTTGCGAAATGAGGCACACTCTCATCTCTGGCTAAAGGCGACAATATCTCATCTCTTCCTAAAGACGAACATATCTCATCTCTGCCTAAAGGCGACAATACCTCATGTCTGCCCAAAGGCGACAATATCTCATCTCTGCCTAAAGGCGACAATATCTCATCTCTGGCTAAAGGCGACAATATCTCTGGCTAAAGGCGGCAATATCAAATCTCTGGCTAAAGACGACAACATCTCATCTCTGGCTAAAGGTGACAATAACTCATCTCTGGCTAAAGGCGACAATATCTCATCTCAGGTTAAATGCGACAATATCTCATCTCTAGCTAAAGGCGACAATTTCTCTGGCTAAAGGCGCCAATATATCATCTCTGCCTAAATGCGACAATATCTCATCTCTGCCTAAAAGCGACAATATCTCATCTGTGCCTAACGTAGACAATACCTCTTCTCTGGCTAAAGGTGACAATACCTCATCTCTGGCTAAAGGCGACAATACATCATCTCTGGCTAAATGAGGAAAAATCTATGGCTAAAGGAGACAATATCTCATCTCTGGCTAAAGGCGACAATATCTCAGCTCAGGTGAAATGAGGCAATATCTCTGGCTAAAGGCGACAATATCTCTGGCTAAAGGCAACAATATCAAATCTCTGGCTAAAGGCGACAATATCTCATCTCTGGCTAAAGGCGACAATATCTCATCTCTGTCTAAAGGCGATAGTATCTCAACTCTGCGTAAAGGCGACAATACCTTATCTCTGGCTAAAGGCGACAATATCTTTGGCTAAAGGCGACAATATCTCATCTCTGGCTAAAGGCGACATTATCTCATGTCTGCCTAAAGGCGACAATATCTCATCTCTGCCTAATGGCGACAATATCTCATCTCTGCCTAAAGTAGACAATATCTCATCTCTGGCTAAAGGCGACAATATCTTTGGCTAAAGGCGACAATATCTCATCTCTGGCTAAAGGCGACATTATCTCATGTCTGCCTAAAGGCGACAATATCTCATCTCTGCCTAAAGGCGACAATATCTCATCTCTGCCTAAAGTAGACAATACCTCATCTCTGCCTAAAGGCGACAATATCTCTGGCTAAAGGTGACAATACCTCATCTCTGGCTAAAGGCGACAATATCTCATCTCTGCCTAAAGGCGACAATATCTCTGGCTAAAGGCGACAATATCTCATCTCTGGCTAAAGGCGACATTATCACATCTCTGCCTAAAGGCGACAATATTTCTGGCTAAAGCCAGCAATATCAAATCTCTGCCTAAAGGCAACAATATCTCATCTCTGCATAAAGGAGAATATATCTCATCTCTGCCTAAAATAGACAATACCTCATCTCTGGTTAAAGGCGACAATACCTCATCTCTGACTAAAGGCGAAAATATCTCCTCTCTGCCTAAAGGCGACAATATCTCTTGTGAAATGAGGCAATATCTCATCTCTGGCTAAAGGCGACAATATCTCATCTCTGGCTAATGGCGACAATATCTCATGTAGGCCTAAAGGCGACAATATCTCATCTATGCCTAAAGGCAAAAATATCTCTGCCTAAAGGTGACAATATCTCATCTATGGCTAAAGGCGACAATATCTCTGGCTAAAGGTGACAATATCTCTGGCTAAATGGGACAATATCTCATCTCTTGCGAAATGAGGCAATATCTCATCTCTGGCTAAAGGCGACAATATCTCATCTCTGCTTATAGACGACAGTATCTCTGGCTAAAGGCAACAATATCTCATCTCTGCCTAAAGGCGACAATACCTTATCTCTGGCTAAAGGCGACAATACCTTATCTCTGGCTAAAGGCGACAATATCTCATCTCTGGCTAAAGGCGACAATATCTCTGGCTAAAGGCGATAATATCTCTGGCTAAAGGCAACAATATCTCTGGCTAAAGGCGACAATATCTCTGGCTAAAGGCGACAATATCTCATCTCTGGCTAAAGGCGACAATATCTCATCTCTGGCTAAAGGCGACAATATCTCATCACTGGCTAAAGGTGACAATATCTCATCTCTGGCTAAAGGCTGAAATATCTCATCTCTGCCTAAAGGCGGCAATATCTCTGGCTAAAGGCTACAATATCTTTGGCTAAAGGCGACAATATCTCATCTCTGGCTAAAGGCGACATTATCTCATGTCTGCCTAAAGGCGACAGTATCTAATCCTTGCCTACATGCGACAATATCTCATCTCTGCCTAAAGGCGACAATATCTCATCTCTGCCTAAAGTAGACAATACCTCATCTCTGCCTAAAGACGACAATATCTCTGGCTAAAGGTGACAATACCTCATCTCTGGCTAAAGGCGGCAATATCTCATCTCTGCCTAAAGGCGACAATATCTCATCTATGCATAAAGGCGAAAATATCTCTGGCTAAAGGCGACAATATCTCATCTCTGGCTAAAGACGAATATCTCTTGCGAAATGAGGCAATATCTCTGGCTAAAGGCGACAATATCTCATCTCTGGCTAAAAGTGACAATATCTCATCTCTGGCTAAAGGCGACAATATCTCATCTCTTCCTAAAGACGAACATATCTCATCTCTGCCTAAAGGCGACAATATCTCATCTATGCCTAAAGGCGAAAATATCTCTGCCTAAAGGTGACAATATCTCATCTATGGCTAAAGGCGACAATATCTCTGGCTAAAGGTGACAATATCTCTGGCTAAATGGGACAATATCTCATCTCTTGCGAAATGAGGCAATATCTCATCTCTGGCTAAAGGCGACAATATCTCATCTCTGCTTATAGACGACAGTATCTCATCTCTGCCTAAAGGCGACAAAATCTCATGTCTGCCTAAAGGCGACAATATCTCTGGCTAAAGGCGACAATATCTCATCTCTGCCTAAAGGCGACAATACCTTATCTCTGGCTAAAGGCGACAATACCTTATCTCTGGCTAAAGGCGACAATATCTCATCTCTGGCTAAAGGCGACAATATCTCTGGCTAAAGGCGATAATATCTCTGGCTAAAGGCAACAATATCTCTGGCTAAAGGCGACAATATCTCTGGCTAAAGGCGACAATATCTCATCTCTGGCTAAAGGCGACAATATCTCATCACTGGCTAAAGGTGACAATATCTCATCTCTGGCTAAAGGCTGCAATATCTCATCTCTGCATAAAGGCGACAATATCTCTGGTTAAAGGCTACAATATCTTTGGCTAAAGGCGACAATATCTCATCTCTGGCTAAAGGCGACATTATCTCATGTCTGCCTAAAGGCGACAGTATCTAATCTCTGCCTAAATGCGACAATATCTCATCTCTGCCTAAAGGCGACAATATCTCATCTCTGCCTAAAGTAGACAATACCTCATCTCTGCCTAAAGGCAACAATATCTCTTGCTAAAGGTGACAATACCTCATCTCTGGCTAAAGGCGGCAATATCTCATCTCTGGGTAAAGGCGACAATATCTCATCTCTGGCTAAAGGCGAATATCTCTTGCGAAATGAGGCAATATCTCTGGCTAAAGGCGACAATATCTCATCTCTTGCGAAATGAGGCAATATCTCATCTCTGGCTAAAGGCGACAATATCTGATCTCTTCCTAAAGACGAACATATCTCATCTCTGCCTAAAGGCGACAATATCTCATGTCTGCCCAAAGGCGACAATATCTCATCTCTGCCTAAAGGCGACAATATCTCATCTCTGGCTAAAGGCGACAATATCTCATCTCTGGCTAAAGGCGAAAATATCTCTGGCTAAAGGCGACAATATCTCATGTCTGCCCAAAGGCGACAATATCTCATCTCTGGCTAAAAGTGACAATATCTCATCTCTGGCTAAAGGCGACAATATCTCATCTCTGGCTAAAGGCGACAATATCTCATCTCAGGCGAAATGAGGCAATATCTCATCTCTGGCTAAAGGCGACAATATCTCATCTCTGGCTAAATGAGGAAAAATCTCTGGCTAAAGGCGTCAATATCTCTGGCTAAAGGCGACAATATCTCATCTCTGGCTAATGGCGACAATATCTCATCTCTGCCTAAAGGCGACAATATCTCTGGTAAAGGCGACAATATCTCTGGCTAAAGGCGGCAATATCTCATGTCTGCCCAAAGGCGACAATATCTCATCTCTGGCTAAAAGTGACAATATCTCATCTCTGGCTAAAGGCGACAATATCTCATCTCTGGCTAAAGGCGACAATATCTCATCTCAGGCGAAATGAGGCAATATCTCATCTCTGGCTAAAGGCGACAATATCTCATCTCTGGCTAAATGAGGAAAAATCTCTGGCTAAAGGCGACAATATCTCTGGCTAAAGGCAACAATATCTCATCTCTGGCTAATGGCGACAATATCTCATCTCTGCCTAAAGGCGACAATAACTCTGGTAAAGGCGACAATATCTTTGGCTAAATGCGACAATATCTCATCTCTGCCTAAAGGCGACAATATCTCATCTGAGGCGAAATGAGGCAATATCTCATCTCTGGCTAAAGGCGGCAATATCTCATCTCTGGCTAAAGGCGACAATATCTCTGGCGAAAGGCGACAATATCAAATCTCTGGCTAAAGGCGACAACATCTCATCTCTGGCTAAAGGTGACAATAACTCATCTCTGGCTAAAGGCGACAATATCTCATCTCAGGTTAAATGCGACAATATCTCATCTCTAGCTAAAGGCGACAATTTCTCTGGCTAAAGGCGCCAATATATCATCTCTGCCTAAAGGCGACAATATCTCATCTCTGCCTAAAAGCGACAATATCTCATCTCTGCCTAAAGTAGACAATACTTCTTCTCTGGCTAAAGGTGACAATACCTCATCTCTGGCTAAAGGCGACAATACATCATCTCTGGCTAAAGGCGACAATATCTCTTGCGAAATGAGGCAATATCTCATCTCTGGCTAAAGGCGACAATATCTCATCTCTGCCTAAAGGCGACAATATCTCATCTCTGCCTAAAGGCGACAATATCTCTGGCTAAAGGAGACAATATCTCATCTCTGGCTAAAGGCGACATTATCTATCTCTGGATAAAGGCGACAATATCTCATCTCTGCAAAGGCGACAATATCTCATCTCAGGTGAAATGAGGCAATATCTCTGGATAAAGGCGACAATATCTCTGGCTAAAGGCGACAATATCAAATCTCTGGCTAAAGGCGACAATATCTCATCTCTGGCTAAAGGCGACAATATCTCTGGCTAAAGGCAACAATATCTCATCTCTGGCTAAAGGCGACAATATCTCTGGCTAAAGGCGACAATATCTCTGGCTAAAGGCGGCAATATCTCTGGCTAAAGTCGGCAATACCTCATCTCTGCCTAAAGTAGACAATACCTCATTTCTGGCTAAAGGGAACAGTATCTCATCTCTGGTTAAAGGTGACAATATCTCGTCTCTGGCTTAAGGCGACACTATCTCAACTCTGCCTAAAGGCGACAACATCTCACCTCTGGCTAAAGGTGACAATATCTCATCTCTGGCTAAAGGCGACAATATCTCATCTCAGGTTAAATGCGACAATATCTCATCTCTAGCTAAAGGCGACAATTTCTCTGGCTAAAGGCAACAATATCTCATCTCTGGCTAAAGGGGACATTATCTATCTCTGGATAAAGGCGGCAATATCTCATCTCTGCCTAAAGGCGCCAATATCTCATCTCTGCCTAAAAGCGACAATATCTCATCTCTGCCTAAATTAGACAATACCTGTTCTCTGGCTAAAGGTGACAATACCTTATCTCTGGCTAAAGGCGACAATACCTCATCTCTAGCTAAAGGCGACAATATCTCTTGCGAAATGAGGCAGTATCTCATCTCTGGCTAAAGGCGACAATATCTCATCTCTGCCTAAAGGCGACAATATCTCATCTCTGGCTAAAGGCGGCAATATCTCATCTCTGCATAAAGGCGACAATATCTCATCTATGCCTAAAGGCGAAAATATCTCTGGCTAAAGGCGACAATATCTCATCTCTGGCTAAAGGCGACAATATCTCTGGCTAAAGGCGACAATATCTCATCTCTTGCGAAATGAGGCAATATCTCATCTCTGGCTAAAGGCGACAATATCTCATCTCTGCCTAAAGACGACAATATCTCATCTCTGCCTAAAGGCGACAATATCTCATGTCTGCCCAAAGGCGACAATATCTCATCTCTGCCAAAGGCGACAATATCTCATCTCTGGCTAAAGGCGACAATATCTCATCTCTGGCTAAAGGCGACAATATCTCTGGCTAAAGGCGACAATATCTCATGTCTGCCCAAAGGCGACAATATCTCATCTCTGGCTAAAAGAGACAATATCTCATCTCTGGCTAAATGAGGAAAAATCTCTGGCTAAAGGAGACAATATCTCTGTCTAAAGGCGACAGTATCTCATCTCTGGCTAATGGCGACAGTATATCATCTCTGCCTAAAGGCGACAATATCTCTGGCTAAAAGCGACAATATCTTTGGCTAATGGCGACAGTATATCATCTCTGCCTAAAGGCGACAATATCTCTGGCTAAAAGCGACAATATCTTTGGCTAAAGGCGACAATATCTCATCTCTGGCTAAAGGCGACAATATCTCATCTCAGGTGAAATGAGGCAATATCTCGGGATAATGGCGACAATATCTCTGGCTAAAGGCGACAATATCACATCTCTGGCTGAAGGCGACAATATCTCTGGTAAAGGCGACAATATCTTTGGCTAAAGGCGACAGTATCTCATCTCTGCCAAAGGGCGACAATATCTCATCTCAGGCGAAATGAGGCAATATCTCATCCCTGGCTAAAGGCGGCAATATCTCATCTCTGGCTAAAGGCGACAATATCTCATCTCAGGTGAAATGAGGCAATATCTCTGGATAAAGGCGACAATATCTCTGGCTAAAGGCGACAATATCAAATCTCTGGCTAAAGGCGACAATATCTCATCTCTGGCTAAAGGCGACAATATCTCTGGCTAAAGGCAACAATATCTCATCTCTGGCTAAAGGCGACAATATCTCATCTATGCATAAAGGCGAAAATATCTCTGGCTAAAGGCGACAATATCTCATCTCTGGCTAAAGGCGACAATATCTCTGTCTAAAGGCGACAATATCTCATCTCTTGCGAAATGAGGCAATATCTCATCTCTTGCTAAAGGCGACAATGTCTCATCTCTGCATAAAGGCGACAATATCTCATGTCTGCCCAAAGGCGACAATATCTCATCTCTGCCAAAGGCGACAATATCTCATCTCTGGCTAAAGGCGACAATATATCATCTCTGGCTAAAGGAGACAATATCTCTGGCTAAAGGCGACAATATCTCATGTCTGCCCAAAGGCGACAATATCTCATCTCTGGCTAAAAGAGACAATATCAAATCTCTGGCTAAAGGCGACAATATCTCATCTCTGGCTAAAGGTGCCAATATCTCTGGCTAAAGGCGACAATATCTCTGGCTAAAGGCGACAATATCTCATCTCTGGCTAAATGAGGAAAAATCTCTGGCTAAAGGAGACAATATCTCTGGCTAAAGTCGACAATATCTCATCTCTGGCTAATGGCGACAATATCTCATCTCTGCCTAAAGGCGACAATATCTCTGGTAAAGGCGACAATATCTCTGGCTAAAGGCAACAATATCTCATCTCTGCCTAAAGGCGACAATATCTCATCTCAGGCGAAATGAGGCAATATCTCATCTCTGGCTAAAGGCGGCAATATCT
Organism: Coturnix japonica; assembly: GCF_054131305.1. Taxonomy (NCBI): domain Eukaryota; kingdom Metazoa; phylum Chordata; class Aves; order Galliformes; family Phasianidae; genus Coturnix; species Coturnix japonica. The sequence continues at coordinate 28,510,156 of NC_140672.1, forward strand.
CATCTCTGGCTAAAGGCGACGATATCTCATCTCAAGTGAAATGAGGCAATATCTCTGGATAAAGGCGACAATATCTCTGGCTAAAGGTGACAATATCACATCTCTGGCTAAAGGGGACAATATCTCATCTCTGGCTAAAGGCGACAATATCTCTGGCTAAAGGCGACAATATCTCATCTCTGGCTAAAGGCGACAATATCTCTGGCTAAAGGCGACAATATCTCTGGCTAAAGGCGGCAATATCTCTGGCTAAAGTCGGTAATACCTCATCTCTGCCTAAAGTAGACAATACCTCATTTCTGGCTAAAGGAAACAGTATCTCATCTCTGGTTAAAGGCGACAATATCTCATCTCTGGCTTAAGGCGACAGTATCTCAACTCTGCCTAAAGGCGACAACATCTCATCTCTGGCTAAAGGTGACAATATCTCATCTCTGGCTAAAGGCGACAATATCTCATCTCAGGTTAAATGCGACAATATCTCATCTCTAGCTAAAGGCGACAATTTCTCTGGCTAAAGGCGCCAATATCTCATCTCTGCCTAAAGGCGACAATATCTCATCTCTGCCTAAAAGCGACAATATCTCATCTCTGCCTAAAGTAGACAATACCTCTTCTCTGGCTAAAGGTGACAATACCTCATCTCTGGCTAAAGGCGACAATACATCATCTCTGGCTAAAGGCGACAATATCTCTTGCGAAATGAGGCAATATCTCATCTCTGGCTAAAGGCGACAGTATCTCATCTCTGCCTAAAGACAAACATATCTCATCTCTGGCTAAAGGCGGCAATATCTCATGTCTGCCCAAAGGCGACAATATCTCATCTCTGGCTAAAGGCGACAATATCTCATCTCTGGCTAAAGGCGAAAATATCTCTGGCTAAAGGCGACAATATTTCATGACTGCCCAAAGGCGACAATATCTCATCTCTGGCTAAAGGCGACAATATCTCATCTTTGGCTAAAGGCGACAATATCTCATCTCAGGCGAAATGAGGCAATATCTCATCTCTGGCTAAAGACGACAATATCTCGTCTCTGGCTAAATGAGGAAAAATCTCTGGCTAAAGGGGACAATATCTCTGGCTAAAGGCGACAATATCTCATCTCTGGCTAATGGCGACAATATCTCATCTCTGCCTAAAGGCGACAATATCTCTGGTAAAGGCGACAATATCTTTGGCTAAAGGCGACAATATCTCATCTCTGCCTAAAGGCGACAATATCTCATCTCAGGCGAAATGAGGCAATATCTCATCTCTGGCTAAAGGCGGCAATATCTCATCTCTGGCTAAAGGCGACAATATCTCATCTCAGGTGAAATGAGGCAATATCTCTGGATAAAGGCGACAATATCTCTGGCTAAAGGCGACAATATCAAATCCCTGGCTAAAGGCGACAATATCTCATCTCTGGCTAAAGGCGACAATATCTCTGGCTAAAGGCAACAATATCTCATGTCTGGCTAAAGGCGACAATATCTCTGGCTAAAGGCGACAATAACTCTGGCTAAAGGCGGCAATATCTCTGCCTAAATTCGGCAATACTTCATCTCTGCCTAAAGTAGACAATACCTCATTTCTGGCTAAAAGAAACAGTATCTCATCTCTGGTTAAAGGCGACAATATCTCATCTCTGGCTTAAGGCGACAGTATCTCAACTCTGCCTAAAGGCGACAACACCTCACATCTGGCTAAAGGTGACAATATCTCATCTCTGGCTAAAGGCGACAATATCTCATCTCAGGTTAAATGCGACAATATCTCAACTCTAGATAAAGGCGACAATTTCTCTGACTAAAGGCGACAATATCTCATCTCTGCCTAAAGGCGACAATATCTCATCTATGCCTAAAAGCGACAATATCTCATCTCTGCCTAAATTAGGCAATACCTCTTCTCTGGCTAAAGGTGACAATACCTTATCTCTGGCTAAAGGCGACAATACCTCATCTCTGGCTAAAGGCGACAATATCTCTTGCGAAATGAAGCAATATCTCATCACTGCCTAAAGGCGACAATATCTCATCTCTGGCTAAAGGCGACAATATCTCATCTCTGGCTAAGGGCGAAAATATCTCTGGCTAAAGGCGACAATATCTCATGACTGCCCAAAGGCGACAATATCTCATCTCTGGCTAAAAGTGACAATATCTCATCTCTTGCTAAAGGCGACAATATCTCATCTCTGGCTAAAGGCGACAATATCTCATCTCAGGCGAAATGAGGCAATATCTCATCTCTGGCTAAAGGCGACAATATCTCATCTCTGGCTAAATGAGGAAAAATCTCTGGCTAAAGAGGACAATATCTTTGTCTAAAGGCGACAATATCTCATCTCTGGCTAATGGCGACAATATCACATCTCTGCCTAAAGGCGACAACATCTCTGGTAAAGGCGACAATATCTTTGGCTAAAGGCGACAATATCTCATCTCTGCCCAAAGGCGACAATATCTCATCTCAGGCGAAATGAGGCAGTATCTCATCTCTGGCTAAAGGCGGCAATATCTCATCTCTGGCTAAAGGCGACAATATCTCTGGTAAAGGCGACAATATCTTTGGCAAAAGGCGAAAATATCTCTTCTCTGCCTAAAGGCGACAATATCTCATCTCAGGCGAAATGAGGCAATATCTCATCTCTGGCTAAAGGCGGCAATATCTCATCTCTGGCTAAAGGCGACAATATCTCATCTCAGGTGAAATGAGGCAATATCGCTGGATAAAGGCGACAATATCTCTGGCTAAAGGCGACAACATCAAATCTCCGGCTAAAGGCGACAATATCTCATCTCTGGCTAAAGGCGACAATATCTCTGGCTAAAGGCAACAATATCTCATCTCTGGCTAAAGGCGACAATATCTCTGGCTAAAGGCGACAATATCTCTGGCTAAAGGCGGCAATATCTCTGGCTAAAGTCGGCTATACTTCATCTCTGCCTAAAGTAGACAATACCTCATTTCTGGCTAAAGGAAACAGTATCTCATCTCTGGTTAAAGGCGACAATATCTCATCTCTGGCTTAAGGCGACAGTATCTCAACTCTGCCTAAAGGCGACAACATCTCACCTCTGGCTAAAGGTGACAATATCTCATCTCTGGCTAAAGGCGACAATATCTCATCTCAGGTTAAATGCGACAATATCTCATCTCTAGCTAAAGGCGACAATTTCTCTGACTAAAGGCGACAATATCTCATCTCTGCCTAAAGGCGACAATATCTCATCTCTGCCTAAAAGCGACAATATCTCATCTCTGCCTAAATTAGACAATACCTCTTCTCTGGCTAAAGGTGACAATACCTTATCTCTGGCTAAAGGCGACAATATCTCATCTCTGGCTAAAGGCGACAATATCTCATCTCTGGCTAAGGGCGAAAATATCTCTGGCTAAAGGCGACAATATCTCATGACTGCCCAAAGGCGACAATATCTCATCTCTGGCTAAAAGTGACAATATCTCATCTCTTGCTAAAGGCGACAATATCTCATCTCTGGCTAAAGGCGACAATATCTCATCTCAGGCGAAATGAGGCAATATCTCATCTCTGGCTAAAGGCGACAATATCTCATCTCTGGCTAAATGAGGAAAAATCTCTGGCTAAAGGGGACAATATCTTTGTCTAAAGGCGACAATATCTCATCTCTGGCTAATGGCGACAATATCACATCTCTGCCTAAAGGCGACAACATCTCTGGTAAAGGCGACAATATCTTTGGCTAAAGGCGACAATATCTCATCTCTGCCCAAAGGCGACAATATCTCATCTCAGGCGAAATGAGGCAGTATCTCATCTCTGGCTAAAGGCGGCAATATCACATCTCTGGCTAAAGGCGACAATATCTCTGGTAAAGGCGACAATATCTTTGGCAAAAGGCGAAAATATCTCTTCTCTGCCTAAAGGCGACAATATCTCATCTCAGGCGAAATGAGGCAATATCTCATCTCTGGCTAAAGGCGGCAATATCTCATCTCTGGCTAAAGGCGACAATATCTCATCTCAGGTGAAATGAGGCAATATCGCTGGATAAAGGCGACAATATCTCTGGCTAAAGGCGACAATATCAAATCTCCGGCTAAAGGCGACAATATCTCATCTCTGGCTAAAGGCGACAATATCTCTGGCTAAAGGCAACAATATCTCATCTCTGGCTAAAGGCGACAATATCTCTGGCTAAAGGCGACAATATCTCTGGCTAAAGGCGGCAATATCTCTGGCTAAAGTCGGCAATACTTCATCTCTGCCTAAAGTAGACAATACCTCATTTCTGGCTAAAGGAAACAGTATCTCATCTCTGGTTAAAGGCGACAATATCTCATCTCTGGCTTAAGGCGACAGTATCTCAACTCTGCCTAAAGGCGACAACATCTCACCTCTGGCTAAAGGTGACAATATCTCATCTCTGGCTAAAGGCGAAAATATCTCATCTCAGGTTAAATGCGACAATATCTCATCTCTAGCTAAAGGCGACAATTTCTCTGACTAAAGGCGACAATATCTCATGTCTGCCTAAAGGCAACAATATCTCATCTCTGCCTAAAAGCGACAATATCTCATCTCTGCCTAAATTAGACAATACCTCTTCTCTGGCTAAAGGTGACAATACCTTATCTCTGGCTAAAGGCGACAATATCTCATCTCTGGCTAAAGGCGACAATATCTCATCTCTGGCTAAGGGCGAAAATATCTCTGGCTAAAGGCGACAATATCTCATGACTGCCCAAAGGCGACAATATCTCATCTCTGGCTAAAAGTGACAATATCTCATCTCTGGCTAAAGGCGACAATATCTCATCTCTGGCTAAAGGCGACAATATCTCATCTCAGGCGAAATGAGGCAATATCTCATCTCTGGCTAAAGGCGACAATATCTCATCTCTGGCTAAATGAGGAAAAATCTCTGGCTAAAGGGGACAATATCTTTGTCTAAAGGCGACAATATCTCATCTCTGGCTAATGGCGACAATATCACATCTCTGCCTAAAGGCGACAACATCTCTGGTAAAGGCGACAATATCTTTGGCTAAAGGCGACAATATCTCATCTCTGCCCAAAGGCGACAATATCTCATCTCAGGCGAAATGAGGCAGTATCTCATCTCTGGCTAAAGGCGGCAATATCTCATCTCTGGCTAAAGGCGACAATATCTCTGGTAAAGGCGACAATATCTTTGGCAAAAGGCGAAAATATCTCTTCTCTGCCTAAAGGCGACAATATCTCATCTCAGGCGAAATGAGGCAATATCTCATCTCTGGCTAAAGGCGGCAATATCTCATCTCTGGCTAAAGGCGACAATATCTCATCTCAGGTGAAATGAGGCAATATCGCTGGATAATGGCGACAATATCTCTGGCTAAAGGCGACAATATCAAATCTCCGGCTAAAGGCGACAATATCTCATCTCTGGCTAAAGGCGACAATATCTCTGGCTAAAGGCAACAATATCTCATCTCTGGCTAAAGGCGACAATATCTCTGGCTAAAGGCGACAATATCTCTGGCTAAAGGCGGCAATATCTCTGGCTAAAGTCGGCAATACTTCATCTCTGCCTAAAGTAAACAATACCTCATTTCTGGCTAAAGGAAACAGTATCTCATCTCTGGTTAAAGGCGACAATATCTCATCTCTGGCTTAAGGCGACAGTATCTCAACTCTGCCTAAAGGCGACAACATCTCACCTCTGGCTAAAGGTGACAATATCTCATCTCTGGCTAAAGGCGACAATATCTCATCTCAGGTTAAATGCGACAATATCTCATCTCTAGCTAAAGGCGACAATTTCTCTGACTAAAGGCGACAATATCTCATCTCTGCCTAAAGGCGACAATATCTCATCTCTGCCTAAAAGCGACAATATCTCATCTCTGCCTAAATTAGACAATACCTCTTCTCTGGCTAAAGGTGACAATACCTTATCTCTGGCTAAAGGCGACAATACCTCATCTCTGGCTAAAGGCGACAATATCTCGTGCGAAATGAGGCAATATCTCATCTCTGGCTAAAGGCGACAACATCTCATCTCTGCCTAAAGGCGACAATATCTCATCTCTGGCTAAAGGCGGCAATATCTCATCTCTGCCTAAAGGCGACAATATCTCATCTATGCCTAAAGGCGAAAATATCTCTGGCTAAAGGCGACAATATCTCATCTCTGGCTAAAGGCGACAATATCTCTGGCTAAAGGCGAAAATATCTCATCTCTTGCGAAATGAGGCAATATCTCATCTCTGGCTAAAGGCGACAATATCTCATCTCTGCCTAAAGACGACAATATGTCATCTCTGCCTAAAGGCGACAATATCTCATGTCTGCCCAAAGGCGACAATATCTCATCTCTGCCAAAGGCGACAATATCTCATCTCTGGCTAAAGGCGACAATATCTCATCTCTGGCTAAAGGCGACAATATCTCTGGCTAAAGGCGACAATATCTCATGTCTGCCCAAAGGCGACAATATCTCATCTCTGGCTAATAGAGACAATATCTCATCTCTGGCTAAAGGCGACAATACCTCATCTCTGGCTAAATGAGGAAAAATCTCTGGCTAAAGGAGACAATATCTCTGTCTAAAGGCGACAGTATCTCATCTCTGGCTAATGGCGACAGTATCTCATCTCTGCCTAAAGGCGACAATATCTCTGGCTAAAGGCGACAATATCTTTGGCTAAAGGCGACAATATCTCATCTCTGCCTAAAGACGACAATATCTCATCTCAGGCGAAATGAGGCAATATCTCATCTCTGGCTAAAGGCGGCAATATCTCATCTCTGGCTAAAGGCGACAATATCTCATCTCAGGTGAAATGAGGCAATATCTCGGGCTAAAGGAGACTATATCTCTGGCTAAAGGCGACAATATCTCATCTCTGGCTAAAGGCGACAATATCTCTGGCTAAAGGCAACAATATCTCATCTCTGGCTAAAGGCGACAATATCTCATCTCTGGCTAAAGGCGACAATATCTCTGGCTAAAGGCAAGAATATCTCATCTCTGGCTAAAGGCGACAATATCTCTGGCTAAAGGTGACAATATCTCTGGCTAAAGGCGGCAATATCTCTGGCTAAAGTCGGCAATACCTCATCTCTGCCTAAAGTAGACAATACCTCATTTCTGGCTAAAGGAAACAGTATCTCATCCCTGGTTAAAGGCGACAATATCTCATCTCTGGCTTAAGGCGACAGTATCTCAACTCTGCCTAAAGGCGACAACATCTCACCTCTGGCTAAAGGTGACAATATCTCATCTCTGGCTAAAGGCGACAATATCTCATCTCAGGCTAAATGCGACAATATCTCATCTCTAGCTAAAGGCGACAATTTCTCTGGCTAAAGGCGACAATATCTCATCTCTGGCTAAAGGGGACATTATCTATCTCTGGATAAAGGCGACAATATCTCATCTCTGCCTAAAGTAGGCAATACCTCATCTCTACCTAAAGGCGACAATATCTCTGGCTAAAGGTGACAATACCTCATCTCTGGCTAAAGGCAACAATATCTCATCTCTGGATAAAGTCGAAAATATCTCATCTCTGGCTAAAGGCAACAATACGTCATTACTGTCTAAAGGCGACATTATCTCATCTCTGGCTAAAGGCGACAATATCTCTTGCTAAACACGACAATATCTCATCTCTGTCTAAAGGCGACAGTATCTCATCTCTGGCTAATGGCGACAATATCTCATCTCTGGCTAAATGAGGAAAAATCTCTTGCTAAAGGAGACAAAATCTCTGGCTGAAGGCGACAATATCTCATCTCTGGCTAATGGCGACAATATCTCATCTCTGCCTAAAGGCGACAATATCTCTGGCTAAAGGCGACAATATTTTTGGCTAAATGCGACAATATCTCATCTCTGACTAATGGCGACAAAATCTCATCTCAGGCGAAATGAGGCAATATCTCATCTCTGGCTAAAGGCGACAATATCTCATCTCTGGCTAAAGGCGACAATATCTCATCTCAGGTGAAATGAGGCAATATCTCTGGATAAAGGCGACAATATCTCTGGCTAAAGGCGACAATATCAAATCTCTGGCTAAAGGCGACAATATCTCATCTCTGGCTAAAGGCGACAATATCTCTGGCTAAAGGCAACAATATCTCATCTCTGGCTAAAGGCGACAATATCTCTGGCTAAAGGCGACAATATCTCTGGCTAAAGGCGGCAATATCTCTGCCTAAATTCGGCAATACTTCATCTCTGCCTAAAGTAGACAATACCTCATTTCTGGCTAAAAGAAACAGTATCTCATCTCTGGTTAAAGGCGACAATATCTCATCTCTGGCTCAAGGCGACAGTATCTCAACTCTGCCTAAAGGCGACAACACCTCACCTCTGGCTAAAGGTGACAATATCTCATCTCTGGCTAAAGGCGACAATATCTCATCTCAGGTTAAATGCGACAATATCTCATCTCTAGATAAAGGCGACAATTTCTCTGACTAAAGGCGACAATATCTCATCTCTGCCTAAAGGCGACAATATCTCATCTCTGCCTAAAAGCGACAATATCTCATCTCTGCCTAAATTAGACAATACCTCTTCTCTGGCTAAAGGTGACAATACCTTATCTCTGGCTAAAGGCGACAATACCACAGCTCTGGCTAAAGGCGACAATATCTCTTGCGAAATGAAGCAATATCTCATCACTGCCTAAAGGCGACAATATCTCATCTCTGGCTAAATGCGACAATATCTCATCTCTGCCTAATGGCGACAATATCTCATCTCAGGCGAAATGAGGCAATATCTCATCTCTGGCTAAAGGCGACAATATCTCATCTCTGGCTAAGGGCGAAAATATCTCTGGCTAAAGGCGACAATATCTCATGACTGCCCAAAGGCGACAATATCTCATCTCTGGCTAAAAGTGACAATATCTCATCTCTGGCTAAAGGCGACAATATCTCATCTCTGGCTAAAGGCGACAATATCTCATCTCAGGCGAAATGAGGCAATATCTCATCTCTGGCTAAAGGCGACAATATCTCATCTCTGGCTAAATGAGGAAAAATCTCTGGCTAAAGGGGACAATATCTTTGTCTAAAGGCGACAATATCTCATCTCTGGCTAATGGCGACAATATCTCTGGTAAAGGCGACAATATCTTTGGCAAAAGGCGAAAATATCTCTTCTCTGCCTAAAGGCGACAATATCTCATCTCAGGCGAAATGAGGCAATATCTCATCTCTGGCTAAAGGCGGCAATATCTCATCTCTGGCTAAAGGCGACAATATCTCATCTCAGGTGAAATGAGGCAATATCGCTGGATAAAGGCGACAATATCTCTGGCTAAAGGCGACAATATCAAATCTCCGGCTAAAGGCGACAATATCTCATCTCTGGCTAAAGGCGACAATATCTCTGGCTAAAGGCAACAATATCTCATCTCAGGCTAAAGGCGACAATATCTCTGGCTAAAGGCGACAATATCTCTGGCTAAAGGCGGCAATATCTCTGGCTAAAGTCGGCAATACTTCATCTCTGCCTAAAGTAGACAATACCTCATTTCTGGCTAAAGGAAACAGTATCTCATCTCTGGTTAAAGGCGACAATATCTCATCTCTGGCTTAAGGCGACAGTATCTCAACTCTGCCTAAAGGCGACAACATCTCACCTCTGGCTAAAGGTGACAATATCTCATCTCTGGCTAAAGGCGACAATATCTCATCTCAGGTTAAATGCGACAATATCTCATCTCTAGCTAAAGGCGACAATTTCTCTGACTAAAGGCGACAATATCTCATCTCTGCCTAAAGGCGACAATATCTCATCTCTGCCTAAAAGCGACAATATCTCATCTCTGCCTAAATTAGACAATACCTCTTCTCTGGCTAAAGGTGACAATACCTTATCTCTGGCTAAAGACGACAATACCTCATCTCTGGCTAAAGGCGACAATATCTCTTGCGAAATGAGGCAATATCTCATCTCTGGCTAAAGGCGACAATATCTCATCTCTGCCTAAAGGCGACAATATCTCATCTCTGGCTAAAGGCGGCAATATCTCATCTCTGCCTAAAGGCGACAATATCTCATCTATGCCTAAAGGCGAAAATATCTCTGGCTAAAGGCGACAATATCTCATCTCTGGCTAAAGGCGACAATATCTCTTGCTAAAGGCGACAATATCTCTGGCTAAAGGCGACAATATCTCATCTCTTGCGAAATGAGGCAATATCTCATCTCTGGCTAAAGGCGACAATATCTCATCTCTGCCTAAAGACGACAATATGTCATCTCTGCCTAAAGGCGACAATATCTCATGTCTGCCCAAACGCGACAATATCTCATCTCTGCCAAAGGCGACAATATCTCATCTCTGGCTAAAGGCGACAATATCTCATCTCTGGCTAAAGGCGACGATATCTCTGGCTAAAGGCGACAATATCTCATGTCTGCCCAAAGGCGACAATATCTCATCTTTGGCTAAAAGAGACAATATCTCATCTCTGGCTAAAGATGACAATATCTCATCTCAGGCGAAAGGAGGCAATATCTCATCTCTGGCTAAAGGCGGCAATATCTCATCTCTGGCTAAAGGCGACAATACCTCATCTCTGGCTAAATGAGGAAAAATCTCTGGCTAAAGGAGACAATATCTCTGTCTAAAGGCGACAGTATCTCATCTTTGGCTAATGGCGACAGTATCTCATCTCTGCCTAAATGCGACAATATCTCTGGCTAAAGGCGACAATATCTCATCTCAGGCGAAATGAGGCAATATCTCATCTCTGGCTAAAGGCGGCAATATCTCATCTCTGGCTAAAGGCGACAATATCTCATCTCAGGTGAAATGAGGCAATATCTCTGGCTAAAGGCGACAATATCTCTGGCTAAAGGCGACAATATCTCATCTCTGGCTAAAGGTGACAATATCTCTGGCTAAAGGCGACAATATCTCATCTCTGGCTGAAGGCGACAATATCTCATCTATGCCTAAAGGCGAAAATATCTCTGGCTAAAGGCGACAATATCTCATCTCTGGCTAAAGGCGACAATATCTCTGGCTAAAGGCGACAATATCTCTGGCTAAAGGCGACAATATCTCATCTCTTGCGAAATGAGGCAATATCTCATCTCTGGCTAAAGGCGACAATATCTCATCTCTGCCTAAAGACGACAATATCTCATCTCTGCCTAAAGGCGACAATATCTCATGTCTGCCCAAAGGCGGCAATATCTCATCTCTGCCAAAGGCGACAATATCTCATCTCTGGCTAAAGGCGACAATATCTCATCTCTGGCTAAAAACGACAATATCTCTGGCTAAAGGCGACAATATCTCATGTCTGCCCAAAGGCGACAATATCTCATCTCTGGCTAAAAGAGACAATATCTCATCTCTGGCTAAAGGCGACAATACCTCATCTCTGGCTAAATGAGGAAAAATCTCTGGCTAAAGGAGACAATATCTCTGTCTAAAGGCGACAGTATCTCATCTCTGGCTAATGGCGACAGTATCTCATCTCTGCCTAAAGGCGACAATATCTCTGGCTAAAGGCGACAATATCTTTGGCTAAAGGCGACAATATCTCATCTCTGCCTAAAGACGACAATATCTCATCTCAGGCGAAATGAGGCAATATCTCATCTCTGGCTAAAGGCGGCAATATCTCATCTCTGGCTAAAGGCGACAATATCTCATCTCAGGTGAAATGAGGCAATATCTCGGGCTAAAGGTGACAATATCTCTGGCTAAAGGCGACAATATCTCATCTCTGTCTGAAGGCGACAATATCTCATCTCTGGCTAAAGGCGACAATATCTCTGGCTAAAGGCAACAATATCTCATCTCTGGCTAAAGGCGACAATATCTCTGGCTAAAGGTGGCAATATCTCTGGCTAAAGGCGGCAATATCTCTGGCTAAAGTCGGCAATACCTCATCTCTGCCTAAAGTAGACAATACCTCATTTTTGGCTAAAGGAAACAGTATCTCATTTCTGGTTAAAGGCGGCAATATCACATCTCTGGCTAAAGGCGACAATATCTCATCTCAGGTGAAATGAGGCAATATCTCTGGCTAAAGGAGACTATATCTCTGGCTAAAGGCGACAATATCTCATCTCTGGCTAAAGGCGACAATATCTCATCTCTGGCTAAAGGCGACAATATCTCTGGCTAAAGGCAAGAATATCTCATCTCTGGCTAAAGGCGACAATATCTCTGGCTAAAGGTGACAATATCTCTGGCTAAAGGCGGCAATATCTCTGGCTAAAGTCGGCAATACCTCATCTCTGCATAAAGTAGACAATACCTCATTTCTGGCTAAAGGAAACAGTATCTCATCCCTGGTTAAAGGCGACAATATCTCATCTCTGGCTTAAGGCGACAGTATCTCAACTCTGCCTAAAGGCGACAACATCTCACCTCTGGCTAAAGGTGACAATATCTCATCTCTGGCTAAAGGCGACAATATCTCATCTCAGGCTAAATGCGACAATATCTCATCTCTAGCTAAAGGCGACAATTTCTCTGGCTAAAGGCGACAATATCTCATCTCTGGCTAAAGGGGACATTATCTATCTCTGGATAAAGGCGACAATATCTCATCTCTGCCTAAAGTAGGCAATACCTCATCTCTACCTAAAGGCGACAGTATCTCTGGCTAAAGGTGACAATACCTCATCTCTGGCTAAAGGCAACAATATCTCATCTCTGGATAAAGTCGAAAATATCTCATCTCTGGCTAAAGGCAACAATACGTCATTACTGTCTAAAGGCGACAATATCTCATCTCTGGCTAAAGGCGACAATATCTCTTGCTAAACACGACAATATCTCATCTCTGGCTAAAGGCGACAGTATCTCATCTCTGGCTAATGGCGACAATATCTCATCTCTGGCTAAAAGAGGAAAAATCTCTTGCTAAAGGAGACAAAATCTCTGGCTAAAGGCGACAATATCTCATCTCTGGCTAAAGGCGACAATACCTCATCTCTGGCTAAATGAGGAAAAATCTCTTGCTAAAGGAGACAAAATCTCTGGCTAAAGGCGACAATATCTCATCTCTGGCTAATGGCGACAATATCTCATCTCTGCCTAAAGGCGACAATATCTCTGGCTAAAGGCGACAACATCTTTGGCTAAATGCGACAATATCTCATCTCTGGCTAAAGGCGACAATATCTCAGCTCAGGTGAAATGAGGCAATATCTCTGGCTAAAGGCAACAATATCTCTGGCTAAAGGCGACAATATTAAATCTCTGGCTAAAGGCGACAATATCTCATCTCTGGCTAAAGGCGACAATATCTCTGGCTAAAGGCGACAATATCTCTGGCTAAAGGCGGCAATATCTCTGGCTATAGTCGGCAATACCTCATCTCTGCGTAAAGTAGACAATACCTCATTTCTGGCTAAAGGAAACAGTATCTCATCTCTGGTTAAAGGCGACAATATCTCATCTCTGGCTTAAGGCGACAGTATCTCAACTCAGCCTAAAGGCGACAACATCTCATCTCTGGCTAAAGGTGACAATATCTCATCTCTGGCTAAAGGCGACAATATCTCATCTCAGGTTAAATGCGACAATATCTCATCTCTAGCTAAAGGCGACAATTTCTCTGGCTAAAGGCGCCAATATCTCATCTCTGCCTAAAAGCGACAATATCTCATCTCTGCCTAAAGTAGACAATACCTCTTCTCTGGCTAAAGGTGACAATACCTCATCTCTGGCTAAAGGCGACAATACATCATCTCTGGCTAAAGCCGACAATATCTCTTGCGAAATGAGGCAATATCTCATCTCTGGCTAAAGGCGACAATATCTCATCTCTGGCTAAATGCGACAATATCTCATCTCTGGCTAAAGGCGGCAATATCTTATCTCTGCCTAAAGGCGACAATATCTCATCTATGCCTAAAGCTGAAAATATCTCTGGCTAAAGGCGACAATATCTCATCTCTGGCTAAAGGCGACAATATCTCTGGCTAAAGGCGACAATATCTCTGGCTAAAGGCGACAATATCTCATCTCTTGCGAAATGAGGCAATATCACATCTCTGGATAAAGGCGACAATATCTCATCTCTGCCTAAAGACTAACATATCTCATCTCTGCCTAAAGGCGACAATATCTCATCTCTGACTAAAGGCGACAATATCTCTGTCTGAAGGCGACAATATCTCATGTCTGCCCAAAGGCGACAATATCTCATCTTGGCTAAAGGCGACAATATCTCATCTCTGGCTAAAGGCGACAATAACTCTGGCTAAAGGCAACAATATCTCATCTCTGGCTAAAGGCGACAATATCTCTGGCTAAAGGTGACAATATCTCTGGCTAAAGGCGGCAATATCTCTGGCTAAAGTCGGCAATACCTCATCTCTGCCTAAAGTAGACAATACCTCATTTCTGGCTAAAGGAAACAGTATCTCATCTCTGGTTAAATGCGACAATATCTCATCTCTGGCTTAAGGCGACAGTATCTCAACTCTGCCTAAAGGCGACAACATCTCACCTCTGGCTAAAGGTGACAATATCTCATCTCTGGCTAAAGGCGACAATATCTCATCTCAGGCTAAATGCGACAATATCTCATCTCTTGCTAAAGGCGACAATTTCTCTGGCTAAAGGCGACAATATCTCATCTCTGGCTAAAGGGGACAATATCTCTTGCTAAACACGACAATATCTCATCTCTGGCATAAGGCGACAGTATCTCATCTCTGGCTAATGGCGACAATATCTCATCTCTGGCTAAATGAGGAAAAATCTCTTGCTAAAGGAGACAAAATCTCTGGCTAAAGGCGACAATTTCTCTGGCTAAAGGCGACAATATCTCATCTCTGGCTAAAGGGGACATTATCTATCTCTGGATAAAGGCGACAATATCTCATCTCTGCCTAAAGTAGGCAATACCTCATCTCTACCTAAAGGCGACAGTATCTCTGGCTAAAGGTGACAATACCTCATCTCTGGCTAAAGGCAACAATATCTCATCTCTGGATAAAGTCGAAAATATCTCATCTCTGGCTAAAGGCAACAATACGTCATTACTGTCTAAAGGCGACAATATCTCATCTCTGGCTAAAGGCGACAATATCTCTTGCTAAACACGACAATATCTCATCTCTGGCTAAAGGCGACAGTATCTCATCTCTGGCTAATGGCGACAATATCTCATCTCTGGCTAAATGAGGAAAAATCTCTTGCTAAAAAAGACAAAATCTCTGGCTAAAGGCGACAATATCTCATCTCTGGCTAATGGCGACAATATCTCATCTCTGCCTAAAGGCGACAATATCTCTGGCTAAAGGCGACAATATCTTTGGCTAAATGCGACAATATCTCATCTCTGCCTAATGGCGACAATATCTCATCTCAGGCGAAATGAGGCAATATCTCATCTCTGGCTAAAGGCGACAATATCTCAGCTCAGGTGAAATGAGGCAATATCTCTGGCTAAAGGCAACAATATCTCTGGCTAAAGGCGACAATATCAAATCTCTGGCTAAAGGCGGCAATATCTCATCTCTGGCTAAAGGCGACAATATCTCTGGCTAAAGGCGACAATATCTCTGGCTAAAGGCGGCAATATCTCTGGCTATAGTCGGCAATACCTCATCTCTGCCTAAAGTAGACAATACCTCATTTCTGGCTAAAGGAAACAGTATCTCATCTCTGGTTAAAGGCGACAATATCTCATCTCTGGCTTAAGGCGACAGTATCTCAACTCAGCCTAAAGGCGACAACATCTCATCTCTGGCTAAAGGTGACAATATCTCATCTCTGGCTAAAGGCGACAATATCTCATCTCAGGTTAAATGCGACAATATCTCATCTCTAGCTAAAGGCGACAATTTCTCTGGCTAAAGGCGCCAATATCTCATCTCTGCCTAAAAGCGACAATATCTCATCTCTGCCTAAAGTAGACAATACCTCTTCTCTGGCTAAAGGTGACAATACCTCATCTCTGGCTAAAGGCGACAATACATCATCTCTGGCTAAAGCCGACAATATCTCTTGCGAAATGAGGCAATATCTCATCTCTGGCTAAAGGCGACAATATCTCATCTCTGGCTAAATGCGACAATATCTCATCTCTGGCTAAAGGCGGCAATATCTTATCTCTGCCTAAAGGCGACAATATCTCATCTATGCCTAAAGCTGAAAATATCTCTGGCTAAAGGCGACAATATCTCATCTCTGGCTAAAGGCGACAATATCTCTGGCTAAAGGCGACAATATCTCTGGCTAAAGGCGGCAATATCTCTGGCTAAAGTCGGCAATACCTCATCTCTGCCTAAAGTAGACAATACCTCATTTCTGGCTAAAGGAAACAGTATCTCATCTCTGGTTAAAGGCGACAATATCTCATCTCTGGCTTAAGGCGACAGTATCTCAACTCAGCCTAAAGGCGACAATATCTCATCTCAGGTTAAATGCGACAATATCTCATCTCTAGCTAAAGGCGACAATTTCTCTGGCTAAAGGCGCCAATATCTCATCTATGCCTAAAAGCGACAATATCTCATCTCTGCCTAAAGTAGACAATACCTCTTCTCTGGCTAAAGGTGACAATACCTCATCTCTGGCTAAAGGCGACAATACATCATCTCTGGCTAAAGCCGACAATATCTCTTGCGAAATGAGGCAATATCTCATCTCTGGCTAAAGGCGACAATATCTCATCTCTGGCTAAATGCGACAATATCTCATCTCTGGCTAAAGGCGGCAATATCTTATCTCTGCCTAAAGGCGACAATATCTCATCTATGCCTAAAGCTGAAAATATCTCTGGCTAAAGGCGACAATATCTCATCTCTGGCTAAAGGCGACAATATCTTTGGCTAAAGGCGACAATATCTCTGGCTAAAGGCGACAATATCTCATCTCTGGCTAAAGACTAACATATCTCATCTCTGCCTAAAGGCGACAATCTCTCATCTCTGACTAAAGGCGACAATATCTCTGTCTAAAGGCAACAATATCTCATGTCTGCCCAAAGGCGACAATATCTCATCTCTGGCTAAAAGTGACAATATCTCATCTCTGGCTAAAGGCGACAATATCTCATCTCTGGCTAAAGGCGACAATATCTCATCTCAGGCGAAATGAGGCAATATCTCATCTCTGGCTAAAGGCGACAATATCTCATCTCTGGCTAAATGAGGAAAAATCTCCGGCTAAAGGAGACAATATCTCTGGCTAAAGGCGACAATATCTCATCTCTGGCTAAAGGCGACAATATCTCTGGCTAAAGGCGACAATAACTCATGTCTGCCCAAAGGCGACAATATCTCATCTCTGGCTAAAAGTGACAATATCTCATCTCTGGCTAAAGGCGACAATATCTCATCTCAGGCGAAATGAGGCAATATCTCATCTCTGGCTAAAGGCGACAATATCTCATCTCTGGATAAATGACGAAAAATCTCTGGCTAAAGGAGACAATATCTCTGGCTAAAGGTGACAATATCTCATCTCTGGCTAATGGCGACAATATCTCATCTCGGCCTAAAGGCGACAATATCTCTGGTAAAGGCGACAATATCTTTGGCTAAAGGCGAAAATATCTCATCTCTGCCTAAAGGCGACAATATCTCATCTCAGGCGAAATGAGGCAATATCTCATCTCTGGCTAAAGGCGGCAATATCTCATCTCTGGCTAAAGGCGACAATATCTCATCTCAGGTGAAATGAGGCAATATCTCTGGCTAAAGGCGACAATATCTCTGGCTAAAGGCGACAATATCACATCTCTGGCTAAAGGCAACAATATCTCATCTCTGGCTAAAGGCGACAATATCTCTGGCTAAAGGCGACAATATCTCGTCTCTGGCTAAAGGCGACAATATCTCTGGCTAAAGGTGACAATATCTCTGGCTAAAGGCGGCAATATCTCTGCCTAAAGTAGACAATACCTCATCTCTGCCTAAAGTAGACAATACCTCATTTCTGTCTAAAGGAAACAGTATCTCATCTCTGGTTAAAGGCGACAATATCTCATCTCTTGCTCAAGGCGGCAATATCTCAACTCTGCCTAAAGGCGACAACATCTTATCTCTGGCTAAAGGTGACAATATCTCATCTCTGGCTAAAGGCGACAATATCTCATCTCTGGCTAAAGGCGACAATACCTCATCTCTAGCTAAAGGCGACAATTTCTCTGGCTAAAGGCGCCAATATCTCATCTCTGCCTAAAGGCGACAATATCTCATCTCTGCCTAAAAGCGATAATACCTCATCTCTGCCTAAAGTAGACAATACCTCTTCTCTGGCTAAAGGTGACAATACCTTATCTCTGGCTAAAGGCGAAAATACCTCATCTCTGGCTAAAGGCGACAATATCTCTTGCGAAATGAGGCAATATCTCATCTTTGGCTAAAGGCGATAATATCTCATCTCTGGCTAAAGGCGACAATATCTCATCTCTGGCTAAAGGCGACAATATCTCATCTCTGCCTAAAGGCGACAATATCTCATCTATGCCTAAAGACGAAAATATCTCTGGCTAAAGGCGACAATATCTCATCTCTGGCTAAAGGCGACAATATCTCTGGCTAAAGGCGACAATATCTTTGGCTAAAGGCGATAATATCTCATCTCTTGCGAAATGAGGCAATATCTCATCTCTGCCTAAAGGCGACAATATCTCATCTCTGGCTAAAGGCGACAATATCTCTTGCTAAACACGACAATATCTCATCTCTGGCAAAAGGCGACAATATCTCATCTCTGGCTAATGGCGACAATATCTCATCTCTGGCTAAATGAGGAAAAATCTCTTGCTAAAGGAGACAAAATCTCTGGCTAAAGGCGACAATATCTCATCTCTGGCTAATGGCGACAATATCTCATCTCTGCCTAAAGGCGACAATATCTCTGGCTAAAGGCGACAACATCTTTGGCTAAATGCGACAATATCTCATCTCTGCCTAATGGCGACAATATCTCATCTCAGGCGAAATGAGGCAATATCTCATCTCTGGCTAAAGGCGGCAATAACTCATCTCTGGCTAAAGGCGGCAATATCTCAGCTCAGGTGAAATGAGGCAATATCTCTGGCTAAAGGCAACAATATCTCTGGCTAAAGGCGACAATATAAAATCTCTGGCTAAAGGCGACAATATCTCATCTCTGGCTAAAGGCGACAATATCTCTGGCTAAAGGCGACAATATCTCTGGCTAAAGGCGGCAATATCTCTGGCTAAAGTCGGCAATACCTCATCTCTGCCTAAAGTAGACAATACCTCATTTCTGGCTAAAGGAAACAGTATCTCATCTCTGGTTAAAGGCGACAATATCTCATCTCTGGCTTAAGGCGACAGAATCTCAAATCAGCCTAAAGGCGACAATATCTCATCTCAGGTTAAATGCGACAATATCTCATCTCTAGCTAAAGGCGACAATTTCTCTGGCTAAAGGCGCCAATATCTCATCTCTGCCTAAAAGCGACAATATCTCATCTCTGCCTAAAGTAGACAATACCTCTTCTCTGGCTAAAGGTGAAAATACCTCATCTCTGGCTAAAGGCGACAATACATCATCTCTGGCTAAAGCCGACAATATCTCTTGCGAAATGAGGCAATATCTCATCTCTGGCTAAAGGCGACAATATCTCATCTCTGGCTAAAGGCGGCAATATCTTATCTCTGCCTAAAGGCGACAATATCTCATCTATGCCTAAAGCTGAAAATATCTCTGGCTAAAGGCGACAATATCTCATCTCTGGCTAAAGGCGACAATATCTCTGGCTAAAGGCGACAATATCTCTGGCTAAAGGCGACAATATCTCATCTCTTGCGAAATGAGGCAATATCACATCTCTGGATAAAGGCGACAATATCTCATCTCTGCCTAAAGACTAACATATCTCATCTCTGCCTAAAGGCGACAATATCTCATCTCTGACTAAAGGCGACAATATCTCTGTCTAAAGGCAACAATATCTCATGTCTGCCCAAAGGCGACAATATCTCATCTCTGGCTAAAAGTGACAATATCTCATCTCTGGCTAAAGGCGACAATATCTCATCTCTGGCAAAAGGCGACAATATCTCATCTCAGGCGAAATGAGGCAATATCTCATCTCTGGCTAAAGGCGACAATATCTCATCTCTGGCTAAATGAGGAAAAATCTCCGGCTAAAGGAGACAATATCTCTGGCTAAAGGCGACAATATCTCATCTCTGGCTAAAGGCGACAATATCTCTGGCTAAAGGCGACAATATCTCATGTCTGCCCAAAGGCGACAATATCTCATCTCTGGCTAAAAGTGACAATATCTCACCTCTGGCTAAAGGCGACAATATCTCATCTCAGGCGAAATGAGGCAATATCTCATCTCTGGCTAAAGGCGACAATATCTCATCTCTGGCTAAATGAGGAAAAATCTCTGGCTAAAGGAGACAATATCTCTGGCTAAAGGTGACAATATCTCATCTCGGCCTAAAGGCGACAATATCTCTGGTAAAGGCGACAATATCTTTGGCTAAAGGCGAAAATATCTCATCTCTGCCTAAAGGCGACAATATCTCATCTCAGGCGAAATGAGGCAATATCTCATCTCTGGCTAAAGGCGGCAATATCTCATCTCTGGCTAAAGGCGACAATATCTCATCTCAGGTGAAATGAGGCAATATCTCTGGCTAAAGGCGACAATATCTCTGGCTAAAGGCGACAATATCACATCTCTGGCTAAAGGCAACAATATCTCATCTCTGGCTAAAGGCGACAATATCTCTGGCTAAAGGCGACAATATCTCGTCTCTGGCTAAAGGCGACAATATCTCTGGCTAAAGGTGACAATATCTCTGGCTAAAGGCGGCAATATCTCTGCCTAAAGTAGACAATACCTCATCTCTGCCTAAAGTAGACAATACCTCATTTCTGTCTAAAGGAAACAGTATCTCATCTCTGGTTAAAGGCGACAATATCTCATCTCTGGCTTAAGGCGGCAATATCTCAACTCTGCCTAAAGGCGACAACATCTTATCTCTGGCTAAAGGTGACAATATCTCATCTCTGGCTAAAGGCGACAATATCTCATCTCTGGCTAAAGGCGACAATATCTCATCTCTAGCTAAAGGCGACAATTTCTCTGGCTAAAGGCGCCAATATCTCATCTCTGCCTAAAGGCGACAATATCTCATCTCTGCCTAAAAGCGATAATACCTCATCTCTGCCTAAAGTAGACAATACCTCTTCTCTGGCTAAAGGTGACAATACCTTATCTCTGGCTAAAGGCGAAAATACCTCATCTCTGGCTAAAGGCGACAATATCTCTTGCGAAATGAGGCAATATCTCATCTTTGGCTAAAGGCGATAATATCTCATCTCTGGCTAAAGGCGACAATATCTCATCTCTGGCTAAAGGCGGCAATATCTCATCTCTGCCTAAAGGCGACAATATCTCATCTATGCCTAAAGACGAAAATATCTCTGGCTAAAGGCGACAATATCTCATCTCTGGCTAAAGGCGACAATATCTCTGGCTAAAGGCGACAATATCTTTGGCTAAAGGCGATAATATCTCATCTCTTGCGAAATGAGGCAATATCTCATCTCTGGCTAAAGGCGACAATATCTCATCTCTGCATAAAGACGACAATATCTCATCTCTGCCTAATGGCGACAATATCTCATGTCTGCCCAAAGGCGACAATATCTCATCTCAGGCGAAATGAGGCAATATCTCATCTCTGGCTAAAGGCGACAATATCTCATCTCTGGCTAAAGGCGACAATATCTCTGGCTAAAGGCGACAATATCTCATGTCTGCCCAAAGGCGACAATATCTCATCTCTGGCTAAAAGAGACAATATCTCATCTCTGGCTAAAGGCGACAATATCTCATCTCTTGCTAAAGGCGGCAATGTCTCATCTCAGGCGAAATGAGGCAATATCTCATCTCTGGCTAAAGGCGACAATATCTCATCTCTGGCTAAATGAGGAAAAATCTCAAGCTAAAAGCGACAATATCTCTGGCTAAAGGCGACAATATCTCATCTCTGGCTAATGGCGACAATATCTCATCTCTGCCTAAAGGCGACAATATCTCTGGTAAAGGCGACAATATCTTTGGCTAAAGGCGACAATATCTCATCTCTGCCTAAAGGCGACAATATCTCATCTCAGGCGAAATGAGGCAATATCTCATCTCTGGCTAAAGGCGGCAATATCTCATCTCTGGCTAAAGGCGACAATATCTCATCTCAGGTGAAATGAGGCAATATCTCTGGCTAAAGGCGACAATATCTCTGGCTAAAGGCGACAATATCTCATCTCTGGCTAAAGGCAACAATATCTCATCTCCGGCTAAAGGCGACAATATCTCTGGCTAAAGGCTGCAATATCTCTGGCTAAAGTCGGCAATACCTCATCTCTGCCTAAAGTAGACAATACCTCATTTCTGGCTAAAGGAAAACGTGTCTCATCTCTGGTTAAAGGCGGCAATATCTCATCTCTGGCTTAAGGCGACAGTATCTCAACTCTGCCTAAAGGCGACAACATCTCATTTCTGGCTAAAGGCGACAATATCTCATCTCAGGTTAAATGCGACAATATCTCATCTCTAGCTAAAGGCGAAAATTTCTCTGGCTAAAGGCGCCAATATCTCATCTCTGCCTAAAGGCGCCAATATCTCATCTCTGCCTAAAAGCGACAATATCTCATCTCTGCCTAAAGTAGACAATACCGCTTCTGTGGCTAAAGGTGACAATACCTCATCTCTGGCTAAAGGCGACAATAACTCATCTCTGGCTAAATGCGACAATACCTCATCTCTGGCTAAAGGCGACAATATCTCTTGCGAAATGCGGCAATATCTCCTCTCTGGCTAAAGGCGGCAATATCTCATCTCTGCCTAAAGGCGACAATATCTCATCTATGCCTAAATGCGAAAATATCTCTGGCTAAAGGCGACAATATCTCATCTCTGGCTAAAGGCGGCAATATCTCTGGCTAAAGGCAACAATATCTCTGGCTAAATGCGACAATATCTCTTCTCTTGCGAAATGAGGCAATATCTCATCTCTGGCTAAAGGCGACAATATCTCATCTCTGCCTAAAGACGACAATATCTCATCTCTGCCTAAAGGCGACAATATCTCATGTCTGCCCAAAGGCGACAATATCTCATCTCTGTCAAAGGCGACAATATCTCATCTCTGGCAAAAGGCGACAATATCTCATCTCTGGCTAAAGGCGACAATATCTCTGGCTAAATGCGACAATATCTCATGTCTGCCCAAAGGCGACAATATCTCATCTCAGGCGAAATGAGGCAATATCTCATCTATGGCTAAAGGCGGCAATATCTCATCTCTGGCTAAAGGCGACAATATCTCTGTCTATAGGCAACAATATCTCATGTCTGCCCAAAGGCGACAATATCTCATCTCTGGCTAAAAGAGACAATATCTCATCTCTGGCTAAAGGCGACAATATCTCATCTCTGGCTAAAGGCGACAATATCTCATCTCAGGCGAAATGAGGCAATATCTCATCTCTGGCTAAAGGCGACAATATCTCATCTCTGGCTAAATGAGGAAAAATCTCCGGCTAAAGGAGACAATATCTCTGGCTAAAGTCGACAATATCTCATCTCTGGCTAAAGGCGACAATATCTCTGGCTAAAGGCGACAATATCTCATGTCTGCCCAAAGGCGACAATATCTCATCTCTGGCTAAAAGTGACAATATCTCATCTCTGGCTAAAGGCGACAATATCTCATCTCTGGCTAAAGGCGACAATATCTCATCTCAGGCGAAATGAGGCAATATCTCATCTCTGGCTAAAGGCGACAATATCTCTGGCTAAAGGCGACAATATCTCATGTCTGCCCAAAGGCGACAATATCTCATCTCTGGCTAAAAGTGACAATATCTCATCTCTGGCTAAAGGCGACAATATCTCATCTCAGGCGAAATGAGGCAATATCTCATCTCTGGCTAAAGGCGACAATATCTCATCTCTGGCTAAATGAGGAAAAATCTCTGGCTAAAGGAGACAATATCTCTGGCTAAAGGTGACAATATCTCATCTCGGCCTAAAGGCGACAATATCTCTGGTAAAGGCGACAATATCTTTGGCTAAAGGCGAAAATATCTCATCTCTGCCTAAAGGCGACAATATCTCATCTCAGGCGAAATGAGGCAATATCTCATCTCTGGCTAAAGGCGGCAATATCTCATCTCTGGCTAAAGTCGACAATATCTCATCTCAGGTGAAATGAGGCAATATCTCTGGCTAAAGGCGACAATATCTCTGGCTAAAGGCGACAATATCACATCTCTGGCTAAAGGCAACAATATCTCATCTCTGGCTAAAGGCGACAATATCTCTGGCTAAAGGCGACAATATCTCGTCTCTGGCTAAAGGCGACAATATCTCTGGCTAAAGGTGACAATATCTCTGGCTAAAGGCGGCAATATCTCTGCCTAAAGTAGACAATACCTCATCTCTGCCTAAAGTAGACAATACCTCATTTCTGTCTAAAGGAAACAGTATCTCATCACTGGTTAAAGGCGACAATATCTCATCTCTGGCTTAAGGCGGCAATATCTCAACTCTGCCTAAAGGCGACAACATCTTATCTCTGGCTAAAGGTGACAATATCTCATCTCTGGCTAAAGGCGACAATATCTCATCTCTGGCTAAAGGCGACAATATCTCATCTCTAGCTAAAGGCGACAATTTCTCTGGCTAAAGGCGCCAATATCTCATCTCTGCCTAAAGGCGACAATATCTCATCTCTGCGTAAAAGCGATAATACCTCATCTCTGCCTAAAGTAGACAATACCTCTTCTCTGGCTAAAGGTGACAATACCTTATCTCTGGCTAAAGGCGAAAATACCTCATCTCTGGCTAAAGGCGACAATATCTCTTGCGAAATGAGGCAATATCTCATCTTTGGCTAAAGGCGATAATATCTCATCTCTGGCTAAAGGCGACAATATCTCATCTCTGGCTAAAGGCGGCAATATCTCATCTCTGCCTAAAGGCGACAATATCTCATCTATGCCTAAAGACGAAAATATCTCTGGCTAAAGGCGACAATATCTCATCTCTGGCTAAAGGCGACAATATCTCTGGCTAAAGGCGACAATATCTTTGGCTAAAGGCGATAATATCTCATCTCTTGCGAAATGAGGCAATATCTCATCTCTGGCTAAAGGCGACAATATCTCATCTCTGCATAAAGACGACAATATCTCATCTCTGCCTAATGGCGACAATATCTCATGTCTGCCCAAAGGCGACAATATCTCATCTCTGCCTAAAGGCGACCATATCTCATCTCTGCCTAAAGGCGACAATATCTCATCTCTGGCTAAAGGCGACAATATCTCTGGCTAAAGGCGACAATATCTCATGTCTGCCCAAAGGCGACAATATCTCATCTCTGGCTAAAAGAGACAATATCTCATCTCTGGCTAAAGGCGACAATATCTCATCTCTGGCTAAAGGCGGCAATATCTCATCTCAGGCGAAATGAGGCAATATCTCATCTCTGGCTAAAGGCGACAATATCTCATCTCTGGCTAAATGAGGAAAAATCTCGGGCTAAAAGCGACAATATCTCTGGCTAAATGCGACAATATCTCATCTCTGGCTAATGGCGACAATATCTCATCTCTGCCTAAAGGCGACAATATCTCTGGTAAAGGCGACAATATCTTTGGCTAAAGGCGACAATATCTCATCTCTGCCTAAAGGCGACAATATCTCATCTCAGGCGAAATGAGGCAATATCTCATCTCTGGCTAAAGGCGGCAATATCTCATCTCTGG
This sequence comes from Coturnix japonica, assembly GCF_054131305.1. Taxonomy (NCBI): domain Eukaryota; kingdom Metazoa; phylum Chordata; class Aves; order Galliformes; family Phasianidae; genus Coturnix; species Coturnix japonica. The sequence goes on from NC_140672.1 coordinate 28,535,906, forward strand.
CTAAAGGCGACAATATCTCATCTCAGGTGAAATGAGGCAATATCTCTGGCTAAAGGCGACAATATCTCTGGCTAAAGGCGACAATATCTCATCTCTGGCTAAAGGCGACAATATCTCATCTCTGGCTAAAGGCGACAATATATCTGGCTAAAGGCAACAATATCTCATCTCCGGCTAAAGGCGACAATATCTCTGGCTAAAGGCTGCAATATCTCTGGCTAAAGTCGGCAATACCTCATCTCTGCCTAAAGTAGACAATACCTCATTTCTGGCTAAAGGAAAACGTGTCTCATCTCTGGTTAAAGGCGGCAATATCTCATCTCTGGCTTAAGGCGACAGTATCTCAACTCTGCCTAAAGGCGACAACATCTCATTTCTGGCTAAAGGCGACAATATCTCATCTCAGGTTAAATGCGACAATATCTCATCTCTAGCTAAAGGCGACAATTTCTCTGGCTAAAGGCGCCAATATCTCATCTCTGCCTAAAGGCGCAAATATCTCATCTCTGCCTAAAAGCGACAATATCTCATCTCTGCTTAAAGTAGACAATACCGCTTCTGTGGCTAAAGGTGACAATACCTCATCTCTGGCTAAAGGCGACAATAACTCATCTCTGGCTAAATGCGACAATACCTCATCTCTGGCTAAAGGCGACAATATCTCTTGCGAAATGCGGCAATATCTCCTCTCTGGCTAAAGGCGGCAATATCTCATCTCTGCCTAAAGGCGACAATATCTCATCTATGCCTAAATGCGAAAATATCTCTGGCTAAAGGCGACAATATCTCATCTCTGGCTAAAGGCGGCAATATCTCTGGCTAAAGGCAACAATATCTCTGGCTAAAGGCGACAATATCTCTTCTCTTGCGAAATGAGGCAATATCTCATCTCTGGCTAAAGGCGACAATATCTCATCTCTGCCTAAAGACGACAATATCTCATCTCTGCCTAAAGGCGACAATATCTCATGTCTGCCCAAAGGCGACAATATCTCATCTCTGTCAAAGGCGACAATATCTCATCTCTGGCAAAAGGCGACAATATCTCATCTCTGGCTAAAGGCGACAATATCTCTGGCTAAATGCGACAATATCTCATGTCTGCCCAAAGGCGACAATATCTCATCTCAGGCGAAATGAGGCAATATCTCATCTCTGGCTAAAGGCGGCAATATCTCATCTCTGGCTAAAGGCGACAATATCTCTGTCTAAAGGCAACAATATCTCATGTCTGCCCAAAGGCGACAATATCTCATCTCTGGCTAAAAGAGACAATATCTCATCTCTGGCTAAAGGCGACAATATCTCATCTCTGGCTAAAGGCGACAATATCTCATCTCAGGCGAAATGAGGCAATATCTCATCTCTGGCTAAAGGCGACAATATCTCATCTCTGGCTAAATGAGGAAAAATCTCCGGCTAAAGGAGACAATATCTCTGGCTAAAGGCGACAATATCTCATCTCTGGCTAAAGGCGACAATATCTCTGGCTAAAGGCGACAATATCTCATGTCTGCCCAAAGGCGACAATATCTCATCTCTGGCTAAAAGTGACAATATCTCATCTCTGGCTAAAGGCGACAATATCTCATCTCTAGCTAAAGGCGACAATATCTCATCTCAGGCGAAATGAGGCAATATCTCATCTCTGGCTAAAGGCGACAATATCTCATCTCTGGCTAAATGAGGAAAAATCTCTGGCTAAAGGAGAAAATATCTCTGGCTAAAGGTGACAATATCTCATCTCTGGCTAATGGCGACAATATCTCATCTCGGCCTAAAGGCGACAATATCTCTGGTAAAGGCGACAATATCTTTGGCTAAAGGCGAAAATATCTCATCTCTGCCTAAAGGCGACAATATCTCATCTCAGGCGAAATGAGGCAATATCTCATCTCTGGCTAAAGGCGGCAATATCTCATCTCTGGCTAAAGGCGACAATATCTCATCTCAGGTGAAATGAGGCAATATCTCTGGCTAAAGGCGACAATATCTCTGGCTAAAGGCGACAATACCACATCTCTGGCTAAAGGCGACAATATCTCATCTCTGGCTAAAGGCGACAATATCTCTGGCTAAAGGCGACAATATCTCGTCTCTGGCTAAAGGCGACAATATCTCTGGCTAAAGGTGACAATATCTCTGGCTAAAGGCGGCAATATCTCTGGCTAAAGTCGGCAATACCTCATCTCTGCCTAAAGTAGACAATACCTCATTTCTGTCTAAAGGAAACAGTATCTCATCTCTGGTTAAAGGCGACAATATCTCATCTCTGGCTTAAGGCGGCAATATCTCAACTCTGCCTAAAGGCGACAACATCTTATCTCTCGCTAAAGGTGACAATATCTCATCTCTGGCTAAAGGCGACAATATCTCATCTCTGGCTAAAGGCGACAATATCTCATCTCTAGCTAATGGCGACAATTTCTCTGGCTAAAGGCGCCAATATCTCATCTCTGCCTAAAGGCGACAATATCTCATCTCTGCCTAAAAGCGATAATACCTCATCTCTGCCTAAAGTAGACAATACCTCTTCTCTGGCTAAAGGTGACAATACCTTATCTCTGGCTAAAGGCGAAAATACCTCATCTCTGGCTAAAGGCGACAATAACTCTTGCGAAATGAGGCAATATCTCATCTCTGGCTAAAGGCGATAATATCTCATCTCTGGCTAAAGGCGACAATATCTCATCTCTGGCTAAAGGCGGCAATATCTCATCTCTGCCTAAAGGCGACAATATCTCTGGTAAAGGCGACAATATCTTTGGCTAAAGGCGACAATATCTCATCTCTGCCTAAAGGCGACAATATCTCATCTCAGGCGAAATGAGGCAATATCTCATCTCTGGCTAAAGGCGGCAATATCTCATCTCTGGCTAAAGGCGACAATATCTCATCTCAGGTGAAATGAGGCAATATCTCTGGCTAAAGGCGACAATATCTCTGGCTAAAGGCGACAATATCTCATCTCTGGCTAAAGGCGACAATATATCTGGCTAAAGGCAACAATATCTCATCTCCGGCTAAAGGCGACAATATCTCTGGCTAAAGGCTGCAATATCTCTGGCTAAAGTCGGCAATACCTCATCTCTGCCTAAAGTAGACAATACCTCATTTCTGGCTAAAGGAAAACGTGTCTCATCTCTGGTTAAAGGCGGCAATATCTCATCTCTGGCTTAAGGCGACAGTATCTCAACTCTGCCTAAAGGCGACAACATCTCATTTCTGGCTAAAGGCGACAATATCTCATCTCAGGTTAAATGCGACAATATCTCATCTCTAGCTAAAGGCGACAATTTCTCTGGCTAAAGGCGCCAATATCTCATCTCTGCCTAAAGGCGCCAATATCTCATCTCTGCCTAAAAGCGACAATATCTCATCTCTGCCTAAAGTAGACAATACCGCTTCTGTGGCTAAAGGTGACAATACCTCATCTCTGGCTAAAGGCGACAATAACTCATCTCTGGCTAAATGCGACAATACCTCATCTCTGGCTAAAGGCGACAATATCTCTTGCGAAATGCGGCAATATCTCATCTCTGGCTAAAGGCGGCAATATCTCATCTCTGCCTAAGGGCGACAATATCTCATCTATGCCTAAATGCGAAAATATCTCTGGCTAAAGGCGACAATATCTCATCTCTGGCTAAAGGCGACAATATCTCTGGCTAAAGGCAACAATATCTCTGGCTAAAGGCGACAATATCTCTTCTCTTGCGAAATGAGGCAATATCTCATCTCTGGCTAAAGGCGACAATATCTCATCTCTGCCTAAAGACGACAATATCTCATCTCTGCCTAAAGGCGACAATATCTCATGTCTGCCCAAAGGCGACAATATCTCATCTCTGTCAAAGGCGACAATATCTCATCTCTGGCAAAAGGCGACAATATCTCATCTCTGGCTAAAGGCGACAATATCTCTGGCTAAATGCGACAATATCTCATGTCTGCCCAAAGGCGACAATATCTCATCTCTGGCTAAAAGAGACAATATCTCATCTCTGGCTAAAGATGACAATATCTCATCTCAGGCGAAATGAGGCAATATCTCATCTCTGGCTAAAGGCGGCAATATCTCATCTCTGGCTAAAGGCGACAATATCTCTGTCTAAAGGCAGCAATATCTCATGTCTGCCCAAAGGCGACAATATCTCATCTCTGGCTAAAAGTGACAATATCTCATCTCTGGCTAAAGGCGACAATATCTCATCTCTGGCTAAAGGCGACAATATCTCATCTCAGGCGAAATGAGGCAATATCTCATCTCTGGCTAAAGGCGACAATATCTCATCTCTGGCTAAATGAGGAAAAATCTCCGGCTAAAGGAGACAATATCTCTGGCTAAAGGCGACAATATCTCATCTCTGGCTAAAGGCGACAATATCTCTGGCTAAAGGCGACAATATCTCATGTCTGCCCAAAGGCGACAATATCTCATCTCTGGCTAAAAGTGACAATATCTCATCTCTGGCTAAAGGCGACAATATCTCATCTCTGGCTAAAGGCGACAATATCTCATCTCAGGCGAAATGAGGCAATATCTCATCTCTGGCTAAAGGCGACAATATCTCATCTCTGGCTAAATGAGGAAAAATCTCTGGCTAAAGGAGACAATATCTCTGGCTAAAGGTGACAATATCTCATCTCTGGCTAATGGCGACAATATCTCATCTCGGCCTAAAGGCGACAATATCTCTGGTAAAGGCGACAATATCTTTGGCTAAAGGCGAAAATATCTCATCTCTGCCTAAAGGCGACAATATCTCATCTCAGGCGAAATGAGGCAATATCTCATCTCTGGCTAAAGGCGGCAATATCTCATCTCTGGCTAAAGGCGACAATATCTCATCTCAGGTGAAATGAGGCAATATCTCTGGCTAAAGGCGACAATATCTCTGGCTAAAGGCGACAATATCACATCTCTGGCTAAAGGCGACAATATCTCATCTCTGGCTAAAGGCGACAATATCTCTGGCTAAAGGCGACAATATCTCGTCTCTGGCTAAAGGCGACAATATCTCTGGCTAAAGGTGACAATATCTCTGGCTAAAGGCGGCAATATCTCTGGCTAAAGTCGGCAATACCTCATCTCTGCCAAAAGTAGACAATACCTCATTTCTGTCTAAAGGAAACAGTATCTCATCTCTGGTTAAAGGCGACAATATCTCATCTCTGGCTTAAGGCGGCAATATCTCAACTCTGCCTAAAGGCGACAACATCTTATCTCTGGCTAAAGACGACAATATCTCTGGCTAAAAGCGACAATATCTTTGGCTAAAGGCGATAATATCTCATCTCTTGCGAAATGAGGCAATATCTCATCTCTTGCTAAAGACGACAATATCTCATCTCTGCCTAAAGGCGACAATATCTCATGTCTGCCCAAAGGCGACAATATCTCATCTCTGTCAAAGGCGACAATATCTCATCTCTGGCAAAAGGCGACAATATCTCATCTCTGGCTAAAGGCGACAATATCTCTGGCTAAATGCGACAATATCTCATGTCTGCCCAAAGGCGACAATATGTCATCTCTGGCTAAAAGAGACAATATCTCATCTCTGGCTAAAGGCGACAATATCTCATCTCAGGCGAAATGAGGCAATATCTCATCTCTGGCTAAAGGCGGCAATATCTCATCTTTGGCTAAAGACGACAATATCTCATCTCTGGCTAATGGCGACAATATCTCATCTCTGCCTAAAGGCGACAATATCTCTGGTAAAGGCGACAATATCTTTGGCTAAAGGCGACAATATCTCATCTCAGGCGAAATGAGGCAATATCTCATCTCTGGCTAAAGGCGGCAATATCTCATCTCTGGCTAAAGGCGACAATATCTCATCTCAGGTGAAATGAGGCAATATCTCTGGCTAAAGGCGACAATATCTCTGGCTAAAGGCGACAATATCTCATCTCTGGCTAAAGGCGACAATATATCTGGCTAAAGGCAACAATATCTCATCTCCGGCTAAAGGCGACAATATCTCTGGCTAAAGGCTGCAATATCTCTGGCTAAAGTCGGCAATACCTCATCTCTGCCTAAAGTAGACAATACCTCATTTCTGGCTAAAGGAAAACGTGTCTCATCTCTGGTTAAAGGCGGCAATATCTCATCTCTGGCTTAAGGCGACATTATCTCAACTCTGCCTAAAGGCGACAACATCTCATTTCTGGCTAAAGGCGACAATATCTCATCTCAGGTTAAATGCGACAATATCTCATCTCTAGCTAAAGGCGACAATTTCTCTGGCTAAAGGCGCCAATATCTCATCTCTGCCTAAAGGCGCCAATATCTCATCTCTGCCTAAAAGCGACAATATCTCATCTCTGCCTAAAGTAGACAATACCGCTTCTGTGGCTAAAGGTGACAATACCTCATCTCTGGCTAAAGGCGACAATAACTCATCTCTGGCTAAATGCGACAATACCTCATCTCTGGCTAAAGGCGACAATATCTCTTGCGAAATGCGGCAATATCTCATCTCTGGCTAAAGGCGGCAATATCTCATCTCTGCCTAAGGGCGACAATATCTCATCTATGCCTAAATGCGAAAATATCTCTGGCTAAAGGCGACAATATCTCATCTCTGGCTAAAGGCGACAATATCTCTGGCTAAAGGCAACAATATCTCTGGCTAAAGGCGACAATATCTCTTCTCTTGCGAAATGAGGCAATATCTCATCTCTGGCTAAAGGCGACAATATCTCATCTCTGCCTAAAGACGACAATATCTCATCTCTGCCTAATGGCGACAATATCTCATGTCTGCCCAAAGGCGACAATATCTCATCTCTGCCTAAAGGCGACCATATCTCATCTCTGCCTAAAGGCGACAATATCTCATCTCTGGCTAAAGGCGACAATATCTCTGGCTAAAGGCGACAATATCTCATGTCTGCCCAAAGGCGACAATATCTCATCTCTGGCTAAAAGAGACAATATCTCATCTCTGGCTAAAGGCGACAATATCTCATCTCTGGCTAAAGGCGGCAATATCTCATCTCAGGCGAAATGAGGCAATATCTCATCTCTGGCTAAAGGCGACAATATCTCATCTCTGGCTAATGGCGACAATAACTCATCTCTGCCTAAAGGCGACAATATCTCTGGTAAAGGCGACAATATCTTTGGCTAAAGGCGACAATATCTCATCTCTGCCTAAAGGCGACAATATCTCATCTCAGGCGAAATGAGGCAATATCTCATCTCTGGCTAAAGGCGGCAATATCTCATCTCTGGCTAAAGGCGACAATATCTAATCTCAGGTGAAATGAGGCAATATCTCTGGCTAAAGGCGACAATATCTCTGGCTAAAGGCGACAATATCTCATCTCTGGCTAAAGGCGACAATATCTCATCTCTGCCTAAAGTAGACAATACCGCTTCTGAGGCTAAAGGTGACAATACCTCATCTCTGGCTAAAGGCGACAATAACTCATCTCTGGCTAAATGCGACAATACCTCATCTCTGGCTAAAGGCGACAATATCTCTTGCGAAATGCGGCAATATCTCCTCTCTGGCTAAAGGCGGCAATATCTCATCTCTGCCTAAAGGCGACAATATCTCATCTATGCCTAAATGCGAAAATATCTCTGGCTAAAGGCGACAATATCTCATCTCTGGCTAAAGGCGGCAATATCTCTGGCTAAAGGCAACAATATCTCTGGCTAAAGGCGACAATATCTCTTCTCTTGCGAAATGAGGCAATATCTCATCTCTGGCTAAAGGCGACAATATCTCATCTCTGCCTAAAGACGACAATATCTCATCTCTGCCTAAAGGCGACAATATCTCATGTCTGCCCAAAGGCGACAATATCTCATCTCTGTCAAAGGCGACAATATCTCATCTCTGGCAAAAGGCGACAATATCTCATCTCTGGCTAAAGGCGACAATATCTCTGGCTAAATGCGACAATATCTCATGTCTGCCCAAAGGCGACAATATCTCATCTCAGGCGAAATGAGGCAATATCTCATCTCTGGCTAAAGGCGGCAATATCTCATCTCTGGCTAAAGGCGACAATATCTCTGTCTATAGGCAACAATATCTCATGTCTGCCCAAAGGCGACAATATCTCATCTCTGGCTAAAAGAGACAATATCTCATCTCTGGCTAAAGGCGACAATATCTCATCTCTGGCTAAAGGCGACAATATCTCATCTCAGGCGAAATGAGGCAATATCTCATCTCTGGCTAAAGGCGACAATATCTCATCTCTGGCTAAATGAGGAAAAATCTCCGGCTAAAGGAGACAATATCTCTGGCTAAAGGCGGCAATATCTCATCTCTGGCTAAAGGCGACAATATCTCTGTCTAAAGGCAACAATATCTCATGTCTGCCCAAAGGCGACAATATCTCATCTCTGGCTAAAAGAGACAATATCTCATCTCTGGCTAAAGGCGACAATATCTCATCTCTGGCTAAAGGCGACAATATCTCATCTCAGGCGAAATGAGGCAATATCTCATCTCTGGCTAAAGGCGACAATATCTCATCTCTGGCTAAATGAGGAAAAATCTCCGGCTAAAGGAGACAATATCTCTGGCTAAAGGCGACAATATCTCATCTCTGGCTAAAGGCGACAATATCTCTGGCTAAAGGCGACAATATCTCATGTCTGCCCAAAGGCGACAATATCTCATCTCTGGCTAAAAGTGACAATATCTCATCTCTGGCTAAAGGCGACAATATCTCATCTCTAGCCAAATGCGACAATATCTCATCTCAGGCGAAATGAGGCAATATCTCATCTCTGGCTAAAGGCGACAATATCTCATCTCTGGCTAAATGAGGAAAAATCTCTGGCTAAAGGAGAAAATATCTCTGGCTAAAGGTGACAATATCTCATCTCTGGCTAATGGCGACAATATCTCATCTCGGCCTAAAGGCGACAATATCTCTGGTAAAGGCGACAATATCTTTGGCTAAAGGCGAAAATATCTCATCTCTGCCTAAAGGCGACAATATCTCATCTCAGGCGAAATGAGGCAATATCTCATCTCTGGCTAAAGGCGGCAATATCTCATCTCTGGCTAAAGGCGACAATATCTCATCTCAGGTGAAATGAGGCAATATCTCTGGCTAAAGGCGACAATATCTCTGGCTAAAGGCGACAATACCACATCTCTGGCTAAAGGCGACAATATCTCATCTCTGGCTAAAGGCGACAATATCTCTGGCTAAAGGCGACAATATCTCGTCTCTGGCTAAAGGCGACAATATCTCTGGCTAAAGGTGACAATATCTCTGGCTAAAGGCGGCAATATCTCTGGCTAAAGTCGGCAATACCTCATCTCTGCCTAAAGTAGACAATACCTCATTTCTGTCTAAAGGAAACAGTATCTCATCTCTGGTTAAAGGCGACAATATCTCATCTCTGGCTTAAGGCGGCAATATCTCAACTCTGCCTAAAGGCGACAACATCTTATCTCTCGCTAAAGGTGACAATATCTCATCTCTGGCTAAAGACGACAATATCTCATCTCTGGCTAAAGGCGACAATATCTCATCTCTAGCTAATGGCGACAATTTCTCTGGCTAAAGGCGCCAATATCTCATCTCTGCCTAAAGGCGACAATATCTCATCTCTGCGTAAAAGCGATAATACCTCATCTCTGCCTAAAGTAGACAATACCTCTTCTCTGGCTAAAGGTGACAATACCTTATCTCTGGCTAAAGGCGAAAATACCTCATCTCTGGCTAAAGGCGACAATAACTCTTGCGAAATGAGGCAATATCTCATCTCTGGCTAAAGGCGATAATATCTCATCTCTGGCTAAAGGCGACAATATCTCTGGCTAAAGGCGACAATATCTCGTCTCTGGCTAAAGGCGACAATATCTCTGGCTAAAGGTGACAATATCTCTGGCTAAAGGCGGCAATATCTCTGGCTAAAGTCGGCAATACCTCATCTCTGCCTAAAGTAGACAATACGTCATTTCTGTCTAAAGGAAACAGTATCTCATCTCTGGTTAAAGGCGACAATATCTCATCTCTGGCTTAAGGCGGCAATATCTCAACTCTGCCTAAAGGCGACAACATCTTATCTCTCGCTAAAGGTGACAATATCTCATCTCTGGCTAAAGGCGACAATATCTCATCTCTGGCTAAAGGCGACAATATCTCATCTCTAGCTAATGGCGACAATTTCTCTGGCTAAAGGCGCCAATATCTCATCTCTGCCTAAAGGCGACAATATCTCATCTCTGCCTAAAAGCGATAATACCTCATCTCTGCCTAAAGTAGACAATACCTCTTCTCTGGCTAAAGGTGACAATACCTTATCTCTGGCTAAAGGCGAAAATACCTCATCTCTGGCTAAAGGCGACAATAACTCTTGCGAAATGAGGCAATATCTCATCTCTGGCTAAAGGCGATAATATCTCATCTCTGGCTAAAGGCGACAATATCTCATCTCTGGCTAAAGGCGGCAATATCTCATCTCTGCCTAAAGGCGACAATATCTCTGGTAAAGGCGACAATATCTTTGGCTAAAGGCGACAATATCTCATCTCTGCCTAAAGGCGACAATATCTCATCTCAGGCGAAATGAGGCAATATCTCATCTCTGGCTAAAGGCGGCAATATCTCATCTCTGGCTAAAGGCGACAATATCTCATCTCAGGTGAAATGAGGCAATATCTCTGGCTAAAGGCGACAATATCTCTGGCTAAAGGCGACAATATCTCATCTCTGGCTAAAGGCGACAATATATCTGGGTAAAGGCAACAATATCTCATCTCCGGCTAAAGGCGACAATATCTCTGGCTAAAGGCTGCAATATCTCTGGCTAAAGTCGGCAATACCTCATCTCTGCCTAAAGTAGACAATACCTCATTTCTGGCTAAAGGAAAACGTGTCTCATCTCTGGTTAAAGGCGGCAATATCTCATCTCTGGCTTAAGGCGACAGTATCTCAACTCTGCCTAAAGGCGACAACATCTCATTTCTGGCTAAAGGCGACAATATCTCATCTCAGGTTAAATGCGACAATATCTCATCTCTAGCTAAAGGCGACAATTTCTCTGGCTAAAGGCGCCAATATCTCATCTCTGCCTAAAGGCGCCAATATCTCATCTCTGCCTAAAAGCGACAATATCTCATCTCTGCCTAAAGTAGACAATACCGCTTCTGTGGCTAAAGGTGACAATACCTCATCTCTGGCTAAAGGCGACAATAACTCATCTCTGGCTAAATGCGACAATACCTCATCTCTGGCTAAAGGCGACAATATCTCTTGCGAAATGCGGCAATATCTCATCTCTGGCTAAAGGCGGCAATATCTCATCTCTGCCTAAGGGCGACAATATCTCATCTATGCCTAAATGCGAAAATATCTCTGGCTAAAGGCGACAATATCTCATCTCTGGCTAAAGGCGACAATATCTCTGGCTAAAGGCAACAATATCTCTGGCTAAAGGCGACAATATCTCTTCTCTTGCGAAATGAGGCAATATCTCATCTCTGGCTAAAGGCGACAATATCTCATCTCTGCCTAAAGACGACAATATCTCATCTCTGCCTAAAGGCGACAATATCTCATGTCTGCCCAAAGGCGACAATATCTCATCTCTGTCAAAGGCGACAATATCTCATCTCTGGCAAAAGGCGACAATATCTCATCTCTGGCTAAAGGCGACAATATCTCTGGCTAAAGGCGCCAATATCTCTGGCTAAAGGCGGCAATATCTCTGGCTAAAGTCGGCAATACCTCATCTCTGCCTAAAGTAGACAATACCTCATTTCTGTCTAAAGGAAACAGTATCTCATCTCTGGTTAAAGGCGACAATATCTCATCTCTGGCTTAAGGCGGCAATATCTCAACTCTGCCTAAAGGCGACAACATCTTATCTCTCGCTAAAGGTGACAATATCTCATCTCTGGCTAAAGACGACAATATCTCATCTCTGGCTAAAGGCGACAATATCTCATCTCTAGCTAATGGCGACAATTTCTCTGGCTAAATGCGCCAATATCTCATCTCTGCCTAAAGGCGACAATATCTCATCTCTGCCTAAAAGCGATAATACCTCATCTCTGCCTAAAGTAGACAATACCTCTTCTCTGGCTAAAGGTGACAATACCTTATCTCTGGCTAAAGGCGAAAATACCTCATCTCTGGCTAAAGGCGACAATAACTCTTGCGAAATGAGGCAATATCTCATCTCTGGCTAAAGGCGATAATATCTCATCTCTGGCTAAAGGCGACAATATCTCTGGCTAAAGGCGACAATATCTCGTCTCTGGCTAAAGGCGACAATATCTCTGGCTAAAGGTGACAATATCTCTGGCTAAAGGCGGCAATATCTCTGGCTAAAGTCGGCAATACCTCATCTCTGCCTAAAGTAGACAATACCTCATTTCTGTCTAAAGGAAACAGTATCTCATCTCTGGTTAAAGGCGACAATATCTCATCTCTGGCTTAAGGCGGCAATATCTCAACTCTGCCTAAAGGCGACAACATCTTATCTCTCGCTAAAGGTGACAATATCTCATCTCTGGCTAAAGGCGACAATATCTCATCTCTGGCTAAAGGCGACAATATCTCATCTCTAGCTAATGGCGACAATTTCTCTGGCTAAAGGCGCCAATATCTCATCTCTGCCTAAAGGCGACAATATCTCATCTCTGCCTAAAAGCGATAATACCTCATCTCTGCCTAAAGTAGACAATACCTCTTCTCTGGCTAAAGGTGACAATACCTTATCTCTGGCTAAAGGCGAAAATACCTCATCTCTGGCTAAAGGCGACAATAACTCTTGCGAAATGAGGCAATATCTCATCTCTGGCTAAAGGCGATAATATCTCATCTCTGGCTAAAGGCGACAATATCTCATCTCTGGCTAAAGGCGGCAATATCTCATCTCTGCCTAAAGGCGACAATATCTCTGGTAAAGGCGACAATATCTTTGGCTAAAGGCGACAATATCTCATCTCTGCCTAAAGGCGACAATATCTCATCTCAGGCGAAATGAGGCAATATCTCATCTCTGGCTAAAGGCGGCAATATCTCATCTCTGGCTAAAGGCGACAATATCTCATCTCAGGTGAAATGAGGCAATATCTCTGGCTAAAGGCGACAATATCTCTGGCTAAAGGCGACAATATCTCATCTCTGGCTAAAGGCGACAATATATCTGGGTAAAGGCAACAATATCTCATCTCCGGCTAAAGGCGACAATATCTCTGGCTAAAGGCTGCAATATCTCTGGCTAAAGTCGGCAATACCTCATCTCTGCCTAAAGTAGACAATACCTCATTTCTGGCTAAAGGAAAACGTGTCTCATCTCTGGTTAAAGGCGGCAATATCTCATCTCTGGCTTAAGGCGACAGTATCTCAACTCTGCCTAAAGGCGACAACATCTCATTTCTGGCTAAAGGCGACAATATCTCATCTCAGGTTAAATGCGACAATATCTCATCTCTAGCTAAAGGCGACAATTTCTCTGGCTAAAGGCGCCAATATCTCATCTCTGCCTAAAGGCGCCAATATCTCATCTCTGCCTAAAAGCGACAATATCTCATCTCTGCCTAAAGTAGACAATACCGCTTCTGTGGCTAAAGGTGACAATACCTCATCTCTGGCTAAAGGCGACAATAACTCATCTCTGGCTAAATGCGACAATACCTCATCTCTGGCTAAAGGCGACAATATCTCTTGCGAAATGCGGCAATATCTCATCTCTGGCTAAAGGCGGCAATATCTCATCTCTGCCTAAGGGCGACAATATCTCATCTATGCCTAAATGCGAAAATATCTCTGGCTAAAGGCGACAATATCTCATCTCTGGCTAAAGGCGACAATATCTCTGGCTAAAGGCAACAATATCTCTGGCTAAAGGCGACAATATCTCTTCTCTTGCGAAATGAGGCAATATCTCATCTCTCGCTAAAGGCGACAATATCTCATCTCTGCCTAAAGACGACAATATCTCATCTCTGCCTAAAGGCGACAATATCTCATGTCTGCCCAAAGGCGACAATATCTCATCTCTGTCAAAGGCGACAATATCTCATCTCTGGCAAAAGGCGACAATATCTCATCTCTGGCTAAAGGCGACAATATCTCTGGCTAAATGCGACAATATCTCATGTCTGCCCAAAGGCGACAATATCTCATCTCTGGCTAAAAGAGACAATATCTCATCTCTGGCTAAAGATGACAATATCTCATCTCAGGCGAAATGAGGCAATATCTCATCTCTGGCTAAAGGCGGCAATATCGCATCTCTGGCTAAAGGCGACAATATCTCTGTCTAAAGGCAGCAATATCTCATGTCTGCCCAAAGGCGACAATATCTCATCTCTGGCTAAAAGTGACAATATCTCATCTCTGGCTAAAGGCGACAATATCTCATCTCTGGCTAAAGGCGACAATATCTCATCTCAGGCGAAATGAGGCAATATCTCATCTCTGGCTAAAGGCGACAATATCTCATCTCTGGCTAAATGAGGAAAAATCTCCGGCTAAAGGAGACAATATCTCTGGCTAAAGGCGACAATATCTCATCTCTGGCTAAAGGCGACAATATCTCTGGCTAAAGGCGACAATATCTCATGTCTGCCCAAAGGCGACAATATCTCATCTCTGGCTAAAAGTGACAATATCTCATCTCTGGCTAAAGGCGACAATATCTCATCTCTGGCTAAAGGCGACAATATCTCATCTCAGGCGAAATGAGGCAATATCTCATCTCTGGCTAAAGGCGACAATATCTCATCTCTGGCTAAATGAGGAAAAATCTCTGGCTAAAGGAGACAATATCTCTGGCTAAAGGTGACAATATCTCATCTCTGGCTAATGGCGACAATATCTCATCTCGGCCTAAAGGCGACAATATCTCTGGTAAAGGCGACAATATCTTTGGCTAAAGGCGAAAATATCTCATCTCTGCCTAAAGGCGACAATATCTCATCTCAGGCGAAATGAGGCAATATCTCATCTCTGGCTAAAGGCGGCAATATCTCATCTCTGGCTAAAGGCGACAATATCTCATCTCAGGTGAAATGAGGCAATATCTCTGGCTAAAGGCGACAATATCTCATCTCTGGCTAAAGGCGACAATATCACATCTCTGGCTAAAGGCGACAATATCTCATCTCTGGCTAAAGGCGACAATATCTCTGGCTAAAGGCGACAATATCTCGTCTCTGGCTAAAGGCGACAATATCTCTGGCTAAAGGTGACAATATCTCTGGCTAAAGGCGGCAATATCTCTGGCTAAAGTCGGCAATACCTCATCTCTGCCAAAAGTAGACAATACCTCATTTCTGTCTAAAGGAAACAGTATCTCATCTCTGGTTAAAGGCGACAATATCTCATCTCTGGCTTAAGGCGGCAATATCTCAACTCTGCCTAAAGGCGACAACATCTTATCTCTGGCTAAAGACGACAATATCTCTGGCTAAAAGCGACAATATCTTTGGCTAAAGGCGATAATATCTCATCTCTTGCGAAATGAGGCAATATCTCATCTCTTGCTAAAGACGACAATATCTCATCTCTGCCTAAAGGCGACAATATCTCATGTCTGCCCAAAGGCGACAATATCTCATCTCTGTCAAAGGCGACAATATCTCATCTCTGGCAAAAGGCGACAATATCTCATCTCTGGCTAAAGGCGACAATATCTCTGGCTAAATGCGACAATATCTCATGTCTGCCCAAAGGCGACAATATGTCATCTCTGGCTAAAAGAGACAATATCTCATCTCTGGCTAAAGGCGACAATATCTCATCTCAGGCGAAATGAGGCAATATCTCATCTCTGGCTAAAGGCGGCAATATCTCATCTTTGGCTAAAGACGACAATATCTCATCTCTGGCTAATGGCGACAATATCTCATCTCTGCCTAAAGGCGACAATATCTCTGGTAAAGGCGACAATATCTTTGGCTAAAGGCGACAATATCTCATCTCAGGCGAAATGAGGCAATATCTCATCTCTGGCTAAAGGCGGCAATATCTCATCTCTGGCTAAAGGCGACAATATCTCATCTCAGGTGAAATGAGGCAATATCTCTGGCTAAAGGCGACAATATCTCTGGCTAAAGGCGACAATATCTCATCTCTGGCTAAAGGCGACAATATATCTGGCTAAAGGCAACAATATCTCATCTCCGGCTAAAGGCGACAATATCTCTGGCTAAAGGCTGCAATATCTCTGGCTAAAGTCGGCAATACCTCATCTCTGCCTAATATAGACAATACCTCATTTCTGGCTAAAGGAAAACGTGTCTCATCTCTGGTTAAAGGCGGCAATATCTCATCTCTGGCTTAAGGCGACATTATCTCAACTCTGCCTAAAGGCGACAACATCTCATTTCTGGCTAAAGGCGACAATATCTCATCTCAGGTTAAATGCGACAATATCTCATCTCTAGCTAAAGGCGACAATTTCTCTGGCTAAAGGCGCCTATATCTCATCTCTGCCTAAAGGCGCCAATATCTCATCTCTGCCTAAAAGCGACAATATCTCATCTCTGCCTAAAGTAGACAATACCGCTTCTGTGGCTAAAGGTGACAATACCTCATCTCTGGCTAAAGGCGACAATAACTCATCTCTGGCTAAATGCGACAATACCTCATCTCTGGCTAAAGGCGACAATATCTCTTGCGAAATGCGGCAATATCTCATCTCTGGCTAAAGGCGGCAATATCTCATCTCTGCCTAAGGGCGACAATATCTCATCTATGCCTAAATGCGAAAATATCTCTGGCTAAAGGCGACAATATCTCATCTCTGGCTAAAGGCGACAATATCTCTGGCTAAAGGCAACAATATCTCTGGCTAAAGGCGACAATATCTCTTCTCTTGCGAAATGAGGCAATATCTCATCTCTGGCTAAAGGCGACAATATCTCATCTCTGCCTAAAGACGACAATATCTCATCTCTGCCTAATGGCGACAATATCTCATGTCTGCCCAAAGGCGACAATATCTCATCTCTGCCTAAAGGCGACCATATCTCATCTCTGCCTAAAGGCGACAATATCTCATCTCTGGCTAAAGGCGACAATATCTCTGGCTAAAGGCGACAATATCTCATGTCTGCCCAAAGGCGACAATATCTCATCTCTGGCTAAAAGAGACAATATCTCATCTCTGGCTAAAGGCGACAATATCTCATCTCTGGCTAAAGGCGGCAATATCTCATCTCAGGCGAAATGAGGCAATATCTCATCTCTGGCTAAAGGCGACAATATCTCATCTCTGGCTAAATGAGGAAAAATCTCGGGCTAAAAGCGACAATATCTCTGGCTAAAGGCGACAATATCTCATCTCTGGCTAATGGCGACAATATCTCATCTCTGCCTAAAGGCGACAATATCTCTGGTAAAGGCGACAATATCTTTGGCTAAAGGCGACAATATCTCATCTCTGCCTAAAGGCGACAATATCTCATCTCAGGCGAAATGAGGCAATATCTCATCTCTGGCTAAAGGCGGCAATATCTCATCTCTGGCTAAAGGCGACAATATCTCATCTCAGGTGAAATGAGGCAATATCTCTGGCTAAAGGCGACAATATCTCTGGCTAAAGGCGACAATATCTCATCTCTGGCTAAAGGCGACAATATCTCATCTCTGGCTAAAGGCGACAATATATCTGGCTAAAGGCAACAATATCTCATCTCCGGCTAAAGGCGACAATATCTCTGGCTAAAGGCTGCAATATCTCTGGCTAAAGTCGGCAATACCTCATCTCTGCCTAAAGTAGACAATACCTCATTTCTGGCTAAAGGAAAACGTGTCTCATCTCTGGTTAAAGGCGGCAATATCTCATCTCTGGCTTAAGGCGACAGTATCTCAACTCTGCCTAAAGGCGACAACATCTCATTTCTGGCTAAAGGCGACAATATCTCATCTCAGGTTAAATGCGACAATATCTCATCTCTAGCTAAAGGCGACAATTTCTCTGGCTAAAGGCGCCAATATCTCATCTCTGCCTAAAGGCGCCAATATCTCATCTCTGCCTAAAAGCGACAATATCTCATCTCTGCCTAAAGTAGACAATACCGCTTCTGTGGCTAAAGGTGACAATACCTCATCTCTGGCTAAAGGCGACAATAACTCATCTCTGGCTAAATGCGACAATACCTCATCTCTGGCTAAAGGCGACAATATCTCTTGCGAAATGCGGCAATATCTCCTCTCTGGCTAAAGGCGGCAATATCTCATCTCTGCCTAAAGGCGACAATATCTCATCTATGCCTAAATGCGAAAATATCTCTGGCTAAAGGCGACAATATCTCATCTCTGGCTAAATGCGGCAATATCTCTGGCTAAAGGCAACAATATCTCTGGCTAAAGGCGACAATATCTCTTCTCTTGCGAAATGAGGCAATATCTCATCTCTGGCTAAAGGCGACAATATCTCATCTCTGCCTAAAGACGACAATATCTCATCTCTGCCTAAAGGCGACAATATCTCATGTCTGCCCAAAGGCGACAATATCTCATCTCTGGCTAAAAGTGACAATATCTCATCTCTGGCTAAAGGCGACAATATCTCATCTCTGGCTAAAGGCGACAATATCTCATCTCAGGCGAAATGAGGCAATATCTCATCTCTGGCTAAAGGCGACAATATCTCATCTCTGGCTAAATGAGGAAAAATCTCTGGCTAAAGGAGACAATATCTCTGGCTAAAGGTGACAATATCTCATCTCTGGCTAATGGCGACAATATCTCATCTCGGCCTAAAGGCGACAATATCTCTGGTAAAGGCGACAATATCTTTGGCTAAAGGCGAAAATATCTCATCTCTGCCTAAAGGCGACAATATCTCATCTCAGGCGAAATGAGGCAATATCTCATCTCTGGCTAAAGGCGGCAATATCTCATCTCTGGCTAAAGGCGACAATATCTCATCTCAGGTGAAATGAGGCAATATCTCTGGCTAAAGGCGACAATATCTCTGGCTAAAGGCGACAATATCACATCTCTGGCTAAAGGGGACAATATCTCATCTCTGGCTAAAGGCGACAATATCTCTGGCTAAAGGCGACAATATCTCGTCTCTGGCTAAAGGCGACAATATCTCTGGCTAAAGGTGACAATATCTCTGGCTAAAGGCGGCAATATCTCTGGCTAAAGTCGGCAATACCTCATCTCTGCCAAAAGTAGACAATACCTCATTTCTGTCTAAAGGAAACAGTATCTCATCTCTGGTTAAAGGCGACAATATCTCATCTCTGGCTTAAGGCGGCAATATCTCAACTCTGCCTAAAGGCGACAACATCTTATCTCTGGCTAAAGACGACAATATCTCTGGCTAAAAGCGACAATATCTTTGGCTAAAGGCGATAATATCTCATCTCTTGCGAAATGAGGCAATATCTCATCTCTTGCTAAAGACGACAATATCTCATCTCTGCCTAAAGGCGACAATATCTCATGTCTGCCCAAAGGCGACAATATGTCATCTCTGGCTAAAAGAGACAATATCTCATCTCTGGCTAAAGGCGACAATATCTCATCTCAGGCGAAATGAGGCAATATCTCATCTCTGGCTAAAGGCGGCAATATCTCATCTTTGGCTAAAGACGACAATATCTCATCTCTGGCTAATGGCGACAATATCTCATCTCTGCCTAAAGGCGACAATATCTCTGGTAAAGGCGACAATATCTTTGGCTAAAGGCGACAATATCTCATCTCAGGCGAAATGAGGCAATATCTCATCTCTGGCTAAAGGCGGCAATATCTCATCTCTGGCTAAAGGCGACAATATCTCATCTCAGGTGAAATGAGGCAATATCTCTGGCTAAAGGCGACAATATCTCTGGCTAAAGGCGACAATATCTCATCTCTGGCTAAAGGCGACAATATATCTGGCTAAAGGCAACAATATCTCATCTCCGGCTAAAGGCGACAATATCTCTGGCTAAAGGCTGCAATATCTCTGGCTAAAGTCGGCAATACCTCATCTCTGCCTAAAGTAGACAATACCTCATTTCTGGCTAAAGGAAAACGTGTCTCATCTCTGGTTAAAGGCGGCAATATCTCATCTCTGGCTTAAGGCGACATTATCTCAACTCTGCCTAAAGGCGACAACATCTCATTTCTGGCTAAAGGCGACAATATCTCATCTCAGGTTAAATGCGACAATATCTCATCTCTAGCTAAAGGCGACAATTTCTCTGGCTAAAGGCGCCAATATCTCATCTCTGCCTAAAGGCGCCAATATCTCATCTCTGCCTAAAAGCGACAATATCTCATCTCTGCCTAAAGTAGACAATACCGCTTCTGTGGCTAAAGGTGACAATACCTCATCTCTGGCTAAAGGCGACAATAACTCATCTCTGGCTAAATGCGACAATACCTCATCTCTGGCTAAAGGCGACAATATCTCTTGCGAAATGCGGCAATATCTCATCTCTGGCTAAAGGCGGCAATATCTCATCTCTGCCTAAGGGCGACAATATCTCATCTATGCCTAAATGCGAAAATATCTCTGGCTAAAGGCGACAATATCTCATCTCTGGCTAAAGGCGACAATATCTCTGGCTAAAGGCAACAATATCTCTGGCTAAAGGCGACAATATCTCTTCTCTTGCGAAATGAGGCAATATCTCATCTCTGGCTAAAGGCGACAATATCTCATCTCTGCCTAAAGACGACAATATCTCATCTCTGCCTAATGGCGACAATATCTCATGTCTGCCCAAAGGCGACAATATCTCATCTCTGCCTAAAGGCGACCATATCTCATCTCTGCCTAAAGGCGACAATATCTCATCTCTGGCTAAAGGCGACAATATATCTGGCTAAAGGCGACAATATCTCATGTCTGCCCAAAGGCGACAATATCTCATCTCTGGCTAAAAGAGACAATATCTCATCTCTGGCTAAAGGCGACAATATCTCATCTCTGGCTAAAGGCGGCAATATCTCATCTCAGGCGAAATGAGGCAATATCTCATCTCTGGCTAAAGGCGACAATATCTCATCTCTGGCTAAATGAGGAAAAATCTCGGGCTAAAAGCGACAATATCTCTGGCTAAAGGCGACAATATCTCATCTCTGGCTAATGGCGACAATATCTCATCTCTGCCTAAAGGCGACAATATCTCTGGTAAAGGCGACAATATCTTTGGCTAAAGGCGACAATATCTCATCTCTGCCTAAAGGCGACAATATCTCATCTCAGGCGAAATGAGGCAATATCTCATCTCTGGCTAAAGGCGGCAATATCTCATCTCTGGCTAAAGGCGACAATATCTCATCTCAGGTGAAATGAGGCAATATCTCTGGCTAAAGGCGACAATATCTCTGGCTAAAGGCGACAATATCTCATCTCTGGCTAAAGGCGACAATATCTCATCTCTGGCTAAAGGCGACAATATATCTGGCTAAATGCAACAATATCTCATCTCCGGCTAAAGGCGACAATATCTCTGGCTAAAGGCTGCAATATCTCTGGCTAAAGTCGGCAATACCTCATCTCTGCCTAAAGTAGACAATACCTCATTTCTGGCTAAAGGAAAACGTGTCTCATCTCTGGTTAAAGGCGGCAATATCTCATCTCTGGCTTAAGGCGACAGTATCTCAACTCTGCCTAAAGGCGACAACATCTCATTTCTGGCTAAAGGCGACAATATCTCATCTCAGGTTAAATGCGACAATATCTCATCTCTAGCTAAAGGCGACAATTTCTCTGGCTAAAGGCGCCAATATCTCATCTCTGCCTAAAGGCGCCAATATCTCATCTCTGCCTAAAAGCGACAATATCTCATCTCTGCCTAAAGTAGACAATACCGCTTCTGTGGCTAAAGGTGACAATACCTCATCTCTGGCTAAAGGCGACAATAACTCATCTCTGGCTAAATGCGACAATACCTCATCTCTGGCTAAAGGCGACAATATCTCTTGCGAAATGCGGCAATATCTCCTCTCTGGCTAAAGGCGGCAATATCTCATCTCTGCCTAAAGGCGACAATATCTCATCTATGCCTAAATGCGAAAATATCTCTGGCTAAAGGCGACAATATCTCATCTCTGGCTAAATGCGGCAATATCTCTGGCTAAAGGCAACAATATCTCTGGCTAAAGGCGACAATATCTCTTCTCTTGCGAAATGAGGCAATATCTCATCTCTGGCTAAAGGCGACAATATCTCATCTCTGCCTAAAGACGACAATATCTCATCTCTGCCTAAAGGCGACAATATCTCATGTCTGCCCAAAGGCGACAATATCTCATCTCTGTCAAAGGCGACAATATCTCATCTCTGGCAAAAGGCGACAATATCTCATCTCTGGCTAAAGGCGACAATATCTCTGGCTAAATGCGACAATATCTCATGTCTGCCCAAAGGCGACAATATCTCATCTCAGGCGAAATGAGGCAATATCTCATCTCTGGCTAAAGGCGGCAATATCTCATCTCTGGCTAAAGGCGACAATATCTCTGTCTAAAGGCAACAATATCTCATGTCTGCCCAAAGGCGACAATATCTCATCTCTGGCTAAAAGAGACAATATCTCATCTCTGGCTAAAGGCGACAATATCTCATCTCTGGCTAAAGGCGACAATATCTCATCTCAGGCGAAATGAGGCAATATCTCATCTCTGGCTAAAGGCGACAATATCTCATCTCTGGCTAAATGAGGAAAAATCTCCGGCTAAAGGAGACAATATCTCTGGCTAAAGGCGACAATATCTCATCTCTGGCTAAAGGCGACAATATCTCTGGCTAAAGGCGACAATATCTCATGTCTGCCCAAAGGCGACAATATCTCATCTCTGGCTAAAAGTGACAATATCTCATCTCTGGCTAAAGGCGACAATATCTCATCTCTAGCTAAAGGCGACAATATCTCATCTCAGGCGAAATGAGGCAATATCTCATCTCTGGCTAAAGGCGACAATATCTCATCTCTGGCTAAATGAGGAAAAATCTCTGGCTAAAGGAGAAAATATCTCTGGCTAAAGGTGACAATATCTCATCTCTGGCTAATGGCGACAATATCTCATCTCGGCCTAAAGGCGACAATATCTCTGGTAAAGGCGACAATATCTTTGGCTAAAGGCGAAAATATCTCATCTCTGCCTAAAGGCGACAATATCTCATCTCAGGCGAAATGAGGCAATATCTCATCTCTGGCTAAAGGCGGCAATATCTCATCTCTGGCTAAAGGCGACAATATCTCATCTCAGGTGAAATGAGGCAATATCTCTGGCTAAAGGCGACAATATCTCTGGCTAAAGGCGACAATACCACATCTCTGGCTAAAGGCGACAATATCTCATCTCTGGCTAAAGGCGACAATATCTCTGGCTAAAGGCGACAATATCTCGTCTCTGGCTAAAGGCGACAATATCTCTGGCTAAAGGTGACAATATCTCTGGCTAAAGGTGGCAATATCTCTGGCTAAAGTCGGCAATACCTCATCTCTGCCTAAAGTAGACAATACCTCATTTCTGTCTAAAGGAAACAGTATCTCATCTCTGGTTAAAGGCGACAATATCTCATCTCTGGCTTAAGGCGGCAATATCTCAACTCTGCCTAAAGGCGACAACATCTTATCTCTCGCTAAAGGTGACAATATCTCATCTCTGGCTAAAGGCGACAATATCTCATCTCTGGCTAAAGGCGACAATATCTCATCTCTAGCTAATGGCGACAATTTCTCTGGCTAAAGGCGCCAATATCTCATCTCTGCCAGAAGGCGACAATATCTCATCTCTGCCTAAAAGCGATAATACCTCATCTCTGCCTAAAGTAGACAATACCTCTTCTCTGGCTAAAGGTGACAATACCTTATCTCTGGCTAAAGGCGAAAATACCTCATCTCTGGCTAAAGGCGACAATAACTCTTGCGAAATGAGGCAATATCTCATCTCTGGCTAAAGGCGATAATATCTCATCTCTGGCTAAAGGCGACAATATCTCTGGCTAAAGGCGACAATATCTCGTCTCTGGCTAAAGGCGACAATATCTCTGGCTAAAGGTGACAATATCTCTGGCTAAAGGCGGCAATATCTCTGGCTAAAGTCGGCAATACCTCATCTCTGCCTAAAGTAGACAATACCTCATTTCTGTCTAAAGGAAACAGTATCTCATCTCTGGTTAAAGGCGACAATATCTCATCTCTGGCTTAAGGCGGCAATATCTCAACTCTGCCTAAAGGCGACAACATCTTATCTCTCGCTAAAGGTGACAATATCTCATCTCTGGCTAAAGGCGACAATATCTCATCTCTGGCTAAAGGCGACAATATCTCATCTCTAGCTAATGGCGACAATTTCTCTGGCTAAAGGCGCCAATATCTCATCTCTGCCTAAAGGCGACAATATCTCATCTCTGCCTAAAAGCGATAATACCTCATCTCTGCCTAAAGTAGACAATACCTCTTCTCTGGCTAAAGGTGACAATACCTTATCTCTGGCTAAAGGCGAAAATACCTCATCTCTGGCTAAAGGCGACAATAACTCTTGCGAAATGAGGCAATATCTCATCTCTGGCTAAAGGCGATAATATCTCATCTCTGGCTAAAGGCGACAATATCTCATCTCTGGCTAAAGGCGGCAATATCTCATCTCTGCCTAAAGGCGACAATATCTCTGGTAAAGGCGACAATATCTTTGGCTAAAGGCGACAATATCTCATCTCTGCCTAAAGGCGACAATATCTCATCTCAGGCGAAATGAGGCAATATCTCATCTCTGGCTAAAGGCGGCAATATCTCATCTCTGGCTAAAGGCGACAATATCTCATCTCAGGTGAAATGAGGCAATATCTCTGGCTAAAGGCGACAATATCTCTGGCTAAAGGCGACAATATCTCATCTCTGGCTAAAGGCGACAATATATCTGGCTAAAGGCAACAATATCTCATCTCCGGCTAAAGGCGACAATATCTCTGGCTAAAGGCTGCAATATCTCTGGCTAAAGTCGGCAATACCTCATCTCTGCCTAAAGTAGACAATACCTCATTTCTGGCTAAAGGAAAACGTGTCTCATCTCTGGTTAAAGGCGGCAATATCTCATCTCTGGCTTAAGGCGACAGTATCTCAACTCTGCCTAAAGGCGACAACATCTCATTTCTGGCTAAAGGCGACAATATCTCATCTCAGGTTAAATGCGACAATATCTCATCTCTAGCTAAAGGCGACA
Organism: Coturnix japonica; assembly: GCF_054131305.1. Lineage (NCBI taxonomy): Eukaryota > Metazoa > Chordata > Aves > Galliformes > Phasianidae > Coturnix > Coturnix japonica. The sequence continues at coordinate 28,561,040 of NC_140672.1, forward strand.
ATTTCTCTGGCTAAAGGCGCCAATATCTCATCTCTGCCTAAAGGCGCCAATATCTCATCTCTGCCTAAAAGCGACAATATCTCATCTCTGCCTAAAGTAGACAATACCGCTTCTGTGGCTAAAGGCGACAATAACTCATCTCTGGCTAAATGCGACAATACCTCATCTCTGGCTAAAGGCGACAATATCTCTTGCGAAATGCGGCAATATCTCATCTCTGGCTAAAGGCGGCAATATCTCATCTCTGCCTAAGGGCGACAATATCTCATCTATGCCTAAATGCGAAAATATCTCTGGCTAAAGGCGACAATATCTCATCTCTGGCTAAAGGCGACAATATCTCTGGCTAAAGGCAACAATATCTCTGGCTAAAGGCGACAATATCTCTTCTCTTGCGAAATGAGGCAATATCTCATCTCTGGCTAAAGGCGACAATATCTCATCTCTGCCTAAAGACGACAATATCTCATCTCTGCCTAAAGGCGACAATATCTCATGTCTGCCCAAAGGCGACAATATCTCATCTCTGTCAAAGGCGACAATATCTCATCTCTGGCAAAAGGCGACAATATCTCATCTCTGGCTAAAGGCGACAATATCTCTGGCTAAATGCGACAATATCTCATGTCTGCCCAAAGGCGACAATATCTCATCTCTGGCTAAAAGAGACAATATCTCATCTCTGGCTAAAGATGACAATATCTCATCTCAGGCGAAATGAGGCAATATCTCATCTCTGGCTAAAGGCGGCAATATCTCATCTCTGGCTAAATACGACAATATCTCTGTCTAAAGGCAGCAATATCTCATGTCTGCCCAAAGGCGACAATATCTCATCTCTGGCTAAAAGTGACAATATCTCATCTCTGGCTAAAGGCGACAATATCTCATCTCTGGCTAAAGGCGACAATATCTCATCTCAGGCGAAATGAGGCAATATCTCATCTCTGGCTAAAGGCGACAATATCTCATCTCTGGCTAAATGAGGAAAAATCTCCGGCTAAAGGAGACAATATCTCTGGCTAAAGGCGACAATATCTCATCTCTGGCTAAAGGCGACAATATCTCTGGCTAAAGGCGACAATATCTCATGTCTGCCCAAAGGCGACAATATCTCATCTCTGGCTAAAAGTGACAATATCTCATCTCTGGCTAAAGGCGACAATATCTCATCTCTGGCTAAAGGCGACAATATCTCATCTCAGGCGAAATGAGGCAATATCTCATCTCTGGCTAAAGGCGACAATATCTCATCTCTGGCTAAATGAGGAAAAATCTCTGGCTAAAGGAGACAATATCTCTGGCTAAAGGTGACAATATCTCATCTCTGGCTAATGGCGACAATATCTCATCTCGGCCTAAAGGCGACAATATCTCTGGTAAAGGCGACAATATCTTTGGCTAAAGGCGAAAATATCTCATCTCTGCCTAAAGGCGACAATATCTCATCTCAGGCGAAATGAGGCAATATCTCATCTCTGGCTAAAGGCGGCAATATCTCATCTCTGGCTAAAGGCGACAATATCTCATCTCAGGTGAAATGAGGCAATATCTCTGGCTAAAGGCGACAATATCTCTGGCTAAAGGCGACAGTATCTCATCTCTGCCTAAAAGCGATAATACCTCATCTCTGCCTAAAGTAGACAATACCTCTTCTCTGGCTAAAGGTGACAATACCTTATCTCTGGCTAAAGGCGAAAATACCTCATCTCTGGCTAAAGGCGACAATATCTCTGGCTAAATGCGACAATATCTCATGTCTGCCCAAAGGCGACAATATCTCATCTCTGGCTAAAAGAGACAATATCTCATCTCTGGCTAAAGATGACAATATCTCATCTCAGGCGAAATGAGGCAATATCTCATCTCTGGCTAAAGGCGGCAATATCTCATCTCTGGCTAAAGGCGACAATATCTCTGTCTAAAGGCAGCAATATCTCATGTCTGCCCAAAGGCGACAATATCTCATCTCTGGCTAAAAGTGACAATATCTCATCTCTGGCTAAAGGCGACAATATCTCATCTCTGGCTAAAGGCGACAATATCTCATCTCAGGCGAAATGAGGCAATATCTCATCTCTGGCTAAAGGCGACAATATCTCATCTCTGGCTAAATGAGGAAAAATCTCCGGCTAAAGGAGACAATATCTCTGGCTAAAGGCGACAATATCTCATCTCTGGCTAAAGGCGACAATATCTCTGGCTAAAGGCGACAATATCTCATGTCTGCCCAAAGGCGACAATATCTCATCTCTGGCTAAAAGTGACAATATCTCATCTCTGGCTAAAGGCGACAATATCTCATCTCTGGCTAAAGGCGACAATATCTCATCTCAGGCGAAATGAGGCAATATCTCATCTCTGGCTAAAGGCGACAATATCTCATCTCTGGCTAAATGAGGAAAAATCTCTGGCTAAAGGAGACAATATCTCTGGCTAAAGGTGACAATATCTCATCTCTGGCTAATGGCGACAATATCTCATCTCGGCCTAAAGGCGACAATATCTCTGGTAAAGGCGACAATATCTTTGGCTAAAGGCGAAAATATCTCATCTCTGCCTAAAGGCGACAATATCTCATCTCAGGCGAAATGAGGCAATATCTCATCTCTGGCTAAAGGCGGCAATATCTCATCTCTGGCTAAAGGCGACAATATCTCATCTCAGGTGAAATGAGGCAATATCTCTGGCTAAAGGCGACAATATCTCTGGCTAAAGGCGACAATATCACATCTCTGGCTAAAGGCGACAATATCTCATCTCTGGCTAAAGGTGACAATATCTCTGGCTAAAGGCGACAATATCTCGTCTCTGGCTAAAGGCGACAATATCTCTGGCTAAAGGTGACAATATCTCTGGCTAAAGGCGGCAATATCTCTGGCTAAAGTCGGCAATACCTCATCTCTGCCAAAAGTAGACAATACCTCATTTCTGTCTAAAGGAAACAGTATCTCATCTCTGGTTAAAGGCGACAATATCTCATCTCTGGCTTAAGGCGGCAATATCTCAACTCTGCCTAAAGGCGACAACATCTTATCTCTGGCTAAAGACGACAATATCTCTGGCTAAAAGCGACAATATCTTTGGCTAAAGGCGATAATATCTCATCTCTTGCGAAATGAGGCAATATCTCATCTCTTGCTAAAGACGACAATATCTCATCTCTGCCTAAAGGCGACAATATCTCATGTCTGCCCAAAGGCGACAATATCTCATCTCTGTCAAAGGCGACAATATCTCATCTCTGGCAAAAGGCGACAATATCTCATCTCTGGCTAAAGGCGACAATATCTCTGGCTAAATGCGACAATATCTCATGTCTGCCCAAAGGCGACAATATGTCATCTCTGGCTAAAAGAGACAATATCTCATCTCTGGCTAAAGGCGACAATATCTCATCTCAGGCGAAATGAGGCAATATCTCATCTCTGGCTAAAGGCGGCAATATCTCATCTTTGGCTAAAGACGACAATATCTCATCTCTGGCTAATGGCGACAATATCTCATCTCTGCCTAAAGGCGACAATATCTCTGGTAAAGGCGACAATATCTTTGGCTAAAGGCGACAATATCTCATCTCAGGCGAAATGAGGCAATATCTCATCTCTGGCTAAAGGCGGCAATATCTCATCTCTGGCTAAAGGCGACAATATCTCATCTCAGGTGAAATGAGGCAATATCTCTGGCTAAAGGCGACAATATCTCTGGCTAAAGGCGACAATATCTCATCTCTGGCTAAAGGCGACAATATATCTGGCTAAAGGCAACAATATCTCATCTCCGGCTAAAGGCGACAATATCTCTGGCTAAAGGCTGCAATATCTCTGGCTAAAGTCGGCAATACCTCATCTCTGCCTAAAGTAGACAATACCTCATTTCTGGCTAAAGGAAAACGTGTCTCATCTCTGGTTAAAGGCGGCAATATCTCATCTCTGGCTTAAGGCGACATTATCTCAACTCTGCCTAAAGGCGACAACATCTCATTTCTGGCTAAAGGCGACAATATCTCATCTCAGGTTAAATGCGACAATATCTCATCTCTAGCGAAAGGCGACAATTTCTCTGGCTAAAGGCGCCAATATCTCATCTCTGCCTAAAGGCGCCAATATCTTATCTCTGCCTAAAAGCGACAATATCTCATCTCTGCCTAAAGTAGACAATACCGCTTCTGTGGCTAAAGGTGACAATACCTCATCTCTGGCTAAAGGCGACAATAACTCATCTCTGGCTAAATGCGACAATACCTCATCTCTGGCTAAAGGCGACAATATCTCTTGCGAAATGCGGCAATATCTCATCTCTGGCTAAAGGCGGCAATATCTCATCTCTGCCTAAGGGCGACAATATCTCATCTATGCCTAAATGCGAAAATATCTCTGGCTAAAGGCGACAATATCTCATCTCTGGCTAAAGGCGACAATATCTCTGGCTAAAGGCAACAATATCTCTGGCTAAAGGCGACAATATCTCTTCTCTTGCGAAATGAGGCAATATCTCATCTCTGGCTAAAGGCGACAATATCTCATCTCTGCCTAAAGACGACAATATCTCATCTCTGCCTAAAGGCGACAATATCTCATGTCTGCCCAAAGGCGACAATATCTCATCTCTGTCAAAGGCGACAATATCTCATCTCTGGCAAAAGGCGACAATATCTCATCTCTGGCTAAAGGCGACAATATCTCTGGCTAAATGCGACAATATCTCATGTCTGGCTAAAGGCGACAATATCTCATCTCTGGCTAAAAGAGACAATATCTCATCTCTGGCTAAAGGCGACAATATCTCATCTCAGGCGAAATGAGGCAATATCTCATCTCTGGCTAAAGGCGGCAATATCTCATCTCTGGCTAAAGGCGACAATATCTCTGTCTAAAGGCAGCAATATCTCATGTCTGCCCAAAGGCGACAATATCTCATCTCTGGCTAAAAGTGACAATATCTCATCTCTGGCTAAAGGCGACAATATCTCATCTCTGGCTAAAGGCGACAATATCTCATCTCAGGCGAAATGAGGCAATATCTCATCTCTGGCTAAAGGCGACAATATCTCATCTCTGGCTAAATGAGGAAAAATCTCCGGCTAAAGGAGACAATATCTCTGGCTAAAGGCGACAATATCTCATCTCTGGCTAAAGGCGACAATATCTCTGGCTAAAGGCGACAATATCTCATGTCTGCCCAAAGGCGACAATATCTCATCTCTGGCTAAAAGTGACAATACCTCATCTCTGGCTAAAGGCGACAATATCTCATCTCTGGCTAAAGGCGACAATATCTCATCTCAGGCGAAATGAGGCAATATCTCATCTCTGGCTAAAGGCGACAATATCTCATCTCTGGCTAAATGAGGAAAAATCTCTGGCTAAAGGAGACAATATCTCTGGCTAAAGGTGACAATATCTCATCTCTGGCTAATGGCGACAATATCTCATCTCGGCCTAAAGGCGACAATATCTCTGGTAAAGGCGACAATATCTTTGGCTAAAGGCGAAAATATCTCATCTCTGCCTAAAGGCGACAATATCTCATCTCAGGCGAAATGAGGCAATATCTCATCTCTGGCTAAAGGCGGCAATATCTCATCTCTGGCTAAAGGCGACAATATCTCATCTCAGGTGAAATGAGGCAATATCTCTGGCTAAAGGCGACAATATCTCTGGCTAAAGGCGACAATATCACATCTCTGGCTAAAGGCGACAATATCTCATCTCTGGCTAAAGGCGACAATATCTCTGGCTAAAGGCGACAATATCTCGTCTCTGGCTAAGGGCGACAATATCTCTGGCTAAAGGTGACAATATCTCTGGCTAAAGGCGGCAATATCTCTGGCTAAAGTCGGCAATACCTCATCTCTGCCAAAAGTAGACAATACCTCATTTCTGTCTAAAGGAAACAGTATCTCATCTCTGGTTAAAGGCGACAATATCTCATCTCTGGCTTAAGGCGGCAATATCTCAACTCTGCCTAAAGGCGACAACATCTTATCTCTGGCTAAAGGCGACAATATCTCTGGCTAAAAGGGACAATATCTTTGGCTAAAGGCGATAATATCTCATCTCTTGCGAAATGAGGCAATATCTCATCTCTTGCTAAAGACGACAATATCTCATCTCTGCCCAAAGGCGACAATATCTCATCTCTGTCAAAGGCGACAATATCTCATCTCTGGCAAAAGGCGACAATATCTCATCTCTGGCTAAAGGCGACAATATCTCTGGCTAAATGCGACAATATCTCATGTCTGCCCAAAGGCGACAATATCTCATCTCTGGCTAAAAGAGACAATATCTCATCTCTGGCTAAAGGCGACAATATCTCATCTCAGGCGAAATGAGGCAATATCTCATCTCTGGCTAAAGGCGGCAATATCTCATCTCTGGCTAAAGGCGACAATATCTCTGTCTAAAGGCAACAATATCTCATGTCTGCCCAAAGGCGACAATATCTCATCTCTGGCTAAAAGAGACAATAACTCATCTCTGGCTAAAGGCGACAATATCTCATCTCTGGCTAAAGGCGACAATATCTCATCTCAGGCGAAATGAGGCAATATCTCATCTCTGGCTAAAGGCGACAATATCTCATCTCTGGCTAAATGAGGAAAAATCTCTGGCTAAAGGAGACAATATCTCTGGCTAAAGGCGACAATATCTCATCTCTGGCTAAAGGCGACAATATCTCTGGCTAAAGGCGACAATATCTCATGTCTGCCCAAAGGCGACAATATCTCATCTCTGGCAAAAATTGACAATATCTCATCTCTGGCTAAAGGCGACAATATCTCATCTCTGGCTAAAGGCGACAATATCTCATCTCAGGCGAAATGAGGCAATATCTCATCTCTGGCTAAAGGCGACAATATCTCATCTCTGGCTAAAGGCGGCAATATCTCATCTCTGCCTAAAGGCGACAATATCTCATCTATGCCTAAAGACGAAAATATCTCTGGCTAAAGGCGACAATATCTCATCTCTGGCTAAAGGCGACAATATCTCTGGCTAAAGGCGACAATATCTTTGGCTAAAGGCGATAATATCTCATCTCTTGCGAAATGAGGCAATATCTCATCTCTGGCTAAAGACGACAATATCTCATCTCTGCCTAAAGGCGACAATATCTCATGTCTGCCCAAAGGCGACAATATCTCATCTCTGTCAAAGGCGACAATATCTCATCTCTGGCAAAAGGCGACAATATCTCATCTCTGGCTAAAGGCGACAATATCTCTGGCTAAATGCGACAATATCTCATGTCTGCCCAAGGGCGACAATATCTCATCTCTGGCTAAAAGAGACAATATCTCATCTCTGGCTAAAGGCGACAATATCTCTGGCTAAAGGCGACAATATCTCATGTCTGCACAAAGGCGACAATATCTCATCTCTGGCTAAAAGAGACAATATCTCATCTCTGGCTAAAGGCGACAATATCTCTGGCTAAAGGCGACAATATCTCATGTCTGCCCAAAGGCGACAATATCTCATCTCTGGCTAAAAGAGACAATATCTCATCTCTGGCTAAAGGCGACAATATCTCATCTCAGGCGAAATGAGGCAATATCTCATCTCTGGCTAAAGGCAGCAATATCTCATCTCTGGCTAAAGGCGACAATATCTCTGTCTAAAGGCAACAATATCTCATGTCTGCCCAAAGGCGACAATATCTCATCTCTGACTAAAAGAGACAATAACTCATCTCTGGCTAAAGGCGACAATATCTCATCTCTGGCTAAAGGCGACAATATCTCATCTCAGGCGAAATGAGGCAATATCTCATCTCTGGCTAAAGGCGACAATATCTCATCTCTGGCTAAATGAGGAAAAATCTCCGGCTAAAGGAGACAATATCTCTGGCTAAAGGCGACAATATCTCATCTCTGGCTAAAGGCGACAATATCTCTGGCTAAAGGCGACAATATCTCATGTCTGCCCAAAGGCGACAATATCTCATCTCTGGCTAAAAGTGAAAATATCTCATCTCTGGCTAAAGGCGACAATATCTCATCTCTGGCTAAAGGCGACAATATCTCATCTCAGGCGAAATGAGGCAATATCTCATCTCTGGCTAAAGGCGACAATATCTCATCTCTGGCTAAATGCGGCAATATCTCATCTCTGCCTAAAGGCGACAATATCTCATCTATGCCTAAAGACGAAAATATCTCTGGCTAAAGGCGACAATATCTCATCTCTGGCTAAAGGCGACAATATCTCTGGCTAAAGGCGACAATATCTTTGGCTAAAGGCGATAATATCTCATCTCTTGCTAAATGAGGCAATATCTCATCTCTGGCTAAAGACGACAATATCTCATCTCTGCCTAAAGGCGACAATATCTCATGTCTGCCCAAAGGCGACAATATCTCATCTCTGTCAAAGGCGACAATATCTCATCTCTGGCAAAAGGCGACAATATCTCATCTCTGGCTAAAGGCGACAATATCTCTGGCTAAATGCGACAATATCTCATGTCTGCCCAAGGGCGACAATATCTCATCTCTGGCTAAAAGAGACAATATCTCATCTCTGGCTAAAGGCTACAATATCTCATCTCAGGCGAAATGAGGCAATATCTCATCTCTGGCTAAAGGCGGCAATATCTCATCTCTGGCTAAAGGCGACAATATCTCTGTCTAAAGGCAACAATATCTCATGTCTGCCCAAAGGCGACAATATCTCATCTCTGGCTAAAAGTGACAATATCTCATCTCTGGCTAAAGGCGACAATATCTCATCTCTGGCTAAAGGCGACAATATCTCATCTCAGGCGAAATGAGGCAATATCTCATCTCTGGCTAAAGGCGACAATATCTCATCTCTGGCTAAATGAGGAAAAATCTCCGGCTAAAGGAGACAATATATCTGGCTAAAGGCGACAATATCTCATCTCTGGCTAAAGGCGACAATATCTCTGGCTAAAGGCGACAATATCTCATGTCTGCCCAAAGGCGACAATATCTCATCTCTGGCTAAAAGTGACAGTATCTCATCTCTGGCTAAAGGCGACAATATCTCATCTCAGGCGAAATGAGGCAATATCTCATCTCTGGCTAAAGGCGACAATATCTCATCTCTGGCTAAATGAGGAAAAATCTCTGGCTAAAGGAGACAATATCTCAGGCTAAAGGTGACAATATCTCATCTCTGGCTAATGGCGACAATATCTCATCTCGGCCTAAAGGCGACAATATCTCTGGTAAAGGCGACAATATCTTTGGCTAAAGGCGAAAATATCTCATCTCTGCCTAAAGGCGACAATATCTCATCTCAGGCGAAATGAGGCAATATCTCATCTCTGGCTAAAGGCGGCAATATCTCATCTCTGGCTAAAGGCGACAATATCTCATCTCAGGTGAAATGAGGCAATATCTCTGGCTAAAGGCGACAACATCTCTGGCTAAAGGCGACAATATCACATCTCTGGCTAAAGGCGACAATATCTCATCTCTGGCTAAAGGCGACAATATCTCTGGCTAAAGGCGACAATATCTCGTCTCTGGCTAAAGGCGACAATATCTCTGGCTAAAGGTGACAATATCTCTGGCTAAAGGCGGCAATATCTCTGGCTAAGTCGGCAATACCTCATCTCTGCCTAAAGTAGACAATACCTCATTTCTGTCTAAAGGAAACAGTATCTCATCTCTGGTTAAAGGCGACAATATCTCATCTCTGACTTAAGGCGGCAATATCTCAACTCTGCCTAAAGGCGACAACATCTTATCTCTGGCTAAAGGTGACAATATCTCATCTCTGGCTAAAGGCGACAATATCTCATCTCTGGCTAAAGGCGACAATATCTCATCTCTAGCTAATGGCGACAATTTCTCTGGCTAAAGGCGCCAATATCTCATCTCTGCCTAAAGGCGACAATATCTCATCTCTGCCTAAAAGCGATAATACCTCATCTCTGCCTAAAGTAGACAATACCTCTTATCTGGCTAAAGGTGACAATACCTTATCTCTGGCTAAAGGCGAAAATACCTCATCTCTGGCTAAAGGCGACAATATCTCTTGCGAAATGAGGCAATATCTCATCTCTGGCTAAAGGCGATAATATCTCATCTCTGGCTAAAGGCGACAATATGTCATCTCTGGCTAAAGGCGGCAATATCTCATCTCTGCCTAAAGGCGACAATATCTCATCTATGCCTAAAGACGAAAATATCTCTGGCTAAAGGCGCCAATATCTCATCTCTGGCTAAAGGCGACAATATCTCTGGCTAAAGGCGACAATATCTTTGGCTAAAGGCGATAATATCTCATCTCTTGCGAAATGAGGCAATATCTCATCTCTGGCTAAAGGCGACAATAACTCATCTCTGCATAAAGACGACAATATCTCATCTCTGCCTAATGGTGACAATATCTCATGTCTGCCCAAAGGCGACAATATCTCATCTCTGCCTAAAGGCGACAATATCTCATCTCTGCCTAAAGGCGACAATATCTCATCTCTGGCTAAAGGCGACAATATCTCTGGCTAAAGGCGACAATATCTCATGTCTGCCCAAAGGTGACAATATCTCATCTCTGGCTAAAAGAGACAATATCTCATCTCTGGCTAAAGGCGACAATATCTCATCTCTGGCGAAAGGCGACAATATCTCATCTCTGGCTAAATGAGGAAAAATCTCGGGCTAAAAGCGACAATATCTCTGGCTAAAGGCGACAATATCTCATCTCTGGCTAATGGCGACAATATCTCATCTCTGCCTAAAGGCGACAATATCTCTGGTAAAGGCGACAATATCTTTGGCTAAAGGCGACAATATCTCATCTCTGCCTAAAGGCGACAATATCTCATCTCAGGCGAAATGAGGCAATATCTCATCTCTGGCTAAAGGCGGCAATATCTCATCTCTGGCTAAAGGCGACGATATCTCATCTCAGGTGAAATGAGGCAATATCTCTGGCTAAAGGCGACAATATCTCTGGCTAAAGGCGACAATATCTGATCTCTGGCTAAAGGCGACAATATCTCATCTCTGGCTAAAGGCGACAATATATCTGGCTAAAGGCAACAATATCATCACCGGCTAAAGGCGACAATATCTCTGGCTAAAGGCTGCAATATCTCTGGCTAAAGTCGGCAATACCTCATCTCTGCCTAAAGTAGACAATACCTCATTTCTGGCTAAAGGAAAACGTGTCTCATCTCTGGTTAAAGGCGGCAATATCTCATCTCTGGCTTAAGGCGACAGTATCTCAACTCTGCCTAAAGGCGACAACATCTCATTTCTGGCTAAAGGCGACAATATCTCATCTCAGGTTAAATGCGACAATATCTCATCTCTAGCTAAAGGCGACAATTTCTCTGGCTAAAGGCGCCAATATCTCATCTCTGCCTAAAGGCGCCAATATCTCATCTCTGCCTAAAAGCGACAATATCTCATCTCTGCCTAAAGTAGACAATACCGCTTCTGTGGCTAAAGGTGACAATACCTCATCTCTGGCTAAAGGCGACAATAACTCATCTCTGGCTAAAGGCGGCAATATCTCATCTCTGCCTAAAGGCGACAATATCTCATCTATGCCTAAATGCGAAAATATCTCTGGCTAAAGGCGACAATATCTCATCTCTGGCTAAAGGCGACAATATCTCTGGCTAAAGGCAACAATATCTCTGGCTAAAGGCGACAATATCTCTTCTCTTGCGAAATGAGGCAATATCTCATCTCTGGCTAAAGGCGACAATATCTCATCTCTGCCTAAAGACGACAATATCTCATCTCTGCCTAAAGGCGACAATATCTCATGTCTGCCCAAAGGCGACAATATCTCATCTCTGTCAAAGGCAACAATATCTCATCTCTGGCAAAAGGCGACAATATCTCATCTCTGGCTAAAGGCGACAATATCTCTGGCTAAATGCGACAATATCTCATGTCTGCCCAAAGGCGACAATATCTCATCTCAGGCTAAAAGAGACAATATCTCATCTCTGGCTAAAGGCGACAATATCTCATCTCAGGCGAAATGAGGCAATATCTCATCTCTGGCTAAAGGCGGCAATATCTCATCTCTGGCTAAAGGCGACAATACCTCATCTCTGGCTAAATGAGGAAAAATCTCTGGCTAAAGGAGACAATATCTCTGTCTAAAGGAGACAGTATCTCATCTCTGGCTAATGGCGACAGTATATCATCTCTGCCTAAAGGCGACAATATCTCTGGCAAAAGGCGACAATATCTTTGGCTAAAGGCGACAATATCTCATCTCTTCCCAAGGCGAAAATATCTCATCTCAGGCGAAATGAGGCAATATCTCATCTCTGGCTAAAAGCGGCAATATCTCATCTCTGTCTAAAGGCGACAATATCACATCTCAGGTGAAATGAGGCAATATCTCTGGCTAAAGGTGACAATATCTCTGGCTAAAGGCGACAATATCACATCTCTGGCTAAAGGCGACAATATCTCTGGTATAGGCGACAATATCTCATCTCAGGTGAAATGAGGCAATATCTCATCTCTGGCTAAAGGCAGCAATATCTCATCTCTGGCTAAAGGCGACAATATCTCATCTCAGGTTAAATGCGACAGTATCTCATCTCTAGCTAAAGGCGACAATTTCTCTGGCTAAAAGCGACAATATCTCATCTCTGGCTAAAGGCGACAATATCTCATCTCTTCCTAAAAGCGACAATATCTCATCTCTGCCTAAATTAGACAATACCTCTTCTCTGGCTAAAGGTGACAATACTTTATCTCTGGCTAAAGGCGACAATACCTCATCTCTTGCTAAAGGCGACAATATCTCTTGCGAAATGAGGCAATATCTCATCTCTGGCTAAAGGCGACTGTTGGAAGTAACCGCGGGAGACAAGTCTCATGCTATCATGGTCAACAAGCCTCGTTTATTAGGTGTTACAGCATCTCATTTATACAATCAGTAATAAGTTCATGCATATTGCAAAAGTTAAGCTCAGGATTGGTGAATTAGACATTACTTCATCTGACCTTTGTGGTTAGTCTTATAGATACTTTTTCTTTGCAGCTTTGTCTACACCTTGCTACACATCTTGCTTTTCCCTTAGGCCGTCCTTGCTTCTAGATACATATTTCATCTTTAGCTACATACCCTGTCTTTTCACATACTGATTTCCCCACAGCTGCTTAGCTCGTGACCGTCCCTAGGATAAACCGTCTTTGTCTTTAATCACATTCATTCTTTTACAATTTAACTAGAGGAATCTCTTCATGTCCTTTCTCATGAAGCCATTCTGCATAAACACTCTCCACATTTCCCCCGTTTTCTTTTTGGACGACCAAGGATACATTGTATTTTGAGTCAACCATTCTCATTAGTGCATTTTGCAAGCATTTAAAGAGGCAAGGAACTATTAATATGATAGCTATCAGTACCAGACCGATTGTAATCAAATGCTGTAGTAGAGAAGTAAGCCAGGGGCCTAAACCTAAACTTCTAAGCCAGTCATCAAGACCAAAACCAGACTGCACCTGCAAACGGTTAGTTAATGCGTGCAGCGTTTGTATCTGTTTATGTATAGACACGGAGTGGTCTGATAAGTTCATACAACACATGCCTTCGAACTCCTCACATCCGTGCCCCTGTGCTAGTAATAGAAAATCAATTGCTGCTCTATTCTGGAGTGTAGCATGCCTTACTGAATCCACATCCATCAGTAGTTGAGATAATGCCTCTGAAGTGGCATTCGTTTGTTTTGCTAGCCAGCAGCCTAAACCATTTAGCATGGCTAATGCTTTAGCAGCGGCAACATTAGCTGACAAAATAGAGGCAAATATTCTTCCTGTTGTAGACCAAAATTGTACCTTATCCTTACAGTCTGGGGTAAAGGCATGAGTCACCCTTTTCACTCTAGAATGCTGTCTGTGAATTTGGAGGATCATAGAAGTATTTGGAGTAAGCAGTGTTAAACGACCTAATGTGCATGGTCCTCCTATTATCTTAGAGGGGACTCCTGCCCAAGCCCGATCCCCACATATCAGAAACACTCCATAGGGCAATGTTATAGGGTTGTTAGATGAAACAGATATACTGGTGCTTGTATAGTTACACCATGCTGATTGATTTCTATATACAAGCAGGCTAGAATTTACACTTCTTGGTTTGATTTTTGATCTGTCAGGCCCAATTCGATAACTGCCGGTCCAATTAAAATATATGCACCAATCGGCTTTTACTGATCCCAAAATTTCTAATTCTTGTGGTTCTAGAGGGGCTACAGGAAAGTGTGGTATATATGCATCCCAATGGTCTGCGTAGCCCTTTGTACCTTTTGATTGGCAAGGCAGAACACCTTCTGGACATGGAGGAGTGTCCAAAGGTATGCCTACCAAGCAGGTAGAAAAAGGATTGCCAGGAGATGACAATGCTAAACATATGGCATCTTGACCCGTCTTGTTGGCTAACGTAACCCAGACATTTTCCTTAGGCTGCGGAGGGGCCCAAAATGCACCACAGCATTGCAGCCAGACCAGAACTCCTAGGGCTGTTAGGCCCCAAGAGCTCTGACTGTACCGCCGCATTGATAGCTTATGATGCGAGACCTCCTAGCAGCTCGAGCTCTCTGAGCGAATCTCTTAAGCACCCAGCAAAGACGGGTCACTGATAAAATATCCTCCGGTTCTGAATCTAGCGGTTGGTCTTCTGCACACCAGGTTTTATCACACTCTCTGCACCACAGATAGTGTTGGTTAATGTAAAAGACTGATTGGTGGTACCAACCCAATTTTCCACAACCACCACAAAGAAGCAACGCTTGAGCCTGATGCTCACGCACACCACATCCCCAACACCTGTAATATCTATTAGATGGAATCAGTCCTCGTATGTTAACCAACGCATGTATCAGTTCCATATATGGACCATAGAAATTTTGAGTCACTGTTGACTGAACATGCCGAATGAAGGTTTGGAGTGGCTCCTCAATCAGCTGGAGACACTCTTCCAACTTTTCTGCAGTCACCGATCTGTAGTCAGTCATCCAGGTTCACTGTGCTCTCCGGGATGCGATGGCGTCACCGGCTTGGTCCAACGAGCAGGAATCCACTCAGAACCTGTAGGGGTTGAAACACAAAGGTAGCCTCGCCCTAAATAAAGCACTCTTGCAGGGCCTTTCCATTCCCCAGTTTTCAAGCATCTATACCTAACCCACATTTCTTCTTCAAGATGCTTCTCTGATTCTGGGCTCTGTAACTTATGTTTTTCGGCTGCAGGACAATCTGAGGATCCTATTATGCATAAATGATTCAATACGAACAGTGCCTTAGCAAGCCTTTCCTGCATGTCCTGAATTTCTGAGAATTTCTTGAGATAAGTTTTCAAGGTGCTATTTGCTCGTTCAACTATTGCCTGCCCTTGTGGATTGTGTGGAATGCCAGTAATATGTTTAACACCCCATTGTTGTAGAAAACGTTGAACCTTTTGACCTATGTAGGCAGGACCATTATCTGTTTTTAACTGTTTGCATACTCCCATGACTGCAAAACATGCTGTGAGGTGTCGGGTTACATGGATGCCCCTTTCCCCAGCCTGAGCTGTTGCCCAGATAAAATTGCTGTAGGTGTCAATGGTGACATGCACATATTTTAACCTTCCCAGACTGGGTTCATGGGTAACATCCATTTGCCATATTTCATTGACTGATAAACCTCTAGGATTAACTCCAATTCCCAGACCCATTCCATTGTTGTGATTTGCACAGACTGGGCAGCTTCTGACAATGGCAGAAGCATCTGTTTGAGAGATCTGAAATTGCCTCTGCAGTCCTCTGGCATTCTGATGGAAGGTAGCATGAGCTTCCCTTGCCAGAGTAAATTGTGACATTGGTACTGCAACTGATACCAGCCGATCTGCCCTCTGATTGCCTTCTCCTAAACCCGTGCTTAATTTATGACTCCTGATATGGATAATGGAGTAAGGCTCTGTTCTGTTCCTGAGGGCTCGCTTGAGTTGTAAAAATAACTCATATAATCGCTTGTTCTGAACCTCCTTAACAATTGCATCCTCAATTCTTGAGGCCACCCCTACTACATAGAGAGAATCTGAAACCACATTCAAAGGCTCAGTGATATTAGAAACAGCCCACACTACAGCAAGAAGTTCTAGTGTTTGTAAACTGTCTTCAGGGACCGCCTCCAGTGTGTGTTGCTGCCAAATTCCCTTCTTTTGCCAAACAATAGCTGCCTTGCGTGTCTTTTTCCCAGCGTCAGTGTAAACAGTTACAGCTTCCGAGATGGGTTTGTCCCTTCGCAAAGGCACGCCAATCCAGCTCCATTCACCGATCCATTGCAATGCTCGTGGAACAAGTGGACCTGTTTCTATTTTAGCTCCCAAGGCTAAAAGCGCTTCAGCTAGATCTGGCGAATTCAGCAAATACCAGTCTAGCGTTGCTTTTTCCATGGGAAGATAAACTGTCTGTGGTTCCAGACCGCTAATTTCCAATATACGCATGCGGCCTTTTTTGACCACTGCTGCCAGATTTTCAATTTTTGTGGTTATTGTTTTCCGTTTTTGAAGAGGTGGCGAAATCCACTCCAGGACCCTTTCCCCCGTTTTCTTTTTATGCTGAGTAACTGCACCAAGGAGATGCATATCGCTGCTCCAAATGGTAAGAGTCAATGGTACTGTAGGGTCCATGCGGGAAACGAACCCTTTGGTAATACAGTCTGAAATTTTTTGTAGCACCTCCTTTTGTTCTGGTATAAGAGTCACTGGGGTGCAAGGGTCCGTGCCTTTCAGCAGGGGCAGCAGTTTTTCTAGCAGCACATTTGGGAGACCTACTATTGGTTTTAGCCATTGTAAGTCTCCAAGGAGTTTTTGTGCATCATTAAGGGTAGAAATGTCTGTAGCAATGGTTAATTTTTGCGGTTTCACCTGCTTATTGGTGATTTGCCATCCCAGATATTTCCAGGGCGTGGATTTCTGTACCTTTTCAGGAGCTATAACTAAAGAGGAGGTTGCCAGCACTGCTTTGATATGTTCAATCTGAGAGTCTGTGAATGGATCCTTTTGAGCCAGAAGAATATCATCCATATAGTGATAAATAATAGTGTCCGGCATTTCTCGGCGTAACGGTTGCAGTGCTGCGTCGACATACAGCTGGCAAATGGTTGGGGAGTTACGCATTCCTTGTGGTAACACTGTCCATTCAAATCGCTTGTCGGGTTCTCCCCTATTTATCGCTGGCAGAGTAAAAGCAAAACGTTTTGTATCCTGGGGGTGTAAGGCAATTGTAAAGAAACAGTCTTTCAGGTCGATGATGAGGATGGGCCAATTCTCGGGAATCATAGAAGGGTTGGGTAATCCGGGTTGTAGCGCCCCCATGGGCTCCATCTGGTCGTTGACAGCCCTTAGGTCGTGCAATAGACGATATTTTCCAGATTTCTTTTTGATTACAAATATCGGAGTATTCCAAGGGCTAGTAGACAGTTTCAAATGCCCCTGGGCAAACTGCTCCTGCACAAGTTGATGTGCTTGCTGAAGACTTTCCCTTTTTAGTGGCCACTGCTTAACCATGACTGGAGTTTCTGTAGTCCATGTAAGTGGTAGTGGGAAAGTCCAAGCAATGGCCATTATACTAAAGGGTGTTCGTTGGTAAGAACAAGACCCAGTTGAGCCAGCACGTCCCTGCCGATAAGGCAGGATACCGTAGGTGGAAGTAGTGTAAGTGAAAAAATTGCTGTGGCTCTCCTGCCATCTATTTCCACTGTGAGCATGGGGGTTCGGCTTGCCAGTGTCATTCCTCCGACCCCTGACACTGTGGTAGTTGAAGATTGAAGCGGCCAGTCAGACGGCCACTCCCCTGGGGTGATAATTGATGTATCCGCTCCTGTATCCAAAAGTCCTGTCAGAGTAATACTCTGATCACGGTAGTGCAAAGTGCACGATTTTTTCGGGCGCGTTGATAAATCAAGAGTAAGCAAAGTTAATTTCCCAGTTGAGCCAAATGCTCCCTGTTTTCTTGGCTCTTGTTTAAGGGGAGTCAGTCCTTTTGCTAACTGCGGCAGCGGCACTAATTGAGCTAGACGCTGCCCTTTAAGTATTTTTACAGGCGGGTAAGGGGTGTGTACCATGATCATAATTTCCCCTTGATAGTCCGCATCTATTACTCCAGGTAAAACAAACAGTCCCATCATGCTGACAGACGATCTACCCAATAACAGTCCTCCTACTGCTTGTCCATTAATCATGACAGGGCCAAATAGTCCAGTAGGAATCCGATAGGGCTGATTAGTCAAAATAGTAACATTTACTGAGGCTGCCAAGTCCAAGCCGAGGCTCCCGCTGGTGGCAGGTTGGGGTTGTTGCTGTTGGGGGTTGCCGATACTGCAGCTGCTACTTGTGTCCGAGCGCGGCTGCTGCTCGCGCTGCTTTTCGAGTTTCCCGACCTGCAGGCAGCAGCGTTGTGAGTGTTGGATCGACATTTGCTGCACCAAATCCCAGTGGCTTGGCAATCGCGACGAAAATGTCCAGTTTTTCCACAACGGAAACATTTCATACGGAGGCTGTTCTGCGAGCGTGGGTTTGTAGCGACTGCAGCTTGGAGGGGTGCAAGGGCTGCTAGAACCTGAGTATGTGAGGATTTTGATTGCTCCTGAAATGCTTTTGCCTGCTCCTGCAACCCCTCACTAATTTTCTGCAAAGCACTCACTAAGAATGCCTGGGTTCCAGTTGGAACCGAAGCAGCCTTTTCTAACAACTCAGGGATCGACCAATCTCCGGGCAATGTATTGACCAGGGATCGGGTTGAGGAATTACCATTTTGAAGCACACATTGTTTAATCAAAGCCCCTTGCATATATTCCGGAACACTAGCCTTCTTAATGGCATCCACAACTTTATCTATGAAATTACCTAGTGGCTCCTCACGTCCCTGTTTTATTCCCATGTAAATGGGCGTTCCTCCCGGAGCTTTTATACTATCCATAGCTTTCCTGGCTAAATTCATAGTTTCTCGCAAAACTTCAGGGTCAGAAATCGCCTGAGCCTCTATTCGAGTCCATGCCCCAAGACCCAACAATTGTTCCATTGTTACACCTGCTAAGGGGTCTCCTGGTCCTCTCTGAACTGCTGCAGACGCCACAGCTAACTGATGCCAATGAGCATTAAACAATATTAACTGATGAGGAGTATAAATCAATTTCGTGATACTTCTAATATCTGCTGGGAGAAGGATATGTGCACTAAAAAGATAATCTAGCATTTGCCTGGCCGGTTCACTAGTCACTCCATATGACCCTACAGTAGCTCGCAACTGTGATAACATCTTCCAGTCTAGAGATTGAATCTCAGCCTGAACTCCTCCCTGCGGCAAGGGAGCATAAACAACAGGAAATGCAAGATTCTCAGTCGCTGCCTGTACTAATTCATTATCACCATCCTCTATTCCGCGCCTTGCCAGCATAGACCACAACTTGCGTCTTTCCCTTGCAACAGTCCCCACAAAATCAGACCCAGCTCCAGAGATCGGACCCGACCCGCGCAGAACTGACAGCTCCGGAGCTACCGAAAGCTCAGAGCAGCCGGACGGCTGCGGCTGCGGCACAGACGGTGCCGAGACAGGGAGCGGCGCCGAGTCGGCTCCGGACGGCGGAGCTCCGGACAGCGAAGGGGGGGGGCTAGAGGAGACCTCTGCGGGCTCCGTTGCTAGGTCAGCCTGCACTTCGCGAGGGGGTGCAGAGGGCACTGCGGCTGCAGACGGCAGAGTAACGGAAGAAAAAACAGGGGGGTTTGGAACGCTAGTGCCCCATGGCAGCCCATAATCTTGATTCTGTTTTTGCGCAGCTTGAGCTTCCTGAGCTGCCCTTTTTTCCGCCTGACTCATCAACAACTCATTATGCACTGCTTTCCACAACTTACTTATCTTTTTTGCCGACTTATCATCATCTAAAACTAACTCCCACAACTTATCCCCATACCGCCGCCACTCCTCTAATGTATGCACTAAGTGGGGGTTTGCAAAAAAGCCATATGAGACCGCGTGGCTCAATAAAGCAGGGAGATCCTTTTCTAAGTCTATACCCTTAAACTGTCTCCGCCTAAGAAAAGCGGAAAATAAATCATATGCTGCTTGCCTGTCCATTTTTACTCACGTCGGTACCGTTGCAGCCCTCCAGGCTTCGGCAGCACGTGTCGGTCGAGCCCACCTGTGTGGTCACTCGAGACGCGGAGCTCCAATTTTAGCTCTTTCGTCGTCCGTCGGGCTGTGAAATCCGGACCCGAACCCAACGCAGTTCTTCACCCGTGGCGCCCTTTTTTCCTTATCACGTCGGGGTCACCATTTGTTGGAAGTAACCGCGGGAGACAAGTCTCATGCTATCATGGTCAACAAGCCTCGTTTATTAGGTGTTACAGCATCTCATTTATACAATCAGTAATAAGTTCATGCATATTGCAAAAGTTAAGCTCAGGATTGGTGAATTAGACATTACTTCATCTGACCTTTGTGGTTAGTCTTATAGATACTTTTTCTTTGCAGCTTTGTCTACACCTTGCTACACATCTTGCTTTTCCCTTAGGCCGTCCTTGCTTCTAGATACATATTTCATCTTTAGCTACATACCCTGTCTTTTCACATACTGATTTCCCCACAGCTGCTTAGCTCGTGACCGTCCCTAGGATAAACCGTCTTTGTCTTTAATCACATTCATTCTTTTACAATTTAACTAGAGGAATCTCTTCATGTCCTTTCTCATGAAGCCATTCTGCATAAACACTCTCCACAGGCGACAATATCTCATCTCTGCATAAAGGCGACAATATCTCATCCCTGGCTAAAGGCGGCAATATCTCATCTCTGCCTAAAGGCGACAATATCTCATCTATGCCTAAAGGCGAAAATATATCTGGCTAAAGGCGACAATATCTCATCTCTGGCTAAAGGCGACAATATCTCTGGCTAAAGGCGACAGTTTCTCTGGCTAAAGGCGACAATATCTCATCTCTTGCGAAATGAGGCAATATCTCATCTCTGGCTAAAGGCGACAATATCTCATCTCTGCCTAAAGACGACAATATCTCATCTCTGCCTAAAGGCGACAATATCTCATGTCTGCCCAAAGGCGACAATATCTCATCTCTGCCAAAGGCGACAATATCTCATCTCTGGCAAAAGGCGACAATATCTCATCTCTGGATAAAGGCGACAATATCTCTGGCTAAAGGCGACAATATCTCTTGTCTGCCCAAAGGCGACAATATCTCATCTCTGGCTAAAAGAGACAATATCTCATCTCTGGAGAAACGCGACAATATCTCATCTCAGGCGAAATGAGGCAATATCTCATCTCTGGCTAAAGGCGGCAATATCTCATCCCTGGCTAAAGGCGACAATACCTCATCTCTGGCTAAATGAGGAAAAATCTCTGGCTAAAGGAGACAATATCTCTGTCTAAAGGCGACAGTATCTCATCTCTGGCTAATGGCGACAGTATCTCATCTCTGCCTAAAGGCGACAATATCTCTGGCAAAAGGCGACAATATCTTTGGCTAAAGGCGACAATATCTCATCTCTGCCTAAAGGCGAAAATATCTCATCTCAGGCAAAATGAGGCAATATCTCATCTCTGGCTAAAAGCGGCAATATCTCATCTCTGTCTAAAGGTGACAATACCTCATCTCAGGTGAAATGAGGCAATATCTCTGGCTAAAGGCGACAATATCTCTGGCTAAAGGCGACAATATCACATCTCTGGCTAAAGGCGACAATATCTCTCGTAAAGGCGACAATATCTTTGGCTAAAGGCAACAATATCTCATCTCTGGCTAAAGGCGACAATATCTCATCTCAGGCGAAATGAGGCAATATCTCATCTCTGGCTAAAGGCGACAATATCTCATCTCTGGCTAAATGAGGAAAAATCTCCGTCTAAAGGAGACAATATCTCTGGCTAAAGGCGACAATATCTCATCTCTGGCTAAAGGCGACAATATCTCTGGCTAAATGCGACAATATCTCATGTCTGCCCAAAGGCGACAATATCTCATCTCAGGCTAAAAGAGACAATATCTCATCTCTGGCTAAAGGCGACAATATCTCATCACAGGCGAAATGAGGCAATATCTCATCTCTGGCTAAAGGCGGCAATATCTCATCTCTGGCTAAAGGCGACAATACCTCATCTCTGGCTAAATGAGGAAAAATCTCTGGCTAAAGGAGACAATATCTCTGTCTAAAGGAGACAGTATCTCATCTCTGGCTAATGGCGACAGTATATCATCTCTGCCTAAAGGCGACAATATCTCTGGCAAAAGGCGACAATATCTTTGGCTAAAGGCGACAATATCTCATCTCTTCCCAAGGCGAAAATATCTCATCTCAGGCGAAATGAGGCAATATCTCATCTCTGGCTAAAAGCGGCAATATCTCATCTCTGTCTAAAGGCGACAATATCACATCTCAGGTGAAATGAGGCAATATCTCTGGCTAAAGGTGACAATATCTCTGGCTAAAGGCGACAATATCACATCTCTGGCTAAAGGCGACAATATCTCTGGTATAGGCGACAATATCTCATCTCAGGTGAAATGAGGCAATATCTCATCTCTGGCTAAAGGCAGCAATATCTCATCTCTGGCTAAAGGCGACAATATCTCATCTCAGGTTAAATGCGACAGTATCTCATCTCTAGCTAAAGGCGACAATTTCTCTGGCTAAAAGCGACAATATCTCATCTCTGGCTAAAGGGGACATTATCTATCTCTGGATAAAGGCGCCAATATCTCATCTCTGCCTAAAGGCGACAATATCTCATCTCTTCCTAAAAGCGACAATATCTCATCTCTGCCTAAATTAGACAATACCTCTTCTCTGGCTAAAGGTGACAATACTTTATCTCTGGCTAAAGGCGACAATACCTCATCTCTGGCTAAAGGCGACAATATCTCTTGCGAAATGAGGCAATATCTCATCTCTGGCTAAAGGCGACAATATCTCATCTCTGCATAAAGGCGACAATATCTCATCCCTGGCTAAAGGCGGCAATATCTCATCTCTGCCTAAAGGCGACAATATCTCATCTATGCCTAAAGGCGAAAATATATCTGGCTAAAGGCGACAATATCTCATCTCTGGCTAAAGGCGACAATATCTCTGGCTAAAGGCGACAGTTTCTCTGGCTAAAGGCGACAATATCTCATCTCTTGCGAAATGAGGCAATATCTCATCTCTGGCTAAAGGCGACAATATCTCATCTCTGCCTAAAGACGACAATATCTCATCTCTGCCTAAAGGCGACAATATCTCATGTCTGCCCTAAGGCGACAATATCTCATCTCTGCCAAAGGCGACAATATCTCATCTCTGGATAAAGGCGACAATATCTCTGGCTAAAGGCGACAATATCTCTTGTCTTCCCAAAGGCGACAATATCTCATCTCTGGCTAAAAGAGACAATATCTCATCTCTGGAGAAACGCGACAATATCTCATCTCAGGCGAAATGAGGCAATATCTCATCTCTGGCTAAAGGCGGCAATATCTCATCTCTGGCTAAAGGCGACAATACCTCATCTCTGGCTAAATGAGGAAAAATCTCTGGCTAAAGGAGACAATATCTCTGTCTAAAGGCGACAGTATCTCATCTCTGGCTAATGGCGACAGTATATCATCTCTGCCTAAAGGCGACAATATCTCTGGCAAAAGGCGACAATATCTTTGGCTAAAGGCGACAATATCTCATCTCTGGCTAAAAGCGGCAATATCTCATCTCTGTCTAAAGGTGACAATACCTCATCTCAGGTGAAATGAGGCAATATCTCTGGCTAAAGGCGACAATATCTCTGGCTAAAGGCGACAATATCACATCTCTGGCTAAAGGCGACAATATCTCTCGTAAAGGCGACAATATCTTTGGCTAAAGGCGACAATATCTCATCTCTGGCTAAAGGCGACAATATCTCATCTCAGGCGAAATGAGGCAATATCTCATCTCTGGCTAAAGGCGACAATATCTCATCTCTGGCTAAATGAGGAAAAATCTCCGTCTAAATGAGACAATATCTCTGGCTAAAGGCGACAATATCTCATCTCTGGCTAAAGGCGACAATATCTCTGGCTAAATGCGACAATATCTCATGTCTGCCCAAAGGCGACAATATCTCATCTCAGGCTAAAAGAGACAATATCTCATCTCTGGCTAAAGGCGACAATATCTCATCTCAGGCGAAATGAGGCAATATCTCATCTCTGGCTAAAGGCGGCAATATCTCATCTCTGGCTAAAGGCGGCAATATCTCATCTCTGGCTAAAGGCGACAATACCTCATCTCTGGCTAAATGAGGAAAAATCTCTGGCTAAAGGAGACAATATCTCTGTCTAAAGGAGACAGTATCTCATCTCTGGCTAATGGCGACAGTATATCATCTCTGGCAAAAGGCGACAATATCTCTGGCAAAAGGCGACAATATCTTTGGCTAAAGGCGACAATATCTCATCTCTGCCTAAAGGCGAAAATATCTCATCTCATGCGAAATGAGGCAATATCTCATCTCTGGCTAAAAGCGGCATTATCTCATCTCTGTCTAAAGGCGACAATATCTCATCTCAGGTGAAATGAGGCAATATCTCTGGCTAAAGGTGACAATATCTCTGGCTAAAGGCGACAATATCACATCTCTGGCTAAAGGCGACAATATCTCTGGTAAAGGCGACAATATCTTTGGCTAAAGGCGACAATATCTCATCTCTGCCTAAAGGCGACAATATCTCATCTCAGGCGAAATGAGGCAATATCTCATCTCTGGCTAAAGGCGGCAATATCTCATCTCTGGCTAAAGGCGACAATATCTCATCTCAGGTGAAATGAGGCAATATCTCTGCATAAAGGCGAAAATATCTCTGGCTAAAGGCGACAATATCTCTTGTCTGCAGAAAGGCGACAATATCTCATCTCTGGCTAAAAGAGACAATATCTCATCTCTGGAGAAACGCGACAGTATCTCATCTCAGGCGAAATGAGGCAATATCTCATCTCTGGCTAAAGGCGGCAATATCTCATCTCTGGCTAAAGGCGACAATACCTCATCTCTGGCTTAATGAGGAAAAATCTCTGGCTAAAGGAGACAATATCTCTGTCTAAAGGCGACAGTATCTCATCTCTGGCTAATGGCGACAGTATCTCATCTCTGCCTAAAGGCGACAATATCTCTGGCAAAAGGCGACAATATCTTTGGCTAAAGGCGACAATATCTCATCTCTGCCTAAAGGCGAAAATATCTCATCTCAGGCAAAATGAGGCAATATCTCATCTCTGGCTAAAAGCGGCAATATCTCATCTCTGTCTAAAGGCGACAATATCTCATCTCAGGTGAAATGAGGCAATATCTCTGGCTAAAGGCGACAATATCTCTGGCTAAAGGCGACAATATCACATCTCTGGCTAAAGGCGACAATATCTCTCGTAAAGGCGACAATATCTTTGGCTAAAGGCGACAATATCTCATCTCTGGCTAAAGGCGACAATATCTCATCTCAGGTTAAATGCGACAATATCTCATCTCTAGCTAAAGGCGACAATTTCTCTGGCTAAAGGCGACAATATCTCATCTCTGGCTAAAGGGGACATTATCTATCTCTGGATAAAGGCGACAATATCTCATCTCTGCCTAAAGTAGACAATACCTCATCTCTGGCTAAAGGCAACAATATCTCATCTCTGGATAAAGTCGAAAGTATCTCATCTCTGGCTAAAGGCAACAATACCTCATTACTGTCTAAAGGCGACAATATCTCATCTCTGGCTAAAGGCGACAATATCTCTTGCTAAACAAGACAATATCTCATCTCTGGCTAAAGGCGACAATATCTCATCTCTGGCTAATGGCGACAATATCTCATCTCTGGCTAAATGAGGAAAAATCTCTTGCTAAAGGAGACAATATCTCTGGCTAAAGGCGACAATATCTCATCTCTGGCTAATGGCGACAATATCTCATCTCTGCCTAAAGGCGACAATATCTCTGGCTAAAGGCGACAATATCTAATCTCTGGCTAAAGGCGACATTATCTATCTCTGGATAAAGGCGACAATATCTCATCTCAGGTGAAATGAGGCAATATCTCTGGCTAAAGGCGACAATATCTCTGGCTAAAGGCGACAATATCTCATCTCTGGCTAAAGGCGACAATATCTCATCTCTGGCTAAAGGCGACAATATCTCTGGCTAAGGGCGACAATATCTCATCTCAGGTGAAATGAGGCAATATCTCTGGCTAAAGGCGACAATATCTCTGGCTAAAGGCAACAATATCTCTGGCTAAAGTCGGGAATACCTCATCTCTGCCTAAAGTAGACAATACCTCATTTCTGGTTAAAGGAAACAGTATCTCATCTCTGGCTAAAGGCGTCAATATCTCATCTCTGACTTAAGGCGACAGTATCTCAACTCTGCCTAAAGGCGACAACATCTCATCTCTGGCTAAAGGCAACAATATCTCATCTCAGGTTAAATGCGACAATATCTCATCTCTAGCTAAAGGCGACAATTTCTATGGCTAAAGGCGCCAATATCTCATCTCTGCCTAAAAGCGACAATATCTCATCTCTGCCTAAAGTAGACAATACCTCTTCTCTGGCTAAAGGTGACAATACCTCATCTCTGGCTAAAGGCGACAATACATCATCTCTGGCTAAAGGCGACAATATCTCTTGCGAAATGAGGCAATATCTCATCTCTGGCTAAAGGCGACAGTATCTCATCTCTGGCTAAAGGCGACAATATCTCATCTCTGGCTAAAGGCGGCAATATCTTATCTCTGCCTAAAGGCGACAATATCTCATCTATGCCTAAAGGCGAAAATATCTCTGGCTAAAGGCGACAATATCTCATCTCTGGCTAAAGGCGACAATATCTCTGGCTAAAGGCGACAATATCTCTGGCTAAAGGCGACAATATCTCTGGCTAAAGGCGACAATATCTCATCTCTTGCGAAATGAGGCAATATCTCATCTCTGGCTAAAAGCGGAAATATCTCATCTCTGTCTAAAGGCGACAATATCTCATCTCAGGTGAAATGAGGCAATATCTCTGGCTAAAGGTGACAATATCTCTGGCTAAAGGCGACAATATCACATCTCTGGCTAAAGGCGACAATATCTCTGGTAAAGGCGACAATATCTTTGGCTAAAGGCGACAATATCTCATCTCTGCCTAAAGGCGACAATATCTCATCTCAGGCGAAATGAGGCAATATCTCATCTCTGGCTAAAGGCGGCAATATCTCATCTCTGGCTAAAGGCGACAATATCTCATCTCAGGTGAAATGAGGCAATATCTCTGCATAAAGGCGACAATATCTCTGGCTAAAGGCGACAATACCTCATCTCTGGCTAAAGGCGACAATATCTCATCTCTGGCTAAATGCGACAATATCTCTGGCTAAAGGCAACAATATCTCATCTCTGGCTAAAGGCGATAATATCTCTGTCTAAAGGCGAAAATATCTCTGGCTAAAGGCGACAATATCTCTGGCTAAGGGCGACAATATCTCATCTCAGGTGAAATGAGGCAATATCTCTGGCTAAAGGCGACAATATCTCTGGCTAAAGGCAACAATATCTCTGGCTAAAGTCGGGAATACCTCATCTCTGCCTAAAGTAGACAATACCTCATTTCTGGCTAAAGGAAACAGTATCTCATCTCTGGTTAAAGGCGACAATATCTCATCTCTGGCTTAAAGCGACACTATCTCAACTCTGCCTAAAGGCGACAACATCTCACCTCTGGCTAAAGGTGAAAATATCTCATCTCTGGCTAAAGGCGACAATATCTCATCTCAGGTTAAATGCGACAATATCTCATCTCTAGCTAAAGGCGACAATTTCTCTGGCTAAAGGCGACAATATCTCATCTCTGGCTAAAGGGGACATTATCTATCTCTGGATAAAGGCGCCAATATCTCATCTCTGCCAAAAGGCGACAATATCTCATCTCTTCCTAAAAGCGACAATATCTCATCTCTGCCTACATTAGACAATACCTCTTCTCTGGCTAAAGGTGACAATACCTTATCTCTGGCTAAAGGCGACAATACCTCATCTCTGGCTAAAGGCGACAATATCTCTTGCGCAATGAAGCAATATCTCATCTCTGGCTAAAGGCGACAATATCTCTTCTCCGCCTAAAGGCGACAATATCTCATCCCTGGCTAAAGGCGGCAATATCTCATCTCTGCCTAAAGGCGACAATATCTCATCTATGCCTAAAGGCGAAAATATATCTGGCTAAAGGCGACAATATCTCATCTCTGGCTAAAGGCGACAATATCTCTGGCTAAAGGCGACAGTTTCTCTGGCTAAAGGCGACAATATCTCATCTCTTGCGAAATGAGGCAATATCTCATCTCTGGCTAAAGGCGACAATATCTCATCTCTGCCTAAAGACGACAATATCTCATCTCTGCCTAAAGGCGACAATATCTCATGTCTGCCCAAAGGCGACAATATCTCATCTATGCCAATGGCGACAATATCTCATCTCTGGCAAAAGGCGACAATATCTCATCTCTGGCTAAAGGCGACAATATCTCTGGCTAAAGGCGACAATATCTCATGTCTGCCCAAAGGCGACAATATCTCATCTCTGGCTAAAAGAGACAATATCTCATCTCTGGAGAAAGGCGACAATATCTCATCTCAGGCGAAAGGAGGCAATATTTCATCTTTGGCTAAAGGCGGCAATATCTCATCTCTGGCTAAAGGCGACAATACCTCATCTCTGGCTAAATGAGGAAAAATCTCTGGCTAAAGGAGACAATATCTTTGGCTAAAGGCGACAATATCACATCTCTGGCTAAAGGCGACAATATCTCTGGCAAAAGGCGACAATATCTTTGGCTAAAGGCGACAATATCTCATCTCTGCCTAAAGGCGAAAATATCTCATCTCAGGCAAAATGAGGCAATATCTCATCTCTGGCTAAAAGCGGCAATATCTCATCTCTGTCTAAAGGCGACAATATCTCAGCTCAGGTGAAATGAGGCAATATCTCTGGCTAAAGGCGACAATATCTCTGGCTAAAGGCGACAATATCACATCTCTGGCTAAAGGCGACAATATCTCTGGCTAAAGGCGACAATATCTCATGTCTGCCCAAAGGCGACAATATCTCATCTCTGGCCAAATGTGACAATATCTCATCTCTGGCTAAAGGCGACAATATCTCATCTCAGGTTAAATGCGACAATATCTCATCTCTAGCTAAAGGCGACAATTTCTCTGGCTAAAGGCGACAATATCTCATCTCTGGCTAAAGGGGACATTATCTATCTCTGGATAAAGGCGACAATATCTCATCTCTGCCTAAAGTAGACAATACCTCATCTCTGGCTAAAGGCAACAATATCTCATCTTTGGATAAAGTCGAAAGTATCTCATCTCTGGCTAAAGGCAACAATACCTCATTACTGTCTAAAGGCGACAATATCTCATCTCTGGCTAAAGGCGACAATATCTCTTGCTAAACAAGACAATATCTCATCTCTGGCTAAAGGCGACAATATCTCATCTCTGGCTAATGGCGACAATATCTCATCTCTGCCTTAAGGCGACAATATCTCTGGCTAAAGGCGACAATATCTCATCTCAGGCGAAATGAGGCAATATCTCTGGCTAAAGGCGACAATATCACTGGCTAAAGGCGACAGTATCAAATCTCTGGCTAGAGGCGACAATATCTCATCTCTGGCTAAAGGCGACAATATCTCTGGCTAAAGGCGACAATATCTCATCACTGGCTAAAGGCGACAATATCTCATCTCTGCCTAAAGGCGACAATATCTCTGGCTAAAGGCAACAATATCTCTGGCTAAAGTCGGCAATACCTTATCTCTGCCTAAAGTAGACAATACCTCATTTCTGGCTAAAGGAAACAGTATCTCATCTCTGGTTAAAGGCGACAATATCTCATCTCTGGCTTAAGGCGACAGTATCTCAACTCTGCCTAAAGGCGACAACATCTCATCTCTGGCTAAAGACGCCAATATCTCATCTCTGCCTAAAAGCGACAATATCTCATCTCTGCCTAAAGTAGACAATACCTCTTCTCTGGCTAAAGGTGACAATACCTCATCTCTGGCTAAAGGCGACAATACATCATCTCTGGCTAAAGGCGACAATATCTCTTGCGAAATGAGGCAATATCTCATCTCTGGCTAAAGGCGACAATATCTCATCTCTGGCTAAAGGCGACAATATCTCATCTCTGGCTAAAGGCGGCAATATCTTATCTCTGCCTAAAGGCGACAATATCTCATCTATGCCTAAAGGCGAAAATATCTCTGGCTAAAGGCGACAATATCTCATCTCTGGCTAAAGGCGACAATATCTCTGGCTAAAGGCGACAATATCTCTGGCTAAAGGCGACAATATCTCATTTCTTGCGAAATGAGGCAATATCACATCTCTGGATAAAGGCGACAATATCTCATCTCTGCCTAAAGACGAACATATCTCATCTTTGCCTAAAGGCGACAATATCTCATCTCTGGCTAAAGGCGACAATATCTCTGGCAAAAGGCAACAATATCTCATGTCTGCAAAAGGCGACAATATCTCATCTCTGGCTAAAAGTGACAATATCTCATCTCTGGCTAAAGGCGACAATATCTCATCTCTGGCTAAAGGCGACAATATCTCATCTCAGGCGAAATGAGGCATTATCTCATCTCTGGCTAAAGGCGACAATATCTCATCTCTGGCTAAATGAGGAAAAATCTCCAGCTAAAGGAGACAATATCTCTGCCTAAAGGCGACAATATCTCATGTCTGCCCAAAGGCGACAATATCTCATCTATGCCAATGGCGACAATATCTCATCTCTGGCAAAAGGCGACAATATCTCATCTCTGGCTAAAGGCGACAATATCTCTGGCTAAAGGCGACAATATCTCATGTCTGCCCAAAGGCGACAATATCTCATCTCTGGCTAAAAGAGACAATATCTCATCTCTGGAGAAAGGCGACAATATCTCATCTCAGGCGAAAGGAGGCAATATTTCATCTTTGGCTAAAGGCGGCAATATCTCATCTCTGGCTAAAGGCGACAATACCTCATCTCTGGCTAAATGAGGAAAAATCTCTGGCTAAAGGAGACAATATCTCTGTCTAAAGGCGACAGTATCTCATCTCTGGCTAATGGCGACAGTATCTCATCTCTGCATAAAGGCGACAATATCTCTGGCAAAAGGCGACAATATCTTTGGCTAAAGGCGACAATATCTCATCTCTGCCTAAAGGCGAAAATATCTCATCTCAGGCAAAATGAGGCAATATCTCATCTCTGGCTAAAAGCGGCAATATCTCATCTCTGTCTAAAGGCGACAATATCTCATCTCAGGTGAAATGAGGCAATATCTCTGGCTAAAGGCGACAATATCTCTGGCTAAAGGCGACAATATCACATCTCTGGCTAAAGGCGACAATATCTCTGGCTAAAGGCGACAATATCTCATGTCTGCCCAAAGGCGACAATATCTCATCTCTGGCCAAATGTGACAATATCTCATCTCTGGCTAAAGGCGACAATATCTCATCTCAGGTTAAATGCGACAATATCTCATCTCTAGCTAAAGGCGACAATTTCTCTGGCTAAAGGCGACAATATCTCATCTCTGGCTAAAGGGGACATTATCTATCTCTGGATAAAGGCGACAATATCTCATCTCTGCCTAAAGTAGACAATACCTCATCTCTGGCTAAAGGCAACAATATCTCATCTTTGGATAAAGTCGAAAGTATCTCATCTCTGGCTAAAGGCAACAATACCTCATTACTGTCTAAAGGCGACAATATCTCATCTCTGGCTAAAGGCGACAATATCTCTTGCTAAACAAGACAATATCTCATCTCTGGCTAAAGGCGACAATATCTCATCTCTGGCTAATGGCGACAATATCTCATCTCTGCCTAAAGGCGACAATATCTCTGGCTAAAGGCGACAATATCTCATCTCAGGCGAAATGAGGCAATATCTCTGGCTAAAGGCGACAATATCACTGGCTAAAGGCGACAGTATCAAATCTCTGGCTAGAGGCGACAATATCTCATCTCTGGCTAAAGGCGACAATATCTCTGGCTAAAGGCGACAATATCTCATCACTGGCTAAAGGCGACAATATCTCATCTCTGCCTAAAGGCGACAATATCTCTGGCTAAAGGCAACAATATCTCTGGCTAAAGTCGGCAATACCTTATCTCTGCCTAAAGTAGACAATACCTCATTTCTGGCTAAAGGAAACAGTATCTCATCTCTGGTTAAAGGCGACAATATCTCATCTCTGGCTTAAGGCGACAGTATCTCAACTCTGCCTAAAGGCGACAACATCTCATCTCTGGCTAAAGACGCCAATATCTCATCTCTGCCTAAAAGCGACAATATCTCATCTCTGCCTAAAGTAGACAATACCTATTCTCTGGCTAAAGGTGACAATACCTCATCTCTGGCTAAAGGCGACAATACATCATCTCTGGCTAAAGGCGACAATATCTCTTGCGAAATGAGGCAATATCTCATCTCTGGCTAAAGGCGACAATATCTCATCTCTGGCTAAAGGCGACAATATCTCATCTCTGGCTAAAGGCGGCAATATCTTATCTCTGCCTAAAGGCGACAATATCTCATCTATGCCTAAAGGCGAAAATATCTCTGGCTAAAGGCGACAATATCTCTGGCTAAAGGCGACAATATCTCTGGCTAAAGGCGACAATATCTCTGGCTAAAGGCGACAATATCTCATTTCTTGCGAAATGAGGCAATATCACATCTCTGGATAAAGGCGACAATATCTCATCTCTGCCTAAAGACGAACATATCTCATCTTTGCCTAAAGGCGACAATATCTCATCTCTGGCTAAAGGCGACAATATCTCATCTCTGGCTAAAGGCGACAATATCTCTGGCAAAAGGCAACAATATCTCATGTCTGCAAAAGGCGACAATATCTCATCTCTGGCTAAAAGTGACAATATCTCATCTCTGGCTAAAGGCGACAATATCTCATCTCTGGCTAAAGGCGACAATATCTCATCTCAGGCGAAATGAGGCATTATCTCATCTCTGGCTAAAGGCGACAATATCTCATCTCTGGCTAAATGAGGAAAAATCTCCAGCTAAAGGAGACAATATCTCTGGCTAAAGGCGACAATATCTCATCTCTGGCTAAAGGCGACAATATCTCTGGCTAAAGGCGACAATATCTCATGTCTGCCCAAAGGCGACAATATCTCATCTCTGGCTAAAAGTGACAATATCTCATCTCTGGCTAAAGGCGACAATATCTCATCTCTGGCTAAAGGCGACAATATCTCTTGCTAAACAAGACAATATCTCATCTCTGGCTAAAGGCGACAATATCTCATCTCTGGCTAATGGCGACAATATCTCATCTCTGCCTAAAGGCGACAATATCTCTGGCTAAAGGCGACAATATCTCATCTCAGGCGAAATGAGGCAATATCTCTGGCTAAAGGCGACAATATGACTGGCTAAAGGCGACAGTATCAAATCTCTGGCTAGAGGCGACAATATCTCATCTCTGGCTAAAGGCGACAATATCTCTGGCTAAAGGCGACAATATCTCATCTCTGGCTAAAGGCGACAATATCTCATCTCTGCCTAAAGGCGACAATATCTCTGGCTAAAGGCAACAATATCTCTGGCTAAAGTCGGCAATACCTTATCTCTGCCTAAAGTAGACAATACCTCATTTCTGGCTAAAGGAAACAGTATCTCATCTCTGGTTAAAGGCGACAATATCTCATCTCTGGCTTAAGGCGACAGTATCTCAACTCTGCCTAAAGGCGACAACATCTCATCTCTGGCTAAAGACGCCAATATCTCATCTCTGCCTAAAAGCGACAATATCTCATCTCTGCCTAAAGTAGACAATACCTCTTCTCTGGCTAAAGGTGACAATACCTCATCTCTGGCTAAAGGCGACAATACATCATCTCTGGCTAAAGGCGACAATATCTCTTGCGAAATGAGGCAATATCTCATCTCTGGCTAAAGGCGACAATATCTCATCTCTGGCTAAAGGCGGCAATATCTTATCTCTGCCTAAAGGCGACAATATCTCATCTATGCCTAAAGGCGAAAATATCTCTGGCTAAAGGCGACAATATCTCATCTCTGGCTAAAGGCGACAATATCTCTGGCTAAAGGCGACAATATCTCTGGCTAAAGGCGACAATATCTCATCTCTTGCGAAATGAGGCAATATCACATCTCTGGATAAAGGCGACAATATCTCATCTCTGGCTAAATGAGGAAAAATCTCCAGCTAAAGGAGACAATATGTCTGGCTAAAGGCGACAATATCTCATCTCTGGCTAAAGGCAACAATATCTCTGGCTAAAGGCGACAATATCTCATGTCTGCCCAAAGGCGACAATATCTCATCTCTGGCTAAAAGTGACAATATCTCATCTCTGGCTAAAGGCGACAATATCTCATCTCTGGCTAAAGGCGACAATATCTCATCTCAGGCGAAATGAGGCAATATCTCATCTCTGGCTAAAGGCGGCAATATCTCATCTCTGGCTAAATGAGGAAAAATCTCTGGCTAAAGGAGGCAATATCTCTGGCTAAAGGCGACAATATCTCATCTCTGGCTAATGGCGACAATATCTCATCTCTGCCTAAAGGCGACAATATCTCTGGTAAAGGCCACAATATCCTTGTCTAAAGGCGACAATATCTCATCTCTGCCTAAAGTCGACAATATCTCATCTCAGGCGAAACGAGGCAATATCTCATCTCTGGCTAAAGTCGGCAATATCTCATCTCTGGCTAAAGGCGACACTATCTCATCTCAGGTGAAATGAGGCAATATCTCTGGCTAAAGGCGACAATATCTCATCTCAGGCGAAATGAGGCAATATCTCTGGCTAAAGGCGACAATATCACTGGCTAAAGGCGACAGTATCAAATCTCTGGCTAGAGGCGACAATATCTCATCTCTGGCTAAAGGCGACAATATCTCTGGCTAAAGGCGACAATATCTCATCTCTGGCTAAAGGCGACAATATCTCTGGCTAAAGGCGACAATATCTCTGGCTAAAGGCAACAATATCTCTGGCTAAAGTCGGCAATACCTTATCTCTGCCTAAAGTAGACAATACCTCATTTCTGGCTAAAGGAAACAGTATCTCATCTCTGGTTAAAGGCGACAATATCTCATCTCTGGCTTAAGGCGACAGTATCTCAACTCTGCCTAAAGGCGACAACATCTCATCTCTGGATAAAGGCGACAATATCTCATCTCAGGTTAAATGCGACAATATCTCATCTCTAGTTAAAGGCGACAATTTCTCTGGCTAAAGACGCCAATATCTCATCTCTGCCTAAAAGCGACAATATCTCATCTCTGCCTAAAGTAGACAATACCTCTTCTCTGGCTAAAGGTGACAATACCTCATCTCTGGCTAAAGGCGACAATACATCATCTCTGGCTAAAGGCGACAATATCTCTTGCGAAATGAGGCAATATCTCATCTCTGGCTAAAGGCGACAATATCTCATCTCTGGCTAAAGGCGACAATATCTCATCTCTGGCTAAAGGCGGCAATATCTTATCTCTGCCTAAAGGCGACAATATCTCATCTATGCCTAAAGGCGAAAATATCTCTGGCTAAAGGCGACAATATCTCATCTCTGGCTAAAGGCGACAATATCTCTGGCTAAAGGCGACAATATCTCTGGCTAAAGGCGACAATATCTCATCTCTTGCGAAATGAGGCAATATCACATCTCTGGATAAAGGCGACAATATCTCATCTCTGCCTAAAGACGAACATATCTCATCTTTGCCTAAAGGCGACAATATCTCATCTCTGGCTAAAGGCGACAATATCTCATCTCTGGCTAAAGGCGACAATATCTCTGGCAAAAGGCAACAATATCTCATGTCTGCAAAAGGCGACAATATCTCATCTCTGGCTAAAAGTGACAATATCTCAACTCTGGCTAAAGGCGACAATATCTCATCTCTGGCTAAAGGCGACAATATCTCATCTCAGGCGAAATGAGGCATTATCTCATCTCTGGCTAAAGGCGACAATATCTCATCTCTGGCTAAATGAGGAAAAATCTCCAGCTAAAGGAGACAATATCTCTGGCTAAAGGCGACAATATCTCATCTCTGGCTAAAGGCGACAATATCTCTGGCTAAAGGCGACAATATCTCATGTCTGCCCAAAGGCGACAATATCTCATCTCTGGCTAAAAGTGACAATATCTCATCTCTGGCTAAAGGCGACAATATCTCATCTCTGGCTAAAGGCGACAATATCTCATCTCAGGCGAAATGAGGCAATATCTCATCTCTGGCTAAAGGCGGCAATATCTCATCTCTGGCTAAATGAGGAAAAATCTCTGGCTAAAGGAGGCAATATCTCTGGCTAAAGGCGACAATATCTCATCTCTGGCTAATGGCGACAATATCTCATCTCTGCCTAAAGGCGACAATATCTCTGGTAAAGGCCACAATATCCTTGTCTAAAGGCGACAATATCTCATCTCTGCCTAAAGGCGACAATATCTCATCTCAGGCGAAACGAGGCAATATCTCATCTCTGGCTAAAGGCGAAAATATCTCATCTCTGCCTAAAGGCGACAATATCTCATCTCAGGTGAAATGAGGCAATATCTCTGGCTAAAGGCGACAATATCTCATCTCAGGCGAAATGAGGCAATATCTCTGGCTAAAGGCGACAATATCACTGGCTAAAGGCGACAGTATCAAATCTCTGGCTAGAGGCGACAATATCTCATCTCTGGCTAAAGGCGACAATATCTCTGGCTAAATGCGACAATATCTCATCTCTGGCTAAAGGCGACAATATCTCTGTCTAAAGGCGACAATATCTCTGGCTAAAGGCGACAATATCTCATTTCTTGCGAAATGAGGCAATATCACATCTCTGGATAAAGGCGACAATATCTCATCTCTGCCTAAAGACGAACATATCTCATCTTTGCCTAAAGGCGACAATATCTCATCTCTGGCTAAAGGCGACAATATCTCATCTCTGGCTAAAGGCGACAATATCTCTGGCAAAAGGCAACAATATCTCATGTCTGCAAAAGGCGACAATATCTCATCTCTGGCTAAAAGTGACAATATCTCATCTCTGGCTAAAGGCGACAATATCTCATCTCTGGCTAAAGGCGACAATATCTCATCTCAGGCGAAATGAGGCATTATCTCATCTCTGGCTAAAGGCGACAATATCTCATCTCTGGCTAAATGAGGAAAAATCTCCAGCTAAAGGAGACAATATCTCTGGCTAAAGGCGACAATATCTCATCTCTGGCTAAAGGCGACAATATCTCTGGCTAAAGGCGACAATATCTCATGTCTGCCCAAAGGCGACAATATCTCATCTCTGGCTAAAAGTGACAATATCTCATCTCTGGCTAAAGGCGACAATATCTCATCTCTGGCTAAAGGCGACAATATCTCTTGCTAAACAAGACAATATCTCATCTCTGGCTAAAGGCGACAATATCTCATCTCTGGCTAATGGCGACAATATCTCATCTCTGCCTAAAGGCGACAATATCTCTGGCTAAAGGCGACAATATCTCATCTCAGGCGAAATGAGGCAATATCTCTGGCTAAAGGCGACAATATGACTGGCTAAAGGCGACAGTATCAAATCTCTGGCTAGAGGCGACAATATCTCATCTCTGGCTAAAGGCGACAATATCTCTGGCTAAAGGCGACAATATCTCATCTCTGGCTAAAGGCGACAATATCTCATCTCTGCCTAAAGGCGACAATATCTCTGGCTAAAGGCAACAATATCTCTGGCTAAAGTCGGCAATACCTTATCTCTGCCTAAAGTAGACAATACCTCATTTCTGGCTAAAGGAAACAGTATCTCATCTCTGGTTAAAGGCGACAATATCTCATCTCTGGCTTAAGGCGACAGTATCTCAACTCTGCCTAAAGGCGACAACATCTCATCTCTGGCTAAAGACGCCAATATCTCATCTCTGCCTAAAAGCGACAATATCTCATCTCTGCCTAAAGTAGACAATACCTCTTCTCTGGCTAAAGGTGACAATACCTCATCTCTGGCTAAAGGCGACAATACATCATCTCTGGCTAAAGGCGACAATATCTCTTGCGAAATGAGGCAATATCTCATCTCTGGCTAAAGGCGACAATATCTCATCTCTGGCTAAAGGCGACAATATCTCATCTCTGGCTAAAGGCGGCAATATCTTATCTCTGCCTAAAGGCGACAATATCTCATCTATGCCTAAAGGCGAAAATATCTCTGGCTAAAGGCGACAATATCTCATCTCTGGCTAAAGGCGACAATATCTCTGGCTAAAGGCGACAATATCTCTGGCTAAAGGCGACAATATCTCATCTCTTGCGAAATGAGGCAATATCACATCTCTGGATAAAGGCGACAATATCTCATCTCTGCCTAAAGACGAACATATCTCATCTTTGCCTAAAGGCGACAATATCTCATCTCTGGCTAAAGGCGACAATATCTCATCTCTGGCTAAAGGCGACAATATCTCTGGCAAAAGGCAACAATATCTCATGTCTGCAAAAGGCGACAATATCTCATCTCTGGCTAAAAGTGACAATATCTCATCTCTGGCTAAAGGCGACAATATCTCACCTCTGGCTAAAGGCGACAATATCTCATCTCAGGCGAAATGAGGCATTATCTCATCTCTGGCTAAAGGCGACAATATCTCATCTCTGGCTAAATGAGGAAAAATCTCCAGCTAAAGGAGACAATATGTCTGGCTAAAGGCGACAATATCTCATCTCTGGCTAAAGGCAACAATATCTCTGGCTAAAGGCGACAATATCTCATGTCTGCCCAAAGGCGACAATATCTCATCTCTGGCTAAAAGTGACAATATCTCATCTCTGGCTAAAGGCGACAATATCTCATCTCTGGCTAAAGGCGACAATATCTCATCTCAGGCGAAATGAGGCAATATCTCATCTCTGGCTAAAGGCGGCAATATCTCATCTCTGGCTAAATGAGGAAAAATCTCTGGCTAAAGGAGGCAATATCTCTGGCTAAAGGCGACAATATCTCATCTCTGGCTAATGGCGACAATATCTCATCTCTGCCTAAAGGCGACAATATCTCTGGTAAAGGCCACAATATCCTTGTCTAAAGGCGACAATATCTCATCTCTGCCTAAAGTCGACAATATCTCATCTCAGGCGAAACGAGGCAATATCTCATCTCTGGCTAAAGTCGGCAATATCTCATCTCTGGCTAAAGGCGACACTATCTCATCTCAGGTGAAATGAGGCAATATCTCTGGCTAAAGGCGACA
This sequence comes from Coturnix japonica, assembly GCF_054131305.1. Lineage (NCBI taxonomy): Eukaryota > Metazoa > Chordata > Aves > Galliformes > Phasianidae > Coturnix > Coturnix japonica. Next base: position 28,600,350 of record NC_140672.1, read on the forward strand.
ATATCTCATCTCAGGCGAAATGAGGCAATATCTCTGGCTAAAGGCGACAATATCACTGGCTAAAGGCGACAGTATCAAATCTCTGGCTAGAGGCGACAATATCTCATCTCTGGCTAAAGGCGACAATATCTCTGGCTAAAGGCGACAATATCTCATCTCTGGCTAAAGGCGACAATATCTCTGGCTAAAGGCGACAATATCTCTGGCTAAAGGCAACAATATCTCTGGCTAAAGTTGGCAATACCTTATCTCTGCCTAAAGTAGACAATACCTCATTTCTGGCTAAAGGAAACAGTATCTCATCTCTGGTTAAAGGCGACAATATCTCATCTCTGGCTTAAGGCGACAGTATCTCAACTCTGCCTAAAGGCGACAACATCTCATCTCTGGATAAAGGCGACAATATCTCATCTCAGGTTAAATGCGACAATACCTCATCTCTAGTTAAAGGCGACAATTTCTCTGGCTAAAGACGCCAATATCTCATCTCTGCCTAAAAGCGACAATATCTCATCTCTGCCTAAAGTAGACAATACCTCTTCTCTGGCTAAAGGTGACAATACCTCATCTCTGGCTAAAGGCGACAATACATCATCTCTGGCTAAAGGCGACAATATCTCTTGCGAAATGAGGCAATATCTCATCTCTGGCTAAAGGCGACAATATCTCATCTCTGGCTAAAGGCGACAATATCTCATCTCTGGCTAAAGGCGGCAATATCTTATCTCTGCCTAAAGGCGACAATATCTCATCTATGCCTAAAGGCGAAAATATCTCTGGCTAAAGGCGACAATATCTCATCTCTGGCTAAAGGCGACAATATCTCTGGCTAAAGGCGACAATATCTCTGGCTAAAGGCGACAATATCTCATCTCTTGCGAAATGAGGCAATATCACATCTCTGGATAAAGGCGACAATATCTCATCTCTGCCTAAAGACGAACATATCTCATCTTTGCCTAAAGGCGACAATATCTCATCTCTGGCTAAAGGCGACAATATCTCATCTCTGGCTAAAGGCGACAATATCTCTGGCAAAAGGCAACAATATCTCATGTCTGCAAAAGGCGACAATATCTCATCTCTGGCTAAAAGTGACAATATCTCAACTCTGGCTAAAGGCGACAATATCTCATCTCTGGCTAAAGGCGACAATATCTCATCTCAGGCGAAATGAGGCATTATCTCATCTCTGGCTAAAGGCGACAATATCTCATCTCTGGCTAAATGAGGAAAAATCTCCAGCTAAAGGAGACAATATCTCTGGCTAAAGGCGACAATATCTCATCTCTGGCTAAAGGCGACAATATCTCTGGCTAAAGGCGACAATATCTCATGTCTGCCCAAAGGCGACAATATCTCATCTCTGGCTAAAAGTGACAATATCTCATCTCTGGCTAAAGGCGACAATATCTCATCTCTGGCTAAAGGCGACAATATCTCATCTCAGGCGAAATGAGGCAATATCTCATCTCTGGCTAAAGGCGGCAATATCTCATCTCTGGCTAAATGAGGAAAAATCTCTGGCTAAAGGAGGCAATATCTCTGGCTAAAGGCGACAATATCTCATCTCTGGCTAATGGCGACAATATCTCATCTCTGCCTAAAGGCGACAATATCTCTGGTAAAGGCCACAATATCCTTGTCTAAAGGCGACAATATCTCATCTCTGCCTAAAGGCGACAATATCTCATCTCAGGCGAAACGAGGCAATATCTCATCTCTGGCTAAAGGCGAAAATATCTCATCTCTGCCTAAAGGCGACAATATCTCATCTCTGGCTAAAGGCGACAATATCTCTGGCTAAAGGCGACAATATCTCTGGCTAAAGGCAACAATATCTCTGGCTAAAGTCGGCAATACCTTATCTCTGCCTAAAGTAGACAATACCTCATTTCTGGCTAAAGGAAACAGTATCTCATCTCTGGTTAAAGGCGACAATATCTCATCTCTGGCTTAAGGCGACAGTATCTCAACTCTGCCTAAAGGCGACAACATCTCATCTCTGGATAAAGGCGACAATATCTCATCTCAGGTTAAATGCGACAATATCTCATCTCTAGTTAAAGGCGACAATTTCTCTGGCTAAAGACGCCAATATCTCATCTCTGCCTAAAAGCGACAATATCTCATCTCTGCCTAAAGTAGACAATACCTCTTCTCTGGCTAAAGGTGACAATACCTCATCTCTGGCTAAAGGCGACAATACATCATCTCTGGCTAAAGGCGACAATATCTCTTGCGAAATGAGGCAATATCTCATCTCTGGCTAAAGGCGACAATATCTCATCTCTGGCTAAAGGCGACAATATCTCATCTCTGGCTAAAGGCGGCAATATCTTATCTCTGCCTAAAGGCGACAATATCTCATCTATGCCTAAAGGCGAAAATATCTCTGGCTAAAGGCGACAATATCTCATCTCTGGCTAAAGGCGACAATATCTCTGGCTAAAGGCGACAATATCTCTGGCTAAAGGCGACAATATCTCATCTCTTGCGAAATGAGGCAATATCACATCTCTGGATAAAGGCGACAATATCTCATCTCTGCCTAAAGACGAACATATCTCATCTTTGCCTAAAGGCGACAATATCTCATCTCTGGCTAAAGGCGACAATATCTCATCTCTGGCTAAAGGCGACAATATCTCTGGCAAAAGGCAACAATATCTCATGTCTGCAAAAGGCGACAATATCTCATCTCTGGCTAAAAGTGACAATATCTCAACTCTGGCTAAAGGCGACAATATCTCATCTCTGGCTAAAGGCGACAATATCTCATCTCAGGCGAAATGAGGCATTATCTCATCTCTGGCTAAAGGCGACAATATCTCATCTCTGGCTAAATGAGGAAAAATCTCCAGCTAAAGGAGACAATATCTCTGGCTAAAGGCGACAATATCTCATCTCTGGCTAAAGGCGACAATATCTCTGGCTAAAGGCGACAATATCTCATGTCTGCCCAAAGGCGACAATATCTCATCTCTGGCTAAAAGTGACAATATCTCATCTCTGGCTAAAGGCGACAATATCTCATCTCTGGCTAAAGGCGACAATATCTCATCTCAGGCGAAATGAGGCAATATCTCATCTCTGGCTAAAGGCGGCAATATCTCATCTCTGGCTAAATGAGGAAAAATCTCTGGCTAAAGGAGGCAATATCTCTGGCTAAAGGCGACAATATCTCATCTCTGGCTAATGGCGACAATATCTCATCTCTGCCTAAAGGCGACAATATCTCTGGTAAAGGCCACAATATCCTTGTCTAAAGGCGACAATATCTCATCTCTGCCTAAAGGCGACAATATCTCATCTCAGGCGAAACGAGGCAATATCTCATCTCTGGCTAAAGGCGAAAATATCTCATCTCTGCCTAAAGGCGACAATATCTCATCTCAGGTGAAATGAGGCAATATCTCTGGCTAAAGGCGACAATATCTCATCTCAGGCGAAATGAGGCAATATCTCTGGCTAAAGGCGACAATATCACTGGCTAAAGGCGACAGTATCAAATCTCTGGCTAGAGGCGACAATATCTCATCTCTGGCTAAAGGCGACAATATCTCTGGCTAAATGCGACAATATCTCATCTCTGGCTAAAGGCGACAATATCTCTGTCTAAAGGCGACAATATCTCTGGCTAAAGGCGACAATATCTCATTTCTTGCGAAATGAGGCAATATCACATCTCTGGATAAAGGCGACAATATCTCATCTCTGCCTAAAGACGAACATATCTCATCTTTGCCTAAAGGCGACAATATCTCATCTCTGGCTAAAGGCGACAATATCTCATCTCTGGCTAAAGGCGACAATATCTCTGGCAAAAGGCAACAATATCTCATGTCTGCAAAAGGCGACAATATCTCATCTCTGGCTAAAAGTGACAATATCTCATCTCTGGCTAAAGGCGACAATATCTCATCTCTGGCTAAAGGCGACAATATCTCATCTCAGGCGAAATGAGGCATTATCTCATCTCTGGCTAAAGGCGACAATATCTCATCTCTGGCTAAATGAGGAAAAATCTCCAGCTAAAGGAGACAATATCTCTGGCTAAAGGCGACAATATCTCATCTCTGGCTAAAGGCGACAATATCTCTGGCTAAAGGCGACAATATCTCATGTCTGCCCAAAGGCGACAATATCTCATCTCTGGCTAAAAGTGACAATATCTCATCTCTGGCTAAAGGCGACAATATCTCATCTCTGGCTAAAGGCGACAATATCTCTTGCTAAACAAGACAATATCTCATCTCTGGCTAAAGGCGACAATATCTCATCTCTGGCTAATGGCGACAATATCTCATCTCTGCCTAAAGGCGACAATATCTCTGGCTAAAGGCGACAATATCTCATCTCAGGCGAAATGAGGCAATATCTCTGGCTAAAGGCGACAATATGACTGGCTAAAGGCGACAGTATCAAATCTCTGGCTAGAGGCGACAATATCTCATCTCTGGCTAAAGGCGACAATATCTCTGGCTAAAGGCGACAATATCTCATCTCTGGCTAAAGGCGACAATATCTCATCTCTGCCTAAAGGCGACAATATCTCTGGCTAAAGGCAACAATATCTCTGGCTAAAGTCGGCAATACCTTATCTCTGCCTAAAGTAGACAATACCTCATTTCTGGCTAAAGGAAACAGTATCTCATCTCTGGTTAAAGGCGACAATATCTCATCTCTGGCTTAAGGCGACAGTATCTCAACTCTGCCTAAAGGCGACAACATCTCATCTCTGGCTAAAGACGCCAATATCTCATCTCTGCCTAAAAGCGACAATATCTCATCTCTGCCTAAAGTAGACAATACCTCTTCTCTGGCTAAAGGTGACAATACCTCATCTCTGGCTAAAGGCGACAATACATCATCTCTGGCTAAAGGCGACAATATCTCTTGCGAAATGAGGCAATATCTCATCTCTGGCTAAAGGCGACAATATCTCATCTCTGGCTAAAGGCGACAATATCTCATCTCTGGCTAAAGGCGGCAATATCTTATCTCTGCCTAAAGGCGACAATATCTCATCTATGCCTAAAGGCGAAAATATCTCTGGCTAAAGGCGACAATATCTCATCTCTGGCTAAAGGCGACAATATCTCTGGCTAAAGGCGACAATATCTCTGGCTAAAGGCGACAATATCTCATCTCTTGCGAAATGAGGCAATATCACATCTCTGGATAAAGGCGACAATATCTCATCTCTGCCTAAAGACGAACATATCTCATCTTTGCCTAAAGGCGACAATATCTCATCTCTGGCTAAAGGCGACAATATCTCATCTCTGGCTAAAGGCGACAATATCTCTGGCAAAAGGCAACAATATCTCATGTCTGCAAAAGGCGACAATATCTCATCTCTGGCTAAAAGTGACAATATCTCATCTCTGGCTAAAGGCGACAATATCTCATCTCTGGCTAAAGGCGACAATATCTCATCTCAGGCGAAATGAGGCATTATCTCATCTCTGGCTAAAGGCGACAATATCTCATCTCTGGCTAAATGAGGAAAAATCTCCAGCTAAAGGAGACAATATCTCTGGCTAAAGGCGACAATATCTCATCTCTGGCTAAAGGCGACAATATCTCTGGCTAAAGGCGACAATATCTCATGTCTGCCCAAAGGCGACAATATCTCATCTCTGGCTAAAAGTGACAATATCTCATCTCTGGCTAAAGGCGACAATATCTCATCTCTGGCTAAAGGCGACAATATCTCTTGCTAAACAAGACAATATCTCATCTCTGGCTAAAGGCGACAATATCTCATCTCTGGCTAATGGCGACAATATCTCATCTCTGCCTAAAGGCGACAATATCTCTGGCTAAAGGCGACAATATCTCATCTCAGGCGAAATGAGGCAATATCTCTGGCTAAAGGCGACAATATGACTGGCTAAAGGCGACAGTATCAAATCTCTGGCTAGAGGCGACAATATCTCATCTCTGGCTAAAGGCGACAATATCTCTGGCTAAAGGCGACAATATCTCATCTCTGGCTAAAGGCGACAATATCTCATCTCTGCCTAAAGGCGACAATATCTCTGGCTAAAGGCAACAATATCTCTGGCTAAAGTCGGCAATACCTTATCTCTGCCTAAAGTAGACAATACCTCATTTCTGGCTAAAGGAAACAGTATCTCATCTCTGGTTAAAGGCGACAATATCTCATCTCTGGCTTAAGGCGACAGTATCTCAACTCTGCCTAAAGGCGACAACATCTCATCTCTGGCTAAAGACGCCAATATCTCATCTCTGCCTAAAAGCGACAATATCTCATCTCTGCCTAAAGTAGACAATACCTCTTCTCTGGCTAAAGGTGACAATACCTCATCTCTGGCTAAAGGCGACAATACATCATCTCTGGCTAAAGGCGACAATATCTCTTGCGAAATGAGGCAATATCTCATCTCTGGCTAAAGGCGACAATATCTCATCTCTGGCTAAAGGCGACAATATCTCATCTCTGGCTAAAGGCGGCAATATCTTATCTCTGCCTAAAGGCGACAATATCTCATCTATGCCTAAAGGCGAAAATATCTCTGGCTAAAGGCGACAATATCTCATCTCTGGCTAAAGGCGACAATATCTCTGGCTAAAGGCGACAATATCTCTGGCTAAAGGCGACAATATCTCATCTCTTGCGAAATGAGGCAATATCACATCTCTGGATAAAGGCGACAATATCTCATCTCTGCCTAAAGACGAACATATCTCATCTTTGCCTAAAGGCGACAATATCTCATCTCTGGCTAAAGGCGACAATATCTCATCTCTGGCTAAAGGCGACAATATCTCTGGCAAAAGGCAACAATATCTCATGTCTGCAAAAGGCGACAATATCTCATCTCTGGCTAAAAGTGACAATATCTCATCTCTGGCTAAAGGCGACAATATCTCACCTCTGGCTAAAGGCGACAATATCTCATCTCAGGCGAAATGAGGCATTATCTCATCTCTGGCTAAAGGCGACAATATCTCATCTCTGGCTAAATGAGGAAAAATCTCCAGCTAAAGGAGACAATATGTCTGGCTAAAGGCGACAATATCTCATCTCTGGCTAAAGGCAACAATATCTCTGGCTAAAGGCGACAATATCTCATGTCTGCCCAAAGGCGACAATATCTCATCTCTGGCTAAAAGTGACAATATCTCATCTCTGGCTAAAGGCGACAATATCTCATCTCTGGCTAAAGGCGACAATATCTCATCTCAGGCGAAATGAGGCAATATCTCATCTCTGGCTAAAGGCGGCAATATCTCATCTCTGGCTAAATGAGGAAAAATCTCTGGCTAAAGGAGGCAATATCTCTGGCTAAAGGCGACAATATCTCATCTCTGGCTAATGGCGACAATATCTCATCTCTGCCTAAAGGCGACAATATCTCTGGTAAAGGCCACAATATCCTTGTCTAAAGGCGACAATATCTCATCTCTGCCTAAAGTCGACAATATCTCATCTCAGGCGAAACGAGGCAATATCTCATCTCTGGCTAAAGTCGGCAATATCTCATCTCTGGCTAAAGGCGACACTATCTCATCTCAGGTGAAATGAGGCAATATCTCTGGCTAAAGGCGACAATATCTCATCTCAGGCGAAATGAGGCAATATCTCTGGCTAAAGGCGACAATATCACTGGCTAAAGGCGACAGTATCAAATCTCTGGCTAGAGGCGACAATATCTCATCTCTGGCTAAAGGCGACAATATCTCTGGCTAAAGGCGACAATATCTCATCTCTGGCTAAAGGCGACAATATCTCTGGCTAAAGGCGACAATATCTCTGGCTAAAGGCAACAATATCTCTGGCTAAAGTCGGCAATACCTTATCTCTGCCTAAAGTAGACAATACCTCATTTCTGGCTAAAGGAAACAGTATCTCATCTCTGGTTAAAGGCGACAATATCTCATCTCTGGCTTAAGGCGACAGTATCTCAACTCTGCCTAAAGGCGACAACATCTCATCTCTGGATAAAGGCGACAATATCTCATCTCAGGTTAAATGCGACAATATCTCATCTCTAGTTAAAGGCGACAATTTCTCTGGCTAAAGACGCCAATATCTCATCTCTGCCTAAAAGCGACAATATCTCATCTCTGCCTAAAGTAGACAATACCTCTTCTCTGGCTAAAGGTGACAATACCTCATCTCTGGCTAAAGGCGACAATACATCATCTCTGGCTAAAGGCGACAATATCTCTTGCGAAATGAGGCAATATCTCATCTCTGGCTAAAGGCGACAATATCTCATCTCTGGCTAAAGGCGACAATATCTCATCTCTGGCTAAAGGCGGCAATATCTTATCTCTGCCTAAAGGCGACAATATCTCATCTATGCCTAAAGGCGAAAATATCTCTGGCTAAAGGCGACAATATCTCATCTCTGGCTAAAGGCGACAATATCTCTGGCTAAAGGCGACAATATCTCTGGCTAAAGGCGACAATATCTCATCTCTTGCGAAATGAGGCAATATCACATCTCTGGATAAAGGCGACAATATCTCATCTCTGCCTAAAGACGAACATATCTCATCTTTGCCTAAAGGCGACAATATCTCATCTCTGGCTAAAGGCGACAATATCTCATCTCTGGCTAAAGGCGACAATATCTCTGGCAAAAGGCAACAATATCTCATGTCTGCAAAAGGCGACAATATCTCATCTCTGGCTAAAAGTGACAATATCTCAACTCTGGCTAAAGGCGACAATATCTCATCTCTGGCTAAAGGCGACAATATCTCATCTCAGGCGAAATGAGGCATTATCTCATCTCTGGCTAAAGGCGACAATATCTCATCTCTGGCTAAATGAGGAAAAATCTCCAGCTAAAGGAGACAATATCTCTGGCTAAAGGCGACAATATCTCATCTCTGGCTAAAGGCGACAATATCTCTGGCTAAAGGCGACAATATCTCATGTCTGCCCAAAGGCGACAATATCTCATCTCTGGCTAAAAGTGACAATATCTCATCTCTGGCTAAAGGCGACAATATCTCATCTCTGGCTAAAGGCGACAATATCTCATCTCAGGCGAAATGAGGCAATATCTCATCTCTGGCTAAAGGCGGCAATATCTCATCTCTGGCTAAATGAGGAAAAATCTCTGGCTAAAGGAGGCAATATCTCTGGCTAAAGGCGACAATATCTCATCTCTGGCTAATGGCGACAATATCTCATCTCTGCCTAAAGGCGACAATATCTCTGGTAAAGGCCACAATATCCTTGTCTAAAGGCGACAATATCTCATCTCTGCCTAAAGGCGACAATATCTCATCTCAGGCGAAACGAGGCAATATCTCATCTCTGGCTAAAGGCGAAAATATCTCATCTCTGCCTAAAGGCGACAATATCTCATCTCAGGTGAAATGAGGCAATATCTCTGGCTAAAGGCGACAATATCTCATCTCAGGCGAAATGAGGCAATATCTCTGGCTAAAGGCGACAATATCACTGGCTAAAGGCGACAGTATCAAATCTCTGGCTAGAGGCGACAATATCTCATCTCTGGCTAAAGGCGACAATATCTCTGGCTAAATGCGACAATATCTCATCTCTGGCTAAAGGCGACAATATCTCTGTCTAAAGGCGACAATATCTCTGGCTAAAGGCGACAATATCTCATTTCTTGCGAAATGAGGCAATATCACATCTCTGGATAAAGGCGACAATATCTCATCTCTGCCTAAAGACGAACATATCTCATCTTTGCCTAAAGGCGACAATATCTCATCTCTGGCTAAAGGCGACAATATCTCATCTCTGGCTAAAGGCGACAATATCTCTGGCAAAAGGCAACAATATCTCATGTCTGCAAAAGGCGACAATATCTCATCTCTGGCTAAAAGTGACAATATCTCATCTCTGGCTAAAGGCGACAATATCTCATCTCTGGCTAAAGGCGACAATATCTCATCTCAGGCGAAATGAGGCATTATCTCATCTCTGGCTAAAGGCGACAATATCTCATCTCTGGCTAAATGAGGAAAAATCTCCAGCTAAAGGAGACAATATCTCTGGCTAAAGGCGACAATATCTCATCTCTGGCTAAAGGCGACAATATCTCTGGCTAAAGGCGACAATATCTCATGTCTGCCCAAAGGCGACAATATCTCATCTCTGGCTAAAAGTGACAATATCTCATCTCTGGCTAAAGGCGACAATATCTCATCTCTGGCTAAAGGCGACAATATCTCTTGCTAAACAAGACAATATCTCATCTCTGGCTAAAGGCGACAATATCTCATCTCTGGCTAATGGCGACAATATCTCATCTCTGCCTAAAGGCGACAATATCTCTGGCTAAAGGCGACAATATCTCATCTCAGGCGAAATGAGGCAATATCTCTGGCTAAAGGCGACAATATGACTGGCTAAAGGCGACAGTATCAAATCTCTGGCTAGAGGCGACAATATCTCATCTCTGGCTAAAGGCGACAATATCTCTGGCTAAAGGCGACAATATCTCATCTCTGGCTAAAGGCGACAATATCTCATCTCTGCCTAAAGGCGACAATATCTCTGGCTAAAGGCAACAATATCTCTGGCTAAAGTCGGCAATACCTTATCTCTGCCTAAAGTAGACAATACCTCATTTCTGGCTAAAGGAAACAGTATCTCATCTCTGGTTAAAGGCGACAATATCTCATCTCTGGCTTAAGGCGACAGTATCTCAACTCTGCCTAAAGGCGACAACATCTCATCTCTGGCTAAAGACGCCAATATCTCATCTCTGCCTAAAAGCGACAATATCTCATCTCTGCCTAAAGTAGACAATACCTCTTCTCTGGCTAAAGGTGACAATACCTCATCTCTGGCTAAAGGCGACAATACATCATCTCTGGCTAAAGGCGACAATATCTCTTGCGAAATGAGGCAATATCTCATCTCTGGCTAAAGGCGACAATATCTCATCTCTGGCTAAAGGCGACAATATCTCATCTCTGGCTAAAGGCGGCAATATCTTATCTCTGCCTAAAGGCGACAATATCTCATCTATGCCTAAAGGCGAAAATATCTCTGGCTAAAGGCGACAATATCTCATCTCTGGCTAAAGGCGACAATATCTCTGGCTAAAGGCGACAATATCTCTGGCTAAAGGCGACAATATCTCATCTCTTGCGAAATGAGGCAATATCACATCTCTGGATAAAGGCGACAATATCTCATCTCTGCCTAAAGACGAACATATCTCATCTTTGCCTAAAGGCGACAATATCTCATCTCTGGCTAAAGGCGACAATATCTCATCTCTGGCTAAAGGCGACAATATCTCTGGCAAAAGGCAACAATATCTCATGTCTGCAAAAGGCGACAATATCTCATCTCTGGCTAAAAGTGACAATATCTCATCTCTGGCTAAAGGCGACAATATCTCACCTCTGGCTAAAGGCGACAATATCTCATCTCAGGCGAAATGAGGCATTATCTCATCTCTGGCTAAAGGCGACAATATCTCATCTCTGGCTAAATGAGGAAAAATCTCCAGCTAAAGGAGACAATATGTCTGGCTAAAGGCGACAATATCTCATCTCTGGCTAAAGGCAACAATATCTCTGGCTAAAGGCGACAATATCTCATGTCTGCCCAAAGGCGACAATATCTCATCTCTGGCTAAAAGTGACAATATCTCATCTCTGGCTAAAGGCGACAATATCTCATCTCTGGCTAAAGGCGACAATATCTCATCTCAGGCGAAATGAGGCAATATCTCATCTCTGGCTAAAGGCGGCAATATCTCATCTCTGGCTAAATGAGGAAAAATCTCTGGCTAAAGGAGGCAATATCTCTGGCTAAAGGCGACAATATCTCATCTCTGGCTAATGGCGACAATATCTCATCTCTGCCTAAAGGCGACAATATCTCTGGTAAAGGCCACAATATCCTTGTCTAAAGGCGACAATATCTCATCTCTGCCTAAAGTCGACAATATCTCATCTCAGGCGAAACGAGGCAATATCTCATCTCTGGCTAAAGTCGGCAATATCTCATCTCTGGCTAAAGGCGACACTATCTCATCTCAGGTGAAATGAGGCAATATCTCTGGCTAAAGGCGACAATATCTCATCTCAGGCGAAATGAGGCAATATCTCTGGCTAAAGGCGACAATATCACTGGCTAAAGGCGACAGTATCAAATCTCTGGCTAGAGGCGACAATATCTCATCTCTGGCTAAAGGCGACAATATCTCTGGCTAAAGGCGACAATATCTCATCTCTGGCTAAAGGCGACAATATCTCTGGCTAAAGGCGACAATATCTCTGGCTAAAGGCAACAATATCTCTGGCTAAAGTTGGCAATACCTTATCTCTGCCTAAAGTAGACAATACCTCATTTCTGGCTAAAGGAAACAGTATCTCATCTCTGGTTAAAGGCGACAATATCTCATCTCTGGCTTAAGGCGACAGTATCTCAACTCTGCCTAAAGGCGACAACATCTCATCTCTGGATAAAGGCGACAATATCTCATCTCAGGTTAAATGCGACAATACCTCATCTCTAGTTAAAGGCGACAATTTCTCTGGCTAAAGACGCCAATATCTCATCTCTGCCTAAAAGCGACAATATCTCATCTCTGCCTAAAGTAGACAATACCTCTTCTCTGGCTAAAGGTGACAATACCTCATCTCTGGCTAAAGGCGACAATACATCATCTCTGGCTAAAGGCGACAATATCTCTTGCGAAATGAGGCAATATCTCATCTCTGGCTAAAGGCGACAATATCTCATCTCTGGCTAAAGGCGACAATATCTCATCTCTGGCTAAAGGCGGCAATATCTTATCTCTGCCTAAAGGCGACAATATCTCATCTATGCCTAAAGGCGAAAATATCTCTGGCTAAAGGCGACAATATCTCATCTCTGGCTAAAGGCGACAATATCTCTGGCTAAAGGCGACAATATCTCTGGCTAAAGGCGACAATATCTCATCTCTTGCGAAATGAGGCAATATCACATCTCTGGATAAAGGCGACAATATCTCATCTCTGCCTAAAGACGAACATATCTCATCTTTGCCTAAAGGCGACAATATCTCATCTCTGGCTAAAGGCGACAATATCTCATCTCTGGCTAAAGGCGACAATATCTCTGGCAAAAGGCAACAATATCTCATGTCTGCAAAAGGCGACAATATCTCATCTCTGGCTAAAAGTGACAATATCTCAACTCTGGCTAAAGGCGACAATATCTCATCTCTGGCTAAAGGCGACAATATCTCATCTCAGGCGAAATGAGGCATTATCTCATCTCTGGCTAAAGGCGACAATATCTCATCTCTGGCTAAATGAGGAAAAATCTCCAGCTAAAGGAGACAATATCTCTGGCTAAAGGCGACAATATCTCATCTCTGGCTAAAGGCGACAATATCTCTGGCTAAAGGCGACAATATCTCATGTCTGCCCAAAGGCGACAATATCTCATCTCTGGCTAAAAGTGACAATATCTCATCTCTGGCTAAAGGCGACAATATCTCATCTCTGGCTAAAGGCGACAATATCTCATCTCAGGCGAAATGAGGCAATATCTCATCTCTGGCTAAAGGCGGCAATATCTCATCTCTGGCTAAATGAGGAAAAATCTCTGGCTAAAGGAGGCAATATCTCTGGCTAAAGGCGACAATATCTCATCTCTGGCTAATGGCGACAATATCTCATCTCTGCCTAAAGGCGACAATATCTCTGGTAAAGGCCACAATATCCTTGTCTAAAGGCGACAATATCTCATCTCTGCCTAAAGGCGACAATATCTCATCTCAGGCGAAACGAGGCAATATCTCATCTCTGGCTAAAGGCGAAAATATCTCATCTCTGCCTAAAGGCGACAATATCTCATCTCAGGTGAAATGAGGCAATATCTCTGGCTAAAGGCGACAATATCTCATCTCAGGCGAAATGAGGCAATATCTCTGGCTAAAGGCGACAATATCACTGGCTAAAGGCGACAGTATCAAATCTCTGGCTAGAGGCGACAATATCTCATCTCTGGCTAAAGGCGACAATATCTCTGGCTAAATGCGACAATATCTCATCTCTGGCTAAAGGCGACAATATCTCTGTCTAAAGGCGACAATATCTCTGGCTAAAGGCAACAATATCTCTGGCTAAAGTCGGCAATACCTTATCTCTGCCTAAAGTAGACAATACCTCATTTCTGGCTAAAGGAAACAGTATCTCATCTCTGGTTAAAGGCGACAATATCTCATCTCTGGCTTAAGGCGACAGTATCTCAACTCTGCCTCAAGGCGACAACATCTCATCTCTGGCTAAAGGTGACAATATCTCATCTCTGGCTAAAGGCGACAATATCTCATCTCTGGCAAAAGGCGACAATATCTCATCTCTAGCTAAAGGCGACAATTTCTCTGGCTAAAGGCGCCAATATCTCATCTCTGCCTAAAGGCGCCAATATCTCATCTCTGCCTAAAAGCGATAATATCACATCTCTGCCTAAAGTAGACAATACCTCTTCTCTGGCTAAAGGCGACAATACCTTATCTCTGGCTAAAGGCGACAATACCTCATCTCTGCATAAAGGCGACAATATCTCATCTATGCCTAAAGGCGAAAATATTTTCTGGCTAAAGGCGACAATATCTCATTTCTGGCTAAAGGCGACAATATCTCTGGCTAAAGGAGACAGTATCTCATCTCTTGCGAAATGAGGCAATATCACATCTCTGGATAAAGGCGACAATATCTCATCTCTGCCTAAAGACGAACATATCTCATCTCTGCCTAAAGGCGACAATATCTCATCTCTGGCTAAAGGCGACAATATCTCTGGCTAAAGGCAACAATATATCATGTCTGCCCAAAGGCGACAATATGTCATCTCTGGCTAAAAGTGACAATATCTCATCTCTGGCTAAAGGCGACAATATCTCATCTCAGGCGAAATGAGGCAATATCTCATCTCTGGCTAAAGGCGACAATATCTCATCTCTGGCTAAATGAGGAAAAATCTCCGGCTAAATGAGAGAATATCTCTGGCTAAAGGCGACAATATCTCATCTCTGGCTAAAGGCGACAATATCTCTGGCTAAAGGCGACAATATCTAATGTCTGCCCAAAGGCGACAATATCTCATCTCTGGCCAAATGTGACAATATCTCATCTCTGGCTAAAGGCGACAATATCTCATCTCAGGCGAAATGAGGCAATATCTCATCTCTGGCTAAAGGCGACAATATCTCTGGCTAAAGGCGACAATATCTCATGTCTGCCCAAAGGCGACAATATCTCATCTCTGGCTAAAAGTGACAATATCTCATCTCTGGCTAAAGGCGACAATATCTCATCTCAGGCGAAATGAGGCAATATCTCATCTCTGGCTAAAGGCGTAAATATCTCATCTCTGCCTAAAGGCGACAATATCTCATCTCTGGTTAAAGGCGACAATACCTCATCTCTGGCTAAATGAGGCAAAATCACTGGCTAAAGGAGACAATATCTCTGGCTAAAGTCGACAAGATCTCATCTCTGGCTAAAGGCGACAATATCTCATCTCTGCCTAAATGCGACAATACCACATCTCTGGCTAAAGGCGACAATATCTCATCTCTGGCTAAAGGCGACAATATCTCATCTCTGCCTAAAAGCGACAATATCTCATCTCTGCCTAAAGTAGACAATACCTCTTCTCTGGCTAAAGGTGACAATACCACATCTCTGGCTAAAGGCGACAATATCTCATCTCTGGCTAAAGGCGACAATATCTCATCTCTGGCTAAAGGTGACAATATCTCATCTCTGGCTAAATGCGACAATATCTCTGGCTAAAGGCGACAATATCTCTGGCTAAAGGCGAAAATATCTCTGGCTAAAGGCGAAAATATCTCTGGCTGAAGGCGACAATATCTCATCTCAGCGAAATGAGGCAATATCTCATCTCTGGCTAAAGGCGACAATATCTCATCTCTGGCTAAAGGCGACAATATCTCATCTCTGGCTAAAGGCGACAATATCTCTTCTCTGGCTAAAGGCGACAATATCTCATTTCTGGCTAAAGGCGACAATATCTCATCTATGCCTAAAGGCGAAAATATCTCTGGCTAAAGGCGACAATATCTCATTTCTGGCTAAAGGCGACAATATCTCTGGCTAAAGGAGACAGTATCTTATCTCTTGCGAAATGAGGCAATATCACATCTCTGGATAAAGGCGACAATATCTCTGGCTAAAGGCGACAATATCTCATCTCTGCCCAAAGGCGACAATATCTCATCTCTGGCTAAAAGTGACAATATCTCATCTCTGGCTAAAGGCGACAATATCTCATCTCAGGCGAAATGAGCCAATATCTCATCTCTGGCTAAAGGCGACAATATCTCATCTCTGCCTAAAGGCGACAATATCTCATCTCTGGTTAAAGGCGACAATACCTCATCTCTGCCCAAAGGCGACAATATCTCATCTCTGGCCAAATGTGACAATATCTCATCTCTGGCTAAAGGCGACAATATCTCATCTCTGGCTAAAGGCGACAATATCTCATCTCAGGCGAAATGAGGCAATATCTCATCTCTGGCTAAAGGCGACAATATCTCTGGCTAAAGGCGACAATATCTCATCTCTGCCCAAAGGCGACAATATCTCATCTCTGGCTAAAAGTGACAATATCTCATCTCTGGCTAAAGGCGACAATATCTCATCTCAGGCGAAATGAGGCAATATCTCATCTCTGGCTAAAGGCGACAATATCTCATCTCTGCCTAAAGGCGACAATATCTCATCTCTGGTTAAAGGCGACAATACCTCATCTCTGGCTAAATGAGGCAAAATCACTGGCTAAAGGAGACAATATCTCTGGCTAAAGTCGACAAGATCTCATCTCTGGCTAAAGGCGACAATATCTCATCTCTGCCTAAATGCGACAATACCACATCTCTGGCTAAAGGCGACAATATCTCATCTCTGGCTAAAGGCGACAATATCTCATCTCTGCCTAAAAGCGACAATATCTCATCTCTGCCTAAAGTAGACAATACCTCTTCTCTGGCTAAAGGTGACAATACCACATCTCTGGCTAAAGGCGACAATATCTCATCTCTGGCTAAAGGCGACAATATCTCATCTCTGGCTAAAGGTGACAATATCTCATCTCTGGCTAAATGCGAAATTATCTCTGGCTAAAGGCGACAATATCTCTGGCTAAAGGCGAAAATATCTCTGGCTAAAGGCGAAAATATCTCTGGCTGAAGGCGACAATATCTCATCTCAGCGAAATGAGGCAATATCTCATCTCTGGCTAAAGGCGACAATATCTCATCTCTGGCTAAAGGCGACAATATCTCATCTCTGGCTAAATGCGACAATATCTCTTCTCTGGCTAAAGGCGACAATATCTCATTTCTGGCTAAAGGCGACAATATCTCTGGCTAAAGGAGACAGTATCTCATCTCTTGCGAAATGAGGCAATATCACATCTCTGGATAAAGGCGACAATATCTCATCTCTGCCTAAAGACGAACATATCTCATCTCTGCCTAAAGGCGACAATATCTCATCTCTGCCTAAAGGCGACAATATCTCATCTCTGGCTAAAGGCGACAATATCTCTGGCTAAAGGCAACAATATATCATGTCTGCCCAAAGGCGACAATATGTCATCTCTGGCTAAAAGTGACAATATCTCATCTCTGGCTAAAGGCGACAATATCTCATCTCAGGCGAAATGAGGCAATATCTCATCTCTGGCTAAAGGCGACAATATCTCATCTCTGGCTAAATGAGGAAAAATCTCCGGCTAAATGAGACAATATCTCTGGCTAAAGGCGACAATATCTCATCTCTGGCTAAAGGCGACAATATCTCTGGCTAAAGGCGACAATATCTAATGTCAGCCCAAAGGCGACAATATCTCATCTCTGGCCAAATGTGACAATATCTCATCTCTGGCTAAAGGCGACAATATCTCATCTCTGGCTAAAGGCGACAATATCTCATCTCAGGCGAAATGAGGCAATATCTCATCTCTGGCTAAAGGCGACAATATCTCATCTCTGGCTAAATGAGGAAAAATCTCTGGCTAAAGGAGACAATATCTCTGGCTAAAGGCGACAATATCTCATCTCTGGCTAATGGCGACAACATCTCATCTCTGCCTAAAGGCGACAATATCTCATCTCAGGCGAAATGAGGCAATATCTCATCTCTGGCTAAAGGCGGCAATATCTCATCTCTGGCTAAAGGCGACAATATCTCATCTCAGGTGAAATGAGGCAATATCTCTGGCTAAAGGCGACAATATCACTGGCTAGAGGCGACAATATCTCATCTCTGGCTAAAGGCGACAATATCTCTGGCTAAAGGCGACAATATCTCATCTCTGGCTAAAGGCGACAATATCTCTGGCTAAAGGCGACAATATCTCTGGCTAAAGGCAAAAATATCTCTGGCTAAAGTCGGCAATACCTCATCTCTGCCTAAAGTAGACAATACCTCATTTCTGGCTAAAGGAAACTATCTCATCTCTGTTTAAAGGCGACAATATCTCATCTCTGGCTTAAGGCGACAGTATCTCAACTCTGCCTAAAGGCGACAACGTCTCACCTCTGGCTAAAGGTGACAGTATCTCATCTCTGGCTAAATGCGACAATATCTCATCTCTAGCTAAAGGCGACAATTTCTCTGGCTAAAGGCGCCAATATCTCATCTCTGCCTAAAGGCGACAATATCTCATCTCTTCCTAAAAGCGATAATATCTCATCTCTGCCTAAAGTAGACAATACCTCTTCTGTGGCTAAAGGTGACAATACATTATCTCTGGCTAAAGGCGACAATACCTCATCTCTGGCTAAAGGCGACAATATCTCTTGCGAAATGAGGCAATATCTCATCTCTGGCTAAAGGCGATAATATCTCATCTCTGGCTAAAGGCGACAATATCTCATCTCTGGCTAAAGGCGGCAATATCTCATCTCTGCCTAATGGCGACAATATCTCATCTATGCCTAAAGGCGAAAATATCTCTGGCTAATGGCGACAATATCTCATCTCTGGCTAAAGGCGGCAATATCTCTGGCTAAAGGCGACAATATCTCATCTCTTGCGAAATGAGGCAATATCTCATCTCTGGCTAAAGGCGACAATATCTCATCTCTGCCTAAAGTCGACAATATCTCATCTCTGCCCAAAGGCGACAATATCTCATGTCTGCCCAAAGGCGACAATATCTCATCTCTGCCTAAAGGCGACAATATCTCATGTCTGCCCAAAGGCGACAATATCTCATCTCTGCCTAAAGGCGACAATATCTCATCTCTGCCTAAAGGCGACAATATCTCATCTCTGGCTAAAGGCGACAATATCTCTGGCTAAAGGCGACAATATCTCATGTCTGCCCAAAGGCTACAATATCTCATCTCTGGCTAAAAGAGACAATATCTCATCTCTGGCTAAAGGCGACAATATCTCATCTCTGGCTAAAGGCGACAATATCTCATCTAAGGCGAAATGAGGCAATATCTCATCTCTGGCTAAAGGCGACAATATCTCATCTCTGGCTAAAGGCGACAATATCTCATCTCAGGTGAAATGAGGCAATATCTCTGGCTAAAGGCGACAATATCTCTGGCTAAAGGCGACAATATCTCTGGCTAAAGGCGACAATATCTCATCTCTGGCTAAAGGCGACAATATCTCATCTCTGGCTAAAGGCGAGAATATCTCTGGCTAAAGGCGACAATATCTCATCTCCGGCTAAAGGCGACAATATCTCTGGCTAAAGGCAACAATATCTCTGGCTAAAGTCGGCAATACCTCATCTCTGCCTAAAGTAGACAATACCTCATTTCTGGCTAAAGGCAACAATATCTCTTGCGAAATGAGGCAATATCTCATCTCTGGCTAAAGGCGGCAATATCTCATCTCTGCCTAAGGGCGACAATATCTCATCTATGCCTAAAGGCGAAAATATCTCTGGCTAAAGGCGACAATATCTCATCTCTGGCTAAAGGCGACAATATCTCATCTCTGGCTAAATGAGGAAAAATCTCTGGCTAAAGGAGACAATATCTCTGGCTAAAGGCGACAATATATCATCTCTGGCAAATGGCGACAATATCTCATCTCTGCTTAAAGGCGACAATATCTCTGGTAAAGGCCACAATATCTTTGGATAAAGGCGACAGTATCTCGTCTCTGCCTAAAGGCGACAATATCTCATCTCAGGCGAAATGAGGCAATATCTCATCTCTGGCTAAAGGCGGCAATATCTCATCTCTGGCTAAAGGCGACAGTATCTCATCTCAGGTGAAATGAGGCAATATCTCTGGCTAAAGGCGACAATATCACTGGCAAAAGGCGACAATATCAAATCTCTGGCTAGAGGCGACAATATCTCATCTCTGGCTAAAGGCGACAATATCTCTGGCTAAAGGCGACAATATCTCATCTCTGGCTAAAGGCGACAATATCTCTGGCTAAAGGCGACAATATCTCTGGCTAAAGGCAACAATATCTCATCTCTGGCTAAAGGCGACAATATCTCATCTCTGGCTAAAGGCGACAATATCTCATATAAGGCGAAATGAGGCAATATCTCATCTCTGGCTAAAGGCGACAATATCTCATCTCTGGCTAAAGGCGACAATATCTCATCTCAGGTGAAATGAGGCAATATCTCTGGCTAAAGGCGACAATATCTCTGGCTAAAGGCGACAATATCTCTGGCTAAAGGCGACAATATCTCATCTCTGGCTAAAGGCGACAATATCTCATCTCTGGCTAAAGGCGACAATATCTCTGGCTAAAGGCGACAATATCTCATCTCCGGCTAAAGGCGACAATATCTCTGGCTAAAGGCAACAATATCTCTGGCTAAAGTCGGCAATACCTCAACTCTGCCTAAAGTAGACAATACCTCATTTCTGGCTAAAGGAAACCGTGTCTCATCTTTGGTTAAAGGCGACAATATCTCATCTCTGGCTTAAGGCGACAGTATCTCAACTCTGCCTAAAGGCGACAACATCTCATCTCTGGCTAAAGGTGACAATATCTCATTTCTGGCTAAAGGCGACAATATCTCATCTCAGGTTAAATGCGACAATATCTCATCTCTAGCTAAAGGCGACAATTTCTCTGGCTAAAGGCGCCAATATGTCATCTCTGCCTAAAGGCGCCAATATCTCATCTCTGCCTAAAAGCGACAATATCTCATCTCTGCCTAAAGTAGACAATACCGCTTCTGTGGCTAAAGGTGACAATAACTCATCTCTGGCTAAAGGCGACAATAACTCATCTCTGGCTAAAGGCGACAATATCTCTTGCGAAATGAGGCAATATCTCATCTCTGGCTAAAGGCGACAATATCTCATCTCTGGCTAAAGGCGACAATATCTCTGGCTAAAGGAGACAGTATCTCATCTCTTGCGAAATGAGGCAATATCACATCTCTGGATAAAGGCGACAATATCTCATCTCTGCCTAAAGACGAACATATCTCATCTCTGCCTAAAGGCGACAATATCTCATCTCTGCCTAAAGGCGACAATATCTCATCTCTGGCTAAAGGCGACAATATCTCTGGCTAAAGGCAACAATATATCATGTCTGCCCAAAGGCGACAATATGTCATCTCTGGCTAAAAGTGACAATATCTCATCTCTGGCTAAAGGCGACAATATCTCATCTCAGGCGAAATGAGGCAATATCTCATCTCTGGCTAAAGGCGACAATATCTCATCTCTGGCTAAATGAGGAAAAATCTCCGGCTAAATGAGACAATATCTCTGGCTAAAGGCGACAATATCTCATCTCTGGCTAAAGGCGACAATATCTCTGGCTAAAGGCGACAATATCTAATGTCTGCCCAAAGGCGACAATATCTCATCTCTGGCCAAATGTGACAATATCTCATCTCTGGCTAAAGGCGACAATATCTCATCTCTGGCTAAAGGCGACAATATCTCATCTCAGGCGAAATGAGGCAATATCTCATCTCTGGCTAAAGGCGACAATATCTCATCTCTGGCTAAATGAGGAAAAATCTCTGGCTAAAGGAGACAATATCTCTGGCTAAAGGCGACAATATCTCATCTCTGGCTAATGGCGACAATATCTCATCTCTGCCTAAAGGCGACAATATCTCATCTCAGGCGAAATGAGGCAATATCTCATCTCTGGCTAAAGGCGGCAATATCTCATCTCTGGCTAAAGGCGACAATATCTCATCTCAGGTGAAATGAGGCAATATCCCTGGCTAAAGGCGACAATATCACTGGCTAAAGGCGACAATATCAAATCTCTGGCTAGAGGCGACAATATCTCATCTCTGGCTAAAGGCGACAATATCTCTGGCTAAAGGCGACAATATCTCATCTCTGGCTAAAGGCGACAATATCTCTGGCTAAAGGCGACAATATCTCTGGCTAAAGGCAAAAATATCTCTGGCTAAAGTCGGCAATACCTCATCTCTGCCTAAAGTAGACAATACCTCATTTCTGGCTAAAGGAAACAGTATCTCATCTCTGGTTAAAGGCGACAATATCTCATCTCTGGCTTAAGGCGACAGTATCTCAACTCTGCCTAAAGGCGACAACGTCTCACCTCTGGCTAAAGGTGACAGTATCTCATCTCTGGCTAAAGGCGACAATATCTCATCTCTAGCTAAAGGCGACAATTTCTCTGGCTAAAGGCGCCAATATCTCATCTCTGCCTAAAGGCGACAATATCTCATCTCTGACTAAAAGCGATAATATCTCATCTCTGCCTAAAGTAGACAATACCTCTTCTCTGGCTAAAGGTGACAATACCTTATCTCTGGCTAAAGGCGACAATACCTCATCTCTGGCTAAAGGCGACAATATCTCTTGCGAAATGAGGCAATATCTCATCTCTGGCTAAAGGCGATAATATCTCATCTCTGGCTAAAGTCGACAATATCTCATCTCTGGCTAAAGGCGGCAATATCTCATCTCTGCCTAATGGCGACAATATCTCATCTATGCCTAAAGGCGAAAATATCTCTGGCTAATGGCGACAATATCTCATCTCTGGCTAAAGGCGGCAATATCTCTGGCTAAAGGCGACAATATCTCATCTCTTGCGAAATGAGGCAATATCTCATCTCTGTCTAAAGGCGACAATATCTCATCTCTGCCTAAAGTCGACAATATCTCATCTCTGCCCAAAGGCGACAATATCTCATGTCTGCCCAAAGGCGACAATATCTCATCTCTGCCTAAAGGCGACAATATCTCATGTCTGCCCAAAGGCGACAATATCTCATCTCTGCCTAAAGGCGACAATATCTCATCTCTGCCTAAAGGCGACAATATCTCATCTCTGGCTAAAGGCGACAATATCTCTGGCTAAAGGCGACAATATCTCATGTCTGCCCAAAGGCGACAATATCTCATCTCTGGCTAAAAGAGACAATATCTCATCTCTGGCTAAAGGCGACAATATCTCATCTCTGGCTAAAGGCGACAATATCTCATCTAAGGCGAAATGAGGCAATATCTCATCTCTGGCTAAAGGCGACAATATCTCATCTCTGGCTAAAGGCGACAATATCTCATCTCAGGTGAAATGAGGCAATATCTCTGGCTAAAGGCGACAATATCTCTGGCTAAAGGCGACAATATCTCTGGCTAAAGGCGACAATATCTCATCTCTGGCTAAAGGCGACAATATCTCATCTCTGGCTAAAGGCGAGAATATCTCTGGCTAAAGGCGACAATATCTCTTCTCCGGCTAAAGGCGACAATATCTCTGGCTAAAGGCAACAATATCTCTGGCTAAAGTCGGCAATACCTCATCTCTGCCTAAAGTAGACAATACCTCATTTCTGGCTAAAGGCGACAATATCTCTTGCGAAATGAGGCAATATCTCATCTCTGGCTAAAGGCGGCAATATCTCATCTCTGCCTAAGGGCGACAATATCTCATCTATGCCTAAAGGCGAAAATATCTCTGGCTAAAGGCGACAATATCTCATCTCTGGCAAAAGGCGACAATATCTCATCTCTGGCTAAATGAGGAAAAATCTCTGGCTAAAGGAGACAATATCTCTGGCTAAAGGCGACAATATCTCATCTCTGGCAAATGGCGACAATATCTCATCTCTGCCTAAAGGCGACAATATCTCTGGTAAAGGCCACAATATCTTTGGCTAAAGGCGACAGTATCTCATCTCTGCCTAAAGGCGACAATATCTCATCTCAGGCGAAATGAGGCAATATCTCATCTCTGGCTAAAGGCGGCAATATCTCATCTCTGGCTAAAGGCGGCAATATCTCATCTCTGGCTAAAAGCGACAGTATCTCATCTCAGGTGAAATGAGGCAATATCTCTGGCTAAAGGCGACAATATCACTGGCTAAAGGCGACAATATCAAATCTCTGGCTAGAGGCGACAATATCTCATCTCTGGCTAAAGGCGACAATATCTCTGGCTAAAGGCGACAATATCTCATCTCTGGCTAAAGGCGACAATATCTCTGGATAAAGGCGACAATATCTCTGGCTAAAGGCAACAATATCTCATCTCTGGCTAAAGGCTACAATATCTCTGGCTAAAGGCGACAATATCTCATCTAAGGCGAAATGAGGCAATATCTCATCTCAGGCTAAAGGCGACAATATCTCATCTCTGGCTAAAGGCGACAATATCTCATCTCAGGTGAAATGAGGCAATATCTCTGGCTAAAGGCGACAATATCTCTGGCTAAAGGCGACAATATCTCATCTCTGGCTAAAGGCGACAATATCTCATCTCTGGCTAAAGGCGAGAATATCTCTGGCTAAAGGCGACAATATCTCTTCTCCGGCTAAAGGCGACAATATCTCTGGCTAAAGGCAACAATATCTCTGGCTAAAGTCGGCAATACCTCATCTCTGCCTAAAGTAGACAATACCTCATTTCTGGCTAAAGGCGACAATATCTCTTGCGAAATGAGGCAATATCTCATCTCTGGCTAAAGGCGGCAATATCTCATCTCTGCCTAAGGGCGACAATATCTCATCTATGCCTAAAGGCGAAAATATCTCTGGCTAAAGGCGACAATATCTCATCTCTGGCTAAAGGCGACAATATCTCATCTCTGGCTAAATGAGGAAAAATCTCTGGCTAAAGGAGACAATATCTCTGGCTAAAGGCGACAATATCTCATCTCTGGCAAATGGCGACAATATCTCATCTCTGCCTAAAGGCGACAATATCTCTGGTAAAGGCCACAATATCTTTGGCTAAAGGCGACAGTATCTCATCTCTGCCTAAAGGCGACAATATCTCATCTCAGGCGAAATGAGGCAATATCTCATCTCTGGCTAAAGGCGGCAATATCTCATCTCTGGCTAAAGGCGACAGTATCTCATCTCAGGTGAAATGAGGCAATATCTCTGGCTAAAGGCGACAATATCACTGGCTAAAGGCGACAATATCAAATCTCTGGCTAGAGGCGACAATATCTCATCTCTGGCTAAAGGCGACAATATCTCTGGCTAAAGGCGACAATATCTCATCTCTGGCTAAAGGCGACAATATCTCTGGCTAAAGGCGACAATATCTCTGGCTAAAGGCAACAATATCTCATCTCTGGCTAAAGGCGACAATATCTCATCTCTGGCTAAAGGCGACAATATCTCATATAAGGCGAAATGAGGCAATATCTCATCTCTGGCTAAAGGCGACAATATCTCATCTCTGGCTAAAGGCGACAATATCTCATCTCAGGTGAAATGAGGCAATATCTCTGGCTAAAGGCGACAATATCTCTGGCTAAAGGCGACAATATCTCTGGCTAAAGGCGACAATATCTCATCTCTGGCTAAAGGCGACAATATCTCATCTCTGGCTAAAGGCGACAATATCTCTGGCTAAAGGCGACAATATCTCATCTCCGGCTAAAGGCGACAATATCTCTGGCTAAAGGCAACAATATCTCTGGCTAATGTCGGCAATACCTCATCTCTGCCTAAAGTAGACAATACCTCATTTCTGGCTAAAGGAAACCGTGTCTCATCTTTGGTTAAAGGCGACAATATCTCATCTCTGGCTTAAGGCGACAGTATCTCAACTCTGCCTAAAGGCGACAACATCTCATTTCTGGCTAAAGGCGACAATATCTCATCTCTGGCTAAATACGAAAATACCTCATCTCTGGCTAAAGGCGACAATATCTCTTGTGAAATGAGGCAATATCTCATCTCTGGCTAAAGGCGGCAATATCTCATCTCTGCCTAAGGGCGACAATATCTCATCTATGCCTAAAGGCGAAAATATCTCTGGCTAAAGGCGACAATATCTCATCTCTGGCTAAAGGCGACAATATCTCATCTCTGGCTAAATGAGGAAAAATCTCTGGCTAAAGGAGACAATATCTCTGGCTAAGGCGACAATATCTCATCTCTGGCAAATGGCGACAATATCTCATCTCTGCCTAAAGGCGACAATATCTCTGGTAAAGGCCACAATATCTTTGGCTAAAGGCGACAGTATCTCATCTCTGCCTAAAGGCGACAATATCTCATCTCAGGCGAAATGAGGCAATATCTCATCTCTGGCTAAAGGCGGCAATATCTCATCTCTGGCTAAAAGCGACAGTATCTCATCTCAGGTGAAATGAGGCAATATCTCTGGCTAAAGGCGACAATATCACTGGCTAAAGGCGACAATATCAAATCTCTGGCTAGAGGCGACAATATCTCATCTCTGGCTAAAGGTGACAATATCTCTGGCTAAAGGCGACAATATCTCATCTCTGGCTAAAGGCGACAATATCTCTGGATAAAGGCGACAATATCTCTGGCTAAAGGCAACAATATCTCATCTCTGGCTAAAGGCGACAATATCTCATCTCTGGCTAAAGGCGACAATATCTCTGGCTAAGGGCGACAATATCTCATCTCTGGCTAAAGGCTACAATATCTCTGGCTAAAGGCGACAATATCTCTGGCTAAAGGCAACAATATCTCTGGCTAAAGTCGGGAATACCTCATCTCTGCCTAAAGTAGACAATACCTCATTTCTGGTTAAAGGAAACAGTATCTCATCTCTGGCTAAAGGCGTCAATATCTCATCTCTGACTTAAGGCGACAGTATCTCAACTCTGCCTAAAGGCGACAACATCTCATCTCTGGGTAAAGGCGACAATATCTCATCTCAGGTTAAATGCGACAATATCTCATCTCTAGCTAAAGGAGACAATTTCTCTGGCTAAAGGCGCCAATATCTCATCTCTGCCTAAAAGCGACAATATCTCATCTCTGCCTAAAGTAGACAATACCTCTTCTCTGGCTAAAGGTGACAATACCTCATCTCTGGCTAAAGGCGACAATACATCATCTCTGGCTAAAGGCGACAATATCTCTTGCGAAATGAGGCAATATCTCATCTCTGGCTAAAGGCGACAATATCTCATCTCTGGCTAAAGGCGGCAATATCTTATCTCTGCCTAAAGGCGACAATATCTCATCTATGCCTAAAGGCGAAAATATCTCTGGCTAAAGGCGGCAATATCTCATCTCTGGCTAAAGGCGACAATATCTCTGGCTAAAAGCGACAAAATCTCTGGCTAAAGGCGACAATATCTCTGGCTAAAGGCGACAATATCTCATCTCTTGCGAAATGAGGCAATATCACATCTCTGGATAAAGGCGACAATATCTCATCTCTGCCTAATGACGAACATATCTCATCTCTGCCTAAAGGCGACAATATCTCATCTCTGGCTAAAGGCGACAATATCTCTGGCTAAAGGCGACAATATCTCTGGCTAAAGGCAACAATATCTCTGGCTAAAGTCGGGAATACCTCATCTCTGCCTAAAGTAGACAATACCTCATTTCTGGTTAAAGGAAACAGTATCTCATCTCTGGCTAAAGGCGTCAATATCTCATCTCTGACTTAAGGCGACAGTATCTCAACTCTGCCTAAAGGCGACAACATCTCATCTCTGGGTAAAGGCGACAATATCTCATCTCAGGTTAAATGCGACAATATCTCATCTCTAGCTAAAGGAGACAATTTCTCTGGCTAAAGGCGCCAATATCTCATCTCTGCCTAAAAGCGACAATATCTCATCTCTGCCTAAAGTAGACAATACCTCTTCTCTGGCTAAAGGTGACAATACCTCATCTCTGGCTAAAGGCGACAATACATCATCTCTGGCTAAAGGCGACAATATCTCTTGCGAAATGAGGCAATATCTCATCTCTGGCTAAAGGCGACAATATCTCATCTCTGGCTAAAGGCGACAATATCTCATCTCTGGCTAAATGCGGCAATATCTTATCTCTGCCTAAAGGCGACAATATCTCATCTATGCCTAAAGGCGAAAATATCTCTGGCTAAAGGCGACAATATATCATCTCTGGCTAAAGGCGACAATATCTCTGGCTAAAAGCGACAAAATCTCTGGCTAAAGGCGACAATATCTCTGGCTAAAGGCGACAATATCTCATCTCTTGCGAAATGAGGCAATATCACATCTCTGGATAAAGGCGACAATATCTCATCTCTGCCTAATGACGAACATATCTCATCTCTGCCTAAAGGCGACAATATCTCATCTCTGGCTAAAGGCGACAATATCTCTGGCTAAAGGCGACAATATCTCATGTCTGCCCAAAGGCGACAATATCTCATCTCTGGCTAAAAGAGACAATATCTCATCTCAGGCGAAATGAGGCAATATCACATCTCTGGCTAAAGTCGGCAATATCTCATCTCTGGCTAAAGGCGACAATATCTCATCTCTGGCTAAAAGTGACAATATCTCATCTCTTGCTAAAGGCGACAATATCTCATCTCTGGCTAAAGGCGACAATATCTCATCTCAGGCGAAATGAGGCAATATCTCATCTCTGGCTAAAGACGACAATATCTCATCTCTGTCTAAATGAGGAAAAATCTCCGGCTAAAGGAGACAATATCTCTGGCTAAAGGCGACAATATCTCATCTCTGGCTAAAGGCGACAATATATCTGGCTAAAGGCGACAATATCTCATCTCCGGCTAAAGGCGACAATATCTCTGGCTAAAGGCAACAATATCTCTGGCTAATGTCGGCAATACCTCATCTCTGCCTAAAGTAGACAATACCTCATTTCTGGCTAAAGGAAACCGTGTCTCATCTTTGGTTAAAGGCGACAATATCTCATCTCTGGCTTAAGGCGACAGTATCTCAACTCTGCCTAAAGGCGACAACATCTCATTTCTGGCTAAAGGCGACAATATCTCATCTCTGGCTAAATACGAAAGTACCTCATCTCTGGCTAAAGGCGACAATATCTCTTGTGAAATGAGGCAATATCTCATCTCTGGCTAAAGGCGGCAATATCTCATCTCTGCCTAAGGGCGACAATATCTCATCTATGCCTAAAGGCGAAAATATCTCTGGCTAAAGGCGACAATATCTCATCTCTGGCTAAAGGCGACAATATCTCATCTCTGGATAAATGAGGAAAAATCTCTGGCTAAAGGAGACAATATCTCTGGCTAAAGGCGACAATATCTCATCTCTGGCAAATGGCGACAATATCTCATCTCTGCCTAAAGGCGACAATATCTCTGGTAAAGGCCACAATATCTTTGGCTAAAGGCGACAGTATCTCATCTCTGCCTAAAGGCGACAATATCTCATCTCAGGCGAAATGAGGCAATATCTCATCTCTGGCTAAAGGCGGCAATATCTCATCTCTGGCTAAAAGCGACAGTATCTCATCTCAGGTGAAATGAGGCAATATCTCTGGCTAAAGGCGACAATATCACTGGCTAAAGGCGACAATATCAAATCTCTGGCTAGAGGCGACAATATCTCATCTCTGGCTAAAGGTGACAATATCTCTGGCTAAAGGCGACAATATCTCATCTCTGGCTAAAGGCGACAATATCTCTGGATAAAGGCGACAATATCTCTGGCTAAAGGCAACAATATCTCATCTCTGGCTAAAGGCGACAATATCTCATCTCTGGCTAAAGGCGACAATATCTCTGGCTAAGGGCGACAATATCTCATCTCTGGCTAAAGGCTACAATATCTCTGGCTAAAGGCGACAATATCTCTGGCTAAAGGCAACAATATCTCTGGCTAAAGTCGGGAATACCTCATCTCTGCCTAAAGTAGACAATACCTCATTTCTGGTTAAAGGAAACAGTATCTCATCTCTGGCTAAAGGCGTCAATATCTCATCTCTGACTTAAGGCGACAGTATCTCAACTCTGCCTAAAGGCGACAACATCTCATCTCTGGGTAAAGGCGACAATATCTCATCTCAGGTTAAATGCGACAATATCTCATCTCTAGCTAAAGGAGACAATTTCTCTGGCTAAAGGCGCCAATATCTCATCTCTGCCTAAAAGCGACAATATCTCATCTCTGCCTAAAGTAGACAATACCTCTTCTCTGGCTAAAGGTGACAATACCTCATCTCTGGCTAAAGGCGACAATACATCATCTCTGGCTAAAGGCGACAATATCTCTTGCGAAATGAGGCAATATCTCATCTCTGGCTAAAGGCGACAATATCTCATCTCTGGCTAAAGGCGACAATATCTCATCTCTGGCTAAAGGCGGCAATATCTTATCTCTGCCTAAAGGCGACAATATCTCATCTATGCCTAAAGGCGAAAATATCTCTGGCTAAAGGCGACAATATCTCATCTCTGGCTAAAGGCGACAATATCTCTGGCTAAAAGCGACAAAATCTCTGGCTAAAGGCGACAATATCTCTGGCTAAAGGCGACAATATCTCATCTCTTGCGAAATGAGGCAATATCACATCTCTGGATAAAGGCGACAATATCTCATCTCTGCCTAATGACGAACATATCTCATCTCTGCCTAAAGGCGACAATATCTCATCTCTGGCTAAAGGCGACAATATCTCTGGCTAAAGGCGACAATATCTCATGTCTGCCCAAAGGCGACAATATCTCATCTCTGGCTAAAAGAGACAATATCTCATCTCAGGCGAAATGAGGCAATATCACATCTCTGGCTAAAGTCGGCAATATCTCATCTCTGGCTAAAGGCGACAATATCTCATCTCTGGCTAAAAGTGACAATATCTCATCTCTGGCTAAAGGCGACAATATCTCATCTCTGGCTAAAGGCGACAATATCTCATCTCAGGCGAAATGAGGCAATATCTCATCTCTGGCTAAAGACGACAATATCTCATCTCTGTCTAAATGAGGAAAAATCTCCGGCTAAAGGAGACAATATCTCTGGCTAAAGGCGACAATATCTCATCTCTGGCTAAAGGCGACAATATATCTGGCTAAAGGCGACAATATCTCATGTCTGCCCAAAGGCGACAATATCTCATCTCTGGCTAAAAGTGACAATATCTCATCTCTGGCTAAAGGCGACAATATCTCATCTCTGGCTAAAGGCGACAATATCTCATCTCAGGCGAAATGAGGCAATATCTCATCTCTGGCTAAAGGCGACAATATCTCATCTCTGGCTAAATGAGGAAAAATCTCTGGCTAAAGGAGACAATATCTCTGGCTAAAGGCGACAATATCTCATCTCTGGCTAATGGCGACAATATATCATCTCTGCCTAAAGGCGACAATATCTCTGGTAAAGGCCACAATATCTTTGGCTAAAGGCGACAATATCTCATCTCTGCCTAAAGGCGACAATATCTCATCTCAGGCGAAATGAGACAATATCTCATCTCTGGCTAAAGTCGGCAATATCTCATCTCTGGCTAAAGGCGACAATATCTCATCTCAGGTGAAATGAGGCAATATCTCTGGCTAAAGGCGACAATATCTCATCTCATGTGAAATGAGGCAATATCTCTGGCTAAAGGCGACAATATCACTGGCTAAAGGCGACAATATCAAATCTCTGGCTAGAGGCGACAATATCTCATCTCTGGATAAAGGCGACAATATCTCTGGCTAAAGGCGACAATATCTCATCTCTGGCTAAAGGCGACAATATCTCATCTCTGGCAAAAGGCGACAATATCTCATCTCTAACTAAAGGCGAAAATTTCTCTGGCTAAAGACGCCAATATCTCATCTCTGCCTAAAGGCGACAATATCTCATCTCTGCCTAAAAGCGATAATATCTCATCTCTGCCTAAAGTAGACAATACCTCTTCTCTGGCTAAAGGTGACAATACCTTATCTCTGGCTAAAGGCGACAATACCTCATCTCTGCCTAAAGGCAACAATATCTCATCTATGCCTAAAGGCGAAAATATCTCTGGCTAAAGGCGACAATATCTCATCTCTGGCTAAAGGCGACAATATCTCTGGCTAAAGGAGACAATATCGCTGGCTAAGGCGACAATATCTCATGTCTTGCGAAATGAGGCAATATCACATCTCTGGATAAAGGCGACAATATCTCATCTCTGCCTAAAGACGAACATATCTCATCTCTGGCTAAAGGCGACAATATCTCATCTCTGGCTAAAGGCGACAATATCTCTGGCTAAAGGCAACAATATATCATGTCTGCCCAAAGGCGACAATATGTCATCTCTGGCAAAAAGTGACAATATCTCATCTCTGGCTAAAGGCGACAATATCTCATCTCTGGCTAAAGGCGACAATATCTCATCTCAGGCGAAATGAGGCAATATCTCATCTCTGGCTAAAGGCGACAATATCTCATCTCTGGCTAAATGAGGAAAAATCTCCGGCTAAAGGAGAAAATATCTCTGGCTAAAGGCGACAATATCTCATCTCTGGCTAAAGGCGACAATTTCTCTGGCTAAAGGCGACAATATCTCATGTCTGGCCAAAGGCGACAATATCTCATCTCTGGCCAAATGTGACAATATCTCATCTCTGGCTAAACGCGACAATATCTCATCTCTGGCTAAAGGCGACAATATCTCATCTCAGGCGAAATGAGGCAATATCTCATCTCTGGCTAAAGGCGACAATATCTCATCTCTGGCTAAATGAGGAAAAATCTCTGGCTAAAGGAGACAATATCTCTGGCTAAAGGCGAAAATATCTCATCTCTGGCTAATGGCGACAATATCTCATCTCTGGCTAAAGGCGACAATATCTCATCTCAGGCGAAATGAGGCAATATCTCATCTCTGGCTAAAGACGACAATATCTCATCTCTGTCTAAATGAGGAAAAATCTCCGGCTAAAGGAGACAATATCTCTGGCTAAAGGCGACAATATCTCATCTCTGGCTAATGGCGACAATATATCTGGCTAAAGGCGACAATATCTCATCTCCGGCTAAAGGCGACAATATCTCTGGCTAAAGGCAACAATATCTCTGGCTAATGTCGGCAATACCTCATCTCTGCCTAAAGTAGACAATACCTCATTTCTGGCTAAAGGAAACCGTGTCTCATCTTTGGTTAAAGGCGACAATATCTCATCTCTGGCTTAAGGCGACAGTATCTCAACTCTGCCTAAAGGCGACAACATCTCATTTCTGGCTAAAGGCGACAATATCTCATCTCTGGCTAAATACGAAAATACCTCATCTCTGGCTAATGGCGACAATATCTCTTGTGAAATGAGGCAATATCTCATCTCTGGCTAAAGGCGGCAATATCTCATCTCTGCCTAAGGGCGACAATATCTCATCTATGCCTAAAGGCGAAAATATCTCTGGCTAAAGGCGACAATATCTCATCTCTGGCTAAAGGCGACAATATCTCATCTCTGGCTAAATGAGGAAAAATCTCTGGCTAAAGGAGACAATATCTCTGGCTAAAGGCGACAATATCTCATCTCTGGCAAATGGCGACAATATCTCATCTCTGCCTAAAGGCGACAATATCTCTGGTAAAGGCCACAATATCTTTGGCTAAAGGCGACAGTATCTCATCTCTGCCTAAAGGCGACAATATCTCATCTCAGACGAAATGAGGCAATATCTCATCTCTGGCTAAAGGCGGCAATATCTCATCTCTGGCTAAAAGCGACAGTATCTCATCTCAGGTGAAATGAGGCAATATCTCTGGCTAAAGGCGACAATATCACTGGCTAAAGGCGACAATATCAAATCTCTGGCTAGAGGCGACAATATCTCATCTCTGGCTAAAGGTGACAATATCTCTGGCTAAAGGCGACAATATCTCATCTCTGGCTAAAGGCGACAATATCTCTGGATAAAGGCGACAATATCTCTGGCTAAAGGCAACAATATCTCATCTCTGGCTAAAGGCGACAATATCTCTGGCTAAGGGCGACAATATCTCATCTCTGGCTAAAGGCTACAATATCTCTGGCTAAAGGCGACAATATCTCTGGCTAAAGGCAACAATATCTCTGGCTAAAGTCGGGAATACCTCATCTCTGCCTAAAGTAGACAATACCTCATTTCTGGTTAAAGGAAACAGTATCTCATCTCTGGCTAAAGGCGTCAATATCTCATCTCTGACTTAAGGCGACAGTATCTCAACTCTGCCTAAAGGCGACAACATCTCATCTCTGGGTAAAGGCGACAATATCTCATCTCAGGTTAAATGCGACAATATCTCATCTCTAGCTAAAGGAGACAATTTCTCTGGCTAAAGGCGCCAATATCTCATCTCTGCCTAAAAGCGACAATATCTCATCTCTGCCTAAAGTAGACAATACCTCTTCTCTGGCTAAAGGTGACAATACCTCATCTCTGGCTAAAGGCGACAATACATCATCTCTGGCTAAAGGCGACAATATCTCTTGCGAAATGAGGCAATATCTCATCTCTGGCTAAAGGCGACAATATCTCATCTCTGGCTAAAGGCGACAATATCTCATCTCTGGCTAAAGGCGGCAATATCTTATCTCTGCCTAAAGGCGACAATATCTCATCTATGCCTAAAGGCGAAAATATCTCTGGCTAAAGGCGACAATATATCATCTCTGGCTAAAGGCGACAATATCTCTGGCTAAAAGCGACAAAATCTCTGGCTAAAGGCGACAATATCTCTGGCTAAAGGCGACAATATCTCATCTCTTGCGAAATGAGGCAATATCACATCTCTGGATAAAGGCGACAATATCTCATCTCTGCCTAATGACGAACATATCTCATCTCTGCCTAAAGGCGACAATATCTCATCTCTGGCTAAAGGCGACAATATCTCTGGCTAAAGGCGACAATATCTCATGTCTGCCCAAAGGCGACAATATCTCATCTCTGGCTAAAAGAGACAATATCTCATCTCAGGCGAAATGAGGCAATATCACATCTCTGGCTAAAGTCGGCAATATCTCATCTCTGGCTAAAGGCGACAATATCTCATCTCTGGCTAAAAGTGACAATATCTCATCTCTGGCTAAAGGCGACAATATCTCATCTCTGGCTAAAGGCGACAATATCTCATCTCAGGCGAAATGAGGCAATATCTCATCTCTGGCTAAAGACGACAATATCTCATCTCTGTCTAAATGAGGAAAAATCTCCGGCTAAAGGAGAAAATATCTCTGGCTAAAGGCGACAATATCTCATCTCTGGCTAAAGGCGACAATATATCAGGCTAAAGGCGACAATATCTCATGTCTGCCCAAAGGCGACAATATCTCATCTCTGGCTAAAAGTGACAATATCTCATCTCTGGCTAAAGGCGACAATATCTCATCTCTGGCTAAAGGCGACAATATCTCATCTCAGGCGAAATGAGGCAATATCTCATCTCTGGCTAAAGGCGACAATATCTCATCTCTGCCTAAGGGCGACAATATCTCATCTATGCCTAAAGGCGAAAATATCTCTGGCTAAAGGCGACAATATCTCATCTCTGGCTAAAGGCGACAATATCTCATCTCTGGCTAAAGGCGACAATATCTCATCTCTGGCTAAATGAGGAAAAATCTCTGGCTAAAGGAGACAATATCTCTGGCTAAAGGCGACAATATCTCATCTCTGGCAAATGGCGACAATATCTCATCTCTGCCTAAAGGCGACAATATCTCTGGTAAAGGCCGCAATATCTTTGGCTAAAGGCGACAGTATCTCGTCTCTGCCTAAAGGCGACAATATCTCATCTCAGGCGAAATGAGGCAATATCTCATCTCTGGCTAAAGGCGGCAATATCTCATCTCTGGCTAAAGGCGACAGTATCTCATCTCAGGTGAAATGAGGCAATATCTCTGGCTAAAGGCGACAATATCACTGGCTAAAGGCGACAATATCAAATCTCTGGCTAGAGGCGACAATATCTCATCTCTGGCTAAAGGCGACAATATCTCTGGCTAAAGGCGACAATATCTCATCTCTGGCTAAAGGCGACAATATCTCTGGCAAAAGGCGACAATATCTCTGGCTAAAGGCAACAATATCTCATCTCTGGCTAAAGGCGACAATATCTCATCTCTGGCTAAAGGCGACAATATCTCATATAAGGCGAAATGAGGCAATATCTCATCTCTGGCTAAAGGCGACAATATCTCATCTCTGGCTAAAGGCGACAATATCTCATCTCAGGTGAAATGAGGCAATATCTCTGGCTAAAGGCGACAATATCTCTGGCTAAAGGCGACAATATCTCTGGCTAAAGGCGACAATATCTCATCTCTGGCTAAAGGCGACAATATCTCATCTCTGGCTAAAGGCGACAATATCTCTGGCTAAAGGCGACAATATCTCATCTCCGGCTAAAGGCGACAATATCTCTGGCTAAAGGCAACAATATCTCTGGCTAATGTCGGCAATACCTCATCTCTGCCTAAAGTAGACAATACCTCATTTCTGGCTAAAGGAAACCGTGTCTCATCTTTGGTTAAAGGCGACAATATCTCATCTCTGGCTTAAGGCGACAGTATCTCAACTCTGCCTAAAGGCGACAACATCTCATTTCTGGCTAAAGGCGACAATATCTCATCTCTGGCTAAATACGAAAATACCTCATCTCTGGCTAAAGGCGACAATATCTCTTGTGAAATGAGGCAATATCTCATCTCTGGCTAAAGGCGGCAATATCTCATCTCTGCCTAAGGGCGACAATATCTCATCTATGCCTAAAGGCGAAAATATCTCTGGCTAAAGGCGACAATATCTCTTGTGAAATGAGGCAATATCTCATCTCTGGCTAAAGGCGACAATATCTCATCTCTGGCTAAATGAGGAAAAAACTCTGGCTAAAGGAGACAATATCTCTGGCTAAAGGCGACAATATCTCATCTCTGGCAAATGGCGACAATATCTCATCTCTGCCTAAAGGCGACAATATCTCTGGTAAAGGCCACAATATCTTTGGCTAAAGGCGACAGTATCTCATCTCTGCCTAAAGGCGACAATATCTCATCTCAGGCGAAATGAGGCAATATCTCATCTTTGGTTAAAGGCGACAATATCTCATCTCTGGCTTAAGGCGACAGTATCTCAACTCTGCCTAAAGGCGACAACATCTCATTTCTGGCTAAAGGCGACAATATCTCATCTCTGGCTAAATACGAAAATACCTCATCTCTGGCTAATGGCGACAATATCTCTTGTGAAATGAGGCAATATCTCATCTCTGTCTAAAGGCGGCAATATCTCATCTCTGCCTAAGGGCGACAATATCTCATCTATGCCTAAAGGCGAAAATATCTCTGGCTAAAGGCGACAATATCTCATCTCTGGCTAAAGGCGACAATATCTCATCTCTGGCTAAATGAGGAAAAATCTCTGGCTAAAGGAGACAATATCTCTGGCTAAAGGCGACAATATCTCATCTCTGGCAAATGGCGACAATATCTCATCTCTGCCTAAAGGCGACAATATCTCTGGTAAAGGCCACAATATCTTTGGCTAAAGGCGACAGTATCTCATCTCTGCCTAAAGGCGACAATATCTCATCTCAGGCGAAATGAGGCAATATCTCATCTCTGGCTAAAGGCGGCAATATCTCATCTCTGGCTAAAAGCGACAGTATCTCATCTCAGGTGAAATGAGGCAATATCTCTGGCTAAAGGCGACAATATCACTGGCTAAAGGCGACAATATCAAATCTCTGGCTAGAGGCGACAATATCTCATCTCTGGCTAAAGGTGACAATATCTCTGGCTAAAGGCGACAATATCTCATCTCTGGCTAAAGGCGACAATATCTCTGGATAAAGGCGACAATATCTCTGGCTAAAGGCAACAATATCTCATCTCTGGCTAAAGGCGACAATATCTCATCTCTGGCTAAAGGCGACAATATCTCTGGCTAAGGGCGACAATATCTCATCTCTGGCTAAAGGCTACAATATCTCTGGCTAAAGGCGACAATATCTCTGGCTAAAGGCAACAATATCTCTGGCTAAAGTCGGGAATACCTCATCTCTGCCTAAAGTAGACAATACCTCATTTCTGGTTAAAGGAAACAGTATCTCATCTCTGGCTAAAGGCGTCAATATCTCATCTCTGACTTAAGGCGACAGTATCTCAACTCTGCCTAAAGGCGACAACATCTCATCTCTGGGTAAAGGCGACAATATCTCATCTCAGGTTAAATGCGACAATATCTCATCTCTAGCTAAAGGAGACAATTTCTCTGGCTAAAGGCGCCAATATCTCATCTCTGCCTAAAAGCGACAATATCTCATCTCTGCCTAAAGTAGACAATACCTCTTCTCTGGCTAAAGGTGACAATACCTCATCTCTGGCTAAAGGCGACAATACATCATCTCTGGCTAAAGGCGACAATATCTCTTGCGAAATGAGGCAATATCTCATCTCTGGCTAAAGGCGACAATATATCATCTCTGGCTAAAGGCGACAATATCTCATCTCTGGCTAAAGGCGGCAATATCTTATCTCTGCCTAAAGGCGACAATATCTCATCTATGCCTAAAGGCGAAAATATCTCTGGCTAAAGGCGACAATATCTCATCTCTGGCTAAAGGCGACAATATCTCTGGCTAAAAGCGACAAAATCTCTGGCTAAAGGCGACAATATCTCTGGCTAAAGGCAACAATATCTCATCTCTTGCGAAATGAGGCAATATCACATCTCTGGATAAAGGCGACAATATCTCATCTCTGCCTAATGACGAACATATCTCATCTCTTCCTAAAGGCGACAATATCTCATCTCTGGCTAAAGGCGACAATATCTCTGGCTAAAGGCGACAATATCTCATGTCTGCCCAAAGGCGACAATATCTCATCTCTGGCTAAAAGAGACAATATCTCATCTCAGGCGAAATGAGGCAATATCACATCTCTGGCTAAAGTCGGCAATATCTCATCTCTGGCTAAAGGCGACAATATCTCATCTCTGGCTAAAAGTGACAATATCTCATCTCTGGCTAAAGGCGACAATATCTCATCTCTGGCTAAAGGCGACAATATCTCATCTCAGGCGAAATGAGGCAATATCTCATCTCTGGCTAAAGACGACAATATCTCATCTCTGTCTAAATGAGGAAAAATCTCCGGCTAAAGGAGACAATATCTCTGGCTAAAGGCGACAATATCTCATCTCTGGCTAAAGGCGACAATATATCAGGCTAAAGGCGACAATATCTCATGTCTGCCCAAAGGCGACAATATCTCATCTCTGGCTAAAAGTGACTATATCTCATCTCTGGCTAAAGGCGACAATATCTCATCTCTGGCTAAAGGCGACAATATCTCATCTCAGGCGAAATGAGGCAATATCTCATCTCTGGCTAAAGGCGACAATATCTCATCTCTGCCTAAGGGCGACAATATCTCATATAAGGCGAAATGAGGCAATATCTCATCTCTGGCTAAAGGCGACAATATCTCATCTCTGGCTAAAGGCGACAATATCTCATCTCAGGTGAAATGAGGCAATATCTCTGGCTAAAGGCGACAATATCTCTGGCTAAAGGCGACAATATCTCTGGCTAAAGGCGACAATATCTCATCTCTGGCTAAAGGCGACAATATCTCATCTCTGGCTAAAGGCGACAATATCTCTGGCTAAAGGCGACAATATCTCATCTCCGGCTAAAGGCGACAATATCTCTGGCTAAAGGCAACAATATCTCTGGCTAATGTCGGCAATACCTCATCTCTGCCTAAAGTAGACAATACCTCATTTCTGGCTAAAGGAAACCGTGTCTCATCTTTGGTTAAAGGCGACAATATCTCATCTCTGGCTTAAGGCGACAGTATCTCAACTCTGCCTAAAGGCGACAACATCTCATTTCTGGCTAAAGGCGACAATATCTCATCTCTGGCTAAATACGAAAATACCTCATCTCTGGCTAAAGGCGACAATATCTCTTGTGAAATGAGGCAATATCTCATCTCTGGCTAAAGGCGGCAATATCTCATCTCTGCCTAAGGGCGACAATATCTCATCTATGCCTAAAGGCGAAAATATCTCTGGCTAAAGGCGACAATATCTCTTGTGAAATGAGGCAATATCTCATCTCTGGCTAAAGGCGACAATATCTCATCTCTGGCTAAATGAGGAAAAAACTCTGGCTAAAGGAGACAATATCTCTGGCTAAAGGCGACAATATCTCATCTCTGTCAGATGGCGACAATATCTCATCTCTGCCTAAAGGCGACAATATCTCTGGTAAAGGCCACAATATCTTTGGCTAAAGGCGACAGTATCTCATCTCTGCCTAAAGGCGACAATATCTCATCTCAGGCGAAATGAGGCAATATCTCATCTCTGGCTAAAGGCGGCAATATCTCATCTCTGGCTAAAAGCGACAGTATCTCATCTCAGGTGAAATGAGGCAATATCTCTGGCTAAAGGCGACAATATCACTGGCTAAAGGCGACAATATCAAATCTCTGGCTAGAGGCGACAATATCTCATCTCTGGCTAAAGGCGACAATATCTCTGGCTAAAGGCGACAATATCTCATCTCTGGCTAAAGGCGACAATATCTCTGGATAAAGGCGGCAATATCTCTGGCTAAAGGCAACAATATCTCATCTCTGGCTAAAGGCGACAATATCTCATCTCTGGCTAAAGGCGACAATATCTCTGGCTAAGGGCGACAATATCTCATCTCTGGCTAAAGGCTACAATATCTCTGGCTAAAGGCGACAATATCTCTGGCTAAAGGCAACAATATCTCTGGCTAAAGTCGGGAATACCTCATCTCTGCCTAAAGTAGACAATACATCATTTCTGGTTAAAGGAAACAGTATCTCATCTCTGGCTAAAGGCGTCAATATCTCATCTCTGACTTAAGGCGACAGTATCTCAACTCTGCCTAAAGGCGACAACATCTCATCTCTGGGTAAAGGCGACAATATCTCATCTCAGGTTAAATGCGACAATATCTCATCTCTAGCTAAAGGAGACAATTTCTCTGGCTAAAGGCGCCAATATCTCATCTCTGCCTAAAAGCGACAATATCTCATCTCTGCCTAAAGTAGACAATACCTCTTCTCTGGCTAAAGGTGACAATACCTCATCTCTGGCTAAA
Organism: Coturnix japonica; assembly: GCF_054131305.1. Lineage (NCBI taxonomy): Eukaryota > Metazoa > Chordata > Aves > Galliformes > Phasianidae > Coturnix > Coturnix japonica. The sequence continues at coordinate 28,641,617 of NC_140672.1, forward strand.
GGCGACAATACATCATCTCTGGCTAAAGGCGACAATATCTCTTGCGAAATGAGGCAATATCTCATCTCTGGCTAAAGGCGACAATATCTCATCTCTGGCTAAAGGCGACAATATCTCATCTCTGGCTAAAGGCGGCAATATCTTATCTCTGCCTAAAGGCGACAATATCTCATCTATGCTTAAAGGCGAAAATATCTCTGGCTAAAGGCGACAATATATCATCTCTGGCTAAAGGCGACAATATCTCTGGCTAAAAGCGACAAAATCTCTGGCTAAAGGCGACAATATCTCTGGCTAAAGGCGACAATATCTCATCTCTTGCGAAATGAGGCAATATCACATCTCTGGATAAAGGCGACAATATCTCATCTCTGCATAATGACGAACATATCTCATCTCTGCCTAAAGGCGACAATATCTCATCTCTGGCTAAAGGCGACAATATCTCTGGCTAAAGGCGACAATATCTCATGTCTGCCCAAAGGCGACAATATCTCATCTCTGGCTAAAAGAGACAATATCTCATCTCAGGCGAAATGAGGCAATATCACATCTCTGGCTAAAGTCGGCAATATCTCATCTCTGGCTAAAGGCGACAATATCTCATCTCTGGCTAAAAGTGACAATATCTCATCTCTGGCTAAAGGCGACAATATCTCATCTCTGGCTAAAGGCGACAATATCTCATCTCAGGCGAAATGAGGCAATATCTCATCTCTGGCTAAAGACGACAATATCTCATCTCTGTCTAAATGAGGAAAAATCTCCGGCTAAAGGAGACAATATCTCTGGCTAAAGGCGACAATATCTCATCTCTGGCTAAAGGCGACAATATATCTGGCTAAAGGCGACAATATCTCATGTCTGCCCAAAGGCGACAATATCTCATCTCTGGCTAAAAGTGACAATATCTCATCTCTGGCTAAAGGCGACAATATCTCATCTCTGGCTAAAGGCGACAATATCTCATCTCAGGCGAAATGAGGCAATATCTCATCTCTGGCTAAAGGCGACAATATCTCATCTCTGGCTAAATGAGGAAAAATCTCCGGCTAAAGGAGACAATATCTCTGGCTAAAGGCGACAATATCTCATCTCTGGCTAATGGCGACAATATATCATCTCTGCCTAAAGGCGACAATATCTCTGGTAAAGGCCACAATATCTTTGGCTAAAGGCGACAATATCTCATCTCTGCCTAAAGGCGACAATATCTCATCTCAGGCGAAATGAGACAATATCTCATCTCTGGCTAAAGTCGGCAATATCTCATCTCTGGCTAAAGGCGACAATATCTCATCTCAGGTGAAATGAGGCAATATCTCTGGCTAAAGGCGACAATATCTCATCTCATGTGAAATGAGGCAATATCTCTGGCTAAAGGCGACAATATCACTGGCTAAAGGCGACAATATCAAATCTCTGGCTAGAGGCGACAATATCTCATCTCTGGATAAAGGCGACAATATCTCTGGCTAAAGGCGACAATATCTCATCTCTGGCTAAAGGCGACAATATCTCATCTCTGGCAAAAGGCGACAATATCTCATCTCTAACTAAAGGCGAAAATTTCTCTAACTAAAGACGCCAATATCTCATCTCTGCCTAAAGGCGACAATATCTCATCTCTGCCTAAAAGCGATAATATCTCATCTCTGCCTAAAGTAGACAATACCTCTTCCCTGGCTAAAGGTGACAATACCTTATCTCTGGCTAAAGGCGACAATACCTCATCTCTGCCTAAAGGCAACAATATCTCATCTATGCCTAAAGGCGAAAATATCTCTGGCTAAAGGCGACAATATCTCATCTCTGGCTAAAGGCGACAATATCTCTGGCTAAAGGAGACAATATCGCTGGCTAAGGCGACAATATCTCATGTCTTGCGAAATGAGGCAATATCACATCTCTGGATAAAGGCGACAATATCTCATCTCTGCCTAAAGACGAACATATCTCATCTCTGGCTAAAGGCGACAATATCTCATCTCTGGCTAAAGGCGACAATATCTCTGGCTAAAGGCAACAATATATCATGTCTGCCCAAAGGCGACAATATGTCATCTCTGGCTAAAAGTGACAATATCTCATCTCTGGCTAAAGGCGACAATATCTCATCTCAGGCGAAATGAGGCAATATCTCATCTCTGGCTAAAGGCGACAATATCTCATCTCTGGCTAAATGAGGAAAAATCTCCGGCTAAAGGAGAAAATATCTCTGGCTAAAGGCGACAATATCTCATCTCTGGCTAAAGGCGACAATTTCTCTGGCTAAAGGCGACAATATCTCATGTCTGGCCAAAGGCGACAATATCTCATCTCTGGCCAAATGTGACAATATCTCATCTCTGGCTAAACGCGACAATATCTCATCTCTGGCTAAAGGCGACAATATCTCATCTCAGGCGAAATGAGGCAATATCTCATCTCTGGCTAAAGGCGACAATATCTCATCTCTGGCTAAATGAGGAAAAATCTCTGGCTAAAAGAGACAATATCTCTGGCTAAAGGCGACAATATCTCATCTCTGGCTAAAGGCGACAATATCTCATCTCTGCCTAAAGGCGACAATATCTCATCTCAGGCGAAATGAGGCAATATCTCATCTCTGGCTAAAGGCGGCAATATCTCATCTCTGGCTAAAGGCGACAATATCTCATCTCAGGTGAAATGAGGCAATATCTCTGGCTAAAGGCGACAATATCACTGGCTAAAGGCGACAATATCAAATCTCTGGCTAGAGGCGACAATATCTCATCTCTGGCTAAAGGCGACAATATCTCTGGCTAAAGGCGACAATATCTCATCTCTGGCTAAAGGCGACAATATCTCATCTCTGGCTAAAGGTGACAATATCTCTGGCTAAAGGCGACAATATCTCTGGCTAAAGGCAACAATATCTCTGCCTAAAGTAGACAATACCTCATTTCTGGCTAAAGGAAACAGTATCTCATCTCTGGTTAAAGGCGACAATATCTCATCTCTGGCTTAAGGCGACAGTATCTCAACTCTGCCTAAAGGCGACAACATCTCATCTCTGGCTAAAGGTGACAATATCTCATCTCTGGCTAAAGACGACAATATCTCATCTCTGGCTAAAGACGACAATATCTCATCTCTGGCTAAAGGCGACAATTTCTCATCTCTGCCTAAAAGCGATAATATATCATCTCTGCCTAAAGTAGACAATACCTCTTCTCTGGCTAAAGGTGACAATACCTTATCTCTGGCTAAAGGCGACAATACCTCATCTCTGGCTAAAGGTGACAATATCTCATCTATGGCGAAATGAGGCAATATCTCATCTCTGGCTAAAGGTGACAATATCTCATCTCTGGCTAAAGGCGACAATATCTCATCTCAGGCGAAATGAGGCAATATCTCATCTCTGGCTAAAGGCGACAATATCTCATCTCTGGCTAAATGGGGAAAAATCTCCGGCTAAAGGAGACAATATCTCTGGCTAAAGGCGACAATATCTCATCTCTGGCTAATGGCGACAATATATCATCTCTGCCTAAAGGCGACAATATCTCTGGTAAAGGCCACAATATCTTTGGCTAAAGGCGACAATATCTCATCTCTGCCTAAAGGCGACAATATCTCATCTCAGGCGAAATGAGACAATATCTCATCTCTGGCTAAAGTCGGCAATATCTCATCTCTGGCTAAAGGCGACAATATCTCATCTCAGGTGAAATGAGGCAATATCTCTGGCTAAAGGCGACAATATCTCATCTCATGTGAAATGAGGCAATATCTCTGGCTAAAGGCGACAATATCACTGGCTAAAGGCGACAATATCAAATCTCTGGCTAGAGGCGACAATATCTCATCTCTGGATAAAGGCGACAATATCTCTGGCTAAAGGCGACAATATCTCATCTCTGGCTAAAGGCGACAATATCTCATCTCTGGCAAAAGGCGACAATATCTCATCTCTAACTAAAGGCGAAAATTTCTCTAACTAAAGACGCCAATATCTCATCTCTGCCTAAAGGCGACAATATCTCATCTCTGCCTAAAAGCGATAATATCTCATCTCTGCCTAAAGTAGACAATACCTCTTCCCTGGCTAAAGGTGACAATACCTTATCTCTGGCTAAAGGCGACAATACCTCATCTCTGCCTAAAGGCAACAATATCTCATCTATGCCTAAAGGCGAAAATATCTCTGGCTAAAGGCGACAATATCTCATCTCTGGCTAAAGGCGACAATATCTCTGGCTAAAGGAGACAATATCGCTGGCTAAGGCGACAATATCTCATGTCTTGCGAAATGAGGCAATATCACATCTCTGGATAAAGGCGACAATATCTCATCTCTGCCTAAAGACGAACATATCTCATCTCTGGCTAAAGGCGACAATATCTCATCTCTGGCTAAAGGCGACAATATCTCTGGCTAAAGGCAACAATATATCATGTCTGCCCAAAGGCGACAATATGTCATCTCTGGCTAAAAGTGACAATATCTCATCTCTGGCTAAAGGCGACAATATCTCATCTCAGGCGAAATGAGGCAATATCTCATCTCTGGCTAAAGGCGACAATATCTCATCTCTGGCTAAATGAGGAAAAATCTCCGGCTAAAGGAGAAAATATCTCTGGCTAAAGGCGACAATATCTCATCTCTGGCTAAAGGCGACAATTTCTCTGGCTAAAGGCGACAATATCTCATGTCTGGCCAAAGGCGACAATATCTCATCTCTGGCCAAATGTGACAATATCTCATCTCTGGCTAAACGCGACAATATCTCATCTCTGGCTAAAGGCGACAATATCTCATCTCAGGCGAAATGAGGCAATATCTCATCTCTGGCTAAAGGCGACAATATCTCATCTCTGGCTAAATGAGGAAAAATCTCTGGCTAAAAGAGACAATATCTCTGGCTAAAGGCGACAATATCTCATCTCTGGCTAAAGGCGACAATATCTCATCTCTGCCTAAAGGCGACAATATCTCATCTCAGGCGAAATGAGGCAATATCTCATCTCTGGCTAAAGGCGGCAATATCTCATCTCTGGCTAAAGGCGACAATATCTCATCTCAGGTGAAATGAGGCAATATCTCTGGCTAAAGGCGACAATATCACTGGCTAAAGGCGACAATATCAAATCTCTGGCTAGAGGCGACAATATCTCATCTCTGGCTAAAGGCGACAATATCTCTGGCTAAAGGCGACAATATCTCATCTCTGGCTAAAGGCGACAATATCTCATCTCTGGCTAAAGGTGACAATATCTCTGGCTAAAGGCGACAATATCTCTGGCTAAAGGCAACAATATCTCTGCCTAAAGTAGACAATACCTCATTTCTGGCTAAAGGAAACAGTATCTCATCTCTGGTTAAAGGCGACAATATCTCATCTCTGGCTTAAGGCGACAGTATCTCAACTCTGCCTAAAGGCGACAACATCTCATCTCTGGCTAAAGGTGACAATATCTCATCTCTGGCTAAAGACGACAATATCTCATCTCTGGCTAAAGACGACAATATCTCATCTCTGGCTAAAGGCGACAATTTCTCATCTCTGCCTAAAAGCGATAATATATCATCTCTGCCTAAAGTAGACAATACCTCTTCTCTGGCTAAAGGTGACAATACCTTATCTCTGGCTAAAGGCGACAATACCTCATCTCTGGCTAAAGGTGACAATATCTCATCTATGGCGAAATGAGGCAATATCTCATCTCTGGCTAAAGGTGACAATATCTCATCTCTGGCTAAAGGCGACAATATCTCATCTCAGGTGAAATGAGGCAATATCTCTGGCTAAAGGCGACAATATCTCTGGCTAAAGGCAACAATATCTCTGCCTAAAGGCGACAATATCTCATCTCTGGCTAAAGGCGACAATATCTCATCTCTGGCTAAAGGCGACAATATCTCTGGCTAAAGGCAACAATATCTCATCTCCGGCTTAAGGCGACAATATCTCTGGCTAAAGGCAACAATATCTCTGGCTTAAGTCGGCAATACCTCATCTCTGCCTAAAGTAGACAATACCTCATTTCTGGCTAAAGGAAACCGTGTCTCATCTCTGGTTAAAGGCGACAATATCTCATCTCTTGCGAAATGAGGCAATATCACATCTCTGGATAAAGGCGACAATATCTCATCTCTGCCTAATGACGAACATATCTCATCTCTGCCTAAAGGCGACAATATCTCATCTCTGGCTAAAGGCGACAATATCTCTGGCTAAAGGCGACAATATCTCATGTCTGCCCAAAGGCGACAATATCTCATCTCTGGCTAAAAGAGACAATATCTCATCTCAGGCGAAATGAGGCAATATCACATCTCTGGCTAAAGTCGGCAATATCTCATCTCTGGCTAAAGGCGACAATATCTCATCTCTGGCTAAAAGTGACAATATCTCATCTCTGGCTAAAGGCGACAATATCTCATCTCTGGCTAAAGGCGACAATATCTCATCTCAGGCGAAATGAGGCAATATCTCATCTCTGGCTAAAGACGACAATATCTCATCTCTGTCTAAATGAGGAAAAATCTCCGGCTAAAGGAGACAATATCTCTGGCTAAAGGCGACAATATCTCATCTCTGGCTAAAGGCGACAATATATCTGGCTAAAGGCGACAATATCTCATGTCTGCCCAAAGGCGACAATATCTCATCTCTGGCTAAAAGTGACAATATCTCATCTCTGGCTAAAGGCGACAATATCTCATCTCTGGCTAAAGGCGACAATATCTCATCTCAGGCGAAATGAGGCAATATCTCATCTCTGGCTAAAGGCGACAATATCTCATCTCTGGCTAAATGAGGAAAAATCTCTGGCTAAAGGAGACAATATCTCTGGATAAAGGCGACAATATCTCATCTCTGGCTAATGGCGACAATATATCATCTCTGCCTAAAGGCGACAATATCTCTGGTAAAGGCCACAATATCTTTGGCTAAAGGCGACAATATCTCATCTCTGCCTAAAGGCGACAATATCTCATCTCAGGCGAAATGAGACAATATCTCATCTCTGGCTAAAGTCGGCAATATCTCATCTCTGGCTAAAGGCGACAATATCTCATCTCAGGTGAAATGAGGCAATATCTCTGGCTAAAGGAGACAATATCTCATCTCATGTGAAATGAGGCAATATCTATGGCTAAAGGCGACAATATCACTGGCTAAAGGCGACAATATCAAATCTCTGGCTAGAGGCGACAATATCTCATCTCTGGATAAAGGCGACAATATCTCTGGCTAAAGGCGACAATATCTCATCTCTGGCTAAAGGCGACAATATCTCATCTCTGGCAAAAGGCGACAATATCTCATCTCTAACTAAAGGCGAAAATTTCTCTGGCTAAAGGCGCCAATATCTCATCTCTGCCTAAAGGCGACAATATCTCATCTCTGCCTAAAAGCGATAATATCTCATCTCTGCCTTAAGTAGACAATACCTCTTCTCTGGCTAAAGGTGACAATACCTTATCTCTGGCTAAAGGCGACAATACCTCATCTCTGCCTAAAGGCAACAATATCTCATCTATGCCTAAAGGCGAAAATATCTCTGGCTAAAGGCGACAATATCTCATCTCTGGCTAAAGGCGACAATATCTCTGGCTAAAGGAGACAATATCGCTGGCTAAGGCGACAATATCTCATGTCTTGCGAAATGAGGCAATATCACATCTCTGGATAAAGGCGACAATATCTCATCTCTGCCTAAAGACGAACATATCTCATCTCTGGCTAAAGGCGACAATATCTCATCTCTGGCTAAAGGCGACAATATCTCTGGCTAAAGGCAACAATATATCATGTCTGCCCAAAGGCGACAATATGTCATCTCTGGCTAAAAGTGACAATATCTCATCTCTGGCTAAAGGCGACAATATCTCATCTCTGGCTAAAGGCGACAATATCTCATCTCAGGCGAAATGAGGCAATATCTCATCTCTGGCTAAAGGCGACAATATCTCATCTCTGGCTAAATGAGGAAAAATCTCCGGCTAAAGGAGAAAATATCTCTGGCTAAAGGCGACAATATCTCATCTCTGGCTAAAGGCGACAATTTCTCTGGCTAAAGGCGACAATATCTCATGTCTGGCCAAAGGCGACAATATCTCATCTCTGGCCAAATGTGACAATATCTAATCTCTGGCTAAACGCGACAATATCTCATCTCTGGCTAAAGGCGACAATATCTCATCTCAGGCGAAATGAGGCAATATCTCATCTCTGGCTAAAGGCGACAATATCTCATCTCTGGCTAAATGAGGAAAAATCTCTGGCTAAAGGAGACAATATCTCTGGCTAAAGGCGACAATATCTCATCTCTGGCTAATGGCGACAATATCTCATCTCTGGCTAAAGGCGACAATATCTCATCTCAGGCGAAATGAGGCAATATCTCATCTCTGGCTAAAGACGACAATATCTCATCTCTGTCTAAATGAGGAAAAATCTCCGGCTAAAGGAGACAATATCTCTGGCTAAAGGCGACAATATCTCATCTCTGGCTAATGGCGACAATATCTCATCTCTGCCTAAAGGCGACAATATCTCATCTCAGGCGAAATGAGGCAATATCTCATCTCTGGCTAAAGGCGGCAATATCTCATCTCTGGCTAAAGGCGACAATATCTCATCTCAGGTGAAATGAGGCAATATCTCTGGCTAAAGGCGACAATATCACTGGCTAAAGGCGACAATATCAAATCTCTGGCTAGAGGCGACAATATCTCATCTCTGGCTAAAGGCGACAATATCTCTGGCTAAAGGCGACAATATCTCATCTCTGGCTAAAGGTGACAATATCTCTGGATAAAGGCGACAATATCTCTGGCTAAAGGCAACAATATCTCTGGCTAAAGTCGGCAATACCTCATCTCTGCCTAAAGTAGACAATACCTCATTTCTGGCTAAAGGAAACCGTGTCTCATCTCTGGTTAAAGGCGACAATATCTCATCTCTTGCGAAATGAGGCAATATCACATCTCTGGATAAAGGCGACAATATCTCATCTCTGCCTAATGACGAACATATCTCATCTCTGCCTAAAGGCGACAATATCTCATCTCTGGCTAAAGGCGACAATATCTCTGGCTAAAGGCGACAATATCTCATGTCTGCCCAAAGGCGACAATATCTCATCTCTGGCTAAAAGAGACAATATCTCATCTCAGGCGAAATGAGGCAATATCACATCTCTGGCTAAAGTCGGCAATATCTCATCTCTGGCTAAAGGCGACAATATCTCATCTCTGGCTAAAAGTGACAATATCTCATCTCTGGCTAAAGGCGACAATATCTCATCTCTGGCTAAAGGCGACAATATCTCATCTCAGGCGAAATGAGGCAATATCTCATCTCTGGCTAAAGACGACAATATCTCATCTCTGTCTAAATGAGGAAAAATCTCCGGCTAAAGGAGACAATATCTCTGGCTAAAGGCGACAATATCTCATCTCTGGCTAAAGGCGACAATATATCTGGCTAAAGGCGACAATATCTCATGTCTGCCCAAAGGCGACAATATCTCATCTCTGGCTAAAAGTGACAATATCTCATCTCTGGCTAAAGGCGACAATATCTCATCTCTGGCTAAAGGCGACAATATCTCATCTCAGGCGAAATGAGGCAATATCTCATCTCTGGCTAAAGGCGACAATATCTCATCTCTGGCTAAATGAGGAAAAATCTCTGGCTAAAGGAGACAATATCTCTGGCTAAAGGCGACAATATCTCATCTCTGGCTAATGGCGACAATATATCATCTCTGCCTAAAGGCGACAATATCTCTGGTAAAGGCCACAATATCTTTGGCTAAAGGCGACAATATCTCATCTCTGCCTAAAGGCGACAATATCTCATCTCAGGCGAAATGAGACAATATCTCATCTCTGGCTAAAGTCGGCAATATCTCATCTCTGGCTAAAGGCGACAATATCTCATCTCAGGTGAAATGAGGCAATATCTCTGGCTAAAGGCGACAATATCTCATCTCATGTGAAATGAGGCAATATCTATGGCTAAAGGCGACAATATCACTGGCTAAAGGCGACAATATCAAATCTCTGGCTAGAGGCGACAATATCTCATCTCTGGATAAAGGCGACAATATCTCTGGCTAAAGGCGACAATATCTCATCTCTGGCTAAAGGCGACAATATCTCATCTCTGGCAAAAGGCGACAATATCTCATCTCTAACTAAAGGCGAAAATTTCTCTGGCTAAAGGCGCCAATATCTCATCTCTGCCTAAAGGCGACAATATCTCATCTCTGCCTAAAAGCGATAATATCTCATCTCTGCCTTAAGTAGACAATACCTCTTCTCTGGCTAAAGGTGACAATACCTTATCTCTGGCTAAAGGCGACAATACCTCATCTCTGCCTAAAGGCAACAATATCTCATCTATGCCTAAAGGCGAAAATATCTCTGGCTAAAGGCGACAATATCTCATCTCTGGCTAAAGGCGACAATATCTCTGGCTAAAGGAGACAATATCGCTGGCTAAGGCGACAATATCTCATGTCTTGCGAAATGAGGCAATATCACATCTCTGGATAAAGGCGACAATATCTCATCTCTGCCTAAAGACGAACATATCTCATCTCTGGCTAAAGGCGACAATATCTCATCTCTGGCTAAAGGCGACAATATCTCTGGCTAAAGGCAACAATATATCATGTCTGCCCAAAGGCGACAATATGTCATCTCTGGCTAAAAGTGACAATATCTCATCTCTGGCTAAAGGCGACAATATCTCATCTCTGGCTAAAGGCGACAATATCTCATCTCAGGCGAAATGAGGCAATATCTCATCTCTGGCTAAAGGCGACAATATCTCATCTCTGGCTAAATGAGGAAAAATCTCCGGCTAAAGGAGAAAATATCTCTGGCTAAGGGCGACAATATCTCATCTCTGGCTAAAGGCGACAATTTCTCTGGCTAAAGGCGACAATATCTCATGTCTGGCCAAAGGCGACAATATCTCATCTCTGGCCAAATGTGACAATATCTCATCTCTGGCTAAACGCGACAATATCTCATCTCTGGCTAAAGGCGACAATATCTCATCTCAGGCGAAATGAGGCAATATCTCATCTCTGGCTAAAGGCGACAATATCTAATCTCTGGCTAAATGAGGAAAAATCTCTGGCTAAAGGAGACAATATCTCTGGCTAAAGGCGACAATATCTCATCTCTGGCTAATGGCGACAATATCTCATCTCTGCCTAAAGGCGACAATATCTCATCTCAGGCGAAATGAGGCAATATCTCATCTCTGGCTAAAGGCGGCAATATCTCATCTCTGGCTAAAGGCGACAATATCTCATCTCAGGTGAAATGAGGCAATATCTCTGGCTAAAGGCGACAATATCACTGGCTAAAGGCGACAATATCAAATCTCTGGCTAGAGGCGACAATATCTCATCTCTGGCTAAAGGCGACAATATCTCTGGCTCAAGGCGACAATATCTCATCTCTGGCTAAAGGCGACAATATCTCTGGCTAAAGGCGACAATATCTCTGGCTAAAGGCAACAATATCTCTGGCTAAAGTCGGCAATACCTCATCTCTGCCTAAAGTAGACAATACCTCATTTCTGGCTAAAGGAAACAGTATCTCATCTCTGGTTAAAGGCGACAATATCTCATCTCTGGCTAAAGGCGACAATATCTCATCTCTAGCTAAAGGCGCCAATATCTCATCTCTGACTAAAGGCGACAATATCTCATCTCTGCCTAAAAGCGATAATATCTCATCTCTGCCTAAAGTAGACAATACCTCTTCTCTGGCTAAAGGTGACAATACCTCATCTCTGGCTAAAGGCGACAATATCTCATCTCTGGCTAAAGGCGACAATATCTCTTGCGAAATGAGGCAATATCTCATCTCTGGCTAAAGGCGACAATATCTCATCTCTGCCTAAAGACGACAATATCTCATCTCTGCCCAAAGGCGACAATATCTCATGTCTGCCCAAAGGCGACAATATCTCATCTCTGCCTAAAGGCGACAATATCTCATGTCTGCCTAAAGGTGCCAATATCTCATCTCTGCCTAAAGGCAACAATATCTCATCTCTGGCTAAAGGCGACAATATCTCTGGCTAAAGGCGACAATATCTCATGTCTGCCCAAAGGCGACAATATCTCATCTCTGGCTAAAAGAGACTATATCTCATCTCAGGCGAAATGAGGCAATATCTCATCTCTGGCTAAAGGCGACAATATCTCATCTCTGGCTAAAGGCGACAATATCTCATCTCAGGTGAAATGAGGCAATATCTCTGGCTAAAGGCGACAATATCTCTGCCTAAAGGCGACAATATTTCATCTCTGGCTAAAGGCGACAATATCTCATCTCTGGCTAAAGGCGACAGTGTCTCTGGCTAAAGGCGACAATATCTCATCTCTGGCTAAAGGTGACAATATCTCTGGCTAAAGGCAACAATATCTCTGGCTAAAGTCGGCAATACCTCATCTCTGCCTAAAGTAGACAATACCTCATTTCTGGCTAAAGGAAACCGTGTCTCATCTCTGGTTAAAGGCGACAATATCTCATCTCTGGCTTCAGGCGACAGTATCTCAACTCTGCCTAAAGGCGACAACATCTCATTTCTGGCTAAAGGCGACAATATCTCATCTCAGGTTAAATGCGACAATATCTCATCTCTAGCTAAAGGCGACAATTTCTCTGGCTAAAGGCGCCAATATCTCATCTCTGCCTAAAGGCGCCAATATCTCATCTCTGCCTAAAAGCGACAATATCTCATCTCTGCCTAAATTAGACAATACCGCTTCTGTGGCTAAAGGCGACAATAAATCATCTCTGGCTAAATGCGAAAATACCTCATCTCTGGCTAAAGGCGACAATATCTCTTGCGAAATGAGGCAATATCTCATCGCTGGCTAAAGGCGGCAATATCTCATCTCTGCCTAAGGGCGACAATATCTCATCTATGCCTAAAGGCGAAAATATCTCTGGCTAAAGGCGACAATATCTCATCTCTGGCTAAAGGCGACAATATCTCATCTCTGGCTAAATGAGGAAAAATCTCTGGCTAAAGGAGACAATATCTCTGGCTAAAGGCGACAATATCTCATCTCTGGCTAATGGCGACAATAACTCATCTCTGCCTAAAGGCGACAATATCTCTGGTAAAAGCCACAATATCTTTGGATAAAGGCGACAGTATCTCATCTCTGCCTAAAGGCAACAATATCTCATCTCAGGCGAAATGAGGCAATATCTCATCTCTGGCTAAAGGCGACAATATCTCAACTCTGGCTAAAGGCGACAATATCTCATCTCAGGTGAAATGAGGCAATATCTCTGGCTAAAGGCGACAATATCACTGGCTAAAGGCGACAATATCAAATCTCTGGCTAGAGGCGACAATATCTCATCTCTGGCTAAAGGCGACAATATCTCTGGCTCAAGGCGACAATATCTCATCTCTGGCTAAAGGCGACAATATCTCTGGCTAAAGGCGACAATATCTCTGGCTAAAGGCAACAATATCTCTGGCTAAAGTCGGCAATACCTCATCTCTGCCTAAAGTAGACAATACCTCATTTCTGGCTAAAGGAAACAGTATCTCATCTCTGGTTAAAGGGGACAATATCTCATCTCTGGCTTAAGGCGACAGTATCTCAATTCTGCCTAAAGGCGACAACATCTCATCTCTGGCTAAAGGTGACAATATCTCATCTCTGGCTAAAGGCGACAATAACTCATCTCTGGCTAAAGACGACAATATCTCATCTCTAGCTAAAGGCGACAATTTCTCTGGCTAAAGGCGCCAATATCTCATCTCTGCCTAAAGGCGACAATATCTCATCTCTGCCTAAAAGCGATAATATCTCATCTCTGCCTAAAATAGACAATACTCTTCTCTGGCTAAAGGTGACAATACCTCATCTCTGGCTAAAGGCGACAATACCTCATCTCTGGCTAAAGGCGACAATATCTCTTGCGAAATGAGGCAATATCTCATCTCTGGCTAAAGGCGACAATATCTCATCTCTGCCTAAAGGCGACAATATCTCATCTATGCCTAAAGGCGAAAATATCTCTGGCTAAAGGCGACAATATCTCATCTCTGGCTAAAGGCGACAATATCTCTGGCTAAAGGCGACAATATCTCTGGCTAAAGGCGACAATATCTCATCTCTTGCGAAATGAGGCAATATCTCATCTCTGGCTAAAGGCGACAATATCTCATCTCTGCCTAAAGACGACAATATCTCATCTCTGCCCAAAGGCGACAATATCTCATGTCTGCCCAAAGGCGACAATATCTCATCTCTGCCTAAAGGCGACAATATCTCATGTCTGCCCAAAGGCGACAATATCTCATCTCTGCCTAAAGGCGACAATATCAAATCTCTGGCTAGAGGCGACAATATCTCATCTCTGGCTAAAGGCGACAATATCTCTGGCTAAAGGCGACAATATCTCATCTCTGGCTAAAGGCGACAATATCTCTGGCAAAAGGCGACAATATCTCTGGCTAAAGGCAACAATATCTCATCTCTGGCTAAAGGCGACAATATCTCATCTCTGGCTAAAGGCGACAATATCTCATATAAGGCGAAATGAGGCAATATCTCATCTCTGGCTAAAGGCGACAATATCTCATCTCTGGCTAAAGGCGACAATATCTCATCTCAGGTGAAATGAGGCAATATCTCTGGCTAAAGGCGACAATATCTCTGGCTAAAGGCGACAATATTTCATCTCTGGCTAAAGGCGACAATATCTCATCTCTGGCTAAAGGCGACAATATCTCTGGCTAAAGGCGACAATATCTCATCTCTGGCTAAAGGCGACAATATCTCTGGCTAAAGGCAACAATATCTCTGGCTAAAGTCGGCAATACCACATCTCTGCCTAAAGTAGACAATACCTCATTTCTGGCTAAAGGAAACCGTGTCTCATCTCTGGTTAAAGGCGACAATATCTCATCTCTGGCTTAAGGCGACAGTATCTCAACTCTGCCTAAAGGCGACAACATCTCATTTCTGGCTAAAGGCGACAATATCTCATCTCAGGTTAAATGCGACAATATCTCATCTCTAGCTAAAGGCGACAATTTCTCTGGCTAAAGGCGCCAATATCTCATCTCTGCCTAAAGGCGCCAATATCTCATCTCTGCCTAAAAGTGACAATATCTCATCTCTGCCTAAATTAGACAATACCGCTTCTGTGGCTAAAGGCGACAATAAATCATCTCTGGCTAAATGCGAAAATACCTCATCTCTGGCTAAAGGCGACAATATCTCTTGCGAAATGAGGCAATATCTCATCGCTGGCTAAAGGCGGCAATATCTCATCTCTGCCTAAGGGCGACAATATCTCATCTATGCCTAAAGGCGAAAATATCTCTGGCTAAAGGCGACAATATCTCATCTCTGGCTAAAGGCGACAATATCTCATCTCTGGCTAAATGAGGAAAAATCTCTGGCTAAAGGAGACAATATCTCTGGCTAAAGGCGACAATATCTCATCTCTGGCTAATGGCGACAATATCTCATTTCTGCCTAAAGGCGACAATATCTCTGGTAAAGGCCACAATATCTTTGGCTAAAGGCGACAGTATCTCATCTCTGCCTAAAGGCAACAATATCTCATCTCAGGCGAAATGAGGCAATATCTCATCTCTGGCTAAAGGCGGCAATATCTCAACTCTGGCTAAAGGCGACAATATCTCATCTCAGGTGAAATGAGGCAATATCTCTGGCTAAAGGCGACAATATCACTGGCTAAAGGCGACAATATCAAATCTCTGGCTAGAGGCGACAATATCTCATCTCTGGCTAAAGGCGACAATATCTCCGGCTAAAGGCGACAATATCTCATCTCTGGCTAAAGGCGACAATATCTCTGGCTAAAGGCGACAATATCTCTGGCTAAAGGCAACAATATCTCTGGCTAAAGTCGGCAATACCTCATCTCTGCCTAAAGTAGACAATACCTCATTTCTGGCTAAAGGAAACTGTATCTCATCTCTGCCTAAAGGCGACAATATCTCATCTCTGCCTGAAAGCGATAATATCTCATCTCTGCCTAAAGTAGACAATACCTCTTCTCTGGCTAAAGGTGACAATACCTCATCTCTGGCTAAAGGCGACAATACCTCATCTCTGGCTAAAGGCGACAATATCTCTTGCGAAATGAGGCAATATCTCATCTCTGGCTAAAGGCGACAATATCTCATCTCTGGCTAAAGGCGGCAATATCTCATCTCTGCCTAAAGGCGACAATATCTCATCTATGCCTAAAGGCGAAAATATCTCTTGCTAAAGGCGACAATATCTCACCTCTGGCTAAAGGCGACAATATCTCTGGCTAAAGGCGACAATATCTCTGGCTAAAGGCGACAATATCTCATCTCTTGCGAAATGAGGCAATATCTCATCTCTGGCTAAAGGCGACAATATCCCATCTCTGCCTAAAACGACAATATCTCATCTCTGCCCAAAGGCGACAATATCTCATGTCTGCCCAAAGGCGCCAATATCTCATCTCTGCCTAAAGTCGACAATATCTCATGTCTGCCCAAAGGCGACAATATCTCATCTCTGGCTAAATGCGACAATATCTCTGGCTAAAGGCGACAATATCTCATGTCTGCCCAAAGGCGACAATATCTCATCTCTGGCTAAAGGCGACAATATCTCATCTCTGGCTAAAGGCGACAATATCTCATTTCAGGTGAAATGAGGCAATATCTCTGGCTAAAGGCGTCAATATCTCTGGCTAAAGGCGACAATATCTCATCTCTGGCTAAAGGCGACAATATCTCATCTCTGGCTAAAGGCGAAAATATCTCTGGCTAAAGTCGAAAATATCTCATCTCCGGCTAAAGACGACAATATCTCTGGCTAAAGGCAAAAATATCTCTGGCTGAAGTAGGCAATACCTCATCTCTCCCTAAAGTAGACAATACCTCATTTCTGGCTAAAGGAAACCGTGTCTCATCTCTGGTTAAAGGCGACAATATCTCATCTCTTGCGAAATGAGGCAATATCTCATCTCTGGCTAAAGGCGACAATATCTCATCTCTGGCTAAATGAGGAAAAATCTCTGGCTAAAGGAGACAATATCTCTGGCTAAAGGCGACAATATCTCATCTCTGGCTAATGGCGACAATATCTCATCTCTGCCTAAATGCGACAATATCTCTGGTAAAGGCCACAATATCTTTTGCTAAAGGCGACAATATCTCATCTCTGCCTAAAGGCGACAATATCTCATCTCAGGCGAAATGAGGCAATATCTCATCTCTGGCTAAAGGAGGCAATATCTCATCTCTTGCTAAAGGCGACAATATCTCATCTCCGGTGAAATGAGGCAATATCTCTGGCTAAAGGCGACAATATCTCTGGCTAAGGGCGACAATATCTCATCTCTGGCTAAAGGCGACAATATCTCATCTCTGGCTAAAGGCGACAATATCTCTGGCTAAAGGCGACAATATCTCATCTCCGGCTTAAGGCGACAATATCTCTGGCTAAAGGCGGCAATATCTCTGGCTAAAGTCGGCAATACCTCATCTCTGCCTAAAGTAGACAATACCTCATTTCTGGCTAAAGGAAACCGTGTCTCATCTCTGGTTAAAGGCGACAATATCTCATCTCTGGCTTAAGGCGACAGTATCGCAACTCTGCCTAAAGGCGACAATATCTCATCTCTAGCTAAAGGCGACAATTTCTCTGGATAAAGGCGCCAATATCTCATCTCTGCCTTAAGGCGCCAATATCTCATCTCTGCCTAAAAGCGACAATATCTCATCTCTGCCTAAAGTAGACAATACCGCTTCTGTGGCTAAAGGTGACAATACCTCATCTCTGGCTAAAGGCAACAATAACTCATCTCTGGCTAAATGCGAAAATACCTCATCTCTGGCTAAAGGCGACAATATCTCTTGCGAAATGAGGCAATATCTCATCTCCGGCTAAAGGCGGCAATATCTCATTTGTGCCTAAGGGCGACAATATCTCATCTATGCCTAAAGGCGAAAATATCTCTGGCTAAAGGCGACAATATCTCATCTCTGGCTAAAGGCGACAATATCTCTGGCTAAAGGCGACAATATCTCATGTCTGCCCAATGGCGACAATATCTCATGTCTGGCTAACAGTGACAATACCTCATCTCTGGCTAAGGGTGACAATATCTCATCTCTGGCTAAAAATGACAATATCTCATCACTGGATAAAGGCAACAATATCTCATCTCTTCCTAAAGGCAACAATATCTCATCTCTGGCTAAAGGCTACAATATCTCTGGCTAAAAGCGACAATATCTCATCTCTTGCGAAATGAGGCAATATCTCATCTCTGGCTAAAGGCTACAATATCTCTGGCTAAAAGCGACAATATCTCATCTCATGCGAAATGAGGCAATATCTCATCTCTGGCTAAAGGCGACAATATCTCATCTCTGGCTAAAGGCGTCAATATCTCTGGCTAAAGGCGACAATATCTCATGTCTGCCCAATGGCGACAATATCTCATGTCTGGCTAAAAGTGACAATACCTCATCTCTGGCTAAGGGCGACAATATCTCATCTCTGGCTAAAGGTGACAATATCTCATCACTGGCTAAAGGCAACAATATCTCATCTCTTCCTAAAGGCGACAATATCTCATCTCTGGCTAAAGGCTACAATATCTCTGGCTAAAAGCGACAATATCTCATCTCTTGCGAAATGAGGCAATATCTCATCTCTGGCTAAAGGCGACAATATCTCTGGCTAAAGGCAACAATATCTCATCTCTGCCCAATGGCGACAATATCTCATGTCTGGCTAAAAGTGACAATACCTCATCTCTGGCTAAGGGCGACAATATCTCATCTCTGGCTAAAGGTGACAATATCTCATCACTGGCTAAAGGCAACAATATCTCATCTATTCCTAAAGGCGACAATATCTCATCTCTGGCTAAAGGCTACAATATCTCTGGCTAAAAGCGACAATATCTCATCTCTTGCGAAATGAGGCAATATCTCATCTCTGGCTAAAGGCGACAATATCTCTGGCTAAAGGCAACAATATCTCATCTCCGGCTAAAGGCGACAATATCTCTGGCTAGAGGCTGCAATATCTCTGGCTAAAGTCGGCAATACCACATCTCTGCCTAAAGTAGACAATACCTCATTTCTGGCTAAAGGAAACCGTGTCTCATCTCTGGTTAAAGGCGACAATATCTCATCTCTGGCTTAAGGCGACAGTATCTCAACTCTGCCTAAAGGCGACAACATCTCATTTCTGGCTAAAGGCGACAATATCTCATCTCAGGTTAAATGCGACAATATCTCATCTCTAACTAAAGGCGACAATTTCTCTGGCTAAAGGCGCTAATATCTCATCTCTGCCTAAAGGCGCCAATATCTCATCTCTGCCTAAAAGCGACAATATCTCATCTCTGCCTAAAGTAGACAATACCGCTTCTGTGGCTAAAGGTGACAATACCTCATCTCTGGCTGAAGGCGACAATAACTCATCTCTGGCTAAATGCGACAATACCTCATCTCTGGCTAAAGGCGACAATATCTCTTGCGTAATGAGGCAATATCTCATCTCTGGCTAAAGGCGACAATATCTCATCTATGCCTAAAGGCGAAAATATCTCTGGCTAAAGGCGACAATATCTCTGGCTAAAGGCGACAATATCGTTGGCTAAAGGCGATAATATCTCATCTCTTGCGAAATGAGGCAATATCTCATCTCTGGCTAAAGGTGACAATATCTCATCTCTGCCTAAAGGCGACAATATCTCATCCCTGGCTAAAGGCGGCAATATCTCATCTCTGCCTAAAGGCGACAATATGTCATCTATGCCTAAAGGCGAAAATATATCTGGCTAAAGGCGACAATATCTCATCTCTGGCTAAAGGCGACAATATCTCTGGCTAAAGGCGAAAATATCTCTGGCTAAAGGCGACAATATCTCATCTCTTGCGAAATGAGGCAATATCTCATCTCTGGCTAAAGGCAACAATATCTCATCACTGCCTAAAGACGACAATATCAAATCTCTGCCTAAAGGCGACAATATCTCATCTCTGCCTAAAGGCGACAATATCTCATCTCTGGCTAAAGGCGACAATATCTCTGGCTAAAGGCGACAATATCTCATCTCTGCCTAAAAGAGACAATATGTCATCTCTGGCTAAAGGCGACAATATCTCATCTCTTGCTAAAGGCGACAATATCTCATCTCAGGCGAAATGAGGCAATATCTCATCTCTGGCTAAAGGCGACAATATCTCATCTCTGGCTAAATGAGGAAAAATCTCTGGCTAAAGGCGACAATATCTCTGGCTAAAGGCGACAATATCTCATCTCTTGCGAAATGAGGCAATATCTCATCTCTGGCTAAAGGCAACAATATCTCATCACTGCCTAAAGACGTCAATATCAAATCTCTGCCTAAAGGCGACAATATCTCATCTCTGCCTAAAGGCGACAATATCTCATCTCTGGCTAAAGGCGACAATATCTCTGGCTAAAGGCGACAATATCTCATCTCTGCCTAAAAGAGACAATATGTCATCTCTGGCTAAAGGCGACAATATCTCATCTCTGGCTAAAGGCGACAATATCTCATCTCAGGCGAAATGAGGCAATATCTCATCTCTGGCTAAAGGCGACAATATCTCATCTCTGGCTAAATGAGGAAAAATCTCTGGCTAAAGGAGACAATATCTCTGGCTAAAGGCGACAATATCTCATCTCTGGCTAATGGCGACAATATCTCATCTCTGCCTAAATGCGACAATATCTCTTGTAAAGGCCACAATATCTTTTGCTAAAGGCGACAATATCTCATCTCTGCCTAAAGGCGACAATATCTCATCTCAGGCGAAATGAGGCAATATCTCATCTCTGGCTAAAGGAGGCAATATCTCATCTCTTGCTAAAGGCGACAATATCTCATCTCCGGTGAAATGAGGCAATATCTCTGGCTAAAGGCGACAATATCTCTGGCTAAGGGCGACAATATCTCATCTCTGGCTAAAGGCGACAGTATCTCATCTCTGGCTAAAGGCGACAATATCTCTGGCTAAAGGCGACAATATCTCATCTCCGGCTTAAGGCGACAATATCTCTGGCTAGAGGCGGCAATATCTCTGGCTAAAGTCGGCAATACCTCATCTCTGCCTAAAGTAGACAATACCTCATTTCTGGCTAAAGGAAACCGTGTCTCATCTCTGGTTAAAGGCGACAATATCTCATCTCTGGCTTAAGGCGACAGTATCGCAACTCTGCCTAAAGGCGACAATATCTCTTCTCTAGCTAAAGGCGACAATTTCTCTGGATAAAGGCGCCAATATCTCATCTCTGCCTTAAGGCGCCAATATCTCATCTCTGCCTAAAAGCGACAATATCTCATCTCTGCCTAAAGTAGACAATACCGCTTCTGTGGCTAAAGGTGACAATACCTCATCTCTGGCTAAAGGCAACAATAACTCATCTCTGGCTAAATGCGAAAATACCTCATCTCTGGCTAAAGGCGACAATATCTCTTGCGAAATGAGGCAATATCTCATCTCCGGCTAAAGGCGGCAATATCTCATTTGTGCCTAAGGGCGACAATATCTCATCTATGCATAAAGGCGAAAATATCTCTGGCTAAAGGCGACAATATCTCATCTCTGGCTAAAGGCGACAATATCTCTGGCTAAAGGCGACAATATCTCATGTCTGCCCAATGGCGACAATATCTCATGTCTGGCTAAAAGTGACAATACCTCATCTCTGGCTAAGGGTGACAATATCTCATCTCTGGCTAAAGGTGACAATATCTCATCACTGGCTAAAGGCAACAATATCTCATCTCTTCCTAAAGGCGACAATATCTCATCTCTGGCTAAAGGCTACAATATCTCTGGCTAAAAGCGACAATATCTCATATCTTGCGAAATGAGGAAATATCTCATCTCTGGCTAAAGGCTACAATATCTCTGGCTAAAAGCGACAATATCTCATCTCTTGCGAAATGAGGCAATATCTCATCTCTGGCTAAAGGCGACAATATCTCTGGCTAAAGGCGACAATATCTCTGGCTAAAGGCGACAATATCTCATCTCTGCCCAATGGCGACAATATCTCATGTCTGGCTAAAAGTGACAATACCTCATCTCTGGCTAAGGGCGACAATATCTCATCTCTGGCTAAAGGTGACAATATCTCATCACTGGCTAAATGCAACAATATCTCATCTATTCCTAAAGGCGACAATATCTCATCTCTGGCTAAAGGCTACAATATCTCTGGCTAAAAGCGACAATATCTCATCTCTTGCGAAATGAGGCAATATCTCATCTCTGGCTAAAGGCGACAATATCTCTGGCTAAAGGCAACAATATCTCATCTCCGGCTAAAGGCGACAATATCTCTGGCTAGAGGCTGCAATATCTCTGGCTAAAGTCGGCAATACCACATCTCTGCCTAAAGTAGACAATACCTCATTTCTGGCTAAAGGAAACCGTGTCTCATCTCTGGTTAAAGGCGACAATATCTCATCTCTGGCTTAAGGCGACAGTATCTCAACTCTGCCTAAAGGCGACAACATCTCATTTCTGGCTAAAGGCGACAATATCTCATCTCAGGTTAAATGCGACAATATCTCATCTCTAACTAAAGGCGACAATTTCTCTGGCTAAAGGCGCTAATATCTCATCTCTGCCTAAAGGCGCCAATATCTCATCTCTGCCTAAAAGCGACAATATCTCATCTCTGCCTAAAGTAGACAATACCGCTTCTGTGGCTAAAGGTGACAATACCTCATCTCTGGCTGAAGGCGACAATAACTCATCTCTGGCTAAATGCGACAATACCTCATCTCTGGCTAAAGGCGACAATATCTCTTGCGTAATGAGGCAATATCTCATCTCTGGCTAAAGGCGACAATATCTCATCTATGCCTAAAGGCGAAAATATCTCTGGCTAAAGGCGACAATATCTCTGGCTAAAGGCGACAATATCTTTGGCTAAAGGCGATAATATCTCATCTCTTGCGAAATGAGGCAATATCTCATCTCTGGCTAAAGGTGACAATATCTCATCTCTGCCTAAAGGCGACAATATCTCATCCCTGGCTAAAGGCGGCAATATCTCATCTCTGCCTAAAGGCGACAATATGTCATCTATGCCTAAAGGCGAAAATATATCTGGCTAAAGGCGACAATATCTCATCTCTGGCTAAAGGCGACAATATCTCTGGCTAAAGGCGAAAATATCTCTGGCTAAAGGCGACAATATCTCATCTCTTGCGAAATGAGGCAATATCTCATCTCTGGCTAAAGGCAACAATATCTCATCACTGCCTAAAGACGACAATATCAAATCTCTGCCTAAAGGCGACAATATCTCATCTCTGCCTAAAGGCGACAATATCTCATCTCTGGCTAAAGGCGACAATATCTCTGGCTAAAGGCGACAATATCTCATCTCTGCCTAAAAGAGACAATATGTCATCTCTGGCTAAAGGCGACAATATCTCATCTCTGGCTAAAGGCGACAATATCTCATCTCAGGCGAAATGAGGCAATATCTCATCTCTGGCTAAAGGCGACAATATCTCATCTCTGGCTAAATGAGGAAAAATCTCTGGCTAAAGGCGACAATATCTCTGGCTAAAGGCGACAATATCTCATCTCATGCGAAATGAGGCAATATCTCATCTCTGGCTAAAGGCGACAATATCTCATCTCATGCGAAATGAGGCAATATCTCATCTCTGGCTAAAGGCAACAATATCTCATCACTGCCTAAAGACGACAATATCAAATCTCTGCCTAAAGGCGACAATATCTCATCTCTGCCTAAAGGCGACAATATCTCATCTCTGGCTAAAGGCGACAATATCTCTGGCTAAAGGCGACAATATCTCATCTCTGCCTAAAAGAGACAATATGTCATCTCTGGCTAAAGGCGACAATATCTCATCTCTGGCTAAAGGCGACAATATCTCATCTCAGGCGAAATGAGGCAATATCTCATCTCTGGCTAAAGGCGACAATATCTCATCTCTGGCTAAATGAGGAAAAATCTCTGGCTAAAGGAGACAATATCTCTGGCTAAAGGCGACAATATCTCATCTCTGGCTAATGGCGACAATATCTCATCTCTGCCTAAATGCGACAATATCTCTGGTAAAGGCCACAATATCTTTTGCTAAAGGCGACAATATCTCATCTCTGCCTAAAGGCGACAATATCTCATCTCAGGCGAAATGAGGCAATATCTCATCTCTGGCTAAAGGAGGCAATATCTCATCTCTTGCTAAAGGCGACAATATCTCATCTCCGGTGAAATGAGGCAATATCTCTGGCTAAAGGCGACAATATCTCTGGCTAAGGGCGACAATATCTCATCTCTGGCTAAAGGCGACAGTATCTCATCTCTGGCTAAAGGCGACAATATCTCTGGCTAAAGGCGACAATATCTCATCTCCGGCTTAAGGCGACAATATCTCTGGCTAAAGGCGGCAATATCTCTGGCTAAAGTCGGCAATACCTCATCTCTGCCTAAAGTAGACAATACCTCATTTCTGGCTAAAGGAAACCGTGTCTCATCTCTGGTTAAAGGCGACAATATCTCATCTCTGGCTTAAGGCGACAGTATCGCAACTCTGCCTAAAGGCGACAATATCTCTTCTCTAGCTAAAGGCGACAATTTCTCTGGATAAAGGCGCCAATATCTCATCTCTGCCTTAAGGCGCCAATATCTCATCTCTGCCTAAAAGCGACAATATCTCATCTCTGCCTAAAGTAGACAATACCGCTTCTGTGGCTAAAGGTGACAATACCTCATCTCTGGCTAAAGGCAACAATAACTCATCTCTGGCTAAATGCGAAAATACCTCATCTCTGGCTAAAGGCGACAATATCTCTTGCGAAATGAGGCAATATCTCATCTCCGGCTAAAGGCGGCAATATCTCATTTGTGCCTAAGGGCGACAATATCTCATCTATGCATAAAGGCGAAAATATCTCTGGCTAAAGGCGACAATATCTCATCTCTGGCTAAAGGCGACAATATCTCTGGCTAAAGGCGACAATATCTCATGTCTGCCCAATGGCGACAATATCTCATGTCTGGCTAAAAGTGACAATACCTCATCTCTGGCTAAGGGTGACAATATCTCATCTCTGGCTAAAGGTGACAATATCTCATCACTGGCTAAAGGCAACAATATCTCATCTCTTCCTAAAGGCGACAATATCTCATCTCTGGCTAAAGGCTACAATATCTCTGGCTAAAAGCGACAATATCTCATATCTTGCGAAATGAGGAAATATCTCATCTCTGGCTAAAGGCAACAATATCTCTGGCTAAAGGCGACAATATCTCTGGCTAAATGCGACAATATCTCATCTCTGTCTAAAGGCGACAATATCTCATCTCTGGCTAAAGGCGGCAATATCTCATCTCTGGCGAAACGAGGCAATATCTCTGGCTAAAGGCGACAATATCTCTGGCTAAAGGCGACAATATCTCATCTCTGGCTAAAGGCGACAATATCTCATCTCAGGTTAAATGCGACAATATCTCATCTTTAACTAAAGGCGACAATTTCTGTGGCTAAAGGCGCCAATATCTCATCTCTGCCTAAAGGCGCCAATATCTCATCTCTGCCTAAAAGCGACAATATCTCATCTCTGCCTAAAGTAGACAATACCGCTTCTGTGGCTAAAGGTGACAATACCTCATCTCTGGCTAAAGGCGACAATAACTCATCTCTGGCTAAATGCGACAATACCTCATCTCTGGCTAAAGGCGACAATATCTCTTGCGTAATGAGGCAATATCTCATCTCTGGCTAAAGGCGGCAATATCTCATCTCTGCCTAAGGGCGACAATATCTCATCTATGCCTAAAGGCGAAAATATCTCTGGCTAAAGGCGACAATATCTCATCTCTGGCTAAAGGCGAAAATATCTCTGGCTAAAGGCGACAATATCTCTGGCTAAAGGCGACAATATCTTTGGCTAAAGGCGATAATATCTCATCTCTTGCGAAATGAGGCAATATCTCATCTCTGGCTAAAGGTGACAATATCTCATCTCTGCCTAAAGGCGACAATATCTCATCCCTGGCTAAAGGCGGCAATATCTCATCTCTGCCTAAAGGCGACAATACGTCATCTATGCCTAAAGGCGAAAATATATCTGGCTAAAGGCGACAATATCTCATCTCTGGCTAAAGGCGACAATATCTCTGGCTAAAGGCGACAATATCTCTGGCTAAAGGCGACAATATCTCATCTCTTGCGAAATGAGGCAATATCTCATCTCTGGCTAAAGGCAACAATATCTCATCACTGCCTAAAGACGACAATATCAAATCTCTGCCTAAAGGCGACAATATCTCATCTCTGCCTAAAGGCGACAATATCTCATCTCTGGCTAAAGGCGACAATATCTCTGGCTAAAGGCGACAATATCTCATCTCTGCCTAAAAGAGACAATATGTCATCTCTGGCTAAAGGCGACAATATCTCATCTCTGGCTAAAGGCGACAATATCTCATCTCAGGCGAAATGAGGCAATATCTCATCTCTGGCTAAAGGCGACAATATCTCATCTCTGGCTAAATGAGGAAAAATCTCTGGCTAAAGGCGACAATATCTCTGGCTAAAGGCGACAATATCTCATCTCATGCGAAATGAGGCAATATCTCATCTCTGGCTAAAGGCAACAATATCTCATCACTGCCTAAAGACGACAATATCAAATCTCTGCCTAAAGGCGACAATATCTCATCTCTGCCTAAAGGCGACAATATCTCATCTCTGGCTAAAGGCGACAATATCTCTGGCTAAAGGCGACAATATCTCATCTCTGCCTAAAAGAGACAATATGTCATCTCTGGCTAAAGGCGACAATATCTCATCTCTGGCTAAAGGCGACAATATCTCATCTCAGGCGAAATGAGGCAATATCTCATCTCTGGCTAAAGGCGACAGTATCTCATCTCTGGCTAAATGAGGAAAAATCTCTGGCTAAAGGAGACAATATCTCTGGCTAAAGGCGACAATATCTCATCTCTGGCTAATGGCGACAATATCTCATCTCTGCCTAAATGCGACAATATCTCTGGTAAAGGTCACAATATCTTTTGCTAAAGGCGACAATATCTCATCTCTGCCTAAAGGCGACAATATCTCATCTCAGGCGAAATGAGGCAATATCTCATCTCTGGCTAAAGGAGGCAATATCTCATCTCTTGCTAAAGGCGACAATATCTCATCTCCGGTGAAATGAGGCAATATCTCTGGCTAAAGGCGACAATATCTCTGGCTAAGGGCGACAATATCTCATCTCTGGCTAAAGGCGACAGTATCTCATCTCTGGCTAAAGGCGACAATATCTCTGGCTAAAGGCGACAATATCTCATCTCCGGCTTAAGGCGACAATATCTCTGGCTAAAGGCGGCAATATCTCTGGCTAAAGTCGGCAATACCTCATCTCTGCCTAAAGTAGACAATACCTCATTTCTGGCTAAAGGAAACCGTGTCTCATCTCTGGTTAAAGGCGACAATATCTCATCTCTGGCTTAAGGCGACAGTATCGCAACTCTGCCTAAAGGCGACAATATCTCTTCTCTAGCTAAAGGCGACAATTTCTCTGGATAAAGGCGCCAATATCTCATCTCTGCCTTAAGGCGCCAATATCTCATCTCTGCCTAAAAGCGACAATATCTCATCTCTGCCTAAAGTAGACAATACCGCTTCTGTGGCTAAAGGTGACAATACCTCATCTCTGGCTAAAGGCAACAATAACTCATCTCTGGCTAAATGCGAAAATACCTCATCTCTGGCTAAAGGCGACAATATCTCTTGCGAAATGAGGCAATATCTCATCTCCGGCTAAAGGCGGCAATATCTCATTTGTGCCTAAGGGCGACAATATCTCATCTATGCATAAAGGCGAAAATATCTCTGGCTAAAGGCGACAATATCTCATCTCTGGCTAAAGGCGACAATATCTCTGGCTAAAGGCGACAATATCTCATGTCTGCCCAATGGCGACAATATCTCATGTCTGGCTAAAAGTGACAATACCTCATCTCTGGCTAAGGGTGACAATATCTCATCTCTGGCTAAAGGTGACAATATCTCATCACTGGCTAAAGGCAACAATATCTCATCTCTTCCTAAAGGCGACAATATCTCATCTCGGGCTAAAGGCTACAATATCTCTGGCTAAAAGCGACAATATCTCATATCTTGCGAAATGAGGAAATATCTCATCTCTGGCTAAAGGCTACAATATCTCTGGCTAAAAGCGACAATATCTCATCTCTTGCGAAATGAGGCAATATCTCATCTCTGGCTAAAGGCGACAATATCTCTGGCTAAAGGCAACAATATCTCTGGCTAAAGGCGACAATATCTCTGGCTAAATGCGACAATATCTCATCTCTGTCTAAAGGCGACAATATCTCATCTCTGGCTAAAGGCGGCAATATCTCATCTCTGGCGAAACGAGGCAATATCTCTGGCTAAAGGCGACAATATCTCTGGCTAAAGGCGACAATATCTCATCTCTGGCTAAAGGCGACAATATCTCATCTCAGGTTAAATGCGACAATATCTCATCTTTAACTAAAGGCGACAATTTCTGTGGCTAAAGGCGCCAATATCTCATCTCTGCCTAAAGGCGCCAATATCTCATCTCTGCCTAAAAGCGACAATATCTCATCTCTGCCTAAAGTAGACAATACCGCTTCTGTGGCTAAAGGTGACAATACCTCATCTCTGGCTAAAGGCGACAATAACTCATCTCTGGCTAAATGCGACAATACCTCATCTCTGGCTAAAGGCGACAATATCTCTTGCGTAATGAGGCAATATCTCATCTCTGGCTAAAGGCGACAATATCTTTGGCTAAAGGCGATAATATCTCATCTCTTGCGAAATGAGGCAATATCTCATCTCTGGCTAAAGGTGACAATATCTCATCTCTGCCTAAAGGCGACAATATCTCATCCCTGGCTAAAGGCGGCAATATCTCATCTCTGCCTAAAGGCGACAATATGTCATCTATGCCTAAAGGCGAAAATATATCTGGCTAAAGGCGACAATATCTCATCTCTGGCTAAAGGCGACAATATCTCTGGCTAAAGGCGAAAATATCTCTGGCTAAAGGCGACAATATCTCATCTCTTGCGAAATGAGGCAATATCTCATCTCTGGCTAAAGGCAACAATATCTCATCACTGCCTAAAGACGACAATATCAAATCTCTGCCTAAAGGCGACAATATCTCATCTCTGCCTAAAGGCGACAATATCTCATCTCTGGCTAAAGGCGACAATATCTCTGGCTAAAGGCGACAATATCTCATCTCTGCCTAAAAGAGACAATATGTCATCTCTGGCTAAAGGCGACAATATCTCATCTCTGGCTAAAGGCGACAATATCTCATCTCAGGCGAAATGAGGCAATATCTCATCTCTGGCTAAAGGCGACAATATCTCATCTCTGGCTAAATGAGGAAAAATCTCTGGCTAAAGGCGACAATATCTCTGGCTAAAGGCGACAATATCTCATCTCATGCGAAATGAGGCAATATCTCATCTCTGGCTAAAGGCGACAATATCTCATCTCATGCGAAATGAGGCAATATCTCATCTCTGGCTAAAGGCAACAATATCTCATCACTGCCTAAAGACGACAATATCAAATCTCTGCCTAAAGGCGACAATATCTCATCTCTGCCTAAAGGCGACAATATCTCATCTCTGGCTAAAGGCGACAATATCTCTGGCTAAAGGCGACAATATCTCATCTCTGCCTAAAAGAGACAATATGTCATCTCTGGCTAAAGGCGACAATATCTCATCTCTGGCTAAAGGCGACAATATCTCATCTCAGGCGAAATGAGGCAATATCTCATCTCTGGCTAAAGGCGACAATATCTCATCTCTGGCTAAATGAGGAAAAATCTCTGGCTAAAGGAGACAATATCTCTGGCTAAAGGCGACAATATCTCATCTCTGGCTAATGGCGACAATATCTCATCTCTGCCTAAATGCGACAATATCTCTGGTAAAGGCCACAATATCTTTTGCTAAAGGCGACAATATCTCATCTCTGCCTAAAGGCGACAATATCTCATCTCAGGCGAAATGAGGCAATATCTCATCTCTGGCTAAAGGAGGCAATATCTCATCTCTTGCTAAAGGCGACAATATCTCATCTCCGGTGAAATGAGGCAATATCTCTGGCTAAAGGCGACAATATCTCTGGCTAAGGGCGACAATATCTCATCTCTGGCTAAAGGCGACAGTATCTCATCTCTGGCTAAAGGCGACAATATCTCTGGCTAAAGGCGACAATATCTCATCTCCGGCTTAAGGCGACAATATCTCTGGCTAAAGGCGGCAATATCTCTGGCTAAAGTCGGCAATACCTCATCTCTGCCTAAAGTAGACAATACCTCATTTCTGGCTAAAGGAAACCGTGTCTCATCTCTGGTTAAAGGCGACAATATCTCATCTCTGGCTTAAGGCGACAGTATCGCAACTCTGCCTAAAGGCGACAATATCTCTTCTCTAGCTAAAGGCGACAATTTCTCTGGATAAAGGCGCCAATATCTCATCTCTGCCTTAAGGCGCCAATATCTCATCTCTGCCTAAAAGCGACAATATCTCATCTCTGCCTAAAGCAGACAATACCGCTTCTGTGGCTAAAGGTGACAATACCTCATCTCTGGCTAAAGGCAACAATAACTCATCTCTGGCTAAATGCGAAAATACCTCATCTCTGGCTAAAGGCGACAATATCTCTTGCGAAATGAGGCAATATCTCATCTCCGGCTAAAGGCGGCAATATCTCATTTGTGCCTAAGGGCGACAATATCTCATCTATGCATAAAGGCGAAAATATCTCTGGCTAAAGGCGACAATATCTCATCTCTGGCTAAAGGCGACAATATCTCTGGCTAAAGGCGACAATATCTCATGTCTGCCCAATGGCGACAATATCTCATGTCTGGCTAAAAGTGACAATACCTCATCTCTGGCTAAGGGTGACAATATCTCATCTCTGGCTAAAGGTGACAATATCTCATCACTGGCTAAAGGCAACAATATCTCATCTCTTCCTAAAGGCGACAATATCTCATCTCTGGCTAAAGGCTACAATATCTCTGGCTAAAAGCGACAATATCTCATATCTTGCGAAATGAGGAAATATCTCATCTCTGGCTAAAGGCAACAATATCTCTGGCTAAAGGCGACAATATCTCTGGCTAAATGCGACAATATCTCATCTCTGTCTAAAGGCGACAATATCTCATCTCTGGCTAAAGGCGGCAATATCTCATCTCTGGCGAAACGAGGCAATATCTCTGGCTAAAGGCGACAATATCTCTGGCTAAAGGCGACAATATCTCATCTCTGGCTAAAGGCGACAATATCTCATCTCAGGTTAAATGCGACAATATCTCATCTTTAACTAAAGGCGACAATTTCTGTGGCTAAAGGCGCCAATATCTCATCTCTGCCTAAAGGCGCCAATATCTCATCTCTGCCTAAAAGCGACAATATCTCATCTCTGCCTAAAGTAGACAATACCGCTTCTGTGGCTAAAGGTGACAATACCTCATCTCTGGCTAAAGGCGACAATAACTCATCTCTGGCTAAATGCGACAATACCTCATCTCTGGCTAAAGGCGACAATATCTCTTGCGTAATGAGGCAATATCTCATCTCTGGCTAAAGGCGGCAATATCTCATCTCTGCCTAAGGGCGACAATATCTCATCTATGCCTAAAGGCGAAAATATCTCTGGCTAAAGGCGACAATATCTCATCTCTGGCTAAAGGCGAAAATATCTCTGGCTAAAGGCGACAATATCTCTGGCTAAAGGCGACAATATCTTTGGCTAAAGGCGATAATATCTCATCTCTTGCGAAATGAGGCAATATCTCATCTCTGGCTAAAGGTGACAATATCTCATCTCTGCCTAAAGGCGACAATATCTCATCCCTGGCTAAAGGCGGCAATATCTCATCTCTGCCTAAAGGCGACAATACGTCATCTATGCCTAAAGGCGAAAATATATCTGGCTAAAGGCGACAATATCTCATCTCTGGCTAAAGGCGACAATATCTCTGGCTAAAGGCGACAATATCTCTGGCTAAAGGCGACAATATCTCATCTCTTGCGAAATGAGGCAATATCTCATCTCTGGCTAAAGGCAACAATATCTCATCACTGCCTAAAGACGACAATATCAAATCTCTGCCTAAAGGCGACAATATCTCATCTCTGCCTAAAGGCGACAATATCTCATCTCTGGCTAAAGGCGACAATATCTCTGGCTAAAGGCGACAATATCTCATCTCTGCCTAAAAGAGACAATATGTCATCTCTGGCTAAAGGCGACAATATCTCATCTCTGGCTAAAGGCGACAATATCTCATCTCAGGCGAAATGAGGCAATATCTCATCTCTGGCTAAAGGCGACAATATCTCATCTCTGGCTAAATGAGGAAAAATCTCTGGCTAAAGGCGACAATATCTCTGGCTAAAGGCGACAATATCTCATCTCATGCGAAATGAGGCAATATCTCATCTCTGGCTAAAGGCAACAATATCTCATCACTGCCTAAAGACGACAATATCAAATCTCTGCCTAAAGGCGACAATATCTCATCTCTGCCTAAAGGCGACAATATCTCATCTCTGGCTAAAGGCGACAATATCTCTGGCTAAAGGCGACAATATCTCATCTCTGCCTAAAAGAGACAATATGTCATCTCTGGCTAAAGGCGACAATATCTCATCTCTGGCTAAAGGCGACAATATCTCATCTCAGGCGAAATGAGGCAATATCTCATCTCTGGCTAAAGGCGACAGTATCTCATCTCTGGCTAAATGAGGAAAAATCTCTGGCTAAAGGAGACAATATCTCTGGCTAAAGGCGACAATATCTCATCTCTGGCTAATGGCGACAATATCTCATCTCTGCCTAAATGCGACAATATCTCTGGTAAAGGTCACAATATCTTTTGCTAAAGGCGACAATATCTCATCTCTGCCTAAAGGCGACAATATCTCATCTCAGGCGAAATGAGGCAATATCTCATCTCTGGCTAAAGGAGGCAATATCTCATCTCTTGCTAAAGGCGACAATATCTCATCTCCGGTGAAATGAGGCAATATCTCTGGCTAAAGGCGACAATATCTCTGGCTAAGGGCGACAATATCTCATCTCTGGCTAAAGGCGACAGTATCTCATCTCTGGCTAAAGGCGACAATATCTCTGGCTAAAGGCGACAATATCTCATCTCCGGCTTAAGGCGACAATATCTCTGGCTAAAGGCGGCAATATCTCTGGCTAAAGTCGGCAATACCTCATCTCTGCCTAAAGTAGACAATACCTCATTTCTGGCTAAAGGAAACCGTGTCTCATCTCTGGTTAAAGGCGACAATATCTCATCTCTGGCTTAAGGCGACAGTATCGCAACTCTGCCTAAAGGCGACAATATCTCTTCTCTAGCTAAAGGCGACAATTTCTCTGGATAAAGGCGCCAATATCTCATCTCTGCCTTAAGGCGCCAATATCTCATCTCTGCCTAAAAGCGACAATATCTCATCTCTGCCTAAAGTAGACAATACCGCTTCTGTGGCTAAAGGTGACAATACCTCATCTCTGGCTAAAGGCAACAATAACTCATCTCTGGCTAAATGCGAAAATACCTCATCTCTGGCTAAAGGCGACAATATCTCTTGCGAAATGAGGCAATATCTCATCTCCGGCTAAAGGCGGCAATATCTCATTTGTGCCTAAGGGCGACAATATCTCATCTATGCATAAAGGCGAAAATATCTCTGGCTAAAGGCGACAATATCTCATCTCTGGCTAAAGGCGACAATATCTCTGGCTAAAGGCGACAATATCTCATGTCTGCCCAATGGCGACAATATCTCATGTCTGGCTAAAAGTGACAATACCTCATCTCTGGCTAAGGGTGACAATATCTCATCTCTGGCTAAAGGTGACAATATCTCATCACTGGCTAAAGGCAACAATATCTCATCTCTTCCTAAAGGCGACAATATCTCATCTCGGGCTAAAGGCTACAATATCTCTGGCTAAAAGCGACAATATCTCATATCTTGCGAAATGAGGAAATATCTCATCTCTGGCTAAAGGCTACAATATCTCTGGCTAAAAGCGACAATATCTCATCTCTTGCGAAATGAGGCAATATCTCATCTCTGGCTAAAGGCGACAATATCTCTGGCTAAAGGCAACAATATCTCTGGCTAAAGGCGACAATATCTCTGGCTAAATGCGACAATATCTCATCTCTGTCTAAAGGCGACAATATCTCATCTCTGGCTAAAGGCGGCAATATCTCATCTCTGGCGAAACGAGGCAATATCTCTGGCTAAAGGCGACAATATCTCTGGCTAAAGGCGACAATATCTCATCTCTGGCTAAAGGCGACAATATCTCATCTCAGGTTAAATGCGACAATATCTCATCTTTAACTAAAGGCGACAATTTCTGTGGCTAAAGGCGCCAATATCTCATCTCTGCCTAAAGGCGCCAATATCTCATCTCTGCCTAAAAGCGACAATATCTCATCTCTGCCTAAAGTAGACAATACCGCTTCTGTGGCTAAAGGTGACAATACCTCATCTCTGGCTAAAGGCGACAATAACTCATCTCTGGCTAAATGCGACAATACCTCATCTCTGGCTAAAGGCGACAATATCTCTTGCGTAATGAGGCAATATCTCATCTCTGGCTAAAGGCGGCAATATCTCATCTCTGCCTAAGGGCGACAATATCTCATCTATGCCTAAAGGCGAAAATATCTCTGGCTAAAGGCGACAATATCTCATCTCTGGCTAAAGGCGAAAATATCTCTGGCTAAAGGCGACAATATCTCTGGCTAAAGGCGACAATATCTCATCTCTTGCGAAATGAGGCAATATCTCATCTCTGGCTAAAGGCAAAAATATCTCATCACTGCCTAAAGACGACAATATCTCATCTCTGCCTAAAGGCGACAATATCTCATGTCTGCCCAAAGGCGACAATATCTCATCTCTGCCTAAAGGCGACAATATCTCATCTCTGCCTAAAGGCGACAATATCTCATCTCTGGCTAAAGGCGACAATATCTCTGGCTAAAGGCGACAATATCTCATGTCTGCCCAAAGGCGACAATATCTCATCACTGGCTAAAAGAGACAATATCTCATCTCTGGCTAAAGGCGACAATATCTCATCTCAGGCGAAATGAGGCAATATCTCATCTCTGGCTAAAGGCGACAATATCTCATCTCTGGCTAAATGAGGAAAAATCTCTGGCTAAAGGAGACAATATCTCTGGCTAAAGGCGACAATATCTCATCTCTGGCTAATGGCGACAATATCTCATCTCTGCCTAAATGCGACAATATCTCTGGTAAAGGCGACAATATCGTTGGCTAAAGGCGACAATATCTCATCTCTGCCTAAAGGCGACAATATCTCATCTCAGGCAAAATGAGGCAATATCTCATCTCTGGCTAAAGGCGGCAATATCTCATCTCTTGCTAAAGGCGACAATATCTCATCTCAGGTGAAATGAGGCAATATCTCTGGCTAAAGGCGACAATATCTCTGGCTAAAGGCGACAATATCTCATCTCTGGCTAAAGGCGACAATATCTCATCTCTGGCTAAAGGCGACAATATCTCTGGCTAAAGGCGACAATATCTCATCTCCGGCTAAAGGCGACAATATCTCTGGCTAAAGGCGGCAATATCTCTGGCTAAAGTCGGCAATACCTCATATCTGCCTAAAGTAGACAATACCTCATTTCTGGCTAAAGGAAACCGTGTCTCATCTCTGGTTAAAGGCGACAATATCTCATCTCTGGCTTAAGGCGACAGTATCTCAACTCTGCCTAAAGGCGACAACATCTCATTTCTGGCTAAAGGCGACAATATCTCATCTCAGGTTAAATGCGACAATATCTCATCTCTAGCTAAAGGCGGCAATTTCTCTGGATAAAGGCGCCAATATCTCATCTCTGCCTAAAGGTGCCAATATCTCATCTCTGCCTAAAAGCGACAATATCTCATCTCTGCCTAAAGTAGACAATACCGCTTCTGTGGCTAAAGGTGACAATACCTCATCTCTGGCTAAAGGCGACAATAACTCATCTCTGGCTAAAGGCGACAATATCTCATCTCAGGCGAAATGAGGCAATATCTCATCTCTGGCTAAAGGCGACAATATCTCATCTCTGGCTAAAGGCGACAATATCTCATCTCAGGTGAAATGAGGCAATATCTCTGGCTAAAGGCGACAATATCTCTGGCTAAAGGCGACAATATTTCATCTCTGGCTAAAGGTGACAATATCTCATCTCTGGCTAAAGGCGACAGTATCTCTGGCTAAAGGCGACAATATCTCATCTTTGGCTAAAGGCGACAATATCTCTGGCTAAAGGCAACAATATCTCTGGCTAAAGTCGGCAATACCTCATCTCTGCCTAAAGTAGACAATACCTCATTTCTGGCTAAAGGAAACCGTGTCTCATCTCTGGTTAAAGGCGACAATATCTCATCTCTGGCTTAAGGCGACAGTATCTCAACTCTGCCTAAAGGCGACAACATCTCATTTCTGTCTAAAGGCGACAATATCTCATCTCAGGTTAAATGCGACAATATCTCATCTCTAGCTAAAGGCGACAATTTCTCTGGCTAAAGGCGCCAATATCTCATCTCTGCCTAAAGGCGCCAATATCTCATCTCTGCCTAAAAGCGACAATATCTCATCTGTGCCTAAAGTAGACAATACCGCTTCTGTGGCTAAAGGCGACAATAAATCATCTCTGGCTAAATGCGAAAATACCTCATCTCTGGCTAAAGGCGACAATATCTCTTGCGAAATGAGGCAATATCTCATCGCTGGCTAAAGGCGGCAATATCTCATCTCTGCCTAAGGGCGACAATATCTCATCTATGCCTAAAGGCGAAAATATCTCTGGCTAAAGGCGACAATATCTCATCTCTGGCTAAAGGCGACAATATCTCATCTCTGGCTAAATGAGGAAAAATCTCTGGCTAAAGGAGACAATATCTCTGGCTAAAGGCGACAATATCTCATCTCTGGCTAATGGCGACAATATCTCATCTCTGCCTAAAGGCGACAATATCTCTGGTAAAGGCCACAATATCTTTGGCTAAAGGCGACAGTATCTCATCTCTGCCTAAAGGCAACAATATCTCATCTCAGGCGAAATGAGGCAATATCTCATCTCTGGCTAAAGGCGGCAATATCTCAACTCTGGCTAAAGGCGACAATATCTCATCTCAGGTGAAATGAGGCAATATCTCTGGCTAAAGGCGACAATATCACTGGCTAAAGGCGACAATATCAAATCTCTGGCTAGAGGCGACAATATCTCATCTCTGGCTAAAGGCGACAATATCTCTGGCTAAAGGCGACAATATCTCATCTCTGGCTAAAGGCGACAATATCTCTGGCTAAAGGCGACAATATCTCTGGCTAAAGGCAACAATATCTCTGGCTAAAGTCGGCAATACCTCATCTCTGCCTAAAGTAGACAATACCTCATTTCTGGCTAAAGGAAACTGTATCTCATCTCTGGTTAAAGGCAACAATATCTCTGGCTAAAGTCGGCAATACCTCATATCTGCCTAAAGTAGACAATACCTCATTTCTGGCTAAAGGAAACCGTGTCTCATCTCTGGTTAAAGGCGACAATATCTCATCTCTGGCTTAAGGCGACAGTATCTCAACTCTGCCTAAAGGCGACAACATCTCATTTCTGGCTAAAGGCGACAATATCTCATCTCAGGTTAAATGCGACAATATCTCATCTCTAGCTAAAGGCGGCAATTTCTCTGGATAAAGGCGCCAATATCTCATCTCTGCCTAAAGGTGCCAATATCTCATCTCTGCCTAAAAGCGACAATATCTCATCTCTGCCTAAAGTAGACAATACCGCTTCTGTGGCTAAAGGTGACAATACCTCATCTCTGGCTAAAGGCGACAATAACTCATCTCTGGCTAAAGGCGACAATATCTCATCTCAGGCGAAATGAGGCAATATCTCATCTCTGGCTAAAGGCGACAATATCTCATCTCTGGCTAAAGGCGACAATATCTCATCTCAGGTGAAATGAGGCAATATCTCTGGCTAAAGGCGACAATATCTCTGGCTAAAGGCGACAATATTTCATCTCTGGCTAAAGGTGACAATATCTCATCTCTGGCTAAAGGCGACAGTATCTCTGGCTAAAGGCGACAATATCTCATCTTTGGCTAAAGGCGACAATATCTCTGGCTAAAGGCAACAATATCTCTGGCTAAAGTCGGCAATACCTCATCTCTGCCTAAAGTAGACAATACCTCATTTCTGGCTAAAGGAAACCGTGTCTCATCTCTGGTTAAAGGCGACAATATCTCATCTCTGGCTTAAGGCGACAGTATCTCAACTCTGCCTAAAGGCGACAACATCTCATTTCTGTCTAAAGGCGACAATATCTCATCTCAGGTTAAATGCGACAATATCTCATCTCTAGCTAAAGGCGACAATTTCTCTGGCTAAAGGCGCCAATATCTCATCTCTGCCTAAAGGCGCCAATATCTCATCTCTGCCTAAAAGCGACAATATCTCATCTGTGCCTAAAGTAGACAATACCGCTTCTGTGGCTAAAGGCGACAATAAATCATCTCTGGCTAAATGCGAAAATACCTCATCTCTGGCTAAAGGCGACAATATCTCTTGCGAAATGAGGCAATATCTCATCGCTGGCTAAAGGCGGCAATATCTCATCTCTGCCTAAGGGCGACAATATCTCATCTATGCCTAAAGGCGAAAATATCTCTGGCTAAAGGCGACAATATCTCATCTCTGGCTAAAGGCGACAATATCTCATCTCTGGCTAAATGAGGAAAAATCTCTGGCTAAAGGAGACAATATCTCTGGCTAAAGGCGACAATATCTCATCTCTGGCTAATGGCGACAATATCTCATCTCTGCCTAAAGGCGACAATATCTCTGGTAAAGGCCACAATATCTTTGGCTAAAGGCGACAGTATCTCATCTCTGCCTAAAGGCAACAATATCTCATCTCAGGCGAAATGAGGCAATATCTCATCTCTGGCTAAAGGCGGCAATATCTCAACTCTGGCTAAAGGCGACAATATCTCATCTCAGGTGAAATGAGGCAATATCTCTGGCTAAAGGCGACAATATCACTGGCTAAAGGCGACAATATCAAATCTCTGGCTAGAGGCGACAATATCTCATCTCTGGCTAAAGGCGACAATATCTCTGGCTAAAGGCGACAATATCTCATCTCTGGCTAAAGGCGACAATATCTCTGGCTAAAGGCGACAATATCTCTGGCTAAAGGCAACAATATCTCTGGCTAAAGTCGGCAATACCTCATCTCTGCCTAAAGTAGACAATACCTCATTTCTGGCTAAAGGAAACTGTATCTCATCTCTGGTTAAAGGCGACAATATCTCATCTCTGGCTTAAGGCGACAGTATCTCAACTCTGCCTAAAGGCGACAACATCTCATCTCTGGCTAAAGGTGACAATATCTCATCTCTGGCTAAAGGCGACAATATCTCATCTCTGGCTAAATGAGACAATATCTCATCTCTAGCTAAAGGCGACAATTTCTCTGGCTAAAGGCGCCAATATCTCATCTCTGCCTAAAGGCGACACTATCTCATCTCTGCCTGAAAGCGATAATATCTCATCTCTGCCTAAAGTAGACAATACCTCTTCTCTGGCTAAAGGTGACAATACCTCATCTCTGGCTAAAGGCGACAATACCTCATCTCTGGCTAAAGGCGACAATATCTCTTGCGAAATGAGGCAATATCTCATCTCTGGCTAAAGGCGACAATATCTCATCTCTGGCTAAAGGCGGCAATATCTCATCTCTGCCTAAAGGCGACAATATCTCATCTATGCCTAAAGGCGAAAATATCTCTGGCTAAAGGCGACAATATCTCACCTCTGGCTAAAGGCGACAATATCTCTGGCTAAAGGCGACAATATCTCTGGCTAAAGGCGACAATATCTCATCTCTTGCGAAATGAGGCAATATCTCATCTCTGGCTAAAGGCGACAATATCCCATCTCTGCCTAAAGACGACAATATCTCATCTCTGCCCAAAGGCGACAATATCTCATGTCTGCCCAAAGGCGACAATATCTCATCTCTGCCTAAAGTCGACAATATCTCATGTCTGCCCAAAGGCGATAATATCTCATCTCTGGCTAAAGGCGACAATATCTCTGGCTAAAGGCGACAATATCTCATGTCTGCCCAAAGGCGACAATATCTCATCTCTGGCTAAAGGCGACAATATCTCATCTCAGGCGAAATGAGGCAATATCTCATTTCTGGCTAAAGGCGACAATATCTCATCTCTGGCTAAAGGCGACAATATCTCATTTCAGGTGAAATGAGGCAATATCTCTGGCGAAAGGCGACAATATCTCTGGCTAAAGGCGACAATATCTCATCTCTGGCTAAAGGCGACAATATCTCATCTCTGGCTAAAGGCGAAAATATCTCTGGCTAAATTCGAAAATATCTCATCTCCGGCTAAAGACGACAATATCTCTGGCTAAAGGCAAAAATATCTCTGGCTGAAGTAGGCAATACCTCATCTCTCCCTAAAGTAGACAATACCTCATTTCTGGCTAAAGGAAACCGTGTCTCATCTCTGGTTAAAGGCGACAATATCTCATCTCTGGCTTAAGGCGACAGTATCTCAACTCTGCCTAAAGGCGACAACATCTCATTTCTGGCTAAAGGCGACAATATCTCATCTCAGGTTAAATGCGACAATATCTCATCTCTAGATAAAGGCGACAATTTCTCTGGCTAAAGGCGCCAATATCTCATCTCTGCCTAAAGGCGCCAATATCTCATCTCTGCCTAAAAGCGACAATATCTCATCTCTGCCTAAAGTAGACAATACCGCTTCTGTGGCTAAAGGTAACAATACCTCATCTCTGGCTAAAGGCGACAATAACTCATCTCTGGCTAAATGCGAAAATACCTCATCTCTGGCTAAAGGCGACAATATCTCTTGCGAAATGAGGCAATATCTCATCTCTGGCTAAAGGCGGCAATATCTCATCTCTGCCTAAGGGCGACAATATCTCATCTATGCCTAAAGGCGAAAATATCTCTGGCTAAAGGCGGCAATATCTCATCTCTGGCTAAAGGCGACAATATCTCTGGCTAAAGGCGACAATATCTCTGGCTAAAGGCGACAATATCTCATCTCTGGCTAAAGGCGACAATATCTCATCTCTGGCTAAAGGCGTCAATATCTCTGGCTAAAGGCGACAATATCTCGTGTCTGCCTAAAGGCAACAATATCTCATGTCTGGCTAAAAGTGACAATACCTCATCTCTGGCTAAGGGCGACAATATCTCATCTCTGGCTAAAAATGACAATATCTCATCACTGGATAAAGGCAACAATATCTCATCTCTTCCTAAAGGCAACAATATCTCATCTCTGGCTAAAGGCTACAATATCTCTGGCTAAAAGCGACAATATCTCATCTCTTGCGAAATGAGGCAATATCTCATCTCTGGCTAAAGGCTACAATATCTCTGGCTAAAAGCGACAATATCTCATCTCATGCGAAATGAGGCAATATCTCATCTCTGGCTAAAGGCGACAATATCTCATCTCTGGCTAAAGGCGTCAATATCTCTGGCTAAAGGCGACAATATCTCATGTCTGCCCAATGGCGACAATATCTCATGTCTGGCT
The DNA here is from genome assembly GCF_054131305.1 of Coturnix japonica. NCBI lineage: Eukaryota > Metazoa > Chordata > Aves > Galliformes > Phasianidae > Coturnix > Coturnix japonica. The sequence goes on from NC_140672.1 coordinate 28,683,426, forward strand.
AAAGGCGACAATATCTCTGGCTAAAGGCGACAATATCTCATCTCTGGCTAAAGGCGACAATATCTCTGGCTAAAGGCGACAATATCTCTGGCTAAAGGCAACAATATCTCTGGCTAAAGTCGGCAATACCTCATCTCTGCCTAAAGTAGACAATACCTCATTTCTGGCTAAAGGAAACTGTATCTCATCTCTGGTTAAAGGCGACAATATCTCATCTCTGGCTTAAGGCGACAGTATCTCAACTCTGCCTAAAGGCGACAACATCTCATCTCTGGCTAAAGGTGACAATATCTCATCTCTGGCTAAAGGCGACAATATCTCATCTCTGGCTAAATGAGACAATATCTCATCTCTAGCTAAAGGCGACAATTTCTCTGGCTAAAGGCGCCAATATCTCATCTCTGCCTAAAGGCGACAATATCTCATCTCTGCCTGAAAGCGATAATATCTCATCTCTGCCTAAAGTAGACAATACCTCTTCTCTGGCTAAAGGTGACAATACCTCATCTCTGGCTAAAGGCGACAATACCTCATCTCTGGCTAAAGGCGACAATATCTCTTGCGAAATGAGGCAATATCTCATCTCTGGCTAAAGGCGACAATATCTCATCTCTGGCTAAAGGCGGCAATATCTCATCTCTGCCTAAAGGCGACAATATCTCATCTATGCCTAAAGGCGAAAATATCTCTGGCTAAAGGCGACAATATCTCACCTCTGGCTAAAGGCGACAATATCTCTGGCTAAAGGCGACAATATCTCTGGCTAAAGGCGACAATATCTCATCTCTTGCGAAATGAGGCAATATCTCATCTCTGGCTAAAGGCGACAATATCCCATCTCTGCCTAAAGACGACAATATCTCATCTCTGCCCAAAGGCGACAATATCTCATGTCTGCCCAAAGGCGACAATATCTCATCTCTGCCTAAAGTCGACAATATCTCATGTCTGCCCAAAGGCGACAATATCTCATCTCTGGCTAAAGGCGACAATATCTCTGGCTAAAGGCGACAATATCTCATGTCTGCCCAAAGGCGACAATATCTCATCTCTGGCTAAAGGCGACAATATCTCATCTCTGGCTAAAGGCGACAATATCTCATCTCAGGCGAAATGAGGCAATATCTCATTTCTGGCTAAAGGCGACAATATCTCATCTCTGGCTAAAGGCGACAATATCTCATTTCAGGTGAAATGAGGCAATATCTCTGGCGAAAGGCGACAATATCTCTGGCTAAAGGCGACAATATCTCATCTCTGGCTAAAGGCGAAAATATCTCTGGCTAAAGGCGAAAATATCTCATCTCCGGCTAAAGACGACAATATCTCTGGCTAAAGGCAAAAATATCTCTGGCTGAAGTAGGCAATACCTCATCTCTCCCTAATGTAGACAATACCTCATTTCTGGCTAAAGGAAACCGTGTCTCATCTCTGGTTAAAGGCGACAATATCTCATCTCTGGCTTAAGGCGACAGTATCTCAACTCTGCCTAAAGGCGACAACATCTCATTTCTGGCTAAAGGCGACAATATCTCATCTCAGGTTAAATGCGACAATATCTCATCTCTAGATAAAGGCGACAATTTCTCTGGCTAAAGGCGCCAATATCTCATCTCTGCCTAAAGGCGCCAATATCTCATCTCTGCCTAAAAGCGACAATATCTCATCTCTGCCTAAAGTAGACAATACCGCTTCTGTGGCTAAAGGTAACAATACCTCATCTCTGGCTAAAGGCGACAATAACTCATCTCTGGCTAAATGCGAAAATACCTCATCTCTGGCTAAAGGCGACAATATCTCTTGCGAAATGAGGCAATATCTCATCTCTGGCTAAAGGCGGCAATATCTCATCTCTGCCTAAGGGCGACAATATCTCATCTATGCCTAAAGGCGAAAATATCTCTGGCTAAAGGCGGCAATATCTCATCTCTGGCTAAAGGCGACAATATCTCTGGCTAAAGGCGACAATATCTCTGGCTAAAGGCGACAATATCTCATCTCTGGCTAAAGGCGACAATATCTCATCTCTGGCTAAAGGCGTCAATATCTCTGGCTAAAGGCGACAATATCTCATGTCTGCCTAAAGGCAACAATATCTCATGTCTGGCTAAAAGTGACAATACCTCATCTCTGGCTAAGGGCGACAATATCTCATCTCTGGCTAAAAATGACAATATCTCATCACTGGATAAAGGCAACAATATCTCATCTCTTCCTAAAGGCAACAATATCTCATCTCTGGCTAAAGGCTACAATATCTCTGGCTAAAAGCGACAATATCTCATCTCTTGCGAAATGAGGCAATATCTCATCTCTGGCTAAAGGCTACAATATCTCTGGCTAAAAGCGACAATATCTCATCTCATGCGAAATGAGGCAATATCTCATCTCTGGCTAAAGGCGACAATATCTCATCTCTGGCTAAAGGCGTCAATATCTCTGGCTAAAGGCGACAATATCTCATGTCTACCCAATGGCGACAATATCTCATGTCTGGCTAAAAGTGACAATACCTCATCTCTGGCTAAGGGCGACAATATCTCATCTCTGGCTAAAGGTGACAATATCTCATCACTGGCTAACGGCAACAATATCTCATCTCTTCCTAAAGGCGACAATATCTCATCTCTGGCTAAAGGCTACAATATCTCTGGCTAAAAGCGACAATATCTCATCTCTTGCGAAATGAGGCAATATCTCATCTCTGGCTAAAGGCGACAATATCTCTGGCTAAAGGCAACAATATCTCATCTCTGCCCAATGGCGACAATATCTCATGTCTGGCTAAAAGTGACAATACCTCATCTCTGGCTAAGGGCGACAATATCTCATCTCTGGCTAAAGGTGACAATATCTCATCACTGGCTAAAGGCAACAATATCTCATCTATTCCTAAAGGCGACAATATCTCATCTCTGGCTAAAGGCTACAATATCTCTGGCTAAAAGCGACAATATCTCATCTCTTGCGAAATGAGGCAATATCTCATCTCTGGCTAAAGGCGACAATATCTCTGGCTAAAGGCAACAATATCTCATCTCCGGCTAAAGGCGACAATATCTCTGGCTAGAGGCTGCAATATCTCTGGCTAAAGTCGGCAATACCTCATCTCTGCCTAAAGTAGACAATACCTCATTTCTGGCTAAAGGAAACCGTGTCTCATCTCTGGTTAAAGGCGACAATATCTCATCTCTGGCTTAAGGCGACAGTATCTCAACTCTGCCTAAAGGCGACAACATCTCATTTCTGGCTAAAGGCGACAATATCTCATCTCAGGTTAAATGCGACAATATCTCATCTCTAACTAAAGGCGACAATTTCTCTGGCTAAAGGCGCTAATATCTCATCTCTGCCTAAAGGCGCCAATATCTCATCTCTGCCTAAAAGCGACAATATCTCATCTCTGCCTAAAGTAGACAATACCGCTTCTGTGGCTAAAGGTGACAATACCTCATCTCTGGCTGAAGGCGACAATAACTCATCTCTGGCTAAATGCGACAATACCTCATCTCTGGCTAAAGGCGACAATATCTCTTGCGTAATGAGGCAATATCTCATCTCTGGCTAAAGGCGGCAATATCTCATCTCTGCCTAAGGGCGACAATATCTCATCTATGCCTAAAGGCGAAAATATCTCTGGCAAAAGGCGACAATATCTCTGGCTAAAGGCGACAATATCTTTGGCTAAAGGCGATAATATTTCATCTCTTGCGAAATGAGGCAATATCTCATCTCTGGCTAAATGCGAAAATACCTCATCTCTGGCTAAAGGCGACAATATCTCTTGCGAAATGAGGCAATATCTCATCTCCGGCTAAAGGCGGCAATATCTCATTTGTGCCTAAGGGCGACAATATCTCATCTCTGGCTAAAGGCGTCAATATCTCTGGCTAAAGGCGACAATATCTCATGTCTGCCTAAAGGCAACAATATCTCATGTCTGGCTAAAAGTGACAATACCTCATCTCTGGCTAAGGGCGACAATATCTCATCTCTGGCTAAAAATGACAATATCTCATCACTGGATAAAGGCAACAATATCTCATCTCTTCCTAAAGGCAACAATATCTCATCTCTGGCTAAAGGCTACAATATCTCTGGCTAAAAGCGACAATATCTCATCTCTTGCGAAATGAGGCAATATCTCATCTCTGGCTAAAGGCTACAATATCTCTGGCTAAAAGCGACAATATCTCATCTCATGCGAAATGAGGCAATATCTCATCTCTGGCTAAAGGCGACAATATCTCATCTCTGGCTAAAGGCGTCAATATCTCTGGCTAAAGGCGACAATATCTCATGTCTGCCCAATGGCGACAATATCTCATGTCTGGCTAAAAGTGACAATACCTCATCTCTGGCTAAGGGCGACAATATCTCATCTCTGGCTAAAGGTGACAATATCTCATCACTGGCTAAAGGCAACAATATCTCATCTCTTCCTAAAGGCGACAATATCTCATCTCTGGCTAAAGGCTACAATATCTCTGGCTAAAAGCGACAATATCTCATCTCTTGCGAAATGAGGCAATATCTCATCTCTGGCTAAAGGCGACAATATCTCTGGCTAAAGGCAACAATATCTCATCTCTGCCCAATGGCGACAATATCTCATGTCTGGCTAAAAGTGACAATACCTCATCTCTGGCTAAGGGCGACAATATCTCATCTCTGGCTAAAGGTGACAATATCTCATCACTGGCTAAAGGCAACAATATCTCATCTATTCCTAAAGGCGACAATATCTCATCTCTGGCTAAAGGCTACAATATCTCTGGCTAAAAGCGACAATATCTCATCTCTTGCGAAATGAGGCAATATCTCATCTCTGGCTAAAGGCGACAATATCTCTGGCTAAAGGCAACAATATCTCATCTCCGGCTAAAGGCGACAATATCTCTGGCTAGAGGCTGCAATATCTCTGGCTAAAGTCGGCAATACCTCATCTCTGCCTAAAGTAGACAATACCTCATTTCTGGCTAAAGGAAACCGTGTCTCATCTCTGGTTAAAGGCGACAATATCTCATCTCTGGCTTAAGGCGACAGTATCTCAACTCTGCCTAAAGGCGACAACATCTCATTTCTGGCTAAAGGCGACAATATCTCATCTCAGGTTAAATGCGACAATATCTCATCTCTAACTAAAGGCGACAATTTCTCTGGCTAAAGGCGCTAATATCTCATCTCTGCCTAAAGGCGCCAATATCTCATCTCTGCCTAAAAGCGACAATATCTCATCTCTGCCTAAAGTAGACAATACCGCTTCTGTGGCTAAAGGTGACAATACCTCATCTCTGGCTGAAGGCGACAATAACTCATCTCTGGCTAAATGCGACAATACCTCATCTCTGGCTAAAGGCGACAATATCTCTTGCGTAATGAGGCAATATCTCATCTCTGGCTAAAGGCGGCAATATCTCATCTCTGCCTAAGGGCGACAATATCTCATCTATGCCTAAAGGCGAAAATATCTCTGGCTAAAGGCGACAATATCTCTGGCTAAAGGCGACAATATCTTTGGCTAAAGGCGATAATATCTCATCTCTTGCGAAATGAGGCAATATCTCATCTCTGGCTAAAGGCGACAATATCTCATCTCTGCCTAAAGGCGACAATATCTCATCCCTGGCTAAAGGCGGCAATATCTCATCTCTGCCTAAAGGCGACAATATCTCATCTATGCCTAAAGGCGAAAATATATCTGGCTAAAGGCGACAATATGTCATCTCTGGCTAAAGGCGACAATATCTCTGGCTAAAGGCGACAATATCTCTGGCTAAAGGCGACAATATCTCATCTCTTGCGAAATGAGGCAATATCTCATCTCTGGCTAAAGGCAACAATATCTCATCACTGCCTAAAGACGACAATATCAAATCTCTGCCTAAAGGCGACAATATCTCATCTCTGCCTAAAGGCGACAATATCTCATCTCTGGCTAAAGGCGACAATATCTCTGGCTAAAGGCGACAATATCTCATCTCTGCCTAAAAGAGACAATATGTCATCTCTGGCTAAAGGCGACAATATCTCATCTCTGGCTAAAGGCGACAATATCTCATCTCAGGCGATGTGAGGCAATATCTCATCTCTGGCTAAAGGCGACAATATCTCATCTCTGGCTTAATGAGGAAAAATCTCTGGCTAAAGGAGACAATATCTCTGGCTAAAGGCGACAATATCTCATCTCTGGCTAATGGCGACAATATCTCATCTCTGCCTAAATGCGACAATATCTCTGGTAAAGGCCACAATATCTTTTGCTAAAGGCGACAATATCTCATCTCTGCCTAAAGGCGACAATATCTCATCTCAGGCGAAATGAGGCAATATCTCATCTCTGGCTAAAGGAGGCAATATCTCATCTCTTGCTAAAGGCGACAATATCTCATCTCCGGTGAAATGAGGCAATATCTCTGGCTAAAGGCGACAATATCTTTGGCTAAGGGCGACAATATCTCATCTCTGGCTAAAGGCGACAATATCTCATCTCTGGCTAAAGGCGACAATATCTCTGGCTAAAGGCGACAATATCTCATCTCCGGCTTAAGGCGACAATATCTCTGGCTAAAGGCGGCAATATCTCTGGCTAAAGTCGGCAATACCTCATCTCTGCCTAAAGTAGACAATACCTCATTTCTGGCTAAAGGAAACCGTGTCTCATCTCTGGTTAAAGGCGACAATATCTCATCTCTGGCTTAAGGCGACAGTATCGCAACTCTGCCTAAAGGCGACAATATCTCATCTCTAGCTAAAGGCGACAATTTCTCTGGATAAAGGCGCCAATATCTCATCTCTGCCTTAAGGCGCCAATATCTCATCTCTGCCTAAAAGCGACAATATCTCATCTCTGCCTAAAGTAGACAATACCGCTTCTGTGGCTAAAGGTGACAATACCTCATCTCTGGCTAAAGGCAACAATAACTCATCTCTGGCTAAATGCGAAAATACCTCATCTCTGGCTAAAGGCGACAATATCTCTTGCGAAATGAGGCAATATCTCATCTCCGGCTAAAGGCGGCAATATCTCATTTGTGCCTAAGGGCGACAATATCTCATCTATGCCTAAAGGCGAAAATATCTCTGGCTAAAGGCGACAATATCTCATCTCTGGCTAAAGGCGACAATATCTCTGGCTAAAGGCGACAATATCTCATGTCTGCCCAATGGCGACAATATCTCATGTCTGGCTAAAAGTGACAATACCTCATCTCTGGCTAAGGGTGACAATATCTCATCTCTGGCTAAAGGTGACAATATCTCATCACTGGCTAAAGGCAACAATATCTCATCTCTTCCTAAAGGCGACAATATCTCATCTCTGGCTAAAGGCTACAATATCTCTGGCTAAAAGCGACAATATCTCATATCTTGCGAAATGAGGAAATATCTCATCTCTGGCTAAAGGCTACAATATCTCTGGCTAAAAGCGACAATATCTCATCTCTTGCGAAATGAGGCAATATCTCATCTCTGGCTAAAGGCGGCAATATCTCATCTCTGGCGAAACGAGGCAATATCTCTGGCTAAAGGCGACAATATCTCTGGCTAAAGGCGACAATATCTCATCTCTGGCTAAAGGCGACAATATCTCATCTCAGGTTAAATGCGACAATATCTCATCTTTAACTAAAGGCGACAATTTCTGTGGCTAAAGGCGCCAATATCTCATCTCTGCCTAAAAGTGCCAATATCTCATCTCTGCCTAAAAGCGACAATATCTCATCTCTGCCTAAAGTAGACAATACCGCTTCTGTGGCTAAAGGTGACAATACCTCATCTATGGCTAAAGGCGACAATAACTCATCTCTGGCTAAATGCGACAATACCTCATCTCTGGCTAAAGGCGACAATATCTCTTGCGTAATGAGGCAATATCTCATCTCTGGCTAAAGGCGGCAATATCTCATCTCTGCCTAAGGGCGACAATATCTCATCTATGCCTAAAGGCGAAAATATCTCTGGCTAAAGGCGACAATATCTCATCTCTGGCTAAAGGCGAAAATATCTCTGGCTAAAGGCGACAATATCTCTGGCTAAAGGCGACAATATCTCATCTCTTGCGAAATGAGGCAATATCTCATCTCTGGCTAAAGGCAAAAATATCTCATCATTGCCTAAAGACGACAATATCTCATCTCTGCCTAAAGGCGACAATATCTCATGTCTGCCCAAAGGCGACAATATCTCATCTCTGCCTAAAGGCGACAATATCTCATCTCTGCCTAAAGGCGACAATATCTCATCTCTGGCTAAAGGCGACAATATCTCTGGCTAAAGGCGACAATATCTCATGTCTGCCCAAAGGCGACAATATCTCATCTCTGGCTAAAAGAGACAATATCTCATCTCTGGCTAAAGGCGACAATATCTCATCTCAGGCGAAATGAGGCAATATCTCATCTCTGGCTAAAGGCGACAATATCTCATCTCTGGCTAAATGAGGAAAAATCTCTGGCTAAAGGAGACAATATCTCTGGCTAAAGGCGACAATATCTCATCTCTGGCTAATGGCGACAATATCTCATCTCTGCCTAAATGCGACAATATCTCTGGTAAAGGCGACAATATCGTTGGCTAAAGGCGACAATATCTCATCTCTGCCTAAAGGCGACAATATCTCATCTCAGGCAAAATGAGGCAATATCTCATCTCTGGCTAAAGGCGGCAATATCTCATCTCTTGCTAAAGGCGACAATATCTCATCTCAGGTGAAATGAGGCAATATCTCTGGCTAAAGGCGACAATATCTCTGGCTAAAGGCGACAATATCTCATCTCTGGCTAAAGGCGACAATATCTCATCTCTGGCTAAAGGCGACAATATCTCTGGCTAAAGGCGACAATATCTCATCTCCGGCTAAAGGCGACAATATCTCTGGCTAAAGGCGGCAATATCTCTGGCTAAAGTCGGCAATACCTCATCTCTGCCTAAAGTAGACAATACCTCATTTCTGGCTAAAGGAAACCGTGTCTCATCTCTGGTTAAAGGCGACAATATCTCATCTCTGGCTTAAGGCGACAGTATCTCAACTCTGCCTAAAGGCGACAACATCTCATTTCTGGCTAAAGGCGACAATATCTCATCTCAGGTTAAATGCGACAATATCTCATCTCTAGCTAAAGGCGGCAATTTCTCTGGATAAAGGCGCCAATATCTCATCTCTGCCTAAAGGTGCCAATATCTCATCTCTGCCTAAAAGCGACAATATCTCATCTCTGCCTAAAGTAGACAATACCGCTTCTGTGGCTAAAGGTGACAATACCTCATCTCTGGCTAAAGGCGACAATAACTCATCTCTGGCTAAAGGCGACAATATCTCATCTCAGGCGAAATGAGGCAATATCTCATCTCTGGCTAAAGGCGACAATATCTCATCTCTGGCTAAAGGCGACAATATCTCATCTCAGGTGAAATGAGGCAATATCTCTGGCTAAAGGCGACAATATCTCTGGCTAAAGGCGACAATATTTCATCTCTGGCTAAAGGTGACAATATCTCATCTCTGGCTAAAGGCGACAGTATCTCTGGCTAAAGGCGACAATATCTCATCTCTAGCTAAAGGCGACAATATCTCTGGCTAAAGGCAACAATATCTCTGGCTAAAGTCGGCAATACCTCATCTCTGCCTAAAGTAGACAATACCTCATTTCTGGCTAAAGGAAACCGTGTCTCATCTCTGGTTATAGGCGACAATATCTCATCTCTGGCTTAAGGCGACAGTATCTCAACTCTGCCTAAAGGCGACAACATCTCATTTCTGGCTAAAGGCGACAATATCTCATCTCAGGTTAAATGCGACAATATCTCATCTCTAGCTAAAGGCGACAATTTCTCTGGCTAAAGGCGCCAATATCTCATCTCTGACTAAAGGCGCCAATATCTCATCTCTGCCTAAAAGCGACAATATCTCATCTCTGCCTAAATTAGACAATACCGCTTCTGTGGCTAAAGGCGACAATAAATCATCTCTGGCTAAATGCGAAAATACCTCATCTCTGGCTAAAGGCGACAATATCTCTTGCGAAATGAGGCAATATCTCATCGCTGGCTAAAGGCGGCAATATCTCATCTCTGCCTAAGGGCGACAATATCTCATCTATGCCTAAAGGCGAAAATATCTCTGGCTAAAGGCGACAATATCTCATCTCTGGCTAAAGGCGACAATATCTCATCTCTGGCTAAATGAGGAAAAATCTCTGGCTAAAGGAGACAATATCTCTGGCTAAAGGCGACAATATCTCATCTCTGGCTAATGGCGACAATATCTCATCTCTGCCTAAAGGCGACAATATCTCTGGTAAAGGCCACAATATCTTTGGCTAAAGGCGACAGTATCTCATCTCTGCCTAAAGGCAACAATATCTCATCTCAGGCGAAATGAGGCAATATCTCATCTCTGGCTAAAGGCGGCAATATCTCAACTCTGGCTAAAGGCGACAATATCTCATCTCAGGTGAAATGAGGCAATATCTCTGGCTAAAGGCGACAATATCACTGGCTAAAGGCGACAATATCAAATCTCTGGCTAGAGGCGACAATATATCATCTCTGGCTAAAGGCGACAATATCTCTGGCTAAAGGCGACAATATCTCATCTCTGGCTAAAGGCGACAATATCTCTGGCTAAAGGCGACAATATCTCTGGCTAAATGCAACAATATCTCTGGCTAAAGTCGGCAATACCTCATCTCTACCTAAAGTAGACAATACCTCATTTCTGGCTAAAGGAAACTGTATCTCATCTCTGGTTAAAGGCGACAATATCTCATCTCTGGCTTAAGGCGACAGTATCTCAACTCTGCTTAAAGGCGACAACATCTCATCTCTGGCTAAAGGTGACAATATCTCATCTCTGGCTAAAGGCGACAATATCTCATCTCTGGCTAAATGCGACAATATCTCATCTCTAGCTAAAGGCGACAATTTCTCTGGCTAAAGGCGCCAATATCTCATCTCTGCCTAAAGGCGACAATATCTCATCTCTGCCTGAAAGCGATAATATCTCATCTCTGCCTAAAGTAGACAATACCTCTTCTCTGGCTAAAGGTGACAATACCTCATCTCTGGCTAAAGGCGACAATACATCATCTCTGGCTAAAGGCGACAATATCTCTTGCGAAATGAGGCAATATCTCATCTCTGGCTAAAGGCGACAATATCTCATCTCTGGCTAAAGGCGGCAATATCTCATCTCTGCCTAAAGGCGACAATATCTCATCTATGCCTAAAGGCGAAAATATCTCTGGCTAAAGGCGACAATATCTCATCTCTGGCTAAAGGCGACAATATCTCTGGCTAAAGGCGACAATATCTCTGGCTAAAGGCGACAATATCTCATCTCTTGCGAAATGAGGCAATATCTCATCTCTGGCTAAAGGCGACAATATCCCATCTCTGCCTAAAGACGACAATATCTCATCTCTGCCCAAAGGCGACAATATCTCATGTCTGCCCAAAGGCGACAATATCTCATCTCTGCCTAAAGTCGACAATATCTCATGTCTGCCCAAAGGCGACAATATCTCATCTCTGGCTAAAGGCGACAATATCTCTGGCTAAAGGCGACAATATCTCATGTCTGCCCAAAGGCGACAATATCTCATCTCTGGCTAAAGGCGACAATATCTCATCTCTGGCTAAAGGCGACAATATCTCATCTCAGGCGAAATGAGGCAATATCTCATTTCTGGCTAAAGGCAACAATACCTCATTACTGGCTAAAGGCGACAATATCTCATTTCAGGTGAAATGAGGCAATATCTCTGGCTAAAGGCGACAATATCTCTGGCTAAAGGCGACAATATCTCATCTCTGGCTAAAGGCGAAAATATCTCTGGCTAAAGGCGAAAATATCTCATCTCCGGCTAACGACGACAATATCTCTGGCTAAAGGCAAAAATATCTCTGGCTGAAGTAGGCAATACCTCATCTCTCCCTAAAGTAGACAATACCTCATTTCTGGCTAAAGGAAACCGTGTCTCATCTCTGGTTAAAGGCGACAATATCTCATCTCTGGCTTAAGGCGACAGTATCTCAACTCTGCCTAAAGGCGACAACATCTCATTTCTGGCTAAAGGCGCCAATATCTCATCTCTGCCTAAAGGCGCCAATATCTCATCTCTGCCTAAAAGCGACAATATCTCATCTCTGCCTAAAGTAGACAATACCGCTTCTGTGGCTAAAGGTAACAATACCTCATCTTGGGCTAAAGGCGACAATAACTCATCTTTGGCTAAATGCGAAAATACCTCATCTCTGGCTAAAGGCGACAATATCTCTTGCGAAATGAGGCAATATCTCATCTCTGGCTAAAGGCGGCAATATCTCATCTCTGCCTAAGGGCGACAATATCTCATCTATGCCTAAAGGCGAAAATATCTCTGGCTAAAGGCGACAATATCTCATCTCTGGCTAAAGGCGACAATATGTCTGGCTAAAGGCGACAATATCTCTGGCTAAAGGCGACAATATCTCATCTCTGGCTAAAGGCGACAATATCTCATCTCTGGCTAAAGGCGTCAATATCTCTGGCTAAAGGCGACAATATCTCATGTCTGCCTAAAGGCGACAATATCTCATGTCTGGCTAAAAGTGACAATACCTCATCTCTGGCTAAGGGCGACAATATCTCATCTCTGGCTAAAAATGACAATATCTCATCACTGGCTAAAGGCAACAATATCTCATCTCTTCCTAAAGGCAACAATATCTCATCTCTGGCTAAAGGCTACAATATCTCTGGCTAAAAGCGACAATATCTCATCTCTTGCGAAATGAGGCAATATCTCATCTCTGGCTAAATGCTACAATATCTCTGGCTAAAAGCGACAATATCTCATCTCCGGCTAAAGGCGACAATATCTCTGGCTAGAGGCTGCAATATCTCTGGCTAAAGTCGGCAATATCTCATCTCTGCCTAAAGTAGACAATACCTCATTTCTGGCTAAAGGAAACCGTGTCTCATCTCTGGTTAAAGGCGACAATATCTCATCTCTGGCTTAAGGCGACAGTATCTCAACTCTGCCTAAAGGCGACAACATCTCATTTCTGGCTAAAGGCGACAATATCTCATCTCAGGTTAAATGCGACAATATCTCATCTCTAACTAAAGGCGACAATTTCTCTGGCTAAAGGCGCCAATATCTCATCTCTGCCTAAAGGCGCCAATATCTCATCTCTGCCTAAAAGCGACAATATCTCATCTCTGCCTAAAGTAGACAATACCGCTTCTGTGGCTAAAGGTGACAGTACCTCATCTCTGGCTGAAGGCGACAATAACTCATCTCTGGCTAAATGCGACAATACCTCATCTCTGGCTAAAGGCGACAATATCTCTTGCGTAATGAGGCAATATCTCATCTCTGGCTAAAGGCGGCAATATCTCATCTCTGCCTAAGGGCGACAATATCTCATCTATGCCTAAAGGCGAAAATATCTCTGGCTAAAGGCGACAATATCTCTGGCTAAAGGCGACAATATCTTTGGCTAAAGGCGATAATATCTCATCTCTTGCGAATTGAGGCAATATCTCATCTCTGGCTAAAGGCGACAATATCTCATCTCTGCCTAAAGGCGACAATATCTCATCCCTGGCTAAAGGCGGCAATATCTCATCTCTGCCTAAAGGCGACAATATCTCATCTATGCCTAAAGGCGAAAATATATCTGGCTAAAGGCGACAATATCTCATCTCTGGCTAAAGGCGACAATATCTCTGGCTAAAGGCGACAATATCTCTCGCTAAAGGCGACAATATCTCATCTCTTGCGAAATGAGGCAATATCTCATCTCTGGCTAAAGGCAACAATATCTCATCACTGCCTAAAGACGACAATATCAAATCTCTGCCTAAAGGCGACAATATCTCATCTCTGCCTAAAGGCGACAATATCTCATCTCTGGCTAAAGGCGACAATATCTCTGGCTAAAGGCGACAATATCTCATCTCTGCCTAAAAGAGACAATATGTCATCTCTGGCTAAAGGCGACAATATCTCATCTCTGGCTAAAGGCGACAATATCTCATCTCAGGCGATGTGAGGCAATATCTCATCTCTGGCTAAAGGCGACAATATCTCATCTCTGGCTAAATGAGGAAAAATCTCTGGCTAAAGGAGACAATATCTCTGGCTAAAGGCGACAATATCTCATCTCTGGCTAATGGCGACAATATCTCATCTCTGCCTAAATGCGACAATATCTCTGGTAAAGGCCACAATATCTTTTGCTAAAGGCGACAATATCTCATCTCTGCCTAAAGGCGACAATATCTCATCTCAGGCGAAATGAGGCAATATCTCATCTCTGGCTAAAGGAGGCAATATCTCATCTCTTGCTAAAGGCGACAATATCTCATCTCCGGTGAAATGAGGCAATATCTCTGGCTAAAGGCGACAATATCTCTGGCTAAAGGCGACAATATCTCATCTCTGGCTAAAGGCGACAATATCTCATCTCTGGCTAAAGGCGACAATATCTCTGGCTAAAGGCGACAATATCTCATCTCCGGCTTAAGGCGACAATATCTCTGGCTAAAGGCGGCAATATCTCTGGCTAAAGTCGGCAATACCTCATCTCTGCCTAAAGTAGACAATACCTCATTTCTGGCTAAAGGAAACCGTGTCTCATCTCTGGTTAAAGGCGACAATATCTCATCTCTGGCTTAAGGCGACAGTATCGCAACTCTGCCTAAAGGCGACAATATCTCATCTCTAGCTAAAGGCGGCAATTTCTCTGGATAAAGGCGCCAATATCTCATCTCTGCCTAAAGGCGCCAATATCTCATCTCTGCCTAAAAGCGACAATATCTCATCTCTGCCTAAAGTAGACAATACCGCTTCTGTGGCTAAAGGTGACAATACCTCATCTCTGGCTAAAGGCAACAATAACTCATCTCTGGCTAAATGCGAAAATACCTCATCTCTGGCTAAAGGCGACAATATCTCTTGCGAAATGAGGCAATATCTCATCTCCGGCTAAAGGCGGCAATATCTCATTTCTGCCTAAGGGCGACAATATCTCATCTATGCCTAAAGGCGAAAATATCTCTGGCTAAAGGCGACAATATCTCATCTCTGGCTAAAGGCGACAATATCTCAGGCTAAAGGCGACAATATCTCATGTCTGCCCATTGGCGACAATATCTCATGTCTGGCTAAAAGTGACAATACCTCATCTCTGGCTAAGGGTGACAATATCTCATCTCTGGCTAAAGGTGACAATATCTCATCACTGGCTAAAGGCAACAATATCTCATCTCTTCCTAAAGGCGACAATATCTCATCTCTGGCTAAAGGCTACAATATCTCTGGCTAAAAGCGACAATATCTCATATCTTGCGAAATGAGGAAATATCTCATCTCTGGCTAAAGGCTACAATATCTCTGGCTAAAAGCGACAGTATCTCATCTCTTGCGAAATGAGGCAATATCTCATCTCTGGCTAAAGGCGACAATATCTCTGGCTAAAGGCAACAATATCTCTGGCTAAAGGCGACAATATCTCTGGCTAAATGCGACAATATCTCATCTCTGGCTAAAGGCGACAATATCTCATCTCTGGCTAAAGGCGGCAATATCTCATCTCTGGCGAAACGAGGCAATATCTCTGGCTAAAGGCGACAATATCTCTGGCTAAAGGCGACAATATCTCATCTCTGGCTAAAGGCGACAATATCTCATCTCAGGTTAAATGCGACAATATCTCATCTTTAACTAAAGGCGACAATTTCTGTGGCTAAAGGCGCCAATATCTCATCTCTGCCTAAAGGCGCCAATATCTCATCTCTGCCTAAAAGCGACAATATCTCATCTCTGCCTAAAGTAGACAATACCGCTTCTGTGGCTAAAGGTGACAATACCTCATCTCTGGCTAAAGGCGACAATAACTCATCTCTGGCTAAATGCGACAATACCTCATCTCTGGCTAAAGGCGACAATATCTCTTGCGTAATGAGGCAATTACTCATCTCTGGCTAAAGGCGGCAATATCTCATCTCTGCCTAAGGGCGACAATATCTCATCTATGCCTAAAGGCGAAAATATCTCTGGCTAAAGGCGACAATATCTCATCTCTGGCTAAAGGCGAAAATATCTCTGGCTAAAGGCGACAATATCTCTGGCTAAAGGCGACAATATCTCATCTCTTGCGAAATGAGGCAATATCTCATCTCTGGCTAAAGGCAACAATATCTCATCACTGCCTAAAAACGACAATATCTCATCTCTGCCTAAAGGCGACAATATCTCATGTCTGCCCAAAGGCGACAATATCTCATCTCTGCCTAAAGGCGACAATATCTCATCTCTGCCTAAAGGCGACAATATCTCATCTCTGGCTAAAGGCGACAATATCTCTGGCTAAAGGCGACAATATCTCATGTCTGCCCAAAGGCGACAATATCTCATCTCTGGCTAAAAGAGACAATATCTCATCTCTGGCTAAGGCGATGTCATGGTTTAATAATTTTGTAGTTTTTGCTATCAGTATTCCACATCATAACATCATATAAAGCATGAATAATTTTACTGAATCTGCAACTTACAGAAGAAGACTACATCTCCCAGGGAACAACACGATAGGTCACGGGACCTGGACTCTATATTAACTCTGTCGCAGAACAGACTGACGTCTTTCGAGTTCTGGCATTCAGGGGAGTGTGTGGGAGCCTTCAGCCGTTCGCCTAGATTTACAGTAGGCCTCTCGGTTACGGGACTCATTCTCTCTCCTATTTTGCTTGATTCGTTAGCTCAATTTTCAATTATATTGTATTATATTGTGTTATCCTGTATTTCGATATAGTATTTAGTAAATAAGTGTGCCTCCTTAGATCGTTGCCGCTGTTTTCTTTTCCTAATTAACTTTTTCCCTTCGGCCTAGGGCCCCTCCGGGGCCCACGGCCCCCTGTCACGGACGCAGGTGGATTTTTAGTTCAAACCGTGACAGATTTTGGTGGAGAATGCGGGCAAATTGAGTTGCTGTTTTTGTGTGTTTTCTTCTGTTGCTCTTTTAGCTTTTAACAGAGCTACGAGTTTTTTTCCCTGTTAAGGAGCTATCTCGTGTTTGCGATTCTGCACCTGCGAGCTTGACCTTGAAAGTCCAGGCGGACTGCCAATACTCCGGTATATTTTATAAACACTGCTGAGCTTTGTTTTCTTTTACTTTTTTTCTCTCTATTGGAGGAAAAAAAAAAAAAAATGTTTTCTCTACTAAATTTGTTTTACCAGGGACTGTGTGCCATTGGTTCCTTTTTTGAGACGCTCCGAACATATTGGGTCATGTTTAAGCTAGCCACTTTTTCTTATGGAGCTATACAATTGTATAATGGATTGAAAGCATGGTTAGCAATGCTCACTTCGTATCTGTATACAGCTCCAGAGGGAGCAACTAATGCAACTAATTATACAGAAATGGTGATTTTTAAGCGTGCTCCTCTTTCTTTCTATGAATCCTTTATGCAGTTTTTGAATGATCAGTGGGCCACACTCTTAATCTCCCTGATCTTACTGTTGGTTATTGTAATAATCTCACTCAGTATCTGGATTTATAACATCCGGAGGAAGTCTTCCCTAGAACCAGAGAATACTGAGTGGCAGGGAATTGAAGAGATTCTCAAAGGACAGACATCTTCAGTGTTATGGAGCTTCACTCCTGAACACTTGAAGAATCCTGAGAGTTTGATTGCATATTTGAGGCAGGAATGTTGTGGCTCAGGCAGATCTCAGGAGGCACAAATGATTTTGGGCCTAGCTAATGCTTATTGGGCCTTAGTCAATACCATTCCTGAGAGGGAAGTTTTTGAAGCTGAGAGAGAGAGTCTCAGGGCCGAGAAGGAGAGTCTTAGAGCTGAGGCAGAAAAACTTTGGACTGAGAAGGTAGAGAGAGAAAAAGCTTTTGAAGCTGAGAGAAAAGATCTCTTGTACCAACGAGACTCAATCTGGTACGAGAAAGAGAGTCTTAGAGCCGACGCAGAAAAACTTTGGGATGAGAAGGTAGAGAGAGAAAAAGCTTTTGAGGCTGAGAGAAAAGATCTCCTGTACCAACGAGACTCAATCTGGTACGAGAAAGAGAATCTTAGAGCTGACGCAGAAAAACTTTGGGATGAGAAAAGCTCCCTGCAATCCCAACTCAACACTCTCCAGTCCGAGCACAGCTCCCTCCGGTCCGAGAACGACACTCTCCAGTCCGAGCACAGCACCCTCCGGTCCGAGCATGACACTCTCCAGTCCGAGCACAGCGCCCTCCGGTCCGAGCACGACACTCTCCAGTCCGAGCACAGCGCCCTCCGGTCCGAGAACAACACTCTCCAGTCCGAGCACAGCACCCTCCGGTCCGAGCACGACACTCTCCAGTCCGAGCACAGCGCCCTCCGGTCCGAGCACGACACTCTCCAGTCCGAGCACAGCGCCCTCCGGTCCGAGTACAACACTCTCCAGATTG
Organism: Coturnix japonica; assembly: GCF_054131305.1. Classification (NCBI taxonomy): domain Eukaryota; kingdom Metazoa; phylum Chordata; class Aves; order Galliformes; family Phasianidae; genus Coturnix; species Coturnix japonica. The sequence goes on from NC_140672.1 coordinate 28,701,867, forward strand.
AGCGCGATGCCCTCCGGACCGAGCACAATGCCCTCCAGACCGAGCACAACACTCTCCAGTCCAAGTATGACGCCGTCCAGTCTGAGTGCGGCACCCTCCAGGCCAAGCATGATGCCTTCCAATCCAACTGCGACACCCTCCAGTCCGAGTACAACACTCTTCAGTCTGTGCATAATGCCCTCCGGTCCGAGCATAACGCTCTTCAGACTGAGCACAATGCCCTCCGGACCGAGCACAACACTCTTCAGTCCGAGCATAACACTCTTCAGACCGAGCACAATGCCCTCCAGACCAAGCTCAACACTCTCCAGACTGAGCACACTGCCCTCCAGGCCGAGCATAACGTCCTCCGGTTCGGATACAACACTCTCCAGTCCAACTACAACAGCCTCCAGACTGAGCTTGGTGCTGTCCAGTTTGAGCGGAACGCTCTCCGAGACCAGCTATGTGCCCTCCAGGGTGAGTTGAATGTATTTAACCAACTACCAGGGGCACATGTAGTCCAATTTGGCCAGCCATTGGGGGCACATGTAGTCCAATCTGACCAGCCACCGGGGGCACAGGTAGTCCAATTGGACCAACCATCTGGGACACCAGATACAATGTTGGTTGCCCCTGTAAGAGGGCGAAAGACAAAAAAAAGTTTCAACTCAGTTAGAGAAAATGCAGAAGGAGTTAGAAGAGCGGAGGGAGTTAGGAGAGCAGGACTCAGGAGACTCAGGGGAGCAGGGGGAGTCAGAAGACCAGAAGAAGTTGGAGGAGCAGAGGATGTTAGAGGGGTATAAGAAGATGATAGAGGAGCAGAAGATGATAGAGGAGCAGAAGATGATAGAGGAGCAGAAGTTAGAGGAGCAGAGAAAGTTAGGAGAGAGGAAAAAGAAGGAGGGTTACCTGGAGGAAATAACACAAGCATCAGGGTCAGGGTCAGAGTCAGAAGAGGAGCCAAAAGCTACTTTTTCTTTACGAGAATTTCTCAAGTCCAAACTTGTAGATGGGGCAGCCTCATCAACACAGTTGCCACCATCAACACCTGGGACTCTTGATAGAGCAAAAGGTGAGCAAAGTATTACGACCATTATTGATCGATCTTTTAAACTGAGTGAAATTCGAGATCTAAGAAAGGATTACACACGTCAGCCAAAAGAAAATATGGTCACTTGGTTACTTCGCTGCTGGGACAATGGTGCCAACAGTGCATGGCTCGATGGCAGTGAAGCTCGCCAACTGGGTAGCATTTCCAGGGACCCACGTGTGGACAGAGGTATTGGCACATGCCAAAATCGGTCCTACACCCTCTGGAAGCGGATGTTGATAGCGGTAAGAGATAGATTCCCCTTTAAACGGGACTTGGAGCCTGAGAGAAAGAAATGGACTGATATTGAGAAAGGTATCCAGTTTTTGAGAGAAAATGCTCTAGTGGAAATGCTATACAGCCGCGAGTTCAATCGTAATGATCCAGACCAATTACATGATCCCGAAGCAGTCCGCGTTCCACGACAGATGTGGCGTGACTTTACAAAAGCAGCTCCAGAAAAGCATGCCAGTGCACTTGCATTAGTATATGGCAAAGGGGACAGGAAACCCTTTGTGAATGAACTAATTGGCAGACTTCAGGAACTTGAATTATTTATAAGCGCCACAGAAGTTAATCTGTATACTTCAGCCATTGTCAAAATTGTGGAAAGGTTAAGCGAAGTGGAGGGAACACAAAATGATATTATTGACAAATTGGCTAATGTGCCTGATGTAGATGAATCCACGGTGGTACAAGATGATGGAAACCAGGATTTCCACAATCGCCTATTGAGGAAGCTAAACAACATGAGTTCCTCTCGACCTGTATCATCGAAAATCTCAACCATTAAAAAGAGACGTCCTCGTATTCAAGCAAATGACGATGATAAGTCACCTCGAATCAACAATGAGACTACACGTCTTGCCTTGTTGCTTTTCCTCTGTAGTCATGGGGAGGACATGAAGAAGTGGTGTAATTCATCCACTTCTGCACTTCAGGCACGAGTGAAAGAATTACAAGGTGAAACAACTACCAAGGTGAACTCTTCCAAGAAGGGGAGAGTTCCAGTTGCTGCAAGTCAACGAGGTAAACAATAGAGGGGCCCTGCCCCCAGCCAGGGGGGGGAAAGGGACAACAGAGTATACTGGACTGTGTGGATTAAGTGGCCTGGCACATCTCAACCACAGAAATATAAAGCCTTGGTGGACACTGGTGCACAATGCACCCTAATGCCCTCAAGTCACCAAGGGACACAACCAATATATATCCATGGAGTGACTGGGGGTTCCCAAGAATTGACTATGTTGGAGGCCGAAATAAGCCTCACTGGTAAAAACTGGCGAAGGCACCCTATTGTGACTGGTCCAGAGGCTCCATGTATACTGGGAATCGATTACCTTAGGATGGGATATTTCAAGGATCCCAAGGGGTATCGATGGGCCTTTGGGATAGCTGCTGTAAACACAAATGGTGTTAAGCAGCTGTCAACTTTACCTGGTCTGTCAGATGATCCTTCTGCTGTGGGGTTGCTCCAGGTAAAAGACCAAGAGGTACCAATTGCCACCAAAGTGGTTCACAGACGGCAGTACCACACCAATAGGGACTCATTGCTCCCCATTCACAAGCTTATTCGCCAATTAGAAAATCAGGGAGTGATTAGCAAAACGCACTCGCCTTTTAACAGCCCCATATGGCCAGTGCGTAAAACCAGTGGGGAATGGAGGCTGACGGTAGATTACCGTGGCCTGAATGAAGTTACACCTCCATTAAGTGCTGCTGTACCAGACATGCTAGAACTCCAGTATGAACTGGAGTCAAAAGAAGCTAGGTGGTATGCCACCATTGATATTGCTAATGCCTTCTTTTCCATCCCATTGGCTGCAAAATGTAGGCCACAGTTTGCTTTTACCTGGAGAGGTATTCAGTATACCTGGAACCGTTTACCCCAGGGGTGGAAGCACAGCCCAACAATTTGCCATGGATTGATCCAAGCTGTTTTGGAACAGGGTAATGCTCCTGAACACTTGCAGTATATTGATGACATTGTAGTGTGGGGCCATACAGCAGCAGAGGTTTCCAAGAAAGGGAAACAGATTATCCAAATTCTTTTGAAAGCTGGTTTTGCCATTAAGCGCAGCAAGGTGAAGGGGCCTGCCCAGGAAATCCAGTTCTTAGGCATAAAATGGCAAGATGGACGTCGTCACATCCCAGCAGATGTGATTGACAAAATCACTGCTATGTCTCCGCCCACAAATAAAACAGAGACCCAATCTTTTCTGGGAGTAGTGGGTTTTTGGAGAATGCATGTCCCAAACTACAGCCACATAGTGAGCCCCCTCTATCAGGTAACACGGAAGAAGAATAATTTCTCATGGGGTCCTGAGCAGCAGCAGGCTTTTGAGCAAATAAAACAAGAAATAGCCCGTGCCGTGGCCTTGGGGCCAGTACGGACGGGGCAGGATGTGAAGAACATCCTCTACACTGCTGCTGGAGAGAAAGGTCCCACCTGGAGTTTGTGGCAAAGAGCCTCAGGAGAGACCCGAGGCCGACCCCTAGGATTTTGGAGTCGAGCATATAAAGGGTCTGAGGAGCGCTACACTCCAACTGAGAAGGAGATCTTAGCCGTGTATGAGGGGGTTCGGGCTGCTTCTGAAGTAGTAGGGACAGAGGTTCAGCTTCTTCTAGCACCTCGCTTGCCAGTAATTAACTGGATGTTTAAAGGACAGGTTCCCTCCACCCATCATGCTACTGATGCCACTTGGAGTAAGTGGATTTCATTAATTACTCAACGAGCTCGAATGGGAAAACTCAGCCGTCCTGGAATTCTAGAAGTGATCATGGACTGGCCTGAGAGTAAAAAAATTGAAACACCACCTACAGAAGAGGTATCACGTGCTAAAGAGGCACCACCATACAATGAGCTACCAGAAAACGAAAAGAAATTTGCCCTATTCACAGACGGATCATGTCGTATTGTAGGGAAGCATCGCAGATGGAAAGCTGCTGTATGGAGCCCCACACGACAAGTTGCAGAGGCCACTGAAGGTAAAGGAGAATCAAGTCAATTCGCAGAGGTAAAGGCTGTTCAGCTGGCTTTAGATGTGGCTGAACGGGAGAGGTGGCCAATGCTTCATCTTTATACTGATTCATGGATGGTGGCAAATGCCTTATGGGGGTGGTTGCAACAGTGGGAAGATGATAATTGGCAACGAAAGGGTAAACCTGTTTGGGCTGCTGAACTGTGGAAAGACATTGCTGCCCGAATAAGGAACATTGTTGTAAAGGTGCGCCATGTAGATGCTCATGTGCCTAAAAGTAGGGCTACTGAAGAACATAAAAATAACCATCAGGTTGATCGAGCTGCCAAAATTGAGGTGGCTCAAATAGACTTGGACTGGCAGAACAAGGGTGAATTATTCCTAGCTCGGTGGGCCCATGAGACTTCAGGTCATCAAGGAAGGGATGCAACATATAAGTGGGCTAGAGACCGAGGGGTGGACTTAACTATGGACGCTATTGCTCAAGTTATTCATGATTGTGAAACATGCGCCATAATTAAACAAGCCAAGAGGATGAAACCTTTTTGGGGGGAAGGGCGATGGCAAAAGTATAAATATGGGGAGGCATGGCAGGTTGATTATATCACCTTGCCACGATCTCGCAATGGTAAGCGTTATGTACTCACCATGGTAGAGGCAACCACTGGGTGGCTCGAAACATACGCAGTACCCCATGCTACCGCCCGAAACACCATATTAGGGTTGGAAAAGCAAATCCTGTGGCGGCATGGCACTCCGGAAAGAATTGAATCAGATAATGGGACCCATTTTAAAAATTCCCTTGTAACCACTTGGGCCAAAAATCATGGCATTGAGTGGATTTACCATATTCCCTATCATGCACCAGCTTCTGGTAAGATTGAACGATTCAATGGGTTGTTGAAAACTATGTTGAAAGCAATGGGTGGCGGAACGTATAAAAATTGGGAGAACCATTTAGCAGAAGCCACCTGGTTGGTCAACACTCGAGGATCTAGTAATCGTAATGGTCCTAACCAATCCAGCTCCCTACGTACCGTGGAGGGAGATAAGGTTCCTGTAGTACACATAAAGAGTGTGTTGGGAAAAACAGTTTGGGTCCTTCCAGCGTCTGGAAAGGGCAAACCTCTCCGGGGTACTGTCTTTGCCCAGGGACCTGGGTGCACATGGTGGGTGATGGACAAAAATGGGAATGTTCAATGTGTACCACAAGGGAATTTGATGTTGGGGGAGTGCAGCCAATGATTTTCCTGTAGATATATAGGTAGAGTCTCAGAAAAATATTTCAATTAGGTACAGAATAGTTCAATTAGGTATAGGACTTAAGATAGAGTGGATTAATGTTAAGGAAACACTTTTTTCTCTATATACCTAAATTAGGCATTCTGTAAGCAAGTTTTCCATCTGGACTCTATATCCTGCACTGGCCATGCATGTGTAGAGCACACATGGAAAGAAGTATAAGTCAAAAGGAAATCTCCTGTGGTGGCTGGGAAAGGATGAGTGCACCTTGATGTGGGGGACGCCCTACTAGTGCTGCCTTTCCCCTCTACCGCTGACATGTTTTCCTTTTTCTGGCAGTTTTGCCATTTTCTCAAAATTAATAAATAGTAGGTTAGGTTATAGAGTTTTGTTCTCAACTTAGGGATTTGTATGGAATAAATATAAATTGTTGAGAAAAATGAGGTTGCTGATTATTCACAATTATACATATGAGTGTGTATGTATGTATAAACATAATGTAATGATGTAGAATAAGGGGTGGAATGTCATGGTTTAATAATTTTGTAGTTTTTGCTATCAGTATTCCACATCATAACATCATATAAAGCATGAATAATTTTACTGAATCTGCAACTTACAGAAGAAGACTACATCTCCCAGGGAACAACACGATAGGTCACGGGACCTGGACTCTATATTAACTCTGTCGCAGAACAGACTGACGTCTTTCGAGTTCTGGCGTTCAGGGGAGTGTGTGGGAGCCTTCAGCCGTTCGCCTAGATTTACAGTAGGCCTCTCGGTTACGGGACTCATTCTCTCTCCTATTTTGCTTGATTCGTTAGCTCAATTTTCAATTATATTGTATTATATTGTGTTATCCTGTATTTCGATATAGTATTTAGTAAATAAGTGTGCCTCCTTAGATCGTTGCCGCTGTTTTCTTTTCCTAATTAACTTTTTCTTTTCGGCCTAGGGCCCCTCCGGGGCCTACGGCCCCCTGTCACGGACGCAGGTGGATTTTTAGTTCAAACCGTGACAGGCGACAATATCTCATCTCAGGCGAAATGAGGCAATATCTCATCTCTGGCTAAAGGCGACAATATCTCATCTCTGGCTAAATGAGGAAAAATCTCTGGCTAAAGGAGACAATATCTCTGGCTAAAGGCGACAATATCTCATCTCTGGCTAATGGCGACAATATCTCATCTCTGCCTAAATGCGACAATATCTCTGGTAAAGGCGACAATATCGTTGGCTAAAGGCGACAATATCTCATCTCTGCCTAAAGGCGACAATATCTCATCTCAGGCGAAATGAGGCAATATCTCATCTCTGGCTAAAGGCGGCAATATCTCATCTCTTGCTAAAGGCGACAATATCTCATCTCAGGTGAAATGAGGCAATATCTCTGGCTAAAGGCGACAATATCTCATCTCTGGCTAAAGGCGACAATATCTCATCTCTGGCTAAAGGCGACAATATCTCTGGCTAAAGGCGACAATATCTCATCTCCGGCTAAAGGCGACAATATCTCTGGCTAAAGGCGGCAATATCTCTGGCTAAAGTCGGCAATACCTCATCTCTGCCTAAAGTAGACAATACCTCATTTCTGGCTAAAGGAAACCGTGTCTCATCTCTGGTTAAAGGCGACAATATCTCATCTCTGGCTTAAGGCGACAGTATCTCAACTCTGCCTAAAGGCGACAACATCTCATTTCTGGCTAAAGGCGACAATATCTCATCTCAGGTTAAATGCGACAATATCTCATCTCTAGCTAAAGGCGGCAATTTCTCTGGATAAAGGCGCCAATATCTCATCTCTGCCTAAAGGTGCCAATATCTCATCTCTGCCTAAAGGCGACAATATCTCATCTCAGGCGAAATGAGGCAATATCTCATCTCTGGCTAAAGGCGGCAATATCTCATCTCTTGCTAAAGGCGACAATATCTCATCTCAGGTGAAATGAGGCAATATCTCTGGCTAAAGGCGACAATATCTCTGGCTAAAGGCGACAATATCTCATCTCTGGCTAAAGGCGACAATATCTCATCTCTGGCTAAAGGCGACAATATCTCTGGCTAAAGGCGACAATATCTCATCTCCGGCTAAAGGCGACAATATCTCTGGCTAAAGGCGGCAATATCTCTGGCTAAAGTCGGCAATACCTCATCTCTGCCTAAAGTAGACAATACCTCATTTCTGGCTAAAGGAAACCGTGTCTCATCTCTGGTTAAAGGCGACAATATCTCATCTCTGGCTTAAGGCGACAGTATCTCAACTCTGCCTAAAGGCGACAACATCTCATTTCTGGCTAAAGGCGACAATATCTCATCTCAGGTTAAATGCGACAATATCTCATCTCTAGCTAAAGGCGGCAATTTCTCTGGATAAAGGCGCCAATATCTCATCTCTGCCTAAAGGTGCCAATATCTCATCTCTGCCTAAAAGCGACAATATCTCATCTCTGCCTAAAGTAGACAATACCGCTTCTGTGGCTAAAGGTGACAATACCTCATCTCTGGCTAAAGGCGACAATAACTCATCTCTGGCTAAATGCGACAATACCTCATCTCTGTCTAAAGGCGACAATATCTCTTGCGTAATGAGGCAATATCTCATCTCTGGCTAAAGGCGGCAATATCTCATCTCTGCCTAAGGGCGACAATATCTCATCTATGCCTAAAGGCGAAAATATCTCTGGCTAAAGGCGACAATATCTCATCTCTGGCTAAAGGCGAAAATATCTCTGGCTAAAGGCGACAATATCTCTGGCTAAAGGCGACAATATCTCATCTCTTGCGAAATGAGGCAATATCTCATCTCTGGCTAAAGGCAACAATATCTCATCACTGCCTAAAGACGACAATATCTCATCTCTGCCTAAAGGCGACAATATCTCATGTCTGCCCAAAGGCGACAATATCTCATCTCTGCCTAAAGGCGACAATATCTCATCTCTGCCTAAAGGCGACAATATCTCATCTCTGGCTAAAGGCGACAATATCTCTGGCTAAAGGCGACAATATCTCATGTCTGCCCAAAGGCGACAATATCTCATCTCTGGCTAAAAGAGACAATATCTCATCTCTGGCTAAAGGCGACAATATCTCATCTCAGGCGAAATGAGGCAATATCTCATCTCTGGCTAAAGGCGACAATATCTCATCTCTGGCTAAATGAGGAAAAATCTCTGGCTAAAGGAGACAATATCTCTGGCTAAAGGCGACAATATCTCATCTCTGGCTAAAGGCGACAATATCTCATCTCTGGCTAAATGAGGAAAAATCTCTGGCTAAAGGAGACAATATCTCTGGCTAAAGGCGACAATATCTCATCTCTGGCTAATGGCGACAATATCTCATCTCTGCCTAAATGCGACAATATCTCTGGTAAAGGCGACAATATCGTTGGCTAAAGGCGACAATATCTCATCTCTGCCTAAAGGCGACAATATCTCATCTCAGGCGAAATGAGGCAATATCTCATCTCTGGCTAAAGGCGGCAATATCTCATCTCTTGCTAAAGGCGACAATATCTCATCTCAGGTGAAATGAGGCAATATCTCTGGCTAAAGGCGACAATATCTCTGGCTAAAGGCGACAATATCTCATCTCTGGCTAAAGGCGACAATATCTCATCTCTGGCTAAAGGCGACAATATCTCTGGCTAAAGGCGACAATATCTCTGGCTAAAGTCGGCAATACCTCATGTCTGCCTAAAGTAGACAATACCTCATTTCTGGCTAAAGGAAACCGTGTCTCATCTCTGGTTAAAGGCGACAATATCTCATCTCTGGCTTAAGGCGACAGTATCTCAACTCTGCCTAAAGGCGACAACATCTCATTTCTGGCTAAAGGCGACAATATCTCATCTCAGGTTAAATGCGACAATATCTCATCTCTAGCTAAAGGCGGCAATTTCTCTGGATAAAGGCGCCAATATCTCATCTCTGCCTAAAGGTGCCAATATCTCATCTCTGCCTAAAAGCGACAATATCTCATCTCTGCCTAAAGTAGACAATACCGCTTCTGTGGCTAAAGGTGACAATACCTCATCTCTGGCTAAAGGCGACAATAACTCATCTCTGGCTAAATGCGAAAATACCTCATCTCTGGCTAAAGGCGACAATATCTCTTTCGAAATGAGGCAATATCTCATCTCCGGCTAAAGGTGGAAATATCTCATTTCTGCCTAAGGGCGACAATATCTCATCTATGCCTAAAGGCGAAAATATCTCTGGCTAAAGGCGACAATATCTCATCTCTGGCTAAAGGCGACAATATCTCTGGCTAAAGGCGACAATATCTCTGGCTAAAGGCGACAATATCTCATCTCTGGCTAAAGGCGGCAATATCTCTGGCTAAAGGCGGCAATATCTCATGTCTGGTTAAAAGTGACAATACCTCATCTCTGGCTAAGGGCGACAATATCTCATCTCTGGCTAAAGGTGACAATATCTCATCTCTGGCTAAAGGCAACAATATCTCATCTCTTCCTAAAGGCGACAATATCTCATCTCTGGCTAAAGGCTACAATATCTCTGGCTAAAAGCGACAATATCTCATCTCTTGCGAAATGAGGCAATATCTCATCTCTGGCTAAAGGCTACAATATCACTGGCTAAAAGCGACAATATCTCATCTCTTGCGAAATGAGGCAATATCTCATCTCTGGATAAAGGCGACAATATCTCTGGCTAAAGGCAACAATATCTCTGGCTAAAGGCGACAATATCTCTGGTTAAATGCGACAATATCTCATCTCTGGCTAAATGCGACAATATCTCATCTCTGGCTAAAGGCGGCAATATCTCATCTCTGGCGAAACGAGGCAATATCTCTGGCTAAAGGCGACAATATCTCTGGTTAAGGGCGACAATATCTCATCTCTGGCTAAAGGCGACAATATCTCATCTCAGGTTAAATGCGACAATATCTCATCTCTAACTAAAGGCGACAATTTCTCTGGCTAAAGGCGCCAATATCTCATCTCTGCCTAAAGGCGCCAATATCTCATCTCTGCCTAAAAGCGACAATATCTCTTGCGTAATGAGGCAATATCTCATCTCTGGCTAAAGGCGGCAATATCTCATCTCTGCCTAAGGGCGACAATATCTCATCTATGCCTAAAGGCAACAATATCTCATCTCTTCCTAAAGGCGACAATATCTCATCCCTGGCTAAAGGCGACAATATCTCATCTCTGGCTAAAGGCAACAATATCTCATCTCTTCCTAAAGGCGACAATATCTCATCCCTGGCTAAAGGCGACAATATCTCATCTCTGGCTAATAGCAACAAAATCTCATCTCTGCCTAAAGGCGACAATATCTCTGGCTAAAGGCGACAATATCTTTGGCTAAAGGCGACAATATCTCATCTCTGCCTAAAGGCGACAATATCGCATCTCAGGCGAAATGAGGCAATATCTCATCTCTGGCTAAAGGCGGCAATATCTCATCTCTGGCTAAAGGCGACAATATCTCATCTCAGGTGAAATGAGTCAATATCTCTGGCTAAAGGCGACAATATCTCTGGATAAAGGCGACAATATCACATCTCTGGCTAAAGGCGACAATATCTCATCTCTGGCTAATAACGACAATATCTCATCTCTGCCTAATGGCGACAATATCTCATCTCAGGCGAAATGAGGCAATATCTCATCTCTGGCTAAAAGCGGCAATACCTCATCTCTGGCTATAGGCGACAATATCTCCTCTCTGGCTAAAGGCGACAATATCTCATCTCTGGCTAAAGGCGACAATATCTCATCTCTGCCTAAAGGCGACAAGATCTCATCTCTGCCTAAAGGCGACAATATCTCCTCTCTGACTGAAGGCGACAATATCTCATCGCTGGCTAAAGGCGACAATATCTCATCTCTGGCTAAAGGCGACAATATCTCATCTCTGGATAAAGGCGACAATATCTCATCTCTGGCTAATGGCAACAATATCTCATCTCTGGCTAAAGGGTACAGTATCTCATCTCTGCCTAAAGGGGACAATACCTCATCTCTGGCTAAACGCAACAATACCTCATCTCTGGCTAAAGGCGACAATACCTCATCTCTGGCTAAAGGCGACAATATCTCATCTCTGCCTAAAGGCGACAATACCTTATCTCTGGCTAAAGGCGACAATATCTCATCTCTGGCTAAAGGCGACAATATCTCATCTCTGGCTAAAGGCTAAAATATATCATCTCTGGCTAAAGGCGACAATATCTCATCTCTGGCTAAAGGCGACAATATCTGATCTCTGGATAAAGGGGACAATATCTCATCTCTGGCTAAAGGCGACAATATCTCATCTCTGCCTAAAGGCGACTATATCTCATCTCTGCCTAAAGGCGACAATATCTCATCTCAGATGAAATGAGGCAATATCTCTGGCTAAAGGCGACAATGCATCTGCTTAAAGGCAACAATACCTCATCTCTGGCTAAAGGCGACAATATGTCCTCTCTGGCTAAAGTCGACAATATCTCATCTCTGGCTATAGGCGACAATATCTCATCTTTGCCTAAAGGCAACAATATCTCATCTCTTGCTAAAGGCGACAATATCTCATCTCTGGCTAATGGCGACAATATCTCATCTCTGGCTAAAGGGTACAATATCTCATCTCTGCCTAAAGGGGACAATACCTTATCTCTGGCTAAACGCAACAATACCTCATCTCTGGCTAAAGGCGACAATACCTCATCTCTGGCTAAAGGCGACAGTATCTCATCTCTGCCTAAAGGCGACAATATCTCATCTCTGGCTAAAGGCGAGAATATCTCATCTCTGGCTAAAGGCGACAATATCTCATCTCTGCCTAAAGGCGACAATACCTCATCTCTGGCTAAATGAGGCAAAATCTCTGGCTAAAGGAGACAATATCTCTGGCTAAAGGCGACAATATCTCATCTCTGGCTAAAGGCGACAATAACTCATCTCTGGCTAAAGGTGACAATACCACATCTCTGGCTAAAGGCGACAATATCTCATCTCTGGCTAAAGGCGACAATATCTCATCTCTGGCTAAAGGTGACAATATCTCATCTCTGGCTAAATGCGACAATATCTCTGGCTAAAGGCGACAATATCTCTGGCTAAAGGCGAAAATATCTCTGTCTAAAGGCGAAAATATCTCTGGCTAAAGGCGACAATATCTCATCACAGCGAAATGAGGCAATATCTCATCTCTGGCTAAAGGCGACAATATCTCATCTCTGGCTAAAGGCGACAATAACTCATCTCTGCCTAAAGGCGACAATATCTCATCTCTGGCTAAAGGCAACAATGCCTCATCTCTGGCTAAAGGCGACAATATCTCATCTCTGGATAATAGCATCAAAATCTCATCTCTGCCTAAAGGCGACAATATCTCATCTCTGGCTAAAGGCGACAATACCTCATCTCTGGCTAAAGGCAACAATACCTCATCTCTGGCAAAAGGCGACAATACCTCATCTCTGGCTAAAGGCGACAATATCTCATCTCTGGCTAATGGCGACAATATCTCATCTCTGGCTAAAGGCGACAATATCTCATCTCTGGTTAAAGGCGACAATATCTCATCTCTGGCTAAAGGCGAAAATATCTCATCTCTGGCTAAAGGCGACAATATCTCATCTCTGGCTAAATGCGACAATATCTCATCTCAGGCGAAATGAGGCAATATCTCTGGCTAAAGGCGACATTATCTCTGGCTAATGGCGACAATATCTCTGGCTAAAGGCGACAATATCTTTGGCTAAAGTCGGCAATACCTCTGGCTAAAGTCGGCAATACCTCATCTCTGCCTAAAGTAGACAATACCTCATCTCTGGCTAAAGGCAACCGTATCTCATCTATGGCTAAAGGCGACAATATCTCATCTCTGGCTTAAGGCGACAGTATCTCAACTCTGGCTAAAGGTGACAATATCTCATCTCTGGCTAAAGGCGGCAATATCTCATCTCAGATTAAATGCGACAATATATCATCTCTGGCTAAAGGCGGCAATATCTGAACTCTGCCTAAAGGCGACATTATCTCATCTATGCCTAAAGGCGACAATATCTCATCTCTGGCTAAAGGCGACAATATCTCATCTCTGGCTAAAGGCGACAATACCTCATCTCTGCCTAACAGCGACAATATCTCATCTCTGGCTAATGGCGACAATATCTCATCTCTGGCTAAAGGCGACAATATCTCATCTCTGGCTAAAGGCGACAATATCTCATCTCTGGCTAATGGCGACAATATCTCATCTCTGGCTAAAGGGTACAAGATCTCATCTCTGCCTAAAGGGGACAATACCTTATCTCTGGCTAAACGCAACAATACCTCATCTCTGGCTAAAGGAGACAATGCCTCATCTCTGGCTAAAGGCGACAATATCTCATCTCTGCCTAAAGGCGACAATATCTCATCTCTGGCTAAAGGCGACAATATCTCATCTCTGGCTAAAGGCGACAATATCTCATCTCTGGTTAAAGGCTACAATACCTCATCTCTGACTAAATGAGGCAAAATCTCTGGCTAAAGGAGACAATATCTCTGGCTAAAGGCGACAATATCTCATCTCTGGCTAAAGGCGACAATATCTCATCTCTGGCTAAAGGCGACAATACCACATCTCTGGCTAAAGGCGACAATATCTCATCTCTGGCTAAAGGCGACAATATCTCATCTCTGGCTAAAGGTGACAATATCTCATCTCTGGCTAAATGCGACAATATCTCTGGCTAAAGGCGACAATATCTCTGGCTAAAGGCGAAAATATCTCTGGCTAAAGGCGAAAATATCTCTGGCTGAAGGCGACAATATCTCATCTCAGCGAAATGAGGCAATATCTCATCTCTGGCTAAAGGCGACAATATCTCATCTCTGGCTAAAGGCGACAATATCTCATCTCTGGCTAAAGGCGACAATAGCTCATCTCTGCCTAAAGGCGACAATATCTCATCTCTGGCTAAAGGCAACAATGCCTCATCTCTGGCTAAAGGCGACAATATCTCATCTCTGGCTAATAGAATCAAAATCTCATCTCTGCCTAAAGGCGACAATATCTCATCTCTGGCTAAAGGCAACAATACCTCATCTCTGGCTAAAGGCAACAATACCTCATCTCTGGCTAAAGGCGACAATATCTCATCTCTGGCAAAAGGCTACAATATCTCATCTCTGGCTAAAGGCGACAATACCTCATCTCTGGCTAACAGCGACAATATTTCATCTCTGGCTAAAGGCGACAATATCTCATCTCTGGCTAAAGGCGACAATATTTCATCTCTGGCTAAAGGCGTCAATATCTCATCTCTGGCTAAAGGCGACAATATCTCATCTCTGGCTAAAGGCGAAAATATCTCATCCCTGGCTAAAGGCGACAATATCTCATCTCTGGCTAAATGCGACAATATCTCATCTCAGGGGAAATGAGGCAATATCTCTGGCTAAAGGCGACATTATCTCTGGCTAATGGCGACAATATCTCTGGCTAAAGGCGACATTATCTTTGGCTAAAGTCGGCAATACCTCTGGCTAAAGTCGGCAATACCTCATCTCTGCCTAAAGTAGACAATACCTCATCTCTGGCTAAAGGCAACCGTATCTCATCTCTGGCTAAAGGCGACAATATCTCATCTCTGGCTTAAGGCGACAGTATCTCAACTCTGGCTAAAGGTGACAATATCTCATCTCTGGCTAAAGGCGGCAATATCTCATCTCAGATTAAATGCGACAATATATCATCTCTGGCTAAAGGCGACAATATCTGAACTCTGCCTAAAGGCGACATTATCTCATCTCTGCCTAAAGGCGACAATATCTCATCTCTGGCTAAAGGCGACAATATCTCATCTCTGGCTAAAGGCGACAATATCTCATCTCTGGCTAACAGTGACAATATCTCATCTCTGGCTAATGGCGACAATATCTCATCTCTGGCTAAAGGCGACAATATCTCATCTCTGGCTAAAGGCGACAATATCTCATCTCTGGCTAAAGGTGACAATATCTCATTTCAGGTTAAAGGCGACAATATCTCATCTCTGGCTAAAAGCGACAATATCTCATCTCTGGCTAAAGGTGACAATATCTCATCTCTGGCTAAATGCGACAATATCTCTGGCTAAAGGCGACAATATCTCTGGCTAAATACGAAAATATCTCTGGCTAAAGGCGAAAATATCTCTGGCTGAAGGCGACAATATCTCATCACAGCGAAATGAGGAAATATCTCATCTCTGGCTAAAGGCGACAATATCTCATCTCTGGCTAAAGGCGACAATATCTCATCTCTGGCTAAAGGCGACAATATCTCATCTCTGGCTAAAGGCGACAATGCCTCATCTCTGGCTAAAGGCGACAATATCTCATCTCTGGCTAATAGAATCAAAATCTCATCTCTGCCTAAAGGCGACAATATCTCATCTCTGGCTAAAGGCAACAATACCTCATCTCTGGCTAAAGGCAACAATACCTCATCTCTGGCTAAAGGCGACAATATCTCATCTCTGGCAAAAGGCTACAATATCTCATCTCTGGCTAAAGTCGACAATACCTCATCTCTGGCTAACAGCGACAATATTTCATCTCTGGCTAAAGGCGACAATATCTCATCTCTGACTAAAGGCGACAATATTTCATCTCTGGCTAAAGGCGACAATATCTCATCTCTGACTAAAGGCGACAATATCTCATCTCTGGCTAAAGGCGAAAATATCTCATCTCTGGCTAAAGGCGACAATATCTCATCTCTGGCTAAAGGCAACAATGCCTCATCTCTGGCTAAAGGCGACAATATCTCATCTCTGGATAATAGCATCAAAATCTCATCTCTGCCTAAAGGCGACAATATCTCATCTCTGGCTAAAGGCGACAATACCTCATCTCTGGCTAAAGGCAACAATACCTCATCTCTGGCTAAAGGCGAAAATATCTCATCTCTGGCTAAAGGCGACAATATCTCATCTCTGGCTAAATGCGACAATATCTCATCTCAGGCGAAATGAGGCAATATCTCTGGCTAAAGGCGACATTATCTCTGGCTAATGGCGACAATATCTCTGGCTAAAGGCGACAATATCTTTGGCTAAAGTCGGCAATACCTCTGGCTAAAGTCGGCAATACCTCATCTCTGCCTAAAGTAGACAATACCTCATCTCTGGCTAAAGGCAACCGTATCTCATCTCTGGCTAAAGGCGACAATATGTCCTCTCTGGCTAAAGGCGACAATATCTCATCTCTGGCTATAGGCGACAATATCTCATCTTTGCCTAAAGGCAACAATATCTCATCTCTTGCTAAAGGCGACAATATCTCATCTCTGGCTAATGGCGACAATATCTCATCTCTGGCTAAAGGGTACAATATCTCATCTCTGCCTAAAGGGGACAATACCTTATCTCTGGCTAAACGCAACAATACCTCATCTCTGGCTAAAGGCGACAATACCTCATCTCTGGCTAAAGGCGACAGTATCTCATCTCTGCCTAAAGGCGACAATATCTCATCTCTGGCTAAAGGCGAGAATATCTCATCTCTGGCTAAAGGCGACAATATCTCATCTCTGCCTAAAGGCGACAATACCTCATCTCTGGCTAAATGAGGCAAAATCTCTGGCTAAAGGAGACAATATCTCTGGCTAAAGGCGACAATATCTCATCTCTGGCTAAAGGCGACAATAACTCATCTCTGGCTAAAGGTGACAATACCACATCTCTGGCTAAAGGCGACAATATCTCATCTCTGGCTAAAGGCGACAATATCTCATCTCTGGCTAAAGGTGACAATATCTCATCTCTGGCTAAATGCGACAATATCTCTGGCTAAAGGCGACAATATCTCTGGCTAAAGGCGAAAATATCTCTGGCTAAAGGCGAAAATATCTCTGGCTAAAGGCGACAATATCTCATCACAGAGAAATGAGGCAATATCTCATCTCTGGCTAAAGGCGACAATATCTCATCTCTGGCTAAAGGCGACAATAACTCATCTCTGCCTAAAGGCGACAATATCTCATCTCTGGCTAAAGGCAACAATGCCTCATCTCTGGCTAAAGGCGACAATATCTCATCTCTGGATAATAGCATCAAAATCTCATCTCTGCCTAAAGGCGACAATATCTCATCTCTGGCTAAAGGCGACAATACCTCATCTCTGGCTAAAGGCAACAATACCTCATCTCTGGCAAAAGGCGACAATACCTCATCTCTGGCTAAAGGCGACAATATCTCATCTCTGGCTAATGGCGACAATATCTCATCTCTGGCTAAAGGCGACAATATCTCATCTCTGGTTAAAGGCGACAATATCTCATCTCTGGCTAAAGGCGAAAATATCTCATCTCTGGCTAAAGGCGACAATATCTCATCTCTGGCTAAATGCGACAATATCTCATCTCAGGCGAAATGAGGCAATATCTCTGGCTAAAGGCGACATTATCTCTGGCTAATGGCGACAATATCTCTGGCTAAAGGCGACAATATCTTTGGCTAAAGTCGGCAATACCTCTGGCTAAAGTCGGCAATACCTCATCTCTGCCTAAAGTAGACAATACCTCATCTCTGGCTAAAGGCAACCGTATCTCATCTATGGCTAAAGGCGACAATATCTCATCTCTGGCTTAAGGCGACAGTATCTCAACTCTGGCTAAAGGTGACAATATCTCATCTCTGGCTAAAGGCGGCAATATCTCATCTCAGATTAAATGCGACAATATATCATCTCTGGCTAAAGGCGGCAATATCTGAACTCTGCCTAAAGGCGACATTATCTCATCTATGCCTAAAGGCGACAATATCTCATCTCTGGCTAAAGGCGACAATATCTCATCTCTGGCTAAAGGCGACAATACCTCATCTCTGCCTAACAGCGACAATATCTCATCTCTGGCTAATGGCGACAATATCTCATCTCTGGCTAAAGGCGACAATATCTCATCTCTGGCTAAAGGCGACAATATCTCATCTCTGGCTAATGGCGACAATATCTCATCTCTGGCTAAAGGGTACAAGATCTCATCTCTGCCTAAAGGGGACAATACCTTATCTCTGGCTAAACGCAACAATACCTCATCTCTGGCTAAAGGAGACAATGCCTCATCTCTGGCTAAAGGCGACAATATCTCATCTCTGCCTAAAGGCGACAATATCTCATCTCTGGCTAAAGGCGACAATATCTCATCTCTGGCTAAAGGCGACAATATCTCATCTCTGGTTAAAGGCTACAATACCTCATCTCTGACTAAATGAGGCAAAATCTCTGGCTAAAGGAGACAATATCTCTGGCTAAAGGCGACAATATCTCATCTCTGGCTAAAGGCGACAATATCTCATCTCTGGCTAAAGGCGACAATACCACATCTCTGGCTAAAGGCGACAATATCTCATCTCTGGCTAAAGGCGACAATATCTCATCTCTGGCTAAAGGTGACAATATCTCATCTCTGGCTAAATGCGACAATATCTCTGGCTAAAGGCGACAATATCTCTGGCTAAAGGCGAAAATATATCTGGCTAAAGGCGAAAATATCTCTGGCTGAAGGCGACAATATCTCATCTCAGCGAAATGAGGCAATATCTCATCTCTGGCTAAAGGCGACAATATCTCATCTCTGGCTAAAGGCGACAATATCTCATCTCTGGCTAAAGGCGACAATAGCTCATCTCTGCCTAAAGGCGACAATATCTCATCTCTGGCTAAAGGCAACAATGCCTCATCTCTGGCTAAAGGCGACAATATCTCATCTCTGGCTAATAGAATCAAAATCTCATCTCTGCCTAAAGGCGACAATATCTCATCTCTGGCTAAAGGCAACAATACCTCATCTCTGGCTAAAGGCAACAATACCTCATCTCTGGCTAAAGGCGACAATATCTCATCTCTGGCAAAAGGCTACAATATCTCATCTCTGGCTAAAGGCGACAATACCTCATCTCTGGCTAACAGCGACAATATTTCATCTCTGGCTAAAGGCGACAATATCTCATCTCTGGCTAAAGGCGACAATATTTCATCTCTGGCTAAAGGCGTCAATATCTCATCTCTGGCTAAAGGCGACAATATCTCATCTCTGGCTAAAGGCGAAAATATCTCATCTCTGGCTAAAGGCGACAATATCTCATCTCTGGCTAAATGCGACAATATCTCATCTCAGGGGAAATGAGGCAATATCTCTGGCGAAAGGCGACATTATCTCTGGCTAATGGCGACAATATCTCTGGCTAAAGGCGACAATATCTTTGGCTAAAGTCGGCAATACCTCTGGCTAAAGTCGGCAATACCTCATCTCTGCCTAAAGTAGACAATACCTCATCTCTGGCTAAAGGCAACCGTATCTCATCTCTGGCTAAAGGCGACAATATCTCATCTCTGGCTTAAGGCGACAGTATCTCAACTCTGGCTAAAGGTGACAATATCTCATCTCTGGCTAAAGGCGGCAATATCTCATCTCAGATTAAATGCGACAATATATCATCTCTGGCTAAAGGCGACAATATCTGAACTCTGCCTAAAGGCGACATTATCTCATCTCTGCCTAAAGGCGACAATATCTCATCTCTGGCTAAAGGCGACAATATCTCATCTCTGGCTAAAGGCGACAATATCTCATCTCTGGCTAACAGTGACAATATCTCATCTCTGGCTAATGGCGACAATATCTCATCTCTGGCTAAAGGCGACAATATCTCATCTCTGGCTAAAGGCGACAATATCTCATCTCTGGCTAAAGGTGACAATATCTCATTTCAGGTTAAAGGCGACAATATCTCATCTCTGGCTAAAAGCGACAATATCTCATCTCTGGCTAAAGGTGACAATATCTCATCTCTGGCTAAATGCGACAATATCTCTGGCTAAAGGCGACAATATCTCTGGCTAAATACGAAAATATCTCTGGCTAAAGGCGAAAATATCTCTGGCTGAAGGCGACAATATCTCATCACAGCGAAATGAGGAAATATCTCATCTCTGGCTAAAGGCGACAATATCTCATCTCTGGCTAAAGGCGACAATATCTCATCTCTGGCTAAAGGCGACAATATCTCATCTCTGGCTAAAGGCGACAATGCCTCATCTCTGGCTAAAGGCGACAATATCTCATCTCTGGCTAATAGAATCAAAATCTCATCTCTGCCTAAAGGCGACAATATCTCATCTCTGGCTAAAGGCAACAATACCTCATCTCTGGCTAAAGGCAACAATACCTCATCTCTGGCTAAAGGCGACAATATCTCATCTCTGGCAAAAGGCTACAATATCTCATCTCTGGCTAAAGTCGACAATACCTCATCTCTGGCTAACAGCGACAATATTTCATCTCTGGCTAAAGGCGACAATATCTCATCTCTGACTAAAGGCGACAATATTTCATCTCTGGCTAAAGGCGACAATATCTCATCTCTGACTAAAGGCGACAATATCTCATCTCTGGCTAAAGGCGAAAATATCTCATCTCTGGCTAAAGGCGACAATATCTCATCTCTGGCTAAAGGCAACAATGCCTCATCTCTGGCTAAAGGCGACAATATCTCATCTCTGGATAATAGCATCAAAATCTCATCTCTGCCTAAAGGCGACAATATCTCATCTCTGGCTAAAGGCGACAATACCTCATCTCTGGCTAAAGGCAACAATACCTCATCTCTGGCAAAAGGCGACAATACCTCATCTCTGGCTAAAGGCGACAATATCTCATCTCTGGCTAATGGCGACAATATCTCATCTCTGGCTAAAGGCGACAATATCTCATCTCTGGTTAAAGGCGACAATATCTCATCTCTGGCTAAAGGCGAAAATATCTCATCTCTGGCTAAAGGCGACAATATCTCATCTCTGGCTAAATGCGACAATATCTCATCTCAGGCGAAATGAGGCAATATCTCTGGCTAAAGGCGACATTATCTCTGGCTAATGGCGACAATATCTCTGGCTAAAGGCGACAATATCTTTGGCTAAAGTCGGCAATACCTCTGGCTAAAGTCGGCAATACCTCATCTCTGCCTAAAGTAGACAATACCTCATCTCTGGCTAAAGGCAACCGTATCTCATCTATGGCTAAAGGCGACAATATCTCATCTCTGGCTTAAGGCGACAGTATCTCAACTCTGGCTAAAGGTGACAATATCTCATCTCTGGCTAAAGGCGGCAATATCTCATCTCAGATTAAATGCGACAATATATCATCTCTGGCTAAAGGCGGCAATATCTGAACTCTGCCTAAAGGCGACATTATCTCATCTATGCCTAAAGGCGACAATATCTCATCTCTGGCTAAAGGCGACAATATCTCATCTCTGGCTAAAGGCGACAATACCTCATCTCTGCCTAACAGCGACAATATCTCATCTCTGGCTAATGGCGACAATATCTCATCTCTGGCTAAAGGCGACAATATCTCATCTCTGGCTAAAGGCGACAATATCTCATCTCTGGCTAATGGCGACAATATCTCATCTCTGGCTAAAGGGTACAAGATCTCATCTCTGCCTAAAGGGGACAATACCTTATCTCTGGCTAAACGCAACAATACCTCATCTCTGGCTAAAGGAGACAATGCCTCATCTCTGGCTAAAGGCGACAATATCTCATCTCTGCCTAAAGGCGACAATATCTCATCTCTGGCTAAAGGCGACAATATCTCATCTCTGGCTAAAGGCGACAATATCTCATCTCTGGTTAAAGGCTACAATACCTCATCTCTGGCTAAATGAGGCAAAATCTCTGGCTAAAGGAGACAATATCTCTGGCTAAAGGCGACAATATCTCATCTCTGGCTAAAGGCGACAATATCTCATCTCTGGCTAAAGGCGACAATACCACATCTCTGGCTAAAGGCGACAATATCTCATCTCTGGCTAAAGGCGACAATATCTCATCTCTGGCTAAAGGTGACAATATCTCATCTCTGGCTAAATGCGACAATATCTCTGGCTAAAGGCGACAATATCTCTGGCTAAAGGCGAAAATATCTCTGGCTAAAGGCGAAAATATCTCTGGCTGAAGGCGACAATATCTCATCTCAGCGAAATGAGGCAATATCTCATCTCTGGCTAAAGGCGACAATATCTCATCTCTGGCTAAAGGCGACAATATCTCATCTCTGGCTAAAGGCGACAATAACTCATCTCTGCCTAAAGGCGACAATATCTCATCTCTGGCTAAAGGCAACAATGCCTCATCTCTGGCTAAAGGCGACAATATCTCATCTCTGGCTAATAGAATCAAAATCTCATCTCTGCCTAAAGGCGACAATATCTCATCTCTGGCTAAAGGCAACAATACCTCATCTCTGGCTAAAGGCAACAATACCTCATCTCTGGCTAAAGGCGACAATATCTCATCTCTGGCAAAAGGCTACAATATCTCATCTCTGGCTAAAGGCGACAATACCTCATCTCTGGCTAACAGCGACAATATTTCATCTCTGGCTAAAGGCGACAATATCTCATCTCTGGCTAAAGGCGACAATATTTCATCTCTGGCTAAAGGCGTCAATATCTCATCTCTGGCTAAAGGCGACAATATCTCATCTCTGGCTAAAGGCGAAAATATCTCATCTCTGGCTAAAGGCGACAATATCTCATCTCTGGCTAAATGCGACAATATCTCATCTCAGGGGAAATGAGGCAATATCTCTGGCTAAAGGCGACATTATCTCTGGCTAATGGCGACAATATCTCTGGCTAAAGGCGACAATATCTTTGGCTAAAGTCGGCAATACCTCTGGCTAAAGTCGGCAATACCTCATCTCTGCCTAAAGTAGACAATACCTCATCTCTGGCTAAAGGCAACCGTATCTCATCTCTGGCTAAAGGCGACAATATCTCATCTCTGGCTTAAGGCGACAGTATCTCAACTCTGGCTAAAGGTGACAATATCTCATCTCTGGCTAAAGGCGGCAATATCTCATCTCAGATTAAATGCGACAATATATCATCTCTGGCTAAAGGCGACAATATCTGAACTCTGCCTAAAGGCGACATTATCTCATCTCTGCCTAAAGGCGACAATATCTCATCTCTGGCTAAAGGCGACAATATCTCATCTCTGGCTAAAGGCGACAATATCTCATCTCTGGCTAACAGTGACAATATCTCATCTCTGGCTAATGGCGACAATATCTCATCTCTGGCTAAAGGCGACAATACCACATCTCTGGCTAAAGGCGACAATATCTCACCTCTGGCTAAAGGCGACAATATCTCATCTCTGGCTAAAGGTGACAATATCTCATCTCTGGCTAAATGCGACAATATCTCTGGCTAAAGGCGACAATATCTCTGGCTAAAGGCGAAAATATCTCTGGCTAAAGGCGAAAATATCTCTGGCTGAAGGCGACAATATCTCATCTCAGCGAAATGAGGCAATATCTCATCTCTGGCTAAAGGCGACAATATCTCATCTCTGGCTAAAGGCGACAATATCTCATCTCTGGCTAAAGGCGACAATAACTCATCTCTGCCTAAAGGCGACAATATCTCATCTCTGGCTAAAGGCAACAATGCCTCATCTCTGGCTAAAGGCGACAAAATCTCATCTCTGGCTAATAGAATCAAAATCTCATCTCTGCCTAAAGGCGACAATATCTCATCTCTGGCTAAAGGCAACAATACCTCATCTCTGGCTAAAGGCAACAATACCTCATCTCTGGCTAAAGGCGACAATATCTCATCTCTGGCAAAAGGCTACAATATCTCATCTCTGGCTAAAGGCGACAATACCTCATCTCTGGCTAACAGCGACAATATTTCATCTCTGGCTAAAGGCGACAATATCTCATCTCTGGCTAAAGGCGACAATATTTCATCTCTGGCTAAAGGCGTCAATATCTCATCTCTGGCTAAAGGCGACAATATCTCATCTCTGGCTAAAGGCGAAAATATCTCATCTCTGGCTAAAGGCGACAATATCTCATCTCTGGCTAAATGCGACAATATCTCATCTCAGGCGAAATGAGGCAATATCTCTGGCTAAAGGCGACATTATCTCTGGCTAATGGCGACAATATCTCTGGCTAAAGGCGACAATATCTTTGGCTAAAGTCGGCAATACCTCTGGCTAAAGTCGGCAATACCTCATCTCTGCCTAAAGTAGACAATACCTCATCTCTGGCTAAAGGCAACCGTATCTCATCTCTGGCTAAAGGCGACAATATCTCATCTCTGGCTTAAGGCGACAGAATCTCAACTCTGGCTAAAGGCGACAATATCTCATCTCTGGTTAAAGGCTACAATACCTCATCTCTGGCTAAATGAGGCAAAATCTCTGGCTAAAGGAGACAATATCTCTGGCTAAAGGCGACAATATCTCATCTCTGGCTAAAGGCGACAATATCTCATCTCTGGCTAAAGGCGACAATACCACATCTCTGGCTAAAGGCGACAATATCTCATCTCTGGCTAAAGGCGACAATATCTCATCTCTGGCTAAAGGTGACAATATCTCATCTCTGGCTAAATGCGACAATATCTCTGGCTAAAGGCGACAATATCTCTGGCTAAAGGCGAAAATATCTCTGGCTAAAGGCGAAAATATCTCTGGCTGAAGGCGACAATATCTCATCTCAGCGAAATGAGGCAATATCTCATCTCTGGCTAAAGGCGACAATATCTCATCTCTGGCTAAAGGCGACAATATCTCATCTCTGGCTAAAGGCGACAATAACTCATCTCTGCCTAAAGGCGACAATATCTCATCTCTGGCTAAAGGCAACAATGCCTCATCTCTGGCTAAAGGCGACAAAATCTCATCTCTGGCTAATAGAATCAAAATCTCATCTCTGCCTAAAGGCGACAATATCTCATCTCTGGCTAAAGGCAACAATACCTCATCTCTGGCTAAAGGCAACAATACCTCATCTCTGGCTAAAGGCGACAATATCTCATCTCTGGCAAAAGGCTACAATATCTCATCTCTGGCTAAAGGCGACAATACCTCATCTCTGGCTAACAGCGACAATATTTCATCTCTGGCTAAAGGCGACAATATCTCATCTCTGGCTAAAGGCGACAATATTTCATCTCTGGCTAAAGGCGTCAATATCTCATCTCTGGCTAAAGGCGACAATATCTCATCTCTGGCTAAAGGCGAAAATATCTCATCTCTGGCTAAAGGCGACAATATCTCATCTCTGGCTAAATGCGACAATATCTCATCTCAGGCGAAATGAGGCAATATCTCTGGCTAAAGGCGACATTATCTCTGGCTAATGGCGACAATATCTCTGGCTAAAGGCGACAATATCTTTGGCTAAAGTCGGCAATACCTCTGGCTAAAGTCGGCAATACCTCATCTCTGCCTAAAGTAGACAATACCTCATCTCTGGCTAAAGGCAACCGTATCTCATCTCTGGCTAAAGGCGACAATATCTCATCTCTGGCTTAAGGCGACAGAATCTCAACTCTGGCTAAAGGTGACAATATCTCATCTCTGGCTAAAGGCGGCAATATCTCATCTCAGATTAAATGCGACAATATATCATCTCTGGCTAAAGGCGACAATATCTGAACTCTGCCTAAAGGCGACATTATCTCATCTCTGCCTAAAGGCGACAATATCTCATCTCTGGCTAAAGGCGACAACATCTCATCTCTGGCTAAAGGCGACAATATCTCATCTCTGGCTAACAGCGACAATATCTCATCTCTGGCTAATGGCGACAATATCTCATCTCTGGCTAAAGGCGACAATATCTCATCTCTGGCTAAAGGCGACAATATCTCATCTCTGGCTAAAGGCGACAATATCTCATTTCAGGTTAAAGGCGACAATATCTCATCTCTGGCTAAAGGCGACAATATCTCAACTCTGACTAAAGGCGACAATATCTCATCTCTGGCTAAAGGCGACAATACCTCATCTCTGGCTAACAGCGACAATATCTCATCTCTGGCTAATGGCGACAATATCTCTTCTCTGGCTAAAGGCGACAATATCTCATCTCTGCCTAAAGGCGACAATATCTCATCTCTGGTTAAAGGCGACAATATCTTTGGCTAAAGGCGACAATATCTCATCTCTGGCTAAAGGCGACAATATCTCATCACAGCGAAATGAGGCAATATCTCATCTCTGGCTAAAGGCGACAATATCTCATCTCTGGCTAAAGGCGACAATATCTCATCTCTGGCTAAAGGCGACAATAACTCATCTCTGCCTAAATGCGACAATATCTCATCTCTGGCTAAAGGCGACAATACCTCATCTCTGGCTAAAGGCGACAATATCTCATCTCTGGCTAATAGCATCAAAATCTCATCTCTGCCTAAAGGCGACAATATCTCATCTCTGGCTAAAGGCAACAATACCTCATCTCTGGCTAAAGGCAACAATACCTCATCTCTGGCTAAAGGCGACAATACCTCATCTCTGGCTAAAGGCGACAATATCTCATCTCTGGCTAATGGCGACAATATCTCATCTCTGGCTAATGGCGACAATATCTCTTCTCTGGCTAAAGGCGACAATATCTCATCTCTGCCTAAAGGCGACAATATCTCATCTCTGGTTAAAGGCGACAATATCTCATCTCTGGCTAAAGGCGAAAATATCTCATCTCTGGCTAAAGGCGACAATATCTCATCTCTGGCTAAATGCGACAATATCTCATCTCAGGCGAAATGAGGCAATATCTTTGGCTAAAGGCGACATTATCTCTGGCTAATGGCGACAATATCTCTGGCTAAAGGCGACAATATCTTTGGCTAAAGTCGGCAATACCTCTGGCTAAAGTCGGCAATACCTCATCTCTGCCTAAAGTAGACAATACCTCATCTCTGGCTAAAGGCAACCGTATCTCATCTCTGGCTAAAGGCGACAATATCTCATCTCTGGCTTAAGGCGACAGTATCTCAACTCTGGCTAAAGGTGACAATATCTCATCTCTGGCTAAAGGCGGCAATATCCCATCTCAGATTAAATGCGGCAATATATCATCTCTGGCTAAAGGCGACAATATCTGAACTCTGCCTAAAGGCGACATTATCTCATCTCTGCCTAAAGGCGACAATATCTCATCTCTGGCTAAAGGTGACAATATCTCATCTCTGGCTAAAGGCGACAATACCTCATCTCTGGCTAACAGCGACAATATCTCATCTCTGGCTAATGGCGACAATATCTCATCTCTGTCTAAAGGCGACAATATCTCATCTCTGGCTAAAGGCGACAATATCTCATCTCTGGCTAATGGCGACAATATCTCATCTCTGGCTAAAGGGTACAAGATCTCATCTCTGCCTAAAGGGGACAATACCTTATCTCTGGCTAAACGCAACAATACCTCATCTCTGGCTAAAGGAGACAATGCCTCATCTCTGGCTAAAGGCGACAATATCTCATCTCTGCCTAAAGGCGACAATATCTGATCTCTGGCTAAGGGCGACAATATCTCATCTCTGGCTAAAGGCGACAATATCTCATCTCTGGTTAAAGGCTACAATACCTCATCTCTGGCTAAATGAGGCAAAATCTCTGGCTAAAGGAGACAATATCTCTGGCTAAAGGCGACAATATCTCATCTCTGGCTAAAGGCGACAATATCTCATCTCTGGCTAAAGGCGACAATACCACATCTCTGGCTAAAGGCGACAATATCTCATCTCTGGCTAAAGGCGACAATATCTCATCTCTGGCTAAAGGTGACAATATCTCATCTCTGGCTAAATGCGACAATATCTCTGGCTAAAGGCGACAATATCTCTGGCTAAAGGCGAAAATATCTCTGGCTAAAGGCGAAAATATCTCTGGCTGAAGGCGACAATATCTCATCTCAGCGAAATGAGGCAATATCTCATCTCTGGCTAAAGGCGACAATATCTCATCTCTGGCTAAAGGCGACAATATCTCATCTCTGGCTAAAGGCGACAATAACTCATCTCTGCCTAAAGGCGACAATATCTCATCTCTGGCTAAAGGCAACAATGCCTCATCTCTGGCTAAAGGCGACAATATCTCATCTCTGGCTAATAGAATCAAAATCTCATCTCTGCCTAAAGGCGACAATATCTCATCTCTGGCTATAGGCAACAATACCTCATCTCTGGCTAAAGGCAACAATACCTCATCACTGGCTAAAGGCGACAATATCTCATCTCTGGCAAAAGGCTACAATATCTCATCTCTGGCTAAAGGCGACAATACCTCATCTCTGGCTAACAGCGACAATATTTCATCTCTGGCTAAAGGCGACAATATCTCATCTCTGGCTAAAGGCGACAATATTTCATCTCTGGCTAAAGGCGTCAATATCTCATCTCTGGCTAAAGGCGACAATATCTCATCTCTGGCTAAAGGCGAAAATATCTCATCTCTGGCTAAAGGCGACCATATCTCATCTCTGGCTAAATGCGACAATATCTCATCTCAGGCGAAATGAGGCAATATCTCTGGCTAAAGGCGACATTATCTCTGGCTAATGGCGACAATATCTCTGGCTAAAGGCGACAATATCTTTGGCTAAAGTCGGCAATACCTCTGGCTAAAGTCGGCAATACCTCATCTCTGCCTAAAGTAGACAATACCTCATCTCTGGCTAAAGGCAACCGTATCTCATCTCTGGCTAAAGGCGACAATATCTCATCTCTGGCTTAAGGCGACAGTATCTCAACTCTGGCTAAAGGTGACAATATCTCATCTCTGGCTAAAGGCGACAATACCTCATCTCTGGCTAACAGCGACAATATCTAATCTCTGGCTAATGGCGACAATATCTCATCTCTGGCTAAAGGCGACAATATCTCATCTCTGGCTAAAGGCGACAATATCTCATCTCCGGCTAATGGCGACAATATCTCATCTCTGGCTAAAGGGTACAAGATCTCATCTCTGCCTAAAGGGGACAATACCTTATCTCTGGCTAAACGCAACAATACCTCATCTCTGGCTAAAGGAGACAATGCCTCATCTCTGGCTAAAGGCGACAATATCTCATCTCTGCCTAAAGGCGACAATATCTCATCTCTGGCTAAAGGCGACAATATCTCATCTCTGGTTAAAGGCTACAATACCTCATCTCTGGCTAAATGAGGCAAAATCTCTGGCTAAAGGAGACAATATCTCTGGCTAAAGGCGACAATATCTCATCTCTGGCTAAAGGTGACAATATCTCATCTCTGGCTAAAGGCGACAATACCACATCTCTGGCTAAAGGCGACAATATCTCATCTCTGGCTAAAGGCGACAATATCTCATCTCTGGCTAAATGCGACAATATCTCTGGCTAAAGGCGACAATATCTCTGGCTAAAGGCGAAAATATCTCTGGCTAAAGGCGAAAATATCTCTGGCTGAAGGCGACAATATCTCATCTCAGCGAAATGAGGCAATATCTCATCTCTGGCTAAAGGCGACAATATCTCATCTCTGGCTAAAGGCGACAATAACTCATTTCTGCCTAAAGGCGACAATATCTCATCTCTGGCTAAAGGCAACAATGCCTCATCTCTGGCTAAAGGCGACAATATCTCATCTCTGGCTAATAGAATCAAAATCTCAACTCTGCCTAAAGGCGACAATATCTCATCTCTGGCTATAGGCAACAATACCTCATCTCTGGCTAAAGGCAACAATACCTCATCACTGGCTAAAGGCGACAATATCTCATCTCTGGCAAAAGGCTACAATATCTCATCTCTGGCTAAAGGCGACAATACCTCATCTCTGGCTAACAGCGACAATATTTCATCTCTGGCTAAAGGCGACAATATCTCATCTCTGGCTAAAGGCGACAATATTTCATCTCTGGCTAAAGGCGTCAATATCTCATCTCTGGCTAAAGGCGACAATATCTCATCTCTGGCTAAAGGCGAAAATATCTCATCTCTGGCTAAAGGCGACAATATCTCATCTCTGGCTAAATGCGACAATATCTCATCTCAGGCGAAATGAGGCAATATCTCTGGCTAAAGGCGACATTATCTCTGGCTAATGGCGACAATATCTCTGGCTAAAGGCGACAATATCTTTGGCTAAAGTCGGCAATACCTCTGGCTAAAGTCGGCAATACCTCATCTCTGCCTAAAGTAGACAATACCTCATCTCTGGCTAAAGGCAACCGTATCTCATCTCTGGCTAAAGGCGACAATATCTCATCTCTGGCTTAAGGCGACAGTATCTCAACTCTGGCTAAAGGTGACAATATCTCATCTCTGGCTAAAGGCGGCAATATCTCATCTCAGATTAAATGCGACAATATATCATCTCTGGCTAAAGGCGACAATATCTGAACTCTGCCTAAAGGCGACATTATCTCATCTCTGCCTAAAGGCGACAATATCTCATCTCTGGTTAAAGGCGACAATATCTCATCTCTGGCTAAAGGCGACAATATCTCATCTCTGGCTAACAGCGACAATATCTCATCTCTGGCTAATGGCGACAATATCTCATCTCTGGCTAAAGGCGACAATATCTCATCTCTGGCTAAAGGCGACAATATCTCATCTCTGGCTAAAGGCGACAATATCTCATTTCAGGTTAAAGGCGACAATATCTCATCTCTGGCTAAAAGCGACAATATCTCATCTCTGGCTAAAGGCGACAATATCTCAACTCTGACTAAAGGCGACAATATCTCATCTCTGGCTAAAGGCAACAATACCTCATCTCTTGCTAAAGGCGACAATACCTCATCTCTGGCTAACAGCGACAATATCTCATCTCTGGCTAATGGCGACAATATCTCTTCTCTGGCTAAAGGCGACAATATCTCATCTCTGCCTAAAGGCGACAATATCTCATCTCTGCCTAAAGGCGACAATATCTCATCTCTGCCTAAAGGCGACAATATCTCATCTCTGGTTAAAGGCGACAATATCTTTGGCTAAAGGCGACAATATCTCATCTCTGGCTAAAGGCGACAATATGTCATCTCTGGCTAAATGCGACAATATCTCATCTCAGGCGTAATGAGGCAATATCTCTGGCTAAAGGCGACATTATCTCTGGCTAAAGGCGACAATATCACATCTCTGCATAAAGTCGACAAGATCTCATCTCTGGCTAAAGGCGACAATATCTCTGGCTAATGGCGACAATATCTCTGGCTAAAGGCGGCAATATCTTTGGCTAAAGTCGGCAATACCTCTGGTTAAGTCGGCAATACCTCATCTCTGCCTAAAGTAGACAATACCTCATCTCTGGCTAAAGGCAACTGTATCTCATCTCTGGCTAAAGGCGACAATATCTCATCTCTGGCTTAAGGCGACAGTATCTCAACTCTGGCTAAAGGTGACAATATCTCATCTCTGGCTAAAGGCGGCAATATCTCATCTCAGATTAAATGCGACAATATATCATCTCTGGCTAAAGGCGACAATATATCATCTCTGCCTAAAGGCGACATTATCTCATCTCTGCCTAAAGGCGACAATATCTCATCTCTGCCTAAAGGCGACAATATCTCTGGCGAAATGAGGCAATATCTCATCTCTGGCTAAAGGCGACAATATCTCATCTCTGGCTAAAGGCGACAATATCTCATCTCTGCCTAAAGGCGACAATATCTCTGGCTAATGGCGACAATATCTTTAGCTAAAGGAGACAATATCTCTGGCTAAACGCGACTATATCTCATCTCTGGCTAATGGCGACAATATCTCATCTCTGGCTAAAGGCAACAATATCTCCGGCTAAAGGCGACAATATCTTTGGCTAAAGGCGACAATATCTCATCTCTGGCTAAAGGCGACAATATCTTTTCTCAGGTTAAATGAGGCAATATCTCTGGCTAAAGGCGACAATATCTCATCTCTGGCTAAAGGCGACAATATCTCTGGCTAAAGGCGACAATATCTCTAACTAATGGCGACAATATCTCTTGCTAAAGGTTGCAATCTCTCTGGCTAAAGTCGGCAATACCTCATTTCTGCCTAAAGTAGACAATATCTCATCTCTGGCTAAAGGCAACAGTATCTCATCTCTGGCTAAAGGCGACAATATCTCATCTCTGGCTTAAGGCGACAGTATCTCAACTCTGGCTAAAGGGGACAACATCTCATCTCTGGCTAAAGGTGACAATATCTCATCTCTGGCTAAAGGCGACAATATCTCATCTCAGGTTAAATGCGACAATATCTCATCTCTGGCTAAAGGCGACAATATCTCATCTCTGGTTAAAGGCGACAATATCTCATCTCTGGCTAAAGGCGGCAATATCTCACCTCTGGCTAAAGGCGACAATATCTCTTGCGAAATGAGGCAATATCTCATCTCTGGCTAAAGGCGATGTCACGGGTTACTTAGATTTACCTATGCCCGTGACAGGGGAAGCCACCCCACGCCCCCCCCCCGGGGCCCGGAAAGGAGGGGGAAAAGGGGAGTGGGATAAAACAGCGACAATCTAAGGAGGAAAAACTTATTTTACTAAATATGATATCGAAATACAAGATAACACAATATAATATAATTAAGGCTAACAAAATCGAACGAAACAGAGAGAGAGAGTCTCCGAAAACCGAGAGGCCTACTGTGAACTCTAGGCGACACGGCTGGAACGCTTCCCACTCTCCGAGAAGTTCGAGAGAAGAAGGCGGGCACTCCAGCCTGGGAACGAGATTATATAGAGTCCTGGTCCCGTGACTTATTGTTACTCCTGTTGTTCTCTGGGATATGTAGTCTTCTTCTGTGGACTGCACATTCAACAGAAGTATCCATACTTGACATGATGTTATGATGTGGAATACTGATAGCAAAATTACAAAATTACAAAACCATGACATTCCACCCCTTATTCTACATTATTACATCATGGTTAATATATACATATATATACATATATATACACGTATGTAAAATTGTGATAGCTAAATAGTAGAATTGCATGTAACATAACTAAATGTACAACTATAATAACTAAAATACACTACACATGCAAACATATATATATATATAGATACATAAAATTATTGACTGCACTCCCCCAGCATCAAATTCCCTTGTGGCACACATTGAACATCCCCATCCTTCTGCATTACCCACCAAGTGCACCCAGGTCCCTGGGCAAAGACAGTTCCACGGATAGGTTTGCCCTTTCCAGAAGCTGGAAGGACCCAAACAGCTTTTCCCAACATGTTCTTTACATGTATAACAGGGACCTTATCTCCTTCTACAGTGTGTAGGGGGCTAGATTGACTAGGACCATCACGATTGACAGATCCTCTAGTATTGACCAACCAAGTGGCTTCTGCCAGATTCTTCTCCCAGTGCTTAAATGTTCCACCACCCATTGCTTTCAACATAGTTTTCAACAACCCATTATATCGTTCAATTTTACCAGAAGCTGGTGCATGGTAGGGAATATGATAAATCCACTCAATGCCATGATCTTTGGCCCAAGTATTTATAAGAGAATTTTTGAAATGTGTCCCATTATCAGATTCAATTCTTTCTGGGGTGCCATGTCGCCACAAGACTTGTTTCTCAAGACCTAATATGGTGTTTCGAGCAGTTGCATGGGGTACTGCGTATGTTTCAAGCCACCCAGTGGTTGCCTCTACCATAGTGAGTACATAACACTTACCACTGCGAGATCGTGGCAAGGTGATATAATCAACCTGCCACGCCTCCCCATATTTATACTTTTGCCATCGCCCTTCCTCCCAGAGAGGTTTCATCCTTCTGGCTTGTTTAATTATGGCACATGTTTCACAATCATGAATAATCTGCGCAATAGCGTCCATGGTTAAGTCCACCCCTCGGTCTCTGGCCCACTTATATGTTGCGTCTCTTCCTTGATGGCCTGAGGTCTCATGAGCCCATCGAGCTAGAAATAATTCACCCTTATTCTGCCAGTCCAAGTCAATTTGAGCCACCTCAATTTTGGCAGCTTTATCTACCTGATGGTTGTTTTGTTGTTCTTCAGTAGCCCGACTTTTGGGCACATGTGCATCCACATGACGCACCTTTACAACCATATTCTTTGTTCGGGAAGCAATGTCCTTCCATAGTTCAGCGGCCCAAACAGATTTTCCCCTCCGTTGCCAGTTATTTTGTTCCCACCGCTGTAACCACCCCCATAAGGCATTTGCCACCATCCATGAGTCAGTATAAAGATACAGCATTGGCCACCTCTCCCGTTCAGCAACATCTAAGGCCAGCTGGACAGCTTTTACCTCTGCAAACTGACTTGATTCTCCCTTACCTTCAGTGGCCTCTGCAACCTGTCGTGTGGGGCTCCACACAGCAGCTTTCCATTTGCGATGCTTCCCTACAATGCGACATGATCCGTCAGTGAATAGGGCATATTTCTTTTCATTTTCTGGTAATTCGTTGTATGGTGGGGCCTCTTTAGCACGTGATACCTCTTCTGCTGGTGATGTTCCAAACTTTTTATCTTCAGGCCAGTCCATGATTACCTCTAGGATTCCTGGACGATTGAGGTTTCCCATTCGCGCTCGCTGTGTAATCAGCGTAATCCACTTGCTCCAGGTGACATCGGTAGCATGATGGGTGGAGGGAACCTGTCCTTTGAACATCCAGTTCAGCACTGGCAGTCGAGGTGCCAAAAGGAGCTGTGTTTCAGTCCCGACTACTTTGGAAGCAGCCCGAACCCCCTCATACGCGGCTAAGATCTCCTTCTCAGTTGGAGTGTAGCACTCTTCAGACCCCTTATATGATCGACTCCAGAATCCCAGGGGTCGGCCTCGGGTCTCTCCTGAGGCTCTTTGCCACAAACTCCAAGTGGGGCCTTTCTCTCCAGCAGCAGTATAGAGGATGTTCTTTACATCCTGTCCAGTCCGTACTGGCCCCAGGGCTACAGCACGGGCTATCTCTTGTTTAATCTGTTCAAAAGCCTGCTGCTGCTCAGGGCCCCATGCAAAATCATTCTTCTTCCGCGTTACCTGATAAAGGGGGCTTACAATGAGGCTGTAGTTTGGAATGTGCATCCTCCAAAAGCCCACTGCACCCAGGAAAGATTGTGTCTCTTTCTTGCTAGTTGGTGGAGACATGGCAGTGATTTTGTCGATCACATCTGCTGGGATGTGACGACGTCCATCCTGCCAATTTATACCTAAGAACTGAATTTCCTGGGCAGGCCCTTTTACTTTGCTTCGCTTAATAGCAAAGCCAGCTTGTAGAAGAATCCGGATTATCTGCTCTCCTTTTGTGAAAACTTCTTCTGCTGTATCACCCCACTAAACAATGTCATCAATGTACTGCAGGTGTTCAGGAGCACCACCCTGTTCCAGTACAGTTTGAACCAACCCATGGCAAATGGTTGGGCTGTGTTTCCACCCCTGGGGCAAACGGTTCCAAGTATACTGAATGCCCCTCCAGGTGAAGGCAAACTGTAGCTTGCATTCTGCGGCCAAAGGAATAGAAAAGAAGGCATTGGCAATGTCAATGGTGGCATACCATTTGGCTGCTTTTGACTCCAGCTCGTACTGGAGTTCCAACATGTCCGGCACAGCAGCGCTCAATGGGGGTGTGACCTCATTCAGGCCACGGTAGTCTACTGTCAGCCTCCATTCTCCACTGGCTTTACGCACTGGCCATATGGGGCTGTTAAAAGGTGAGTGAGTTTTACTGATCACTCCCTGATTCTCCAACTGGCGAATCAAATCATGAATGGGGAGCAAGGAATCCCTGTTGGTGCGATACTGCCGTCTGTGCACTGTCTTTGTAGCAATCGGTACCTGCTGCTCTTTTACTCGTAGCAGCCCCACAACAGACGGGTCCTCTGACAGGCCAGGCAAAACAGACAGCTGCTTAATGTTGTCCATGTCTACAGCAGCTATCCCAAAGGCCCATCGATACCCCTTAGGATCCTTGAAATGCCCCCTTCTGAGGTAATCAATACCCAGTATACATGGAGCCCCTGGGCCAGTCACAATAGGATGTTTTTGCCAGTCTTTGCCAGTGAGGCTTATTTCAGCCTCCAGCACAGTCAATTCTTGAGAGCCCCCAGTCACTCCAGAAATATGGATTGATTCTGTCCCTTCATGACTGGAGGGCATTAGGGTGCACTGTGCACCGGTATCCACCAGCGCCTTATATTCCTGTGGTTCTGATGTGCCAGGCCATCGAATCCACACAGTCCAATAAACTCTATTATCCCTTTCCCTCCCCTGACTGAGGGCAGGGCCCCTGTATTGGTTACCTGTGATGACTGGAGCAACTCCACTGGTGGTTGGTATGTCTAGTAGTTCTTTCACCCGTGCTCGTAGTGCAGACGTGGGCTGATCACGCCACTTCCTCATGTCTTCTCCACGGTCACGTAGGTAGCGCCACATGGAAACACGCGGTGCAATCGTACTGTTGTTCTTTGCTCGAGCTGGGAAGCGTGTGCGTTTAACAGCTGAGACTTTTGATGATGCAGGTGGGGAGTAGGACTGGACTAGTTTGATCAGATCCTTCATTAGACCTGGTGTCCCGTACGAGGATTGACCTTCATCAGTTGTTTCTGATACTATTACGGGATCATTACAATTAGTTGATGGAAACAATTTCTTGCACATTTCATCTACTCGGTTTTCTAGCCGTGAGATGGCAGAAACTGCGGCATGCAGTTGGGGGAGCTGCTGATCGATGGTTTGAAGCATTATAATCAGCTCAACAACTCGGGGCCATCTGTCCACGAATCCTTTAGATCCTGATACCAATGACTGTGCAATTCTCTCTGGTGCTGTACTTGTGATTTTCTGCC
The DNA here is from genome assembly GCF_054131305.1 of Coturnix japonica. Lineage (NCBI taxonomy): Eukaryota > Metazoa > Chordata > Aves > Galliformes > Phasianidae > Coturnix > Coturnix japonica. The sequence goes on from NC_140672.1 coordinate 28,738,771, forward strand.
ACATGTCAGGATCGGCCCTCACTCTCTCAGGGTCAAGTTCGCTTGGATCAGGGCTGTACAACATTTTCGCCATGGCCAATTCCCTCAGGCGCTGAATACCTTTTTGGACGGTATTCCAACTATCAAATTTAGGCTTCAAAGCATCCTTATAGGGGTACCTTTCTCTCACGGCTTCTAACAGCCGCAACCAGAGAGTAGCAGCTCCATCCGAACATCTGCTAATCCCTCTGTCGATACCTGCATCTTGGGCAATGCTTCCTAGTTGGCGAGCTTCATTACCATCTAGAGACAAGCTGTTGGCCCCGTTGTCCCAGCAGCGAAGCAACCAAGCAAGGATACCTTCATCTTGACGCCGTGTAAACTCCTTTCTTGAGCCTTGGATTTCAGTCAGCTTCAGAGGTCGACAATAGGTGATTTCCTCCTCATCATCAGTCTCTTCTTCATGCCTCTTGGTTTTTGCCTTTGCTTTTTTCGGTACTGCTCCATGCCCGGCACCTGGGTCTTCTGCTGCCCCCCCCTGTGCTTCTCCTTCTTTTCGTTCTAGACGCGTGGACACCCGTTTCCATTTCTTGCCTTCCACAGGGGCAACTGATATTGCTACTGATGCCTCCTGTGACTGATCAGAATTAACTTGGGCTTGAATCTCAGATCGGAAACTCTCTCTCTCCAGAATAGTATGATACAAAGCACGGTATGCATAAGCCAAACCCCACATAAGGTTTACCTCCTTAGATCTCTGACCCAAATACTCACTTAATTTCTTAGGGTCCCTTAGGTGTTCAAGAGTGAAATCCCATGACACTGCGGGTCCCCATGCTTCTAAGACTTTTCCTAAACCTTTCCATATTCCCTGCCAGTCATCATTCTCTGGTTCTGGAGGAGACTTCCGCATAGAACGAATGCATAGGAACATATATGCATGCATTGATAGTGATAACATGAATGCAAGTATGAACCCTATCTCAGTTATTGAAAAGCGTGTGGAAATCTGAGAGTACAACCTAAATAAAAAGGGTTTTTTTAGCCTGTACAATGAATTAAACATGGTGGTGTTTGTAAAATTGCCTGTTCCATCTGGGATGCAAGTATTTGTAAAATTGCCTGTTCCATCTGGGATGCAAGTGTTAGTAAGATTCACAATTGCATCTGAGGTGTAGATGCCAAAATTCTGACCATACCACATCTCGTAAAAGTACCAGGCAGGTGTCTCCATCAGTATCCACCTTATTAGGCTATATACCTGCACAATTCCACAACACCAAATTATGGTGTTAATAGTTGACCAATACTTTAAGAAGATCATAATTGCTTTCAATCCCTTAAACAGAGCAACTGGGATGAAGAGTGGATTCATAGCTGGCAGGCTCTGTAAAAGTCAGAGCTAGCTAGCTTTGCTCTAAGGGAGAAAGAAATCCCTTTGTTTTCTACACAAAAGTTAGATAGCAATGCTGAGAATGTGCAGCAGCCCTTAATGTTGACAATTTGTCTGGTATTTCAAGGTCACGTTCTCTGTGAGCAGCTACGGAAAGATAACACTCCGAACACTCCCGTAACGAAGCTCTTTAAGAGCAAAGAGAGAGTTGTTCTAAAAGCTAAAAAGCTCTATGCCCGCATTCTCCACCAAAAAATCTGTCACGGGTTACTTAGATTTACCTATGCCCGTGACAGGGGAAGCCACCCCACGCCCCCCCCCCGGGGCCCGGAAAGGAGGGGGAAAAGGGGAGTGGGATAAAACAGCGACAATCTAAGGAGGAAAAACTTATTTTACTAAATATGATATCGAAATACAAGATAACACAATATAATATAATTAAGGCTAACAAAATCGAACGAAACAGGGAGAGAGAGTCTCCGAAAACCGAGAGGCCTACTGTGAACTCTAGGCGACACGGCTGGAACGCTTCCCACTCTCCGAGAAGTTCGAGAGAAGAAGGCGGGCACTCCAGCCTGGGAACGAGATTATATAGAGTCCTGGTCCCGTGACTTATTGTTACTCCTGTTGTTCTCTGGGATATGTAGTCTTCTTCTGTGGACTGCACATTCAACAGAAGTATCCATACTTGACATGATGTTATGATGTGGAATACTGATAGCAAAATTACAAAATTACAAAACCATGACAGGCGACAATATCTCATCTCTGGCTAAAGGTGACAATATCTCATCTCTACTTAAAGGCGACAAAATCTCATCTCTGGCTAAAGGCGACAATATCTTATCTCTACCTAAAGGCGACAATATCTCATCTCTGGCTAAAGGCAACAATATCTCATCTCTGGCTAAAGGCGACAATAACTCATCTCTGCCTAAAAGCGACAATATCTCATCGCTGGCTAAAGGCATCAATACCTCATCTCTGGCTAAAGGCGACAATATCTCATCTCTTGCTAAAGGCGACAATATCTCTGGCGAAATGAGGCAATATCTCATCTCTGGCTAAAGGCGACAATATCTCTTCTCTGGCTAAAGGCGACAATATCTCATCGCTGGCTAAAGGCATCAATACCTCATCTCTGGCTAAAGGCGACAATATCTCATCTCTTGCTAAAGGCGACAATATCTCTGGCGAAATGAGGCAATATCTCATCTCTGGCTAAAGGCGACAATATCTCTTCTCTGGCTAAAGGCGACAATATCTCTGGCTAATGGCGACAATATCTTTGGCTAAAGGAGACAATATCTCTGGCTAAAGGCGACTATATCTCATCTCTGTCTAATGGCGACAATATCTCATCTCTGCCTAAAGGCGACAATATCTCTGGCTAAAGGCGACAATATCTTTGGCTAAAGGCGGCAATATCTCATCTCTGGCTAAAGGCGACAATATCTTTTCTCAGGTGAAATGAGGCAATATCTCTGGCTAAAGGCGACAATATCTCTGGCTAAAGGCGACAATATCTCATCTCTGGCTAAAGGCGACAATATCTCATCTCTGGCTAAAGGCGAAAATATCTCTGGCTAATGGCGACAATATCTCTGGCTAAAGGTGGCAATATCTCTGGCTAAAGTCGGCAATACCTCATTTCTGCCTAAAGTAGACAATATCTCATCTCTGGCTAAAGGCAACAGTATCTCATCTCTGGCTAAAGGCGACAATATCTCATCTCTGGCTTAAGGCGACAGTATCTCAACTCTGGCTAAAGGCGACAACATCTCATCTCTGGCTAAATGTGACAATATCTCATCTCTGGCTAAAGGCGACAATATCTCATCTCAGGTTAAATGCGACAATATCTCATCTCTGGCTAAAGGCGACAATATCTTTGGCTAAAGGCGACAATATCTCATCTCTGGCTAAAGGCGACAATATCTCTGGCTAAAGGCGACAATATCTCATCTCTGGCTAAAGGCGACAATATCTCATCTCTGGCTAAAGGCGACAATATCTCTGGCTAAAGGCGACAATATCTCATCTCTGGCTAAAGGCGACAATATCTCTGGCTAATGGCGACAATATCTCTGGCTAAAGGTGGCAATATCTCTGGCTAAAGTCGGCAATACCTCATTTCTGCCTAAAGTAGACAATATCTCATCTCTGGCTAAAGGCAACTGTATCTCATCTCTGGCTAAAGGCGACAATATCTCATCTCTGGCTTAAGGCGACAGTATCTCAACTCTGGCTAAAGGCGACAACATCTCATCTCTGGCTAAAGGTGACAATATCTCATCTCAGGTTAAATGCGACAATATCTCATCTCTGGCTAAAGGTGACAATATATCATCTCTGGCTAAAGGCGACAATATCTCATCTCTAGCTAAAGGCAACAATATCTCATCTCTGGTTAAAGGTGACAACATCTCATCTCTGGCTAAAGGCGACAATATCTCATCTCAGGCGAAATGAGGCAATATCTCATCTCTGGCTAAAGGCAGCAATATCTCATCTCTGGCTAAAAGCGACAATATCTCATCTCTGGTTAAAGGCGACAGTATCTCATCTCTGGCTAAAGGCGACAATATCTCATCTCTGGCTAAAGGCGACAATATCTCATCTCTGGCCAAAGGCGACAATATCTCATCTCTGGCTAAAGGCTAAAATATCTCTGGCTAAAAGCGACAATATCTCATCTCTTGCGAAATGAGGCAATATCTCATCTCTGGCTAAAGGCGACAATATCTCATCTCTGGCTAAAGGCGACAATATCTCATCTCTGGCTAAAGGCGAAAATATCTCATCTCTGGCTAAAGGCGACAATATCTCATCTCTGGCTAAATGCGACAATATCTCATCTCAGGCGAAATGAGGCAATATCTCTGGCTAAAGGCGACATTATCTCTGGCTAAAGGCGACAATATCACATCTCTGGCTAAAGGCGACAATATCTCATCTCTGGCTAAAGGCGATAATATCTCAGGCGAAATGAGGCAATATCTCATCTCTGGCTAAAGGCGACAATATCTATTCTCTGGCTAAAGGCGACAATATCTCATCTCTGCCTAAAGGCGACAATATCTCTGGCTAATGGCGACAATATCTTTGGCTAAAGGAGACAATATCTCTGGCTAAAGGCGACTATATCTCATCTCTGGCTAATGGCGACAATATCTCATCTCTGCCTAAAGGCGACAATATCTCTGGCTAAAGGCGACAATATCTTTGGCTAAAGGCGACAATATCTCATCTCTGGCTAAAGGCGACAATATCTTTTCTCAGGTGAAATGAGGCAATATCTCTGGCTAAAGGCGACAATATCTCTGGCTAAAGGCGACAATATCTCATCTCTGGCTAAAGGCGACAATATCTCATCTCTGGCTAAAGGCGACAATATCTCTGGCTAAAGGCGACAATATCTCTGGCTAATGGCGACAATATCTCTGGCTAAAGGTGGCAATATCTCTGGCTAAAGTCGGCAATACCTCATTTCTGCCTAAAGTAGACAATATCTCATCTCTGGCTAAAGGCAACTGTATCTCATCTCTGGCTAAAGGCGACAATATCTCATCTCTGGCTTAAGGCGACAGTATCTCAACTCTGGCTAAAGGCGACAACATCTCATCTCTGGCTAAAGGTGACAATATCTCATCTCAGGTTAAATGCGACAATATCTCATCTCTGGCTAAAGGCGACAATATATCATCTCTGGCTAAAGGCGACAATATCTCATCTCTAGCTAAAGGCAACAATATCTCATCTCTGGCTTAAGGCGACAGTATCTCAACTCTGGCTAAAGGCGACAACATCTCATCTCTGTCTAAAGGTGACAATATCTCATCTCTGGCTAAAGGCGACAATATCTCATCTCAGGTTAAATGCGACAATATCTCATCTCTGGCTAAAGGCGACAATATCTTTGGCTAAAGGCGACAATATCTCATCTCTGGCTAAAGGCGACAATATCTCTGGCTAAAGGCGACAATATCTCATCTCTGGCTAAAGGCGACAATATCTCATCTCTGGCTAAAGGCGACAATATCTCTGGCTAAAGGCGACAATATCTCATCTCTGGCTAAAGGCGACAATATCTCTGGCTAATGGCGACAATATCTCTGGCTAAAGGTGGCAATATCTCTGGCTAAAGTCGGCAATACCTCATTTCTGCCTAAAGTAGACAATATCTCATCTCTGGCTAAAGGCAACTGTATCTCATCTCTGGCTAAAGGCGACAATATCTCATCTCTGGCTTAAGGCGACAGTATCTCAACTCTGGCTAAAGGCGACAACATCTCATCTCTGGCTAAAGGTGACAATATCTCATCTCAGGTTAAATGCGACAATATCTCATCTCTGGCTAAAGGCGACAATATATCATCTCTGGCTAAAGGCGACAATATCTCATCTCTAGCTAAAGGCAACAATATCTCATCTCTGGTTAAAGCTGACAATATCTCATCTCTGGCTAAAGGCGACAATATCTCATCTCAGGCGAAATGAGGCAATATCTCATCTCTGGCTAAAGGCAGCAATATCTCATCTCTGGCTAAAAGCGACAATATCTCATCTCTGGTTAAAGGCGACAGTATCTCATCTCTGGCTAAAGGCGACAATATCTCATCTCTGGCTAAAGGCGACAATATCTCATCTCTGGCCAAAGGCGACAATATCTCATCTCTGGCTAAAGGCTAAAATATCTCTGGCTAAAAGCGACAATATCTCATCTCTTGCGAAATGAGGCAATATCTCATCTCTGGCTAAAGGTGACAATATCTCATCTCTGGCTAAAGGCGACAATATCTCATCTCTGGCTAAAGGCGAAAATATCTCATCTCTGGCTAAAGGCGACAATATCTCATCTCTGGCTAAATGCGACAATATCTCATCTCAGGCGAAATGAGGCAATATCTCTGGCTAAAGGCGACATTATCTCTGGCTAAAGGCGACAATATCACATCTCTGGCTAAAGGCGACAATATCTCATCTCTGGCTAAAGGCGATAATATCTCAGGCGAAATGAGGCAATATCTCATCTCTGGCTAAAGGCGACAATATCTCTTCTCTGGCTAAAGGCGACAATATCTCATCTCTGCCTAAAGGCGACAATATCTCTGGCTAATGGCGACAATATCTTTGGCTAAAGGAGACAATATCTCTGGCTAAAGGCGACTATATCTCATCTCTGGCTAATGGCGACAATATCTCATCTCTGCCTAAAGGCGACAATATCTCTGGCTAAAGGCGACAATATCTTTGGCTAAAGGCGACAATATCTCATCTCTGGCTAAAGGCGACAATATCTTTTCTCAGGTGAAATGAGGCAATATCTCTGGCTAAAGGCGACAATATCTCTGGCTAAAGGCGACAATATCTCATCTCTGGCTAAAGGCGACAATATCTCATCTCTGGCTAAAGGCGACAATATCTCTGGCTAAAGGCGACAATATCTCTGGCTAATGGCGACAATATCTCTGGCTAAAGGTGGCAATATCTCTGGCTAAAGTCGGCAATACCTCATTTCTGCCTAAAGTAGACAATATCTCATCTCTGGCTAAAGGCAACTGTATCTCATCTCTGGCTAAAGGCGACAATATCTCATCTCTGGCTTAAGGCGACAGTATCTCAACTCTGGCTAAAGGCGACAACATCTCATCTCTGGCTAAAGGTGACAATATCTCATCTCAGGTTAAATGCGACAATATCTCATCTCTGGCTAAAGGCGACAATATATCATCTCTGGCTAAAGGCGACAATATCTCATCTCTAGCTAAAGGCAACAATATCTCATCTCTGGCTTAAGGCGACAGTATCTCAACTCTGGCTAAAGGCGACAACATCTCATCTCTGGCTAAAGGTGACAATATCTCATCTCTGGCTAAAGGCGACAATATCTCATCTCAGGTTAAATGCGACAATATCTCATCTCTGGCTAAAGGCGACAATATCTTTGGCTAAAGGCGACAATATCTCATCTCTGGCTAAAGGCGACAATATCTCTGGCTAAAGGCGACAATATCTCATCTCTGGCTAAAGGCGACAATATCTCATCTCTGGCTAAAGGCGACAATATCTCTGGCTAAAGGCGACAATATCTCATCTCTGGCTAAAGGCGACAATATCTCTGGCTAATGGCGACAATATCTCTGGCTAAAGGTGGCAATATCTCTGGCTAAAGTCGGCAATACCTCATTTCTGCCTAAAGTAGACAATATCTCATCTCTGGCTAAAGGCAACTGTATCTCATCTCTGGCTAAAGGCGACAATATCTCATCTCTGGCTTAAGGCGACAGTATCTCAACTCTGGCTAAAGGCGACAACATCTCATCTCTGGCTAAAGGTGACAATATCTCATCTCAGGTTAAATGCGACAATATCTCATCTCTGGCTAAAGGCGACAATATATCATCTCTGGCTAAAGGCGACAATATCTCATCTCTAGCTAAAGGCAACAATATCTCATCTCTGGTTAAAGCTGACAATATCTCATCTCTGGCTAAAGGCGACAATATCTCATCTCAGGCGAAATGAGGCAATATCTCATCTCTGGCTAAAGGCAGCAATATCTCATCTCTGGCTAAAAGCGACAATATCTCATCTCTGGTTAAAGGCGACAGTATCTCATCTCTGGCTAAAGGCGACAATATCTCATCTCTGGCTAAATGCGACAATATCTCATCTCTGGCCAAAGGCGACAATATCTCATCTCTGGCTAAAGGCTAAAATATCTCTGGCTAAAAGCGACAATATCTCATCTCTTGCGAAATGAGGCAATATCTCATCTCTGGCTAAAGGCGACAATATCTTTGGCTAAAGGCGACAATATCTCATCTCTGGCTAAAGGCGACAATATCTCTGGCTAAAGGCGACAATATCTCATCTCTGGCTAAAGGCGACAATATCTCATCTCTGGCTAAAGGCGACAATATCTCTGGCTAAAGGCGACAATATCTCATCTCTGGCTAAAGGCGACAATATCTCTGGCTAATGGCGACAATATCTCTGGCTAAAGGTGGCAATATCTCTGGCTAAAGTCGGCAATACCTCATTTCTGCCTAAAGTAGACAATATCTCATCTCTGGCTAAAGGCAACTGTATCTCATCTCTGGCTAAAGGCGACAATATCTCATCTCTGGCTTAAGGCGACAGTATCTCAACTCTGGCTAAAGGCGACAACATCTCATCTCTGGCTAAAGGTGACAATATCTCATCTCAGGTTAAATGCGACAATATCTCATCTCTGGCTAAAGGCGACAATATATCATCTCTGGCTAAAGGCGACAATATCTCATCTCTAGCTAAAGGCAACAATATCTCATCTCTGGTTAAAGCTGACAATATCTCATCTCTGGCTAAAGGCGACAATATCTCATCTCAGGCGAAATGAGGCAATATCTCATCTCTGGCTAAAGGCAGCAATATCTCATCTCTGGCTAAAAGCGACAATATCTCATCTCTGGTTAAAGGCGACAGTATCTCATCTCTGGCTAAAGGCGACAATATCTCATCTCTGGCTAAATGTGACAATATCTCATCTCTGGCCAAAGGCGACAATATCTCATCTCTGGCTAAAGGCTAAAATATCTCTGGCTAAAAGCGACAATATCTCATCTCTTGCGAAATGAGGCAATATCTCATCTCTGGCTAAAGGCGACAATATCTCATCTCTGGCTAAAGGCGACAATATCTCATCTCTGGCTAAAGGCGAAAATATCTCATCTCTGGCTAAAGGCGACAATATCTCATCTCTGGCTAAATGCGACAATATCTCATCTCAGGCGAAATGAGGCAATATCTCTGGCTAAAGGCGACATTATCTCTGGCTAAAGGCGACAATATCACATCTCTGGCTAAAGGCGACAATATCTCATCTCTGGCTAAAGGCGATAATATCTCAGGCGAAATGAGGCAATATCTCATCTCTGGCTAAAGGCGACAATATCTCTTCTCTGGCTAAAGGCGACAATATCTCATCTCTGCCTAAAGGCGACAATATCTCTGGCTAATGGCGACAATATCTTTGGCTAAAGGAGACAATATCTCTGGCTAAAGGCGACTATATCTCATCTCTGGCTAATGGCGACAATATCTCATCTCTGCCTAAAGGCGACAATATCTCTGGCTAAAGGCGACAATATCTTTGGCTAAAGGCGACAATATCTCATCTCTGGCTAAAGGCGACAATATCTTTTCTCAGGTGAAATGAGGCAATATCTCTGGCTAAAGGCGACAATATCTCTGGCTAAAGGCGACAATATCTCATCTCTGGCTAAAGGCGACAATATCTCATCTCTGGCTAAAGGCGACAATATCTCTGGCTAAAGGCGACAATATCTCTGGCTAATGGCGACAATATCTCTGGCTAAAGGTGGCAATATCTCTGGCTAAAGTCGGCAATACCTCATTTCTGCCTAAAGTAGACAATATCTCATCTCTGGCTAAAGGCAACTGTATCTCATCTCTGGCTAAAGGCGACAATATCTCATCTCTGGCTTAAGGCGACAGTATCTCAACTCTGGCTAAAGGCGACAACATCTCATCTCTGGCTAAAGGTGACAATATCTCATCTCAGGTTAAATGCGACAATATCTCATCTCTGGCTAAAGGCGACAATATATCATCTCTGGCTAAAGGCGACAATATCTCATCTCTAGCTAAAGGCAACAATATCTCATCTCTGGTTAAAGGTGACAATATCTCATCTCTGGCTAAAGGCGACAATATCTCATCTCTGGCTAAAGGCGACAATATCTCATCTCAGGCGAAATGAGGCAATATCTCATCTCTGGCTAAAGGCAGCAATATCTCATCTCTGGCTAAAAGCGACAATATCTCATCTCTGGTTAAAGGCGACAGTATCTCATCTCTGGCTAAAGGCGACAATATCTCATCTCTGGCTAAAGGCGACAATATCTCATCTCTGGCCAAAGGCGACAATATCTCATCTCTGGCTAAAGGCTAAAATATCTCTGGCTAAAAGCGACAATATCTCATCTCTTGCGAAATGAGGCAATATCTCATCTCTGGCTAAAGGCGACAATATCTCATCTCTGGCTAAAGGCGACAATATCTCATCTCTGGCTAAAGGCGAAAATATCTCATCTCTGGCTAAAGGCGACAATATCTCATCTCTGGCTAAATGCGACAATATCTCATCTCAGGCGAAATGAGGCAATATCTCTGGCTAAAGGCGACATTATCTCTGGCTAAAGGCGACAATATCACATCTCTGGCTAAAGGCGACAATATCTCATCTCTGGCTAAAGGCGACAATATCTCTGGCGAAATGAGGCAATATCTCATCTCTGGCTAAAGGCGACAATATCTCTTCTCTGGCTAAAGGCGACAATATCTCATCTCTGCCTAAAGGCGACAATATCTCTGGCTAATGGCGACAATATCTTTGGCTAAAGGAGACAATATCTCTGGCTAAAGGCGACTATATCTCATCTCTGGCTAATGGCGACAATATCTCATCTCTGCCTAAAGGCGACAATATCTCTGGCTAAAGGCGACAATATCTTTGGCTAAAGGCGACAATATCTCATCTCTGGCTAAAGGCGACAATATCTTTTCTCAGGTGAAATGAGGCAATATCTCTGGCTAAAGGCGACAATATCTCTGGCTAAAGGCGACAATATCTCATCTCTGGCTAAAGGCGACAATATCTCATCTCTGGCTAAAGGCGACAATATCTCTGGCTAAAGGCGACAATATCTCATCTCTGGCTAAAGGCGACAATATCTCTGGCTAATGGCGACAATATCTCTGGCTAAAGGTGGCAATATCTCTGGCTAAAGTCGGCAATACCTCATTTCTGCCTAAAGTAGACAATATCTCATCTCTGGCTAAAGGCAACTGTATCTCATCTCTGGCTAAAGGCGACAATATCTCATCTCTGGCTTAAGGCGACAGTATCTCAACTCTGGCTAAAGGCGTCAACATCTCATCTCTGGCTAAAGGTGACAATATCTCATCTCAGGTTAAATGCGACAATATCTCATCTCTGGCTAAAGGCGACAATATATCATCTCTGGCTAAAGGCGACAATATCTCATCTCTAGCTAAAGGCAACAATATCTCATCTCTGGTTAAAGGTGACAATATCTCATCTCTGGCTAAAGGCGACAATATCTCATCTCTGGCTAAAGGCGACAATATCTCATCTCAGGCGAAATGAGGCAATATCTCATCTCTGGCTAAAGGCAGCAATATCTCATCTCTGGCTAAAAGCGACAATATCTCATCTCTGGTTAAAGTCGACAGTATCTCATCTCTGGCTAAAGGCGACAATATCTCATCTCTGGCTAAAGGCGACAATATCTCATCTCTGGCCAAAGGCGACAATATCTCATCTCTGGCTAAAGGCTAAAATATCTCTGGCTAAAAGCGACAATATCTCATCTCTTGCGAAATGAGGCAATATCTCATCTCTGGCTAAAGGCGACAATATCTCATCTCTGCCTAAAGGCGACAATATCTCTGGCTAAAGGCGACAATATCTTTGGCTAAAGGCGACAATATCTCATCTCTGGCTAAAGGCGACAATATCTTTTCTCAGGTGAAATGAGGCAATATCTCTGGCTAAAGGCGACAATATCTCTGGCTAAAGGCGACAATATCTCATCTCTGGCTAAAGGCGACAATATCTCATCTCTGGCTAAAGGCGACAATATCTCTGGCTAAAGGCGACAATATCTCTGGCTAATGGCGACAATATCTCTGGCTAAAGGTGGCAATATCTCTGGCTAAAGTCGGCAATACCTCATTTCTGCCTAAAGTAGACAATATCTCATCTCTGGCTAAAGGCAACTGTATCTCATCTCTGGCTAAAGGCGACAATATCTCATCTCTGGCTTAAGGCGACAGTATCTCAAGTCTGGCTAAAGGCGACAACATCTCATCTCTGGCTAAAGGTGACAATATCTCATCTCAGGTTAAATGCGACAATATCTCATCTCTGGCTAAAGGCGACAATATATCATCTCTGGCTAAAGGCGACAATATCTCATCTCTAGCTAAAGGCAACAATATCTCATCTCTGGTTAAAGGTGACAATATCTCATCTCTGGCTAAAGGCGACAATATCTCATCTCTGGCTAAAGGCGACAATATCTCATCTCAGGCGAAATGAGGCAATATCTCATCTCTGGCTAAAGGCAGCAATATCTCATCTCTGGCTAAAAGCGACAATATCTCATCTCTGGTTAAAGGCGACAGTATCTCATCTCTGGCTAAAGGCGACAATATCTCATCTCTGGCCAAAGGCGACAATATCTCATCTCTGGCTAAAGGCTAAAATATCTCTGGCTAAAAGCGACAATATCTCATCTCTTGCGAAATGAGGCAATATCTCATCTCTGGCTAAAGGCGACAATATCTTATCTCTGGCTAAAGGTGACAATATCTCATCTCTGGCTAAAGGCGAAAATATCTCATCTCTGGCTAAAGGCGACAATATCTCATCTCTGGCTAAAGGCGACAATATCTCATCTCAGGCGAAATGAGGCAATATCTCATCTCTGGCTAAAGGCAGCAATATCTCATCTCTGGCTAAAAGCGACAATATCTCATCTCTGGTTAAAGGCGACAGTATCTCATCTCTGGCTAAAGGCGACAATATCTCATCTCTGGCCAAAGGCGACAATGTCTCATCTCTGGCTAAAGGCTAAAATATCTCTGGCTAAAAGCGACAATATCTCATCTCTTGCGAAATGAGGCAATATCTCATCTCTGGCTAAAGGCGACAATATCTCATCTCTGGCTAAAGGCGACAATATCTCATCTCTGGCTAAAGGCGAAAATATCTCATCTCTGGCTAAAGGCGACAATATCTCATCTCTGGCTAAATGCGACAATATCTCATCTCAGGCGAAATGAGGCAATATCTCTGGCTAAAGGCGACATTATCTCTGGCTAAAGGCGACAATATCACATCTCTGGCTAAAGGCGACAATATCTCATCTCTGGCTAAAGGCGGCAAGATCTCTGGCTAATGGCGACAATATCTCTGGCTAAAGGCGACAATATCTTTGGCTAAAGTCGGCAATACCTCTGGCTAAAGTAGGCAATACCTCATCTCTGCCTAAAGTAGACAATACCTCATCTCTGGCTAAAGGCAACCGTATCTCATCTCTGGCTAAAGGCGACAATATCTCATTTCTGGCTTAAGGCGACAGTATCTCCACTCTGGCTAAAGGCGACAACATCTCATCTCTGGCTAAAGGTGACAATATCTCATCTCTGGCTAACGGTTACAATATCTCATCTCTGGCTAAAGGCGGCAATATCTCATCTCAGATTAAATGCGACAATATATCATCTCTGGCTAAAGGCGACAATATCTCATTTCTGCCTAAAGGCGACAATATCTCATCTCTGCCTAAAGGCGACAATATCTCTGGCGAAATGAGGCAATATCTCATCTCTGGCTAAAGGCGACAATATCTCTTCTCTGGCTAAAGGCGACAATATCTCATCTCTGCCTAAAGGCGACAATATCTCTGGCTAATGGCGACGATATCTTTGGCTAAAGGAGACAATATCTCTGGCTAAAGGCGACTATATCTCATCTCTGGCTAATGGCGACAATATCTCATCTCTGCCTAAAGGCGACAATATCTCTGGCTAGAGGCGACAATATCTTTGGCTAAAGGCGGCAATATCTCATCTCTGGCTAAAGGCGACAATATCTTTTCTCAGGTGAAATGAGGCAATATCTCTGGCTAAAGGCGACAATATCTCTGGCTAAAGGCGAAAATATCTCATCTCTGGCTAAAGGCGACAATATCTCATCTCTGGCTAAAGGCGACAATATCTCATCTCTGGCTAAAGGCGACAATATCTCTGGCTAATGGCGACAATATCTCTGGCTAAAGGTGGCAATATCTCTGGCTAAAGTCGGCAATACCTCATTTCTGCCTAAAGTAGACAATATCTCATCTCTGGCTAAAGGCAACAGTATCTCATCTCTGGCTAAAGGCGACAATATCTCATCTCTGGCTTAAGGCGACAGTATCTCAACTCTGGCTAAAGGCGACAACATCTCATCTCTGGCTAAAGGTGACAATATCTCATCTCTGGCTAAAGGCGACAATATCTCATCTCAGGTTAAATGCGACAATATCTCATCTCTGGCTAAAGGCGACAATATCTTTGGCTAAAGGCGACAATATCTCATCTCTGGCTAAAGGCGACAATATCTTTTCTCAGGTGAAATGAGGCAATATCTCTGGCTAAAGGCGACAATATCTCTGGCTAAAGGAGACAATATCTCATCTCTGGCTAAAGGCGACAATATCTCATCTCTGGCTAAAGGCGACAATATCTCTGGCTAAAGGCGACAATATCTCATCTCTGGCTAAAGGCGACAATATCTCTGGCTAATGGCGACAATATCTCTGGCTAAAGGTGGCAATATCTCTGGCTAAAGTAGGCAATATCTCTGGCTAAAGTCGGCAATACCTCATTTCTGCCTAAGGTAGACAATATCTCATCTCTGGCTTAAGGCGACAGTATCTCAACTCTGGCTAAATGCGACAACATCTCATCTCTGGCTAAAGGTGACAATATCTCATCTCAGGTTAAATGCGACAATATCTCATCTCTGGCTAAAGGCGACAATATATCATCTCTGGCTAAAGGCGACAATATCTCATCTCTAGCTAAAGGCAACAATATCTCATCTCTGGTTAAAAGTGACAATATCTCATCTCTGGCTAAAGGCGAAAATATCTCATCTCTAGCTAAAGGCGGCAATATCTCATCTCAGATTAAATGCGACAATATATCATCTCTGGCTAAAGGCGACAATATCTCATCTCTGCCTAAAGGCGACAATATCTCATCTCTGGCTAAAGGCGACAATATCTCTGGCGAAATGAGGCAATATCTCATCTCTGGCTAAAGGCGACAATATCTCTTCTCTGGCTAAAGGCGACAATATCTCATCTCTGCCTAAAGGCGACAATATCTCTGGCTAATGGCGACAATATCTTTGGCTAAAGGAGACAATATCTCTGGCTAAAGGCGACTATATCTCATCTCTGGCTAATGGCGACAATATCTCATCTCTGCCTAAAGGCGACAATATCTCTGGCTAAAGGCGACAATATCTTTGGCTAAAGGCGGCAATATCTCATCTCTGGCTAAAGGCGACAATATCTTTTCTCAGGTGAAATGAGGCAATATCTCTCGCTAAAGGCGACAATATCTCTGGCTAAAGGCGACAATATCTCATCTCTGGCTAAAGGCGACAATATCTCATCTCTGGCTAAAGGCGACAATATCTCATCTCTGGCTAAAGGCGACAATATCTCTGGCTAATGGCGACAATATCTCTGGCTAAAGGTGGCAATATCTCTGGCTAAAGTCGGCAATACCTCATTTCTGCCTAAAGTAGACAATATCTCATCTCTGGCTAAAGGCAACTGTATCTCATCTCTGGCTAAAGGCGACAATATCTCATCTCTGGCTTAAGGCGACAGTATCTCAACTCTGGCTAAAGGCGACAACATCTCATCTCTGGCTAAAGGTGACAATATCTCATCTCTGGCTAAAGGCGACAATATCTCATCTCAGGTTCAATGCGACAATATCTCATCTCTGGCTAAAGGCGACAATATCTCTGGCTAAAGGCGACAATATCTCATCTCTGGCTAAAGGCGACAATATCTTTTCTCAGGTGAAATGAGGCAATATCTCTGGCTAAAGGCGACAATATCTCTGGCTAAAGGCGACAATATCTCATCTCTGGCTAAAGGCGACAATATCTCATCTCTGGCTAAAGGCGACAATATCTCTGGCTAAAGGCGACAATATCTCATCTCTGGCTAAAGGCGACAATATCTCTGGCTAATGGCGACAATATCTCTTGCTAAAGGTGGCAATATCTCTGGCTAAAGTCGGCAATACCTCATTTCTGCCTAAAGTAGACAATATCTCATCTCTGGCTAAAGGCAACTGTATCTCATCTCTGGCTAAAGGCAACTGTATCTCATCTCTGGCTAAAGGCGACAATATCTCATCTCTGGCTTAAGGCGACAGTATCTCAACTCTGGCTAAAGGCGACAACATCTCATCTCTGGCTAAAGGTGACAATATCTCATCTCAGGTTAAATGCGACAATATCTCATCTCTGGCTAAAGGCGACAATATATCATCTCTGGCTAAAGGCGACAATATCTCATCTCTAGCTAAAGGCAACAATATCTCATCTCTGGTTAAAGGTGACAATATCTCATCTCTGGCTAAAGGCGACAATATCTCATCTCTGGCTAAAGGCGACAATATCTCATCTCAGGCGAAATGAGGCAATATCTCATCTCTGGCTAAAGGCAGGAATATCTCATCTCTGGCTAAAAGTGACAATATCTCATCTCTGGTTAAAGGCGACAGTATCTCATCTCTGGCTAAAGGCGACAATATCTCATCTCTGGCTAAAGGCGACAATATCTCATCTCTGGCCAAAGGCGACAATATCTCATCTCTGGCTAAAGGCTAAAATATCTCTGGCTAAAAGCGACAATATCTCATCTCTTGCGAAATGAGGCAATATCTCATCTCTGGCTAAAGGCGACAATATCTCATCTCTGGCTAAAGGCGACAATATCTCATCTCTGGCTAAAGGCGAAAATATCTCATCTCTGGCTAAAGGCGACAATATCTCATCTCTGGCTAAATGCGACAATATCTCATCTCAGGCGAAATGAGGCAATATCTCTGGATAAAGGCGACATTATCTCTGGCTAAAGGCGACAATATCACATCTCTGGCTAAAGGCGACAATATCTCATCTCTGGCTAAAGGCGACAATATCTCTGGCGAAATGAGGTAATATCTCATCTCTGGCTAAGGGCGACAATATCTCATCTCTGGCTAAAGGCGACAATATATCATCTCTGGCTAAAGGCGACAATATCTCATCTCTAGCTAAAGGCAACAATATCTCATCTCTGGTTAAAAGTGACAATATCTCATCTCTGGCTAAAGGCGAAAATATCTCATCTCTAGCTAAAGGCGGCAATATCTCATCTCAGATTAAATGCGACAATATATCATCTCTGGCTAAAGGCGACAATATCTCATCTCTGCCTAAAGGCGACAATATCTCATCTCTGGCTAAAGGCGACAATATCTCTGGCGAAATGAGGCAATATCTCATCTCTGGCTAAAGGCGACAATATCTCTTCTCTGGCTAAAGGCGACAATATCTCATCTCTGCCTAAAGGCGACAATATCTCTGGCTAATGGCGACAATATCTTTGGCTAAAGGAGACAATATCTCTGGCTAAAGGCGACTATATCTCATCTCTGGCTAATGGCGACAATATCTCATCTCTGCCTAAAGGCGACAATATCTCTGGCTAAAGGCGACAATATCTTTGGCTAAAGGCGGCAATATCTCATCTCTGGCTAAAGGCGACAATATCTTTTCTCAGGTGAAATGAGGCAATATCTCTCGCTAAAGGCGACAATATCTCTGGCTAAAGGCGACAATATCTCATCTCTGGCTAAAGGCGACAATATCTCATCTCTGGCTAAAGGCGACAATATCTCATCTCTGGCTAAAGGCGACAATATCTTTGGCTAATGGCGACAATATCTCTGGCTAAAGGTGGCAATATCTCTGGCTAAAGTCGGCAATACCTCATTTCTGCCTAAAGTAGACAATATCTCATCTCTGGCTAAAGGCAACTGTATCTCATCTCTGGCTAAAGGCGACAATATCTCATCTCTGGCTTAAGGCGACAGTATCTCAACTCTGG
Organism: Coturnix japonica; assembly: GCF_054131305.1. Lineage (NCBI taxonomy): Eukaryota > Metazoa > Chordata > Aves > Galliformes > Phasianidae > Coturnix > Coturnix japonica. Next base: position 28,756,906 of record NC_140672.1, read on the forward strand.
CTAAAGGCGACAACATCTCATCTCTGGCTAAAGGTGACAATATCTCATCTCTGGCTAAAGGCGACAATATCTCATCTCAGGTTCAATGCGACAATATCTCATCTCTGGCTAAAGGCGACAATATCTCTGGCTAAAGGCGACAATATCTCATCTCTGGCTAAAGGCGACAATATCTTTTCTCAGGTGAAATGAGGCAATATCTCTGGCTAAAGGCGACAATATCTCTGGCTAAAGGCGACAATATCTCATCTCTGGCTAAAGGCGACAATATCTCATCTCTGGCTAAAGGCGACAATATCTCTGGCTAAAGGCGACAATATCTCATCTCTGGCTAAAGGCGACAATATCTCTGGCTAATGGCGACAATATCTCTTGCTAAAGGTGGCAATATCTCTGGCTAAAGTCGGCAATACCTCATTTCTGCCTAAAGTAGACAATATCTCATCTCTGGCTAAAGGCAACTGTATCTCATCTCTGGCTAAAGGCAACTGTATCTCATCTCTGGCTAAAGGCGACAATATCTCATCTCTGGCTTAAGGCGACAGTATCTCAACTCTGGCTAAAGGCGACAACATCTCATCTCTGGCTAAAGGTGACAATATCTCATCTCAGGTTAAATGCGACAATATCTCATCTCTGGCTAAAGGCGACAATATATCATCTCTGGCTAAAGGCGACAATATCTCATCTCTAGCTAAAGGCAACAATATCTCATCTCTGGTTAAAGGTGACAATATCTCATCTCTGGCTAAAGGCGACAATATCTCATCTCTGGCTAAAGGCGACAATATCTCATCTCAGGCGAAATGAGGCAATATCTCATCTCTGGCTAAAGGCAGGAATATCTCATCTCTGGCTAAAAGTGACAATATCTCATCTCTGGTTAAAGGCGACAGTATCTCATCTCTGGCTAAAGGCGACAATATCTCATCTCTGGCTAAAGGCGACAATATCTCATCTCTGGCCAAAGGCGACAATATCTCATCTCTGGCTAAAGGCTAAAATATCTCTGGCTAAAAGCGACAATATCTCATCTCTTGCGAAATGAGGCAATATCTCATCTCTGGCTAAAGGCGACAATATCTCATCTCTGGCTAAAGGCGACAATATCTCATCTCTGGCTAAAGGCGAAAATATCTCATCTCTGGCTAAAGGCGACAATATCTCATCTCTGGCTAAATGCGACAATATCTCATCTCAGGCGAAATGAGGCAATATCTCTGGATAAAGGCGACATTATCTCTGGCTAAAGGCGACAATATCACATCTCTGGCTAAAGGCGACAATATCTCATCTCTGGCTAAAGGCGACAATATCTCTGGCGAAATGAGGTAATATCTCATCTCTGGCTAAGGGCGACAATATCTCTTCTCTGGCTAAAGGCGACAATATCTCATCTCTGCCTAAAGGCGACAATATCTCTGGCTAATGGCGACAATATCTTTGGCTAAAGGAGACGATATCTCTGGCTAAAGGCGACTATATCTCATCTCTGGCTAATGGCGACAATATCTCATCTCTGCCTAAAGGCGACAATATCTCTGGCTAAAGGCGACAATATCTTTGGCTAAAGGCGGCAATATCTCATCTCTGGCTAAAGGCGACAATATCTTTTCTCAGGTGAAATGAGGCAATATCTCTGGCTAAAGGCGACAATATCTCATCTCTGGCTAAAGGCGACAATATCTCTGGCTAATGGCGACAATATCTCTGGCTAAAGGTGGCAATATCTCTGGCTAAAGTCGGCAATACCTCATTTCTGCCTAAAGTAGACAATATCTCATCTCTGGCTAAAGGCAACTGTATCTCATCTCTGGCTAAAGGCGACAATATCTCATCTCTGGCTTAAGGCGACAGTATCTCAACTCTGGCTAAAGGCGACAACATCTCATCTCTGGCTAAAGGTGACAATATCTCATCTCTGGCTAAAGGCGACAATATCTCATCTCAGGTTAAATGCGACAATATCTCATCTCTGGCTAAAGGCGACAATATCTTTGGCTAAAGGCGACAATATCTCATCTCTGGCTAAAGGCGACAATATCTTTTCTCAGGTGAAATGAGGCAATATCTCTGGCTAAAGGCGACAATATCTCTGGCTAAAGGCGACAATATCTCATCTCTGGCTAAAGGCGACAATATCTCATCTCTGGCTAAAGGCGACAATATCTCTGGCTAAAGGCGACAATATCTCATCTCTGGCTAAAGGCGACAATATCTCTGGCTAATGGCGACGATATCTCTGGCTAATGGTGGCAATATCTCTGGCTAAAGTCGGCAATACCTCATTTCTGCCTAAAGTAGACAATATCTCATCTCTGGCTAAAGGCAACTGTATCTCATGTCTGGCTAAAGGCGACAATATCTCATCTCTGGCTTAAGGCGACAGTATCTCAACTCTGGCTAAAGGCGACAACATCTCATCTCTGGCTAAAGGTGACAATATCTCATCTCAGGTTAAATGCGACAATATCTCATCTCTGGCTAAAGGCGACAATATATCATCTCTGGCTAAAGGCGACAATATCTCATCTCTAGCTAAAGGCAACAATATCTCATCTCTGGTTAAAGGTGACAATATCTCATCTCTGGCTAAAGGCGACAATATCTCATCTCTGGCTAAAGGCGACAATATCTCATCTCAGGCGAAATGAGGCAATATCTCATCTCTGGCTAAAGGCAGCAATATCTCATCTCTGGCTAAAAGCGACAATATCTCATCTCTGGTTAAAGGCGACAACATCTCATCTCTGGCTAAAGGTGACAATATCTCATCTCTGGCTAAAGGCGACAATATCTCATCTCAGGTTAAATGCGACAATATCTCATCTCTGGTTAAAGGCGACAGTATCTCATCTCTGGCTAAAGGCGACAATATCTCATCTCTGGCTAAAGGCGACAATATCTCATCTCTGGCCAAAGGCGACAATATCTCATCTCTGGCTAAAGGCTAAAATATCTCTGGCTAAAAGCGACAATATCTCATCTCTTGCGAAATGAGGCAATATCTCATCTCTGGCTAAAGGCGACAATATCTCATCTCTGGCTAAAGGCGACAATATCTCATCTCTGGCTAAAGGCGAAAATATCTCATCTCTGGCTAAAGGCGACAATATCTCATCTCTGGCTAAATGGGACAATATCTCATCTCAGGCGAAATGAGGCAATATCTCTGGCTAAAGGCGACATTATCTCTGGCTAAAGGCGACAATATCACATCTCTGGCTAAAGGCGACAATATCTCATCTCTGGCTAAAGGCAGCAAGATCTCTGGCTAATGGCGACAATATCTCTGGCTAAAGGCGACAATATCTTTGGCTAAAGTCGGCAATACCTCTGGCTAAAGTCGGCAATACCTCATCTCTGCCTAAAGTAGACAATACCTCATCTCTGGCTAAAGGCAACCGTATCTCATCTCTGGCTAAAGGCGACAATATCTCATTTCTGGCTTAAGGCGACAGTATCTCCACTCTGGCTAAAGGCGACAACATCTCATCTCTGGCTAAAGGCGGCAATATCTCATCTCAGATTAAATGCGACAATATATCATCTCTGGCTAAAGGCGACAATATCTCATCTCTGCCTAAAGGCGACAATATCTCATCTCTGCCTAAAGGCGACAATATCTCTGGCGAAATGAGGCAATATCTCATCTCTGGCTAAAGGCGACAATATCTCTTCTCTGGCTAAAGGCGACAATATCTCATCTCTGCCTAAAGGCGACAATATCTCTGGCTAATGGCGACGATATCTTTGGCTAAAGGAGACAATATCTCTGGCTAAAGGCGACTATATCTCATCTCTGCCTAAAGGCGACAATATCTCTGGCTAGAGGCGACAATATCTTTGGCTAAAGGCGGCAATATCTCATCTCTGGCTAAAGGCGACAATATCTTTTCTCAGGTGAAATGAGGCAATATCTCTGGCTAAAGGCGACAATATCTCTGGTTAAAGGCGACAATATCTCATCTCTGGCTAAAGGCGACAATATCTCATCTCTGGCTAAAGGCGACAATATCTCTGGCTAAAGGCGACAATATCTCATCTCTGGCTAAAGGCGACAATATCTTTTCTCAGGTGAAATGAGGCAATATCTCTGGCTAAAGGCGACAATATCTCTGGCTAAAGGCGACAATATCTCATCTCTGGCTAAAGGCGACAATATCTCATCTCTGGCTAAAGGCGACAATATCTCTGGCTAAAGGCGACAATATCTCATCTCTGGCTAAAGGCGACAATATCTCTGGCTAATGGCGACAATATCTCTTGCTAAAGGTGGCAATATCTCTGGCTAAAGTCGGCAATACCTCATTTCTGCCTAAAGTAGACAATATCTCATCTCTGGCTAAAGGCAACTGTATCTCATCTCTGGCTAAAGGCAACTGTATCTCATCTCTGGCTAAAGGCGACAATATCTCATCTCTGGCTTAAGGCGACAGTATCTCAACTCTGGCTAAAGGCGACAACATCTCATCTCTGGCTAAAGGTGACAATATCTCATCTCAGGTTAAATGCGACAATATCTCATCTCTGGCTAAAGGCGACAATATATCATCTCTGGCTAAAGGCGACAATATCTCATCTCTAGCTAAAGGCAACAATATCTCATCTCTGGTTAAAGGTGACAATATCTCATCTCTGGCTAAAGGCGACAATATCTCATCTCTGGCTAAAGGCGACAATATCTCATCTCAGGCGAAATGAGGCAATATCTCATCTCTGGCTAAAGGCAGGAATATCTCATCTCTGGCTAAAAGTGACAATATCTCATCTCTGGTTAAAGGCGACAGTATCTCATCTCTGGCTAAAGGCGACAATATCTCATCTCTGGCTAAAGGCGACAATATCTCATCTCTGGCCAAAGGCGACAATATCTCATCTCTGGCTAAAGGCTAAAATATCTCTGGCTAAAAGCGACAATATCTCATCTCTTGCGAAATGAGGCAATATCTCATCTCTGGCTAAAGGCGACAATATCTCATCTCTGGCTAAAGGCGACAATATCTCATCTCTGGCTAAAGGCGAAAATATCTCATCTCTGGCTAAAGGCGACAATATCTCATCTCTGGCTAAATGCGACAATATCTCATCTCAGGCGAAATGAGGCAATATCTCTGGCTAAAGGCGACATTATCTCTGGCTAAAGGCGACAATATCACATCTCTGGCTAAAGGCGACAATATCTCATCTCTGGCTAAAGGCGACAATATCTCTGGCGAAATGAGGTAATATCTCATCTCTGGCTAAGGGCGACAATATCTCTTCTCTGGCTAAAGGCGACAATATCTCATCTCTGCCTAAAGGCGACAATATCTCTGGCTAATGGCGACAATATCTTTGGCTAAAGGAGACGATATCTCTGGCTAAAGGCGACTATATCTCATCTCTGGCTAATGGCGACAATATCTCATCTCTGCCTAAAGGCGACAATATCTCTGGCTAAAGGCGACAATATCTTTGGCTAAAGGCGGCAATATCTCATCTCTGGCTAAAGGCGACAATATCTTTTCTCAGGTGAAATGAGGCAATATCTCTGGCTAAAGGCGACAATATCTCTGGCTAAAGGCGACAATATCTCATCTCTGGCTAAAGGCGACAATATCTCATCTCTGGCTAAAGGCGACAATATCTCTGGCTAATGGCGACAATATCTCTGGCTAAAGGTGGCAATATCTCTGGCTAAAGTCGGCAATACCTCATTTCTGCCTAAAGTAGACAATATCTCATCTCTGGCTAAAGGCAACTGTATCTCATCTCTGGCTAAAGGCGACAATATCTCATCTCTGGCTTAAGGCGACAGTATCTCAACTCTGGCTAAAGGCGACAACATCTCATCTCTGGCTAAAGGTGACAATATCTCATCTCTGGCTAAAGGCGACAATATCTCATCTCAGGTTAAATGCGACAATATCTCATCTCTGGCTAAAGGCGACAATATCTTTGGCTAAAGGCGACAATATCTCATCTCTGGCTAAAGGCGACAATATCTTTTCTCAGGTGAAATGAGGCAATATCTCTGGCTAAAGGCGACAATATCTCTGGCTAAAGGCGACAATATCTCATCTCTGGCTAAAGGCGACAATATCTCTGGCTAAAGGCGACAATATCTCTGGCTAAAGGCGACAATATCTCATCTCTGGCTAAAGGCGACAATATCTCTGGCTAATGGCGACGATATCTCTGGCTAATGGTGGCAATATCTCTGGCTAAAGTCGGCAATACCTCATTTCTGCCTAAAGTAGACAATATCTCATCTCTGGCTAAAGGCAACTGTATCTCATGTCTGGCTAAAGGCGACAATATCTCATCTCTGGCTTAAGGCGACAGTATCTCAACTCTGGCTAAAGGCGACAACATCTCATCTCTGGCTAAAGGTGACAATATCTCATCTCAGGTTAAATGCGACAATATCTCATCTCTGGCTAAAGGCGACAATATATCATCTCTGGCTAAAGGCGACAATATCTCATCTCTAGCTAAAGGCAACAATATCTCATCTCTGGTTAAAGGTGACAATATCTCATCTCTGGCTAAAGGCGACAATATCTCATCTCTGGCTAAAGGCGACAATATCTCATCTCAGGCGAAATGAGGCAATATCTCATCTCTGGCTAAAGGCAGCAATATCTCATCTCTGGCTAAAAGCGACAATATCTCATCTCTGGTTAAAGGCGACAACATCTCATCTCTGGCTAAAGGTGACAATATCTCATCTCTGGCTAAAGGCGACAATATCTCATCTCAGGTTAAATGCGACAATATCTCATCTCTGGTTAAAGGCGACAGTATCTCATCTCTGGCTAAAGGCGACAATATCTCATCTCTGGCTAAAGGCGACAATATCTCATCTCTGGCCAAAGGCGACAATATCTCATCTCTGGCTAAAGGCTAAAATATCTCTGGCTAAAAGCGACAATATCTCATCTCTTGCGAAATGAGGCAATATCTCATCTCTGGCTAAAGGCGACAATATCTCATCTCTGGCTAAAGGCGACAATATCTCATCTCTGGCTAAAGGCGAAAATATCTCATCTCTGGCTAAAGGCGACAATATCTCATCTCTGGCTAAATGGGACAATATCTCATCTCAGGCGAAATGAGGCAATATCTCTGGCTAAAGGCGACATTATCTCTGGCTAAAGGCGACAATATCACATCTCTGGCTAAAGGCGACAATATCTCATCTCTGGCTAAAGGCAGCAAGATCTCTGGCTAATGGCGACAATATCTCTGGCTAAAGGCGACAATATCTTTGGCTAAAGTCGGCAATACCTCTGGCTAAAGTCGGCAATACCTCATCTCTGCCTAAAGTAGACAATACCTCATCTCTGGCTAAAGGCAACCGTATCTCATCTCTGGCTAAAGGCGACAATATCTCATTTCTGGCTTAAGGCGACAGTATCTCCACTCTGGCTAAAGGCGACAACATCTCATCTCTGGCTAAAGGCGGCAATATCTCATCTCAGATTAAATGCGACAATATATCATCTCTGGCTAAAGGCGACAATATCTCATCTCTGCCTAAAGGCGACAATATCTCATCTCTGCCTAAAGGCGACAATATCTCTGGCGAAATGAGGCAATATCTCATCTCTGGCTAAAGGCGACAATATCTCTTCTCTGGCTAAAGGCGACAATATCTCATCTCTGCCTAAAGGCGACAATATCTCTGGCTAATGGCGACGATATCTTTGGCTAAAGGAGACAATATCTCTGGCTAAAGGCGACTATATCTCATCTCTGCCTAAAGGCGACAATATCTCTGGCTAGAGGCGACAATATCTTTGGCTAAAGGCGGCAATATCTCATCTCTGGCTAAAGGCGACAATATCTTTTCTCAGGTGAAATGAGGCAATATCTCTGGCTAAAGGCGACAATATCTCTGGTTAAAGGCGACAATATCTCATCTCTGGCTAAAGGCGACAATATCTCATCTCTGGCTAAAGGCGACAATATCTCATCTCTGGCTAAAGGCAACAATATCTCTGGCTAATGGCGACAATATCTCTGGCTAAAGGTGGCAATATCTCTGGCTAAAGTCGGCAATACCTCATTTCTGCCTAAAGTAGACAATATCTCATCTCTGGCTAAAGGCAACAGTATCTCATCTCTGGCTAAAGGCGACAATATCTCATCTCTGGCTTAAGGCGACAGTATCTCAACTCTGGCTAAAGGCGACAACATCTCATCTCTGGCTAAAGGTGACAATATCTCATCTCTGGCTAAAGGCGACAATATCTTTGGCTAAAGGCGACAATATCTCATCTCTGGCTAAAGGCGACAATATCTTTTCTCAGGTGAAATAAGGCAATATCTCTGGCTAAAGGCGACAATATCTCTGGCTAAAGGCGACAATATCTCATCTCTGGCTAAAGGCGACAATATCTCATCTCTGGCTAAATGCGACAATATCTCTGGCTAAAGGCGACAATATCTCATCTCTGGCTAAAGGCGACAATATCTCTGGCTAATGGCGACAATATCTCTGGCTAAAGGTGGCAATATCTCTGGCTAAAGTAGGCAATATCTCTGGCTAAAGTCGGCAATACCTCATTTCTGCCTAAAGTAGACAATATCTCATCTCTGGCTAAAGGCAACTGTTTCTCATCTCTGGCTAAAGGCGACAATATCTCATCTCTGGCTTAAGGCGACAGTATCTCAACTCTGGCTAAAGGCGACAACATCTCATCTCTGGCTAAAGGTGACAATATCTCATCTCAGGTTAAATGCGACCATATCTCATCTCTGGCTAAAGGCGACAATATATCATCTCTGGCTAAAGGCGACAATATCTCATCTCTAGCTAAAGGCAACAATATCTCATCTCTGGTTAAAGGTGACAATATCTCATCTCTGGCTAAAGGCGACAATATCTCATCTCTGGCTAAAGGCGACAATATCTCATCTCAGGCGAAATGAGGCAATATCACATCTCTGGCTAAAGGCAGCAATATCTCATCTCTGGCTAAAAGCGACAATATCTCATCTCTGGTTAAAGGCGACAGTATCTCATCTCTGGCTAAAGGCGACAATATCTCATCTCTGGCTAAAGGCGACAATATCTCATCTCTGGCCAAAGGCGACAATATCTCATCTCTGGCTAAAGGCTAAAATATCTCTGGCTAAAAGCGACAATATCTCATCTCTTGCGAAATGAGGCAATATCTCATCTCTGGCTAAAGGCGACAATATCTCATCTCTGGCTAAAGGCGACGATATCTCATCTCTTGCTAAAGGCAACAATATCTCTGGCTAAAGGCGACAATATCTCAGGCTAAAGGCGACAATATCTCATTTCTGGCTAAAGGCGACAATACCTCATCTCTGGCCAAAGGCGACTGTAACGGGTTACTTAGATTTACCTATGCCCGTGACATGGGAAGCCACCCCGTGGGCCCCCACCCCAGGGCCCGGAAAGGAGGGGGAAAAAGGGAGTGGGATAAAACAGCGACAATCTAAGGAGCAAAAACTTATTTTACTAAATATGATACCGAAATACAAGATAACACAATATAATATAATGAGGCTAACAAATCGAACGAAACAGAGAGAGAGAGAGTCTCCGAAAACCGAGAGTCCTACTGTGAACTCTAGGCGACACGGCTGGAACGCTTCCCACTCTCCGAGAAGTTCGAGAGAAGAAGGAGGGCACTCCAGCCTGGGAACGAGATTATATAGAGTCCTGGTCCTGTGACTTATCATTAACCCTGTTGTTCCCTGGGATATGTAGTCTTCTTCTGTGGACTGTACATTCAATAGAAGTATCCATACTTGACATGATGTTATGATGTGGAATACTGATAGCAAAATTACAAAATTACAAAACCATGACATTCCACCCCTTATTCTACATTATTACGTCATGGTAAATATATATATACATATATATACATATAAATACACGTATGTAAAATTATGATAGCTAAACAGTAGAATTACATGTATCATAACTAAATGTACAACTATAATAACTAAAATACACTACACATGCAAACATATATATATAAATACATAAAATTATTGACTGCACACCCCAGCATTAAATTCCCTTGTGGCACACATTGAACATCCCCATCCTTCTGCATTACCCACCAAGTGCACCCAGGCCCCTGGGCAAAGACACGGATAGGTTTGCCCTTTCCAGAAGCTGGAAGGACCCAAACAGCTTTTCCCAACATGTTCTTTACATGTACAACAGGGACCTTATCTCCTTCTACAGTGTGTAGGGGGCTAGATTGACTAGGACCATCACGATTGACAGATCCTCTAGTGTTTACCAACCAAGTGGCTTCTGCCAGATTCTTCTCCCAGTGCTTAAATGTTCCACCACCCATTGCTTTCAACATAGTTTTCAACAACCCATTATATCCTTCAATTTTACCAGAAGCTGGTGCATGGTAGGGAATATGATAAATCCACTCAATGCCATGATCTTTGGCCCAAGTATTTATAAGGGAATTTTTGAAATGTGTCCCATTATCAGATTCAATTCTTTCTGGGGTGCCATGTCGCCACAGGACTTGTTTCTCAAGACCTAATATGGTGTTTCGAGCAGTTGCATGGGGTACTGCGTATGTTTCAAGCCACCCAGTGGTTGCCTCTACCATGGTGAGTATATAACACTTACCACTGCGAGATCGTGGCAAGGTGATATAATCAACCTGCCACGCCTCCCCATATTTATACTTTTGCCACCGCCCTTCCTCCCAGAGAGGTTTCATCCTTTGGGCTTGTTTAATTATGGCACATGTTTCACAATCATGAATAATCTGCGCAATAGCGTCCATAGTTAAGTCCACCCCTCGGTCTCTGGCCCACTTATATGTCGCGTCTCTTCCTTGATGACCTGAGGTCTCATGAGCCCATCGAGCTAGAAATAATTCACCCTTATTCTGCCAGTCCAAGTCAATTTGAGCCACCTCAATTTTGGCAGCTTTATCTAACTGATGGTTGTTTTGTTGTTCTTCAGTAGCCCGACTTTTGGGCACATGTGCATCCACATGACGCACCTTTACAACCATATTCTTTGTTCGGGCAGCAATGTCCTTCCATAATTCAGCGGCCCAAACAGATTTACCCTTCCGTTGCCAGTTGTTTTGTTCCCACCTCTGTAACCACCCCCATAAGGCATTTGCCACCATCCATGAGTCAGTATAAAGATACAGCATTGGCCACCTCTCCCGTTCAGCAACATCTAAGGCCAGCTGGAAAGCTTTTACCTCTGCAAACTGACTTGATTCTCCCTTACCTTCAGTGGCCTCTGCAACCTGTCGTGTGGGGCTCCACACAGCAGCTTTCCATTTGCGATGCTTCCCTACAATGCGACGTGATCCGTCAGTGAATAGGGCATATTTCTTTTCATTTTCTGGAAATTCGTTGTATGGTGGGGCCTCTTTAGCACGTGATACCTCTTCTGCTGGTGATGTTCCAAACCTTTTATCTTCAGGCCAGTCCATGATTACCTCTAGGATTCCTGGACGATTGAGGTTTCCCATTCGCGCTCACTGTGTAATCAGTGTAATCCACTTGCTCCAGGTGACATCGGTAGCATGATGGGTGGAGGGAACCTGTCCTTTGAACATCCAGTTCAGCACTGGCAGTCGAGGTGCCAAAAGGAGCTGTGTTTCAGTCCCGACTACTTTGGAAGCAGCCCGAACCCCCTCATACGCGGCTAAGATCTCCTTCTCAGTTGGAGTGTAGCACTCTTCAGACCCCTTATATGATCGACTCCAGAATCCCAGGGGTCGGCCTCAGGTCTCTCCTGAGGCTCTTTGCCACAAACTCCAAGTGGGGCCTTTCTCTCCAGCAGCAGTATAGAGGATGTTCTTTACATCCTGTCAAGTCCTTACTGGCCCCAGAGCTACAGCTCGGGCTATCTCTTGTTTAATCTGTTCGAAAGCCTGCTGCTGCTCAGGGCCCCATGCAAAATCGTTCTTCTTCCGCGTCACCTGATAAAGGGGGCTTACAATGAGGCTGTAGTTTGGAATGTGCATCCTCCAAAAGCCTACTGCACCCAGGAAAGATTGTGTCTCTTTCTTGCTAGTTGGTGGAGACATGGCAGTGATTTTGTCGATCACATCTGTTGGGATGTGACGACGTCCATCCTGCCACTTTATACCTAAGAACTGAATTTCCTGGGCAGGTCCTTTTACTTTGCTTCGCTTAATAGCAAAGCCAGCTTGTAGAAGAATTTGGATGATCTGCTCTCCTTTTGTGAAAACCTCTTCTGCTGTATCACCCCACACAACAATGTCATCAATGTACTGCAGGTGTTCAGGAGCACCACCCTGTTCCAGTACAGTTTGGACCAACCCATGGCAAATGGTTGGGCTGTGTTTCCACCCCTGGGGCAAACGGTTCCAAGTATACTGAATGCCCCTCCAGGTGAAGGCAAACTGTGGCTTACATTCTGCGGCCAAAGGAATAGGGAAGAAGGCATTGGCAATGTCAATGGTGGCATACCATTTGGCTGCTTTTGACTCCAGCTCATACTGGAGTTCCAACATGTCCGGCACAGCAGCGCTCAATGGGGGTGTGACCTCATTCAGGCCACGGTAGTCTACTGTCAGCCTCCATTCTCCACTGGCTTTACGCACTGGCCATATGGGACTGTTAAAAGGTGAGTGAGTTTTACTGATCACTCTCTGATTCTCCTACTGGCGAATCAAATCATGAATGGGGAGCAAGGAATCCCTGTTGGTGCGATACTGCCATCTGTGCAATGTCTTTGTAGCTATCGGTACCTGCTGCTCTTTTACTCGTAGCAGCCCCACAACAGACGGGTCCTCTGACAGGCCAGGCAGAACAGACAGCTGCTTAATGTTGTCCATATCTACAGCAGCTATCCCAAAGGCCCATCGATACCCCTTAGGATCCTTGAAATGCCCCCTTCTGAGGTAATCAATACCCAGTATACATGGAGCCCCTGGGCCAGTCACAATAGGATGTTTTTGCCAGTCTTTGCCAGTGAGGCTTATTTCAGCCTCCAACACAGTCAATTCTTGAGAGCCCCCAGTCACTCCAGAAATATGGATTGATTCTGTCCCTTCATGACTGGAGGGCATTAGGGTGCACTGTGCACCGGTATCCACCAGCGCCTTATATTTCTGTGGTTCTGATGTGCCAGGCCATCGAATCCACACAGTCCAATAAACTCTATTATCCCTTTCCCTCCCCTGACTGAGGGCAGGGCCCCTGTATTGGTTACCTGTGATGACTGGAGCAACTCCACTGGTGGTTGGTATGTCTAGTAGTTCTTTCACCCGTGCTCGTAGTGCAGACGTGGGCTGATCATGCCACTTCCTCATGTCTTCTCCACGGTCACGTAGGTAGCGCCACATGGAAACACGCGGTGCGATCGTACTGTTGTTCTTTGCTCGAGCTGGGAAGCGTGTGCGTTTAACAGCTGAGACTTTTGATGATGCAGGTGAGGAGTAGGACTGGAATACTTTGATCAGATCCTTCATTAGACCTGGTGGCCCGTACGAGGATTGACCTTCATCAGTTGTTTCTGATACTATTACGGGATCATTACGATTAGTTGATGGAAACAATTTCTTGCACATTTCATCTACTCGGTTTTCTAGCCGTGAGATGGCAGAAATTGTGGCATGCAGTTGAGGGAGCTGCTGATCAGTGGTTTGAAGCATTATAATCAGATCAACAACTCGGGGCCATCTGTCCACGAACCCTTTTGAACCTGTTACCAATGACTGTGCAATTCTCTCTGGTGCTGTACTTGTGATTTTCTGCCACATGTCAGGATCGGCCCTCACTCTCTCAGGGTCAAGTTCACTTGGATCAGGGCTGTACAACATTTTCGCCATGGCCAATTCCCTCAGGCGCTGAATACTTTTTTGGACGGTATTCCAACTATCAAATTTAGGCTTCAAAGCATCCTTACAGGGGTACCTTTCTCTCACGGCTTCTAACAGCCGCAACCAGAGAGTGGCAGCTCCATCCGAACATCTGCTAATCCCTCTGTCGATACCTGCATCTTGGGCAATGCTTCCTAGTTGGCGAGCTTCATTACCATCTAGAGACAAGCTGTTGGCCCCGTTGTCCCAGCAGCGAAGCAACCAAGCAAGGATACCTTCATCTTGACGCCGTGTGAACTCCTTTCTTGAGCCTTGGATTTCAGTCAGCTTCAGAGGTCGACAATAGGTGATTTCCTCCTCATCATCAGTCTCTTCTTCATGCCTCTTGGTTTTTGCCTTTGCTTTTTTCGGTACTGCTCCATGCCCGGCACCTGGGTCTTCTGCTGCCCCCCCCTGTGCTTCTCCTTCTTTTCGTTCTAGACGCATGGACACCCGTTTCCATTTCTTGCCTTCCACAGGGGCAACTGATATTGCTACTGATGCCTCCTGTGACTGATCAGAATTAACTTGGGCTTGAATCTCAGATCGGAAACTCTCTCTCTCCAGAATAGTATGATACAAAGCACGGTATGCATAAGCCAAACCCCACATAAGGTTTACCTCCTTAGATCTCTGACCCAAATACTCACTTAATTTCTTAGGGTCCCTTAGGTGTTCAAGAGTGAAATCCCATGACACTGCGGGTCCCCATGCTTCTAAGACTTTTCCTAAACCTTTCCATATTCCCTGCCAGTCATCATTCTCTGGTTCTGGAAGAGACTTCCGCATAGAACGAATGCATAGGAACATATATGCATTCATTAACAGTGATAACATGGATGCAAGTATGAACCCTATCTCAGTTATTGAAAGGCGTGTGGAAACCTGAGAGTACAACCTAAATAAAAAGGGTTTTTTTAGCCTGTACAATGAATTAAACATGGTGCTGTTTGTAAAATTGCCTGTTCCATCTGGAATGCAAGTGCTTGTAAGATTCGCAATTCCATCTGGGATGCAAGTGTTTGTAAGATTCACAGTTCCATCTGGGGTGTAGATGCCAAAATTCTGACCATACCACATCTCGTAAAAGTACCAGGCAGGTGTCTCCATCAGTATCCACCTTATTAGGCTATATACCTGCACAATTCCACAACACCAAATTATGGTGTTAATAGTTGACCAATACTTTAAGAAGATCATAATTGCTTTCAATCCCTTAAACAGAGCAACTGGGATGAAGAGTGGATTCATAGCTGGCAGGCTCTGTAAAAGTCAGAGCTAGCTAGCTTTGCTCTAAGGGAGAAAGAAATCCCTTTGTTTTCTACACAAAAGTTAGATAGCAATGCTGAGAATGTGCAGCAGCCCTTAATGTTGACAATTTGTCTGGTATTTCAAGGTCACGTTCTCCGTGAGCAGCTACGGAAAGATAGCACTCCCAACACTCCCGTAACGAAGCCCTTTAAGAGCAAAGAGAGAGTCGTTCTAAAAGCTAAAAAGCTCTATGCCCGCATCCTCCACCAAAAAATCTGTCAGGGGTTACTTAGATTTACCTATGCCAGTGACAGGGGAAGCCACCCCACGGCCCCCCCCCGGGGGCCCGGAAAGGAGGGGGAAAAAGGGAGTGGGATAAAACAGCGACAATCTAAGGAGGAAAAACTTATTTTACTAAATATGATATCGAAATACAAGATAACACAATATAATATAATTAAGGCTAACAAATCGAACGAAACAGAGAGAGAGAGAGTCTCCGAAAACCGAGAGGCCTACTGTGAACTCTAGGCGACACGGCTGGAACGCTTCCCACTCTCCGAGAAGTTCGAGAGAAGAAGGAGGGCACTCCAGCCTGGGAACGAGATTAAATAGAGTCCTGGTCCCGTGACTTATTGTTACTCCTGTTGTTCTCTGGAATATGTAGTCTTCTTCTGTGGACTGCACATTCAACAGAAGTATCCATACTTGACATGATGTTATGATGTGGAATACTGATAGCAAAATTACAAAATTACAAAACCATGACACAGCCTCACTACGGAATAAAGAACTCCACCATCATTCCCATGCTCCCTATGAAGCATACTGAGCTCCAACACTCACTCAGTCCCTCACTCTATCTTCCCCCTGCTAATGTTCTTCCATCTAATTCCACCTCACATCACAACACAAGCTGTCACAGCCTGGTGTACAGTCTCATCAAAGGGAACGCTGCTTGTTTGCCATCACAATTCATTAAAAAATGAAACAATTCAACAACCAACAACCACTACTTCTCATATTACCTACAGGCAACAATGCCTGAAAAACTGGAGTGTCAGATGGCATGCAAAACATTAGAAGTTGGCTCGTAGGAATGAAAGAATTTCATGAGAGAACGGGGCTAATGACACAAGGAGCGCCGTAGACATCAAAGATAACCACTGGAAGAACCAATGGGATTAATAACTCTTTTGACAAATGAAATGGATGCGACAAAAGACAGAAATTACTAATCACAAAAGAACTTGACGTGCGTGAAAACAGAGGACACTCAAAGTCCATGACGTGTTAAATGACCACTAAGATCATCACGTCCATCTATCAGAGACAAACATTAACTTTTATTGAATACTACACGCCATACGTGTTTTGCATGTGTGTAATGGCCAGGGAGACCTGAGGGGGATCATGGGATCACATGGCTGAGGCCCCACTCTGGTAGGAAACACCCATGCCAAGCACATGAGATGTGGGGAAGGGAGAGGGCAGCGGCACTGGGAAAAGCCCAGAAACTTGAGCTGGGGCTGGAGCACGTGCTGCGGGTGAGGACGGCTCACTGTGATGACCCAGCAGTGGACTGCGGCATCGCTGTGAGATGGGCAGTGATGTACCCAAGCGAAGGTCAAGCAAAGGTGACGCCCAGCAGCTTGGCCAAGCCATGGTTGGAGACATCACCAGGCAACGGATTGTGACCCCATAGGCCACGGCGGCTTTGATGCGGGCGCAGCAGCTCAGCCCAGCAGTTCGTGCCTGGCCTCTGACCGAGCGTGTGTGCGAGGACTGGAGTGTGGACAGGGCGAGCTTTGGTGCTGGAAAGTGCTCTGGGTGCTGTTAGCACAGCTCCCAGCGGCCTTCTCAGAGCCATTTGTTCTTTCCCCGAGCCTGCCGGGAGCAGGCAGACGGGACATCCTAGAGAAAAAAGCGTGTGCAGCAGCACAGGTAGGCGGCACAGAGACTGGCAGCGGGGGGGGCACAACTTGAGGGACCCTTCCGAGGCCGGAGTCTGACTAATGTCTCTTGTCCTCTTCCAGCGTATCACCTGCTGCTGCTGCTGCAGCGTTAGTGCTGGGGAGCACGTTACCGTCTCCCGCTCCCACTGGCCCACCGCAACTGGTGGAAGGATGGAGGCAGAGTTTGAGACCCGCTGCCCCGTGTGCCTGGAGAACTGGGACAGCGCAGCATACGCCATGCCTTGCTGCCACCAGTTCTGCTTCTGCTGCATCCAGCGGTGGACAAGCACCAGGCCCCAGTGTCCGCTGTGCAAACGGGACGTGAAGACCATCATTCACTCCGTGCAAGCGGACGACAACTACAAGGAGGTGAAGGTCAGACCAGCTGCACAGGCGGCGTCCATTGCTACACGGAGACCCGCACTCCACCACGCAGCCCGGCCATGGCCTGCAGTGCCCACACATCCTCATCCTCTGGGCGGCCTCTCCCCTGCCACCTGGGCTTCCCTCTTCAGGGAGCACCCGGCCCTGCTGCGGCCCCTGCGGTCCTGGCTGCGCCAGAACCTGCACCGCATCCTGGGCACCGAGGGGCCACAGGCAAATATCCTGGTTGACAGTGTCATCTGGGCCCTGCTCCTCGTAGGCTTGGCAGAGGGGATCCTGATAGAAATGCTGGATCCTGACCTGCACGGCCACGCGGTGACCTTTGTGAGGCACTTCATCGCCTTTGCGGTGCGGAGGTGCAGCCGGGTGGCAGGCCGCTTCCTGGGCCTCAACATCCCCCCTGCTCCTGGGGCACAGGAGGCCACAGCAGCAGAGCCCAGAGCTGCCACACCAGAGGAGCCACCTGTCCCTGGCTCAGCACCCTCCAGCAGCCCTGCCAGCTCCAACAGGGACGAAATGCTGGGCAGGGCAACACAAGAGGTTCGTGGGCATCCCAGCCACCCACACGGCAACCCTGCAACTGTCACCACAGAGCAGGCAGCGCCTCAGGAGGAGCCAGGAGAGCCTGTGGCAGGGCCCTCCGGCACCAGCCCACCTGAGGGTACCCGGCGAGCTCCGAAGAGGAAGGCCGGCGACTCACAGGCCTCAGCACCATCAAAGAAGAGGCCACCCCGCCGGCAGCAATAGAAGAGCCCATGGGGCAGCTGAGGAGGCTGGGGCCAGGCAGCACCTGGGACACACACTGGCCCCAACGGACCCTTGTCATCACCGTCCAATTCAACCTCAATTAGAAAACAGAAAGACTGCAAACAATAAATTAACATTGAAAAACATTGAAAAACAAAGTGTTGATATTTAGTGTTGGTATTGATAACAGCACAGCTGTTGACGCTTCCCCATCCTTGACGCTCTCTCCCCTTTTTCCTACTGCTGTGCAACTGCTGCCACTGTTGCATTCCAGACACGAACCCCACGGGCTTCAGAGAGGGCAATGGCAAATCTCTGCTCCTGGGGACCAACATCTACAGGCCATGCTACAGCTGGGGTCAGCCAGCTGGAGCAGAACCACCAGTCCTGCTGGACACCAGGCTGAACCTGCAAGGAACCCACCCGGGCTGCCTTGCCGAACGCTGTCCTGGGCTGCGTGAGGCCAGGTGCCACCCATGGGTGAAGGGCGGTTATCCCGCCCTCTGCTCAGCCCTGAGGAGGTCACAGCTGGAGCGCTGGGACTGCAGCTGGGTGTCACGGGCATAGGTAAATCTAAGTAACCCGTGACAGGGGCCCGGAAAGGAGGGGGAAAAGGGGAGTGGGATAAAACAGCGACAATCTAAGGAGGAAAAACTTATTTTACTAAATATGATATCGAAATACTAGATAACACAATATAATATCATTAAGGTTAACAGATTGAACGAAACAGAGAGAGAGAGTCTCCGAAAACCGAGAGGCCTACTGTGAACTCTAGGCGACACGGCTGGAACGCTTCCCACTCTCCGAGAAGTTCGAGAGAAGAAGGCGAGCACTCCAGCCTGGGAACGAGATTATATAGAGTCCTGGTCCCGTGACTTATTGTTACTCCTGTTGTTCTCTGGGATATGTAGTTTTCTTCTGTGGACTGCACATTCAATAAAAGTATCCATACTTTACATGATGTTATGATGTGGAATACTGATAGCAAAATTACAAAATTACAAAACCATGACATTCCACCCCTTATTCTACATTATTACATCATGGTTAATATATACATATATATACATATATATACACGTATGTAAAATTGTAATAGCTAAATAGTAGAATTGCATGTAACATAACTAAATGTACAACTATAATAACTAAAATACACTACACATGCAAACATATATATATATGTATAGATACATAAAATTATTGACTGCACTCCCCCAGCATCAAATTTCCTTGTGGCACACATTGAACATCCCCATCCTTCTGCATTACCCACCAAGTGCACCCAGGTCCCTGAGCAAAGACAGTTCCACGGATAGGTTTGCCCTTTCCAGAAGCTGGAAGAACCCAAACAGCTTTTCCCAACATGTTCCTTACATGTACAACAGGGACCTTATCTCCTTCTACAGTGTGTAGGGGGCTAGATTGACTAGGACCATCACGATTGACAGATCCTCTAGTATTTACCAACCAAGTGGCTTCTGCCAGATTCTTCTCCCAGTGATTAAATGTTCCACCACCCATTGCTTTCAACATAGTTTTCAACAACTCATTATATCATTCAATTTTACCAGAAGCTGGTGCATGGTAGGGAATATGATAAATCCACTCAATGCCATGATCTTTGGCCCAAGTATTTATAAGGGAATTTTTGAAATGTGTCCCATTATCAGATTCAATTCTTTCTGGGGTGCCATGTCGCCACAGGACTTGTTTCTCAAGACCTAATATGGTGTTTCGAGCAGTTGCATGGGGTACTGCGTATGTTTCAAGCCACCCAGTGGTTGCCTCTACCATAGTGAGTACATAACACTTACCACTGTGAGATCGTGGCAAGGTGATATAATCAACCTGCCACGCCTCCCCATATTTATACTTTTGCCATCGCCCTTCCTCCCAGAGAGGTTTCATCCTTCTGCCTTGTTTAATTATGGCACATGTTTCACAATCATGAATAATCTGTGCAATAGCGTCCATGGTTAAGTCCACCCCTCGGTCTCTGGCCCACTTATATGTTGCGTCTCTTCCTTGATGACCTGAGGTCTCATGAGCCCATCGAGCTAGAAATAATTCACCCTTATTCTGCCAGTCCAAGTCTATTTGAGCCACCTCAATTTTGGCAGCTTTATCTAACTGATGGTTGTTTTGTTGTTCTTCAGTAGCCCGACTTTTGGGCACATGTGCATCCACATGACGCACCTTTACAACCATATTCTTTGTTCGGGCAGCAATGTCCTTCCATAATTCAGCGGCCCAAACAGATTTACCCTTCCGTTGCCAGTTGTTTTGTTCCCACCGCTGTAACCACCCCCATAAGGCATTTGCCACCATCCATGAGTCAGTATAAAGATACAGCATTGGCCACCTCTCCCGTTCCGCAACATCTAAGGCCAGCTGGAAAGCTTTTACCTCTGCAAACTGACTTGATTCTCCCTTACCTTCAGTGGCCTCTGCAACCTGTCGTGTGGGGCTCCACACAGCAGCTTTCCATTTGCGATGCTTCCCTACAATGCGACCTGATCCGTCAGTGAATAGGGCATATTTCTTTTCATTTTCTGGTAATTCGTTGTATGGTGGGGCCTCTTTAGCACGTGATACCTCTTCTGCTGGTGATGTTCCAAACCTTTTATCTTCAGGCCAGTCCATGATTACCTCTAGGATTCCTGGACGATTGAGGTTTCCCATTCGCGCTCACTGTGTAATCAGCGTAATCCACTTGCTCCAGGTGACATCGGTAGCATGATGGGTGGAGGGAACCTGTCCTTTGAACATCCAGTTCAGCACTGGCAGTCGAGGTGCCAAAAGGAGCTGTGTTTCAGTCCCGACTACTTTGGAAGCAGCCCGAACCCCCTCATATGCGGCTAAGATCTCCTTCTCAGTTGGAGTGTAGCACTCTTCAGACCCCTTATATGATCGACTCCAGAATCCCAGGGGTCGGCCTCAGGTCTCTCCTGAGGCTCTTTGCCACAAACTCCAAGTGGGGCCTTTCTCTCCAGCAGCAGTGTAGAGGATGTTCTTTACATCCTGTCCAGTCCGTACTGGCCCCAGGGCTACAGCACGGGCTATCTCTTGTTTAATCTGTTCAAAAGACTGCTCCTGCTCAGGGCCCCATGCAAAATCATTCTTCTTCCGCGTTACCTGATAAAGGGGGCTTACAATGAGGCTGTAGTTTGGAATGTGCATCCTCCAAAAGCCTACTGCACCCAGGAAAGATTGTGTCTCTTTCTTGCTAGTTGGTGGAGACATGGCAGTGATTTTGTCGATCACATCTGCGGGGATGTGACGACGTCCATCCTGCCACTTTATACCTAAGAACTGAATTTCCTGGGCAGGTCCTTTTACTTTCCTTCACTTAATAGCAAAGCCAGTTTGTAGAAGAATCCGGATGATCTGCTCTCCTTTTGTGAAAACCTCTTCTGCTGTATCACCCCACACAACAATGTCATCAATGTACTGCAGGTGTTCAGGAGCACCACCCTGTTCCAGTACAGTTTGGACCAACCCATGGCAAATGCTTGGGCTGTGTTTCCACCCCTGGGGCAAACGGTTCCAAGTATACTGAATGCCCCTCCAGGTGAAGGCAAACTGTGGCTTACATTCTGCGGCCAAAGGAATAGAGAAGAAGGCATTGACAATGTCAATGGTGGCATACCATTTGGCTGCTTTTGACTCCAGCTCATACTGGAGTTCCAACATGTCCGGCACAGCAGCGCTCAATGGGGGTGTGACCTCATTCAGGCCACGGTAGTCTACTGTCAGCCTCCATTCTCCACTGGCTTTACGCACTGGCCATATGGGACTGTTGAAAGGTGAGTGAGTTTTACTGATCACTCCCTGATTCTCCAACTGGCGAATCAAATCATGAATGGGAAGCAAGGAATCCCTGTTGGTGCGATACTGCCATCTGTGCAATGTCTTTGTAGCTATCGGTACCTGCTGCTCTTTTACTCGTAGCAGCCCCACAACAGACGGGTCCTCTGACAGGCCAGGCAGAACAGACAGCTGCTTAATGTTGTCCATATCTACAGCAGCTATCCCAAAGGCCCATCGATACCCCTTAGGATCCTTGAAATGCCCCCTTCTGAGGTAATCAATACCCAGTATACATGGAGCCCCTGGGCCAGTCACAATAGGATGTTTTTGCCAGTCTTTGCCAGTGAGGCTTATTTCAGCCTCCAACACAGTCAATTCTTGAGAGCCCCCAGTCACTCCAGAAATATGGATTGATTCTGTCCCTTCATGACTGGAGGGCATTAGGGTGCACTGTGCACCGGTATCCACCAGCGCCTTATATTTCTGTGGTTCTGATGTGCCAGGCCATCGAATCCACACAGTCCAATAAACTCTATTATCCCTTTCCCTCCCCTGACTGAGGGCAGGGCCCCTGTATTGGTTACCTGTGATGACTGGAGCAACTCCACTGGTGGTTGGTATGTCTAGTAGTTCTTTCACCCGTGCTCGTAGTGCAGAAGTGGGCTGATCATGCCACTTCCTCATGTCCTCTCCACAGTAACGTAGGTAGCGCCACATGGAAACACGCGGTGCAATCGTACTGTTGTTCTTTGCTCGAGCTGGGAAGCGTGTGCGTTTAACAGCTGAGACTTTTGATGATGCAGGTGGGGAGTAGGACTGGACTAGTTTGATCAGATCCTTCATTAGACCTGGTGGCCCGTACGAGGATTGACCTTCATCAGTTGTTTCTGATACTATTACGGGATCATTACAATTAGTTGATGGAAACAATTTCTTGCACATTTCATCTACTCGGTTTTCTAGCCGTTAGATGGCAGAAACTGCGGCATGCAGTTGGGGGAGCTGCTGATCGACGGTTTGAAGCATTATAATCAGATCAACAACTCGGGGCCATCTGTCCCCGAATCCTTTAGATCCTGATACCAATGACTGTGCAATTCTCTCTGGTGCTGTACTTGTGATTTTCTGCACATCTCAGGATCGGCCCTCACTCTCTCAGGGTCAAGTTCGCTTGGATCAGGGCTGTACAACATTTTCGCCATGGCCAATTCCCTCAGGCACTGAATACCTTTTTGGACGGTATTCCAACTATCAAATTTAGGCTTCAAAGCATCCTTACAGGGGTACCTTTCTCTCACGGCTTCTAACAGCCACAACCAGAGAGTGGCAGCTCCATCCGAACATCTGCTAATCCCTCTGTCGATACCTGCATCTTGGGCAATGCTTCCTAGTTGGCGAGCTTCATTACCATCTAGAGACAAGCTGTTGGCCCCGTTGTCCCAGCAGCGAAGCAACCAAGCAAGGATACCTTCATCTTGACGCCGTGTGAACTCCTTTCTTGAGCCTTGGATTTCAGTCAGCTTCAGAGGTCGACAATAGGTGATTTCCTCCTCATCATCAGTCTCTTCTTCATGCCTCTTGGTTTTTGCCTTTGCTTTTTTCGGTACTGCTCCATGCCCGGCACCTGGGTCTTCTGCTGCCCCCCCCTGTGCTTCTCCTTCTTTTCGTTCTAGACGCATGGACACCCGTTTCCATTTCTTGCCTTCCACAGGGGCAACTGATATTGCTACTGATGCCTCCTGTGACTGATCAGAATTAACTTGGGCTTGAATCTCAGATCGGAAACTCTCTCTCTCCAGAATAGTATGATACAAAGCACGGTATGCATAAGCCAAACCCCACATAAGGTTTACCTCCTTAGATCTCTGACCCAAATACTCACTTAATTTCTTAGGGTCCCTTAGGTGTTCAAGAGTGAAATCCCATGGCACTGCGGGTCCCCATGCTTCTAAGACTTTTCCTAAACCTTTCCATATTCCCTGCCAGTCATCATTCTCTGGTTCTGGTGGAGACTTCCGCATAGAACGAATGCATAGGAACATATATGCATGCATTGATAGTGATAACATGGATGCAAGTATGAACCCTATCTCAGTTATTGAAAGGCGTGTGGATATCTGAGAGTACAACCTAAATAAAAAGGGATTTTTTAGCCTGTACAATGAATTAAACATGGTGCTGTTTGTAAAATTGCCTGTTCCATCTGGGATGCAAGTATTTGTAAAATTGCCTCTTCCATCTGGGATGCAAGTGTTTGTAAGATTCACAGTTCCATCTGGGGTGTAGATGCCAAAATTCTGACCATACCACATCTCGTAAAAGTACCAGGCAGGTGTCTCCATCAGTATCCACCTTATTAGGCTATATACCTGCACAATTCCACAACACCAAATTATGATGTTAATAGTTGACCAATACTTTAAGAAGATCATAATTGCTTTCAATCCCTTAAACAGAGCAACTGGGATGAAGAGTGGATTCATAGCTGGCAGGCTCTGTAAAAGTCAGAGCTAGCTAGCTTTGCTCTAAGGGAGAAAGAAATCCCTTTGTTTTCTACACAAAAGTTAGATAGCAATGCTGAGAATGTGCAGCAGCCCTTAATGTTGACAATTTGTCTGGTATTTCAAGGTCACGTTCTCCGTGAGCAGCTACGGAAAGATAGCACTCCCAACACTCCCGTAACAAAGCCCTTTAAGAGCAAAGAGAGAGTCGTTCTAAAAGCTAAAAAGCTCTATGCCCGCATCCTCCACCAAAAAATCTGTCAGGGGTTACTTAGATTTACCTATGCCAGTGACAGGGGAAGCCACCCCACGGCCCCCCCCCGGGGGCCCGGAAAGGAGGGGGAAAAAGGGAGTGGGATAAAACAGCGACAATCTAAGGAGGAAAAACTTATTTTACTAAATATGATATCGAAATACAAGATAACACAATATAATATAATTAAGGCTAACAAATCGAACGAAACAGAAAGAGAGAGAGTCTCCGAAAACCGAGAGGCCTACTGTGAACTCTAGGCGACACGGCTGGAACGCTTCCCACTCTCCGAGAAGTTCGAGAGAAGAAGGAGGGCACTCCAGCCTGGGAACGAGATTACATAGAGTCCTGGTCCCGTGACTTATTGTTACTCCTGTTGTTCTCTAGAATATGTAGTCTTCTTCTGTGGACTGCACATTCAATAGAAGTATCCATACTTTATATGATGTTATGATGTGGAATACTGATAGCAAAATTACAAAATTACAAAACCATGACAAAGGGGAAAGCAGCAGTGAAAGGGAAAAGCAGCAGTGAAAGGGAAAAGGAAGACTAAAAGGGAAAAGCAGCAGTGAAAGGGAAAAGCAAAATTAAAATGGAAAAGAAGCAGTGAAAGGGAGAAGCAAGACTAAAAGGGAAAAGCAGCAGTTAAATGGGAAAAAAGCAGTAAAATGGAAAAGCAAGACTAATAGGGAAAAGCAGTAGTGAAAGGGAAAAGCAGCAGTGAAAGGGAAAAGCAAGACTAAAAGGGAAAAGCAGCAGTGAAAGGGAAAAGCAGCAGGGAAAGGGAAAAGCAAGACTAAAAGGGAAAAGCAGCAGTGAAAGGGAAAAGGAGCAGTGAAAGGGAAAAGCAGCAAGACTAAAAGGGAAAAGCAGCAGTGAAAGGGGAAAGCAGCAGTGAAAGGGAAAAGCAGCAGTGAAAGGGGAAATCAGCTGTGAAAGGGAAAAGTGACATTTGCAAGAGACTGTGAATTCTCCTGGTTCAAATTGCACTTGGCTTAATCAAATGTGTAAGAAATATATAAGGGCTGCTGAAGCCAGGCTGGAGTTGCATTTCTTTATGAACTGGGGTGTTGCTGCGGATGCGTTTCTCTCCTGTTTTGTCTCTTTTATGGCTGTTCAAGAATATTTGAACGTGCTATGTCAGTGTTTGTTGCCATCCTGCTTTCTCTTCTCTGTCTTGCAGGTCAGCTCGTGCTAGAAGTCAGTGGTATCACTGTATGAATGGAGGTCAGTTTAGGAGCAGCTGCTGATGGAAGGAATCAAGACCAGGCTAATAAATGGAATCATCTCCTGGTAAGGTGTCAGAGGTGGCAGTAATGATGTCTGTCATCGTTAAAACCTGAGGGCTGGCTCATCCGAGTGCTTGCTGACTGATACTTCAGAGTATCTCGTTCTCCAGCTGAATGATAAGAAAGCTAAACATGCTGAGCCATTACAGCTTGTGCTGAAGTTGTGAATGTGCCCCCAGATGTTTCCTTTAGTGGTAAATCATGTTCTGGCACTGTGGTAGTCCTATCTCTGGCATGATGTGGACCACCGTGTCTTGTTGTGAGCCTTGTGTGCCTGTTTCCATGAACCTTGCTTTCTTTCTCTCTTTACAGTAAGGGCAGGGTGCTTCCTCGCTTTTGGTGGATTCATCCAGGAGGCTGTTAGAAGGCCAAATGCAATGTTCATTACATGGAGGGACATGATGGGAATAGACTGTCGTTGTCACCAGGCAAAAGTGAGTTTCTTATGTCATGAATGATATAATTTTGATTATTCTGAGCAGTTGCAGTGTGGTAGAGGATGTCACAAAACCATTTATTTGGGAGCGCAGGGAAGAGTCATGAGAACCGAAACCGCAGTTTCTGTTTTGGCTGTCAAAATGGTGGAGTTTCTTTGGGAGGGCAATAGCTGGGCTTCCTGTTAGCAGGCCCCCTCTGAGAGACTGGTCTTTGCTTGCTGCTTTGCTGTGCCTACCTGCCTGCTCCCTGTGCTTGTTCCTTTTACCTTTCAGTGCTTCTTTTCCCTTGCTTTGATGCTTTTCCCTTTCAGGGCTTTTCTCTTTCAGTGCTGCCTTTGCCCTTTATGTACTCCTTTTCCCTATCAGTGTTACTTTATGCTGTTCCTTTCCCTTTCGGGGCTCCTTTTCCCTTTCGGGGCTCCTTTTCACTTTCAGGGCTGCTTTTCTTTGCTTATTTTCTTTTTCAGGGCTGCTTTTCCCTTTCAGGGCTGCTTTTCTTTGCTTATTTTCTTTTTCAGGGCTCCTTTTCCCTTTCAGGGCTCCTTTTCTTTATCAGTTCTGCTTTTCCCTTTCAGGGCTGCATTTTCTTGTTCCTTTTCCCTTTCAGTGCTGCTTTTCTGTGCTGTTTTCCCTTTCACTGCTGCTTTTCCCTTTCACTGCTGCTTTTCCCTTTCACTGCTGATTTTCCCATTCACTGCTGATTTTCCCTTTCACTGCTGATTTTCCCTTTCACTGCTGAATTTCCCTTTCACTGTTGCTTTTACATTTTAGTCTTGCTCTTCCCTTTCCCTGCTGCTCTTCCCATTCCCTGCTGCTCTTCCCATTCCCTGCTGCTCTTCACTTTCACTGCTGCTTTTACCTTTCACTGCTGCTCTTCCCTTTCACTGCTGCTCTTCCCTTTCACTGCTGCTCTTCCCTGTTAGTCTTGCTTTTCCCTTTCACTGCTGCTCTTCTCTTTCACTGCTGCTCTTCTCTTTCACTGCTGCTCTTCCCTTTCACTGCTGCTCTTCCCTTTCACTGCTGCTCTTCCGTTTCACTGCTGCTCTTCCCCTTCACTGCTGCTCTTCCCTTTCACTGCTGCTCTTCCCTTTCACTGCTGCTTTTCCCTTTCACTGCTGCTTTTCCCTTTCACTGCTGCTTTTACATTTTAGTCTTGCTTTTCCCTTTCACTGCTGCTCTTCCCCTTCACTGCTGCTCTTCCCTTTCACTGCTGCTCTTCCCTTTCACTGCTGCTTTTCCCTTTCACTGCTGCTTTTCCCTGTTAGTCTTGCTTTTCCCTTTCACTGCTGCTTTTTCCTTTCACTGCTGCTTTTACCTTTTGCTGTTGCTTTTCCCTTTCACTGCTGCTTTTCCCTTTCACTGTTGCTTTTCCCTTCCACTGCTGCTTTTCCCTTCCACTGCTGCTTTTCCCTTTCACTGCTGCTTTTCCCTTCCACTGCTGCTTTTCCCTTTCACTGCTGCTTTTCCCTTTCACTGCTGCTTTTCCCTTCCACTGCTGCTTTTCCCTTTCACTGCAGCTCTTCCCTTTCACTGCAGCTCTTCCCTTTCACTGCTGCTTTTCCCTTTCACTGCTGCTTTTCCCTTTCCCTGCTGCTTTTCCCTTTTAGTCTTGCTTTTCCCTTTCACTGCTGCTTTTACATTTTAGTCTTGCTTTTCCCTTCCACTGCTGCTTTTCCCTTTCACTGCTGCTTTTCCCTTTCACTGCTGCTTTTCCCTTCCACTGTTGCTTTTCCCTTTCACTACAGCTCTTCCCTTTCACTGCAGCTCTTCCCTTTCACTGCTGCTTTTCCCTTTCACTGCTGCTTTTCCCTTTCCCTTCTGCTTTTCCCTTTTAGTCTTGCTTTTCCCTTTCACTGCTGCTTTTCCCTTTCACTGCAACTCTTCCCTTTCACTGCTGCTTTTCCCTTTCCCTGCTGCTTTTCCCTTTCCCTGCTGCTTTTCCCTTTCCCTTCTGCTTTTCCCTTTCCCTGCTGCTTTTCCCTTTCACTGCTTCTCTTCCCTTTCACTGCTGATTTTCCCTTTCACTGCTGATTTTCCCTTTCACTGCTGATTTTCCCTTTCACTGCTGATTTTCCCTCTTAGTCTTGCTTTTCCCTTTTAGTCTTGCTTTTCCCTCTTAGTCTTGGTTTTCCCTCTTAGTCTTGCTTTTCCCTTTCCCTGCTGCTTTTCCCTTTCCCTGCTGCTTTTCCCTTTCCCTGCTGCTTTTCCCTTTCCCTGCTGCTTTTCCCTCTTAGTCTTGCTTTTCCCTCTTAGTCTTGCTTTTCCCTCTTAGTCTTGCTTTTCCCTCTTAGTCTTGCTTTTCCCTCTTAGTCTTGCTTTTCTCTCTTAGTCTTGCTTTTCCCTTTTAGTCTTGCTTTTCCCTTTTATTAATGCTTTTCCCTTTTAGTATTGCTTTTCCCTTTCCCTGCTGCTTTTCCCTTTCACTGCTGCTTTTCCCTTTCACTGCTGCTTTTCCCTTTCCCTGCTGCTTTTCCCTTTCCCTGCTGCTTTTCCCTTTCATTGCTGCTTTTCCCTTTCCCTGCTGCTTTTCCCTTTCCCTGCTGCTTTTCCCTTTCACTGCTTCTCTTCCCTCTCACTGCTGAGTTTCCCTTTCACTGCTGAGTTTCCCTTTCACTGCTGAGTTTCCCTTTCACTGCTGAGTTTCCCTTTCACTGCTGCTTTTCCCTTTCACTGCTGCTTTTCCCCTTCACTGCTGGTCTTCCCTTTCACTGCTTCTCTTCCCTTTCACTGCTGGTCTTCCCTTTCACTGCTGGTCTTCCCTTTCACTGCTGCTTTTCCCTTTCACTGCTGCTTTTCCCTTTCACTGCTGATTTTCCCTTTCACTGCTGATTTTCCCTTTCACTGCTGATTTTCCCTCTTAGTCTTGCTTTTCCCTTTCACTACTGCTTTTACCTTTTACTCTTGCTTTTACCTTTTACTCTTGCTTTTCCCTTTCACTGCTGCTTTTCCCTTTCACTGCTTCTTTTCCATTCCCCTGCTGCTTTTCCCTTCCTCTGCTGCTTTTCCCTTTTAGTCTTGCTCTTCCCTTTCACTGCTGCTCTTCCCTTTCACTGCTGCTCTTCCCTTTCCCTGCTGATTTTCCCTTTCACTGCTGATTTTCCCTTTCACTGCTGATATTCCCTTTCACTGCTGATAGTTCACTGCTGATAGGTTCTATATTGGTGTCGTCAGTGCTGGTAAAGATTTATTTATCCCTCTTTAAAAATCTGAAAGCAACTGGAAATGTCTCAACTTCTGTATCACGTTGTTCTGTTTTGCCTTTTTAATTGCAGAGAAGACTGCTGTCTTCATGAAGTCCTTGGATGTTGTTTTTGGTGAGGAGTGGGGTGTGATTAAATTGGAATGCGAAGTCTCTTAAGAGAAGGTCAAACCAGTGTGGAAGAAGGACGGTGTTCTGCTCACTTCTGGCAACAAGTATGAGCTGTTACAGTCTGGGAAGACCCTATGTCCCCTTATCCATGACCTCGAGAAGTCAGATGCAGGTTTCTATACCTGTGATATTGGCACTGATGTTGCCAAATCAAAGGTTGGCATTCAGGGTAAGTACTGTGGAAAGTAAAGGAGTGCTGAAAGCACATTCAGTGTGGTCACTATGTCTTACACCTATTCCCCCACGAGCCTTAATAGTTTCTACAATAGAAGTGTATTACTGCAATTTAGCACAGTGATGTCTGGAAAATTCCCATTGCTTTTGATGTAAATGTATCTCATTTTGCCATGAAAATCACCGAACACATCAAGAATGTCCTGGAAATATTTCCTTTCTAAACATCCCTAAAATTGAGAAAAGGTTTGAACACCAGTAGGGGTAGGATGGTAACAAATTAGCTAATAGAAACATTTAATTTCTTGTCATAGGCAAAACCCTTTTTCTCACGCAGCATCCTAAAGTTGTCCTCTCTGTTAGGTTGTTCCCTCTGTAGCTCATTGAATCTTCATTCTGCTCCATGGACTGAGCTGCTCTAATTGCAGTTCTTCCAGAGCAAAGACAAGAGATTCACGTCTCTTTTTTTTAATAGCTTTCTGGTAATTCTGAGTGGAGAATGTCTTAGAGAATACATCAGTAAGGAATGCAGCCATGTTCTGCAAATCCTGAGTTAAAACACCAGTGCTGCTTCTCATGTCAGTCACAAATGCCTTTTCTCCATATAAACCTCATACTAACCTATCTCTTATCTTCCAGAGCTGAATAGTGGCATTACCAAACGGCTGAAAAACACTGAAATCCAGGAGGGAGAAGATTGTACTTTTGAATGCATTCCGTCCCATGAAAGCATTGATGAGTTCAACTGGACACTGACTGGAAGCAGAGTGGAAAGTGGTGGGCGATTTAAAGCTTCTAACGTGAGTCGGAAATATACTCTCATTATCAAAAGTGTGACTCCTACTGACGCTGGCAGTTTTTACTGCCCGTGGTCTAACCTCCAAAGCCTCTCTGTCTGTGAAAGGTAATGAGATGGGAGAGATTCTGGGGTCTGATTCCTTCAACTGTCTTCTGATAAGATTGTCATGAGAGCTAACTCATAATATGGTTAAAGTGAATAGCAACCTTCTACTTGAACCTCGAAGCACTGAGAATTTCTCTTAAAAATAAGTAAAAGGAGGAAACATTTTACACAAATGTGAGAACTACCCAAAGCACTGGGGTAGTGTTGGAAATGGGCATCTCACTACAGCTTGTTCCATTAACAGTAAATCAGGAATGATCTGTTGAGGGAACTGTGGGAGCAAATATCCTCTAAGTATAAGCTGAAGGGATGGCCTTCACATCATCTAGCTGTACAACAAATTCCTATCTAGAACATGTGCATCTGAGAGCATCATCTGAGGCTCCCAGTGTGATGAGTGAAGAGAAGAAAGAGGCAGTTTTCAGACATGGTTCATCATCCTCAATTGGGTAGATTTAAGAGAGAATAAATGCTGCCTGGAATTCTATTGTCTGTACTTTGCAGATTACTGCTGGCTGTAGGATGGCGTCTGTTGCAAGTGCCTCTCTAACTTATCTCCAGCATGTAGATGCATGTATTTTGAGAGAGGCATCCTACCCTAAGTGTATGTTACTCAAAAAGCAATGTTTTCTTCCAGGAAAACCTACTGAGGTTTCAAAACAGCTGGAGGATAAGACAGCAGCAGCAGGGCAGGACATCAGCCTGAGCTGTGAGCTGTCAAAACCGGATTTGAACATCAGGTGGTACAAGGATGGCAAAGCAATCAGAAAAAGCCAGAAGTACGACTTGCAGCAGGAGGGAAGTGGGGCCATTCTGATCATCCATGACTCTACTGCCAAGGACAGTGGGGAGTACCCCTGTGAGACAGAGGACTCCATAACAAAAGCCAGGGTGTCATGGTTTAATAATTTTGTATTTTTTTGCTATCAGTATTCCACATCATAACATCATATAAAGCATGAATAATTTTACTGAATCTGCAACTTACAGAAGAAGACTACATCTCCCAGGGAACAACACGATAGGTCACGGGACCTGGACTCTATATTAACTCTGTCGCAGAACAGACTGACGTCTTTCGAGTTCTGGCGTTCAGGGGAGTGTGTGGGAGCCTTCAGCCGTTCGCCTAGATTTACAGTAGGCCTCTCGGTTACGGGACTCATTCTCTCTCCTATTTTGCTTGATTTGTTAGCTCAATTTTCAATTATATTGTATTATATTGTGTTATCCTGTATTTCGATATAGTATTTAGTAAATAAGTGTGCCTCCTTAGATCGTTGCCGCTGTTTTCTTTTCCTAATTAATTTTTTCCTTTCGGCCTAGGGCCCCTCCGGGGCCCACGGCCCCCTGTCACGGGCGCAGGTGGATTTTTAGTTCAAACCGTGACAGATTTTGGTGGAGAATGCGGGCAAATTGAGTTGCTGTTTTTTTTCTGTGTTTTCTTCTGTTGCTCTTTTAGCTTTTAACAGAGCTACGAGTTTTTTTCCCTGTTAAGGAGCTATCTCATGTTTGCGATTCTGCACCTGCGAGCTTGACCTTGAAAGTCCAGGCGGACTGCCAATACTCCGGTATATTTTATAAACACTGCTGAGCTTTGTTTTCTTTTACTTTTTTCTCTCTATTGGAGGAAAAAAATGTTTTCTCTACTAAATTTGTTTTACCAGGGACTGTGTGCCATTGGTTCCTTTTTTGAGACGCTCCGAACATATTGGGCCATGTTTAAGCTAGCCACTTTTTCTTATGGAGCTATACAATTGTATAATGGATTGAAAGCATGGTTAGCAATGCTCACTTCGTATCTGCATACAGCTCCAGAGGGAGCAACTAATGCAACTAATTATACAGAAATGGTGATTTTTAAGCATGCTCCTCTTTCTTTCTATGAATCCTTTATGCAGTTTTTGAATGATCAGTGGGTCACACTCTTAATCACCCTGATCTTACTGTTGATTATTGTAATAATCTCACTCAGTATCTGGATTTATAACATCTGGAGGAAGTCTTCCCTAGAACCAGAGAATACTGAGTGGCAGGGAATTGAAGAGATTCTCAAAGGACAGACATCTTCAGTGTTATGGAGCTTCACTCCTGAACACTTGAAGAATCCTGAGAGTTTGATTGCATATTTGAGGCAGGAATGTTGTGGCTCAGGCAGATCTCAGGAGGCACAAATGATTTTGGGCCTAGCTAATGCTTATCGGGCCTTAGTCAATACCATTCCTGAGAGGGAAGTTTTTGAAGCTGAGAGAGAGAGTCTCAGGGCCGAGAAGGAGAGTCTTAGAGCTGAGGCAGAAAAACTTTGGACTGAGAAGGTAGAGAGAGAAAAAGCTTTTGAAGCTGAGAGAAAAGATCTCCTGTACCAACGAGACTCAATCTGGTACGAGAAAGAGAGTCTTAGAGCTGACGCAGAAAAACTTTGAGATGAGAAGGTAGAGAGAGAAAAAGTTTTTGAAGCTGAGAGAAAAGATCTCCTGTACCAACGAGACTCAATCTGGTACGAGAAAGAGAATCTTAGAGCTGACGCAGAAAAACTTTGGGATGAGAAAAGCTCCCTGCAATCCCAACTCAACACTCTCCAGTCCGAGCACGGCGCCCTCCAGTTCGAGCACGACACTCTCCAGTCCGAGCACGGCGCCCTCCAGTCCGAGCATGACACTCTCCAGACTGAGCGCGATGCCCTCCGGTCCGAGCACGACACTCTCCAGTCCGAGCACAGCGCCCTCCGGTCCGAGCACGACACTCTCCAGTCCGAGCACAGCGCCCTCCGGTCCGAGCACAACACTCTCCAGTCCGAGCACAGCGCCCTCCGGTCCGAGTACAACACTCTCCAGACTGAGCGCGATGCCCTCCGGACCGAGCACAATGCCCTCCAGACCGAGCACAACACTCTCCAGTCCAAGTATGACGCCGTCCAGTCTGAGTGCGGCACCCTCCAGGCCAAGCATGATGCCTTCCAATCCAACTGTGACACCCTCCAGTCCGAGCACAACACTCTTCAGTCTGTGCATAATGCCCTCCGGTCCGAGCATAATGCTCTTCAGACTGAGCACAATGCCCTTCGGACCGAGCACAACACTCTTCAGTCCGAGCATAATGCCCTCCAGTCCGAGCATAACGCTCTTCAGACCGAGCACAATGCCCTCCAGACCAAGCTCAACACTCTCCAGACTGAGCACACTGCCCTCCAGGCCGAGCATAACGTCCTCCGGTTCGGGTACAACACTCTCCAGTCCAACTACAACAGCCTCCAGACTGAGCTTGGTGCTGTCCAGTTTGAGCGGAACGCTCTCCGAGACCAGCTATGTGCCCTCCAGGGTGAGTTGAATGTATTTAACCAACTACCAGGGGCATATGTAGTCCAATTTGGCCAGCCATTGGGGGCACATGTAGTCCAATCTGACCAGCCACCGGGGGCACAGGTAGTCCAATTGGACCAACCATCTGGGACACCAGATACAATGTTGGTTGCCCCTGTAAGAGGGCGAAAGACAGAACAAGTTTCAACTCAGTTAGAGAAAATGCAGAAGGAGTTAGAAGAGCGGAGGGAGTTAGGAGAGCAGGACTCAGGAGACTCAGGGGAGCAGGGGGAGTCAGAAGACCAGAAGAAGTTGGAGGAGCAGAGGATGTTAGAGGGGTATAAGAAGATGATAGAGGAGCAGAAGATGATAGAGGAGCAGAAGATGATAGAGGAGCAGAAGAAGTTAGAGGAGCAGAGAAAGTTAGGAGAGAGGAAAAAGAAGGAGGGTTACCTGGAGGAAATAACACAAGCATCAGGGTCAGGGTCAGAGTCAGAAGAGAAGCCAAAAGCTACTTTTTCTTTACGAGAATTTCTCAAGTCCAAACTTGTAGATGGGGCAGCCTCATCAACACAGTTGCCACCATCAACACCTGGGACTCTTGATAGAGCAAAAGGTGAGCAAAGTATTACGACCATTATTGATCGATCTTTTAAACTGAGTGAAATTCGAGATCTAAGAAAGGATTACACACGTCAGCCAAAAGAAAATATGGTCACTTGGTTACTTCGCTGCTGGGACAATGGTGCCAACAGTGCGTGGCTCGATGGCAGTGAAGCTCGCCAACTGGGTAGCATTTCCAGGGACCCACGTGTGGACAGAGGTATTGGCACATGCCAAAATCGGTCCTACACCCTTTGGAAGCAGATGTTGATAGCGGTAAGAGATAGATTCCCCTTTAAACGGGACTTGGAGCCTGAGAGAAAGAAATGGACTGATATTGAGAAAGGTATCCAATTTTTGAGAGAAAATGCTCTGGTGGAAATGCTATACAGCCGCGAGTTCAATCGTAATGATCCAGACCAATTACATGATCCTGAAGCAGTCCGCGTTCCACGACAAATGTGGCGTGACTTTACAAAAGCAGCTCCAGAAAAGCATGCCAGTGCACTTGCATTAGTATATGGCAAAGGGGACAGGAAACCCTTTGTGAATGAACTAATTGGCAGACTTCAGGAACTTGAATTATTTATAAGCGCCACAGAAGTTAATCTGTATACTTCAGCCATTGTCAAAATTGTGGAAAGGTTAAACGAAGTGGAGGGAACACAAAATGATATTATTGACAAATTGGCTAATGTGCCTGATGTAGATGAATCCACGGTGGTACAAGATGATGGAAACCAGGATTTCCACAATCGCCTATTGAGGAAGCTAAACAACATGAGTTCCTCTCGACCTGTATCATCGAAAATCTCAACCATTAAAAAGAGACGTCCTCGTATTCAAGCAAATGACAATGATAAGTCACCTCGAATCAACAATGAGACTACACGTCTTGCCTTGTTGCTTTTCCTCTGTAGTCATGGGGAGGACATGAAGAAGTGGTGTAATTCATCCACTTCTGCACTTCAGGCACGAGTGAAAGAATTACAAGGTGAAACAACTACCAAGGTGAACTCTTCCAAGAAGGGGAGAGTTCCAGTTGCTGCAAGTCAACGAGGTAAACAATAGAGGGGCCCTGCCCCCAGCCAGGGGGGTAAAGGGACAACAGAGTATACTGGACTGTGTGGATTAAGTGGCCTGGCACATCTCAACCACAGAAATATAAAGCCTTGGTGGACAATGCACCCTAATGCCCTCAAGTCACCAAGGGACACAACCAATATATATCCATGGAGTGACTGGGGGTTCCCAAGAATTGACTATGTTGGAGGCCGAAATAAGCCTCACTGGTAAAAACTGGTGAAGGCACCCTATTGTGACGGGTCCAGAGGCTCCATGTATACTGGGAATCGATTACCTTAGGATGGGATATTTCAAGGATCCCAAGGGGTATCGATGGGCCTTTGGGATAGCTGCTGTAAACACAAATGGTGTTAAGCAGCTGTCAACTTTACCTGGTCTGTCAGATGATCCTTCTGCTGTGGGGTTGCTCCAGGTAAAAGACCAAGAGGTACCAATTGCCACCAGAGTGGTTCACAGACGGCAGTACCGCACCAATAGGGACTCATTGCTCCCCATTCACAAGCTAATTCGCCAATTAGAAAATCAGGGAGTGATTAGCAAAACGCACTCGCCTTTTAACAGCCCCATATGGCCAGTGCGTAAAACCAGTGGGGAATGGAGGCTGACGGTAGATTACCGTGGCCTGAATGAAGTTACACCTCCATTAAGTGCTGCTGTACCAGACATGCTAGAACTCCAGTATGAATTGGAGTCAAAAGAAGCTAGGTGGTATGCCACCATTGATATTGCTAATGCCTTCTTTTCCATCCCATTGGCTGCAAAATGTAGGCCACAGTTTGCTTTTACCTGGAGAGGTATTCAGTATACCTGGAACCGTTTACCCCAGGGGTGGAAGCACAGCCCAACAATTTGCCATGGATTGATCCAAGCTGTTTTGGAACAGGGTAATGCTCCTGAACACTTGCAGTATATTGATGACATTGTAGTGTGGGGCCATAAAGCAGCAGAGGTTTCCAAGAAAGGGAAACAGATAATCCAAATTCTTTTGAAAGCTGGTTTTGCCATTAAGCGCAGCAAGGTGAAGGGGCCTGCCCAGGAAATCCAGTTCTTAGGTATAAAATGGCAAGATGGACGTCGTCACATCCCAGCAGATGTGATTGACAAAATCACTGCTATGTCTCCGCCCACAAATAAAACAGAGACCCAATCTTTTCTGGGAGTAGTGGGCTTTTGGAGAATGCATGTCCCAAACTACAGCCACATAGTGAGCCCTCTCTATCAGGTAACACGGAAGAAGAATAATTTCTCATGGGGTCCTGAGCAGCAGCAGGCTTTTGAGCAGATAAAACAAGAAATAGCCCGTGCCGTGGCCTTGGGGCCAGTACGGACGGGACAGGATGTGAAGAACATCCTCTACACTGCTGCTGGAGAGAAAGGTCCCACCTGGAGTTTGTGGCAAAGAGCCTCAGGAGAGACCCGAGGCCGACCCCTAGGATTTTGGAGTCAAGCATATAAAGGGTCTGAGGAGCGCTACACTCCAACTGAGAAGGAGATCTTAGCCGTGTATGTGGGGGTTCGGGCTGCTTCTGAAGTAGTTGGGACAGAGGTTCAGCTTCTTCTAGCACCTCGCTTGCCAGTAATAAACTGGATGTTTAAAGGACAGGTTCCCTCCACCCATCATGCTACTGATGCCACTTGGAGTAAGTGGATTTCATTAATTACTCAACGAGCTCGAATGGGAAAACTCAGCCATCCTGGAATTCTAGAAGTGATCATGGACTGGCCTGAGAGTAAAAAAATTGAAACACCACCTACAGAAGAGGTATCACGTGCTAAAGAGGCACCACCATACAATGAGCTACCAGAAAACGAAAAGAAATTTGCCCTATTCACAGACGGATCATGTCGTATTGTAGGGAAGCATCGCAGATGGAAAGCTGCTGTATGGAGCCCCACACGACAAGTTGCAGAGGCCACTGAAGGTAAAGGAGAATCAAGTCAATTTGCAGAGGTAAAGGCTGTTCAGCAGGCTTTAGATGTGGCTGAACGGGAGAGGTGGCCAATGCTTCATCTTTATACTGATTCATGGATGGTGGCAAATGCCTTATGGGGGTGGTTGCAACAGTGGGAGGATGATAATTGGCAATGAAAGGGTAAACCTGTTTGGGCTGCTGAACTGTGGAAAGACATTGCTGCCCGAATAAGGAACATTGTTGTAAAGGTGCGCCATGTAGATGCTCATGTGCCTAAAAGTAAGGCTACTGAAGAACATAAAAATAACCATCAGGTTGATCGAGCTGCCAAAATTGAGGTGGCTCAAATAGACTTGGACTGGCAGAACAAGGGTGAATTATTCCTAGCTCGGTGGGCCCATGAGACTTCAGGTCATCAAGGAAGGGATGCAACATATAAGTGGGCCAGAGACCGAGGGGTGGACTTAACTATGGACGCTATTGCTCAGGTTATTCATGATTGTGAAACATGCGCCATAATTAAACAAGCCAAGAGGATGAAACCTCTTTGGGGGGAAGGGCGATGGCAAAAGTATAAATATGGAGAGGCATGGCAGGTTGATTATATCACCTTGCCACGATCTCGCAATGGTAAGCGTTATGTACTCACCATGGTTGAGGCAACCACTGGGTGGCTCGAAACATACGCAGTACCCCATGCTACCGCCCGAAACACCATGTTAGGGTTGGAAAAGCAAATCCTGTGGCGGCATGGCACTCCAGAAAGAATTGAATCAGATAATGGGACCCATTTTAAAAATTCCCTTGTAACCACTTGGGCCAAAAATCATGGCCTTGAGTGGATTTACCATATTCCCTATCATGCACCAGCTTCTGGTAAGATTGAACGATTCAATGGGTTGTTGAAAACTATGTTGAAAGCAATGGGTGGTATTATTAAACCATGACACAGGGTCACTGTGCAAGGTGAGTTGAAAAGCACACTGGGGATGGCATGTAGAGAAGTCGAGGTAAATATCTGCAGCCTGTGGGTGATGTTTTTCTCTTCTGTTTCCTTGAGCAGGATCAATTCTTAGTTTTCAGAAAATACGATGGATTAAAATCTTTTCCTTAAAATAATCTGGAAACCGAATGATTCTCCAGTGTGATGTGGATCTGGGCAGCCTGGTCTGGTGGTTGGTGGCCCCTTGACAGGGGGTTTAAAACTAGATGCTCTTTGAGGTCCTTTCCTACTCAGGCCACTCTATGATTCTGTGATCATTCTATGATTCTATGATCTTGGGTGTTAGTGAGCCAAGAAAAGATGGCAATCTGAATTAGTCTATATTGAATACGTGTAATCCAAACTATATGCAGTTTATCAGATGAGATCCTACCAGCGCATGTATAATGGTATTGAACTTTCCAGATATCTACTGGAATTATCAAACCTATGTAAATGGGTGGACTCTGTGGTCTTCTTAGACTCTCTGCATCTCTATGTGATATTCTGAAATGAGGGCAAAGGAGATTCAGGACACCTCTGTATGCTTGGGACTTGTTGGGGTAACAAATCCCTTTGTCCTACACCCTCATCCTTTTTTTTTTCCTTCCAGAAAAACCTAATTACTTTATCAAGGAACTTTCAGATGTGAAAATTGAAGAAAGTGGAAGTGCACTTTTTACTTGTCAGAGCGAGAAAGCCGCATCCTTCGTCATATGGAGGAAAGGCATTGCTGAGCTCAGGCCTGGCAGGAAATACAAGAGGGCACAGAAAGGACGAGACCTGCAGCTGAGCATAAAAAATCTGGAGAAAAGTGACAGTGACGTGTACACCTGTGACATTGGTGATGCCCAGTCCAGAGCCAAGCTGGTTGTACAAGGTATGTGTGAGAGCCATATGACTGCACATCCTGTTTCTCCACTACCAAGACATTATCCTGGTAGAATTTGTACATTTATGGCAGGTCTTTGGGGCTGCAGCTGTCTGGCCTGAATAGCGGTTCACAAGCCATGCACAGAGCAAGCTGCACGGAAAGGGAAAGAGCTACCGACTAGAGCAGTGCCATTGAGAACTTTATATATCATTTAAAAACCAAAAATGCTGATGTACGGTGAGGCTGGTGACCCAGAAATCAGTGTGAACTTTCTATCTCTGACCTTTCTGAGTTACAAATAGTCCTCCAGAGTTCTAGGCAAAAATTCCCTTATGCTGCATTCTGGGTAGTTGTCACGGTTTAAACAAAAATCTACCTGTGTCCGTGACAGGGGGGCCACAGGCAAGCAAGGTGCAAGAAGGAGCTGAACCTCTGTCCCAACTACTTCAGAAGCAGCCCGAACCCCCTCATACACGGCTAAGATCTCCTTCTCAGTTGGAGTGTAGCACTCCTCAGACCCTTTATATGCTCGACTCCAAAGTCTCGGGGGTTGGCCTTGGGTTTCTCCTGAAGCTCTTTGCCACAAACTCCAAGTGGGACCTTTCTCTCCAGCAGCAGTGTAGAGGATGTTCTTTACATCCTGTCCTGTCCGTACTGGCCCCAAGGCCACGGCACGGGCTATCTCTTGTTTTCTCTGCTCAAAAGCCTGCTGCTGCTCAGGACCCCATGAGAAATTATTCTTCTTCCATGTTACCTGATAGAGGGGGCTCACTATGTGGCTGTAGTTTGGGACATGCATTCTCCAAAAGCCCACTACTCCCAGAAAAGATTGGGTCTCTGTCTTGTTGGTGGGAGGAGACATAGCAGTGATTTTTTCAATCACATCTGCTGGGATGTGTCGATGCCCATCTTGCCA
The DNA here is from genome assembly GCF_054131305.1 of Coturnix japonica. Lineage (NCBI taxonomy): Eukaryota > Metazoa > Chordata > Aves > Galliformes > Phasianidae > Coturnix > Coturnix japonica. The sequence continues at coordinate 28,797,516 of NC_140672.1, forward strand.
TTTACACTTAAGAACTGGATTTCCTGGGCAGACCCCTTCACCTTGCTGCGCTTAATGGCAAAACCAGCCTGTAAAAGAATTTGGATTATCTGTTTTCTTTTCTTGAAAATCTCTGCTGCTGTATGGCCCCACACGACAATATCATCAATATACTGCAAGTGTTCGGGAGCAGTAAAATTATTCATGCTTTATATGATGTTATGATGTGGAATACTGATAGCAAAATTACAAAATTATTAAACCATGACACCCTGGTATTTTTCTTTTTTTTTTCTTAAATATTTTCCTTTTTTTTTTCTTAAATATTTTCCTTTTTACTATTTAAATGTTATGGGCACATCTTATAGAAACAGAAGGCTGTTTACAAAGAAGTGCATGCTGTGTTGCTGTATGATGAGCAAGATACATCTATTCTTCATCTAGCAGGAATAGTTGCTGAGCCTTAAGAACAGTTTCAGAAAGCTTTGGGAATTCGGGCATTTTCCTTGTTTCTGCAACACAAAATGAAAATTTACGCTGTATACAAAGAAAACGGGAGTCAGAACTTGTACGTTAAATTTGAAGGAGATCAATCTGGGGTAATATTTAAAAAAAAAAAAAAGAAAAGAAAAAAAAAGGGAGTGTGGTCATCAAATACTATAAAATATATTAGCTGTTACTAGAATGCCACTTATCTTCCCCCCATACGAATCACTGTCATGTTGTATGTGAATTTGTGAGGTGGGTTTTGAAGCTGAAATTAAAAACTTCTTGTATGGCTGTCTTCATAGTGGCTATCCAGACTATCTGTAGAAATAACAGCTATTATGCAGTCAGCTATTCACCAGTTTTAACTGATTATAAATTACGTTTCAGGGTGGAGAACATAGCATAATGCCTGACACCTGTGTTGATCCTGAGGGCATTCTTGATTCTGTGCATTATGATGCCATGGATATTAAAGAGCAAGCTGAGGCAGCACATAGTTCCATTGTATCCCTGGGGGACCCGAAGGAAGATACTGGCTGGTTTGAAAAGCAGCTGGAGAAAACTAACTTTGAACTGATGGAGACCAAAGAAGAGCTAACAGCGAAAAACACCAAACTACTTAAAACTGAAGAAGAGCTGATGCAGAAGAACAAAGGTGAGTTATGCGATGTGAAAGGTAGAAGACAGAAATAGTTCATTAATCTAAAAGAGAAATAACCAGTTTGAGTAGGAATTAGAGGAGATGTTCTACCTTTGGAACCATAGCCTGTAGATAAGTGATAGTTTGTTCCTTGTGTATATTCAGGTTCAGCAATTCCACGGTTTTTGGTTATTTCTTTTCTTCCCCCCCCCCCCCCCCCCCTCCTTTAAACTGCAACTAGCAGCTTTACGCTTTCGTAAGTATGGGGTTAAATGTCTATATCTTGATTTTTACTTTTATATTGTAATCTCTACTCTTCTTTATGTCTTGTTGATGCAATGTTTTCGTTCCAAGAAATATAGAAAACTTTTGAATCACTCCCAATAAGTGAAGACCACATGCAAATTAATTAATCTGTTCAAAAGCTACCTAAACGTTAGAATATCTGGAAAAATTGATTACTTAATAAACTATCATAGTATCATATCATAGTATCATAGTCTCGTGCGGGTTGGAAGGGACCTTAGAGATCATCGAGTCCAGCCCCCGGGATTCGAGCCTCTGTGTAGCAGAGTGGCACTTCTACCACTTGCGCCACAGGGGGGATTCGAACTCAGGGCCCCAGTGTTGCAAGGCGGCGTCTTTAACCACTGCGCCACTGGGGCACACAAATCTATTCTATAAAACTATCTATTGGCTACTTATGTAAAACAACCTTTTCTGTGTGTTACAGACTTTGAAATGCAGATGATTAAATTGGATGAGTCTGTTGAGCAACTTAAAGAAGCAACTGAGGTAACTTTATCAAGAAGATGTTGTGTAAAATTGTTTTAATACCAACTTGTGGTAGATTAAAATGCTATTCCAGTAGGCTCCATTAATAGATTTCTTACTGAGCTTAGCTTAACTGAATTTGCCTTTAATGCATTGTGTAATTCAGCTACTTAACACTACATTAGAAACTGATGACTGAATTTTTTTTATTTTTTATTTCCAAGAAAATGAATGCACAAAATGAAAGGATTCGAGAGCTAATGGACATCGTGGTGCAGAAAGATGACATTATTACAGAGCTACGAGACTTAAAATCTCATTTAGAGGAAAAAGTAAAAGATTATGTGAGTTTTACACATCTCCGTATCCTTATACAAAAAAAGGAAAACACTAATTCTCTGCTTGTAATCAACACATTTTTGGAAAACTGATTTTCTGTATGTAGCTGGTACTCGCTTGAAATTGTAAACAATTCAAATTTATCTGAAGGTAGTTGTTGTTAACACAAACAACAAAAATATCAGTGTGTTCCACTAACTCCTGCCTCACACTCCTACATCAGAGGAAGAGCAACAGTAAAAGTATGTTGAGTAGAGTTGGAAGTACGAGTATGAATGGTCAGGATATCTCCACGTTCTATGCAGTCCATAAAACTTTATCCTGACTAATGTACCGCGAGCTACTGAATATGTGAAGACTAGCTTGATTAAGTATGTGTGCATACCACTTCTGGTGGTTTTTGTTCATTTTTTGATGTTTGGTAGCCTGAAGTAGCTCTGAAAACAGTTATAGTTAATTCTGTCACTCAGATCTCTAACCTTGTAAGCTTAGCAACTTGACCCTTCTTAGTCTTTGACTGTCTGCATCACTGCAACTTAGTATTTCCATGGTATTAAAGCTGACTGTGATGAGTAGTCATGTCCTCACCTATTACTTCTTCCAAGAACAAGGCTCCAACTCTATCTGTGAGATTGTGTGGCCTGAACACTTCTGAGGCTTTTCTTTTCATAAGTTACTAAAGATGAATAATCAGTCCTTGGCAGTGCCAGCATGGCTTAACAATCGTCATCTTGTAAGTAAGGAAGCTTCACTTGTGGTCAAGGACACAATCTAAAATATGCGTGACAGAGCTGACTAAGCTTTAAGGTTGGATTATATCTGTCACGATGAAACTGATTTTAGCAGCTTAGCAGAAGTGTGATGTGATGAACTTGTATGAGAGCTGACCATTTGCTCTTTGACCATGTTTGTAATTTTGTTGACTTCTTGGAAACAGGAAATTCTTTGATAAACTGGTAAACTCTTGATTGTGTGCAAGTCTTTTACTTTGTAACCTGCTAGGCTCTTGCTTTCCCTTGTATACTCTACCAAGTATTGCACTTGTCATTATCTGAAGGTGTACTTGTTCTGTCTGCTATTGAGATTTGCAACTGATGTCTATAGAGTCACCGGGTAAATATTTTAGCTGTATGGTTTTGTGTAAATATTTGCCTACAGAAGATTACTGAGACTTAAGTGCTCCTTTTGTTAAGCTTCAATGTAACTGATCTTATATCAATACAGGAAAAGACTACCTACCATTTAACTACCATTAAAGCAGAACCGGCAGAAGAGAACACTAATAAAGGAATTGAAACCAGCCAATTTTCAGTGCTTTCAGTTAAAGCACTGAAACAAGAGAAAACTGAGTTGGAAGTGGGAAGAAAGCGCAGTACTGATGAAGATAAGTCTACTGTGGAAGAGCCACCTTCAAAGAAAGGTACAGTTTCTTCCATCCTTGAACAGGGTGTCTTCCAAAACAATAAATTGCTTCCTATTCCGGATCGGAAGCAAAAGGCTGTGAAGCGCGTACCTTATGGTATAAGGAGAAAAGCCACTGTGTTAAACTGTAAATAGAAGTAACTGTTATGTAAATATCCCTTTTTCAGAAGGTCCTATGCTGTTCATTTTTGAATGCTTAAGAATAAAAGTTTTTTGCACTATTTTTTTCCTTTTTGCTGCTTTTTCCTTATCTGTTGATGCACTTGCAGATTTGGTAATAGTTTTAAAGCAGTTTCTTTAGGATTGTTTCAACTGCTGTTGCTGATCTTCTGAGTAGCATCAGCTGTTCAAGTGCTTTTTTTTTGTTTGTTTGTTTTGTTTTTCCTGAAGCAACTATCAAAATTGTTGATGACCTGCTAATTGCTCACTCATGGGCAATATTTGAGCAAAATGGTTTGGATAAGCTCTGATGCATTTAACTTCACTTCTGGGCACAGCTGAGCATCAGTGTTCCTAGAATTACGGAAGGCATATACAATGTAGAAGGGAAAATCTAAAACTTAGCTGTAGTCCCTTCCTTTCTTGTATTCCTCTTGCAAAATATGTGCAAGGGAGAAAGTCAAGGCCTTCTTTGGATGAGATGCTGTTCTTGGATGATTTGTCCCTGCTGCCTTTATTTGGCATAAATATTGAATCCTAATGTGACCACTGAATGGCATCACGTATATGCATCTTACCAGAGACTGAGGGAGGGATGTGGACACCTCCATACTCCAAATAGTAGTGGGTTTGTTATAATCATATGACCAAAGCTCACATTTAAAAATTGCAGACAAAAAGGTTGAAGAGTTAAGTAGCAAAGAAGCAAATCTGATTCAAGAAGTTATGCAGCTGAAAAACAGCTTGGAGCAGATGAAACATTCTCTTCGGGAAAAGAAAAAGAGTGAAATGGAGAAAGTGCAACGTATAGAATCGTAAGTAACCACTGAGTTAACTTAGAGCCCCTGAGAATGAACTAGAGTTAAAAATAGTTAATGGGAACATCCCTTCGACTTAATGCATCTGCATGCTTATCAATGGCCAAAGTACTACTTTAGGGTGCTTTGGTATGCTACTTGAGTTCCAAGGGAAAACAGGAGTGTGCAAGGAAATAAAGAATAATATGGGGATTTCTGGTGGTTTTGTTGTACATCCCTCAGAATAGCATCTGAATAATTTATTGCTTCAGCATCTGATTATGAGAAGCAAGCTGAAATTCAAAAGTAATTGTTTAAATCTTGTCACTGGTCTGGATAGATTTGAGAGTCTATTTACAAATAGAAACCAACAGGCAGGGCATGGATTAAGCTGTAATTGCTGTTTCCATGAGATGTGTAACAGTAATGTTCTTTGTGTCTTTATTTTTAACATAAGGCTAGAAAATATTCTTTCTGAGAGTTCTGCCCTTGTACTGAATTTGAAAAAAGATTTGCAGAGGAAAGAAGAAGAGTATGCAGATCTAAAAGACAAACATTCTGATGCCGAGAAACAAATTCAGCAAGTACAAAGCGAGGTTTGTAGTCAACTGAGATATTTTTTTCTGTAAGATTATGCTTGGCTTTCTGCTGTTAAAACTTCTCTAAATTTTACTATGAAGCTGGAAATTTCACACTAGTGTGGCTAGCAGCAAATCTTAGGTAAAGTTGCCATTGAAGCTCTAGAGGGGACCAGAAGTTAAAACATGGTTTCACATAGATAATGAACAGAGGAAAGTGAAGTTGGTTAGTAGTCTGGAATAAGGTTTGTGAAGAGAATAGCCAATCTGCCTCTGGAGGGCACTTGTTATTATCTCTATGTTACTGGTGACTTGCCATTGGTATCCGTGGTAACTCCAAAGCCTAAAACCTAAGTCTTGTGAAAAAACGCTGATAACTGGGAAGAAGAATGCTATTTACTTGAAGAGAAATAGACTAATTTCCAGAGGCTCTTTAATATAAGCGTGTATATTTTTTTTCTTCAATTTCAGCTTCAGTGATGTTAATAGTTAAAATTTAATTATTAAACAAGAAGATATCTTAAAACCCATTTTGCAGGATCTTAGTCTGAAAGTTTATTGGGTGTGCTTGGGGTGGAAAATTGAAGCTTAAAAATGAATTCATGTCTTCCTTGGTAACCTTGCACTTGCTGTCGTTTTCCTACTCAGCACTTGTTTGTGAATTCCTCTTTATTTAACAAAGAAGTATTTGGCCAGGTTGGATTACAGAAGTCTTTTAATGTGAGCTGTGCTTACATTACAGGTGTCCACGATGCGTTCTGTGGAGGAATCCCTCAGGAACAAGATGGATGAACTTGAAAGGATTAATAACCAGTTTAAGGATGAGCTGGATTATAAAGACTATACTATCCAACAACTTAAACAGGTATTTTTCTTGCTCTTAATTTTTATTACATGAATGATGCAGGTTTTCCAAGCAACAGGGAAAAGGTCCAAAAAAAAAAAAAAAAAAAAAAAATTGGAGCAAAATGAATGTGGCCAACTGAAATTAGTGGTAGACCATGAAAGATATTCAAATAATTAGTCACTACGGAGCACTGGCAGATTGCTTTAAATACAGTAATCTGCATAGTAAATACATATGTAATACATGCATGTAACCTGATCTTGTTGAGTGACATCATGATATGTTAATTGAAATGTCTTACCATAAACTCTTTTTATCAGCTTGAGTCCTTATTTATGCTATATGAAAAACTTATTAATTCTAGGCTGTCTTAAAGATTCTGCTTGTTTCTACTGTGTATGCTTTTCTTTCAACATGAAATATAGGAGCTGGAGGAAACTGAGAGGATGGAAGATATCTCCAAAGACTATGATCAACTATGTGACGGTCAGTCATTATTTGTGTGTGTGTGTGTGGAATATCTGTGTAAATGTTGTCACATTGCTAATGACTTTGAGTCTTCTATGTTTCGATTTTAAGACATGTCTGCATATATTTGTATGTAAATATTTCAATGGAGATGGTCTATTTCATTTAAAAGAGCTTTTGGTCATGGGAGAATCTTGATTTGAGAATAATGGGAGCTAGTAGGGAGTTCATCTGTAAATTTTCAAACCTTCAGATCTGTGTGCAAGGGATAGAACAATTGAAGGTATGCGGATGATATTAGAAGAACAAGCGGAAATGCATCTTGAACAAGAAGACATGCTTGAAGCTCAGTTAGAAGAGAACGAAAAATTAGCTTCAGGTAATCTTTCCAGTGAAAGGGAGCAGGGATGCAAAAGGGGTTTAGACGTACTGTGATAGCCACTTCCATTTTCATGTAACTGTTACTTAGGCATTAACGTTCCATAGTAAACAACAAATCTCTTGTAGTTAAAGGCTTCTGTTATTTCTTTATGTCTATAGCAGATAAAACCGAAGCGGCTTTAGTAAAAAGTCATTGGTGTGGTATTTCAAATATATACTTGAAATGATATGCTATCTAACCTCATTTTGTGTATTGAGTAGAACTGATTGCATGGAAACAGAAATACAGTGAACTGGAATACCAGAGCAATAGTGACTGGCAGCAAAAGAACAACGAAAGTGATGAGGCAAATTTGAATGAAAACAGTACAGAATTAATAAAGCTGCAAAAAGAGCTGGAGGTAACTTAACTTCAAAGTTGTAACTTGATAAAGTAAACTGTTATATTGATTACAGAAACTTCCTGTAAAAGCTGCAGTGCAACATGCAATAGGGACCAGGTGCAGCTTTTTTGTGGTACGTTAAGAATGGCATCACTGATGCCCCCATATTATAGGAAGTGTAGCCTTCCCTACATTATGCTGCCATGAGCAGTGCTTCTTTTGCTGGCCTCTGAACAGTTAGTTGTCTTATCCCATCTGATGTTATTTTTTGTTGTTGTTGTTTGTTTGTTTTTTTAAATAAAAGTAATGGGCTGGCAGTGGGAGTTTTCTAAGTGAGTATACAATAGGTTACATCCACTCTGTTAATGGAATGGTTCTGAGCTTCTTTCCTCCTTCACCTTGAGTAAGCTTATTCATGATATTTTTTTTAATGCGCAGAGCCAATTCACTTTTTCAAGAAGAGGGGAAAGTTGAACATTCATTGCTTCATTCTATACCACGTCAATGTGCTATAAGCAGAGTATACTTATACAATTGTTGTTTGCAAGAAAGGAATACTAACTCAAAGCAAATTGTAACTTACGGTGTATTTGTCAAAACTGTTTTCTGTTAGTTGCTTGGGCAACTAATATAAGCTATCGAAATCATCACCTAACTTTATCACTAGGAAGCCTTTTTTGTTAGGCTGCAGGTCTACTAATTTTCCTTGGTTTAAAGACTTTTATTTTTTCCAAGCAGTTTCTCAGGTGCTCTGTCCTACATATGAGAATGTCTGCCAGTAGGTTTGATAGGAAAGGAGACTACTCCTACAGTGTAAACTGTGTTGCTTTTCTTTGTCTTTCAACCCTGAAGGAGCTGCAAGTTTTCCTACAACTGCTGCAAGGCAGCGTAAAGTGTTAGAAGTTTTTAAGTTAAAAGAGTTTCTCTTATACTGACTTCTGGTGTAAGTTCTGTAAAGCTTGTGTGAACATTTATAAAGAAAAAGAGATGTTTTATGGGGGCTCTCCAGTCTGAATAAGAAATACTGGAAATGATTATTTTTTAATGGAAAAGAACTAATGATTATCCAATACCTGCCTTTGGGAATATTCTGTAGTAAAAACTGCTAATGTTTCTGTTATCTTGCAGAAACAAGTCTATTTAATGATGACCTGGCTTTTAAGACTTTTATTCCTTAATGACTCACTATTTCATTTTTGGTTTCTTTGAAACAGGAAAGTGAGACTAAGTATCAAACTGATAGAAAAAAGTGGCTGGAGGAGAAAGAAGAGCTCCTAAATCAGATAAAAGAAGCTGAGAATCTTCGCAACAAAGAAATGAAACAATTTGCTGAGGACCGACAACATTATGGAAAGCAACAAGCAGAAATTATAAGTGATGAGGTCCTGGCAGAGTTGTCTGGTGCCTGTAGTTTGGAGACAACTACATACCAAGTATTAACAGTAAGGGTGCATAAGAGCAGCTTGTCCAATTCCCCTTGCTTTCTTATGTGGCAAAGCCCATATGAGAACTGCTTGATTTGGAAAAGGAAGGAATGGGGGGGGCCACAAAAAGAAAGATCTTTCATAAGTGCATAGTGAAATGTCACGTATGTGGGACAGCAATAAGAAAATTACAGTTGAAAAATAGATAACTATTTAATGAGACTAAGAAAGTATTTTGTACAATAGCTTTTGTTTGTTCTCTTTTCTGCAAAGCAGAAGGCCATTAAGCCTTTATAAGGAAGAAAAGGCAATTGAGTTTCTAAAGAATCCCCACAAACTTCTCTCCAGATACTGAATAAAAATACTTGGTCAAACGGCCACAGTTTTGCTCCTTTATCACTTTCCAAATAGTGACTGATAACAAAGTCACTTGAGTTACTTGAGCTTTTTGCTGGGCTCTTGTCATGTAACTTCTTAAACATGTGAATCTGTACATTTTGCAAAGCTTTTTTTACATCTGGAAGTAGTTAGTCCCGACTTTCTGGACCTGCAAGCAGCATAGAAGGATGCGAGGAGCTTAGTATTATTATCACTTTGTGACTTTATTTTCCTAAAGCTCATTAGTAATCATTAAATGAGCAAATTGAAGTTCTTAAATATTACTAATATTTTTTCACAAGGAGGGTAATGTAGGTTGTCTAATAGAAGCATGGTTTTGCTTCTCTAAGTTTGTAGTGCAACTAGTTCTAGAGCTCCTGTGGATCTTGAAGAGATCATACATTTACTAAGACTGTAAAACGGTGCTAACTACCGAAGTGTTAGAACAGTTCAGTGTGTAGTAGGTGATGTTCACTGTTCATCTGTTCTTCATTTAGGAAAGACTTGTTACCCAGCTGGAGGAAAAGGACCGTAATCTTCAAAAGTGGCGTGAGGAGAGAGATCAGTTAGTAGAAGCTTTGGAAGAACAGCTCAAAAGTTTGGCTTTAAATGAAAGCTTGGAGCAGATGAAACATTCTCTTCGGGAAAAGGAAAAGAGTGAAATGGAGAAAGTGCAACGTATAGAATCGTAAGTAACCACTGAGTTAACTTAGAGCCCTTTGAGAATGAACTAGAGTTAAAAATAGTTAATGGGAACATCCCTTCGACTTAATGCATCTGCATGCTTATCAATGGCCAAAGTACTACTTTAGGGTGCTTTGGTATGCTACTTGAGTTCCAAGGGAAAACAGGAGTGTGCAAGGAAATAAAGAATAATATGGGGATTTCTGGTGGTTTTGTTGTACATCCCTCAGAATAGCATCTGAATAATTTATTGCTTCAGCATCTGATTATGAGAAGCAAGCTGAAATTCAAAAGTAATTGTTTAAATCTTGTCACTGGTCTGGATAGATTTGAGAGTCTATTTACAAATAGAAACCAACAGGCAGGGCATGGATTAAGCTGTAATTGCTGTTTCCATGAGATGTGTAACAGTAATGTTCTTTGTGTCTTTATTTTTAACATAAGGCTAGAAAATATTCTTTCTGAGAGTTCTGCCCTTGTACTGAATTTGAAAAAAGATTTGCAGAGGAAAGAAGAAGAGTATGCAGATCTAAAAGACAAACATTCTGATGCCGAGAAACAAATTCAGCAAGTACAAAGCGAGGTTTGTAGTCAACTGAGATATTTTTTTTCTGTAAGATTATGCTTGGCTTTCTGCTGTTAAAACTTCTCAAACTTTAACTATGAAGCTGGAAATTTCACACTAGTGTGGCTAGCAGCAAATCTTAGGTAAAGTTGCCATTGAAGCTCTAGAGGGGACCAGAAGTTAAAACATGGTTTCACATAGATAATGAACAGAGGAAAGTGAAGTTGGTTGGTAGTCTGGAATAAGGTTTGTGAAGAGAATAGCCAATCTGCCTCTGGAGGGGACTTGTTATTATCTCTATGTTACTGGTGACTTGCCATTGGTATCCGTGGTAACTCCAAAGCCTAAAACCTAAGTCTTGTGAAAAAACGCTGATAACTGGGAAGAGGAATGCTATTTACTTGAAGAGAAATAGACTAATTTCCAGAGGCTCTTTAATATAAGCATGTATATTTTTTTTCTTCAATTTCAGCTTCAGTGATGCTAATAGTTAAAATTTAATTATTAAACAAGAAGATATCTTAAAACCCATTTTGCAGGATCTTAGTCTGAAAGTTTATTGGGTGTGCTTGGGGTGGAAAATTGAAGCTTAAAAATGAATTCATGTCTTCCTTGGTAACCTTGCACTGGCTGTCGTTTTCCTACTCAGCACTTGTTTGTGAATTCCTCTTTATTTAACAAAGAAGTATTTGGCCAGGTTGGATTACAGAAGTCTTTTAATGAACCGTGAGCTGTGCTTACATTACAGGTGTCCACGATGCGTTCTGTGGAGGAATCCCTCAGGAACAAGATGGATGAACTTGAAAGGATTAATAACCAGTTTAAGGATGAGCTGGATTATAAAGACTATACTATCCAACAACTTAAACGGGTATTTTACTTGCTCTTAATTTTTATTAAATGAATGATGCAGGTTTTCCAAGCAACAGGGAAAAGGTGGAAAAAAAAAAAATTGGAGCAAAATGAAAGTGGCCAACTGAAATTAGTGGTAGACCATGAAAGATATTCAAATAATTAGTCACTACGGAGCACTGGCAGATTGCTTTAAATACAGTAATCTGCATAGTAAATACATATGTAATACATGCATGTAACCTGATCTTGTTGAGTGACATCACGATATGTTAATTGAAATGTCTTACCATAAACTCTTTTTATCAGCTTGAGTCCTTATTTATGCTATATGAAAAACTTATTAATTCTAGGCTGTCTTAAAGATTCTGCTTGTTTCTACTGTGTATGCTTTTCTTTCAACATGAAATATAGGAGCTGGAGGAAAAGGACCATAATATTCAAAAGTGGCGTCAGGAGAGAGATCAGTTAGTAGAAGCTTTGGAAAAACAGCTCAAAACTTTGGCTTCTAATGTCATACAAAAAGAGACAGAAATAGCAGAACTGAGACAATCTGCCTTAAAGGATTCAAGCAAGGTCAGCTCTCCTTTCCTCTTACCTGAGTAGCTAACCAAAAATTCTGTAAAACTCCTGTACCTGCTCTTTGTATTCTGGGTGTGGTTCTGTTCTTGAACACTGTCGTATTGACATCATGTGCAACTAACCAAAAAAAGCACCAGATTTTATTTTTGTTCTTCAGAAACAGAATTTCTGTTAATTACTAAAATTTCAATTTTTTCAGTAGTTCAGATAAGCAGATGTCTGTTTGATGCTTATGATCCTACAGTCAGACTGGACATCTGTAGCTTTTTCTGATAATTCACAGCATTTCCGGATCCCAAGCTAGGCTCAATACTCAGACAGTAGTTCTGTCTCAGGTTTCTTACTTTCTTTGCTTTCTCTGAGGTAGTATCTACAATGGCATGAAAAGACAGAAGGGGACGTGGAGAGAGATTAAGGGAAGCACCAAAAAGCAGAGGGGGGATGATCTCTGGAAGTTGCATTTCTTATTTCAACATCCAGCTTTTAATCAGGATAGCCAATCTAAGCCGTAGCATAGAATTTCAGAAGCTAAACAGACGACTAAATGAGTTGTGCTCTTTTGAGAATGTTTGGATTCACTTTCTCTGAGAAGAAAGATGTTCTCATAGCAAAACTTCCCCTACAACTGCTGACTTTCTCACAGTACCGAGGATTTGGGAACAAATAAAAGCTCGGGTTATTATATCTTAAGGGAGATGAAGGCTGAAGCACATAAGTAAAATAGAAGAATCAAAATATATTGTATTACAGCTTCCCAGGCAATTCTGTGACTACTGCACTTGTAACAGTGACTGTACAAATGCGTGAAATGTTACTGTTCTTGAATAGTTAAGTGTTCTAGCCTGCAATTCTAAAACTGATGCTACTAAGTAATTGCAATACTGCTTGTGTGTGTTAATTCCTTTTGCCAATCCCACAACTCAGCAGTTTTTACTGTTTATTAGGATAATGCAACTGTGATAGAAGAGTTAAGAAAAGAACTGGCTGACAAAGATGACTTTATAAAGGAATTAAAACAACGCATTAACCACAGTAGCCCTCAGTGTTTGCCAGAAAAACCTTTACTTGAAGAAAGACAAAGTAGAAGGAATGACTCTGTAAATGAAAAGGTATGATTATATTTATAGAAAGTCAGTACTTAACATCTTGTTAACCCCTTTTTGTTCTTCTGTTTTCCTAGGAGATACTGGAGCTAGAATCATTTTTCTTAGCATATAGTCCTTTAACTACATATTCAGTGATGAGTACTTGTTGGTTCTTTTTGTCTTCCACTCAAACATGAGCTCTCATCTTCTCAAAAATATTTAATTTACTAGAACACCATCTCTCTGTGTACATTATGGAACTTTTCCATGCAGTTTTCCCTGTATTCGTATGTGGATGCTGAAGATAAGGCAGAGGTTTAGCCTTTGGTGTTCTAACATAGCAGCTGTGAGCATGCAGAGTATGGGGGGAATGGATGACAAAACGACCAGCGTTACAGATTTTGTCCCTAAATAATGTCTCGCTTTCTCTCTTTTGGAGGCAGAATACTGCCTGAGACTGTTAGTGAGACCCAGTAGGGTGTATCTGAAGATCACACAATGAATAGATGTTACTACCTTCCCATGCTTGTGCTGTGTTTCAGCTTACGTGTTCATGTGGCGTCTGAGCTTGAGGTTTTACACTGTAGCTTTAGAAAACTCGAGATATTTTGGAGGTCTAATGCATAGCCTAATCTTTACTCCTTTTAAATATTTACAGCCTAGGAAACAACAAAGCAAAACTAAAACTGGAGAAAGTATTCCATTAAGATGCAAAGCTGAAGACAATTATTTGTCACGTCGATGTACTAGGAGCCTCACTTCATTAAATGAATCTGAGGTTAGTATGAAACTTCAGATCTGAAAATGTTGTGATTGTATTGCTTTTGATAAGGAATGAGTAGGAAAAGTTCTCATGTTCTCTAAACAATTCCCAAGTTTTAATTTATTTATCCCTTTCAAGGTGATCAGATCACCTGTTTTTATAGCCTTTGATAGGAATAAAAGCTGTTGAAACAATTGTGTGATGAATTTTTGTCAGGTGCTGTTGAAAACTCTCCTCATGTTAATGCTTATGAAGTGGCTCATGATTAGATAAGTTACTTGGAAAAAATTCATGGAGCCACTGAAACGGGCACAGCAAATTGAACTTATTTTCTTCCTCTGCAGGATTTCTGGACATTGTTTTGTTAGCAGATGATGTTAATCATTCCTATATAAGTTTTTAATTGCTAACTTTCATAAAATAGCAGTTACATATATTTTAAAAACAAAGTATTTATTAACCAACTTAATTCTTGGAAATACAGTGGGTGGTGATACTCCATTCAGATTCTTAGCAGAGCCTGATAAAGTGGCTCTGACTACTTTTTGTCTTTCTACAATCTTTGGTAACTTTTTGAGAGGAAGAAGACTCCCCTCGGGGGGTTGGAACAGTGTAAGTTGTAAAAGCTGCTAGTCTGTGTTTGGGACACTGGAGTTTGCTAGTTACTAGCAGCAGTAGAAGCAGCCATCTACCATTTTCTGATGTCCCCAGCAGCCTGTCTTCTGTGTGTTCAACCAGCATCTGAACTCATTTTTGATATGCTAGCTGAATTCCTGCCATAGATAAGGAGGAGTCCAGGTGATCTCAGTTCTGACTTTGTTGTTCCTGTTGAGAAAAACAGGATTGGGTGGATTGTGGACAGTAAGTGCTGCTGGGGAAATGCATACTGACATTTCCCTGTCACTTAGCTGTGAATTTGCTGCCATTTGACCATGAGCAGGTACATGATAGCCTTCAGCTTAAGTACGGTGTCATTGCTTGAATGTCTGTATTCTCTCCAGGGAAAAGATAGCAATGGAGTTCTTTAATGACTTGTACTGGGCTTGCACCTTGCCAGCTGGACCTTACTTATGTAAATAACATCTCTAGTGTAGAAGAGGAAGGGCAAATTCCCTAAGATTAAGCTGGAAGTTAATCGAACACTTGAATCAAATGCTTCTGTTCCTGCCCAGTTCTGACACAGCAGAGTTGAGATGAAGAAAATCGTGTCAGTTCTACCACCATTCTCTATTAAAAAAAAGTGTAGTTGTCTGTGCCCTTGAGAAAAAATGACTTGTAAAGTATCAGGCTCAGTTTAACATGGAGAACTTATTTTGTGATCATAGATTGGAAATAATTTTAAATGTAACAAGTTCTAGGAAAGAAGGGTAAAACTCTGCTGTAACTGAAATAGACTCCTTCTGTTACAAGTGTTCTTACAGCAGGAAAATTGAATGCTTACATATCCTTTTCCAGATGCTTTATAGCTTTTTAATCTCATGGCTACCTTAACACTTGCACTTAAAATTCTTCTGTGCTATCAGGAGCATTTGGAAACTGTCCTCGACTCTTCTGGAGTGTCCACAGAAAATGGCAAAACTAGTCGGTTCCCAAAACCGGAGCTGGAAATCCCACTGACACCTCTGCAACCTGATAAGACGGAGATAAAGCAGCACGACAGCATGATACCTTTAGGAGTGAAAATGCCTAAGGCAAAAAAGAAAAGAAGTGATGACATGGATGAGGTATGACCTAGACCCAACAGAAAACAAAATATCTGATGCCTTTTTACCATTCTCATTTAAGCATTAAAAAAATGCTATTTCTACCTCAGTAAAGTAGTTGAAGAATTTAATCAATGAACTGCTTTAATGAACAAAACTAATAGCCAAGCTCAGTTATAATGGTTTAAGAGAAGGGAATTTCTCTTAACTTCATTGTGTATTTTCTTTGAAACCTGTAGACATAAATCAGCTTTTTAGACATCATGAGATGTCTAATACTGATATCTTAATGTCCTGTTTTTATAATTCAATGCTTATTTATTATTTGATTTACAGTGGAATAGTTACCACTAGCAAATACTTCCCTACTATTAGCAAAAGTGTTTAAAGTGTTCACTTTTGTGACATCAGTTGTTCTTTCCAAAAGAATCATGGCTGAAACTTGTCTTATTTTCCCAGGATTTTGTGAAAAGTGAGAACACGAAAAATACAAAATCTGTCATGGCTTTTAATTCACCCTCTGCAAGTGACGAGAAAATGGTTGGTTTTTGTTCTAGTTTTGAAGCTAGCTTGGGACTTCCTGTAATTGTGTGGTCACACGAAAGAAGCAGTGTCTTATCCTTATCTGTATACCTGAATGGGAATCTTACATGCTTATGAGCTCTTCCTATTAAATTCCATAAGCTAACCAAAGGGCAAGTCAGTCTGTCCCTAGAGCGTGTAATGGCTGTACTGTGTAATGATTTGGAGGGAAGGATATTGCACACTGAATAGTTGGGAAGAGAAGCTTTAGTGTATTATCGTGTGCTTTTGTAAGTGAAGCCCTTGTATTAAACTAAGGTTCATATCATTAATATGCATGGCAGTTATTAAAAACAGATGTTCACATGTGATAGCATTATCCTTGGCATGGTCAGAGTATGAGTAGTAGATTTTTCCCATCTGTTGTCTTCTGTTTTGTATGTTTGTTTATTTTATGTAATTAGAACAGCTTATGTACGAAACAACTCCACAGCTTGGGAGCTACTTTTAAAGAAACTACTGCCTTATTAAGAAACTTTAAGAAACGTATGCCTTGAAATAGCTGAGATTTTGACAACTCCCTAAAGGGTATAAAATTGTCTACATTACTTACCGTTGTGGTATCATCAGCATAATGAACAGAGGTGTCAGTAGTAAAGCTCAAAATGTCAACTTAAAATAACGTTGAACTAAAATGAAGTTTAAACAATGCTCTTGTTTCACATGTTCACATCTCTGTTGAACAGAAATCCGGAAAAGACTACTTCCTGAGAAAGCGAGTACGTGCTTCAAGACTGACTAAAAAGAAGGATGAAACACTGCAAAAAGTTGGAGATTTTATTCAAAGCTCTCCTTCTATTATACACTCTAAAGGTTGGTGTAGAATAAGTTTTATTCCATGTTTTCTAGACATTGTAGAATGGCTTGTTTCTGCTGTAGGCTATTAATGTATGTGTTCTTAGAGAACTTGTCTGCCATGTTAAGTTGTCCTTTGATTTATGAAGTAAATGCATTTATTCGTCTCTTCAGAGATTCATTATTACATTTGTGAAAACCTACAAGTATACAGAGAAAGTTGGTTCTGTCTTGTGCTTCTGTCAGCACGAAAGTTAGGCCTGTTGTTTAACTCCTGCTGAAGTTTCTGACTTCCAGCGACTTCTGAGCCATGATTGTCTTTCATACTCCATTTTAATGCGTGCTTTAAGCCGCCGTACCTGAAGCTATAAACTGTTTCAGCTATAGAAACAATAAAGAACCTCGATGAACAAATACAATTTCTGAGTATTTTCACTTAAATTTTACATGTCATTTATAAACCAAGTTTGTTACGAAGCTTTTTTTGCATTCAGTGATTTAAAGACTCACAAAACCAGTAAGTTGATTGGTTTACGTATCAAAACAAATTTCTTCTAGCCAAGAAGCTGATGTCAGCAGTAAGTTCTCCTAAATCAAACGAACCTGAAAGTCTCGAAGAAGGAGAGACCAAGCCAAAACGATCCAAAAGGAAGCTGTATTCCACTGTCGTTTCTGGCCCTCTAGATATACCTGCTTCTTCGGTAAGCGATTATACTGTAGTCTTGGCTTAAAATAAACTACTAAGGAGTCCAAACAGACTGGAGGTTTCATCTATTTGCAGGGGGAGGTTGAAAATACTGAGGTATTCCTTTATTCTACCAAGTCATTCTTGTTGGTCTTCCTGCTGTTCTGTTTTATTTTGTCCTCAAAGATCTCTGTGTTTGGCTGGCTTACAGTTTACTAAGTAGGTGATGTAGCAATCACGGAGATGTCTTCTAATTTGGAATAATAGATAATTTCAGTGTGTCGGAGTGGGATTATTCTACTACACGCTTTTTTAGAGCACAACTTAGACAGCTTTTTAGGTATGCTTAAACTATGATCTCCTGTCTAAGACAACTGCAAGTTGGATCTGATGCGCCAGTTTCATGACTCTGTCGGCAGCTATTGTGCTAAGAACATTCTTGCTCTGTTGGAACTGCATCTTTTAATTATATTAGAGTCCTTTTTCTGTTCAGCATAGTGATCATTTGCCCATACTGTAATATCCCTCTGAGTTTTTTGATGATTTGACGAATGATAGGGGCACAAACCAAAATGTTATTTTTTTTGTTAGAGGATGAAGAAGATGAGAATTTCTTTTCTCACTGTAGTTCTGAGAACATGGAACTGAGCTGAGTTCCCAGAACCATGGCTAGTTTCTCACCATCCCAGGGCATCCTGTTGTTCTTGCTGTCCTTGCAGGTGTTATGGCTGCTTGTTTAGCTGCACCGTGTTTACGACCCTTCTCAGCTAACTAGCTGTAAAAAACACTCTCAGGAGAAAGGAAAAAGCAACACTAAAAGAGAAAAGCAGTAGTGAAAGGGAAAAGCAAGACTAAAAGAGAAAAGCAGTAGTGAAAGGGAAAAGCAGCAGTTAAGGGGAAAAGCAACAGTGAAAAGGAAAAGCAGCAGTGAAAGGGAAAAGCAAGACTAAAAGATAAAAGCAGCAGTGAAAGGGAAAAGCAAGAGTAAAAGGGAAAAGCAGCAGTGAAAGGGAAAAGCAAAAGTAAAAGGGTAAAGCAAGAATAAATAGGGAAAAGCAGCAGGGAAAGGGAAAAGCAAGACTAAAAGGGAAAAGCAAGACTATAAGGGGAAAGCAAGACTAAAAGGGGAAAAGCAAGACTAAAAGGGGAAAAGCAAGACTAAAAGGGAAAAGCAGCACTAAAAGGGAAAAGCAGCAGTGAAAGGAAAAAGCAGCAGTGAAAGGGAAAAGCAAGACTGAAAGGGAAAAGCAGCAGTGAAAGGGAAAAGCGGCAGTGAAAAGGAAAAGCAAGACTAAAAGATAACAGGGAAGTGAAGGTGACTCTTGTGCAGATGTCATGGTTTTGTAATTTTCATTAAAAACCAGTCAAGACTAATGTGACCTCATAGCGCTCAATGGAGTCCCAGGGGAGATAGTGGGAATGAATAGGGGTTCACATCTGTATGCCCCGAGGCTGGTGCTCGCCTCTCTGACTGTGGCTTTAGGCTCCAGAGCTGATGCTGGCTTCCCTTACTGTGGCTTTATGGCCCAGGGCCAGTGCCGGCCTCATGGGCTGGGGCTTCTGCCAGCTGGATACAGCTGCTGGCTGAACTGGCCAGGATGGAGCCTTCCCTGCACAGCCTCCCATGTGCATATCCACCCCAAGAATGGAAGTCCTCCTTCTATGCGTACCCCATTCCACCACAATGAGGAAGCCAAACCATTTAGGCACCTGAAATGCTTCTGCTCCTGCAGTCTGGCAGAAAGCAATGCCCTCTGTCTCATGCCATCTCTGCACAAACTGGAAGGGAATGGGGAGACATATGTCAGATCCAATGGGACAGGACTTCACTGGCTGCAGTTTAAAGCAAATCACCCCAGCTCTTGTTGCCCTCTATTGCTGGGTACCCCTTGCCCCTGGCCACTGGATTTCCACGCATGCATCCTTCCTTGGAGCTAAGTGTGCCTTTCCCAGCAGCAAGCAGCGAGCTGGAGTCAGCACCAAAACCAAAACCTCCTTGTGCCTTTCCCTGTCCTTCTTTCACACATCATCTTTTAGTTTCAGAAAATATGGCCAGACCCCAACAAAACAAGAGCTCTAAGACAAAGCAGCTGCTTTATTTTCCTCCTCCCCTTTCCTCATCTACACCCCACAGAAAGACCATTTGCCAAGTAAGGGATGCAGTGATCAGGTGTATGAGGGGCAAAGTGAATCAAGCTTAATTTCAAAGGCTTGTCTCTTCCACGTGACTTCCCTGAGGTCTGATACAATCGTACAGCCATAGACTCATAGAATAGCCTGGGTTGAAAAGGACCACAGTGTGCAGGGTCTCCAACCAGCAGACCAGGCTGCCCAGAGCCACATCCAGCCTGGCCTGGAATGCCTCCAGGGATGGAGCATCCACAACCTCCATGGGCAACCTGTTCCAGTGTGTCACCACCCTCTGTGTGAAAAACATCAACCTAATATCCAACCTAAACGTCCCCGTATCACTTTAAAAACATTCCCCCTTGTGCTATCACTATCCACCCTTGTAAACAGCCATTCCCCTGCCTGTTTATACACTCCTTTCAAATACTAGAAGGCCACAGTGAGGTCTCCCTGGAGCCTTCTCTTTTCCAAGCACAACAAGCCCAGTTCCCTCAACCTGTTCCAAAGGTTCTCCAGCCCTCTGATCATCTTACTGGCCCCCCTTAGCATTATTTGCAATTATCTTTTGCCTTCCTAAAAAGCACACCTGCTTCAGGGCACATTTCATCCCACTGTTAGGCCTTGTAAGAAGCACTATGGCAAGTCCATATGCAGAAAACACTGGCATTCCATTCACTAACTGAGAAACTATTCTGCCCTTGATCCTGACTCTTGTCCCTGCCTCCTCCTGCATAGGGCAGTGTTTGTGGGCAATGAAAGAAATACCCACATTCTGGAAAATACAGACAAAAAAGAAACAGGCAGAAAAGCGGCACTAATACTTTGTCACTGGTGGGAATCTCCACAGAAAGTGCTGTGCTAAAGGTGTGAGGTTAAGGGATCATCACTGTCACGATAAAAGTGATAGCATGGAAGATTTAGTGATGGCGTGCTGACTAGAAGGAAAAAACAACACTAACCTTGGAGCTTGTTCATTTTCTCTCCTATCATCGGATATCTTCTCATCATCTACGTAGCTCTGAGGTTGGCCAAAGCCTGTTGCCATGAGCTTTGCTAAACGCAACAGTGCTGTGGCTCAGAGGTATTACACCGGCACATAGCATAGGAGAACTCCATAACCCAAGTGTCGAGGGAAGAAGGAAGGGGAACTGTTACAATTAATTACGTTCACTAAATTGATAATTGTAGGCTTCTTGTCACACACTACTGCCTACAGCAAAACAGCACAGATGTTGACAACTGTGATTTCTGCATACAAGCAACCACTCGAGGCTGAGCACTCTCTCCTGTCTCTTTGCCATGCCTAGAAAGACCCAGAAGAGCTCAGTGTTCTCTTGCTGTTAGTTTACATCCTCCAAGCACTTCCAAAGGCACGCTGCTCTGTAGAAAAAGCTGAGCTGCCCAGAAAGTTTGTGCAGGAAGAAGGCAGCAGTGTCAGTGCACGTCATCCTGGGGGATCTGAAAGCATTTGTGAAGAGAACAGGGAAAGAAGAGGGAAGAGAGCAAAACCAACAGGCACTAGCACTGCTGCCCACAGGGGGCGGGGCTTGAGGCAGGGCCTGTGCCAGAGGGGGGCCTGGCACAGTTAGGGCCAGCTCAGGGCCCAGAGCAGAGGGGGATCAGGCAGAGGCAGGGCCTTGGGGCCCAGGATGGAGGAGGACCAGGCACAGCTGGGGCCGGCTCAGGGCCCAGAGCAGAGGGGGACCAGGCACAGCTGAGGCCACTGCAGGGCCCAGGTGAGAGGGGAACCCAGCACAGTCGGGGCTGCTTTGGGGCCTGGGCCGGAAGGGGGCCCGGCACAGCCAGGGCCTATCCCCCTTTTTTGCACATATGAAATGCTCCCAGCTGTGCTGCACAGCAGAACATCTTTCAATGGAGATGAAAGCCTGTGAAATGAGAGAATCCTTTCTTATTTCTTTCACATTTGTGTTTGTTGACTGCAATTCCAACCAGGTGGACTCGCAGTGTCTTGCAAGTGCCACCTGGAAGCAGGTACAGACTGGAGACACAGCACCCTCAATGTCCAGGTGAGTAAGAGCAGCCAAGGAGGCCTTTGGGCTCAGCAGGGTCCAAGTGTGGAGCATTACACACAGGAGCAGCTGAGTATAAAGACAGTGGCAGAGCTGCAGAGCTTGCCATAGTAGGGAGGCACAGTGGCTGAGCTCATTTCCCACAGTAACACAGGAAATAAGAGCCATGAGGGAAATGCAGATGCCTTCTGCCCCCATCAGAGGGGAGGAATGAGCTGCACTTCCACAGAGACATTCCTCTCACAGCCACTCACACCTCAGGTGTGGAGGGACGAGCTGGGGCTGCTGGTGGCAGCTGTGGAACACTGCCATCTGTGGTGCTCCATCCTGCCCTGGAGGTGGGCATGTAGAGCTGAGGACCTTTGTCACTGCACAAATGACTGCAAGCAGAGATGTAGCAGAGGGAACATAAAGCATTTAATAACTTATACAAAGCAATGAGTAATAGAAATGACAATATTTCCAACCAAATATCCCCGTCACGGTTTGAACTAAAAATCCACCTGCGCCCGTGACAGGGGCCGTGGGCCCCAGAGGGGCCCTAGGCCGAAAGGAAAAAATTAATTAGGAAAAGAAAACAGTGGCAACGATCTAAGGAGGCACACTTATTTACTAAATACTATATCGAAATACAGGATAACACAATATAATACAATATAATTGAAAATTGAGCTAACGAATCAAGCAAAATAGGAGAGAGAATGAGTCCCGTAACCGAGAGGCCTACTGTAAATCTAGGCGAACGGCTGAAGGCTCCCACACACTCCCCTGAACGCCAGAACTCGAAAGACGTCAGTCTGTTCTGCAACAGAGTTAATATAGAGTCCAGGTCCCGTGACCCATCGTGTTGTTCCCTGGGAGATGTAGTCTTCTTCTGTAAGTTGCAGATTCAGTAAAATTATTCATGCTTTATATGATGTTATGATGTGGAATACTGATAGCAAAAATTACAAAATTATTAAACCATGACACCCCCATCCTAGCAGTCATATCTGATCTCTACAATCCCACCCAAACAATTTCCCAGCCCCCTCCAATTCCTCCTCACTATCCCACCCCTGAATTTCCCTCCCCCAATTCCCACACAGTAATTGCCCACACTAATTACCAGCATGCAGGGCATAGAGAACACCTGTTCCTTGTGTGCAGACACCTGGAAAAAAAAGAAGTGGCAGGGAACTGGAGGTCTGTAGCAGGTTGTGGAGGCTCTGCATAGAACGTAACCCCAGACCACAACCCCATCAGCTGCTGGGGCAGGATCATCCCTGTCATTGGGGGATGTTGCCAGTGGTGGACAGGGACACAGGGAGAAGCCACACCTTGGTGTAGCTCTGATCTGCTCATGTCCAGTCCAATCCTCTATAGCACTTTCCATCTTCTGTCCTTTGTTCTTAACCGTATCCTTCCTTCTCTTCTGCTCTTTTCCTTTCTTTTAGGTGTCTTACCTGTATCTGCTTTTCCCCTCTTCTGTTCTTTTACTGCTCTGGTCAGCATCCAGTGTCTGCACCGCAACTCTAGGTTTTGGGATGGAGAAAGGTACACAGGGCATAGATTTGTACAAGAAAAGCTCTCTTGCTGTGCCCAACAGATGACAAAAAGGAACCCTCAGGACCACAACGGCAGCTTGTTTCTCCAAAGGCCACAGCGTAAGCTCATGTAACTGGGAAGGACTCTGTTATACATCTCCTAAAAGTGCCTTTGAATGAATAATTTTCTGGTCTTGTTTCCAATTGTTGCTCAGAGGAAATGAGGTTTTTATCCTTGTATCTTTGCAGGAAGACAGAGAGGAGGGAACCTGTCTGGTGAAATGCTCAGGTGCTGTTTCCTTCCTTGCACCAACAGCCTGTTTGTGTCCATGCGATGCCAGTTGTCCTCCTGACAGTTTCTACCGGTCCTTCTCCGAGTCCTTCTGCTAAGCACTGCTATTTCTGTATCCTCGGGGCCCTATTAGGACTAAAAATAGGAGCGGATAACAGATGGAAGGATCTGGCCTTCTGCTGGGTGATAGCCACCTGCATGTCCTGTTCCTGCTTTCTCTTTTCCCCAGGTGGCATTGTGCTTCCCAAGGAGCATATGGACCTTTTAGATGGGAGTGTGCAGCAAGGAACACATGGGGTCTCATCTTCCTCCCTGCTCTACATCTGAGTGAGGGACACTGTGACCTGCTCAGGAGGCAAGATGTCATGTCAGGGAGGTGTGTTTTCCTTGTTGTTTTTTATCATCTGTGCTTTGCTTTGCTGTGTTATTTTTTTTCCTTTGCAGTTCTATGGTTTTCTTTCCTATTTGGTGTTTTCTATGTCGTGGGTTTTTTTTGTTTTTTTGTTTGTTTTTTTTTTAATAAGTTTTTTTCTGTTTTTCCTTGTCTTAGTTTTTTTCTTTTGTTTGATTTATTATTTTTTCTTTGCTTTTATTATTATTATTTTTTTTTAAATTCTGTGTTATTTCCTAAAATCCTTCATGGTTTATTTGTTGTTTTGTTTTTCATCTATGCTTTGTTATTTTTCTTTTGATGTGCTGTATGAGAACTGTTGAATCACAGTCTGAGCCACTGATTATCACCTAGGGAAGGGACCTGGTCAGCCCTGGTTAGTACAGGTGAGGGCAATGCAGCTGAGTGACTGGAAGGGATGGAGCCTGGCTGCACCTCTCTTACAGCTCATTTTTGAAGGTTGACTGCCACTGGGTGGAATTTTTCTTGATGGTTTCTCCTCTGTGGAGTTTGTTCTGTGCACTTCCATCCTCAGTGGTGGGTGAGCCATTCTTTCCTTACCTTTGTAGAATATTCACACTGTGCTAGTCTTTCTGCTGTTACAGATAGTATGTGTTTTTTTTTTCTATTTGTTTTTTGTGGTTTTTTAAACTTTGATTCCCTGGTTTTTGGCTTGCTTTTATTCTTTATATTTCTTTTTTTTTTTTTTTTCTTTTGCTGTGTCCTATTCTACTTTACGGTGACATTTGCAAGAGACTGTGAATTCTCCTGGTTCAAATTGCACTTGGCTTAATCAAATGTGTAAGAAATATATAAGGGTTGCTGAGGCCAAGCTGGAGTTGCATTTCTTTATGAACTGGGGTGTTGCTGCGGATGCGTTTCTCTCCTGTTTTGTCTCTTTTGCGGCTGTTCAAGAATATTAGATTGTGCTATGTCAGTGTTTGTTGCCATCCTGCTTTCTCTTCTCTGTCTTGCAGGTCAGCTCGTGCTAGAAGTCAGTGGTATCACTGTATGAATGGAGGTCAGTTTAGGAGCAGCTGCTGTTGGAAGAAATCAAGACCAGGCTAATAAATGGAAGCATCTCCTGGTAAGGTGTCAGAGGTGGCAGTAATGATGTCTGTCACCGTTAAAACCAGAGGGCAGGCTCATCCGAGTGCTTGCTGATACTTCGGAGTATCTTGATCTCCAGCTGAACGATAAGAAAGCTAAACATGTTGAGCCGTTACAGCTTGTGCTGAAGTTGTGAATGTGCCCCCAGATGTTTCCTTTAGTGGTAAATCATGTTCGTGTCTTGTTGCGAGCCTTGTGTGCCTGTTTCCATGAACCTTGCTTTCTTTCTCTCTCTGTGGAAAGCAAATGGGATCCTGGGCTCCATCAGGAGAGGATTGGTCAGCAGGGATAGGGAGGTGATCGTCCCTCTCTACTCTGCTCTTGTGAGGCCCCATCTGGAGTACTGTGTCCAGGTGTGGAGCCCTCAGTACAAAAAAGATATGGAGATTTTGGAAAGGGTCCAGAGGAGGGCCACAAAGATGATCAGGGGGCTGGAGCACCTCCCCTATGAGGACAGGCTGAGGGAGTTGGGTTTGTTCAGCCTGGAGAAGAGAAGGTTGCGGGGTGACCTCATTGCAGCCTTTCAGTACCTGAAGGGAACTTACTCCCAGGAGGGGAGTAAACTCTTCCAAAGGGCTGATAATAGCAGGACACGGGGAAATGGTTTTAAGTTGAAGGAGGGAAGATTTAGGTTGGATGTTAGGGGAAAGTTCTTTACTAGAAGGGTGGTTAGGTCCTGGAACAGGCTGCCCAGTGAGGTTGTGGATGCCCCGTCCTTGGAGGTGTTCAAGACCAGGTTGGACGGGGCCCTGGGCAACCTGATCTAGTAAATGTGTATGTTTGGTGGCCCTGCTAGGCAGGGGGGTTGGAACTACATGATCCTTGAGGTCCCTTCCAACCCGGGTAATTCTGTGAATTCTGTGATTCAGGTACTGAAAGGCTGCAGTGAGGTCACCCCATAACCTTCTCTTCTCCAGAGCCATATTTAACCATACTGCTGTCTGGCTGTTTGTCCTAGCACGCTGACCTTTTGCCTTCAGGTTTGCCAACTACTGTCTCAGGAACCAGAGTTATTAGGCATTATCCAGGTTATCATGTGCTTCTACTAATTTAATAGATTGGATGTGAATCCAATGGGGTCTGATGTTACCAATGGTGCTGGAATCTGCGGCAATAATCATTGAATGTATTAGTAATGCTCGGTTATGATGCTATTACCTCTCTTATATCCAACTAATTTGGATTTTTCAAATATGACCACGCATCACTTGAGTGGAAGGCACACGCTCATAGAACTGAATGGGAGAGTCGATTTCATTTTCCAAGCAGGTGTTCCACTTGGGCTCTATATCACGCACTGGCCATGCGGATATGGAGTACAACTGGAAGAAATCCCTCAGACCCTGAATGCAGGAGAGAATGTGTGGTGGGTGAGAGAGTAAAGGTGCACTTTGAAGCAGGGGACGCCCTGCTGGCACTGCCTGTCTCATCCACCACCAACACGGTTTGCTCTTTATCCTGCTCCACAGCTGCTGCTCTGTCAAGTCCTTCTCTTGATCCATGGCTGCTGCCATTCTTCTTGGATTACAACAGGGGGCTGGGAGGTTTTTGGCAGAGGGAGGGAAGTCGATTGGGGGTGGGAGTTTGAGGGGGTGGGATCAGAACGGATTGTTAGGGTGGGAAATGGTTGGGAATACTGTCATTTCTTGACTGTTTGCTATGTTCAATGATTAAATGTCTTTGCCATATTTCTGCCTGCCTGCGGCCGTTCCTTCAGTTACAAAGCCCACCTCCCCAGGCCCCCGGGCCCACCTTCAGGGCAATGTGAAAGGGCAGCAGAAAGGGCAGTGTCCCAGATCTGCCACCACCATTGGACCCATCCCTCCCCTCCTCAGTCAGTTCTGCGTGGGAATGGAGGGATGAGAAAGGGGGATGGACGGGAATTCTGGGAGAGCTGAGTGGCTCAGCCTGGAGTGGAGGAGGCTCACTGCCATCCCAGACACAGCCATCAGTCCCCAGGTGCAGAGAGGACTGAGCCAGGCTGCACCCTGCAGCACCCAGCAGCAGGATCCGAGTCTGAGGCCTGCCTAGGTCGTGTGGCTGCGCTGCAGGCTGAGCTATGGAGAAAGCCCCACTTGGAGATTTCTTCGCTCCCTGAATGTTCCCCCCTTTCTCCATCTTGCTCTGCTCCATCCCCAGCCGCAGCCCGGCGTCCCCGACATGTTGCTGTGCTTGCAGAGCTGGACTTGGCCCTTGACCTGTACAGGCCCCTGTCCCCACCTGTCGGATATCCACCTTGCCTTCTCACCCCTCTCTCTAGATCCAGTTCATGCCCCATCTATCTCACCTCCATGTCCCACCTACGTCCTCTCTACGTCTTTTGGTCTCCCCCAAACCACCCTCACGGTGTCTTACCTCCTGGCAGGCTCAGGGAAGGAGCACCCGGTGCCCTGAGCCCACAGGCCCAGCCCTGCACAGCACTGCACACAGCACTGTCATGGCGGCGCCCGGTGCTGCCGCACAGCATCCTGGGAGTGGTAGTTCCTGCAGGGCCTGCAGCTCCCAGCAGGCCCTGCAGCTCCCAGCAGGCCCGGGCGAGGGCAGAGGGGAGCAGTGCTGTCAGCCGGGAGCTCGCCCAGAGAGCCCGATGTTCGGAGCACTTCACACCAGGAACTTTGGACTCGGCTGCTTCTGTCCACAACGTCCCTGAGCTGCTCAGGAAGCACAACTGTCTCACCCTCTGAGAGCTGGGCTGTGCAAAGGAGGCTGCAGTTGCAGGCTCAGCTCTGCCCTGTTCCAGCAATGCACTTCCTTACAACTGGAGCACTGTCACGCTTGCTTCTTGCTTCAACGGAGCAATCACCCACCGCTTTGCACACCTCTGTGCTCGTGCAAATGGCCACCACCCCATCCCTGCACACACACTCACACACACACACGTACCACCCCATCCTTGCACACACACACACACACGTATCACCCCATCCTTGCACACACACACATACATGTACCACCCCATCCCTGCACACACACACACACACATGTACCACCTCATCCTTGCACACACACACACACACACACGTTCCACCCCATCCCTGCACACACACACACACACACGTTCCACCCCATCCCTGCACACACACACACACACACACGTTCCACCCCATCCCTGCACACACACACACACACACACGTATCACCCCATCCTTGCACACACACACACACGTATCACCCCATCCTTGCACACACACACACACATGTACCACCCCATCCCTGCACACACACACACGTTCCACCCCATCCCTGCACACACACACACACACACGTACCACCTCGTCCTTGCACACCCTCCCACATGCGTGCACAAATCTCTGCAGTGCATGGACACACCTGTGCACACCCACGTGTGTGCAGCCCCAGCACTGTCCACAGCTCCGTGCACACTCATTTGTGCATGAAGAGGAGCGTCTCAGTGGAAGCGTGGCTGTTCCTCCCCTCTGACGGGGCTGGTGTGGGACAGAAGAGGAAAGCAGAATGCGGCCACATTTTCCTCGTGGCTCCTAGTTCCTGTCTCACCATGGGAAACAAGATGAGCTGTGGAGAGTGTTTATGCAGAATGGCTTTGTGAGAAAGGACATGATGAAACTCCGTTAGTTAAATTGTAAGAGAAGGTACGTGACTGAAGGCAGCAGCTGAGGAGAAATCAGGATGTGAAAGACAGGATATGTATCTAAAGACAGAATATGTATCTAGAGGCAAGGACAGCCTAAGGGAAAAACAAGATGTGTAGCAATGTATAGACATAGAAAAAGTAACTATAAGGCTAACCACAAAGGTCAGATGAAGTAATATGTAACCCACCAATCCTGAGCTTTACTTTTGCAATATGCATGAGCTTATTACTGACTGTATAAATGAGATGCTGTTACACCTAATAAACGAGACCTGTTGAGCATGATAGCATGAGACTCGTCTCCCGCGGTTACTTCCAACAATGAGCAACTCTCCCTCTCTGTGATGCTTAGCTCTGTACCTCTGCCATCATCTCTATACTCAGATGCTCCTGCATGTAATGCTGCACACAGTGAACCTGCAGGTCCCAAAGGAATCCTTGGCTGCTCTCCCTCACCTGGAGGTTGCAGGGTGATGGGCCTCTTGCCTGTACCTCCTTCCAGGTGTCATTTGCCAGACCCTGTATGTCCAGCTGGTTGGAACTGCAGTCAACTAACACAGACAAGATGTATGAAAGTAGTCTTTCCGTTTCCCAGGCATTCATCTTTATAAAAACACGTTGTGCTGTGAAGCACTGCAGGAAGCAACTCAACTGTGCAACAAATACTTGGAGCCTTGTTTCATCCCTCCCTGACCTCATTGAAAGGCTGACTGACACCTGCTTGCCAGCGGTGACTGTGGGTCTTTCCTCAGAGTCCAGAGCACATTAATCTCTTCTGATACCCACACTCATTCGTGTTTCTTTTGTAGTTGCTGTTGCATTCATCAGGAAGGAAATGCACTGCACTTATTTTGCTGCTTGTGCAGGCTCACTCTGCAGTGCCCAAGATGCCTTCATGAGGAGGAAAGGCAGCAAAGCCCTCTGCCAGCAGGGCCATAGAATCATATGTCTACGGCATGACATCTCGGCAGAGCACTCACTGCGCCTGCTCCTCCCTGCTGAAATACACGGCCACATCCACAAAGCTCGAGTCTCCTGCAAGCAAGCAAGAAACTCCAGTGCCAGTGGCTTTTCTGTCCCCAGAACACAAATGCTGGCTGAGAGCATCTCGCTGTCTCCCTGCGCTCCCATCTCTTGCCCCTTGCCTTCTCCAAAACCTTCCTTGGAGAACCAGGCTGATCAAGTCCATGCTCATCAGCATCTCCCACAGGTACTGTTCCAGCTCTTGCTGTCTTTTTGGCCTTCTCATCCACCGGCATCCCTCTGTCTGAGTCTCACCAGCTTTGTCACCAGAAGAGATTTCAACACTCGAGAATGAAGAACGCACATCTGGCTCCAAGGAATGTAACTCTCCTGTCTCCCAGAGATCCACGCCCTCTGTGTGCCATCTCACCTGGTCGTGAGCGTCCCTCACAGCCAGCCAGAAAAGCAAGCAGAGGCTGAGACCAAGAAACCCCTCCCTGATGTGCAGCTCTCTGACAGTTTCTCTTTACACAGAGTGCTGGCGGCAGCCGCGTGCATTATCACACACACTTGTATGGGCAGTTGGTGTCTAGACGTGAAGGAGACTTGCTAAGTGCTATGCTGACATGTAGGGACAGAAAGAAAATTTCAAGGGGGAGCTGGAGCATGTATATAAAGGATGTACGGACCTACAGTTAAGGATGTGGATTTGCATCTGAGTCCATGCCCGCAGACGATGCAAGCGCTATGCATTGTCACCCAGTGGAAATGATCAAACAGCTGCTTTGGGACAGACTGTCTGTAGGGCTCAGGAAGTGCGGCCTTCCAAGGTGCTTAAGGTGTCCCAAAGAACAGAGGCAAGCAGTGATGATTCCTTTCTCTCTTCATTCTAATACTTGTAGGTAGAGCGCTTGAGAAAGACTTTGGAGGCTTTCCTCAGCCTCTACCTTTCCTTGTACCTTTACAAAAGCAGACTGTCTAAAAACAAGAAGACTGGACACACTTTTTGGGTTTGGTTATTTTTATTAGTATTTTTTTAATATTATAATATATATAATATAATATTATTTATCATTGTATTTATTATATTATATATATTATGTATATAATGTATATTATATATATTACAATATATATATTATAATATCATATATTATAATATAGATAATATATAAATAACATATAATATATAAATTTTTTAAAGTTGTTTTGGTGTTTTTGGTGTTTTTTGTTGTTTTAGTCCAGTCCAATGTAATAAATTCTCAGTCTTACAAGGGATGAATTTTTAAGGCCTTCCTGCTGATGGACCACACTCCACTTGAACATCAAGTGGAGCATGAGGTAGCCTTCATCCAGAAAGGTGGAATCTTGATGGGATGTTGCTGTCTTATGGAGAGGAATCTTGGTGTCCCCCAGGCTGAGCCAACACACGGACACAGATTTCTGGATGGTGACCATCACTTTCTGCCCCTGCTCCTGCTTCCTGGTCTCTCTTCATCATCGGTATCCAGCAGGAGATCACGAAGCCCTGGAGGCACGGTGATATCCAGGTCATCGTCTGAAACTTCTTCCACCAGATTGGAAGGGACCAGTCCTCTTGTGCCGTCCGTCAGCTCTCCCAGAAACCAGCCATCCTCATCCATGTCTCCACAGATGTAAACGTATTGTCCAGCTGTCAGTGGAAGCTCGTTTTCTGGGTCCTCATTAGGGCCCTCATAAGGATTTTGTAGCTGTGACGAGCTAAGAATCTTCATTTTGGAGGTGATGGTCTGCGAAAATGTAGATGCAGACTGCCACTGGCCACACTTTTGACTCCCCTGGCTTTTCCTGGGGATTGGGGCATTCCTCTTTGGGATTTCTGTGCGGCCTCAGCTTCTTCCCCATCTCCTGGAGCTGTGTGCATTTTTCCTCCAGACGCTTGCTGAGCGCTCCAAGCTTGATGTCAGCCTGCTGGAGACTCTGCAGCTTCTGGCACGCTTCTGGAGAGCGTCCCTCTCTCAGCAGGTGGTTCTGGGCCTTCAGGGCCTGGCAGTGCCTCTCCAGGTTCCTCAGGGCTTGTTGGAGGTAGCTGCACTGCTCCAGCAGCTTGCTGCTGGTGCTGCCTGGGAACCCCGGGTCTTCCTTGGCCGTCTCATTCTCCTTTTCCACATGCTGTCCCTGCAGCTGGTTGACCTTCTCTGCCTTCTCTGTGGCCTCTTTGGATGCAGAAGAGGCCTCCTTGAGCTGCCGGACTCTTTCCAACAGCTGCTGGGTACGGAGGCAGAGCGTACGCGTCTTGTCCTTGAGCCGCTCCACCTCCTCCCACATCTGCTGAGAGCTTCTGCTCCTCAGCAGGCAGCACTTCTCTCCAAGGAGGCTGCACTGTCTATGCAGCTCCTTCAGCTTACTCAGCAGATGGGTGTTCTGCTCCTGCTGCTCTCTGTGCTCAGGTGGGCAGGCCTCTTGTTGCTCTGCAGCCTCCTTTTCCACATGCTGTCCCTGCAGCTGGTTGACGCCCTCTGCCTTCTCTGTGGCCTCTTTGGATGCAGAAGAGGCCTCCTTGAGCTGCCGGAGTATTTCCAGCAGCTGCTGGGTACAGAGGCAGAGCGTACGCATCTTGTCCTTGAGCCACTCCACCTCCTCCCATATCTGCTGAGAGCTTCTGCTCCTCTCTTCAAGGAGGCTGCACCGTCTCTGCAGCTCCTTCAGCTTACTCAGGAGATGGGTGTTCTGCTCCTGCTGCTCCCTGCACTCAGGTGGGCAGGCCTCTTGTTGTTCTGTAGCCTGAACACCCACCTCTGCTACAGCCCGATGGCAGGCCCTGGCCCTGTTGAAGAAGACGCGTGGCTGCCCCTCCACGTGCTCCAGGATGTACTGCAGGAAGCGTCTTCTCTGCTCCTGCAGCTCACACTGGAGGCGCTTGCTCTCCACGGCCTGCTCTGCACGGGACTTCCAGCAGAGCTGCCGCTGGACTTCCTTCTGCATTCTGCGGTCCGCTCTGCTGCTGTCGCACCTCAGCAGCGCCTCCGCCAGCTGCCGCTGCAGATGCCATGCCTGGCGGATGGTGTCGTTGCGCCGCTTCTGCAGCAGCTCCTGCATCTGGTGCAGCTGGGCCTCCTTCTCCTGCAGCAGTTGGCAGATCTCTGCTTGCCACTGCCCCAGGCTCTGCTCCCGCAGGCGCTGCAGCTTTGACACCCGCACCCGCTCCCACTTGGAGCGCAGTTTGTCGGCCAGCAGCTGCCGCTCCCGCTCTGCCGCCTCCTGCCGCTCACGTCTCTCAGCAGCGCAGCAGCGCTGCAGCTCCTGGGAGCAGAGCCGCTCGCCCTCCAGCTGGGCCTGCAGTGCCTTCAGCTCCTGCCTCTTCTCCTCCCGCTGCGCAGGGCAGGTGGGGGGCTGTGCCGGGTCCCGGCGGGGAGAGGGCCGGCTGTCCGGGAGCCCCAGGTCTTCCTTGGCTGTCTCTGGCACCTAGAACCAGAAAATCATAGAATAACAGAATGGTTTGTGTTGGAAGGGGCCTTCAAGACTGTCCCGTTCCAAGCCCATGCCAAGGGCAGGGACAACTTCCACTAGGTCACGTTGCCCAAAGGTGCGTCCAGCCTGGCCTGGGGCACTGCCAGGCGTGTGGCAACCACAGCCTCTCTGGGCAGCCTGTGCCAGCGCCTCTGCCGCCTCATGGTGTCCTGTCTTCTTATATCTCATCCAGATCTCCCCTCTTCTACTTTCAGGGCATTGTCCTTTGTTGTATCACTACCCTCCCTTACAACCAGTACATCTCCAGCTTTCCCCAGTTCTCCTTCAGGCACTGGAGGGCCGCTCTGTGGTTTCTCCAGAGCCTCCCCTCCCCAGGCTGAACAATCCCCACTCTCTCAGTGTGTCATCGTACCTGGACGTGAGCGTCCTTCATGGCAAGTCGACTGGAGCCCTGCTCTGCACGTTGGCAGTGCAGAGCTCCCTCTTTTTCTTGGGAGCAGGACATTGCGTTACAGAGCACATCTGCCCAGCTCCCCACGATGTAATAGGTGAAGAGCCTCCTCTCCAGCTCCAGCTGACGCTGGAGGTGGCGGATGCAGGCGGGCTGCTCACCATCCGTCTCCCAGCGCAGCTTGCTGAGGACGTCCTGCAGCTGGGCATGGGCCGCCTCGCTGCTGGGGGGGTTCCTCAGCACCTTGGCCAGCTGCTGCTGCAGCTCCCGAGCCTGGCACAGGGCTGCATCGCAATCACGCTGCAGCAGCTCCTTTGTCGCGCGCAGCTCGGCCTCCTTCCAGAGCAGCAGCTGCCGGGTCCCCGTCGCCCGCTGCCGCTGCACCCACTCCTTCAGCTGCTGCTCTTCCTGGGCCTGCTGCTTCTCCCAGGCACAGCGCAGTTGGTCGGTCAGCAGCTGCCGCTCCCGCTCTGCCGCCTTCTGCAGTTCACATCTCTCGGCAGCCCAGCGGCGCTGCAGCTCCTGGCAGTGGAGCCGCTCGCCCTCCAGCTGGGCCTGCAGCACCTCCAGCTCCCATCTGTTCTCCTCCTGCTGCACAGGATGAGCGCACATAGTGGTGCAGATGAAGAGGTATTGTACAAGCCATTCACTGTGCGGGCTATATTCATCTCTATAGCCGAACCATGCCAAGTCAGTGAAAGAAGTAACTTGCTGGATTCTAAAATAGTTTCACTTGAGAACGGCGCTGTTGCCAACTCTACTTGTTACAAATTGAACTACACCAGAGTGAGAAGGAAAGGGCAGCAAAGTTTTATATTTCTTTAGGCAGATCTGACTTCAGCTAACCCAGCACAAGGTACGATCCCAACAACTGAACAATGCAGGGCAGCAGCTGCTTTGAAAGTTGCTTTACCAATCTGCCGATTACTTTTTACGTCTAATTGCAGTCTTTATCTTCCGACCGGGAACTGAAGATCCAGAGGCAGAGAAAATATTTTTTCCATTAGTCCTATGAATAGAAACCGGTAGCACAGAGTTAGGACCACGCAGAGTTAGTGCAACGACACATCATCAGTAGGGTAAAACTAACCTGTCTCACGACGGTCTAAACCCAGCTGACGTTCCCTACTGTTAGCTGACAGTTCAGTAGCAGCACTGAGCAGATATTCCAGAACAACTGTTTTATCATCTGGCTGCTCACTGCTCAGCAGCTGGCAACAGACAACGTATGATGAATGGGAAGAGAGTTCCAGAAACCAAAAGCAATGAAATCTCTCTCATTCAGCAGGTAAGCAGCAGCGTAACAGCTCAATTCAGATCTTATTTTTCAAGAACACTTCTCATGGCTGCATGATATTTCTGAGAGCTGTGCTGCTATAAAGCCATCGTTGCCTACTTAGCCAGTCACACTAACAGAGCGAGGAGAGATGCTGTCCTTAGACATAAATTCTGAAGTACATCTGAGCACCTCACAATTTAACATCAGTAGAGGCTGCCTGCGCTCCACAGATAGTACCAAAAGCTCAAGTGAAAATCTGATTTGGTCTCTTACCCCACTGTAAATGTTGCAGGCTGGCTGAATGAAAATCCTGAAGAGCCAGAAGGTTATACCGATGCTGCCGGTGCAGGAGGATTTGCACCAAAAGTAAATACTTCTGGGTTACTCGTGAAGTTGAAATTAGAAGTACTACTCCCAAACTGGAATACGGGACCTGAGAAAGACGGGGTAGAAGGAGAAGGGAATAAGAAAGTTGAAATTTGAATTTGTTCTTTGCAGGAAAGTCCTCCCCTCCTTCCTCCCACCACCTCTAACATACATTGCTTAGACCTTGCTCAAGGCGGCACAGCTTGGGGTGGGAGGGAGGTTTACCAGAAATGCTAAGTTACAACAGGAACAACACCTAGACAACATCATTTGTTTCAGTAGAGCATCATAAAGAGATTTTTAGACTGCTGGAAAATTGCTAAGGAACTGTCTGCTGCTACCTGTACTGCCATTAGTCTATGGCTGCATGCACCACAATATACAACAATGTACAACCTATTGGTGAAGGTAGTGTACCTCTCCGGCAGTAAGGAATCAGATGCAAAATACTTAACCCTGTGTCTACTCCCTCTATGGAGGGCAATTCTTACAGTAGAGTATGTACAAAAGGCAGAAGTAATTTCATTCACTAAACTTCAGCTGCACTTCATGGAAACCAACTCACTGACTAACCAAGCTCTCTTTGAGACCTGAAACGAAAAGGATGGTCAACACTCACCAGCATTGGAGGCGCCGGAGCCAAAACCTGGCTGTTGGCTCGATTGCTGTCCAAACACAGTACTGCTTGTCACAGAGCCGAAGGCAGGAGGCGCAGGCTGAGAGCCAGATGAAAACAGTGATGTCGACAAAGATCCAAAGCTGGGAGCATTTGGCTGGCCAGGGCCCTGGCTCTGGCCAAATGCTGGTAGCTGACTGGCACCAAATGCTGGTCCAGCAGCAGGCGCTGAAGACCCAGACCCAAAGACAAATGTAGAGGACGACCCTAAAGGAAAAGAAGAGAAATTTCAGTATGTGCTGAGTTGTTTTGTTTGTTACAGAGCTTTATGTTTGCAGCCAAGTAGGTAAAACAACAAACAGCACCTCATTCATGATAGGAATCCTACCTTTTCTTGTAAGTTACATGAAAAACAGCATACTTAAAGGAGTCAGACAATGCACACCTCAAACACGGGTTGTCTAGACTCAAATTACTGTTAGCCATTCATGCTCTAGAAGCAGGCTCCCACAAATAGCACAAGCTGATTTGTATTACTAAGACTTATTTATACCACGGGTAAAGAACACTCACTCACTTATTTGTATTATTTTAAGCGTTCAAAACACAGCTCCTGATCTATTAGAATGAGGAGAACGCCAATCTTTCCTCTCATAAGCAACTGCACCCCTTCCTCATCCAAATGTTTACAATTATCAATTTCTGGAGACCACATCAGGCTTGCAGGGACCTAACTGAGCTACCAGAATAATTCTGTCTCTCCATATAATAGCAAACAAGCTCATTCAATTAGCTGCTTTGGTTCTGCATGGCCAGCAGAAATAATGAGAAAAAAATACAGGACTGAGCTGTGACTTCAAACATACACACTTCTGCTGAGCAAAAAGAGACCTTCTAAATAGCGCTATTAATCTAAATGCAATTTAAGCAGACGTCACGCAACACAAAAATACCAACTGCTGCAATGTAACTTGGAATGGCTGATTGTTTTTCCAGGAAAAAAAAACAGAAGTTAAGACGGACTAAAAAGCATTCCAGTGCA
Source organism: Coturnix japonica (assembly GCF_054131305.1). Taxonomy (NCBI): domain Eukaryota; kingdom Metazoa; phylum Chordata; class Aves; order Galliformes; family Phasianidae; genus Coturnix; species Coturnix japonica. The sequence goes on from NC_140672.1 coordinate 28,834,129, forward strand.
GCGACTCGACACGGACTCAGATGTGAACGATCCAAATCGTTTATTACAAGTTCTCACATCCCTTATATACCTTCACAAGTTGTTATTTTCTAGCTTTCCCATCCGCCCTTACAACTTTCCCAAACACCTTATATGTCAACAAAGCATTCTACAAAACACTTTTCAACTGTCCATGCAGGCACATATCCAATCAGAGCTGTGAGACTCTTCTTCTTCTTGCAGAGGTGTCCTTGGTTCCCATGCTGTTTATCTTGCTCCACAGCTGCTGCTCTGAACAGCTTTTCTTGTATCCCCACATTCCAGTACTTTAATGAAGATTTGAAGATTATGAAGACCAAGAAAATGAAGGACTGGCTATCGTGCTCATTAGAAGTCATGCTTTACAAAGCAGCAGCTGCATATATCAATACTGTGTTTGTAATATACACTTGTGAAGGGTGGATAGTACAAATCTTGATGTTATTTACAACGCTCGAAGAGTTTTAGGTATGGGAGAGAAAAATTCAAGTTATAACTAACTTTTAACCTTCAGCACTGGATTGATACTGAGAAGAGGGAAATTCATTCTCACAATGACAAGTTCCTATGCAAATGAAAGTCAGTAAAGGATTATCCAATGCACAAAATATCACCACAGCCAGTTGATCCCTAAACTGTATTTCCCAGACTGCCTCAAAACTTGACCTGAGCCCCAAGCATTAGCACTGTTTATATATTGTTGGATGTAAATATTCACTACTTTTCTCAATTTCCACGCATTTTCCCTATCTATTCTCCAGGAAACACTCTTTCCCTGCTCCACTTTTGTGATCTAAGAGCAAAAACAAAAGCACCTGCTTAAATGTACCTGTTGAACTCGATGTGGCCGTGGCTCCAAAGGTAAAGCCAGAACTTGCTGCATTGCTACTGTTGGCTCCTGAACCGAAGACAAATGGATTAACTGCTGCACCAGTGGTGGAAGATGTGGTGGTGGGTTTGTTTTCTTGAGAGAAGCCAAATGACTGAGATGCTGTAGATTCTGCAGAATTGCCAAAAGCGGTGCTGCTCACAGTGTTGCTGGCTTGCCCAAACACAAAGGGAGTGGGAACTGGTGCAGGGTTGGAGGAAGAAGTGACGCTGCCAAACAGGCTGCTGCTGTTGGCTGAAGTGGCAGGTACGGCTGCGCTGGAGGAACTAGAGCTCAAGAAGCTGAAGGATGGCTTTGCTTCTCCTTGATCTGAGAGGGAGAACAGAACATAAAACGCTGCAAAACGGCAAACCAAGCGCAACAGAGAGACCCTGTTCCAGCCACTGTACAAGGAGAAATGCTGGACGATGTCTCAACTATTATCCAGCTACTGTGGATTACATAAAATCCAGGTTTAATACACTGGTCGCTGCCATGTGCAATTAAAGGAATGGGAGAATTGTGAAGAATGATGACACCACCACAGTTCTAGGCTTTAGTAGTTACGGACACCAAGCACTGGCTATAACAACTGGAACCAGAATGAACCAGTACATCTCAGCTCCTCAAACAAAACTATTCTTCAGATGCTCTGAGAAGAACAACATGCATTACCTGCAACACTTCTGTAGTTTGCTAAATAACACAGAAAAAAAAAAAAAACCCACAGTGGTACAGCTGCTTTTGTAGCCTCTCCTGAAATTACAGCCCTGTGCCTACAGCCCTAAAGCTGGCTAAGCCCATCATCCTGCAGCCTCACTCTTTTGGCTTAAGCTCACTGTACTTCAGTACTTTCAAGACCTGCTTTTGGGAGCCACGGAGAACAGCCCCCTGTTACAGAACTGTCACAAAGTACTGAGTGCAATTTTACATTTAAAGTTCTCTTTTAAAGTATGCAGTTCTTCAGCTTTCCCTAAGCTTCTGCTCTCTCATTATTACACCTGACCCTGTTCTTGATTTCCCAAGAAAAAACTGCTGTTTTTTCCAGAAGTTACGGACCCTTTTCATCTATGCCACTTTTAACGGACTCTCTACTGTGCTGAAGAAGGCTCGTTAAAATCTCATTTTTACACAAGGTGTTTCATCAAATTTCCATGGTTAAATCAAACTCCAGAACTTCAACTCAATCATAAGAACCATAACCCCATGCGCTGCTTTTATTCTCTCTGTTCCTTCCCTTATAACTTCCAAAGTTAGTAGAAGTGAGTAATGAAAGCTGTTCTGCAAACCATGGCTGATAAGTCATGAAATCAGAATCAGAATTCTTCCACATGGCAATTGTTACTAAAATCTTTCAGCCCGCTCTTTCAGAAGGTTAAAGATGCACAAAACTATGTAGTACCTATTAAGCAATTTCCACACCTTCATGGCAGTAAATTGCAGCAGCACAGCTGCAAGAACACATGAATGAGACACCTCCTCACATCCCCTTTCACTATGAAAACCATCGCATGAGGCCTCTGTCACCACGCTAAAGACTGTACCACCAACTATGCTGCTAGCACAGAAACCATACAAACCATCCATGCTCATGTGGGATGCAATACAGGTTCCTTAATGTGTGACAATATGTATATATTTTTTGTCTAAACCTAGTCTTAAAACTCACTGAAATCAAAACAGGAATTCTACTAATTGTCTATACGTCAACAACTGGAACACAAATCACACTGCACAGAGTAATTAAGCTTTTTCTAAAGCTCCAGTACATGAACCTAGCAACTCCTACAGATTCTGTAACTTATGACTTCAGAGGTACCATCTGAGGGACTTAGACAACTGAAGACAAAAGATATTCTGCTTACCTGAAGTATTGGCTTGGGCCCCAAATGAAAAAGTTGGCTTTGCCTGCTCAGTTTCTTTCTCCGATGGTTTAACAAAGCTGAAGTTGAACATAGGTTTTGCTGTGCTTTCTTCTTTGGTATGTTCAGGCTGCCCAACGGAAAAGACAGGTTGTGCCTTTGACTCTTCATTCTCAACTTTCTTCCCAAACAGTAACGGAGGAGCAGAACTGACAGAATCCTGTTTCTCTTCTGTCCTTCCCAAAACAAACTGCGAGGCAGGAGCCGACTCCATGTTACCAAAAGAGAAGCCTCTCTTTGCTGCAGGAGTTTCGTCCTTTTTCTCATCTGATTTCTTAAATGCAAAAGAAGCTGATGCAACTTCATTTTCTGCCACAGTTCCAAAAGTGAAGCCAGCGACTCCAGTTTCATTCTCACTGGTAGTTATGGAAGTAGAACTTGAACCAAAACTGAAACCCCTCAGTATGGGTTGTTGCTCTTTCTTTTCCTGCTGTCCCATGCTTGCTGTCCCAAACTGAAATGTTAAAGGAGCTGGACTACTTGTAGATGGAAGGCCAAAGGTAAAGTTGTTACTTTTCATTTTTACTCTCTTCTGGTTTAGAGTCCGAGGATGAAACTCCACAGAATCACAGAATCACAGAATTACCCGGGTTGGAAGGGACCTCAAGGATCATGTAGTTCCAACCCCCCTGCCTAGCAGGGCCACCAAACATACACATTTACTAGATCAGGTTGCCCAGGGCCCCGTCCAACCTGGTCTTGAACACCTCCAAGGACGGAGCATCCACAACCTCACTGGGCAGCCTGTTCCAGGACCTAACCACCCTTCTAGTAAAGTAAACTCCAAATTTAAAGTACCCTGAACTGCTTGGAAACTTGAACCCCCCAGGTGCAGAGTTGGAAGATGCAGTTTCAGCTGCAGTGCCAAACTTGAAGCCCCCTTGTTCTCCAAATTTAAAACTTCCTGTGACACTCGATGTTTGAGAATCAGAGGATGATGACTGAACACCAAATGTAAATGATGGCAATGGAGCATTTGTGGACACAGCAGGAGCATCAAAACCTGCAGAAGTGAGAAATAACGTTTAGCTTATAACCTATGTCACAACATCTGTGGCACATGAAGGCTTTAGCTACTTAGCTGTGGTTCCATTCCCAGACTTCCCAATCAAACAACTAAAATCAACCTAAAATCGAAACAGAATACAAAATTCCCTCACAAATCTCTGTAAATTAACCTTTTCACAGTGGCATTTTTCTGTCTGCAGCTTGGCTTTCAGATGTGTACTGGTATGGGATGTAATGCACATAACATGATTATTACACTTCTTGTCTAAACTGCAAATGAACATCATGGAAGATGATGCGTGTCATTAAAAACTAAAAAGTGTATGTTTTTATTCTTGGGAAAACGTGTGGAAATGTACACATGTGACCTTATCTAGACAATATTCCTACAGGAAAAAATGACCAGATTTGCCATAGCTTTAAGGGAAAAAATAATTCAGCTTTAAAAGAAGTTGAAGCAAAACAAACTGCATCCTCATTTCAATCATGAAGTATTACCTTTGAACTCTGCTTTGGTGCCTGGCTTCGCACTCTCACAGGCTACACACTTGGTGGCCTCTGCTTTGTTTTGGACCAAGCAGACCTCACAATCCCAGCTTCCTTCAGGCTTCTTGAATTTGTCTAAATCCAGGAGATCTCCAGAAGGAGCAGCAAATGCAGACGTGCTGCTGCTGCTGGTCACAGGCACTGAACTCCCTGGGAGATAAGCAATAACTAAACACTCTGCTTGAGTTACAAAGTGAATGTGAAGGTTTTTTTTTCAGAACCTCTCAAATGCTCTTTAGTTTACATACCGGACAAACACAACAGTAAAACAACAACAGCAACTCATATAATACAGCAACAGCCAATTTCAGATGTAATTCGTGGATATTCTTATCAACTAAAATCATGACAATAATTCCTGCTTGCACAAGTAACCCACCGTCAATGTTAGCACACATAAATTGATGATGAGAGTAAAGTGACATGAAGCTGAAAATTCATCAGATTTGCTTATCTCCAAATTCCAAAGTCAGACATGTTCAAAACGATACCGTTAGGAAACAAAAAAAGCCCAGAGAGGAACTCAAAGCTCCCAGGCTCACAGCTCTGTTCAGCACATAAGCTGCGCTGTCATCAAGAGCAGCAGAAACCTCCATAAAAGAGACCTGAAAGACACTGCTTTCCTTCTGATTTTTCTCGCCTGTAAGGGAATTGTTGCCATTTGATGCTGCAGCAGAAAACTTTTAGCTCTGTAAGCACGAGGATTGAAGCAGTTACCCAGAAGGCACAAAAGCATCACAGTGACATCTTCACTCCAACCGTTTTAAATCACTGAGGGCAACTTTTAAAACAGTAGAAGAAGAAAATGCCTTGTATTTGAAACAATAAAGATGGGGTCCTCTCTTTCATGGTATACCCAGCAGATTTTATCCTCATCTTACTTGCAATGCTCTTCCCCTTCACAGACAACATATCCATGCAGATCCCTGCACCAGGAGGATAATGGTAAGCCCCTCATGTTTTATACACACAGTTTGGGTATTTTTAGTCTGTGATTTTTGTTATGGAATAAGACGGAAACAACACAAGCTTAAAAAAAGAAGAAAAGGCCATACCTGGTTTCTCAGACTGACAGGCTACACATTTGCTGTCTTCTGCCTTATTTGATACTAAGCAGGTTGCACATTCCCAAGAGCCTTTTGGCTTCTTAAACTTGTCTCCAAAGCCCAGACTGACAGTGGTGTCAGTGCTGCTAGAGAAGGATGTCACAGTCATCGAGCTCTCTGTAGTCACTGGCAATGCCAGAGTAGGCATCACTCCCATTCCAGGCTTTGGTGTCTCACATGCTACACATTTGGTAGCTTCAGGTTTGTTCTGGACCAGACAAGTATCACAATCCCATGTTCCAGGCGCTGCTTTGAATTTGTCTCCGAAGCCCAACACCCCTACAGGGGGGGTGGGGTTTAAAAAAAAAAAAAAAAAAGGAAAGAAAAATAAGAAAAAATTGTCAATTTCTTTTTGAGCTATTGTAGCCATCATTAGTCCTTGAAATGAAACCTCTTCATCAGAATCAGAAGAAACAGTTTAGCTGCTTCAAAAGTTCATAAATGCCGGTAAATACAATTACTGCTATATAGAAAATCAAGTTTTAAAAAAGAACAGGAAGGAAAATGACATACATAAAGTTGCAACATCCATATGGAAATAATGACTAAGCCAGAAGACCTGAAATAGAACAGCTGATTCATATTGATAATTTCTAATGTTTCTTTTAATTAGCCCAGACGTGGACTGGTTCTCCAGTTCTGTGATAAACATTAACTCTGCAAGGATATAAAAAGAACAACTCATGAAAATACACAAAAAGTGCACATATGCACATAAGGGAAACACCGCCAACAGCAGAGCAAGCCTTTAAGATGGCAAGAAGTTTGAGAAGCAGCTCAGGCTTTTATGTGGCCATCAGCAGGAACAGCAGAGGTGTTTGGCTATGCCAACATTCCAGAAGTCTTTTCAGACACGAACACAGATCCCTTTTGTAATGCATACAAAGGCATTTCTCTGTTTATTATGGAAGCCTAGATCAAAACCAGAAAGATTTCCCAATGCAAGTGGTTAAGAGAAGAAAACGTACCCCAAACCAGAAGTGAAATAAGAAATAACATCAGAAGTACTGTGGCAACAAAATGAAATATCCTTGGGAAAAAAAAATAAATCATTTTATCAATGCTTATCCCATCAGTTGTTAAAGTAATCTATTAGTTGACATTGGAAGACACCAGGTCCAGTTTCTGGAAGACTGAGGAAAAGAATCAGTCTAAACTTGTCAGACGCTTGAAAGCAGCTTGATTAGCACTGTAACTGTTGAGGGGAAGCCAGATCCCTAAGGCCATAAAGCTCAGGCTTTTCTCTAAACCAAACTGTCAGTCAATCAGAATTCTGAAAAAAGTCTTATGTCAAAATAGATATTTGTACAGACAACTATAGCCTGCATATAGTAGTCTGTTATCCCTCTTTCTCTTAACATGTATCAGCTTCAAGGAGCAAAGACATTTGTCAGGCTTCAAGTAAATCCATCCCACAACCAGGCAAGTTTAAAGAACAAATAGCCCTTGGTAGATTGAAAATAGTTTAACCAGTATGCCAGCTTATCTACTCTATGGACAAAAAGTAAGACACTGCAACATTGCAATAGTGCAATAAACATTGCGTACAAAATAAAATGCAGTATGTATTCTGAATCTCTACATGGAGGAGTAGAATGGATTTCAACAAAAGACGATTCAGAGCAGTTTGGAATGAAACCACAAGTCAAACTGAACGCCTCTTTTCATTAAGACCAAAACCTTAAAGCCAACCTCTCACACCCCTGACAAGGCAGCTGCTGTGAAGTCATACTTTTAAATGCCAAATCAAAGCGTTGAGGTGTTGTTTTGTTGGTTGTTTCGTTTTGTTTTTTATTATGAGCCAAAGAATGCCCCAGGCCACACTGGAATTGCTTGGCAGATGAACAGAGCCCTGTTACTGTTGTTTGAAGAGAAAAATCCACACCCTAAAAGGTAACCTTAGAGGGCAAAGTGCCTTCAGTCAAGCTTTACAGAACAAACTATTAGTCCAGAAAGGAAAGCTATTGACGTCATCTGGAGAACTCATCCTACCTACCTAAACCAAGTAAGCAGTATAGCACAGATCAATCTCCTCTGGACAATTACAACTGTTAACTCCCTGAGAACTTCGTTTTAGGAACAAGCTGGCACTTGGCCTCAAAAGGTTCTGTAAAGCTCCGGGTTCTCATCCGAACTAAAACTAATAGGTCTTACTCCAGAGAATATCAAGATGGATAAATGGTTCCATTGCCAATAAGTAAACTGATAAACTACAGAATATCTGCCAAAGTGAAATTTCTTACACTGTAGACTTCATTGAAGTGAAAACTAAACTGTCTTTACTTCCTAAAGAAAAAAAGGCCTCCAATAGCAAATACTCTTTCTGCAGATACAGCATCGTAACTATAATGCTACAGTGCAATGGAAAACACAGCAATGACAGCAGAGTAGCTAAGTTCTAGGCTACAGAAAGTGAAGATAATCCCAAATGCAGCAGCCATGGATGTAGAAACAAAGTAAAAAAGCTGCTTGCCCTTGGAAGGCCTCAGGCAGGCAGGGATCTCCAGCAAGATACCCTCACCTCCACTGCCAACCCTTAAATAAGGTCTGGCTCCACACTCCTTCTGGTCACTGAGGTGCACTGCAGGTACCTGAGCTCACCTGGGTTGGCCCTGCCTCCCCCATCAGGTGCTCAATCACTGCTTCAGGCTGTGACTTAGCATTTCCACTACAATGACATACCTTGTTTCCAATCTTCCTATCCTACTAAGGATATAGACATGGGAAAGAAATCATTTCTGATACATCACTGATAATCTAATTTTCTTCTTGTTTATCTTCCTTCCAATCTTAAAAACAAATTTTTTTTTTCAAACTTATATTGATCTTCAAATGTGATTTAGACTTTACAGCTCTCAAAATACAGAATTCTTGTTCCCATTACTGAGAACTGTTACTGCGTTTTCTAAGAGACATACAGGCAGAACATAGTGACAAAGGAGACAGTTTTCTTCATACAAGTTAGTCTTAAATTAATAGATCTGTCATACTTTTCAGATGGTTCTACACGCTGTTCTTCAGGCAAACTCTTCTCTTTCATTTCCTGCAAATTATTTCAAGATTTAGCTGAAGATATATACTATATGCAAAGTAAAGACAATGACTCGTATTGTTTTTTTGTATTTTTGTTTGCTAGCTTTTTAATTTATACCACTAAATACACCTCTAGCTAATAAATCTCGTTCCCTAATTCAGTATTCTAGGTACAGCTCAGCTACATCTGGGGGCTAAAACAAGTACTGCTGCTTCTCTTTGCATCGAGGATGAACTGACAGAACAGTTAACCACATCTGTCAAACTCTCTACCAAAGAACATAATTAAACAAAACATAACGATAATAGTATTGCATGGTAGGGAACCAAATCAAGTTGTTAATAAAGCTAGTGCTAGTTTACCGACCCTTAAAAAGGGCTTCAGTTATATCATTTATCAAAGAACAAAACAGAACAGTACAACCTTCCCTCCCCAAAAAAACCCAAGCAGTTGCAGCTATGCTCTTTTTTAGAACTCTTCTAAAGAAAGATTATGCTGGCTAAATGATACAGAGATTGAGAGGTTTCAAAGCAGTAATTAATCAGAAATGACCGTCCACTTTCATCTCTACCCTATAAGGTCCACAGATTTAACACCGGGCTATTTTTACACTCAGACCAATACTGGGAATGCGGTGGTTTTTCAGAAAGAAAAACATAAAGAAAACTTTGTGTACAGGAGGATACAAAAGGAAAATGTCGCTTCTGTCTTTTAATATTCTTTCACTGAAAACAACCTGATCCTACAGTACATCATTACATTGTGAAACAACCACAAGCCACTTAATCATTCCAAAAATGTAATTAAATCCAGAAAAACTCAACCTATTTCTCAGTAGTTCCTACAGTTTTAATGCATATCCCAAATGTACTAGCAGTACACTCTGCAAAGAAAGAACATCTCGGTATAGGAATTGGTCAGAAACATTCCAGGCAGGTAAGGGCTGCAAAATTTACTTACTTTGTGCTTTGTATCTACTCTCTGGTGAATTTTGCTAGAATCAGCAGATGGAGTCAGAGATGGCTTGACATAACGGGCCAGAACTCCTGACAGAGAGATTGCCTTTGGTGTCACCGCTCTTTGAACAGGTGGATGCTGAGATTCCATCTTAGAAAGGGAAGCGATAATCAATTTATTCTTTCATGCACCAAAACTAACTGCAGTATTTATGGATGAAAACATTTACAGAACTATAAACATCCTATTAGTCTTGGAACTCAACTCTAAATGCATTCAACTCACAGAGGGAAATCACCAGAAAACCAGAGATCAAGTCCAGAAAGCTACACAGAAGCTACAGAGAAGTAGCCAAAGCTTGACTAAATCTCATTTCAAACTTTGGCACTTAGTTTCATAGACAAAACAATTCACACTACCATAACCAAAATAACTCATGTTCCTACAGTACTCCCCTCTTTTCCTCTGCCTACACTGTGATAGTTTTTACTAGCTTAACCCATTGATTTATCATTCAAAGCATTAAGCAACTGATAGGGCCTTCTGAGCTACATACTACATAGATTTTCCTCCTACAGAGCCAAACAAACAGTAGAGCAAAAAGTAAAAAATGTTGTCAAATAATATTAAATTAATCTCATTCACTAATATGTCATCTAACATTTTAGATTTGTACTAAATAGATTTAAAGTACTTTAACTTCCCTGTTCAAAGTATTGCCCAGTTAGCTGTTCAGTACACCAAGAGCTATTCTGTCTGGTGCAGATCCTTGAAATAAGTGAAATGCCACATACATCACTGCTACCCACTGCAAAAGTTTTGCCTGAGCGTACAAGAGCTCTGTCAACCACACGCTCACTTCAGCAGGAAAACGGAGAGCCATGTCCTTCACAAATAATTATTTTCATCACAGGCCACCCTTCTCCTGCCAAATATTATGAATCCTAGTATTGTGAACAGACAGTCTATCTCCTTTTACCCAGTGACAGCTGTGTGCAACATTTGTTTACTGCCTGACAACTTCAAGCTCCCTGTTGCAAATTTGGCAGATCTTTCTTAATGCCTTATCACAGGTGTGGTTCTACAATTTGACTGAGAATTCACACCAGATTTGCTTGCAGTTAATTGGGTAACAAGCTGTACTTTATTTTCAATAATCTTGCAATTTAGCACACGGCAAAAAGAAGGTGCAGGAAGTCTCAGATGTTTGGAAACTCTGAAGTGATTGTAAACTTAATTATACACCGATCAAGGGATTGTATAAAGGACAGAAATTAACAGTTTTCTTTCTCGTTATCTGGATGGTGACAGTAAACAGAAGTATTCTTTTTCTGTGCTTGAATCAACAGAGAAGCCTGCACAAAATCTGGAATTCTTTTAGCATCCTGTGGAAAAAATAATGCAATAAATTAAACAGGGCTCAACATAGGGAAGACTTTCATTCTTTACTGGCACATCTACTAAGTTTTACTAATATATTAAAAGGAGTGCTGCTTACTGCCAGAGGACTTGACATCTTCTCTAGTGACTGCAGGATGCGCCGTGCTGTGGAACTCGTCACACCATAGGATTGCACGTTTGCTTGTTTAGCTTTCATTTGCCTTACTGGTGTCTGAAAAAACAACATTGTAATTGTCATGCTGTTCAATTTTGAGTTAAACACACGTGTATTTTATGGCCCCAGGCTACACGAACAATATAACCAATATTCTCCGATGACAGAGAAAAATGCATTCGCTGGGAGCTCAAGACAATGAAAAAACATTCTGAGTTATAGCAGTTTAACTGGGTCTCCAATACATCTTGCACATGGGATAAAACAAAAACAAGAAGCCCATATGTGTAGAAAGTAAAGATGGAAGATGTTATGACTGCCGGTGTCTCTGAAGCAGTAATTAGGAAAACTGAACTGAAGCAAAGGCTTGTGATCCAGACAGCGCTTTCACTAACAACACAGACCTCAGGAGTTTCATGATGGTACAATACCATCTTTAAATCAGTGTATATAACCACAACCAGGAGTTTTTAGTTCTACTTCTCTCTTGCCTGCATCCAGACATCTTAGGGAGACCTCCAAGGAAGAGACTCGACAGCCTCTGAATAGCCTGTATCAATGTTCCATCACCTGCACAGCACAGAAGTGCTTCCTGGTATCTACATGGAACCTCCAGTGTTCCAGTTTGTGCCCAATGACTCCTGTCCCAGCACTAGGCAACACTGAAAAGAGACCAGTGCTTCACCCTTTTGGCATCCACTCGTCAAGGATTTACAGACACTGATGAGATCTCCCTAAACAGGCCCGGCTCTCTCAGCCTCTTCCCACAAGAGAGGTGTTCCAAACCCCTCATCACCTTGGTGGCCTTCTGGACTCTCCTCAGTATGTTGCTGTAATCCACAGCATACAGGAATAAGTAAGCTACTGTCTCCTTTAAAAGCCTAATATTTTGGTTCCTATTTTCAGTATAACCTACAGTTACACTGCAAAAAGTTTAAATAACTGATCATAGAGGGCTCACAGCTTTCAGTAAGTTTAAAAAACAAGTTTTCAAGGTTTCCCATACATCAGAAACTTGCACTCTAGCTATTAAGAGTTGTCAGCATTCATTTACAGCTTCATTTCAGAACACCAAGAACTCTTATGGGCAAATAACTCTCTTCAAGAACAGTGCGAAACATTAAAAGAAAAAAGAATGCTACTGTTCACCTCGAGATTGGCATTTAGTCCTGCATGCTCCTCTCAGTATTAGAACAAAGGATCTGTAATGCTAATTCTAGATACAGTAAAGAGCAAACAGCCTCATACAATTTATTCATAGCATGAGCATAGATACGATTGTGTAATTTCTACAGATAAATATCAGACAGGTCTGACCACTGCAGCTTTTGCTACTATAAGCACAAGTTTTTAGTGTTGTGCTGTCATTGTTCTAATTGCATGACGTTATTTTAATGTGATACAGTTAGAGGTATACAACAGCACTCAAATGGAATATTTTTAAAGACTTAACAGAGGAAATCCCAACTACAAACATCTAGCTTTAACAGTCATTCTCCTTCATTCCAACAAATACTTACATAATAACCATTAAAATAATTTGAATAACAATTGCCATTTAAACTTCTGCTCTTGTAGGCAAAGAGGGAAGAATAGGAGCTGTTGCCACATTCTTGGCTCCCCTCTCAAAGCTACAGTGCTACTTTAATATTTCAACCACAATTTCTTACCACACTGTTTTTCTCTTACCTGATAAGGAGCAGCTTGCACTTTTGTCTGCCTTGCAGCTGCAGCCCTTCCACCATAAGTGGTCTTTCCAGGGAAAAATGGAGAGTCTCCAAGCTGGCTTGTCTTAAAGACAGAAGTGTTTCCAAGCGTCTATAGAAACATAGCATGGTAACTGGTCAGTAAAATGGGTATGCATTTCAAATGATTAAAACAAATACTGTGCAGTACTTACAGGAGAGAGAGCTCCAAAAGCAGATAAATTGAATGCAGGTTTCTTTGAACTAGACGCAGAATGTTGGGTGAGGGAATGAGATCTTTCAGCTTCTGCGGACCAGAGCAGTGGTGCTGAATTATTTTTTGAAACTGCGGTATCTGCCAAAAAGACAAACACTGGATATAAAAGCCTCGAGGACAAAAAGAACTCCCGTTATTAAGGATCACACTGACCTAAGCTCTTTAATACAAAAATCATTCCTTAGTGAACTCAGCATAAAACATGGCAGCACTGACAGCTGAAGCCTTCTTTCAAGAAAGGCCAGAAAAGCAGCTCAAAACTTGCACAGTCAGAATAGTTCCTTTATCTGCTCTTTGTGAAACACAAGAAAACAACCTGCATTGCCATTTGTCACCTGTAGTTACTCACTAGCTGTCTGTTGGACAGTAGCTCTTCCTTCTAAGCAATAAACCTAGTTGTTGAGCTAAAGCAATTCACTTTCACTTGCTACCATCCCAGTTCAATATTTACATACAACTAGCTGAGAGTGGGTAAATCAGAACAGATTTTTTTTGTAATACCAAGGTCTCATAATGCACTTCTGAACACAGTTACATTAAAACGTTGACTGAAACAAATACTTCTAAAACACTAAAAATAAAATGCAATTCTCACTTCCAAAGTTGACATTCACTTATTTACTAAGTTGATGAGGAATATGAATGGATGCAAAGTATTTCACATGATGTAAAAATTACACTAAAGCCTAAAAAAAAAATGAAATTTACTTTTCTCAGATGCTCTACAGGAGAAGCCACTAGTTGTTGCGATGTTATCATCATCGTGCTGAGAGGTAGAATCTTTTATTTCTTTTACTAGAGACAGTCCAGGATTGCCAATGCCAAGTGAAGAAGATGTAGAGGGCTGACAGGGTGGCACAGTGGAATCTGACACGTTACAGTTCAAATGGCCCCGATGAAGAGAGGGCCTCGTTAATACAGCTGAACAGTTCAATGCTGATCTACTTGTGGATGGTTCTAAATACAAACAGGGAGACGATTAGCTTTCCTATAGACGAGCTCATAGAAGCCAAAATCTGTTTTCTATCAACAGTCAAGCTATTGCCAAGATCTAAGCACAAAAATAGAGAAGCCAAATTTAACTTCTTCCTCATCCAGATAGAGTTTCAACTGTGTGACTATAACAGCAACACTACTTGCAATTCTGAGTATTAATATCACATTAAGAAGAAGTTAATTACGGGGCTTTACAACACCGGGCCCTGACTTCATGCTCAAGTACTTCAACACTGGATCTTTAACTAAATCAAACATACAGACTCCTTCCTCTTGCATGAAAAGCTTGCAATAAACTTTCCAAAATTTGAGACCATGCAGCAAATTGCAGACAACACTGCCATTTACATAATCTCAGTACATTAGTTTGAATACAACATGAAAATGAATGTTTGCAGTACTTTTTATTTTTCCTTTCCAAACAAATCTACAAATCAGGTCATGCCACATGTAAACATTATCTCCTATCCATAAACTTTGGAGATTTTAAGTCAAGAAACAAGTAAGCATGTTTTCCTCTGGAACCAAAGGGTCAACAAACACTGCCAGTGGCCTGGAGGGGGTGGCCTCACAGCTCCAAGTTGCTGAATGAACAGGACTACTAATAAATATCACTCTCTCAGGAATCCTGGGAATTCAAAAGATTCTGAGCCGCTCTCCCCTTGATACTTGCACTGAAGCTTAAACTAGCTAGTTCAATCCTCATTAGCACTGCTGTAGCACTAATCAGTTCTCTGAAACATTAGCAGATTATGAGGATAGTATTGCTTGACAGTTTATTGGCCAAGCAAGGAATACATGCTGTAGCACGTAGGTATCTCAGAGCTGAAGAAATACATATTTCTAAAATTGCAGTAATAACTAATCTTAAACAAAAAACTGAAATATAACAAGTAACATACACAGACAGCAACATAAGCTAGCAGAGGTCCCACACGGTCCACCTGCTTCCGATATTCTGGACTTAATAAATTTGCTGTGCAGCTGTTCTTACTAAAAGGTCCTTTCACACAGTCCTGTAGAAAAGCCAACACACGCTCCTCAGCCAAGACATTATCTATTCCTTTATTCATACTTATTTCCTCAGGTCCTGTTTGTCGCCTGGGAGAAGAGGCCAAACCCCTCCTCATCACAACCTCCCTTCAGGAAGTTGTAGAGTGCAATGAGGTCTCCCCTGAACCTCCTCTTCTCCAGGCTAAACAATCCCAGCTCCCTGAGCTGCTCCACATAAAACTTGTGCTCCAGACCCCTCACCAGTTTTGTTGCCCTTTTCTGGATGTGTTCCAGGGCCTTGATGTCTTTCTTGTAGCGAGGAGCCCAAAACTGAACACAGTACTCAAGATGTGGCCTCACCAGTGCTGAGTACCATTGTTTACAATTACATGGCATTGGAGGCAAAGATACTTCCTCATTGTTTTTGACTCTGACAACAGAAGCAACCGACTTTCCACATTATCTACGATTACCTTTACATGCTCAGACTAAACTACTTTCCTTATTAAAAGATAAGTTCCCCCAACAGCTATCAAAGAGGAACCCAACTGAAAGCACACGCAAATTCACACAGCACGACTACAGAACCAGTGGGAGGAACCTGATTTAAAACAAAGATGAATTTTTAACATAGTACAGAGGCTGCAAGTCTCTGCCAAGAGTCCAAATATCTTTTCAAAGACAACAGCCTAGATACTAACACATATCTTAATTTTATTGAATATTCTAAAAATAATGTAATATATCACATGCATGAGTTCCTCAGCTCGCTATTAAGCTAACAAGGAGCTTTACTAAATCGATCAAAGTCCAAAAAGTAATAAACAAATAAAAAAATAAATAAAATTTTAAAAATCAAGACATGAGAAGAAATGTTTCCTCTGCCATTCTGGAATCTACTTTTTGTTTTCAGGACTTCAAAACAAATTAATGTTTTTAACTGCCTAAGGCAGTTAGACAAAGTCTAACAGGTCTTCTAAAAAATAAAACAGAAAATACAATTTAGCACACTTGTGAGTATTTTCAACGTTTCCTCCCTGACTAATAGAGTACATGAAGTCAACGGACGGCTTCCAAGAGTTGTAAGTTCTGTGCTTTACAACTCTATTTACCGTTTAAAGCTAAGAGACAGTTTCACAAACTGTTGTTTTGAGGTTTGGGTGTTTTTTTTGTTAACTTGCGGAGGAGGGGCTGATTTTAATTACATCAAAAACCCTCTTAGCAAATTCCTTTGGTTATTTAGATTTGAAACCAGAAATCTGTGAGGAAATAGAGATAACCAGAACACTACATGATTTTTCACATACCTTCCAGGTTAATTCCTGCTGGTTCAGGCGTGACTCTCCCATCGGTCATTATGGTATTTTCATCTCCACAATCGTGATGATAATTTACTGGATTCTCTTCCTGGTTTGTAGATTCATTTGTATCTGCACATTCATCTTCACTTTTATTAAAATACTTCTGTAGCCATCCTGGTACAATGTTTTTCACCGACTCCGTCATTCTGCTAATGATTCCCTGCTTGAAAGAGGAAATGCTTCTTTAATTACAGAAACAGACAACAGCATATGCTGGGATACAATCTTCCACAAACCTCAAAGACAAGAGTAAGATGCAAGAGTTTGATCCTAAGTGTAGGATTGCTATGCTTCTGGGATGCCTAAAATTTCCCTAATATTAATTTCTGACTAACTATTAATATTCAAAGTTCCGAAGCTTCCATCAGAGTCAATTCACAAGGCCACCAGGAAACTATTTCTACATAACTCCTCATCTACATACTTGTTTCACAACTCTTCCTCCACACACTCCATTGGAAACCACCTAAAACAGAAGCTCAGCATTTATCTGCAGTGATAGTGAGGATCATTGTATCTGCTATCATTCCCTGAAAACTTTAGCATCCCTTTCTGTCAAATCTCAACCACAGGCAGACAATCATTTGCAGCACTCCTTCTCGCACAGCTGACAACCATGGAGCTGCTTGGCTCCTTACACTACAAGCAAACATGAAGGCTGACTCAGCAACTCCAACACTGAAAACCAAGAAGTGACACAAGAGTGAATGGAATTCAGCAAAAAAAAATCTGTTGCTAACGGGTACATCCAGATTTTGGCTGGTTCTGTACCAACAGGCCTGCTCTACCACTTTTCTGGGTTTGGGAAATAGAATTCCCCAGCTGAACTTGTTATTTGGGTGTAGAAAATTGATAATATGCTTTGAACGTGCTGAAGCTAGCTACAGTCTAACAAATTTCTGAGATAACAACCATGCACACACATAACAACAACAACAAAAAACCCAAATAACCAAAATAAAACCCTGTATCATTGAAGTATTCCACAGAAGACAGTGAAAAAACCGAGATACAAGAATTATAAACACCGATACATCCTTGAATCCAGAGCTGAGAGGGAGGTAAGAGAAGAGGAAAAAGTAGAAAACAAAAAGCCTTTTTGCAGGAAGAAAGTCATCCTAATTCACAATTAGGCATTTTTCCTAATGATCTGTAATTCTATTGTTTATTTGCACAAGGACAGAATAAATACCCGTGGACAGTTTGAACCACACAGGATACCATGGAATGAACACATCCATCACAATTACTACCTTAAAATGCACACGACTACGAAATGCTCAGAATGATGCTATTCTCTTATATGCTAAGCCTCAGCTTCCCTGCAGAAACCACAAATGCAGATGATGCCAGAGTTCACAAGCAGTTCAACGCAAGGTGTCAGCAGAGCGGCTCCTTCTAATCCCCCAGCCCCTTATTTACACCCTTTTCCCTGACACACTTCACTTTTTACCAGGGCTACCAATGAAAGAGCATTGGGACAAATCAGACGAGATAATATTTGCAAAAAAGAGCAAATGCTCAGGACACAAACAGCACCCAGGGCTGCGTTCCTTCACAAAAGGCACTGCTTCATGTAGTCAGTAGAAACTGACTCAACAACTTGAGTTCAAGAAAGAGAAGAACTGGGTCCTGCAGAGGCAGGGCAATGAGCAGGTTTACCCGCTTCCCTTCATGGCATCTTACTGAGGAGAGGGTGCACAACCACCAGAGGCCGTTGTCAAAAACTCTGTTATCTTCTAGAACTCCCTTGCTGAACAGATGTGAGGGACCTGCCACCTCAACGGCATCCTCTAAACGACTGGAATACTTGATGGTGAACACACACATTTTGTTGTTGGCTGAGTCTCCACCCACAGAGCAAGGCTGGATCCAAGAATGTGGTGGAAAATCTCTTTCACCTTTGTTTCGTCTATTCTTTCACTGTTTCTCCCCTCGATCTCTTTCCATTTGTTTCCATCACCTCCAGGGATAATGACTCCACCACCTTCATGGACAGCCTGTTCCAATGCCTCATCACTATTTTAGAGGATAAATTTTTCTTAATATCCAACCTGAACTTCCCCAAGTGCAACTTAAGACCACTACCTCTCATTCTATCACTAGTTACCTGGGAGAAGAGGCCAACTCCCACCTGGCTACAACGTCCACTCAGGTCACTGTAGAGAGAAATGAGGTCTCTCCTGAGTAGCCTTCTCCAGACAGAACAATACCCCAGTTCCCACAGACATTCCCCATAAGACCTGTGCTCCAAATCCTTCACAGCTTTGTTGCCCTTCTCCGGATGTGCTCCAGGGCCTCAACATCTCTCTTGTAGTGAGGGGCCCAAAGCCAAACAAAGTATTTGAGGTGCGGCCTCATCAGAGAGATGATCACTCCCCTACTCCTGCTGGCAACGCTAGTTCTGATACAAGCTGGGATGCCATTTGCCTTCTTGGCCACCTGGAGACACTGCTGGCTCACGTTCAGCCAGCTGTTGACTAGCACTTCCAGATCATTTTCTTCCTTACAGCTTGCCAGCCATACTGCCCCAAGCCTGTAGCACTGCATGGGGCTGTTGTGAGCAAAATTGGTCTCAATGAACCTCATACAACTGGCCTGAGCCCATCAATCCACGTGGTGACCAATGCATATGGTGAAGTAAATCAAATACAAGTAAAACACTACCTGTGTTTATTTCACTTACAACTTCCAAGCTGATTTCATTATAAAAAAAATACATAATGAATCTTACAATTCCTGGAATATACTGGGCAATGCATGCAAAGCAGAAAAAAGGAAACAACCCAAGAAACAGACGTGCTTCATTTTATAACAAGACTTACTTGTGAAATGCTCACCCCTCACCTCTTCACACCACAGTTACTTACCAGGCCCTCCCTTGTCACCTGAATTCACTAGACATACGCCCAATGTGTTGCCGCACAAAAACTCTTCTGGTGCCAGCCCTGTGCTCAGAGGAAGGGCAGCTCTGTAGTTCCTCATTGCTACTGGCCTGGGAGGCTCTGAAACGTGATACGGTGACAGGGAGAATCCAAACCGTGAGTAGCAGCAATTTGGTCAGTGAATACGTTTTGGTCCTTCAGCAGATTCAGAATTAACTCACTGATTTCAGCAGTTTGAAAGCTGCTCTCAGTTCCAGCAGTTGTCTGCTGATGTTAAATGCACTCACACGCTAAGCTCATCTGAAAACAGCAGCGGCAGGAAAGCAGAACAAAACACAGAACGTGGAGAAGAGATCCAATAGCTTATGAACAGGTATTTACAACAGCTCCTCGAACATGGTACCCCCCAAGCACCTGCAGCACTGCTGGGTATGTCTCCACCAACACATACATGCACCACCACAGCAAAAGTAACTACAGCTGCAGCTCAGAGGCTCGCTGCCTTGGGATGCGACTCCAAACAAATGATGTGCTGTAGGCACCCAAGAGTAAGCAAGCAGGTGGCCTAATTTACTACTTTGAAACACCATTTTCTGAAATGGTTGATATAAAGAAATAAAAGCCAATAGCCAACAGAACTCAGGCTCCTTCCATCCCCCACATTACCCGGTGCCAGCTCTGGCGCAGCAGGCTGCTCTCCTTACTAGCTGAATTTGTTAATCTGGCAAAAAGCGCATGTTTCTCTGCTGGACTAATGAGTTCAGCTGGTGCAGTGCAACGAAAATGGCTCAGGAGAAAGAGAAATATCGGGCAGCAGGACAAGATAAAGAAGCAGCAAGACCTTCCTTTGAGCAAATATCCACAGATACACAACCATGGACAGCCGTACCAGGCCTGCTTCAAACCAACTCAGCCAGAATTTCACCTTCAGCTTGCAACAGCTCACTATTTAGTTACAGTGGTGATAATGCAAAAGTAAGGACAGAAATGGAAATGTGACATGGTTGTCTCCTGCAGCAGCACAGATGCAGAATGGCTCCGAACTCGCCGTGCTCTTTTCCTTTAGGGAGTGGTTTCAATCTGGATGTAGGACAGCAGAGTTTGATATTTCATTTAGAAAACAGACAATAAAACTTATGACTTAATAAGAACAATATGCTACAGGAATGTCATCAATTATACGACAGTAGAAAAAAACAACTATTTAAGGCAACTGGACTAGTACAACTTTACTTCCAAAGACCACGAAGAAGGGTTTACGCTTTCAGATGCCAGTACTTCCTTCTTATAGTGATAAACGAGCCTTTCTTAGTCCAGCTCTAGAATGAACACCCAGGGACACTGGTGCTGTTCTGCATTCTGGCACTGCCTGCAGATTTCCAGCAGGAAGACGACAGCCCATCATCATCACTTCCATCTGAGTGCAAAAAGCCAGTGTATGGTGTGCTCCTGTATGTAAACCAGCATGTAACTATAGCTTAAATCCTAGTGACACCACGGATGCCCCGTCCTTGGAGGTGTTCAAGACCAGGTTGGACGGGGCCCTGGGCAACATATTTCTGGCCACGTGCCTTCTCCACAGTTCATCTGACAGAATCAAGAGCATCTCTCAAACGTAAGTGGATCTCTAAATACCATTATCTTACCACTACCAAACAAAAAAGATTGTCACTGCACAGAGATTTACTCAGTGGCTGTAGATAACAGCATACAGTTCTACAAATCTGTATGTATTCTGCAGCTTTGCATACTATCATAGTGAATACTTAAGGCTGATATTACAGCAGCTGTGATATTAGAATGACCACATGCCTGGTGCAGATGAAGAGTTTTAATCTTTGGTTGATACCTCAGAGACAAGCAGAGGTAGAGCACTAAGAGGGGAAGGAGCCATGAGACCCAGTTCACACAGAAAAGAGTTTGTCTCAAAGCAGAGCTACAGCTTCAAAGCAAAGTCAGCTATTTTTTCAGGACACACTTGCACAACTCCTTCCAACAGCAGCGTTATGGAGACAATAATAAACAACCTTACCAAGGAGAAAGAAAATTTTCTGCTGGCACAGGTATTTGCAAAGCAAGCATGTGTGTTAAAACTGTAGCTTTAAGCCTAGTTCCAGAGGTATAAATGTTAACACACACATTTTTTTCTGCAACAAAAGTAGAGATTATCATGAGCCTATGCTTACTTTAAAAAAGATCACAGAATCACAGAGTTGTAGGGGTTGGAAGGGACCTCTAGAGATCATCGAGTCCAACCCCCCTGCCAAAGCAGCTCCCTACACCACGTCACACAGGTAGGCGTCCAGTCGGGTCTTGAATAGCTCCAGAGAAGGAGACTCCACCACCTTCCTGGGCAGCCTGTTCCAGTGCTCCGTCACCCTCACCGTAAAGAAGTTCTTGCGCACATTCGTGCAGAACTTCCTATGCTGTAGTTTCAACCCATTACCCCTAGTCCTATCCCCATGCACTAGATGGCAATCACAACCATGCCAAGCACGCACAGAGACACTATAATTAAATGCCAAGTGCAATTAGAAGATGAGTTACAGAATCTCAAAAGGAACTCCCGCCCTGAAAACGTCAGTGCTACCGCCCCACCACAATAGCTTTAGTGCTGTGCCACTTCCTAGACAGCAGAAAAATGACTTCAGGTCTTCTCTTGTCAAAAGAAGGGGAATATATCTGTATTCCCTCCAATAACAACAAAGAAAAGCAAACGTTATAGTTGAGAGGATCTTTTAATTAATGAGTGTTTTTTGTAAAATAATCTAGAATACCACTATGACAAACACTGCATCAGCAAGTTGCAAAATGACCTACGCTTCAGGCAGTCAAACAAGCTAGTTCCTGCTCGCCTTGGCCCCATTTTCAGATGACCCATCTGCCTTGGCTTTAAAGGGCTCTGTAATCTTCCAGTCCCTTTCACTAACAGAGGTGAGGGAGTAACAGCCTGAAGTGGTGATGCATAGAAGTGAGTACGAAGCTTATGCAGACCAGGATGTCATTGGTGTCTTTGGCCACACTGATGGCTCATGTTCATCTGCCCGTTGACTAACACCTCCAGTTCCTTTTCTGCTGGACAGCTTTACAGCCACACTTTCCCCAACCTGTACCACTGCATGGGGTTGTTATAACCCAACAAAACAAGGTTCCTGTCAGCCCACTACTGTCAAGAAACACTGCAGCCTTGCCCTTCAGCATTCGGACATTGCCCCCTTAAGTTTGCTGTCACCCAGGAGCCAGCTGGGGGTGCATGCCCTTCTCTTGTCCCTGTTGCTTCCTAAAGACCTAAAACAGAATTAGTCCAAATATCAACCCCCAGGAGATTCTTAACAATTGGCTGTCAGTGTCCCTCAGCAGCACAGATCACAACCCTTTAAGGCCAATGGTCCAGCTAGTCTGGCCCAACCACCTGGCAGTCTACTTGATGAGCATGTATTTCACCAATCTGTCTACACAGATAATAGAGAAGACCATGCTGAGGTCCTTGCTGATCTCCGGGTGAGCCATGCTGACTGAGCCAGCCATCCATCCTGCTTATGTTAAATTTGTTACACAGTGCTGCCGTAGCAGTCGTGCTGATCCAAAATAGCTCCGCTCAAACTTCTTCAGGTAAGCAGAAGAAATGTGGTGCTCTACCCTCAGTCTTCTGAATCAGCAGCTCAGTTCCCACACAGCAGGGAAGCAAGAAGCAATGCTAATTACCGACTGGAGGAATAAACAACACGGAGGAAATGATGATCCGCTGGCAAATGAAGGCCGTGTCAGTGTCCCAGCTAAGGGACCATTCTTTCATCTACTTTAAAATCTTCTGTCTGAAGACACCGCTCACTAAGATTGCTCTCCTCCAACACCTAGCCCCCAAGGCTGTCGTGAAAACACTTTGCAAGACAGAAATCAAAATATTCATAAAATGGGACAGCAATCAGATTCTACTGCTTGTCGTACCACTGACAGCACTGCCAGCTTCAGTGAGGGAAAACTGTCAGCATCTAAGCTAAGGTCTTCCCAACCAGGATACGACGCCGCTCCAAAGCCAAGTATTAGATTTAAACACCTGTTTTGCTAATACAATTTGATATTGTTGGAACAGAGACGAAACATCATTTAAGGATGATGATTCAATTAGTTCTGGAAGTTCACAAACATTGAGCCCGATGTGCTCACCTGCTACTAAATCAAAACCAGCAGAGAGACATACAAGTGTAAACACAACCACTTCAGCACACTTTGCGGTATAATCCTATTGGTAAGAATGAAACCGATAGCCATACTTGCTTAGCTCTCCATGGACATTCTTAATAGATTAAGTATTTTTATAGATTAAGATTTTCCCTCCTAAGATTTACAAGAACTAACTTACATTACTCAACAGGATATTCTAGGAACTTTCTGCATGATTTCAAGATCTCATCCCCAAATAAACCCAGCAGTTTATAAAACTCCTGCCCACTGCTTGCAGGCACTGCACACCACGGAAATCCCAGACATAAATCAAGTGCGAGTTTATAACTGGCCCATGTTCATTATAGAATCTAGTGATAATGCAATGATTCAGGCATTGCTGCAGACAGTGGAAGTTCCCAATCCCATAACTACTCTGTCCTTATGTGACATCGCATGTGACACTAAACTTCATCCATCCAAGCAGAGCTGCTTTACAATCAGGACACACAGAAAATGCACCTCTCATCTTTCTGGTATCACCCCAAGGACGTCAGAATCAGACTGATCACAAATATGTAGCAACTCCTGCTGGTTTCTTCCACGCTAATCAGTACATCTACACAAAACAGCAAAGCTAAACCTAAAACTAACAATAAGAACACAGAGATATCATATAGATATTTAATAAGTTAATAATGTCAACAGATATCCCATTAACACACCCACCCTAGTAATTGCAGTCATCATCCTACTTAAATGACCAGGACAACCCAGCATTTAAAGCACTTCCAGCCACATCCAGGAGATGAAACCCACATGCCAGGAACAACAGGTCCCTTGCTGTACCATACTGAGCCCTCAGAGCAAATATATGACTTTAGGCCAAGTGTCCACACTCTTCAGGTAGTGCTGAATGAGGATGGATGTTTCAGCACGAGGCAGCTGACTGAACAGGTCGTTTGCCAAGTATGGCGTTACCAAAAGTCAACACAAACAGCATGGAGCTGTCGTCATTCAGCCATTAGGAAAACCCAGTCGCTGAGAGGAACTCCTAAATGTTACCTGCAGAATGCCTCACCTAGAAATACAGAAAGGCCCTTTTGGCTCTGAGGACTGCCAACCAGGAATCCTTCACAGTGGAAGAGTCTGTATCCCCTTTACTTAGTAAGGCTGCTACTTCTCATTTGTTTCGTAACAAAGCCACTGACAGTGCCCTTTGTTGTAAGGCAGGAGGGAAAGCACCATGGTTTAAGTTCCTTCACTTCTGGGACAATCAGCATCCGTATCTCCATCCTCCAGGACAGCACATGAATTGCAAGTCACCAGCGTTCTTCTCCAGACTGCATCTGCTCACCTTTCCTATTACGGCTGATTTTAAAAAGGCACTAGACTTTAAAACAAACAAATAAAAGCATAATGAAGCATGGTTCAAAAGATTAATCATCAAGCATATGGGCAGGAAATACTAGGCTTTGGATGCTCGCTGCAGGAACATCTAATGTAAAATGAGTAACAAGTTCTGAAACCGTGGACCAGAGCCTGCACACCTCCATTCTTGGAGGGCAGCATTTTCTTATATATCCTCTTTCTGGCTCAGTGAATCACGCTTTCTTTTTCTGGATAGCAGCACAGCTTCAACCAGGAGAGCTGAAGCTAACGCGCAGCTTGATGGCTGGGATATCTGCCTGCAAAGTGGAAGATGTGGGTTGATTGCTCCAGGCAAAAAAAGGAAACTGAAGCGGGGTCTACCACATTTTGAACAAACGCTATAACTAATAGCCTTTAAAAAGCATCAGCACCTCCTCTTGCAAACGCCTTCCTAAGCTGTCACTGTGTTTTGTAGAAGACTGACTGCAGCATATATTGGAGACGATCGGAGAATTCCCACCTGACTTAAATCCCCAAGAACAACAGTTAAATTACAACACCCAGAAAGTAGATGGTGATGAGCTTGGCATCCCGCTAATCATCCCCCTAATCATCCCCATACAAGTGGGGAAAAAAGAAGGAATTGGATTTCCCAGAGATTCAAAGCTGCCTGCTATGCTGCCCAGAGTGCCCAGTCACCCTCAGAGCTTGACAGTAAGAGACCAAGGGTTTTGGGGGCCACTATTTTGACCGTGAGCATCTCAAGCAGGTCTACTCAAGTGAATCTACTTAATGATAAAATCTGGAGGGGGAATGATCAGAATCGGAGGTATGACTTCAAGATAAAATTGCGCTGATCACTTTCGAGTCCTCCTGAATTCATCACTGAGACTAATAAATCACAGATCCCCTGTGGAGAGCAAACCTTATATTGAAAACAGGAACATATGTTCATTAATTTCAATTTCAACTTCGTTGTCAGTTAGCTACCTACCTAGAGCTCATTCTTTTATGTAATATGAGTTTACACTACTCATACGGTTAAAAAGCTATTCACTATAATAAGAGCATCTCTCAGTCCATCATTTACTAACCCACTACAGCTTCCTGCTCCAACAAGCTACTCTTGATCTAGTCTACACGTTGGCTCTGCAGCACCCACTACCAGGGCAGAACCCACAGACATAGAATCACAGAATCATAGAATGGCCTGGGTTGAAAAGGACCACAATGATCATGTAGTTTCAACCCCCCTGCTATGTGCATCCAGCCTGGCCTTGAATGCCTCCAGGGATGGGGCATCCACAGCCTCCTTGGGCAACCTGTTCCAGTGTGGCACAAACCCTCTGCGTGAAAAACTTCCTCCTAATATCTAACCTAAACCTCCCCTGTCTCAGTTTAAAACCATTCCCCTTTATCCTATCGCTATCCACCCTTGTAAACAGCCATTAAACATCCATCCCTCAGCACAGGTTTATGCTGTGAAATTCCTCTAGATATCAGACAACAGCAGAGCTAGGAAGCCACCTCTGCCGATTACTTTAAACACAAGCATGAAGCTTATCAGACGCACTATCAGTGCAGGAAATACACAGCAACTTCAACACTGATTCAGTCAGAGCTTTCAGCACTGTCAGCGCGGCGATGCTCCACACAAAGTGCTGCCAGCCTCACGTGGACAGCATCGCTCAGTCAATGGAGCACGCGAGACTCAGCGCTCCTTTAAAGAACAGGATGCAGATCAGGCACAACCATACGAAGCCAGCGGGCACTGGGCACCCACAGGCACTGGGTACCAACATACTCCCCTCCCGCTCCTCGGGCCGCTCGGAGGGGCTGTAACCTCCCAGCCTTTGCTCCCCGCCCCCTCCGTTCCCGGGCCACACGCGGAGCGCGGGGCGGGCGAAGATGAGGGAAGGGCCGCTCCCGTCCCCGCTCCCTCCCGCCGGGCGGTGAGGCCTCTTCCCTGCCGGTCCCGCCACCGGCACCGAGGAGAACAAAAGGGGCCGCCCTCCCGCCCCTCACCCGCCGCCTCGCACGTGGGGACCGAGAGAGGGTCGGCCCCGCTCCGCCGCTCCTCACCTGCCTGCTCCTGCGGTACGGAGGATTCGCGGTGCCCAGGTGGTACCGCCGGGTCTGGATCTTGCCGCCGCCGCCGCCGGCTCCTCCTCCCGCTCCTCCACCGCCACCCGAGGCCATGCTGGGACGCGGCCCCTCGGCTGCCCTCCTTTCCACCAGGCCGCTCCCTCACTCTGCGCCGTCACCTCCCGCCAAGCCACGCGCCGCGCGGCCTGGAAGGCACGGGAGCCCCTGTCGGCCTGCCCCTGCTCCTCCCCTCCGCCCCGCTCTCCAGAGCTCCGCTCCGCCGGCCTTTCCGCTCCGCCTCTCCTCAGCCGGGCGCGCCTCAATCCCGAGCCCCGCTGCCTCGCGACCTTCGCCCGCTGCCGCCTCGTGCTCTGGGTGCCGGCCGGCCCCGCGCTGCCCGCCCGCCTGCTCGCCCCCACCCCCCTCCGGGCTCCAGCTCCGACCAACCACACCAAGCCGCCCGCTTGTCACCGGGAAGCGCCAAAGCGTCAGCAACCGCGACGGACCAGCGTGCACAGCGAACACGGGTGGAGGCGGGGCTGCGTGGGAAAGCACGGCAATAACGTGGGCGAGTGGGCCGCAAACACACAGAAATTGAAGCGCCTCAGAAAACGTGGCCGGCACGGGACTCGGCCTGAAGTGCGCCTTTCCCCTGTGAAGTGGGAAAGAATAGAACGTTTGATTGTGCCATTGTGTTGCTGTGGTGTTGGAAGGGCAACGGTGCGGCTCTACCGCCCGTTTAGAACGCTGCTTTGGGGAGTGGGCACAGCAGGGAGGCACGGCGCCTACAGTGCACAGAATTCAACACAGAATCAACACAGAATCAACCATTCCCAATACTTCCCAGCTAAATCATATTCCTCAACACCACATCCAAACGTTTCTTGAACACTCTCATGGTCGGTGACTCCACCACTTCCCTGGGCAGTGCATTCCAATGCCTGACTACCCTTTATGAGAAGTAATATTTCCTAATGTCCAGGCTGAATCTCCCCTGGCACAGCAGGGGAAGCAGAGGAAGCACTCAAACGTGCTTCCTCGTGCACAGAACACGCTCAAAGTTGTGTGGAATGAGACAGCGAGCATAGAATATCTTCATGTGGAAGGGACACAGAAGGTGACTGAGGCCATCACAGGGAGCCCTTGGATTGCTCGCAGCCCTCCCACCTTTCCCCAGTCAAAGTCCATACAAAGTGAGCACTGAAGGAACTGCTGCAGGAGTCTCAGTCCAAAGCTTTGCAATAAATCCTCGCTTGTAGTTGCATGCTTTTTTGTTGCTGTCATTTTAAACCCCCCTCCGGTGTTTTCAGGGTCATCCTCCAGGATCTGTTAGCTCTCAGTTCTTGTGTACTGCCATACAAAGCACTTTTGAAACCCCTGGTGAGCAGAATTACACCCTGCACTTTCAGAGCTTCCCCCACACACACACTGTCAATACACATTGAGCAGCAGCAGGATGGCTCCTATCAACACCCTCCCTGCAGAACATGGAAGGCCTCATCTTTAGTCAATAGTCAAGAACACGACTATCATGCTCAACTCTAATTTCCTCTGTAAATTCAAACGCTGCTTTATTTATTTCACTTCCGTTTTTCCCATTTAGAACAATTTCTAAACAAGTGACAGGCCTTGAATAACACTCACGACTCCGAAATATCTGCAGGTGTAGTCAGTGCCCGTTAACACGTGTCACTTCAGTTAATTGTTGCTAAAAGTGAGCCGAAACAAAAAAAAAAAAAAAAAAAGGCAAATATATATATGCATCCAGCAGAATGATAGTGATCATCGCCATTTGATCAGTCTTCCCTGTGAGTTATATCTGCACGTTACTTTGAGGTAGCGCTAGAAAGAAGCGGTTGGTCCAGAGCATCCCTGCAAAAAGAAACATTCATGGCTTAAGTACCATTTACTATTCATGCATCCTCTTAAGAACCCTTTAACCTTTCTCCATAGCTGTTTTTTCCTCTCTCATTGACTTAGAGATTAATAGAAGCCCCTCAAACCTTCCTGATCAGAGAAGAGATAGGAAACACCCCACTACTATTCCTGAAGAAACTAGCAGGTTTTGTGTAAAGGTACCCCCTGCTGCAGCTGTATCCAATGGAAAGAGTTTACGAAACCATTACTGGATACTCCTATAGGAAACCTCAAACAATGGGGTGGCCACAGACTTTTTCTCTGAGGCTCACATGCTTTGGTCATAGGCCACAACTGCACCAGACTAAGTGAAATCACATACACATAAAGTGGCAAACCTTGTAAGCTTTTGAAGCTGTAACACTGCCATCCAAATTCAAGAGGCCTACACCTACTGTCTTGAGTTTCTCCCCTTCAACAACTCCATATATACACACAAGCAAGTTATTTCCCTCTAGATTCTCTCTGCTTTATCTCTCACCTCTAGCTCAAGTCATGCTCCTGTTACTAAATCCCCTCAACCTAATCCTTTAAAGATCACCAGCTCACACAAGGGAATGGCCCAACAAATTCCTGTGCCCAGCTCCAGTGCTTCTCTGCTTTAGAGAGAGCCAGCTGCAATTGCTGAAACTGATGCCCCTACCCCACCTCCATATATGTATACCTACATCACACATAGTAGTAGGGAACTGCCTCACCTGGCATTAGCAGCTTCCACAGCTACTGCCACAGCAATTTCTGCTCTTAGAATATTCTGTTTCCAACCTGACCTATTTATCATTATATATATTGTGAAGTAACAAGTAATCCAATACACAGAGGGTTAACTAGATCCAAGGCCTAGAAAATCATTGATACCTTCCAAGATGAGTAGTTTAAAGGCACAAGATTGCTAGCTCAAAGCTAAGTTTTCCTCCCTTCTCTCACCTGCTTTGAATACAGTCATCACTTAAGGTTTTGTAACTTCATAACTAAAACACCTAGTCATCAGGAATACCACAGAAATAATCAAGGACAGGCAGGAAATTAAAGCACTGTTATTAGGATATTTGTGTTTATGGTTGCCTCCTTTAAGTCAACAAGTTATCTCCAATAATTTCCAGGTTGAAAAGCATATTGTATACATGCGTATACAATATGTATATTGTAAATGTACAAAGTGTGAGCTGAGAAGTCTAACACTAAGGAGGGTAAGCAAAAGCTGAATGCTGAGGCTGAGATTGACAGCAGGGATCATCCTTAGTCCACAGAACTTTTACAGCTATGGCAGCTGAAGCCTGCACTTCTGTATGCTTAAAATATCAGATTTATAAACCAATTTGAACTGACTTTCACATTAATAATGGTGCCAGACTCCTGCAGGAGGAAGGGAACACAAGGATTTTCATGACAAAACCCAGGAACAATCTCCCACCTTATCCTGTTACGCTAAACAAGTAGTCTACAAGTGAGTGTTAGGTTTTGCCAGTGTCCTAACACACTCGTATAAAAATAAAGATGAATGAGATATCTTTACTACCCCAATTAAATGCCATAAGCCAGAAGAGAACGTCCTACACATACATAAGAGTGAAGTCCCTTGCTGGCAGGTTTGCAGGTTTGTTTCTTTAGAAACAAGAGTAAACAAAAACATCTTTCGTGGCACAATCCAACAAGAACAGAACACATCCACTTCTGCCACAAACAACAACTTCCAACCTTCATGAATCTAAGAATCTTTAACATTCAGCCCACTTTACAACTTTTAGTTACACTTTATAAAGCAGATCTGTCACTGAAAAAAGGACTGTGGAAGCCCAACACTGTCTGCAATTGCTAACATGCTCAGAAAGGACAGATTTAGTATTTGATACCCAAAAAAAGAAAACCTGCACTTCAGAACTGAAATGCTAAAGTTGCAGTTACCACGGGTAAGTAAGTATCTCACTGGTGTATCGCTGGATCCAGAACGCTTTGCCGATTTTACAACAGGAACACTAAAGGTAAACCCAGTCTGCTACAAAAAAGAAAGGTTTTTCAGAGTCAGAAACCTAAGAAACTTTAATGAAATTCACACACAAGCACAGATCTGAAAGCAAGTCTCCAAATTTTTGCTATACATACTGGATGATTAATTATAAGGCAGAAAGCCACATAATTGTTTTCCCCACTAGCACAGCCACCTCTGTCTTAATGGTCCGCAATACTCTACTAAATGTCTGATAAAAAGTTGAGCTTTTTCATTTTACTTACAGACAACGGAGGTAGCACTTCTGCCTCAGTAGATTTCACAATTGGAGATGAAAATCTGAACACAAGACTGCCAACGTTACTTGTTGGTTGTACCTGTATTTTCAAAAGAATGAAAGGTTTATATCTAAGAGCAGCAACTACCTGAATTCAGAATGCAACACAAGTTTTGCAGTGAAGTTCAGAAATCTGGTGTTTTAGTTATTTCTAATCCACAGATTAGAGGAATAATAAAACAAAATGAAGTCTGCTAGTGAGTCTACAAGACATCATCTTTAAAACCAAATCACACAAACCAAGAGAAAAAGATGACATGCTAATTAGGTCTAAATAGATGGAAAAGCAGGAAATTGAAGACATCTCTAAACTCAGCTCTACTAAAGAACTTCCTCAACAGGTTAAAGCAGATATTTGCTTCAAAAAATGCAAAACTATTTCAAGTATTCTAGAACAATTAATGTTTTTTCCTATATAGTAATATTCCAATTATTGCACCCTAGGCTCATTCTATGCAAGGCTTGAATGATCACCTTATGCTACCTCTAATTCAGTAACTTCATATCATGGCGTAACCATAGTAGGCAGTTACTCACTCCCTCAAACATACTCCCATTATTCCCCCTTCCCTCCCGGCCCCATGTTTAGTGCCAAGCATGATGCTATCGGTATGGCTCATCCCTTTGGTCACACGGGACCGAGCCCTCTTCCAGCCCTTGTGCACCACAGCCTTCTTGTTGCCAGGGCTGCTTGAGAAGCAGAAATGGCCTTGATGCTGCGTAAGCACTACACAACAACAGCTGAACACCGGTCTGTTATCAACACTGTTTTCATCACAGACTGGCAACTTTTCATAGCTACTATAAAGAAAATTATCTCTGACAAAACCACTATGAAGAACTTGGCATAAAATCCCACCTCCCTAAAATTCCATAGTGTTTGAACAGTTATCTTTAACCAGACATTTGCAAGTCTAAGACTGACAATCAAAAAACTGCATTTTTCTCTCCAAACTGCAATACAACTCTGACTTACTCAACTCAGTATGAACTAACACCAGTTAATTTCATGAGCACCACAGAAGTTAACTTGCAAAAGAGCAGATACAGACTCATACAGGAAAGCATTTATAACATACAACATAGATTCACCTTGTTCATCACTGATGTTGAAACAGTGCTTGGTGACGATGAGACAGTACTGCTAGTCAGAAAACTAAAGTTGAATGGAGCCAGAGATGCAGTACTGATGGGTAGGGATATTTTTGGGAGTACCGGTTCCTCCACTTCCTAGAGTTGTAAAGTAAAATTTTTCTCTTTTACAAAACATGCTACTTTCTCATCCTGCTCCGCTCTGATTCGCTACAACAGCGAATCTGGAACAAATATAACATTTAAAGTATGGTGTACTGAACCCACACAACAAAACACAAAATACCTACAAAGAAAACTACAGATGAAAGAACATTTACTCTGGTAAATCCAGCCTATACCACATGTAAGGATGCAAATCATATATCAGTACATCTTAAAAACAACAGCGTTTGTTCTTGCCTTTTAAGCTATTTGATAACCAAGACTGAATGAGTTAGGGTTTAAATGAGAACTGCCAATCTAATCACAATCTAATCACAATCTAATCTTGCTGCACAGAAGCACCAAGATCTAAATAGAAATGAATGACTAAGCAGAGGGATAAATTGGTACTACAGACATTCAAGCGTATCCTACGACTTACAAGTGTTTCACTATTATGGTCTGAAAAGTTAATGGAACTTAGCTATTTTTATCTGCATCACTATTTTATTTGAATTACATAAACATACTCCATTGTTTATGATTTCTTTATATTGCATCAGCTAAAAGACCAACATAAAGACTGACACTAAAGATACAGTCATAGGCAGCTCAGATAACATCCAATCAGAAAAATAATCTTGAATATTTGTGCCTACAGTTTGATAAAATAGATCTTTTCCCCTTAAAACAGGAAAAAAAACCTTTCACTACAAGTTCAGTAAGTATCAGCAATCCTAAGTCATCATTAGCAGACATGCAGAACACCATTTTCTAATTCTCTTTTGGACTGCTGGCCCGTACAAGACTTAAACAGGAAAGAATAAATTCAATAAGCTTTGTTTACATACTTGACACTTGTTTCAAGTATCGCTGCATTATAGAAACCATACAAACCTCCACCAAAACATTCCTACTCTTTGGATACCTTGAAAATTGTAATACCAGGCAGAGGAGAGACATGGTTAAGCAGATAAATCAGCATATTCTTTCATATAATTTAAACTATAGAAATGAAATTGCAGTGAAATTCATGGCTTCCATAGCAGTTGTTACAAGATTTCCTCTTCTTGTATGGTATTCATGGGAAAAAGAAAGAAAGAAAAAAAAAAAAAAATAGTGTGTTATTAAAAGCAATGGGAGATTTAGTTGAGCAGTGAAAATATTTAGTTCAGCATCTTGTTATGCTACACACTATTTTTGAGTTCCCTCTAATCATTTCCTATGGTGGAACATGATGAAGAACTGGGCCCCCTACTTAACATATTTCCCATTGCTACCAAGGTAAAAGGTCACCAATACACAGGAATGTTCACCTAACAACATGAGTCATGCAAATATCATCCTTTACCCGAAGGCAAATTCCTGCCCCTTAATATTTAAATCCTATCTAGCTTTCACTGATTTCTAAACATCACATCCTTCAAATATTCAGAACACACTGAGGGACAAAAGGTCCCTCTCTTTTTTCCTTCCCCTGTCTAATAGGATTTTTCACTTATTTTACCAAAGCAAAATGTTGGCAGAGAAAAAAAAGTCAATTAAAACAAGTTCCCTCCTTTGGCAAAGATGTTCACACTAAAGACAGAGCTGAAGACAGCCACTACTATATCTGACTTTAGAGACCTCAACTCTACTGAGACATCTTGTCTAGTACATGGTGCATTTAATGCATAATAGTAGTATATAATGCACTCAAGCTCACTAACCAAGGGACCATGTAAAATCCACTCTCCTCCACCCTTAGCTAACAACTATTCAGTAAGGATAGAGTAATTCTTAAATCTGCATTCTCCTCCAACTTTGTCATGGCCGTAGTTGATGCCACTGTCTCCTTGGAATTCACAGCTCAAAAATTTCTCTTTAAGACTGGTGCCCTTTCTCTCTCTTCTGAAGAAATGAGACAAGTAGGTTTGATTATTTGTTTTTAAATCGCTGCCAAGTGGTACAACTTTTCAGATGACCTTCTTGGAACAGGACCAATATGGGAAGTTGGTTCAGAGCCTTGCCAGGGTAGTCTGCTCTTAGACAGGTGAGGGAGAGCAACGAATGAGTTGAATTCCAAAGAAATATTCCATTTACCTATATTTGTCCCCAGAAGCTCTGTTCTTGTTCTGACACTGTTAGAAACAAACAATAATACAGCCACAGAAGCCTGCTGGCATAAACACATCAGATGGAGAGCAGAATCAAGCCCACTGAATCTTTTATTGCAGTCACTGAGATGATACAGCTACATGGCAGTGCTATAGCTATCAGCTGCAACAAAGCTACCTGGAACACAGTCATTTTTCATAAAACATTCTCTATCCAAACAGTGGAAGAAAATAGGAACAAAGAACCATTTCTTCCATATCAGCAGAACTTCGCTTCTACCAGGTCTGAACCACAGTGCAAGTCTGCTTTCACAGACACAAAGGTTAGTCCACAAAATACTAGTCCAGTTTCTAAGGCAGAGACAAAGCTTGCAGTGGTGATAGAGTGTTTAACTTGGGTTTCCAGTATGGTAGCACCACAAAGGTCCAAAGGCTTTTGGCCCTGAAGACCTTTTACTCCATTTTGAGTATAACATACAGAAATCCTTCCTTTAGACTTAACACCAAAACTTTGGAGAGCTCCAAATAGTTCGGGGAATAACAAAACCCAGCAAAGAAAAGTCAGGCCAATTACAAGCATGCCTTGCTCACTGTAGATTCAACCAAGTGCTTGGATCAGATCAAGAAAAAGCAGAACGATACACTTTTCCCCGATACTTCTGTCTGCTCATTCCCTCTCTGCCCTGGAGCAGTCAATTACGCATTAAGAGAGCACAGCAAAGACACCACTCTCAGCTGTAACTGCTTTTGCAAGGCCACATCTTCTGTCTCAGAAATCCCAGGCCACAGTCTGCTAATTGCTAACAGGCTGAAGAGAGCTTTGCAACCCCTTAATGATAATAACCCTGACAAGCCAAAGAACAAGGCCGACAGTGAAAGGAAAGAGACCTAAGTGTCACTCGTTTCCTTGCAGAGGCATTGCCAAGGAGAAAGTGCTTAAGAATTTGCAAATGCAACTGAGCAGTACAGCTTGCAGAGGTGTTGGAGAGTGTTCACAGTCAGCCTAAGGCATGGTGGCAGCACCCAGGCAGGCATGGAGGACATGGGGACAGCACCACTGTGCTACGTGGGGCTCTTACACCTCATCCTGAGATTGCTCTAAGGGTCAGCACCACTCATTCCTGCCTTATCCCTGTTTCTGACCACATTTTGCTTTGGTTGTGATGGCTTTGGGATTGATGTATTAGGCGGCACGAACTCACGGGATGTAACGCGATAGGCCTCCCCGTGCTCGGTAATGTATATGTATGAGGCTGAAATTGGAGCCCTATATAAGGGTCTCACACGGTTCATTAAACGCCATTTTACAGCTCACCATATTGGTGTGATCAGCGTGCAACTTGGTCATGGGGCCGTCAGATGCACATTCTCAATGATGGACGTAGTTCTTTAGGTTACCTTACACAAGGCAACAATTGGTGCCCCG
The DNA here is from genome assembly GCF_054131305.1 of Coturnix japonica. Lineage (NCBI taxonomy): Eukaryota > Metazoa > Chordata > Aves > Galliformes > Phasianidae > Coturnix > Coturnix japonica. The sequence continues at coordinate 28,869,920 of NC_140672.1, forward strand.
TGTGAGGACGTCCTGAGAGTGAGTGTGCGACGGCTAACCGCGAGACGGACGCGAATCCTACGGTTAGATCCCGTGGAAGCGCCGGAGGGGCGATATATTGGCTGCAGCTACTGATTATCCTGCGGTAAGACCGTGGAAGACCGTGGGACTTTGGGCCCGGGTATATATACAAAGGGTGCGAGGACGTACGGTGTCGAGCACCAGAAAAAACATGGATTCCGTCACAAAGGTACTATTACGGGTTTGTAAAACCCACTGCGGTAGGAATGCTCCTTCTATGAAGGAGATTGTTGCCGTTATTACTTTTTTGCAGGAAGCGGAGCTTTCACCCTCCCCTTGTAATTTGCTCGATTCGGAGCGGTGGGAATCTTTCACCGCTGCCCTGCTCCTAAGAGCAACAAACGATTATAAGGCGGAGGAGTTAAAAACCTGGGTTTTGGTCCTGGGTGCGCTTAAAGCGGCTAAGGAGGAGAAAAAGATCCAGGCAGTCGCGAATGGGGTTTTTGGGGTGGGTTCCGGGACGTCTGGGGTCCCGGAGGGTGCGGAGGAACCGCTCCCTTGCGGCGACTCCGTACCCAAGATGGCGCCGACCACGCCGGCCGTTTTCACAATGGCCATGGCGGCGCCCGAAACAACTCCGGAAGGGATGGCGGAAGTTGCCTCATCTGGGGAGGCGCCGCCATATTATCCCCGCCTATACCCCTGTTTGCAGAGCTTTCGTTCACCTGAGGGGGGTGGGTCCTGTCCGAGGGAGGGAGAGTCATGGGGGGAGGCGCGCCGTGGAGGCGTTAAGCCACCCCTAGACCCGCCCCCGGAGGAGGGACCTCATCCCGCGAAAGGGGAGGAACGAAAGGTACTGCCTGCCCCTACCCCTTTGGTTTCGCCTCCCGAGGAGGGGGAGGAGAAAGGGGAGGAACAAAAGGTACTGTCTGCCTTCACCCCGTCGGTTTCGTCTCCCGCGAAGGGGGAGGAGAAAGGGGAGGAACGGAAGGAATTGCCTGTCCCCACCCAGTCGGTCGTGGTTCCCCGGAGGAGGGGGGAGAAGTGGGAGGAGCGAGAGATATCGCGTAAGCCCACTGATTGGACTGACATTTGCGATACAATGCGAGAGGTGGGGCTCAAGGAGCGGGACTGGGCGGTGTTCCCAATTGTAGTCAAACAGGAGGGACCGGTTTGGGTACCTTTGGAAGCAAAAGCAGTTGCTCGGTTTATAGAGGCGATTGACAAAAAGGGATTGAGATCCCCGATGACAATGAGTGCCTTTGAGGCTCTCGTAGCCCCAGGTCCCCTACTCCCATATGATATTGAAAGCCTTATGAGAGTAGCCCTCGAACCAGTACAGTTTACTGTGTGGAAGGAGGAGTGGATAATACAACTCAAAGCTGTTTTAGCACAGGCTGCGCGCGATCCACAGCATCCAGCAAATGGGAAGGAGGGAGATCCAAAAACTGATTTAATGAGGCTTTCAGGTTCATCTGCAGATTTGGCTGGATCTGCAGAGAGGCAGCTTAGGGACCTCCGCCCAGGAGAGCTGCTTGCCACCACGGGGGCAGCTACCTCTGCTTTTATACACTTTATAAGAAAAGCAGAGCCTGTAGCCCCGTGGTCAGAGATTATGCAGGGTCCCTCAGAGTCATTCTCTGAGTTTGCCAATCGATTGATACGGGCAGTAGAAGGATCGGAACTGCCTAAGGAAGCGCTGACTTCTGTTATAAAGGACTGCCTGAAGCAAAAGGCTCATAAAAGTGACTCTTCAGAAAAAGGAAAAAGAACAGATAAAGAACTGCTGCTAGTACCAACGAGAAGGACATCTGTTGTATCACTTGCTGTGTGTCTTTGTGTAATTGCATTCATTACCGGGGGAGAGGGTACTCACTTAACATCACAACCAGAAAATATTTGGGTTACATGGTCTAATCGAACTGGGCAGAAAGATTTCTGCCTTAGCCTGCAGTCAGCCACATCACCGTTTAGAACATGCCTTATAGGTGTACCCAGGTGGGACCCAAAGGAGTTTAACGGATATGTGCATAAGAACAACTGCAAGAGAGATGCAGTGGACAAAGTTTTCTTTATGAAAGCATTTGAGTCTAAATTCACTGACTGGGCCAGAATGTCTGCATGTTTTATTAGATCCTTGAACACCTCCTTGCCCTGGGATCCACCAGAGTTGCAGCTTCTTGGATCCCAATCGGTTGGTAACGTAACATGGAATAAGAACTCTCAAAAGTGGGAACGCCCGGTTAGATGTTTGTATTTTTCGGGTTTTAGGACACCGGGTCAACTGTCCAATCGCAGGGTATGGGAAGGCCTACTCGGGAATGGGGCACCATTCTCGGGAACAACTGGGTCGGAACCCTTTACTTTACTTAACCCCATTCAATTTGACATATATAGCTTGTCAGGGGCATATTGTGGTTTCTCAGCTGAAAGGGTGCAGGGATTCTCCTGTCCCTGCTCCGGGGATGGCTCCAAGAATGGATTTGCAGACCAATGCATAAAGCAGGGTGGGAGGTGGCTCTCTTACAATCAGAAGTATGTGGTACGTCATCCTAACGGGTCCACCTATAATCTCTCATGCTACTGGGGCCCTGACGATCTGGCATGTTCTGGTTGTTGTTCTCGAAAGGAACCTTTAGCTGGGGAAGGAATAAACTGCAATGGTACAGCCAAGGCCCTTCCTAAGGACATATTTTTGATATGTGGGGATAGAGCTTGGCAAGGGATACCAAAGAATCCAGTTGGGGGGCCGTGTTATTTGGGAAAGCTGACATTGTTGGCTCCCAATCACACTGCAATGATAAATGTTATGAAAAAGATCGATCGAGCTCGACGCCAGAAAAGGTCAATAAAAACATTGGACCAGGATTGTAGTGATGAGGTTCAGCTGTGGGGTCCCACAGCTAGAATCTTTGCATCTGTCTTAGCTCCGGGAGTAGCTTCAGCCCAGGCCCTAAGAGAAATTGAGAGATTGGCATGCTGGTCCGTGAAGCAAGCTAATGTCACCACAGCAGTCCTGTCGGAACTCCTGATGGACGTTAACAACATCAGACACGCTGTTCTTCAAAATAGAGCTGCAATTGACTTTCTGCTGCTTGCTCAAGGGCACGGGTGCAAGGACTTTGAAGGGATGTGTTGTTTCAATCTGAGCGACCACAGCGATTCGATACATAGGAAGTTGGAATGGATGCAAGAACACACGAAGAAGATCGCAATAGATGATGCATTCGGAAGCTGGTTGGAGGGACTGTTTGGTAATCTGGGCCCATGGCTTAAGCAGTTTCTCAAAGTATTAATCATAGGTATTTTATTCTTTTTAGCTTTAATGATTTGCTTACCTTGTTTGTTTCAATGTGTCCAGGGTTGTTTACAGCGTATGATAGAAAGAATGTTTAACGAAAAAATGGAGTACCAACGGGTATATGATAAACTTTGAGAAGAAGGAACTGTATAAACCCAAGATGCCTTGGATATAATCATTAGAAAACTACTGATGTTATTAGATATTGCACTACCTACCTCTGTAGCTTGTCTACCTCACTTTTTAGATAACTTATTAAGTTTAAATTATAGAGACTAACATTTTTATATTAGGATTAAGGATTAGCGTTCGGGATGTAACGGGGCATACTTTATCGAGCATGGAGAGGGGGAAATGATGTATTAGGCGGCACGAACTCACGGGATGTAACGCGATAGGCCTCCCCGTGCTCGGTAATGTATATGTATGAGGCTGAAATTGGAGCCCTATATAAGGGTCTCACACGGTTCATTAAACGCCATTTTACAGCTCACCATATTGGTGTGATCAGCGTGTAACTTGGTCATGGGGCCGTCAGATGCACATTCTCAATGATGGACGTAGTTCTTTAGGTTACCTTACACAAGGCAACATGGGATCCTTTGACTGACTTCCAATTGTTTTTCGGCCACTCCATATCTGACATTTTGACTCCTCAGATGTTTGATTTTGGCTTGTATGTTCTGCAATGCCCTATTCCTACATCCACCCTCACTGTGTTTTCCTGTGTTTCTTTGAGTCCTAATCAGGAGGCTGTCTGAACTGATAAATGCCCCCCAAGGCATGGTCCCAGCTGCAGGAATACAGTTCTGCAACCTTTTACTTTTATGTTTCAGCTGCATCCTATTCTGTCTCAACTCAATTTATAAGCCAGTGTTCATGGAACACCTGTGGAATTTCTGAAGTGCATTTACATGTGATTGTTGGCTTGTACTTCAGGCAACAGAAGCAAATAAAAACTGAAATTCATTGCAATGACCTAGAGGTACAGGAAAGCAGACCTTGAGTCTTAATCACTTGAACACGCCATGAATGACTTAACAAATTAATATTAAAAACTGTAGGAAATACAAATCCTTCTCAAAATAATGTTCTAAACAGCAGAGAGTGGTAAAGAAGAGTATTTATGCTTCTGTTCTACACAATTAATATTATTTACTACTTCAAAAGAAAATCACTGACAAAGCTGGCTACAACATAAACATAATCTAAATTTGTTGTCAGCTAATAGAGGCCATGTGCGCCATCACCTGGATGTGAGAAAATGATCAATTTTCCTGTTACTTCTGACTACAATGTCTCAGCAAGATACAGAAAATAAGAAGTTTTCCTGCCTTGTCCTTCTCCTTCAGAGCATTTTCATTTAGTTCATATTCACATTGTTTAAAAACAGAGCAAACTCACGCTGGTCATGCTGGAACCACTTAACCACTCTAGTGTTTTACTGGAGCCTATTCTCCCTCTGCATTGGAGACTTCTGAGCTATAGGGAAGCTGGAAGAAGATTCAAAACACTGAACAAAAACAGATGGTTGAGAATGGTGTGCTAGAATAACTCCCAAACACAAACACATAGGAGAAAAGTCATGTTAGGTTTAAAAAGAGAGAATACTAACCAGGTCCCAGAAAAGTCTGAAAAGCTGTATTATGTTTTTAAGTATAAGAAACAATAATTCACCAAACTTTCCAGACATAATTTGATGATGCTTCTGTCTCAGGTGCAGAGAGAAGAAGAATTTGTTTAAAGTGTGCCAAATAATTCACCATGATATTAAGTTATGCCATCTGGAAATGGGATATAGAACTCAGATTTCTCTCAAGATCAGATTTAGAGAAAGCATCTCATACTTTGATAGGCCATTTAAAAGCAAACATCTTACAGCCGACCCCAGATGCTTTCTCTATTTGTATCAAGTGCTTATTAAAGCTCCTCATCATAAGTAGGTTTTTGTTTTCCAGTCTTTTTATTTCCAAGGGCAAACACAGATGGTGCACAGCAGCATAATGCAGGAAGGACTCAGGCTGAGAATGAGCAGCAGTGTGGCAGAGGGCTGTCTCACGTGGGGTGAAGCTCAGGCCTTGCAAGCAGGAAGATTTCTGGTCATGCAGCATTTGCTAATAAGCAAATGTCCTGTAAGCACAGTCTCGTGGCTTCAAGGTACTGCAGTTTTTCCTCAGAGTCCAATAAAGACCCATCAGGGATAAGCAGCATCAAAGAAAATTCTAGTTAAATAATAGTGAAAAATGTGGATCAGAACTGAAACTGGGGCCCATAAAGGGTATGGAATACTCATCCTTGGAGATTTTTAAAACTTGATTAGACAAGAATTCCAGTAACCTGGTTTAGCTTTGAAGCGTACCCTCCTTTGAGCAAGGCATTGGACCAGAGGACCCAAAGGTCCCTTCCAACCTGAATTATTCAATACAGCTAAGCGGCACTAGCTGTACTGATGCAGAGCATTGGGAAAAGACAGGCAGGTAAGATTTGCAAAATCTGTCAGCCTCAAGATATCAAACTTACACTTGCAGGGCAAAGCAACAATGGAAGTAAGTTTCATCATCCTTCCCCACCAACAGCAGTATCACAGGTATCCCACTGATCCTTCTCCCCAGCCTCTGACTCATCCATAGCATGCTCTTTATGGCAGGGCTGAAGTAAGAAAATCCATTTCCCTATACCCTTTCTCTGCTCTTTCCTCCAGTACCTCCCCAGCAAAATTTTCACATTCCCACTGCGTTCACCTGAGCTCTGAATGCCTAACAAGAAATGCAAAAGCATCTAGCAATCATAATAGGTGTTAAAATCCTGCACGTTGTTTTTACCTGGTGTAACAAGCAACCATGAGGCATTATGCAACTGACCCAATTTGAGGCATTTAACATACCAAGGCTTAGCAAAGAGTGCCTGCTACAATCTACAGATTCTGTTCCCAATGAAAATCAGTAACCCTGTTACTGGAGGCAAAGCCAGACCCTACACGTCAGTGCCGCCTATCCATATTTCTAAATAAGTTGTGCAGGAAACATATTAGTTTCTAATCTTGGTGCTTCAGTGCCTAAATGAGCCTCATCACCATAGCAACAGATGGCTTCACAATCTTTAATGCCCTTATTTTCACAAGTCCTCTGAGAAATAGAGGAGGACAGCTGTCCCCATTTCACAACTGTGTAACTGCCAGGCAAAGAGGCAAAGTAATTTGCCCCAAATCCTGCAGGAAATGTATGGAGAGCAGGATGTCAGGGCATCAGGTTTCCCAGCCTTCCTACACATGCTCCAACCTACCCCATCCTTACTGCTAAAAGTACTTCCTACATCTATGGATACAGGAGCATGGCCTTTAAAAAAATGGCTTTTCTATTTGAAAGCTTGGGTCTCCTAAAAGGCTGGCCTGTCTCTGCAGGGAGATGACCTACAGAGGAGGTCCAAAGGGCAGTGGAAAATGGACTTGGCCAATTCATTAAGCCGGAAAGCAGTGATGCCGTGTGTAAATCTCACAAGTTTCATAGCGTTTTAAGAGGCTGCTAAGGGTTCTAATTCTGTAATTCCTTTCTGTTGTATTTGGCAAGCATCTGGCTTTTACTCTGTCCACAGTGTGCACTCCAGGGAACAACACATTAAGGAAGCCAGCAAAACCAATACTTGTCCAGTTGTTCTGGATGTGTCAGATCACAGCAGATTTTCCCAGGCAGGCGCAAACTCTGCAGAAAGCCATATCTCCCCTTCCAATGTCATCTGAACTTGTATTTTGTTTTAATTCAGTCTATTCTCCTTCCCAGGCATAAAACTTAAATTTCCAAATTTGGGATATTCTGATCATGTCCTTCTATGTTGAGCTGTTTCAGCACAATTCATTGCCCAATCAAGATAGGTTTCTAAACCCATTTTACGTTGTTCTGTTTCCTCTCAAAGTTCAGACATTCTCTTGATTCTCTTATTTATAATGGCTTATAGGTAAAACAAATTTAACTCATGCAATTTGTACCTCTATTTTATGAGGGGAAAAAAAAAAAAAAAAAAAGAAGAAGAAGAAGAAGAAAAGAAGTAAGACAAGGTTCATTCATCAATATAATCTTTTTCGTTTACAATTAGCATCGGAGTTGTATACAAAACGTCTCAGCCCTAAAATGCCTCTACTTATCACAGCAGTCTACACTGTTTATATTTATGAGGCAATTTGCACAAATGCCTTCAGATTGATGCGGCATTTATATTTATTTCATTTTTCTACTTCTGGTATTTTGTGTTCCTCTTCCCTTTATATTGCCTTTTTGAGAAACCTGCTTCATTCATCTCTCAGGAAGAACTGCTTTAAGAGAGGCAGATGGGAGCACCTATAAAGTGAAATATCGAAACTGTCTCTACATGACATAAGCGTCCTCCTGGTACTGCTGAATATTACAGCTTTTAAAAGTCATGTTTTACTTTGGAAATAGAAGCAATTACTTTTAATTGTAGTTCTCAGCATGAAAAACTTGGAAAAGGGATGTTTTTCTCCTCTTCAAGTCAGATCCTTATATTAAAAACAGAAACACTTCAGCACACACTGAGAAACAGGCCATAGTTACCCTAGGAATATACAGCAGCAGCACCGTTAAGCATGACTGCATTAAAAAGATATGTTAAGTGTGAAGTTGCCTTAGGTTTATCTTGGCTGTCTTAACTCTGATGAGATTAGAGTTGCAGAAGCAAATGCAAACTGCCTGTCCCTGTTTTACTACAATAAACTTGGAGCTTCTTTAAACTACCAAAACATGTCAGTGCTTCACTGTATTGCCCTGTTCTGAATGTTATAACTTGGTTCTTCAGTTATGGAGAAGGAGTTGAAAACCACGACAGATGCTTTAAACTAAAGATGGATTGCAGAGCTACACCACTCAAGACAACTGATGCTAGGAACAGAGTTCAGCTCAGGCTACGCAATTGACCTCTTCAGTTCAAATATGCTGTGATGAAGTCTATCAAGCAGTCTGCTACCAAAGAAAAAAAGTCAAGGCAGCACAGAGGAAAACACGAGGATGCTGTGGCAAAAATAGACATAGAAACCAAAGGATTCATGTCTATGGTGTGGAACATTTAAACAAATGGACTTCTTGATGGATGTCCCAGCAATGGGGATTAGTGTTGCTTTTGTAACACTAAACTGAAGGTTTAGTTCAAAGGCTGAACGTCCACATGCTCATATACAGAAAGTGTAAAAATGACCTGTCTCCCTTCATAGGGGTGGAAATTAAACAGCATTAACTAGTAACTACTTACTGTGGCATCACACACCATCGAAGAGAGAAAATAGAAGTACTTTAAAACATATGAGGCGCATAACAATTTGATGAACAGGCAAATTCAGCAGCCTTTGCCTGAAGTTGAACAAAACAGGTTTCACGTGTCAGTTTGCATTTATGGTTACTATCAACAGCTATTGGCAAGGATTAGGTCACCAAAAGTAATTTAGATGATAGAGCACGGCTGGAGTGGCATACTCCCAATCCATTTTCATTCCGTGTATTAAAACAAACTTCCCTTAGATTTCTACTTGCATTTCTCTGAAACAGTCTCACTAGAAGATAGCACAATTGAATTAACAACTGCTTATATCAAATGCATTTTTCTTGCATGTTCTACCTGCCCAGAGGTATGTCTGAAAGTGGACCAGAGTTTAATGGAGATGAATTTAAAGAGCACCTAAAGACAAGCAACCACTAGTCACCATTATTCTTCATTTAAATAGGTATTGGAAAACAGTATCAAAATAAATTGCTTATTTGAAAGACCTTGGAATCAGTTTCCTATCCGTATTCCGTACTATTTAATTAAGGAACAATACCATTAAAGTGTGGGTTGTCACCCTCCAACACTGTGTTCAACAGAAAATTGAAAACCAGAATGCCTGCCTACGCTGTTGAAACCCAGTGTCAAACACATTAGAGATTTGCTGATTTATAAAGCAACAGACAGAGAAAAACAAAAAATAATACAATTAGAAGCCTTAGAAACTATCCTATTTCATGAAAATAGTTCTGTGTATCTCAATAAAGAGAAACAATGGTTGTAAAAAGAGATAGTGTCTCAAGAGGTTGCCCTCATTTATATGAGATTGTCATCACAGACGCATTTTATGAAGGAGTAGACAACTTATTCTCACAAACACACAAAGAAAGGATATACGTGGCACTCAGTCTGCCCTCTTGCCTGAATGGGACTGGGAGCATACTTCCAGTATAAGTGGTACAAATATTTCAGCTTTATTACATCTGCTGCTTAGCAATCGGGGAGGTAAAAATCCATGCTTCTTTGGCTTCAGAGTGACTTCACATGCTGAACTGCCTTCAGTTCTAGTTAGTAGATAGCAAATTTTGCTTTATGTTAATAAAATGGACAGAGTTTAAAGACAAGTAAGACACATGAAGTAAAGGAACTCATCTATAAGGGAGAATTAAGAGTCTCCATAACCTGTCCAAACCACTGGATGACACACTTTTGCTTCATCTGCACTTCCATGCCAGAAACCACTTTGTTAGTCTGCCCTTCTGCTTTTATCTGTCACACAGCAACAAAATGCAATGGAATATTGGTGGGAATTTTCATTCTCTACTGCCGTACCACCACCATCTGCCTCTAATGTTGTAGGCCAACAAAGTAGGAAGCATTATTTTTGAAGCAGACCTCATATTTCACCAATGTGGATGAATTATCATTAGTTTTGTTCAAAATTAATTTTAGGTGGAATATATGCAGCAAAATAAGAAACCTTTTCCTCTGATGAGAACCTTCCTGCGAACTCCAGAAGCATGAAGCTCAGACTGAGCTTCCCTGTGTCGATGGATCAGCACGAGTTCCATACAGAGCAATTTCATACACTGCTGCATCAGATCTCTTAGAAACAGTACACTTGATATCTTAAGTATTTCTTGATAGTGATTCGTATTAGGCAGTAGAACATCCTCCTGAGAAAAGATAAGGCAGCCTTATTGTTGAGAGCATATCAAACCAGGAGAGCACAATACTAGAAACCATAGTCCAGAGAATAAAACCTGTAACGGCCTTGTTGATGACTGAATAAGGCTTTTCCATCTTTAATATCTCCAGCGATGCACAAGCCCTTAGGAAAGCAAAACTGATTCATATCTAACAAGTCACAATATTAAATTCATATTTTGGAGGAAAGAAAAAAAAAAAAAAGGGAATTCTTCTTGCTATCCTAAAGATAAAATGAGGTCTATCTAACTACTAGCACTACTGTGGGACTTTAGGACTAAATTTTAAACAATCTGCCATTCTAATATAAAATATGAACAAAACTACTGAATGCTAATTTTTTCTGAACTAATACTTGACATATTTCTCCTTCCTTTATTCACATTTTTCTTCTCCTTCTTTTCCACTGTAAGTGGACTCACATAAATACTGTTCCATTACCTAAATTCCCAGTCCAAATTACAGCAGTTATTCCTCTAAGGAATTGCTGAGTTCTGAATAATAAGATCTTAGTGAGCTTTCAGCAAGAAACCAGAGAACAAGGTGCTCCTCTAAAGCAATATCAGAATTGATTTCTTTACATATGTCAGAAACAACTGGAAAGAAAATGTATTAAGTACAGCACTGTCAGCCACAATCGACTGAAAGCCTGAAAGACTGGGGGAAAGAAATTGCTAATCCAGGACCCTCAGAGTCTTCTTGACGCCTACTTTTCACAGAAGATCCAGCTGTTCTAGAATTCAAGCTGACCAAAGCTTTCAGAAAGAAGACTGCGAAAAACTGTGGCCAACCCAATATTCAGAAATATGGAACAAACAGATGCCAAGAACCCAATCTGCCCTTTTCAGAAAACATGCCAAATATCGTTCTCTACTTTCCTGTATTCCCTCCTGTATAAACTTGCTTTTTTTATTTTTATTTTTTTAAGAAGGATAAAGAAATGGTTATATAAAAGCACACAGAAAATGGCTTAATTTAAAGAAAAGCTGTGCTCTAAAAGACCAGGAATACTTCACTTATGCTTGTAGAAAAGCATCATAAGCTACTCAAGTAACTCCCAGACCATTTAATTTCAGTAAAAATCACCTGAAGGAAAAACCTGTGAATGAATATCATGATTCCTAGCAGAAACAGCTGGCTTTACACCAGAGCTAAGCCCTCCATCTCCATCCACTACATAGAGTGAAGCAAGACCAAGGAATGCAGATCATGCCCAGAAAACAACCTCAAAATACAAGCGTGAAATAACCACAGCCTATGCCATTTCCTCCCCTTACTTCAATCTTTTACCAACTTCTGATAAATTAAATTAATTTTAAAAAGCAAGAGAAGTTAAAGCATCGGAATGAACATCAACATACTGAGTTGATCTCTCTCTTCCCAGATGTACTGGTTGCTACCAATTTCCCATGAATTTATCTATGTTAGCCAAATAGGCACCTGAATAGCAACAGGTTCTCCTTATGCCACAGCAAAATGAGAGTGCAGAGTGCATAAAACTGTTATTAAATGGAGCCAGAATCTGTCAAACAGTCCTTAGATAAGTGACTCAAGAGGAAAAATGATTTGGGACAAAGGCTATGCCTTTTTTGTTACTGTTGTTCCAAAACACTTTCCTTGTGGGTATTAACAGTTCAACGTGAGTTCCTCCTGTTTCAATCCTTAGCTGTTTTTTTCTTCCTTTTGAAGTTTTGCCCAATCACTTATAATAATAATGAATAATTTACTAAAAGAAAATCAAAGAAAACATAAGTCTGTCTTAATATTGGCATGTCAAATGATGTTTAACAGTTGCTTAGCACCACGGATTTCAGTAGAGCATTTCCTCATCCTCATTAGTGTAAGTCAGAGAAGCAGCAGCAACACAATGAAACATTTGCAGAATTTTCTAAGTGGCTTACTTCATCTAAGAGGAACAGCACTTCACTATAATAGGAATGATTATATGTGGATTTAGCTCAATTAAGCATCACCTTGGTAATGCTCTCTCTTTTGTTATCCAAACATCCTTGTGTATGTTTATCAGGACGACTGAAGTTTGCCCAGGAAGCCAAGTTAAATTTCTAGCTTTATAGTTAAAGGAGCCAAGTTTAAAGAAACATTTCAAACACGTACTGGCTGTATTCCCTGACAAGTCCCTTCCACCTTTTTTCTGAACCTTACCCACGAAATTAAATATATTAGGTTGCATGATCAGAGAAAGAGTGGCTGGTCATGCATTCCCCCTGAGCATACAAGGTACCTATAGAAACTAAGAAAGACTTCTCCCAGGCAGCTGCACAGATAAACTCATTTTTCAGAGTTGTTCAGGACTCTATGCTTCTGTAAAAGATAATACACATTTCCAGATAAAAATCTCATTTCCCATCTGTGCTGCATCCGATGCATCATGACAAACATCTTGAATAAAAAGAAATCTAAGGGACTCCTAGAAATAAAGTATAAACTCAAAGGGCATTTGATGGAAACTTCAAGAACAACTTGTGAGTGGTTTTTTCATGTTTTGTATTTGCACCTATGTGGCATATTAACTTGGTACCAGCCTGCACATGCAGACCCCAGAAAATTATGCATGAATGCTCTGTGTCCTATCATTTATAGAGAGCAAGTTCCAAACACACTGCCTACTTTTTTCCTTGTCAAATGGCATACACAAGAGGCAATGTTTACCATATTTATAACACAATGTTCAGGTTTGTAAGGCTTAAATCCTACCTGTGGCAGCAAAATTATTCTGTGCTCAAGTTACTCATGTCCCCTCGTTAACTCTTTACTACAATTGGTGCCTCATGGCAGACAAGCAAAAATCTAAATTCCTGCATTAAGGTGTCATAAATCACAGTGTGGCAGACTCAGATTACACCAGGATTCATGCAGGCTTTTAAAAAATTGCATAGTCAGAATGAGCAAGCTAACTGCTGGGAAGTTAAAAACCATGGCATCTCTTTGCGGCAGCTTTTCCTCTTCTGGTCTGTGTCCGGACAGCTTCTTAAAGCTGATCACACATTCATGTGTTCAAAACTAATAGTGACAAAAGCAAAAAGATAAACAAAGAGACATAGCAAGTTCTCTTAAAGCATTCTGAATTCATAAAAAATTAAGGTGATAAACAAGAAGTACAAAGATCATGCTCCTTTAAAATAAGAAGGCTCATCACGAAAGAAAACTCAAACGACAGTCACCTCACAACAGAAATATCCTGGTTTTCAATGTTTCTTTGACTATTCAAGCGCTCCAACAGCCAATAAGATCAAAACACTATGTATTTTTAGTAAGGTACCCAAATTTGACGTATTTCATAACAAAAACTCTCTGAGAGCATTCTTGTTCTTCTATGTCAGCTACTGCATTTGCATCAGTTTAAGGGCAAAGTTCTTCTAGTTCAGAAGAGAGCAAGCAGTGCGTCATAGAATGGCTCAGGTTGGAAAGGACCTTAAAGAAAATCCAGTTCTAATTCTCCTTAATATTCTTAATATTTTTTTCCCCACTGAAATAGACCATGCTTAGTAGAAAAAGGTTTAGATACCAGTCCCATGAGGTCCTTCGACAGTGCTAGTACTTATTTTTCTCCTTCACAAGGTCATTTAAATTTCAAACATTAATTTACGTGGTCCTTCATGTCAAAAGAAAACAAACTTGTTGTCACTCAGTCCATAGGTTTCAGATTACTTCTCAATGAAACATCTTCTTAGACATTTTATATACATTCACCCAAAATGGTACATGAAAAGAGGTAGATGTTCCTATCTTCAAGGAGCTTAATTCATCTTGCATTTTATACCCCTCTGGACAGGAATTAAATAAAAAATACCCAAAAAGAAGCATAGAACTTTCATATGACACGGGAGGAAGAAGGCCCAAAATGAAATTATACTCCAAATAGAACAGAAATACAAGCAAGCACTAGCGAGGGGACAGTTCATCTTTTTGCAGTAGAATTTTCATCTTCAGCCAGGAATTGCTGCCCCTGAGCCTTCAAAGCTAGCTGAAAGAGAGAAGCCTCAAAACCACTTGCGGGGAGACAGCATCAATTCAGCCACAACTCAAATAGGACAGTCCTTATGCAAGTCACAAGGCAAGTCTGATACTCAGTAGCACTTTGAAAGCAGTAACAAAACATCCATTCACTTATGTGGGTGCCATTTTCTACATAGTGCCAGTACAGCATTCAATTGGGCGATACTCTGTGACAGTAGATATGCTCTCCATACAAGTGAAGGTGTAAGAATCATAAAGTACCTTTGTCTGGAGATCAGCTAGAGCTGAACTGTTGTTGGTAATGCACTACATTTTCTCCACTGAGTGCTAATAACTTGATGTATGTGCATTTGACTTCTGTTTTGTATCTCTTCCAAAACAGAAAAACAAGACACTGGATGTAAGAAGTAACTTTTTTACTCAAAGATAAATCTACTCCAAGATGGCTTATGAAAATGGCTAAATCACAGTGTTATGTACAGGAATAAAATTTATACACTTACTAATAAAAACATCACTTTACTAAAAAACAGAAAAAAAAATATATTTTTTTAATCTTCCATAATAAAAAACCATGTAACTTTCCTCTACACCAGCAGCATATGTCCAACTAAATACTTGGATAGAAAATTGTTTCTTATTTTACCTTCTTCAAACTACTTGATAAAAAAATCTTAAAACAGATTCCATACACTGGCAGTGAAAATTCATTAACAAAGGTTTCCCTCAGCATCTAAATCAGAGTGATCTTGGGTAACACAAAATCATAGATTCATAAAGGCCGAAAAAGATCTCCAAGATCACCAACTTCAAGAGACAGAGGGAAGCAGGAAATTTTATTGAATAATAAAACGTGCAGCACGTGAGGCTGGTGCATAGTGATGACCAAGCAGTGGATGACGCCGTCGCTGTGGGATGGGTGGTGATGTCCCCCAGTGAAGGCGAGGCCCAGCAACACGGCCAAGCCCTGGTCTGTGACATCTCCATGCGATGGATTGTGACTGCTTGGCCCACGCTGCTCCAAAGCGGGCGCAGCAGCCCAGCCCAGCAGTTCGTACCTGGCCTCCAACCGAGCGAGTGTGCGAGGACTGGAGTGTGGACAGGGCGAGTTTTGGAGCTGGAACGTGATCTGGGTGTTGCTTGCGCAGCACTCAGCCGCCGTCCCAGAGCCTCTTGAGCTGTACCCCGACCCTGCTGGTTGCAGGCGTCTGGGACATCTAGGAGAGGAGCGTGCAGCAGCGCAGGTGGGCAGCGTGGCAATGCCTGACGCCAGAAGCTGGGGGTGCTTCT
This sequence comes from Coturnix japonica, assembly GCF_054131305.1. Classification (NCBI taxonomy): domain Eukaryota; kingdom Metazoa; phylum Chordata; class Aves; order Galliformes; family Phasianidae; genus Coturnix; species Coturnix japonica. The sequence continues at coordinate 28,885,461 of NC_140672.1, forward strand.
TGAGGGCCCCTCCCCAGGCCAGCCTATGCCCGTGGGGACATGGCCCCCGCAGTGGCAGGAGGGGAACAGGGACCGGGAGGGTTTGCTGATGAGAGACTGGGACAGTGAGTGACCGTGGCCTCTCTCTGTCTTTTGCAGTTGGTGACACCGTCTTTCTGCCTGCTGCAGCACCTGTGAAGGGAGCAGCTTCCCGACCTCAGCTCTCCCCAGCCCACCGAACAGCCCGGGCCATGGATGCGACATCCGACTGGACCTGCCCCATCTGTGGGCAAGTACGGGAGGATGTGGCTTACGTGACCCCCTGCCAGCACCAGCTGTGCTACGGCTGTGCCGTCTGGTGGGCACAGAAGAAGCCGAGTTGTGCCGTATGCGGGCACAAAGTCGCCACCATCCGATACTCGGTGAGGTCGGACGAGGATTACCTGGAGTGTGCTGTCCCGCAGCCCGCAGCGCACTCAGGTGACGGCCTGCAGGACGAGCAGGGGCCTGCAGAGCCGGTGCTCATCCCAGCTGAGCACAACTTCCCAGCCGAGGTCTGGGCTGCCTTCTTCCAGCAACATCCGGAAGACCTCGGACCCCTGCTCCGATGGCTGCAGGAAGAGATCCAGCAGGTGTCCAGCGACGACTGGTGGGAAGTCTACGTGGCACAGTGCACCACCGTGAACTTCCTGTGCCAGCACGGGCTGGACCAGGAGGCCTTGGTGCAGGCGCTGCAGATGACCACCAGTGGTGACGTGGTGCCCTTCGTCAGAAGGCTCATCGGCACCGCTGCAGCCCTGTACGGCCCCACCATCCGCCACCAGCTGGACCACCAGGACACCCGTGCTGCTGGAGGGAGGGAGGACAGTCCTGCAGCCAGCACCATCACCAGCACCTCCCATCAGGAGCCTCCTGCCTCGGGCCCAGGCCGCTCCACCAGCACCGCAGGGCCCAGCACGGAGCCAGGGCAGGCGGCCACAGCGGGTCCCTCTTCCCAGGGCAGGGACCGCTCGTCTGGGGGGCCCTGGCGCCCCCCGAAGAGGAAGGCCCGCAGCAGCCCCCAGGACTCTGCGCCGCCCTGCAAGAGGCGGCCCCGGCGGCGGCACTAGGACGGCACTGCAATGCCGTCACAGCACGGCTCCGGCAGGCTGGGAGCCCAACATCTGCCTCTCGGCCTGCTGCTTATAATACCTAATAAACATCCCTTAAAACTTAGAACAAAAAGGCTCTGTGTTATTGACAAGACTGCTGGCTTTGCTGTTCCTACCCATGCTACCCATGCTGCTTTCTCCATATTTCAGTCCTGATAGATAGAGGGTGTTAAATTTCATCTTTGTTGCCATGACCATAAATCAGTACTCATGATATTACTAATAAAAGAGACAAAGACGCCAAAAAGCAGAAGATGGACCAATTGTGATTGCATGTGATGACAGTGCGTGATGACATCACAAAATCAGACCCCATCCCAAACCATCCCACTGTGAGTAATGCAGGAACTGATCAGAGGAAGGAAAACACACGGAACACTAAAGAATCAAACTCCAATCCAATAGCAGCACATAGCCTTGAGTGATACCCTTGATTTTTGAAACATTTAAGTTACATCATGATCTTTTTTTACTTGAATCCCCCGATTTTTTTAAAATGGAGAACAGCTTCATATGTGATACCTCAATTTGCTTTAAAAAAAACTCCAAATAGCACGAGGCTCCTGTGGCTGTTCAAGGGAACACAGGAAAAATGAGAATTAATCTCGTATTATTCAATGAAGTGAAACACCGTAGCAAGCACACCTGTAATAGACTTTCTGCCCAGTTCAGCAGCCCGACCAGCTTCAACAGGGATGAGGTGCCAACCATGGCAGAAGAGCTGCAGCTATTCCACCTTCATTGTGGATCACGCATCATCTGGGGAGGAACTGGCAGAGCCTACGGCAGGGCCCTGTGGCATCAGCCCATCTGGGGGGACCCAATGAGCCTCCAAGAGGAAGGCCAGTAACTACTAGGATCTGCCATCACCAAGGAAGACTCCACCCCGCCAGCAGCAGCAATACAACAGTGGTGGAGCTGGCAAGACTGGGGCTGTGTGGCAGCTGGGACACAAATCAGCTCCCATGGACTCCTGTCATTGCTGTCCATTTCCACCATGGAAATCAAGCAGAAACAGAGATGCAGAATCGTGTTGGTGCTGCCAACAGCATAGTGGTCATTGCCTCCCTACCCCAAATGCTTTCTCCTTTTTTTCCTGCTGCTGTGCCACTGTTACATTTCAGGCAGGATCCCCGTGGGTCTCAGTGAAGGGAAGAGCAAATTTCTGCAACTGAGGAGAAAAATCACCAGGCTCTTTCATAGATGGTGCCAACCATCTGGACAGTAAGTCAGAGTTCTGCTGGACACTAGGCAGAACCAGCAGGGAGCCCTGGCCACTAAGGTGAATGGTGTCCTGGGCTACATGAGGGCAAGTGCTGCCAGCAAGTGAAAGGTGGTGATCCTGCCCCTCTGCTCAGCTCCCAAATGCTGCACCTAGAGTTAGGCAGCCTAGCACATGATGGGATAAAGATGCCAAATTCTGTGATGTCTCTTTGTGGATCTAGTTCAGCTTTACAGAAAGAAAAGGCCACAAGCGTAAAAACGAATCAAGTTGGCCTAATTTTATTATGAACTTGCATCAAGAGTGGGAGCAAGACAAGAAAAAGCCACCAAGAATATATAAGGAAATAGATTCTGGTAAAATACACTTTTCTTTTTGATATCTGCAACATATGCATGTAGTGCAGAGCCAACAAAATCCATGAAATTCAGCAATGGCTGCATACATGACCATGCATATGTTGATTCACAAAATAAATAAGAAATCCTAGTTCAATTCTGCATCTGATGACGGTACTCATATACTCATACTCAAACAACTCTCTGGATACCGAAAATAGATTATTTCCTTCCTCACATAGCCACCTTGGATATCTGAAAAACATTACCACATCCCACCCTGTCACCTTCCCTCTATGCTGAGAAATTGCTTCATTCAGGTGTGTCTTTCCCACTTTGATTATTCTCTTCTGTGAGCTCTCTATAGTTTGTTCACATCTTTCTTTAGCGTGATATCCAAAACTGAGTAAACCACACCAGGTGAAGAGTTTGGCAGTATCTCAGGTACTCAGCAAAGCAATTACTTCCAATTTCTGCATCCTAGAATTATCTTCTTTTGTTTGTTTGCTTTGTGTGGGGAGGTGACTTTACAAGCTTCCCCTTCCTATTGGTCTGTTTTCCAAAATGCTTATCAGTCTTATCAGTTTGTATAGATCAGCAACTGCAAAGTGCACAGCTGTAAAGAGTATTTTTCCTACTTTCTCTTGAAACTTTGAGACATTTACTTTAACTGTACAGCTACATGATCTTTCAATGTATTCTCATGCACATTTCTCCCTTTCATTCTCAACATGCAATATGTGGATTACTTTATTATTTCACAGATTTCAGCTGACCAATACCACTTGCAGTAAAAGAATCTCCTTACATGTACATACATAGATACTAATACCTATGTACACTTCACATATATGACGCATACAAGTTTTCACATTTATGTATACACGCACTTAGATATTGTGAATGCAACCCTATTCCATACCTTGTATTTGCTTATTATATTATTGCATTGCTGACAGCTCAAATGCAATATTCTTTCCAAAAATTCGCTCGCAATGGCAATTACACAAGACATTATTTGGAGTCCTGAAGGAGGAAAGGAATAGAGTTAAATACGCTTGAGAAATACATCCATGAAAATAATCAAGCCTGGATTTTTCCATGACAGAAGGCATGCTTAACACAAGGAAGAGTGCAGAGGCTGACATAAATTCGCCCCTAAAGGCCACTTTAAACTCCTTGCTCACTTTCAGGCTAGGACTCCTGTGGAAGTTACGTTTCCTCTGGGCTCAGTGATGGCCCTCTGCACGAAGGGAAGTTCAGCCACCTAGGATGACCCCTGTACCACTGCAATCACACCATGCTGTAGAAGCAGCCCAAAGGAGAAAGTCCAAGATATGCATCAGTGGGATTGTTGGGAAAGCAGACCTAACTTAATGTCACTTTGTATAATAATGAAAATAAAAGGTCTTTCTTATACGTGGTAGCAAAAAGAGAATACAAAAGGGTCCTGTACACCTCAGACACTCATCAGCAGCATGGGGTAAGTGGTTCAGGGCTGCTCTTCCTGGTTTAGAACTGAGGCTCCCTCTCCAGGCATATTTACAGACAGAGAGAAGAGCTGTAAAGAAACCACCAAATCACTTCTGTTTTGACAAAAATAAACTACCAGAAACTTTCAAACAGCTTTGTTGTATCTTTTCCTTCAATTGCTGCATGCGTCAACAGGAAGACTTATCTCCTCATGTCACGGTTTGAACTAAAAATCCACCTGCGTCCGTGACAGGGGCCGTGGGCCCCGGAGGGGCCCTGGGCCGAAAGGAAAAAGTTAATTAGGAAAAGAAAACAGCGGCAACGATCTAAGGAGGCACACTTATTTACTAAATACTATATCGAAATACCGGATAACACAATATAATACAATATAATTGAAAATTGAAAATTGGGCTAATGAATCAAGCAAAATAGGAGAGAGAATGAGTCCCGTAACCGAGAGGCCTACTGTGAAATTTAGGCGAGACGGTGAAGGCTCCCACACACTCCCCTGAACGCCAGAACTCGAAAGAGATCAGTCTGTTCTGCGACAGAGTTAATATAGAGTCCAGGTCCCGTGACCCATCGTGTTGTTCCCTGGGAGATGTAGTCTTCTTCTGTAAGTTGCAGATTCAGTAAAATTATTCATGCTTTAAATGATGTTATGATGTGGAATACTGATAGCAAAAATTACAAAATTATTAAACCATGACATTCCACCCCTTATTCTACATCATTACATTATGTTTATACATACATACACACTCATATGTATAATTGTGAATAATCAGCAACCTTATTTTCCTCAACAATTTATATTTATTCCATACAAATCCCTAAGTTGAGAACAAAACTCTATAACCTAACCTACTATTTATTAATTTTGAGAAAATGGCAAAACTGCCAGAAAAGGAAAACAAGTCAGCGGTAGAGGGGAAAGGCAGTGCTAGTAGGGCGTCCCCTACATCAAGGTGCACTCATCCTTTCCCAGCCACCACAGCAGATTCCATTTTGACTTATACTTCTTTCCATGTGTGCTCTACACATGCATGGCCAGTGCAGGATATAGAGTCCAGATGGAAAACTTGCTTACAGAATGCCTAATTAAGGTATATAGAGAAAAGTGTTTCCTTAACATTAATCCACTCTATCTTAAGTCCTATACCTAATTGAACTATTCTGTACCTAATTGAAATATTTTCTGAGACTCTACCTATATATCTACAGGAAAAATCATTGGCTGCACTCCCCCAACATCAAATTCCCTTGTGGTACACATTGGACATTCCCATTTTTGTCCATCACCCACCACGTGCACCCAGGTCCCTGGGCAAAGACAGTACCCCGGAGAGGTTTGCCCTTTCCAGACGCTGGAAGGACCCAAACTGTTTTTCCCAACACACTTTTTATGTGTACTACAGGAACCTTATCTCCCTCCACGGTACGTAGGGAGCTGGATTGGTTAGGACCATTACGATTACTAGATCCTCGAGTGTTGACCAACCAGGTGGCTTCTGCTAAATGGTTCTCCCAGTTTTTGTACGTTCCACCACCCATTGCTTTCAACATAGTTTTCAACAACCCATTGAATCGTTCAATCTTACCAGAAGCTGGTGCATGATAGGGAATATGGTAAATCCACTCAATGCCATGATTTTTGGCCCAAGTGGTTACAAGAGAATTTTTGAAATGAGTCCCATTATCTGATTCAATTCTTTCTGGAGTGCCATGCCGCCACAGGATTTGCTTTTCCAACCCTAATATGGTGCTTCGGGCGGTAGCATGGGGTACTGCGTATGTTTCAAGCCACCCAGTGGTTGCTTCCACCATGGTGAGTACATAACGCTTACCATTGCGAGATCGTGGCAAGGTGATATAATCAACCTGCCATGCCTCTCCATATTTATACTTTTGCCATCGCCCTTCCCCCCAAAAAGGTTTCATCCTCTTGGCTTGTTTAATTATGGCGCATGTTTCACAGTCATGAATAACTTGAGCAATAGCGTCCATAGTTAAGTCCACCCCTCGGTCTCTGGCCCACTTGTATGTCGCATCCCTTCCTTGATGACCTGAAGTCTCGTGGGCCCACCGAGCTAGGAATAATTCACCCTTGTTCTGCCAATCCAAGTCTATTTGAGCCACCTCAATTTTGGCAGCTCGATCAACCTGATGGTTATTTTTATGTTCTTCAGTAGCCTTACTTTTAGGCACATGAGCATCTACATGGCGCACCTTTACAACAATGTTCCTTATTCGGGCAGCAATGTCTTTCCACAGTTCAGCAGCCCAAACAGGTTTACCCTTTCGTTGCCAATTATCATCTTCCCACTGTTGCAACCACCCCCATAAGGCATTTGCCACCATCCATGAATCAGTATAAAGATGAAGCATTGGCCACCTCTCCCGTTCAGCTACATCTAAAGCCAGCTGAACAGCCTTTACCTCTGCGAATTGACTTGATTCTCCTTTACCTTCAGTGGCCTCTGCAACTTGTCGTGTGGGGCTCCATACAGCAGCTTTCCATCTGCGATGCTTCCCTACAATACGACATGATCCATCTGTGAATAGGGCAAATTTCTTTTCGTTTTCTGGTAGCTCATTGTATGGTGGTGCCTCTTTAGCACGTGATACCTCTTCTGTAGGTGGTTTTTCAATTTTTTTACTCTCAGGCCAGTCCATGATCACTTCTAGAATTCCAGGACGGCTGAGTTTTCCCATTCGAGCTCGTTGAGTAATTAATGAAATCCACTTACTCCAAGTGGCATCAGTAGCATGATGGGTGGAGGGAACCTGTCCTTTAAACATCCAGTTTATTACTGGCAAGCGAGGTGCTAGAAGAAGCTGAACCTCTGTCCCAACTACTTCAGAAGCAGCCCGAATCCCCTCATACACGGCTAAGATCTCCTTCTCAGTCGGAGTGTAGCGCTCCTCAGACCCTTTATATGCTCGACTCCAGAATCCCAGGGGTCGGCCTCGGGTCTCTCCTGAGGCTCTTTGCCACAAACTCCAAGTGGGACCTTTCTCTCCAGCAGCAGTGTAGAGGATGTTCTTCACATCCTGTCCCGTCCGTACTGGCCCCAAGGCCACGGCACGGGCTATCTCTTGTTTTACCTGCTCAAAAGCCTGCTGCTGCTCAGGACCCCATGAGAAATTATTCTTCTTCCGTGTTACCTGATAGAGGGGGCTCACTATGTGGCTGTAGTTTGGGACATGCATTCTCCAAAAGCCCACTACTCCCAGAAAAGATTGGGTCTCTGTTTTGTTGGTGGGCGGAGACATAGCAGTGATTTTGTCAATCACATCTGCTGGGATGTGACGACGTCCATCTTGCCATTTTATACCTAAGAACTGAATTTCCTGGGCAGGCCCCTTCACCTTGCTGCTCTTAATGGCAAAACCAGCTTTCAAAAGAATTTGGATTATCTGTTTTCCTTTCTGGAAAACCTCTGCTGCTGTATGGCCCCACACTACAATATCATCAATATACTGCAGGTGCTCAGGAGCATTACCCTGTTCCAAAACAGCTTGGATCAATCCATGGCAAATTGTTGGGCTGTGCTTCCACCCCTGAGGTAAACGGTTCCAGGTATACTGAATACCTCTCCAGGTAAAAGCAAACTGTGGCCTACATTTTGCAGCCAATGGGATGGAAAAGAAGGCATTAGCAATGTCAATGGTGGCATACCACCTAGCTTCTTTTGACTCCAATTCATACTGGAGTTCTAGCATGTCTGGTACAGCAGCACTTAATGGAGGTGTGACTTCATTCAGGCCACGGTAATCTACCGTCAGCCTCCATTCCCCACTGGTTTTACGCACTGGCCATATGGGGCTGTTAAAAGGCGAGTGAGTTTTGCTAATCACTCCCTGATTTTCTAATTGGCGAATTAGCTTGTGAATGGGGAGCAATGAGTCCCTATTGGTGCGGTACTGCCGTCTGTGAACCACTTTGGCGGCAATTGGTACCACTTGGTCTTTTACCTGGAGCAACCCCACAGCAGAAGGATCATCTGACAGACCAGGTAAAGTTGACAGCTGCTTAACACCGTTTGTGTTAACAGCAGCTATCCCAAAGGCCCATCGATACCCCTTGGGATCCTTAAAATGTCCCATCCTAAGGTAATCGATTCCCAGTATACATGGAGCCTCTGGACCAGTCACAATAGGGTGTTTTTGCCAGTCTTTACCAGTGAGGCTTATTTCGGCCTCCAACATAGTCAATTCTTGAGAACCCCCAGTCACTCCATGGATATATATTGGTTGTGTCCCTTGGTGACTTGAGGGCATTAGGGTGCACTGTGCACCAGTGTCCACCAAGGCTTTATATTTCTGTGGTTGAGATGTGCCAGGCCACTTAATCCACACAGTCCAGTATACTCTGTTGTCCCTTTCCCCCCCCTGGCTGGGGGCAGGGCCCCTCTATTGTTTACCTCGGTGGCTTGCAGCAACTGGAACTTTCCCCCTTTTGGAAGAGTTCGCCTTGGTGGTTGTTTTGTACTGTAATTCTTTCACTCGTGCCTGAAGTGCAGAAGTGGATGAATTATACCACCTCTTTATATCCTCCCCATGATTACTCAAGAAATACAACAAAGCAAAACGTATGGTCTTATCGTTGTCATTTGCTTGAATATGAGGACCTCTCTTTTTTATGGTTGAGATTTTCGATGATACGGGTCGAGAGGAACTCATGTTGTTTAGCTTTTTCAATAGGCAATCGTGGGAATCCTGGTCCCCATCATCTGGTACCACCATGGATCCATCTACATCAGGCATGTTAGTCAACATGTCAATAATTTCATTTTGTGTTCCCTCCATTCTGTTTAACCTTTCAGCTATTTTGACAATGGCTGAAGTATAACGATTAACTTCTGTAGTGCTTATAAATAATTCAAGCTCCTGAAGTTTAGCAATTAGTTCATTAACAAGGGGTTTCCTTTCCCCTTGGCCATATACTAATGCAAGTGCACTGGCATGCTTTTCTGGAGCAGCCCTTGTAAAGTCACGCCACATTTGTCGTGGTACACGGACTATCTCAGGATCATGTAATTGGTTCGGGTCATTGCGGTTGAAGTGGGAGCTGTATAGCATTTCCACCAGAGCATTTTCTCTCAAAGTTTGGATGCCTTTCTCTATATCAGTCCATTTTCTTTTCTCAGGCTCCAAGTCCCGTTTAAAGGGGAATCTATCTCTTACCGCTATCAACATCCGCTTCCAGAGGGTGTAGGACTGATCTTGGCATGTGCCAATACCTCTGTCCACACGTGCATCTCTGGAAATGCTACCCAGTTGGCGAGCTTCATTGCCATCAAGCCACACACTGCTGGCACCATTGTCCCAGCAGCGAAGTAACCAAGTGACCATATGTTCTTTTGGTTGACGTGTGTAATCCTTTCTTAGATCCCGAATTTCACTCAGTTTTAAAGATCTATCAATAATGGTCGTAATACTTTGCTCACCTTTTGCTCTATCAAGAGTCCCAGGTGTTGATGGTGGTAACTGTGTTGATGAGGCTGCCCCATCTATAAGTTTGGACTCGAGAAATTCTCGTAAAGAAAATCTAACTTTTGGCTCCTCTTCATCTGACTCTGACTCTTGTATTATTTCCTCTAGGTAACCCTCCTTCTTTTTCCTCTCTCCTAACTTCCTCTGCTCCTCATACTTCTTCTGCTCCTCTATCATCTTCTTATACCCCTCTAACATCCTCTGCTCCTCCAACTTCTTCTGGTCTTCTGACTCCCCCTGCTCTCCTGAGTCCCCCTGCTCTCCTGAGTCCCCCTGCTCTCCTGAGTCCTGCTCTCCTAACTCCCTCCGCTCTTCTAACTCCTTCTGCATTTTCTCTAACTGAGTTGAAAATTGTTTTACTTTTCGCCCTCTTACAGGGGCAACCAACATTGTATCTGGTGCCCCTGGTAGTTGGTCAAGGTGTGGTACATACGGTTCAGACTTGGGGATGTTCCCCTTGGACTGGAGGGTGCATAGCTTGGATCGGAGGAGATCGCGCTCGAACTCCAGGGTGTCGAACTCAGCCCTGAGGGCGTTGTACTTGGACTGAATTGTGTCGAACCCGGACTCGAGCGCGTCGTGTTTGAACTGGAGAGTGTTGCGCTCAGATTGGACGGCATCGTACATGGTCTGGAGGTTGTTACGATCGATCTTGATAGCATCGAACTGAACCTTGAGGTCGCTGTACATGGACCGGAGGACATCTCGCTCAGATCGGAGGGTGTTACATTCGGACTGAAGGATGTTGTGCTCAGACTGGAGGGTGTTGTAATCAGTCTGGAGGGTGTCACGCTCCGACGGGAGAATGTCGCGCTCAGACTGGGGGCAGCTATTCTCAGTCTGGAGAGTGCCGTGCTCGGACTGGAGAGCATTGTGCTCGGACCGGAGAGCATTGTGCTCGGACTGGAGAGCGTTGTGCTCGGACTGGAGAGCGTTGTGCTTGGACCGGAGAGCGTTGTGCTCGGACTGGAGAGCGTTGTGCTCGGACTGGAGAGCGTTGTGCTTGGACCGGAGAGCGTTGTGCTCGGACTGGAGAGCGTTGTGCTCGGACTGGAGAGCGTTGTGCTTGGACCGGAGAGCGTTGTGCTCGGACTGGAGAGCGTTGTGCTCGGACTGGAGAGTGTCGTGCTTGGACCGGAGAGCGTTGTGCTCGGACTGGAGAGTGTCGTGCTTGGACCGGAGAGTGTTGTGCTCAGACTGGAGGGTGCCGTGCCCGGACTGGAGAGCGTTGAGTTTGGATTGCAGGGATTCTTTCTCATACCAATATGTGTCTCGTTGATGTAGGAGGTCTTCTCTCTCAGCTCTGAGACTCTCTTTCTCATACCAGAATGAGTCTCGTTGTTGTAGGAGGTTATTTCTCTCATCAAGGAGACTCTCATTCTCAGCCCTGAGACTCCCTCTCTCAGCATCAAAAACTTCCCTCTCAGAAATGGTATTAAATAAGGCCCGATAAGCATTAGCTAGGCCCCAAGTCATTTGTGCCTCCTGAGATCTGCCTGAGCCACAACATTCCTGTCTCAAATATGCGGTCAAACTCTTGGGATTCTTTAAGTGTTCAGGAGTAAAGCTCCATGACACTAAAGATGTCTGTCTTCTAAAAGTCTCTCCAAAGTCTCTCCACACTCCCTGCCACTCAGTATTCTCTAATTCTAGGGAAGACTTCCTCCTGAGGTTATAAATCCAGATACTGAGTGAGATCACTACAATAACCAACAGTAAATTCAGGGAGATTAATAAGATTGACAGTGTGGTCCACTGGGACAACTGGTCAGTCGAAGACTGCTTAAAGGATGCAAAGAAAAAAGGAAGAGCACGCTCAAAAACCACCATTTCCGTACTATTAGTTGCATTAGTTGCATTAGTTGCATTAGTTGCTCCCTCTGGAGCTGCATGCAGATACCAAGTAAGCGTTGATAACCATGCTTTCAAATCATTATACATGTTTACAATTCCATAGGAAAAAGTGGCTAGCTTAAACATGCTCCAATATGTTTGGAGCATCACAAAAGAGGAACTAATGAAATGCAGTCCCTGGTAGAACAAACTTACTAGAGGGAACATTTTTTTTCTTTTTTTCTTCAATAGAGAGAAAAAAAACTAAAAGAAAAACAAAGCTCAGCAGTGTTTATAAAATATACCGGAGTATTGGCAGTCCGCCTGGACTTTCAAGGTCAAGCTCGCAGGCGCAGAATTGCAAACCTAAGATAGCTCCTTAACAAAGAAAAACAACTTGTAGCTCTGTTAAAAGCTAAAAGAGCAACAGAAGAAAACACAGAAAAACAGCAACTCAAATTGCCCGCATTCTCCACCAAAATCTGTCACGGTTTGAACTAAAAATCCACCTGCGTCCGTGACAGGGGCCGTGGGCCCCGGAGGGGCCCTGGGCCGAAAGGAAAAAGTTAATTAGGAAAAGAAAACAGCGGCAACGATCTAAGGAGGCACACTTATTTACTAAATACTATATCGAAATACCGGATAACACAATATAATACAATATAATTGAAAATTGAAAATTGGGCTAACAAATCAAGCAAAATAGGAGAGAGAATGAGTCCCGTAACCGAGAGGCCTACTGTGAAATTTAGGCGAGACGGTGAAGGCTCCCACACACTCCCCTGAACGCCAGAACTCGAAAGAGATCAGTCTGTTCTGCGACAGAGTTAATATAGAGTCCAGGTCCCGTGACCCATCGTGTTGTTCCCTGGGAGATGTAGTCTTCTTCTGTAAGTTGCAGATTCAGTAAAATTATTCATGCTTTAAATGATGTTATGATGTGGAATACTGATAGCAAAAATTACAAAATTATTAAACCATGACACCTCAACTGGGTATTGGATTAAGCTCATATAAGCAGAAATAAAAGAGGAAATCATAATCATGTGAGGCCTAAAATACTTGGCCTCCTGGTCTCTGGAAAGACAGGTCCCATTTATCAACAGGAGGCAGTTTTATAACCCGGAACAAACTTAGGTCAGTGGTAATATTTGTAGGCATGTACCCACACAGCAATAAAAAGGTTAAAATACTTCAGTGGTGCGGCTATAAGAACTCCAACAATTTTTATTTCCCTGGCCTTTCCTTAGAAAGATTCTGGGAGATGTACCCTCTGGAGTATAAATTAAGGAATAAAATCTCTAAGCTTGTACAAGCACTCTCTGGATATTATTGGTACAAGATAGAAGAGGAAACAAGTAATGTTCAAGAGTAAAAACAATGCTGTGGTTAATCAAACTGGGGTGGGGAGGGGAAGAATCCTTCTTGTCTTCAGTATAACTGTGGCATTTACTTTTATTTTAATGTGAAATATGTCTTCCCCACAAGAGACTTAGGATTGACAATTATAAGAGGATAAAGAATGTTTTAACACTTTATATTCTTATAAATCAGTGTTTGTCTGTGATGTTAAACCCCTCCTGCCTTATGAATCACCAGCCTTACAGGTAGAGCAGAGCATTCCAGAAGAACCCCAGACTCATCTTAAATTGGACCATAAACCCATTCATGCATCAACTGTATGGAAAATGTCCTCACATAAAGCAAATGAATGGAATAACACTCATTCAGCCATCACAAAGAGGAACTTGATGCATTTAAAATGACAAGCTAACAGAGCCATCAGCAGCCAAAACTAAGAAGCTTAGTTTCTACAAAGTTTTGATCCAAAGCACAGCTCTGCACTCTGTGTGCATTTTCCAAGGATTTTTGCTTTGTGGGAGCACGCACAAGACCCATCTTCTTCAATGAGACACCTCTGCTCAAGAAACTAATGTGAACTCATTCTTTTTTATTATTCTACCTCTCCATCAATTAATTGGGTCAGGAGGTAGTTAGGAGGGAGAGAGGAAGAAAAAGACATAGCAGCAAGTGCAGCACAAGCGCACGGTTTTCATTTAGTTTTCAGTGGTCTTCTACAGGAAAAAGAAGAATTGTAATCACTGTCCTTACTTAGCAAACCACAGAAAACTGAGGAACCATGGTCTGAGCTAACATTATACATTCAGTTCACCAGGTTCACTTAGGAAGACCAGAAAAAGTCTCCTGTACGCTGAAAATAGTAAACAGCTGAGCCCACACGATTACTTTCCCTCTTTCTTGCCTTTCTATGCCTTTCATATCATTCACGGAATATCATTTCCATTCCTGCACAACCAGCTGGGCTTTGTGCAGCATCAGCAGCAGCTCAAGCAGACAGAGGAAAATCAGCCTTGCTAACAGCACAGGACCAAGGCAAATCTTGGTTTTCATTTGCTCATAAAACACCTGAGATTCACTCTGCAAAGAGAGGCGGAAATCTCAGGGAGCAAACTGTGGGGTCCTATCACCAGGGGAAAATGTATCCTTTTACAATTCATGGGATCTGAACAGATGTCCAGAAAATTAACTTACTAATGTTGTTGGACCCATAGCTGGTTCTTTCACCTCCCTGCAGTCCTACTTTTGCCGTGCCTCGGTGTTCGCCTGGGTAAGGCACTTTGCTTTCCATCTGCAAAGCATCAGTCCCATGCAGTCCCTGCCAGGCTGAAGCCCTTGCTGTTGTTTCTCGCCACATGAAAAGAGTGGCTGGATCCAGAAGACAGAAAATGGAGCAAAAACACCTGCGTGTGCTGTGTGCCAAACCAAACTGCAACAGAACTTCATTAAAAGTTTTCAGCCTGAAAGGTAACTCCCATTTTACCACAGTGTCAAGAAACATTTTTTCAGTAGGACCACAGTCACAGTACCAGGCACATGGTTCAGTGAAACAACAAAATCCCATTGGATTTTGCTGCTTCCCTTGCTTTTTCATTTTTTTAACCACTTTTATGTTCAGTGTGTCTACTCTAAAGGGCAGAGATTTGAAACAGTTGGTTCTATGTCCTACTTATTAGAGTCCTTTAAGTTACACAGTATGCACAGTGAGCTTAATTATGAGACAATGATAGGAAATGAAATTTTTCCAAAGAGCAGTAGATGTTAAAAATGAAAATGTGATGTTTAATTTGCAAATGGACTAAAAATGTGAATTATTAACGGAAGAAGTAACTCAACTTATAGTGGTCTCAAAGATAATGGCTCTATTATTTTTTAAAACCGATATACTATTAGTCCTGCATCGGCTAATAAATAAAAATAATCAGCAAGACCAGCAAAACCACTAACAACCTCCCGTTACAGGAAGGAATGCTGCAAAAATAAGATGCATAGGCAAGGATGATTAATACCAGCGTAAGGGAGCATGCACTTCGTGTAGACCTCCACGTTTAGAAGAAACTCTGAACAGTATGGACACCCATGATATTCTCACCCCAGACAATTAATCAGACCAATGTACTTCAAGAGAAAAATTGACCAGATGTGAAGGGGTCTGGAGCACCAGCCAAAACTGAGAGATTCTACGTACCCAGCAACAGTGTTTGTGCTCACTGGGTCATTCTTGCCAAAAGTTGGAGTGCAAAAGAGCTTCTAATACTAGCAAATAAAAGTTGGTTCACCATAGAGTAAAAATATATATATATAACAATGACTGGGGAATCTTTGTTGAAGCTGAACATCCTGGCCTCCTTCCCTGTGTTCCACAGGAAAAAGATTGTTTGTTATCAGAATGCCTTTATAAGAAGAGTCATAAATTCATTACAACCATGCAAGAAATATCTCTATCACATCACTGTCTGTAAGCTAATTGTACAAGACTCCATTCATGTTAAACACAAGGAAGACAAACCAAGAAAACACTGAAATAGCTTCAAAAAAGAAACAGAAACCCAGTCGCGCCGCTATGCAGTAGAAATTCCTTCAAATCTGATAAGGTACTAAAATCTCTGATAAAAACAGTAATGGCCAGAAGGGTGACAGAATTTCTGATGCACCTCATCCACTGTCACAGTGCACTGAGACATGAGCAAACTACAACCCTGCTCAGTTTAAGACGCTTGGGAAGCAGATCACAGGATAAAAATCCAAGTACATAACGTCTTTTTGTTACTGTTGTCAATCAGACTGCATCTTTTAAAAAGTACATGTAGCTGGTCACAGAACAATTATATCCAATTTTATTAAAATAAAGAGAAAATGCTCCTCAGAATAACACTATCTATAAGCTCTTCAAAAAGTAGTAACATAATTCAAGGAAATATGACTTTTACTATCTTCCCTTCAGAGAAAACCAATGTAGATGTTACTGCTTACTTTGTCCTCGATAAGGAAAACTACGAAAGCACAGAATCATTAAATGCCTTGTGTTAGAAGGGACATCAAGGATCACCAACTTCCAACGCCCCACTGCAGGCAGGGTTGCCAGCCACTAGATGCTGGTAAACGCTTCAGCATCACCGAATAGGTTTCACACATAAAATTCTTTCCAAAAATTTCCCAGAATTTCCAAGGGGAAAGCACTGGAAGTGTCTGCACCAATACTGGCAGAGTTTGATTTCAGTAAATTAAAATGTTTCTCCTCCCTCTGTGCTCACACTCTAATAAAACACATATGGAAAATAGTGAAAATATTCAGAGAAGCAAAATTTTCTTTGATTATGATGATTCATTGAAAGCGAAATCAAATCTGTTATTAGCCATTAGAGTCTAAACGCTATGATGAATGTCTGGGATTTACATGGCACTTTGCATCTTCAGAGTACTGTAATTAATTACTCTTACACTGTGAGGCACTGTTTTCACACAAGGCTCTCTCCAAGACCAACTAAATGTTAATTATAAGGGCCCCTCTCCTCAGATGGCATAATACAGTAAGACTCTGTTCATGTACCTAACACTGATATCAAACAGTGCTCTACTGAACCCTGCAATGACATAGCAGCACTTTTGATGCTTTTTATTAAAATCTCCCTCTAAATATGTTTTAAAGGGTTTTCTTTCTTTTTTTAATAAGAGAAAGCTCCAGAGGGAGCCCATGCACAAAGAATATATACATAAAATAGCTTCCAGACTAATAGTAAAACTGTGTGCAGAAAGTTCTTCAAATCTGTTGTTGAGGTTTCAAGGCAATCTATATAGGGAACTATAAATTCCAATATATGGAATAATGCTCCAAAGAACTTTTACAAAACAGGGCTTAACATTGTTTTATTTAGTGCACATATGTCAATAAACAGAAAGAAAAAACACTACAGAGTTGTAATGGAAAGAATCTCCAATATCAAAGATATTAAATCTCTGCCTCAGATAGAGAAGAGCTCAGGATAGCCTGTGGTTAGTTACTCATGGGAGATGAGAGACATCTAAAAGAAATATTAAAAGAACAGTAAGAGATTGGGGGCTGAAGAGGAATGGCTATATTGCAGCACCCCAGGACAAGTATCCAGAAAGCCATCCAGCCAGAAAGCCATCCAACAACAGCCTGCCACAGAATACATCAAGGTAATCAGGTGCACAATGGACTGCTTTTCCACCTCGCCTCTGTCAAGAACTGTTCCATGAAATATATCTTACATTCTGTTCTCACATATACACAATTCATCAGCTTTCTCTGGAACTCCTCTTTCTTCTCTAGCCCTTTCTGACACTGCAGATTAGGCCCTCTCCTAAGGCCTCTTCCTCTCTGTTTCAGTCCCCATGGAATTAAAGAACCAAACCCCTCTACTAGCATTTCACTTTAAGTCTACAGAGAATTTGAGCCAGTTTGGAGACTTAATAAAAAGGTTAACCCAAAGGAGAAAGCGCGAGAAGAGTAAAACAGTGAAGACGAAGATATTTCAGACAATGCCACAATGACATTCCTCTAAGGACTGGTGTTGAGAAGGAGCATCTCATTCCCTTCTCCTCCAGCACTTGCATAACATTTCTCATCTTAATCATTGTGAACCTTCACATCTTCATTTTACAGCCAGGAAAACCCAAAGCTCAGTTGGGTAAATGAGTTGTCCCAGATTAGAACACACGTCAGGGAACAAATCAGAAGAACTCCACAGTTACTCTCTCTAGATCCCAGCCTGAGCATTGTTGATCTTAGTGAAATTTGGGCTCCTTCTCTTCAAAATATCCACTATTGCTTTGCTTTGGCTAGAAACTACAAATCCTCCAGCAACTAGTCTTAAGACAATTTACCATATGGGTTCCCTTCTGATATTAAGCGTTCTTCTAGCCCCAAACTCTCCAGTGGACTTCAGTTTACAGTTACTGTGGAGTATCAGGCAGCAAGGGCAATAGCAACAGTTCCTCAATGGACATCGATTTTAGCATGCTCTTTGCTAAGAGCAGAGATGCACAAACATACAGATGAACTAAAATAATGCTATTGCTTTGTCTCGTTTGGAAGGGCTACAGGGAAAAAGAAAAAACTACCCGAGTGAAGAATGGAAATATTTGCTATGTTTGACAGGGGAAGCATGATTAAAAAGCACTGACGCTGAAATAATGACTAAACTCTATTAAGACTAACACACACACCAGCTCATACCACAAGTACGTACCACAATTTGTAATGTGGGTAAGAATATATAAAAGCCATCCTGTCTCAAGGCACACCTTATAACTTGTGGCTATTACCATTAAAAAGACATTTCCCAGAATATCTCACAAGACTCAAAGAGGTAGAGTTGCCTATCAATGCATCTCTGGAAATGGGCAGGAATTTAGCCCTGCCAGCAGACGCCCCTACATAACCATCACTTCTCTGCTTGCTTGCTCAGTACTCTCTTGAAATTCCCACCCTACACGAACTTCACTAAGAGTACTTCAACCAGGTGTAGCTTGGGTCAGAACATATTGGGATCCTCCCTTGTGCCTAATTCAGTGGCAGATGAGAGCACTGTCCCTGTAACTCAGGCCTGAAAGGGTCTTGTGGTCTTTCTGTCAGGTTTCAGAAACACACTGCAGAAAATGAACTTAACAGCCCCATTCAAACATGTGAGGTCCCAGGCAGATCAGCAGCAGTGAGGTGAGTCTGGCCCTCCTGGGATCGTTTCAGTGCCCCTCACCTCAAGGCAGCACCTACTGTATTATCCATGAGGTGCCAGCATGAACATCAGAAACAATGTAATACAACTTTCTGATCATAGAATCACAATGTTGGGAAGGACCTACAAGATCATCTAGTCCAACTGTCCTCCCATTACCATTGCTACCACAAGCTACTAAACCATATCTCATAGCTCCTCATCCAGACGCCTCTTGAACACTGCCAGGGACGGCGACTCCATCACCTCCCTGAGCAGCCATTCCAGTGCCTGACCACTCTTTCAGATAAAAAGTTCCGTCTTATGTCCAGTCTAAACCTCCTCTGGTACAACTTATGGCCATTTCCTTGGGTCCTGTTTGTTGCCTGGGAGAAGAGGCCAAGCCCCTCCTCATCACAACCTCCCTTCACAATGAAACCTTCAGGCTGGAATCAGATAACCCCCCTCTCAGAGACAGGCTCCCAGGTCTGCATATAAGAGAAGAGATGCTCTGCAATTTGATATTCCCCCAATCAATGACATTTACATGCCTTTATTCACAGACTCCTTCTGATTGTTTTTTTATAGCCCGCACCTGTGCCCATAAAACCCCCAGCTGAACGCTGATCATCATTTATCTTCCCTTTCGCTCTGCCAAACACCAGAGGTAATTTCTTAGTCAAAAGATAACCTGCTTCTCTTTTTTTAATTTTTTCCCTTCATTTCTACATAGTTTCTGAACACCTGTGCTTTATGTTGTACTGCAAAACATCAGGCAATTAAAAACTTAGAGAACAAGTGAAAACAAAGCTTGTCTGTATACAGAGAATTATACATTAGACAGTAATGGCTACACTGCAGCCATGAGTTAAGACATTAATTTACACGTGTATTCAGCGCTAAAAATTGTTGGGATTTTTTATGTTTAGACTTTAAATTCCAAAGTAAAGAAAATCAAAAGTGAAGTACCCATGGCAACCTTAATTCTATTCATCTTACCCTCGGATGCAGCATTTGTTCAGCAATTACATACTCCTGAGTAAAGCTGTGCCTCCCAGATGATGGTAAAGCAAGGTTAAAGAATTCTCAAAATTAATAAAGTCCTCCCATACACTTGTAAGATTTACAGCTAGGGGCATTCTAAACATTAAAAAGGAAGAAAAACTTTATTAGTCTTGAGTAGGAAAAACATGTTAATTGCCATCAAATAATTTTCATCTCCACTACACTTTTACTTTTCTTATTCCTTTTCACATTGCCCTCGGTCTCTCAGTGTGAGAAAGAAGCAGCATCTTAGTCATCACAGCACTGGACGCTGGGTTTCTGCGTCTTGGTATGTGCTCCAGTGAGAGCTGAAAAGCAGCATTTGCCATGATCGTTAGGGGATTTTTCCTAACTTCCCCCACTGAATGTTTTTATAATGATTTGTTTAAGTGAGTCAAGAGGATGTTTAAGATACAGAGAACCACATCATAAATTCACAGGAATTTTAGTGTTTATTTCTAGCCTAGTTTTCTAATAGTAGTGTGCTGATATATTCATGCTGTCTGTCCAGCAAATGTGCAAACTGCAAGTCCTCCCCTATCATTTGAGTTCAGTAGCTAACTTCACCCAAATTTGAAAGGGGAGGGTATAGCCTCTAACATAACTGAGTTCTTACAAGTTTAGTGGATGTGTAGGCAGAGTAGAGAAGACAGAAATCAGCACAGCCAGCAACACTCCAGAAGAGAGACAAGCAGAGCAGAGCCGTCTCCCATTCTGCTTTACAGCAGCCAGGTGGCATTAACATACTGACAATGCAAGGCTGCAGGTCAGCCATGGGGTTACTGCAGTAGTGCGGGCAGGAGGGACAAATCACGGGTTTTCCTATTGGCAACATTCTCCAACGCTGCCAATAAGCAAGATTTTTCAGCCATACTGTTTCCTCAGAAAAGTCTAATGCCTCAGTGGATTGAGGTGTTCTCAGCTAAGGGGCACCGTGCTTGATGGAAAGATTTATGTAGCCACACAACAAAGGGCAGCAGAATGAGAATGTTAGGGCAGCTGATACACTTCGAGAAGGGGCTACAGATTACAGAGTTACTGCAGCATTCATCCCAGCAGACACACAAGGCAGCAAGAGGAGACCACTACTCCAAATACACTGCTAACGCTGAACAAAGAGTTGTATTACTCAAAAAAAAAGTGCATTACTAATATCACAATCATATTAGATAAAAAATAAAATAACAGGATTTTCACTTCTCCCTGCTAGGAAAAAAAAAAAAAAAAAAAAGAAAAAAAAAAAAGAAAGAATAATATTCAGCATTAACTCTGACAATGACAAAATGCATTGGTAATAATTAACATAGTCCTCATTGTAACTTTAGTGACAGTGTGGGAAGTTGCAACTGAAAAATACTCCTCAGCCACCCAATATTCCACAGGACTCTGATGGCAGTTTGGGGCACATAGCAGCACTGCTCCAGAGTCTCAAGGAGCTCTTAGATGGCCCAGTTCCTTGAGAAAGAGCATCTGATACTGAGAAGTATTTTGTGGAGATCTTACACATGTAAAGAAATTTCAGTCGTGCTCAGAATCTAGATAGGTCACATCTACATCTGTCTTCTACAGTCAAAGCTACAAGCTCTTTCTGTGGGCGGAAAGAGCTATGAGCAGCCCTCACTATACACCAAAGAGTAAATGAGACCAAGGAGTACACAGAGAGAAACCCATCTCCCTTGCTTCAGCCCAGTGCCACTCAACAATTCTGAGCAAAGGTGTCTTCCAAGAGGACTGCAGGTAGGAAGCAAAGCAAATGAAGTTCTGTATACTCGGACACATTTCTCTCCTAATAACAAATATTTGAGGCCACAAATGCCCATCTCTTCCCCATCCCTTTATCCTCATGATGGGTTCCCACCTAGTGGGACCAGGCTGTGCTACTCTAAATTCTGCTTCAGCCCCCTCAGGCCCAAGAATTGTTCCTCTTGGATGAGAGGGACATTTCCCTCCTGAGCCTTCCCCAGCCTCCTCTCAGCAGCAGCTAAATCCTACTATTGGCCCAAGGTCAAGAAGGACCTGCTGGGGATCTGTTGTGCTAACAGGAGGCTGCTGGACCATTATCCTTGTGATGTGAGGGACTTCCTTGCCTTTAAAAGCCATGCAGAGCCCGGAGACTGCTCGCAGCCTCAAAAAGATGGGTAGTTGTGTGGGCTGTTTCACTGGAGTAACCAAGGAGAGGCACCGGAAACCTGATGCAGGAGAGTAAACCAAAAAGCATGGAGATCCTTCTGAAGGTAGACAGGTCAGCTAGGAAGGGCATACAGCAGAGGAGGGTGGAAGGCAGCAGCAGGGAGAAACTTACAGGGCCAAAGCCAGGATAGGATGCAGAGCATTAAATGTTCAATGGAGTTTCAATTTGAAACCCCCACTTCCCATTGTGGTTTCTTCAGCCATGCCCAGAGGTTGTCCATCAGTTGCTTCTCAGGACAGGGTACATAAGCACTCTCCAGGCATACAAGAAAATGAGTTTCTCTCACAAAACACAGAGTCCATTACTCTCCAGCAAACGCATAAGACTCAGAAAACGCTACCTTGGCTCTGTTAGCAAGTTTATCAGTTTCAGCTCTCACAGAAGCCACACCATTCACATGAGCAGCAGTGCCATTCTCAGACATTTTGTTCTCATTTGAAAAGGGTGATGCTACAGGCAGCTCCAGCTGATGAGAGTTGCCAAGCTCTGCGTGCATCACACCTGTGTTCTGAAAGAAGCAGCACTTTCCCCAAACAGGTGAAGAGAGGGAAGCTCACACATCTTCTCTGCTAGCCATCTAGCTGTTAGTGTAGCTGCAGCCCATTCCTCTAAAGTTCCAGTAAAGAAAGCATGTTGAGAGATGTCCTACAGATGAGGCAGCACCGAAGGGGGCCGCCTTGATTAAACCAGGTTGTTCTGCTGAGAGTCCTCAACGCACGCTCTTGGTTATGGCTGTTAGAGCTGCAGCAGGGTGACATGAATTGCCTTTTATCTAATTGGAAAACTCCCACAGAGTTTAGAAGTACTCATTTAGACAGGCAAATCAATAAAGGAAATGGTAAGTGTGAGAATATAGTGAGACTATAGAGTCTATGTGGGTCCTGTATGCTTCTGCTTTAAAAAGGTTAACTCTTGCCTTCAAGAGTTTACTGCAATGCCAGCACTTGGAAAACAGCAAAATGGGTAGGTCCTACCCAAAATTTCAGTGAGTAAGTTGGTGGCTGTATATAAGGGCAAGACAACAAGTTTTCTGTTAGAGACCAGAAATTCAAGAAGAGTCACAGAAATTCAGAAGACATTGCAGAGAAGGAGGGAGAGAGGGAAAACTAATCTTAAATGTTACAGCTCTGAGGCTGGCAATGAGATCAGAAGTTTTATTAAAAGGAAAAGGGAGCAAAACCTGATTTGCAAAATAGTAAGGGCTAGAGCTGCATTTCTACGGAGTTCTGCTGTCACAAGGAACATTGGGATAAGGGAAATGAGCAGAGAAATTACTCCTGCTTTCTCACCTAAGAGCTTTCCTTGTCCTTTCACATCCACCTTCATCAGGGGCTCTGCAAATCCCCACCCACAGAGCCGCTCCAAGACTTCAAAACCATTAAGAATAGTTATTTAGTTGCTTAAAAACTCTAGGTTTCAAGGAAAATCACAAGAAAAAGCCCACAGTTCTTACAGTTGCTTGGTTTAGAATTAGTTTTGTTTTTCTTATTTCTCTCTGGCATTCCTTCTCCTAAATCTCCAATCACTTTCACAACAGGCTTATGCTGAGTAGCTTCAGGCAGCTGAGGAAAAAAAAAACAACAACCTGTTTAGCAATGTAAGTTATCTCTTCTCCCACCAATGCTAATAGGAGTTTTGTGCATAAATCAGGCACACACTGATGGGAGGAGAGATCGTGAAATCTATGTCTGTTTTTTTATCCACTGCAGTGAGGGTTTTATTCTCCTCTAATTTACACCAAAATATTGGTCTCAGGAGGAATACTTCTGACACACCTGGTATAAGACAGAGGAGAACTAGGCCCATGGGGTGATAGCAGATAATTCAACATCTTCATCCAGTGACAAAAGGCAAGTATATTAGAGTACCACAGACTGACTCATAGTGGCTTCTTAGAAGCCAACAGCATGGGATAGGCTGGGATTCATGGTCCAGCCTCATCCATCCTTGCCTTACCATCCCTCTTCTCCACTATAGGCTGGCAACCACACGTTCAGCCCTTCCACACATCACAGACATACAGATAGCCTGGTACTGCCTCACTGGAGGACAACTGGTTAGAAAAAAGGTCTGAGAGAAAGTAGACAGGACTGACAACCACTTCAGACTGAGTATGAAACCTCTGCTAAAAACCACTGCATGAGGCACGATTCCACAGAGCTCACTGTGTATTTTTCAGTATAGGACTACTAAAACAGGACATCCCTTGCTTCCTTCTTGCTCCTACTTAGAAACATCAAGAAAGTCTTCATGCAGTGACCTCTCCAAGCCAGTTCTAGGGAAAGAGAGTGCACAAAACAAATGTAACACTGACCATTTTTATCTGGCAAAATTCTGATGCCTCTGGACTGCCAATAGCATCTTTTAACATTGGCTTTCATGATGCCCTCCAAAATATCTGGTAGGTCAGAAGGCAGTCACCTCTGCCAAACACATATCAGGGTTTGCAGCATAGGTCACTGAGGCCAGTATTTCTTTTTCCCTAATGTGGGTAACTGGAGGCAGAACAAATGTCTTAAGAGAGAAATATCATGACCAAGAGAGCCTAATGGAATACAACTATAGCTGGGATGATCAGGAGCTTCCTAATTGGCATATAAGTGCACAAAAGTAATCTTTTGGGGAGAAGGTCTACTTTCATAACAGTAGACCTACTAAAGATTGTGAGAAAACACTCTGTTTTTTAAATATATATGTATATTATCAGGATTTTATGTAAGGTTTTATATATGTATACGATATATGATAGCTTGAATTCCTTTGTTCATGTTTTCTTTAAAGCCAAAGTTTTATTGATCAGCATTAACAAGCAAAAATAAACAGCCTCTTTAAAAAAAAAAAAAAAAAGGTACTTTTTATTGTACTTATGTTCAGTTGGAGAAGGAAACACATAATAAAATTAATTGATTTTTCATGAGTTTCGTTTCTTACTGACAAAGTGCATATTTTAATAAGGACTTTATCTCCCCTTCCTTGATCCTACACTGAAGTCATGATCCTGTACTTTGGACATCAGTCTGTTGCCATGGAAATGATCATAATATCGCTCAAAAAAATGAAGTATTATGATTTCACTGCAGGATCAAGGAGAGATAAAATGATAGGCTGCAAGGGATCACGTCTTCAAGCTGCAAAAGCCTTAGTTACTAACAAAAAGAACATTTACGAAAAACGTCCAATGTAAATTCCCTTACATCTTGCAATGTTCAAAAATTATTTTTCCCCCTATTTATTTTTTAAAGCACTAATTTCAGAGATCATAAGCACTCCGTTTCTCTTCTTTTGATCTGCGGTCCCACCCTCAATTTGAAATGCACCTTTTCTATGAATGAATCCTGGTCATCTTTCATTCCATTCCTATTCAGTGCCCACATAGAACCTTCCCACCCAATGTGTTGTACCACATTATTACTTAAAGGACTAACATTTTATTCAGAAAAATTAATGCAATTGAAAACAATCATTTAGTTCGGGTGATGTGTGTGATGGGAAAGGTTGGCACGTGCCAGATCTTACTTCGAAATGGAAACAGTACACGGCTAGCATAACACAGATATCATTAAGTTCCCTCTAAACCTCAAAGCACATACTTTTAGACACCAAGTATTCCCAGTACTGTAATTTACCTCTAAAGAGGTAAAATGAACCCTCCTGTTCATTTTCACCATCTGCCACAGCACTTCTTCGTACTTGTTAAGAACAATGTTAGATCTTTTCCGAGAAGTTCAGGGAGCCAACCCGAGAACACACTCTTCAGAGATGTCCAGGCCACTTTCAGATGTCACACAAATCCAAAGGTCCAGACTTTGAGGCCTTCTCTTGTATCAAACACTTACTGAAACCTGAAGCTTCATCCCCAAAGGCCTGCACAGATGAATTAAAAACTCAGAATAAGTTTTCAAAGTCTCAAATTTTAATGGCTCACAAGGGGACCTGCAGGAAGGTAGGTTCTACTGTACTTCACTGATGTCATTCCCGATAGGAGCAACAACATCACAAGGGCAACAAACACACTTTGAAAGACTCCAGAAGAGAGTTGTGACCTTAATAATTTGCTTTCAGGCCTTATCTGTTTTGACGAGCTCTATTCTAGTGACCACTTTGAAGGGTTGCCAAGAGCCAGAGAAGGGAAGAGAACAGGTGCTGCTAACAGAATTCAACTTTAGACTTTGAGCTTTAACAAGCATGACTTTCTCCCAAAATCTGTCAGCTTTGGCAGCTCTCTTAAGAGCTCCTTTCCACATATCCCACATCAAACAGTTTCCCCTACAACCCTGTCACAGGAAGAAAATAGGATTTGTAGTGGTAACAGACAATACAAAAGGTGCTGGAAGAAAGATTAGGGAGAAAGGAGGAAAAGAAATGGTTGAGATAAGAGTGTTCTCCTTCATGGGTTCTCTCATTTTCTTTGGGATGGAAAAAAAAGTCTTTATTTTGAACCCCAACATAAACACTTAAACATAAGCATAAACAAGCTTATGAGCTTGTGATTGCTTCTGAATTCACACGAATACAGCTTGAGTTTCTCAACATTACTAAATCTTCCAAGTGAGAAAGCCTAGAGCATCTGTATTACATACCAAAAGACTATTCACTCCCATTAAGAAATCACTGATTTTTTCTGCCTCCAGATGTGTTTTAAGCTGCTGGGAAGCCTCAGAATTGAGCAGATTAATGCATTCTAAATGTCATTTGACAAAGGGCACTGCTGCCAATGGTTCATTCACACTGTACGGATTTAATTATCTAAATGAAGTACACTCCAAGAAGTGCACGTTGGGCTTTTTTTGTTCTTTGCAGTTGTGTTTTATTGTTGTTTTTTCTGTTATCTTTAAAAACAAAAAAACACTCCACTTCAGTTTGTATTTTTCCATTCTAATTGAAATTAATTTCCCTGGCTGTTTTATTTTTGAAAACACCTGGAACAGGGCTATTATTTCAAAGAGGTAATTATGAAATTAGAAAGATAACTACGATACTTACTTCTTTAATTACGGATATAAATAGGGACTTTAATGCAGAAATTGCTTACAGACATCTTCCTGGATTGCGCTGGAAGAAAACTGCAGAATCTGCTGCTCATCTAATTCCAAGGAGATACGAACCAAGATGAAATGAAGAGGTTGCTGTATCTGCTGGAGTTCTGTCTGAAACTCTGACAAGGCCCTTGCCTCTCATAGTTCTGCTTTGGCAACCAGAGCAAAAATTGCTGGTTTTGGTTTTGCCACACAGGAGTGTGCTAAAGGAAGGTGACACTGGTGGTGTTTAAGAGCAGGTGAGATAGGCCCACCCCAGGCACAAAATGGCCACAGTTGGTGTGGGGCTGCCAAAGGCCTTTGGGTCTTCTCCCAGGCCCACAGCACTGTGCATTTGGGTCTCCAGACCAGGAACACCCAGCATAGACCTGAGAGACAGCAGCAACACAGCCAACAATCAGAGCTAAGTGCAGTTATTCACCAGTCCTGTTCAAAGCCCTCTGTTATTTTAGCCGGCCGTAGCAACAGCTATAATTAGGCACTCTTAACACAGCACAGTGCTTTTCAGAAATCAAGGCCCTTTCCTCCTCCACAAGAGCCGTGTCAAGGGGCAGCTTCCACAAGTGCTGGCTGCTGACCCCTCTCTGACATGACTTGATCGTTTGCAGTTATTGATCTCAGCTCTTTTTTCTCCCAAGCCACCTGCCAGGTAATAAAAATCTGCATCAGAATGCAAGGCACACAGGGTGCTGAGAGCCAGCAGCAACATTTGTCTTACAGACCTGGAAACCTGGCAGTGTCGATAGGGGCCAGTTATCACAGCGCTGTGTGATCTTTCTGCTGAGGCTGTAAATAACTTCCATCAGCATCCGAATAGGGACAGAGAGAATCTGCCACATTAACTACAGAAGCGAAGTGCTGCTTTGTCAATGGCAGAAGACACTGTTAAGCAACATAAACAGCGTTGACAAGATCTCTAAAGACTCCCTGAGTTTAAAAGGGAAGGTTTAGGATGCTGAACTTTTGATGCACCATCATTAATCGAGCCTTGCCTTTCTTCTGAATGTGTTTGTATGCATGCCCAATGCAAGCATTTCAAAATGTTTTAATTGAGTCCTATAAGGGTACATGACATTTCACTCCTAGTCTCACTCAGATGGCAAAATTCTGGATCCTTTTGCTCTCCAAAGCACCTCCATATGCCAGTGGAAACAAACAGATCCACTGTTTGAGATAAAAGCATGTGGGCGCTACAGGGATCTGCCTCTTTTCCTACTTACTCTTTCCTCCAGTGTGCAACCCCAGCAAGTGCTTTACATGGCTTTGTACCTGCATTAAACCCCACCTTCCAAAAGCCCACACTGTGCCAATTTTACACTGAAAAGTCAGTGTAGTAAGCCAGCATAATGATGTAATAAAAGTGATGAAGAACTAGAGTTAGTGCCAATGCTTTTGCCAAAGTAAGGCTTACAGATCTGACTGACTGCTTTTCCTGTTCCCATTCCAGATCTCTAGCCCTGAATGAGCTAAAGTAAGCTGCAAGAGAAGACAGATTCAGTAAAAATTAGGCAGAAAAATAAGGGGGGGGGGAAGGAGAGAAATAAAGGCAAACTCACAACAGCTGTTCTTCAGCATGGCACACAGATTTACACAGATTCAAAGTGTGGAAACCAAAGCAAAACAAAGCGAAGGTCCATGCTTACAGAAGAAACTAGTTAGTCTGGGTCTTTGAGGGACAAACTAGACCATACATTTTACAAGGAAAACCCAAACTCCAAATGCATTTTGCTAATCCTCAGACCTTCAAAGATCTTTCCTGCAGCTCTGCCTGTCTCATCACCTGGAGTCTATTAAACATTGTTCACTGAAGAAACTATTCGTCATGAGGGTGAAATTTGCTGAATTTACTAGTGTTTATGAATCTACAAGAACCACAATCTAGAAGACACATCAGGACACCTTTGATCCCATTTTGCTACCTTACATAAATCAGCTGTAAGCTCAAAGGTGGAATGGTTTTGTACAGTCTCTTCATTTTCAGCAAGATACATTGAAAGTAAGCCTGGAATATGAACGTATTTTTATGCCAAGCGTATTGGCTAGCTTTGGGAACTGATAACACACGTACCAGACTTCCATTTCATCTCAATTTCTTTTATAGATAGTGATTAAAGCCTGTTGTAGTTAAAGGGGTTTCTGAATGCACATATAGAATGATTCAGTGGTTTCGCTCAAGTTTTTGGATGACAGTGGTCCATTCTAATACCACTAAGCTCAGGAGGGATGGGGCAGGGGAAGAGGGAAGTAAACTTATATTTAATCTCCATGAGTAACTATCTCTCAGTAATTGTCACTGAAGTATCCCTGGTGGTGTAGACACAGAAGTTGACAAGACAGTGGGCTTTTTCCTTATTAATACATTCAGATCTAGAGGACCTTTTCTTGCTATCCCAATCTAGTCCCTTTAATAAACAGTAAATTATCTGTTTAGAAATAATCTTTGCTTCAGTCTAGTTGTTTAAAGCATTGCATCAGGAGACATTTTACTCATCTTCTTACTTCAGATAGATCTACGATGCACAGATAAATGGATGGTCATATATTTAAGGAAGATTTTAAATGCATTTTTTAGTAGATGTCAAAAAGGATAGCATTTTATAACCAAAAAATGAACACTGGAAAAAAACAGAAGCAGACATGCTGAGAAAAGTCCAGTCTGCTGTTTTTGTAGATCACAGAATAATTTGACATAGGTTAGGAAATTTCTTTTAACCACTGTCTGTGCCGCCCTTAAACCTTAATGGAGTACAAAGATTACCTTCCAAAACTTAGGACCGCATATTACTTAAGCTTTTCTGGCCAAGTTTTTTCCCCTTTTCTTCAACGTGATTAGAAATATGAAAAGATTTGAACCACTGGAGCTAAGGACTGAGTTCTCCTTTACACAAAAGTAAAATGAGGCAGAACTCCAAAGAGAACACATCTCCAAAACTGAATAGATTGCACCAAACAATCCTTATCTTGAGGTTATGTTTTCCTACTGAAAAACAATAAAAAACTCACTTATCTAACAATTTCAAATGGGTAGCTTATGAGATCCAGCACTTTGGGGCCACAATATATATATTTTTTAAATGAAATGAATTTATGAAAGTACTTACATTGCATCATTACTCTCAGAGCTAAAATCCTTAACTTAGAATAGAGACTTGAAGCTAGATTTGCTCCTAAAAGCAAGATTTTTCTGGGGAATGTAGTTATTAGTTATCTCCCTGGAAAGTTGCAACTCAGAAAACTTCACTCAATTGCAGCCTTTTCCTGGAAGAAATTAAGCTCCTTATTCATTTTCTTATTTGACTGAAAATTGTCATATCTAAAATTCTTCTTCAGAGCCTGCCCAGGAAGGCCACAATGGTAATGGTGCAAAGCCAGGCTGGAATGAGCGCAGCTAAGGCTGCACCCCAGCTCTTCTTTCCATTGTCTCTCTTTAGGGAGATTCAAAACTAATTCTCCAAAATGAGTGTTGCAGACACCTGCTTAAATGGAAGGCACCCAAAGCTCTGCCTCTTGAAGCTGTGATACCATGCAGGAAGGAACCCTCAAGACATCAAGGACTCAAGTCCCTGCCCTGTCCTCCACAGAACCTAAGAGGGGTATCTTTTCTGTATTCTGTTACAGAGGCATGCAATGCCAGTTTTTTTAGTCAAGAATCCTCCCACCATCATCCCCATTGGGAAAAATAAAATAAAATAAAATAAAATAAAATAAAATAAAATAAAATAAAATAAAATAAAATAAAATAAAATAAAATATAAAAAAATCACATATAGCATTAGTGGAGGCCTCTCCACCAAGTACCCAATCCAGAACCAGTAGAAGCAAAAAAAGCACCTTCTCTCCTAGACTTTTTACTCAGATGTAGCAAAGGAGTTTCCTACAGCCTGTCACCTAATGCAGAACTCAGCAATGATGAAGTAACACAAATCAGTATCACCCAAGGATTCTACCTTGTTTATCATACAAGATCTACAAATTCTGCAAATTTAGACCGATTTCAGTAACTGCATCTTCAAAAGCCAAGATGGTACACATACTACACTGTCACATTGTTGCATGACCTCTAACACCCATTGTATTTCAAATTATTTTCCAGCATTACTAATGCTGAAGAGCACATATTTTCAAGTTCTCATTCCCTTTTTCTTTTGAGATACTTTGATGACTCATATTACGAAGTTTTATTACAACACAAGTATGATTCTGCTCTATCAACACTTGCGTTCAAACTGGATCCCCAGTGAATTAAAAGTCATATACTTCACATACAGCTGCAGAGCCTGATACAGCTCCTCTACTGAAAACTGAGTCACTTCCAGATGAGACTTGAAGCCAAGACAGTGTTAGAAGACTCGCTCAGTCTTCTGTGCACACACACACAACCAGACACAAAGCTCTCCCAGTTTCAGCACTATTCTTTTTATAGGCATTTTATAAAATCATTGAGCTTTGGTTTTTTTTAAGTGACATTTCTGACACCAGCAGCCAAGAAAAAAAAATAAAACTGAAGTTAAAGCTGTTGTTCTACATTTAATGTGCTGCATTGTGAGGCAACACGGGTCACACATCTGCATCTGTCACTTTGAAATGCGTCTGGCAGGTCTTGACAAAAAACAAAGATCAATAAGGTAAAAGGCATAGCTGGACATTACAAGCAGTGCTGGCCATCACCGCCTGGTCCCCAGGCTGACAACACTTGTGCACTCTGTGAAATGTCCTAAGTTGCAACAAAGCCTCCTATGCAAGCATGGTTTTTGTTTTAGTTTGGTTTTCTGTCTTTGTTCACTTTTCAAAGCTCATTCTAACATGGTTTCATAACCAAAAAAATAAAAAAGATAAAGTTTCTTGTTTTGTATAATTTGGCTTCCTCAGATTTGCTAATTCTGCTGAATTCTCCTAGTAACTGCCTCACTATGTAGCACGCAGCAGAGGTCTGATACCTTCCCTACTGAGACAAGTAGCATTGCCTTCTCCTTTGGGCTCTCCATACTCTTCCAAATTATTCTGATTGATATAGACCTCGATCCATGCTAATTATGCAGAGCTTCCCTTATAAAGTGTAGTTGCCATAGGAACAGTACCGGGTGAACAGGTGCGTGGAAAGCTGTGATATATTAAATGACAGCTACCCTCTGCCACTGCGATGCAGATTGCCATTCTCAGGGTTTATTTATAGCAGGTAGTAATTAATCTGTGTGAATCTCATTTCATTGAGAAGGAAAAAACAAAAACGCACAGAATCATTAGCAAGATTCCTAATTACATCCATACCTTTGATTCTCAGAATTTTGTTGCCATCAGACAACCCTAACACAGAACTACTGGATTATTATTTGTGTGGAGCTGTCATTATGAGAAACTCTAAGCTGTCGCCTGTAACAAATACCTTCTTACAGCTACCACATTAAAACTTGCATTAGCGTTGCTGCAGTGGAGCAACAAAATAGTTTTTACCCTTTAAAAAAGTAAAGAAACAAAAAGGAGATATAAGCTTTAGTTGGCTTTTAAATGGAGGCTCCTAATTCTGGAATGGGAATCAAGTGTACAGAAACCTGAATTTAGCCCAGACACCAACTGTTTCTGTGCCTGAAGCAAGCCCCTTAACCTCCGTTTCTCAGTCACTGTCTCTCAGGTGTTAGGTGAACTAAGAGCAAACAGTCTGAAAGCACTTCAAAGATGAAAAAACGACTCGTTATGCTATGAAAGGGATAAGCACTGTAATTTAAATGACTGCATGAAGTAGACTTATCTACCAGGCATACCAGGCATGACAGAGCCTGGTGTCTTAGAGCTGCTTGCGTAAAGTAGATAAGCTTGAGAAGACAAAACTAAACTACATTTTCTGTGGCTGATGAGAACAATGATTCTCATAGCGAGGCAATACTAGCACCAGGTAGAGTACGTGGATCTTGCCTGTGTCTCAGTTTTCATCCTCTTGCTTTCTTATTATTATGTTTATGATCACAGTTAGCAGCAAACACTCCAAGAAAATAGAAGTGATAGAAAATGATCACATTCTCAAAACACTCTTCTAAAAGTTTTGTCAGTACACATCTCAGATGAAAACATACAGTGATTCCCAGTCGCTGTTAGGGATGCCGTTGGAAACATTCTTACAGGCAAGTGTTAGAATCACAGCAGTGTTATGGGATACCCTGCAGAACATTATTCTAGAAATCATGCAAAGGATCCACATCAAGATTTAATTTCAGCTACATTCCAAAACAGCATTTCGTTCGTGGTTCACCAGGTTCATATTAGAACCCTGTAGGCAACAGGTAAACTTGCAGTTCTAAGATAAAGCAAAAAATCACAATGATGTAGCAATTACTCATTTCTTGAATAGACCCAGTTAAATCACAGCATGAAAAATGAAGGCTACATTGGTATATGCCTAACCTGCTGGGAAATCCTCCCATGATAAAATCCTTCTTGAGAATATAAATATTTCACAGAAATGGGTTACACATGGTCTGAACCCTGATATTAATCACTGCCTACTCAGACCATGACCTAGTTTTTAAGCTAAGCACATTCCACCTTTGCAACAGGCTCTACCAAGCTTAGTTCTGATGCTGGATAATACAGGGCAATAGAGAGAACATAACTCCTGCTATTGAGAAACTAAATCCCCTTTTACTGAGTCTTATACTAGACCTGCCTATATTTGATCAAATCCAAGAGATCTGATGAACATGAATTGAAATTCATTAGCAGTGTTTCCACATCATTATAGAAAATGAGGTCTCAGAACAATGGAAATGAGTTACTCTTGCAGACGAGACTGTTTCCACATCCAGGCTTGCGTGCTAAAGCTTTCTTCCAACTGGCCAGGAAGACCCACACCATTCTTAGTCTCAAGCAGATATTGCCCTGTTAGACCAGGCATAGCTGGAGAATGGGATGCTGTAACTTTAACTGCTGCTTGTATCCAGCATGAGTCAGGGACACTGAGCAGCCTGCAGACAGTTTATATGTGCTTTGTACCAGTTAAAATGTTGCTAAACTGGGCAAACCCAAACAGATTTCATCCTACTTCACGCAGCAAGAGAGGCCTGAGTATTAAAGCAAAACTTTAGTTGGCAGGATATCAAACCTGAACCTCTCAAATCAGCTCATTGCTCAAAAATCCCCATTCAGGCCATTTTTTTTCCTAAGTGTTCCCTGCCTAATTAAAGATCCCAACCTAATTCACAGGTCAGAATTCCTCATGTTTTCCTACATCTGCCACAGGCCTCAAAAAATGAAAGAACACAGAGGCCAGCTTGGCAATTGGGAGCTCACATCTACTGGATGTTAACATGTAACCTCACAAGTTTCATCAGTTCCTTCAAAATCACTTCTTTTATCCCCAGTACCTGAATTGTCAGCTAGGAGAAGCTGCTGATAGCTTCTGAAGCTTACTGCATTACGTACTTGGTCTTCAAAACCAAAACCACATGGAGAACTGACCTTTGTAAACATGCTTTTTTCACTGTCTCTTCCTGATGCTGCTCCTTTGCTTACTGCACCTCACCATGGAGTCTAGTCCCAGTCAGACTGCAGCTTCCCCCAATAGGACCTCTCTCATTTTTAATCACACAACCACAGAACAGCAATAGTTCATAATGTAGTATATAACAGAGTTATGGTCAATCAAGGACATGGGCAAGAAAAGCACTGAATGGAAAGAGAAAATACTTCATTCTCCCCACCTCTTGCTAAGAGATGTTGGGGGGAAAAAAAAAAAAAAAGACAAATTCTTTTACACCCAGGAGCTTGTCTTCTTTTTCCTTCCAACTCTACCCATTAGTTTAATAAAAGACAGTACTTGCTTTGCCTAATAATTATTAGGTCTAATGTCAAGAGAGTTAAGGTCTTAGTTAAACTCTATTTAAGCAGGATTTTAAATTTAAGCATGCAAACTTAGCACTCTTTACTGTGAGAGATCCCTTGTGTGCCCGTGTAAAAGAAGAAGGTGGACTGTATGGGTCACTGCTAGAACTCATTTAGAAATAGCAACCTGGATTATTTTTTTCTCCTCTCCCTTAGCAAAACCAGAAATATTAAAATGCAACACATGATTTCCACTAAGGCATTGGTTTTTACATGAAGCATATCAAGTACTCCATTTTGAACGCCTCTTCAGGGTCTCCCTTCTAAAGAAGCATCATGCAGTTCTAAGCTAAGGACCATACAACAGCCCTCTTCTGCAAATTCACATTCAGCTTGTGATTACTGTGTCACTTTTTCTAGGTGACACGACGTTTCTGCATCCAGAGGACAAGAGGAAAAGTTTTTCTGTTCTGCTAACGCAGGTTCCAAAGGTCTGATTCCTTATGAATCCATAAAAACAATCTCACAAGAGTTAACGCAGAATCAAAACTTATCACAGACTGATTACACCGCTGGGAAAATTGTCAGTAAAGGAAAAAGGGACCCACTATAATAACCCACATTCAAATTCCACTGCATGGCTGAAAAAGAGTCAGCTAGAATGACATCCAAACTAAACTTAGATTTGTGCAATCTGTGGAAAATACGTAATAACCATCAAGGTTTGGGTCCAGCAAACTTCTGGACAATTAAGGAAACCTTTTGTTGTTGTTTTGTTTTTAAATCAACAGGATTAACAACACACAGGAAATGGTCTTTATGAAGAAATCCAAGGCCTGCCTATCCAACTGTCTGTACAATTCATTGTCCGGTTTACTTCATGCTAACTTTGTCTTTCAGCCAAGCCAGCAAAGAGTTTCTCTATAATATTTACAAGAAAGCTTCATTTCATTTCAGTCCTTTCCCCCAATCCCAAAAGGAAACTTCTCTTTTCTTCATTGAACACACTCCCCTTTTACATTGCTTTGATAATTCCCACTTCATCGGCCTTTGTCAGAACTGTCATCTTTTCACTTCTGGAAAACCTTACTGGGATGTATCTCGGGACATGGCATCAGTGACACTTTAGTGACCACAGAGTTTGCTGTTGAATGAGCCCAACCTGCTGACCCTCAGATTAGAAGTTACGTACCACAGCAGGTCTCTGCTAGAGCTTCAGAGCAAGCAGCAAAACAGTAAAACATTTGGTAGGGAAAGGAGAGGCATCATCAAATAGCACAAACTTTCAATATATGCAGAGACAGGAGGAAAGCTATCCATTGCAAATATTGTATCATTTCGGTTTATTTTCCAATCAGCCTCATCTTTCTCTTGCTTACCAGATTACTGCAAGGCACGGCTGCAGTTGTCCCAGGGCTCCCAGGCTCTGAAGGCAGCTTTCACTGAAGAGAATGGATTTTCCTCATAAGGATCCTCACCTTTCCTGGAAACTCTCAGTCAAGCATGCTCTGTGTGCCACGCACCCTGAACCAACTAGTTTAGACCATGCTTGTTTAGACAAAGTAAAAGGAAAGATCAGATCAAATTTCACTGGGATGTTTGAAGCCACTGAGGACTGCCAGTCCCACAGATGGCAAGCCTAGAAGAAACAACCAGCAGAAAAAATTAAGGGCACAATTATCTCAGAAGATACAATTGTTACAAGGTACGAGTGCACTGTATCCTAAAAATTTATGAAGAAACTTAAATTTATATTTATATACATGTATATATATATATACATACATACATGTATGTATACATATATATATACATACATGTATGTATGTATATATATATATATACATGTATATAAATATAAATTTAAGTTTCTTCATAAACTTAAATTTATATTTATATACATGTATGTATATTTATGAAGAAACTTAAATTTATATTTATATTTATATAAATTTATATTTATATATATAATAAATATAAATAAAAATAAATAAATTTATATTTATATATATATATACATGTATATAAATATAAATTTAAGTTTCTTCATAAATATACATACATGTATATAAATATAAATTTAAGTTTCTTCATAAATACATAAAATAGATATTCAAAGAAAAGAGATGAGAATTCAGAGCCATCAGCTGCTATGGGACATCGATAGTCCATTGTGATGCAATTCCTGATCATTTTAGCTAATAAGCCAATAGACTGATCTACCCATGCAATCCCTGCAAACCCAGCTCTGTGCTCAGCAGGCATTTTGCAGAGGATATTGCATCTTTTTTACTGCAGCTTGAAGTAGATCAAAATTCAACCTCAGCAGAGGCACAACCAACAGCTGCTGCTCCCTAGCACAGAAAAAAGCCATTGGAGTGCTTTTCAAAGCTAACCTTCTCAAGCTTGTGCCTGTGACCTGCTCCCCTCTCCATTCTGACCTCACCCAGGAAGCTTGCCTTCCTTGTAGCACATTCATTTTGTCTCTTTTGCATGGGTTGTACAGGCTGCTGTGTTTTCTTTTCCATCCACATCTTCACCCTCATCCTTCCCCCTACCTTTTTTTTTACTTCTTTTTTTATACTGTGCAGGCAAGCTGCCAGCATTAACACTTTGGTTAAGGACTAAGCTCAATCACTGGCCTGTTTCAATACAAATCCCTGAGCTGCTCTCCTGGGGGAAACAGGTTCTTCACTCCCCACTCCTCATTCAGTTTTCCCTCAGGAAACACCCGGCAGGGAACAGGCAGGGACTGGCACTGTACCCCGGAAGGACAGAGGAATAACTGGCTCAGACACTGCCCTCAGACCCAATGCACCTTCGTTCAGTGAGAAATAAGGTAAGCAAATAAAAAAGCAGGGGAGAAGTTTCTCACCGCTTGCCCTACTCTGCTTTTGGGACATGCATCCAAATAGCTCAGAACTGTTCATACAAACACCTCATAGTGTGCACATCTCCATTAAATCAACACAGAAGCTTTTCCAGATAAATCTTCTCTGGAGAACAAACTTGGAAAACACGTGATTCTATTTCTTTCCTCACCTCATTAATTAATGTGGGAGCGTTGTCTGACTCCCACATCCAGATCTGCTGCTGAACTGGTCTCTCTGGGCTGCTCTGCACATTGAGGCTCTTCTCACACATTACCACATGCCTCCTGCTCATCGAGATTCAAGTGCAAAACTCACACATCTATTTTTTTGTCTGTTTACCGATCAAGACGAAGGTATCCTAAATTGACCTTTTCAGGAATTGCTGTCTTTAATACAGTTACTCCTCTAAGAAGCCCAGCCCTACACAACCCTATCAGAGTAGAGAAACAAAACAAAAAAGGGAGAGTGGTGCCCAAGGTTCATGTTCTCCTCCACCTGCATACAAACCATTCTCACTGGATTCTGTCCTTGAAGCAGCTTTTACGCCAGCCTGCAGCCCGCTGTCTCTTGGGCAGAGT
Organism: Coturnix japonica; assembly: GCF_054131305.1. Taxonomy (NCBI): domain Eukaryota; kingdom Metazoa; phylum Chordata; class Aves; order Galliformes; family Phasianidae; genus Coturnix; species Coturnix japonica. The sequence goes on from NC_140672.1 coordinate 28,923,530, forward strand.
GCTTGTACTTCCAAACACAAACACCTTCCAGCAGGAGAGCAACTCTCAGCAGTTCTCCTCTACTCTTGTTGTCTCAAGCATAGCAACCTTGTTTAGTACGACTGAATATTAAGACAGTCTTAAAAACATGTTCTTATCTTCCTCCTTGCCCCACAATTGCTTCTAACTAATGTCTTCACTGATGTAGCAAAGTTATAAGCAATTAGTAAGTTCTAAATAAGGTGATTTGGCTTGCTGCAGGTTTTTGTTCTGAATTTAAAACTTAAGCATTTTTTCAGTGCCAGCCCGTTGCCTCCAACAGTCAAGACAAACAACCAAGGAGCGAGTTTTAGGACTGAGTCTCCCCTCACCTTAAGAATTCTAATCCACACCTTTTCACAGCACCCAGGTATACCTTGCCAGTGCCTGATCATTCCAGGTCACTCAAACCCTAGCTAGTGTGCGCACAACTCACCAAGGCAGACTGCTGGCTTCTTGCCCCCTCAAATCATCTTCCCAGCTCCAAGGCAGTCACAGGACACACTCAAGATGTGTTTCATGAATAAACTTGTTTGGAGTCACAATGCCCAAACAGGTCACAGAATTAGTCCAAGAAATAAACTGATGTGGGGCAGAGGGAGTGACGTCTTCTTTTTCACCCAGGTCATCTCAAGAGTCAGCTTTCCAGCACAGACCTGCAAACTGCAGCACAAGGCACCTGAACCACATGCCAGCTTTCTCCCTGAGGAAAATAGATAGCAGAGCCAATCCGACTCCTTCAGAGAAGAGCAGCTAGTCAGACAGAAGGAGAGAAGGGACTACTAAAAGCTGAGCCAATCCAGCAATAGGAAGCCAAGTCAAATCCATAAAGATATGTCCTTGGTTTTGGATTTTGGCTTGTTTTAAGGATTTTTCTCAGTGGTGTTCATGTTTGGTGAACTTTTTGTTGTTGTTGTTCTTGTGTTTTGTTTTTTAAAGATAGTGTTCTTGAAGAGTTAAACTCACTCAAGTTCATTTTACAATGAAATCGGAATGTTTTAGATGGAAACAACCTCTTATAAGTGTAATCCTATATTCCTAATAAGCAGAATTAACAGTTCTAGGACCATTGTTCTCTCACACACTGTAATGGAGAGCATTATACCAGCAATGGACCATCTGGAACAACAGGCAGGGAGAGCCTTGGAGGATCAGAATGGATAACCATTTGCAGACTACATGGTTTTGGGGGAGTGAGACTTTAATAGCAGAGTGCAAGCATCTGTTTTCCCAGATACATGATCTGATTTGAACCATGACTCTTTGATACTGGTACCTACTGTTTTACTAGAGCCAAGTGGCTCTAAACAATGTCTATTCAGTTACTGCTAAAGAGAAATAAACAAATTAACAAGCTTATTTTCAATAAAGTTTAGAATTGGAAGAAGAATCTACTTATGTTGTGTAAATCTCCAGCTAGAAATTAAAATATCTGGACTTGGTTTAATTACATTTTGAATGTGGCCCCCAATAGGACTCTGTAACCTTTAGGGTTTAATAACTTCAGCTCATTTAATGTCCTTTCATTACATTACTGTAGCAATCCAAGAGTGAGGTTTGAAAACTAAAACTCTGTGCTTCCTCCTGGGCTTTCCCATATGTTCATCATCTTTAGCTTAGACTCCCAGGATACTCACGCCAGGTCTTACAAAATTGCCTTAGCAGAACAGAAAAATATCTTCTTTCACTTTATTCTATATACTTATTCTTTGTAGAGGAAGGAAAGGGGGAAAAAAGTTTGCCAAGCAATGCTCTGCTGAGTACCTACAGAAGATCCTGCCTAACTTCATGGAGAAAATCCAGGCAGCTCTCCTCATCCAGCCCCAGGAATAGGTCAGATAGCAAGGTACAGGCCCAAGACTGGCTGCTATGTTATGACCTGTTAAAAGACAGATTGCCCGACTTAAAACCTGCCACTAATAACCATGAATTTGAAAAACTCTGGATGAAGAGTCATAGAATTAACCAGACTGGAAGAGGCTTTTGGAGGTTGCATAATCCAACCATGCTCAAAACAGGGCTAACTTGCCCTAGTTGTAACAGCAAAGGACCCATTTGACAAAGTCTCCTACAGCACCTCCACTTCTCTCCTATGCATTATGTCAAACGAAGTGTTTTAGAATGTGGTTCTTGTGCTGACAGGCAGAATTAAAACATCTGGAGACTACATTTTCACATCTATGAACTCTAATGTCAAGGCAAAAATCATACTGGTGTGCAGGAAAGCAGAACCACAGAAATGCAGAGCGGGAGGCCAGTAGATGGGAAGCACCTCACTGCAGGAACCACTCTGTGCTGACACCACAGGTGGGATGCACATCACTGAGCTTCAGAGCTGATGACTGTGATACAAACATCTACTCTCCCTCCATAATCAGTGGAAAGAAATAAACCTCTCAGGCACAATTAATCTGACCTATTTAAGTGTTGCTTTAAGATAGCAGGAATTGCACTCGAGAATCTACTGACTGTCCTGATGTGATCTCCACTGACTCTAAAGAGACATAGTTGTAAGGAGATGAATCCTACCCAGTGATTGCTTTTACTCACAGCAAACCTTAAAATAGAAATAATGTGCATATGTGAACAAAGCAGGGGTGGAATATACCTTTCAAAGCCAATACCACTCAATGGAGACTGTAAAAGGATAGCGTTTCTCTTACAGTGAATAGATACAAATATGTACAAAAGACTATCTAAAAATACATAGACATACACTTATAAGTGTTTCTCAGAGTTCCTTTCAACTACAATTTCTGCATCTCCAGGCAGCTGTCCCCCTTCATTAACAAGTGCGAATACATATCGAGATGCCTCTGCTCCACAAACAAACTGAATTCATGCTTTTACTTTACAGGGTGCTTTAAGAAAAAATATATATGTGTATATATATATATATATATTTTAATGACACTTCATTAATTTTTTTTCCTAAATCCTGTTCATAATAAACTAATTTCTCATGGCCCAATAACAGTGTGGATAGGAGGATGTTCTCTCCATGGATTAACATCAGGACTGTAAGTCCCAGTGCCACAATTTGGCCATGCCCACACAGACAAGTACTCTTCCCTCATTTGCCACTAAGGAAAGATTAGGACATTGTTTAATTTCTAGACTGTTCTAAATCCAGAACTGCTAGAAACAGAAAAGACCAAGATTCTTTTGATTCAGAGGTACTAGATATTGGAAAACACTGTGAAATTAATGCAACAGCCCAGAAAGGGAATGCAGTACATGGAGTGCTAACGCAAAGATATAGAGTCTGCTGGCATATTTTTTCTTGTCTAAAAGCAGCCATAAGGAAGAGGAGCTCTTCAAAGCTCAAAGCCCAAGAGGACATAGCAGTTGCAATGCTCCACTACGAAATGAGAAATGCATGCAGGACGTTTCAGCCCTATTGTGAACCTATTTCCTAAGAGAAGGTCAACTCAGAGAGGCATGGAGGGTATTCAAAAGGCAAAAGCTTTTGACCCACAGGAGCTGTTGCTATGCCTGATATGGCTCTGAACAAAGACAACTAAATCCAGGTATTATACACATATAGAGAACTTATACTTGAGTGCATAAAATAGCCACTAGGGCAATTACCATTTAAAACCATAAAGGCAATGTTATAACAGAAGTCTAGTGTTGAACATCCTCTAAATATTATGGATATAAGTTAAGGTTTTAAGCCTGATACCTACTCCACTACAAAATGAACGTGAAAACTGCAGCACCAGACTATAATCCGACGTAGGTTTAATCAAGACTGAAATTTGTCACTACAGACCTACATTTAATTTAACAAATACATAGGTGAAACATCTGTGAATCTACCACGGCAAGTTTCAACTTGATGTTATGCTCCCCATGTTTAACACAGGCCAAAAAGACAAAGCTCTGATGATGGAAAGCCTCAAATCAGGAACAAACAGCTCCAGATTTGTATGGCTTTGTACTGCTGCCACAGCACCCATATATGTCATTTATGTATACAAATCCACTCATACACACTGCTGAGCTATTACCAAATCTTGAAAGGAATTTCCCAGCTGCACAAAAATGAACTACCACTTGGGCTAGCAAATGAATTTGTATGTGCAGCAATAACATCTGATTGATGTCACTGTCACATTCTCTTTAGTTTCAGAGAATTTGATAACCCCATCAGATACTGCTGCTGTGAGGAGAATCCCTATTTGTTAATCCAAATGGCATCTGTTACTGGAAAAAAGTAGAGACATCATTCCTCAAAGATGCAGTTCATATACTGTTGTTCATATATTCCCAGCTAGACATGATTTCAAGTACTCTGAAGATTAAAGAGGAGCTGTTTTGTGTTTCAATTAAGAAACAATTTGAATCAAACAATCAGCTTGCCTGCTCCTAAGGAATTATATTCTCGGTACATATATTTATGCCTACACAAATTACCTTTTGTGCATTCTCCTGAGTGTGTGTGGCATGTAGCTGTGTGTTGAGCTGCCCAGTGGGTGCTGGCAGACACCATACCTCTGTACTCATATTTGGGAGGAAGACGTACCAGCAGCTGCCCCTAAGAAGTGTATTTATTGATGCTTGTACGCAAGTATGTCATGATGACCCATCGCTTCAGTTTTTCCTTCTGATCTCTTCCCCTCCCCTGCAAATCTCTGCTGAAGGCATAACAGTCCTTGAAGTATAGTTTTAAAGCAGATAAATGATTTCATTTAGGACTCGCCATAGATCCCTTTTTGTATCCCAAGCTATCAAGACCAGACACTATCCTCTTCAATTCTGCTAAAAGAGCAGAATGATACAAGTACAAGAACAGAGGTAAAAGTTGAATATGACAAGATTCATGTTATAGTCAGACATCAATTATATTACAAAAGCATTTTCATTTGTGTCTCTAACAGCTCTAGAAATAAACAAAAGGAAGGCACATATGATTTAAAAGTTACATCCGATTTTTAAAAGCCTGCTTTAAAAGTTCTGATTCCTATAACATATGTAAGAGCATTGAAAGTGGAAGAAGCACATGACTCTAAATAAGTACACGAAGATTTAATGCAATACAGGGTAGGCAGTGTAACTGCCATTAGTGAAGTTGCAAGAGCAATTGACCTTATAGGACAATGATATTTTAAGTGTCTATAAACTGGTAGTAAAGATGTTTCAACATTAAGTGCCCATATAAGACTTCAATAATGTTTGCGGGGTTTTTTTTGAGTACTTCATGTTTTACTACACTGCATTTCTGGTAATAACAGAGCAAGTAAAACACAGCTTAAGATTTATAGCTTAAGATGGTCAAGAAATAAAGTCAAAGTTTTCTTTAAACGTAAATTATTTCTGCTCTCAAAAAATAACCTTAAATATCCATTGTTCACTATGCTCTCAATAAAGCAGTCTTTAATGAGACACTAAAATTTGTTTGTGGAGACTTGTTTTGTAACAGCACTGAGGACAAATCTATTCTAGCGTCATGTACAACCGTAACAGTGTTCCCTTTAACTTATCATCTTACACTACATTTTTAAATTAGAAAGACCAGATTATCTTTAACTAGCTAGTCAGCTGCAGCTGATGCGCTGAGGACCCCACAACTTCAGGTTTCTCACTCATATTGTGAGAATGGCTCTTCCTTACAGTTTCAAGCACCCAGGACTGACGAATGAAAACCTAACATGATGCACTCTGCCACAGCTACTGAATGAAATCTTGAGTGTGCAAAGCATCTGACCCAAAGCCCAGATGTAGACATGAAAGGCATGCAAAGCGTTTCCATTCAGAAATGAGCATAACAAAGCAACTTTGATTTCCCATGAATCTGACGTCCAGGATGATCAGAAGGGTGAGCGAGCACAGTGATTTTCAACCTGAGATCCATCATCCAGAGACACTGAGCCTGTTGGCCCAAGCCCCATCATCAACTAAAGCAATGTGGGACTCTTACAGATGCCATGAATTCTGCAGGTTTCATTAAATGCCAGCAACTGACCAAAACATTCATAGGACTGCTCGTAAGTGTGGAATTTTGAAAGGCACAAGTTTCCCAGCCAATCAGACTAGTTTTCATATCTCCTGAGCATTATGTACCAGCATTTCCTATTTCCCTCTGATATTTTTATAATAGAAATTTATTACAAGAATTTAAATTAGCATCAACAAGATTAGTTAAGAGGTTTGTGACTTTACTAGTTTCTAGAGCATCCCCCTCATGTGATTTGACACGTGGCTGAAATTGGTTAAATTAAGTCAATGAAAAAGGGCTTGCATTACATATTTTGTTCAATTGCATCTATGCAGATTCACAAATTCTTCTTGCTTATAAAATGAAAGAGTCTGAAGTTAAATTGGATTTTATGTCATTTCCTTTAGGTTCTGCCCATAGGTTAGTACAGTGAGGTTACAAGAGTGTTCATGAAGAGCAAAACTGCTTTCCAGTTATGATTCTATGAGACTGGGCTCTTCCTACCTCCTCTCTTCACAGCAACAATGTGAAATTTAATTTAATCTATTTCAGAACTGCAAAGACAAGTACTTTTTTAGCAAAGCATAAGAGGGTTATCACTTTGAAGAACCACATTAGGCACTATAGTTCAGTCTTACACAAGAGATTAATTGACATGTGCTGTAGATTAATCAGAATAAGGCTTTTCATTATGAGTGGCCAAACATAACCAAATCACTTTGGAAGCAAATTACTGACTTGCCTAGAAATATATATGCAACAATTGCAAGTTTATTATTGCTGCTTGATGAAATGAAACAGCCTTTCAAAAACATTTACCTTGATTCTACATGAACCTCCTCTCACCTGCAGAATGCCTACATTAAAACTAAAACTAATCAAAAGCTACTCCACACTCAACAGAGTACTAAGTTGTCAAGCACAACTGGCATTCTCCTCTCAACAGCAGTGCTTGAGTCAAATTTCTGGCTGAAAAGGCTGCATCCTTTCATATACATCCAGTTGATAAACTATGTTCTACAAAGAGAAGTTTAATGAACAGGAAGAAAAGAAATGGAAATAGGAAAAAGAAACCACAGTTCTCCTTTTGTAGTATAGCCTTGTAACAAATAGTGCAGCGAAGAATATAGAAATTCTGATCTTTTGTCACCTGTCAAGGAATCCAAAGGAGGCAATACATGTTGTTGACACTGTGAAACCCAAACTTTTTCGTCTGACTCTCACACCCACTTTGCCCATTTTCCATTTGTTTTTAAATAAGGTCTGGAAAAAGCCCATAGAGCTACCACAGACTAAGAGCACAATTTAGGGCTGTAACACAACAGAAAGCACAACTACAACAGCAGAGGAGCAAGATCACAGGCTGCAACAAGTGAGGATTTGCTCAAACACAGCAGACACAGAAATAAAGAAAAGTAGCTACTTACTTTGAGAAGGCCTCAGGTATACAGGAATCTCCAACAAGATATCCTCACCTTCACCACCAACCCTCAAATGAGGTGTTGGAAAGGGTAGATCTTGGCTCCAGCCCTTCCAATCACTCAGACACATTACATGCACTTAAGCTCCCCTGGGTAGGCCCTGCCTTCCCACCAGGAGCTCCGTCACTGGTGCAGGCTGTGACTCAGCAGTTCTGCTTCAAGAGTATCTATGGGGAATGAAATAGAGAGAAACTTACCAACCACTGCACCGTGAAATTCCACAACATGAAGAGTATTTTCCTGAGTGCCACACCACAAAAGAAAAACCTTCATACACGTGTCCCATTTTTTCATAGGCTATTACTTTTGTTACATGCTTCACCCACCAGAAGGCAAGTTCTAGTTCAAATTCATTTTGATTCAAGTTTAATTAGCATCCTTTTCATGGAAAATTATCCTGTGTAACTGCTGACATGTCAGTGCATCACATACTTGTTGATCTTTGTTTGGAAGCGGAGAAAATACATTTTTATGGCATTTCAAAAGAAAAGTACATCTACGTGGAAAAAAAAAAATCACACACTTGACTATAAAACACAAAAGAACTTCACGTGTACCAAAGCAGCAGCATCTGTACACTCAGCCCAGAAAATAATGTTTCTTTCCTGTGTTAAGTGCAAGTTTCTAGCACAAATTTACTTGGTGCAATTTTGTTCTGGAAAAAAAAAAAAAAAAAAGTTAAAAACTGTTTGGATACACAGTGAAATCAGATGCAGTACATCTTTATTTTTAATGGAATAATAATTGTACCCAAATTTCATATTCAGCCTTTGAAACATTTACCAGGGAAAAAAAAAACAAACAAAGGTGTGCTGTGAAGGTTTTTTCAGCATGACTCATATTGCTGTCATAAGAGTAAAAAAGTTTGAATTGATTTTGGTTGTATTGTTTCTTTATCTATAGCAATTGTCTGTCCTCTACTATCTATCTGGCCACCTACTACTTGTGTCAAACGAAGAGATCATCTAGCAAGTGACCCCTGACTTTGATTAAGACACTGATTGCACTATTACCTGATTGCATATTTGTATTCCTTGTAAAAGAGTCTGAACTACAAGAAGAAAGTATCTAAGCTCAATTTTGAATGAAATATTTTTGTTTTGTTTTGCAATAGATTCACCTCTCCTAGCACCTATATCACACCATCTTCTAGAAGTAAACAAGTGTAAGCCTTAAGTGAGATCTGATTTTGTCACTTATCTTCTAGACACAAATGGACACAGAGCAGTCTTGTAAATAAACTTACAGATAAACAGGTAAAGGGCAAAGACCAAAGATTTCAAAACAAGGTTTATATGAATAACGTGTCCTCTCTATGAACTCTGTTTGACAGTGGATTGTGCACATATGGGTTTTCCAGGGCATAGGACAGGATATGTCAGTCAGAATAAGGTCATGAGCCCAAATGCTGACAACTACATTGCATGTGGAACACAGAGCTCAAATGCCAAGACTGGGACTCACCTTCTGCCATAAACCACCCACGAATCCCAGAGCCAGCAACTACCAGCAACTCATGAGAAATGAAGCTTGCCAGCACGGGTACAACCTGGAAAACAAATCAAGGACTGATTGGCCAGAAATTTATTCCCACGTAAGGAGTATGTTATTTGATTTCCATGCCATTGTTCTTCTTTTCAGAGGAGAAGCTGAGTTATTCAAGCTCAGTTTCTCTTTGTACTTATTCAGTTCATTAGTTAATGAAGGCTTCCTTATATTAGTTAAATTCAGCCACCATTCATCTACCTGTTCCAGAGTTCACAACACATGCCCTCTGGCACTTCACAAAGACCAGAATCTGCCTCAAAACAGGAATAATATATCTTATGAAAATGGAGATGCTATTGTTCATATGCTTTACCCCTGACCTATTTCCTCTGCACTCACAGGGCTGACCTGTTCTCTATAATTTTATACTGACTAAAGCAGTAAAAGGCTGAAGTTTATTGTAATATTCCATCAGTCTTTGTTTAGCCAGAAAGGAGGAAACTGCATTCAATCTGTTTGGGTTCTTACTGAATAGTGAAGAGCTCTGTACTCATCCAAAAGCTGCAGGTTCCTCTTCCTCACTAGCAAACACTGATAGTCAGTTCCCTTCCTCAGGTCTTTTAATCCCTATTCTGCTACTACACACACCAGCTTCATTTATACCCCTACAGGTCACCTTCAGCTCTTCTCTTTCAGTCTTAATTAAAGCAAGTGGGTGCTGCCTACCTGTAAATCTTTCCCAGACTCAAAGCTGCTTCTTCTTCTCTTATTTTAGAGATGCTGATGCACACATTTTCATACTCCCAAACTGACTATCCTTGCTGGCAATCCTAACTCATTGTTTAACAGTTTGTACGGAGCAAACTCTGAATAACGCACTGATGTGTCAATTATGTGGGGTGGCCACAAACTGCTTGCTGACATTCTTGGCAGTGCCAACACACTGCCTGCCTCTTAGCTAACTTAAGTGCTGCTGATTGTTAAAAACTCCACACTGACACCATGAAATGTGGGAAAAGGTACAGAGCTGTGGACACCACCTCACTGTGGGAGCAAAGGGGAGCCCTGCTGGTGGAGTCTTACTGATATTCAATCCCCACAAAAAAACAGAGCTTATTCCTACTCAGAATGTAACTGATCCAAGGCTTTGCAAACTTCCTACTTAAAGATTAGAGACTGCCTGACTCTAACATGGGCCATCCCAACCGTCTCAGTGAATAATGGTGCTGATTATGGATCAAAGTCTGGTAACTCAGCTTTTCCATCAGCAAACCCACAGAGGGCTGCTTTCAGTCACCTTTCTGACCAGGGTGTAGGATTGCGCACCAGAAAGTTACCACGTCACTCACTTTCCGTGCCTGAATGTGAACTTCAGGATTCTGCCTTAAATATCCCCAGCTTAGGCATAACCCACTGCTCACTTGTTTTGAGAGCTTCTCTCCTGATTTGCTCAACACAGCAGACATAGTTATTTCCTAATTGCAGACAAGCTCCAGATGTAGGTCAGGGAGTATTTAGCTAGAGGAGGCTAATAAAACAAGTCCCCAAGTGATGGGCTTGTCTTTGTTTCCCTGACATTGCTTACTTTTGAACATCAGAGACTACGAGACTGTTTTGGTACAGGAAGTATGTTATGGCTGATGTAGCATAACAAATACTAGCTCTACATCCTTCTATTTAGGCTTCAATAATGTCAGAGGGCAGAAGTGACAATCAATGTATTTTGCATTCAGCAGAGATGACAGGCAGCTAAGAGCAATGGACAGACACAACATGGCAGAACAGAAGGTACTTGCCTGGAATAAATATCATCTTTGCTCCAGGCCTTCAAGAAATAACATTTCCAGTTTAGATTAATTCGTAATGCACAATGTATGATTGCAGACCTTGCTTTTGTACACAGACCTGGCCTTAAACATTGTTTGAACTGGTGCTGTCAGTCCTTTCTTGATCATTAAATTTATTTCCTAAAACTTAAGAACCGTAAATGAAAGGCAGCTTCTGAAAAACAGTATTCAACATTTTTATGGAAAGTAGGTTTCTGGCTCTGCTCTTACTAATGCACCCTTCAATCATAAATAATAAAACTGGTGAGTTCTATCTCTTTTTCAGAAAAGTTAGATGGAACTATCACCCAGTGTATACAAAATAGGGCTTCAAAGACACCTGCTCTGCAACATAATAGAAGAAATGGTGCTGAATGATGGATGGGAATCAGTTAAACTGATTTCTGGGACACGTTGTGCATTAATAAATCAGAGGCTGTGTGTTCACTGAAAGAAGCGTAGGAGGCACATTAAGAACTTTTACGGGAGTAAAGAAAAAAAAAGTTAACACTGTATTTCAAAGGAACCTACAGGAGGATTAGTACTAAAATCTTTTTATGAGCACTAATTCTGAGCACTTACATGAAGATCAAGAAAATAGTCAGCTCCACAGGAAATCCTGGAAGTTAATTTTTTTAGAAGACCCTGCCGCATTTCACTGCATTTAATGACAACCATGCGCTATTTCTGAAGCGCTCTTGCCCAGCTCACAGCAAAGGTATTAGTTCCAACACTGATTGCTAATTCTAACACTACAAAAACACCTTCCTGCTTAGCAAGAACACAGCTTCAGAAACCAAGAGAAAAGCACTGAAACTAGAATCAAATATACACCATCATGGATCCCAAGAAGTGCCCGCTGCAACACTATATTGTGAGCAGAGAGAGAAGCCTACAAGTCCTCGTGACTTGAGTCTGCAGACAACCTCAGTGCTATCTCATCTTCACCTTCCAAGTGGCTGGCTGAACTACATTTAAAAAGGAGGAAGAAAAAAAAAGAAATAAAACTCCTCCCAACCTGAACCAAAGATTGACTCCTTGCAGCTCCCAGGGACACAGAACTTGTGTAGGCAGAGAAATTTCACCGGAAAAAGGAAAAAAAACAGATATTTTGTCTTATTCATTTACAGAACGACCCTGCTGCTAATAGCACATTGAGGGTGCTGTTAGAGGCTACAGAGCAAAATGATTAAGACAACCATAGAACAGCTATATGCTAGGGAAACAACATTTCAGTTAATAAGACAAGATGGTGCAGAAGTCTGTGAACACAGAACCACTCTTCTGTCAATAAACTCTTACCCTGTTTTCCTACTTTATTCAATTACAGACTCTTAGAATAGATGTACCACCATATAGTGGGCTTATATACCATTCAGTTAAGGTAACCTAACCATAAATACTTCCATGATTTCAGTAAATTGGAAAAAAAAACACGGTAAGTGAATACAAAATATGTCCTTCATTTACTGTCATTGTAATATAGTCGAGCTACAACACAATCTTCATTTAGGCAGCTCTAGGTACTAGACCACTTTCAGCAATGGACATGTTATAGCACAAAGAAACACGGGTTTCTTGAAAGCACTCTTGCATCAAAAGCTTAGCATTGTTATGGTGTGTGCATTTTAATGGAGTGGATTGTGTTGTGTGTTCATCCTACAGCTCATAGGAGACACATTTTCTAGAAAGCTAGAGGTTAGACAGCATTCTTAAGATGAAGAGCAGGCTGTTATGAGAAAACATAAAAACATGATTTGAGACAACTAAACTAGAAATTTAGAAATATATTGTAAGGCTTATAAATAATTGAAAAGAGAATGTTCCAAAGTTTTGATGTGTCATAAAAGCTTAGTTTAGAAGGTGATGAAATTATTTCAATTAAACAGAACAAATGTCAGCCGTGAATGCCTAAGCATTTTAATGTATTCATCCTGTAAAAGTACGGTGCATGCTGAGGCACGGAGATGGTAGGGGCTCGCACAAAGGCAAGTTATTTGTGAATATAATTTGGACTGTACAAGAAATACGTTCCCAGACTGAGGAAGAGTTTCTCAATACAAAATCTGTAAAAGCTCCAGTGTTGCAGTAGAAAACACTGACTTCAGAATGACAATATACAAAGATGAGGATGCAAATGGTCCAGAGCTACCGAAACAGTTTGGTCATAGCAACAGAAAAAAAAACTTCTTTAACTTGATCCTAATGCATATAAAACAGTTTTGGAACAGACTGATTCCATCGTCTTAAATGGTAGCACTCCCCACCCTGTAAAGGATACAATATTTCATCTAACATAGGAGAAATATCTAAGTACCTAGTCAGTCCAAAGACAACATTCCCCTCAAGCAAAAACATGAACAAGGCAAAGAAGCTACGCACAAACAAATACAGTGGGTAAACCTGGTACTCAGATTATTTCCCTTTAAGAAAAAGTGACCAGATAAAGAAAATAATCAGAAGGCAACAAGCTTTAAAGTAAACAAAAACAACCTGCTGCTTGGGCACTTCAGAAACTATCAACTGTAGGACCCCAAAAGCACTTCAGAATACAGCTGGTTTTGATACCATTTCTTCTTCTTTGAGCCTGATTCCCTCAACCAACCATATCATTGAACTTGATACCAGATTTATCATATTTGCTAAATAGTGAGCATACATTACATACAGGTGAGTAAACAACCTGTGATGGTGCCCAATACTCCAACCTGTGGAATCCAGAGATCCCAAGCTACAGACTGTGTCATATGCATGTATTCAGTATGCTGATGTACAATGTGCATTGTTAGTTATGATACATTTTCAATTTGGCTGCATCTAACAGCAGCACCATGGACTCAGCTGATGTTATATTACCTGTAGATGAAGGTCTTAGGAAGGTGGCTTTGTCACATTGTAGAGTGAGAACCAAAATCAGTACTTCAGGAAAGGTCTCTTTCAGGCAACTTCGTATTCTTACACATCTTCCTGTAGGAGAGCAAATAAATGGATGATACTTGTAGCTGCTCACAGCAGTTCCTAAACACCTAAGAACAAATGGATTTGAGTTATGACAATCATATCAAACCGACAAACATACAGAAAAATATAATACAAGCTCGAAGCACTAAAGAAGAGTGTTTATTACTGGTATTTAGCTTCTGCCAGTATCTTCCAGGCATTCTATCCAGCCAAAAACCAAAGCTTCCAGATCATACAAATAAAACCTGATTCCTTTGCTCCACAGTAATAATAATGTACTGGACTATATTTCATAGAACTTATTTGTGTCCTGCGAAACAGACTTTTCCATGACTGCCTGTTGTTAATAACCTCTCATGGGCTCACGGGAAACCTCAGTTTATGGCACAGCGGGAGAAATGTCTCCAAATAACAGTTTCATTTTAAACTTCTTTGGCAATCCAGCCAGGTGCACCAACCTCACTAAGGAACAGGGATAGAGTTCCATCTAAGAGACTGTCAGATGAGTGGTAACTCACAAAGCCAAGGAAAATGGGTATTTGGTAGGTAAAATCAGGCCTGTTGGAGACTTCACATGGGACAACTGGAAATATCAAAGGCTTGCTGAAGTGCAAGACTGAGCACAGCAAACTGAGAACAGACTACAGTAATAGCACTTAGGGAATGGTGGAAGCTGTTACACAATCATTACAAACAGAAAGAAGGCAAAACACTGCAGGTATTCAGCAATTTGTAAGAAACAGCAGCCTCTGACAGGGTGTGAGCTATGTAGACAAAGAATGATTATGGATCTTCAGGCTACAAATGAAATTCATTCCTAGGATTCAAGTGGAGAGCAAGCCAAACTTTTGTGAAGAAAACTAGGAGGAGGTCTCTTCATCACACAGAGAGAGGAACAAATGGTGATACTTAAAAAAAAAAAAAAAAGTCATGAGAAGCATAGAAAAGGGGGGAAAAATCTTTCAATAATAATAGATGAGTCCAGAATAATCAAATGAAACACTTGGAAAATTTAGATATATGCAGCCATAAGCATAAAGCATAAGCATAAAACTACTTAAATCTGCTTTTAATTTCTATTGTAATTTTTATCTGCCCAAAATGGCTATTAGAGTTTGCTGAACAGCACAGTCATTGATATGTTGATACATGATTACACAAGGCACAATGTCACATTTGGCAATCCAAATCCTAATTAATGAACAGTCCTTGAAATAATACTAACTCGAATGATCAAAATTTAAAGTGATGAGCTTGCAGAAGGAAGCAGCATCCCATGATTTCTTTTCCACTGAACCATGAGATCTACAGGAACAAAATAGAAAATGAAAAATAAGGTTTTATGCAATCAAATTAAAGACAAAAGCAGAGAAGAAGAAAAACAATAACAGTTTCTTTATCATCCCGAGCACTGGTAGTAAGAGTAACTTATTCCTCATAGCCTGGAATGTCATGGCTGAAGCTGGAATCGAGAAATCAACAAGTCACAATCAGCATCTGGTTGATGGCCAGAAGGATGCTCAACATGTATTCCGGTATTAAAGACAATCTACAAGCAGATAATAACGTTGCAGCTTGCCTTGCCTAATGGTGTCCAGTGAATCCATATTTCACATCCCAGCCACACTTCTTGCACAGCCATCCTTTACATGAGGATTTCATACATTACAGAGGTAGTTAATCCGATACCAGCAGAAAGCACTTCCAGGCCTCCCATACATGCAGCAACCTATAGTAGCAGTAGCTGCATTCAACTTATAAAACTAAAACCAAGAGCCTCCTATTTCTAGGAATATATTATATGGCGAGGTACAGAGTAAATGAACAATAACTTGTATCTTTTCCTATGTATCATGGATTTAAGTTTTAACGAGAGCGGGGGAAAAAAAAACACTTTTATAGAGGATTTTACTAAGATGAGTGACACTGTTCTAATTACATTGAATAATCTTGAACCAAAGAATTTTTTCCATTTCATGCCTTTAATGGATTTAAAGAAAATAAAAAATAAAAAAGAAAGAAAAAAAGAAACCCACAAATTACCTTAAGAACTGAATAGTTCTGACGATTAACAATATTTAACCAGAAAAATACTTCAAAGATATTAAGCATCTTTCCAAAATCCCATTCACCCAGCCAACAGGAACAAGCAGGTTGGTTCTGCAGAACAACTAGCAAGGATATGGCCTGCCTCACTGATTTCCACAGCAAAGCTGACTTATCCCAAGGAAGACAGTGAAATGGCATCTGAACTCCTTACAGAAATGTGAAGGAGAACTCTACGGGTGATTTTAAGGAACTCATCTGAGTTCAGACTCCTTCCACAGCATCCTGCTGAAGACCAAGGAGATTTTTTTGCCTAAGGCCCTGAAGCCAGCTGCTGTGACAGCCTGTGCAATGGGGCAAAGACATATCTGATTGCTCTGGATCTGGATCTTCAGGATGTTAGGTCTCACAAAAACTGCTCAGTTGCTTTTTTCAAGGGGCAGGAAAACCCATAGGAATGATACCAAAGCTTTGGTCAGTTACCTTGACATTTCCTATAATACAAGCCAGGTTAAAAAAAAAAATAACAGGAAAAAAAAAATTAACAGAAATCTAACATTTGCCTTGTTTCTAATGTTGAAGGACAAATGAACAAAAATAGAAGTGTGGTTTTCTCTTTAATCTTCTCATTTGAGGACCAGACCTAAGAGGTTTCTCACTCTATTCTGCAGTTTTAGACGAGACAACCCTGTGATGAAGGCTCTGCTCTTTGAAGAATCCTTCAGACCTCACATTCTCAGAGGAGAATACAGACAGAGGGACACATTTGCTACAAAATCCTCCCCCTTCTGCATGGCACTCCAGCTACTTTCAGATCTTGGTCCTTTTCTCAACCTTTGGGAATACCCTATTTAGCTTCAATAAGGATGCAGTTTGGGTAGTATTTCCTCACTACCATCTTCTCCCCTCCTCTACTGAGTGCCCCAATTTCACTGAACATGCTTGAAGTATAGATGTCTCTGTGAGAAAGTTATTAAAAAAAAACCAAACCAAATCACATTATATCCACAGTCAGGTCACAGACTGAAGAGGTAAGATCTGGACTAGAAGCACTGCTGACTTCCTAAATCAGTTTCACAAACCACACCAAGCATTCCACTGCTCTGCACCAGCCACCCAAAAGATAAACTGAGGAGGGAAAAGAGAAATAAAGATAAGGCGTGATCACCACGAAGAGGAGAACTGTACACTCAGACACAGAGCGCCTCTACAGTGACACAGGTTCATGCAGATAAATACATTTCCTCAGCACTTCAATAGAGATCAATAGCAGTCCCTTGAGATAAACACCGCAAACAATATGCCACCACGGGAATAAATCAGAAGATTAGAAGCAGAAAGGATTATTTATGTAAAAGAGCTGCATTGCGTTTATTCCTTGGTTTGTGCAGCAGGTTTCTGAACGTCTCTGAGGAATTCTAAACTGTTCACTTAAGGACTGCTCATTACTTATAGCACTGAAAGGCAGCCACCCCAGGCCCGCTCTCTAGCCTCCACTAGCAATAGAGCCAGCATTGTTATCGTACATTGTGCTTTCCTTGAAGATGTGGCCATGGTTTTCAGATTATACAAAGAAAAGTCTCAGTCCTTTATTGCATAAGGAGAAACATGAATGCACCCTTATGCCAAAAAACTTGATAGCTACAGGACTGACAGCTGGTGTGAGAGCATGATGACACCACTCACTCACCACCTCCCCTCCAGTTGTTTCACCAAATACGACAGTCTTAGCAGACCCTGGCCTGTAGCCTTGGTAGAGGCAGATTTGTCCAGGACAGGTTTATGCAAGATCAGGTACTTCCACTGGATGTAAGACACTTTCAAGCTGGCATCTAAGAAACGCATCCTATGGAGAGAGTTTATCAGGGCTCCTAAAGCAGTTTACAGTAATGGAAAACCAGTTCCTTAAAAGACAATAAAATAAAATAAAATAAAATAAAATAAAATAAAATAAAATAAAATAAAATAAAATAAAATAAAATAAAATAAAATAAAATAAAAATAGAAATAGGAAGAAATCACACACAGCACAAGTGTTCCTCATGAAAGGTGCTAAGCCTTTGCAGTGCTGCAAGGAGTGCTGTTTCGTACAGTCCTGTTTTTAATTCAATTATCTCAGGCTCTGCTGGAGGTAAGGAAATGCTGTTTTGACACAAAGGCTTTGACTTCATATGGTATACAAGGCTAGAGATGGTAATGTTGGGCCTTCAGAAAGCTTCAACTAAAGTCACAAAATTCAATGAAAAATAGTATGGATTTTCCTTTTTGATAGGCGCAAGGATTATCTTCCATCACTAGAAAAAGCTATAAAGTTATATTCTGTGAGAATACCTTGAATTGATATTTCAAAGGGCTTCTTTTGAAAGAATGATTTATAGATCACAAAGATCAATGGGTCTTTTATCAAAGAAAATGGATTCCTTTTCTGAACCACAAAGAAAAGAATAATGACATCCTAGACCATATTTTTGAAAGTTGTGTACAGCCAAGAAAACAATAGCTACAGCAGGTTACCACTTTACAGCAATGCGAACAACTCACTAATTACAGATGAAGTCCTTACGGTGCTTTGTGGAAGCCAGAAAGCAAAAGTTATAGTGCAGGAAAATTCACACTGAGAGTTATCTTACTCACTCAGCACATATTAAAAATTACATGGAGGTTTTCACTAATAAGTGCATATGACATAATAGAAAAATGGATACAAGTGTGCCAGTGTGCACACTTCATATCTTACCAGAACTCAAAACATGCATTTATGTTAAAGCATGCTCCCTGTATGAATTTTAAGTTACCTACTTCTTGACCACATCCCCTCCTCAGCTCAGCAATGAAATTCCTATCAAGTTTTTATTTGGATAGCCTGGATAGACAGGCTTTCCAAAATTATTTTCAGTGCTCAATGTGGTGGTACAGTTGATCTATTTCCATCATTTCATGCGCATCTGCTAAAGCATTACTCATCACAGCAGACATGAGATTCCCCCATTAGTTTCCTATAGAAAGTTCCTCCAACCCACCAAGCCCCAACCTTTTTCTGCAGCTCATGAGCTCACAGAACAGTCTAACCCATAACCCTTGGCACTCGACAACTGAGCTAAGTCAGGCTTAGCAAGCAAGAAGAAAAAGAGCATATTAAAATAACATAATGCAACCTGCAGCACGGTTTTTTTATTAGCTTAATCAAATAGACATGATAGTAAAGAAGATAAAATTAAGAGTAAATCCTTACACAAGTTTATCCCTTAGATTCCCAAGATATCCAAGGACAACATTATTTCTCCAATATTTTTATCAGTGCTTATTCCTCTAGTGCAGCATCACATTGTGCAAAGGGTACAGTCACAGGTAAGAAAAATCTTACTTCTTTGCTGCTTCCCTTTGTCTTTTTACTCTTCTTGTCGTCGAAAGCTTTGTTCTTTTGGGTTAATGTGGCATGTCTCCAACACAGCCTTGGAAAATGACTATAATGTGATTTGGGTTTGGTGTCATTAAACCTGATTACCAGGGAGTGCTCATGAAAATCCATAATTACCACACAAAACAAAAGAGACTTTTGTTTTTGTTTTGCTGGGGAACAACAAAGAGCTTCACTTCAATTTAACTATTTGGAGTACTCAAGAAAAGTTAGTCATATTTTTCTCCCTCTGCACTTCTCTGGGCTTTGTAAATATCATAAAATACCAAAATCTGCTGAAAACATCAATCTTCTCTCAAAACTGATTTCTTATATAATGCCAAATATACAGTCTTTATTTAAAAAAAATAAATAAAAATAAAAAGCCCTAGAGAACATAATGCGTCTTGATGGATGTGCTAGTGCTTTGGGTACAAGCTGGACTTTATGATTAGATCTATAATAGTGGAGGAAAAAAAGAAAAGTTGGCAATATCAGTGTAGTAAGCATTCAGATAATCGAACTGCCTCACCCCCCAGAACAGCAGTGTTGCAGGAGACATTAACCAGTAGCATGGTTCTCCTCCCCAGTTTTGGGGCAGTTCTACTACCATGGCTGATGGACAAGTGATGTCCACAAACCAGGAAAAGCTGGTTTAAGAGGCTTATAGTCTCTCCAGTTGTGTTAGATTAGAAGTTTATGTGGCCACAACCCTGGTTTTAAGCTAGTGGGTGTTCTTGAGCTACAAATGCCACAGACTCCTCCCCAAGCAGCTGTTATATCTGCATCCAGGGTTGTTCACCACAGGGTAAATACTGCCCCATTTTGACACTGAGACACACCAGGAATACCTGTGCAAAGCTTGCTGAACTCCATTCAGACACTTGATTAACTGTCCTCTATCTACCTGAACAGCAGGGTCTGTAGGCTGGGAAGCTGCCCTTGAAGTGCTCTTGCATGCAAATTCAGCGCTGTAGGTGGAAACACTTGCTGTAAAATAATATTTGAGGAACTATCCAGCCCTAGGCAGTGAAGCTAAAAGACACTGACAATCTCAGTTGTAAAGTGAGAAATGTAAGAGGTAGACCAAAGTCACCTTCACGTTGTATGAGAGAAGTAAGCAAACTCTCTGTTGATTATATTAGAAGCAGGTAAAATTCCACTCACACATTTGCCCTCCACATGCAGGATGATCACGCTATCTAAATATGTGGAAAATAGCAAGTTTACTGCAGAAGCTCTTGGCTTGCCTCTCATGCACAGATTTGTAGGTACATGCAAGTACAGCTGATAGATTAGCTAGCTAAAAATTCCACCACTCCCTTCTGATCCAGTTTCGATTAATTCATTAGAAACAAATACCTGCATATCCTCCCCCTGGCCAGTTCCTTTTCAGCCCCACTGTATCAGAGACTTAAACACTGGGAGCCAGGTGAGAGCTTCCTAAAGCTGGAAACTGTCAGCAGTTCAGACTGAAAAAAGCCAGACAAACGGCTCCCGCATTTTCTAACCACTGAGAAGCTTTGGCTGCATGAGAGGTATTTAAGGCACCAAAAAGCTGTATGGTCATGTACAAAAGCACCAAATAACCCAGAGCTTCCATTTGCTTTCCAGTGAAAAAGAAAGCAGAACCTAGCTTACAATATGAAGGTGCATACAACAGACCTGGAGAGCTTTATCACACAAATCGAGTTGGTGGAAACAACCTCTTACACTTGCCACTTCCACGTCATCTAAGAGTATTAAAAACAAATGAAAACCCCACCTGTTGGATTAACATTGAACCCGGACAAGGGACAATCACTTAATTTAGTAGAAAGTTTAAAACAACCTTCAAGTATCGTCAGCAAAGGCAGTGTAGAAATTCTCCTTTTTGCATGACACAGTTCTGCCAATTAGCCGAAAACTGCAATTACCAGTTCTTTGCTTTATTATTTGTGAAGAACCTAAACTTTCTGAGGATGATAAATGGCCTCGTGGAAAATGCAATGCTCAGTTCTGCTAAATTTGCACTTTTCTGTTGGGTTTTTTTTGTTCTTGTTTTTTCTTTTTCTTTTTTCCTTTAACTATTCTTCCATGTCATCTTTGAAGAGAAAGAGGCAGGGGCTGCTGGGGGAAACAGGGCAACAGGAAACATATCAGGGCAGAAAATGGCAGGGAATGGTTTAGAGAAGAACACAGAGCTGTTCTCATTTAGCTCGCTGACCAGGGCCAAGGCATATTCCTACACCTTCATTAATTAAACAGAAAAGTTAACATTGTTAGCAACATTAAGAACAAAACCTCATTTAAATTGTTCTGAAACAAAATTAAAAATAAAAAAATAAAAAATAAAAAAGCCGATATATTCAGAGGATGACCTTTGAGAATTCTGGCTTCATTAACATTTCAAACAGCAAAGCACAAAATTAAGACAGGAAATAGAATTACAGAGCTATTTGACTGCAGAAGTATATATCATTAGCATGCCCATAATTAACAGGATACCAGTGTTTGTCCCATTGTCTCTGCTAATAATGGTGTAACATGCAAATGGGATTTCTTCTAAGAAAGTTAAAGGGGATATTTAAGTTCATTCCACGTTTCAAGCATACAAGCACAGCCAGACAAGCCCCTTTCTGCTCTGTGAAAGGGATGTCTCCATGCCTGCCTGCCTGCCCTCCCAGACTCCCACAAAACAATTGCAGAGGGAGGGCACCAGCTGCTGTGCTTGAGGCACAAAGGCCAGCTATCCAAGGTCAGACATCTTTTCCCACCTCACCACAGCAGTTAATTCTTTGGGGAGCTACCAGTGACCCACTCAAGTGTCATGAAAAGCAGTTCAGAGGCTAACATCACCCATCAACATGATGCCCTACAGGATAGCAGATATCATTCCTCTTACGGGGATCATATTCCTTAGACATGACAGCACAGCTCTGCCTGTCTCTTGTTCAAAATGCTGAGCTCCCATGACATCTGTCCATGACAGTTGTAAGCAGCCACACATCTCCACCGCCCTTACAGTGCTTGTAACTGAGCCTGCTCTTCTAAATGCTTCGGGACTTGGGATCCTGAAGCAAAAGGAGAAAAAGGCATAAAAAATAAAGCTTTACAGGCAAAATACAATTGACCACCCTACGTTAACAAAGGACTCCACTCTGGCCTAATTCACTAGAATAAGACATGAGTGCAACACACTGAAATCAGACTGAGCTGAAGTGCTACCAGGAGTCTTCCTCTGGCATAAATCAGTGAAAATGTCCACCTTTGGGCAGCACACTTGGATCCTTCATTAGACTGCAAACAACCAATTGATGTACAGTTTCCCCACCAGGCAGATAACAAGCTCCTCCTCCTTTACAGGGCAGTGTGCATGGGTTGGTTCATAGTTATCACCCCACTCTTAAGATCATTTCTGCTGTTTTCCCAGTCATACTCAGTAGTCCTCACTGATGTGAAACATTGCTCTGATATTCTTCCCAGTCTCAATTTCATTCTCTTTCCCTGTGTTAGATCTTCTCAAACAGATGCTCTTCATGGTGTTTGTACTCCCAAGCTGTGGCACCTGGAGGCTGCCTGATTGTAAACTGACAGGATGTAGCATTTTTCCATCTCTCTTTCATCAGATCAGCCTGAAAATCTGGTAAGATCCATCTCTGCCTTGTGATAGAGAGGCGAGACTCAGCTCGGAGTTTCTGAAAGGATCCTGCTTCTTCTGAGGGCACAAGTAAAGGCTGGGTGTGAGGGAGACTTGAAGCATTGCTGCCAGCCCTATAATTCTACGATTAAACAAGTTACATAATTTCAGTCTATTCCCTCTTTACCTCTTTTCCATGCAAACAGCCTGAAGTAGCACGGAATGCAGCTTATTGACTTGTAAGGAATGGGATGGAGAGGGGTAGAGGATTATCCATCACCTCCCTTTCTTTACATTACATCAGGGCATAATTTAGATTATAAGTTTGCTAACAAACTCCTTGATAAAAAAAAATCAGACAGATACTTAGCTGGTCAGCTGCTTTGGTTGCATAATAAACATGGACAGAATTTCTCATCCTCAAGCCATTGTTACAGCACAAACAAACTAAGGGCTAAGGAAATAATTACTGTGGGGCTGAGAGACTCAATAAACAGCAGAAGCTGTGGGATGAACCAGATTTGTTGATCCCAGCAGATAACTACAATTAGGATGTAATATTTCCTTAAGTTTTTGTTTACCCCTTTATTGTTTATCAGTATTAAAAAGGCAATTTATACTTTGCAGTTCTCTAGATCGACCAGTGTATTTCACAGCAGGCAGGTGAGATTAAACTGTCCATCACCACAAGCTGTCCTTTCCCTGTTCTTATATTATCAAAGCCTATTGAGATTAGAGCCATAGGAAACTGGAGGAAATGCGTTCATTTGCTTCAAGTTCATAAGCTTATGGTTTGATTCCTACACACCTGTAGTCTTCTTTAATAAAAAAGCAAAATCCCAGAAGTTCCTTCAATGGTAATGAAAGAATTTAAGACTGAGAAACATTATATGCATTTTCTGAACTTTTCCGAGACATCACAGAATGTCTTCCCAGAGTGCCCTAACACAGCAGCCAATTGGAAAAGAAACCTCCTAGAGGCTGACCTGTTTAAATGGGGAAGCCATTTATCCCGCTTGGCAAGATCACAAGAAAAGCTTCAAGCTGCTTTACTTTTCACAGATCCCTTACCCAGCGTCTCCCTCACAAAGCAGTCAGAAGAGTGGTCTGCAGGTGAGGGATGCTTCAAAACGCTTCACTGGCTCCACATATGAGCACCCAAAAAAAGTCTTTCCATGACACATCAGAAAGCTGAACGGATTTCTGTCTGGAGAAACTCTCTGCACTTTCCTAGGGGTCTGAACCAAAACTTTGAAGCCAGGGAAAACCATATATAAAATAGATTAGGGCTATAGCTGAGTTTGAACCCATGGAACAGAAAGATAAATAAATAAGAATACACTGAAATAAATAGACTCATTATAGTTGCAACATATCTTGTTCTAGTCAGCTTAGGCTGTAGGATTAAACTGACCAATAGACCTTTTTAAGACTCTGGCAGTCTGGAACCATGACCACTGACCTGGGGAGCCTGTTCCAGTGCCCAGCCTCCCCATGGCTGAAGCCTTTTCCTGATATCCAACCTGAACCTCCCCTGTGTTATTATATAGTTAACATTCAGGTAAATTACTTAGCATGAGCTAATTCAAGTCATAAAATCCACAGGACATCTTGACACCATGACAAAGAGAACAGCATAAGGAAGCAAGGAAAGAATAAGAAATTGCCCACAGAAAACTGCCCATGGAGCTCTGTGTCAGAACGTAGGCATATTGCATAGCTTTATTTCTAGTGTAGGCAGAATCTTTTTCTTTCTAGACCTCTTGTCAAGACCAGAGAAGTGGCTCTTCCAACCAGGGAAACTTGGGGAAAGAAGGCACTCTGGGCTGCCACATCCTTTTCTGCTCTCTGTGCTGATCAAACTTGGCCAAACTTTACCTTTGGATGCTCACTGACAAGTCCCTATTAGCACAGAATTAAAAGAATTTATGTGAGCATTTTTCTTAGAAGCCTCTACTAGATACCCTTTATAATTCCTAGTCAAAACCTCCTTTCTTCCCACTAAAGCCCCCTGCCACTTAAAAAGGAGAACTGCCTCAGGACAGATGTATCCCTACTGAGAAACCACTGAACACTTCCTGTCCATCCCTTAACTCATGAGTCACATCCTCTGGGGTGTCAGTCAAACACACTGAAATTAAAAGCTTTCACAGCTTGGAGAACACAATGAAAAGGCAGAAATGTGAAAGAGTGAAGGATTGAAAATAGTTGCTCCTCAATATGATTGATTTTTAAATCCCCCGCTTCACACATATTAAGCAGCAGTCCTGCATATCCAGATGTATGTTTCAGTCAAGTTGAATGGGCTCAATAAATCCAGTAAACAGGAAACTGTTGAGGACAAGTGGGCATAATTCTTTTTTCCAGCTCCAGTCTGCTAATTGATAAAGTATACGACTGTTGGCAGTTCATTTTTCTCACCCATTTACAGGAACTACAGCTACATATTCTTATGAAACTCCTCAGCAGCTTTAGACTGCAGAAGCAGGGGAATGGGGGAAGCAAAACCTTGCAGTTTGATAAACATACTGGAGCTAAGTGAAGATCTAATCTGGTACTATGATGGCTGACATTTTTGCAGGGTGAGACCTTTAGACAGAATCTACATCCAGATGCTTCTGTTTTCAGAAGTGGCCAAAATACACATCCTTGTGCTTTGCCCTCCCACCCTCAGATCTGGTAGCTCACAGTGCAGGATGTGTTTGAGGACATCTTTGGTGGGATCAAAACCAGAAATCACAATAATCACATTCAAGTTAATTGCTGCTATTGTGCTTGAGCACAACATCGACTGGAAGTGTCCAAATAAGTACTTTCATTTGGTGCTGTGCAAACTTAAAATTCATTGAGAGCGTCTCCTACCAATGACTCATCAGCAGCTAGGGCGAAAACAAAAGGTGCCACATGGGTTTCATTGTCACATTTTCTAAAGGGAGAATTGCCCAAGTGCAAAGACGAGACCAGCTTTCAAAAATAGTACAGCAAGATGTATCAGTGAAAAACACTGTCAGCAAAGTATTTGTTTCCCAGAGCAGGCAAGGACTAACACTACAGAAGCCATCTTATAAAGAAGACTATGAAGAATAGCAGACATTCTTCCTGGCAGGATTCAGAAAATGATACGTTACTGCAATGCATGGCACAAACAGAAACGAAGAAGCACAGCCAAGATGAGATTCGGAGTCTATGTTTGCAAGGAGCTTTTACACAGTAAGGGGACACGCTTGAGATTAACAGAGAAGCTTATTAACAGTAAGCCACCTTTCTATACTTACAGAAGTATCAAATCTAATGAGCAGAGGCAATGCCACAGCAGCAGTCCACAGAAGGACCTCAAGTCCCAGGAAAGAATCCAGACTTCAAGGGGCACATGCTGAGTGTGTTCCAAAACTTAGCACTAACCCTGTCTGCTCATCCAATATTGTTCAGCAGCAGCAGCCATCACAGTAGTCTGTCTACTTGTTAAAGTTCACAGACAGCAACGGGAGAACCAAAATCAGTTTCCAGGAAGATATATTACAAAAAGAAACAAGCCCAGCAGTAAGAAAAAAAATCCCCATCCACTGGTACTGTTGAGTACCAGTCTCCCTGCATAGATGTTAATGGGCAATAACAAGGAATTTTCATTCCCACAGACTTCATGTGTTTGAACCTCATCAAGTATACTTACAGCAACATAAGTAATGTGAAAGAAAAGGCAAACCCTGCGTTGTGACAGACATCCATGTCACCTTTCTGGTCAGGCTAACAGCTGGACAACCAGCAAAGAAACCAGCTGGGAGGCAGCCAGGCTTGTTATCCTGCAGTAAAGATGCCATAATTTAGCAGGCACAAAGAGAAATCAGAAAGATTTATTTGAGACACTTGAGAGACCCCAGATAGTTTGTGGTAAAGGAGGAAGAAAAAAATAACTGATTTTTCAGTTCTTAAATGGAAGGGGTAAGATTGGGCCAAACACCTGCAGACATGAGCAGCAGTCACCCCTCTTCAGAGGCACAAATTAATCCACACAGAGCCCACGTGCAGCAGCAGGAGATACAGCCAGAGCTCTCTAGCTCTAGAAGGAAACTGTAGATGACTAACTGAGGGCCAAATAGTATTATCATTATTCACGTTGCCTGGTATATTACGCTGTGAGCGGTCCCTTTGGTTTCAATTAGTTGTTATCCTGATGGGTGCTGACTTAATAGCAGATAAATGCCCTTCCTTGGCAAGTGCTGAAATACCACCTTACGTGTTCCTACTGGATGCCTTATTGCTTTGCAGCTCATCAGTGCACTTGAACTGATCTCAAATAGGTCTCAATGCTATACCTCTTGCTTCAGAAGCCAGCTTTTTCCAGAGATGCATACCTTGACCATCAGCAGGACCCAGAGGAGCAGCTGGCCCAGGAACAACCCCAGCACTGAAGCCGTAAAGTTCATGGATTGCTATCCCTCATCTTCTGCAAGGTACATGTTGGTGAAGTGTGGCCAGGAGGAGGAGGCTGGAGAAAACATTTTTGATGTCTCAGTTTTAAGAGAGAGATAGAGAGGTGCTGCAGTGTTAGTTACAGCAGAGCCAGTGAGCTCAGAAGCCACCCCACATGTTTCAAAATGGAGCTGTTCTGACTTTATATATGCCCTCTGCACAGGGCTGTGTGAGGGTCAAACAATCCTAAACAAAAATACTGAAGATAAACATAAACCTCCAGGAAGAAACATTTGTAAGAATCAGCTGCTACTTTTTCATTTCATAGCTTTTTAGGAGACTTTTACTGAAGGTTTTTTCATGGCTTCAAAAAAGCATGTTAAACACAGACTGGATGCCTTGTATTTATTATGCAGCCACTCTAGCTTGCATGGGAACAAGACATTGTTTTGCATTACATTTTTCTCCTAACATCTCCATTTGTATACAACACTAATCTTGCTCCGTAGCAGGAACAGACTGACATAATGTCTTCTAAAACTGCATGTTTTTCAATTCCAGAGAGGAAAAAAATAAGAAAAAAGAAAGACCAACTTATTATTTTCTCCTCCTCCACCCCCATCTTCAACAGACAAAGCAGTTTTCCTATGACCCCAAGGAGCACAGGCCAACAGAGAGTCATCAGCAGAGCAAGCCTGGGGGCAGCAACATTATAGAAAAAGTTGAAGCCTTTGATGAGAAGTTCCCTTTTCATCTGTAACTTTAAGCTCTATCAATTGCTCAAACTGCTTTTTTCACCTCTGATGACTTTGCTGAGCAGAATGGACTTTTCAGCACCAGAGTGCCTAGGAAGACCCCAGAGGTAAAGCTCCAGGTAATATCTCCTACACAGGAGAAAGCAAAGCATGCTCCCAGCAACACCCGCAATGGTCAGCAGGGATTGGATGGTCATGCACAGCTTGTTTTCTTCTTTCCAGCTGCTCTGTTGGGCCTACCTGACAGGTGGGTAAGAGGATTTATCTCCCCTGTGGTAAGTAGGAAAGTTACATAGGAGTTCAAATTACAAAAGTTTTGACTGTATCATGTGCCTGTTCCAGCCTAAGTCTTAAGTAGCTGTCTGACAAACAACAGGTGCTTCTGCTAGCAAAACACATGAGGAAAGATGGGAAAAACAGTCCAAGGGAAATAAGAGGGGAAAGGCTTTACATCTTATGTGCCTTCCTCAGGACTTTATTGGTTGCAGGCTCACCATTAGATGCAGACTGGCTAGATACTGGGGAAAGCAGCCTAGCTCACTATGTCCACCTTGGAGCCAGTGACTTGTATTTTTACTCATGTATTTTTTAATGACTGAGGCCAAAAAACTGCTGGTGTAGATCTAGGAGATGCCAGTGACACCAGCTGGGGACAGCTAATAGAAATGTGTCTAAGTTCGTCTGCAAGAGACCATCAGAAGCCGAGGGAATGAAGAAGAGGAAAAACACAAGTTATTCACAGCATGAACTAGGCACTTCCTACGCAGTCACTCATGGAAATAAATAGTCCCATTTTGACTCTCAGCCATTTATAATCACAGAAGAATTGAAGCCTTGTTACCTTAGAAGCTTGTAGACATTTAATCACTCTAAACCTCATCATTCTTTGAAAAAGCAGCTGACTGGCTCCTTTCCTCTTAACCAAAATGCTGAACCTTGGTCTATGCATGCATAGCTCAGTTCAGAGCAGGGAGACCCGCACAACCCCAGCAACATCCAAGCATCTTTTCTCACACAGGGCTTTGGATGACCCAGAAAAGCTTGTAAAACAAGCAGAGATTTTCCTAATTAAATGGAGAGCATCAAAAGTAATCTAAGTTCTTAGAGAAATGTTACAGTGTTTATAAAGGGAAGATGATGCTGTTCAAACTGCTCCTGTGAGGACCATAGGAGCAGCAAGTTTCCAGCATCTAGAGTATGTTTGTCTACTAGATACTTAGTAATATATCTATGTACACTTATTAAAAGTGAAAACATATACAAGCCTTGGCAGTCTAGACACCCGCTGTGGATTTAACACATACTGCTTCTATGCCCATTTATTTTCTCACATGCCTAGAGCGCACCCAACAAAGCCCAGAAGGCTTCAAGAAAAACCTTCTAGGGTGCAATACCACTGCCATAGGCAGAGGTAGAAATTAATGACTTCAGGTGCTTTGGGAACATTAGTGGTGCTGCAGGCAGAGAGGCAGGCAGTGGAAAATAAATACAGCTAAGCAGCGGGAAGTAGATTACTTCTGCTCCTTCAGGTTTCCCACAGGGGAAGGGGATGGGAAATACAAGGCTAGAAAGGACTCCCAGAGTTACCAACACCCCTAGTTTCCAACTGAGGAAGTTATCCTCTTTCCTTTCAAACTCTTCAGCTCACCCTGCTAACATTGGGAAAAGCAAGCAGCGAGCTCTGGTGGAGTCCTGCACACCGGCTACCACCCACACCCCAGCTGGCAGCTCCAGGGCTGAGATATCTTGGCCAGAGAAAGGAAAAGAAAGCCTCAGGTGGAGCTCCTCTTGACTTTTAAAGCTGACACAACAGAGACTTGGCTAGCTTTAGCACATCAAGCAGGCAAGTTCCAGCCATGTGTCCTGCATAGCGCAAGTCTTGCATGGTGGAGCAGGAGAGAGGAGGCACCCAGACATCTTTTGCCAACCAAACTTGTGTTAAACAGAGCTAGGTACCCACCAAAACAGCATACATACACATACCTGCATGATCTGTAGCAGCTATCCTTTGGTGCAGACCTCAGAAGGGCTGAAACAGGGCCTGGGCAGGGGTGGGTAAAGGCCACAGGTGAGGCCTCACACAGCTGTTGGGGCAGAGGGGCCAGTGTGGCACTGGGAGGGGTCTTGCAGCCACCCTCACTCTCTGATGTCCCTCCTTTGCTCACACCAAGGAGTAGTTCACCACTTTTTCAAGTTAGTAGTCAGAAAAAATGCCGCCTCTAAGCATGTCCTTACCAGCTGTAGGCCCGCCCTTGGGGAGGCTGTTGGAGAGCCCGGATTGCCAGCACAGTGAATGTATGGCACCTAGGAACTGTTAAATCACTCTTCATCAATGATAATCTCTGCAATTGCCTTAAACAAGAGCAGCTTTTGAACAGTCCTCACAGGATGAAAATGCACGAAGACAAATCTTTGTACACTAACAGCCTTCCTACCCACCTGCCTGCACATTCTGCATTGTGCAGGGCAATGACTGCTCCCGAGGATTCAGACTTCCCTCTCTTACGGCTTTTTAAGCCACATAATCCCACAGGAAATTTAGCTATCTTTTAAAAAGCAAAAGGAGAGAAGAGAACACAAACCTCCAGCCCTCCAGCCCTTAGAAAATAGTCCCACAGACACCTCAAAATTCCAAGATAGGGTGAGGAGAACTAATTTGTTTTTTCTTGTTGAAATCTCACACTATGACATTTTTTGCAGCTGGCAGTGTGCTCAGCACTCTTCAGCAGAGCAGCCTTTCTGCATGCTGCAGTACTACCTCTGTGTCACAGGCAAGAGAAAGGCAGAAAGAAATGCATAAGCCTCTCCCCAGTTTCCTCCCATTCTCCTAAGACCTGTGGGTGAACCATTGAACCAGTTGTTTGGAAAATTTCTGCTCCAGCAGGCTTATTCAATCATCCCAAAAAGAGACAGAGGCGAATCTTCAGCTCTCTCATTTTGAATTCACTGGGGCATTCCCCTGTGGAATGTCTCAAAGTACCGAGGGACACAGCCTCTATTTTATCATTATACCCCAACAGTAGTGAGCCCTTCCCCCTTTTCCTATTGGCTGAAGTACTTGGGGTTCACGTTCTTCTCGGTTTGCCTGTCAGCCATCACCCCCAGTAGGTACCCCCCCTTGTTTCCTTTGGTTGTACAGACTTTGCAATCTGGGTTCAGAGTTTGTTGTTTTGCCCAGATTCTTCATTAACATCATATGAAACTAAAAAAGTTTCAACTCACATTTGATTTTTAGCTTTCTTAGTGGAGATATTTTTTGAAATAACACTGTGAAAACATAGGAAATAATTTTTAAAGTAGCACTTGGCTTTTTAACGTGAATAAATTTAAAACTCCAGATTTACTTTTAACTTCTTTGCTTTTTCATTATTAACTTTCCCATATGCTGTACTCATCATAGCCCGATGTAGAAATATGAGGAAGTAATTTAATATGAAGATGGAAAAGGCTTGGATAGATAGAGCAAGTTCAGTCAGTCTGTAGAAAAAATGATCTTGCAATCCTTTCTGACAATGAAGAATGAAAGAACATCCTGGCATTTATTCTTGTCTGGATATCTGGAAGCTACTGAGGGTCTAGCGAGATCGAAGAGAGACTTGTCAGGCACGATGCTCTCAGAAGAGAGTGGAAAGTTGTACAGCCTGCACTCCCAAGAGCAGCGTGACCCATCTTTATGCAGGATAAAGCATATCACTCTGTGCAACAGGAATCTGAACAAAGGGATCTGCAAAGTAAATGTGTTAGGTACAGCAAGCTCTGTATTTGGGGTTACTGTATTTTCATTGCATTGTGAGCACCCAGAGGTCACCTACACTTGCTCCAAATGAGCCCTGATTCCCACTGCACAGCACTAGCGGGAGGTGAAAAAGCCTCTGTGCAGGTGGAGAAGACCTTCTGTAACTCAGGAAAACAGGGCTTCATTGCACCCTGCTGCTAACACTCAGCAGCAGTGAGGCAGGTACAAGTCATATGTATTTGTAGACCAAAGGCTTTGAATTTTGTTATGAGAAAGGAAGGAAATACTCGATACAATTCTACTTTTAAGACTACCTCTCATCCCAAAGTGGTTATCTAGCAAGCAAAAAGGTGTCTGTATTGAAATGCCAGAGCAGGCTGAATTCCTCTGCAGCTGTCAGAAAATGTTTGTTTTCTGCATAAGAAAAAGCTTAAAAGCCTCCATATGGAAGCAGGAAGACTTTCTGGCATTTAAAGAATTAGCACAGAGAAGAAATCTATGCTTCAAGATATTTCTAGGGCTGACTGCAGCAGAACTGCAGGAGGGAAAAAAAAGAAGGGAAAGCAAAGAAGAAAACAAAAGCATTAACAATATGCACATTGACAAGCTACCTGGACAGTGGAACAAAAGTATATTTGGGAGTGCCACTGCTGTGGCTAAACTAATCAAATGAATAAACTGATGTCTTAAACAGTGCTACACTAAAATGGAGCAAACACAAATTAGTGGCTGTTCAAGAATTGTACACAGAAGATGTTAATTGGAAAGGGTATTCAAGCAACGTAGCACAGCTTGTACTAAGTTGTTTAGGAAAGATATTAGTTCTTTCCTTTAGGTTTATAAAAACATACACAAGGTTTGCAGCCTAGAAGCCATAGCCCACCTATGGCTCAGTCCTTGGGGAAAAAAAAATGTGATACAAGCCTTCCAAAACTGGAGGGATTCTGAAGACCACTGTTACCAAGAATAAGATGTTACTGAGCTAGATTTGCAGCCTCAAGTGAGTCACAGAAGAGAAGCATCAGTATGCTCCAGTTGGAGCAAAAGTGTTGGCTGCTTTCACAAGAGGCTGACTCCAATCTGAAATACAACACTGCCATTCTGCAAAACGTGTTTCTCCCTTCAGTCTTGATGTGATTGCAGCGTGGTGATATTCAGATACTATGAAGCTTAAATTAAGAGTCCATTTGCAGATGGGATGTTATTTGATAATCTGCATCTGTAAGCAAGAAGTTAGAGAAAATACAATGCAGAGCCAAGTTCAGGCACTGCAAACATGCTGTAGCAGTAATATAAAGGAAAACGGGGCAGAGGAAGAGAATATCTCCCCTCAGGGGAAAAGCACTCTTACTGATGAATGAGATAAGACGATTAATAGCTAGAAGAGAGCAGATCAAAGGCTGGAAACTAAAATCAGTGTTAATATAAGCTGTCCACGCAGGTGACAAAAGCTCAGATCATGGTACAAAGACCAGATCAGATAAGAAAGAAGGCAGAAAGCTAACTTGCTTTTGACCCCTCTTTAAGATGGAAGAAGAAAGAAGCCTAAATGTCAGGCTGCCACACAGAGGGCTGCAGGAAGGCTCACAAGCCATAAAATCCAATCTAAGCATGCATGCAGGTAGCATTAAGGATCTTGTCTCTGCCAGCTCATAGCCAACCCAAACAAGGGCCAGAGCTTCACTTAGGAAAAGGCTTTTCAGGATCTTTCCTGAGGACAGAAAGCATTTGAGCCTCAGGACACTGGTACGTGTGTGCTTCATCTTGTGCCCACGGGTACGCTTTAGGAAGCATGAAGACCTGCAGGGGAGGAGCAGAAAGTCTGACTCCAAAGCTGGAAAGAGATGCTACACAAAAGGTCTTGAAGCACAAATATCCTTTAAACAACAATGGTAACATGCACTGGTCTGCTCATAGCAAATATAAACCAGAGACAGGAATTTCTTCAAGGATACTAAGGCAGAAAGCTCTGTAAATATTATCAGATGCAACAATGCGGGTTACAGTGAAATTTTCACCTCACCGAAGACAAAATACAGAGGTATCTTCAAGGGAGAAAAAAATCAACTGTAAGACATGGAGCCCTCATACCCTTCACTGAATACCCCATTGGTATTGAAGTTTAATAGTGCTGCTGGAGCCAGATGCAGCTGCTCATTGCTCTTGAGTTTTTTACTCAAGGGGTACAAAAGCTAAGGAATTGCCTTGCCAGGTAAGCATCCCTGCTAAGTAACCCTGATTAATCTATCAAATGATGACAGTGCTCTGAAAGGATGAGCAGCGCTGCGATCTTCATGGTTCAAGGCTTCACAGTTGAATGAAATCATCTCTTGTCAGCTTTCCGCAGGCTCTGTCAACTCCACAGATACTGCATCACACAGGTTGAAATCCTGTCTCAGTTAACAAATGCCCTTGCTATCTGGGTCTAGAAGCGTGCCTGGGAAATTTTATGAATGAGGTATTACGTGCTACTACATGAGGTACTACATGCATGGGGGTACACAGAGAATGCAAGAGAAGGGCACCAGTATCTGGAGAAACAGAATATTGAAAGCAGCCTGCAAAAAAGAGAAATCAAAGGTCTACTCAAGGGGAAAACAGGACGACATGGCACATGGGGTGGGCTTGCAAAGAAACCACTAACTCCCATCACTGCTGGATTTCCTCTCCACAGGTGGCACAGCCCTAAGCAGAACATCTGTATAGGTTGGTGAGTTGTGACTGGTCGTGGACACCCAGTGCTACCTGAGCAGATGTAGGAAAAGAAGAAAGCCAACAGGGAAAGATATGAACAGAGACTATCTGGCTGGACTGCATCAGATACAGAGCTCTAAATCTGCTGACAGCCAGAAAGTCTGTTCTCCCTTTTAGCCTACACAGATGTTTTCGTTAAGGTATTAGGTACAGCTCATTATAACAGCATCAAGATGTTTGATCGAGCATTACTGTTTATGGCAGAGAAAGAGCACTAGCTAACAGGGAAATTGGAGGCTCTTTTTCAAATATGCTGTGACTAGCAAATTTTAGCAACCTATGCTGCGAAAACCCTATTTTTTATTGAGGGAACAACATGACCCCATTGTGACAGTATAGGTGTTTACCCATTTTGCCTGGACTGCAGACACAAAAACAGCTTTCTGTACAACAGCACTTATTGCATTTCAGATTGTTCCAAGACGCCTTTTAGCAGACATACTGCTAATGCTGGAGATGCTAGATACACTGAGGTACAGCAAGGAATCAGTTAGCTGTAGCTCTTAGATATCCCATAGCCAATAGAGAAACACTGCCAACAGGACCCTGCTCTAGGCTCTCTGATGCACTGATGGTAACGGCAGTTTATCGAGATGATATGCCGAGTCTCCAGAGCAGTTCCCAGGTCCCCAGTTTTCCTCCTTTCTTGTGAGTCAGTTTACAAAAGCTGATTGCATTTACAGCTTTGATGAGCTCTGTGCATTCGTGAGAGCACAAATTAAATATTGCTTCAGCATATATGGGGATGTACAAAACCCCTTTGGTACACTGATGTTTTACCTCCACTCTTGCTGGAGGATTACATTTCCACCTCTCAGATACCTTCCTTCCCAGACCATACACATTGCACTAGGAACTCATTCCTGGATCTACAGCAACTTGTAATGTGTATGTAAGGAGAGACATCTGCTGTGGGGGCTCTCAGCCTAGCCCCTTCATGTGGTGAAGTGGTATCAGCCCTATACCAGCCCACACAGGAGCCCCCAGGTGCAGCCAAAATGATGCTCCCTGACGTCCCTTCCTATTCTGGTACTGAACCACCTTACAGCCTCTCTCCCCTGGGCCCCTTTCCTCAGCCCACACAGACACTGGCCAGCACAGAGAGCTCATGGACCTGTGGAAGCAATGTTTCTGCACCAGCTGATCCATGGGCAGCACTTGCTCATATGAAGAGCCTCCTCCTGCAGCCGTGTGCAGACAGCTGGGAGCTGTCACCCTTTGCCTTGCGAAGGCCTAAAACAGACAAAGTCTATTTGCTGCTGTAGCATCACTGAAGTAGCAGAATCCTCAGCAGGGTGATGGGAAAGCAAACAGTGAACTGATGGGCAGGACATCCACAGCGTCTCAGGGCTCTGTGTGAGATGCCTACTTTGTTGTCTCGAGGGAGGCGTGCTGCCTGAGGAGCCCATCTTATAAGAAAGCTGTATTTTTAAAAGCTATTTAAAAAAAAAAAAGTCTTTCTAAAAAGAATGAGGGATCAGTGAAGTACAAAAAAAGGAGCTGTAATGAAAAGTGCATGAAAAAAACGGGATAGTAAGGAACAGAGAAACTATGCAAGCTCATTGGAGGTTGCTTTTCTTACCACATGTGAGTCTCCCATGGTTTGTTAGTAGAACCTATACCTGCAAGCAGGCACGGAGAAAGCCCACTGTTGTTAACACTGGGTAACCTCTTCACCTGTACTTGAGTTAGATGAGACTTCACACCAAGAACAAAAGAGAAATACCTTTTTGGCACAGCACAGACGTGCACTTGCATGTCTTGCCTGCAGCCAAAATGTCAAGCACGGCTGCAATAGGCAACCTCTAAGATCACCTTACCTTGAAATTTGGTTTCCTGAAAAATAGGGGGGCAAAATTTACCAGATGCTTTGTCAGATACTCGCTAAAATAACATCATCTCACAATTGTCAAATGCCCACAGATTGAAAGGGTGAGCAGCAAACTCAGCTGGCTCTATTAAGAACCTTATGGAATTTTTGCATGAGTTTGTCCTACTGAAAATAGGGCTTTAGTTATGCTTGGAAGGATGTGAAGAGATTGTTGTTTCTGCGTTTCATGCGGAAGAGCCTGTAGCACACCCAGTGACACTGCATTTCACTTACCTTTAAGCTCTGAATCTACCTCTGGGGACCATAAAGTTCATGCTGAGAAACAAAAACAGCAGAAGAAAGGCACTTCTGAGACAACATCAGAATATTTGAGAAACTCGATGGGGAGGCAGAGAGCACAGGAGTTTGCCATGCAGTCCTCTTGTCAGGAGTCTTTCAGAGAGGGGTGGATCTAGCAAATTAATGTTACTGGGATGATAAAGTTTCTATCACACTGGGAATGAAAAGGAAATCGCCCAGTAACAAAAACAGAGATGGAAAAAGATGCTAAGAGAACTTCACTGCAGCACTTTGCTTTCCTGTAATGCTTTCCCCTTGTCTCTGTGCTGGTTTCTTTTGATCTGTGGGTCTTCCTTTGTGTCAGCTCACAGTGGGCTGCCAGGAGGCTCAGAGAGTGGAGCAAATCAATTGGTTTGTGTGCAGGCTGGGAGGAGGTGGCAAGGTGGTTTCCAGGGACTGGCACAGCGAGAGAGAGTTGCCTTGGCCTTTCTCTACTGGCATCCCAGTGCTGCCATAGCAGAAAAACTTTGAACCAGAAGGTGTGCCAGCAATGCCCATGCTGTAGATCTGGCCAGCTTGGAAAGCACCAAGTAGGCTGGCAAAGTGTTTGTGCCATCTCCTTGGCATCATTGCCAAAACAGTAACGCAGAACCTAAAACTGGTGATGCTTCAGAAAAGAGAGAACAGCAACAGCCCACCGAATCTGTCTTCAGAGCACGGGAAGCCATACCCAAAATTCTGCTCCAGCTGACATCGCAAAGGGAAGCTTCATGTCTCTCTTCAACTCCTAACGCCCCACACAGGGAGAAGGAAGGGAGGCTGCTGCCCATCCCTATGAGCCTTGGCCTTTTGCCTAGGTGTCACAGTGCTGCAGAGGGAAGAAGGACCTTTCCCAAAATGAACTTTCTTATTATCACTATGACTTTTTAGAAATAAGCCAGTGGTTTCTGCTGAGAAATATTGCACTTTTTGTTAGTCAATAAGAAAGGCAATTGAAATCCCATTGCAGCCTCCAGCATGTAACACTCTGAAGGTTAGCTTCAAATGTTTCCCAGTGCAGAATTAACCAGAACATACATCATCGCTTTTACAGGCAGCATCATTTCTGATATCTCCAAAGATAACAGTATGGATCAGGGGGATTATCGTGGCATTAGCTGCTCTGATTACCTTCCCTACAGTTTAATAACAAGAGCACTTAGACTGTAGGTGTATCAACAGAGTTTTAGATTTGCGAGCAAGGAAAGTTGGGGGTTATTAGCAGAACAAGAGGAAAGAAAAGGTCACGCACTGCAGTGTGCCTCTCAGGATGCAGCTGACATATTCAGTGGGGCAGGGAAGTGATTTTTCACTACAGCGTCATGAGTATTTTGACGAGAAGCAGTAAGGACTTTGAAGATCCATCTTGTCACATCCGGGCTGCTTTGGCTGCAAACTTAACCCATTAGAAAATAAGGCAACCACATTTGGCAACATCACCGCCTTTTAAAAACCTTACCTACGCTCTGCACACAGTTCACTTTGCTCCTGTTTATCTGCCTCTGTCTACAGTGACAATCCTGGATTGCACTGGTTTTATTTTAATCAGGAAGCAGACATTACTTCCCTGGAAATAAAAAGCCAGAAGATGGGGTCTCTGAAAAATGGTGTCTACTAGCTCCACTATCACTCCTCCTGCCCGACACCTTCCCCAAGGAGCTTCACTGCTCTCCCCAGAGGAACCACAGAATCACAGAATGACCCGGGTTGGAAGGGACCTCGAGGATCATGTAGTTCCAACCCCCCTGCCTGGCAGGGCCACCAAACATACACATTTACTAGATCAGGTTGCCCAGGGCCCCGTCCAACCTGGTCTTGAACACCTCCAAGGACGGGGCAAGGAACCAACTGGTTGGTATTTTACTGTGGAAAACAGAGGGGTTGCTGAAGAACCTTACAGCTAAAATTACAAGCTACCAATGAGATTAAACATTTTTCCCAGGCGCACTTACCAGAGATAATATAGAATAAGTTTACATTTCTATTGTTCCTGCTCTCTCTGCTTGTTAAAGTGCAGAAGACAATCCGTGGTTGCTTATTTTGTATCTAAGCAACTGTCAGACTCTATATCTACTAATAAGAAAGGGTATAATTATATGCTGCTACTTTAATTAGCAGCAGATGCCTATGTTTATGAAGTAAAATGTAAGATTTTCTGAAGTGCAGTCTTTCTTATATGCAAATTGCAAGAGCACTTTCATGGGTTTTTAAAGCTTTTAGTGGGCTCGGGCAGCTCAAGTGGGGAAGGGCACGGGGTTCACACAACACACTGTTGGTGCTTCAGTGCTTTGCTGCCCCAAAGGCCTGTTTGGGAAAGCTGTGAGGTGAGGGCAGATCAGTGCCTGCAGTGCCCTTCTGACACCACCAGCACTGGAGCAAAGCAGGTGGCTGCCCTGAGCCAAAGGGCAAAAGCTGCCTGCTTTGGGCACCTGCTATAGTGCCCTGGAGACGCAGCTGCAAAGCAGCTGAGATGGGGAAGAATCCTTAACGTCAATTCTTGATCTCATTGAGGTGCTTCAGCAGCACATATTGATGCAAT
Source organism: Coturnix japonica (assembly GCF_054131305.1). NCBI lineage: Eukaryota > Metazoa > Chordata > Aves > Galliformes > Phasianidae > Coturnix > Coturnix japonica. Next base: position 28,962,650 of record NC_140672.1, read on the forward strand.
GCAGCATTTCTTTTCAGAAGAAATAACAGCAGGACTATTGCTGAGGGGCTCTGCATGTAAGAGCAGACGAGAGCACCAACAAAACAAAATGAAACCCCGTCTCCATGCAAACATGTGCAGGCATAGTATATAAATGAGAATAACCTTGTCCAGGATAGAAAATACTTGTTATAGATGAGTCTCTAATTTCTGTTATTCTGTATTTTTAGTCTTGTTTCCATAGAAACAGCACTTGTGATGATACTGTCCTGCAAAGCAGCAAATGGATATACATAAGTGTATGTTCGTATATGCATTCCCTCCTACCTCCTGAAGCTTTGAATGTATTTGCCAGCAAAGTTGGAAGTTCCACGGATAGCCAGATGCAACCAGTTCTGGGAGAGCATCTGGGTAAGGAAGAAGTGATTGTGCAGTTCCCCAGCCAAAGAAATCTCATCAGAGGGCAGAGAGCCTGCCAAGAGGGGAACAAGAGGTGGGCCACGCCATTACTGCCGCATCTCCTTGAGCCTCTGTAGCAAAGCTCATCCTCGCATGGACACCAGCCTTTCTGTCAGTCGTGAGCCACATGTCCATGGGAAATCTGCTCCCATGTCTGGAAATCAAGACTCCCGTTCAGACGCTGGGAAAGTGCAAGAATCCCATGTGAAGGCTCAGCGCACCAACATAAAAACTGATGTCCGTCTTCCTTCTTTGCCCATCTTTTGGGGTCTCTTGCCTTGCTGTGCGTGCAATTCACAGATAAAAGGTGGAGCAGCCAACCAAATTTGGCCCATTTCTTCAGCAAAATCCACTGTGCTACCTCTCATGGCCTTACATGCCAGATAAAGGACAGGTCTGATCACCTATCTAAATTAGAGAGAAATGCTGATTGTCTGCACTCATATTTCTCATTCTAGAAAGTTACTGAATCCTTTAGCATACCTTTATATTCCTAGATCTTACAACCCTCTGTAGTGGGTGTTATTCCAATCACAAGACTTAAGTTACACAAGACTGCACCCTAGCAGGCAGCAAGGGCTTGCAAGCACACAGCCCTTGCCTTTGTCTTCTCTTCCTGCACTTTCTAATCCCTAATCCACCCTCTGTGAGAGTTGGCAGCCACAGCTGTGCTTGCTGCAGTGCAGGCTGGCAGCAGAGACTCACGCCAGATGCTTTCCCACAGAGCCCGGGTTTGCTCTCGCTCTCACTCCTCAGTTGTCAGTTCTCACTAAAGGTCACCCCAACAGAAAATGTCTGTTTGTGCTTGGCCTTCACGCACGTGGTGTTGAGGCAGCGCTCCTTTAGCAGGTACTGCTACGCGCACATATGGAGCAGAGGAAGCTGGCGGAGTGATTAAACTGCATTAAAATGATCTCGGTATCCCATAGTTTTCTGAATAAAATATAATAAGCAAATGCCATTCTGAAATCCATTTAGGGGAAGAAATATGTTTGCGTGGGTCAAGAAGAGCTTGTCAGTCTTGTGTGAAAAGATGAGTAACTTTTGAAATGTTTTCTTCAGGAATCTGAGGAACAAAAGAAGGAAAGTGATCATCTGATCATCAAGCGACAGCTGAGATCCAGAACAGCTAAAAAACCTTGAAGAAGCATGTTTGTTCCCCTTTCTCAGGACATACTTTTATCGTATTATTAAAACTGGTTGTTAATAAACAGTAACAGTTACTCCGTTGTGTTCTTAAATTTGTATATAGGTGTTTGTTGCAGAACGGTGGGAGAAAAGCAGACGACCACACCTGTAATTGACATATGATCAGCGAATCTCATTTATTCCTTGGCTGCGTGTACCTTTATAATACGGATAATTAGCTCATACATATTGCAAAAGTGGAGCTCATCATTGGTTCCCAATTACATACTATCCCCGAGTATCTTAACAGCTTGTTGTTATCAACTGAAAGCTACTCCCTTGCTGAGTTCCCAGAACCATGGCTAGTTTCTCACCATCCCAGGGCATCCTGTTGTTCTTGCTGTCCTTGCAGGTGTTATGGCTGCTTGCTTAGCTGCACCATGATTACAACCCTTCTCAGCTAACTAGCTGTAAAAAACACTCTCTAAAGAAAGGGAAAAGCAAGACTAAAAGATAAAAGCAGCAGTGAAAGGGAAAAGGAAGACTAAAAGGGAAAAGCAGCAATGAAAGCGAAAAGAAAGATTAAGGAGAAAAGCAGCAGTGAATAGGAAAAGCAAGACTAAAAGGGAAAAGCAAGACTAAAAGGGAAAAGCAAGACTAAAAGGGAAAAGTCGCAGTGAAAGGGAAAGCAGCAGTGAAGGGGAAAAGCAAGACTGAAAGGGAAAAGCAGCAGTGAAAGGGAAATACAAGAATAAAAGGGAAAAGTGGCAGTGAAAGGGAAAAGCAAGACTGAAAGGGAAAAGCAGCAGTGAAAGGGAAAAGCAGCAGTGAAAGAAAAAAGCAAGACTAAAAGGGAAAAGCAAGACTAAAAGGGAAATGTAGCAGTGAAAGTGAAAAGCAGCAATGAAAGTGAAAAGCAGCAGTGAAAGGGAAAAGCAAGACTAAAAGGGAAAAGAAAGACTAAAAGGGAAAAGCAAGACAAAAGGGGAAAAGCAAGACTAAAAGGGAAAAGCGGCAGTGAAAGGGAAAAGCGGCAGTGAAAGGGAAAAGCGGCAGTGAAAGGGAAAAGCGGCAGTGAAAGGGAAAAGCGGCAGTGAAAGGGAAAAGCGGCAGTGAAAGGGAAAAGCAGCAGTGAAAGGGAAAAGCAAGACTAAAAGACAACAGGGAATTGAAGGTGACTCTTGTGCAGATGTCATGATTTTGTAATTTTCATTAATAACCAGTCAAGACTAATGTGGCCTCATAGCGCTCAATGGAGTCCCAGGGGAGATAGTGGGAATGAATAGGGGTTCACATCTGTATGCCCTGAGGCTGGTGCTCGCCTCTCTGACTGTGGCTTTAGGCTCCAGAGCTGATGTTGGCTTCCCTTACTGTGGCTTTATGGCCCAGGGCCAGTGCCGGCCTCATGGGCTGGGGCTTCTGCCAGCTGGATACAGCTGCTGGCTGAACTGGCCAGGATGGAGCCTTCCCTGCACAGCCTCCCATGTGCATATCCACCCCAAGAATGGAAGTCCTCCTTCTATGCGTACCCCATTCCACCACAATGAGGAAATCAAACCATTTAGGCACCTGAAATGCTTCTGCTCCTGCAGTCTGGCAGAAAGCAATGCCTTCTGTCTCATGCCATCTCTGCACAAACTGGAAGGGAATGGGGAGACATATGTCAGATCCAATGGGACAGGACTTCACTGGCTGCAGTTTAAAAGCAAATCACCCCAGCTCTCGTTGCCCTCTATTGCTGGGTACCCCTTACCCCTGGCCACTGGATTTCCACGCATGCATCCTTCCTTGGAGCTAAGTGTGCCTTTCCCAGCAGCAAGCAGCGAGCTGGAGTCAGCACCAAACCCAAAACCTCTTTGTGCCTTTCCCTGTCCTTCTTTCACACATCGTCTTTTAGTTTCAGAAAATATGGCCAGACCCCAACGAAACAAGAGCTCTAAGACAAAGCAGCTGCTTTATTTTCCTCCTCCCCTTTCCTCATCTACACCCCACAGAAAGACCATTTGCCAAGTAAGGGATGCAGTGATCAGGTGTATGAGGGGCAAAGTGAATCAAGCTTAATTTCAAAGGCTTGTCTCTTCCACGTGACTTCCCTGAGGTCTGATACAATCGTACAGCCATAGACTCATAGAATAGCCTGGGTTGAAAAGGACCACAGTGTGCAGGGTCTCCAACCAGCAGACCAGGCTGCCCAGAGCCACATCCAGCCTGGCCTGGAATGCCTCCAGGGATGGAGCATCCACAACCTCCATGGGCAACCTGTTCCAGTGCGTTACCACCCTCTGTGTGAAAAACATCAACCTAATATCCAACCTAAACGTCCCCTTATCTCTTTAAAAACATTCCCCCTTGTTTTATCACTATCCACCCTCGTAAACAGCCGTTCACCTGCCTGTTTATACACTCCTTTCAAATACTAGAAGGCCACAGTGAGGTCTCCCTGGAGCCTTCTCTTTTCCAAGCACAACAAGCCCAGTTCCCTCAACCTGTTCTCATAGGAAAGGTGCTCCAGCCCTCTGATCATCTTACTGGCCCCCCCTTAGCATTATCTGCATTTCTCTTTTGCCTTCCTAAAAGGCACACCTGCTTCAGGGCACATTTCATCCCACTGTTAGGCCTTGTAAGAAGCACTATGGCAAGTCCATATGCAGAAAACACTGGCATTCCATTCACTAACAGAGAAACTATTCTGCCCTTGCTCCTGACTCTTGTCCCTGCCTCCTCCTGCACTGGGCAGTGTTTGTGGGCAATGAAAGAAATACCCACATTCTGGAAAATACAGACAAAAAAGAAACAGGCAGAAAAGCGGCACTAATACTTTGTCACTGGTGGGAATCTCCACAGAAAGTGCTGTGCTAAAGGTGTGAGGTTAAGGGATCATCACTATCAAGATAAAAGTCACAGCATGGAAGATTTAGCGATGGCGTGCTGACTAGAAGGAAAAAACAACACTTACCTTGGAGCTTGTTCATTTTCTCTCCTATCATCGGATATCTTCTCATCATCTACGTAGCTCTGAGGTTGGCCAAAGCCTGTTGCCATGAGCTTTGCTAAACGCAACAGTGCTGTGGCTCAGAGGTATTACACCGGCACATAGCATAGGAGAACTCCATAACCCAAGTGTCGAGGGAAGAAGGAAGGGGAACTGTTACAATTAATTACGTTCACTAAATTGATAATTGTAGGCTTCTTGTCACACACTACTGCCTACAGCAAAACAGCACAGATGTTGACAACTGTGATTTCTGCATACAAGCAACTACTCGAGGCTGAGCACTCTCTCCTGTCTCTTTGCCATGTCTAGAAAGACCCAGAAGAGCTCAGTGTTCTCTTGCTGTTAGTTTACATCCTCCAAGCACTTCCAAAGGCACGCTGCTCTGTAGAAAAAGCTGAGCTGCCCAGAAAGTTTGTGCAGGAAGAAGGCAGCAGTATCAGTGCACGTCATCCTTGGGGATCTGAAAGCATTTGTGAAGAGAACAGGGAAAGAAGAGGGAAGAGAGCAAAACCAACAGGCACTAGCACTGCTGCCCAGAGGGGGCGGGGCTTGAGGCAGGGCCTGTGCCAGAGGGGGGCCTGGCACAGTTAGGGCCAGCTCAGGGCCCAGAGCAGAGGGGGAGCAGGCAGAGGCAGGGCCTTGGGGCCCAGGATGGAGGAGGACCAGGCACAGCTGGGGCCAGCTCAGGGCCCAGAGCAGAGGGGGACCAGGCACAGCTGAGGCCACTGCAGGGCCCAGGTGAGAGGGGAACCCAGCACAGTCGGGGCTGCTTTGGGGCCTGGGCCGGAAGGGGGCCCGGCACAGCCAGGGCCTATCCCCCTTTTTTGCACATATGAAATGCTCCCAGCTGTGCTGCACAGCAGAACATCTTTCAATGGAGATGAAAGCCTGTGAAATGAAAGAATCCTTTCTTATTTCTTTCACATTTGTGTTTGTTGACTGCAGTTCCAACCAGGTGGACTCGCAGTGTCTTGCAAGTGCCACCTGGAAGCAGGTACAGACTGGAGACACAGCACCCTCAATGTCCAGGTGAGTAACAGCAGCCAAGGAGGCCTTTGGGCTCTGCAGGGTCCAAGTGTGGAGCATTACACACAGGAGCAGCTGAGTATAAAGACAGTGGCAGAGCTGCAGAGCTTGCCATAGTAGGGAGCACAGTGGCTGAGCTCATTTCCCACAGTAACACAGGAAATAAGAGCCATGAGGGAAATGCAGATGCCTTCTGCCCCCATCAGAGGGGAGGAATGAGCTGCACTTCCACAGAGACATTCCTCTCACAGCCACTCAAACCTCAGGTGTGGAGGGACGAGCTGGGGCTGCTGGTGGCAGCTGTGGAACACTGCCATCTGTGGTGCTCCATCCTACCTTGGAGGTGGGCATGTAGAGCTGAGGACCTTTGTCACTGCACAAATGACTGCAAGCAGAGATGTAGCAGAGGGAACATAAAGCATTTAATAACTTATCATACAAAGCAATGAGTAATAGAAATGACAGTATTTCCAACCAAATATCCCCCATCCTAGCAGTCATGCCTGATCTCTACAGTCCCACCCAAACAATTTCCCAGCCCCCTCCAATTCCTCCTCACTATCCCACCCCTGAATTTCCCTCCCCCAATTCCCACACAGTAATTGCCCACACTAATTACCAGCATGCAGGGCATGGGGAACACCTGTTCCTTGTTTGCAGACACCTGGAAAAAAAAGAAGTGGCAGGGAACTGGGGGTCTGTAGCAGGTTGTGGAGGCTCTGCATAGAACGTAACCCCAGACCACAACCCCATCAGCTGCTGGAGCAGCATCATCCCTGTCATTGGGGGATGTTGCCAGTGGTGGACAGGGACACAGGGAGAAGCCACACCTTGGTGTAGCTCTGATCTGCTCATGTCCAGTCCAATCCTCTATAGCACTTTCCATCTTCTGTCCTTTGTTCTTAACCGTATCCTTCCTTCTCTTCTGCACTTTTCCTTTCTTTTAGGTGTCTTACCTGTATCTGCTTTTCCCCTCTTCTGTTCTTTTACTGCTCTGGTCAGCATCCAGTGTCTGCACCACAACTCTAGGTTTTGGGATGGAGAAAGGTACACAGGGCATAGATTTGTACAAGAAAAGCTCTCTTGCTGTGCCCAACAGATGACAAAAAGGAACCCTCAGGACCACAAAGGCAGCTTGTTTCTCCAAAGGCCACAGCGTAAGCTCGTGTAACTGGGAAGGACTCTGTTATACATCTCCTAGAAGTGCCTTTGAATGAATAATTTTCTGGTCTTGTTTCCAATTGTTGCTCAGAGGAAATGAGGTTTTTATCCTTGTATCTTTGCAGGAAGACAGAGAGGAGGGAACCTGTCTGGTGAAATGCTCAGGTGCTGTTTCCTTCCTTGCACCAACAGCCTGTTTGTGTCCACACGATGCCAGTTGTCCTCCTGACAGTTTCTACCGGTCCTTCTCCGAGTCCTTCTGCTAAGCACTGCTATTTCTGTATCCTCGGGGCCCTATTAGGACTAAAAAGGGGAGCGGATAACAGACGGAAGGATCTGGCCTTCTGCTGGGTGATAGCTGCCTGCATGTCCTGTTCCTGCTTTCTCTTTTCCCCAGGTGGCATTGTGCTTCCCAAGGAGCATATGGACCTTTTAGATGGGAGTGCGCAGCAAGGAACACATGGGGTCTCATCTTCCTCCCTGCTCTACATCTGAGTGAGGGACACTGTGACCTGCTCAGGAGGCAAGATGTCATGTCAGGGAGGTGTGTTTTCCTTGTTGTTTTTTATCATCTGTGCTTTGCTTTGCTGTGTTATTTTTTTTCCTTTGCAGTTCTATGGTTTTCTTTCCTATTTGGTGTTTTCTGTGTCGTGTTTTTTTTTGTTTTTTGTTTTTTGTTTTTTTTTATAAGTTTTTTTCTGTTTTTCCTTGTCTTAGTTTTTTTCTTTTGTTTGATTTATTATTTTTTCTTTGCTTTTATTATTATTATTATTTTTAATTCTGTGTTATTTCCTAAAATCCTTCATGGTTTATTTGTTGTTGTGTTTTTCATCTATGTTTTGTTATTTTTCTTTATATACGCTGTATGAGAACTGTTGAATCACAGTCTAAGCCACTGATTATCACCTAGGGAAGGGACCTGGTCAGCCCTGGTTAGTGCAGGTGAGGGCAATGCAGCTGAGTGACTGGAAGGGATGGAGCCTGGCTGCACCTCTCTTACAGCTCATTTTTGAAGGCTGACTGCCCCTGGGTGGAATTTTTTTTGATGGTTTCTCCTCTGTGGAGTTTGTTCTGTGCACTTCCATCCTCAGTGGTGGGTGAGCCATTCTTTCCTTACCTTTGTAGTATATTCACACTGTGCTAGTCTTTCTGTTGCTACAGATAGTATGTGTTTTTTTTTCTATTTGTTTTCTGTGGTTTTTTAAACTTTGATTCCCTGGTTTTTGGCTTGCTTTTTTTCTTTATATTTCTTTTTTTTTTTTTTTTCTTTTTTTTTTTTTTTTTTTTTGCTGTGTCCTATTCTGCTTTACGGTGACATTTGCAAGAGACTGTGAATTCTCCTGGTTCAAATTGCAGTTGGCTTAATCAAATGTGTAAGAAATATATAAGGGCTGCTGAGGCCAGGCTGGAGTTGCATTTCTTTATGAACTGGGGTGTTGCTGCGGATGCGTTTCTCTCCTGTTTTGTCTCTTTTGCGGCTGTTCAAGAATATTTGAACGTGCTATGTCAGTGTTTGTTGCCATCCTGCTTTTTCTTCTCTGTCTTGCAGGTCAGCTCGTGCTAGAAGTCAGTGGTATCACTGTATGAATGGAGGTCAGTTTAGGAGCAGCTGCTGATGGAAGGAATCAAGACCAGGATAATAAATGGAAGCATCTCCTGGTAAGGTGTCAGAGGTGGCAGTAATGATGTCTGTCATCGTTAAAACCAGAGGGCAGGCTCATCCGAGTGCTTGCTGACTGATACTTGGGAGTATCTCGTTCTCCAGCTGAACGATAAGAAAGCTAAATATGCTGAGCCATTACAGCTTGTGCTGAAGTTGTGAATGTGCCCCCAGATGTTTCCTTTAGTGGTAAATCATGTTCTGGCACTGTGGTAGTCCTATCTCTGTCATGATCTGGAGCACCGTGTCTTGTTGCGAGCCTTGTGTGCCTGTTTCCATGAACCTTGCTTTCTTTCTCTCTTCAGAGTAAGGGCAGGGTGCTTCCTTGCTTTTGGTGGATTCATCCAGGAGGCTGTTAGAAGGCCAAATGCAATGTTCATTACATGGAGGGACAGGATGGGAATGGACTGTCGTTGCCACCAGGCAAAAGTGAGTTTCTTCTGTCATGAATGATATAATTTTGATTATTCAGAGCAGTTGCAGTGTGGTAGAGGATGTCACGAAACCATTTATTTGGGAGCGCAGGGAAGAGTCATGAGAACCGAAACAGTAGTTTCTGTTTTCGCTGTCAAAATGGTGGAGTTTCTTTGGGAGGGCAATAGCTGGGCTTCCTGTTAGCAGGCCCCCTCTGAAAGATTGGGCTTTGCTTGCTGCTTTGCTGTGCCTACCTGCCTGCTCCCTGTGCTTGTTCCTTTTACCTTTCAGTGCTTCTTTGCCCTTGCTTTGATGCTTTTCCCTTTCAGGGCTCCTTTTCTCTTTCAGTGCTACCTTTGCCCTTTATGTACTCCTTTTTCCTATCAGTGTTACTTTATGCTGTTCCTTTCCCTTTCGGAGCTGCTTTTTCCTTTCAGGGCTGCTTTTTTTGCTTATTTTCTTTTTCAGGGCTGCTTTTCCCTTTCAGGGCTGCTTTCCTTTGCTTATTTTCTTTTTCAGGGCTCCTTTTCCCTTTCAGGGCTGCTTTTCTATATCAGTTCTGATTCTCCCTTTCAGGGCTGCATTTTCTTGTTCCTTTTCCCTTTCACGGCTGCTCTTCCCTTTCACGGCTGCTCTTCCCTTTCACGGCTGCTCTTCCCTTTCACTGCTGCTTTTCCCTTAAACTGCTGCTTTTCCCTGTTAGTCTTGTTTTTCCCTTTCACTGCTGCTTTTCCCTTCCCCTGCTGCTTTTCCCTTCCCCTGCTGCTTTTCCCTTTCACTGCTGCTCTTCCGTTTCACTGCTGCTTTCCCCTTTCACTGCTGATATTCCCTTTCACTGCTGCTTTTCCCTTTCACTGCTGATTTTCCCTTTTAGTCTTGCTTTTCTTTTTCAGTCTTGCTTTTCCCTTTTAGTCTTGCTTTTCCCTTTCACTGCTGTTTTTCCCTTTCACTGCTGCTCTTCCCTTTCACTTCTGCACTTCCCTTTCTCTGCTGTTTTCCCTATCTCTGCTGCTTTTCCCTATAATTCTTGCTTTTCCCTTTCACTCGTGCATTTCCCTTTTAGTCTTGCTTTTCCCTTGTAGTCTTTCTTTTCCCCTTCACTGCTGCTCTTCCCCTTCACTGCTGCTCTTCCCCTTCACTGCTGCTCTTCCCCTTCACTGCTGCTCTTCCCATTCACTACTGCTCTTCCCATTCACTACTGCTCTTCCCTTTCACTGCTGCTTTTCCATTTCATTGCTGCATTTCACTTTCACTGCTGCTTTTCCCTTTCACTGCTGCTTTTGCCTGTCACTGCTGCTTTTCCCTTTAAGTCTTGCTTTTCCCTTTCACTGCTGGTTTGACATTTTAGTCTTGCTTTTCCCTTTCACTGCTGTTTTTCCCTTTTAGTCTTGCTTTTCCCTTTTAGTCTTGCTTTTCACTTTTAGTCTTGCTTTTCACTTTCACTGTTGCTTTTCCATTTTAGTCTTGATTTTCACTTTTAGTCCAGCTTTTCCCTTTCACTGCTGCATTTCCCTTTCACTGCTGCATTTCCCTTTCACTGCTGCATTTCCCTTTCACTGCTGCTTTTCCCTTTCACTGCTGCTTTTCCCTTTCACTGCTGCTTTTCCCTTTCACTGCTGCTTTTCCCTTTCACAGCTGCTTTTCCCTTTTAGTCTTCCTTTTCCCTTTCACTGCTGCTTTTCCCTTTTAGTCTTGTTTTTCCCTTTTAGTCTTTCTTTTCCCTTTTAGTCTTGCTTTTCCCTTTTAGTCTTTCTTTTCCCTTTTAGTCCTGCTTTTCCCTTTCACTTCTGCTTTTCCCTTTCACTTCTGCTTTTCCCTTTCACTTCTGCTTTTCCCTTTCACTTCTGCTTTTCCCTTTCACTTCTGCTTTTCCCTTTCACTGCTGCTTTTCCCTTTCACTGCTGCTTTTCCCTTTTATTCTTGCTTTTCCCTTTCACTGCTGCTTTTCCCTTTCACTGCTGCTCTTCCCTTTCACTGCTGCTCTTCCCTTTCACTGCTGCTCTTCCCTTTCACTGCTGCTCTTCCCTTTCACTGCTGCTCTTCCCTTTCACTGCTGCTCTTCCCTTTCACTGCTGCTCTTCCCTTTCACTGCTGCTCTTCCCTTTCACTGCTGCTCTTCCCTTTCACTACTGCTCTTCCCTTTTAGTCTTGCTTTTCCCGTTCACTCTGCTTTTCCCTTTCACTACTGCTTTTCATTTCCACTGCTGCTTTTCCCTTTTAGTCTTGCTTTTCCCTTTCACTGCTGCTTTTCCCTTTCACTGCTGCTTTTCCCTTTCACTGCTGCTTTTCCCTTTCACTGCTGCTTTTCCCTTTCACTGCTGCTTTTCCCTTTCACTGCTGCTTTTCCCTTTCACTGCTGCTTTTCCCTTTCACTGCTGCTTTTCCCTTTCACTGCTGCTTTTCCCTTTCACTGCTCCTTTTCCCTTTCACTGCTGCTCTTCCCTTTCACTGCTGCTCTTCCCTTTCACTGCTGCTCTTCCCTTTCACTGCTGATATTCCCTTTCACTGCTGCTCTTCCCTTTCACTGCTGCTCTTCCCTTTCACTGCTGCTCTTCCCTTTCACTGCTGCTCCTCCCTTTTCACTGCTGCTCTTCCCTTTCACTGCTGCTCTTCCCTTTCACTGCTGCTCTTCCCTTTCACTGCTGCTCTTCCCTTTCACTGCTGCTCTTCCCTTTCACTGCTGCTCTTCCCTTTCACTGCTGCTCTTCCCTTTCACTGCTGCTCTTCCCTTTCACTGCTGCTCTTCCCTTTCACTGCTGCTCTTCCCTTCCTCTGCTGCATTTCACTTTCTCTGCTGATTTTCCCATTCACTGCTGCTTTTCCCTTTTAGTCTTGCTTTTCCCTTTCACTCGTGCTTTTCCTTTTTAGTCCTGCTTTTCCCATTCACTGCTGCTCTTCCCTTTCACTGCTGCTCTTCCCTTTCACTGCTGCTCTTCCCTTTCACTGCTGCTCTTCCCTTTCACTGCTGCTCTTCCCTTTCACTGCTGCTCTTCCCTTTCACTGCTGCTCTTCCCTTTCACTGCTGCTCTTCCCTTTCACTGCTGCTCGTCCCTTTCACTGCTGCTCTTCCCTTTCATTGCTGCTTTTCCCTTTCACTGCTGCTCTTCCCATTCACTGCTGCTCTTCCCTTTCACTGCTGCTCTTTGCTTTCACTGCTACTCTTCCTTTCACTGCTGCTCTTCCCTTACACTGCTACTCTTCCTTTTCACTGCTGCTCTTCCCTGTTAGTCTTGTTTTTCCCTTTCCCTGCTTCTTTTCCCTTTCCCTGCTTCTTTTCCCTTTCCCTGCTTCTTTTCCCTTTCACTGCTGCTCTTCCCTTTCACTGCTGCTTTTCCCTTTCACTGCTGCTTTTCCCTTTCACTGCTGCTTTTCCCTTTCACTGCTGCTTTTCCCTTTCACTGCTGCTTTTCCCTTTCACTGCAGCTTTTCCCTTTCACTGCAGCTTTTCCCTTTCACTGCTGCTCTTCCCTTTCACTGCTGCTCTTCCCTTTCACTGCTGCTATTCCCTTTCACTGCTGATATTCCCTTTCACTGCTGCTCTTCCCTTTCACTGCTGCTTTTCCCATTCACTGCTGCTTTTCCCTTTCACTGCTGTTTTTCCCTTTCACTGCTGCTTTTCCCTTTTAGTCTTGCTTTCACTGCTGCTCTTTCCTTTCACTGCTGCTTTTCCCTTTCACTGCTGCTTTTCCCTTTCTCTGCTGATTTTCCCATTCACTGCTGCTTTTCCCTTTCACTGCTGCTTTTCCCTTTTAGTCCTGCTTTTCCTTTTCACTCGTGCTTTTCCTTTTTAGTCCTGCTTTTCCCACTCACTGCTGCTCTTCCCTTTCACTGCTGCACTTCCCTTTCACTGATGCACTTCCCTTTCACTACTGCTCTTCCCTTTCACTGCTGCTCTTCCCTTTCACTGCTGCTCTTCCCTTTCACTGCTGCTCTTCCCTTTCACTGCTGCTCTTCCCTTTCACTGCTGCTCTTCCCTTTCACTGCTGCTCTTCCCTTTCACTGCTGCTCTTCCCTTTCACTGCTGCACTTCCTTTTCACTGCTGCTCATCCCTTTCACTGCTGCTCTTCCATTTCACTGCTGCTCTTCCCTTTCACTGCTGCTCTTCCCTTTCACTGCTGCTCTTTCCTTTCACTGCTGCTCTTCCCTTTCACTGCTGCTCTTTCCTTTCACTGCTGCTCTTCCCTTTCACTGCTGCTCTTCCCTTTCACTGCTGCTCTTCCCTTTCACTGCTGCTCTTCCCTTTCACTGCTGCTCATCCCTTTCACTGCTGCTCATCCCTTTCACTGCTGCTCTTCCCCTTCACTGCTGCTCTTCCCTTTCACTGCTGCTCTTCCCTTTCACTGCTGCTCTTCCCTTTCACTGCTGCTCTTCCCTTTCACTGCTGCTCTTCCCTTTCACTGCTGCTCTTCCCTTCCTCTGCTGCATTTCACTTTCTCTGCTGATTTTCCCATTCACTGCTGCTTTTCCCTTTTAGTCTTGCTTTTCCCTTTCACTCGTGCTTTTCCTTTTTAGTCCTGCTTTTCCCATTCACTGCTGCTCTTCCCTTTCACTGCTGCTCTTCCCTTTCACTGCTGCTCTTCCCTTTCACTGCTGCTCTTCCCTTTCACTGCTGCTCTTCCCTTTCACTGCTGCTCTTCCCTTTCACTGCTGCTCTTCCCTTTCACTGCTGCTCTTCCCTTTCACTGCTGCTCTTCCCTTTCATTGCTGCTTTTCCCATTCACTGCTGCTCTTCCCATTCACTGCTGCTCTTTGCTTTCACTGCTGCTCTTTGCTTTCACTGCTACTCTTCCTTTCACTGCTGCTCTTCCCTTACACTGCTACTCTTCCTTTTCACTGCTGCTCTTCCCTGTTAGTCTTGTTTTTCCCTTTCCCTGCTTCTTTTCCCTTTCCCTGCTTCTTTTCCCTTTCACTGCTGCTTTTCCCTTTCACTGCTGCTTTTCCTTTTCACTGCTGCTTTTCCCTTTCACTGCAGCTTTTCCCTTTCACTGCAGCTTTTCCCTTTCACTGCTGATATTCCCTTTCACTGCTGCTTTTCCCTTTCACTGCTGCTCTTCCCTTTCACTGCTGCTATTCCCTTTCACTGCTGCATTTCCCTTTAACTGCTGATATTCCCTTTCACTGCTGCTCTTCCCTTTCACTGCTGATTTTCCCATTCACTGCTGCTTTTCCCTTTCACTGCTGCTTTTCCCTTTCACTGCTGCTTTTCCCTTTCACTGCTGCTTTTCCCTTTCTCTGCTGATTTTCCCATTCACTGCTGCTTTTCCCTTTCACTGCTGCTTTTCCCTTTTAGTCCTGCTTTTCCTTTTCACTCGTGATTTCCTTTTTAGTCCTGCTTTTCCCACTCACTGCTGCTCTTCCCTTTCACTGCTGCACTGCCCTTTCACTGATGCTCTTCCCTTTCACTGCTGCTCTTCCCTTTCACTGCTGCTCTTCCCTTTCACTGCTGCTCTTCCCTTTCACTGCTGCTCTTCCCTTTCACTGCTGCTCTTCCCTTTCACTGCTGCTCTTCCCTTTCACTGCTGCTCTTCCCTTTCACTGCTGCTCTTCCCTTTCACTGCTGCACTTCCTTTTCACTGCTGCTCATCCCTTTCACTGCTGCTCTTCCATTTCACTGCTGCTCTTCCCTTTCACTGCTGCTCTTCCCTTTCACTGCTGCTCTTCCCTTTCACTGCTGCTCTTCCCTTTCACTGCTGCTCTTCCCTTTCACTGCTGCTCTTCCCTTTCACTGCTGCTCATCCCTTTCACTGCTGCTCTTCCCTTTCACTGCTGCTCTTCCCTTTCACTGCTGCTCTTCCCATTCACTGCTGCTCTTCCCATTCACTGCTGCTCTTCCCATTCACTGCTGCTCTTCCCATTCACTGCTGCTCTTTGCTTTCACTGCTGCTCTTTGCTTTCACTGCTGCTCTTTGCTTTCACTGCTGCTCTTTGCTTTCACTGCTGCTCTTTGCTTTCACTGCTGCTCTTTGCTTTCACTGCTACTCTTCCCTTTCACTGCTGCTCTTCCCTTTCACTGCTACTCTTCCCTTTCACTGCTGCTTTTCCCTGTTAGTCTTGTTTTTCACTTTCCCTGCTTCTTTTCCCTTTCCCTGCTGCTTTTCCCTTTCACTGCTGCTTTTCCCTTTCACTGCTGCTTTTCCCTTTCACTGCTGCTTTTCCCTTTCACTGCTGCTTTTCCCTTTCACTGCTGCTGTTCCCTTTCACTTCAGCTTTTCCCTTTCACTTCAGCTTTTCCCTTTCACTGCTGCTTTTCCCTTTCACTGCTGCTTTTCCCTTTCACTGCTGCTTTTCCCTTTCACTGCTGCTTTTCCCTTTCACTTCTGCTTTTCCCTTTCACTGCTGCTTTTCCCTTTCAGTGCTGATATTCCCTTTCACTGCTGCTTTTCCCTTTCACTGCTGCTTTTCCGTGTTAGTCTTCTTTTTCCCTTTCACTGCTGCTTTTCATTTTCACTGCTGCTTTTCCCTTTTAGTATGGCTTTTCCCTTTCATTGCTGTTTTTTTCTTTCACTGCTGCTTTTCCCTTTCACTGCTGCTCTTCCCTTTCACTGCTGCTTTTCCCTTTCACTGCTGATATTCCCTTTCACTGCTGTTCTTCCCTTTCACTGCTGCTTTTCCCTTTCACTGCAGCTATTCCCTTTCACTGCTGCTTTTCCCTTTCACTGCTGCTTTTCATTTCCACTGCTGCTTTTCCCTTTTAGTCTTGCTTTTCCCATTCACTGCTGCTCTTCCATTTCACTGCTGCTCTTCCCTTTCACTGCTGCTCTTCCCTTTCACTGCTGCTCTTCCCTTTCACTGCTGCTCTTCCCTTTCACTGCTGCTCTTTGCTTTCACTGCTGTTCTTTGCTTTCACTGCTGCTCTTTGCTTTCACTGCTGCTCTTTGCTTTCACTGCTACTCTTCCCTTTCACTGCTGCTCTTCCCTTTCACTGCTACTCTTCCCTTTCACTGCTGCTTTTCCCTGTTAGTCTTGTTTTTCACTTTCCCTGCTTCTTTTCCCTTTCCCTGCTTCTTTTCCCTTTCCCTGCTGCTTTTCCCTTTCACTGCTGCTTTTCCCTTTCACTGCTGCTTTTCCCTTTCACTGCTGCTTTTCCCTTTCACTGCTGCTTTTCCCTTTCACTGCTGCTTTTCCCTTTCACTGCAGCTTTTCCCTTTCACTGCTGCTTTTCCCTTTCACTGCTGCTTTTCCCTTTCACTGCTGCTTTTCCCTTTCACTGCTGCTTTTCCCTTTCACTTCTGCTTTTCCCTTTCACTGCTGCTTTTCCCTTTCAGTGCTGATATTCCCTTTCACTGCTGCTTTTCCCTTTCACTGCTGCTTTTCCGTGTTAGTCTTCTTTTTCCCTTTCACTGCTGCTTTTCATTTTCACTGCTGCTTTTCCCTTTTAGTATGGCTTTTCCCTTTCATTGCTGTTTTTTTCTTTCACTGCTGCTTTTCCCTTTCACTGCTGCTCTTCCCTTTCACTGCTGCTTTTCCCTTTCACTGCTGATATTCCCTTTCACTGCTGTTCTTCCCTTTCACTGCTGCTTTTCCCTTTCACTGCAGCTATTCCCTTTCACTGCTGCTTTTCCCTTTCACTGCTGCTTTTCATTTCCACTGCTGCTTTTCCCTTTTAGTCTTGCTTTTCCCATTCACTGCTGCTCTTCCATTTCACTGCTGCTCTTCCCTTTCACTGCTGCTCTTCCCTTTCACTGCTGCTCTTCCCTTTCACTGGTGCTTTTCCCTTTCAATGCTACTCTTCCCTTTCCCTGCTGCTTTTCCCTTTCCCTGCTGCTTTTCCCTTTCCTTGCTGCTTTTCCCTTTCCCTGCTGCTTTTCCCTTTCCCTGCTGCTTTTCCCTTTCCCTGCTGCTTTTCCCTTTCCCTGCTGCTTTTCCCTTTCCCTGCTGCTTTTCCCTTTCACTGCAGCTTTTCCCTTTCACTGCAGCTTTTCCCTTTCACTGCAGCTTTTCCCTTTCACTGCTGCTTTTCCCTTTCACTGCTGCTTTTCCCTTTCACTGCTGCTTTTCCCTTTCACTGCTGCTTTTCCCTTTCACTGCTGCTTTTCCCTTTCACTGCTGCTTTTCCCTTTCACTGCTGCTTTTCCCTTTCACTGCTGTTATTCCCTTTCACTGCTGCTCTTCCCTTTCACTGCTGATTTTCCCATTCACTGCTGCTTTTCCCTTTCACTGCTGTTTTTCCCTTTTAGTCTTGCTTTTCCCGTTCACTCCGCTTTTCCCTTTCACTGCTGCTTTTCATTTCCACTGCTGCTTTTCCCATTCACTGCTGCTTTTCCCTTTCACTGCTGCTTTTCCCTTTCACTGCTGCTTTTCCCTTTCACTGCTGCTTTTCCCTTTCACTGCTGCTTTTCCCTTTCACTGCTGCTTTTCCCTTTTAGTCTTGCTTTTCTTTTTCAGTCTTGCTTTTCCCTTTCACTGCTGTTTTTCCCTTTCACTGCTGCTCTTCCCTTTCACTTCTGCACTTCCCTTTCTCTGCTGTTTTCCCTTTCTCTGCTGCTTTTCCCTTTCTCTGCTGCTTTTCCCTATAATTCTTGCTTTTCCCTTTCACTCGTGCATTTCCCTTTTAGTCTTGCTTTTCCCTTGTAGTCTTTCTTTTCCCTTTTAATCCTGCTTTTCCCCTTCACTGCTGCTCTTCCTTTTCACTGCTGCTCTTCCCATTCACTACTGCTCTTCCATTTGACTGCTGCTCTTCCCTTTCACTGCTGCTTTTCCATTTCATTGCTGCATTTCACTTTCACTGCTGCTTTTCCCTTTCACTGCTGCTTTTGCCTGTCACTGCTGCTTTTCCCTTTTAGTCTTGCTTTTCCCTTTCACTGCTGGTTTGACATTTTAGTCTTTCTTTTCCCTTTCACTGCTGTTTTTCCCTTTGAGTCTTGCTTTTCACTTTGAGTCTTGCTTTTCACTTTTAGTCTTGCTTTTCACTTTCACTGTTGCTTTTCCATTTTAGTCTTGATTTTCACTTTTAGTCCAGCTTTTCCCTTTCACTGCTGCATTTCCCTTTCACTGCTGCATTTCCCTTTCACTGCTGCATTTCCCTTTCACTGCTGCTTTTCCCTTTCACTGCTGCTTTTCCCTTTCACTGCTGCTTTTCCCTTTCACAGCTGCTTTTCCCTTTTAGTCTTCCTTTTCCCTTTCACTGCTGCTTTTCCCTTTTAGTTTTTCTTTTCCCTTTTAGTTTTTCTTTTCCCTTTTAGTCTTGCTTTTCCCTTTTAGTCTTTCTTTTCCCTTTCACTTCTGCTTTTCCCTTTCACTTCTGCTTTTCCCTTTCACTTCTGCTTTTCCCTTTCACTTCTGCTTTTCCCTTTCACTTCTGCTTTTCCCTTTCACTGCTGCTTTACCCTGTTAGTCTTGTTTTTCCCTTTCACTGCTGCTTTTCCCATTCATTGCTGCTTTTCCCTTTCACTGCTGCTTTTCCCTGTTAGTCTTGTTTTTCCCTTTCACTGCTGCTTTTCCCGTTCACTGCTGCTTTTCCCTTTCACTGCTGCTTTTCCCTTTCACTGCTGCTTTTCCCTTTCACTGCTGCTTTTCCCTTTCACTGCTGCTTTTCCCTTTCACTGCTGCTTTTCCCTTTCACTGCAGCTTTTCCCTTTCACTGCAGCTTTTCCCTTTCACTGCTGCTCTTCCCTTTCACTGCTGCTTTTCCCTTTCACTGCTGCTCTTCCCTTTCACTGCTGCTCTTCCCTTTCACTGCTGCTCTTCCCTTTCACTGCTGCTCTTCCCTTTCACTGCTGCTCTTCCCATTCACTGCTGCTCTTCCTTTTCACTGCTGCTCTTCCCATTCATTGCTGATTTTCCCATTCACTGCTGCTTTTCCCTTTCACTGCTGTTTTTCCCTTTTAGTCTTGCTTTTCCCGTTCACTCTGCTTTTCCCTTTCACTACTGCTTTTCATTTCCACTGCTGCTTTTCCCTTTTAGTCTTGCTTTTCCCTTTCACTGCTGCTCTTCCCTTTCACTGCTGCTCTTCCCTTTCACTGCTGCTCTTCCCTTTCACTGCTGCTCTTCCCTTTCACTGCTGCTCTTCCCTTTCACTGCTGCTCTTCCCTTTCACTGCTGCTCTTCCCTTTCACTGCTGCTCTTCCCTTTCACTGCTGCTCTTCCCTTTCACTGCTGCTCTTCCCTTTCACTGCTGCTCTTCCCTTTTAGTCTTGCTTTTCCCGTTCACTCTGCTTTTCCCTTTCACTACTGCTTTTCATTTCCACTGCTGCTTTTCCCTTTTAGTCTTGCTTTTCCCTTTCACTGCTGCTTTTCCCTTTCACTGCTGCTTTTCCCTTTCACTGCTGCTTTTCCCTTTCACTGCTGCTTTTCCCTTTCACTGCTGCTTTTCCCTTTCACTGCTGCTTTTCCCTTTCACTGCTGCTTTTCCCTTTCACTGCTGCTTTTCCCTTTCACTGCTCCTTTTCCCTTTCACTGCTGCTCTTCCCTTTCACTGCTGCTCTTCCCTTTCACTGCTGCTCTTCCCTTTCACTGCTGCTCTTCCCTTTCACTGCTGATATTCCCTTTCACTGCTGATATTCCCTTTCACTGCTGCTCTTCCCTTTCACTGCTGCTCCTCCCTTTTCACTGCTGCTCTTCCCTTTCACTGCTGCTCTTCCCTTTCACTGCTGCTCTTCCCTTTCACTGCTGCTCTTCCCTTTCACTGCTGCTCTTCCCTTTCACTGCTGCTCTTCCCTTTCACTGCTGCTCTTCCCTTTCACTGCTGCTCTTCCCTTTCACTGCTGCTCTTCCCTTTCACTGCTGCTTTTCCCTTTCACTGCAGCTTTTCCCTTTCACTGCAGCTTTTCCCTTTCACTGCTGCTCTTCCCTTTCACTGCTGCTCTTCCCTTTCACTGCTGCTATTCCCTTTCACTGCTGATATTCCCTTTCACTGCTGCTCTTCCCTTTCACTGCTGCTTTTCCCATTCACTGCTGCTTTTCCCTTTCACTGCTGTTTTTCCCTTTCACTGCTGCTTTTCCCTTTTAGTCTTGCTTTCACTGCTGCTCTTTCCTTTCACTGCTGCTTTTCCCTTTCACTGCTGCTTTTCCCTTTTAGTCCTGCTTTTCCTTTTCACTCGTGCTTTTCCTTTTTAGTCCTGCTTTTCCCACTCACTGCTGCTCTTCCCTTTCACTGCTGCACTTCCCTTTCACTGATGCACTTCCCTTTCACTACTGCTCTTCCCTTTCACTGCTGCTCTTCCCTTTCACTGCTGCTCTTCCCTTTCACTGCTGCTCTTCCCTTTCACTGCTGCTCTTCCCTTTCACTGCTGCTCTTCCCTTTCACTGCTGCTCTTCCCTTTCACTGCTGCTCTTCCCTTTCACTGCTGCTCTTCCCTTTCACTGCTGCACTTCCTTTTCACTGCTGCTCATCCCTTTCACTGCTGCTCTTCCATTTCACTGCTGCTCTTCCCTTTCACTGCTGCTCTTCCCTTTCACTGCTGCTCTTCCCTTTCACTGCTGCTCTTTCCTTTCACTGCTGCTCTTCCCTTTCACTGCTGCTCTTCCCTTTCACTGCTGCTCTTCCCTTTCACTGCTGCTCTTCCCTTTCACTGCTGCTCATCCCTTTCACTGCTGCTCATCCCTTTCACTGCTGCTCTTCCCTTTCACTGCTGCTCTTCCCTTTCACTGCTGCTCTTCCCTTTCACTGCTGCTCTTCCCTTTCACTGCTGCTCTTCCCTTTCACTGCTGCTCTTCCCTTTCACTGCTGCTCTTCCCTTCCTCTGCTGCATTTCACTTTCTCTGCTGATTTTCCCATTCACTGCTGCTTTTCCCTTTTAGTCTTGCTTTTCCCTTTCACTCGTGCTTTTCCTTTTTAGTCCTGCTTTTCCCATTCACTGCTGCTCTTCCCTTTCACTGCTGCTCTTCCCTTTCACTGCTGCTCTTCCCTTTCACTGCTGCTCTTCCCTTTCACTGCTGCTCTTCCCTTTCACTGCTGCTCTTCCCTTTCACTGCTGCTCTTCCCTTTCACTGCTGCTCTTCCCTTTCACTGCTGCTCTTCCCTTTCACTGCTGCTCTTCCCTTTCATTGCTGCTTTTCCCATTCACTGCTGCTCTTCCCATTCACTGCTGCTCTTTGCTTTCACTGCTGCTCTTTGCTTTCACTGCTACTCTTCCTTTCACTGCTGCTCTTCCCTTACACTGCTACTCTTCCTTTTCACTGCTGCTCTTCCCTGTTAGTCTTGTTTTTCCCTTTCCCTGCTTCTTTTCCCTTTCCCTGCTTCTTTTCCCTTTCACTGCTGCTTTTCCCTTTCACTGCTGCTTTTCCTTTTCACTGCTGCTTTTCCCTTTCACTGCAGCTTTTCCCTTTCACTGCAGCTTTTCCCTTTCACTGCTGATATTCCCTTTCACTGCTGCTTTTCCCTTTCACTGCTGCTCTTCCCTTTCACTGCTGCTATTCCCTTTCACTGCTGCATTTCCCTTTAACTGCTGATATTCCCTTTCACTGCTGCTCTTCCCTTTCACTGCTGATTTTCCCATTCACTGCTGCTTTTCCCTTTCACTGCTGTTTTTCCCTTTCACTGCTGCTTTTCCCTTTTAGTCTTGCTTTCACTGCTGCTCTTTCCTTTCACTGCTGCTTTTCCCTTTCACTGCTGCTTTTCCCTTTCACTGCTGCTTTTCCCTTTCTCTGCTGATTTTCCCATTCACTGCTGCTTTTCCCTTTCACTGCTGCTTTTCCCTTTTAGTCCTGCTTTTCCTTTTCACTCGTGATTTCCTTTTTAGTCCTGCTTTTCCCACTCACTGCTGCTCTTCCCTTTCACTGCTGCACTGCCCTTTCACTGATGCTCTTCCCTTTCACTGCTGCTCTTCCCTTTCACTGCTGCTCTTCCCTTTCACTGCTGCTCTTCCCTTTCACTGCTGCTCTTCCCTTTCACTGCTGCTCTTCCCTTTCACTGCTGCTCTTCCCTTTCACTGCTGCTCTTCCCTTTCACTGCTGCACTTCCTTTTCACTGCTGCTCATCCCTTTCACTGCTGCTCTTCCATTTCACTGCTGCTCTTCCCTTTCACTGCTGCTCTTCCCTTTCACTGCTGCTCTTCCCTTTCACTGCTGCTCTTCCCTTTCACTGCTGCTCTTCCCTTTCACTGCTGCTCTTCCCTTTCACTGCTGCTCATCCCTTTCACTGCTGCTCTTCCCTTTCACTGCTGCTCTTCCCTTTCACTGCTGCTCTTCCCATTCACTGCTGCTCTTCCCATTCACTGCTGCTCTTCCCATTCACTGCTGCTCTTCCCATTCACTGCTGCTCTTTGCTTTCACTGCTGCTCTTTGCTTTCACTGCTGCTCTTTGCTTTCACTGCTGCTCTTTGCTTTCACTGCTGCTCTTTGCTTTCACTGCTGCTCTTTGCTTTCACTGCTACTCTTCCCTTTCACTGCTGCTCTTCCCTTTCACTGCTACTCTTCCCTTTCACTGCTGCTTTTCCCTGTTAGTCTTGTTTTTCACTTTCCCTGCTTCTTTTCCCTTTCCCTGCTGCTTTTCCCTTTCACTGCTGCTTTTCCCTTTCACTGCTGCTTTTCCCTTTCACTGCTGCTTTTCCCTTTCACTGCTGCTTTTCCCTTTCACTGCTGCTGTTCCCTTTCACTTCAGCTTTTCCCTTTCACTTCAGCTTTTCCCTTTCACTGCTGCTTTTCCCTTTCACTGCTGCTTTTCCCTTTCACTGCTGCTTTTCCCTTTCACTTCTGCTTTTCCCTTTCACTGCTGCTTTTCCCTTTCAGTGCTGATATTCCCTTTCACTGCTGCTTTTCCCTTTCACTGCTGCTTTTCCGTGTTAGTCTTCTTTTTCCCTTTCACTGCTGCTTTTCATTTTCACTGCTGCTTTTCCCTTTTAGTATGGCTTTTCCCTTTCATTGCTGTTTTTTTCTTTCACTGCTGCTTTTCCCTTTCACTGCTGCTCTTCCCTTTCACTGCTGCTTTTCCCTTTCACTGCTGATATTCCCTTTCACTGCTGTTCTTCCCTTTCACTGCTGCTTTTCCCTTTCACTGCAGCTATTCCCTTTCACTGCTGCTTTTCCCTTTCACTGCTGCTTTTCATTTCCACTGCTGCTTTTCCCTTTTAGTCTTGCTTTTCCCATTCACTGCTGCTCTTCCATTTCACTGCTGCTCTTCCCTTTCACTGCTGCTCTTCCCTTTCACTGCTGCTCTTCCCTTTCACTGCTGCTCTTCCCTTTCACTGCTGCTCTTCCCTTTCACTGCTGCTCTTTGCTTTCACTGCTGTTCTTTGCTTTCACTGCTGCTCTTTGCTTTCACTGCTGCTCTTTGCTTTCACTGCTACTCTTCCCTTTCACTGCTGCTCTTCCCTTTCACTGCTACTCTTCCCTTTCACTGCTGCTTTTCCCTGTTAGTCTTGTTTTTCACTTTCCCTGCTTCTTTTCCCTTTCCCTGCTTCTTTTCCCTTTCCCTGCTGCTTTTCCCTTTCACTGCTGCTTTTCCCTTTCACTGCTGCTTTTCCCTTTCACTGCTGCTTTTCCCTTTCACTGCTGCTTTTCCCTTTCACTGCTGCTTTTCCCTTTCACTGCAGCTTTTCCCTTTCACTGCTGCTTTTCCCTTTCACTGCTGCTTTTCCCTTTCACTGCTGCTTTTCCCTTTCACTGCTGCTTTTCCCTTTCACTTCTGCTTTTCCCTTTCACTGCTGCTTTTCCCTTTCAGTGCTGATATTCCCTTTCACTGCTGCTTTTCCCTTTCACTGCTGCTTTTCCGTGTTAGTCTTCTTTTTCCCTTTCACTGCTGCTTTTCATTTTCACTGCTGCTTTTCCCTTTTAGTATGGCTTTTCCCTTTCATTGCTGTTTTTTTCTTTCACTGCTGCTTTTCCCTTTCACTGCTGCTCTTCCCTTTCACTGCTGCTTTTCCCTTTCACTGCTGATATTCCCTTTCACTGCTGTTCTTCCCTTTCACTGCTGCTTTTCCCTTTCACTGCAGCTATTCCCTTTCACTGCTGCTTTTCCCTTTCACTGCTGCTTTTCATTTCCACTGCTGCTTTTCCCTTTTAGTCTTGCTTTTCCCATTCACTGCTGCTCTTCCATTTCACTGCTGCTCTTCCCTTTCACTGCTGCTCTTCCCTTTCACTGCTGCTCTTCCCTTTCACTGGTGCTTTTCCCTTTCAATGCTACTCTTCCCTTTCCCTGCTGCTTTTCCCTTTCCCTGCTGCTTTTCCCTTTCCTTGCTGCTTTTCCCTTTCCCTGCTGCTTTTCCCTTTCCCTGCTGCTTTTCCCTTTCCCTGCTGCTTTTCCCTTTCCCTGCTGCTTTTCCCTTTCCCTGCTGCTTTTCCCTTTCACTGCAGCTTTTCCCTTTCACTGCAGCTTTTCCCTTTCACTGCAGCTTTTCCCTTTCACTGCTGCTTTTCCCTTTCACTGCTGCTTTTCCCTTTCACTGCTGCTTTTCCCTTTCACTGCTGCTTTTCCCTTTCACTGCTGCTTTTCCCTTTCACTGCTGCTTTTCCCTTTCACTGCTGCTTTTCCCTTTCACTGCTGTTATTCCCTTTCACTGCTGCTCTTCCCTTTCACTGCTGATTTTCCCATTCACTGCTGCTTTTCCCTTTCACTGCTGTTTTTCCCTTTTAGTCTTGCTTTTCCCGTTCACTCCGCTTTTCCCTTTCACTGCTGCTTTTCATTTCCACTGCTGCTTTTCCCATTCACTGCTGCTTTTCCCTTTCACTGCTGCTTTTCCCTTTCACTGCTGCTTTTCCCTTTCACTGCTGCTTTTCCCTTTCACTGCTGCTTTTCCCTTTCACTGCTGCTTTTCCCTTTTAGTCTTGCTTTTCTTTTTCAGTCTTGCTTTTCCCTTTCACTGCTGTTTTTCCCTTTCACTGCTGCTCTTCCCTTTCACTTCTGCACTTCCCTTTCTCTGCTGTTTTCCCTTTCTCTGCTGCTTTTCCCTTTCTCTGCTGCTTTTCCCTATAATTCTTGCTTTTCCCTTTCACTCGTGCATTTCCCTTTTAGTCTTGCTTTTCCCTTGTAGTCTTTCTTTTCCCTTTTAATCCTGCTTTTCCCCTTCACTGCTGCTCTTCCTTTTCACTGCTGCTCTTCCCATTCACTACTGCTCTTCCATTTGACTGCTGCTCTTCCCTTTCACTGCTGCTTTTCCATTTCATTGCTGCATTTCACTTTCACTGCTGCTTTTCCCTTTCACTGCTGCTTTTGCCTGTCACTGCTGCTTTTCCCTTTTAGTCTTGCTTTTCCCTTTCACTGCTGGTTTGACATTTTAGTCTTGCTTTTCCCTTTCACTGCTGTTTTTCCCTTTGAGTCTTGCTTTTCACTTTGAGTCTTGCTTTTCACTTTTAGTCTTGCTTTTCACTTTCACTGTTGCTTTTCCATTTTAGTCTTGATTTTCACTTTTAGTCCAGCTTTTCCCTTTCACTGCTGCATTTCCCTTTCACTGCTGCATTTCCCTTTCACTGCTGCATTTCCCTTTCACTGCTGCTTTTCCCTTTCACTGCTGCTTTTCCCTTTCACTGCTGCTTTTCCCTTTCACAGCTGCTTTTCCCTTTTAGTCTTCCTTTTCCCTTTCACTGCTGCTTTTCCCTTTTAGTTTTTCTTTTCCCTTTTAGTTTTTCTTTTCCCTTTTAGTCTTGCTTTTCCCTTTTAGTCTTTCTTTTCCCTTTCACTTCTGCTTTTCCCTTTCACTTCTGCTTTTCCCTTTCACTTCTGCTTTTCCCTTTCACTTCTGCTTTTCCCTTTCACTTCTGCTTTTCCCTTTCACTGCTGCTTTACCCTGTTAGTCTTGTTTTTCCCTTTCACTGCTGCTTTTCCCATTCATTGCTGCTTTTCCCTTTCACTGCTGCTTTTCCCTGTTAGTCTTGTTTTTCCCTTTCACTGCTGCTTTTCCCGTTCACTGCTGCTTTTCCCTTTCACTGCTGCTTTTCCCTTTCACTGCTGCTTTTCCCTTTCACTGCTGCTTTTCCCTTTCACTGCTGCTTTTCCCTTTCACTGCAGCTTTTCCCTTTCACTGCAGCTTTTCCCTTTCACTGCTGCTCTTCCCTTTCACTGCTGCTTTTCCCTTTCACTGCTGCTCTTCCCTTTCACTGCTGCTCTTCCCTTTCACTGCTGCTCTTCCCTTTCACTGCTGCTCTTCCCTTTCACTGCTGCTCTTCCCATTCACTGCTGCTCTTCCTTTTCACTGCTGCTCTTCCCATTCATTGCTGATTTTCCCATTCACTGCTGCTTTTCCCTTTCACTGCTGTTTTTCCCTTTTAGTCTTGCTTTTCCCGTTCACTCTGCTTTTCCCTTTCACTACTGCTTTTCATTTCCACTGCTGCTTTTCCCTTTTAGTCTTGCTTTTCCCATTCACTGCTGCTTTTCCCTTTCACTGCTGCTTTTCCCTTTCACTGCTGCTTTTCCCTTTCACTGATGCTCTTCCCTTTCACTGATGCTTTTCCCTTTCACTGCAGCTTTTCCCTTTCACTGCTGCTCTTCCCTTTCACTGCTGATCTTCCCTTTCACTGCTGCTCTTCCCTTTCACTGCTGCTCTTCCCTTTCACTGCTGCTCTTCCCTTTCACTGCTGCTCTTCCCTTTCACTGCTGCTCTTCCCTTTCACTGCTGCTCTTCCCTTTCACTGCTGCTCTTCCCTTTTAGTCTTGCTTTTCCCGTTCACTCTGCTTTTCCCTTTCACTACTGCTTTTCATTTCCACTGCTGCTTTTCCCTTTTAGTCTTGCTTTTCCCTTTCACTGCTGCTTTTCCCTTTCACTGCTGCTTTTCCCTTTCACTGCTGCTTTTCCCTTTCACTGCTGCTTTTCCCTTTCACTGCTGCTTTTCCCTTTCACTGCTGCTTTTCCCTTTCACTGCTGCTTTTCCCTTTCACTGCTCCTTTTCCCTTTCACTGCTGCTCTTCCCTTTCACTGCTGCTCTTCCCTTTCACTGCTGCTCTTCCCTTTCACTGCTGCTCTTCCCTTTCACTGCTGCTCTTCCCTTTCACTGCTGCTCTTCCCTTTCACTGCTGCTCTTCCCTTTCACTGCTGCTCTTCCCTTTCACTGCTGCTCTTCCCTTTCACTGCTGCTCTTCCCTTCCTCTGCTGCATTTCACTTTCTCTGCTGATTTTCCCATTCACTGCTGCTTTTCCCTTTTAGTCTTGCTTTTCCCTTTCACTCGTGCTTTTCCTTTTTAGTCCTGCTTTTCCCATTCACTGCTGCTCTTCCCTTTCACTGCTGCTCTTCCCTTTCACTGCTGCTCTTCCCTTTCACTGCTGCTCTTCCCTTTCACTGCTGCTCGTCCCTTTCACTGCTGCTCTTCCCTTTCATTGCTGCTTTTCCCTTTCACTGCTGCTCTTCCCATTCACTGCTGCTCTTCCCTTTCACTGCTGCTCTTCCCTTTCACTGCTGCTCTTTGCTTTCACTGCTACTCTTCCTTTCACTGCTGCTCTTCCCTTACACAGCTACTCTTCCTTTTCACTGCTGCTCTTCCCTGTTAGTCTTGTTTTTCCCTTTCCCTGCTTCTTTTCCCTTTCCCTGCTTCTTTTCCCTTTCACTGCTGCTTTTCCCTTTCACTGCTGCTTTTCCCTTTCACTGCTGCTTTTCCCTTTCACTGCTGCTTTTCCCTTTCACTGCAGCTTTTCCCTTTCACTGCAGCTTTTCCCTTTCACTGCAGCTTTTCCCTTTCACAGCTGATATTCCCTTTCACTGCTGCTTTTCCCTTTCACTGCTGCTCTTCCCTTTCACTGCTGCTATTCCCTTTCACTGCTGCATTTCCCTTTAACTGCTGATATTCCCTTTCACTGCTGCTCTTCCCTTTCACTGCTGATTTTCCCATTCACTGCTGCTTTTCCCTTTCACTGCTGTTTTTCCCTTTCACTGCTGCTTTTCCCTTTTAGTCTTGCTTTCACTGCTGCTCTTTCCTTTCACTGCTGCTTTTCCCTTTCACTGCTGCTTTTCCCTTTCTGTGCTGAGTTTCCCATTCACTGCTGCTTTTCCCTTTCACTGCTGTTTTTCCCTTTTAGTCCTGCTTTTCCTTTTCACTCGTGCTTTTTCTTTTTAGTCCTGCTTTTCCCACTCACTGCTGCTCTTCCCTTTCACTGCTGCACTTCCCTTTCACTGATGCTCTTCCCTTTCACTGCTGCTCTTCCCTTTCACTGCTGCTCTTCCCTTTCACTGCTTCTCTTCCCTTTCACTGCTGCTCTTCCCTTTCACTGCTGCTCTTCCCTTTCACTGCTGCTCTTCCCTTTCACTGCTGCTCTTCCCTTTCACTGCTGCTCTTCCCTTTCACTGCTGCTCTTCCCTTTCACTGCTGCTCTTCCCTTTCACTGCTGCTCTTCCCTTTCACTGCTGCTCTTCCCTTTCACTGCTGCTCTTCCCTTTCACTGCTGCTCTTCCCTTTCACTGCTGCTCTTCCCTTTCACTGCTGCTCTTCCCTTTCACTGCTGCTCTTCCCTTTCACTGCTGCTCTTCCCTTTCACTGCTGCTCTTCCCTTCCTCTGCTGCATTTCACTTTCTCTGCTGATTTTCCCATTCACTGCTGCTTTTCCCTTTTAGTCTTGCTTTTCCCTTTCACTCGTGCTTTTCCTTTTTAGTCCTGCTTTTCCCATTCACTGCTGCTCTTCCCTTTCACTGCTGCTCTTCCCTTTCACTGCTGCTCTTCCCTTTCACTGCTGCTCTTCCCTTTCACTGCTGCTCTTCCCTTTCACTGCTGCTCTTCCCTTTCACTGCTGCTCTTCCCTTTCACCTCTGCTCTTCCCTTTCACTGCTGCTCTTCCCTTTCACTGCTGCTCTTCCCTTTCACTGCTGCTCGTCCCTTTCACTGCTGCTCTTCCCTTTCATTGCTGCTTTTCCCTTTCACTGCTGCTCTTCCCATTCACTGCTGCTCTTCCCTTTCACTGCTGCTCTTTGCTTTCACTGCTACTCTTCCTTTCACTGCTGCTCTTCCCTTACACTGCTACTCTTCCTTTTCACTGCTGCTCTTCCCTGTTAGTCTTGTTTTTCCCTTTCCCTGCTTCTTTTCCCTTTCCCTGCTTCTTTTCCCTTTCCCTGCTTCTTTTCCCTTTCACTGCTGCTTTTCCCTTTCACTGCTGCTTTTCCCTTTCACTGCTGCTTTTCCCTTTCACTGCTGCTTTTCCCTTTCACTGCTGCTTTTCCCTTTCACTGCAGCTTTTCCCTTTCACTGCTGATATTCCCTTTCACTGCTGCTTTTCCCTTTCACTGCTGCTCTTCCCTTTCACTGCTGCTATTCCCTTTCACTGCTGCATTTCCCTTTAACTGCTGATATTCCCTTTCACTGCTGCTCTTCCCTTTCACTGCTGATTTTCCCATTCACTGCTGCTTTTCCCTTTCACTGCTGTTTTTCCCTTTCACTGCTGCTTTTCCCTTTTAGTCTTGCTTTCACTGCTGCTCTTTCCTTTCACTGCTGCTTTTCCCTTTCACTGCTGCTTTTCCCTTTCTCTGCTGATTTTCCCATTCACTGCTGCTTTTCCCTTTCATTGCTGCTTTTCCCTTTTAGTCCTGCTTTTCCTTTTCACTCGTGCTTTTCCTTTTTAGTCCTGCTTTTCCCACTCACTGCTGCTCTTCCCTTTCACTGCTGCACTTCCCTTTCACTGATGCTCTTCCCTTTCACTGCTGCTCTTCCCTTTCACTGCTGCTCTTCCCTTTCACTGCTGCTCTTCCCTTTCACTGCTGCTCTTCCCTTTCACTGCTGCTCTTCCCTTTCACTGCTGCTCTTCCCTTTCACTGCTGCTCTTCCCTTTCACTGCTGCTCTTCCTTTTCACTGCTGCTCATCCCTTTCACTGCTGCTCTTCCATTTCACTGCTGCTCTTCCCTTTCACTGCTGCTCTTCCCTTTCACTGCTGCTCTTCCCTTTCACTGCTGCTCTTCCCTTTCACTGCTGCTCTTCCCTTTCACTGCTGCTCTTCCCTTTCACTGCTGCTCTTCCCTTTCACTGCTGCTCTTCCCTTTCACTGCTGCTCTTCCCTTTCACTGCTGCTCTTCCCTTTCACTGCTGCTCTTCCCTTTCACTGCTGCTCATCCCTTTCACTGCTGCTCTTCCCTTTCACTGCTGCTCTTCCCTTTCACTGCTGCTCTTCCCATTCACTGCTGCTCTTCCCATTCACTGCTGCTCTTCCCATTCACTGCTGCTCTTCCCTTTCACTGCTGCTCTTCCCTTTCACTGCTGCTCTTCCCTTTCACTGCTGCTCTTCCCTTTCACTGCTGCTCTTCCCTTTCACTGGTGCTCTTCCCTTTCACTGCTGCTCTTCCCTTTCACTGCTACTCTTCCCTTTCACTGCTGCTTTTCCCTGTTAGTCTTGTTTTTCACTTTCCCTGCTTCTTTTCCCTTTCCCTGCTTCTTTTCCCTTTCCCTGCTGCTTTTCCCTTTCACTGCTGCTTTTCCCTTTCACTGCTGCTTTTCCCTTTCACTGCTGCTTTTCCCTTTCACTGCTGCTTTTCCCTTTCACTGCTGCTTTTCCCTTTCACTGCAGCTTTTCCCTTTCACTGCAGCTTTTCCCTTTCACTGCAGCTTTTCCCTTTCACTGCTGCTTTTCCCTTTCACTGATGCTCTTCCCTTTCACTTCTGCTTTTCCCTTTCACTGCTGCTTTTCCCTTTCACTGCTGATATTCCCTTTCACTGCTGCTTTTCCCTTTCACTGCTGTTTTTCCGTGTTAGTCTTCTTTTTCCCTTTCACTGCTGCTTTTCATTTTCACTGCTGCTTTTCCCTTTTAGTATGGCTTTTCCCTTTCATTGCTGTTTTTTTCTTTCACTGCTGCTTTTCCCTTTCACTGCTGCTCTTCCCTTTCACTGCTGCTTTTCCCTTTCACTGCTGATATTCCCTTTCACTGCTGTTCTTACCTTTCACTGCTGCTTTTCCCTTTCACTGCAGCTATTCCCTTTCACTGCTGCTTTTCCCTTTCACTGCTGCTTTTCATTTCCACTGCTGATTTTCCCTTTTAGTCTTGCTTTTCCCATTCACTGCTGCTCTTCCATTTCACTGCTGCTCTTCACTTTCACTGCTGCTCTTCCCTTTCACTGGTGCTTTTCCCTTTCAATGCTACTCTTCCCTTTCCCTGCTGCTTTTCCCTTTCCCTGCTGCTTTTCCCTTTCCCTGCTGCTTTTTCCTTTCCCTGCTGCTTTTCCCTTTCCCTGCTGCTTTTCCCTTTCCCTGCTGCTTTTCCCTTTCCCTGCTGCTTTTCCCTTTCACTGCTGCTTTTCCCTTTCACTGCAGCTTTTCCCTTTCACTGCAGCTTTTCCCTTTCTCTTCTGCTTTTCCCTTTCACTGCTGCTTTTCCCTTTCACTGCTGCTTTTCCCTTTCACTGCTGCTCTTCCCTTTCACTGCTGCTCTTCCCTTTCACTGCTGCTTTTCCCTTTCACTGCTGTTATTCCCTTTCACTGCTGCTCTTCCCTTTCACTGCTGATTTTCCCATTCACTGCTGCTTTTCCCTTTCACTGCTGTTTTTCCCTTTTAGTCTTGCTTTTCCCGTTCACTCCGCTTTTCCCTTTCACTGCTGCTTTTCATTTCCACTGCTGCTTTTCCCATTCACTGCTGCTTTTCCCTTTCACTGCTGCTTTTCCCTTTCACTGCTGCTTTTCCCTTTCACTGCTGCGTTTCCCTTTCACTGCTGCTTTTCCCTTTTAGTCTTGCTTTTCTTTTTCAGTCTTGCTTTTCCCTTTCACTGCTGTTTTTCCCTTTCACTGCTGCTCTTCCCTTTCACTTCTGCACTTCCCTTTCTCTGCTGTTTTCCCTTTCTCTGCTGCTTTTCCCTTTCTCTGCTGCTTTTCCCTATAATTCTTGCTTTTCCCTTTCACTCGTGCATTTCCCTTTTAGTCTTGCTTTTCCCTTGTAGTCTTTCTTTTCCCTTTTAATCCTGCTTTTCCCCTTCACTGCTGCTCTTCCTTTTCACTGCTGCTCTTCCCATTCACTACTGCTCTTCCATTTGACTGCTGCTCTTCCCTTTCACTGCTGCTTTTCCATTTCATTGCTGCATTTCACTTTCACTGCTGCTTTTCCCTTTCACTGCTGCTTTTGCCTGTCACTGCTGCTTTTCCCTTTTAGTCTTGCTTTTCCCTTTCACTGCTGGTTTGACATTTTAGTCTTGCTTTTCCCTTTCACTGCTGTTTTTCCCTTTGAGTCTTGCTTTTCACTTTGAGTCTTGCTTTTCACTTTTAGTCTTGCTTTTCACTTTCACTGTTGCTTTTCCATTTTAGTCTTGATTTTCACTTTTAGTCCAGCTTTTCCCTTTCACTGCTGCATTTCCCTTTCACTGCTGCATTTCCCTTTCACTGCTGCATTTCCCTTTCACTGCTGCATTTCCCTTTCACTGCTGCTTTTCCCTTTCACTGCTGCTTTTCCCTTTCACTGCTGCTTTTGCCTTTCACAGCTGCTTTTCCCTTTTAGTCTTCCTTTTCCCTTTCACTGCTGCTTTTCCCTTTTAGTCTTGTTTTTCCCTTTTAGTCTTTCTTTTCCCTTTTAGTCTTGCTTTTCCCTTTTAGTCTTGCTTTTCCCTTTTAGTCCTGCTTTTCCCTTTCACTTCTGCTTTTCCCTTTCACTTCTGCTTTTCCCTTTCACTTCTGCTTTTCCCTTTCACTGCTGCTTTACCCTGTTAGTCTTGTTTTTCCCTTTCACTGCTGCTTTTCCCATTCATTGCTGCTTTTCCCTTTCACTGCTGCTTTTCCCTGTTAGTCTTGTTTTTCCCTTTCACTGCTGCTTTTCCCGTTCACTGCTGCTTTTCCCTTTCACTGCTGCTTTTCCCTTTCACTGCTGCTTTTCCCTTTCACTGCTGCTTTTCCCTTTCACTGCTGCTTTTCCCTTTCACTGCAGCTTTTCCCTTTCACTGCAGCTTTTCCCTTTCACTGCAGCTTTTCCCTTTCACTGCAGCTTTTCCCTTTCACTGCTGCTCTTCCCTTTCACTGCTGCTCTTCCCTTTCACTGCTGCTCTTCCCTTTCACTGCTGCTTTTCCCTTTCACTGCTGCTCTTCCCTTTCACTGCTGCTCTTCCCATTCACTGCTGCTCTTCCTTTTCACTGCTGCTCTTCCCATTCATTGCTGATTTTCCCATTCACTGCTGCTTTTCCCTTTCACTGCTGTTTTTCCCTTTTAGTCTTGCTTTTCCCGTTCACTCTGCTTTTCCCTTTCACTACTGCTTTTCATTTCCACTGCTGCTTTTCCCTTTTAGTCTTGCTTTTCCCATTCACTGCTGATTTTCCCTTTCACTGCTGCTTTTCACTTTCACTGCTGCTTTTCCCTTTCACTGCTGCTTTTCCCTTTCACTGCTGCTTTTCCCTTTCACTGCTCCTTTTCCCTTTCACTGCTCCTTTTCCCTTTCACTGCTGCTCTTCCCTTTCACTGGTGCTTTTTCCTTTCACTGCTGCTCTTCCCTTTAACTGCTGCTTTTCCCTTTCACTGCTGCTCTTCCCTTTCACTGCTGCTCTTCCCTTTCACTGCTGCTCTTCCCTTTCACTGCTGCTCTTCCCTTTCACTGCTGCTCTTCCCTTTCACTGCTGCTCTTCCCTTTCACTGCTGCTCTTCCCTTTCACTGCTGCTCTTCCCTTTCACTGCTGCTTTTCCCTTTCACTGCAGCTTTTCCCTTTCACTGCAGCTTTTCCCTTTCACTGCTGATATTCCCTTTCACTGCTGCTTTTCCCTTTCACTGCTGCTTTTCCCTTTCACTGCTGCTCTTCCCTTTCACTGCTGCTATTCCCTTTCACTGCTGCTTTTCCCTTTAACTGCTGATATTCCCTTTCACTGCTGCTCTTCCCTTTCACTGCTGATTTTCCCATTCACTGCTGCTTTTCCCTTTCACTGCTGTTTTTCCCTTTCACTGCTGCTTTTCCCTTTTAGTCTTGCTTTTCCCATTCACTGCTGCTCCTCCCTTTCACTGCTGCTTTTCCCTTTCACTGCTGCTTTTCCCTTTCACTGCTGATTTCCCTTTCACTGCTGCTTTTCCCTTTCACTGCTCCTTTTCCCTTTCACTGCTGCTCTTCCCTTTCACTGCTGCTCTTCCCTTTCACTGCTGCTTTTCCCTTTCACTGCTGCTCTTCCCTTTCACTGCTGCTCTTCCCTTCCTCTGCTGCTTTTCCCTTTCTCTGCTGATTTTCCCATTCACTGCTGCTTTTCCCTTTCACTGCTGCTTTTCCCTTTTAGTCTTGCTTTTCCTTTTCACTCGTGCTTTTCCTTTTTAGTCCTGCTTTTCCCACTCACTGCTGCTCTTCCCTTTCACTGCTGCACTTCCCTTTCACTGATGCTCTTCCCTTTCACTGCTGCTCTTCCCTTTCACTGCTGCTCTTCCCTTTCACTGCTGCTCTTCCCTTTCACTGCTGCTCTTCCCTTTCACTGCTGCTTTTCCCTTTCACTGCTGCACTTTTTTTTCACTGCTGCTCATCCCTTTCACTGCTGCTCTTCCCTTTCACTGCTGCTCTTCCCTTTCACTGCTGCTCTTCCCTTTCACTGCTGCTCTTCCCTTTCACTGCTGCTCTTCCCTTTCACTGCTGCTCTTCCCTTTCACTGCTGCTCTTCCCTTTCACTGCTGCTCTTCCCTTTCACTGCTGCTCTTCCCATTCACTGCTGCTCTTCCCATTCACTGCTGCTCTTCCCATTCACTGCTGCTCTTCCCATTCACTGCTGCTCTTCCCTTTCACTGCTGCTCTTTGCTTTCACTGCTACTCTTCCCTTTCACTGCTGCTCTTCCCTTTCACTGCTACTCTTCCCTTTCACTGCTGCTTTTCCCTGTTAGTCTTGTTTTTCCCTTTCCCTGCTTCTTTTCCCTTTCCCTGCTTCTTTTCCCTTTCACTGCTGCTTTTCCCTTTCACTGCTGCTTTTCCCTTTCACTGCTGCTTTTCCCTTTCACTGCTTCTTTTCCCTTTCACTGCAGCTTTTCCCTTTCACTGCAGCTTTTCCCTTTCACTGCTGTTCTTCCCTTTCACTGCTGTTCTTCCCTTTCACTGCTGCTTTTCCCTTTCACTTCTGCTTTTCCCTTTCACTGCTGCTTTTCCCTTTCACTGCTGATATTCCCTTTCACTGCTGCTTTTCCCTTTCACTGCTGCTTTTCCGTGTTAGTCTTCTTTTTCCCTTTCACTGCTGCTTTTCATTTTCACTGCTGCTTTTCCCTTTTAGTATGGCTTTTCCCTTTCATTGCTGCTTTTCCCTTTCACTGCTGCTTTTCCCTTTCACTGCTGCTCTTCCATTTCACTGCTGCTTTTCCCTTTCACTGCTGATATTCCCTTTCACTGCTGATATTCCCTTTCACTGCTGTTCTTCCCTTTCACTGCTGCTTTTCCCTTTCACTGCAGCTATTCCCTTTCACTGCTGATTTTCCCTTTCACTGCTGCTTTTCATTTCCACTGCTGCTTTTCCCTTTTAGTCTTGCTTTTCCCATTCACTGCTCCTTTTCCCTTTCACTGCTCCTTTTCCCTTTCACTGCTCCATTTCCCTTTCACTGCTCCTTTTCCCTTTCACTGCTGCTCTTCCCTTTCACTGGTGCTTTTCCCTTTCACTGCCGCTTTTCCCTTTTACTGCCGCTCTTCCCTTTCACTGCTGCACTTCCCTTCCTCTGCTGCTTTTCCCTTTCACTGCTGCTTTTCCCATTCACTGCTGCTTTTCCCATTCACTGCTGCTCTTCCCTTTCACTGCTGCACTTCCCTTTCACTGCTGCTTTTCTCTTTCACTGCTGCTCTTCCCTTTCATTGCTGCTTTTCCCTTTCACTGCTGCTCTTCCCATTCACTGCTGCTCTTCCCATTCACTGCTGCTCTTCCCTTTCACTGCTGCTCTTCCCTTTCACTGCTGCTCTTCCCTTTCACTGATGCTCTTTGCTTTCACTGCTGCTCTTCCTTTTCAATGCTACTCTTCCCTTTCACTGCTGCTTTTCCCTTTTAGTCTTGCTTTTCCCATTCACTGCTGATTTTCCCTTTCACTGCTGCTTTTCCCTTTCACTGCTGCTTTTCCCTTTCACTGCTGCTTTTCCCTTTCACTGCTGCTTTTCCCTTTCACTGCTGCTTTTCCCTTTCACTGCTCCTTTTCCCTTTCACTGCTGCTCTTCCCTTTCACTGGTGCTTTTTCCTTTCACTGCTGCTCTTCCCTTTAACTGCTGCTTTTCCCTTTCACTGCTGCTCTTCCCTTTCACTGCTGCTCTTCCCTTTCACTGCTGCTCTTCCCTTTCACTACTGCTCTTCCCTTTCACTGCTGCTCTTCCCTTTCACTGCTGCTCTTCCCTTTCACTGCTGCTCTTCCCTTTCACTGCTGCTCTTCCCTTTCACTGCAGCTTTTCCCTTTCACTGCAGCTTTTCCCTTTCACTGCTGATATTCCCTTTCACTGCTGCTTTTCCCTTTCACTGCTGCTCTTCCCTTTCACTGCTGCTATTCCCTTTCACTGCTGCTTTTCCCTTTAACTGCTGATATTCCCTTTCACTGCGGCTCTTCCCTTTCACTGCTGATTTTCCCATTCACTGCTGCTTTTCCCTTTCACTGCTGTTTTTCCCTTTCACTGCTGCTTTTCCCTTTTAGTCTTGCTTTTCCCATTCACTGCTGCTCCTCCCTTTCACTGCTGCTTTTCCCTTTCACTGCTGCTTTTCCCTTTCACTGCTGCTTTTCCCTTTCACTGCTGCTTTTCCCTTTCACTGCTCCTTTTCCCTTTCACTGCTGCTCTTCCCTTTCACTGCTGCTCTTCCCTTTCACTGCTGCTCTTCCCTTTCACTGCTGCTTTTCCCTTTCACTGCTGCTTTTCCCTTTCACTGCTGCTCTTCCCTTTCACTGCTGCTCTTCCCTTCCTCTGCTGCTTTTCCCTTTCTCTGCTGATTTTCCCATTCACTGCTGCTTTTCCCTTTCACTGCTGCTTTTCCCTTTTAGTCTTGCTTTTCCTTTTCACTCGTGCTTTTCCTTTTTAGTCCTGCTTTTCCCACTCACTGCTGCTCTTCCCTTTCACTGCTGCACTTCCCTTTCACTGATGCTCTTCCCTTTCACTGCTGCTCTTCCCTTTCACTGCTGCTCTTCCCTTTCACTGCTGCTCTTCCCTTTCACTGCTGCTCTTCCCTTTCACTGCTGCTTTTCCCTTTCACTGCTGCACTTTTTTTTCACTGCTGCTCATCCCTTTCACTGCTGCTCTTCCCTTTCACTGCTGCTCTTCCCTTTCACTGCTGCTCTTCCCTTTCACTGCTGCTCTTCCCTTTCACTGCTGCTCTTCCCATTCACTGCTGCTCTTCCCATTCACTGCTGCTCTTCCCATTCACTGCTGCTCTTCCCATTCACTGCTGCTCTTCCCATTCACTGCTGCTCTTCCCTTTCACTGCTGCTCTTTGCTTTCACTGCTACTCTTCCCTTTCACTGCTGCTCTTCCCTTTCACTGCTACTCTTCCCTTTCACTGCTGCTTTTCCCTGTTAGTCTTGTTTTTCCCTTTCCCTGCTTCTTTTCCCTTTCCCTGCTTCTTTTCCCTTTCCCTGCTTCTTTTCCCTTTCCCTGCTTCTTATCCCTTTCACTGCTGCTTTTCCCTTTCACTGCTGCTTTTCCATTTCACTGATGCTTTTCCCTTTCACTGCTGCTTTTCCCTTTCACTGCTGATATTCCCTTTCACTGCTGCTTTTCCCTTTCACTGCTGCTTTTCCGTGTTAGTCTTCTTTTTCCCTTTCACTGCTGCTTTTCATTTTCACTGCTGCTTTTCCCTTTTAGTATGGCTTTTCCCTTTCATTGCTGCTTTTCCCTTTCACTGCTGCTTTTCCCTTTCACTGCTGCTCTTCCCTTTCACTGCTGCTCTTCCCATTCACTGCTGATATTCCCTTTCACTTCTGATATTCCCTTTCACTGCTGTTCTTCCCTTTCACTGCTGCTTTTCCCTTTCACTGCAGCTATTCCCTTTCACTGCTGCTTTTCCCTTTCACTGCTGCTTTTCATTTCCACTGCTGCTTTTCCCTTTTAGTCTTGCTTTTCCCATTCACTGCTCCTTTTCCCTTTCACTGCTCCTTTTCCCTTTCACTGCTCCGTTTCCCTTTCACTGCTCCTTTTCCCTTTCACTGCTGCTCTTCCCTTTCACTGGTGCTTTTCCCTTTCACTGCCGCTTTTCCCTTTTACTGCCGCTCTTCCCTTTCACTGCTGCACTTCCCTTCCTCTGCTGCTTTTCCCTTTCACTGCTGCTTTTCCCATTCACTGCTGCTTTTCCCATTCACTGCTGCTCTTCCCTTTCACTGCTGCACTTCCCTTTCACTGCGGCTTTTCTCTTTCACTGCTGCTCTTCCCTTTCATTGCTGCTTTTCCCTTTCACTGCTGCTCTTCCCATTCACTGCTGCTCTTCCCTTTCACTGCTGCTCTTCCTTTTCAATGCTACTCTTCCCTTTCACTGCTGATTTTCCCTGTGAGTCTTGTTTTTCCCTTTCCCTGCTGCTTTTCCCTATCCCTGCTGCTTTTCCCTTTCACTGCTGCTTTTCCCTTTCACTGCAGCTTTTCCCTTTCACTGCTGCTTTTCCCTTTCACTGCAGCTTTTCCCTTTCACTGCAGCTTTTCTTTTTCACTGCTGCTTTTCCCTTTCACTGCTGCTTTTCCCTTTCACTGCTGCTTTTCCCTTTCACTGCTGCTTTTCCCTTTGACTGCTGCTTTTCCCTTTCACTGCTGCTTTTCCCTTTCACTGCTGCTTTTCCCTTTCACTGCTGCTTTTACCTTTCTCTGCTGCTTTTCCCTTTCACTGCTGCTTTTCCCTTTCACTGCTGCTTTTCCCGTTCACTGCTGCTTTTCCCTTTCACTGCTGCTTTTCCCTTTCACTGCTGCTCTTCCCTTTCACTGCTGCTTTTCCCTTTCACTGCTGATATTCCCTTTCACTGCTGCTCTTCCCTTTCTCTGCTGCTTTTCCCTTTCACTGCTGCTTTTCCCTTTCACTGCTGCTTTTCCCGTTCACTGCTGCTTTTCCCTTTCACTGCTGCTTTTCCCTTTCACTGCTGCTCTTCCCTTTCACTGCTGCTTTTCCCTTTCACTGCTGATATTCCCTTTCACTGCTGCTCTTCTCTTTCACTGCTGATTTTCCCATTCACTGCTGCTTTTCCCTTTCACTGCTGTTTTTCCCTTTTAGTCTTGCTTTTCCCGTTCACTCCGCTTTTCCCTTTCACTGCTGCTTTTCATTTCCACTGCTGCTTTTCCCTTTCACTGATGATTTTCCCTTTCACTGCTGCTTTTCCCTTTCACTGCTGCTTTTCCCTTTCACTGCTGCTTTTCCCTTTCACTGCTGCTTTTCATTTCCACTGCTGCTTTTCCCTTTCACTGATGCTTTTCCCTTTCACTTCTGCTTTTCCCTTTCACTGCTGCTTTTCCCTTTCACTGCTCCTTTTCCCTTTCACTGCTGCTCTTCCCTTTCACTGGTGCTTTTCCCTTTCACTGCTGATATTCCCTTTCACTGCTACTCTTCCCTTTCACTGCTGCTTTTCCCTTTCACTGCTGATTTTCCCTTTTATTCTTGCTTTTCTTTTTCAGTCTTGCTTTTCCCTTTTAGTCTTGCTTTTCCCTTTCACTGCTGCTCTTCCCTTTCACTGCTGCTCTTCCCTTTCACTGCTGCTCTTCCCTTTCACTGCTGCTCTTCCCTTTCACTGCTGCTCTTCCCTTTCACTGCTGCTCTTCCCTTCCTCTGCTGATTTTCCCATTCACTGCTGCTTTTCCCATTCACTGCTGCTTTTCCCTTTCACTGCTGCTTTTCCCTTTTAGTCTTGCTTTTCCCTTTCACTCGTGCTTTTCCTTTTTAGTCCTGCTTTACCCTTTCACTGCTGCTTTTCCCATTCACTGCTGCTCTTCCCTTTCACTGCTGCTCTTCCCTTTCACTGCTGCTCTTCCCTTTCACTGCTGCTCTTCCCTTTCACTGCTGCTCTTCCCTTTCACTACTGCTCTTCCCTTTCATTGCTCCTTTTCCCTTTCACTGCTGCTCTTCCCATTCACTGCTGCTCTTCCCTTTCACTGCTGCTTTTCCCATTCACTGCTGCTCTTCCCTTTCACTGCTGCTCTTCCCTTTCACTGCTGCTCTTCCCTTTCACTGCTGCTCTTCCCTTTCACTGCTGCTCTTCCCTTTCACTACTGCTCTTCCCTTTCATTGCTCCTTTTCCCTTTCACTGCTGCTCTTCCCATTCACTGCTACTCTTCCTTTCACTGCTGCTCTTCCCTTTCACTGCTACTCTTCCTTTTCACTGCTGCTCTTCCCTGTTAGTCTTGTTTTTCCCTTTCCCTGCTTCTTTTCTCTTTCCCTGCTTCTTTTCTCTTTCCCTGCTTCTTTTCTCTTTCCCTGCTTCTTTTCCCTTTCACTGCAGCTTTTCCCTTTCACTGCAGCTTTTCCCTTTCACTGCAGCTTTTCCCTTTCACTGCAGCTTTTCCCTTTCACTGCTGATATTCCCTTTCACTGCTGCTCTTCCCTTTCACTGCTGATATTCCCTTTCACTGCTGCTCTTCCCTTTCACTGCTGCTTTTCCCTTTAACTGCTGATATTCCCTTTCACTCTTGCTCTTCCCTTTCACTGCTGATTTTCCCATTCACTGCTGCTTTTCCCTTTCACTGCTGTTTTTCCCCTTCACTGCTGCTTTTCCCTTTTAGTCTTGCTTTTCCCATTCACTGCTGCTCCTCCCTTTCACTGCTGCTTTTCCCTTTCCCTGCTGCTTTTCCCTTTCCCTGCTGCTTTTCCCTTTCACTGCTGCTTTTCCCTTTCACTGCTCCTTTTCCCTTTCACTGCTCCTTTTCACTTTCACTGCTGCTTTTCCCTTTCACTGCTGCTTTTCCCTTTCACTGCTGCTTTTCCCTTTCACTGCTGCTCTTCCCTTTCACTGCTGCTCTTCCCTTCCTCTGCTGCTTTTCCCTTTCTCTGCAGATTTTCCCATTCACTGCTGCTTTTCCCGTTCACTGCTGCTTTTCCCTTATAGTCTTGCTTTTCCTTTTCACTCGTGCTTTTCCTTTTTAGTCCTGCTTTTCCCACTCACTACTGCTCTTCCCTTTCACTGCTGCACTTCCCTTTCACTGCTGCTCTTCCCTTTCACTGCTGCTCTTCCCTTTCACTGCTGTTCTTCCCTTTCACTGCTGCTCTTCCCTTTCACTGCTGCTCTTCCCTTTCACTGCTGCTTTTCCCTTTCACTGCTGCACTTCCCTTTCACTGCTGCTCATCCCTTTCACTGCTGCTCTTCCCTTTCACTGCTGCTCTTCCCTTTCACTGCTGATCTTCCCTTTCACTGCTGCTCTTCCCATTCACTGCTGCTCTTCCCATTCACTGCTGCTCTTCCCATTCACTGCTGCTCTTCCCATTCACTGCTGCTCTTCCCTTTCACTGCTGCTCTTCTCTTTCACTGCTGCTTTTCCCTTTCACTGCTGCTTTTCCCTTTCACTGCTTCTTTTCCCTTTCACCGCAGCTTTTCCCTTTCACTGCTGATATTCCCTTTCACTGCTGATATTCCCTTTCACTGCTGATATTCCCTTTCACTGCTGCTCTTCCCTTTCACTGCTGCTCTTCCCTTTCACTGCTGCTCTTCCCTTTCACTGCTGATATTACCTTTCACTGCTGCTTTTCCCTTTCACTGCTGTTTTT
Source organism: Coturnix japonica (assembly GCF_054131305.1). NCBI lineage: Eukaryota > Metazoa > Chordata > Aves > Galliformes > Phasianidae > Coturnix > Coturnix japonica. Next base: position 29,003,859 of record NC_140672.1, read on the forward strand.
CCGTGTTAGTCTTCTTTTTCCCTTTCACTGCTGCTTTTCATTTTCACTGCTGCTTTTCCCTTTCACTGCTCTTCTTCCCTTTCACTGCTGCTTTTCCCTTTCACTGCTGCTTTTCCCATTTAGTCTTGCTTTTCCCATTCACTGCTGCTCCTCCCTTTCACTGCTCCTTTTCCCTTTCACTGCTCGTTTTCCCTTTCACTGCTCCTTTTCCCTTTCACTGCTGCTCTTCCCTTTCACTGGTGCTTTTCCCTTTCACTGCTGCTTTTCCCTTTCACTGCTGCTTTTCCCTTTCACTGCTGCTCTTCCCTTTCACTGCTGCTTTTCCCTTTCACTACTGCTTTTCCCTTTAACTGCTGCTTATCCCTTTCACTGCCGCTTTTCCCTTTCACTGCCGCTCTTCACTTTCACTGCTGCACTTCCCTTCCTCTGCTGCTTTTCCCTTTCACTGCTGCTTTTCCCATTCACTGCTGCTCTTCCCTTTCACTGCTGCACTTCCCTTTCACTGCTGCTTTTCCCTTTCACTGCTGCTCTTCCCTTTCATTGCTGCTTTTCCCTTTCACTGCTGCTCTTCCCATTCACTGCTGCTCTTCCCATTCACTGCTGCTCTTCCCTTTCACTGCTGCTCTTCCCTTTCACTGCTGCTCTTCCCTTTCACTGATGCTCTTTACTTTCTCTGCTACTCTTCCTTTCACTGCTGCTCTTCCCTTTCAATGCTACCCTTCCCGTTCACTGCTGCTTTTCCCTGTTAGTCTTGTTTTTCCCTTTCCCTGCTTTTTTTCCCTTTCCCTGCTGCTTTTCCCTTTCCCTGCTGCCTTTCCCTTTCACTGCAGCTTTTCCCTTTCACTGCAGTTTTTCCCTTTCACTGCTGCTTTTCACTTTCACTGCTGCTTTTCCCTTTCACTGCTGCTTTTCCCTTTCACTGCTGCTTTTCCCTTCACTGCTGCTTTTCCATTTCACTGCTGCTTTTCCCTTTCACTGCTGCTTTTCCCTTTCACTGCTGCTCTTCCCTTTCACTGCTGCTTTTCCCTTTCACTGCTGATATTCCCTTTCACTGCTGCTCTTCCCTTTCACTGCTGATTTTCCCATTCACTGCTGCTTTTCCCATTCACTGCTGTTTTTCCCTTTTAGTCTTGCTTTTCCCGTTCACTCCGCTTTTCCCTTTCACTGCTGCTTTTCATTTCCTCTGCTGCTTTTCCCTTTTAGTGTTGCTTTTCCCTTTCACTGCTGCTTTTCCCTTTCACTGCTGCTTTTCCCTTTCACTGCTGCTTTTCCCTTTCACTGCTGCTTTTCCCTTTCACTGATGCTTTTCCCTTTCACTGATGCTTTTCCCTTTCACTGATGCTTTTCCCTTTCACTGATGCTTTTCCCTTTCACTGCTGCTTTTCCCTTTCACTGCTGCTTTTCCCTTTCACTGCTGCTTTTCCCTTTCACTGCTCCTTTTCCCTTTCACTGCTGCTCTTCCCTTTCACTGCTGCTTTTCCCTTTCACTGCTGATTTTCCCTTTTATTCTTGCTTTTCTTTTTCAGTCTTGCTTTTCCCTTTTAGTCTTGCTTTTCCCTTTCACTGCTGCTCTTCCCTTTCACTGCTGCTCTTCCCTTTCACTGCTGCTCTTCCCTTTCACTGCTGCTCTTCCCTTTCACTGCTGCTCTTCCCTTTCACTGCTGCTCTTCCCTTTCACTGCTGCTCTTCCCTTCCTCTGCTGATTTTCCCATTCACTGCTGCTTTTCCCTTTCACTGCTGCTTTTCCCTTTTAGTCTTGCTTTTCCCTTTCACTCGTGCTTTTCCTTTTTAGTCCTGCTTTACCCTTTCACTGCTGCTTTTCCCATTCACTGCTGCTCTTCCCTTTCACTGCTGCTCTTCCCTTTCACTGCTGCTCTTCCCTTTCACTGCTGCTCTTCCCTTTCACTGCTGCTCTTCCCTTTCACTGCTGCTCTTCCCTTTCACTGCTGCTCTTCCCTTTCACTGCTGCTCTTCCCTTTCACTGCTGCTCTTCCCTTTCACTGCTGCTCTTCCCTTTCATTGCTGCTCTTCCCTTTCATTGCTGCTTTTCCCTTTAACTGCTGCTCTTCCCATTCACTGCTGCTCTTCCCTTTCACTGCCGCTCTTCCTTTCACTGCTGCTCTTCCCTTTCACTGCTACTCTTCCTTTTCACTGCTGCTCTTCCCTGTTAGTCTTGTTTTTTCCTTTCCCTGCTTCTTTTCTCTTTCCCTGCTTCTTTTCCTTTTCACTGCTGCTTTTCCCTTTCACTGCTGCTTTTCCCTTTCACTGCTGCTTTTCCCTTTCACTGCTGCTTTTCCCTTTCCCTGCTGCTTTTCCCTTTCACTGCAGCTTTTCCCTTTCACTGCAGCTTTTCCCTTTCACTGCAGCTTTTCCCTTTCACTGCAGCTTTTCCCTTTCACTGCAGCTTTTCCCTTTCACTGCAGCTTTTCCCTTTCACTGCAGCTTTTCCCTTTCACTGCAGCTTTTCCCTTTCACTGCAGCTTTTCCCTTTCACTGCAGCTTTTCCCTTTCACTGCTGCTATTCCCTTTCACTGCTGCTTTTCCCTTTCACTGCTGCTTTTCCCTTTCACTGCTGCTTTTCCCTTTCACTGCTGCTCTTCCCTTTCACTGCTGCTTTTCCCTTTCACTGCTGATATTCCCTTTCACTGCTGCTCTTCCCTTTCACTGCTGATTTTCCCATTCACTGCTCCTTTTCCCTTTCACTGCTGATTTTCCCTTTAAGTCTTGCTTTTCCCTTTCACTGCTGCTTTTCCCTTTCACTGCTGCTTTTCCCTTTCACTGCTGCTTTTCCCTTTTAGTCTTGCTATTCCTTTTCACTGCTGCTTTTCCCTTTTAGTCTTGCTTTTCACTTTCACTGCTGCTTTTCCCTTTTAGTCTTGCTTTTCCCTTTTAGTCTTGCTTTTCCCTTTCACTGCTGCTTTTCCATTTAAGTCTTGCTTTTCTTTTTTAGTCTTTCTTTTCCCTTTCACTGCTGCTTTTCCATTTTAGTCTTCCTTTTCCCTTTCACTGCTGCTTTTCCCTTTTAGTCTTGCTTTTCCCTTTTAGTCTTGCTTTTCCTTTTTAGTCTTGCTTTTCCCTTTCACTGCTGCTTTTCCATTTTAGTCTTCCTTTTCCCTTTCACTGCTGCTTTTCCCTTTTAGTCTTGCTTTTCCCTTTTAGTCTTGCTTTTCCCTTTTAGTCTTGCTTTTCCCTTTTAGTCTTGCTTTTCCCTTTTAGTCTTGCTTTTCCCTTTTAGTCCTGTTTTTCCCTTTTAGTCTTGCTTTTCCCTTTCACTGCTGCTTTTCCCTTTCACTGCTGCTTTTCCCTTTCACTGCTGCTTTTCCCTTTTAGTCTTGCTTTTCCCTTTTAGTCTTGCTTTTCCCTTTTAGTCTTGCTTTTCCCTTTTAGTCTTGCTTTTCCCTTTTAGTCTTGCTTTTCCCTTTCACTGCTGCTTTTCCCTTTCACTGCTGCTTTTCCCTTTTAGTCTTGTTTTTCCCTTTTAGTCTTGCTTTTCCCTTTTCGTCTTCCTTTTCCCTTTCACTGCTGCTTTTCCATTTAAGTCTTGCTTTTCACTTTTAGTCTTGTTTATCCCTTTTAGTCTTGCTTTTCCCTTTTAGTCTTGCTTTTCCCTTTTAGTCTTGCTTTTCCCTTTCACTGCTGCTTTTACATTTAAGTCTTGCTTTTCACTTTTAGTCTTGCTTTTCCCTTTTAGTCTTCCTTTTCCCTTTTAGTCTTAATTACCTTTCACTGCTGCTTTTCCCTTTTAGTCTTGCTTTTCCCTTTTAGTCTTGCTTTTCTCTTTTAGTCTTGATTGTCCCTTTCACTGCTGCTTTTCCTTTTTGTGTCTTGCTTTTCCCTTTCACTGCTGCTTTTCCCTTTAATCTTGCTTTTCCCTTTTAGTCTTGCTTTTCCCTTTCACTGCTGCTTTTCCCTTTCACTGCTGCTTTTCCCTTTTAGTCTTGCTTTTCCCTTTTAGTCTTGCTTTTCCCTTTTAGTCTTGCTTGTCCCTTTTAGTCTTGCTTTTCCCTTTTAGTCTTGCTTTTCCCTTTTAGTCTTAATTACCTTTCACTTCTGCTTTTCTTTATTAGTCTTGCTTTTCCCTTTCACTGCTGCTTTTCCCTTTTATTCTTCCTTTTCCCTTTCACTGCTGCTTTTCCCTTTTAGTCTTGCTTTTCCCTTTTATTCTTGCTTTTCCCTTTCACTCCTGCTTTTCCCTTTCACTGCTGCTTTTCCCTTTCACTGCTGCTTTTCCATTTTATTCTTGCTTTTCCCTTTCACTGCTGCTTTTCCCTTTCACTGCTGCTTTTCCCTTTCACTGCTGCTTTTCCCTTTTAGTCTTGCTTGTCCTTTTTTGTCTTGCTTTTCCCTTTTAGTCTTGCTTTTCCCTTTTATTCTTGTATTTCTATTTCACTGCTGCTTTTCCCTTTCACTGCTGCTTTTCCCTATTAGTCTTCCTTTTCCCTTTCACTGCTGCTTTTCCCTTTCACTGCTGCTTTTCCCTTTCACTGCTGCTTTTCCCTTTCACTGCTGCTTTTCCCTTTTAGTCTTGCTTTTCCCTTTTAGTCTTGCTTTTCCCTTTTAATCTTCCTTTTCCCTTTTAGTCTTGCTTTTCCCTTTTATTCTTGCTTTTTCCTTTTAGTTTTGCTTTTCCCTTTCACTGCTGCATTTCCCTTTCTCTGCTGCTTTTCCCATTCACTGCTGCTTTTCCCTTTTAGTCTTGCTTTTACCTTTCACTGCTGCTTTTCACTTTTAGTCTTGCTTTTCCCTTTTAGTCTTGCTATTCCCTTTTAGTCCTGCTTTTCCCTTTCACTGCTGATTTTCCCTTTCACTCCTGCTTTTCCCTTTCACTGCTGCTTCTCCCTTTCACTGCTGCATTTCTTTTTCACTGCTGCATTTCTCTTTCACTGCTGCTTTTCCCTTTCACTGCTGCTTTTCCCTTTTATTCTTGCTTTTCCCTTTCACTGCTGCTGTTCGCTTTCACTGCTGCTTTTCCCTTTCACTGCTGCTTTTCCCTTTCACTGCTGGTTTTCCCTTTCACAGCTGCTTTTCACTTTTAGTCTTGTTTTTCCCTTTTTGTCTTGCTTTTCCCTTTTAGTCTTGCTTTTCCCTTTTAGTCTTGCTTTTCCCTTTCACTGCTGCATTTCCCTTTCTCTGCTGCTTTTCCCATTCACTGCTGCTTTTCCCTTTTAGTCTTGCATTTACCTTTCACTGCTGCTTTTCCCTTTTAGTCTTGCTTTTCACTTTTAGTCTTGTTTTTCCCTTTTAGTCTTTCTTTTCCCTTTTAGTCTTGCTTTTCCCTTTTAGTCTTGCTTTTCCCTTTTAGTCTTGCTTTTCTCTTTTAGTCTTGATTTTCCCTTTCACTGCTGCTTTTCCCTTTTGTGTCTTGCTTTTCCCTTTCACTGCTGCTTTTCCCTTTAATCTTGCTTTTCCCTTTTAGTCTCGCTTTTCCCTTTCACTGCTGCCTTTCCATTTTAGTCTTGCTTTTCCATTTTAGTCTTCCTTGTCCCTTTTAGTCTTGCTTTTCCCTTTTAGTCTTGCTTTTCCCTTTTAGTCTTAATTACCTTTCACTGCTGCTTTCCCTTTTAGTCTTGCTTTTCCCTTTCACTGCTGCTTTTTCCTTTTAGTCTTGCTTTTCCCTTTCACTGCTGCTCTTCCCTTTCACTGCTGCTCTTCCCTTTCACTGCTGCTCTTCCCTTTCACTGCTGCTTTTCCCTTTCACTGCTGCTCTTCCCTTTCACTGCTGCTCTTCCCTTTCACTGCTGCTCTTCCCTTTCACTGCTGCTCTTCCCTTTCACTGCTGCTCTTCCCTTTCTTTGCTGCTCTTCCCTTTCACTGCTGCTCTTCCCATTCACTGCTGCTCTTCCCATTCACTGCTGCTCTTCCCATTCACTGCTGCTCTTCCCATTCACTGCTGCTCTTCCCATTCACTGCTGCTCTTTGCTTTCACTGCTACTCTTCCCTTTCACTGCTACTCTTCCCTTTCACTGCTGCTTTTCCCTTTCACTGCTGCTTTTCCCTTTCACTGCTGCTTTTCCCTTTCACTGCTGCTTTTCCCTTTCACTGCTGCTTTTCCCTTCCACTGCTGCTTTTCCCTTTAACTGCTGCTTTTCCCTTTCACTGCTGCTTTTCCCTTTCACTGCTGCTTTTCCCTTTCACTGCTGCTCTTCCCTTTCACTGCTGCTTTTCCCTTTCACTGCTGATATTCCCTTTCACTGCTGCTCTTCCCTTTCAATGCTGATTTTCTCATTCACTGCTGCTTTTCCCTCTCACTGCTGCTTTTCCCTTTTAGTCTTGCTTTTCCTTTTCACTGCTGCTTTTACATTTTATTCTTGCTTTTCCCTTTCACTGCTGCTTTTCCCTTTTAGTCTTGCTTTTCCCTTTTAGTCTTGCTATTCCCTTTTAGTCTTGCTTTTCCCTTTCACTGCTGCTTTTCCCTTTTAGTCTTCCTTTTCCCTTTCACTGCTGATTTTCCCTTTCACTCCTGCTTTTCTTTTTTGGTCTTGTTTTTCCCTTTCACTGCTGCTTCTCCCTTTCACTGCTGCTTTTCCCTTTCACTGCTGCTCTTCCCTTTCACTGCTGCTTTTCCCTTTCACTGCTGCATTTCTCTTTCACTGCTGCATTTCTCTTTCACTGCTGCATTTCTCTTTCACTGCTGCTTTTCCCTTTCACTGCTGCTTTTCCCTTTTACTCTTGCTTTTCCCTTTTACTCTTGCTTTTCCCTTTTACTCTTGCTTTTCCCTTTCACTGCTGCTTTTCGCTTTCACTGCTGCTTTGCCCTTTCACTGCTGCTTTTCCCTCTCACTGCTGCTTTTCCCTTTTAGTCTTGCTTTTCCCTTTCACTGCTGCTTTTCCATTTTATTCTTGCTTTTCCCTTTCACTGCTGCTTTTCCCTTTTAGTCTTGCTTTTCCCTTTTAGTCTTCCTTTTCCCTTTTAGTCTTGCTTTTCCATTTTATTCTTGCTTTTCCCTTTTAGTCTTGCTTTTCCCTTTCACTGCTGCTTTTCCCTTTTAGTCTTGCTTTTCACTTTTAGTCTTGTTTTTCCCTTTTAGTCTTTCTTTTCCCTTTTAGTCTTGCTTTTCCCTTTTAGTCTTGCTTTTCTCTTTTAGTCTTGATTGTCCCTTTCACTCCTGCTTTTCCCTTTTGTGTCTTGCTTTTCCTTTTCACTGCTGCTTTTCCCTTTAATCTTGCTTTTCCCTTTTAGTCTCGCTTTTCCTCTTCACTGCTGCTTTTCCATTTTAGTCTTGCTTTTCCCTTTTAGTCTTCCTTGTCCCTTTTAGTCTTGCTTTTCCCTTTTAGTCTTGCTTTTCCCTTTTAGTCTTAATTACCTTTCACTTCTGCTTTCCCTTTTAGTTTTGCTTTTCCCTTTCACTGCTGCTTTTCCCTTTCACTGCTGCTTTTCCCTTTCACTGCTGCTTTTCCATTTCAGTCTTGCTTTTCCCTTTCAGTCTTGCTTTTCCCATTCACTGCTGCTCTTCTCTTTCACTGCTGCTCTTCCCTTTCACTGCTGCTCTTCCCTTTCACTGCTGCACTTCCCTTTCACTGCTGCTCTTCCCTTTCACTGCTGCTCTTCCCTTTCACTGCTGCTCTTCCCTTTCACTGCTGCTCTTCCCTTTCACTGCTGCTCTTCCCTTTCACTGCTGCTCTTCCCATTCACTGCTGCTCTTCCCATTCACTGCTGCTCTTCCCATTCACTGCTGCTCTTCCCATTCACTGCTGCTCTTTGCTTTCACTGCTACTCTTCCCTTTCACTGCTACTCTTCCCTTTCACTGCAGCTTTTCCCTTTCACTGCTGCTTTTCCCTTTCACTGCTGCTTTTCCCTTTCACTGCTGCTTTTCCCTTTCACTGCTGCTTTTCCCTTTCACTGCAGCTCTTCCCTTTCACTGCTGCTCTTCCCTTTCACTGCTGCTTTTCCCTTTCACTGCTGATATTCCCTTTCACTGCTGCTCTTCCCTTTCACTGCTGATTTTCCCATTCACTGCTGCTTTTCCCTTTCACTGCTGATTTTCCCTTTAAGTCTTGCTTTTCCCGTTCACTCTGCTTTTCCCTTTCACTGCTGCTTTTCCCTCTCACTGCTGCTTTTCCCTTTTAGTCTTGCTTTTCCTTTTCACTGCTGCTTTTACATTTTATTCTTGCTTTTCCCTTTCACTGCTGCTTTTCCCTTTTAGTCTTGCTTTTCCCTTTTAGTCTTGCTTTTCCCTTTCACTGCTGCTTTTCCATTTAAGTCTTGCTTTTCGCTTTTAGTCTTGTTTTTCCCTTTTAGTCTTTCTTTTCCCTTTTAGTCTTGCTTTTCCCTTTTAGTCTTGCTTTTCCCTTTTAGTCTTGATTGTCCCTTTCACTGCTGTTTTTCCCTTTTGTGTCTTGCTTTTCCCTTTCACTGCTGCTTTTCCCTTTAATCTTGCTTTTCCCTTTTAGTCTTGCTTTTCCCTTTCACTGCTGCTTTTCCATTTTAGTCTTGCTTTTCCCTTTTAGTCTTGCTTTTCCCTTTTAGTCTTGCTTTTCCCTTTTAGTCTTGCTTTTCCCTTTTAGTCTTGCTTTTCCCTTTTAGTCTTAATTACCTTTCACTGCTGCTTTTCCCTATTAGTCTTGCTTTTCCCTTTCACTGCTGCTTTTCCATTTTAGTCTTCATTTCCCTTTCACTGCTGCTTTTCCCTTTTAGTCTTGCTTTTCCCTTTTAGTCTTGCTTTTCCCTTTTAGTCTTGCTTTTCCCTTTTAGTCTTGCTTTTCCCTTTTAGTCTTGCTTTTCCCTTTTAGTCTTGCTTTTCCCTTTCACTGCTGCTTTTCCATGTAAGTCTTGCTTTTCACTTTTAGTCTTGTTTTTCCCTTTTAGTCTTGCTTTTCCCTTTTAGTCTTGCTTTTCCCTTTTAGTCTTGCTTTTCCCTTTCACTGCTGCTTTTCCATTTAAGACTTGATTTTCACTTTTAGTCTTGTTTTTCCCTTTTAGTCTTGCTTTTCCCTTTTAGTCTTTCTTTTCCCTTTTAGTCTTTCTTTTCCCTTTTAGTCTTGCTTTTCCGTTTTAGTCTTGCTTTTCTCTTTTAGTCTTGATTGTCCCTTTCACTGCTGCTTTTCCCTTTTGTGTCTTGCTTTTCCCTTTCACTGCTGCTTTTCCCTTTAATCTTGCTTTTCACTTTTAGTCTTGCTTTTCCCTTTTATTCTTTCTTTTCCTTTTTAGTCTTTCTTTTCCCTTGTAGTCTTGCTTTTCCCTTTTAGTCTTGCTTTTCCCTTTTAGTCTTGCTTTTCTCTTTTAGTCTTGATTGTCCCTTTCACTGCTGCTTTTCCCTTTTGTGTCTTGCTTTTCCCTTTCACTGCTGCTTTTCCCTTTAATCTTGCTTTTCCCTTTCACTGCTGCTTTTCCCTTTTAGTCTTGCTTGTCCCTTTTAGTCTTGCTTTTCCCTTTTAGTCTTGCTTTTCCCTTTTAGTCTTGCTTTTCTCTTTTAGTCTTAATTACCTTTCACTTCTGCTTTTCCCTTTCACTGCTGCTTTTCCCTTTTATTCTTCCTTTTCCCTTTCACTGCTGCTTTTCCCTTTTAGTCTTGCTTTTCCCTTTTAGTCTTTCTTTTCCCTTTTAGTCTTTCTTTTCCCTTTTAGTCTTGCTTTTCCCTTTTAGTCTTGCTTTTCTCTTTTAGTCTTGATTGTCCCTTTCACTGCTGCTTTTCCCTTTTGTGTCTTGCTTTTCCCTTTCACTGCTGCTTTTCCCTTTAATCTTGCTTTTCACTTTTAGTCTTGCTTTTCCCTTTTATTCTTTCTTTTCCTTTTTAGTCTTTCTTTTCCCTTGTAGTCTTGCTTTTCCCTTTTAGTCTTGCTTTTCCCTTTTAGTCTTGCTTTTCTCTTTTAGTCTTGATTGTCCCTTTCACTGCTGCTTTTCCCTTTTGTGTCTTGCTTTTCCCTTTCACTGCTGCTTTTCCCTTTAATCTTGCTTTTCCCTTTCACTGCTGCTTTTCCCTTTTAGTCTTGCTTTTCCTTTTTATTCTTGCTTTTTCCTTTTAGTCTTGCTTTTCCCTTTCACTGCTGCTTTTCCATTTCAGTCTTGCTTTTCCCTTTCAGTCTTGCTTTTCCCATTCACTGCTGCTCTTCTCTTTCACTGCTGCTCTTCCCTTTCACTGCTGCTCTTCCCTTTCACTGCTGCACTTCCCTTTCACTGCTGCTCTTCCCTTTCACTGCTGCTCTTCCCTTTCACTGCTGCTCTTCCCTTTCACTGCTGCTCTTCCCTTTCACTGCTGCTCTTCCCTTTCACTGCTGCTCTTCCCTTTCACTGCTGCTCTTCCCATTCACTGCTGCTCTTCCCATTCACTGCTGCTCTTCCCATTCACTGCTGCTCTTTGCTTTCACTGCTACTCTTCCCTTTCACTGCTACTCTTCCCTTTCACTGCAGCTTTTCCCTTTCACTGCTGCTTTTCCCTTTCACTGCTGCTTTTCCCTTTCACTGCTGCTTTTCCCTTTCACTGCTGCTTTTCCCTTTCACTGCTGCTCTTCCCTTTCACTGCTGCTTTTCCCTTTCACTGCTGATATTCCCTTTCACTGCTGCTCTTCCCTTTCACTGCTGATTTTCCCATTCACTGCTGCTTTTCCCTTTCACTGCTGATTTTCCCTTTAAGTCTTGCTTTTCCCGTTCACTCTGCTTTTCCCTTTCACTGCTGCTTTTCCCTCTCACTGCTGCTTTTCCCTTTTAGTCTTGCTTTTCCTTTTCACTGCTGCTTTTACATTTTATTCTTGCTTTTCCCTTTCACTGCTGCTTTTCCCTTTTAGTCTTGCTTTTCCCTTTTAGTCTTGCTTTTCCCTTTCACTGCTGCTTTTCCATTTAAGTCTTGCTTTTCACTTTTAGTCTTGTTTTTCCCTTTTAGTCTTTCTTTTCCCTTTTAGTCTTGCTTTTCCCTTTTAGTCTTGCTTTTCCCTTTTAGTCTTGATTGTCCCTTTCACTGCTGCTTTTCCCTTTCACTGCTGCTTTTCCCTTTTACTCTTGCTTTTCCCTTTTACTCTTGCTTTTCCCTTTTACTCTTGCTTTTCCCTTTCACTGCTGCTTTTCGCTTTCACTGCTGCTTTGCCCTTTCACTGCTGCTTTTCCCTCTCACTGCTGCTTTTCCATTTTAGTCTTGCTTTTCCCTTTCACTGCTGCTTTTCCATTTTATTCTTGCTTTTCCCTTTCACTGCTGCTTTTCCCTTTTAGTCTTGCTTTTCCCTTTTAGTCTTCCTTTTCCCTTTTAGTCTTGCTTTTCCTTTTTATTCTTGCTTTTCCCTTTTAGTCTTGCTTTTTCCTTTCACTGCTGCTTTGCCCTTTCACTGCTGCTTTTCCCTCTCACTGCTGCTTTTCCCTTTTAGTCTTGCTTTTCCCTTTCACTGCTGCTTTTCCATTTTATTCTTGCTTTTCCCTTTCACTGCTGCTTTTCCCTTTTAGTCTTGCTTTTCCCTTTTAGTTCTCCTTTTCCCTTTTAGTCTTGCTTTTCCATTTTATTCTTGCTTTTCCCTTTTAGTCTTGCTTTTTCCTTTCACTGCTGCATTTCCCTTTCTCTGCTGCTTTTCCCTTTCACTGCTGTTTTTCCCTTTTGTGTCTTGCTTTTCCCTTTCACTGCTGCTTTTCCCTTTAATCTTGCTTTTCCCTTTTAGTCTTGCTTTTCCCTTTCACTGCTGCTTTTCCATTTTAGTCTTGCTTTTCCCTTTTAGTCTTGCTTTTCCCTTTTAGTCTTGCTTTTCCCTTTTAGTCTTGCTTTTCCCTTTTAGTCTTAATTACCTTTCACTGCTGCTTTTCCCTATTAGTCTTGCTTTTCCCTTTCACTGCTGCTTTTCCATTTTAGTCTTCATTTCCCTTTCACTGCTGCTTTTCCCTTTTAGTCTTGCTTTTCTCATTTAGTCTTGCTTTTCCCTTTTAGTCTTGCTTTTCCCTTTTAGTCTTGCTTTTCCCTTTTAGTCTTGCTTTTCCCTTTTAGTCTTGCTTTTCCCTTTCACTGCTGCTTTTCCATGTAAGTCTTGCTTTTCACTTTTAGTCTTGTTTTTCCCTTTTAGTCTTGCTTTTCCCTTTTAGTCTTGCTTTTCCCTTTTAGTCTTGCTTTTCCCTTTCACTGCTGCTTTTCCATTTAAGACTTGATTTTCACTTTTAGTCTTGTTTTTCCCTTTTAGTCTTGCTTTTCCCTTTTAGTCTTTCTTTTCCCTTTTAGTCTTTCTTTTCCCTTTTAGTCTTGCTTTTCCCTTTTAGTCTTGCTTTTCTCTTTTAGTCTTGATTGTCCCTTTCACTGCTGCTTTTCCCTTTTGTGTCTTGCTTTTCCCTTTCACTGCTGCTTTTCCCTTTAATCTTGCTTTTCACTTTTAGTCTTGCTTTTCCCTTTTATTCTTTCTTTTCCTTTTTAGTCTTTCTTTTCCCTTGTAGTCTTGCTTTTCCCTTTTAGTCTTGCTTTTCCCTTTTAGTCTTGCTTTTCTCTTTTAGTCTTGATTGTCCCTTTCACTGCTGCTTTTCCCTTTTGTGTCTTGCTTTTCCCTTTCACTGCTGCTTTTCCCTTTAATCTTGCTTTTCCCTTTCACTGCTGCTTTTCCCTTTTAGTCTTGCTTGTCCCTTTTAGTCTTGCTTTTCCCTTTTAGTCTTGCTTTTCCCTTTTAGTCTTGCTTTTCTCTTTTAGTCTTAATTACCTTTCACTTCTGCTTTTCCGTATTAGTCTTGCTTTTCCCTTTCACTGCTGCTTTTCCCTTTTATTCTTCCTTTTCCCTTTCACTGCTGCTTTTCCCTTTTAGTCTTGCTTTTCCCTTTTAGTCTTTCTTTTCCCTTTTAGTCTTTCTTTTCCCTTTTAGTCTTGCTTTTCCCTTTTAGTCTTGCTTTTCACTTTTAGTCTTGTTTTTCCCTTTTAGTCTTTCTTTTCCCTTTTAGTCTTGCTTTTCCTTTTTAGTCTTGCTTTTCTCTTTTAGTCTTGATTGTCCCTTTCACTCCTGCTTTTCCCTTTTGTGTCTTGCTTTTCCTTTTCACTGCTGCTTTTCCCTTTAATCTTGCTTTTCCCTTTTAGTCTCGCTTTTCCCTTTCACTGCTGCTTTTCCATTTTAGTCTTGCTTTTCCCTTTTAGTCTTCCTTGTCCCTTTTAGTCTTGCTTTTCCCTTTTAGTCTTGCTTTTCCCTTTTAGTCTTAATTACCTTTCACTGCTGCTTTCCCTTTTAGTTTTGCTTTTCCCTTTCACTGCTGCTTTTCCCTTTCACTGCTGCTTTTCCCTTTCACTGCTGCTCTTCCCTTTTAGTCTTGCTTTTCCTTTTTATTCTTGCTTTTTCCTTTTAGTCTTGCTTTTCCCTTTCACTGCTGCTTTTCCATTTCAGTCTTGCTTTTCCCTTTCAGTCTTGCTTTTCCCATTCACTGCTGCTCTTCTCTTTCACTGCTGCTCTTCCCTTTCACTGCTGCTCTTCCCTTTCACTGCTGCACTTCCCTTTCACTGCTGCTCTTCCCTTTCACTGCTGCTCTTCCCTTTCACTGCTGCTCTTCCCTTTCACTGCTGCTCTTCCCTTTCACTGCTGCTCTTCCCTTTCACTGCTGCTCTTCCCTTTCACTGCTGCTCTTCCCATTCACTGCTGCTCTACCCATTCACTGCTGCTCTTCCCATTCACTGCTGCTCTTTGCTTTCACTGCTACTCTTCCCTTTCACTGCTACTCTTCCCTTTCACTGCAGCTTTTCCCTTTCACTGCTGCTTTTCCCTTTCACTGCTGCTTTTCCCTTTCACTGCTGCTTTTCCCTTTCACTGCTGCTTTTCCCTTTCACTGCTGCTCTTCCCTTTCACTGCTGCTCTTCCCTTTCACTGCTGCTTTTCCCTTTCACTGCTGATATTCCCTTTCACTGCTGCTCTTCCCTTTCACTGCTGATTTTCCCATTCACTGCTGCTTTTCCCTTTCACTGCTGATTTTCCCTTTAAGTCTTGCTTTTCCCGTTCACTCTGCTTTTCCCTTTCACTGCTGCTTTTCCCTCTCACTGCTGCTTTTCCCTTTTAGTCTTGCTTTTCCTTTTCACTGCTGCTTTTACATTTTATTCTTGCTTTTCCCTTTCACTGCTGCTTTTCCCTTTTAGTCTTGCTTTTCCCTTTTAGTCTTGCTTTTCCCTTTCACTGCTGCTTTTCCATTTAAGTCTTGCTTTTCACTTTTAGTCTTGTTTTTCCCTTTTAGTCTTTCTTTTCCCTTTTAGTCTTGCTTTTCCCTTTTAGTCTTGCTTTTCCCTTTTAGTCTTGATTGTCCCTTTCACTGCTGTTTTTCCCTTTTGTGTCTTGCTTTTCCCTTTCACTGCTGCTTTTCCCTTTAATCTTGCTTTTCCCTTTTAGTCTTGCTTTTCCCTTTCACTGCTGCTTTTCCATTTTAGTCTTGCTTTTCCCTTTTAGTCTTGCTTTTCCCTTTTAGTCTTGCTTTTCCCTTTTAGTCTTGCTTTTCCCTTTTAGTCTTAATTACCTTTCACTGCTGCTTTTCCCTATTAGTCTTGCTTTTCCCTTTCACTGCTGCTTTTCCATTTTAGTCTTCATTTCCCTTTCACTGCTGCTTTTCCCTTTTAGTCTTGCTTTTCCCTTTTAGTCTTGCTTTTCCCTTTTAGTCTTGCTTTTCCCTTTTAGTCTTGCTTTTCCCTTTTAGTCTTGCTTTTCCCTTTTAGTCTTGCTTTTCCCTTTCACTGCTGCTTTTCCATGTAAGTCTTGCTTTTCACTTTTAGTCTTGTTTTTCCCTTTTAGTCTTGCTTTTCCCTTTTAGTCTTGCTTTTCCCTTTTAGTCTTGCTTTTCCCTTTCACTGCTGCTTTTCCATTTAAGACTTGATTTTCACTTTTAGTCTTGTTTTTCCCTTTTAGTCTTTCTTTTAACTTTTAGTCTTTTTTTTCCCTTTTAGTCTTGCTTTTCCCTTTTAGTCTTGCTTTTCCCTTTTAGTCTTGCTTTTCTCTTTTAGTCTTGCTTTTCCCTTTCACTGCTGCTTTTCCCTTTTGTGTCTTGCTTTTCCCTTTCACTGCTGCTTTTCCCTTTAATCTTGCTTTTCACTTTTAGTCTTGCTTTTCCCTTTTATTCTTTCTTTTCCTTTTTAGTCTTTCTTTTCCCTTGTAGTCTTGCTTTTCCCTTTTAGTCTTGCTTTTCCCTTTTAGTCTTGCTTTTCTCTTTTAGTCTTGATTGTCCCTTTCACTGCTGCTTTTCCCTTTTGTGTCTTGCTTTTCCCTTTCACTGCTGCTTTTCCCTTTAATCTTGCTTTTCCCTTTCACTGCTGCTTTTCCCTTTTAGTCTTGCTTATCCCTTTTAGTCTTGCTTTTCCCTTTTAGTCTTGCTTTTTCCTTTTAGTCTTGCTTTTCTCTTTTAGTCTTAATTACCTTTCACTTCTGCTTTTCCCTATTAGTCTTGCTTTTCCCTTTCACTGCTGCTTTTCCCTTTTATTCTTCCTTTTCCCTTTCACTGCTGCTTTTCCCTTTTAGTCTTGCTTTTCCCTTTTAGTCTTTCTTTTCCCTTCTAGTCTTTCTTTTCCCTTTTAGTCTTGCTTTTCCCTTTTAGTCTTGCTTTTCTCTTTTAGTCTTGATTGTCCCTTTCACTGCTGCTTTTCCCTTTTGTGTCTTGCTTTTCCCTTTCACTGCTGCTTTTCCCTTTAATCTTGCTTTTCACTTTTAGTCTTGCTTTTCCCTTTTATTCTTTCTTTTCCTTTTTAGTCTTTCTTTTCCCTTGTAGTCTTGCTTTTCCCTTTTAGTCTTGCTTTTCCCTTTTAGTCTTGCTTTTCTCTTTTAGTCTTGATTGTCCCTTTCACTGCTGCTTTTCCCTTTTGTGTCTTGCTTTTCCCTTTCACTGCTGCTTTTCCCTTTAATCTTGCTTTTCCCTTTCACTGCTGCTTTTCCCTTTTAGTCTTGCTTGTCCCTTTTAGTCTTGCTTTTCCCTTTTAGTCTTGCTTTTCCCTTTTAGTCTTGCTTTTCCCTTTCACTGCTGCTTTTCCCTTTCACTCCTGCTTTTCCCATTCACTGCTGCTTTTCCATTTTATTCTTGCTTTTCCCTTTCACTGCTGCTTTTCTTTTTCACTGCTGCTTTTCCCTTTCACTGCTGCTTTTTCCTTTTAGTCTTGCTTGTCCTTTTTTGTCTTGCTTTTCCCTTTTAGTCTTGCTTTTCCCTTTTATTCTTGCTTTTCCCTTTCACTGCTGCTTTTCCCTTTTACTGCTGCTTTTCCCTTTCACTGCTGCTTTTCCCTATTACTCTTCCTTTTCCCTTTCACTGCTGCTTTTCCCTTTCACTGCGGCTTTTCCCTTTCACTGCTGCTTTTCCCTTTTAGTCTTGCTTTTCCCTTTTAGTCTTGCTTTTCCCTTTTAGTCTTGCTTTTCCCTTTTAGTCTTGCTTTTCCCTTTTAGTCTTGCTTTTCCCTTTTATTCTTGCTTTTTCCTTTTAGTCTTGCTTTTCCCTTTCACTGCTGCATTTCCCTTTCTCTGCTGCATTTCTCTTTCACTGCTGCTTTTCCCTTTTAGTCTTGCTTTTCCTTTTTATTCTTGCTTTTCCCTTTTAGTCTTGCTTTTTCCTTTCACTGCTGCATTTCCCTTTCTCTGCTGCTTTTCCCTTTCACTGCTGCTTTTCCCTTTTAGTCTTGCTTTTCACTTTTAGTCTTGTTTTTCCCTTTTAGTCTTTCTTTTCCCTTTTAGTCTTGCTTTTCCCTTTTAGTCTTGCTTTTCTCTTTTAGTCTTGATTGTCCCTTTCACTGCTGCTTTACCCTTTTGTGTCTTGCTTTTCCTTTTCACTGCTGCTTTTCCCTTTAATCTTGCTTTTCCCTTTTAGTCTCGCTTTTCCCTTTCACTGCTGCTTTTCCATTTTAGTCTTGCTTTTCCCTTTTAGTCTTCCTTGTCCCTTTTAGTCTTGCTTTTCCCTTTTAGTCTTCCTTTTCCCTTTTAGTCTTAATTACCTTTCACTGCTGCTTTTCCCTTTTAGTCTTGCTTTTCCCTTTCACTACTACTTTTCCATTTTATTCTTGCTTTTCCCTTTCACTGCTGCTTTTCCCTTTTAGTCTTGCTTTTCATTTTTAGTCTTGCTTTTCCCTTTTAGTCTTGCTTTTCCCTTTCACTGCTGATTTTCCATTTCAGTCTTGCTTTTCCCTTTCAGTCTTGCTTTTCCCATTCACTGCTGCTCTTCCCTTTCACTGCTGCTTTTCCCTTTCACTGCTGCACTTCCCTTTCACTGCTGCTCTTCCCTTTCACTGCTGCTCTTCCCTTTCACTGCTGCTCTTCCCTTTCACTGCTGCTCTTCCCATTCACTGCTGCTCTTCCCATTCACTGCTGCTCTTCCCATTCACTGCTGCTCTTCCCATTCACTGCTGCTCTTCCCATTCACTGCTGCTCTTCCCTTTCACTGCTGCTCTTTGCTTTCACTGCTACACTTCCCTTTCACTGCTGCTCTTCCCTTTCACTGCTACTCTTCCCTTTCACTGCAGCTTTTCACTGTTAGTCTTGTTTTTCCCTTTCCCTGCTTCTTTTCCCTTTCACTGCTGATATTCCCTTTCACTGCTGCTTTTCCCTTTCACTGCTGCTTTTCCCTTTCACTGCTGCTTTTCCCTTTCACTGCTGCTTTTCCCTTTCACTGCTTCTTTTCCCTTTCACTGCAGCTTTTCCATTTCACTGCTGATATTCCCTTTCACTGCTGATATTCCCTTTCACTGCTGCTTTTCCCTTTCACTTCTGCTTTTCCCTTTCACTGCTGATATTCCCTTTCACTGCTGATATTCCCTTTCACTGCTGCTTTTCCCTTTCACTGCTGCTTTTCCGTGTTAGTCATCTTTTTCCCTTTCACTGCTGCTTTTCCCTTTCACTGCTGCTTTTCCCTTTCACTGCTGCTCTTCCCTTTCACTGCTGCTCTTCCCTTTCACTGCTGCTCTTCCCTTTCACTGCTGCTCTTCCCTTTCACTGCTGATTTTCCCATTCACTGCTGCTTTTCCCTTTCACTGCTGATTTTCCCTTTAAGTCTTGCTTTTCCCGTTCACTCTGCTTTTCCCTTTCAGTGCTGCTTTTCCCTCTCACTGCTGCTTTTCCCTTTTTGTCTTGCTTTTCCTTTTCACTGCTGCTTTTACATTTTATTCTTGCTTTTCCCTTTCACTGCTGCTTTTCCCTTTTAGTCTTGCTTTTCCCTTTTAGTCTTGCTTTTCCCTTTCACTGCTGCTTTTCCATTTAAGTCTTGCTTTTCACTTTTAGTCTTGTTTTTCCCTTTTAGTCTTTCTTTTCCCTTTTAGTCTTGCTTTTCCCTTTTAGTCTTGCTTTTCCCTTTTAGTCTTGATTGTCCCTTTCACTGCTGTTTTTCCCTTTTGTGTCTTGCTCTTCCCTTTCACTGCTGCTTTTCCCTTTAATCTTGCTTTTCCCTTTTAGTCTTGTTTTTCCCTTTCACTGCTGCTTTTCCATTTTAGTCTTGCTTTTCCCTTTTAGTCTTGCTTTACCCTTTTAGTCTTGCTTTTCCCTTTTAGTCTTGCTTTTCCCTTTTAGTCTTGCTTTTCCCTTTTAGTCTTAATTACCTTTCACTGCTGCTTTTCCCTATTAGTCTTGCTTTTCCCTTTCACTGCTGCTTTTCCATTTTAGTCTTCTATTTCCCTTTCACTGCTGCTTTTCCCTTTTAGTCTTGCTTTTCCCTTTTAGTCTTGCTTTTCCCTTTTAGTCTTGCTTTTCCCTTTTAGTCTTGCTTTTCCCTTTTAGTCTGGCTTTTCCCTTTTAGTCTTGCTTTTCCCTTTTAGTCTTGCTTTTCCCTTTCACTGCTGCTTTTCCATTTAAGTCTTGCTTTTCCCTTTTAGTCTTTCTTTTCCCTTTTAGTCTTGCTTTTCCCTTTTAGTCTTGCTTTTCCCTTTTAGTCTTGCTTTTCCCTTTTAGTCTTGCTTTTCCCTTTTAGTCTTGCTTTTCCCTTTCACTGCTGCTTTTCCATTTAAGTCTTGATTTTCACTTTTAGTCTTGTTTTTCCCTTTTAGTCTTGCTTTTCTTTTTTAGTCTTTCTTTTCCCTTTTAGTCTTGCTTTTCCCTTTTAGTTTTGCTTTTCCCTTTTAGTCTTGCTTTTCTCTTTTAGTCTTGATTGTCCCTTTCACTGCTGCTTTTCCCTTTTGTGTCTTGCTTTTCCCTTTCACTGCTGCTTTTCCCTTTAATCTTGCTTTTCACTTTTAGTCTTGCTTTTCCCTTTTATTCTTTCTTTTCCTTTTTAGTCTTTCTTTTCCCTTGTAGTCTTGCTTTTCCCTTTTAGTCTTGCTTTTCCCTTTTAGTCTTGCTTTTCTCTTTTAGTCTTGATTGTCCCTTTCACTGCTGCTTTTCCCTTTTGTGTCTTGCTTTTCCCTTTCACTGCTGCTTTTCCCTTTAATCTTGCTTTTCCCTTTCACTGCTGCTTTTCCCTTTTAGTCTTGCTTGTCCCTTTTAGTCTTGCTATTCCCTTTTAGTCTTGCTTTTCTCTTTTAGTCTTAATTACCTTTCACTTCTGCTTTTCCCTATTAGTCTTGCTTTTCCCTTTCACTGCTGCTTTTCCCTTTTATTCTTCCTTTTCCCTTTCACTGCTGCTTTTCCCTTTTAGTCTTGCTTTTCCCTTTTAGTCTTGCTTTTCCCTTTCACTGCTGCTTTTCCCTTTCACTCCTGCTTTTCCCTTTCACTGCTGCTTTTCCATTTTATTCTTGCTTTTCCCTTTCACTGCTGCTTTTCCCTTTCACTGCTGCTTTTCCCTTTCACTGCTGCTTTTTCCTTTTAGTCTTGCTTGTCCTTTTTTGTCTTGCTTTTCCCTTTTAATCTTGCTTTTCCCTTTTATTCTTGCTTTTCCCTTTCACTGCTGCTTTTCCCTATTAGTCTTTCTTTTCCCTTTCACTGCTGCTTTTCCCTTTCACTGCTGCTTTTCCCTTTCACTGCTGCTTTTCCCTTTTAGTCTTGCTTTTCCCTTTTAGTCTTGCTTTTCCCTTTTAGTCTTGCTTTTCCCTTTTATTCTTGCTTTTTCCTTTTAGTCTTGCTTTTCCCTTTCACTGCTGCATTTCCCTTTCTCTGCTGCTTTTACCTTTCACTGCTGCTTTTCCCTTTTAGTCTTGCTTTTCCCTTTTAGTCTTGCTTTTCCCTTTCACTGCTGCTTTTCCCTTTTAGTCTTCCTTTTCCCTTTCACTGCTGATTTTCCCTTTCACTCCTGCTTTTCTTTTTTGGTCTTGTTTTTCCCTTTCACTGCTGCTTCTCCCTTTCACTGCTGCTTTTCCCTTTCACTGCTGCTCTTCCCTTTCACTGCTGCTTTTCCCTTTCACTGCTGCTTCTCCCTTTCACTGCTGCATTTCTCTTTCACTGCTGCATTTCTCTTTCACTGCTGCATTTCTCTTTCACTGCTGCTTTTCCCTTTCACTGCTGCTTTTCCCTTTTACTCTTGCTTTTCCCTTTTACTCTTGCTTTTCCCTTTTACTCTTGCTTTTCCCTTTCACTGCTGCTTTTCGCTTTCACTGCTGCTTTGCCTTTTCACTGCTGCTTTTCCCTTTTAGTCTTGCTTTTCCCTTTCACTGCTGCTTTTCCATTTTATTCTTGCTTTTCCCTTTCACTGCTGCTTTTCCCTTTTAGTCTTGCTTTTCCCTTTTAGTCTTCCTTTTCCCTTTTAGTCTTGCTTTTCCATTTTATTCTTGCTTTTCCCTTTTAGTCTTGCTTTTTCCTTTCACTGCTGCTTTTCCCTTTCTCTGCTGCTTTTCCCTTTCACTGCTGCTTTTCCCTTTTAGTCTTGCTTTTCACTTTTAGTCTTGTTTTTCCCTTTTAGTCTTTCTTTTCCCTTTTAGTCTTGCTTTTCCCTTTTAGTCTTGCTTTTCCCTTTTAGTCTTGCTTTTCTCTTTTAGTCTTGATTGTCCCTTTCACTGCTGCTTTTCCCTTTTGTGTCTTGCTTTTCCTTTTCACTGCTGCTTTTCCCTTTAATCTTGCTTTTCCCTTTTAGTCTCGCTTTTCCCTTTCACTGCTGCTTTTCCATTTTAGTCTTGCTTTTCCCTTTTAGTCTTCCTTGTCCCTTTTAGTCTTGCTTTTCCCTTTTAGTCTTCCTTTTCCCTTTTAGTCTTAATTACCTCTCACTGCTGCTTTTCCCTTTTAGTCTTGCTTTTCCCTTTCACTGCTGCTTTTCCATTTTATTCTTGCTTTTCCCTTTCACTGCTGCTTTTCCCTTTTAGTCTTGCTTTTCCTTTTTAGTCTTGCTTTTCACTTTTAGTCTTGCTTTTCCCTTTCACTGCTGATTTTCCATTTCAGTCTTGCTTTTCCCTTTCAGTCTTGCTTTTCCCATTCACTGCTGCTCTTCCCTTTCACTGCTGCTCTCCCCTTTTACTGCTGCTCTTCCCTTTCACTGCTGCTTTTCCCTTTCACTGCTGCACTTCCCTTTCACTGCTGCTCTTCCCTTTCACTGCTGCTCTTCCCTTTCACTGCTGCTCTTCCCTTTCACTGCTGCTCTTCCCATTCACTGCTGCTCTTCCCATTCACTGCTGCTCTTCCCATTCACTGCTGCTCTTCCCTTTCACTGCTGCTCTTCCCTTTCACTGCTACTCTTCCCTTTCACTGCTGCTTTTCCCTGTTAGTCTTGTTTTTCCCTTTCCCTGCTTCTTTTCCCTTTCCCTGCTTCTTTTCCCTTTCACTGCTGCTTTTCCCTTTCACTGCTGCTTTTCCCTTTCACTGCTGCTTTTCCCTTTCACTGCTTCTTTTCCCTTTCACTGCAGATTTTCCATTTCACTGCTGATATTCCCTTTCACTGCTGATATTCCCTTTCACTGCTGCTTTTCCCTTTCACTTCTGCTTTTCCCTTTCACTGCTGATATTCCCTTTCACTGCTGATATTCCCTTTCACTGCTGCTTTTCCCATTCACTGCTGCTTTTCCGTGTTAGTCTTCTTTTTCCCTTTCACTGCTGCTTTTCATTTTCACTGCTGCTTTTCCCTTTTAGTATGGCTTTTCCCTTTCATTGCTGTTTTTTTCTTTCACTGCTGCTTTTCACTTTCACTGCTGCTTTTCCCTTTCACTGCTGCTCTTCCCTTTCACTGCTGCTTTTCCCTTTCACTGCTGATATTCCCTTTCACTGCTGTTCTTCCCTTTCACTGCTGCTTTTCCCTTTCACTGCAGCTATTCCCTTTCACTGCTGCTTTTCCCTTTCACTGCTGATATTCCCTTTCACTGCTGCTCTTCCCTTTCACTGATGATTTTCCCATTCACTGCTGCTTTTCCCTTTCACTGCTGATTTTCCCTTTAAGTCTTGCTTTTCCTGTTCACTCTGCTTTTCCCTTTCACTGCTGCTTTTCCCTCTCACTGCTGCTTTTCCCTTTTAGTCTTGCTTTTCCTTTTCACTGCTGCTTTTACATTTTATTCTTGCTTTTCCCTTTCACTGCTGCTTTTCCCTTTTAGTCTTGCTTTTCCCTTTTAGTCTTGCTTTTCCCTTTCACTGCTGCTTTTCCATTTAAGTCTTGCTTTTCACTTTTAGTCTTGTTTTTCCCTTTTAGTCTTTCTTTTCCCTTTTAGTCTTGCTTTTCCCTTTTAGTCTTGCTTTTCCCTTTTAGTCTTGCTTTTCCCTTTTAGTCTTGATTGTCCCTTTCACTGCTGTTTTTCCTTTTTGTGTCTTGCTTTTCCCTTTCACTGCTGCTTTTCCCTTTAATCTTGCTTTTCCCTTTTAGTCTTGCTTTTCCCTTTCACTGCTGCTTTACCATTTTAGTCTTGCTTTTCCCTTTTAGTCTTGCTTTTCCCTTTTAGTCTTGCTTTTCCCTTTTAGTCTTAATTACCTTTCACTGCTGCTTTTCCCTATTAGTCTTGTTTTCCCTTTCACTGCTGCTTTTCCATTTTAGTCTTCCTTTTCCCTTTCACTGCTGCTTTTCCCTTTTAGTCATGCTTTTCCCTTTTACTCTTGCTTTTCCCTTTTAGTCTTGCTTTTCCCTTTTAGTCTTGCTTTTCCCTTTCACTGCTGCTTTTCCATTTTATTCTTGCTTTTCCCTTTCACTGCTGCTTTTCCCTTTTAGTCTTGCTTTTCCCTTTTAGTCTTGCTTTTCCCTTTCACTGCTGCTTTTCCATTTAAGTCTTGCTTCTCACTTTTAGTCTTGTTTTTCCCTTTTAGTCTTTCTTTTAACTTTTAGTCTTTTTTTTCCCTTTTAGTCTTGCTTTTCCCTTTTAGTCTTGCTTTTCCCTTTTAGTCTTGCTTTTCTCTTTTAGTCTTGATTGTCCCTTTCACTGCTACTTTTCCCTTTTGTGTCTTGCTTTTCCCTTTCACTGCTGCTTTTCCCTTTAATCTTGCTTTTCCCTTTAATCTTGCTTTTCCCTTTTAGTCTTGCTTTTCCCTTTTAGTCTTGCTTTTCCCTTTTAGTCTTGCTTTTCCCTTTCACTGCTGCTTTTCCCTTTTAGTCTTGCTTTTCCCATTTAGTCTTGCTTGTCCCTTTTAGTCTTGCTTTTCCCTTTTAGTCTTGCTTTTCCCTTTTAGTCTTAATTACCTTTCACTTCTGCTTTTCCCTATTAGTCTTGCTTTTCCCTTTCACTGCTGCTTTTCCCTTTTATTCTTCCTTTTCCCTTTCACTGCTGCTTTTCCCTTTTAGTCTTGCTTTTCCCTTTTAGTCTTGCTTTTCCCTTTCACTGCTGCTTTTCCCTTTCACTCGTGCTTTTCCCTTTCACTGCTGCTTTTCCATTTTATTCTTGCTTTTCCCTTTCACTGCTGCTTTTCCCTTTCACTGCTGCTTTTCCCTTTCACTGCTGCTTTTCCCTTTCACTGCTGCTTTTCCCTTTTAGTCTTGCTTGTCCTTTTTTGTCTTGCTTTTCCCTTTTAGTCTTGCTTTTCCCTTTTAGTCTTGCTTTTCCCTTTTATTCTTGCTTTTCCCTTTCACTGCTGCTTTTCCCTTTCACTGCTGCTTTTCCCTATTAGTCTTCCTTTTCCCTTTCACTGCTGCTTTTCCCTTTTAGTCTTGCTTTTCTCTTTTAGTCTTGCTTTTCCCTTTTAGTCTTCCTTTTCCCTTTTAGTCTTGCTTTTCCCTTTTATTCTTGCTTTTTCCTTTTAGTCTTGCTTTTCCCTTTCACTGCTGCATTTCCCTTTCACTGCTACTCTTCCCTTTCACTGCTGCTTTTCCCTGTTAGTCTTGTTTTTCCCTTTCCCTGCTTCTTTTCCCTTTCCCTGCTTCTTTTCCCTTTCACTGCTGCTTTTCCCTTTCACTGCTGCTTTTCCCTTTTATTCTTGCTTTTCCCTTTTACTCTTGCTTTTCCCTTTCACTGCTGCTTTTCCCTTTCACTGCTGCTTTTCCCTTTTAGTCTTGCTTGTCCTTTTTTGTCTTGCTTTTCCCTTTTAGTCTTGCTTTTCCCTTTTAGTCTTGCTTTTCCCTTTTATTCTTGCTTTTCCCTTTCACTGCTGCTTTTCCCTTTCACTGCTGCTTTTCCCTATTAGTCTTCCTTTTCCCTTTCACTGCTGCTTTTCTCTTTTAGTCTTGCTTTTCCCTTTTAGTCTTCCTTTTCCCTTTTAGTCTTGCTTTTCCCTTTTATTCTTGCTTTTTCCTTTTAGTCTTGCTTTTCCCTTTCACTGCTGCATTTCCCTTTCACTGCTACTCTTCCCTTTCACTGCTGCTTTTCCCTGTTAGTCTTGTTTTTCCCTTTCCCTGCTTCTTTTCCCTTTCCCTGCTTCTTTTCCCTTTCACTGCTGCTTTTCCCTTTCACTGCTGCTTTTCCCTTTTATTCTTGCTTTTCCCTTTTACTCTTGCTTTTCCCTTTCACTGCTGCTTTTCGCTTTCACTGCTGCTTTTCCCTCTCACTGCTGCTTTTCCCTTTTAGTCTTGCTTTTCCCTTTCACTGCTGCTTTTCCATTTTATTCTTGCTTTTCCCTTTCACTGCTGCTTTTCCCTTTTAGTCTTGCTTTTCCCTTTTAGGCTTCCTTTTCCTTTTTAGTCTTGCTTTTCCATTTTATTCTTGCTTTTCCCTTTTAGTCTTGCTTTTCCCTTTCACTGCTGCATTTCCCTTTCTCTGCTGCTTTTCCCATTCACTGCTGCTTTTCCCTTTTAGTCTTGCATTTACCTTTCACTGCTGCTTTTCCCTTTTAGTCTTGATTTTCACTTTTATTCTTGCTTTTCCCTTTTAGTCTTGCTTTTCCCTTTTAGTCTTAATTACCTTTCACTGCTGCTTTTCCCTTTTAGTCTTGCTTTTCCCTTTCACTGCTGCTTTTCCATTTTAGTCTTGCTTTTCCCTTTCACTGCTGCTTTTCCCTTTTAGTCTTGCTTTTCCTTTTTAGTCTTGCTTTTCCCTTTTAGTCTTGCTTTTCCATTTAACTGCTGCTTTTCCATTTCAGTCTTGCTTTTCCCTTTCAGTCTTGCTTTTCCCTTTCAGTCTTGCTTTTCCCTTTCAGTCTTGCTTTTCCCTTTCAGTGCTGCTTTTCTGTTTTAGTCCTGCTTTTCCCTTTTAGTCTTGCTTTTCCCTTTTAGTCTTGTTTTTCCCTTTTAGTCTTTCTTTTCCCTTTTAGTCTTGCTTTTCCCTTTTAGTCTTGCTTTTCCCTTTTAGTCTTGCTTTTCCCTTTTAGTCTTAATTACCTTTCACTGCTGCTTTTCCCTTTCAGTCTTGCTTTTCCCTTTTAGTCTTGCTTTTCCCTTTCCCTGCTGCTTTTCCCTTTTAGTCTTGCTTTTACCTTTCCCTGCTTCTTTTCCCTTTTAGTCTTGCTTTTCCTTTTTATTTATGCTTTTACCTTTTAGTCTTGCTTTTCCCTTTCACTGCTGCTTTTCTTTTTTAGTCTTGATTTTCCCTTTCACTGCTGCTTTTCCCTTTCACTGCTGCTTTTCCCTTTTAGTCTTGATTTTCACTTTTATTCTTGCTTTTCCCTTTTAGTCTTGCTTTTCCCTTTTAGTCTTAATTACCTTTCACTGCTGCTTTTCCCTTTTAGTCTGGCTTTTCGCTTTCACTGCTGCTTTTCCATTTTAGTCTTGCTTTTCCCTTTCACTGCTGCTTTTCCCTTTTAGTCTTGCTTTTCCTTTTTAGTCTTGCTTTTCCCTTTTAGTCTTGCTTTTCCATTTAACTGCTGCTTTTCCATTTCAGTCTTGCTTTTCCCTTTCAGTCTTGCTTTTCCCTTTCAGTCTTGCTTTTCCCTTTCAGTCTTGCTTTTCCCTTTCAGTGCTGCTTTTCTGTTTTAGTCCTGCTTTTCCCTTTTAGTCTTGCTTTTCCCTTTTAGTCTTGTTTTTCCCTTTTAGTCTTTCTTTTCCCTTTTAGTCTTGCTTTTCCCTTTTAGTCTTGCTTTTCCCTTTTAGTCTTGCTTTTCCCTTTTAGTCTTAATTACCTTTCACTGCTGCTTTTCCCTTTCAGTCTTGCTTTTCCCTTTTAGTCTTGCTTTTCCCTTTCCCTGCTGCTTTTCCCTTTTAGTCTTGCTTTTACCTTTCCCTGCTTCTTTTCCCTTTTAGTCTTGCTTTTCCTTTTTATTTATGCTTTTACCTTTTAGTCTTGCTTTTCCCTTTCACTGCTGCTTTTCTTTTTTAGTCTTGATTTTCCCTTTCACTGCTGCTTTTCCCTTTCACTGCTGCTTTTCCCTTTCACTGCTGCTTTTCCCTTTCACTGCTGCTTTTCCCTTTTAGTCTTGCTTTTCCCTTTCACTGCTGCTTTTCCATTTTAGTCTTGCTTTTCCCTTTGACTGGTGCATTACCCTTTTAGTCTTGCTTTTCCCTTTCACTGCTGCTTTTCCCTTTTATTCTTTCTTTTCTGTTTTATTCTTCCTTTTCCCTTTTAGTCTTGCTTTTCCCTTTTACTCTTGTTTTTCCCTTTTAGTCTTGATTTTCCCTTTTAGTCTTGCTTTTCCCTTTTAGTCTTGCTTTTCCCTTTTAGTCTTGCTTGTCCCTTTTAGTCTTGCTTTTCCCTTTTAGTCTTGCTTTTCCCTTTTAGTCTTGCTTTTCTCTTTTAGTCTTGATTGTCCCTTTCACTGCTGCTTTTCCCTTTTGTGTCTTGCTTTTCCCTTTCACTGCTGCTTTTCCCTTTAATCTTGCTTTTCCCTTTTAGTCTTGCTTTTCCCTTTTAGTCTTGCTTTTCCCTTTTAGTCTTGCTTTTCCCTTTCACTGCTGCTTTTCCCTTTTAGTCTTGCTTTTCCCTTTTAGACTTGCTTGTCCCTTTTAGTCTTGCTTTTCCCTTTTAGTCTTGCTTTTCCCTTTTAATCTTAATTACCTTTCACTTCTGCTTTTCCCTATTAGTCTTGCTTTTCCCTTTCACTGCTGCTTTTCCCTTTTATTCTTCCTTTTCCCTTTCACTGCTGCTTTTCCCTTTTAGTCTTGCTTTTCCCTTTTAGTCTTGCTTTTCCCTTTCACTGCTGCTTTTCCCTTTCACTCCTGCTTTTCCCTTTCACTGCTGCTTTTCCATTTTATTCTTGCTTTTCCCTTTCACTGCTGCTTTTCCCTTTCACTGCTGCTTTTCCCTTTCACTGCTGCTTTTCCCTTTCACTGCTGCTTTTCCCTTTTAGTCTTGCTTGTCCTTTTTTGTCTTGCTTTTCCCTTTTAGTCTTGCTTTTCCCTTTTAGTCTTGCTTTTCCCTTTTATTCTTGCTTTTCCCTTTCACTGCTGCTTTTCCCTTTCACTGCTGCTTTTCCCTTTTAGTCTTCCTTTTCCCTTTCACTGCTGCTTTTCCCTTTCACTGCTGCTTTTCCCTTTTAGTCTTGCTTTTCTCTTTTAGTCTTGCTTTTCCCTTTTAGTCTTCCTTTTCCCTTTTAGTCTTGCTTTTCCCTTTTATTCTTGCTTTTTCCTTTTAGTCTTGCTTTTCCCTTTCACTGCTGCATTTCCCTTTCTCTGCTGCTTTTCCCATTCACTGCTGCTTTTCCCTTTTAGTCTTGCTTTTACCTTTCACTGCTGCTTTTCACTTTTAGTCTTGCTTTTCCCTTTTAGTCTTGCTATTCCCTTTTAGTCTTGCTTTTCCCTTTCACTGCTGCTTTTCCCTTTTAGTCTTCCTTTTCCCTTTCACTGCTGATTTTCCCTTTCACTCCTGCTTTTCTTTTTTGGTCTTGTTTTTCCCTTTCACTGCTGCTTCTCCCTTTCACTGCTGCTTTTCCCTTTCACTGCTGCTCTTCCCTTTCACTGCTGCTTTTCCCTTTCACTGCTGCTTCTCCCTTTCTATGCTGCATTTCTCTTTCACTGCTGCATTTCTCTTTCACTGCTGCTTTTCCCTTTCACTGCTGCTTTTCCCTTTTATTCTTGTTTTTCCCTTTTACTCTTGCTTTTCCCTTTCACTGCTGCTTTTCGCTTTCACTGCTGCTTTTCCCTTTCACTGCTGCTTTTCCCTCTCACTGCTGCTTTTCCCTTTTAGTCTTGCTTTTCCCTTTCACTGCTGCTTTTTCATTTTATTCTTGCTTTTCCCTTTCACTGCTGCTTTTCCCTTTTAGTCTTGCTTTTCCCTTTTAGGCTTCCTTTTCCTTTTTAGTCTTGCTTTTCCATTTTATTCTTGCTTTTCCCTTTTAGTCTTGCTTTTCCCTTTCACTGCTGCATTTCCCTTTCTCTGCTGCTTTTCCCATTCACTGCTGCTTTTCCCTTTTAGTCTTGCATTTACCTTTCACTGCTGCTTTTCCCTTTTAGTCTTGATTTTCACTTTTAGTCTTGTTTTTCCCTTTTAGTCTTTCTTTTCCCTTTTAGTCTTGCTTTTCCCTTTTAGTTTTGTTTTTCCATTTTAGTCTTGCTTTTCCCCTTTAGTCTTGCTTTTCTCTTTTAGTCTTGATTGTCCCTTTCACTGCTGCTTTTCCCTTTTGTGTCTTGCTTTTCCCTTTCACTGCTGCTTTTCCATTTTAGTCTTGCTTTTCCCTTTTAGTCTTCCTTGTCCCTTTTGGTCTTGCTTTTCCCTTTTAGTCTTGCTTTTCCCTTTTAGTCTTAATTACCTTTCACTGCTGCTTTTCCCTTTTAGTCTTGCTTTTCCCTTTCACTGCTGCTTTTCCATTTTATTCTTGCTTTTCGCTTTCACTGCTGCTTTTCCCTTTTAGTCTTGCTTTTCCTTTTTAGTCTTGCTTTTCCCTTTTAGTCTTGCTTTTCCCTTTAACTGCTGCTTTTCCATTTCAGTCTTGCTTTTCCCTTTCAGTCTTGCTTTTCCCTTTCAGTCTTGCTTTTCCCTTTCAGTGCTGCTTTTCTGTTTTAGTCCTGCTTTTCCCTTTTAGTCTTGCTTTTCCCTTTTAGTCTTGTTTTTCCCTTTTAGTCTTTCTTTTCCCTTTTAGTCTTGCTTTTCCCTTTTAGTCTTGTTTTTCCCTTTTAGTCTTTCTTTTCCCTTTTAGTCTTGCTTTTCCCTTTTACTCTTGTTTTTCCCTTTTAGTCTTGATTTTCCCTTTTAGTCTTGCTTTTCCATTTTAGTCTTGCTTTTCCATTTTAGTCTTGCTTGTCCCTTTTAGTCTTGCTTTTCCCTTTTAGTCTTGCTTTTCCCTTTTAGTCTTAATTACCTTTCACTTCTGCTTTTCCCTATTAGTCTTGCTTTTCCCTTTCACTGCTGCTTTTCCCTTTTATTCTTCTTTTCCCTTTCACTGCTGCTTTTCCCTTTAAGTCTTGCTTTTCCCTTTTAGTCTTGCTTTTCCCTTTTAGTCTTGCTTTTCCCTTTCACTGCTGCTTTTCCCTTTCACTCCTGCTTTTCCCTTTCACTGCTGCTTTTCCATTTTATTCTTGCTTTTCCCTTTCACTGCTGCTTTTCCCTTTCACTGCTGCTTTTCCCTTTCACTGCTGCTTTTCCCTTTCACTGCTGCTGTTCCCTTTTAGTCTTGCTTGTCCTTTTTTGTCTTGCTTTTCCTTGTTAGTCTTGCTTTTCCCTTTTAGTCTTGCTTTTCCCTTTTATTCTTGCTTTTCCCTTTCACTGCTGCTTTTCCCTTTCACTGCTGCTTTTCCCTATTAGTCTTCCTTTTCCCTTTCACTGCTGCTTTTCCCTTTCACTGCTGCTTTTCCCTTTTAGTCTTGCTTTTCTCTTTTAGTCTTGCTTTTCCCTTTTAGTCTTCCTTTTTTCTTTTAGTCTTGCTTTTCCCTTTTATTCTTGCTTTTTCCTTTTAGTCTTGCTTTTCCCTTTCACTGCTGCATTTCCCTTTCTCTGCTGCTTTTCCCATTCACTGCTGCTTTTCCCTTTTAGTCTTGCTTTTACCTTTCACTGCTGCTTTTCACTTTTAGTCTTGCTTTTCCCTTTTAGTCTTGCTATTCCCTTTTAGTCTTGCTTTTCCCTTTCACTGCTGCTTTTCCCTTTTAGTCTTCCTTTTCCCTTTCACTGCTGATTTTCCCTTTCACTCCTGCTTTTCTTTTTTGGTCTTGTTTTTCCCTTTCACTGCTGCTTTTCCCTTTCACTGCTGCTTCTCCCTTTCACTGCTGTATTTCTCTTTCACTGCTGCATTTCTCTTTCACTGCTGCTTTTCCCTTTCACTGCTGCTTTTCCCTTTTATTCTTGCTTTTCCCTTTTACTCTTGCTTTTCCCTTTCACTGCTGCTTTTCGCTTTCACTGCTGCTTTTCCCTTTCACTGCTGCTTTTCCCTCTCACTGCTGCTTTTCCCTTTTAGTCTTGCTTTTCCCTTTCACTGCTGCTTTTCCATTTTATTCTTGCTTTTCCCTTTCACTGCTGCTTTTCCCTTTTAGTCTTGCTTTTCCCTTTTAGGCTTCCTTTTCCTTTTTAGTCTTGCTTTTCCATTTTATTCTTGCTTTTCCCTTTTAGTCTTGCTTTTCCCTTTCACTGCTGCATTTCCCTTTCTCTGCTGCTTTTCCTATTCACTGCTGCTTTTCCCTTTTAGTCTTGCATTTATCTTTCACTGCTGCTTTTCCCTTTTAGTCTTGATTTTCACTTTTAGTCTTGTTTTTCCCTTTTAGTCTTTCTTTTCCCTTTTAGTCTTGCTTTTCCCTTTTAGTTTTGTTTTTCCATTTTAGTCTTGCTTTTCCCTTTTAGTCTTGCTTTTCTCTTTTAGTCTTGATTGTCCCTTTCACTGCTGCTTTTCCCTTTTGTGTCTTGCTTTTCCCTTTCACTGCTGCTTTTCCATTTTAGTCTTGCTTTTCCCTTTTAGTCTTCCTTGTCCCTTTTAGTCTTGCTTTTCCCTTTTAGTCTTGCTTTTCCCTTTTAGTCTTAATTACCTTTCACTGCTGCTTTTCCCTTGTAGTCTTGCTTTTCCCTTTCACTGCTGCTTTTCCATTTTATTCTTGCTTTTCCCTTTCACTGCTGCTTTTCCCTTTTAGTCTTGCTTTTCCTTTTTAGTCTTGCTTTTCCCTTTTAGTCTTGCTTTTCCCTTTAACTGCTGCTTTTCCATTTCAGTCTTGCTTTTCCCTTTCAGTCTTGCTTTTCCCTTTCAGTCTTGCTTTTCCCTTTCAGTGCTGCTTTTCTGTTTTAGTCCTGCTTTTCCCTTTTAGTCTTGCTTTTCCCTTTTAGTCTTGCTTTTCCCTTTTAGTCTTTCTTTTCCCTTTTAGTCTTGCTTTTCCCTTTTAGTCTTGCTTTTCCCTTTTAGTCTTGCTTTTCCCTTTTAGTCTTAATTACCTTTCACTGCTGCTTTTCCCTTTCAGTCTTGCTTTTCCCTTTTAGTCTTGCTTTTCCCTTAAACTGCTGCTTTTCCCTTTTAGTCTTGCTTGTCCTTTTTTGTCTTGGTTTTCCCTTTTAGTCTTGCTTTTCAATTTTAGTTTTGCTTTTCCCTTTTAGTCTTGCTTTTCCCTTTCCCTGCTGCTTTTCCCTTTTAGTCTTGCTTTTACCTTTCCCTGCTTCTTTTCCCTTTTAGTCTTGCTTTTCCTTTTTATTTATGCTTTTCCCTTTTAGTCTTGCTTTTCCCTTTCACTGCTGCTTTTCTTTTTTAGTCTTGATTTTCCCTTTCACTGCTGCTTTTCCCTTTCACTGCTGCTTTTCCCTTTCACTGCTGCTTTTCCCTTTTAGTCTTGCTTTTCCCTTTCACTGCTGCTTTTCCATTTTAGTCTTGCTTTTCCCTTTGACTGGTGCATTACCCTTTTAGTCTTGCTTTTCCCTTTCACTACTGCTTTTCCCTTTTATTCTTTCTTTTCTGTTTTATTCTTCCTTTTCCCTTTTAGTCTTGCTTTTCCCTTTTACTCTTGTTTTTCCCTTTTAGTCTTGATTTTCCCTTTTAGTCTTGCTTTTCCCTTTTAGTCTTGCTTTTCCCTTTTAGTCTTGATTGTCCCTTTCACTGCTGCTTTTCCCTTTTGTGTCTTGCTTTACCCTTTCATTGCTGCTTTTCCCTTTTAGTCTTGCTTTCCCTTTTAGTCTTGCTTTTCCCTTTCACTGCTGCTTTTCCCTTTTAGTCTTGCTTTTCCCTTTCACTGCTGCTTTTCCCTTTTAGTCCTGCTTTTCCCTTTTAGTCCTGCTTTTCCCTTTCACTGCTGGTTTTCACTTTTAGTCTTGCTTTTCCCTTTTAGTCCTGCTTTTCCCTTTTAGTCCTGCTTTTCCCTTTTAGTCCTGCTTTTCCCTTTTAGTCTTGCTTTTCCCTTTCACTGCTGCTTTTCCCTGTCATGGTCTTGTAATTTTGTAATTTTGCTATCAGTATTCCACATCATAACATAATGTCAAGTATGGATACTTCTCTTGAATGTGCAGTCCACAGAAGAAGACTACATATCCCAGAGAACAACAGGAGTAACAATAAGTTACGGGACCAGGACTCTATATAATCTCGTTTCTAGGCTGGAGTGCCCTCCTTCTTCTCTCGAACTTCTCGGAGAGTGGGATGCGTTCCAGCCGTGTTGCCTAGAGTTCACAGTAGGCCTCTCGGTTTTCGGGGACTCTCTCTCTCTGTTTCATTCGATTTGTTAGCCTCAATTATATTATATTGTGTTATCTTGTATTTCGATATCATATTTAGTAAAATAAGTTTTTCCTCCTTAGATTGTTGCTGTTTTATCCCACTCGCCTTTTCCCCCTACTTACCGGGCCCCGGGGGGGGGCCCACGGGGTGGCTTCCCGTGTCACGGGCATAGGTAGATCTAAGTAACCCGTGACCCCTATTAGTCTTGCATTTCCCTTTCACTGCTGCTTTTCCCATTTAGTCTTTTCCCTTTCACTGCTGCTTTTCACTTTTAGTCTTGCTTTTCCCTTTCACTGCTGCTTTTCCCTTTTACTCTTTTCCCTTTCACTGCTGCTTTTCCCTTTTAGTCTTGATTTTCCCTTTCACTGCTGCTTTTCCCTTTTAGTCTTTTCCCTTTCACTGCTGCTTTTCCCTTTTAGTCTTGCTTTTCCCTTTTAGTGTTGCTTTTCCCTTTTAGTGTTGCTTTTCCCTTTCACTGCTGCTTTTAGCTTTCACTGCTGCTTTTCCCTATTAGTCTTGCTTTTCCTTTTTAGTCTTGCTTTTCCCTTTTATTCTTGCTTTTCCCTTTCACTGCTGCTTTTCACTTTCCTTGCTGCTTTTCCCTTTTAGTCTTGCTTTTCCCTTTCACTGCTGCTTTTAGCTTTCACTGCTGCTTTTCCCTATTAGCCTTGCTTTTCCTTTTTAGTCTTGCTTTTCCCTTTTATTCTTGCTTTTCCCTTTCACTGCTGCTTTTCCCTTTCACTGCTGCTTTTCCCTTTTAGTCTTGCTTTTCCCTTTTAGTCTTGTTTTTACCTTTTAGTCTTGCTAAAAACCCTTCTTAAGGCCTCAGCACCATCAATGAAGAGGCCACCCCGCCGGCAGCAATAGAAGAGCCCATGGGGCAGCTGAGGAGACGGGGGCCAGGCAGCACCTGGGACACACACTGGCCCCAACGGACCCTTGTCATCACCGTCCAATTCAACCTCAAATAGAAAACAGAAAGACTGCAAACAATAAATTAACATTGAAAACAAT
This sequence comes from Coturnix japonica, assembly GCF_054131305.1. NCBI lineage: Eukaryota > Metazoa > Chordata > Aves > Galliformes > Phasianidae > Coturnix > Coturnix japonica. The sequence goes on from NC_140672.1 coordinate 29,037,424, forward strand.
TTAAAAACAAAGTGTCAGTATTGAGTTTTGGTATTGATATCGGCACAGCTGTTGACGCTTCCCCATCCTTGACGCTCTCTCCCCTTTTTCCTACTGCCGTGCAACTGCTGCCACTGTTGCATTCCAGACACGAACCCCACGGGCTTCAGAGAGGGGAATGGCAAACCTCTGCTCTTGGGGACCAACATCCACAGGCCGTGCTACAGCTGGGGTCAGCCAGCTGGAGCAGAAACACCAGTCCTGCTGGACACCAGGCTGAACCTGCAAGGAACCCACCCGGGCTGCCTTGCCGAACGCTGTCCTGGGCTGCGTGAGGCCAGGTGCCACCCGTGGGTGAAGGGCGGTTATCCCGCCCTCTGCTCAGCCCTGAGGAGGTCACAGCTGGAGCGCTGGGACCGCAGCTGGGCTACCCAGCACAGGGGATAACAACACGCTTCTTCCCATTACGAGTGGACCATTCGGTTCTACCACTCCAGATCCGCAACCCATCCCTGTACAACCGCTCTTAAGTAGGGACCTACACACTTCCTTCTTTGCAGGCATTTGAAATGTCTCTACAGAAGACAAAACCAGACAAAAATCTTTCCGTGCCTATTCACACCACGTTCCTAAGACAACACAGCTGGTTCTTAAACACGGTAGTATGTACCCTTGGTTTACTGCACAGCTGGTGAACAGAAAGTTCTCCAGCCTCACTACGGAATAAAGAACTCCACCATCATTCCCATGCTCCCTATGAAGCATACTGAGCTCCAACACTCACTCAGTCCCTCACTCAATCTTCCCCCTGCTAATGTTCTTTAATCTAATTCCACCTCACATCACAACACAAGCTGTCACAGCCTGGTGTACAGTCTCATCAAAGGGAACGCTGCTTGTTTGCCATCAGAATTCATTAAAAAATGAAACAATTCAACAACCAACAACCACTACTTCTCATATTACCTACAGGCAACAATGCCTGAAGAACTGGAGTGTCAGATGGCATGCAAAACATTACAAGTTGGCTCGTAGGAATGAAAGAATTTCATGAGAGAACGGGGCTAATGATACATGGAGCGCCATAGACATCAAAGATAAGCACTGGTAGAACCGATGAGATTAATAACTCTTTTGACAACTGAAATGGATGCGACAAAAGACAGAAATTACTAATCACAAAAGAACTTGACGTGCGTGAAAACAGAGGACACTCAAAGTCCATGACGTGTTAAATGACCACTAAGATCATCACGTCCATCTATCAGAGACAAACATGAACTTTTATTGAATACTACACGCCATATGTGTTTTGCATGTGTGTAATGGCCAGGGAGACCTGAGGGGGATCATGGGATCACATGGCTGAGGCCCCACTCTGGTAGGAAACACCCATGCCAAGCACATGAGATGTGGGGAAGGGAGAGGGCAGCGGCACTGGGAAAAGCCCGGAAACTTGAGCTGGGGCTGGAGCACGTGCTGCGGGTGAGGACGGCTCACTGTGATGACCCAGCAGTGGACTGCGGCATCGCTGTGAGACGGGCAGTGATGTACCCAAGCGAAGGTCAAGCGAAGGTGACGCCCAGAAGCTTGGCCAAGCCATGGTTGGAGACATCACCAGGCAACGGATTGTGACCCCATAGGCCACGGCGGCTTTGATGCGGGCGCAGAAGCTCAGCCCAGCAGTTCGTGCCTGGCCTCTGACCGAGCGTGTGTGCGAGGACTGGAGTGTAGACAGGGCGAGCTTTGGTGCTGGAAAGTGCTCTGGGTGCTGTTAGCACAGCTCCCAGCGGCCTTCTCAGAGCCATTTGTTCTTTCCCCGAGCCTGCCGGGAGCAGGCAGACGGGACATCCTAGAGAAAGAAGCGTGTGCAGCAGCACAGGTAGGCGGCACAGAGACTGGCAGCGGGGGGGCACAACTTGAGGGACCCTTCCGAGGCCGGAGTCTGACTAATGTCTCTTGTCCTCTTCCAGCGTGTCACCTGCTGCTGCTGCTGCAGCGTTAGTGCTGGGGAGCACGTTACCATCTCCCGCTCCCACTGGCCCACCGCAACTGGTGGAAGGATGGAGGCAGATTTTGAGACCCGCTGCCCCGTGTGCCTGGAGAACTGGGACAGCGCAGCATACGCCATGCCTTGCTGCCACCAGTTCTGCTTCCGCTGCATCCAGCGGTGGACAAGCACCAGGCCCCAGTGTCCGCTGTGCAAACGGGACGTGAAGACCATCATTCACTCCGTGCAAGCGGACGACAAGTACAAGGAGGTGGAGGTCAGACCAGCTGCACAGGCGTCCGTTGCTACACGGAGACCCGCACTCCACCACGCAGCCCGGCCATGGCCTGCAGTGCCCACGCATCCTCATCCTCTCGGCGGCCTCTCCCCTGCCACCTGGGCTTCCCTCTTCAGGGAGCACCCGGCCCTGCTGCGGCCCCTGCGGTCCTGGCTGCGCCAGAACCTGCACCGCATCCTGGGCACCGAGGGGCCACAGGCAAATATCCTGGTTGACAGTGTCATCTGGGCCCTGCTCCTCGTAGGCTTGGCAGAGGGGATCCTGATAGAAATGCTGGATCCTGACCTGCACGGCCACACGGTGACCTTTGTGAGGCACTTCATCGCCTTTGCGGTGCGGAGGTGCAGTCGGGTGGCAGGCCGCTTCCTGGGCCTCAACATCCCCCCTGCTCCTGGGGCACAGGAGGCCACAGCAGCAGAGCCCAGAGCTGCCACACCAGAGGAGCCACCTGTCCCTGGCTCAGCACCCTCCAGCAGCCCTGCCAGCTCCAACAGGGACGAAATGCTGGGCAGGGCAACACAAGAGGTTCGTGGGCATCCCAGCCGCCCACATGGCAACCCTGCAACTGTCACCACAGAGCAGGCAGCACCTCAGGAGGAGCCAGGAGAGCCTGTGGCAGGGCCCTCCGGCACCAGACCACCTGAGGGGACCCGGCGAGCCCCGAAGAGGAAGGCCGGCGACTCACAGGCCTCAGCACCATCAAAGAAGAGGCCACCCCGCCGGCAGCAATAGAAGAGCCCATGGGGCAGCTGAGGAGGCTGGGGCCAGGCAGCACCTGGGACACACACTGGCCCCAACGGACCCTTGTCATCACCGTCCAATTCAACCTCAAATAGAAAACAGAAAGACTGCAAACAATAAATTAACATTGAAAACAACTGAAAAACAAAGTGTTGGTATTGAGTGTTGGTATTGATAACAGCACAGCTGTTGACGCTTCCCCATCCTTGACGCTCTCTCCCCTTTTTCCTACTGCCGTGCAACTGCTGCCACTGTTGCATTCCAGACACGAACCCCACGGGCTTCAGAGAGGGCAATGGCAAACCTCTGCTCCTGGGGACCAACATCCACAGGCCGTGCTACAGCTGGGGTCAGCCAGCTGGAGCAGAACCACCAGTCCTGCTGGACACCAGGCTGAACCTGCAAGGAACCCACCCGGGCTGCCTTGCCGAACGCTGTCCTGGGCTGCGTGAGGCCAGGTGCCACCCGTGGGTGAAGGGCGGTTATCCCGCCCTCTGCTCAGCCCTGAGGAGGTCACAGCTGGAGCGCTGGGACCGCAGCTGGGCTACCCAGCACAGGGGATAACAACACGCTTCTTCCCATTACGAGTGGACCATTCGGTTCTACCACTCCAGATCCGCAGCCCATCCCTGTACAACCGCTCTTAAGTAGGGACCTACACACTTCCTTCTTTGCAGGCATTTGAAATGTCTCTACAGAAGACAAAACCAGACAAAAATCTTTCCGTGCCTATTCACACCACGTTCCTAAGACAACACAGCTGGTTCTTAAACACGGTAGTATGTACCCTTGGTTTACTGCACAGCTGGTGAACAGAAAGTTCTCCAGCCTCACTACGGAATAAAGAACTCCACCATCATTCCCATGCTCCCTATGAAGAATACTGAGCTCCAACACTCACTCAGTCCCTCACTCAATCTTCCCCCTGCTAATGTTCTTCCATCTAATTCCACCTCACATCACAACACAAGCTGTCACAGCCTGGTGTACAGTCTCATCAAAGGGAACGCTGCTTGTTTGCCATCAGAATTCATTAAAAAATGAAACAGTTCAACAACCAACAACCACTACTTCTCATATTACCTACAGGCAACAATGCCTGAAGAACTGGAGTGTCAGATGGCATGCAAAACATTACAAGTTGGCTCGTAGGAATGAAAGAATTTCATGAGAGAACGGGGTGTTGGTATTGATAACGGCACAGCTGTTGACGCTTCCCCATCCTTGACGCTCTCTCCCCTTTTGAATGCGGGCAAATTGAGTTGCTGTTTTTCTGTGTTTTCTTCTGTTGCTCTTTTAGCTTTTAACAGAGCTACGAGTTTTTTTCCCTGTTAAGGAGCTATCTCAGGTTTGCGATTCTGCACCTGCGAGCTTGACCTTGAAAGTCCAGGTGGACTGCCAATACTCCGGTATATTTTATAAACACTGCTGAGCTTTGTTTTCTTTTACTTTTTTTCCTCTCTATTGAAGAAAAAAAAGGAAAAAAAAATGTTTTCTCTACTAAATTTTTTTTACCAGGGACTGTGTGCCATTGGTTCCTTTTTTGAGACGCTCCGAACATATTGGGTCATGTTTAAGCTAGCCACTTTTTCTTATGGAGCTATACAATTGTATAATGGATTGAAAGCATGGTTAGCAATGCTCACTTCGTATCTGCGTACAGCTCCAGAGGGAGCAACTAATGCAACTAATTATACAGAAATGGTGATTTTTAAGCGTGCTCCTCTTTCTTTCTATGAATCCTTTATGCAGTTTTTGAATGATCAGTGGGCCACACTCTTAATCTCCCTGATCTTACTGTTGATTATTATAATAATCTCACTCAGTATCTGGATTTATAACATCCGGAGGAAGTCTTCCCTAGAACCAGAGAATACTGAGTGGCAGGGAGTGTGGAGAGGCTTTGAAGAGATTCTCAAAGGACAGACATCTTCAGTGTTATGGAGCTTCACTCCTGAACACTTGAAGAATCCTGAGAGTTTGATTGCATATTTGAGGCAGGAATGTTGTGGCTCAGGCAGATCTCAGGAGGCACAAATGATTTTGGGCCTAGCTAATGCTTATCGGGCCTTATTCAATACCATTCCTGAGAGGGAAGTTTTTGAAGCTGAGAGAGAGAGTCTCAGGGCCGAGAAGGAGAGTCTTAGAGCTGAGGCAGAAAAACTTTGGACTGAGAAGGTAGAGAGAGAAAAAGCTTTTGAAGCTGCGAGAAAAGATCTCCTGTACCAACGAGACTCAATCTGGTACGAGAAAGAGAATCTTAGAGCTGACGCAGAAAAACTTTGGGATGAGAAAAGCTCCCTGCAATCCCAACTCAACACTCTCCAGTCCGAGCACAGCGCCCTCCGGTCCGAGCACGACACTCTCCAGTCCGAGCACAGCGCCCTCCGGTCCGAGTACAACACTCTCCAGACTGAGCGCGATGCCCTCCTGACCGAGCACAATGCCCTCCTGACCGAGCACAATACTCTCCAGTCCAAGTATGACGCCCTCCAGTCTGAGTGCGGCACCCTCCAGGCCAAGCACGATGCCTTCCAACCCAACTGCGATGCCCTCCGGTCCGAGCACAACACTCTTCAGTCTGTCCATAATGCCCTCCAGTCCGAGCATAACGCTCTTCAGACTGAGCACAATGCCCTCGGGACCGAGCACAATACTCTCCAGATTGAGCACAACGCTCTCCGGTCCGGGTACAATACTCTCCAGTCCAAGTATGATGCCCTCCAGTCTGAGCGCGGCACCCTCCAGCCTAAGCACGATGCCCTTCAACCCAATTGTGACACCCTCCAGACCGAGCACAACACTCTTCAGTCTGAGCACAACGCTCTTCAGACCGAGCACAATGCCCTCCAGGCCGAGCTCAACACTCTCCGGACTGAGCACACTGCCCTCCAGGCCGAGCATAACGTCCTCTGGTTCGGGTACAACACTCTCCAGTCCAACTACAACAGCCTCCAGACTGAGCTTGGTGCCGTCCAGTTTGAGCGGAACGCTTTCTGAGACCAGCTATGTGCCCTCCAGGGTGAGTTGAATGTATTTAACCAACTACCAGGGGCACATGTAATCCAATTGGGCCAGCCACTGGGGGCGCATGTAGTTCAATCTGACCAGCCACCGGGGGCACATGTAGTCCAATTGGACCAACCATCGGGGACACCAGATACAATGTTGGTTGCCCCTGTAAGAGGGTGAAAGACAAAACAAGTTTCAACTCAGTTAGAGAAAATGCAGAAGGAGTTAGAAGAGCGGAGGGAGTTAGGAGAGCAGGACTCAGGAGACTCAGGTGACTCGGGAGAGCAGGGGGAGTCAAAAGACCAGAAGAAGTTGGAGGAGCAGAGGATGTTAGAGGGGTATAAGAAGATGATAGAGGAGCAGAAGATGTTAGAGGAGCAGAAGAAGTTAGAGGAGCAGAGAAAGTTAGGAGAGAGGAAAAAGAAGGAGGGTTACCTGGAGGAAATAACACAAGCATCAGGGTCAGGGTCAGAGTCAGAAGAGGAGCCAAAAGCTAGTTTTTCTTTACAAGAATTTCTCAAGTCCAAACTTATAGATGGGGCAGCCTCATCAACACAGTTGCCACCATCAACACCTGGGACTCTTGATAGAGCAAAAGGTGAGCAAAATATTACGACCATTATTGATCCATCTTTTAAACTGAGTGAAATTCGAGATCTAAGAAAGGATTACACACGTCAGCCAAAAGAAAATATGGTCACTTGGTTACTTCGCTGCTGGGACAATGGTGGCAACAGTGCGTGGCTCGATGGCAGTGAAGCTCGCCAACTGGGTAGCATTTCCAGGGACTCACGTGTGGACAGAGGTATTGGCACATGCCAAAATCGGTCCTACACCCTCTGGAAGCGGATGTTGATAGCAGTAAGAGATAGATTCCCCTTTTAAATGGGACTTGGAGCCTGAGAGAAAGAAATGGACTGATATTGAGAAAGGTATCCAATTTTTGAGAGAAAATGCTCTGGTGGAAATGCTATACAGCCGCGAGTTCAATCGTAATGATCCAGACCAATTACATGATCCTGAAGCAGTCCACGTTCCACGACAAATGTGGCGTGACTTTACAAAAGCAGCTCCAGAAAAGCATGCCAGTGCACTTGCATTAGTATATGGCAAAGGGGACAGGAAACCCTTTGTGAATGAACTAATTGGCAGACTTCAGGAACTTGGATTATTTATAAGCGCCACAGAAGTTAATCTGTATACTTCAGCCATTGTCAAAATTGTGGAAAGGTTAAACGAAGTGGAGGGAACACAAAATGATATTATTGACAAATTGGCTAATGTGCCTGATGTAGATGAATCCACGGTGGTACAAGATGATGGAAACCAGGATTTCCACAATCGCCTATTGAGGAAGCTAAACAACATGAGTTCCTCTCGACCTGTATCATCGAAAATCTCAACCATTAAAAAGAGACGTCTTCGTATTCAAGCAAATGACAATGATAAGTCACCTTGAATCAACGATGAGACTACACGTCTTGCCTTGTTGCTTTTCCTCTGTAGTCATGGGGAGGACATGAAGAAGTGGTGTAATTCATCCACCTCTGCACTTCAGGCACGAGTGAAAGAATTACAAGGTGAAACAACTACCAAGGTGAACTCTTCCAAGAAGGGGAGAGTTCCAGTTGCTGCAAGTCAACGAGGTAAACAATAGAGGGGCCCTGCCCCCAGCCAGGGGGGGGAAAGGGACAATAGAGTATACTGGACTGTGTGGATTAAGTGGCCTGGCACATCTCAACCACAGAAATATAAAGCCTTGGTGGACACTGGTGCACAATGCACCCTAATGCCCTCAAGTCACCAGGGGACACAACCAATATATATCCATGGAGTGACTGGGGGTTCCCAAGAATTGACTATGTTGGAGGCCGAAATAAGCCTCACTGGTAAAAACTGGCAGAGACACCCTATTGTGACTGGTCCAGAGGCTCCATGTATACTGGGAATCGATTACCTTAGGATGGGATATTTTAAGGATCCCAAGGGGTATCGATGGGCCTTTGGGATAGCTGCTGTTAACACAAACGGTGTTAAGCAGCTGTCAGCTTTACCTGGTCTGTCATATCCTTCTGCTGTGGGGTTGCTCCAGGTAAAAGACCAAGAGGTACCAATTACCACCAAAGTGGTTCACAGACGGCAGTACCGCACCAATAGGGACTCATTGCTCCCCATTCACAAGCTAATTCGCCAATTAGAAAATCAGGGAGTGATTAGCAAAACGCACTCACCTTTTAACAGCCCCATATGGCCAGTGCGTAAAACCAGTGGGGAATGGAGGCTGACGGTAGATTACCGTGGCCTGAATGAAGTTACCCCTCCATTAAGTGCTGCTGTACCAGACATGCTAGAACTCCAGTATGAATTGGAGTCAAAAGAAGCTAGGTGGTATGCCACCATTGATATTGCTAATGCCTTCTTTTCCATCCCATTGGCTGCAAAATGTAGGCCACAGTTTGCTTTTACCTGGAGAGGTATTCAGTATACCTGGAACCGTTTACCCCAGGGGTGGAAGCACAGCCCAACAATTTGCCATGGATTAATCCGTGTGTGCACGCAGCTCCTGAGGACACTGAGCTGTATTTCTGGTTAAAATGCACAAAACAGCAACAGCCAACAAAGGTGGCTGCTGCCAGCTCACCTGACCAGCACCTCATGCTCTGTTGTTCTCTTTTAGCACAAACCATGCAGTACTAACACCACCAAAGCAGCAGTGCTGCTGTAAGCCCATGCTGCTCCTGGACCCCCCCTCTGCCTCACACCACAGGTCAGAAAGCAAAACTCAGAGGGGGAGCAGTGGAAATACAAACAGCAAATGCTCCCCATAAAGCTGCAATCCACCCAGCGGGCTGTTACCTCTCTGTTATTTTCATTACTTGGTATCAGCTGGGTTACAGATGGCTGCTCAGAGTTACCAGCTTCAAAAACTAGGTCAATGGTATCAGAGAGAGGAAGGAAACATAACGATCCTGGGCTTTACGAACCCAAACCATCCAAATAACAGCAGCCTAACAGAGAAGATGATTTCACTGAGAGTCCTCATTAACCCCAGGCCTGGCAGCTGCACTGCTGAGCGATCAGAGCAGTGAGAGGGGCAGAGGACCGTGCAGCTGCAGCTGCGCACTCAGTACCTTTTACCATTGCCCAGTAATTCCTATAGGAGTTAATCCTGCTGCGTAACCTTCCAGCAAACATAATCAGTAGCTCTCCAGAATTTCCTAAGACATAGTTAATTTTTTTGTTAGCAGGTTGGTTATGCACAAAAAGCAATAAAAAGGGCACTACCACTGCTCTAATTCATACAGAAGTGCCCCGGATCAAAGACCAATGCTCCTGCACTCCTCCAGACACCCCAGTTTCATACAACACATTCTGCAGCCAGGCTTCCCCTGCCCTCGTTCCCATGGGGATGGTTTCCCTATTCCAGCAGTACAGGCAGTTACAGCACACAGGGCTTCCAGCCGCAGCGTGGAGCAGAAGCAAACAGCTGTGTGCCAGGGAAGAGTGAGCACCAATACCAGTTACCTGAAATGTCGGTATTGAGGCCAAAGATTTGTGTTGTGAAAGCACAGCCACACTTACAGCCACAGAAACCTCCGCTGTGGGCTTTGACTGGGTCAGGTTATGGGATTTCTTCCCAGTAAATATGTAATTGTGGGTCTTTAGGTCAGAACAATCAAATCATATTTGAAGGACTCATTACAACAACGTTTAGCTGAACAAGTTTCCCAATTGAAAGCAAGTTGTAAGCATGTTTAAATGCTACACATCCAGTGCCCAATCTCTTTGAACCTATGGAGAAGAATTCTTGGGGAGCACCAAACATTGTATCACCCCAAGCAGGGACAGTTTAGTGTCTTAACCAAAGGGCTGCAGCAGCCTGGATAGGCATACAATGGGCTCAATGATACCGTTTAATATTAAATTAAGTGAACTTCCTTGGGTACAGCTGTCACACACCACCAGAGACCCCTGAGCCACAGCCTGGAAGCAGCTCCAATCACTGAAGTGCAAACCATACCAATGGAAATAGCAGACACCTCGCTGCTGTCAGGGGCTGGATTGAAAAAGATAGTAATTAACATCCCCTAAAGTAAAACACATTCAGTTTTTCGCTACATTTATGACCTCTTCCTAATGTCTAAACCTCATTTTAATAAGATTATGCTGAACACGGTATACATCTATTGAATAATCTGTATATGTTTTACCCTTTTGTTGTACCCTTTTTAACACAGCTCATCCCGTGCAAATACCTCAATATCTTATTTGTGCAGAGAAGCAATGGATAAGGAGCTCATGGGACATTCTGTCCAACAAAAGCATTGCTGCTCACAACTTCTGTGCTTTCTTTTTTCACAGGTAATTACTGAGCCGGAATGTAAACGAAGCTTGTCACTACATTTAAAGAAACACTTGGGGATTGCACAGTGGCAGCACTGAGGAGCAGTGCAGGATGCTGCTCCATCACTCCCAGGCAATCGTGGCCCATTTGTTTCTCTCACAGGCACCACAGAATGTGAGAGAAGTAAACAGAGAAGGACACCAGGGTCCCTCTGGGACAGGATCCCCATAGAACAGCCCCCCAGCTGCTGCCTGTTCTGCCATCAGGACACGCTCCTCCCCTGCATTAGAGAAATGAAGAAATGAGGGGCTCAGGGGTGTCAGTATGGTCACAGACAGTGGCAGGCATGCTGCTTTCTCTTGCAACACTCAAAAACAATGGTGTCTTTGTTGTGGGGAGGCTAAATAAATAATGCAGCTAGCAGATGACATAAAGAAAAGGAGCATTACCTGATTAAGTTCCAAATGTTGGCTGGGGCAGCTCCGCCACCCTCACAGGTAAACAAACAGCCGTGTGAGCTGGCAGCTTGCTGTTCTTTAGGGCAAAAAGTGCCCAGGGTGCATAGAGAGACACGACATGAAGATTCTTGGGTATTAAGTACCGTTTAGCACTGGATGACGTCTGATAACATGTATTTATTGTTATTATGCTTTAATTTACTGCACTGGAATGGATGAGTACATGAACCCAGTAGGAGTGGAACCAATGGCCCTTGGACATGGCTTCTGAAGAAAACCCAGCCATCATGCAAGGCAGCTCGAGCACATTTCCAGAAGTAAAAGTTCTATTATTCTACCAACCAAACTCTAAAGAGTATCAGAGGTCTCCAAACAGACATCACATTACATCACTACAGACATAACATTGAGCTTTACATACTGACCATCCACAGCTCCCAAGGCCATCCCTGGAATTCCCCTTGGAAGCAAAGAGATCAGCACTTGGAACTAAGAAAGTGACCACATCTATTATTGACAAGTCCGTAGTTGTTAATAGTTGTAGTGACTTATAGTTGCTTGTTTACTCTGATTATTTACATTCATTCACTTTATGTTTATCCTGTTTTTCATTCGCCTCATGAAGAGCCTCAAAGCTCAAGCGCTGCCGTAACACTGCACACCCCTGACAATGAGTACAGGCACTGTGACCATCTGCACATCAAAAAGTCACAAATATCTCATTCTCAAACATAAAGCCTATGCTCATACATACGCACAGAACGAAAAATGTAAATCCTGCATCATTTGTGGCAACACACAGGACTGTATTTGGGCATAATTTTCTCGTTACCCACCCTCCACTCCAGCTTGGTGTGCACTGTACAGCCAGAGGAACCTGAACTTACCAGAGCGGGACACCCCCAGGAGCGCTGTGACCAACTTCACCCCCAGCTCAGCCCATTCACTGACACCTCAGCACCCTCCAGTATTCAGTGCCTGAATCCTCACCCACAGAATCATCACCCTTCTGACAGCAAAGACTATCAGGAAACGTTCCTGTCAGGTCATGAAATATTTAAACACATTTGATCACTTTTGAAAATGTACAAAATTAAGTTCCAGAGGAGCATTAAGTTCAGGTGGATCTCCAGGTCTGCCATACACCTGCAGTAATGGCGAGCTGATGTCACAAGAGCAGATGATGAAGAGGAAGGTGATAGAAACTGGAGTGTGTTTGAGACTTGGCACCAACCATATTTCTAGCACAGTCTTTCCTTTGCAGATAACTTTCAAAGAAATTAAAGCTTCATTTTAATAACTAAGGTTAAGAAAACATCACAAACAAAAAGGAACTAACTGTGATTAGCTCTTTTTTCCCCCCTTCTCATTGCTTTCAGCTGTCTGTATGGAAATTATACACGTCTATAATTATGTTTAAAGAACATTCACAGAACTCCTACTCCATTTGTGTTCACCCCACCCCTCCCAGCCCCATTCCCACCTGCTCAGCTCTGCCAGGTCCTGGGGCACAGTGTCAGAACCCCCAGTTCCAGTGTGGCCAATGCCCACTAGGAGCCCACAGTGACAGTCGGGCTCTGCACCTGAAGGCACGGGTTGGAGGCAGCCGGGTCATTTATCTCTTGGGATGAGCCCAGAGTCAACCTAGCCATGACTGGGAGCTCCTGGCGATTCCAGTAGGATAAGGACAATCTTCAGACATTTAAGGTATGAAAATCAAAGCGAGTGCATTTTTTGTTGATTATTAATTGGCCAGACTTGGGAGGATCTTCAGAGGGAAGAACAAAAGGTGCATCCCTAATGCAAATCCATGCAAAACAAAAATTAGTTCCTTTCTCCAAATCATGGGAAACGCAGCTGCTCAGTGACAGCTCAGAACTACTGAAAATAGGGAAGACAGCATTTGATCCCCTAAGATCATCGTTAGGGACACAGGGTTTGTTCTGCTAACTTTGCCCCAAAAACCCAGACCGAGTAAACAACCAGAGTGCAAATTATCAGCTGAAACAAACTCCAGCAAAGTCAGGACAAGGCAGCGAGCGAGTTCAACTCCAAAGCTGACTTCACTGTTCAAAGTTGAACAGGAGAGTTCAACTCCAAAGCACAGAGGTGGCTCAGAAGCACGGCAGCACTCCCACATCCCCGGCCCTACGCGTGCTCAGACTCGCAGCTCAGCACCAAACACAGCAGTCAAGAGGCAGCATCAGAGCACACGAAACCTCCCAGGCAGATTCATAAGTAAATCATTTGCATCTGCTCTCCCAAATCACTGGAAAGTCTGCTGGGATTTTCTCCCCCTCCCCTGCAAACACCTTTCCTTCCCAGCCACACCTCTGCCCGATTCATTCACTTTGGATTCCTGTTTTCCAGCTGCATGCTCAAATCGTTTCATGAGTTTTAACGTTTTCTCCTGGACTTTCACACCGAAGCACACACACACACACTGCTAAGAGACACTTCTTAAACACAACACATCCGAACATCTCACAACACAACTAAGTGCTCAGATCTCAGCAGCGCAGTGTATTCGCTCCCTGCCCCGTCCCGGCGCTCAGACCTTTGCTGCTCAGAGGAGACCCCGCAGTGACCGCAGGAATTAGCGATGCGGCTCAGACCGCGACCACACAGATTTTAAAGCCCAGAGAACGGCATGTCGATGCACGGCAGAGCCGCCTTAGCCACGTAACGCCGCTTATTCAATCTACAGCAGGGCTCTTTTCACCGTGGAGATAACATCACATGAGACACAATCATCGTCAGGACCATTTTGAGCAGACAACAGGACGCTGTACCTTTAGCGCTGTACAGATGAGAGCAGCATCCCCGGGAGGGATTTCCGAGAGTCCGTTTCCAGCCGGGACCGCTTCAGGCAGGAATCAGCGCAGTAACACCCGCACGGCAGCTCCCGAGAGCACAACTTCGGAACTTCCCCAAGCACTGCAGGGTTTCACCGGCCCCTCAAATCGCTGCATAAGCGATCCCTCCCCCTCCGCCCTTCCCAAATCCGTCTACCTCCGTCAGTCCCAAATCGCTTCCAGATGGGTACACGCGCTCTCAGCTATTGGACCCAAGCGGCGCAACTCACGGAGCAGAGCCGACCCCTCTCGGCCCAATCCCCGCAGCACTGCGCTCTGCCGGCCCGGCCCCGGGGAGGCACAGAGGTGGGGTCACGGGGAGACACGTGCGGCTGGATCGGAGCTGCTGGGGAGAAAGGAGGAAGAGAACCCCCCACGGACACGGGGAAAGGGCGAAGCGGCCGCCCCGAAGTCGCAGGAACGGGCAGCGCCGGGCAGAGCAACGGCGTGGGCTCTGGTCCGTGGAGTTCGGAGCGGCCACGAGGGGCTGCTTCACAGCCCAGTGCTTTTATGGCTGAGGGTCACACAAGGACACGCACGGCAGCACAACAAAACGAACGATTCCTTGTTTTCCTACCAGCCGGTGGCTGCCAGAACGGCTGGAATTGCTATTTTATTTAAAAACTATTTTAAAACATCCGAAAAACGTCACACGTGGGTACTGTTATTTACCTACCCCATCAGCTGCCCTGCGCCAGGTGACAGCGGCAGCATCAGTGCCGTGCTGCTGCTTGTAGGTACCTTCCAACGTGAGGACATGGCAGATCTCAGCTCTGTAGCAGCACAAAAACAGGAGGAAGAAAGCCAAGCATCAGCACCCACCTCCTGGCTTGTCAGGAGGGGGTTCATTTGGGTTTTTGTCCTTCCCCTTTATATAGAAAAAGTAAAATAGAAAAGGGTGAAGGTCTTCTGCCAACCTGTCTCTGCATATATTACGAGCGCTTTGGTTGTTCTTAATGACCAACCAGCACACTCTAACCACATGTGCTTTTCCCCAGACCATGCAGCTGATGACAGCACAGCATGGTATCGCCCTACAAAGAATCCACGCTAACAGCAGCACTGCAGAGCCACCACCTCACCTCCTGCCTTCCTCCTTAACAAAGGGCACAGCCTGAGCTGCCCCATGGCCCTGGTTGGATTGAGCAGCCAAGGAATGAGCTCTCATCGTTCTTTTTTAATGAACACCTGATTACAACAAGGAGAGACCCACCAGCTTCTACGCAGTATAGGCTGAACGGGTGAGGATGTGAGTGCCATGTTTGAACACTACGTATCAACATTTATCACCTCACATAACATGGCTGATGGGAAGCCATGAGTGGATGAGTTGTAAACCAAGATTTCAGTACAGAAGAGCTCTAAGTGAGCACTCCACAAGCACATACCTTCACTGCAGCAGGACTGAAGGGACTGGATGAAGCCAAGCAGCCCCAGCAGCCCACGAGCAGAGGAGGGCCAGGCTCCATTCCAGTGGCCAAAGCAGGGCCGTGCTGTGCCAGGCAGTTGTTTTCACCAAGGGTGAAGTACAGCTTTTCTCACATTGCTGCCTATTCAGTCACTGAACTCTACTAAATGAACCAACTGACTGACTACCCTGCCAAGAACAGTTATTAATTCCAGTGGTACAAACTGCCCAGTCTCTCAGTGCTGTGCTACATGCTCAGCTTCCTGCTGGTAATGCATCCAAAGGAGCAACAGTGCACCTATGCAGTGTGCCTTGCTCCTGGCATGGAGAACACAGCTCATCACAGCACTGCGTGCAGCAAGCTTCATACTCAGAGCAGGACACAGCTCCACAGCAGGCACTGAGCTCACAGTTACAGTGTAGAAGTAGTTAGCTACAGACCTACAGCATTATCAAGGGACCTTACAGAGAGCACCTGTTGCTTCTTGTATTTCACAGTACTCTGAATCAGCCCAACAAGCCCAAGTAAAGCACTTGGTTGGGGCAGAACAGCTGCACCTGCAATTGATGCTTCCGCTCTCTCATGGAAACAAACAAATGTCATTATCTTGCTACAGGGCAAAGCACCAAGTCTTCTCTGCTTCATAGAAATTCAAAGATTGCCATTAGTTTGTGATAGTACAAATGAGTTACTTGGTGTTTCCCAAGGAAGAAGAAAGAAAAGATATTGGAGAGCAGCTTTAATAGTCATGAAACAGCAGAAACCATCATCATGTTTGTCTGATGTTAACACAGGGAGGGAATGGTTTACATGCACAGGAGAGCAGCAGATCAGCTCTTCAGGTGTCACTGAAAGATGCATTTTTAAAACAAACAGAAGTACCGACCTCATCCAAAGCGCTGTTACACAGATGGCCTTCGACCTGATGGCATCCCCTTATCTCATCACAGTCAGAACAGCTCTAAGAGATCTAAGCAAAAAGGTTATGTTGTTTCACATTAGAGATTGGTTGTTGGAGATGGAGGGAGAAAAGCAAACGACCACACCTGTCACTGACATATGATCAGCTAATCTCATTTATTGCTTGGCTGCGTGTACATTTATAATACAGATAATTAGCTCATACATAGTGCAAAAGCGGAGCTCATCATTGGTTCCCAATTACATACCATCCCCAAGTATCTTTGCAACTTGGAGTTATCATCCTGATAGTTACTCCCTTGCTGAGTTCACAAAACCATGGCTAGTTTCTCACCATCACAGGGCATCCTGTTGCTCTTGCTGTCCTTGCAGGTGGTACAGCTGCTTGTTTAGCTGCACTGTGTTTATGACCCTTCTCAGCTAACTAGCTGTCAATAACACTCCAAAATTGGTATCTGAATTAAACCTTCCATTCCAAATGAAAGAATTCTGTAAGTTAATTAAGCATTCTCTGAACAAGCACACCTTATTTAGAAGCCCTAAGATGCAAAAGCCAGATTACAGGTGACACTTCACTAGATTACCAATAGCACAGCTCTAATTAAAACCATCTGGCATGAAAACACGTTTTCCTTACTAAGTAAAACAAAACTCCACCCCTTTCCTTACATCATGCAACGAGTTTCTAAACACACCAAGCACTCACTACTACTCCAGATGGAATCTTTAGGAGCAACAATATTTAGCATCTTATATATATTTAGCAATGATAACTGGTGCTGTTGCTGAACTTCCTTTAACAGCTAACACCCTGATACCGGAGTGCCGGCAGATCGCGCTCACTCAGCCGGACCGGCGGCATCACTTGGGCTCCCGGCTCCCCCTGGGGGCTGATCCACGAACATGGTGCGCTGCAGTTTTCACCAGGTGGAGAAGTTTAACCCTGAGAAGCAGCGTTTGTTGGTGAGACGCTTCCACGTGCAGAGACTCAGCCCGGCCGCACACACACGCACGTGGATTCCACAGCCAGCTGCGGATCTTCCCCTTTGGTTTCTAATCACAAAGAAACCTCCCTTTAGAGTCACAGCTGAAGCATATATAAGGGCTCGCACTCGTGTGCGTTCGTTTTTTCTTGAATATTTTGGGGGAGGCGTTGTTAGGCTGCAGCTCTGAAGATCATGGAGGGTACCTGGAGGGTCTGCGTTTGTTTCTATTGCTGCATTCACTGGTTTTCTTTCAGCATCCAGTGCTCCCCCCGCTCCAGGGGTCGCGCAGCTCCAGACAAGGGCTCCGGGCTTATGAGAGCTCTTGAGCTCCGCGAGCTCTACCCGCTGCTGCGGCTGCCCAAGGGAGCGAGCCGAGGCTGTGCGCTCCTGCCTCCCCTGCTCAAAGTGCTGTCCGACCAGGGATGGCAGAGC
Organism: Coturnix japonica; assembly: GCF_054131305.1. Lineage (NCBI taxonomy): Eukaryota > Metazoa > Chordata > Aves > Galliformes > Phasianidae > Coturnix > Coturnix japonica. The sequence continues at coordinate 29,054,850 of NC_140672.1, forward strand.
TGGGAACGTGGGACCCCCAGGCTCCAGCTGGACTCCCGAGCCCTGCGGTACATGAAGAGGCTGTATAAGATGTACGCCACCAAGGAGGGAATCCCAAAGGCCCACAAGAGCCACCTCTATAACACTGTTCAACTTTTCACCCCGTGTTCTGAGTGCCAGCACTGCCACAGGGACCTGATTACAGGTAGGTGATCAGGTAGGTGATTTACAGCACAGGCTGCTGGAGGCGTTTTGGTTTTTAACAGGCAGCCTCATGCCAATGTCTCCTAAATACAGCAGCAGTTAAAGCAGTGGTCTGAATCCAAATCAACTTGGAGCAAATTTGGAGGCTGCTGTTGAAATTCATAACTTTAGATAAAAAAAAATCATTAACATAAAGTTGGAAGTTTATTAAGATCCACAGAGACCACATCTGACTCTTAACCCTTTGCTTCTCTGTGTTTGAAGATCACTTAATGCACTTGTGTCTACCAAAGAACAATCTCTAACTCAGGAAAGCAGCAGTGCTGAGCAGTAAGAGAAGCAGCGTGCTGAGCATTCAGCTCTACACCTGGAGAGAAGGCCAGCACGGGGCTTCACCAGCCTCAGAATGAGACAGAAATTGCAGTTAATACAAATAACATCATGGGAAATGACAACAAACAGCGTGTACTACAGTAGGGACAAATGAGACAGAAATATGCATTCAGAATAGCTTGGAAGCTGTCATTCTGTTTCATGAGAGAGAAGCAAACTGACAGAAATGACTTTCTGCTTTGCTGTTAGTCAGCATCACTGGCAGCTGTTGGTCAGGAATGTGTGAGTAGGAACAATAACTGCAGCTAATGCTAAAAATCTAAAGTTTTAAAGGGAACATGGCAGCACACCCGTTAGAACTTACATCATTTCATGGTTTCCTGCACAGTCCAAAGGCTCTGGTTCCTTTTTCCCCATTGGAACTGCCAACTTTGTGTGCTGTTCCTTAACTGCACTCAGTGCCTCTTAGAAACCTTGGGCCTTCTTGGTTTTGTTGATAAGTTTTGGTTCTGACTGAAGTAGACATTCCATATAATAAAAATATGGGCATCTAAATTGGTTTCTTCTGCTGCTTACCAATTTCTGGTGATCCACTATGTCAGAGCATTTATGTACCGGTGGCAAATCAAGATGCATTAACTGTGCAAGATCTTTGTTTCTCTTTTCAGGAGACCTTCACTCAGTGGATCTGCTCTTCAACCTGGACCGTGTTACTGCTCTCGAGCACTTACTCAAGTCTGTCTTGCTCTACTCATTTGACACCTCAGTTCCCACTTCTTCCTTTACGTGCACGTGCCATTTGGCTGTTAAGGAGCATGATTCTTCTAGCCAAGAATGTCCCAGCATTTCACACTCTGTAGCTTTTAGCCTGCACTTTGAAGTTAGAAAGCGCAAGTGGATTGAGGTTGATGTGACTTCTTTTCTGCAGCCTCTCATTGCTACTAACAGGAGGAATATTCATATGGCTGTGAACTTCACTTGTCTGATGGGTAACCCACAACATAACACTAACCAGGATAATCTCATTAATATGGCTCTGGTCCCCACTTCTTCTCTACCTAAACGATACCAGCGAGCAAGCTTATCACAGGTGGAACTCACTTAGACACAGAAGGAAAAGCCCAGCGCGGCCCAGGCAGAGGAACAGCCTGTTTGCTGATGTGACAGGTGACAAAGGAAGAGAGAACACGCAGGTTAAAAGGGCATCCAGGCATCGAAGGGAAGAGAATCTGAAGGAAGCTCCAGCAACTCCGCCTCAAAACCTGAGTGAATATTTCAAACAATTTCTGTTTCCTCAAAACGAGTGCGAGCTTCACAGCTTCCGTTTAAGCTTCAGCCGGTTAAAATGGGACAAATGGATCATAGCACCGCACAGATACAGCCCTCAGTACTGCAAGGGTGACTGTCCAAGGGTGGTTGGGCACCGTTATGGCTCACCTGTACATACAATGGTGCAGAACCTCATATATGAGAAACTGGACTCCTCTGTTCCCAGGCCCTCCTGTGTTCCTGCTGAATACAGCCCTCTGAGCGTCCTGACCATAGAGCCTGATGGCTCCATAGTCTACAAAGAATACGAGGACATGATAGCTACTAAATGCACTTGTCGGTAGGGGGTGCACCTTAACCTGCTTCACACTTGCTTTGGGTGTTTTGTAATCTCAGAATATTTGTGGTGTTTGTGTAATTCTGATGGCTCTTTCAAACTGAATAGGAGCATGGAGTTAATTAGTGGGTGTTTATATAATAGCACTGTTTTTGTAGCCACTCGGGCTTTCTAGAATGTGGAAATAAATGTAAATATCTTTTTATTGCAATAATGTTGCATTTGAACAGAAGTGGTTTCAACTACCAGGTGCCTATTTTAAGCTGTTTTGGTACAGATTTAATAATAAATAAAATGAGTGCCTATCACACATATCACTTGAATTCAGTGTCTGCTAGTCTTACTTTATATAAAGAAATCCTCTGTAATGGCACTTCTGTTAAGCTTCTGGATAAGAGGAAAGGCTCATGTTAAAATTATTCTCAGTATTTCATTCTTTTTCCTTTCCAAATTTCCAGCCCCCCCCCCCAGTGTTTTTCTTGTTGTAGGAATGTTGCAGAAAATGCTTGTTTCAGGATGAGAACAACTCAAGCTAAGAGAGCTTTGGCTGCAGCTCACACAAAGGGGGCTGCTTTTGGTAGGGATTTTTTAATAGAATATGGTGCTGTTTTGAGTGTGGGGGTTTTTTTAGTTGAGAAGAATAGCTTTTAAAACAATTTGTGAGCATGTTGTTGCGTAAACTCCCGTTCTCTACCAGCCCTTAACATTAGATCATGACTCACACGGCTCCGTGGGGCTTAGGCTGGGAGCACAGCCTGGTGGGGACAGCACGGAGCCCGAGGGCTGTACATGGCTCACAGGGCACTGGCAGGGCAGCAGACGTGCTTTAGTCCCTCGGCATGAGCCTGGAGCTGCGGTGCTGCCTGACACAGCCCAGCTCTGCCCATTGCGTTGGCCTGAAGCTGCTGAACTAAAAATAGTGCTGACTTTGGCGCTGTGTGAGGTTCATCTCACCAAGGGCTCCAGGCGAAATGGTTCCACGTCAAACAAAGTCCTGCCTCAGCTTGGTGCTGTGTCTGATTGGCTTTAAAAAGGGTTGCTTGCTGAATGTACGCCACTCCCACCGATCCATTCCAAACGATGGGAGCTGAGCTCTGCCAAACGTGTGTGTATTTGAAGCCGCCTCCTTTCACATTGTGGCTGCGGCTCTTTCAGCAGTGACAGATCCTGGCAGCGCCCTATGGTGCCTTTTCTCACCGTTTTTAGGGCGTTTTGGCGTTTTTAGGGGATTAAAGATGCTGCGCACCCTGCAGCTGGTTCAGCAGAAGCGAACACGGAGATGTGAAGTTATTCGCTCTTTATCACGAGTGTGGAAAAGTCAATGGAGGACAAAGCATTCAGGCTGTGGAAGCTGTAATGGGGGCAGCTACAGAAACGTATCACCTCATATCAGAAACGTGATGGATCCGAGGGCGCATCCTCTGCGCAGTGATAACGCACCCATTGCAACCAATGGCGACCAAGGGCCGCCTCGCCGCCAGGAAGCAGAAGCAGCATGTGAGGTTCCGTTCTGAGTCGCGCTGCAGCGGGGCGGTGTGACAAGGTGACACGGTCCGGCCATGGGCATCCACTTCGGGAACCTGGCCCAGGTGCGGCACATCATCACGTACAGCCTGTCGCCCTTCGAGCAGCGCGCCATCCCCAACGTCTTCTCGGACGGGCTGCCCAATGTGTGGCGGCGCTTCAGCTCACAGGTCTTCAAGGTGGCGCCCCGTGAGTAGGAGCGGGGCTGAGCGGGGGCCCGATGGATCTCGGGGGGACACAGTGAGTAATGGGGTCTTATGGTGGCAATGGGGCTTTGTAGTGGCAGTGGGGTCTTATAGTGGCAATGAGGCTTTATTGTGGCAGTGGGGTCTTATAGTGGCAATGGAGCCTTATGGTGGTAATGGGGCCTTACGGTGGCAGTGGGGCTTTATGGTGGCAATGGGGCTTTATAGCGAGGTGTCATGGCTGTGTTGCCGTAGAAGCACAGTGGGCAGCCCGTGCTGCTCTGTGCCGTGTCCTGTGTCAGTGTTTCCTTTCCGTTTCCAGCCTTCCTGGGCGCCTACCTGCTGTACTCGTGGGGCATGCAAGAGTTTGAGAGGCTGAAGAGGAAGAATCCTGCTGACTATGAGAACGACCAGTGACTGCACCGCTCAGTGTCACCGCTCTGCGTTACTTGTTCCATTGCTCATTCACGGAACCAGAGGGACGGGGAGATAATACATAATAATGCCTAATTAACTTTGGCCTGTATCTTTATATGAAGTCTGTGTCTTACATTGTTTAAGGTGAATTATACCCCGTTATCTGTCAGGTGAATGCCATACAGAGATAACAGTACTAAAATCCTCTAAGCTCAAATTGCTTTATTTCACATTTCTCTCTGACTCTATTTTCTAGATACATTTCTCAGTGTATTCAGTTGAAGGCAGCCCTGGCTACAGTACAGGTGATGAGAAATAGCAGAGCATTGGTGAGCAATTTGATCCTTTTATCCTCCTCTCACTGGCCACTTTTTGCTTGAATTAGAACATATTCCAGTCTGTGTACCTGTGAAGAACAGTCTGATATGATACTGACAAAAATTGCCCAGCCTGACTGATGGTTCAGAATTGAATATGAGCTTTGATCATTTATACAGTTACCAGGTTATCATATTTATTAATAATAATCAGATGATAAACTGCAATTCTGATGTTTGGTTAGCGTTAACTGGCTGAATTAAAAGCAGTTCCTAGGGAACTACAAGGAAGTAAAAGGATTATTTTAACACCCAAAGATGATTTAAGGAACTCTATTACTACCATTAAATTTTCAAATGCATGACTACAAAATTCACCCCGGGGCTCTTACATGTATGACACGTTTCCCTCTGCAAAGTCCAGAACATTTGGCCCATTCCTTTATCTTTTATTTTTCTTAGTGTTGAGCTGTCTGCCTCAAATTCAAGCAAAGTAACACCTTTATCTCCCTGTCACGCTATTCCTGTAGCTGGTACTGAAAATTTATCTAATCTGGAGAGTGTGACGTTCTTCTGTGATAGATCCTTTGTGGGTTAAGGGCTGAGCTGTCTGGAAGTCAAAGATGCTCAGTCTCTCACTTCAGCAAGCTGTGAATATACACTTCCAATAGCTGCAGGCTTTCTTGTTCTGTACTCCCAAGTGCAGTCTGAGGTTGGCAGAAACAAGCAAAGCAAGCTACTCAGTGCTGTAAGTTCTGCTAAAAATAATCTATTTCAGTTCTATTTCTACTTAAGCAAGGGAAGAATAAACTGGGTTCTCCAATTCTGAGCAGCCAAACATGTCGGCAGCCATACTTCATTCAGAACTCTTGTTTGGGTCTTATTTACTTACCCTCAAACAGCAACAGGAGTTGATTCGTAGCCTGAATAACAGGACATCTAAGGTTTCGTACTGTGGGAGTTTGAGTCAATACTTCCTTTTTGGTACCTCTCAGCAGTTCTGTTGAGCATGAGCAGCTCAGAACAGAGCCCAGCCTCTCGTGAGGTCTCTGCTCCCATTCACAGACAGCTGAACTATGTCCAGACCAGCTGCTAGACTGCTGTAAACAGGTCGCAAGTTCAGCTGCCACTGCTGAATTTACCTACAACCCAGCAGCCCCGTGAGCTTCAAGCGACAGCACCGCTGCCAGGCCCTGGCTTTTAACCTTCATGCTGCAGGGTCAGCAGCTGGGCTGGAGCTGCTCCCTGTCTGTACCTGCTGCTGGCAGCACCTGCTGCAATCCCGCTGAGCTGTTCTCATCTCTGCAGTTGCCTGCGGGCCCAGCCGTGCAGCAGGGAGCAAGAAGCAAACCTGGCACATTGACATGCTGCTGCAGTGATGGCTCCCACCTGCCAGGTGGTACGTGGGAGCTCAGCTGAGCAGCATTTCAGAGTCTGAACAATGCAGCTGAAAATCAATCTGTCCCCTCATTTATTTCTGATGTTCCTTCACTAAATGCTAAAAGTGGCAACACAGCAATGTTTTACATTCTTTTCAATTGTTTAACAATTGCAGTGGCTATCTACTGGCCTGCAACAGACATCTGGACTGCACTGCATTTGCACACATGGAAACAATCAGTCCCTTTTTTTTCTTGCACAGATGAAACAGATGCAGCCCAGAAGGGATCTGCAACTACAAAGACACTATAAAGAACTTATAATACTCAACAATTTTGATGTATCATCACACGACTAGTTTTAGCTAGCAAAAAATGCTGAGAAACAATGACATGCTGGAGGCACTGCTCTTAGAGTTGAGATGCCATTCAAACCTGTGCTCCACAGGTGAAGGCAGTAATTAAAACTCAGTTGTATGTAAAGAAAGGATTCAGTAGAAGAAACAGTTGAGAAATTCACAGCAAAATGTAAAAAAAACAACCAACCAACACTGAAGTTCAGCTATTTGATCTGCAGTGATTATGTGAGACCCAAGAATGCAAAATAAAGACCAGTTTTGATTCCTCCTCACAGGGAAGCAAGACAAATAAGGGGAAGTGAGAAAATGTAAGAGGAACGCCAGGAAAGGAGCAAATCTTCCTGCAGTGGGTTGGAGGCAATATGCTGCAAAGGGCTTTCATTTAATCCCAGTGAAATTTGGGCTTCGCAGTAATCATTTGTAGGCTGGAACCTGACAACCAAGCAGGCATTATCTTAATCTATGTAACTTGCCTTCCACGCTGGCACTTATGCCTCCATATTGGGCAATCACAGAAAACTGTAGCCTACTGCATTCACATTTGGATTTATAATGTAGCTGAAGCACAATTATTTTGTACAGTACCTGAAATATTTGTTTTTAAACAGACTGCTTCCAAATCTACGTGCAGAGCTTGACACAGCTATACTGGTGTTCTGCTACTCTGCAACTGAAAAAAGTCATTTCCTTGACAGATACAGTAAACCTGGACATACGTGGTAGCTGGGTGCATGAAGCATCACAGCCAAAAAGGAGTAAATAGTGACAAGGTGCATTTACAGAGTAGTAATCTTAGACACACACCTACTCCTACTTGTCTCAGTGGGAGACAAGTGGGGGAAGCATGTTTCAACTTTGATATTTTGGAAGAAATGGGAAGCAGTATGTAGTGCTTTTTAAACATTATTTTCTCTGGGCTGTTGGCAATCTTCTATCACCACAGAAGAGTTTAAGATTTCCCTTAATTACAGTCTGCCTGTCCACATCAGTGGGAGTTTTGTAGGCACCTTTCAGAAGATGAATCGTGAGGTAGACTATGAGATACAGAGGCAGAGTACAGCAGAGAGCATTCATCTCCATAAACCAGTCTTGCTAGATAGAGCAACTCACCTCCATAAAATCCTTGCAGCCATCCCTTCTACTTTTTTGCTTAGCTATCTAGAGATTAACTGCACATGAGGATCCTTGAAAGGACAGATCTGTGATTTACCTACCAAGTAATAACATTATTTTGACATTCCAAACCCCACATGGAAAATATTATATCTGATTCTCAAGTACTGCTTTGTGGGAATAAAGGTTAAATTATTTGCTTGTGATTCTTTCACACACCAAGAATGAGAAGCAGAGTCGAAAGTTTGATTCTCTGCTCAAAATACTCTCAGGAGAGCAGTATTTACCTCCCAGCTGGCAAACTCAGAGCTGTGCATGCTGTGAATGTCACAGAAGTCAAATAAGGTTATGGCTTTTTGATCTTCACCATGAGACTGTTGGCCACCCACACTTTTACTTGCAGGCACACAAGGGAGTTCTGGTAACATGCTAGATAGGTGTTAAAGAAAGAACAGTTGGCAAATCTGGTAAGCTGACCAGACAAAGTACAAGTGGAAGGAGAGTAAATCATTAGCTAGATAGATAGGCCTTGAACCAGATCGCTTCAGTAGATGCTAACTTTGTAATTCCCTCTTGCTCCTAAATGAACTTTGTTCCTGTAATGACTGACAGCTGATGCAATGATAAGAGAATGAAGTCTATAAAAATCTGGCTGTAGCTTGGGAAGTTCTATTCGGGGCTCTTCCAACCTCCTCCACCCACAGCTGCTCCTACAGTTGAAGTGGCAGCTCATCCTGTGAAGATGCACTGTTGGAAAAGCATGGCATTCCTTTTATTCTTCTCACTGCTGCTCAGTCAGGTAAGCACAGATTACTGTTTGAAGTGCTAGTTCAGACGTCAGACAGCAAAGACGTGCATGAACGAGAGGAACTGGCAGGAGTCAGCAGTGTGGGTAGAGCTCTTTTGGGGGACTCAGCATCCCAAAGAAGCAGAGTGTCTGCCTAGTGAAGATGGGTCACTTGCTCAGTTACTTTTCAGAGTAATTGTGCCTTCCCTCCCAAAGTAACTAAAATGCTGATTTTTAATAACTATTTCTTTAGGACTCGGATACAAACAATTATGCTTTAAGAGAGCAATGTCTGAAAACAAGGAAGATTTAAAGTCCTTCACTTAGTAATGCTTAAGATGATTGACCCGAGCATCAAAATGACCCTCTGCCCACTGCTGCTGCATGTTGCTGACAGTTGGCTGCTCTGTTCCAGGCACACTCTGCTTCCCTGCACCAACCACAGCCCCTCCAGAGACAGAAGCGGATGACACCTTTCTGGAGAGGAGTCTCACTGAGACCCGTTGGAGCCTCATGTAGGGATAACAGTGAATGCATTACAATGCTATGCAGGTACTAACCCTAATCAACATCATGGCTTGGAGACGTTTGATACTGTGTTATGTGGAGGAAGTTCCTACTTCTTCTCAATCAATTAAGATATGAGATTAACTCTGTGCATAAAAGAAAAAGATGCCAGGAATAAGGATGGAGCAATAGATTGAGACCTCTTCTGTTGGCAGTACAAACAGAACAGAGTCCAAGTGCCCTTGATGACAGGCCTGAGCCATTGCAGTGCAACCCCAGAAAAGTCATCTTAGAAAGAGAAAAAAGAACACAGAGTTAGAGACTGAATTTAGGTACTGAGGCCTTAAAAATTAATCCTTAAGGCCAAAATAATTCACTTTAAAGCATATATTAATTAAAAGGGACTAGTTCAGCTCTCATTTTGAAGAGAGCTAAAATACTAAAGCAAAAATTCCTCAGTTGCCATGCACACGAAGTATGAGTAAATTGTCCAAATCCATATAAAAAGTGATGTTGAAGTTACTTGGTGACTGAAAGCTGATTTTGTGGCACCTACTGTACTGCCAGAAAGCAAATGGAAGAAGAGCAGAACATATACATCATCTAGATGCAAATGCTACAGGAAATGGTAGTCAGGCTCCTCTTTTGCATGCATTTGAAATGCTTCTTGTGGTTCTACCAACTAGTATGGATGAACTGTAACAGCAGCTACAGGAAGATAAATAGACAGAAAGGTGTCTCTTATGGGTAACTTGTACGCCACTATCTGACTACTGGGTCAGACCTGGGTAAGCTGTTCTTTGCAGTTACCATGAGAAGCAAAGAATGTAAAACGAATAAAGTCAAACTGAATTAAGTCAGTGAGATAACAGCAGCACCGCTGCAATGGCTGAGTAAGATGAGCACCGCTAGGGCTGGATAGACTTGTGTAAGCCCTACATGGCCGCCAGTCTGAGCTGTCAGTGCCTGATGATGTTTTGTCCTCCAGGAAGAACCGCTGCTTCCTTAGAACTGCCTCCGAGTGACCTGCCTCTAAGAACACCCACTGCTGTTACTGCTGCCACGGCTCAGCTCTACTTGTGACGTATTTATTGACCACTCAGAAGCTACGACAGCAAATCAGCAACAAGTACATTCGACTTTCCTGCCACAGGAACTGGTAAAAGGACTTCAAAAAGATGGAGAGCATTCGCTCACCGGGGTTGTACCTCTGCAGCACGCACTGAGGATGGCCAAGCTCAATAAAAGGACTCTGCATCTCATGTTTGTTTTGTTTGTAATTGTTCATATATATATATTTATTTTAAGGTGCGTATTAAAAGTTTATATTCCGCAAACTACCTGGGTTTCCCCTTGCATCCGGTGACCACAGTGTCTGCTGACGGCACATCAGGCACTTCAAGCAGAAGTGCTTATTTCACAGTGGACTTTAGACATTTATCGTTCAACCTGGCAAGTGTGTAAAGTTGATCACGCTTCTGTCTCATTTCAGTCTCAATAGCTGAACTCTTAGCCGGACTTCAAATAAAAGCCTGTTAGAAGAGAGAGCAAACAAACTGATAATAATAGTGCTAGCAGATTCAATATACTAAATATATCTGGTGATAACTGGAAGAAGTATTTACTTTTAAATTATTTCTAATCAAAATTGCCTACGTCCCAAGCTGACCTCCCCGTCTGAATAATCCCATTATTTCAACATACCTCACATACTGGACGGTATCTTCCCTTGTTATGCAGAGTGCTGGGGTCAAAAAAGAAACCTCTGCTTAAAAATACAGCAGCAGGGAGCACGCAGCCCTTTCAACAGACAGGACCACTTTGAAGTTTAATACAGAAAATCTATTTGATATTTATTAAACTTAGTTTCTCCAGTTACAGTTTTGCATTGTACAAAGCATTTTAATGACACAGTAGTTAAAAAGATCTTTACAAATTGAAATGTGATACCCTTTTCTCCAAATATTTTAATTGCCATAAATTTGTTTAAAAATACACATTAAACGCATGTTTCAGACACTAAACTTTCTATAATCTCAATACCACAAAATACATAGAATATACTATACAGATGTGGAAAAAATCTAGTTAGTATATAATACTTTGCTCACCATTAACAGCTTTATTACGTGAAATGCACATACTGACTTAGAATTTGAGCCCCAAAGTACCCTTTGAAATTTTAAATGTATTGCAACAAATAAAATCACAGTTGGTGTGTTTCTTTAGGTTTTGTTTGAAGACGGACGCCTAAATATTCCCATAGAAACAAAATGTAACACATGGACTTGTCATGTACAAAGTGTGAAACAGAGACATCCCATTAGTTACTAGCAGTACCTTTCTGTATGATTCACAAGGGCTTCATTTATAAGAGACAGGTGAAAAGTTACCTTCCCTCACCCACAAACCCTCCCCCCAAAAAACCCTTCTTCATCAAATAATAATTTCAATTAAGATAAAGGATTTTTAATAAATATATAAGCACTTTATCCTCCATATACAAAATTTCTTAAAACAATTTAAAAGGGGGACCAGATACAAATGTCAGGAACTGTGCTTGCAAAAGTCACGCCTGGTCCTTAGAGTTGAGTTTTCAGATGTGTAACATCAATGCAGCCGAAAAGAAGCGCTGCAGAAGTACTGTGCACCCAACAGCACTGATTCCCCGGGCTGCATATAAAAACCAAGTCGGGGAACACTGCATTCCAATTTGCCCGTATCAGCTCCAATAGCAAACGCAGAGAGGTATGACAGGAGTAGGTACGTTTCCATTAAGTTTCCAGATGAAATTAAAACTTTTACATAAAGATGGCCTATATAAACCCTAACGCTGTAACACAGCGTTTCAAATTGCTCAGTATAGTGTATTCGATTGAAACTCAGCTGAGATCGGCAGAGAGCAAAGAACTAATGCTGTCGATAGCTGATCTAGCAACGACCAGAGCTCGTATTGAGAGAAAAATGTACTTATTACATCGCTAAGCCCTCCCTCCCTGCCTCCCCCCACCCCCAATACCGCTGCTTTCAAATGGCATCGTGGCATCAGAAACCAATTCCTTGAAAAGTAATGGAGTTTGAAATACATCACGATTCCCTGATTGATTGATTGCTTTTAGGTAACTTTCACACTGTGGAGATTTGCCTCCTGGAACAGCTCTGTATTTGTCTGAGTTGGCCACCAAAAGCTTTGGCTAGTCTTCACACTTCAAGATATCCAGCATTAACATACAGGTTTCCATAACACTGTTTCATTAGATGGAATAATTTAAACCCTGACCAAAATTTTTGTCAGAAATCTAGAAATTTGGAAGTTGCTTACTCCCCAATGGGTAATTCAAACTTGACTTGCTCAGGCCCTTAACATAAACGCTGCGGTGACAGTAAATATCTGTTAGGTAACTGAAATATTAAATACAGCAAAGGTAGTCTCTTTTTCCAATAGTTTCCCATTCTGGAAAACTACATCATTATCTGCCTACGGCTTTATTTTACTTGCCCCGGGCAAGCACATCATTCCCATAAAGTACTGACTCTGTATGTTGGGGCCATTCATAAATACATTTCAGGTCTTTTTTTTTTCTTCTTCTTTTCCTTTGTTATCACAGCAATCAAGCCTCAGCAATCTAAAGGAATATACATTGCACTCCTGTATAATATGCAAGATTTATCACCAGTAAGATGGTGACTCAGCACTCAATAAATAATATATCAATATAGTCAGTTGCACCATAATCTAAAAACAAGTATAACATATACTTTGGACAGACTGATTTCATATATATATACATATATGTTAAAAGACACATACAATACAAATTGCATACTGCCATCAAAAGCCAAGAAGAGCCATTCACACGCTCTACTTTATGGCTAATAGTTTCAAATCAAAATAAAAGTATCGGGCTGTTTTACTCTGGTGTCCTGAAGATTTGTTTATAAGTATAAATGGTTGCACCTTACCATCTAGGAACCTGCAAGTTTCACAGCAAATCCAAATAATAGTGATATCTGAGCAAGCCTAGTCTGATTAAGCCATTTTTAAGATTCACCAACTGGGACCACGTTCGGTAAGGGAATTAAGATCTCAGTGTTGATATGTGCTTAAGATCCAATCATCTAGGGAATCGTTGAGGAAGCTGGGAGTGAGGGATCCCCTCCTCAGCCACCAGCGCAGCCTGCCTTAGTGCTGACGCTGTCTGCATTTCCACTGCTGTTGTGTAGAGGTTAACAAAAGGACAGAGTTGGACTGTTAGTCTGCATCGTGGCACCGGGATGGAAGCATATTCAGTATTTGCATTTTTTTAATTGCTAAGAAATCTGACAAAGTACACAACTTCTGTCTTAGAAACAATGGTAAAGCCCAAATCAGATATGCTTTTGGAAGCGTGAAATTTAAGTGTCTCTGATTGAAATAGCCACAGATGAGTAAGGCATTTTTCAAATAACAAGACCACTGTGTATCTCCCATACAGACAGAAAACCTGGGCAGCACTCCAGGGAATGTTTCCCTGTGACGGATTCTGTCAGCCATTTCAGGTCCACATTTTAACACAATGTAAGAAGTCTTTCAGTTACCCAAAGACCCATTGACCTGGGGACAAGCAAAACATTTTTGTAAGAGACAACTGCGTGTAACACCAAAAGGTATTTGTGGGACTCTAAGGAAATAAAAAGAGAAAATAAATTCCCAGAGATGAGACCATTCCTGCTTACAGTCATGGTCACGGTGCACAAAGGAGCAAGCTGGAAGCAGCCGCACCGGCCGGTGCAGCACTACACAAAAAAAAACAACTATGAATGCAACTCCTACAAAGGTATTTTTTATATAGCGTCAAAAGAGTGCTAGGCACATTAGAGTATTAAAGGAAAAATTAGTTGACAGTGTCCTATTAACCAGGATGCAGAGTCTGAGGGTACAGAGTTTTGTCTCTAACAGCAAACACGAAAAGAATGCGATCTTGCACAGTGATTTAATAAAAAGGATGCTCCAACCAACAGACCTGATCAGTGATTCAGCTCTAACGGGAAAAGTCACAGGTCCGCTAACCAAACACATGTTGGTTCGTATGTAGCAAAGCTCTTCTGGAAGTACAAAACACGCTGGAACACAAAGGAAGCTCTACGAATATGCAGCTACCTTTTAGTAGGTTACTCATTTCAAAACTTCTAAACTCTTAAAGCCCATAGGACATACTGCAGTACTAAGTAGCGTAGAATTCTATTCCTTCTTTCGAGGTTGCCATGATTTTGGCACTTAACCACGACGACAAAAAACTTTAGTGCAATATTTTTTCCTGAACGTGCACGTTCATCTCTGGTACAGAACTAAGGGTTAAATGGGAGATAAAACAAAGCAGCATTCCACAATCGCACTCTAAAGTATTCAGAGCTTGACTCTTTAGAAGACCACTGCAATGAGAAGTCAGTTTGCATGACAGACACTGGTACTTTTGAAAAAGAAATGGAATTTTACCCAAGTACTGCAGAAGACCACTGCATACAGTACACCTGGTCCTGCTGTAAAACATCTGGTAAACAGTTCATAAAATCTTCATCTAAAAGTAAGGCATAAGGCACACCAGACATGTTAGGGGCACTAAGCAATACTGAAAGCAGTAGCATTTTAAACCTTTGACTCAGACAAGCACCTCATGTGGAAAGATACTTTGGTTTTGAGAGCAGTCGACTGCAACTCCACAAACTGTTTCTGTTACACCAACTCGCTTCCCTCTCAAATGAATATTCTGCTCCATCAAATGCATCAAACACGAATGGGACCTTCATTAACATGGGGTAAATACAAGTTTTAAATCCATTCTGCATCAAAACGATTAGACAACTTCCCTGTAATAGCAGGTGTGCTCCCCCACCCCACAATGGCTGTTGCACTGTCATGCTGTAGTGTCCATTAACCACCAGACATTTTTTCAGGCAGAAAAAAAAATGGACCTCCGTCTCTACTTAAGATTCCTGATTTTCCAGTCAATGAGAAAATTGCAAATGGCAGTTCTAGTAGGAATTTAACTACTGTTGGTTTTTTTCACCACAAAACTGCTGATTTTGCAAGTGTCAAAAAATGACAAACAAAATGCGTTTTAAATGAAGAGAGATTAAAAAAAAAGCACAAGATTGTCCATTTCAGAAACCTTTCCTATATGCCTTTCCTATCAGACCGAAGTTCATTCCTACACCATTACTCTGATATTACATTGAATGCAAATTGTTTCATGATTTGCTATAGTGTTAACCAATGGTTTGAAACTGCCTTGAAAGCAACCCAAGTCAGAACCAGCTAAATATTTTTCCATATAAATTTCTTTAAAATTCATTTAAATGAAGTATTTTAATACGTAGAAGAATATCTGGAATTTTTTCTCTTTAGTACAAATTCTGCAATAATAAAACTCTAGCTGTCATTTATTAGTTGATCATAGGCATTAGGCATGAAAAGTATGGTGTTTCTACACGTTAGAACCTATCAATCCTAATTCCTTTTACAGGTTCTACCACCACAAGACATTACAGAGTAACAAAGCTCACAGAGTACTTAAATAAAGTGTCTATGTTTAATTTTTCCTAAGTACTTGGAAGGGTAAAATTTAGGGAAGAAACAGCTAAAAACTACCCAAAAACTGGGCTTTTCAAAATTAAAATTAAAAAAATTAAAATAAATAGGATTTAAACCGACTATTTACGTATTGTGACGGGAATTCCAATGACTGATCCATCCATGATAGATTAGCCAAGCTACACCTTTATATGTCGCAAATTTAAAAATATTTAAATAACTTTAAAAGGGAATACTGAAGGAGTTCATTAACAAGATCGTTTTGGGTTAAAACACAAAACACAAATCAAGATGGGAGACATGTGAAAGCATTCTTTGTTTTTAGTGTCAACTAAGCAATGTGTTATGGCAGTCTTCCTTATTGACATGACACAGTGTTGTGGAGATAAATCAGAGGCAGCGAGAAAAATGTGTTCAATTTTCCATTCCTTCAGTTCGAAGTATCACTTGGCATCCAGGCGCAACCAGTGTAGTCCCTGACGGGTGTAACGCACTAGGTCTGTCATGATGCTCGAGTTAAAAACCAGAGGGCCCATAGCTTTATCCAGTTCGGCAAAGAACTCTAAAACAACAGAAACACAAATTAGGCACAGTCATTCTCATTGGCTGCCGTAAGTGAAATATTGCTCTCCCTAAAAGAACACCACCTCAGCACAAACATTGCAGATCAAGGCAAAAGAAATGAAAGACGGCTGAAGATGGCAGAAGAAAGAGAAAGAGATCCTTTCTAAGCCCATTTCTTTACTGTTTTGCAGAAGGTAAGCATAATTACACTGTGGCCTAACTGTTACAAAGCATTCTTGGCCTTCTCCCTTGAATGTGTATATTCACTCCAGGATTTCAGAAAAGGAAATGCACCAAGTTCTACTTCCTAAAGAGAAAAACTTGCAGGAAATGCAAGACTTATTTATTTATTTTAAGCATAGCTGGTAGGAAATGTTAGATCTCCAACACCACCTGACAACCAGGACAGCCAGCCCAGAGCATCGCTGTCACCAAAGGAATTACTTTCCATCTTTCTTTTACAAAGGACCCAATTATTTATCATTATGCACTGTTAACTCCAAAATTGAAAACCTGTTAGAATTTAACACAATGTATACATCTTAGGTTACAACTTGCCTTTGCCTACCCTTACCTTTCTGTTCTTTAGACAGCTGTTCAGCTTGGTCCCAAATTTCAGTGGCATAGAGGAAGTTGGATGTAACTTGGATGTAGCTGGCTGCCATCTGATGGATCCTCTGGGGGATCGTCACCGAAGACCCACTCCCTGAAGGGTTGGCTGCCCCAGAGGAGTAATTTCCTGAATTCCCTGGAGACAGCTTTGGAGAGACTGGAGACGGCATACCAACAGGCTTGCTGCTTATCCAAAGGAAAACATTACATTGTAAAACACGCACACAGATATGTCAGGTGTGTCATGCAAATGTCTTCCTACAGCTCAGAACATGGGATGCTAAGGCACTCCTACTTCACACACTGAGAACTCAGGACTGGCCCTAAAACAAGTGAGCTTTTGAAAACCTCTCATGTTCCTCCAGCTCCTGTATTTTAGCCTCACAGCCAAATCAACATGCAGCATCTTTCAATCAAATCTGTTGTTTAAATAAATTGAACCTCACATAGTAATAATGAAAAAATTAAAGCAAGGCAATTATACTGCTGTTGTATTTTCAAATAACATGATGCATATCTGAAATGCCCTCCTAAAATTCTGGTTTTTGTTTTGTTTTGATAGAGTAATCTATAAAAAGTCTGTTGTCAGGTTTCAAGAACAGAAGTAAACTGCTGTACCATGGAAGAGCTTACTGTGAAAGCACTTGTAGCCATAAAGCTATTGTTTTGAGAGCAAAAGCATTACATAAAACAACAAACCACTGAGACAAGTGACCTGTGTGTTAAGGACACACTGAGAAGTTTTTTGTTCATTCCTCCCAACAAGGAGTTGCCTGAGAATATCTCTGTACAGCACATTTCTCAACCTCTTATCAGAACACTTACCTGAACAAAGGGATCAAAATCTAGACCTTAGAACAATTAGAAATTAGAACAAAAACAACAGAAGCTCAAGAAAGTAAAAGCTGCTCTTTGAGCACCTCAAACTCACAGTTTATGTGGAGAATGAGCTATAAACATAGAAATACAGGTAAACTTTTACTACCTACCTTCCCATACCAGGTGACGGTGCTTGAGAATTATTATAGGAATTCTGTTGGGAAAAAGTAAACGTATGTTTATACCTCAGCTAATTATATTTTATCTGGTTGTTTAATTGCTCATTTCTGAACATGAGTTCTCATGGCTTTTCTTTTAAGCATATAATAATATCAAAATATCCTAAATAATATCAAAGTACTTTCAAAATTGGGAAAAGCATCCATTTCACTGATGACTAAGACACAAATCAGCAAAGTTTTAACTTTGTTATATCAACAACAAAATTAAAATTCTCCTTGAAGCCAACTAAATTTACTAAAAGCTGCACCAAAATATTAATAGGAAGCTATCATTAGGACCAATGGATTGATGACATCATAGTCATGCTGTATCCTCCCAGCTTTAAACAGCTCAGCTTGAATGTACTTTCAAGGTCCATTCCTAAATTAGGGCATACTGGAAGTTCACGTGCAGCAATCTGAATACCAGGCAGAGGAATTTTAAGTAATGTAGAGCTTCAATTTGATTAGTTTTTTAATATTTGAAGAAAATATATATCCAATTACCTTCAGATGTTCAGTCAGAGTTTTAGAATATTTCAATGCACTTTCCTTTTTCAGTTTGAAAAGCCTTAGGTATAGTAGAGATTGGCACCGAAGACTAACCAAAGACAGAACAACAAAACATTTCCAGTTAAAGTCAAGCTTATCACAACATACCAAAAGTCAAAAATGGAGTACCCATGTTTTTAAAAGCTTTTCTCTCCCAACACTAAACAGCCAACTGTCAAACTGTAACTAGACAAAGTCCCACACCACCTTTACTTCTCAAGAAAGTAAAGAACAGTTTTGTGCCTTAAGCTGAAACTAGGTTGCAGTGACTTTACTGATACAGCCTTCACTTTTTTCTCATGTCAGGACACACTGAATCTGGTGCATGCTGCTATAGTCCCCCCTCCCTTTTCCACCTGACACAGTCAGCTTTGTTCAACTGCTTGCTGCAGCCATTTAATTAGTCCAGAAGGCAAATGACAATTCTTAACAGCCATTTCAAGTTTTGCCATATCACTGTGTGAACACACAGCAAAGACCCCAAACCCTCCTTCTGCTACTCCTCCCAAATCCAATAGATAATTTCCTTTCCAAGAAAGTTTCAAAACAGAACTGGAAATTCATTCAAATGAGTAAAGCAGTGTGCTCTGATTATGTTATTTTACTAAAATTAAAGCCAAGACCAGACAACAGTTTGCTTGTTAATGTAATCTCAAAGTTTCCCGAAGCATTTAGGTCACAGCCCAACATCAGCTGACCATGCAACCAACTCAACAGTAGTCTTTTATTTTGGAACACTATAATTTACAAAGAGAGCAAATGAAGAGCTCAGTTCATCAACAGTAACTTTATCAAAATACTAAGGATAATGAAATTCACAAAGGCACCTCTATCATTTTTAGCCATATTAACAATTCCATTGCATGCGACAAGTTACCAATGACATCGCGTTCTAAAATAAAAGCAGTAACTGACAGAACATTATGGAAGTCAAAGTTGAAGTTAGTTAGTCATTTTCTTAATAGCTGAAAGACTTTGCTGTTGTTAACAAGCCTTTACAGTAATCGATCTATAGCATCAATGGTACTGAACAGTCAAACAGAAAACTCCTATTTGGTTCAAAACACCTGAAAACTCAGTGTAAGACAGCATTTCACAGACTGAAATCTGTGTGTGTAATTAATCAGTGTGTAATATAAAGTTCAGTATACACGTACCAAAGCACTGCTAGCCTTTTGTCTGCAGCCGTAGCATCTGGTGCCAAGTAATTCTTCAGTTTCATAGTGTACCTATAAACAAATCACCAACAAGAAAACTATCAAGTAAATGAAACATTATACAATCATTTATCAGCCGCCAAGTTCTTATGAAATTCAACTTTCAACTCCTTCACTGTTTCAGGTCTTTCCCTCAGACCCTAAACAGAACGTGGCTAGGCAATAATTGGAATAGTTCTGCTCTGCACATGTCACAAATTGTTAAGACATCACAAACTTTGGAATAAAGGATCTCAGCCCTCAAGAACACACTTGAAGCTTCAGTAACTGGAACAAAGTGGCTAGTGATCCGTTCTTAGTGTAGAGCAAGGGACTCCAAAAGTTAGTGGCAGAACATGAGTAAAATGCAGAAGCTTTGATTTCCAGCCCTCTTCCCCAACCATCTGAGTTCTGTGTGTGCTTTACAGTGCTTACTTGATTAATTCCACAGTTTCTGAATACATAGTGAACGGGGACTTGGATTCCTGAGCATTTTTCTCCAATGCATTCCCACACTCAATGAATGACACCACTGCATCTAGGTAGTACACAGCCTTCTCAAACCTGTCAGACTGAGAAGATTGGATAAAAAAAAATAAGGAAAATATTGAGAGGAAATACCAGAAAGTTCTAGTACAGACAGGCAGCAACACAGCACAAGCAGTAAACAAACCCTAGCATAATGTGCAAATACTGGATAAACATTGTAGATTTGCTTACCAATGCATCTGCATTATGTTTTAACTTCTTTGCTTGCTGTAAATAATGATCAGCTGAGTAAGTCCTACAATAGAAGACACATTTAAGGAGTCAGACCACCTACTCTGTACTTCCTTTTATGACAAAAGTTTGTTAATGTTACAGCTTTCACTTCATCCCCCTCTAACTCAAGTTACAATAACAGGAGGTACTGCATCACAATCCCATTTGGGTTCAAAAAATGAAGGCTCCTCTTTGCTACCAAAGACAACAATTGCTCACCATGGGCAAAGCAGACTCTGTTAAAAGAGAACAGGCAGCAGTGATATCCTGAAAGTGTGTGATGGATACATCAACACTTAAAAACAGGACAACCCTGGACTGTTTAGATCTACTGTTTGGTCCATCCACGCTCTGCAGGAACACACAGGGCAGACTAGAGTTTCTCCTCAAGGAGTGCACCATCTGCCAAATATTTGGTGCACAAAGCAGGCAGAGAAGCACGTTGCTGCAGAACAGCATGCAGATCTCCAGAGCATGAACTAGTATTCAGCATCTTTTGTGAAGCAAACAGGACAACCCTTCTCCACAGAAGAGCTCACTGTGCTGCAAGATTAGCACCCCCAAAAAGGGAAAGGCACCCTCTGCTTTTCTTACCTGTCATCAAAAACAAGTTTTGCTCTTCTGGACTTTGAGCTCTCTGCAGATGGAGCAGAAACAGGAGGGCAGTTCGATGAATTGTTCAGAATCTTCTCCTGAAAGGAAAATGGTCACCGAATCATGTCAAGACTTTTTTTTATTTTTATATTCTCAAAGACAAAGAGGAATTTACTGTACACATTTTTCCCATGATTTCACACTCTGTAAGCAGTAAGTTCAGTTTAGTAGCTGCTTTAGCTGCCATTCACCATACAATAACACAGTTTCCCTGAGGCTTTCATCTCATGCTGGCACAGGGGATGACACAGAGGCTATAATTAAGCTGAGCCCTTGTCATGGTTTAATAATTTTGTAATTTTTGCTATCAGTATTCCACATCATGACATCATATAAAGCATGAATAATTTTACTGAATCTGCAACTTACAGAAGAAGACTACATCTCCCAGGGAACAACACGATAGGTCACGGGACCTGGACTCTATATTAACTCTGTCGCAGAACAGACTGACGTTTTTTTCGAGTTCTGGCGTTCAGGGGAGTGTGTGGGAGCCTTCAGCCGTTCGCCTAGATTTACAGTAGGCCTCTCGGTTACGGGACTCATTCTCTCTCCTATTTTGCTTGATTCGTTAGCTCAATTTTCAATTATATTGTATTATATTGTGTTATCCTGTATTTCGATATAGTATTTAGTAAATAAGTGTGCCTCCTTAGATCATTGCCGCTGTTTTCTTTTCCTAATTAATTTTTTCCTTTCGGCCTAGGGCCCCTCCGGGGCCCACGGCCCCCTGTCACGGGCGCAGGTGGATTTTTAGTTCAAACCGTGACAGCCCTACTACACTAGGAGATCTCCCTTATTGCTAAATCATGATTTTCCACTCTGAACAAAGAGGCTATATATACTTCTATGACTTCTCATGTCTTTCAACAATAAACTACTGAATGTCTCTGGGTAGAAAAGATTAGTATTTCAGAAACACCAACTTCAAGGAGAAATAACAGCTGTCTTCACAACATGCTGCCCTTGCTCCCCTTAATTTTACATGGCTCAATGTGACACTTCAGGCTAAAGAAGGGACATCAAAACATCTTGTGAATTCTAAGTGAATCTCTTCTCACTAGATCAACAGCATAAGGCAATTTCCCAGCTTCAGTGTGCTTTCAGTTCTTTGGAGTCATCGTGACCAAAGGCCAATTACACAGAGTATTTAATAACCTGCCTTTATCAGATCCTTGCTAATTAGAAGGATCTCAAAGTTGCGAGGCACTGCACTTGCACAGCAATGCCCTAACTACCAATGTAACATAAAACACCACCAAAACATGCAGGGAAATGCAGCATTTCCAAAGTATGAAAAGAAAAACAACAAACAAGTTAACAGCTGGTTTAGGGACAGTTCTATGCTGATGAATAAGGAAAGAACAGAGCAGCAGTCTATGATGCAAATCTGCTATCTACAGGCTTCCTGTAAGTGCAGACACCGATGCACACAACCTTCCCAGGTTTCTAAAATTTCACAGTAATGGCATGTAAATTAATCCAGCAGGTCTCCCAGTTTAAATATTGCATGGACTCCACCCTAATGACTACGCTACTTTCTGCCACTGCCGATGGCAATTTGCTGCTTCACTCCTCCCCAAATCAATTACCCTTCCTGAACACTTCAGAGCAATCAAGGAGAAATGGTACATTTGGAATCCCAAAGATAAAGGTGAAATCCCTCCAACTTGAACATATTACACTCAAATCTGGTTATACAACAGAAATTACTCTATGAAGATACCCAGATGTGCTCACAAGTTTACTCCTGTCCAGTAATACACATCTATATACTAATGAAAAAGCACATTACATATCATGACCTTACACTATCATCATCTTATAATGTTTTTGAAACCCTTCAACTACATATGTTCTTAATCTAAGTTGCTTAAAAAACACTTTCTGCATCACCTTTTCCACAGTGTTTTCTCTACTCTAACCACAGAGAGCTCTGTACCATCCTGATCTGGAATCAGATGAACCTTTCTAGAATCCTAGGGTGAAAAATGAGAGCCACAGCTTTGTTATCTCAGCACTGTGCACGGACCCAGCTCCTGTTCTCCTTAAAACGAGGACAAGATCTGTACTTGCTCCAGCGACATAAGAGTAACCTCATTATTCATTCAGTGTGAGCAGATCTGTAGTGATATTTCTCATTAACAAATTAAACAGCAAATACGCAGCATCTGTCATCAAAAGATGACTAAATGCACTTTAGTAATTAACATAAATATTTGGTAGGAATAAACATTAGCATTCGACAATCTCTCCTAAGTTACTTTCCAATTTAGAGTCTAGGCACCATGGTACGAAACAAGGCAAATCTGAAACTAATTACATTTCAACAACTGCAAATTATTTAGATGACACTGCACGTCAAAATGCAAAGCCAAGAAATAAGTTCAAGGCATTCACAGAACAAGCCCTTTACCTTTGTTTCTTTAGCACTGCCAGAACCTTTTCCCTCTATCTTCCTCTGTTTAGAAGATGAGCAGCTTTTACTGCCACTGCTGCTGTCCTTACTAACATTGCTGCTGGACTTCAAGGATGATGACGGACTGGCTGTCCTCTTCCGGGACCCGTGCTCTTGTTTGGAATCCTTCTGAAGGACTGGGGCAGCAGGAGATGGCAGTAAATCCTTCTCTTTAACAGCACTTGGTTTTAAAGACCTGGACAAAATGAATACATTCAGTTTTGTTTTTTACTTTTCAAAATAGAAATAAAACAAAAATCCAGCATCACTTCTTTTTTTCTCTCCACACCCTTCCCCCATTTAAGCCTTTTCCCTCTCCCTTCCCCCCCCCAAAAAAAAAAAAATAAAACAAGATTTTTAATGTTAAACATAGCAAGACAGATTCAGAGGAAGCAAATTATCACCACAGTAACTAAACGTTACGAAGCCTGATTAAACTAGTTTTCACCACTTTATCTGTTCTGACCTGAAAACGCAGAAGGCAAGTTCTAACCATAAAACCACATCCCTCAACAGTTCTTAAAAACACCCTAAACACTTGTAATGTTAGAAATGAATGCCAGCGTTAGCGCCAGTCTGTCTATTGCAGACAAGTCAGTCTAACAGCTCAGAAAAAAGATGGCCCAGATAACTGTTCTCTAGAAGCCATTGGCCTTTTGGTACAGTCTTACCTTGGCTGCTGAGGATTCCAGTTGCTAATTCTGGCATCCCTTTTCACAGAGAACAGTACACAAAATAACTACTTACATGAAGTTTTTGAAAAACCATCTTGTTGCATTTAACCAAGTGCCCTTCAGAAAATCACACCAGCAACAAAACAAAATATCAGGACTAAAGGAAAAAAAACATGACAGACGAGCATCCATTTTTTCTACATTTCTTAACAGAAACAAAGAAGGCATTTAACTCAGAAAGACTTCTAGCATCTGTAGCCAGAAGCTGCAGCTTCTCACACATCAGTAATTCAACAAATATTCGCTGTAGAGAATTTTTTTTCCATGATGTAATTATACCAGCTGTCTGTTGTTTGATCTGAAAAAGGTGAACCCTTCATAGTAGGGTTTACCTAGTCAATATTTTCAGTTATGGATATGAATTTCCACCAACAACTAATGGAAACTTCAAACTGAAGAATCAGAAACCATGAAATATTACCCACTGATTAGTAAGGAGACATTTTGTTGTGGAGGAAGGAGAAGAAGGTAAGGGAGAGAGGGATACAGGCATGAGTCTTCTCCTTGATCACTCTGAGCCTTCAGTGCTGAAAAGACAGGCAAGATACTCACTCCCTACTGCTAGAAGTCTTGTGTCCTGATGGAGCTTTTTCTTCTAGTTTTGTTTTCTTGCTTTCACTGGCTCTGTTTTCATCCTCATTCTGAATACAGCAAACAAGAAACATATCCAGATAAATGTCTACATTTACAGCTTCACGAAGACAGTAATTTTTCACATTTAATGGATTTAATTCAGTGGGCGTCTTGCAGCGTACAGAATAATACCTGTACAGGCTACAGAAACATCCCCTGAAGCAACTACCTTGTATCATATATTTGAAAAGTGGCAGTCTCAAGTTGTTCATTTTATAACACGCATATCACTATGAAATAACAAAAATCTGCCAAAGGCTTTGGTACGAAATCAGATTTTATGCTGGGGAGTCAAACACAGGTGTCTTATGAATGCCAGGAACTGTAAAACCCATGGAGTCTGTAAGAGATGTCGAAGACCAGATTTTTATATAAACCTAATCCTAAAGTTGAAGAGTTTAAGAGGATACACAATCTGTGCTACCTCCAGGAATGCAAGCTACAGTGCTAACACATCTAAAGGTACAACCCTCTGCCTTTCATGAATGAAAACTCCAATATTCCCTATTACAACGGCACAGAAAGGATCAATTTATTCTACATAGAATAGGTAAGCAAAGTAATCTCCTAAATTACTGAGCCACTGCAGTGAGGTATGACATTGGTTACTGGGCCATATGCTTAACCCCTTTAGCAAGATACTAAAAGGCTAAGATAACAGGCAAGATTTTATTTACGATACTGTTACCTGTTTATGTTTCCTTTTGCCTTTTGTGGAACTCTTATCAGAAGGCTGCTTCTGAGATTCTCTTGCATGCTTCTCTGGCACATTTTTCTTTTCCACTTTGGGCACATCAGCATCCTTGTAAGGCTTCCCTGGTATTCTTGATAAGAGGCTCAGGTATCCATTTTGTGAAGGTACCCACTTCACAATAAGTGGGTACCTTTCATCAGGATCGCTGAGTGGTGAAAGAAGCTCTTTCTCTTCCATAGGAGAGAACATTCTTTGCCGAAAAAAGCTGTCATCCTCCTCCATGGAAGATTTAACAGGAGACCTATTGCTCTCGGAGTATTTGGGTGTTTGTGATGAAGGAGGCAGGCTTTCATTTTCATCTGAATCAGAGGATGAGGTATCTGTTTCTATGAATTCCCTGGATTTCTGGGCAGATTTGCTTGAAGCCTTGTATTTCTTTTTCTCTGTTGTAGGCCGAGGGGAAGATTTGGGCTCTTTCTTTATATTAGGTTTTCTGGAACCTTTAGTGGCTGCCTTATGCCTGTTTGAAGGTATGTTTGTTGCCATGTCTACTGGGGTTTCACTTTCTATTTTAAGACCTCCTCTAGGCTTTTCAACAGATGTCTTTTCTGCTTTCTTGGGCTGCTTTTTACCCACGGTCCTCCTCTGTGTTGAGCTGTCACTCTGGGCAGGTGATTTCTGCGTGCCACGACTGCTCTCTGAGCCCTTTTGGGTGGGTTTGGAATCTCGCCCTGGTGTTGAAGAAATCAAGTCCTTGGATCCGCTTTGATCAGCGTACCCACTTCCTGTTCCCTGATCCCGTCCCTCTTTTTTGTAGCCTTGTGAGGATGGGATGTTGCTGTCCACAGAAGAAGCTGGTGACACTTTATGTGAATTAACTTTGTTCAACCAGTTATCCAGTTGCCACTTGTTTGTTGGCGGTGGCTCCGGCTAAAAACAAATTTCAATAAAGCACTGTTAGATACAGTGTTTCACGTGGCTTCCATCTTTTCTGCAGCCCTACTGTGCTGCAAGCCAAAGCAAGCGGTGCACTCGAGCATCTGAGGTCAGTAACTAATGAAAAATGCATATAACTACAGATAGCAGGTCTGCTTTTTCCTTCAATCAGAAGAACTGCAGTCCACAGGAAGCACTTGCTGCCATGGCATTCCAGACTAAAAGCTACTGGTTTTTAAGCTACTGTTCCCATGTCTTCTGCACTCCAACAGATAACTATGGTAAAAATCACCTCAAATAGCAAATGTGTGCTTATAGAAAATATAGTTATCATGTCAAATTACAGGTACTTTAGCAAAAGAATATGTGGAAATATGTGGAAATAATTCTACACTTGACAAGTTTTTGTTAAAAAAAAAAAAGAGACCGAGAACATGTTCATTTTTTTCTGCTTTTAAAACTCAGGATTAATGCCTGATGACAGCCCAAATGCGTGACAAATCCTACCTCAGGGGATGCACTCTGTGATGGTTCATTAGCTTCACTATCACTGGAACTGCTTTCACTTTCAGAGTCAGATCCTGAACTGCTTTCAGACCCACTGTGGCTGCTTGAGTCATCCCTTGAATTATCTGCTCCTTCACTGTTATGTTGTGAAGGTTCAGAACTACTGAAAACAAAAAGGAAGAAAAATAAACAAACATTACTCAGTGCAAAGGCATCCTGGAAGTTCTTCCATTAGGAAGAATAAAATGTAATATTTTAACTAACATTTGCTAAAGAGTTCAACTGAGCACAATTCACCTTGTTCCCCTCCCCCCTTCACAATGTTGTCAGTATAATATTTGCAGAATATGTGTTGGCCACTGATTAAACTCTAATCACCTTCTGGTCTAATCAAAGACAAACAACTAAGACTGATTTTAGAAACGAGATCAAGCCAGAAGCGCTGACTGGACCAAACATCACTACCATTGGATTGCAGCATAGAAAGTAAAGGAATGCCTACCTTCCAGGTGTGCTCCTTGGAACTGTTTTATCACAGTCCTGCAATTAAGAAGAAGAGCATGAGGCTTCTAGAAGCATATGCAATTACATTGCAAAGTATTGATATCAAGTCTTAAAGATTCTAAATACTTAGCCTGAAGAGTGCTCTAATTCAGAAATACAGAGGTTTAAATTTGCCTGCCTTTGGCTTGTACAAAAGGAAAAATAAATCACAGTTCTTTTATCCAAGCTTTTACCACAAACGTGTCATCTCAGAACCCTCCATATTCTGACAGTAGTTCTGAGATTTCCTATTTTCTCCACTCCCCCATGCCATGTTTTAGAACCAGATGATAAAAATTTTTACTGTGCTATTCCAGAAATGTTCCATGCCCCAGTAATTAAACAACTAAATGCACCATCTTCAAGTTTTCCATGTGAAAAAATAACAAACAGCGGAACTGAGAACAGCAAAAAAAGCAGCATGGACTTCTGCTGGGTAGCACAGACTCAAGAGGTATGTTTAATTCAGCAGGCTGAACACCATCTCTGGCTGGAGATGCACAGAGTTAATATTGCCAAGGAGCAAAAGATGCGATAAAAATAAAGGAGCTGCTAGACTTATAGTTACAGAAACAACCTGGGAGTAAAAGACACACACAGCAGCTCTTATCCCGAACAGTTGCTGCATGGACATCTGTGTGCCATGCACTCTTTAGCCAGCACAGAACATGAGGGGCTCTCCCTTAGGTGGCAGCCCATTGTGTGTGTTAGGAAACTGACTCTGTTTCCATTCCACATTTAGAGAAAGCCCATTTGAAATCATCAAAGCATGAGTCCCTAGGTAAAAAAAAAGTACTGTTCTCACAAAACCAGATCATTTTCCTCACATTTGCATTTTAGAGTACCTGAAGTTTGTTTGAAAACTTGCTAATTGTTTTTCGTACCTCAATTGCAAATTCTCCTTCAGCTGTTCAGTTTGCTGTTGGACTACTGAACATTGCTGATGTAACAAACCATCAATACACTTGGTTTATTCTACTGAATCTTTGGTATCTTGTGAACATACCTGCTCTCCATCGCTGTCTTCGCTACTGCTAAGTTTTAAGTCATCTTTCAACATACTAAGTAAGTAAAAGGGAGAAAGTGAGACAAGTTTTTCCATGTAATTTAATTACATTCAAAGCACTCTTCTATATTCCAACAAGTTACTGTTTATGCTACAGAGCTGGGTGTGTGGGTGAAATCCACAAGTTACCATTTAAAACATTTAATGTCTAAGAATGGCAAGTTAAGTCATTCTTTAAAGAAAACTACGGGCTGTAGTGCTTTGATTCCTTTGTTCGTTCTTTAAAGTTTAGAAAGGAATTCTGACACGTTTTACTAATGCAGGTGGAGCTAAAACATCTGTGTTCAACCTCTTACACACCATGGACAAGAATACTGTTTCTCATTGAATTAAGAAATGTGATTGCTTCATGTCTAGTGGCAAAATCCCAACTGTTCGACATCATAAATTTTCTACTATTCTTCAAAGGTATAATTGCTCCTATTTAGGGTAGTCATACATACACATACTATTTCATGACACTGAAAGTACAGGAACACAAAGAAAACATAGTGGGGTATTTGTGCTTATTTAAAAACACCTTCGTTACAAAAATAAAACGTCTTACTCTGTCTGGTTCGATTCACATCTGGAGAAAGAAGAAAGGATTAGAATACTTCCCAATTTCACAGTACAGCTGCTCTACTTATAATCTGAAAAGAAACAGCAACCTCGAGAATCTACTTAGACATCTATTTTCAGCTGCTACCCTTATCAAAAGATGCATTTATCTCACTTTTTAACGCTTTCTTAACAGAGCACAATCGCTTTATCGGAAATTCTATTGACACAGCAAACATCTCCTCACCCCTCTACCCATGCACCTCACTTTAACTAATGTGAAGTGCTAACTCCGGTTCTTGCACCTTCCTACACCCTCCCATTCTGGAACCAGCACAGCCCTTTCATAGAGGACTACACTGCTATAACAAAAGAAAAGCCAAATGATGAACTCCTACTGCTACCACTTATTGAAGTGGCTGTGTATAAACATCTGAAACCTCATGTTTTAAGGAACTGACATAGTCTATAATAAATAAATAAATGAACAAGCCACTCTTCAATTATTTCCCATTTCTTTCTCACAGATGATTTGTTTTTTAATCTTATTAATACTAAAAATGTAAACAGAAAAACTAAACTTCATTTCGTAACTGCATCACAGCAAATACTAACTTAGAATACCTTCAGAATCTGCAGTTGCTTTCAGTAAACATTCCATCAGGTGGAATGGGCATTTTTTGTTTGGAAATTGTATTTAAACAGAATGTAATCAATTTTCAGGTATGAATAGGGCAGAAGACAGTTAGATTCTTCCTGCTGCTTTTTTATTTTTTCTTTCTGATGTCTGATTAATGAAGCATAATGTTAGGTCTGTGTACGCAACTAATAAAAATGCCTGTCA
The DNA here is from genome assembly GCF_054131305.1 of Coturnix japonica. NCBI lineage: Eukaryota > Metazoa > Chordata > Aves > Galliformes > Phasianidae > Coturnix > Coturnix japonica. The sequence goes on from NC_140672.1 coordinate 29,084,466, forward strand.
GTCACTTAAGAGAATGAGTAACTACTCGTACAAACTTAACTAGATCTCAAACTTAATTTACTGTCTCCTCTAATAACAGAACAGTTCCTCATCATATTTGTGCAACTGCAACAAGCTGCTTCCAGCTGACAGCTTAGCAATGCACGTTTAGTAAATCCTGTCCCATCGTGCCCATTCTCACACACTGATACACTTCCAGCTCACCAGCCAATTCCTAGGGCCAAACTCCTGCTCAGTATCCTACAGCTGAGAAGAAAGCAGGGGGATGGAAGGAAGGCACAGCGCACCTGTTACACCGGTGTGCCATTATTTGCCCTACTGTTCCTGAAAATAGGTTGAAATCAACTTTTTTTTCCCTCTCCTGTCAGGTAAGTGTAAAGCATGGCCAAGAGTGTGCAAGAACTGACACATTCTGGTAAAGAAACAGCTACTTCCAGAATCTTTTAAAAGTTGACTGTTACGTGAGAAATGTTTTCTCAACTGCTACTTACGATTTGGATTGATGACCATTGGATGTTTTTGATGAAGGATTATATCGTTCTAGAAGGAAAAAGAAATAACGCTGTACTCTTTTGAACACAGACAGCAAAACAGTCACTGCAAAGTGGACAGAACTAAACAGGCTTAGCCAAACAAACTCAAGAATGGCGGAGTGAACAGGAGAAAGAGGGACCAGCTGACGTCAGGTGCAGCCTCTCACACATTGACCAAGTGAGAGAGGAGCAGAGACAGACTGCCAAGAGAAGCAATGACCTTAATCAAGAAAATCTAGAAGGCTTTTTTAAATTGTTGCTGTCTAAACCAACACACACTTAATATGTTTCTGAAGGTGTGAAAAACTTCTGCTTCTATCAAGGTAGGATACAAGTGACAATCCTTAAGTAAAAGAGGATAGGTCTAGCTTAGATATTAGGAAGAAATTCTTTAGTCAGAGTGTGGGGAAGCCCTGGCACTGCTGCCAGAGAGCTGTGGGTGCTCCATCCCTGAAGCCAGGCTGGGTGGGACCTGGGCAGCTTGGTCTGGGGGGAAGCTTGGAACTGGATGGCATCTAAGGGACCTTAGAGCCCAAGCCCTCCCATGAAAATTATTCTATTACCCTCTACATGCTGAGGAGATCAATTAAATCAAGTTTTTAATCTGTTTCAGCATTCCTACGCAGCTTTTTAGTGAATGAAAAGTCTTTAAATCCAAAAAGCAAACTCATAAACCAAACCCTACAGTTAGAACACTGTGATATAATCTGCTTTTTGGTTTGTCTTCTTTTTCCTTCCCTGTTCTTTAGTTCTAGTAAATTACTAAACATAGCACAACAGAAACAATATCTGAGGTTGTTGGAAGTGTCACAGAAAACTGAAAATGGAGCTGAGAAATGGTTCTGTGTTTTTATCTATTTGGCCTCCCTGATGACATACCTGAAGATCAGCTGTTTCCAGAATGTAACCTATTGGCTAGCCTTATGGAATTAAGTTTTAATTTGTTTCCTTAATTCCCCACTGTATTAGGAGTTTAGATTAAGCTGCTTGTGAATACCTAAGAATAAACCATTCCGCTTTTACTATTTAATCTGTTTAATCACTTTGACAGGGACTGGTAAGACTGTTGGAAGGCAACAGCACAAATCTAATTCATTTTTGCCAGATATGTTACCTGGTTAAATGCTTCATTTCAGTAATATTCAAAATGAAGACACAGTCAAATAGGAATAAAAGGTGCATTTGTCTAGACTTTGGAAATACATTCTGGGATAATACACTCAAGAATATTAACAATTCTTGAGCAGTTCTCTTCAATTTTCATATCCATAATGCGAAAGTGGACAAGAAAAAGGAAGAAAATGCATTGTGCTTTTTCTATTAAAATATGAACTTCGTTGCTTTCCAGCATACCCAGGGGTTTTCTCTGTGGGTGTTTTCACACTCAGCTATTTTCAATCATATCAACCAAGGAAGCCTATTTTTCGAGAATTAAAAAAATAACAACAATTTAAAGAAACAATTTTATTTTTTTCCCCTTTTCTAGAAGTTATGAGTGAGTTACACAACAGTTATTAACTTTCCAGTTCTCAGCAAGAAGCCACAAATAAAATCAAGTGTTTATTTCATAAGTCTTGAGAAAATACGGACAATTTTTACGTGCAACCCATTCCATTACCAGCCTGGAGAGGTCTCATGATCTAATGGCCTGACTTCTTAAGGGGTACTAAGAATACTCAGTTGTAACAAAAACACTGCACATCGGAAAGGAAGTTTAATGTACTTACTCTGTTCTCCAGTGCCAAAACTGGACTGTTGAGACTCCTAAGGGAACAAAAGATCACAGGAGTTTTTTCAAAGGGAATTTTAACATCTCAAAAATCATGCCATAATCAAGCTATTGTTCTGACTTTAAAGGATGGCACATATCCTTTAAAAAACAACAACAAAACAAAACCAACACCTACTCCCAAAGAAAACCAACATGCTAAAAACAAAACCCAGTGGTAACAACCAAACAGAAACAGGGAGCCCTTTCCTGGGCCCAAGCTGCCTTCCCCAGCAGTGACAGAGCAGCGAGTACATGGGAAGAGCATCCTTAGCTCATCTGTCCCACTGACCCATCTGTCCCTGCTTGCTTGCTTGGAAGATGGGCCACGTGCAGTTGTCATACACAGTACCTGAATCTCCAGAAACTGTGCAACTTCTGCAAACCCTATCTTCCCTTTCTCACCTTCATCCAAATCCTCATGTAACTGAGCAACCTGGCTGTATAAAAGCCAACAGATAGTGATAAATACCTGCCTCGATATACAGTGGATTTGCTGTCTATGAAACTAGCCTTGAAAGACAGAGCCTCGCCAATTCTAGCACTGGTAAGATCTCTGTATTCCTGTTCCAGAAAACCCAATTCTGCCTCCTGAAACACAGTATGTTATCAAACACTTGAAATGTTAAAAAATAAATAAATAAACAAATAATCAGAGAGTATTGTGTTACTGAAAACCTACTTCTAAGCTAGTGTGCCATTTTAAAATAGGACCTTCCTGACCTCCTTTTAAAATGAGGACAACTGCTGACCTTACGCATAAAAACAGAGAATGTTTGAGTCAATTCACCAAGCTGATAGATGTACTCTGTGACAGTGAATTGCAGGGGTTTGGGGCACAGCTGTACAGCAGTCTTCACAAACAGCCAGCTCAGTGACGTGATGCAATTTATAAATGCAGTTTCCAATTGTAACTTCATAAACACACAAAAGCTCTACATGGCAAGGCATACTTACATATATCTGACTTCCTTTAACATTTTTATTTCAAAAGTGGCAGCAGTTGAAATCATGACTTGAATGAGTATTGTCAGTGGAATGGAGAAAGAGTGCAATTTTCTCAAAAACAAAACCTCTTAGGGAACTTTAAGATGTTCCCAATGCCCTTCATCTTTACTGACTGAAAGAAGAGACATTAAAATCAACCTATGGTTAAACTGCAAAGTCAAGATCAAGTTGCAGAAGTCTTCTTACTTCAACAGAGAGCAAAAGCCGTACTCTCTTCAGAATACAAACTGATTCTTATCTTTCACACAGGTTCAATGAGTACAAGCATGATTCCTCAGTTTCCTTTTTCCTGTCAACTAAGACAAGTAGGTAAATACTTGATAAAAGTACCTGATAAAATGTAGGTAAAACCAAAAAAAAGACCCTACAGTAATCAAAATACCACATATGCAGAACGACTGCGCTGTGCTGAGCACAAGATGAGTAACTGGGACTGTTCTCATCAATGTACATACCATAAATTCTACAGAAAGTGTCTGCCTCAGTGCTTACCTCAGCCAGCTTCCTATTTCTAAGGCAGTATTCCAGTTAAGGGCACTTTAACGAGGTGTTATGCTTAAATGTGCAACTTCTTCCAAATAACTCACCATCTATTTTGCCTCTGAATACACGTCTCTCAGAAACTCAAAGATTAATAAAGAAATAAACAGAAATATATATTTTTTCAAGTCCAATTTCTTGAGAAAGAAGAAATTAAGAACATTTTGAAGGATGGAAATGCTTTTCACAAAAGCACAGCAGATTGCTGAAGTTAAGTGGAAGACACTTCAACAGGTAAGAAACCATTGCTTGGACTCTGACACAAAATGGTGATTAGAATGGTAGTCAGGTACATAATTCTTACCTGTCCATTTTTGGTTTGGCTGTGGTGAATAGGATCCATTTCCATTTAATATCTGACAACCCAGGTCAGACCTCACTTTTAATTCTCAGAATAAAGTTTCTGGATCACAAGGGATCGACGCAACTGACTGCTGCCTTCACAACTACTACAGCACGGGACACTGAGCAAACCCAGAGACCAGTGCACCTCTTCAGAGATGTCTGCAGGTCACCGCTCAGGTACACAGACAGAACAGCTGTCAGTGACATCACACTCCCTGTTCTATGATGGAAAGATTCCATCCAATAAGAAACAGCTGCATTTCTGAATATATTTTACAAACACACCAGTCCTCCTGCTCTGCATTTTTTGACTGTGAACCCCTGGCTTTAAAGACTTACACAGGATGAAATTACAGAGCGTTAGGTGATGGGATAACATTTTTATCAAGAGTCAGGAATCTGTTTTTCACAGCACCCATAAAACTTTTTATGACCTATTTTCATGAAGTTTTATCTTCTGATTCAAAGACTTCCTGATAATTATAAGATATATTTATAGTAATGCAGACAGGCCCCAGTCAGGATTTTGGGTCCCTGCAAACACTTGCTGCACACAGGGAAAATGATCTTATGCCAGCAATCTTAGACATAAAATCCACCCATCCACCAAAACGAGCCTCATTTTCTACATGTAGGCAAAGTGTACCAGACTTCTGCACACAAGAGAAATGCTGTGAGATGCTGCAGCATATAACTTGTAAATAAATAGAAAGTTAAGGAGAATAAGATTTTCTAGAACAGTGTGGCTTGATTCAAGTAAACCAGCGCTGTGTTCAGCCTTCTGAATTCTGTTCCGGGTCTAGGCTGTACAAGCCTACGGCTCACTAACTTGCTGGAATTTGGAGAAATCCCACTGCCAAGAATGACAGAGGGGAGAAGGCAGAGGAAATTACAGACTTTGGAAACAGAGAATTTGACAAAGTTCCATGGCTAAGATGTACGCACACAAAATAAATAGGCTGGCAGAAAGTTGAAAGGCTCAGGGCAGCCATACATGGAATTTTTTCGCAAACTTTGTGAAGAAACAGAATCCAAGGTTGACAGATTCAGAAAGAAAAACACAGCCTCCCTTTTGTGTTCAGACGTCAACAAGGCTGTGCAATATTATGCAGTTCCTATCTGCAGCACAAAGGCCTTTGTATTTCTGCACACTTTCTTTCCCCCCCTGAATCAAACAGCCACTGAGAGAAGAACGTAGGCAACACAGGCTGCTGACACCAAAGCTGCCCATAGCTCTGGGCTACCCAGGCAGTGACAGTACCAGGACCATCCAACCTTCTGTCAGCCTGTGGCACTTTGGTGGATGTGCACTTCCAACACACAGCCTGGAACATCTGGCCAAAAAGCAACCATGAGTTGTAGTCGGAGCCTTTTGGAAAGCTCCATTCACACACTGCTCTGAATTCTTAAATGTTGAAAAGCTGGATAACTTAAAAAGTAGTCTGTCTGTGTGCTTCAAACAAAGAAGTAACTAACAACTCTATTAAAATCTTTGATCAAATTTAAATGCAACTTTGCCCAGTTATCATTTTCTCATTTTATTTCATATGGCCAACAAAGTATCTGTGAAGAAGATTTATCCTTCAGCCTGGGAAGACACAAAAACACCCAGGACACAGAACTCTAAGAAAAGCATTATTTAAAGCATTGCTTTTTAGGGAGGCAGGTGAAAGGAAGCAAACTAAAATGTCAGCCATATCTATTTATCAAAGACTACCAAGGGCTGAATGAAAGAACTGCCATTAGCAAATAAAAAACCGCTTCTATGTGTTCTTCTGCATACAGGCCCCTTTAAAACTGCCCTCTTGATTGCACGTCAAATAGGATTTCCTATACAGAGGAGATTACCACTGTCTTAGCAGAGGCTGAGAAGACACCTGTTCATAGAAAATAATGACTAAATCCCTACAGGCAGAGAAGAGAAGGAAAAAGACCAAAATACTTTGCAATACTTCATACTTATTTTGACAGTTTACACTTATTTTGATAGAAAGAAAGCCAAATGAAAAGTGTCTATTGATGCCCAATCCATGCTTATTCTCTAAAAAATGAAGCCGTTGTTAAAATCTACACAGTCAATAGAGTTTTTAGTCCCATGCATTAGAAGGTGAAGGAAACAGGCAAGCAGCCACACAAGTGAAAAATACTAATTAAATGGCCTGAAGATCCCTGTATCTTAAACCCCTATAAAGAGTCACAGTGACCCAATTCTCCCCAACCAACCACAGTAATGCAGTTCTTTCCCTCCCTCTGCTCATCTTTTTCTCCCTCAAATTTCCTCTTTCCCCTGAGAGGCAGATGAATTACAGCTGACTTCAAATAAATGGATCAATCACTTCACCAACTCAGTTCTGTTATTTTCTTATATTCCAATTCTCATTCTGGGCAAAGAAAGTGGATTTATTTAATCTGCAGCCAAATTCTAGGCCTTCAGCCAAGTTTCAACAGGGATTTTAAGTAGTACTTCTGTACAGCACCACTTAAATTGACCAAGAATAGTTGAAACACTAACCAGTGCTTCAAAGAATGTATAGGTGAGCTGCATGGAAGACTTTAAGAACTGTAGACATTGTCACCTTAAAGTCTATAATGTATTGGTCAGACAACGCTTTACTTAGCAGTAAAATAACATCAGCTCAACCTCACCACTCAGTTATGTAATTTTTAATTGGTATTTATACTGGAATAACTTGTTGCCAACACAGTTATAGGGGTTCTTTCCTGAAAAACCAGTTGGGGTTTTTTCTGTTGTTTCTTTTTTGCCCTTCAAATCAGTTTTACTGTATCCCAACCAGCTTTAGTTAGCTTCATACTTGTAGGTTTTAGTTATCAGGCACAGCAAACAGAAGGGAAGACAGGAATCAAAAAACTCACAACTTCCCTCCTGAGGGAGAAAAGTCTTCAGCTGCAATGTTTGACCTCCCGCAAACAAAACAGAGATAAGGGAATGGCTTTGTTTTCAAAGTGAGTTTTGAACTGTATAATGAAAACCTTCAATGGTACCACTTAATGACCACTGCAGCAGAAGCAGAAAAAAGGTTTTTTCAAAAAATAAATTATCTTGTCTCATTATCCCTTTCCTCCCTTGAAAATAGTCCCTGCTTCATAAGTATTAGCATAAATCTGCCTATGGAGATGATTAGTAACTAACTGTCCATCCTTAGTTTCAATACTTGCTTAAATGCTGGTTAAGGTGACAACTGGGACCTGAAAAGATTTCAGATATAAACAGATTTGTAGCACATATTTCCCTACAATTTCCACTACAAAATAAAAAAACACATTTGTACAAATGGCAGAAACTCACAACTTTGTACGGTTCAGCAAAGAGAGGAGAGTTGGGTGGAAAGGCTTCTTCACCCTGCTGGATTTCTTGATTTCGCCTTTCCCTTTCTTTCATACGCAGCACATTTCGGTCTTCACGGTTCATGTTGCTGCAAAAAACAACCAACAATTCCCTGGTCACAGAAGGAAAGAGGAGGATGGAAGCACACCCTGTTCTGCAAGAGATCCCAGGCAAGAACCCCCCGTTGACTGCAGCTCCTCAAAACTGAAAAGAAGTTTGTCCAGCTTAAAACATTTCACATTTAGAGCAGCTATAACCTACAATCTGTTCCTGACAGGGACAGTTTATGCACTTAAATAAATAAATCACAGAGTCCTCAGGCAAACAACTGGAAGTTGGAGCCTTCAGCTCTGTTGGCACTGCGATGCAGCAGTCAGGAGTTGTCCAGGCTCCAGGAAATCCAGAAGGATCGGCCCCTCTGGTAGCCCAACAGACAGCACACATTACAGTGCTCTACTGCAAAAATGTAGATCAAAAACATAGAAATCTCACATATTACAAATCTTCCTTGGAAGCCTGGCCTTGCTGCTTGCATTAACAGCAACGCGTCAAATTGCAGAAATGCAAAATCCACAAACAAGTCAGCAATGATTTCCTTTGAGGTTCATAAAGCACCAGGACTTACAGGAGTAAACAAAATAAGGTATAAATAAGGTCTCTAACTCTTTTTTGTACGTGTCATGCTGTACTTTGCATTAAGAGATTTATAAAAGTGGCTTCTTGATCTACAAAATGATGGTAGGTGCATCCAGAACATAAATACTATTCCAATTTAAGTGTAAAATGAAAAAGGTGTCTGCTCAGAAAGTCATTATTTCATATTTTCAGACAGCTGCCTGATTATTAGAAATACAGCATCATAATCCTGCCACAGAGCTCATCTGAAAGCTCTATGAAACCAGCTGTTCCATTCTGGGCACAACTTCCACCTACCACTCAGCTTTTAAAAAAACATTATTTGTGCTTTTCACCTTAAAATCATTTGAGCCTTTCACTGCAGTTTCTTACTCACTTGGCTTCATTTTTTCCTACTGCTCTGCCCACAGGCACATCAAAACCAGAAGAAATCCCCGGTGTAAGTTTAAATGTGTGATGCTTTAGGGTGTGAGTTTGTTGCATTTCCCTGAGATACCTGCACTGTAAGCAAGCTAAAAGCATCAGCATCATCCAACGTGACGCTGACATCGAGCCTAGGAATGTGCTAACTTTTAACGTACATACGAAAATCACTTCTTCTCTAATTGTGCTAAAATCAGTTGAACTCATGCAACTGCAAGTGAATGCAAGTCTGCCAGCTGAGGGAGGGCCCTGCACGCTGCAATGCAGCCAAGCTACAAACTACAACCAATGTTCACAGTGATGGCAGAACGTAAACCTGCCTTGAAAGTTGGAGGTATAAACAGCTTTTTCTTTTTTCCTCCTTCAGATTTCTTGTATATCCAAGACTTAAACAGCAACAAATGTCAGACTTAATCACAGATAGTGACCTGTTAAAGCCAACCATTAGGATCTATGCCATTTTACTATCAAAGGCAAAATGTTTGGCAGGGAACAGAGTATCTACACCTACCTGTGGGTAGTTCATTCAATAAAAAGCACTAAGATAATGAATCATATGCAGCTATCCCTTTAGAAGATAATTACACTTCACAAGTAGAGAGTTACACTTTAACACGAGGATCTTCACTGAGCATCACCTTTCAAAACTGTATCAACATCTGTTGAAAAAAACAAGTGTACTATACAAAGATATAAAAACAAATATAAAGGGAGTTACAGTACTATTTGAGTATAAGAGTAAAAAGGTCAAAAGAGTCAAAACAGTTTAAATCTGCTCTCCACTAAATATCCCAAGACAGACGGAAAATTTGATTTAATATGCTGTTACCCTTTTTTTCCTCCCAGTACATTTCACTTGGGTCTCTCAATATGCTACATTTATATTCCTAGTTAAAGAGTCATAACTTCTTCAGAGCGAAGAAGCAGCAAATGCCTGCCATGAATCTGTGCAATGAAGTGCTCCTTAAAAAATCAAAAATGCATGAAATGATCCAGAGCTGAAAGCTGAAAATCATCCACGCCAACCTTCAAAATTACCATTGTGTTTACAAATGTCATAGGAGAATATGATTTTAGTTCCCAGGATTTCCTGTCTTCACAATGAGAAAAATATCTGATATTTAGCCAAGACTTTGTCTTGAGGCTTGTATACAGAGTCATGTCCACAGCATGTGAACATTTGGGTGAACACTTCCAAGGCACAGCACGTATGCCAGTGCAGCTAAGTGCTTCTACCCTGACCTGGCCTCTGTTATCCTGATGAATTTTCATTCAGTGAAATGAAGTAGGATTCTTGGGGTGGGACATCGCAACTGCTTAACTGCACACAAAAACACTCTGTAACAGCATAAAGGAACATGAAGCTGTACTTAACCTCTTTAAGTGGGCTTTTCCTGCAGCCATATTTCTCATAAAGTACAAAGAGGAGAGTAAGCCATACCCTTTATCCTTTTCTGCATGTACAGCACCACACCACCTAAAGCAAAACACTGCTAAATACGTATTAATTCACATGGTAATATAGAGTGAATAAGATGGAAGTACAAAGATAGTAGGACTCTTCTGTTACCTACAGCACTCTGCTAGCTGAGTGTTTTCCTGGGAAACAACCAACTGAATACCTGTAGAAAATTATATTCTGAATCTTTCCTTTTGTGGACCCTCCTTAAATGAATGGAATTTCAGACTTAAACCCTATAAAACTGCAGAATTAAAATTGAAAAACTAGGACCTTAACATTTCTGTGCAAATCAAGATGAATCTGAACATTTGTAAAACATGACCATCTTGGGAAATGAGAAATGTCTTTGGATATTTATTATGCCACAATTTAAAAACATTCTGAAATCTCAGTAGCTTGGGCCTGAGTTAGCTCCCAGTCAGATGGAAAGATTTTGTTTAAAGCTGTAAATCCTTCTAATGGTATTTAACTGTTTGAGTCATTGGAGAATTTCCTGTCGGAGTGACAAAGTGCGTAAATAAAAACTAAAGCATCTGAAATATCAAAGAGATCACAGACACCTTTGGCTTCAGTCTATAGGAAAAAGCTCAATTGCCTCATCTCAGTGCAGCGCCCAGCACACAACATCAGGGCAGAACACCAGACAGAGAAAGCTTTTTTGTGTGTGTTTACACAAACAAACCCAGTAGGGAGTGTAACTGACTAGGATAGTTTTCAAGATCCCTTCACAAAAGCGATCCCAGAAATGCCAAAAAGTGTAGCACATATTTAGTCTGAGACTGAATTGAGGAAAAAGCAATCACTTCTTTCAGGTGAACAGTCCAAAGCTAATGGGAATGCCTTTTTATAAACGCCAAGGCAACTTTTAAAGATTGAAAATTAGAACTAGAAGTTATTTTTGCTGTTGTAGGTGTCACGGAGTTCTCTCTAGAGCTCACTCCGGGACAGTGGGCACAAACCCGGGGCAGCAGGAACAAAAGCCCCCCCCCCTTTTCTCTAGCGGCAGTGCGGCGTGGCCCGGCCCGGCCCGGCCACGTGCGTTTAGGGAGACGGGGAAGGGAAGGGAGATTACGATTAGGTCTAACAAAAAATGAGGGAGAAAAAAAGGTGATCTGAGAACGAATGGCAGTTTAATAACCTAATAATGCTAAACAAACAACAAGAGAGTATCAACAAAGAGAATACCAAGTCCCCAATCTCACCGGTGGAGCTTTGGAAGGCAGGAAGCTCTGACCACGTTGTCTCCTCACAGGGAGCCGCGCCAGCAACGCTGTCCCCTTCCTCAGTTCCCTTCCGGTGCCCCACCCCACATGAACATTTGAGGCAGTTCACAGAGAAAAAAAAAACTTGTCCCCTTTACTCCCATTATTAGGCATGGTGTTCTGATGTGGAATACCAACACCAACCAAATTGAAAAACCACAACATAAGGAAACAAACATTTGGGGAATGGCAGAATGGGGTAAAATTTACCGTCACGTCAAGAAAGTTGAAATTTCACTCTCATGTTCTTGGTGTGGTTTCTGCTATAATTATTTGGACTAATTAAGCTTTTCCCTGACGAAAGCCTAGAAGTATATCACAAGAAGGACCAACTTACCCATGACCTTTTATTTGTCTTACTCAAGCATCTCCTCCTGACCAAAACTGACAATAAAAGATTCAGCCAGACTACAGGTTTGAGTAGCTGGGTTGTTTCTAGGATCTCCTGCAATCATAAGCTTGTAACACACACTTGTCTTTTGACTAAGTGTCTTTTACAGTGCAGTAAAACAACAGGTTTTCACATGGCTATTCCTCATTTACCTTGCTCTGAACTCATTCACAAACCATGCGGGATCAGTCCAGGGAGAAGGGGAGGAGAGGGGAAGGGAAAGGGGAAGTCCACTGTCCTCTAAAATCAGGCTTCTTAGCCTAAAGCTCAACAGCAAATAGCAGTCCACTTCCCCACATTGCTAGACTCCGAGCATTTAAAGAACATCAGCTGACCTCATTATGAGCTCTAACATAGCCAAAGGAATTCACATATTCAAATATTCTCTTGAGTGATGAGAAATATGGAGCATAACTTCAGACTTCTGCTGTTAAACTCTCATTTCTATCATCAACCAGGGTAACAGTTCAATGCTGTTTTAGATGGAAGACTCATACTTTAAATAACTCAGCTCATTAAGGCTTGGATTCCCAACTACAATTAGCTAAATTCCAGTTTGGATCATGCTTCACCTTGGATCACTTAGGGATTCAGCCACTTAATGGTACTAACTCAGTTTGTCTACAGAGAAGCTGTTTTCTATAGCAACAATAAACTGGGATTGCAACTGGATGTCGGGAAAGCACAAATCCCGCAGTTATCCTGCACCAACATCCTCTCCTTCCATCAGAACTGCAAGTTTTTAAACCAGACTCATGCAAGCTTGCATGACACACCTTGTGCAAAACTGTTGGCAGCCATCAGACAGCCAGTTGCTTCCTGTATAGACACTGTTCCATCAGTTTGGGTTTTTTGCCTCGCTAGAACAACATCCAGTGGTGAAAACTCACACAGCTGAAGCAACCACGCTGATATACTGCAGTCACTGGAGGTGCTCAAGAGCCACGGGTATGTGGCACTGGGGACGTGGTTAGTAAGTACAGTGAGGGTGGGCTGGGTTGGGCTCAGCTATCTCAGTGGTCTTTTCCAGCCTTGGGTGCAACTTGTAAGAGGGAATGAAGCAGCAAACTGCCCAGCACTGAGCTGCATTCTTCCGACATGTGGTATCAATGAAGTGCTGTATTTCCCTATCTTCTCTGGAACTATTATTCATCTAACCTAACTGAAACAGTAAGCCTGAACCTAGATATAAATCAGGATCATAGTCACCCGTGGTTCCTTATATATTCAGAAATACACCCTAGAGGGTAATTCAGTGCATCTAGAAATTCAAGTAGTCTCTGAAGGTCTTTGTATTTTCCAATGTCTGTTGGCCGCAGAAGTATGTGAAGTGATGGACATGGCCCAACGATCAGCACTGACAATCAGCTGCAAGTTAATATCTGCGGGTTGTTTGGTTTGTTTGCTTGTCTGTTTTATTTCCTACAACTATTCAGTTTGGAGAAAAGATGAGCAACTGCCAATAGAAGTGATAAGTGCACATTTTGGGACACAGAAGCAGAATTTTGTGACAACTGTCAGCCCAGAATATGTTGATGATGAAGTTGTCCTAACAGTGCATGCCAGTGATTTGACAAACCCTGCTCGGTATGACACAGTTTGTCTTCAATTTTTGGGATCTTTGATTCCCAGTTGGCTCTTAGGCAAAAAAAAAAAAAAAGCCACCCAAACAACCTAGTCCTCATCTCATCCTTCCCATCCAGCTGCTGCCTCACAGAAGGGGTAAAATAAAAACTCTCTTGGACTAGCAGAGAGATTTACAATGGAGTAACTTAAGTAAGGATGGGAGACTGAAGGTGTTGGGGAAGACATCCAGGCTTTAGCTACAGGGCATGCATGCAGAATCACAAAACAAAGGCCAGTCAGAGACATCAGAGCTTCGTCAGAATTAATGGGGTTGTTTCTACATGCCCACCCTATCTGCCAGTGTAAAACCTTCCAGTGAAAAAAAAGAAAGCTACAGATGGGTGGGGAGAATTGTTGGTGAAATTATTTGTGATATTTTTTGCTAATAATATGCTTAAAATCCTGTAGCTAGACTTAAAGTTAAGCAACTCACTCTATGTAAGTAGACTTACAGAAGGGAACCATAAAGCTTATGGAAGGGAACTGTCAAGCTAATCCACAGCTAAAACAGAGTAGAGACGAATTGCAGGAGCTTGTTTACTTTGCAGAAGTGTGAGCTTTAACCACTGCTGAGCTCCTAGTACAAAAGTCTGAACCAATGCAACAAACCAACCCGTCCATGTTGTACAAAAGAATGTACTGACACCACCAGAACACAAAATTCTATGGCTGAAAATACCCACAAAAATCATCCAGCCCTTCTCCATTGCTCCAGGACATGCTCAGCTCTTTGTGACACAGATATTTCACTAACCTTTTCTGAATCCCACCGTGAAGGCTTCAAAGCCCCTCCAAATGACATATCCAGTCATCCAACCATTAAAAAGCTTTTCTGTTGTAGAACTTGCATCTTTGTCATTGCAATTGAAGTCCCTTATTTCTGCACAGAGAACAGATTGTTTGCTTCCACTTTCTAAAAGCCTTTTATATACTCAAAGCCTGCTATCATATTATGTATGAGCACCTTCAAAGAGCCAACAGAGTCAATGATTTCATTGGAAGCATCAGATTTTATGACTCGCAGTAAGTGATCACCATAACTCACACTCACATCTCCTGCGTGTAGAGGAGATCCTCCTTGCATCTACAAAGATGCAAGAAGAAAAGAGGCAAAGAAGGGGTAAAATAAATCCCATCTTACATTTGGGATGCTTAATTCCAGCCTTGAACACTGATTTGCCCACTTAACAGCTGTGCTCTTCAGAAGCAGTTGTTCCACAGTTATTTAGAGAGAAAGACAGGTTTTGTACTTGGTTGTTAACACAAAGAACAGCATAAACACACAAATGAACTCAGCTTTGCAGTGTTGTAATGGCTGATGAGGGAAGCCAAGGATCCTTCCACACTGTCAGCCTTCATTTCCAGAGACATACCTTTGGGGGTGATGGTAATGCTGCTCTTGTCATCTCTGGACTCACACAAGTACTCTCCCTCATCCTCAGCCCGGATCCCTCTTATTGTCAGGGTTCTTCTGACCCCTTCCTCATCAATCTGGAAACGTTTGCTGGGTTTGATCTCAACTGCATTCCTGCGCCACACCACCTTCCCTTTGGCATGGCTCACTTCACAGCTTAAAGTGACACTGCCTCCAATCTCAGCATTAACAGCTTCGAGCTTCTTGGTGAACTTCACTGGGATTTCTAAGATGCAGAGGGAAGAAAAGAACTATGAGAATGCACAAGTTAACAAACGTGTTCTACAAAACCAAATGAAAAACCCCATGAACAGACACACTCGGGGATCATGGCAGGCTGAAAGAAATCCAAAAGATAGAAATCTGGAGATATTATCAGCATGGAATTATATTATCATTCTATTTCTGCAATGTAAGAACAGCGCCTTAAAGAGACTTAAAGACTACCTTCCAGTGTCTCTAATCTTCTACCTAATGAGATGTGTGGTGGTTTTTTGCTGCTATTGTCGGTTGGTTGGGATTGTCTCTTGTTGCTGCTTTTATTGTTCTGTTTTTTAGCATCAGAGTCTAATTTGCCTGACTACCATTAAAAATCTGTACAGATGGAAGAACCCCAGCAGCCACAGTTGTATTTCATGTCACTGGAGACACAGCCAATGGAATCAGAGATCTGGGAATGTGACACATTCAACCTGTTGACATGACCTGCTAGCAACCACTCCCATGCAGTAACAGCCAAAGGGAGCTGGTGGGGTGCATGCCAGCTGCAGATTTCTCCAGTGTGGGTGTCTGAAGGGACACAAACCCCATTCTACATCCTCCTCATCAGCTCTGACATGCTTAGCAGAGTCAGGAAGAGCTGAGGCTCTGAACACAACCTACCAACTGCTTTAGGAAGAGATAGAAACTGGGTGATGACAGTGAAAAGCAAACACCAGAAAAGAACCCATCATAGTCCCTGAGCTCTCAAGTGGCCAGCAGAGGACAAACTTGGATCTCTGGAGGCAAGAAGGTCTTTTCTGGTCTATGCTGGGGATGCTACAGCAGCTGCAACAGCAATTCAAGCGTAAAGGTTGGAACAGCTTGTAGAATAGACCAATCTTCTTCACTTCATCCTCCCATAAGAAAAGAGCAGCTGTAAAAAAGGACACAACTTGCAGGCTTCTACCTCCTTACCTTTCACTTCTAGAATTCTAAAACTAACTGAGAAGTATTAATACGATGAGTATGGCCTAAGTAAGGCATATTTTCTATTCATTCTACTCCCAATCTCTTGGCCATTCATCTTGTACAACACTTTGCTACAGAACTGGGCAGTTCTGGGACACACAGCAGCAGAGAGGATTGTCTTAATCACCTTCCTCCTTATCTCTTTCTCTGCTCTTCAGAACATCCCATGCCTGCTTTCAGCTTCTGCTCACTGACACAGATCAGGTGATGAGGCATGCAAAGATGAACAAAATCTATATAGAAGTTCCTTAGTCAAAAATATTCCACAGCCACATTTTCACCTCACTACCACTACATTAAAAAGGAGAATCCAATTAGTGGTGTGGGTCATTGATGTTGTTCCAGGGGGAATTGTGGCTGTTCCATGCCCACAGTGTAGAAGACAGACAGTCTTCCTCTAAGCCACATAAACAGCTGCTTAGTGTTCCCAAAGCGAATATCAGCTCTTCTGTTGAAACAAAGTGTCAAATCTAGGCAAGAAAGAACCTAGGAACTGAAGGAACCAAGAGGGTCCTTGAACACCAGTCCCATGGTTGCAAGTCACTATGCAAACATATTGAACCCAAAAGAACATCTGTCCTGCAGGCAACCAAAACCTGAGTTCCTTTTACTTAAGACCCACTGTGAAACATCAGAACACATAAACATGTGATAGTCAAACCACTGGCTGCCTTTTCATGACACAGAACAGTACTCCTGGCTTCCTGATGGAAGGTTGGGAACATGCAGCCAAAGGGACAGGATCAAAGGCCTCCCTGAAATCTAGAAAGATTACATCCTTTTCCTTCATACACTGAGTCGGTGGCCTTATCATAGAACAAGATTTGATGACCAAGACTGGTTGCACACATGCTCCCTCACCGATGTTTAGGCCACCAGACTGTTTACCCGGGCAGAGCTTCAGCACACAGAGGCATTTTGACCAGAACCTTGTGCTGAACTCTAAAACTTACCCCCAGGCTTCCTGACTGTGTGGTACTGGCACGTCCTGTTTGGGATGAATTCTCAAGGGAATGTGCTTGCCACGAGCCTTCTTAGACTGAAGCAAGAGATAGGTTGCCACAACTGGTCGTAATTCTGCTAGAAAACAAGAGGATGTAGATCTCTTCAGAAACATTGTCAGTACAAAGACAATTTCTGCATGTCTGCCATATTTTCCCCTTGATGTGCAACCTTCATGTCTGATCACATTAGGGTAGTTTCAGGCCTCAGATGATTCACACAATATGTAAGAGATAAAGAAGCAGACTATTCTCGTTTTTGCTTGAAAGTTAGTGTATTGTACAATTGCTGGAAGTGAAATCTAAAGCTGGTGCCAGAATCTCTCTACTGAAGTGAATGGCAAAGCTCCTACTAATTCAGTTTGTACAGCATTTCAGCTGGACTCCCATTTCTGGGGCCAAGTTTCAGCCCAGCTCCAAGGAGCATCGACATTCAGCTGGATTTTCAGCAGCTTTTTGACTACTATGAGAACCGTGGGTACAATGCTTGAGAGACTCAGTGTAGTATAATAAGCTTGAATTACTTATCAGGCATTAGAAGTCCTTTGAATTAAGACTGTGATAATATCACAGACTTGAACTGAAGAACTTTTTCCCCTTGTAGGTCGATCGTTCTCTTTATTCCCTGTACCTAAAAAAGAAGTAACAGTGACTCCACTATTGATCTTGCCTAGATAAAACTTACATTTTACATCTAGTCTTACTAAGGTTATATGGAAATCTTAACAATCCTTCAAATTCTACCACTTTCTATTTAACAGAAAGACAACTCAATTTCAAGAGACAACTTTCAGATTCAGGTTAAAGCCAGAGTACCCATCATGTTTTAAATCTCTTCTACAGCTTGGAATGTCATTATTGACATTTATACAGCATCTCTAGAAGCACTCAGTTCAGCTTTTCTCATTTATTTTCTAAAGTTACTGGAATTAATTTATTTCCTGAAGTATTTGTGAACTGTAATTCCAAATTTGCTTGGTTGTCCTACCTGATGTGTTGATATTTTCCACCTATCAGTGAATCATTTCAAAGCAGGGAGTTAAGCCAGCATGTGACATCTGCTGTTCATCCATCAGTTTCTGTTTTGAGTCTGCCTGGACTTCCAGAGATTCATAAGGATTTCAGCATGGTAAAAAAATAACAAAAAGGCTGAGAAAACACAATTAAAGGAGAAAAAAGGAATAAATGTGAACTTCAGAAATGCAGTTATTAGGTAGACTATGAAGTTCTGCAGTGGTAACTTACCTCTGAAAGGTGTGAAATATTTCATGTTTGAGAATAAGTGAGTGTTAGAGTCTGTTAATACAGTAAGGTTATTTACTGTAGGAGTGGGCTTAAATACAGAGAATTACTGACATACGTTTATTACCTCTGACGTTAATGCTGATCTACTCTCTCTTCTCTTGTTGTGAAACACAGAAAGCTGTTACACAGTCTTCATCAAGGTGT
Source organism: Coturnix japonica (assembly GCF_054131305.1). Taxonomy (NCBI): domain Eukaryota; kingdom Metazoa; phylum Chordata; class Aves; order Galliformes; family Phasianidae; genus Coturnix; species Coturnix japonica. The sequence continues at coordinate 29,102,900 of NC_140672.1, forward strand.
CCCAGCTGCAAGAATAAGACCTATACTGAGGAAACAGCTTTCAAGTCATCTCACAGCCCAATCTCACCGTGGTAGTGTTCTGCTGTGCAGCAGTCAATAATTAGCCATGATTTCAGATTCTTTTTTAAATAGTGTTATGGCTACATATTACAAGGAGTAAACAGAAAGAGTCGTCCAACTTCAGCAACTAGTCCCTCTGTGGCAACAGGTCCTGAGTTCTGAATTCAAGTACAAAAGCCTGTCAGCAGATGAGACCTTTTACTAGAACAGAAGTGACGCTTCTATCTCTTCTTGATTCCTACTTCCATGGCGTGCACAGCATGCTGTGCTGCATGCACAGCACAGCTGTTCTTCAGAGCAACAGTGGCACCCAGTGACCAACAGCAGCCATTGTCTGCAAATACACAGCAACTTCCCAGGATCTGCTGCAACAATCTCCCACACACTCCACTGCACACAGACACTATGACCCTGATTAGACTCAAGCAGCAGACTTAAAACAAGTCAGAGTTTTAGATTCCAGGATATTTCAGGACCTATCATGTGTGAAATTCAGTTACACAACAGTGATTAGGTGCCTGCGTTTCAAGCAACTTTCAGATCACGGCCATGTAAAATAAAACAAATTCAGTGCAGAAATAGCAAGCTTGTACCTTAATACCTATAGGATTATCCATGTTATAGTGCATTCTGATTGAGTTCTAAAACTTTCTCATCCTAGATCACTTCAACAAGTTCCACCAGTTCAAGCAATGCAGTTCTGATATCCTGTGTATGTCAGGCAGATAGAATTGAACAGTGCAGGAATAATCTCTGACAGCTTTAAGAGCTCCGTTCTGCTTACAAACTCTCAGTCCAAAACTATTCTCAGTTTTAAGGAAATGAACACCTGAAGCAGTTGGATCATCTGCCATTTGCCGCATTCTGCTTCTTGGCATCACGATTAGCACAAAGGGTTTTCTGCTGTCCTGCAGAGATGGACAAAGTCCTGCTTACAAATGGACCAAGTTTCAGTGTACAGCAGAGTTTGTACCAGACTAAAAAGCCACGTCATTCAATTCATGTGCTCAGGTTGTTATGCACTCCCAAAGGAAACAGAACTAACTGTTGGATTCTGAAGGCAATCTGTGGGGTCCTACATTACCTCCTGATTCTGGAAGAGGAAATTCTAATAGCAAATGCAGAACTTTGATCTTTGTAGACATGAGAAGAGCTGGCATTTAGGAACATTCATTTCAGGGAAATCAAATGATGTGTCTATATTTTTACTACAGATAGTATAGGGAGCAGCCAGTTGAAGAACCAGATACAAAAAATCCAGACCATTGGCAAGAAAATACTTCTCCTTAAATTCTGTATGCTATCATGGTACAGAATTAGGCTACAGTGCCACATAGGCCAACCAAGCGTAGAACCAAATCCACAAAATACTGGTAGACAAAGCAGCAAAAACAGGGACAGTATTCAGCAGACAGGCCTTTCTACCGACAGCTCAGCATGTTCTGCCATCGGAAAAGCAAGGCCTCTTGTCAAGCTCAGCTATTTCCCTTCTCAGTGTATTCTAGCACCACTGATACCCACTGGTATCCTCCTGTACAGTGCCATCATATTGTCATCATCCAAAGGAAAAACCCACACAGCAGAGCATACAGCAGTACACCCATGCTCCAGATATCCACCTGAAAAAAAAAAGACAAGCTTACAAACCTGAAGCACCTCAAATGGCTTCCTGACAGACTGTGCTGTCTGCCCTTGCCAAAGCCCACATATAGCCCATGAAAAGCTGGCTCTTTCCCTCAGGAAAAAAAGCCTTATCATCCCAGAGAAAGCATGTAACCCTCATTCAATTGCCCTTCCACTCAGCTTAGAGCACTACTAAAGCCAGCATCTTCACCTTAGCTCATCACACTGCTGCAGTTCCTTTTACAAGGATCTCACTGGCAAAAATGAAATCAAAGCCGTCACAAGGGATTTAGCACAGTTACGTGTTACTGGATATGAGAGCTGTCAGCACAGTCACCTGTCTGGCTTTGCTGCTGTTCTATTTATGTACAGGCACAACAAGGTTCAGACACCTCACAGTGCAGTTCTCACTTTGACTGTAAAGAAAAAGGAGGCTTGAAAAGCAGTGTGTGGAAAACAAAGAAACAAGAATTAGAACAACAGTGGGGCCATGGCACTTGTAGGAATTGCTCCGCCTTTAACAGCGATTCAAGAAGGATGAGGGCATTCCAAACCAGACCAGTTTGGACAGATTAACAACTGCAAGTAGTGGGTTCCAAAATTCCAGACATGAAATCAAAGCTGGAAAAACTCTTCACATTTTCATCTCTCAATTTTTAGTACATTGTGCATTACAACGGAAACAATTCTTCACATACAACTTGGAAGCTAAAGACAAGTCTGACAAAACAGACTGCACAGAAATGATGGATAATTAACAGAGCAAATTGCTCTTTCAAAAACTTAGTAATAGAAAGAGATCTCTGAAGTTGCTGTTCTGTAGAGCACCAAAGCAGTCGCTTGAGGCAGTTCAGGATTAGCCTGAGACAAACCAGCCAGTTGTGTGAACTGAGACCAATTGCACTTTTCTAGTCTGTGGCCACTGACAGCTTCTGAGAGCTACCAAGCAATGCAACCTAGCAGAATTCAGAAGGGAAACCAAGAGAGCTTACCTGAGCTCCACTGCCTTGAAATGCTCTGTGGAGAGGGAAGGGAAAGAGGGGAAAACAAACACCGCTCTACATCCCTCTGAGCCAATATACGCTTTGCCCTGGATTAGTTCTGGTCCTGCATAAGCTGGGCTTCCACAGCATGTGTTCAGGCGGTAATCAAGGCCTCCCTGGAATAACACAAAAAATAGAGAGAAATGTTTGCTTTAACAGAGTATATGTCTTCTGATCATAACACTTCAGAAGCCTCAGAGGCTTCTTCTCCTGTGTATATTTTCATTCATCTTATATTTTGCTTTCATTCAATGTGACCTCTCTAGACAAATATTGTCTAACACCATGAGTATCACATAAATGTGCAGATCTCAAGCTGCTCACTTATCTAGTACCCTTGGCATGATGCTTTATTTTCCTCAGCTGATCATCTAGATTGTGCCTGTTGATTGTGCAACAACAGCCTGTTGGTCTCGATTACCTGTGAGAGGCTCTAAATTTGGCCAGGAAAAATCATTTAAGGATAAGTAATTATCTGGGACTCAGTAAGTCTTCCCATGCTTTCATAACAGCAGAGATACACACACACACAAACTCGTGGAACCCCACTGCTTTGCACAATCCTGTGCACACTCACATGTGTCATGCACTGATTTCCCAGCCAGTCCTCGTAGGGTCTCTTACTTAGGACAGGAGTGCAGGGGAGCAGCCAGAAGCTGTTTGCATTCCCTGCTGTCTGCTGGGCAGCTTTGCTGGAGATGCTTGGGTTGCTTTGTTTTTCCTTGGGAGGTGGGAAGGAGCTTTGGGTTGGAGGCACATCCCGTGCCAGCTGAGCAAAAGGTTCTGCTGCTTGAATCTTCTTCTGCAAGAGCCACCTACCGGTAAATGTCTGCGGGGATGTACTCGGTGTGCACTTCTGAAGCCATTTGAGAACCTAGTCGTTCTTGCTGCAGGACCCCTGTCTTCTGTTAAAAGCTGAACGGTCCCCAGAGCACCTGTTTCCATCAGCTACCACCATCCAAAGCAGCCAGCCTTCTTACAGTCACCTGGCCCAAACATCCCTTTTGCTCTACACTTGATTCATGCAAGAGATGGGAGCTTGGCACGCACACCATCCTTCCAACAGCCCATCCCAGCAGCAAGGGATCACAGCGCTGGCACAGCTGAAACAAAAAGGGTGTGCGAGTTTCCTGTTAGCACTCAGTGTGAACAAATCTACCACTGAGCAACACCGTGAGCCCCCACTCACCTCAGCACAGGTCAACCTGTAACCCCAGCCTTCCCCTATCCATGTACACACGCACACCCATGTGTCACCCTGCCTGCTTTGCACACCCCCATGCACACACTGCATCGTGTGCCCTCCTTTGCATTCACAGACGTGTGCCAACCACCCCTGGGAACATGTACGTGCATACACCTTCCACAAACACCCCTTTGTGTGCACCTGTGTGCAACCCAACTCCTCAGCACACACACACGTTTGTGCCACACTGTCCACGCACTCACCACGTGCCCTCCAGCACCCAAGGATTGCAGAGATGCTCCAGACTGTGCCAGAGATGAAATATCACAGTGCTGGGACATGATTGATCACTAAGGAAAACACTTGGAAGCATATTCAATCTGTGGAAGCTGAAATTACTGGGCACAGTCAGCTTTCCTATGACTCAGCTGGAGGAGGCGGGTGCTCTCAGACATCTGAGACACTTGCACAATGCTGGGATCATTCTGACGGAAACTATGTCTTCAGATATCATGGTTAAAACCATCCAAGATGATCATGCAGAGCCTTAGCTCTGGAGAAGCACTTCTTCCCCACCCTTCACTACTCCAAGCAGCTCCAACAAACTTCTCAGAAGAAATCCAGGCCAGTACAGACCTGGCAGACCAGAACCAAGTGCAGCTTGTGGGACGGCAGTGCCCACTCCTTGCTTCCACCCTGCTCCAGCAGGTTAAGGAGTCTGAGCCTCACTGGCCTTTGACAGCTCAAGACTTTCATCATCTCATGACAACATTTCTCACTAAGATACACCTCAGGCATTGAATTCTCTTCTCACTACCTCCTCCCAGTCCTTCCCTAGGAACAGAAAACATTCAGATTCTACAGCAAACTACAGCATCTGCACTGCAAGAGCACACTGAACCACCTGCAACAATGAAACGTGGTTTTGGAGAGTGGGTTTGAAAACACACCTTTAGACAGCTGTCTCCCTGTAGCCAAAAGGAAACCAAGCAGCAAAAGAAGAGTCCAGCCTGAAACATGCCCATGCTACTAGCCCAGGTTTTTCACAGTCAATGCAGAATCCATCCTGCTCTTGAGCTAACAAATGACCAGTGGGTCTCCTTTGCTCCACGCCTTCTCCTTCAAAGCCAGAAAAAGAAAGAATAAACAAGCAGAAGAAACCCAGACGTACCTTTCCACACACAGAGCAGAAAGTGGAACAGCAGTTGTCTCCTTCCTGAGACATGGTGGGGAGCATCCCAGAGGAAGCCCAAGTTCTTTGCTTCTCTCCACAGGGACTTCAAGCACTCTTGGCAAGAGCTGCTTTGGTTCTTTCTTCAACTGCTTCCATCACCAGAATCTCCTTTGGAAAAGGAACCCGAAAGAAAGAATCAGCAAATGAAAAAGAATGAGCAATAACCACTTTCCCAGTTTTCTTCTGACATGCAATTTAGACTCTCAACTCTGGCAAGGTCTTAAAATCAGCTGGTTACAAGAACTGTCCCACAATATATCCAGCTTCTGTACAGCTGCCGTTATTTCTGACAGCGAGTGTAATCACAGAATCATAGAATGGCCCGGGTTGGAAGGGACCTCAAGGATCATGAAGATCAATCACCTCCCTGTCCCTGCTGGCCATCCCCTCTTCTGATGGAGCCCAGGGGACCATTTGCTCTCTGAGCTGCAAGAGCACGCTGATGCTCACGTTCTGTTTTTCATCCACCAGGACCCCCAGGTCCTTCTCTGCGGGGCTTCTCTTAAGGACTGCTCCTCCCAGGCTGTAGAAATGCCTGGGATTCCTCCAGCCCAAGTGCAAAACCTTGCACTTTGCTGTGCTGAACCTCATTAGATTCACGTAGGCCAACCTCTCGGTTGAGTTCCCTCTGAATGGCATCCCTTCCTTCCACTGCGTCAGCCGCACCACTCAGCAAACAGCAGAGGGTGCACTCCATTGCATCATTGGTGTCACTGATAACCATGTAAAAAAGCACTGGTCCCAAGACAGATTCCTGGATGACACCACTTGTTATTGGCCTCCACCTGGACATCGAACCATGAATCACCACCCTCTGTCTGTGGCCTTTCAACCAATCCCTTATCCACCAGGTGGTCCACCTGTCAAATCCACATCCCTCCAGTTTAGAGATAAGGATGTGGTGGAGGGCCATGTCAAAGATCTTGCTCAAGTCCAGGTCAATGACATCTGTTACCTTCCTTTTGTCCACAAATGCCGTCACTCCATCATAGAAGGCCACCAGATTGGTTAGGCATGGCCTTCCCCTGCTAAAGCCACGCTGGCTGTCTTGGATCAAATGCTCATTCCTTATGTTATCAAGCATGTCTTTGAGGCGGATCTGTTCTTCACCATCTTCATCACAGTTCTACATATGAATCAAATAATTGGTGTTGGTGTCACCAAGAAAACCTTTGTCTTCTACTCCTGCTGCAGCTTTCACCAGAAGCAAAGGGAGAGGCCACCTCCTAGATCCAAATTTTAAGAAACCAACGCCCAGTAGGTGCCATCTGAAATAAAATAGCAGAGAAATTAAGATGACTCTTCTGCATCCAGCTTTGATCACTTCTTCACTCAGGCACACCACCATGTGTGATCAAGGAGATGCTGCCTCTAGGCTGCATTCAGCTTACAGACTGTGTGGGAAATCACAGCTTGAACCTCTCATTAATCAGCTGAGGCAAGTGTTGGGTCAGCTGCGGGAGCACAGGTGAGAGTAATCTAGCTGTGCTCCAGTAAGGGGTGGACCTCGACTCCACCTCCTCTGAGACCTCATGTAAGGGCTGACCACCACTGACGTAGCATCTCTTGGAGGTTGCTCCCCAGTTGAGACTGCCTCAGCTTTCTGATCAAGGTATCAATATGGGTGAGTTTCCCTTTGCTAATAACCTTTGACTATTTACCACTATCTTGGTTATCATCTTTTTACTGGCCACCCTTACAGAGACCATAAGGGTTTGGGCTTCCAAACTCCTAGCAAGCATTTGGATCAGCCAGCTTCCTGCTGGGGAGCCCCCTGCATCACTGCTGCCTATTCTGGTACTGTACCCGCAGATGCTTCAGAGCTCATTAGCATGGACTTCCTTCCTCCCCTCAGCAGCTGCTCCTGCACTCACCTTCATTCCTACTCAGATACCGGCTGCTTCCAGCACCAGCTGACCTGCAATTCACAGAAAGGAAAGGTGGGAGTCATGCAAACGCACAAGCCCAAGGCTGCGTCACCACCACGTATGGCAGCCTCGGGAAGTCAGCTGCAACTACAGCCTTTGTCAGAATGGAAACAGGCACCGTCAATTAAGTGTGACCTCTGAACTCACTGCCACCATCAGAAACAGGCACTGAAATCGCTCACTTCACTGCAGCTGGTTATCTCCAAATTCTTTTGCTTTTGGGAAATGATGGACATGGAATTGAAGGACACCAGAAAATTGATACCTACTTCATTGTAGGTGGTTAAGCTTGGAAGCAAGACTTGAGCAAGAAAAGCTTCTCAGCTCCTTGTAAGGCACTAAGTGATGGGATGATTTCCCATCCCTGCAGAAATCCTGACCTCTGCCACAGGTGGGTGAGTGACACAAAAGTTGAGCTGCCCATTCAGAAGCACGTGGGGCAGGCCATGGAGCGGTTACATACCAACACATGAACAGGTACTTTCCCATCGCAAGGGAAATCCCTTCTCCCTGCCATGCCATGCCCACACCGCTCCTCAGGGCTGCACTGACAGCACAGACACAATTGAAACATCTTTTGTCATCATTGTGGTTTTTCACAGACCCAGACAATGAGATACTGGGTTGCTGTGTGGGCTCTGAGGCGGCACTGCCATTTCCAAGGCATTGCTTCCTAGGGGCACAGAAAGTAAAACACTTTAACAAAATCTCACCCAGAGATTGCTATTTTACCATTCTTCCATGCAAAACAGGAGGACAATACAGCGGATTTGTGCAGCTGCATCAACACCCCGGGTGCTAAAGGAATGCAAAGACAGAAATATCAAACCTACAAGGAGGGAAGCTATGTTTAGTAATATCTTTTCTCATTTACAACAGGCAGTTGGCACTCTGAAGGAAAATCCCAGGCCTCAAGTTCTGACAGTGCGGCAATCTGGTACGGACTCAGATGTGAGTGATCCAAATGGTTTATTCCAGGTTCTAATATCACTTCTGTGCATTCACACGTTTTCTCTCTTAACTTCCCCACAGCCTTCACATGTCCACAGAACATCCCACAAACTCTCCTTCACGGCACATGTAGGCACTCATCCCACCAGAGCCATCAGTCATTCCTAGCCATGTGCTTCTCCTCCAGTCACGGACAGTATCACACAGCCATAATGCATCTTAAATGACTTAGTTTTTCTGTTCTTTCTGGAGGTTTCCTTGGTTCCTAGCCTTACCTTCTCATGCCGTTCATCTTGCTCTGCAGCTCCTGCTCTGAATAGTCTTCTTATGTTCCCACGTGACAACTAGAAAATGAAGACACAGCCCCTGCCACCAAGGTCAGCTCTGCAGCACACGTTACCTGAGGAGCACTTGGCTACTCATGCAAACTGCACAGTGCAAGGAAGATTGTTACATGTTGCACTTCTTCTTCTCCTGGCTCAGAAATTAGTTTTCCTACCTAGTAAATGTGAAAATAATAATAATTAAAAAAAGAAAACAAAAGTCTGACACAAATCAGACGTGATTGTTACTATGAAATTCTGGAGGACAAGGGATTTAACCTCTCTATGAAGAAGCTGACTGCAAAGGACTAAGAACAGCCATGATCACATTGAGAACTTGTGGGTAAAATTCGGGACTGAACCAATAATGGGCTTCTGGAGGTGAGGGTCTGCTCCAGGCCGCCTGGTCAAGGGAGCCTGTTGATGGGCCCTGCTTACTGCAGCTACCAGAAGCACCGCGCTCACTGACTCTCAACTTGATGGGGGATTCCAGTAAGGCTGGGAAATCAGCATGGCTGGCTGCAAGCTGTCTGAGACTGCTGGAGTGCACTGGGAATAACTTTGTGGGCCAAGCATTAAGCACACCAAGCAGAAGGGAAGCATTACTGGACATGCTGCACAGCAGGGGTTAAGACTGGAGGTGGTCAGGGCTGTAGTGACCATGCCCTCCTAGAGTTCCTCATCTCAAGGAATGCGGGCCTGGCAAAAAGCAAAGTCAGGACCCGGAGCATCAGGAGAGTCAGCTGCAGGCTGTTCAAAGAATTCTTGGACGAGGGACACTGGAGAACTGCTTTTAGGGGCAAAGGGTTGAAACATTCCTTTGTCTGCACCCCTGTGCAACCCAACTCCTCAGCACAGCCCTGTGCAAGCACACATTTGTGCCACCGCGCCCACGCACTATCCATGTGCTCACACACACTCACACAACCACATCCCTTAGTGCAGCCCTGTGCGCACACACACTCACACATGTGTAACCCCTTCCTTTCACTCCCACAGTGCACACACACACCGGTACCACAATGTCCTTGTGCAGTTCCAACACTCTGCACACCCCTGTGCACGTACATATATGTGCATGCTCGTCCTTGCACACATACCCACAGACCTACACACACCTGAGCAACCCCACTGGTTTGTGCACTCATGGACACAAATGTGTGTACAACACCATCCATGCACAAATACACACACAAACACACACACACACACACACACACAATCATGGATCCCCACTGCTTAGCACAATCCTGTGCACACTCACGTGTGTCATGCACTGATTTTCCAGCCAGTCCTCGAAGGGTCACTTACTTAGGACGGGAGTGCAGGGGAGCAGCCAGAAGCTGTTTGCATTCCCTGCTGTCTGCTGGGCAGCTTTGCTGGAGATGCATGGGTTGTTTTGCTTTTCCTTGGGAGGTGGGAAGGAGCTTTGAGTTTGAGGCACATACCGCGCCAGAGCATCTCGATGGCATGAGGGGGATCAGGGCCCCTCTATTGGTTACCTCGGTGGCTTGCAGCAACTGGAACTTTCCCCCTTTTGGAAGGGTTCACCTTGGTGGTTGTTTTGTGTTTTAATTCTTTCACTCGTGCCTGATGTAGATGAATCCACGGGGGTACCAGATGATAGAGACCATCACGATCGCCTATTGAGAAAGCTAAACAACGTGAGTTCCTCCCGACTCATATAATCAAAAATCTCAACCATAAAAAAGAGACGTCTTCGTATTCAAGCAAATGACAACAGTAAGACCATGCATGTTCTTTTGTTGTATTTCCTGTGTAATCATGGGGAGGATATGAAGAAGTGGATCCACTGATGAAGAAGTGCAGAATCCACTTCTGCACTTCAGGCACAAGTTCCTTAGAATTGGAAGAGAACCTTAAAGGCCATCTTGCCCAGCTCCCCTGCAATAAACAGGGACATTCACAGCTAGATCAGGTTGCTCACAACCTGGTCATTAGTCATCCCGGAGGCAAAACACACACTGAACGTTTTCTCCCTGCAGTCATAAATCCTTGGAGACAACAGCATTGACACTGCATGTTACTGAAGCAGTAAAAGAAATTGCTCTTCTAACTCTCCTTGTGTTAAGGAAAATGATGATAAAAAGCAATGGAATGCTTTGGCAGGACACCAAAACCATTCTCCTTCGTTGATATCTGCTGCAATGGAACCTTCCACTGGAAGAAGCCCCTGATGACTTGTCACCCCATAGTGGTGAGCTTGAGAAGCAGGATTGCTGCTCAATAGAATGAACTGGAGCTCCTTAGCATCTCTTACATCCAGGAGGGGTGTGATCAGACCCACCTATCACCTTCAGGCGCGCGCTTTCTGATACCCTGTCTGACTTCACTGTCACTGTGCCAGCATCCTCAGGCGTAACCTGCTTCATTGTCAGTGTGCAGCAATTGCCAACATTCTTGATGTCATTGTAATTGTTGGTGTAAAGGAGGTTGCCATTCAGGAACCATTCCACGTCCTCGTCATCATGGGACAGCTCGCAGGAGAAGACAGCAGAGCTCTCTTCTTCAATTTCCACATCCTGCAGGTGCTTCGTTACTTCTACATTGCGAGCTGTGGGGAAACAAGGTGAACTGTTACCACTGTTACTATAAATCATACTGGGATGTGGTAGAATGGTTGGACTAGATGATCTTTGTGTAATCTTCTCAGTGGAGATTATACATTTATAAAGTTAGCAGGAGAGAACGGCAGAAATCAACCTCAAGAAGAGAAATCTGAGGTGAAATAGGACATGGAAGAGGCCACCCTCCCTGCTCATACCTTCAGCTGTCAGCGTGGCCTCAGTCTCTGCAATTCCTGCCTTGCACTTGTACACACCAGCATCATCGGGCTTCAGCTTCAGAATCTTGAGCTCTGCTGAATGCTTATCCCTCTTGATCTTGTACTTCTCAGAGGGTTCAATGGGTGTGTGGCCCTTGAACCATTTCAACACCTTTGGAGAAGGCCTGAAGTCACAGGACAGGATGACAGAATGACGTTCCAAACCTGTCTTGTCCTCCAGCTTCCTGGTGATTTGTATATGGTAATCTGCAAAGCAAGGGTGGAAGAGAAGAAAGGATGAGGACAATTGGAAGAAGAGGAAAGTCTCTTGCGTCTATTCCATTCCATTTCATTTCATATTCACATCGGTTCTTTGAACCACTCTAAAGATAAAACAAATGATTGCCTATAGGGAATGCCTTTGACTACATTTCCATAAAGTAACACTGTATACTATATACCAAATGCAAGGTCCAGCTCTTGCTTATTAAACTGCTCCCAGTTGAGGCAATTATTCAAATAAGAGTGAGTTGAAAATATAACAAGTACTTTAGGATGTGAATGGAGACTCTTACGCTGGGGACAACAGCAGATAAAAAGCCTGGAAGTTTCTTTCAGATGAAATCAATGACAAACTGCATCAAATTTAGGTGCCACCAAACTCAAACTTGTCTACTTCAGAAATACAATTAATTTCACCTGATTTGACTTCTTTGGTATAGCCAAGGACAAAACCTCAGCTCTGTAGATCTGAATAGTAAGCACATCACAACTATTCAAACAGATCTTTTACTGAGATGCAGCTGTCTCATTTAGTGTCCAACGACTTTGAACTGGAAATGGAGGAGACCCTCCAGAAACACACACAATATTTCAAAGACCCCAGTGAAGGAAGACTGTACGTTAATTAATTCTTCATCTTCATGATGTAAACCAAGCCAGGATATGTTACCTCTGATGAGCAGACTGGCTGTGGATTTGGATTTGCCAACTGAGAACTGACTGGTGGTGGTGGTTTTCGGTATGGTCAGCAGGTGGATGGTGCCTTCTTGCTGCATAATCAAGTTTCTGCCAGCCTGTAAGACTTCCCCACGTAGATACCACTCGGGAGGTTTCACAGAAGGAATGGATATCTCGCATTCAAATTTGGCTTCTTTAGGCTCAGTCAAATACTCATCACACAGCTCCTTTACTAGATTAATGGATTGCTCTTTAAGAAGGATGGAACAAGAGAAAGCAGAGATTTAGAAGGAATGTAAAAAACCCTTACATTATCACCCTACTTACTCACGTCAGCATTACTGCACATGAACACTACACCTATCAGCTCAACATGCCTTAAAACATCATTAAAAAATAATAGAAAGAAAGGAATGTTGTTAAGAAGTCAGACAATAAGACTGACAACCTGAAGAGAGCCCAGATCTTCTGATTCCCAGTCCAACACCCAAATCAAACCATGACCTTCCCATCCCGATATCAAACTCCTCGCATTACGAAATGGAATAGAGGTTCACTGAAACATGGACATTGATAATTACTTTGGTTAAATACAGCAACTTAGCTCTGAACAACAAGTTTTCTCCTAGTAAAGGTCTCTGTAGCTCAAATGTAATGACTCTACTTAGGAGAAATTCATTTTCCAGGATTTTCTTGCCCTTATAATTGTAACAGTGGCAAAGCTGGGGACTGAACTCTTGAGTACTGTGCTAACTCAAATGTCTCCCTTTTCTTTACCACACTTAACATCATATATATACCCTAACATTGTATATATTAAAAAAAAAACCAACCCTGAGCTCTTTTCAAACAAACAGAGAAAATGAAGATAAAGTCAAGCTATGTTTTTTATCCCAAAATGTTCAAACACAAATCTGAAGTCGAAAGGTAGAAAATAAACCTCCTAAGAAAATAATCTGTTTACTTAGCAAAAGTAAATCCGAAAAGACAAGCTGGATATTTTGTGGGCAGAAAGGTAGGTAGGTAGGAGTTTTTATTTCTGTGAAAGGTCCTGGTGGTGTTTAACTTCCTTGACATTCAAGCAAAGGGTGTTAGCTGGTTTATAAGATAAGATAATTTAAGCAAAATCATCATCTGAACCATAATTACCTTTAACTGTAAGATGGGCATGAGATTCTGCCTTTTCTGCAACAGATTTTATTTCTGCGGCATCCTTGACTTGGACATGTGTGTAAGTCAGCGAGCAGGTCTTTCCTGAAGCAGAGAACCACAGAGTCACTAAGGCTGGAAAAGACCACTAAGGTCATCTAGTCCAACCGCCAGCTCATCCCTACCAAACTGTGCTCTTGAGAGCAAACCCACAACTACACTTGGCTTCCTTGAGCAAAGAGCTCTGAGGCACATGGCCAGGCTGAGCATCATCCATCTGGTTTCACAGCATCACTGCCTGTTCTCTCATGTCAATGAAACCACCCATTCCCCCACATCCACATCCCCACCAAAGTGTAATCTAAACATGGCTTCTACAAGGACTGACCAAATGTGGCCGTCGTCACCTTCAAAGTACCTGATACAGAAGGATCACACTCATTGTCAGACAAAACCTCTCTGGAGAGGTGAACTGACTGCCCTGGTCACCCCCACTTTGGAAAGAACTGCACTCATTTCCTACCTGCTCCTGGCAGTGTGGGATGGTGGGATAGCATCACACTTCTCACACTAAGCTTCCCACCATGTCACTTGTTCCACCCTAACCTCAGTCCCAAAACAAAAGGGAAACTCCCTTCTGAACCTTCTTCATTTCAGATGTCCTTTCTGCTTCATCTCCAACCCACCCCCCACTCAGGAAAAAGATCCCCCTCTTACACCCTACCATCTTGCCGCATTCTGATGTTGTCATCAGCCTTCAGCTTGTTGTCATCTTTGTTCCACTGGCTCTGAACCTCATCGTGTGAAATATCACAGCCAAATATGCACTCCCATATTCATTCACTTCCACATCTTCCAGTGGTTTAACAATCTTGATATCTCCAGCTGTGAAACAGTAGAGATATATTTGTCAGGATATTTCCAGAACTGAGTGCAGCATCTTTTCCTTACACATATTTGCATAGAAAATAAGTAGGATTTTGTTTTATTCTAAACCATCATCCATTCACGAGTCATTTCTCTCTTCAACACAGTCAATGCATTATTGCCCTTGAACCTAAAGACAGACTTACTAGCTACAAAGGAGCTCCCTGCAAACAGTTTTATGGAAACCAGAATCTCATTTATTCTAAAACCTTTGCAGCAAAATTAAGGGTAGAAAAACAATAGAATGGAATGAATCTTTAAGGTCATTTAGCCAGGCTGAGCATCATCCATCTGTTTTCACAGCATCACTGCCTGTTCTCTCATGTCAATGAAACCACCCATTCCCCCACATCCACATCCCACCAAAGCTGCTTAGTGTTCCCAAAGCGAATGCTCACCAGTTGTTTCCAGCTCGAAGGTCATCTTCTGGCCAGCAGCCTCGCAGATGTATTCTCCAGCATCTTTCTTCTCCAGCTGCTCCACAACCAGACGCCGTGTTTTGCCCACAGATTCCAGTTTGAACTTTCTGGAGGAGGCAAGCAGTCTTCCATCCTTGTACCATTTTACTTCGGTTGGATCCTGTGCTACTTCACAGCTGAGGGAGGCACTTGCTGCCAGGGCAGCACTCACCTCTTTCTGCACCTTCTCCTGGTTTATAAACACAGGTTTTGGCTCTGAGGGAAGAAAAGAAAAAGTATTGACTGAGGGACTGAAATGAGACCAACTTGCAGGTCTGTATGTACAGCTTGGAACAGGTTTAGGTTACCACTTGTGCCCAAACTAATAGCCTTCACTAGAGAATATCAGCTCTTCTGTTGAAACAAAGTGTCAAATCTAGGCAAGAAAGAACCGAGGAACTGAAGGAACCAAGAGGGTCCTTGAACACCAGTCCCATGGTTGCAAGTCACTATGCAAACATATTGAACCCAAAAGAACATCTGTCCTGCAGGCAGCCAAAACCTGAGTTCCTTTTACTTAAGACCCACTGTGAAACATCAAAACACATAAACGTGTGATAGTCAAACCACTGGCTGCCTTTTCATGACCCAGAACAGTACTTCTGGCTTCCTGAACAGACTCCTCATGGCCTCTACCATTGCCACAACTGTGACTGTCAAAGGCACAAAGGAAATATGCTCACCAACGCAGTCCTTTGTTCTTTGTGTGTGATTTGCAGATATCTATCTTACCTTGAGCTCTGGGAATAGTCAGCTCTACCAGGTCTCTTACTGTGAGTAGCAGACTCACCTATCCAGATGCAGCCTCCAACATAAAGGCATAGTAAAAAGGCAGTGTACTACTAGGAGAAGTTCCTGCTTCTCCTGCCACGAAAGGCTGCACGTAGAACATGCACTCCAGCCTCACTGCACATACTTAGCTTAGTCAAATGTTTAGGTGAACAAGAATTATAGTTCGGGATCTCAGGCACAGGAGAGATTTGAATAATATCTTGAATATTGCTTCCACTGTACATATATCAGTAATTATTATTCTACAGACTGAAACAGGTCTTTGTGCCATACTAAAACCACATACTTGCTACAAACCGAGGCAATCAAGTCTAGGGAAAAAACCTCAGCACAGACTACTGCACCTGGATCACTGTATAATGAAAACTAGATTTTACTTTACTGTTCTCTGCTGTATTTCAGACAACACCTGTCTTACCTGTGACATGAATCTTGAAGGTGAGTTTCTGGCCAGCAGCCTCGCAGCTGTACTCCCCTGCATCTTTCTTCTCCACCTGGCTCACCACCAGCCGACGCTGTTTGCCCTCTGACTCCACCTTGAACTTCTTGCTCGAGGTGATCAGTTTCCCCTCCTTGTACCACTTCACCTCCGTCATCTCCTGGGCCACCTCGCAGCTCAGCGTGGCATTTTCTATTGGTGCAGCCTTCACCTCCTTCTGCACCTTCTCCTTGTTGATGAAAGCATCTTCTGCTTCTGCAGATTGGGAGAGCATTTAGGATGCACAGCTAAATTCACACTGTCCTGTGTGTTCAAAACCAAACGCAAAATGCTGCTTGTAACAACTTCATGTATGTTTGTAATTTTGGAATGGTCTCATTCATACCAAACTTGATCCAGATTAAATACGTTCTGCCTATTAATTACCAATGACCCAACACTTCATCGTCCATTACTATGCTATATATATTCTTCATATCTTTAAATATCCTTCACATTCCTATCATTAAATATTCTTCATATGTTCAATAGTTTGAAAAAAATTAATGTTTCTTAGCAAATATTTTCCTTATTTAAACCCATAGCTGTTTCTAAAACAGCTCCTTGCAATCTCCCCCCATAAGTAGATTGGAATCTACTAATGCAGCAGAGAAGGATGCATTACATGCATCTCTTGAGATCAATTTTAACTTAATTTCTCTGCAGTTCCTGGAGCTTTGCTTAAATTGTCCCTAAAAAACTATTTTTAGAGGGGTCAATATGATTTCATTCATCAAAAATTGGAAGCCAAAGCAAACACCAAATATAAGCATGTTGTGCTCAGTGATATACAGGTGTCAGGAATTACACTCTAGAAAAGCAGTGCTGATTTACATATTTCTTATTCAAAAATGAAATGCCATTTACTCAGAACAATGTACTCATGCAGTATTGATATGACTCCTGATTAGGTGTTCATTTCTGTCCTTGTCAACAGGAGTACTTCTTTCAATGAATACCTTCAAACCAATCTCTCTTCTTTACCAAATCCTCAATATTGTAAATAAGCTTTAGATACTGAAACTCAGAGGCCACAGCTAATTCCCAGTCGTAAAGAATATGACATCATGAAACAGGTTAACCGTAATTAACTTCAGCCACCTGAGAGTTAGGGTTGATCTTGGTTCCCATAGGGAAACATTCAAGCTTCAGTTTCCCAATGAGACTGAGGGATTTGAAGCTGTGCTGTACTGAGTAATGACCTTCAGTGGAAGGCAGTGGGTGACTCACCTCACCCTACAGCAGATGGTGGCAGCTCACTCCTCAGACTATACTGACTACAACTGACCATAATCCAGTTGCCCACAGTCAGGCATCTTGGGCAATTCCACATGCTCTGTGCATCCAAGATGTCTTCATGAGGCTGGGAAATCTATACGGCACTCTCAAGAGAGACTTCCCTTTCTAACACAGCAGCTGGACGCCAGCAGGGATCTGCAGAGAACTTCAGGTATAACTGGAAACCAAGTGGGACTCATGGGCCATTCTGTGATGAGAAACATCTCTCTCACCTGTGACATGAATCTTGAAGGTGAGTTTCTGGCCAGCAGCCTCGCAGCTGTACTCCCCTGCATCTTTCTTCTCCACCTGGCTCACCACCAGCCGACGCTGTTTGCCCTCTTACTCCACCTTGAACTTCTTGCTCCAGGTGATCAGTTTCCCCTCCTTGTACCACTTCACCTCCGTCTTCTCCTGGGTCGCCTCGCAGCTCAGCGTGGCATTTTCTGTTAGTGCAGCCTTCATCTCCTTCTGCACCTTCTGCTTGTTGATAAAGGCATCCTCTGCTTCTGGAACTGGAAAACATTGGGTAAAATATACATTAGATATGAACAGCTTGTGACTGGAAGACATTAAAAGTTGCTTTATGTTGTATTGGGCCATTTCCCAGAGCAACACTGCTTCACAGTGTTTATCACACATTATAAGGCATCCTCAGCATAGTCCATATGGTCATCCCATCCCTCTGGGTAGTCTTTACTATCAGCTGGAACTCCTAATTTTCAGATTTCTTTGAATGAAGACAATGACAGATCTTCATCTGTGTGTCTTTTTGATATTGCTCCACTCTACACTGGAGATCAGCCAAATACAACTCAATTATGAAGTGAAGAAAAGCTTTCTGAGTGCAATGGTAAGAGGATCAATTAAGGCTCAGAAAGCCATTGCACTTTGGGAGAAGCTAGTAAGAGGAGGATTTCTGTAGTGAAAGAGCCAACCACTCCAAGAGTACTCATAATCCCTCCTGACTTGCACACCACATCATTTTGCAGTGAGGGCTGGACTTGCACATCATGCTACAGTGAGAAATACATGAGAAATACAGCAACGGTAGCTAGGCAAGCACTCTCCACGTATGGCAGAGGAGGAGGTATTACATTACCCTGTGCAGCCAGAGGTCTGAAAGAGAACAGAAAACCTTTGGTTTCTGAGTCAAACAGCTAATAATAGCCCTCAGCTAGCAAAATTCAAGTGGAAAAGCACTACATTTCTGGGTTTTCTCCCTACACCTCTGCAATAAGACGTGGGCTGGCTTTGGCTGCTGAGGATTAACTTGGTAGATTCCAGCTGTTGCCATAGTCTTTCTGTCATTGTTCATATTTCATTTTCTCTGACAGATACCTCCCAAATCTACCCTTTCTGTAATCCACTATTTGCTGAAACTGCCAATTTCCTGAGCCAAAAGCATGAGCTACACAACTCACGGAACAGATCCAAAGGCCCCAGAATCACATCCACGTGGTGTGGGAACAGTAAGAGCTGATGGTTTAGAGTCTACACCACAGGCAGCAGCAAAACTGTCTACTACAGGAGCAGAGATATATTGCACACCAGGGACTGAAGGAGCAGAATGCCCCAAGATGGAGAGAGCAAAGACTGCAACCTTTACAAGGGAACAGAACGCAAGCTATGCCCTGCAAGGACACCAGGTCTGTGTGAACAGAAAGGCAGCAGACTCCCAGTACAGTTGCTCCTCCACATAGCTGACCAAATGCCAAACCTTGACCAGGATTAAGCTCCAATGTGTTCACTGCCATAAGAAAGAAGAGGAGAAAACAGATTCCCTGTCCTGATCAGCTCAGAATACAAGACAAGAACTGTAAAGTTAACAGAGAACAAGCTGACTTACGAGCAAAAACCAGCAGAGTGCAGCTACAAATAAAACAGAAGACAAACCCTCGTCATCAGCCAGCTCACTAATGGTCACTCAGAATGCAGCTGATGTGCTCAAGGCTATGTGGAGTCTAAGTCAAAATTTATCGGATCTTGTGCAAAATATACTGACACCAGAGCAATCTCTACTGCAGCTGGAGTGAGAGATCTGCCTCCATGCTAAACTCTCAGACTAATGAGAAACGTACAATTAGAAAGGTATCAATGGATTCATGACTGGTCATTACATTTACAGAACATGGAACGAATGGTCGTCAACATGGGATTCAAGAAACCAAAGGCAAGTGCAATGCCTCTGACTAAAAGTTCTTAGGACACCGACAACCAAACCTTCTCAGTGCAGCCACAGTAGAGATCTGTAACTACTACTGTTGAAATATCAACTGGTAGAGCAGTGTTGCACATTGTACAAATCACAGTTGGACATCCATGGACAGCTCATTATAAAAGTAGTCCTAGGGGAAGAGCTGGATGAAACACTGTTAAAAACAAATAATCATTTTAGCTGCACGTTTGTAAGCATTTCTTTTCATCCTCCCCAAAACAGTTTCATGGCAGAATCAAGAGGACACATTCACACAGACGTTTCCACAGCCAGACAATGGAATAATCAAAGAATATCAACCAAAATGTGTTTCCTACCAGTTACATGAATCTTGAAGGTGAGTTTCTGGCCAGCAGCCTCGCAGCTGTACTCCCCTGCATCTTTCTTCTCCACCTGGCTCACCACCAGCCGACGCTGTTTGCCCTCTTACTCCACCTTGAACTTCTTGCTCGAGGTGATCAGTTTCCCCTCCTTGTACCACTTCACCTCTGTCTTCTCCTGGGCCACCTCGCAGCTCAGCGTGGCATTTTGAGTCAGTACAGCCTTCACCTCCTTTTGTACCTTGTCCTTGTTTGTAAACACGTCTTCTTTCTCTGCAGGGACATCACAACAGTCACACCGTTTTGCTGTAGTCTGCTGCAGAGCTAACTCCAGTTCCCCGTTTTCACTAAACTTGCCCTTCACAGGGAGCATCGTGATGCCTCATTAAGACAGGAAAATACTTTCCCTTCTATTTTGCCTTGGGAAATGATACGCGTATCATATCATATCATATCATATCATATCATATCATATCATATCATATCATATCACATCATATCACAAAGCTAAACATTTCGCAGTCTGATAGCAGATTTGGACATGAGATTTAGAACACCTGCATGCACTGCTGAACCTCCTCCCTTATCTTTTTTTCTTCTCATGTCTCTCTACATTTCCAGTAAATCAGAAGGGAACGGCCCTCTAGAACAGCCTGCCCAAGGAGACTCTGGATGCTCCATTCCTGCAGGCATTCAAGGCCAGGCTGGATGTGGTTCTGGGCAGCCTGGGCTGCTGGTTGGCAACCCTGCACATAGGAAGAAGGGGGTTGGAACTGGATGAGCACTGTGGGCCTTTGCAACCCAGGCCATTTATGAGTCTGATTATTGGCATTTTCCACCTAATTGTGTCATTCAAATTTTGTAACCAGTTCCCTTCAAACACCTCCCCTTTTCTCACTCCTTACATGCCTGGTGTACTCTTGCACTGTAACCCTGCAGACACCAGCTGACTACAAGAGCTGCACAAGTTACCCTCCTTGCCTATTGTTTGTTGCAGTAATTCATTCCTGGATAGAAAAGCACATGTAGAAAAGTGTTGCTATGACACTAGATGACAAAGAAAGTCCTATAGCCAAAATGTTTTGCACCAGAGAGTCTGTAAGTTGATCCTCCAAATGCAAGACACACAAAATGAAGCGTTCCTTTATCTCTGGGATTCCAAGCATTTTCTCACCTCTGACTTTCACCTGGAATGTTGCTTTGCATCTTTTGTTTCACAGCTGTAGCTCCCTTGGTCATTCAGGGTCACATTTTTGACCATGAGCTTGCGGTGCGTCCCCCGGGAGATGATGGTTGTCCTCTGGTCCTGCTTCACCTCTGTTTGATCTTTCTTCCATACGACAGCTCCGCTTGCAGCTGACACCTCACACACCAGCTCCAGGTCTTCAGAAGGACTGACTGATATTTCTGGAGTTGTTTTGGACTTGCTGACAAAATTAATGGCTTCATCTGAAGAAAAAAAGAGAAAGTGGTTTACATCCTGACTCAGGCTTACTCAGCACAGCATTAAGATACAGTTAGAACTGATTGTAATGTCTCTGCTCATTACATTTGGGTGATCGAGTTTCACCTCTGGAGATACTCACATACAAACGTGTGCTTGATTCTCCTGTGTAAGGAAAGAGTAAGTTCTATGCAGACAGTTCTTATTTCTTTTAATCAATTCTGTATTCTGCACATGTTCTTCTGAATCTAAAATGAAGGCAGCTAAGTAACATGTTTGCAATACATGAACAAACCTCTTCAACACCTTGTCTCTAAGCTAACAAGCAGCGTTTGATGAGCACATCAGTATTTCATGCCCTTCATTCCATCCAGACAGAACCTGCCTGAGGAGCAAGCTGATGGCTGTCAGCTACAGGCAGACCTAGCTTAATATTGCATTTCTTAGAGCAACAACTGTTGCTTTCAGTCACTCAATATACCAAGGCCAATTGCTATGCCAGGCACATTTACGGCATCAGCGCACAAATAATGCATTAAAAACTGTAACAGACAGGAGCCATCTATTCTTTTAAAACTAGGTGACCAAAGAAGATCAGTCCCTCTAGAGTCAAGCTGTTAAGAACTAATAGCATCAATCAATATCACGTAGATAGATTACTTCCCTGCCCTAAGACCATCTTGTGACCATTTGGTGCTATTAATTAAGCCCTCTTGATGGCTTTTTTGTCTGAGCCATGCGACATTTTGTGATAGGAGTTACTGCTAGTGTTCCCTTAACCCTACACCAAAGTAGGAGGTATCCATTCTCAGGGAATCATGCAGGCTTCCTCTGTATTTGATGCTCAGAGACAGCCCCAGAACTTTTTAAATCTTAGCTTAGCTCTCATCCAATAATGTTCATCAAACAGTGCAACTTGTCCTTTGGGGATGCCTTTGCTCTGCATCAACCAGTTCCAACGGAGTCTTCTTGGCTTGTTTTAGATCAGGTTTTCAACAGATAAAGCCAGGGTCTTTGAATTACAAAGTGAAATTGCAGAATGCATGATTCTCAACCAAACAGAACGGGAGGTGGGATACAGGGTGAATACCTGAGCCAACACCACCTGCAAGCAATCCTTCAATATCTTAGGAATCTCTAGCCATCCCAAATCCAGTGTTGTGCTTGATCTATCATCTCTGCTGAGTTTTTAGCTAGCTGATGGTGAGCATCATGGTGGTGATGGGTGAGCAGTCGGACTAGAGGGTCTTAATCAACCTTAAGGATCCTGTGATCAGAGGAACGTGAATGTGCTGTTAGAGGTCACAAGCGCTGCACTGCAGCATGAGCATACACAGCGAAAGGCTTTCAGTAGAGCTTCAGTTCATAAATGAGGACTGGGTTATGGAAAATAGGCTCAAGATAGAAACCAGAAAACAGATCTTAACGCCAGGTTCTGTGAATGCAGCCAGCTGAATTTCACAGATATTGAATTTCAATGACAATTTCTTGTGTTATTTTACCCTCCAGCTCCACCCTGAACAGGAACATGTCAGTGACAAGCATTACTCCTCCAGGCTTGACCTGACAGTGCTTGACTTGTACTATGAGCTAATGCCAGGAAGAGCAGGAAAAGAGTTTCATCCACGTGCCTTCTCCTTCCTTAGTAAAACTAGTGTGAAACTGCAGCCACGTCAGGCTGAAGGAGACGTCTCAGATGTCCTGCCTGGATGCAGGAGGTCACGTGTCAGAGGATGTCTGGCACGTCAAGTCTCATGGCAGTGCAGTGCATGACAAACTGCAACAACACTTTCCTGTGGGCTCCTTTGGGCACGAGGCCCAGCGGGTGACACACCTCTGGCTGCAGCTCTTCAGAGCCTCCCAGCAGCCACGTGATGCCCATGGGAGAGACACAGCTGACCCGCACAGCAGATGATTTACCAGCTAGCTCTGGTTTACAGCAAGAGAAGATACAAGTGGCGATGCTGAATGGTGAAATACTGCGAGTGTGTGGCATGGGTATAAGATTGGTGAGCCTGAGGATGTTCAAAGTCAGGCTGGACAGGGCTCAGAGCACCTGATGGAGCTGCGGTGCCCCTGTTCATTGCGGGGGGAGTTCAACTAGCTGACCCTTCAGGGTCTCTTCCCTATCTATGAGATACACAAAAGCTGATTCTGCAGTAACCAAGCTACCAACAGCAGTTATTTGTCTTACAGCTTGCCAACACAGGTTTTAAAATAACAGCATTGATTACTCATTTGATAGTCACATTACAGTGCAAAGCACATGGAAAGGTCCATCAGCTAATTCAATTAATTCTGGGGGCAGACCTGCCAGTATGAAATATTATGCTAACATGACTGAGAGAAGAAAAGCAAAATGAAGACTAGCTGACAAGCCTTGGCAGGAAGTTCTGCTCTCCATCAATTTAGTCCCATTATTCAGTTCTGTTTGGAGCTGTCTCCATGTCTCTCTGGAGTTTGTTCTTTGAGAAGAAGCAATTAAGTAAGCTCTCCAATGCCAAAGTGCATACACTACTCTAGGGCTTTGTTGTTTCTCCATGGACCAACAAGGGTGACAAGCCAGCAGAATATGATGAAGAGCCTCATGCACACTCAGTGTAAAAAAGAAAAAGGCAATTGTTGCTGGGAAGAAGGTTCATTTGCATTTGTGTCATCTGCAGAGGGTACTGCAGAAATGGAAAGTCTTCCACTGGAGCAAACAAAGGGCTCTCATTTATTGCAATCAAGGCCCAGCGTGTGGATCTCAGAGATCAGACCTACACCCTGCAGCAAAACAGAGACCTGCGTGGGAAAGTTAAGTTTCTCTCTACATCAGTGTAAGAAAAAGCCCACCATGGAATGACAGCTAAGTAAACATCCCTGTGACTCTTCACAGGTCTCTTCTACATTTGGGATCACTGCTACAAAAAGAGCTGTTGACATCATCTCTCGTGGCCACCCTGAGAGAAGAGCAGGAAGGCTGGGATGCTCTTTTTCCTATCTTTCCCTTCATTTCCTCTATATTCATTTTAAGGACGAATCACAGGACAGAACACAGAAATCAAATGGCTCTACAAAGCAGACTGGCCAGTTCAAGTCAAAACAGCCACTGAAAACACCCCAGATGCTGTCTGACAACAGCTGGACTGTCGGGGAGTCAGGTGAATGCAGTCTGCTGGCCCTGGGCAGGAACAGGACAGCCCAGACTGTCACATACCTTTCAGTGAAAGCTGATAGAGCATTTTATCCCCCTCACAGATGCACTGACAACTTCCAGCATCATCCATGGAGACGTTGTGAATTTTCAGGGTGTGTTTCTTCCCCACAATGTGCAGTTCATATTTTTCACTGGCCTTGAGCTCCTTCCCATCCTTCATCCATTCCACAGTAGCACCTGTGTCTGAAAGCTCAGCCTGGAGTTTGGCTTTCTCACGCAGCCGAGCGCAGATCTTTTCTACATCTTTGCTCTTCTTGGTAAATCTCACTGCAGCACCTGTCAGGAGCAAAGGCCTCAGTATTTCAATTTATATCAGGCTAATGTGGTCAATATTTGCCCCAAGATCTCTGAAAAAGTATCACCTTCTGTTCCTGCACTCATCATTGGGTCAGTGCTGAGCAATTCAAGATATTTCATTTGGTCTTCTTGCCGGATTTACTAAGTAAAAATCAACCAAACATCTCCTTCTACTGATTAATAATGCTCTAAACATGCTTCTGCGGAGGTTTCCACCCAA
Source organism: Coturnix japonica (assembly GCF_054131305.1). Taxonomy (NCBI): domain Eukaryota; kingdom Metazoa; phylum Chordata; class Aves; order Galliformes; family Phasianidae; genus Coturnix; species Coturnix japonica. The sequence goes on from NC_140672.1 coordinate 29,127,773, forward strand.
TGACAAACAGCTCCTCCCATCATGAATGTTTATTTGTTCTACTTTGTCATGCAAAGCTGATTGATAGAGATATTATTGGAATGATTGCTCCCCTACTTCTAAACTATTCCAGTGAAATCAGAAAGGCTGTCTGAACCTGAAGCTGAAAATACTGCTCTATGGTGATGCAGTGGTAAACCTGCTGACTGAATGCACTGGCCAATAGCTGTGAACTGCAGACATTCATCAGCTGGCATGAAGCAATCTGGTTCAGATACCAAGCAGCTGGGTAAATTGGCTTACCCCACACTCAGTGCTATCATGTTTAGGTCATTACCAGGACTCACGTCAGTCCATGGGATGCAGTTTCAGGTATTTGGTACAGTCAGTGAATGCCTGCAGCCCCAGTTCTAATCATCAGATCACAGCAACTATGCCTTGACTGTAAGAGGAAAGGAGAAGGATCAAAGCAAATACCTCTCACTCTCATCTTGCTGCTGACATCAACATTTTTGGCAACAAATTTCACTTCTGCTCCATCATCGTTCTTGGTGACGTTCTTTATGATTAGGCTGTGAGTAGTTTGGGTTCTCTTGATGATGCAGGTCTCGCTTTCCTGTAAGACTTTACCACTGAGGTACCAAGTGCCGCAACACGTTGTTGTAAGGTCAATAGTAAACATGGCATCCCCTCCAGGTACAGCTTCACCAGTTGTTAGGGGGGATTTCACAGCCAGGACTGGGTCTGAGGAAGAACATGTATGTCTTAATGCTCTTTAGATGCAAGTCTGGTATCTCATTTAGTGATGGAAGATTAAATCATAGGGACATTTCTACTTCTCCCTTTGCATGAGTGCTAGTAGAAGCACTTCTGTGCTTCAGATCTGTTACTGAAAGTTCTGCCTCTTGCACATGTGAGATATCAAAAGATAAGGATATTCATGTCTCTGTCACAGAAACATAACTTGTATCACTTTAGTGGTAGCTGGAGGTTGATATGAGATAGGAGAACTAGGAATAAAGGAAAGCCTTTGGTGTGTTAATGCACTACTATCCTTAAAGTCAAAGGAAACATCTTTACGGAACCAACACAGCTGCTCAGCACACACTGACCCATTTCCATTGGGGTTTTTGTGCTTACCAAGGTGCACGCTCCCTGGGAATTCCAGAGACGGGCTCTGTCCATGCGCATTGACTGCAGACACTCGGAACTGATCATCAGCCTCTTCAGACAGATTGCTCACCGTGAACTCTGGGACAGGGACATGAGACTCGTGGCACCTCACCCAGGTGAAGCCAGTTAGTTTCTTGCGTTCCACAATGTAGCCATCAATTGGAATGGGGCGGTGCATCTTCGGAGGGGACCATGCCAGCGTCCCTGAGGTTTCTGTTTTATTTTTCACCACGGGGTCAGTTGGGGGCTGGGTGGGAGGTTTTCTGGGAGCTGAACAGAAAGAAATACAGAAATATTAGCAGAAGGTCATGTAGGCTGGAAAAGACCTTCAAGATCAGCAGACTCAACTTTCAGCATGACTTACTGAGTCCCACCATTAACTACTGTGGTACCTGAGGACATACATGACAAGCTTATTCCTGCAGGTATTTGCATAGTGAATATATTCACCCTCTGGTTGCTTTGGAACATTTTAGAGGTTAAAATCCCATCAGACTTTTTCACTGTGTGCAGCCACTAATACAGGCAGGAGGCTGGGAATTACCTGATGGGCTCTAGTTACAGACTACTGACACAGTAAAGGATTGATTTCATTTAATTTTGGCCATCAGAAAGTTTGGTGTCTGGTTTAAGTCACCCAGTTATAATTTAAGACTCCAAATATAATCATATGGAGAACAGTGCATTTAGGAGAACTCATCTCATCTTAATAAACCTGAGTTTAACCACTGAGTAACTGTAATTCAGTGGTGCTGGTGGGAGAAGGGAAGTCCTAATCTTCCCAGAGGGAGAATAGAGTTGATGTTCACATGCAGACTGGTGCTGCAGCAGAGCCAGAAACCACTCATTTGGGAAACACAGCACCAAGAAAACAATGGGAATAGCTTCATAAAATCAGGAGCTTCACTCAAATTTCATGTCAGGTCCATTATTCTTCCTATTTTCAGGAAGAAATGATTTCCCTTTTTCTTGTAGTTTTATTTTCTTGATTTTCTCTGAGCGAAAAACATCTTCCTAAGATCCAACCTAAACCTCCCCTGTCTCAGTTTAAAACCATTCCCCCTTGTTCTATCACTGTCCACCCTCATAAACAGCCATTCCCCCTCCGGTTTATACGCTCCAATCAAGTACTCAAAGGCCACAATGAGGTCTCCCCACAGCCTTCCATTCTCCAGGCTAAACAAGCCCAGATCCCTCCACCTTTCCTCATAGGAGAGCTGCTCCAGCCCTCTGATCATCACAGTGGCCCTCCCCTGGACCCCCCCCAACAGCTCCACATCCTTCCCAGGCCTGGACACAGTGCTGCAAATATGGCCTCACAAGAGCTGAGCAGGAGGGGACAATCACCTCCCTCTCCTGCTGGCCACCCCTTTTTCAGTGCAGCCCAGAACACACATGGATCTATCTTTTCCATACGGATATTCCCATCTGTGTACATATATATACCACACCTACACCCCCACAATCTGCTACAACTCCATAGAATTTTCAAGGTTGGAAAAGACCTGGATGATCTTATGATCTTATGATCTCAGATCTTATGATCTGGATGATCTTATGATCATCCAGTCCAACCATCACCAATACTTCCCAGTTAAATCACATCCCTCAACACAACACCCAAACTTTTTGTGAACTTCCCAGGGTTGGTGACTCTACATGAGAGAAAAGGGCACTCAGATAAGGGATTCTGCATTTGCTATTAGCAGAGGTGGGATGAGACCGAGCACTGCCCCAGCTCCTGGGATAACGCAGAAGGGCTGAGACCTTCCAGCTGCTTCCACCCAGGGTCACACAGCAAAGCCGACCCTAGGAGTCTGCATCATTCTTTGCATGGCATTGCTAAGAGGAAGATCCCCCCCCTACCCTTGGCTCTACACTCCAGCTGCTGTCTGCCATCTGTAAAGCCACCACAGCTCTCCTACTGGAGTTCCCATCTGCACAGTGACAGCTTGGTTTCTTCTTACTGTCAAAGCAGCCACAGCCTCAGTGCTTCTCAAATCTCCACTTTTCAGCTGATTTCCTCTTTCTAGTGGCTGGGCAATTCCTCCCTCTCACAGTCATCCCTCTGCCCCACTCTGTGCCCACAGACCCACAGAGGGCACACAGAGCCAGCCCTGTCCCAGCTGCTGCTGCTTCACATCTGACAGTCTCAGGAGCTGAGATCCAGGCCGAGACAGCAATGCCCAGACATGGTTTGTAGGACGTTTGTGAGAGGAAATAGGGAGGTTTGTGATTAAACCTGCCCCCTAAGGAGGAAGGCAATGCTGCCTGCAGCCCCAGCAGGCATTACAAAACATCCCCATTTACAGGAGGGTTTTACATAGCACAATTCAGGAACTACAACTGCACAAATTCCCGCATGCCCTGGAATAAGTTTGGGAATGGACAAGGTTCTACCACCTGTGCAATGCCATAGAAATAACAACCATCCACCTGTAAACCTCCATCCTCTCCCCTGCTGCACAAAGGGAAGCTCAACAGCAGTGCACAAATGTCCCAGCAATGTCTGAGCACTGCTCTGTGCATCCCAACCTGCTCATCCCATCCACTCCTGGCTGGGCAGCAGGATTGGGGTGGCACACTGCAATGGGCACAGAGGAACATGGAAGCCCCACACATGTGAGGAAGGGGCTGGCTGTGCTCCACACTCACGTTATCAGACGTGATTTGCCCTTCTGTGGGGAGCCTCTGCTCTTTCCCAGCTCATCCTCCAGCGTCTGGGACTCCAGGATCTCATTCAGGCTGTTGTTGGCTGCGGGGCAGCTCCATGAAGAGCCGCCCCTCCACCGACCGGCACACAACAGCCGCTCCCGCGCACTGCGGCTCAGCCAATCGGAGCCGGCGGAGCTGCCGCTGCCCGATGGGACCCCCCCCACACATATTGACCCCCCAGACGAGGAAGAGGAGGAGGAGAGCGACGAGGAGCTGCCGCAGGAGCTGACGTTGGGGCGGAGGGGCAACGCGGGGGGGGGTCGGCAGTTGGGGGTGTTGGAGGGGGGGTGGCAGCATTACCCCCGGACCCCGTGGACCCCCCCCCAGCCAAAGTGCCGCTCTCCGACCCCCGCGGGCTCTTTGTGCAGCCGCTGCCCTCCAGTTATAGGACCTCCCCCCACCCCCCTATATTGCGCTTTGCTCACCCCCACCCCCCAACTCCGGAACCCCCCCCCCCCTCCCCACATCGCCCCCTCCCCCCCCGGGTGGGGTTATGGGGGGTGGGGGTGGGGTCGACGATGTGCCATAAGCCGCGCCGGGGTCGTGTGACAAACCCCCCCCCCCCATCAAGATGAATGGGGAGCTGTCGGGGGGGGGGGCTCAGCCGTAAGGATAAAGCGGGGGGGTTAATGACGGGGGGGGGCAGCGCTATAGGGAACGCAACTAATCTAAGCCCCCCCCCCCCATTAACACCCCATTGTGTGTGGGGGTGGTGGGGGTGGGGCACCCAATAACCCCCCCAAAGGCCAAACAGCCCCAACACCCCCCCTCAAAGCCGCTGACTTACGCTGTGCCCCCCTGCATGAAGGGGCCCCCCCCATCGATTGAGCCCCCCCCAATCCCATCTATAGTTGAGAGCTATGCTTTTTGTAACCCCCCCCTTTTAGAGCCCCCCCCCCCCCACAATGTTGCGCACGATGTGCTGCCCCCCATGAGCCCCTGACCTCCTCCCTTAAAAGATGGGGTGGGGGGGGTGGTCTCGGACCCCCCCTCCTTTAAACGATGGGGTGGGGGGGCGGATTGTCACTGCCCCCCAACACCAAAATGGACACCCCCCTTTTAAAGGATGGGGTGGGGATGGGGGGGGGGGGTGAAGGTGGTCTCGGCTCCCCCCCCATTAAAACGGACCCCCCACCCCTTTAAAGGATGGGTGGGGGTCAGTTACGGGCCCCCCCTGGCGCTGTGTGTGTATGTGCCCCCCCCGTGGCACAGTGCGCTAGGAAAGGATCTCTGTGTGGAGATTGCTTCTACTAGAGGTAGTTCTATAAGACTGTTCTATAGAGCTGTGCAGGGCCTGTAAAGAGAGTTGAGGGGGACTCTAGTGGGCATATGGGGCTGTGGTGGGCAATAGGAGGACTAGGGGCTCTAGGGGGCTCTGAGGGTGTGTAGGGGTTGTGGATCAGGTTGGATCTTAGGAAGGTGTTTTTCCCCCAGAGGGTAGTGACGCACTAGAACAGGTTGCCCAAGGAGGCTGTGGCTTTCCCTTATTCCTAGTTCTCCTATCTCATATCAACCTCCAGCTACCACTAAAGTGATACAAGTTATGTTTCTGTGACAGAGACATGAATATCCTTATCTTTTGATATTTCACATGTGCAAGATCTGTAACAGATCTTAAGCATAGAAGTGCTTCTTCCAGCACTCATGCAAAGGGAGAAGTAGAAATGTACCTATGATTTAATCTCTAAATGAGATACCAGACTTGCATCTAAAAAGCATTAAGACATCCATGTTGTTCTTCCTCAGACCCAGTCCTGGCTGTGAAATCCTCCCTAACAACTGGTGAAGCTGTACCTGGAGGGGATGCCATGTTTACTATTGACCTTACAACAACGTGTTGCGGCACTTGGTACCTCAGTGGTAAAGTCTTACAGGAAAGCGAGACCTGCATCATCAAGAGAACCCAAACTACTCACAGCCTAATCATAATGAACATCACCAAGAACGATGATGGAGCAGAAGTGAAATTTGTTGCCCAAAATGTTGATGTCAGCAGCAAGATGAGAGTGAGAGGTATTTGCTTTGATCATTCTCCTTTCCTCTTACAGTCAAGGCATAGTTGCTGTGATCTGATGATTAGAACTGGGGCTGCAGGCATTCACTGACTGTACCAAATATCTGAAATTGCATCCCATGGACTGACGTGAGTCCTGGTAATGACCTAAACATGATAGCACTGAGTGTAGGGTAAGCCAGTCTACCCAGCTGCTTGGTATATGAACCAGATTGCTTCAGGAATCTGATTAGCAGTAATCTGAAATTAGCAGAACTTTTTCAGAGATCTTGCAGCAAACACTGACCACGTTAGCCTGATATAAATTGAAATAACGAGGCCTTTGCTCCTGACAGGTGCTGCAGTGAGATTTACTAATAAGAGCAAAGATGTAGAAAAGATCTGCGCTCGGCTGCGTGAGGAAGCCAAACTGCAGGCTGAGCTTTCAGACACAGGCGCTACTGTGGAATGGATGAAGGATGAGAAGGAGCTCAAGGCCAGTGAAAAATATGAACTGCACATTGTGGGGAAGAAACACACCCTGAAAATTCACAGCGTCTCAATGGATGATGCTGGAAGTTGTCAGTGCATCTGTGAGGGGGATAAAATGCTCTATCAGCTTTCACTGAAAGGTATGTGACAGTCTGGGCTGTCCTCTTCCTGCCCAGGGCCAGCAGACTGCATTCACCTGACTCCCCGACAGTCCAGCTGTTGTCAGACAGCATCTGGGGTGTTTTCAGTGGCTGTTTTGACTTGAACTGGCCAGTCTGCTTTGTAGAGCCATTTGATTTCTGTGTTCTGTCCTGTGATTCGTCCTTAAAATGAATATAGAGGAAATGAAGGGAAAGATAGGAAAAAGAGCATCCCAGCCTTCCTGCTCTTCTCTCAGGGTGGCCACGAGAGATGAAGTCAACAGCTCTTTTTGTAGCAGTGATCCCAAATGTAGAAGAGACCTGTGAAGAGTCACAGGGATGTTTACTTAGCTGTCATTCCATGGTGGGCTTTTTCTTACACTGATGTAGAGAGAAACTTAACTTTCCCACGCAGGGAAAGTCTGTTTTGCTTCAGGGTGTAGGTCTGATCTCTGAGATCCACACGCTGGGCCTTGATTGCAATAAATGAGAGCCCTTTGTTTGCTCCAGTGGAAGACTTTCCATTTCTGCAGTACCCTCTGCAGATGACACAAATGCAAATGAACCTTCTTCCCAGCAACAATTGCCTTTTTCTTTTTCACACTGAGTATGCATGAGGTTCTTCATCATATTCTGCTGGCTTGTCACCCTTGTTGATCCATGGAGAAACAACAAAGCCCTAGAGTAGTGTATGCACTTTGGCATTGGAGAGCTTACTTAATTGCTTCTTCTCAAAGAACAAACTCCAGAGAGACATGGAGACAGCTCCAAACAGAACTGAATAATGGGACTAAATTGATGGAGAGCAGAACTTCCTGCCAAGGCTTGTCAGCTAGTCTTCATTTTGCTTTTCTTCTCTCAGTCATGTTAGCATAATATTTCATACTGGCAGGTCTGCCCCTAGAATTAATTGAATTAGCTGGTGGACGTTTCCATGTGCTTTGCACTGTAATGTGACTATCAAATGAGTAATCAATGCTGTTATTTTAAAATCTGTGTTGGCAAGCTGTAAGACAAGCAACTGCTGTTGGTAGCTTGGTTACTGCAGAATCAGCTTTTGTGTATCTCATAGATAGGGAAGAGACCCTGAAGAGTCAGCTAGTTGAACTCCCCCCGCAATGAACAGGGGCACCGCAGCTCCATCAGGTGCTCTGAGCCCTGTCCAGCCTGACTTTGAACATCCTCAGGCTCACCAATCTTATACCCATGCCACACACTCGCAGTATTTCACCATTCAGCATCGCCACTTGTATCTTCTCTTGCTGTAAACCAGAGCTAGCTGGTAAATCATCTGCTGTGCGGGTCAGCTGTGTCTCTCCCATGGGCATCACGTGGCTGCTGGGAGGCTCTGAAGAGCTGCAGCCAGAGGTGTGTCACCCGCTGGGCCTCGTGCCCAAAGGAGCCCACAGGAAAGTGTTGTTGCAGTTTGTCATGCACTGCACTGCCATGAGACTTGACGTGCCAGACATCCTCTGACACGTGACCTCCTGCATCCAGGCAGGACATCTGAGACGTCTCCTTCAGCCTGACGTGGCTGCAGTTTCACACTGGTTTTACTAAGGAAGGAGAAGGCACGTGGATGAAACTCTTTTCCTGCTCTTCCTGGCATTAGCTCATAGTACAAGTCAAGCACTGTCAGGTCAAGCCTGGAGGAGTAATGCTTGTCACTGACATGTTCCTGTTCAGGGTGGAGCTGGAGGGTAAAATAACACAAGAAATTGTCATTGAAATTCAATATCTGTGAAATTCAGCTGGCTGCATTCACAGAACCTGGCGTTAAGATCTGTTTTCTGGTTTGTATCTTGAGCCTATTTTCCATAACCCAGTCCTCATTCATGAACTGAAGCTCTACTGAAAGCCTTTCGCTGTGTATGCTCATGCTGCAGTGCAGCACTTGTGACCTTTAACAGCACATTCACGTTCCTCTGATCACAGGATCCTTAAGGTTGATTAAGACCCTCTAGTCCGACTGCTCACCCATCACCACCATGATGCTCACCATCAGCTAGCTAAAAACTCAGCAGAGATGATAGATCAAGCACAACACTGGATTTGGGATGGCTAGAGATTCCTAAGATTTTGAAGGATTGCTTGCAGGTGGTATTGGCTCAGGTATTCACCCTGTATCCCACCTCCCGTTCTGTTTGGTTGAGAATCATGCATTCTGCAATTTCACTTTGTAATTCAAAGACCCTGGCTTTATCTGTTGAAAAACTGATCTAAAACAAGCTGAGAAGACTCCGTTGGAACTGGTTGATGCAGAGCAAAGGCATCCCCAAAGGACAAGTTGCACTGTTTGATGAACATTATTGGATGAGAGCTAAGCTAAGATTTAAAAAGTTCTGGGGCTGTCTCTGAGCATCAAATACAGAGGAAGCCTGCATGATTCCCTGAGAATGGATACCTCCTACTTTGGTGTAGGGTTAAGGGAACACTAGCAGTAACTCCTATCACAAAATGTCGCATGGCTCAGACAAAAAAGCCATCAAGAGGGCTTAATTAATAGCACCAAATGGTCACAAGATGGTCTTAGGGCAGGGAAGTAATCTATCTACGTGATATTGATTGATGCTATTAGTTCTTAACAGCTTGACTCTAGAGGGACTGTTCTTCTTTGGTCACCTAGTTTTAAAAGAATAGATGGCTCCTGTCTATTACAATTTTTAAGGCATTATTTGTTCACTGATGCCATAAATGTGCCTGGCATAGCAATTGGCCTTGGTGTATTCAGTGAATGAAAGCAACAGTTGTTGCTCTAAGAAATGCAATACTAAGCTAGGTCTGCCTGTAGCTGACAGCCATCAGCTTGCTCCTCAGGCAGGTTCTGTCTGGATGCAATGAAGGGCATGAAATACTGATGTGCTCATCAAATGCTGCTTGTTAGCTTAGGTGTTGAATAGGTTTGTTCATGTATTGCAAACATGTTACTTAGCTGCCTTCATTTTAGCTTCAGAAGAACATATGCAGAATACAGAATTGATTAAAAGAAATAAGAACTGTCTGCATAGAACTTACTATTTCCTTACACAGGAGAATCAAGCACACGTTTGTATGTGAGTACCTCCAGAGGTGAAACTCCATCACCCAAATGTAATGAGCAGAGACATTACAATCAATTCTAACTGTATCTTCATGCTGTGCTGAATAAGCCTGAGTCAGGATGTAAACCACTTTCTCTTTTTTTCTTCAGATGAAGCCATTAATCGATCCGACTTAGCAAGGTGATTAACTGAATCACCTTAACTGAAGTGTGTATGCTTAACTAATTACACTTGATATCTTTCTGATGCTAACTCTATTTGTTGACACAAATGGTAAGGTGGGCTTTAAACACTTTCTTCTATATGTCTTAGGTATTAAGAGGAGATGACCTCAGCCAGTTCTCTGAAGAATCTGGGGTTGCTGAGAGTAGAAAACCATTCTTTATGCATAAAACTGAGCTACAAAATGCAATGTAGGCCAAGTATTTATTCACCATATTAAGGGCTATATCATTGCCATTGGGTAGAGTCAAAAAATGGTTTTCTGCTCTGAATTTTCTATGGTTTCCTGATTTTGAGGTCTTCATAACTGAGCTGTACTTGGCTGATCTCCAGTGTAGAGTGGAGCAATATCAAAAAGACACACAGATGAAGATCTGTCATTGTCTTCATTAGAAGAAATCTGAAAATTAGGAGTCCCAGCTGATAGTAAAGACTACCCAGAGGGATGGGATGACCATAGGGACTGTGCTGAGGATGCATTATAATGTGTGATAAACACTGTGAAGCAGTGTTGCTCCAGGAAATGGCCCAATACAACATAGAAGCAACTTTTAATGTCTTCCAGTCACAAGCTGTTCATATCTAATGTATATTTTACCCAATGTTTTCCAGTTCCAGAAGCAGAGGATGCCTTTATCAACAAGCAGAAAGTGCAGAAGGAGATGAAGGCTGCACCAACAGAAAATGCCACGCTGAGCTGCGAGGTGACCCAGGAGAAGACGGAGGTGAAGTGGTACAAGGAGGGGAAACTGATCACCTCGAGCAAGAAGTTCAGGGTGGAGTCAGAGGGCAAACAGCGTCGGCTGGTGGTGAGCCAGGTGGAGAAGAAAGATGCAGGGGAGTACAGCTGCGAGGCTGCTGGCCAGAAACTCATCTTCAGGATTGATGTAACAGGTGAGAGAAATTGTTTGAACTGTATTGAATCCCCCAACAAAGAAGGAGGGGAAAGTTTGACACATTTAACCCCAGCATTCAGTGATGTAGACGGTGCTTAAGTTCTGTTTAATTCGTGTACTTTTCTGTTTTCCTTCTGAAGGTATGAATGCAGAGGACATGGGTAGCCTCAGCTTAAGACAGGCTGGAAATAACTGGGGAGCTTCCCTGGGGATCTCAAATAGATGTAATGATAGCAAAAAAGTCAATAATTACAGGGGAAATTAAAGAATAATAAAGATATCTTCAGGGCACAAGCACACCCCTGCAAATGCTTCTTCCTAAATAGTCTCAGAGACAGCATTTGGTCACAATGCTAGAAGGCGGCATTGGTGGTTTCCATTAAATTAACGAAACCTGCAACTAAGAAGGTTTTCCTGTATTTTCTTTCGTTTTCTTCTCTATAGCAGGTACAAAAGAAATGCTTAAAAATAGAAAGGCTTCAAGCTGGTGCTTTTCTTTCCAGAAATGGAGGAAGACAGGCGTTCATTTATTAGGAGAGTCTGATGTGAAAGTGGAAAAAGGCTTTTTACCAGGGTCTGTAGCAACATAACAAGGGGCAATGGTTTCAAAAGTGAAGAGGGTAGACTCAGTTTGGACATGAGAAAAGTTCTTTATGATGAGGGTGGTGATACACTGGAACAGATTGTCCAGTGAAGGTTGTGGGTGACTCATCATTGGGAGTGTCCAAGGCCAGGCTGGATGGGGACCCTGGGCAGCCTCATTTAGTGAATGATGTCCCTGACCATGGCAAGAGGTTGGACTGGATGATCTTTAAAGCTTCCTTCTATACCCAAACCCTTCTATGATTCTATAGGGGAAACCATTTTATTACTGGCTCTGAAAACTCAGGAGATATTAGAACTGTTTTCAGAAATAAGTAGGTGAGAAAAATATATTTCCTCACTATGACTTAATCACAAACAGAATTTAACCTTGACCCTCACCTGGCTTTTGCTGGCAAAGCAACTTACAGCTGTCAGCTTGTTTGGACAATGTAATGCCTGTCCCCTTGTATGAAACAGACTTTTCAATGACTGCGTAAGCTGGTGTGCTGCTGGACAGTGGGGAAAGGGGTGTTTTTTTCTTTTTGAAGATTTTGGAACATGATACTGGTGGAAATGAAAACAAGTTTAGGGCTATCTAAGCTGTTCTGGTCTGGCAGGGAGGAAGTTCTTCACTGGCAATTGATATAGTTCAGATGTTGGCATTCAGTTCATAGCACTGTCAGGAAATGTGAGTGGGAAAGCTGTCCTCAACAGTGCAGTCCAAAGACTAATTTGGGCATTTGGGGAAGGCTGTGTAGAAAAGATTCCTGTCTTAAATGTGCCCATTTGCCTTCAATTCCAGAAGCAGCAGATGCTTTTATCAACAAGGAGAAGGTGCAGAAGGAGGTGAAGGCTGCACCAACAGAAAATGCCACGCTGAGCTGCGAGGTGACCCAGGAGAAGATGGACGTCAAGTGATAAAAGGAGGGGAAACTGATCACCTCGAGCAAGAAGTTCAAGGTGGAGTCAGAGGGCAAACAGCGTCGGCTGGTGGTGAGCCAGGTGGAGAAGAAAGATGCAGGGGAGTACAGCTGCGAGGCTGCTGGCCAGAAACTCACCTTCAAGATTCATGTCACAGGTGAGACAGGTGTTGTCTGAAATACAGCAGAGAACAGTAAAGTAAAATCTAGTTTCTATTATACAGTGATCCAGTTGCAGTAGTCTGTGCTGAGGTTTTTTCCCTAGACTTGATTGCCTAGGTTTGTAGCAAGTATTTGGTTTCAGTATGACACAAAGACCTGTTTCAGTCTGTCTGTAGAATAATAATTACTGATATATGTACAGTGGAAGCAATATTCAAAATATTATTCAAATCTCTCCTGTGCCTGAGATCCCAAACTGTAATTCTTGTTCACCGAAACATTTGACTGAGGTAAGTATGTGCAGTGAGGCTGGAGTGCATGTTCTACGTGCAGCCTTTCATGGCAGGAGAAGCAGGAACTTCTCCTAGTAGTACACTGCCTTTTTACTATGCCTTTATGTTGGAGGCTGCATCTGGATAGGTGAGTCTGCTACTCACAGTAAGAGACCTGGTAGAGCTGACTATTGCCAGAGCTCAAAGTAAGATAGATATCTGCAAATCACACACAAAGAACAAAGGACTGCGTTGGTGAGCATATTTCCTTTGTGCCTTTGACAGTCACAGTTGTGGCAATGGTAGAGGCCATGAGGAGTCTGTTCAGGAAGCCAGGAGTACTGTTCTGGGTCATGAAAAGGCAGCCAGTGGTTTGACTATCACACGTTTTATGTGTTTTGATGTTTCACAGTGGGTCTTAAGTAAAAGGAACTCAGGTTTTGGCTGCCTGCAGGACAGATGTTCTTTTGGGTTCAATATGTTTGCATAGTGACTTGCAACCATGGGACTGGTGTTCAAGGACCCTCTTGGTTCCTTCAGTTCCTCGGTTCTTTCTTGCCTAGATTTGACACTTTGTTTCAACAGAAGAGCTGATATTCTCTAGTGAAGGCTATTAGTTTGGGCACAAGTGGTAACCTAAACCTGTTCCAACCTGTACATACAGACCTGCAAGTTGGTCTCATTTCAGTCCCTCAGTCAATACTTTTTCTTTTCTTCCCTCAGAGCCAAAACCTGTGTTTATAAACCAGGAGAAGGTGCAGAAAGAGGTGAGTGCTGCCCTGGCAGCAAGTGCCTCCCTCAGCTGTGAAGTAGCACAGGATCCAACCGAAGTAAAATGGTGCAAGGATGGAAGACTGCTTGCCTCCTCCAGAAAGTTCAGAATGGAATCTGTGGGCAAAACACGGCGTCTGGTTGTGGAGCAGCTGGAGAAGAAAGATGCTGGAGAATACATCTGCGAGGCTGCTGGCCAGAAGATGACCTTCAAGTTGGAAACAACTGGTGAGCATTCGCTTTGGGAGCACTAAGCAGCTGTTTATGTGGCTTAGAGGAAGAGGAAGTGAGCCATGTCAAAGGGAAGGTGGTGTGGCGCAGGAATGAGGTTGCGATCAAACCCAGCAAACGTTTCCAGATTGATGAGGAAGGGGTCAGAAGAACCCTGACAATAACAGGGGTCCAGGCTGAGGATGAGGGAGAGTACTTGTGTGAGTCCAGAGATGACAAGAGCAGCATTACCATCACCCACAAAGGTATGTCTCTGGAAATGAAGGCTGACAGTGTGGAAGGATCCTTGGCTTCCCTCATCAGCCATTACAACACTGCAAAGCTGAGTTCATTTGTGTGTTTATGCTGTTCTCTGTGTTAACAACCAAGTACAAAACTTGTCTTTCTCTCTAAATAACTGTGGAACAACTGCTTCTGAAAAGCACAGCTGTTAAGTGGGCAATTCAGCGTTCAAGGCTGGAATTAAGCATCCCAAATGTAAGATGGGATTTATTTTACCCCTTCTTTGCCTCTTTTCTTCTTGCATCTTTGTAGATGCAAGGAGGATCTCCTCTACACGCAGGAGATGTGAGTGTGAGTTATGGTGATCACTTACTGCGAGTCATAAAATCTGATGCTTCCAATGAAATCATTGACTCTGTTGGCTCTTTGAAGGTGCTCATACATAATATGATAGCAGGCTTTGAGTATATAAAAGGCTTTTAGAAAGTGGAAGCAAACAATCTGTTCTCTGTGCAGAAATAAGGGACTTCAATTGCAATGACAAAGATGCAAGTTCTACAACAGAAAAGCTTTTTAATGGTTGGATGACTGGATATGTCATTTGGAGGGGCTTTGAAGCCTTCACGGTGGGATTCAGAAAAGGTTAGTGAAATATCTGTGTCACAAAGAGCTGAGCATGTCCTGGAGCAATGGAGAAGGGCTGGATGATTTTTGCTGGTATTTTTAGCCATTGAATTTTGTGTTCTGGTGGTGTCAGTACATTCTTTTGTACAACATGGACGGGTTGGTTTGTTGCATTGGTTCAGACTTTTGTACTAGGAGCTCAGCAGTGGTTAAAGCTCACACTTCTGCAAAGTAAACAAGCTCCTGCAATTCGTCTCTACTCTGTTTTAGCTGTGGATTAGCTTGACAGTTCCCTTCCATAAGCTTTATGGTTCCCTTCTGTAAGTCTACTTACATAGAGTGAGTTGCTTAACTTTAAGTCTAGCTACAGGATTTTAAGCATATTATTAGCAAAAAATATCACAAATAATTTCACCAACAATTCTCCCCACCCATCTGTAGCTTTCTTTTTTTTCACTGGAAGGTTTTACACTGGCAGATAGGGTGGGCATGTAGAAACAACCCCATTGATTCTCACGTAGCTCTGATGTCTCTGACTGGCCTTTGTTTTGTGATTCTGCATGCATGCCCTGTAGCTAAAGCCTGGATGTCTTCCCCAACACCTTCAGTCTCCCATCCTTACTTAAGTTACTCCATTGTAAATCTCTCTGCTAGTCCAAGAGAGTTTTTATTTTACCCCTTCTGTGAGGCAGCAGCTGGATGGGAAGGATGAGATGAGGACTAGGTTGTTTGGGTGGCTTTTTTTTTTTTTTTGCCTAAGAGCCAACTGGGAATCAAAGATCCCAAAAATTGAAGACAAACTGTGTCATACCGAGCAGGGTTTGTCAAATCACTGGCATGCACTGTTAGGACAACTTCATCATCAACATATTCTGGGCTGACAGTTGTCACAAAATTCTGCTTCTGTGTCCCAAAATGTGCACTTATCACTTCTATTGGCAGTTGCTCATCTTTTCTCCAAACTGAATAGTTGTAGGAAATAAAACAGACAAGCAAACAAACCAAACAACCCGCAGATATTAACTTGCAGCTGATTGTCAGTGCTGATCGTTGGGCCATGTCCATCACTTCACATACTTCTGCGGCCAACAGACATTGGAAAATACAAAGACCTTCAGAGACTACTTGAATTTCTAGATGCACTGAATTACCCTCTAGGGTGTATTTCTGAATATATAAGGAACCACGGGTGACTATGATCCTGATTTATATCTAGGTTCAGGCTTACTGTTTCAGTTAGGTTAGATGAATAATAGTTCCAGAGAAGATAGGGAAATACAGCACTTCATTGATACCACATGTCGGAAGAATGCAGCTCAGTGCTGGGCAGTTTGCTGCTTCATTCCCTCTTACAAGTTGCACCCAAGGCTGGAAAAGACCACTGAGATAGCTGAGCCCAACCCAGCCCACCCTCACTGTACTTACTAACCACGTCCCCAGTGCCACATACCCGTGGCTCTTGAGCACCTCCAGTGACTGCAGTATATCAGCGTGGTTGCTTCAGCTGTGTGAGTTTTCACCACTGGATGTTGTTCTAGCGAGGCAAAAAACCCAAACTGATGGAACAGTGTCTATACAGGAAGCAACTGGCTGTCTGATGGCTGCCAACAGTTTTGCACAAGGTGTGTCATGCAAGCTTGCATGAGTCTGGTTTAAAAACTTGCAGTTCTGATGGAAGGAGAGGATGTTGGTGCAGGATAACTGCGGGATTTGTGCTTTCCCGACATCCAGTTGCAATCCCAGTTTATTGTTGCTATAGAAAACAGCTTCTCTGTAGACAAACTGAGTTAGTACCATTAAGTGGCTGAATCCCTAAGTGATCCAAGGTGAAGCATGATCCAAACTGGAATTTAGCTAATTGTAGTTGGGAATCCAAGCCTTAATGAGCTGAGTTATTTAAAGTATGAGTCTTCCATCTAAAACAGCATTGAACTGTTACCCTGGTTGATGATAGAAATGAGAGTTTAACAGCAGAAGTCTGAAGTTATGCTCCATATTTCTCATCACTCAAGAGAATATTTGAATATGTGAATTCCTTTGGCTATGTTAGAGCTCATAATGAGGTCAGCTGATGTTCTTTAAATGCTCGGAGTCTAGCAATGTGGGGAAGTGGACTGCTATTTGCTGTTGAGCTTTAGGCTAAGAAGCCTGATTTTAGAGGACAGTGGACTTCCCCTTTCCCTTCCCCTCTCCTCCCCTTCTCCCTGGACTGATCCCGCATGGTTTGTGAATGAGTTCAGAGCAAGGTAAATGAGGAATAGCCATGTGAAAACCTGTTGTTTTACTGCACTGTAAAAGACACTTAGTCAAAAGACAAGTGTGTGTTACAAGCTTATGATTGCAGGAGATCCTAGAAACAACCCAGCTACTCAAACCTGTAGTCTGGCTGAATCTTTTATTGTCAGTTTTGGTCAGGAGGAGATGCTTGAGTAAGACAAATAAAAGGTCATGGGTAAGTTGGTCCTTCTTGTGATATACTTCTAGGCTTTCGTCAGGGAAAAGCTTAATTAGTCCAAATAATTATAGCAGAAACCACACCAAGAACATGAGAGTGAAATTTCAACTTTCTTGACGTGACGGTAAATTTTACCCCATTCTGCCATTCCCCAAATGTTTGTTTCCTTATGTTGTGGTTTTTCAATTTGGTTGGTGTTGGTATTCCACATCAGAACACCATGCCTAATAATGGGAGTAAAGGGGACAAGTTTTTTTTTTCTCTGTGAACTGCCTCAAATGTTCATGTGGGGTGGGGCACCGGAAGGGAACTGAGGAAGGGGACAGCGTTGCTGGCGCGGCTCCCTGTGAGGAGACAACGTGGTCAGAGCTTCCTGCCTTCCAAAGCTCCACCGGTGAGATTGGGGACTTGGTATTCTCTTTGTTGATACTCTCTTGTTGTTTGTTTAGCATTATTAGGTTATTAAACTGCCATTCGTTCTCAGATCACCTTTTTTTCTCCCTCATTTTTTGTTAGACCTAATCGTAATCTCCCTTCCCTTCCCCGTCTCCCTAAACGCACGTGGCCGGGCCGGGCCGGGCCACGCCGCACTGCCGCTAGAGAAAAGGGGGGGGGGCTTTTGTTCCTGCTGCCCCGGGTTTGTGCCCACTGTCCCGGAGTGAGCTCTAGAGAGAACTCCGTGACACCTACAACAGCAAAAATAACTTCTAGTTCTAATTTTCAATCTTTAAAAGTTGCCTTGGCGTTTATAAAAAGGCATTCCCATTAGCTTTGGACTGTTCACCTGAAAGAAGTGATTGCTTTTTCCTCAATTCAGTCTCAGACTAAATATGTGCTACACTTTTTGGCATTTCTGGGATCGCTTTTGTGAAGGGATCTTGAAAACTATCCTAGTCAGTTACACTCCCTACTGGGTTTGTTTGTGTAAACACACACAAAAAAGCTTTCTCTGTCTGGTGTTCTGCCCTGATGTTGTGTGCTGGGCGCTGCACTGAGATGAGGCAATTGAGCTTTTTCCTATAGACTGAAGCCAAAGGTGTCTGTGATCTCTTTGATATTTCAGATGCTTTAGTTTTTATTTACGCACTTTGTCACTCCGACAGGAAATTCTCCAATGACTCAAACAGTTAAATACCATTAGAAGGATTTACAGCTTTAAACAAAATCTTTCCATCTGACTGGGAGCTAACTCAGGCCCAAGCTACTGAGATTTCAGAATGTTTTTAAATTGTGGCATAATAAATATCCAAAGACATTTCTCATTTCCCAAGATGGTCATGTTTTACAAATGTTCAGATTCATCTTGATTTGCACAGAAATGTTAAGGTCCTAGTTTTTCAATTTTAATTCTGCAGTTTTATAGGGTTTAAGTCTGAAATTCCATTCATTTAAGGAGGGTCCACAAAAGGAAAGATTCAGAATATAATTTTCTACAGGTATTCAGTTGGTTGTTTCCCAGGAAAACACTCAGCTAGCAGAGTGCTGTAGGTAACAGAAGAGTCCTACTATCTTTGTACTTCCATCTTATTCACTCTATATTACCATGTGAATTAATACGTATTTAGCAGTGTTTTGCTTTAGGTGGTGTGGTGCTGTACATGCAGAAAAGGATAAAGGGTATGGCTTACTCTCCTCTTTGTACTTTATGAGAAATATGGCTGCAGGAAAAGCCCACTTAAAGAGGTTAAGTACAGCTTCATGTTCCTTTATGCTGTTACAGAGTGTTTTTGTGTGCAGTTAAGCAGTTGCGATGTCCCACCCCAAGAATCCTACTTCATTTCACTGAATGAAAATTCATCAGGATAACAGAGGCCAGGTCAGGGTAGAAGCACTTAGCTGCACTGGCATACGTGCTGTGCCTTGGAAGTGTTCACCCAAATGTTCACATGCTGTGGACATGACTCTGTATACAAGCCTCAAGACAAAGTCTTGGCTAAATATCAGATATTTTTCTCATTGTGAAGACAGGAAATCCTGGGAACTAAAATCATATTCTCCTATGACATTTGTAAACACAATGGTAATTTTGAAGGTTGGCGTGGATGATTTTCAGCTTTCAGCTCTGGATCATTTCATGCATTTTTGATTTTTTAAGGAGCACTTCATTGCACAGATTCATGGCAGGCATTTGCTGCTTCTTCGCTCTGAAGAAGTTATGACTCTTTAACTAGGAATATAAATGTAGCATATTGAGAGACCCAAGTGAAATGTACTGGGAGGAAAAAAAGGGTAACAGCATATTAAATCAAATTTTCCGTCTGTCTTGGGATATTTAGTGGAGAGCAGATTTAAACTGTTTTGACTCTTTTGACCTTTTTACTCTTATACTCAAATAGTACTGTAACTCCCTTTATATTTGTTTTTATATCTTTGTATAGTACACTTGTTTTTTTCAACAGATGTTGATACAGTTTTGAAAGGTGATGCTCAGTGAAGATCCTCGTGTTAAAGTGTAACTCTCTACTTGTGAAGTGTAATTATCTTCTAAAGGGATAGCTGCATATGATTCATTATCTTAGTGCTTTTTATTGAATGAACTACCCACAGGTAGGTGTAGATACTCTGTTCCCTGCCAAACATTTTGCCTTTGATAGTAAAATGGCATAGATCCTAATGGTTGGCTTTAACAGGTCACTATCTGTGATTAAGTCTGACATTTGTTGCTGTTTAAGTCTTGGATATACAAGAAATCTGAAGGAGGAAAAAAGAAAAAGCTGTTTATACCTCCAACTTTCAAGGCAGGTTTACGTTCTGCCATCACTGTGAACATTGGTTGTAGTTTGTAGCTTGGCTGCATTGCAGCGTGCAGGGCCCTCCCTCAGCTGGCAGACTTGCATTCACTTGCAGTTGCATGAGTTCAACTGATTTTAGCACAATTAGAGAAGAAGTGATTTTCGTATGTACGTTAAAAGTTAGCACATTCCTAGGCTCGATGTCAGCGTCACGTTGGATGATGCTGATGCTTTTAGCTTGCTTACAGTGCAGGTATCTCAGGGAAATGCAACAAACTCACACCCTAAAGCATCACACATTTAAACTTACACCGGGGATTTCTTCTGGTTTTGATGTGCCTGTGGGCAGAGCAGTAGGAAAAAATGAAGCCAAGTGAGTAAGAAACTGCAGTGAAAGGCTCAAATGATTTTAAGGTGAAAAGCACAAATAATGTTTTTTTAAAAGCTGAGTGGTAGGTGGAAGTTGTGCCCAGAATGGAACAGCTGGTTTCATAGAGCTTTCAGATGAGCTCTGTGGCAGGATTATGATGCTGTATTTCTAATAATCAGGCAGCTGTCTGAAAATATGAAATAATGACTTTCTGAGCAGACACCTTTTTCATTTTACACTTAAATTGGAATAGTATTTATGTTCTGGATGCACCTACCATCATTTTGTAGATCAAGAAGCCACTTTTATAAATCTCTTAATGCAAAGTACAGCATGACACGTACAAAAAAGAGTTAGAGACCTTATTTATACCTTAATATAATTATATAATAGAGACCTTATTTATTTGTCAAATCACTGGCATGCACTGTTAGGACATCTTCTTCATCAACATATTCCGGGCTGAGAGTTGTCACAAAATTTTGCCACCAGAGTATCCCTGATATATCAAGAGGATTGTTGGAACATTATTGTCCCTAGCACAAGTAATGATAATGTGCTCAAAACAATAGGTTTTTTTGTTGTTACTGACAAGTTCTAGTAAGCATGGAGAGTTGGCACTGCCTTTCATTATTCCTTATGCCAGATGCTCCTAGAGACCTCATTCCCAACTAAATCCACATCCTTCTTTCTCCTTCTCAGAATTGCCTGTGAAAATCAGCAAACCATTGGCAGACATTAGCGTCACTCAGAAGGACAAGGTCACATTTGAGTGTGAGCTGTCCAGGCCCAAGGTGGATGTCAAGTGGTTCAAGGTATGGCATGTAATGGTATTTTCCTTTCTGACTTGTCTGGAAATGAATGAGAGCCTTTAATTTCACTTCCAAGGGATGAGAGTTTGAGCTTTTGCCTGATAGCTTTTGCATTGCTCTCTTTTCTTTGTGCTCTTTTACTTGCCCAGATCAGCACTCTTTGTTATTATGTCCTGAGTTCATTTATCAAGTTGAAATGGAAGTTTGTTTTGTGTTTCTTGTGAACTCCTGAGGTCTTGCTGCACAAAATATTGTTGGTTGGAGCACAGTCTTGAGCTTCAACTCTAACACAGAAATTCTCAGCCAGGATTTTGTAGCCTTGTTGTGATCTGGGTTTTAGGGTGAAATCTGAGTTTTCTTTGCACCTGACAGTGTGAGAATTTGCTCTGGCCCTTTGTGTACCTCCCCGGTGCTCAGCTGTTCCTTTCCTTACTTGGGGATAATGTCATTTATTCAACGTGATGTCCAAACGAGTTTGTTAACAGTCCTCCGCAGTGCTTTAAGCTGTCATAGATCAGCCAGAATTTCTGAATTTTCTATAGCCATTCCTACATGTTGAAAACCTTGCACTGTGCTTAAGCTTCAGCATATGTTCCAGTAAGCACAGTTCAATTAATTCTAGGGGAGTGGGTGAATTAAGCATAGATCTGAAGGCTCCCTTTGCTGAGTGCAGAGATGGAAGGACTAATGGAGATCTGACTTGATATTTTCCCTTCTAGGATGGGAAGGAGCTCCGTCAAAGTAAAAAAGTGGGCATTACTTCCCAGGGAAATAAGAGAAGCCTCGTTTTTCACAAGTGTGAATATGAAGATCAGGGAACATCCACGTGCCAAGCAGCTGAAGACAAGACATCAGCTACCCTAAAGGTTCATGGTATGTTTAACTGAAAGAGCAAATAAATCCGTTTGTGGTGTTTTACAACACAGGTAGAAATGCTTCATGGGCAGTTTTGGCATTTCTTGGTTAGTCATTTTGGATATATTTCTCTTTCTTCTTTATGCTCAAGACACATTTTCCCTCCGTGTGTTGCTCTGGTCAAACCCCAGTTTGTAGCTCATCAGTGGGCTCTGAAGCATCAGACTAGTTACTGAACACACGGGTCTGCTGTGCCCTGGTAGATGCCACCTGAAAGGATGCTTTTTTCTGATTTCCTACTAGATGCTGTCCTCATGTGGCCACTTGGGTTCAGTGTTAGCATGAACATGAACATCTGTCCTGTCCCATGACTTTGGTGAACTCTCATTTTCTCTCTCACTCTGCAACCAGGTTGGGTTGCTGTTTCAGTACTGGCTGTTTTATGCAGCCATTCCATTTGTTCTGGTTTAGGTTCTTTTTTTTTTTTTTTTCTTTTCTTTTTTTCAGGCATCATTTCTATACAGTAGACAAAGCCAGCCTATTACATTTGATTTACAGTTTTTAGCTTTTGCTGGTAAGCATTTCAGCTCTCGGGCAGTTTTATCAACAGTTTTGAAGAGCTGAAATGAACCAGCCTGGTCAAACTTGTCTGTTTCTGGTGGTGTAATGAATTTCTGAAGTTAAACTGATTGACCCCATAAGGTTTTACAGTGTATGACTCACGTCTGGCAGAGCTATAACTGCAACAAGTTTATATATTTAGCATTTCAGGAGGCAAATGGTTGGGGATAATCTTTCATTTGCTTGCGTCTCAGAGTGAATCACTAGTATGTGAACCATCCTTTATCTCCTTTGTATTGCTTTTGTGTGTGTCTGTGTGTGGTTTCCCCTGTGAATTTCATCCTTTCCAGTTATATGTAAGTTCTCTTTTGAGCAGTGAAATTAGATGTTCCATCAGCAGTCATAATGGTAAAGCTGAGTTTCCACCTTATCTGTGTCCTTTCTGTCTGGCGTCTCAATAACTGCTGCCCCACCACAATATCTGCCTACTACTTCAGCTCCATGGATGCCTCCTTGTGCAAACTGAGAGCCTGTATTTGGTGTGCATAGATCTGGGCTTACATCTGTGCTGGTAAATGCACTAGTGCATGGGCTAAGCAGTCCTGCCTCCTGTGCTGTGGGCATTGAGATGGGGCTCCTACAAGCTGCCCATTGCAAGATATTTAGAAACTAATTGCTGCGGAGGTTTCCATCCTCTTTTCAGACTAACTAAAATTTGGTTAGTGGGATCAAAACAGAAGGGGCAGGGAGGGAGAGCTGACCAAGGACTACTGATGGAACAACTATGAATCCTTGGTTCCTCAGGATTCCCTGCATCAGCAGTTGGCAGCAGGAGTAAGGGGGCTCAGGAGGACACTGTAGAGTAGTGTGAAAAATGAGCGAAGAGAGTTACTAATTGATGCCTCTTGGAAAGTAGTCCAAGAGTAGTCCTCTTCATAAACTCTCCTCTTGTGTGTGGTTTTATCTTTATGAGGTGTTCATAACAAGTGATGTGTAGATCTCCCTTATCTCATAATGTCTTTGCCTGCCTGCAGTGAATATGCAGGATACTGGATCATATACCAGCTTCTTTGAATTACTGCTCATGTCAGGAGATAAAATCTGCCTATTCTTTGAACTAACACTGGCGAGGGTTAGTTATTCTGGCTACCGAGAGAATGACACAGCAGATTAAACTCTTTCATTTCCTTCTTTGTCAAATGCCTTTTCATCTAACTGTGTGTCCCATAGAAATTCAGAGCAGTGTTGGCTGAGGGAAGTGGAAATATTTATCTCCTGTGTGTATCTGCCACCCTATTTAGACATGCTGGCAGAGCGCAGAGATTGGAGGAGTTGGATTAGGCAGTAGTTTCCCTATTGCTCACAGAACCACTTTTTCTGTGGTCTCCCAGCTACCCTGTGCCCAGTGGCCTATGCAAGATGGAGCGGAAAAGGCTCATTTTATGAACAAACAGGAACCTTTCTGGTCAGATTAATACCTGTGCTCTTTTAGAGAGATTTAGGTACTAGAGATTTTAGGTACTGGAATAGGCTCCCCAGAAAGGTGGTTGAATCGCCATCCCTGGTTGTGTTTAAGAGCCTTTTGGATGTGGTACTCAGGGATATGATTTAGTGTAGGGTTTTTAGAGTTAGGGTACTGGTTAGGCTGCGGTTGGACTTGATGATCTTCAATGTCTTTTCCAACCTGGGTAAATCTATGATTCTATGCAGGAACTCTTCTCCTGATGTTAATCCAAGTTATATCCAGGCCCTTCAGAAGGAAAGGGATATAGCAGCACAGAAATATGGCCTGATTCTGACATAAATAAATGCAGACCTGGAGAGTTAAAAGGGATTGTGTGATGTTCAAAGGATTTTGAAGCAAAGATGTCCCCTAGGTAAGATTTGTGGCTGACATTCCCCATACATTGTTTGTGGGCACACAAGCTAAGGAGAGACTAGTGATGAGCATGCAGAGAAGCCAATGGTTCAGACAGGTTTGTAGTGACACAACACTGTAGAGTTCTGTCTAGTTCTCCTTGGCATAGTTTGGAAAATAAAGATGAGGTGATTGGTGGTAACCAATATGGCTTCATCAAGGTCAAGCCATGTCTGACAAACTTGGTGGCCTTTCATGATGGAGTAACAGCATCAGTGGATAATGGGAGAGCAACTGACATCATCTACTTGGACTTGTGCAGAGCATTTGATCCCGTCCTGCATGACATCCTGGTCACCAAACTGGAGAAAAATGGTTTTGATGGATGGACCAGTTGCAGGATAGGGAACTGCCTGGATGGTCACACTCAGAGAGCTGCAGTCAATAGCTCAGTGTCCAGGTGGAGGGTGGTGTTGGGACCAGTGTTATTTAACATTTTTGTAGGCAACATGGACAGTGGAATCAAATGAACCCTCAGCAAGTTTGCAGATGACACCAAGCTGAGCGGTGCTGTTGATGTGCTAGAGGGAAGGGATGCTACCCAGAGGGACCTGGACAGGCTGGAGAGGTGGGCCCTTGGCAGCCTCATGAACTTGAGTGTGGCCAAGTCCAAGGCCCTGCACCTGGGTCAGGGCAATCCCAAGCACAGGCACAGGCTTAGAGGAGAATGATTTGAGAGAAGCCTTGACCCTGAGGAGAAGAGTTGGTCTGGAGGGAGGTGTCCCTGCCTATAGCAGGGGGACTGGAACTAAATGACCTTAAAGATTCATTCCATTCTATTCTTTTTCTACCCTTAATTTTACTTAAAATGTTTCAGAATAAATGAGATTCTGGTTTCCAAGAAAAATGTTTGCAGGGAGCTCCACTCTAGCTAGTAAGTCTATCTTTTACTTCAAGGGCAATAATGCATTGACTGTGTTGAAGAGAGAAATGACTCAGGAATGGATGATGGTTTAGAATAAAACATAATCCTACTTATTTTCTATGCAAATATGTGTAAAGAAAAGATACTGCACTCAGTTCTGCAAATACCCTGACAAATATATCTCTACTGTTTCACAGCTGGAGATATCAAGATTGTTAAACCACTGGAAGATGTGGAAGTGAATGAATATGGGAGTGCATCTTTTGTCTATGAGATTTCACACGATGAGGTTCAGACCCAGTGGTACAAAGATGACAACAAGCTGAAGGCTGATGACAACATCAGAATGCGGCAAGATGGTAGGGTGTAAGCGGGGGATCTTTCTCCTGAGTTGGGGGTGGGTTGGAGATCAAGAATATAAGACATCTGAAATGAAGAGGGTTCAGAAGGGAGTTCCCCTTTTGTTTTGGGACTGAGGTTAGGGTGGAACAAGTGACATGGTGGGATGCTTAGTGTGGGAAGTGTGATGCTATCCCACCATCCCACACTGCCGGGAGCAGGTAGGAAATGAGTGCAGTTATTTCCAAAGTGGGGGTGAACAGGGCAGTCAGTTCACCTCTCCAGAGAGGTTTTGTCTGACAGTGAGTGTGATCCTTCTGTATCAGATACTTTGAATTTGACGGTGGCCGCATTTGATCAGTCCTTGTAGAAGCCATGTTTAGATTCTGCTTTGGTCTGCTCCATTTCCAGTTCAAAGTCGTTGGACACTAAATGAGACAGCTGCATCTCAGTAAAAGATCTGTTTGAATAGTTCTGATGTGCTTACTATTCAGATTTACAGAGCTGAGGTTTTGTCCTTGGCTATACCAAAGAAGTCAAATCAGGTGAAATTAATTGTATTTCTGAACTAGACAAGTTTAAGTTTGGTAGCACCTAAATTTGGTGCAGTTTGTCATTGATTTCATCTGAAAGAAACTTGCAGGCTTTTTATCTGCTGTTGTCCCCAGCGTAAGAGTCTCCATTCACATCCTAAAGTACTTGTTATATTTTCAACTCACTCTTATTTGAATAAAAGCCTCAACAAATGGGAGCAATTTACTTAGCACAGAACAAGAGCTGGACCTTGCATTTGGTAGATAATATACAGTATTACTTTATAGAAATGTAGTCAATGGCATTCCCTTTAGACAATCGTTTGTTTTATCTTTAGAGTCGTTCAAAGAACCATTGTGAACATGACATTAATTGGAATGGAATACACGCAAGAGACTTTCCTCTTCTTCCAATTGTCCTCATCCTTTCTTCTCTTCCACCCTTGCTTTGCAGATTACCATATAGAAATCACCAGGAAGCTGGAGGACAAGACAGGTTTGGAACGTCATTCTGTCATCCTGTCCTGTGACTTCAGGCCTTCTCCAAAGGTGTTGAAATGGTTCAAGGGCCACACACTCATCAAGCCCTCTGAGAAGTACAAGATCAAGAGGGATAAGCATTCAGCAGAGCTCAAGATTCTGAAGCTGAAGCCCGATGATGCTGGTGTGTACAAGTGCAAGGCAGGAATTGCAGACTGAGGCCACGCTGACAGCTGAAGGTATGAGCAGGGAGGGTGGCCTCTTCCATGTCCTATTTCACCTCAGATTTCTCTTCTTGGGGTTGATTTCTGCCGTTCTCTCCTGCTAACTTTATAAATGTATTATCTTCACATAGATGATTACACAAAGATCATCTAGTCCAACCATTCTACCACATCCCAGTATGATTTATAGTAACAGTGGTAACAGTTCACCTTGTTTCCCCACAGCTCGCAATGTAGAAGTAACGAAGCACCTGCAGGATGTGGAAATTGAAGAAGAGAGCTCTGCTGTCTTCTCCTGCGAGCTGTCCCATGATGACGAGGACGTGGAATGGTTCCTGAATGGCAACCTCCTTTACACCAACAATTACAATGACATCAAGAACGTTGGCAATTGCTGCACACTGACAATGAAGCAGGTTAAGCCTGAGGATGCTGGCACAGTGACAGTGAAGTCAGACAAGGTGTCAGAAAGCGCA
Source organism: Coturnix japonica (assembly GCF_054131305.1). Classification (NCBI taxonomy): domain Eukaryota; kingdom Metazoa; phylum Chordata; class Aves; order Galliformes; family Phasianidae; genus Coturnix; species Coturnix japonica. Next base: position 29,154,831 of record NC_140672.1, read on the forward strand.
CCTGAAGGTGATAGGTGGGTCTGATCACACCCCTCCTGGATGTAAGAGATGCTAAGGAGCTCCAGTTCATTCTATTGTGCAGCAGTCCTGCTTCTAAAGCTCACCTCTCTGGGGTGACAAGTCATCAGAGGCTTTCTTCCAGTGGAAGGTTCCATTGCAGCAGATACCAACGAAGGAGGATGGTTTTGGTGTCCTGCCAAAGCATTCCATTGCTTTTTATCATCATTTTACTTAGCACAAGGAGAGTTACAGGAGCAATTTCTTTTACTGCTTCAGTAACATGCAGTGTCAATGCTGTTGTCTCCAAGGATTTATGACTGAAGGAGAGATCATTCAGTATGTGGTTTGCCTCTGGAATGACTAATGACCAGGCTGTGAGCAACCTGATCTAGCTGTGAATGTCCCTGTTTATTGCAGGGGAGCTGGGCTAGATGGCCTTTAAGGGTCTCTTCCAATTCTAAGGAACTTGTGCCTGAAGTGCAGAAGTGGATGAATTATACCACTTCTTCATATCCTCCCCATGATTACAGAGGAAATACAACAAAACAACATGCATGGTCTTATTGTTGTCATTTGCTTGAATACGAAGACGTCTCCTTTTTATGGTTGAGATTTTTGTTGATATGGGTCAGGAGGAACTCACACTTTTTAGCTTTCTCAATAGGCGATCGTGGGAATCCTGGTCTTCATCATCTGGTACCACCGTGGATTCATTTACATCAGGCACGAGTGAAAGAATTAAAACACAAAACAACCACCAAGGTGAACCCTTCCAAAAGGGGGAAAGTTCCAGTTGCTGCAAGCCACCGAGGTAACCAATAGAGGGGCCCTGATCCCCCTCGTGCCATCGGGATGCTCTGGCACGGGACGTGCCTCAAACCCAAAGCTCCTTCCCACCTCCCAAGGAAAAACAAAGCAACTCAAGCATCTCCAGCAAAGCTGCCCAGCAGACAGCAGGGAATGCAAACAGCTTCTGGCTGCTCCCCTGCACTCCTGTCCTAAGTAAGTGACCCCTCGAGGACTGGCTGGAAAATCAGTGCATGACACACGTGAGTGTGCACAGGATTGTGCAAAGCAGTGGGGATCCATGTGTGTGTGTGTGTGTGTGTATTTGTGCATGGATGGTGTTGTACACACATTTGTGTCCATGAGTGTACAAACCAGTGGTGTTGCTCAGGTGTGTGTAGGTCTGTGGGTATGTGTGCAAGGACGAGCATGCACATATATGTACGTGCACAGGGGTGTGCAGAATGTTGGAGCTGCACAAGGACATTGTGGTACCGGTGTGTGCGTGCACTGTGGGAGTGAAAGGAAGGGGTTACACATGTGTGAGTGTGTGTGCGCACAGGGCTGCACTAAGGGATGTGGTTGTGTGAGTGTGTGTGAGCACATGGATAGTGCGTGGGCGCGGTGGCACAAATGTGTGCTTGCACAGGGCTGTGCTGAGGAGTTGGGCTGCACACAGGTGCACACAAAGGGATGTTTGAACCCTTTGCCCCTAAGAACAGTTTTCCAGTGTCCCTCGTCCAAGAATTCTTTGAACAGCCTGCAGCTGACTCTCCTGAAGCTCAGGGTCCTGACTTTGCTTTTTGCCAGGCCCGCATTCCTTGAGATGAGGAACTCTAGGAGGGCACGGTCACTACAGCCCTGACCACCTCCAGTCTTAACCCCTGCTGTGCAGCATGTCCAGTAATGCTTCCCTTCTGCTTGGTGTGCTTAATGCTTGGCCCACAAAGTTATTCCCAGTGCACTCCAGCAGTCTCAGACAGCTTGCAGCCAGCCATGCTGATTTCCCAGCCTGACTGGAATCCCCCATCAAGTTGAGAGTCAGTGAGCACGGTGCTTCTGGTAGCTGCAGTAAGCAGGGCCCATCAACAGGCTCCCTTGACCAGGCGGCCTGGAGCAGACCCTCACCTCCAGAAGCCCATTATTGGTTCAGTCCCGAATTTTACCCGCAAGTTCTCAACGTGATCATGGCTGTTTAGTCCTTTGCAGTCAGCTTCTTCATAGAGAGGGCAAATACCTTGCCCTCCGGAATTCCATAGTAACAATCATGTCTCCTTTATGTCAGGTGAGGTGTTTTTTGTTGTTGTTGTTTTTTGTTTGCTTGTTTGTTTGTTTTCCATTTTCTAGGTAGAAGATTTAATTTCTGAGCCAGGAGAAGAAGAAGTGCAACATGTAACAATCTTCCTGGCACTGTGCAGTTTGCATGAGTAGCCAAGTGCTCCTCAGGTAACGTGTGCTGCAGAGCTGACCTTGGTGGCAGGGGCTGTGTCTTCATTTTCTAGTTGTCACGTGGGAACATAAGAAGACTCTTCAGAGCAGGAGCTGCAGAGGAAGATGAACGGCATGAGAAGGTAAGGCTAGGAACCAAGGACACCTCCAGAAAGAACAGAAAAACTAAGTCATTTAAGATGCATTATGGCTGTGTGATACTGTCCGTGACTGGAGGAGAAGCACATGGCTAGGAATGGCTGATGGCTCTGGTGGGATGAGTGCCTACATGTGCCGTGAAGGAGAGTTTGTGGGATGTTCTGTGGACATGTGAAGGCTGTGGGGAAGTTAAGAGAGAAAACGTGTGAATGCACAGAAGTGATATTAGAACCTGGAATAAACCATTTGGATCACTCACATCTGAGTCCGTACCAGATTGCCGCACTGTCAGAACTTGAGGCCTGGGATTTTCCTTCAGAGTGCCAACTGCCTGTTGTAAATGAGAAAAGATATTACTAAACATAGCTTCCCTCCTTGTAGGTTTGATATTTCTGTCTTTGCATTCCTTTAGCACCCGGGGTGTTGATGCAGCTGCACAAATCCGCTGTACTGTCCTCCTGTTTTGCATGGAAGAATGGTAAAATAGCAATCTCTGGGTGAGATTTTGTTAAAGTGTTTTACTTTCTGTGCCCCTAGGAAGCAATGGCTTGGAAATGGCAGTGCCGCCTCAGAGCCCACACAGCAACCCAGTATCTCATTGTCTGGGTCTGTGAAAAACCACAATGATGACAAAAGATGTTTCAATTGTGTCTGTGCTGTCAGTGCAGCCCTGAGGAGCGGTGTGGGCATGGCATGGCAGGGAGAAGGGATTTCCATTGCGATGGGAAAGTACCTGTTCATGTGTTGGTATGTAACCGCTCCATGGCCTGCCCCACGTGCTTCTGAATGGGCAGCTCAACTTTTGTGTCACTCACCCACCTGTGGCAGAGGTCAGGATTTCTGCAGGGATGGGAAATCATCCCATCACTTAGTGCCTTACAAGGAGCTGAGAAGCTTTTCTTGCTCAAGTCTTGCTTCCAAGCTTAACCACCTACAATGAAGTAGGTATCAATTTTCTGGTGTCCTTCAATTCCATGTCCATCATTTCCCAAAAGCAAAAGAATTTGGAGATAACCAGCTGCAGTGAAGTGAGCGATTTCAGTGCCTGTTTCTGATGGTGGCAGTGAGTTCAGAGGTCACACTTAATTGACGGTGCCTGTTTCCATTCTGACAAAGGCTGTAGTTGCAGCTGACTTCCCGAGGCTGCCATACGTGGTGGTGATGCAGCCTTGGGCTTGTGCGTTTGCATGACTCCCACCTTTCCTTTCTGTGAATTGCAGGTCAGCTGGTGCTGGAAGCAGCCGGTATCTGAGTAGGAATGAAGGTGAGTGCAGGAGCAGCTGCTGAGGGGAGGAAGGAAGTCCATGCTAATGAGCTCTGAAGCATCTGCGGGTACAGTACCAGAATAGGCAGCAGTGATGCAGGGGGCTCCCCAGCAGGAAGCTGGCTGATCCAAATGCTTGCTAGGAGTTTGGAAGCCCAAACCCTTATGGTCTCTGTAAGGGTGGCCAGTAAAAAGATGATAACCAAGATAGTGGTAAATAGTCAAAGGTTATTAGCAAAGGGAAACTCACCCATATTGATACCTTGATCAGAAAGCTGAGGCAGTCTCAACTGGGGAGCAACCTCCAAGAGATGCTACGTCAGTGGTGGTCAGCCCTTACATGAGGTCTCAGAGGAAGTGGAGTCGAGGTCCACCCCTTACTGGAGCACAGCTAGATTACTCTCACCTGTGCTCCCGCAGCTGACCCAACACTTGCCTCAGCTGATTAATGAGAGGTTCAAGCTGTGATTTCCCACACAGTCTGTAAGCTGAATGCAGCCTAGAGGCAGCATCTCCTTGATCACACATGGTGGTGTGCCTGAGTGAAGAAGTGATCAAAGCTGGATGCAGAAGAGTCATCTTAATTTCTCTGCTATTTTATTTCAGATGGCACCTACTGGGCGTTGGTTTCTTAAAATTTGGATCTAGGAGGTGGCCTCTCCCTTTGCTTCTGGTGAAAGCTGCAGCAGGAGTAGAAGACAAAGGTTTTCTTGGTGACACCAACACCAATTATTTGATTCATATGTAGAACTGTGATGAAGATGGTGAAGAACAGATCCGCCTCAAAGACATGCTTGATAACATAAGGAATGAGCATTTGATCCAAGACAGCCAGCGTGGCTTTAGCAGGGGAAGGCCATGCCTAACCAATCTGGTGGCCTTCTATGATGGAGTGACGGCATTTGTGGACAAAAGGAAGGTAACAGATGTCATTGACCTGGACTTGAGCAAGATCTTTGACATGGCCCTCCACCACATCCTTATCTCTAAACTGGAGGGATGTGGATTTGACAGGTGGACCACCTGGTGGATAAGGGATTGGTTGAAAGGCCACAGACAGAGGGTGGTGATTCATGGTTCGATGTCCAGGTGGAGGCCAATAACAAGTGGTGTCATCCAGGAATCTGTCTTGGGACCAGTGCTTTTTTACATGGTTATCAGTGACACCAATGATGCAATGGAGTGCACCCTCTGCTGTTTGCTGAGTGGTGCGGCTGACGCAGTGGAAGGAAGGGATGCCATTCAGAGGGAACTCAACCGAGAGGTTGGCCTACGTGAATCTAATGAGGTTCAGCACAGCAAAGTGCAAGGTTTTGCACTTGGGCTGGAGGAATCCCAGGCATTTCTACAGCCTGGGAGGAGCAGTCCTTAAGAGAAGCCCCGCAGAGAAGGACCTGGGGGTCCTGGTGGATGAAAAACAGAACGTGAGCATCAGCGTGCTCTTGCAGCTCAGAGAGCAAATGGTCCCCTGGGCTCCATCAGAAGAGGGGATGGCCAGCAGGGACAGGGAGGTGATTGATCTTCATGATCCTTGAGGTCCCTTCCAACCCGGGCCATTCTATGATTCTGTGATTACACTCGCTGTCAGAAATAACGGCAGCTGTACAGAAGCTGGATATATTGTGGGACAGTTCTTGTAACCAGCTGATTTTAAGACCTTGCCAGAGTTGAGAGTCTAAATTGCATGTCAGAAGAAAACTGGGAAAGTGGTTATTGCTCATTCTTTTTCATTTGCTGATTCTTTCTTTCGGGTTCCTTTTCCAAAGGAGATTCTGGTGATGGAAGCAGTTGAAGAAAGAACCAAAGCAGCTCTTGCCAAGAGTGCTTGAAGTCCCTGTGGAGAGAAGCAAAGAACTTGGGCTTCCTCTGGGATGCTCCCCACCATGTCTCAGGAAGGAGACAACTGCTGTTCCACTTTCTGCTCTGTGTGTGGAAAGGTACGTCTGGGTTTCTTCTGCTTGTTTATTCTTTCTTTTTCTGGCTTTGAAGGAGAAGGCGTGGAGCAAAGGAGACCCACTGGTCATTTGTTAGCTCAAGAGCAGGATGGATTCTGCATTGACTGTGAAAAACCTGGGCTAGTAGCATGGGCATGTTTCAGGCTGGACTCTTCTTTTGCTGCTTGGTTTCCTTTTGGCTACAGGGAGACAGCTGTCTAAATGTGTGTTTTCAAACCCACTCTCCAAAACCACGTTTCATTGTTGCAGGTGGTTCAGTGTGCTCTTGCAGTGCAGATGCTGTAGTTTGCTGTAGAATCTGAATGTTTTCTGTTCCTAGGGAAGGACTGGGAGGAGGTAGTGAGAAGAGAATTCAATGCCTGAGGTGTATCTTAGTGAGAAATGTTGTCATGAGATGATGAAAGTCTTGAGCTGTCAAAGGCCAGTGAGGCTCAGACTCCTTAACCTGCTGGAGCAGGGTGGAAGCAAGGAGTGGGCACTGCCGTCCCACAAGCTGCACTTGGTTCTGGTCTGCCAGGTCTGTACTGGCCTGGATTTCTTCTGAGAAGTTTGTTGGAGCTGCTTGGAGTAGTGAAGGGTGGGGAAGAAGTGCTTCTCCAGAGCTAAGGCTCTGCATGATCATCTTGGATGGTTTTAACCATGATATCTGAAGACATAGTTTCCGTCAGAATGATCCCAGCATTGTGCAAGTGTCTCAGATGTCTGAGAGCACCCGCCTCCTCCAGCTGAGCCATAGGAAAGCTGACTGTGCCCAGTAATTTCAGCTTCCACAGATTGAATATGCTTCCAAGTGTTTTCCTTAGTGATCAATCATGTCCCAGCACTGTGATATTTCATCTCTGGCACAGTCTGGAGCATCTCTGCAATCCTTGGGTGCTGGAGGGCACGTGGTGAGTGCGTGGACAGTGTGGCACAAACGTGTGTGTGTGCTGAGGAGTTGGGTTGCACACAGGTGCACACAAAGGGGTGTTTGTGGAAGGTGTATGCACGTACATGTTCCCAGGGGTGGTTGGCACACGTCTGTGAATGCAAAGGAGGGCACACGATGCAGTGTGTGCATAGGGGTGTGCAAAGCAGGCAGGGTGACACATGGGTGTGCGTGTGTACATGGATAGGGGAAGGCTGGGGTTACAGGTTGACCTGTGCTGAGGTGAGTGGGGGCTCACGGTGTTGCTCAGTGGTAGATTTGTTCACACTGAGTGCTAACAGGAAACTCGCACACCCTTTTTGTTTCAGCTGTGCCAGCGCTGTGATCCCTTGCTGCTGGGATGGGCTGTTGGAAGGATGGTGTGCGTGCCAAGCTCCCATCTCTTGCATGAATCAAGTGTAGAGCAAAAGGGATGTTTGGGCCAGGTGACTGTAAGAAGGCTGGCTGCTTTGGATGGTGGTAGCTGATGGAAACAGGTGCTCTGGGGACCGTTCAGCTTTTAACAGAAGACAGGGGTCCTGCAGCAAGAACGACTAGGTTCTCAAATGGCTTCAGAAGTGCACACCGAGTACATCCCCGCAGACATTTACCGGTAGGTGGCTCTTGCAGAAGAAGATTCAAGCAGCAGAACCTTTTGCTCAGCTGGCACGGGATGTGCCTCCAACCCAAAGCTCCTTCCCACCTCCCAAGGAAAAACAAAGCAACCCAAGCATCTCCAGCAAAGCTGCCCAGCAGACAGCAGGGAATGCAAACAGCTTCTGGCTGCTCCCCTGCACTCCTGTCCTAAGTAAGAGACCCTACGAGGACTGGCTGGGAAATCAGTGCATGACACATGTGAGTGTGCACAGGATTGTGCAAAGCAGTGGGGTTCCACGAGTTTGTGTGTGTGTGTATCTCTGCTGTTATGAAAGCATGGGAAGACTTACTGAGTCCCAGATAATTACTTATCCTTAAATGATTTTTCCTGGCCAAATTTAGAGCCTCTCACAGGTAATCGAGACCAACAGGCTGTTGTTGCACAATCAACAGGCACAATCTAGATGATCAGCTGAGGAAAATAAAGCATCATGCCAAGGGTACTAGATAAGTGAGCAGCTTGAGATCTGCACATTTATGTGATACTCATGGTGTTAGACAATATTTGCCTAGAGAGGTCACATTGAATGAAAGCAAAATATAAGATGAATGAAAATATACACAGGAGAAGAAGCCTCTGAGGCTTCTGAAGTGTTATGATCAGAAGACATATACTCTGTTAAAGCAAACATTTCTCTCTATTTTTTGTGTTATTCCAGGGAGGCCTTGATTACCGCCTGAACACATGCTGTGGAAGCCCAGCTTATGCAGGACCAGAACTAATCCAGGGCAAAGCGTATATTGGCTCAGAGGGATGTAGAGCGGTGTTTGTTTTCCCCTCTTTCCCTTCCCTCTCCACAGAGCATTTCAAGGCAGTGGAGCTCAGGTAAGCTCTCTTGGTTTCCCTTCTGAATTCTGCTAGGTTGCATTGCTTGGTAGCTCTCAGAAGCTGTCAGTGGCCACAGACTAGAAAAGTGCAATTGGTCTCAGTTCACACAACTGGCTGGTTTGTCTCAGGCTAATCCTGAACTGCCTCAAGCGACTGCTTTGGTGCTCTACAGAACAGCAACTTCAGAGATCTCTTTCTATTACTAAGTTTTTGAAAGAGCAATTTGCTCTGTTAATTATCCATCATTTCTGTGCAGTCTGTTTTGTCAGACTTGTCTTTAGCTTCCAAGTTGTATGTGAAGAATTGTTTCCGTTGTAATGCACAATGTACTAAAAATTGAGAGATGAAAATGTGAAGAGTTTTTCCAGCTTTGATTTCATGTCTGGAATTTTGGAACCCACTACTTGCAGTTGTTAATCTGTCCAAACTGGTCTGGTTTGGAATGCCCTCATCCTTCTTGAATCGCTGTTAAAGGCGGAGCAATTCCTACAAGTGCCATGGCCCCACTGTTGTTCTAATTCTTGTTTCTTTGTTTTCCACACACTGCTTTTCAAGCCTCCTTTTTCTTTACAGTCAAAGTGAGAACTGCACTGTGAGGTGTCTGAACCTTGTTGTGCCTGTACATAAATAGAACAGCAGCAAAGCCAGACAGGTGACTGTGCTGACAGCTCTCATATCCAGTAACACGTAACTGTGCTAAATCCCTTGTGACGGCTTTGATTTCATTTTTGCCAGTGAGATCCTTGTAAAAGGAACTGCAGCAGTGTGATGAGCTAAGGTGAAGATGCTGGCTTTAGTAGTGCTCTAAGCTGAGTGGAAGGGCAATTGAATGAGGGTTACATGCTTTCTCTGGGATGATAAGGCTTTTTTTCCTGAGGGAAAGAGCCAGCTTTTCATGGGCTATATGTGGGCTTTGGCAAGGGCAGACAGCACAGTCTGTCAGGAAGCCATTTGAGGTGCTTCAGGTTTGTAAGCTTGTCTTTTTTTTTTCAGGTGGATATCTGGAGCATGGGTGTACTGCTGTATGCTCTGCTGTGTGGGTTTTTCCTTTGGATGATGACAATATGATGGCACTGTACAGGAGGATACCAGTGGGTATCAGTGGTGCTAGAATACACTGAGAAGGGAAATAGCTGAGCTTGACAAGAGGCCTTGCTTTTCCGATGGCAGAACATGCTGAGCTGTCGGTAGAAAGGCCTGTCTGCTGAATACTGTCCCTGTTTTTGCTGCTTTGTCTACCAGTATTTTGTGGATTTGGTTCTACGCTTGGTTGGCCTATGTGGCACTGTAGCCTAATTCTGTACCATGATAGCATACAGAATTTAAGGAGAAGTATTTTCTTGCCAATGGTCTGGATTTTTTGTATCTGGTTCTTCAACTGGCTGCTCCCTATACTATCTGTAGTAAAAATATAGACACATCATTTGATTTCCCTGAAATGAATGTTCCTAAATGCCAGCTCTTCTCATGTCTACAAAGATCAAAGTTCTGCATTTGCTATTAGAATTTCCTCTTCCAGAATCAGGAGGTAATGTAGGACCCCACAGATTGCCTTCAGAATCCAACAGTTAGTTCTGTTTCCTTTGGGAGTGCATAACAACCTGAGCACATGAATTGAATGACGTGGCTTTTTAGTCTGGTACAAACTCTGCTGTACACTGAAACTTGGTCCATTTGTAAGCAGGACTTTGTCCATCTCTGCAGGACAGCAGAAAACCCTTTGTGCTAATCGTGATGCCAAGAAGCAGAATGCGGCAAATGGCAGATGATCCAACTGCTTCAGGTGTTCATTTCCTTAAAACTGAGAATAGTTTTGGACTGAGAGTTTGTAAGCAGAACGGAGCTCTTAAAGCTGTCAGAGATTATTCCTGCACTGTTCAATTCTATCTGCCTGACATACACAGGATATCAGAACTGCATTGCTTGAACTGGTGGAACTTGTTGAAGTGATCTAGGATGAGAAAGTTTTAGAACTCAATCAGAATGCACTATAACATGGATAATCCTATAGGTATTAAGGTACAAGCTTGCTATTTCTGCACTGAATTTGTTTTATTTTACATGGCCGTGATCTGAAAGTTGCTTGAAACGCAGGCACCTAATCACTGTTGTGTAACTGAATTTCACACATGATAGGTCCTGAAATATCCTGGAATCTAAAACTCTGACTTGTTTTAAGTCTGCTGCTTGAGTCTAATCAGGGTCATAGTGTCTGTGTGCAGTGGAGTGTGTGGGAGATTGTTGCAGCAGATCCTGGGAAGTTGCTGTGTATTTGCAGACAATGGCTGCTGTTGGTCACTGGGTGCCACTGTTGCTCTGAAGAACAGCTGTGCTGTGCATGCAGCACAGCATGCTGTGCACGCCATGGAAGTAGGAATCAAGAAGAGATAGAAGCGTCACTTCTGTTCTAGTAAAAGGTCTCATCTGCTGACAGGCTTTTGTACTTGAATTCAGAACTCAGGACCTGTTGCCACAGAGGGACTAGTTGCTGAAGTTGGACGACTCTTTCTGTTTACTCCTTGTAATATGTAGCCATAACACTATTTAAAAAAGAATCTGAAATCATGGCTAATTATTGACTGCTGCACAGCAGAACACTACCACGGTGAGATTGGGCTGTGAGATGACTTGAAAGCTGTTTCCTCAGTATAGGTCTTATTCTTGCAGCTGGGACACCTTGATGAAGACTGTGTAACAGCTTTCTGTGTTTCACAACAAGAGAAGAGAGAGTAGATCAGCATTAACGTCAGAGGTAATAAACGTATGTCAGTAATTCTCTGTATTTAAGCCCACTCCTACAGTAAATAACCTTACTGTATTAACAGACTCTAACACTCACTTATTCTCAAACATGAAATATTTCACACCTTTCAGAGGTAAGTTACCACTGCAGAACTTCATAGTCTACCTAATAACTGCATTTCTGAAGTTCACATTTATTCCTTTTTTCTCCTTTAATTGTGTTTTCTCAGCCTTTTTGTTATTTTTTTACCATGCTGAAATCCTTATGAATCTCTGGAAGTCCAGGCAGACTCAAAACAGAAACTGATGGATGAACAGCAGATGTCACATGCTGGCTTAACTCCCTGCTTTGAAATGATTCACTGATAGGTGGAAAATATCAACACATCAGGTGGGACAACCAAGCAAATTTGGAATTACAGTTCACAAATACTTCAGGAAATAAATTAATTCCAGTAACTTTAGAAAATAAATGAGAAAAGCTGAACTGAGTGCTTCTAGAGATGCTGTATAAATGTCAATAATGACATTCCAAGCTGTAGAAGAGATTTAAAACATGATGGGTACTCTGGCTTTAACCTGAATCTGAAAGTTGTCTCTTGAAATTGAGTTGTCTTTCTGTTAAATAGAAAGTGGTAGAATTTGAAGGATTGTTAAGATTTCCATATAACCTTAGTAAGACTAGATGTAAAATGTAAGTTTTATCTAGGCAAGATCAATAGTGGAGTCACTGTTACTTCTTTTTTAGGTACAGGGAATAAAGAGAACGATCGACCTACAAGGGGAAAAAGTTCTTCAGTTCAAGTCTGTGATATTATCACAGTCTTAATTCAAAGGACTTCTAATGCCTGATAAGTAATTCAAGCTTATTATACTACACTGAGTCTCTCAAGCATTGTACCCACGGTTCTCATAGTAGTCAAAAAGCTGCTGAAAATCCAGCTGAATGTCGATGCTCCTTGGAGCTGGGCTGAAACTTGGCCCCAGAAATGGGAGTCCAGCTGAAATGCTGTACAAACTGAATTAGTAGGAGCTTTGCCATTCACTTCAGTAGAGAGATTCTGGCACCAGCTTTAGATTTCACTTCCAGCAATTGTACAATACACTAACTTTCAAGCAAAAACGAGAATAGTCTGCTTCTTTATCTCTTACATATTGTGTGAATCATCTGAGGCCTGAAACTACCCTAATGTGATCAGACATGAAGGTTGCACATCAAGGGGAAAATATGGCAGACATGCAGAAATTGTCTTTGTACTGACAATGTTTCTGAAGAGATCTACATCCTCTTGTTTTCTAGCAGAATTACGACCAGTTGTGGCAACCTATCTCTTGCTTCAGTCTAAGAAGGCTCGTGGCAAGCACATTCCCTTGAGAATTCATCCCAAACAGGACGTGCCAGTACCACACAGTCAGGAAGCCTGGGGGTAAGTTTTAGAGTTCAGCACAAGGTTCTGGTCAAAATGCCTCTGTGTGCTGAAGCTCTGCCCGGGTAAACAGTCTGGTGGCCTAAACATCGGTGAGGGAGCATGTGTGCAACCAGTCTTGGTCATCAAATCTTGTTCTATGATAAGGCCACCGACTCAGTGTATGAAGGAAAAGGATGTAATCTTTCTAGATTTCAGGGAGGCCTTTGATCCTGTCCCTTTGGCTGCATGTTCCCAACCTTCCATCAGGAAGCCAGGAGTACTGTTCTGTGTCATGAAAAGGCAGCCAGTGGTTTGACTATCACATGTTTATGTGTTCTGATGTTTCACAGTGGGTCTTAAGTAAAAGGAACTCAGGTTTTGGTTGCCTGCAGGACAGATGTTCTTTTGGGTTCAATATGTTTGCATAGTGACTTGCAACCATGGGACTGGTGTTCAAGGACCCTCTTGGTTCCTTCAGTTCCTAGGTTCTTTCTTGCCTAGATTTGACACTTTGTTTCAACAGAAGAGCTGATATTCGCTTTGGGAACACTAAGCAGCTGTTTATGTGGCTTAGAGGAAGACTGTCTGTCTTCTACACTGTGGGCATGGAACAGCCACAGTTCCCCCTGGAACAACATCAATGACCCACACCACTAATTGGATTCTCCTTTTTAATGTAGTGGTAGTGAGGTGAAAATGTGGCTGTGGAATATTTTTGACTAAGGAACTTCTATATAGATTTTGTTCATCTTTGCATGCCTCATCACCTGATCTGTGTCAGTGAGCAGAAGCTGAAAGCAGGCATGGGATGTTCTGAAGAGCAGAGAAAGAGATAAGGAGGAAGGTGATTAAGACAATCCTCTCTGCTGCTGTGTGTCCCAGAACTGCCCAGTTCTGTAGCAAAGTGTTGTACAAGATGAATGGCCAAGAGATTGGGAGTAGAATGAATAGAAAATATGCCTTACTTAGGCCATACTCATCGTATTAATACTTCTCAGTTAGTTTTAGAATTCTAGAAGTGAAAGGTAAGGAGGTAGAAGCCTGCAAGTTGTGTCCTTTTTTACAGCTGCTCTTTTCTTATGGGAGGATGAAGTGAAGAAGATTGGTCTATTCTACAAGCTGTTCCAACCTTTACGCTTGAATTGCTGTTGCAGCTGCTGTAGCATCCCCAGCATAGACCAGAAAAGACCTTCTTGCCTCCAGAGATCCAAGTTTGTCCTCTGCTGGCCACTTGAGAGCTCAGGGACTATGATGGGTTCTTTTCTGGTGTTTGCTTTTCACTGTCATCACCCAGTTTCTATCTCTTCCTAAAGCAGTTGGTAGGTTGTGTTCAGAGCCTCAGCTCTTCCTGACTCTGCTAAGCATGTCAGAGCTGATGAGGAGGATGTAGAATGGGGTTTGTGTCCCTTCAGATACCCACACTGGAGAAATCTGCAGCTGGCATGCACCCCACCAGCTCCCTTTGGCTGTTACTGCATGGGAGTGGTTGCTAGCAGGTCATGTCAACAGGTTGAATGTGTCACATTCCCAGATCTCTGATTCCATTGGCTGTGTCTCCAGTGACATGAAATACAACTGTGGCTGCTGGGGTTCTTCCATCTGTACAGATTTTTAATGGTAGTCAGGCAAATTAGACTCTGATGCTAAAAAACAGAACAATAAAAGCAGCAACAAGAGACAATCCCAACCAACCGACAATAGCAGCAAAAAACCACCACACATCTCATTAGGTAGAAGATTAGAGACACTGGAAGGTAGTCTTTAAGTCTCTTTAAGGCGCTGTTCTTACATTGCAGAAGTAGAATGATAATATAATTCCATGCTGATAATATCTCCAGATTTCTATCTTTTGGATTTCTTTCAGCCTGCCATGATCCCCGAGTGTGTCTGTTCATGGGGTTTTTCATTTGGTTTTGTAGAACACGTTTGTTAACTTGTGCATTCTCATAGTTCTTTTCTTTCCTCTGCATCTTAGAAATCCCAGTGAAGTTCACCAAGAAGCTCGAAGCTGTTAATGCTGAGATTGGAGGCAGTGTCACTTTAAGCTGTGAAGTGAGCCATGCCAAAGGGAAGGTGGTGTGGCGCAGGAATGCAGTTGAGATCAAACCCAGCAAACGTTTCCAGATTGATGAGGAAGGGGTCAGAAGAACCCTGACAATAAGAGGGATCCGGGCTGAGGATGAGGGAGAGTACTTGTGTGAGTCCAGAGATGACAAGAGCAGCATTACCATCACCCCCAAAGGTATGTCTCTGGAAATGAAGGCTGACAGTGTGGAAGGATCCTTGGCTTCCCTCATCAGCCATTACAACACTGCAAAGCTGAGTTCATTTGTGTGTTTATGCTGTTCTTTGTGTTAACAACCAAGTACAAAACCTGTCTTTCTCTCTAAATAACTGTGGAACAACTGCTTCTGAAGAGCACAGCTGTTAAGTGGGCAAATCAGCGTTCAAGGCTGGAATTAAGCATCCCAAATGTAAGATGGGATTTATTTTACCCCTTCTTTGCCTCTTTTCTTCTTGCATCTTTGTAGATGCAAGGAGGATCTCCTCTACACGCAGGAGATGTGAGTGTGAGTTATGGTGATCACTTACTGCGAGTCATAAAATCTGATGCTTCCAATGAAATCATTGACTCTGTTGGCTCTTTGAAGGTGCTCATACATAATATGATAGCAGGCTTTGAGTATATAAAAGGCTTTTAGAAAGTGGAAGCAAACAATCTGTTCTCTGTGCAGAAATAAGGGACTTCAATTGCAATGACAAAGATGCAAGTTCTACAACAGAAAAGCTTTTTAATGGTTGGATGACTGGATATGTCATTTGGAGGGGCTTTGAAGCCTTCACGGTGGGATTCAGAAAAGGTTAGTGAAATATCTGTGTCACAAAGAGCTGAGCATGTCCTGGAGCAATGGAGAAGGGCTGGATGATTTTTGTGGGTATTTTCAGCCATAGAATTTTGTGTTCTGGTGGTGTCAGTACATTCTTTTGTACAACATGGACGGGTTGGTTTGTTGCATTGGTTCAGACTTTTGTACTAGGAGCTCAGCAGTGGTTAAAGCTCACACTTCTGCAAAGTAAACAAGCTCCTGCAATTCGTCTCTACTCTGTTTTAGCTGTGGATTAGCTTGACAGTTCCCTTCCATAAGCTTTATGGTTCCCTTCTGTAAGTCTACTTACATAGAGTGAGTTGCTTAACTTTAAGTCTAGCTACAGGATTTTAAGCATATTATTAGCAAAAAATATCACAAATAATTTCACCAACAATTCTCCCCACCCATCTGTAGCTTTCTTTTTTTTCACTGGAAGGTTTTACACTGGCAGATAGGGTGGGCATGTAGAAACAACCCCATTAATTCTGACGAAGCTCTGATGTCTCTGACTGGCCTTTGTTTTGTGATTCTGCATGCATGCCCTGTAGCTAAAGCCTGGATGTCTTCCCCAACACCTTCAGTCTCCCATCCTTACTTAAGTTACTCCATTGTAAATCTCTCTGCTAGTCCAAGAGAGTTTTTATTTTACCCCTTCTGTGAGGCAGCAGCTGGATGGGAAGGATGAGATGAGGACTAGGTTGTTTGGGTGGCTTTTTTTTTTTTTTTGCCTAAGAGCCAACTGGGAATCAAAGATCCCAAAAATTGAAGACAAACTGTGTCATACCGAGCAGGGTTTGTCAAATCACTGGCATGCACTGTTAGGACAACTTCATCATCAACATATTCTGGGCTGACAGTTGTCACAAAATTCTGCTTCTGTGTCCCAAAATGTGCACTTATCACTTCTATTGGCAGTTGCTCATCTTTTCTCCAAACTGAATAGTTGTAGGAAATAAAACAGACAAGCAAACAAACCAAACAACCCGCAGATATTAACTTGCAGCTGATTGTCAGTGCTGATCGTTGGGCCATGTCCATCACTTCACATACTTCTGCGGCCAACAGACATTGGAAAATACAAAGACCTTCAGAGACTACTTGAATTTCTAGATGCACTGAATTACCCTCTAGGGTGTATTTCTGAATATATAAGGAACCACGGGTGACTATGATCCTGATTTATATCTAGGTTCAGGCTTACTGTTTCAGTTAGGTTAGATGAATAATAGTTCCAGAGAAGATAGGGAAATACAGCACTTCATTGATACCACATGTCGGAAGAATGCAGCTCAGTGCTGGGCAGTTTGCTGCTTCATTCCCTCTTACAAGTTGCACCCAAGGCTGGAAAAGACCACTGAGATAGCTGAGCCCAACCCAGCCCACCCTCACTGTACTTACTAACCACGTCCCCAGTGCCACATACCCGTGGCTCTTGAGCACCTCCAGTGACTGCAGTATATCAGCGTGGTTGCTTCAGCTGTGTGAGTTTTCACCACTGGATGTTGTTCTAGCGAGGCAAAAAACCCAAACTGATGGAACAGTGTCTATACAGGAAGCAACTGGCTGTCTGATGGCTGCCAACAGTTTTGCACAAGGTGTGTCATGCAAGCTTGCATGAGTCTGGTTTAAAAACTTGCAGTTCTGATGGAAGGAGAGGATGTTGGTGCAGGATAACTGCGGGATTTGTGCTTTCCCGACATCCAGTTGCAATCCCAGTTTATTGTTGCTATAGAAAACAGCTTCTCTGTAGACAAACTGAGTTAGTACCATTAAGTGGCTGAATCCCTAAGTGATCCAAGGTGAAGCATGATCCAAACTGGAATTTAGCTAATTGTAGTTGGGAATCCAAGCCTTAATGAGCTGAGTTATTTAAAGTATGAGTCTTCCATCTAAAACAGCATTGAACTGTTACCCTGGCTGATGATAGAAATGAGAGTTTAACAGCAGAAGTCTGAAGTTATGCTCCATATTTCTCATCACTCAAGAGAATATTTGAATATGTGAATTCCTTTGGCTATGTTAGAGCTCATAATGAGGTCAGCTGATGTTCTTTAAATGCTCGGAGTCTAGCAATGTGGGGAAGTGGACTGCTATTTGCTGTTGAGCTTTAGGCTAAGAAGCCTGATTTTAGAGGACAGTGGACTTCCCCTTTCCCTTCCCCTCTCCTCCCCTTCTCCCTGGACTGATCCCGCATGGTTTGTGAATGAGTTCAGAGCAAGGTAAATGAGGAATAGCCATGTGAAAACCTGTTGTTTTACTGCACTGTAAAAGACACTTAGTCAAAAGACAAGTGTGTGTTACAAGCTTATGATTGCAGGAGATCCTAGAAACAACCCAGCTACTCAAACCTGTAGTCTGGCTGAATATTTTATTGTCAGTTTTGGTCAGGAGGAGATGCTTGAGTAAGACAAATAAAAGGTCATGGGTAAGTTGGTCCTTCTTGTGATATACTTCTAGGCTTTCGTCAGGGAAAAGCTTAATTAGTCCAAATAATTATAGCAGAAACCACACCAAGAACATGAGAGTGAAATTTCAACTTTCTTGACGTGACGGTAAATTTTACCCCATTCTGCCATTCCCCAAATGTTTGTTTCCTTATGTTGTGGTTTTTCAATTTGGTTGGTGTTGGTATTCCACATCAGAACACCATGCCTAATAATGGGAGTAAAGGGGACAAGTTTTTTTTTTCTCTGTGAACTGCCTCAAATGTTCATGTGGGGTGGGGCACCGGAAGGGAACTGAGGAAGGGGACAGCGTTGCTGGCGCGGCTCCCTGCGAGGAGACAACGTGGTCAGAGCTTCCTGCCTTCCAAAGCTCCACCGGTGAGATTGGGGACTTGGTATTCTCTTTGTTGATACTCTCTTGTTGTTTGTTTAGCATTATTAGGTTATTAAACTGCCATTCGTTCTCAGATCACCTTTTTTTCTCCCTCATTTTTTGTTAGACCTAATCGTAATCTCCCTTCCCTTCCCCGTCTCCCTAAACGCACGTGGCCGGGCCGGGCCGGGCCACGCCGCACTGCCGCTAGAGAAAAGGGGGGGGGGCTTTTGTTCCTGCTGCCCCGGGTTTGTGCCCACTGTCCCGGAGTGAGCTCTAGAGAGAACTCCGTGACACCTACAACAGCAAAAATAACTTCTAGTTCTAATTTTCAATCTTTAAAAGTTGCCTTGGCGTTTATAAAAAGGCATTCCCATTAGCTTTGGACTGTTCACCTGAAAGAAGTGATTGCTTTTTCCTCAATTCAGTCTCAGACTAAATATGTGCTACACTTTTTGGCATTTCTGGGATCGCTTTTGTGAAGGGATCTTGAAAACTATCCTAGTCAGTTACACTCCCTACTGGGTTTGTTTGTGTAAACACACACAAAAAAGCTTTCTCTGTCTGGTGTTCTGCCCTGATGTTGTGTGCTGGGCGCTGCACTGAGATGAGGCAATTGAGCTTTTTCCTATAGACTGAAGCCAAAGGTGTCTGTGATCTCTTTGATATTTCAGATGCTTTAGTTTTTATTTACGCACTTTGTCACTCCGACAGGAAATTCTCCAATGACTCAAACAGTTAAATACCATTAGAAGGATTTACAGCTTTAAACAAAATCTTTCCATCTGACTGGGAGCTAACTCAGGCCCAAGCTACTGAGATTTCAGAATGTTTTTAAATTGTGGCATAATAAATATCCAAAGACATTTCTCATTTCCCAAGATGGTCATGTTTTACAAATGTTCAGATTCATCTTGATTTGCACAGAAATGTTAAGGTCCTAGTTTTTCAATTTTAATTCTGCAGTTTTATAGGGTTTAAGTCTGAAATTCCATTCATTTAAGGAGGGTCCACAAAAGGAAAGATTCAGAATATAATTTTCTACAGGTATTCAGTTGGTTGTTTCCCAGGAAAACACTCAGCTAGCAGAGTGCTGTAGGTAACAGAAGAGTCCTACTATCTTTGTACTTCCATCTTATTCACTCTATATTACCATGTGAATTAATACGTATTTAGCAGTGTTTTGCTTTAGGTGGTGTGGTGCTGTACATGCAGAAAAGGATAAAGGGTATGGCTTACTCTCCTCTTTGTACTTTATGAGAAATATGGCTGCAGGAAAAGCCCACTTAAAGAGGTTAAGTACAGCTTCATGTTCCTTTATGCTGTTACAGAGTGTTTTTGTGTGCAGTTAAGCAGTTGCGATGTCCCACCCCAAGAATCCTACTTCATTTCACTGAATGAAAATTCATCAGGATAACAGAGGCCAGGTCAGGGTAGAAGCACTTAGCTGCACTGGCATACGTGCTGTGCCTTGGAAGTGTTCACCCAAATGTTCACATGCTGTGGACATGACTCTGTATACAAGCCTCAAGACAAAGTCTTGGCTAAATATCAGATATTTTTCTCATTGTGAAGACAGGAAATCCTGGGAACTAAAATCATATTCTCCTATGACATTTGTAAACACAATGGTAATTTTGAAGGTTGGCGTGGATGATTTTCAGCTTTCAGCTCTGGATCATTTCATGCATTTTTGATTTTTTAAGGAGCACTTCATTGCACAGATTCATGGCAGGCATTTGCTGCTTCTTCGCTCTGAAGAAGTTATGACTCTTTAACTAGGAATATAAATGTAGCATAATGCATATTGAGAGACCCAAGTGAAATGTACTGGGAGGAAAAAAAGGGTAACAGCATATTAAATCAAATTTTCCGTCTGTCTTGGGATATTTAGTGGAGAGCAGATTTAAACTGTTTTGACTCTTTTGACCTTTTTACTCTTATACTCAAATAGTACTGTAACTCCCTTTATATTTGTTTTTATATCTTTGTATAGTACACTTGTTTTTTTCAACAGATGTTGATACAGTTTTGAAAGGTGATGCTCAGTGAAGATCCTCGTGTTAAAGTGTAACTCTCTACTTGTGAAGTGTAATTATCTTCTAAAGGGATAGCTGCATATGATTCATTATCTTAGTGCTTTTTATTGAATGAACTACCCACAGGTAGGTGTAGATACTCTGTTCCCTGCCAAACATTTTGCCTTTGATAGTAAAATGGCATAGATCCTAATGGTTGGCTTTAACAGGTCACTATCTGTGATTAAGTCTGACATTTGTTGCTGTTTAAGTCTTGGATATACAAGAAATCTGAAGGAGGAAAAAAGAAAAAGCTGTTTATACCTCCAACTTTCAAGGCAGGTTTACGTTCTGCCATCACTGTGAACATTGGTTGTAGTTTGTAGCTTGGCTGCATTGCAGCGTGCAGGGCCCTCCCTCAGCTGGCAGACTTGCATTCACTTGCAGTTGCATGAGTTCAACTGATTTTAGCACAATTAGAGAAGAAGTGATTTTCGTATGTACGTTAAAAGTTAGCACATTCCTAGGCTCGATGTCAGCGTCACGTTGGATGATGCTGATGCTTTTAGCTTGCTTACAGTGCAGGTATCTCAGGGAAATGCAACAAACTCACACCCTAAAGCATCACACATTTAAACTTACACCGGGGATTTCTTCTGGTTTTGATGTGCCTGTGGGCAGAGCAGTAGGAAAAAATGAAGCCAAGTGAGTAAGAAACTGCAGTGAAAGGCTCAAATGATTTTAAGGTGAAAAGCACAAATAATGTTTTTTTAAAAGCTGAGTGGTAGGTGGAAGTTGTGCCCAGAATGGAACAGCTGGTTTCATAGAGCTTTCAGATGAGCTCTGTGGCAGGATTATGATGCTGTATTTCTAATAATCAGGCAGCTGTCTGAAAATATGAAATAATGACTTTCTGAGCAGACACCTTTTTCATTTTACACTTAAATTGGAATAGTATTTATGTTCTGGATGCACCTACCATCATTTTGTAGATCAAGAAGCCACTTTTATAAATCTCTTAATGCAAAGTACAGCATGACACGTACAAAAAAGAGTTAGAGACCTTATTTATACCTTATTTTGTTTACTCCTGTAAGTCCTGGTGCTTTATGAACCTCAAAGGAAATCATTGCTGACTTGTTTGTGGATTTTGCATTTCTGCAATTTGACGCGTTGCTGTTAATGCAAGCAGCAAGGCCAGGCTTCCAAGGAAGATTTGTAATATGTGAGATTTCTATGTTTTTGATCTACATTTTTGCAGTAGAGCACTGTAATGTGTGCTGTCTGTTGGGCTACCAGAGGGGCCGATCCTTCTGGATTTCCTGGAGCCTGGACAACTCCTGACTGCTGCATCGCAGTGCCAACAGAGCTGAAGGCTCCAACTTCCAGTTGTTTGCCTGAGGACTCTGTGATTTATTTATTTAAGTGCATAAACTGTCCCTGTCAGGAACAGATTGTAGGTTATAGCTGCTCTAAATGTGAAATGTTTTAAGCTGGACAAACTTCTTTTCAGTTTTGAGGAGCTGCAGTCAACGGGGGGTTCTTGCCTGGGATCTCTTGCAGAACAGGGTGTGCTTCCATCCTCCTCTTTCCTTCTGTGACCAGGGAATTGTTGGTTGTTTTTTGCAGCAACATGAACCGTGAAGACCGAAATGTGCTGCGTATGAAAGAAAGGGAAAGGCGAAATCAAGAAATCCAGCAGGGTGAAGAAGCCTTTCCACCCAACTCTCCTCTCTTTGCTGAACCGTACAAAGTTGTGAGTTTCTGCCATTTGTACAAATGTGTTTTTTTATTTTGTAGTGGAAATTGTAGGGAAATATGTGCTACAAATCTGTTTATATCTGAAATCTTTTCAGGTCCCAGTTGTCACCTTAACCAGCATTTAAGCAAGTATTGAAACTAAGGATGGACAGTTAGTTACTAATCATCTCCATAGGCAGATTTATGCTAATACTTATGAAGCAGGGACTATTTTCAAGGGAGGAAAGGGATAATGAGACAAGATAATTTATTTTTTGAAAAAACCTTTTTTCTGCTTCTGCTGCAGTGGTCATTAAGTGGTACCATTGAAGGTTTTCATTATACAGTTCAAAACTCACTTTGAAAACAAAGCCATTCCCTTATCTCTGTTTTGTTTGCGGGAGGTCAAACATTGCAGCTGAAGACTTTTCTCCCTCAGGAGGGAAGTTGTGAGTTTTTTGATTCCTGTCTTCCCTTCTGTTTGCTGTGCCTGATAACTAAAACCTACAAGTATGAAGCTAACTAAAGCTGGTTGGGATACAGTAAAACTGATTTGAAGGGCAAAAAAGAAACAACAGAAAAAACCCCAACTGGTTTTTCAGGAAAGAACCCCTATAACTGTGTTGGCAACAAGTTATTCCAGTATAAATACCAATTAAAAATTACATAACTGAGTGGTGAGGTTGAGCTGATGTTATTTTACTGCTAAGTAAAGCGTTGTCTGACCAATACATTATAGACTTTAAGGTGACAATGTCTACAGTTCTTAAAGTCTTCCATGCAGCTCACCTATACATTCTTTGAAGCACTGGTTAGTGTTTCAACTATTCTTGGTCAATTTAAGTGGTGCTGTACAGAAGTACTACTTAAAATCCCTGTTGAAACTTGGCTGAAGGCCTAGAATTTGGCTGCAGATTAAATAAATCCACTTTCTTTGCCCAGAATGAGAATTGGAATATAAGAAAATAACAGAACTGAGTTGGTGAAGTGATTGATCCATTTATTTGAAGTCAGCTGTAATTCATCTGCCTCTCAGGGGAAAGAGGAAATTTGAGGGAGAAAAAGATGAGCAGAGGGAGGGAAAGAACTGCATTACTGTGGTTGGTTGGGGAGAATTGGGTCACTGTGACTCTTTATAGGGGTTTAAGATACAGGGATCTTCAGGCCATTTAATTAGTATTTTTCACTTGTGTGGCTGCTTGCCTGTTTCCTTCACCTTCTAATGCATGGGACTAAAAACTCTATTGACTGTGTAGATTTTAACAACGGCTTCATTTTTTAGAGAATAAGCATGGATTGGGCATCAATAGACACTTTTCATTTGGCTTTCTTTCTATCAAAATAAGTGTAAACTGTCAAAATAAGTATGAAGTATTGCAAAGTATTTTGGTCTTTTTCCTTCTCTTCTCTGCCTGTAGGGATTTAGTCATTATTTTCTATGAACAGGTGTCTTCTCAGCCTCTGCTAAGACAGTGGTAATCTCCTCTGTATAGGAAATCCTATTTGACGTGCAATCAAGAGGGCAGTTTTAAAGGGGCCTGTATGCAGAAGAACACATAGAAGCGGTTTTTTATTTGCTAATGGCAGTTCTTTCATTCAGCCCTTGGTAGTCTTTGATAAATAGATATGGCTGACATTTTAGTTTGCTTCCTTTCACCTGCCTCCCTAAAAAGCAATGCTTTAAATAATGCTTTTCTTAGAGTTCTGTGTCCTGGGTGTTTTTGTGTCTTCCCAGGCTGAAGGATAAATCTTCTTCACAGATACTTTGTTGGCCATATGAAATAAAATGAGAAAATGATAACTGGGCAAAGTTGCATTTAAATTTGATCAAAGATTTTAATAGAGTTGTTAGTTACTTCTTTGTTTGAAGCACACAGACAGACTACTTTTTAAGTTATCCAGCTTTTCAACATTTAAGAATTCAGAGCAGTGTGTGAATGGAGCTTTCCAAAAGGCTCCGACTACAACTCATGGTTGCTTTTTGGCCAAATGTTCCAGGCTGTGTGTTGGAAGTGCACATCCACCAAAGTGCCACAGGCTGACAGAAGGTTGGATGGTCCTGGTACTGTCACTGCCTGGGTAGCCCAGAGCTATGGGCAGCTTTGGTGTCAGCAGCCTGTGTTGCCTACGTTCTTCTCTCAGTGGCTGTTTGATTCAGGGGGGGAAAGAAAGTGTGCAGAAATACAAAGGCCTTTGTGCTGCAGATAGGAACTGCATAATATTGCACAGCCTTGTTGACGTCTGAACACAAAAGGGAGGCTGTGTTTTTCTTTCTGAATCTGTCAACCTTGGATTCTGTTTCTTCACAAAGTTTGCGAAAAAATTCCATGTATGGCTGCCCTGAGCCTTTCAACTTTCTGCCAGCCTATTTATTTTGTGTGCGTACATCTTAGCCATGGAACTTTGTCAAATTCTCTGTTTCCAAAGTCTGTAATTTCCTCTGCCTTCTCCCCTCTGTCATTCTTGGCAGTGGGATTTCTCCAAATTCCAGCAAGTTAGTGAGCCGTAGGCTTGTACAGCCTAGACCCGGAACAGAATTCAGAAGGCTGAACACAGCGCTGGTTTACTTGAATCAAGCCACACTGTTCTAGAAAATCTTATTCTCCTTAACTTTCTATTTATTTACAAGTTATATGCTGCAGCATCTCACAGCATTTCTCTTGTGTGCAGAAGTCTGGTACACTTTGCCTACATGTAGAAAATGAGGCTCGTTTTGGTGGATGGGTGGATTTTATGTCTAAGATTGCTGGCATAAGATCATTTTCCCTGTGTGCAGCAAGTGTTTGCAGGGACCCAAAATCCTGACTGGGGCCTGTCTGCATTACTATAAATATATCTTATAATTATCAGGAAGTCTTTGAATCAGAAGATAAAACTTCATGAAAATAGGTCATAAAAAGTTTTATGGGTGCTGTGAAAAACAGATTCCTGACTCTTGATAAAAATGTTATCCCATCACCTAACGCTCTGTAATTTCATCCTGTGTAAGTCTTTAAAGCCAGGGGTTCACAGTCAAAAAATGCAGAGCAGGAGGACTGGTGTGTTTGTAAAATATATTCAGAAATGCAGCTGTTTCTTATTGGATGGAATCTTTCCATCATAGAACAGGGAGTGTGATGTCACTGACAGCTGTTCTGTCTGTGTACCTGAGCGGTGACCTGCAGACATCTCTGAAGAGGTGCACTGGTCTCTGGGTTTGCTCAGTGTCCCGTGCTGTAGTAGTTGTGAAGGCAGCAGTCAGTTGCGTCGATCCCTTGTGATCCAGAAACTTTATTCTGAGAATTAAAAGTGAGGTCTGACCTGGGTTGTCAGATATTAAATGGAAATGGATCCTATTCACCACAGCCAAACCAAAAATGGACAGGTAAGAATTATGTACCTGACTACCATTCTAATCACCATTTTGTGTCAGAGTCCAAGCAATGGTTTCTTACCTGTTGAAGTGTCTTCCACTTAACTTCAGCAATCTGCTGTGCTTTTGTGAAAAGCATTTCCATCCTTCAAAATGTTCTTAATTTCTTCTTTCTCAAGAAATTGGACTTGAAAAAATATATATTTCTGTTTATTTCTTTATTAATCTTTGAGTTTCTGAGAGACGTGTATTCAGAGGCAAAATAGATGGTGAGTTATTTGGAAGAAGTTGCACATTTAAGCATAACACCTCGTTAAAGTGCCCTTAACTGGAATACTGCCTTAGAAATAGGAAGCTGGCTGAGGTAAGCACTGAGGCAGACACTTTCTGTAGAATTTATGGTATGTACATTGATGAGAACAGTCCCAGTTACTCATCTTGTGCTCAGCACAGCGCAGTCGTTCTGCATATGTGGTATTTTGATTACTGTAGGGTCTTTTTTTTGGTTTTA
Organism: Coturnix japonica; assembly: GCF_054131305.1. Lineage (NCBI taxonomy): Eukaryota > Metazoa > Chordata > Aves > Galliformes > Phasianidae > Coturnix > Coturnix japonica. The sequence goes on from NC_140672.1 coordinate 29,180,275, forward strand.
CCTACATTTTATCAGGTACTTTTATCAAGTATTTACCTACTTGTCTTAGTTGACAGGAAAAAGGAAACTGAGGAATCATGCTTGTACTCATTGAACCTGTGTGAAAGATAAGAATCAGTTTGTATTCTGAAGAGAGTACGGCTTTTGCTCTCTGTTGAAGTAAGAAGACTTCTGCAACTTGATCTTGACTTTGCAGTTTAACCATAGGTTGATTTTAATGTCTCTTCTTTCAGTCAGTAAAGATGAAGGGCATTGGGAACATCTTAAAGTTCCCTAAGAGGTTTTGTTTTTGAGAAAATTGCACTCTTTCTCCATTCCACTGACAATACTCATTCAAGTCATGATTTCAACTGCTGCCACTTTTGAAATAAAAATGTTAAAGGAAGTCAGATATATGTAAGTATGCCTTGCCATGTAGAGCTTTTGTGTGTTTATGAAGTTACAATTGGAAACTGCATTTATAAATTGCATCACGTCACTGAGCTGGCTGTTTGTGAAGACTGCTGTACAGCTGTGCCCCAAACCCCTGCAATTCACTGTCACAGAGTACATCTATCAGCTTGGTGAATTGACTCAAACATTCTCTGTTTTTATGCGTAAGGTCAGCAGTTGTCCTCATTTTAAAAGGAGGTCAGGAAGGTCCTATTTTAAAATGGCACACTAGCTTAGAAGTAGGTTTTCAGTAACACAATACTCTCTGATTATTTGTTTATTTATTTATTTTTTAACATTTCAAGTGTTTGATAACGTACTGTGTTTCAGGAGGCAGAATTGGGTTTTCTGGAACAGGAATACAGAGATCTTACCAGTGCTAGAATTGGCGAGGCTCTGTCTTTCAAGGCTAGTTTCATAGACAGCAAATCCACTGTATATCGAGGCAGGTATTTATCACTGTCTGTTGGCTTTTATACAGCCAGGTTGCTCAGTTGCATGAGGATTTGGATGAAGGTGAGAAAGGGAAGATAGGGTTTGCAGAAGTTGCACAGTTTCTGGAGATTCAGGTACTGTGTATGACAACTGCACGTGGCCCATCTTCCAAGCAAGCAAGCAGGGACAGATGGGTCAGTGGGACAGATGAGCTAAGGATGCTCTTCCCATGTACTCGCTGCTCTGTCACTGCTGGGGAAGGCAGCTTGGGCCCAGGAAAGGGCTCCCTGTTTCTGTTTGGTTGTTACCACTGGGTTTTGTTTTTAGCATGTTGGTTTTCTTTGGGAGTAGGTGTTGGTTTTGTTTTGTTGTTGTTTTTTAAAGGATATGTGCCATCCTTTAAAGTCAGAACAATAGCTTGATTATGGCATGATTTTTGAGATGTTAAAATTCCCTTTGAAAAAACTCCTGTGATCTTTTGTTCCCTTAGGAGTCTCAACAGTCCAGTTTTGGCACTGGAGAACAGAGTAAGTACATTAAACTTCCTTTCCGATGTGCAGTGTTTTTGTTACAACTGAGTATTCTTAGTACCCCTTAAGAAGTCAGGCCATTAGATCATGAGACCTCTCCAGGCTGGTAATGGAATGGGTTGCACGTAAAAATTGTCCGTATTTTCTCAAGACTTATGAAATAAACACTTGATTTTATTTGTGGCTTCTTGCTGAGAACTGGAAAGTTAATAACTGTTGTGTAACTCACTCATAACTTCTAGAAAAGGGGAAAAAAATAAAATTGTTTCTTTAAATTGTTGTTATTTTTTTAATTCTCGAAAAATAGGCTTCCTTGGTTGATATGATTGAAAATAGCTGAGTGTGAAAACACCCACAGAGAAAACCCCTGGGTATGCTGGAAAGCAACGAAGTTCATATTTTAATAGAAAAAGCACAATGCATTTTCTTCCTTTTTCTTGTCCACTTTCGCATTATGGATATGAAAATTGAAGAGAACTGCTCAAGAATTGTTAATATTCTTGAGTGTATTATCCCAGAATGTATTTCCAAAGTCTAGACAAATGCACCTTTTATTCCTATTTGACTGTGTCTTCATTTTGAATATTACTGAAATGAAGCATTTAACCAGGTAACATATCTGGCAAAAATGAATTAGATTTGTGCTGTTGCCTTCCAACAGTCTTACCAGTCCCTGTCAAAGTGATTAAACAGATTAAATAGTAAAAGCGGAATGGTTTATTCTTAGGTATTCACAAGCAGCTTAATCTAAACTCCTAATACAGTGGGGAATTAAGGAAACAAATTAAAACTTAATTCCATAAGGCTAGCCAATAGGTTACATTCTGGAAACAGCTGATCTTCAGGTATGTCATCAGGGAGGCCAAATAGATAAAAACACAGAACCATTTCTCAGCTCCATTTTCAGTTTTCTGTGACACTTCCAACAACCTCAGATATTGTTTCTGTTGTGCTATGTTTAGTAATTTACTAGAACTAAAGAACAGGGAAGGAAAAAGAAGACAAACCAAAAAGCAGATTATATCACAGTGTTCTAACTGTAGGGTTTGGTTTATGAGTTTGCTTTTTGGATTTAAAGACTTTTCATTCACTAAAAAGCTGCGTAGGAATGCTGAAACAGATTAAAAACTTGATTTAATTGATCTCCTCAGCATGTAGAGGGTAATAGAATAATTTTCATGGGAGGGTTTGGGCTCTAAGGTCCCTTAGATGCCATCCAGTTCCAAGCTTCCCCCCAGACCAAGCTGCCCAGGTCCCACCCAGCCTGGCTTCAGGGATGGAGCACCCACAGCTCTCTGGCAGCAGTGCCAGGGCTTCCCCACACTCTGACTAAAGAATTTCTTCCTAATATCTAAGCTAGACCTATCCTCTTTTACTTAAGGATTGTCACTTGTATCCTACCTTGATAGAAGCAGAAGTTTTTCACACCTTCAGAAACATATTAAGTGTGTGTTGGTTTAGACAGCAACAATTTAAAAAAGCCTTCTAGATTTTCTTGATTAAGGTCATTGCTTCTCTTGGCAGTCTGTCTCTGCTCCTCTCTCACTTGGTCAATGTGTGAGAGGCTGCACCTGACGTCAGCTGGTCCCTCTTTCTCCTGTTCACTCCGCCATTCTTGAGTTTGTTTGGCTAAGCCTGTTTAGTTCTGTCCACTTTGCAGTGACTGTTTTGCTGTCTGTGTTCAAAAGAGTACAGCGTTATTTCTTTTTCCTTCTAGAACGATATAATCCTTCATCAAAAACATCCAATGGCCATCAATCCAAATCGTAAGTAGCAGTTGAGAAAACATTTCTCACGTAACAGTCAACTTTTAAAAGATTCTGGAAGTAGCTGTTTCTTTACCAGAATGTGTCAGTTCTTGCACACTCTTTGTCATGCTTTACACTTACCTGACAGGAGAGGGAAAAAAAAGTTGATTTCAACCTATTTTCAGGAACAGTAGGGCAAATAATGGCACACCGGTGTAACAGGTGCGCTGTGCCTTCCTTCCATCCCCCTGCTTTCTTCTCAGCTGTAGGATACTGAGCAGGAGTTTGGCCCTAGGAATTGGCTGGTGAGCTGGAAGTGTATCAGTGTGTGAGAATGGGCACGATGGGACAGGATTTACTAAACGTGCATTGCTAAGCTGTCAGCTGGAATCAGCTTGTTGCAGTTGCACAAATAGGATGAGGAACTGTTCTGTTATTAGAGGAGACAGTAAATTAAGTTTGAGATCTAGTTAAGTTTGTACGAGTAGTTACTCATTCTCTTAAGTGACTGATAGGCATTTTTATTAGTTGCGTACACAGACCTAACATTATGCTTCATTAATCAGACATCAGAAAGAAAAAATAAAAAAGCAGCAGGAAGAATCTAACTGTCTTTAGCCCTATTCATACCTGAAAATTGATTACATTCTGTTTAAATACAATTTCCAAACAAAAAATGCCCATTCCACCTGATGGAATGTTTACTGAAAGCAACTGCAGATTCTGAAGGTATTCTAAGTTAGTATTTGCTGTGATGCAGTTACGAAATGAAGTTTAGTTTTTCTGTTTACATTTTTAGTATTAATAAGATTAAAAAACAAATCAACTGTGAGAAAGAAATGGGAAATAATTGAAGAGTGGCTTGTTCATTTATTTATTTATTATAGACTATGTCAGTTCCTTAAAACATGAGGTTTCAGATGTTTATACACAGCCACTTCAATAAGTGGTAGCAGTAGGAGTTCATCATTTGGCTTTTCTTTTGTTATAGCAGTGTAGTCCTTTATGAAAGGGCTGTGCTGGTTCCAGAATGGGAGGGTGTAGGAAGGTGCAAGAACCGGAGTTAGCACTTCACATTAGTTAAAGTGAGGTGCATGGGAAGAGGGGTGAGGAGATGTTTGCTGTGTCAATAGAATTTCCGATAAAGCGATTGTGCTCTGTTAAGAAAGCGTTAAAAAGTGAGATAAATGCATCTTTTGATAAGGGTAGCAGCTGAAAATAGATGTCTAAGTAGATTCTCGAGGTTGCTGTTTCTTTTCAGATTATAAGTAGAACAGCTGTACTGTGAAATTGGGAAGTATTCTAATCCTTTCTTATCTTCTTTCTCCAGATGTGAATCGAACCAGACAGAGTAAGACGTTTTATTTTTGTAACGAAGGTGTTTTTAAATAAGCACAAATACCCCACTATGTTTTCTTTGTGTTCCTGTACTTTCAGTGTCATGAAATAGTATGTGTATGTATGACTACCCTAAATAGGAGCAATTATACCTTTGAAGAATAGTAGAAAATTTATGATGTCGAACAGTTGGGATTTTGCCACTAGACATGAAGCAATCACATTTCTTAATTCAATGGGAAACAGTATTCTTGTCCGTGGTGTGTAAGAGGTTGAACGCAGATGTTTTAGCTCCACCTGCATTAGTAAAACGTGTCAGAATTCCTTTCTAAACTTTAAAGAACGAACAAAGGAATCAAAGCACTACAGCCCGTAGTTTTCTTTAAAGAATGACTTAACTTGCCATTCTTAGACATTAAATGTTTTAAATGGTAACTTGTGGATTTCACCCACACACCCAGCTCTGTAGCATAAACAGTAACTTGTTGGAATATAGAAGAGTGCTTTGAATGTAATTAAATTACATGGAAAAACTTGTCTCACTTTCTCCCTTTTACTTACTTAGTATGTTGAAAGATGACTTAAAACTTAGCAGTAGCGAAGACAGCGATGGAGAGCAGGTATGTTCACAAGATACCAAAGATTCAGTAGAATAAACCAAGTGTATTGATGGTTTGTTACATCAGCAATGTTCAGTAGTCCAACAGCAAACTGAACAGCTGAAGGAGAATTTGCAATTGAGGTACGAAAAACAATTAGCAAGTTTTCAAACAAACTTCAGGTACTCTAAAATGCAAATGTGAGGAAAATGATCTGGTTTTGTGAGAACAGTACTTTTTTTTTTTACCTAGGGACTCATGCTTTGATGATTTCAAATGGGCTTTCTCTAAATGTGGAATGGAAACAGAGTCAGTTTCCTAACACACACAATGGGCTGCCACCTAAGGGAGAGCCCCTCATGTTCTGTGCTGGCTAAAGAGTGCATGGCACACAGATGTCCATGCAGCAACTGTTCGGGATAAGAGCTGCTGTGTGTGTCTTTTACTCCCAGGTTGTTTCTGTAACTATAAGTCTAGCAGCTCCTTTATTTTTATCGTATCTTTTGCTCCTTGGCAATATTAACTCTGTGCATCTCCAGCCAGAGATGGTGTTCAGCCTGCTGAATTAAACATACCTCTTGAGTCTGTGCTACCCAGCAGAAGTCCATGCTGCTTTTTTTGCTGTTCTCAGTTCCGCTGTTTGTTATTTTTTCACATGGAAAACTTGAAGATGGTGCATTTAGTTGTTTAATTACTGGGGCATGGAACATTTCTGGAATAGCACAGTAAAAATTTGTATCATCTGGTTCTAAAACATGGCATGGGGGAGTGGAGAAAATAGGAAATCTCAGAACTACTGTCAGAATATGGAGGGTTCTGAGATGACACGTTTGTGGTAAAAGCTTGGATAAAAGAACTGTGATTTATTTTTCCTTTTGTACAAGCCAAAGGCAGGCAAATTTAAACCTCTGTATTTCTGAATTAGAGCACTCTTCAGGCTAAGTATTTAGAATCTTTAAGACTTGATATCAATACTTTGCAATGTAATTGCATATGCTTCTAGAAGCCTCATGCTCTTCTTCTTAATTGCAGGACTGTGATAAAACAGTTCCAAGGAGCACACCTGGAAGGTAGGCATTCCTTTACTTTCTATGCTGCAATCCAATGGTAGTGATGTTTGGTCCAGTCAGCGCTTCTGGCTTGATCTCGTTTCTAAAATCAGTCTTAGTTGTTTGTCTTTGATTAGACCAGAAGGTGATTAGAGTTTAATCAGTGGCCAACACATATTCTGCAAATATTATACTGACAACATTGTGAAGGGGGGAGGGGAACAAGGTGAATTGTGCTCAGTTGAACTCTTTAGCAAATGTTAGTTAAAATATTACATTTTATTCTTCCTAATGGAAGAACTTCCAGGATGCCTTTGCACTGAGTAATGTTTGTTTATTTTTCTTCCTTTTTGTTTTCAGTAGTTCTGAACCTTCACAACATAACAGTGAAGGAGCAGATAATTCAAGGGATGACTCAAGCAGCCACAGTGGGTCTGAAAGCAGTTCAGGATCTGACTCTGAAAGTGAAAGCAGTTCCAGTGATAGTGAAGCTAATGAACCATCACAGAGTGCATCCCCTGAGGTAGGATTTGTCACGCATTTGGGCTGTCATCAGGCATTAATCCTGAGTTTTAAAAGCAGAAAAAAATGAACATGTTCTCGGTCTCTTTTTTTTTTTAACAAAAACTTGTCAAGTGTAGAATTATTTCCACATATTTCCACATATTCTTTTGCTAAAGTACCTGTAATTTGACATGATAACTATATTTTCTATAAGCACACATTTGCTATTTGAGGTGATTTTTACCATAGTTATCTGTTGGAGTGCAGAAGACATGGGAACAGTAGCTTAAAAACCAGTAGCTTTTAGTCTGGAATGCCATGGCAGCAAGTGCTTCCTGTGGACTGCAGTTCTTCTGATTGAAGGAAAAAGCAGACCTGCTATCTGTAGTTATATGCATTTTTCATTAGTTACTGACCTCAGATGCTCGAGTGCACCGCTTGCTTTGGCTTGCAGCACAGTAGGGCTGCAGAAAAGATGGAAGCCACGTGAAACACTGTATCTAACAGTGCTTTATTGAAATTTGTTTTTAGCCGGAGCCACCGCCAACAAACAAGTGGCAACTGGATAACTGGTTGAACAAAGTTAATTCACATAAAGTGTCACCAGCTTCTTCTGTGGACAGCAACATCCCATCCTCACAAGGCTACAAAAAAGAGGGACGGGATCAGGGAACAGGAAGTGGGTACGCTGATCAAAGCGGATCCAAGGACTTGATTTCTTCAACACCAGGGCGAGATTCCAAACCCACCCAAAAGGGCTCAGAGAGCAGTCGTGGCACGCAGAAATCACCTGCCCAGAGTGACAGCTCAACACAGAGGAGGACCGTGGGTAAAAAGCAGCCCAAGAAAGCAGAAAAGACATCTGTTGAAAAGCCTAGAGGAGGTCTTAAAATAGAAAGTGAAACCCCAGTAGACATGGCAACAAACATACCTTCAAACAGGCATAAGGCAGCCACTAAAGGTTCCAGAAAACCTAATATAAAGAAAGAGCCCAAATCTTCCCCTCGGCCTACAACAGAGAAAAAGAAATACAAGGCTTCAAGCAAATCTGCCCAGAAATCCAGGGAATTCATAGAAACAGATACCTCATCCTCTGATTCAGATGAAAATGAAAGCCTGCCTCCTTCATCACAAACACCCAAATACTCCGAGAGCAATAGGACTCCTGTTAAATCTTCCATGGAGGAGGATGACAGCTTTTTTCGGCAAAGAATGTTCTCTCCTATGGAAGAGAAAGAGCTTCTTTCACCACTCAGCGATCCTGATGAAAGGTACCCACTTATTGTGAAGTGGGTACCTTCACAAAATGGATACCTGAGCCTCTTATCAAGAATACCAGGGAAGCCTTACAAGGATGCTGATGTGCCCAAAGTGGAAAAGAAAAATGTGCCAGAGAAGCATGCAAGAGAATCTCAGAAGCAGCCTTCTGATAAGAGTTCCACAAAAGGCAAAAGGAAACATAAACAGGTAACAGTATCGTAAATAAAATCTTGCCTGTTATCTTAGCCTTTTAGTATCTTGCTAAAGGGGTTAAGCATATGGCCCAGTAACCAATGTCATACCTCACTGCAGTGGCTCAGTAATTTAGGAGATTACTTTGCCTACCTATTCTATGTAGAATAAATTGATCCTTCCTGTGCCGTTGTAATAGGGAATATTGGAGTTTTCATTCATGAAAGGCAGAGGGTTGTACCTTTAGATGTGTTAGCACTGTAGCTTGCATTCCTGGAGGTAGCACAGATTGTGTATCCTCTTAAACTCTTCAACTTTAGGATTAGGTTTATATAAAAATCTGGTCTTCGACATCTCTTACAGACTCCATGGGTTTTACAGTTCCTGGCATTCATAAGACACCTGTGTTTGACTCCCCAGCATAAAATCTGATTTCGTACCAAAGCCTTTGGCAGATTTTTGTTATTTCATAGTGATATGCGTGTTATAAAATGAACAACTTGAGACTGCCACTTTTCAAATATATGATACAAGGTAGTTGCTTCAGGGGATGTTTCTGTAGCCTGTACAGGTATTATTCTGTACGCTGCAAGACGCCCACTGAATTAAATCCGTTAAATGTGAAAAATTACTGTCTTCGTGAAGCTGTAAATGTAGACATTTATCTGGATATGTTTCTTGTTTGCTGTATTCAGAATGAGGATGAAAACAGAGCCAGTGAAAGCAAGAAAACAAAACTGGAAGAAAAAGCTCCATCAGGACACAAGACTTCTAGCAGTAGGGAGTGAGTATCTTGCCTGTCTTTTCAGCACTGAAGGCTCAGAGTGATCAAGGAGAAGACTCATGCCTGTATCCATCTCTCCCTTACCTTCTTCTCCTTCCTCCACAACAAAATGTCTCCTTACTAATCAGTGGGTAATATTTCATGGTTTCTGATTCTTCAGTTTGAAGTTTCCATTAGTTGTTGGTGGAAATTCATATCCATAACTGAAAATATTGACTAGGTAAACCCTACTATGAAGGGTTCACCTTTTTCAGATCAAACAACAGACAGCTGATATAATTATATCATGGAAAAAAAATTCTCTACAGCGAATATTTGTTGAATTACTGATGTGTGAGAAGCTGCAGCTTCTGCCTACAGATGCTAGAAGTCTTTCTGAGTTAAATGCCTTCTTTGTTTCTGTTAAGAAATGTAGAAAAAATGGATGCTCGTCTGTCATGTTTTTTTTCCTTTAGTCCTGATATTTTGTTTTGTTGCTGGTGTGATTTTCTGAAGGGCACTTGGTTAAATGCAACAAGATGGTTTTTCAAAAACTTCATGTAAGTAGTTATTTTGTGTACTGTTCTCTGTGAAAAGGGATGCCAGAATTAGCAACTGGAATCCTCAGCAGCCAAGGTAAGACTGTACCAAAAGGCCAATGGCGTCTAGAGAACAGTTATCTGGGCCATCTTTTTTCTGAGCTGTTAGGCTGACTTGTCTGCAATAGACAGACTGGCGCTAATGCTGGCATTCATTTCTAACATTACAAGTGTTTAGGGTGTTTTTAAGAACTGTTGAGGGATGTGGTTTTATGGTTAGAACTTGCCTTCTGCGTTTTCAGGTCAGAACAGATAAAGTGGTGAAAACTAGTTTAATCAGGCTTCGTAACGTTTAGTTACTGTGGTGATAATTTGCTTCCTCTGAATCTGTCTTGCTATGTTTAACATTAAAAATCTTGTTTTATTATTTTTTTTTGGGGGGTGGGAAAGGAGAGGGAAAAGGCTTAAATGGGGGAAGGGTGTGGAGAGAAAAAAAGAAGTGATGCTGGATTTTTGTTTTATTTCTATTTTGAAAAGTAAAAAACAAAACTGAATGTATTCATTTTGTCCAGGTCTTTAAAACCAAGTGCTGTTAAAGAGAAGGATTTACTGCCATCTCCTGCTGCCCCAGTCCTTCAGAAGGATTCCAAACAAGAGCACGGGTCCCGGAAGAGGACAGCCAGTCCGTCATCATCCTTGAAGTCCAGCAGCAATGTTAGTAAGGACAGCAGCAGTGGCAGTAAAAGCTGCTCATCTTCTAAACAGAGGAAGATAGAGGGAAAAGGTTCTGGCAGTGCTAAAGAAACAAAGGTAAAGGGCTTGTTCTGTGAATGCCTTGAACTTATTTCTTGGCTTTGCATTTTGACGTGCAGTGTCATCTAAATAATTTGCAGTTGTTGAAATGTAATTAGTTTCAGATTTGCCTTGTTTCGTACCGTGGTGCTTAGACTCTAAATTGGAAAATAACTTAGGAGAGATTGTCGAATGCTAATGTTTATTCCTACCAAATATTTATGTTAATTACTAAAGTGCATTTAGTCATCTTTTGATGACAGATGCTGCGTATTTGCTGTTTAATTTGTTAATGAGAAATATCACTACAGATCTGCTCACACTGAATGAATAATGAGGTTACTCTTATGTCGCTGGAGCAAGTACAGATCTTGTCCTCGTTTTAAGGAGAACAGGAGCTGGGTCCGTGCACAGTGCTGAGATACAAAGCTGTGGCTCTCATTTTTCACCCTAGGATTCTAGAAAGGTTCATCTGATTCCAGATCAGGATGGTACAGAGCTCTCTGTGGTTAGAGTAGAGAAAACACTGTGGAAAAGGTGATGCAGAAAGTGTTTTTTAAGCAACTTAGATTAAGAACATATGTAGTTGAAGGGTTTCAAAAACATTATAAGATGATGATAGTGTAAGGTCATGATATGTAATGTGCTTTTTCATTAGTATATAAATGTGTATTACTGGACAGGAGTAAACTTGTGAGCACATCTGGGTATCTTCATAGAGTAATTTCTGTTGTATAACCAGATTTGAGTGTAATATGTTCAAGTTGGAGGGATTTCACCTTTATCTTTGGGATTCCAAATGTACCATTTCTCCTTGATTGCTCTGAAGTGTTCAGGAAGGGTAATTGATTTGGGGAGGAGTGAAGCAGCAAATTGCCATCGGCAGTGGCAGAAAGTAGCGTAGTCATTAGGGTGGAGTCCATGCAATATTTAAACTGGGAGACCTGCTGGATTAATTTACATGCCATTACTGTGAAATTTTAGAAACCTGGGAAGGTTGTGTGCATCGGTGTCTGCACTTACAGGAAGCCTGTAGATAGCAGATTTGCATCATAGACTGCTGCTCTGGCCTTTCCTTATTCATCAGCATAGAACTGTCCCTAAACCAGCTGTTAACTTGTTTGATGTTTTTCTTTTCATACTTTGGAAATGCTGCATTTCCCTGCATGTTTTGGTGGTGTTTTATGTTACACTGGTAGTTAGGGCATTGCTGTGCAAGTGCAGTGCCTCGCAACTTTGAGATCCTTCTAATTAGCAAGGATCTGATAAAGGCAGGTTATTAAATACTCTGTGTAATTGGCCTTTGGTCACGATGACTCCAAAGAACTGAAAGCACACTGAAGCTGGGAAATTGCCTTATGCTGTTGATCTAGTGAGAAGAGATTCACTTAGAATTCACAAGATGTTTTGATGTCCCTTCTTTAGCCTGAAGTGTCACATTGAGCCATGTAAAATTAAGGGGAGCAAGGGCAGCATGTTGTGAAGACAGCTGTTATTTCTCCTTGAAGTTGGTGTTTCTGAAATACTAATCTTTTCTACCCAGAGACATTCAGTAGTTTATTGTTGAAAGACATGAGAAGTCATAGAAGTATATATAGCCTCTTTGTTCAGAGTGGAAAATCATGATTTAGCAATAAGGGAGATCTCCTAGTGTAGTAGGGCTCAGCTGAATTATAGCCTCTGTGTCATCCCCTGTGCCAGCATGAGATGAAAGCCTCAGGGAAACTGTGTTATTGTATGGTGAATGGCAGCTAAAGCAGCTACTAAACTGAACTTACTGCTTACAGAGTGTGAAATCATGGGAAAAATGTGTACAGTAAATTCCTCTTTGTCTTTGAGAATATAAAAATAAAAAAAAGTCTTGACATGATTCGGTGACCATTTTCCTTTCAGGAGAAGATTCTGAACAATTCATCGAACTGCCCTCCTGTTTCTGCTCCATCTACAGAGAGCTCAAAGTCCAGAAGAGCAAAACTTGTTTTTGATGACAGGTAAGAAAAGCAGAGGGTGCCTTTCCCTTTTTGGGGGTGCTAATCTTGCAGCACAGTGAGCTCTTCTGTGGAGAAGGGTTGTCCTGTTTGCTTCACAAAAGATGCTGAATACTAGTTCATGCTCTGGAGATCTGCATGCTGTTCTGCAGCAACGTGCTTCTCTGCCTGCTTTGTGCACCAAATATTTGGCAGATGGTGCACTCCTTGAGGAGAAACTCTAGTCTGCCCTGTGTGTTCCAGAGCGTGGATGGACCAAACAGTAGATCTAAACAGTCCAGGGTTGTCCTGTTTTTAAGTGTTGATGTATCCATCACACACTTTCAGGATATCACTGCTGCCTGTTCTCTTTTAACAGAGTCTGCTTTGCCCATGGTGAGCAATTGTTGTCTTTGGTAGCAAAGAGGAGCCTTCATTTTTTGAACCCAAATGGGATTGTGATGCAGTACCTCCTGTTATTGTAACTTGAGTTAGAGGGGGATGAAGTGAAAGCTGTAACATTAACAAACTTTTGTCATAAAAGGAAGTACAGAGTAGGTGGTCTGACTCCTTAAATGTGTCTTCTATTGTAGGACTTACTCAGCTGATCATTATTTACAGCAAGCAAAGAAGTTAAAACATAATGCAGATGCATTGGTAAGCAAATCTACAATGTTTATCCAGTATTTGCACATTATGCTGGGGTTTGTTTACTGCTTGTGCTGTGTTGCTGCCTGTCTGTACTAGAACTTTCTGGTATTTCCTCTCAATATTTTCCTTATTTTTTTTTATCCAATCTTCTCAGTCTGACAGGTTTGAGAAGGCTGTGTACTACCTAGATGCAGTGGTGTCATTCATTGAGTGTGGGAATGCATTGGAGAAAAATGCTCAGGAATCCAAGTCCCCGTTCACTATGTATTCAGAAACTGTGGAATTAATCAAGTAAGCGCTGTAAAGCACACACAGAACTCAGATGGTTGGGGAAGAGGGCTGGAAATCAAAGCTTCTGCATTTTACTCATGTTCTGCCACTAACTTTTGGAGTCCCTTGCTCTGCACTAAGAACGGATCACTAGCCACTTTGTTCCAGTTACTGAAGCTTCAAGTGTGTTCTTGAGGGCCGAGATCCTTTATTCCAAAGTTTGTGATGTCTTAACAATTTGTGACATGTGCAGAGCAGAACTATTCCAATTATTGCCTAGCCACGTTCTGTTTAGGGTCTGAGGGAAAGACCTGAAACAGTGAAGGAGTTGAAAGTTGAATTTCATAAGAACTTGGTGGCTGATAAATGATTGTATAATGTTTCATTTACTTGATAGTTTTCTTGTTGGTGATTTGTTTATAGGTACACTATGAAACTGAAGAATTACTTGGCACCAGATGCTACGGCTGCAGACAAAAGGCTAGCAGTGCTTTGGTACGTGTATCCTGAACTTTATATTACACACTGATTAATTACACACACAGATTTCAGTCTGTGAAATGCTGTCTTACACTGAGTTTTCAGGTGTTTTGAACCAAATAGGAGTTTTCTGTTTGACTGTTCAGTACCATTGATGCTATAGATCGATTACTGTAAGGGCTTGTTAACAACAGCAAAGTCTTTCAGCTATTAAGAAAATGACTGACTGACTTCAACTTTGACTTCCATAATGTTCTGTCAGTTACTGCTTTTATTTTAGAACGTGATGTCATTGGTAACTTGTCGCATGCAATGGAATTGTTAATATGGCTAAAAATGATAGAGGTGCCTTTGTGAATTTCATTATCCTTAGTGTTTTGATAAAGTTACTGTTGATGAACTGAGCTCTTCATTTGCTCTCTTTGTAAATTATAGTGTTCCAAAATAACAGACTACTGTTGAGTTGGTTGCACGGTCAGCTGATGTTGGGCTGTGACCTAAATGCTTCGGGAAACTTTGAGATTACATTAACAAGCAAACTGTTGTCTGGTCTTGGCTTTAATTTTAGTAAAATAACATAATCAGAGCACACTGCTTTACTCATTTGAATGAATTTCCAGTTCTGTTTTGAAACTTTCTTGGAAAGGAAATTATCTATTGGATTTGGGAGGAGTAGCAGAAGGAGGGTTTGGGGTCTTTGCTGTGTGTTCACACAGTGATATGGCAAAACTTGAAATGGCTGTTAAGAATTGTCATTTGCCTTCTGGACTAATTAAATGGCTGCAGCAAGCAGTTGAACAAAGCTGACTGTGTCAGGTGGAAAAGGGAGGGGGGACTATAGCAGCATGCACCAGATTCAGTGTGTCCTGACATGAGAAAAAAGTGAAGGCTGTATCAGTAAAGTCACTGCAACCTAGTTTCAGCTTAAGGCACAAAACTGTTCTTTACTTTCTTGAGAAGTAAAGGTGGTGTGGGACTTTGTCTAGTTACAGTTTGACAGTTGGCTGTTTAGTGTTGGGAGAGAAAAGCTTTTAAAAACATGGGTACTCCATTTTTGACTTTTGGTATGTTGTGATAAGCTTGACTTTAACTGGAAATGTTTTGTTGTTCTGTCTTTGGTTAGTCTTCGGTGCCAATCTCTACTATACCTAAGGCTTTTCAAACTGAAAAAGGAAAGTGCATTGAAATATTCTAAAACTCTGACTGAACATCTGAAGGTAATTGGATATATATTTTCTTCAAATATTAAAAAACTAATCAAATTGAAGCTCTACATTACTTAAAATTCCTCTGCCTGGTATTCAGATTGCTGCACGTGAACTTCCAGTATGCCCTAATTTAGGAATGGACCTTGAAAGTACATTCAAGCTGAGCTGTTTAAAGCTGGGAGGATACAGCATGACTATGATGTCATCAACCCATTGGTCCTAATGATAGCTTCCTATTAATATTTTGGTGCAGCTTTTAGTAAATTTAGTTGGCTTCAAAGAGAATTTTAATTTTGTTGTTGATATAACAAAGTTAAAACTTTGCTGATTTGTGTCTTAGTCATCAGTGAAATGGATGCTTTTCCCAATTTTGAAAGTACTTTGATATTATTTAGGATATTTTGATATTATTATATGCTTAAAAGAAAAGCCATGAGAACTCATGTTCAGAAATGAGCAATTAAACAACCAGATAAAATATAATTAGCTGAGGTATAAACATACGTTTACTTTTTCCCAACAGAATTCCTATAATAATTCTCAAGCACCGTCACCTGGTATGGGAAGGTAGGTAGTAAAAGTTTACCTGTATTTCTATGTTTATAGCTCATTCTCCACATAAACTGTGAGTTTGAGGTGCTCAAAGAGCAGCTTTTACTTTCTTGAGCTTCTGTTGTTTTTGTTCTAATTTCTAATTGTTCTAAGGTCTAGATTTTGATCCCTTTGTTCAGGTAAGTGTTCTGATAAGAGGTTGAGAAATGTGCTTTACAGAGATATTCTCAGGCAACTCCTTGTTGGGAGGAATGAACAAAAAACTTCTCAGTGTGTCCTTAACACACAGGTCACTTGTCTCAGTGGTTTGTTGTTTTATGTAATGCTTTTGCTCTCAAAACAATAGCTTTATTAGTGCTGCAGTGATGCACTTGTAGCCCAGATGGCTACAAGTGCTTTCACAGTAAGCTCTTCCATGGTACAGCAGTTTACTTCTGTTCTTGAAACCTGACAACAGACTTTTTATAGATTACTCTATCAAAACAAAACAAAAACCAGAATTTTAGGAGGGCATTTCAGATATGCATCATGTTATTTGAAAATACAACAGCAGTATAATTGCCTTGCTTTAATTTTTTCATTATTACTATGTGAGGTTCAATTTATTTAAACAACAGATTTGATTGAAAGATGCTGCATGTTGATTTGGCTGTGAGGCTAAAATACAGGAGCTGGAGGAACATGAGAGGTTTTCAAAAGCTCACTTGTTTTAGGGCCAGTCCTGAGTTCTCAGTGTGTGAAGTAGGAGTGCCTTAGCATCCCATGTTCTGAGCTGTAGGAAGACATTTGCATGACACACCTGACATATCTGTGTGCGTGTTTTACAATGTAATGTTTTCCTTTGGATAAGCAGCAAGCCTGTTGGTATGCCGTCTCCAGTCTCTCCAAAGCTGTCTCCAGGGAATTCAGGAAATTACTCCTCTGGGGCAGCCAACCCTTCAGGGAGTGGGTCTTCGGTGACGATCCCCCAGAGGATCCATCAGATGGCAGCCAGCTACGTCCAAGTTACATCCAACTTCCTCTATGCCACTGAAATTTGGGACCAAGCTGAACAGCTGTCTAAAGAACAGAAAGGTAAGGGTAGGCAAAGGCAAGTTGTAACCTAAGATGTATACATTGTGTTAAATTCTAACAGGTTTTCAATTTTAGAGTTAACAGTGCATAATGATAAATAATTGGGTCCTTTGTAAAAGAAAGATGGAAAGTAATTCCTTTGGTGACAGCGATGCTCTGGGCTGGCTGTCCTGGTTGTCAGGTGGTGTTGGAGATCTAACATTTCCTACCAGCTATGCTTAAAATAAATAAATAAGTCTTGCATTTCCTGCAAGTTTTTCTCTTTAGGAAGTAGAACTTGGTGCATTTCCTTTTCTGAAATCCTGGAGTGAATATACACATTCGAGGGAGAAGGCCAAGAATGCTTTGTAACAGTTAGGCCACAGTGTAATTATGCTTACCTTCTACAAAACAGTAAAGAAATGGGCTTAGAAAGGATCTCTTTCTCTTTCTTCTGCCATCTTCAGCCGTCTTTCATTTCTTTTGCCTTGATCTGCAATGTTTGTGCTGAGGTGGTGTTCTTTTAGGGAGAGCAATATTTCACTTACGGCAGCCAATGAGAACGACTGTGCCTAATTTGTGTTTCTGTTGTTTTAGAGTTCTTTGCCGAACTGGATAAAGCTATGGGCCCTCTGGTTTTTAACTCGAGCATCATGACAGACCTAGTGCGTTACACCTGTCAGGGACTACACTGGTTGCGCCTGGATGCCAAGTGATACTTCGAACTGAAGGAATGGAAAATTGAACACATTTTTCTTGCTGCCTCTGATTTATCTCCACAACACTGTGTCATGTCAATAAGGAAGACTGCCATAACACATTGCTTAGTTGACACTAAAAACAAAGAATGCTTTCACATGTCTCCCATCTTGATTTGTGTTTTGTGTTTTAACCCAAAACGATCTTGTTAATGAACTCCTTCAGTATTCCCTTTTAAAGTTATTTAAATATTTTTAAATTTGCGACATATAAAGGTGTAGCTTGGCTAATCTATCATGGATGGATCAGTCATTGGAATTCCCGTCACAATACGTAAATAGTCGGTTTAAATCCTATTTATTTTAATTTTTTTAATTTTAATTTTGAAAAGCCCAGTTTTTGGGTAGTTTTTAGCTGTTTCTTCCCTAAATTTTACCCTTCCAAGTACTTAGGAAAAATTAAACATAGACACTTTATTTAAGTACTCTGTGAGCTTTGTTACTCTGTAATGTCTTGTGGTGGTAGAACCTGTAAAAGGAATTAGGATTGATAGGTTCTAACGTGTAGAAACACCATACTTTTCATGCCTAATGCCTATGATCAACTAATAAATGACAGCTAGAGTTTTATTATTGCAGAATTTGTACTAAATAGAAAAAATTCCAGATATTCTTCTACGTATTAAAATACTTCATTTAAATGAATTTTAAAGAAATTTATATGGACAAAAAATTTAGCTGGTTCTGACTTGGGTTGCTTTCAAGGCAGTTTCAAACCATTGGTTAACACTATAGCAAATCATGAAACAATTTGAATGTAATATCAGAGTAATGGTGTAGGAATGAACTTCGGTCTGATAGGAAAGGCATATAGGAAAGGTTTCTGAAATGGACAATCTTGTGCTTTTTTTTTAATCTCTCTTCATTTAAAACGCATTTTGTTTGTCATTTTTTGACGCTTGCAAAATCAGCAGTTTTGTGGTGAAAAAAACCAACAGTAGTTAAATTCCTACCAGAACTGCCATTTGCAACTTTCTCATTGACTGGAAAATCAGGAATCTTAAGTAGAGACGGAGGTCCATTTTTTTTTCTGCCTGAAAAAATGTCTGGTGGTTAATGGACACTACAGCATAACAGTGCAACAGCCATTGTGGGGTGGGGGAGCACACCTGCTATTACAGGGAAGTTGTCTAATCGTTTTGATGCAGAATGGATTTAAAACTTGTATTTACCCCATGTTAATGAAGGTCCCATTCGTGTTTGATGCATTTGATGGAGCAGAATATTCATTTGAGAGGGAAGCGAGTTGGTGTAACAGAAACAGTTTGTGGAGTTGCAGTCGACTGCTCTCAAAACCAAAGTACCTTTCCACATGAGGTGCTTGTCTGAGTCAAAGGTTTAAAATGCTACTGCTTTCAGTATTGCTTAGTGCCCCTAACATGTCTGGTGTGCCTTATGCCTTACTTTTAGATGAAGATTTTATGAACTGTTTACAAGATGTTTTACAGCAGGACCAGGTGTACTGTATGCAGTGGTCTTCTGCAGTACTTGGGTAAAATTCCATTTCTTTTTCAAAAGTACCAGTGTCTGTCATGCAAACTGACTTCTCATTGCAGTGGTCTTCTAAAGAGTCAAGCTCTGAATACTTTAGAGTGCGATTGTGGAATGCTGCTTTGTTTTATCTCCCATTTAACCCTTAGTTCTGTACCAGAGATGAACGTGCACGTTCAGGAAAAAATATTGCACTAAAGTTTTGTGTCGTCATGGTTAAGTGCCAAAATCATGGCAACCTCGAAAGAAGGAATAGAATTCTACGCTACTTAGTACTGCAGTATGTCCTATGGGCTTTAAGAGTTTAGAAGTTTTGAAATGAGTAACCTACTAAAAGGTAGCTGCATATTCGTAGAGCTTCCTTTGTGTTCCAGCGTGTTTTGTACTTCCAGAAGAGCTTTGCTACATACGAACCAACATGTGTTTGGTTAGCGGACCTGTGACTTTTCCCGTTAGAGCTGAATCACTGATCAGGTCTGTTGGTTGGAGCATCCTTTTTATTAAATCACTGTGCAAGATTGCATTCTTTTCGTGTTTGCTGTTAGAGACAAAACTCTGTACCCTCAGACTCTGCATCCTGGTTAATAGGACACTGTCAACTAATTTTTCCTTTAATACTCTAAAGTGCCTAGCACTCTTTTGACGCTATATAAAAAATACCTTTGTAGGAGTTGCATTCATAGTTGGTTTTTTTTGTGTAGTGCTGCACCGGCCGGTGCGGCTGCTTCCAGCTTGCTCCTTTGTGCACCGTGACCATGACTGTAAGCAGGAATGGTCTCATCTCTGGGAATTTATTTTCTCTTTTTATTTCCTTAGAGTCCCACAAATACCTTTTAGTGTTACACGCAGTTGTCTCTTACAAAAATGTTTTGCTTGTCCCCAGGTCAGTGGGTCTTTGGGTAACTGAAAGACTTCTTACATTGTGTTAAAATGTGGACCTGGAATGGCTGACAGAATCCGTCACAGGGAAACATTCCCTGGAGTGCTGCCCAGGTTTTCTGTCTGTATGGGAGATACACAGTGGTCTTGTTATTTGAAAAATGCCTTACTCATCTGTGGCTATTTCAATCAGAGACACTTAAATTTCACGCTTCCAAAAGCATATCTGATTTGGGCTTTACCATTGTTTCTAAGACAGAAGTTGTGTACTTTGTCAGATTTCATAGCAATTAAAAAAATGCAAATACTGAATATGCTTCCATCCCGGTGCCACGATGCAGACTAACAGTCCAACTCTGTCCTTTTGTTAACCTCTACACAACAGCAGTGGAAATGCAGACAGCGTCAGCACTAAGGCAGGCTGCGCTGGTGGCTGAGGAGGGGATCCCTCACTCCCAGCTTCCTCAACGATTCCCTAGATGATTGGATCTTAAGCACATATCAACACTGAGATCTTAATTCCCTTACCGAACGTGGTCCCAGTTGGTGAATCTTAAAAATGGCTTAATCAGACTA
This sequence comes from Coturnix japonica, assembly GCF_054131305.1. Taxonomy (NCBI): domain Eukaryota; kingdom Metazoa; phylum Chordata; class Aves; order Galliformes; family Phasianidae; genus Coturnix; species Coturnix japonica. The sequence goes on from NC_140672.1 coordinate 29,200,341, forward strand.
GGCTTGCTCAGATATCACTATTATTTGGATTTGCTGTGAAACTTGCAGGTTCCTAGATGGTAAGGTGCAACCATTTATACTTATAAACAAATCTTCAGGACACCAGAGTAAAACAGCCCGATACTTTTATTTTGATTTGAAACTATTAGCCATAAAGTAGAGCGTGTGAATGGCTCTTCTTGGCTTTTGATGGCAGTATGCAATTTGTATTGTATGTGTCTTTTAACATATATGTATATATATATGAAATCAGTCTGTCCAAAGTATATGTTATACTTGTTTTTAGATTATGGTGCAACTGACTATATTGATATATTATTTATTGAGTGCTGAGTCACCATCTTACTGGTGATAAATCTTGCATATTATACAGGAGTGCAATGTATATTCCTTTAGATTGCTGAGGCTTGATTGCTGTGATAACAAAGGAAAAGAAGAAGAAAAAAAAAAGCCCTGAAATGTATTTATGAATGGCCCCAACATACAGAGTCAGTACTTTATGGGAATGATGTGCTTGCCCGGGGCAAGTAAAATAAAGCCGTAGGCAGATAATGATGTAGTTTTCCAGAATGGGAAACTATTGGAAAAAGAGACTACCTTTGCTGTATTTAATATTTCAGTTACCTAACAGATATTTACTGTCACCGCAGCGTTTATGTTAAGGGCCTGAGCAAGTCAAATTTGAATTACCCATTGGGGAGTAAGCAACTTCCAAATTTCTAGATTTCTGACAAAAATTTTGGTCAGGGTTTAAATTATTCCATCTAATGAAACAGTGTTATGGAAACCTGTATGTTAATGCTGGATATCTTGAAGTGTGAAGACTAGCCAAAGCTTTTGGTGGCCAACTCAGACAAATACAGAGCTGTTCCAGGAGGCAAATCTCCACAGTGTGAAAGTTACCTAAAAGCAATCAATCAATCAGGGAATCGCGATGTATGTCAAACTCCATTACTTTTCAAGGAATTGGTTTCTGATGCCACAATGCCATTTGAAAGCAGCGGTATTGGGGGTGGGGGGAGGCAGGGAGGGAGGGCTTAGCGATGTAATAAGTACATTTTTCTCTCAATACGAGCTCTGGTCGTTGCTAGATCAGCTATCGACAGCATTAGTTCTTTGCTCTCTGCCGATCTCAGCTGAGTTTCAATCGAATACACTATACTGAACAATTTGAAACGCTGTGTTACAGCGTTAGGGTTTATATAGGCCATCTTTATGTAAAAGTTTTAATTTCATCTGGAAACTTAATGGAAACGTACCTACTCCTGTCATACCTCTCTGCGTTTGCTATTGGAGGTGATACGGGCAAATCGGAATGCAGTGTTCCCCGACTTGGTTTTTATATGCAGCCCGGGGAATCGGTGCTGTTGGGTGCACAGTACTTCTGCAGCGCTTCTTTTCGGCTGCATTGATGTTACACATCTGAAAACTCAACTCTAAGGACCAGGCGTGACTTTTGCAAGCACAGTTCCTGACATTTGTATCTGGTCCCCCTTTTAAATTGTTTTAAGAAATTTTGTATATGGAGGATAAAGTGCTTATATATTTATTAAAAATCCTTTATCTTAATTGAAATTATTATTTGATGAAGAAGGGTTTTTTGGGGGGAGGGTTTGTGGGTGAGGGAAGGTAACTTTTCACCTGTCTCTTATAAATGAAGCCCTTGTGAATCATACAGAAAGGTACTGCTAGTAACTAATGGGATGTCTCTGTTTCACACTTTGTACATGACAAGTCCATGTGTTACGTTTTGTTTCTATGGGAATATTTAGGCGTCCGTCTTCAAACAAAACCTAAAGAAACACACCAACTGTGATTTTATTTGTTGCAATACATTTGAAATTTCAAAGGGTACTTTGGGGCTCAAATTAGGATTTCTAAGTCAGTATGTGCATTTCACGTAATAAAGCTGTTAATGGTGAGCAAAGTATTATATACTAACTAGATTTTTTCCACATCTGTATAGTATATTCTATGTATTTTGTGGTATTGAGATTATAGAAAGTTTAGTGTCTGAAACATGCGTTTAATGTGTATTTTTAAACAAATTTATGGCAATTAAAATATTTGGAGAAAAGGGTATCACATTTCAATTTGTAAAGATCTTTTTAACTACTGTGTCATTAAAATGCTTTGTACAATGCAAAACTGTAACTGGAGAAACTAAGTTTAATAAATATCAAATAGATTTTCTGTATTAAACTTCAAAGTGGTCCTGTCTGTTGAAAGGGCTGCGTGCTCCCTGCTGCTGTATTTTTAAGCAGAGGTTTCTTTTTTGACCCCAGCACTCTGCATAACAAGGGAAGATACCGTCCAGTATGTGAGGTATGTTGAAATAATGGGATTATTCAGACGGGGAGGTCAGCTTGGGACGTAGGCAATTTTGATTAGAAATAATTTAAAAGTAAATACTTCTTCCAGTTATCACCAGATATATTTAGTATATTGAATCTGCTAGCACTATTATTATCAGTTTGTTTGCTCTCTCTTCTAACAGGCTTTTATTTGAAGTCCGGCTAAGAGTTCAGCTATTGAGACTGAAATGAGACAGAAGCGTGATCAACTTTACACACTTGCCAGGTTGAACGATAAATGTCTAAAGTCCACTGTGAAATAAGCACTTCTGCTTGAAGTGCCTGATGTGCCGTCAGCAGACACTGTGGTCACCGGATGCAAGGGGAAACCCAGGTAGTTTGCGGAATATAAACTTTTAATACGCACCTTAAAATAAATATATATATATGAACAATTACAAACAAAACAAACATGAGATGCAGAGTCCTTTTATTGAGCTTGGCCATCCTCAGTGCGTGCTGCAGAGGTACAACCCCGGTGAGCGAATGCTCTCCATCTTTTTGAAGTCCTTTTACCAGTTCCTGTGGCAGGAAAGTCGAATGTACTTGTTGCTGATTTGCTGTCGTAGCTTCTGAGTGGTCAATAAATACGTCACAAGTAGAGCTGAGCCGTGGCAGCAGTAACAGCAGTGGGTGTTCTTAGAGGCAGGTCACTCGGAGGCAGTTCTAAGGAAGCAGCGGTTCTTCCTGGAGGACAAAACATCATCAGGCACTGACAGCTCAGACTGGCGGCCATGTAGGGCTTACACAAGTCTATCCAGCCCTAGCGGTGCTCATCTTACTCAGCCATTGCAGCGGTGCTGCTGTTATCTCACTGACTTAATTCAGTTTGACTTTATTCGTTTTACATTCTTTGCTTCTCATGGTAACTGCAAAGAACAGCTTACCCAGGTCTGACCCAGTAGTCAGATAGTGGCGTACAAGTTACCCATAAGAGACACCTTTCTGTCTATTTATCTTCCTGTAGCTGCTGTTACAGTTCATCCATACTAGTTGGTAGAACCACAAGAAGCATTTCAAATGCATGCAAAAGAGGAGCCTGACTACCATTTCCTGTAGCATTTGCATCTAGATGATGTATATGTTCTGCTCTTCTTCCATTTGCTTTCTGGCAGTACAGTAGGTGCCACAAAATCAGCTTTCAGTCACCAAGTAACTTCAACATCACTTTTTATATGGATTTGGACAATTTACTCATACTTCGTGTGCATGGCAACTGAGGAATTTTTGCTTTAGTATTTTAGCTCTCTTCAAAATGAGAGCTGAACTAGTCCCTTTTAATTAATATATGCTTTAAAGTGAATTATTTTGGCCTTAAGGATTAATTTTTAAGGCCTCAGTACCTAAATTCAGTCTCTAACTCTGTGTTCTTTTTTCTCTTTCTAAGATGACTTTTCTGGGGTTGCACTGCAATGGCTCAGGCCTGTCATCAAGGGCACTTGGACTCTGTTCTGTTTGTACTGCCAACAGAAGAGGTCTCAATCTATTGCTCCATCCTTATTCCTGGCATCTTTTTCTTTTATGCACAGAGTTAATCTCATATCTTAATTGACTGAGAAGAAGTAGGAACTTCCTCCACATAACACAGTATCAAACGTCTCCAAGCCATGATGTTGATTAGGGTTAGTACCTGCATAGCATTGTAATGCATTCACTGTTATCCCTACATGAGGCTCCAACGGGTCTCAGTGAGACTCCTCTCCAGAAAGGTGTCATCCGCTTCTGTCTCTGGAGGGGCTGTGGTTGGTGCAGGGAAGCAGAGTGTGCCTGGAACAGAGCAGCCAACTGTCAGCAACATACAGCAGCAGTGGGCAGAGGGTCATTTTGATGCTCAGGTCAATCATCTTAAGCATTACTAAGTGAAGGACTTTAAATCTTCCTTGTTTTCAGACATTGCTCTCTTAAAGCATAATTGTTTGTATCCGAGTCCTAAAGAAATAGTTATTAAAAATCAGCATTTTAGTTACTTTGGGAGGGAAGGCACAATTACTCTGAAAAGTAACTGAGCAAGTGACCCATCTTCACTAGGCAGACACTCTGCTTCTTTGGGATGCTGAGTCCCCCAAAAGAGCTCTACCCACACTGCTGACTCCTGCCAGTTCCTCTCGTTCATGCACGTCTTTGCTGTCTGACGTCTGAACTAGCACTTCAAACAGTAATCTGTGCTTACCTGACTGAGCAGCAGTGAGAAGAATAAAAGGAATGCCATGCTTTTCCAACAGTGCATCTTCACAGGATGAGCTGCCACTTCAACTGTAGGAGCAGCTGTGGGTGGAGGAGGTTGGAAGAGCCCCGAATAGAACTTCCCAAGCTACAGCCAGATTTTTATAGGCTTCATTCTCTTATCATTGCATCAGCTGTCAGTCATTACAGGAACAAAGTTCATTTAGGAGCAAGAGGGAATTACAAAGTTAGCATCTACTGAAGCGATCTGGTTCAAGGCCTATCTATCTAGCTAATGATTTACTCTCCTTCCACTTGTACTTTGTCTGGTCAGCTTACCAGATTTGCCAACTGTTCTTTCTTTAACACCTATCTAGCATGTTACCAGAACTCCCTTGTGTGCCTGCAAGTAGAAGTGTGGGTGGCCAACAGTCTCATGGTGAAGATCAAAAAGCCATAACCTTATTTGACTTCTGTGACATTCACAGCATGCACAGCTCTGAGTTTGCCAGCTGGGAGGTAAATACTGCTCTCCTGAGAGTATTTTGAGCAGAGAATCAAACTTTCGACTCTGCTTCTCATTCTTGGTGTGTGAAAGAATCACAAGCAAATAATTTAACCTTTATTCCCACAAAGCAGTACTTGAGAATCAGATATAATATTTTCCATGTGGGGTTTGGAATGTCAAAATAATGTTATTACTTGGTAGGTAAATCACAGATCTGTCCTTTCAAGGATCCTCATGTGCAGTTAATCTCTAGATAGCTAAGCAAAAAAGTAGAAGGGATGGCTGCAAGGATTTTATGGAGGTGAGTTGCTCTATGTAGCAAGACTGGTTTATGGAGATGAATGCTCTCTGCTGTACTCTGCCTCTGTATCTCATAGTCTACCTCACGATTCATCTTCTGAAAGGTGCCTACAAAACTCCCACTGATGTGGACAGGCAGACTGTAATTAAGGGAAATCTTAAACTCTTCTGTGGTGATAGAAGATTGCCAACAGCCCAGAGAAAATAATGTTTAAAAAGCACTACATACTGCTTCCCATTTCTTCCAAAATATCAAAGTTGAAACATGCTTCCCCCACTTGTCTCCCACTGAGACAAGTAGGAGTAGGTGTGTGTCTAAGATTACTACTCTGTAAATGCACCTTGTCACTATTTACTCCTTTTTGGCTGTGATGCTTCATGCACCCAGCTACCACGTATGTCCAGGTTTGCTGTATCTGTCAAGGAAATGACTTTTTTCAGTTGCAGAGTAGCAGAACACCAGTATAGCTGTGTCAAGCTCTGCACGTAGATTTGGAAGCAGTCTGTTTAAAAACAAATATTTCAGGTACTGTACAAAATAATTGTGCTTCAGCTACATTATAAATCCAAATGTGAATGCAGTAGGCTACAGTTTTCTGTGATTGCCCAATATGGAGGCATAAGTGCCAGCGTGGAAGGCAAGTTACATAGATTAAGATAATGCCTGCTTGGTTGTCAGGTTCCAGCCTACAAATGATTACTGCAAAGCCCAAATTTCACTGGGATTAAATGAAAGCCCTTTGCAGCATATTGCCTCCAACCCACTGCAGGAAGATTTGCTCCTTTCCTGGCGTTCCTCTTACATTTTCCCACTTCCCCTTATTTGTCTTGCTTCCCTGTGAGGAGGAATCAAAACTGGTCTTTATTTTGCATTCTTGGGTCTCACATAATCACTGCAGATCAAATAGCTGAACTTCAGTGTTGGTTGGTTGTTTTTTTTACATTTTGCTGTGAATTTCTCAACTGTTTCTTCTACTGAATCCTTTCTTTACATACAACTGAGTTTTAATTACTGCCTTCACCTGTGGAGCACAGGTTTGAATGGCATCTCAACTCTAAGAGCAGTGCCTCCAGCATGTCATTGTTTCTCAGCATTTTTTGCTAGCTAAAACTAGTCGTGTGATGATACATCAAAATTGTTGTGTATTATAAGTTCTTTATAGTGTCTTTGTAGTTGCAGATCCCTTCTGGGCTGCATCTGTTTCATCTGTGCAAGAAAAAAAAGGGACTGATTGTTTCCATGTGTGCAAATGCAGTGCAGTCCAGATGTCTGTTGCAGGCCAGTAGATAGCCACTGCAATTGTTTAAACAATTGAAAAGAATGTAAAACATTGCTGTGTTGCCACTTTTAGCATTTAGTGAAGGAACATCAGAAATAAATGAGGGGACAGATTGATTTTCAGCTGCATTGTTCAGACTCTGAAATGCTGCTCAGCTGAGCTCCCACGTACCACCTGGCAGGTGGGAGCCATCACTGCAGCAGCATGTCAATGTGCCAGGTTTGCTTCTTGCTCCCTGCTGCACGGCTGGGCCCGCAGGCAACTGCAGAGATGAGAACAGCTCAGCGGGATTGCAGCAGGTGCTGCCAGCAGCAGGAACAGACAGGGAGCAGCTCCAGCCCAGCTGCTGACCCTGCAGCATGAAGGTTAAAAGCCAGGGCCTGGCAGCGGTGCTGTCGCTTGAAGCTCACGGGGCTGCTGGGTTGTAGGTAAACTCAGCAGTGGCAGCTGAACTTGCCACCTGTTTACAGCAGTCTAGCAGCTGGTCTGGACATAGTTCAGCTGTCTGTGAATGGGAGCAGAGACCTCACGAGAGGCTGGGCTCTGTTCTGAGCTGCTCATGCTCAACAGAACTGCTGAGAGGTACCAAAAAGGAAGTATTGACTCAAACTCCCACAGTACAAAACCTTAGATGTCCTGTTATTCAGGCTACGAATCAACTCCTGTTGCTGTTTGAGGGTAAGTAAATAAGACCCAAACAAGAGTTCTGAATGAAGTATGGCTGCCGACATGTTTGGCTGCTCAGAATTGGAGAACCCAGTTTATTCTTCCCTTGCTTAAGTAGAAATAGAACTGAAATAGATTATTTTTAGCAGAACTTACAGCACTGAGTAGCTTGCTTTGCTTGTTTCTGCCAACCTCAGACTGCACTTGGGAGTACAGAACAAGAAAGCCTGCAGCTATTGGAAGTGTATATCCACAGCTTGCTGAAGTGAGAGACTGAGCATCTTTGACTTCCAGACAGCTCAGCCCTTAACCCACAAAGGATCTATCACAGAAGAACGTCACACTCTCCAGATTAGATAAATTTTCAGTACCAGCTACAGGAATAGCGTGACAGGGAGATAAAGGTGTTACTTTGCTTGAATTTGAGGCAGACAGCTCAACACTAAGAAAAATAAAAGATAAAGGAATGGGCCAAATGTTCTGGACTTTGCAGAGGGAAACGTGTCATACATGTAAGAGCCCCGGGGTGAATTTTGTAGTCATGCATTTGAAAATTTAATGGTAGTAATAGAGTTCCTTAAATCATCTTTGGGTGTTAAAATAATCCTTTTACTTCCTTGTAGTTCCCTAGGAACTGCTTTTAATTCAGCCAGTTAACGCTAACCAAACATCAGAATTGCAGTTTATCATCTGATTATTATTAATAAATATGATAACCTGGTAACTGTATAAAGGATCAAAGCTCATATTCAATTCTGAACCATCAGTCAGGCTGGGCAATTTTTGTCAGTATCATATCAGACTGTTCTTCACAGGTACACAGACTGGAATATGTTCTAATTCAAGCAAAAAGTGGCCAGTGAGAGGAGGATAAAAGGATCAAATTGCTCACCAATGCTCTGCTATTTCTCATCACCTGTACTGTAGCCAGGGCTGCCTTCAACTGAATACACTGAGAAATGTATCTAGAAAATAGAGTCAGAGAGAAATGTGAAATAAAGCAATTTGAGCTTAGAGGATTTTAGTACTGTTATCTCTGTATGGCATTCACCTGACAGATAACGGGGTATAATTCACCTTAAACAATGTAAGACACAGACTTCATATAAAGATACAGGCCAAAGTTAAAGTTTATTAGGCATTATTATGTATTATCTCCCCGTCCCTCTGGTTCCGTGAATGAGCAATGGAACAAGTAACGCAGAGCGGTGACACTGAGCGGTGCAGTCACTGGTCGTTCTCATAGTCAGCAGGATTCTTCCTCTTCAGCCTCTCAAACTCTTGCATGCCCCACGAGTACAGCAGGTAGGTGCCCAGGAAGGCTGGAAACGGAAAGGAAACACTGACACAGGGCACGGCACAGAGCAGCACGGGCTGCCCGCTGTGCTTCTACGGCAACACAGCCATGACACCTCGCTATAAAGCCCCATTGCCACCATAAAGCCCCACTGCCACCGTAAGGCCCCATTGCCACCGTAAGGCTCCATTGCCACTATAAGACCCCACTGCCACAATAAAGCCTCATTGCCACTATAAGACCCCACTGCCACTACAAAGCCCCATTGCCACCATAAGACCCCATTGCTCACTGTGCCCCCCCGAGCTCCATCAGGCCCCCGCTCAGCCCCGCTCCTACTCACGGGGCGCCACCTTGAAGACCTGCGAGCTGAAGCGCCGCCACACATTGGGCAGCCCGTCCGAGAAGACGTTGGGGATGGCGCGCTGCTCGAAGGGCGACAGGCTGTACGTGATGATGTGCCGCACCTGGGCCAGGTTCCCGAAGTGGATGCCCATGGCCGGACCGTGTCACCTTGTCACACCGCCCCGCTGCAGCGCGACTCAGAACGGAACCTCACATGCTGCTTCTGCTTCCTGGCGGCGAGGCGGCCCTTGGTCGCCATTGGTTGCAATGGGTGCGTTATCACTGCGCAGAGGATGCGCCCTCGGATCCATCACGTTTCTGATATGAGGTGATACGTTTCTGTAGCTGCCCCCATTACAGCTTCCACAGCCTGAATGCTTTGTCCTCCATTGACTTTTCCACACTCGTGATAAAGAGCGAATAACTTCACATCTCCGTGTTCGCTTCTGCTGAACCAGCTGCAGGGTGCGCAGCATCTTTAATCCCCTAAAAACGCCAAAACGCCCTAAAAACGGTGAGAAAAGGCACCATAGGGCGCTGCCAGGATCTGTCACTGCTGAAAGAGCCGCAGCCACAATGTGAAAGGAGGCGGCTTCAAATACACACACGTTTGGCAGAGCTCAGCTCCCATCGTTTGGAATGGATCGGTGGGAGTGGCGTACATTCAGCAAGCAACCCTTTTTAAAGCCAATCAGACACAGCACCAAGCTGAGGCAGGACTTTGTTTGACGTGGAACCATTTCGCCTGGAGCCCTTGGTGAGATGAACCTCACACAGCGCCAAAGTCAGCACTATTTTTAGTTCAGCAGCTTCAGGCCAACGCAATGGGGAGAGCTGGGCTGTGTCAGGCAGCACCGCAGCTCCAGGCTCATGCCGAGGGACTAAAGCACGTCTGCTGCCCTGCCAGTGCCCTGTGAGCCATGTACAGTCCTTGGGCTCCGTGCTGTCCCCACCAGGCTGTGCTCCCAGCCTAAGCCCCACGGAGCCGTGTGAGTCATGATCTAATGTTAAGGGCTGGTAGAGAACGGGAGTTTACGCAACAACATGCTCACAAATTGTTTTAAAAGCTATTCTTCGCAACTAAAAAAACCCCCACACTCAAAACAGCACCATATTCTATTAAAAAATCCCTACCAAAAGCAGCCCCCTTTGTGTGAGCTGCAGCCAAAGCTCTCTTAGCTTGAGTTGTTCTCATCCTGAAACAAGCATTTTCTGCAACATTCCTACTACAAGAAAAACACTGGGGGGGGGGGGGGGGCTGGAAATTTGGAAAGGAAAAAGAATGAAATACTGAGAATAATTTTAACATGAGCCTTTCCTCTTATCCAGAAGCTTAACAGAAGTGCCATTACAAAGGATTTCTTTATATAAAGTAAGACTAGCAGACACTGAATTCAAGTGATATGTGTGATAGGCACTCATTTTATTTATTATTAAATCTGTACCAAAACAGCTTAAAATAGGCACCTGGTAGTTGAAACCACTTCTGTTCAAATGCAACATTATTCCAATAAAAAGATATTTACATTTATTTCCACATTCTAGAAAGCCCGAGTGGCTACAAAAACAGTGCTATTATATAAACACCCACTAATTAACTCCATGCTCCTATTCAGTTTGAAAGAGCCGTCAGAATTACACAAACACCACAAATATTCTGAGATTACAAAACACCTAAAGCAAGTGTGAAGCAGGTTAAGGTGCACCCCCTACCGACAAGTGCATTTAGTAGCTATCATGTCCTCGTATTCTTTGTAGACTATGGAGCCATCAGGCTCTATGGTCAGGACGCTCAGAGGGCTGTATTCAGCAGGAACACAGGAGGGCCTGGGAACAGAGGAGTCCAGTTTCTCATATATGAGGTTCTGCACCATTGTATGTACAGGTGAGCCATAACGGTGCCCAACCACCCTTGGACAGTCACCCTTGCAGTACTGAGGGCTGTATCTATGCGGTGCTATGATCCATTTGTCCCATTTTAACCGGCTGAAGCTTAAACGGAAGCTGTGAAGCTCGCACTCGTTTTGAGGAAACAGAAATTGTTTGAAATATTCACTCAGGTTTTGAGGCGGAGTTGCTGGAGCTTCCTTCAGATTCTCTTCCCTTCGATGCCTGGATGCCCTTTTAACCTGCGTGTTCTCTCTTCCTTTGTCACCTGTCACATCAGCAAACAGGCTGTTCCTCTGCCTGGGCCGCGCTGGGCTTTTCCTTCTGTGTCTAAGTGAGTTCCACCTGTGATAAGCTTGCTCGCTGGTATCGTTTAGGTAAAGAAGAGAAGGGGGGACCAGAGCCATATTAATGAGATTATCCTGGTTAGTGTTATGTTGTGGGTTACCCATCAGACAAGTGAAGTTCACAGCCATATGAATATTCCTCCTGTTAGTAGCAATGAGAGGCTGCAGAAAAGAAGTCACATCAACCTCAATCCACTTGCGCTTTCTAACTTCAAAGTGCAGGCTAAAAGCTACAGAGTGTGAAATGCTCGGACATTCTTGGCTAGAAGAATCATGCTCCTTAACAGCCAAATGGCACGTGCACGTAAAGGAAGAAGTGGGAACTGAGGTGTCAAATGAGTAGAGCAAGACAGACTTGAGTAAGTGCTCGAGAGCAGTAACACGGTCCAGGTTGAAGAGCAGATCCACTGAGTGAAGGTCTCCTGAAAAGAGAAACAAAGATCTTGCACAGTTAATGCATCTTGATTTGCCACCGGTACATAAATGCTCTGACATAGTGGATCACCAGAAATTGGTAAGCAGCAGAAGAAACCAATTTAGATGCCCATATTTTTATTATATGGAATGTCTACTTCAGTCAGAACCAAAACTTATCAACAAAACCAAGAAGGCCCAAGGTTTCTAAGAGGCACTGAGTGCAGTTAAGGAACAGCACACAAAGTTGGCAGTTCCAATGGGGAAAAAGGAACCAGAGCCTTTGGACTGTGCAGGAAACCATGAAATGATGTAAGTTCTAACGGGTGTGCTGCCATGTTCCCTTTAAAACTTTAGATTTTTAGCATTAGCTGCAGTTATTGTTCCTACTCACACATTCCTGACCAACAGCTGCCAGTGATGCTGACTAACAGCAAAGCAGAAAGTCATTTCTGTCAGTTTGCTTCTCTCTCATGAAACAGAATGACAGCTTCCAAGCTATTCTGAATGCATATTTCTGTCTCATTTGTCCCTACTGTAGTACACGCTGTTTGTTGTCATTTCCCATGATGTTATTTGTATTTACTGCAATTTCTGTCTCATTCTGAGGCTGATGAAGCCCCGTGCTGGCCTTCTCTCCAGGTGTAGAGCTGAATGCTCAGCACGCTGCTTCTCTTACTGCTCAGCACTGCTGCTTCTCTTACTGCTCAGCACTGCTGCTTTCCTGAGTTAGAGATTGTTCTTTGGTAGACACAAGTGCATTAAGTGATCTTCAAACACAGAGAAGCAAAGGGTTAAGAGTCAGATGTGGTCTCTGTGGATCTTAATAAACTTCCAACTTTATGTTAATGATTTTTTTTTATCTAAAGTTATGAATTTCAACAGCAGCCTCCAAATTTGCTCCAAGTTGATTTGGATTCAGACCACTGCTTTAACTGCTGCTGTATTTAGGAGACATTGGCATGAGGCTGCCTGTTAAAAACCAAAACGCCTCCAGCAGCCTGTGCTGTAAATCACCTACCTGATCACCTACCTGTAATCAGGTCCCTGTGGCAGTGCTGGCACTCAGAACACGGGGTGAAAAGTCGAACAGTGTTATAGAGGTGGCTCTTGTGGGCCTTTGGGATTCCCTCCTTGGTGGCGTACATCTTATACAGCCTCTTCATGTACCGCAGGGCTCGGGAGTCCAGCTGGAGCCTGGGGGTCCCACGTTCCCAGCTCTGCCATCCCTGGTCGGACAGCACTTTGAGCAGGGGGGGCAGGAGAGCACAGCCTTGGCTCGCTCCCTTGGGCAGCCGCAGCAGCGGGTAGAGCTCGCGGAGCTCAGGAGCTCTCATAAGCCCAGAGCCCTTGTCTGGAGCTGCGCGACCCCTGGAGCGGGGGGAGCACTGGATGCTGAAAGGAAACCAGTGAATGCAGCAATAGAAACAAACGCAGACCCTCCAGGTACCCTCCATGCTCTTCAGAGCTGCAGCCTAACAACGCCTCCCCCAAAATATTCAAGAAAAAACGAACGCACACGAGTGCGAGCCCTTATATATGCTTCAGCTGTGACTCTAAAGGGAGGTTTCTTTGTGATTAGAAACCAAAGGGGAAGATCCGCAGCTGGCTGTGGAATCCACGTGCGTGTGTGTGCGGCCGGGCTGAGTCTCTGCACGTGGAAGCGTCTCACCAACAAACGCTGCTTCTCAGGGTTAAACTTCTCCACCTGGTGAAAACTGCAGTGCACCATGTTCGTGGATCAGCCCCCAGGGGGAGCCGGAAGCCCAAGTGATGCCGCCGGTCCGGCTGAGTGAGCGCGATCTGCCGGCACTCCGGTATCAGGGTGTTAGCTGTTAAAGGAAGTTCAGCAACAGCACCAGTTATCATTGCTAAATATATATAAGATGCTAAATATTGTTGCTCCTAAAGATTCCATCTGGAGTAGTAGTGAGTGCTTGGTGTGTTTAGAAACTCATTGCATGATGTAAGGAAAGGGGTGGAGTTTTGTTTTACTTAGTAAGGAAAACGTGTTTTCATGCCAGATGGTTTTAATTAGAGCTGTGCTATCGGTAATCTAGTGAAGTGTCACCTGTAATCTGGCTTTTGCATCTTAGGGCTTCTAAATAAGGTGTGCTTGTTCAGAGAATGCTTAATTAACTTACAGAATTCTTTCATTTGGAATGGAAGGTTTAATTCAGATACCAATTTTGGAGTGTTATTGACAGCTAGTTAGCTGAGAAGGGTCATAAACACAGTGCAGCTAAACAAGCAGCTGTACCACCTGCAAGGACAGCAAGAGCAACAGGATGCCCTGTGATGGTGAGAAACTAGCCATGGTTTTGTGAACTCAGCAAGGGAGTAACTATCAGGATGATAACTCCAAGTTGCAAAGATACTTGGGGATGGTATGTAATTGGGAACCAATGATGAGCTCCGCTTTTGCACTATGTATGAGCTAATTATCTGTATTATAAATGTACACGCAGCCAAGCAATAAATGAGATTAGCTGATCATATGTCAATGACAGGTGTGGTCGTTTGCTTTTCTCCCTCCATCTCCAACAACCAATCTCTAATGTGAAACAACATAACCTTTTTGCTTAGATCTCTTAGAGCTGTTCTGACTGTGATGAGATAAGGGGATGCCATCAGGTCGAAGGCCATCTGTGTAACAGCGCTTTGGATGAGGTCGGTACTTCTGTTTGTTTTAGAAATGCATCCTTCAGTGACACCTGAAGAGCTGATCTGCTGCTCTCCTGTGCATGTAAACCATTCCCTCCCTGTGTTAACGTCAGACAAACATGATGTGTGCCCCGGTGGCGCAGTGGTTAAGGATGCCGCCTTGCAACGCTGGGGCCCAGAGTTCGAATCCCCCCTGTGGCGCAAGTGGTAGAAGTGCCGCTCTGCTACACAGAGGCTCGAATCCCGGGGGCTGGACTCAATGATCTCTAAGGTCCCTTCCAACCCGCACGAGACTATGATGATGATGATGGTTTCTGCTGTTTCATGACTATTAAAGCTGCTCTCCAATATCTTTTCTTTCTTCTTCCTTGGGAAACACCAAGTACCTCATTTGTACTATCACAAACTAATGGCAATCTTTGAATTTCTATGAAGCAGAGAAGACTTGGTGCTTTGCCCTGTAGCAAGATAATGACATTTGTTTGTTTCCATGAGAGAGCGGAAGCATCAATTGCAGGTGCAGCTGTTCTGCCCCAACCAAGTGCTTTACTTGGGCTTGTTGGGCTGATTCAGAGTACTGTGAAATACAAGAAGCAACAGGTGCTCTCTGTAAGGTCCCTTGATAATGCTGTAGGTCTGTAGCTAACTACTTCTACACTGTAACTGTGAGCTCAGTGCCTGCTGTGGAGCTGTGTCCTGCTCTGAGTATGAAGCTTGCTGCACGCAGTGCTGTGATGAGCTGTGTTCTCCATGCCAGGAGCAAGGCACACTGCATAGGTGCACTGTTGCTCCTTTGGATGCATTACCAGCAGGAAGCTGAGCATGTAGCACAGCATTGAGAGACTGGGCAGTTTGTACCACTGGAATTAATAACTGTTCTTGGCAGGGTAGTCAGTCAGTTGGTTCATTTAGTAGAGTTCAGTGACTGAATAGGCAGCAATGTCAGAAAAGCTGTACTTCACCCTTGGTGAAAACAACTGCCTGGCACAGCACGGCCCTGCTTTGGCCACTGGAATGGAGCCTGGCCCTCCTCTGCTCATGGGCTGCTGGGGCTGCTTGGCTTCATCCAGTCCCTTCAGTCCTGCTGCAGTGAAGGTATGTGCTTGTGGAGTGCTCACTTAGAGCTCTTCTGTACTGAAATCTTGGTTTACAACTCATCCACTCATTGCTTCCCATCAGCCATGTTATGTGAGGTGATAAATGTTGATACGTAGTGTTCAAACATGGCACTCACATCCTCACCCGTTCAGCCTATACTGCGTAGAAGCTGGTGGGTCTCTCCTTGTTGTAATCAGGTGTTCATTAAAAAAGAACGATGAGAGCTCATTCCTTGGCTGCTCAATCCAACCAGGGCCATGGGGCAGCTCAGGCTGTGCCCTTTGTTAAGGAGGAAGGCAGGAGGTGAGGTGGTGGCTCTGCAGTGCTGCTGTTAGCGTGGATTCTTTGTAGGGCGATACCATGCTGTGCTGTCATCAGCTGCATGGTCTGGGGAAAAGCACATGTGGTTAGAGTGTGCTGGTTGGTCATTAAGAACAACCAAAGCACTCGTAATATATGCAGAGACAGGTTGGCAGAAGACCTTCACCCTTTTCTATTTTACTTTTTCTATATAAAGGGGAAGGACAAAAACCCAAATGAACCCCCTCCTGACAAGCCAGGAGGTGGGTGCTGATGCTTGGCTTTCTTCCTCCTGTTTTTGTGCTGCTACAGAGCTGAGATCTGCCATGTCCTCACGTTGGAAGGTACCTACAAGCAGCAGCACGGCACTGATGCTGCCGCTGTCACCTGGCGCAGGGCAGCTGATGGGGTAGGTAAATAACAGTACCCACGTGTGACGTTTTTCGGATGTTTTAAAATAGTTTTTAAATAAAATAGCAATTCCAGCCGTTCTGGCAGCCACCGGCTGGTAGGAAAACAAGGAATCGTTCGTTTTGTTGTGCTGCCGTGCATGTCCTTGTGTGACCCTCAGCCATAAAAGCACTGGGCTGTGAAGCAGCCCCTCGTGGCCGCTCCGAACTCCACGGACCGGAGCCCACGCCGTTGCTCCGCCCGGCGCTGCCCGTTCCTGCGACTTCGGGGCGGCCGCTTCGCCCTTTCCCCATGTCCGTGGGGGGTTCTCCTCCTCCTTTCTCCCCAGCAGCTCCGCTCCAGCCTCACGTGTCTCCCTGTGACCCCACCTCCGTGCCTCCCCGGGGCCGGGCCGGCAGAGCGCAGCGCTGCGGGGATTGGGCCGAGCGGGGTCGGCTCCGCTCCATGAGTTGCGCCGCTCGGGTCCAATAGCTGAGAGTGCGTGTACCCATCTGGAAGCGATTTGGGACTGACGGAGGTAGACGGATTTGGGAAGGGCGGAGGGGGAGGGATCGCTTATGCAGCGATTTGAGGGGCCGGTGAAACCCTGCAGTGCTTGGGGAAGTTCCGAAGTTGTGCTCTCGGGAGCTGCCGTGCGGGTGTTACTGCGCTGATTCCTGCCTGAAGCGGTCCCGGCTGGAAACGGACTCTCGGAAATCCCTCCCAGGGATGCTGCTCTCATCTGTACAGCGCTAAAGGTACAGCGTCCTGTTGTCTGCTCAAAATGGTCCTGACGATGATTGTGTCTCATGTGATGTTATCTCCGCGGTGAAAAGAGCCCTGCTGTAGATTGAATAAGTGGCGTTATGTGGCTAAGGTGGCTCTGCCGTGCATCGACATGCCATTCTCTGGGCTTTAAAATCTGTGTGGTCGCAGTCTGAGCCGCATCGCTAATTCCTGCGGTCACTGCGGGGTCTCCTCTGAGCAGCAAAGGTCTGAGCGCCAGGACGGGGCAGGGAGCGAATACACTGCGCTGCTGAGATCTGAGCACTTAGTTGTGTTGTGAGATGTTCGGATGTGTTGTGTTTAAGAAGTGTCTCTTAGCAGTGTGTGTGTGTGTGCTTCGGTGTGAAAGTCCAGGAGAAAACGTTAAAACTCATGAAACGATTTGAGCATGCAGCTGGAAAACAGGAATCCAAAGTGAATGAATCGGGCAGAGGTGTGGCTGGGAAGGAAAGGTGTTTGCAGGGGAGGGGGAGAAAATCCCAGCAGACTTTCCAGTGATTTGGGAGAGCAGATGCAAATGATTTACTTATGAATCTGCCTGGGAGGTTTCGTGTGCTCTGATGCTGCCTCTTGACTGCTGTGTTTGGTGCTGAGCTGCGAGTCTGAGCACGCGTAGGGCCGGGGATGTGGGAGTGCTGCCGTGCTTCTGAGCCACCTCTGTGCTTTGGAGTTGAACTCTCCTGTTCAACTTTGAACAGTGAAGTCAGCTTTGGAGTTGAACTCGCTCGCTGCCTTGTCCTGACTTTGCTGGAGTTTGTTTCAGCTGATAATTTGCACTCTGGTTGTTTACTCGGTCTGGGTTTTTGGGGCAAAGTTAGCAGAACAAACCCTGTGTCCCTAACGATGATCTTAGGGGATCAAATGCTGTCTTCCCTATTTTCAGTAGTTCTGAGCTGTCACTGAGCAGCTGCGTTTCCCATGATTTGGAGAAAGGAACTAATTTTTGTTTTGCATGGATTTGCATTAGGGATGCACCTTTTGTTCTTCCCTCTGAAGATCCTCCCAAGTCTGGCCAATTAATAATCAACAGAAAATGCACTCGCTTTGATTTTCATACCTTAAATGTCTGAAGATTGTCCTTATCCTACTGGAATCTCCAGGAGCTCCCAGCCATGGCTGGGCTGACTCTGGGCTCATCCCAAGAGATAAATGACCCG
The DNA here is from genome assembly GCF_054131305.1 of Coturnix japonica. Taxonomy (NCBI): domain Eukaryota; kingdom Metazoa; phylum Chordata; class Aves; order Galliformes; family Phasianidae; genus Coturnix; species Coturnix japonica. The sequence continues at coordinate 29,218,297 of NC_140672.1, forward strand.
GCTGCCTCCAACCCGTGCCTTCAGGTGCAGAGCCCGACTGTCACTGTGGGCTCCTGGTGGGCATTGGCCACACTGGAACTGGGGGTTCTGACACTGTGCCCCAGGACCTGGCAGAGCTGAGCAGGTGGGAATGGGGCTGGGAGGGGTGGGGTGAACACAAATGGAGTAGGAGTTCTGTGAATGTTCTTTAAACATAATTATAGACGTGTATAATTTCCATACAGACAGCTGAAAGCAATGAGAAGGGGGGAAAAAAGAGCTAATCACAGTTAGTTCCTTTTTGTTTGTGATGTTTTCTTAACCTTAGTTATTAAAATGAAGCTTTAATTTCTTTGAAAGTTATCTGCAAAGGAAAGACTGTGCTAGAAATATGGTTGGTGCCAAGTCTCAAACACACTCCAGTTTCTATCACCTTCCTCTTCATCATCTGCTCTTGTGACATCAGCTCGCCATTACTGCAGGTGTATGGCAGACCTGGAGATCCACCTGAACTTAATGCTCCTCTGGAACTTAATTTTGTACATTTTCAAAAGTGATCAAATGTGTTTAAATATTTCATGACCTGACAGGAACGTTTCCTGATAGTCTTTGCTGTCAGAAGGGTGATGATTCTGTGGGTGAGGATTCAGGCACTGAATACTGGAGGGTGCTGAGGTGTCAGTGAATGGGCTGAGCTGGGGGTGAAGTTGGTCACAGCGCTCCTGGGGGTGTCCCGCTCTGGTAAGTTCAGGTTCCTCTGGCTGTACAGTGCACACCAAGCTGGAGTGGAGGGTGGGTAACGAGAAAATTATGCCCAAATACAGTCCTGTGTGTTGCCACAAATGATGCAGGATTTACATTTTTCGTTCTGTGCGTATGTATGAGCATAGGCTTTATGTTTGAGAATGAGATATTTGTGACTTTTTGATGTGCAGATGGTCACAGTGCCTGTACTCATTGTCAGGGGTGTGCAGTGTTACGGCAGCGCTTGAGCTTTGAGGCTCTTCATGAGGCGAATGAAAAACAGGATAAACATAAAGTGAATGAATGTAAATAATCAGAGTAAACAGCAACTATAAGTCACTACAACTATTAACAACTACGGACTTGTCAATAATAGATGTGGTCACTTTCTTAGTTCCAAGTGCTGATCTCTTTGCTTCCAAGGGGAATTCCAGGGATGGCCTTGGGAGCTGTGGATGGTCAGTATGTAAAGCTCAATGTTATGTCTGTAGTGATGTAATGTGATGTCTGTTTGGAGACCTCTGATACTCTTTAGAGTTTGGTTGGTAGAATAATAGAACTTTTACTTCTGGAAATGTGCTCGAGCTGCCTTGCATGATGGCTGGGTTTTCTTCAGAAGCCATGTCCAAGGGCCATTGGTTCCACTCCTACTGGGTTCATGTACTCATCCATTCCAGTGCAGTAAATTAAAGCATAATAACAATAAATACATGTTATCAGACGTCATCCAGTGCTAAACGGTACTTAATACCCAAGAATCTTCATGTTGTGTCTCTCTATGCACCCTGGGCACTTTTTGCCCTAAAGAACAGCAAGCTGCCAGCTCACACGGCTGTTTGTTTACCTGTGAGGGTGGCGGAGCTGCCCCAGCCAACATTTGGAACTTAATCAGGTAATGCTCCTTTTCTTTATGTCATCTGCTAGCTGCATTATTTATTTAGCCTCCCCACAACAAAGACACCATTGTTTTTGAGTGTTGCAAGAGAAAGCAGCATGCCTGCCACTGTCTGTGACCATACTGACACCCCTGAGCCCCTCATTTCTTCATTTCTCTAATGCAGGGGAGGAGCGTGTCCTGATGGCAGAACAGGCAGCAGCTGGGGGGCTGTTCTATGGGGATCCTGTCCCAGAGGGACTCTGGTGTCCTTCTCTGTTTACTTCTCTCACATTCTGTGGTGCCTGTGAGAGAAACAAATGGGCCACAATTGCCTGGGAGCGATGGAGCAGCATCCTGCACTGCTCCTCAGTGCTGCCACTGTGCAATCCCCAAGTGTTTCTTTAAATGTAGTGACAAGCTTCGTTTACATTCCGGCTCAGTAATTACCTGTGAAAAAAGAAAGCACAGAAGTTGTGAGCAGCAATGCTTTTGTTGGACAGAATGTCCCATGAGCTCCTTATCCATTGCTTCTCTGCACAAATAAGATATTGAGGTATTTGCACGGGATGAGCTGTGTTAAAAAGGGTACAACAAAAGGGTAAAACATATACAGATTATTCAATAGATGTATACCGTGTTCAGCATAATCTTATTAAAATGAGGTTTAGACATTAGGAAGAGGTCATAAATGTAGCGAAAAACTGAATGTGTTTTACTTTAGGGGATGTTAATTACTATCTTCTTCAATCCAGCCCCTGACAGCAGCGAGGTGTCTGCTATTTCCATTGGTATGGTTTGCACTTCAGTGACTGGAGCTGCTTCCAGGCTGTGGCTCAGGGGTCTCTCGTGGTGTGTGACAGCTGTACCCAAGGAAGTCCACTTAATTTAATAAAATATTAAACGGTATCATTGAGCCCATTGTATGCCTATCCAGGCTGCTGCAGCCCTTTGGTTAAGACACTAAACTGTCCCTGTTTGGGGTGATACAATGTTTGGTGCTCCCCAAGAATTCTTCTCCATAGGTTCAAAGAGATTGGGCACTGGATGTGTAGCATTTAAACATGCTTACAACTTGCTTTCAATTGGGAAACTTGTTCAGCTAAACGTTGTTGTAATGAGTCCTTCAAATATGATTTGATTGTTCTGACCTAAAGACCCACAATTACATATTTACTGGGAAGAAATCCCATAACCTGACCCAGTCAAAGCCCACAGCGGAGGTTTCTGTGGCTGTAAGTGTGGCTGTGCTTTCACAACACAAATCTTTGGCCTCAATACCGACATTTCAGGTAACTGGTATTGGTGCTCACTCTTCCCTGGCACACAGCTGTTTGCTTCTGCTCCACACTGCGGCTGGAAGCCCTGTGTGCTGTAACTGCCTGTACTGCTGGAATAGGGAAACCATCCCCATGGGAACGAGGGCAGGGGAAGCCTGGCTGCAGAATGTGTTGTATGAAACTGGGGTCTGGAGGAGTGCAGGAGCATTGGTCTTTGATCCGGGGCACTTCTGTATGAATTAGAGCAGTGGTAGTGCCCTTTGTATTGCTTTTTGTGCATAACCAACCTGCTAACAAAAAAATTAACTATGTCTTAGGAAATTCTGGAGAGCTACTGATTATGTTTGCTGGAAGGTTACGCAGCAGGATTAACTCCTATAGGAATTACTGGGCAATGGTAAAAGGTACTGAGTGCGCAGCTGCAGCTGCACGGTCCTCTGCCCCTCTCACTGCTCTGATCGCTCAGCAGTGCAGCTGCCAGGCCTGGGGTTAATGAGGACTCTCAGTGAAATCATCTTCTCTGTTAGGCTGCTGTTATTTGGATGGTTTGGGTTCGTAAAGCCCAGGATCGTTATGTTTCCTTCCTCTTTCTGATACCATTGACCTAGTTTTTGAAGCTGGTAACTCTGAGCAGCCATCTGTAACCCAGCTGATACCAAGTAATGAAAATAACAGAGAGGTAACAGCCCGCTGGGTGGATTGCAGCTTTATGGGGAGCATTTGCTGTTTGTATTTCCACTGCTCCCCCTCTGAGTTTTGCTTTCTGACCTGTGGTGTGAGGCAGAGGGGGGGTCCAGGAGCAGCATGGGCTTACAGCAGCACTGCTGCTTTGGTGGTGTTAGTACTGCATGGTTTGTGCTAAAAGAGAACAACAGAGCATGAGGTGCTGGTCAGGTGAGCTGGCAGCAGCCACCTTTGTTGGCTGTTGCTGTTTTGTGCATTTTAACCAGAAATACAGCTCAGTGTCCTCAGGAGCTGCGTGCACGCACGGATTAATCCATGGCAAATTGTTGGCCTGTGCTTCCACCCCTGGGGTAAACGGTTCCAGGTATACTGAATACCTCTCCAGGTAAAAGCAAACTGTGGCCTACATTTTGCAGCCAATGGGATGGAAAAGAAGGCATTAGCAATATCAGTGGTGGCATACCACCTAGCTTCTTTTGACTCCAATTCATACTGGAGTTCTAGCATGTCTGGTACAGCAGCACTTAATGGAGGTGTAACTTCATTCAGGCCACGGTAATCTACCGTCAGCCTCCATTCCCCACTGGTTTTACGCACTGGCCATATGGGGCTGTTAAAAGGCGAGTGCGTTTTGCTAATCACTCCCTGATTTTCTAATTGGCGAATTAGCTTGTGAATGGGGAGCAATGAGTCCCTATTGGTGCGGTAATGCCGTCTGTGAACCACTTTGGTGGCAATTGGTACCTCTTGGTCTTTTACCTGGAGCAACCCCACAGCAGAAGGATCTGACAGACCAGGTAAAGCTGACAGCTGCTTAACACCGTTTGTGTTAACAGCAGCTATCCCAAAGGCCCATCGATACCCCTTGGGATCCTTAAAATATCCCATCCTAAGGTAATCGATTCCCAGTATACATGGAGCCTCTGGACCAGTGACAATAGGGTGTCTCTGCCAGTTTTTACCAGTGAGGCTTATTTCGGCCTCCAATATAGTCAATTCTTGGGAACCCCCAGTCACTCCATGGATATATATTGGTTGTGTCCCTTGGTGACTTGAGGGCATTAAGGTGCATTGTGCACCAGTGTCCACCAAGGCTTTATATTTCTGTGGTTGAGATGTGCCAGGCCACTTAATCCACACAGTCCAGTATACTCTATTGTCCCTTTCCCCCCCCTGGCTGGGGGCAGGGCCCCTCTATTGTTTACCTCGTTGACTTGCAGCAACTGGAACTCTCCCCTTCTTGGAAGAGTTCACCTTGGTAGTTGTTTCACCTTGTAATTCTTTCACTCGTGCCTGAAGTGCAGAGGTGGATGAATTACACCACTTCTTCATGTCCTCCCCATGACTACAGAGGAAACGCAACAAGGCAAGACGTGTAGTCCTATCGTCTTTTGCTTGAATACGAGGTGTCTTATCATTGTCATTTGCTTGAATACGAGGACGTCTCTTTTTAATGGTTGAGATTTTCGATGATACAAGTCGAGAGGAACTCATGTTGTTTAGCTTCCTCAATAGGCGATTGTGGAAATCCTGGTTTCCATCATCTTGTACCACCGTGGATTCATCTACATCAGGCACATTAGCCAATTTGTCAATAATATCATTTTGTGTTCCCTCCACTTCGTTTAACCTTTCCACAATTTTGACAATGGCTGAAGTATACAGATTAACTTCTGTGGCGCTTATAAATAATTCAAGTTCCTGAAGTCTGCCAATTAGTTCATTCACAAAGGGTTTCCTGTCCCCTTTGCCATATACTAATGCAAGTGCACTGGCATGCTTTTCTAGAGCTGCTTTTGTAAAGTCACGCCACATTTGTCGTGGAACGCGGACTGCTTCAGGATCATGTAATTGGTCTGGATCATTACGATTGAACTCGCGGCTGTATAGCATTTCCACCAGAGCATTTTCTCTCAAAAATTGGATACCTTTCTCAATATCAGTCCATTTCTTTCTCTCAGGCTCCAAGTCCCGTTTAAAGGGGAATCTATCTCTTACCGCTATCAACATCCGCTTCCAGAGGGTGTAGGACCGATTTTGGCATGTGCCAATACCTCTGTCCACACGTGAGTCCCTGGAAATGCTACCCAGTTGGCGAGCTTCACTGCCATCGAGCCACGCACTGTTGGCACCATTGTCCCAGCAGCGAAGTAACCAAGTGACCATATTTTCTTTTGGCTGACGTGTGTAAGCCTTTCTTAGATCTCGAATTTCACTCAGTTTAAAAGATCGATCAATAATGGTCGTAATACTTTGCTTACCTTTTGCTCTATCAAGAGTCCCAGGTGTTGATGGTGGCAACTGTGTTGATGAGGCTGCCCCATCTATAAGTTTGGACTTGAGAAATTCTCGTAAAGAAAAACTAGCTTTTGGCTCCTCTTCTGACTCTGACCCTGACGCTTGTGTTATTTCCTCCAGGTAACCCTCCTTCTTTTTCCTCTCTCCTAACTTTCTCTGCTCCTCTAACTTCTTCTGCTCCTCAAACTTCTTCTGCTCCTCAAACTTCTTCTTATACCCCTCTAACATCCTCTGCTCCTCCAACTTCTTCTGGTCTTCTGACTCCCCCTGCTCTCCCGAGTCACCTGAGTCTCCTGAGTCCTGCTCTCCTAACTCCCTCCGCTCTTCTAACTCCTTCTGCATTTTCTCTAACTGAGTTGAAACTTGTTTTGTCTTTCACCCTCTTACAGGGGCAACCAACATTGTATCTGGTGTCCCCGATGGTTGGTCCAATTGGACTACATGTGCCCCCGGTGGCTGGTCAGATTGGACTACATGCGCCCCCAGTGGCTGGCCCAATTGGACTACATGTGCCCCTGGTAGTTGGTTAAATACATTCAACTCACCCTGGAGGGCATATAGCTGGTCTCGGAAAGCGTTCCGCTCAAACTGGACGGCACCAAGCTCAGTCTGGAGGCTGTTGTAGTTGGACTGGAGAGTGTTGTACCCGAACCGGAGGACGTTAGGCTCGGCCTGGAGGGCAGTGTGCTCAGTCTGGAGAGTGTTGAGCTCGGTCCGGAGGGCATTGTGCTCAGTCTGAAGAGCGTTGTGCTCGGACTGGAGGGCATTATGCTCGGACTGAAGAGTGTTGTGCTCGGTCTGGAGGGTGTCACAATTGGGTTGAAGGGCATCGTGCTTAGGCTGGAGGGTGCCGCACTCAGACTGGAGGGCGTCATACTTGGACTGGAGAGTATTGTACCCGGACCGGAGAGCGTTGTGCTCAATCTGGAGAGTATTGTGCTCGGTCCAGAGGGCATTGTGCTCAGTCTGAAGAGCGTTATGCTCGGACCGGAGGGCATTATGCACAGACTGAAGAGTGTTGTGCTCGGACCGGAGGGCATCGCAGTTGGGTTGGAAGGCATCGTGCTTGGCCTGGAGGGTGCCGCACTCAGACTGGAGGGCGTCATACTTGGACTGGAGAGTATTGTGCTCGGTCTGGAGGGCATTGTGCTCGGTCAGGAGGGCATCGCGCTCAGTCTGGAGAGTGTTGTACTCGGACCGGAGGGCGCTGTGCTCGGACTGGAGAGTGTCGTGCTCGGACCAGAGGGCGCTGTGCTCGGACTGGAGAGTGTTGAGTTGGGATTGCAGGGAGCTTTTCTCATCCCAAAGTTTTTCTGCGTCAGCTCTAAGATTCTCTTTCTCGTACCAGATTGAGTCTCGTTGGTACAGGAGATCTTTTCTCGCAGCTTCAAAAGCTTTTTCTCTCTCTACCTTCTCAGTCCAAAGTTTTTCTGCCTCAGCTCTAAGACTCTCCTTCTCGGCCCTGAGACTCTCTCTCTCAGCTTCAAAAACTTCCCTCTCAGGAATGGTATTGAATAAGGCCCGATAAGCATTAGCTAGGCCCAAAATCATTTGTGCCTCCTGAGATCTGCCTGAGCCACAACATTCCTGCCTCAAATATGCAATCAAACTCTCAGGATTCTTCAAGTGTTCAGGAGTGAAGCTCCATAACACTGAAGATGTCTGTCCTTTGAGAATCTCTTCAAAGCCTCTCCACACTCCCTGCCACTCAGTATTCTCTGGTTCTAGGGAAGACTTCCTCCGGATGTTATAAATCCAGATACTGAGTGAGATTATTATAATAATCAACAGTAAGATCAGGGAGATTAAGAGTGTGGCCCACTGATCATTCAAAAACTGCATAAAGGATTCATAGAAAGAAAGAGGAGCACGCTTAAAAATCACCATTTCTGTATAATTAGTTGCATTAGTTGCTCCCTCTGAAGCTGTACGCAGATACGAAGTGAGCATTGCTAACTATGCTTTCAATCCATTATACAATTGTATAGCTCCATAAGAAAAAGTGGCTAGCTTAAACATGACCCAATATGTTCGGAGCGTCTCAAAAAAGGAACCAATGGCACACAGTCCCTGGTAAAAAAAATTTAGTAGAGAAAACATTTTTTTTTCCTTTTTTTTTCTTCAATAGAGAGGAAAAAAAGTAAAAGAAAACAAAGCTCAGCAGTGTTTATAAAATATACCGGAGTATTTGCAGTCCACCTGGACTTTCAAGGTCAAGCTCGCAGGTGCAGAATCGCAAACCTGAGATAGCTCCTTAACAGGGAAAAAAACTCGTAGCTCTGTTAAAAGCTAAAAGAGCAACAGAAGAAAACACAGAAAAACAGCAACTCAAATTGCCCGCATTCAAAAGGGGAGAGAGCGTCAAGGATGGGGAAGCGTCAACAGCTGTGCCGTTATCAATACCAACACCCCGTTCTCTCATGAAATTCTTTCATTCCTACGAGCCAACTTGTAATGTTTTGCATGCCATCTGACACTCCAGTTCTTCAGGCATTGTTGCCTGTAGGTAATATGAGAAGTAGTGGTTGTTGGTTGTTGAATTGTTTCATTTTTTAATGAATTCTGATGGCAAACAAGCAGCGTTCCCTTTGATGAGACTGTACACCAGGCTGTGACAGCTTGTGTTGTGATGTGAGGTGGAATTAGATGGAAGAACATTAGCAGGGGGAAGATTGAGTGAGGGACTGAGTGAGTGTTGGAGCTCAGTATGCTTCATAGGGAGCATGGGAATGATGGTGGAGTTCTTTATTCCGTAGTGAGGCTGGAGAACTTTCTGTTCACCAGCTGTGCAGTAAACCAAGGGTACGTACTACCATGTTTAAGAACCAGCTGTGTTGTCTTAGGAACGTGGTGTGAATAGGCACGGAAAGATTTTTGTCTGGTTTTGTCTTCTGTAGAGACATTTCAAATGCCTGCAAAGAAGGAAGTGTATAGGTCCCTACTTAAGAGCGGTTGTACAGGGATGGGCTGCGGATCTGGAGTGGTAGAACCGAATGGTCCACTCGTAATGGGAAGAAGCGTGTTGTTATCCCCTGTGCTGGGTAGCCCAGCTGCGGTCCCAGCGCTCCAGCTGTGACCTCCTCAGGGCTGAGCAGAGGGCGGGATAACCACCCTTCACCCATGGGTGGCACCTGGCCTCACGCAGCCCAGGAAAGCGTTCGGCAAGGCAGCCCGGGTGGGTTCCTTGCAGGTTCAGCCTGGTGTCCAGCAGGACTGGTGGTTCTGCTCCAGCTGGCTGACCCCAGCTGTAGCACGGCCTGTGGATGTTGGTCCAAAGGAGCAGAGGTTTGCCATTGCCCTCTCTGAAGCCCGTGGGGTTCGTGTCTGGAATGCAACAGTGGCAGCAGTTGCACGGCAGTAGGAAAAAGGGGAGAGAGCGTCAAGGATGGGGAAGCGTCAACAGCTGTGCCGATGTCAATACCAACACTCAATACCAACACTTTGTTTTTCAATTGTTTTCAATGTTAATTTATTGTTTGCAGTCTTTCTGTTTTCTATTTGAGGTTGAATTGGACGGTGATGACAAGGGTCCGTTGGGGCCAGTGTGTGTCCCAGGTGCTGCCTGGCCCCCGCCTCCTCAGCTGCCCCATGGGCTCTTCTATTGCTGCCGGCGGGGTGGCCTCTTCTTTGATGGTGCTGAGGCCTTAAGAAGGGTTTTTAGCAAGACTAAAAGTTAAAAGCAAGACTAAAAGGGAAAAGCAAGACTAAAAGGGAAAACCAGCAGTGAAAGGGAAAAGCAAGACTAAAAGGGAAAAGCAGCAGGGAAAGTGAAAAGCAGCAGTGAAAGGGAAAAGCAAGAATAAAAGGGAAAAGCAAGACTAAAAGGGAAAAGCAGCAGGGAAAGGGAAAAGCAAGACTAATAGGGAAAAGCAAAACTAAAAGGGAAAAGCAAGACTAAAAGGGAAAAGTAAGACTAAAAGGGAAAAGCAGCAGTGAAAGGGAATAGCAAGACTAAAAGGGAAAAGCAAGACTAAAAGGGAAAAGCAAGACTAAAAAGGAAAAGCAGCAGTGAAAGGGAAAAGACTAAAAGGGAAAAGCAGCAGTGAAAGGGAAAAGCTAGACTAAAAGGGAAAAGCAGCAGTGAAAGTGAAAAGAGTAAAAGGGAAAAGCAGCAGTGAAAGGGAAAAGCAAGAATAAAAGGGAAAAGCAAGACTAAAAGGGAAAAGCAGCAGGGAAAGGGAAAAGCAAGACTAATAGGGAAAAGCAAAACTAAAAGGGAAAAGCAAGACTAAAAGGGAAAAGTAAGACTAAAAGGGAAAAGCAGCAGTGAAAGGGAATAGCAAGACTAAAAGGGAAAAGCAAGACTAAAAGGGAAAAGCAAGACTAAAAAGGAAAAGCAGCAGTGAAAGGGAAAAGACTAAAAGGGAAAAGCAGCAGTGAAAGGGAAAAGCTAGACTAAAAGGGAAAAGCAGCAGTGAAAGTGAAAAGAGTAAAAGGGAAAAGCAGCAGTGAAAGGGAAAAGCAAGACTAAAAGGGAAAAGCAGCAGTGAAAGGGAAAAGACTAAAAGGGAAAAGCAGCAGTGAAAGGGAAATGCAAGACTAATAGGTGTCACGGGTTACTTAGATCTACCTATGCCCGTGACACGGGAAGCCACCCCGTGGGCCCCCCCCGGGGCCTGGTAAGTAGGGGGAAAAGGCGAGTGGGATAAAACAGCAACAATCTAAGGAGGAAAAACTTATTTTACTAAATATGATATCGAAATACTAGATAACACAATATAATATAACTGAGGCTAACAAATCGAACGAAACAGAGAGAGAGAGTCCCCGAAAACTGAGAGTCCTACTATGAACTCTAGGCGACACGGCTGGAATGCATCCCACTCTCCGAGAAGTTCGAGAGAAGAAGGAGGGCACTCCAGCCTGGAAACGAGATTATATAGAGTCCTGGTCCCGTAACTTATTGTTACTCCTGTTGCTCTCTGGGATATGTAGTCTTCTTCTGTGGACTGCACATTCAAGAGAAGTATCCATACTTGACATTATGTTATGATGTGGAATACTGATAGCAAAATTACAAAATTACAAGACCATGATAGGGAAAAGCAGCAGTGAAAGGGAAAAGCAAGACTAAAAGGGAAAAGCAGCAGTGAAAGGGAAAAGCAAGACTAAACGGGAAAAGCAGGACTAAAAGGGAAAAGCAAGAATAAAAGGGAAAAGCAGCAGTGAAAGGGAAAAGCAAGACTAAAAGTGAAAACAAGCAGTGAAAGGGAAAAGCAAGACTAAAAAAGAAAAGCAAGACTAAAAGGGAAAAGCAAGACTAAAAGGGAAAAGCAGCAGTGAAAGGGAAAACCAAGACTAAAAGGGAAAAGCAAGACTAAAAGGGAAAAGCAGCAGTGAAAGGGAAAAGCAAGACACAAAAGGGAAAAGCAGCAGTGAAAGGGACAATCAAGACTAAAAGGGAAAAGCAAGACTAAAAGGGAAAAGCAAGACTAAAAGGGAAAAGGAAGAATAAAACAGAAAAGAAAGACTAAAAGGGAAAAGCACCAGTGAAAGGGAATAGGAAGACTAAAATGGAAAAGCAGGAGTTAAAGGGAAAAGCAGCAGTGAAAGGGAAAAGCAAGACTAAAAAAGAAAAGCAGCAGTGAAAGGGAAAAGCAAGACTAAAAGGGAAAAGCAAGACTAAAAGGGAAAAGCAAGACTAAAAGGGAAAAGAAGCAGGGAAAGGGAAAAGCAAGACTAAAATGGAAAAGCAGCAGGGAAAGGGAAAAGCAAGACTAAAAGGGAAAAGCAAAACTAAAAGTGAAAAGCAAGACTAAAAGGGAAAAGCAGGACAAAAAAGGACAAGCAAGACTAAAACGGAAAAGCAGCAGTTTAAGGGAAAAGCAAGACTAAAAGGGAAAAGCAAGACTGAAAGGGAAAAGCAGCAGTGAAAGGGAGAAGCAGCAGTGAAAGGGAAAAGGAGCAGTGAAAAGGAAAAGCAGCAGTGAAAGAGAAAAACAAGACTAAAAAAGAAAAGCATCAGTGAAAGGGAAAATCAGCAGTGAAAGGGAAAAGGAAGAATAAAAGGGAAAAGCAGCAGTGAAAAAGAAAATCAGAAGTGACAGGGAAAAGCAAGACTAAAAGGGAAAAGAAGCAGGGAAAGGGAAAAGCAGAAGTGAAAGGGAAAATCAAGACTAAAAGGGAAAAGCAAGACTAACAGGGAAAAGCAAGAATAAAAGGGAAAAGCAAGACTAAAAGGGAAAAGCAAGACTAAAAGGGAAAAGCAGCAGGGAAAGGGAAAAGCAAGACTAAAAGGAAAAGCAGCAGTGAATGGGAAAAGCAGCAGAGAAAGGGAAATGCAGCAGTGAAAGGGAAAAGCAAGACTAAAAGGGAAAAGGAACACTAAAAGGGAAAAGCAGCATTGAAAGGTAAAAGCAAGACTAAAAGGGAAAAGCAGCAGTGAAAGGGAAAAGCAAGACTAAAATGGAAAAGCAGCAGTGAAAGGGAAAAGCAGCAGTGAAAGGGAAAAGCAAGAATAAAAGGGAAAAGCAAGACTGAAAGGAAAAAGAAAGACAAAAAAGGAAATCAGCAAGATTAAAAGGGAAAAGCAGCAGTGAAAGGGAAAAGCAGCAGTGAAAGGGAAAAGCAGCAGTGAAAGGGAAAAGCAGCAGTGAAAGGGAAAAGTAGCAGTGAAAGGGAAAAGGAAGACTAAAAGGGAAAAGCAGCAGTGAAAGGGAAAAGCAGCAGTGAAAGGGAAAAGCAAGAATAAAATGGAAAAGCAGCAGTGAAAGGGAAAAGCAAGACTAAAAGGGAAAAGCAAGACTAAAAGGGAAAAGCAGCAGTGAAAGGGAAAAGCAGCAGTGAAAGGGAAAAGCAAGACTAAGAGGGAAAAGCAAGAATAAAAGGGAAAAGCAAGACTGAAAGGAAAAAGAAAGACAAAAAAGGAAATCAGCAAGATTAAAAGGGAAAAGCAGCAGTGAAAGGGAAAAGCAGCAGTGAAAGGGAAAAGCAGCAGTGAAAGGGAAAAGCAGCAGTGAAAGGGAAAAGTAGCAGTGAAAGGGAAAAGGAAGACTAAAAGGGAAAAGCAGCAGTGAAAGGGAAAAGCAGCAGTGAAAGGGAAAAGCAAGAATAAAATGGAAAAGCAGCAGTGAAAGGGAAAAGCAAGACTAAAAGGGAAAAGCAAGACTAAAAGGGAAAAGCAGCAGTGAAAGGGAAAAGCAGCAGTGAAAGGGAAAAGCAAGACTAAGAGGGAAAAGCAAGATTAAAAGGGAAAAGCAAATATAAAAGGGAAAAGCAAATATAAAAGGGAAAAGCAAGACTAAAAGGGAAAAGCAAGACTAAAAGGGAAAAGCAGCACTGAAAGGGAAAAGCAAGACTAAAAGGGAAAAGCAGCAGTGAAAGGGAAAAGCAAGACACAAAAGGGAAAAGCAGCAGTGAAAGGGACAATCAAGACTAAAAGGGAAAAGCAAGACTAAAAAGGAAAAGCAAGACTAAAAGGGAAAATCAAGACTAAAAGGGAAAAACAAGACTAAAATGGAAAAGCAGCAGTGAAAGGGAAAAGCAGCAGTGAAAGGGAAAAGCAAGACTAAAAGGGAAAAGCAAGACTAAAAGGGAAAAGCAAGAATAAAAGGGAAAAGCAAGACTAAAAGGTAAAAGCAAGACTAAGAGGGAAAAGCAGCAGTGAAAGGGAAAAGCAAGACTAAAATGGAAAAGCAAGCCTATAAGAGAAAAGCAGGACTAAAAGGGAAAAGCAGTAGTGAAAGGGAAAAGCAGCAGTGAAAGGGAAAAGCAGCAGTGAAAGGGAAAAGCAAGAATAAAAGGGAAAAGCAAGACTAAAAGGGAAAAGCAAGACAAAAAAGGACAAGCAAGATTAAAAGGGAAAAGCAGTAGTGAAAGGGAAAAGCAGCAGTGAAAGGGAAAAGCAGCAGTGAAAGGGGATAGGAAGACTAAAACGGAAAAGCAGCAGTGAAAGGGAAAAGCAGCAGTGAAAGGGTAAAGCAAGAATAAAATGGAAAAGCAGCAGTGAAATGGAAAAGGAAGACTAAAAAGGAAATCAGCAGTGAAAGGGAAAAGCAGCAGTGAAAGGAAAAAGCAAGAATAAAATGGAAAAGCAGCAGTGAAAGGGAAAATCAGCAGTGGAAGGGAAAAGCAAGACTAACAGGGAAAAGCAAGAATAAAAGGGAAAAGCAAGACTAAAAGGGAAAAGCAAGACTAAAAGGGAAAAGCAAGACTAAAAGGGAAAAGCAAGACTAAAAGGGAAAAGCAGCACTGAAAGGGAAAAGCAAGACTAAAAGGGAAAAGCAAGACTGAAAGTGAAAAGCAGAACTCAAAGGGAAAAGCAAGACTAAAAGGGATAAGCAAGACTAAAAGGGAAAAGCAAGACTAAAAGGGAAAAGCAAGACTAAAAGGGAAAAGCAAGACTAAAAGGGAAAAGCAGCAGTGAAATGGAAAAGCAAGACTAAAAGGGAAAAGCAGCAGTGAAAGGGAAATGTAGCAGTGAAAGGGAAAACCAAGACTAAAAGGGAAAGCAGTAGTGACAGGGAAAAGCAGCAGAGAAAGGGAAAAGCAAGACTAAAAGGGAAAAGCAGCAGTGAATGGGAAAAGCAGCAGAGAAAGGGAAACGTAGCAGTGAATGGGAAAAGCAAGACTAAAAGGGAAAAGCAAGACTAAAAGGGAAAAGCAAGACTAAAAAGGAAAAGGAAGACTAAAAGGGAAAAGCAGCAGTGAAATGTAAAAGCAAGACTAAAAGGGAAAAGAAGCAGTGACAGGGAAACGTAGCAGTGAAAGGGAAAAGCAAGACTAAAAGGGAAAAGCAAGAATAAAGGGGAAAAGCAAGAATAAAAGGGAAAAGCAAGACTAAAAGGGAAAAGCAAGACTAAAAGGGAAAAGCAGCAGTGAAAGGTAAAAGCAGGACTAAAAGGGAAAAGCAGCAGTGAAAGGGAAAAGCAAGACTAAAATGGAAAAGCAGCAGTGAATGGGAAAAGCAGCAGAGAAAGGGAAATGCAGCAGTGAAAGGGAAAAGCAAGACTAAAAGGAAAAAGCAAGGATAAAAGGGAAAAGCAAGACTAAAAGGGAAAATCAAGACTAAAAGGTGAAAACAAGACTAAAATGGAAAAGCAGCAGTGAAAGGGAAAAGCAGCAGTGAAAGGGAAAAGCAAGACTAAAAGGGAAAAGGAAGACTAAAAGGGAAAAGCAAGAATAAAAGGGAAAAGCAAGACTAAAAGGTAAAACCAAGACTAAGAGGGAAAAGCAGCAGTGAAAGGGAAAAGCAAGACTAAAAGGGAAAAGCAAGACTATAAGAGAAAAGCAGGACTAAAAGGGAAAAGCAGTAGTGAAAGGGAAAAGCAGCAGTGAAAGGGAAAAGCAGCAGTGAAAGGGAAAAGCAAGAATAAAAGGGAAAAGCAAGACTAAAAGGGAAAAGCAAGACAAAAAAGGACAAGCAAGATTAAAAGGGAAAAGCAGTAGTGAAAGGGAAAAGCAGCAGTGAAAGGGAAAAGCAGCAGTGAAAGGGGATAGGAAGACTAAAACGGAAAAGGAGCAGTGAAAGGGAAAAGCAGCAGTGAAAGGGAAAAGCAAGAATAAAATGGAAAAGCAGCAGTGAAAGGGGAAAGGAAGACTAAAATGGAAAAGCAGCAGTGAAAGGGAAAAGCAGCAGTGAAAGAGAAAAGCAAGACTAACAGGGAAAAGCAAGAATAAAAGGGAAAAGCAAATATAAAAGGGAAAAGCAAGACTAAAAGGGAAAAGCAAGACTAAAAGGGAAAAGCAGCAGTGAAAGGGAAAAGCAGCAGTGAAAGGGAAAATCAAGAATAAAAGGGAAAAGCAAGACTAAAAGGGAAAAGCAAGACTAAAAAGGAAAAGCAAGACTAAAAGAGAAAAGGAAGAATGAAAAGGAAAAGCAGCAGTGAAAGGGAAAAGCAGCAGTGAAATGGAAAAGCAGCAATGAAAGAGAAATGCAGCAGTGAAAGTGAGAAGCAGCCTTGAAAGGGAAAAGGAAGACTAAATGGGAAAAGCAGCAGTGAAAGTGAAAAGCAAGACTAAAAGGGAAAAGCAGCAGTGAAAGGGAAAAGGAGCAGTGAAAGGGAAAAGCAAGACTAAAAGGGAAAAGCAAGACTAAAAGGGAAAATCAGCAGTGAAAGGGAAAAGCAGCAGTGAAACTGAAAAGCAAGACTAAAAGGGAAAAGCAAGATTAAAAGCGAAAAGCAGCAGTGAAAGTGAAAAGCAAGACAAAAAGTGAAAAGCAGCAGTGAAAGGGAAAAGCAGCAGTGAAAAGGGAAAAGCAACAGTTAATGGGAAAAGCAGCAGTGAAAAGAAAAAAGCAGCAGTGAAAGGGAAAAGCAGCAGTGAAAGGGAAAAGCAGCAGTGAAAGGGAAAAGCAGAAGTGAAAGGGAAAAGAAGCAGTGAAAGGGAAAAGCAAGAATAAAAAGGAAAAGCAGTAGTGAAAGGGAAAAGCAGCCGTGAAAGGGAAAAGCAAAAGTGAAAGGGAAAAGAAGCAGGGAAAGGGAAAATCAAGACTAAAAGGCAAAAATAGCAGTGAAAGTGAAAATCAGCAGTGAAAAGGAAAAGCAAGACTAAAAGGGAAAAGCAGCAGTGAAAGGGAAAAACAGCAGTGAAAGGGAAAAACATAAAATAAAAGGGAAAAGCAAGACTAAAAGGGAATAGCAAGACGAAAATGGAAAAGGAAGACTAAAAGGGAAAAGCAAGACAAAAAGGGAAAAGGAGCAGTGAAAGGGAAAATCAGCAGTGAAGAGGAAAAGCAGCAGTGAAAGGGAAAAGCAGCAGTGAAAGGGAAAACCAGCAGTGAAAGGGAAAAGCAGCATTGAAAGGGAAAAGCAAGACTAAAAGGGAAAAGCAGCAGTGAACGGGTAAAGCAGCTGTGAAAGGGAGAAGCAGCAGTGAAAGGGAAAAGCAGCACTAAAAGGGAAAAGCAGCAGTGAAAGGGTAAAGCAAGAGTAAAAGGGAAAAGCAGCAGAGAAAGGGAAAAGCAGGACTAAAAGGGAAAAGCAGCAGTGAAAGGGAAAAGCAAAAGTGAATGGGAAAAGCAGCAGTGAAAGGGAAAAGCAGCAGTGAAAGGGAAAAGCAGCAGTGAAAGGGAAAAGCAGCTGTGAAAGGGAAAAGCTAGAATAAAAAGGAAAAGCAGCAGTGAAAGGGAAAAGCAAGACTAAAAGGGAAAATCAAGAGTGAAAGGGGAAAGCAGCAGTGAAAGGGAATAGCAAGACTAAAAGGGAAAAACAGCAGTGAAAGGGAAAAGCAGCAGTGAAAGGGAAGAGCAGCAATGAAAGGGAAGAGCAGCAGTGAAAGGGAAAAGCAGCTGTGAAAGGGAATAGCAGCTGTGAAAGGGAAAAGCTAGAATAAAAAGGAAAAGCAGCAGTGAAAGGGAAAAGCAAGACTAAAAGGGAAAATCAAGAGTGAAAGGGGAAAGCAGCAGTGAAAGGGAATAGCAAGACTAAAAGGGAAAATCAAGAGTGAAAGGGGAAAGCAGCAGTGAAAAGGAATAGCAAGACTAAAAGGGAAAAACAGCAGTGAAAGGGAAAAGCAGCAATGAAAGGGAAGAGCAGCAGTGAAAGGGAAGAGCAGTTGTGAAAGGGAAGAGGAGCAGTGAAAGGGAAGAGCAGCAGTAAAGGGGAAGAGGAGCAGTGAATGGGAAAAGCAGCAGTGAAAGGGAAAAGCAAGACTAAAAGGGAAAAGCAGCAGTGAATGGGAAAAGCAGCAGAGAAAGGGAAACGTAGCAGTGAATGGGAAAAGCAAGACTAAAAGGGAAAAGCAAGACTAAAAGGGAAAAGCAAGACTAAAAAGGAAAAGGAAGACTAAAAGGGAAAAGCAGCAGTGAAATGTAAAAGCAAGACTAAAAGGGAAAAGAAGCAGTGACAGGGAAACGTAGCAGTGAAAGGGAAAAGCAAGACTAAAAGGGAAAAGCAAGAATAAAGGGGAAAAGCAAGAATAAAAGGGAAAAGCAAGACTAAAAGGGAAAAGCAAGACTAAAAGGGAAAAGCAGCAGTGAAAGGTAAAAGCAGGACTAAAAGGGAAAAGCAGCAGTGAAAGGGAAAAGCAAGACTAAAATGGAAAAGCAGCAGTGAATGGGAAAAGCAGCAGAGAAAGGGAAATGCAGCAGTGAAAGGGAAAAGCAAGACTAAAAGGAAAAAGCAAGGATAAAAGGGAAAAGCAAGACTAAAAGGGAAAATCAAGACTAAAAGGTGAAAACAAGACTAAAATGGAAAAGCAGCAGTGAAAGGGAAAAGCAGCAGTGAAAGGGAAAAGCAAGACTAAAAGGGAAAAGGAAGACTAAAAGGGAAAAGCAAGAATAAAAGGGAAAAGCAAGACTAAAAGGTAAAACCAAGACTAAGAGGGAAAAGCAGCAGTGAAAGGGAAAAGCAAGACTAAAAGGGAAAAGCAAGACTATAAGAGAAAAGCAGGACTAAAAGGGAAAAGCAGTAGTGAAAGGGAAAAGCAGCAGTGAAAGGGAAAAGCAGCAGTGAAAGGGAAAAGCAAGAATAAAAGGGAAAAGCAAGACTAAAAGGGAAAAGCAAGACAAAAAAGGACAAGCAAGATTAAAAGGGAAAAGCAGTAGTGAAAGGGAAAAGCAGCAGTGAAAGGGAAAAGCAGCAGTGAAAGGGGATAGGAAGACTAAAACGGAAAAGGAGCAGTGAAAGGGAAAAGCAGCAGTGAAAGGGAAAAGCAAGAATAAAATGGAAAAGCAGCAGTGAAAGGGGAAAGGAAGACTAAAATGGAAAAGCAGCAGTGAAAGGGAAAAGCAGCAGTGAAAGAGAAAAGCAAGACTAACAGGGAAAAGCAAGAATAAAAGGGAAAAGCAAATATAAAAGGGAAAAGCAAGACTAAAAGGGAAAAGCAAGACTAAAAGGGAAAAGCAGCAGTGAAAGGGAAAAGCAGCAGTGAAAGGGAAAATCAAGAATAAAAGGGAAAAGCAAGACTAAAAGGGAAAAGCAAGACTAAAAAGGAAAAGCAAGACTAAAAGAGAAAAGGAAGAATGAAAAGGAAAAGCAGCAGTGAAAGGGAAAAGCAGCAGTGAAATGGAAAAGCAGCAATGAAAGAGAAATGCAGCAGTGAAAGTGAGAAGCAGCCTTGAAAGGGAAAAGGAAGACTAAATGGGAAAAGCAGCAGTGAAAGTGAAAAGCAAGACTAAAAGGGAAAAGCAGCAGTGAAAGGGAAAAGGAGCAGTGAAAGGGAAAAGCAAGACTAAAAGGGAAAAGCAAGACTAAAAGGGAAAATCAGCAGTGAAAGGGAAAAGCAGCAGTGAAACTGAAAAGCAAGACTAAAAGGGAAAAGCAAGATTAAAAGCGAAAAGCAGCAGTGAAAGTGAAAAGCAAGACAAAAAGTGAAAAGCAGCAGTGAAAGGGAAAAGCAGCAGTGAAAAGGGAAAAGCAACAGTTAATGGGAAAAGCAGCAGTGAAAAGAAAAAAGCAGCAGTGAAAGGGAAAAGCAGCAGTGAAAGGGAAAAGCAGCAGTGAAAGGGAAAAGCAGAAGTGAAAGGGAAAAGAAGCAGTGAAAGGGAAAAGCAAGAATAAAAAGGAAAAGCAGTAGTGAAAGGGAAAAGCAGCCGTGAAAGGGAAAAGCAAAAGTGAAAGGGAAAAGAAGCAGGGAAAGGGAAAATCAAGACTAAAAGGCAAAAATAGCAGTGAAAGTGAAAATCAGCAGTGAAAAGGAAAAGCAAGACTAAAAGGGAAAAGCAGCAGTGAAAGGGAAAAACAGCAGTGAAAGGGAAAAACATAAAATAAAAGGGAAAAGCAAGACTAAAAGGGAATAGCAAGACGAAAATGGAAAAGGAAGACTAAAAGGGAAAAGCAAGACAAAAAGGGAAAAGGAGCAGTGAAAGGGAAAATCAGCAGTGAAGAGGAAAAGCAGCAGTGAAAGGGAAAAGCAGCAGTGAAAGGGAAAACCAGCAGTGAAAGGGAAAAGCAGCATTGAAAGGGAAAAGCAAGACTAAAAGGGAAAAGCAGCAGTGAACGGGTAAAGCAGCTGTGAAAGGGAGAAGCAGCAGTGAAAGGGAAAAGCAGCACTAAAAGGGAAAAGCAGCAGTGAAAGGGTAAAGCAAGAGTAAAAGGGAAAAGCAGCAGAGAAAGGGAAAAGCAGGACTAAAAGGGAAAAGCAGCAGTGAAAGGGAAAAGCAAAAGTGAATGGGAAAAGCAGCAGTGAAAGGGAAAAGCAGCAGTGAAAGGGAAAAGCAGCAGTGAAAGGGAAAAGCAGCTGTGAAAGGGAAAAGCTAGAATAAAAAGGAAAAGCAGCAGTGAAAGGGAAAAGCAAGACTAAAAGGGAAAATCAAGAGTGAAAGGGGAAAGCAGCAGTGAAAGGGAATAGCAAGACTAAAAGGGAAAAACAGCAGTGAAAGGGAAAAGCAGCAGTGAAAGGGAAGAGCAGCAATGAAAGGGAAGAGCAGCAGTGAAAGGGAAAAGCAGCTGTGAAAGGGAATAGCAGCTGTGAAAGGGAAAAGCTAGAATAAAAAGGAAAAGCAGCAGTGAAAGGGAAAAGCAAGACTAAAAGGGAAAATCAAGAGTGAAAGGGGAAAGCAGCAGTGAAAGGGAATAGCAAGACTAAAAGGGAAAATCAAGAGTGAAAGGGGAAAGCAGCAGTGAAAAGGAATAGCAAGACTAAAAGGGAAAAACAGCAGTGAAAGGGAAAAGCAGCAATGAAAGGGAAGAGCAGCAGTGAAAGGGAAGAGCAGTTGTGAAAGGGAAGAGGAGCAGTGAAAGGGAAGAGCAGCAGTAAAGGGGAAGAGGAGCAGTGAATGGGAAAAGCAGCAGTGAAAGGGAAAAGCAAGACTAAAAGGGAAAAGCAAGACTAAAAAGGAAATCAGCAGTGAAAGGGAAAAGCAGCAGTGAATGGGAAAATCAGCAGTTAAAGGGAAGAGCAGCAGTGAAAGAGAAAAGCAGCAGGGGAAGGGAAAAGCAACAGGGGAAGGGAAAAGCAGCAGGGGAAGGGAAAAGCAGCAGTGAAAGGGAAAAGCAAGACTAAAAGGGAAACGCACAGTGAAAGGGAAAACCAGCAGTGAAAGGGAAAAGCAGCAGTGAAACGGGAAAGCAGCAGTGAAAGGGAAAAGCAGCAGGGAAAGGGAAAAGCAAGAATAAAGGCAAAAACAGCAGTGAAAGGGAAAATCAGCAGTGAAAAGGAAAAGCAAGAATAAAAGGGAAAAGCAGCAGTGAAAGGGAAAAACATAAAATAAAAGGGAAAAGCAAGACTAAAAGGGAATAGCAAGACTAAAATGGAAAATGAAGACTAAAAGGGAAAAGCACCAGTGAAAGGGAAAATCAGCAGTGAAAGGGAGAAGCAAAACTAAAAGGGAAAAGCAGCAGTGAAAGTTAAAAGCAGCAGTGAAAAGGAAAAGCAAGACTAACAGGGAAAAGCAGCAGTGAAAGGGAAAAGCAGAAGTGAAAGGGAAAAGCAGCATTGAAAGGGAAGAGCAGCAGTGAAAGGGAAGAGCAGCAGTGAAAGGGAAGAGGAGCAGTGAATGGGAAAAGCAGCAGTGAAAGGAAAAAGAAAGACTAAAAGGGAAAAGCAAGACTAAAAGGGAAAAGCACGAGTGAAAGGGAAAAGCAAGACTAAAAAGGAAAAGCAGCAGTGAAAGGGAAAAGCAGCAGTGAAAGGGAAAAGCAGCAGTGAAAGGAAAAGCAGCAGTGAAAGGGAAAAGCAAGACTAAAAGGGAAAAGCAAGACTAAACGGGAAAGCAAGAGTAAAAGGGAAAATCCAGACTAAAAGGGAAAAGCAAGACTAAAAGGGAAAAGCAAGACTAAAAGTGAAAAGCAGCAGTGAAAGGGAAAAGCAGCAGTGAAAGAAAAAAGCAGCAGTGAAAGGGAAAATCCAGACTAAAATAGAAAAGCAAGACTAAAATAGAAAAGCAAGACTAAAAGGGAAAAGCAAGACTAAAAGGGAAAAGCAAAAGTGAAAGGGGAAAGCAGCAGTGAAAGGGAAAAGCAAGACTAAAAGGGAAAATCAGCAGTGAAAGGGAAAATCAGCAGTGAAAGGGAAAATCAGCAGTGAAAGGGAAAAGCAGCAATGAAAGGGAAGAGCAGCAATGAATAGGAAGAGCAGCAATGAAAGGGAAGAGCAGCAGTGAAAGGGAAGAGCATCAGTGAAAGGGAAGAGCAGCAGTAAAGGGGAAGAGGAGCAATGAATGGGAAAAGCAGCAGTGAAAGGGAAAAGCAAGACTAAAAGGGAAAAGCAAGACTAAAAGGGAAAAGCAAAATTAAAAAAAAAAAGCAAGACTAAAAGGGAAAAGCACAAGTGAAAGGGAAAAGCAAGACTAAAAAGGAAATCAGCAGTGAAAGGGAAGAGGAGCAGTGAATGGGAAAAGCAGCAGTGAAAGGAAAAAGAAAGACTAAAAGGGAAAAGCAAGACTAAAAGGGAAAAGCACGAGTGAAAGGGAAAAGCAAGACTAAAAGGGAAAAGCAAGACTAAACGGGAAAGCAAGAGTAATAGGGAAAATCCAGACTAAAAGGGAAAAGCAAGACTAAAAGTTAAAAGCAGCAGTGAAAGGGAAAAGCAGCAGTGAAAGAAAAAAGCAGCAGTGAACGGGAAAATCCAGACTAAAATAGAAAAGCAAGACTAAAATAGAAAAGCAAGACTAAAAGGGAAATGCAAGACTAAAAGGGAAAAGCAAAAGTGAAAGGGGAAAGCAGCAGTGAAAGGGAAAAGCAAGACTAAAAGGGAAAAGCAAGACTAAAAGGGAAAAGCAAGACTAAAAGGGAAAATCAAGACTAAAAGGGAAAAACAAGACTAAAATGGAAAAGCAGCAGTGAAAGGGAAAAGCAGCAGTGAAAGGGAAAAGAAAGACTAAAAGGGAAAAGCAAGACTAAAAGGGAAAAGCAAGAATAAAAGTGAAAAGCAAGACTAAAAGGTAAAAGCAAGACTAAGAGGGAAAAGCAGCAGTGAAAGAGAAAAGCAAGACTAAAAGGGAAAAGCAAGACTATAAGAGAAAAGCAGGACTAAAAGGGAAAAGCAGTAGTGAAAGGGAAAAGCAGCAGTGAAAGGGAAAAGCAGCAGTGAAAGGGAAAAGCAAGAATAAAAGGGAAAAGCAAGACTAACAGGGAAAAGCAAGACAAAAAAGGACAAGCAAGATTAAAAGGGAAAAGCAGTAGTGAAAGGGAAAAGCAGCAGTGAAAGGGAAAAGCAAGAATAAAATGGAAAAGCAGCAGTGAAAGGGAAAAGGAAGACTAAAAAGGAAATCAGCAGTGAAAGGGAAAAGCAGCAGTGAAAGGAAAAAGCAAGAATAAAATGGAAAAGCAGCAGTGAAAGGGAAAAGCAGCAGTGAAAGAGAAAAGCAAGACTAACAGGGAAAAGCAAGACTAACAGGGAAAAGCAAATATAAAAGGGAAAAGCAAGACTAAAAGGGAAAAGCAAGACTAAAAGGGAAAAGCAAGACTAAAAGGGAAAAGCAGCACTGAAAGGGAAAAGCAAGACTAAAAGGGAAAAGCAAGACTGAAAGTGAAAAGCAGAACTCAAAGGGAAAAGCAAGACTAAAAGGGATAAGCAAGACTAAAAGGGAAAAGCAAGACTAAAAGGGAAAAGCAAGACTAAAAGGGAAAAGCAGCAGTGAAATGGAAAAGCAAGACTAAAAGGGAAAAGCAGCAGTGAAAGGGAAATGTAGCAGTGAAAGGGAAAAGCAAGACTAAAAGGGAAAATCAAGACTAAAAGGGAAAAGCAAGACTAAACAAGAAAAGCAAGACTAAAAGGGAAAATCCAGACTAAAAGGGAAAAGCAAGACTAAAAGGGAAAAGCAGCAGAGAAAGGGAAAAGCAAGACTAAAAGTGAAAAGCAGCAGTGAAAGGGAAAAGCAAGACTAAAAGGGAAACGCACAGTGAAAGGGAAAACCAGCAGTGAATGGGAAAAGCAGCAGTGAAAGGGAAAAGCAAGACTGAAAAGGAAAGACAGCACTGAATGGGAAAATCAGCAGTTAAAGGGAAAAGCAGAACTGAATGGGAAAATCAGCAGTGAAAGGGAAAAGCAGCAATGAAAGTGAAGAGCTGAAGTGAAAGGGAAAAGCAAGACTAAAAGGGAAAATCAAGACTAAAAGGGAAAAGCAAGAATAAACGGGAAAATCCAGATTAAAAGGGAAAAGCAAGACTAAAAGGGAAAAGGAAGAATAAAAGGGAAAAGCAAGACTAAAAGGGAAAAGCAGCAGTGAATGGGAAAAGCAGGAGTGAAAGGGAAAAGCAACAGTGAAAGGGAAAACCAAGACTAAAAGGGAAAAGCAAGACTAAAAGGGAAAAGCAAGACTAAAAGGGAAAAGCAAGACTAAAAGGGAAAAACAGCAGTGAAAGGGAAATGCAGCAGTGAAAGGGAAAATCAGCAGTGAAGAGGAAAAGCAGAAGTGAAAGGGAAGAGCAGCAGTGAAAGGGAAGAGCAGCAGTGAAAGGGAAGAGCAGCAGTGAAGGGGAAGAGGAGCAGTGAATGGGAAAACAGCAGTGAAAGGGAAAAGCAAGACTATAAGGGAATAGCAAGACTAAAAGGGAAAGACAAGACTAAAAGGGAAAAGCAAGAGTGAAAGGGAAAAGCAAGACTAAAAAGTAAAAGCACCAGTGAAAGGGAAAAGCAGCAGTGAAAGGGAAAAGCAGCAGTGAAAGGGAAAAGCAAGAATAAAAAGGAAAAGCAGCAGTGAAAGGGAAAAGCAGCAGTGAAAGGGAAAAGCAGCAGTGAAAGGGAAAAGCAGCAGTGAAAGGGAAAAGCAAGACTAAAAGGGAAAATCAAGACTAAAAGGGAAAATCCAGACTAAAAGGGAAAAGCAGCAGAGAAAGGGATAAGCAGGACTAAAAGGGAAAAGCACCAGTGAAACGGAAAAGCACCAGTGAAAGGGAAAAGCAGCAGTGAATGGGAAAAGCAGCAGAGAAAGGGAAAAGCAGCAGTGAATAAGAAGAGCTGCAGTGAAACGGAAAAGCAGCAGTGAAAGGGAAAAGCAAGACTAAAAGGGAAAAGCAAGACTAAAAGGGAAAAGCAAGACTGAAAGTGAAAAGCAAGACTGAAAGGGATAAACAAGACAGAAAAAGAAAAGCTAGACGAAAAGGGAAAATCAGCAGGTAAAGGGAAAAGCAGCAGTGAAAGTGAAAAGTAGCAGTGAAAGGGAAAAGCAGCAGTGAAAGGGAAAAGCAGGAATAAAAAGGAAAAGCACCAGTGAAAGGGAAGAGCTGAAGTGAAAGGGAAAAGTAGCAGTGAAAGGGAAAAGCAGCAGTGAAAGGGAAAAACATAAAATAAAAGGGAAAAGCAAGACTAAAAGTGAATAGCAAGACTAAAATGAAAAAGGAAGACTAAAAGGGAAAAGCAGCAGTGAAAGGGAAAAGCAGCAGTGAAAGGGAAAAGCAGCAGTGTAAGGGAGAAGTAAAACTAAAAGGGAAAAGCAGCAGTGAAAGGGAAAATCAGCAGTGAAAGGGATAAACAAGACTAACAGGGAAAAGCAGCAGTGAAAGGGAAAAGCAGAAGTGAAAGGAAAAGCAGCAGTGAAAGGGAAAAGCAAGACTAATAGGGAAAAACAGCAGTGAAAGGGAAAAGTAGCAGTGAAAGGGAATATCAGCAGTGAAAGGGAAAAGCAGCAATGAAAGGGAAGAGCAGCAATGAAAGGGAAGAGCAGCAGTGAAAGGGAAAAACAGAAGTGAAAGGGAAAAGCAGCAGTGAAATAGAATATCAGCAGTGAAAGGGAAAAGCAGCAGTGAAAGGGAAGAGCAGCAGTGAAAGGGAAGAGCAGCAGTGAAAGGGAAGAGAAGCAATGAAGGGGAAGAGCAGCAGTGAATGGGAAAAGCAGCAGTGAAAGGGAAAAGCAAGACTAAAAGGGAAAAGCAGCAGTGAAAGGGAAAAGCAGCAGTGAAAGGGAAAAGCAAGACTAAAAGGGAAGAGCTGCAGTGAAAGGGAAGAGCTGCAGTGAAAGGGAAAGGCAGTAGTGAAAGGGAAGAGCAGCAGTGAAAGGGAAGAGCAGCAGTGAAAGGGAAAAGCAACAGTGAAAGGGAAAAGCAGCAGTGAAAGGGAAAAGCAAGACTAAAAGGGAAAGGCAAGACTGAAAGGGAAGAGCAGCAGTGAAAGGGAAAAGCAGAAGTGAAAGGAAAAAGCAGCAGTGAAAGGGAAAATCAAGACTAAAAGGGAAAAGCAAGACTAAAAGGGAAAAGCAAGACTAAAAGGGAAAAGCAATAATAAAAGGGAAAATCAGCAGTGAAATTGAAAAGCAGCAGGGGAAGGGAAAAGCAACAGGGGAAGGGAAAAGCAGCAGGGGAAGGGAAAAGCAGCAGTGAAAGGGAAAAGCAAGACTAAAAGGGAAAAGCAGCAGTGAAAGGGAAAAACATAAAATAAAAGGGAAAAGCAAGACTAAAAGGGAATAGCAAGACTAAAATGGAAAATGAAGACTAAAAGGGAAAAGCAAGACTAAAAGGGAAAAGCAGCAGTGAAAGGGAAAAGCAAGTCTAAAAGGGAAACGCACAGTGAAAGGGAAAACCAGCAGTGAAAGGGAAAAGCAGCAGTGAAACAGGAAAGCAGCAGTGAAAGGCAAGAGCAATAGTGAAAGGGAAATGCAGCAGTGAAAGGGAAAATCAGCAGTGAAGAGGAAAAGCAGAAGTGAAAGGGAAAAGCAGCAGTGAAAGGGAAAAGCAGCATTGAAAGGGAAAAGCAAGACTAAAAGGGAAAAGCAGCAGTGAAAGGGTAAAGCAGCTGTGAAAGGGAGAAGCAGCAGTGAAAGGGAAAAGCAGCACTAAAAGGGAAAAGCAGCAGTGAAAGTAAAATGCAGCAATGAAATGGAAAAGCAGCAGTGAAAGGGAAGAGCAGCAGTGAAAGGGAAGAGCAGCAGTGAAAGGGAAGAGGAAGACTGAAAGGGAAGAGCAGCAGTGAATGGGAAAAGCAGCAGTGAAAGGGAAAAGCAGGAATAAAATGGAAAAGAAAGACTAAAAGGGAAAAGCAAGATTAAAAGGGAAAAGCACCAGTGAAAGGGAAAAGAAAGACTAAAAGGGAAAAGCAGCAGTGAAAGTGAAAAGCAGCATTGAATGGGAAAAGCAGCAGTGAATGGAAAAGCAGCAGTGAAAGGGAAAAGCAGCTGTGAAAGGGAAAAGCAAGAATTAAAAGGAAAAGCAGCAGTGAAAGGGAAAAGCAGCAGTGAAAGGGAAAAGCTGCAGTGAAAGGGAAAAGCAGCAGTGAAAGGGAAAAGCAGCAGTGAAAGGGAAAAGCAGAAGTGAAAGGAAAAGCAGCAGTGAAAGGGAAAAGCAAGACTAATAGGGAAAAACAGCAGTGAAAGGGAAAAGTAGCAGTGAAAGGGAATATCAGCAGTGAAAGGGAAAAGCAGCAATGAAAGGGAAGAGCAGCAATGAAAGGGAAGAGCAGCAGTGAAAGGGAAAAACAGAAGTGAAAGGGAAAAGCAGCAGTGAAATAGAATATCAGCAGTGAAAGGGAAAAGCAGCAGTGAAAGGGAAGAGCAGCAGTGAAAGGGAAGAGCAGCAGTGAAAGGGAAGAGAAGCAATGAAGGGGAAGAGCAGCAGTGAATGGGAAAAGCAGCAGTGAAAGGGAAAAGCAAGACTAAAAGGGAAAAGCAGCAGTGAAAGGGAAAAGCAGCAGTGAAAGGGAAAAGCAAGACTAAAAGGGAAGAGCTGCAGTGAAAGGGAAGAGCTGCAGTGAAAGGGAAAGGCAGTAGTGAAAGGGAAGAGCAGCAGTGAAAGGGAAGAGCAGCAGTGAAAGGGAAAAGCAACAGTGAAAGGGAAAAGCAGCAGTGAAAGGGAAAAGCAAGACTAAAAGGGAAAGGCAAGACTGAAAGGGAAGAGCAGCAGTGAAAGGGAAAAGCAGAAGTGAAAGGAAAAAGCAGCAGTGAAAGGGAAAATCAAGACTAAAAGGGAAAAGCAAGACTAAAAGGGAAAAGCAAGACTAAAAGGGAAAAGCAATAATAAAAGGGAAAATCAGCAGTGAAATTGAAAAGCAGCAGGGGAAGGGAAAAGCAACAGGGGAAGGGAAAAGCAGCAGGGGAAGGGAAAAGCAGCAGTGAAAGGGAAAAGCAAGACTAAAAGGGAAAAGCAGCAGTGAAAGGGAAAAACATAAAATAAAAGGGAAAAGCAAGACTAAAAGGGAATAGCAAGACTAAAATGGAAAATGAAGACTAAAAGGGAAAAGCAAGACTAAAAGGGAAAAGCAGCAGTGAAAGGGAAAAGCAAGTCTAAAAGGGAAACGCACAGTGAAAGGGAAAACCAGCAGTGAAAGGGAAAAGCAGCAGTGAAACAGGAAAGCAGCAGTGAAAGGCAAGAGCAATAGTGAAAGGGAAATCCAGCAGTGAAAGGGAAAATCAGCAGTGAAGAGGAAAAGCAGAAGTGAAAGGGAAAAGCAGCAGTGAAAGGGAAAAGCAGCATTGAAAGGGAAAAGCAAGACTAAAAGGGAAAAGCAGCAGTGAAAGGGTAAAGCAGCTGTGAAAGGGAGAAGCAGCAGTGAAAGGGAAAAGCAGCACTAAAAGGGAAAAGCAGCAGTGAAAGTAAAATGCAGCAATGAAATGGAAAAGCAGCAGTGAAAGGGAAGAGCAGCAGTGAAAGGGAAGAGCAGCAGTGAAAGGGAAGAGGAAGACTGAAAGGGAAGAGCAGCAGTGAATGGGAAAAGCAGCAGTGAAAGGGAAAAGCAGGAATAAAATGGAAAAGAAAGACTAAAAGGGAAAAGCAAGATTAAAAGGGAAAAGCACCAGTGAAAGGGAAAAGAAAGACTAAAAGGGAAAAGCAGCAGTGAAAGTGAAAAGCAGCATTGAATGGGAAAAGCAGCAGTGAATGGAAAAGCAGCAGTGAAAGGGAAAAGCAGCTGTGAAAGGGAAATGCAAGAATTAAAAGGAAAAGCAGCAGTGAAAGGGAAAAGCAGCAGTGAAAGGGAAAAGCTGCAGTGAAAGGGAAAAGCAGCAGTGAAAGGGAAAAGCAGCAGTGAAAGGGAAAAGCAAGACTGAAAGGGAAAAACAGCACTGAATGGGAAAAGCAGCAGTTAAATGGAAAAGCAGCACTGAATGGGAAAATCAGCAGTGAAAGGGAAAAGCAGCAATGAAAGGGAAGAGCTGAAGTGAAAGGGAAAAGCAAGACTAAAAGGGAAAATCAAGACTAAAAGGGAAAAGCAAGAATAAACGGGAAAATCCAGACTAAAAGGGAAAAGCAAGACTAAAAGGGAAAATCAAGAATAAAAGGGAAAAGCAAGACTAAAAGAGAAAAGCAGCAGTGAATTGGAAAAGCAGCAGTGAAAGGGAAAAGCAGCAGTGAAAGGGAAAACCAAGACTAAAAGGGAAAAGCAAGTCTAAAAGGGAAAAGCAAGACTAAAAGGGAAAAGCAAGACTAAAAGGGAAAAACAGCAGTGAAAGGGAAAAGCAGCAGTGAAAGGGAAAATCAGCAGTGAAAGGGAAAAGCAGCAGTGAAAGGGAAGACCAGCAGTGAAAGGGAAGAGCAGCAGTGAAAGGGAAGAGCAGCAGTGAAGGGGAAGAGGAGCAGTGAATGGGAAAACAGCAGTGAAAGGGAAAAGCAAGACTAAAAGGGAAAAGCAAGACTAAAAGGGAAAAGCAAGACTAAAAAGTAAAATCAGCAGTGAAAGGGAAAAGCAAGAATAAAAAGGAAAAGCAGCAGTGAAAGGGAAAAGCAGCAGTGAAAGGGAAAAGCAAGAATTAAAAGGAAAAGCAGCAGTGAAAGGGAAAAGCAGCAGTGAAAGGGAAAAGCTGCAGTGAAAGGGAAAAGCAGCAGTGAAAGGGAAAATCAGCAGTGAAAGGGAAAAGAAGCAATGAAAGGGAAGAGCAGCAATGAAAGGGAAGAGCAGCAATGAAAGGAAAGAGCAGCAGTGAAAGGGAAGAGCATCAGTGAAAGGGAAGAGCAGCAGTAAAGGGGAAGAGGAGCAGTGAATGGGAAAAGCAGCAGTGAAAGGGAAAAGCAAGACTAAAAGGGAAAAGCAAGACTAAAAGGGAAAAGCAAGATTAAAAGGAAAAAGCAAGACTAAAAGGGAAAAGCACAAGTGAAAGGGAAAAGCAAGACTAAAAAGGAAATCAGCAGTGAAAGGGAAAAGAAGCAGTGAATGGGAAAAGCAGCAGTGAAAGAGAAAAGCAGCAGGGGAAGGGAAAAGCAACTGGGGAAGGGAAAAGCAGCAGGGGAAGGGAAAAGCAGCAGTGTAAGGGAAGAGCTGCAGTGAAGGGGAAAAGCAGCAGTGAAAGGGAAAAGCAAGACTAAAAGGGAAAAGCAAGACTAAAAGGGAAAAGCAAGACTAAAAGGGAAAAGCAAGATTAAAAGGAAAAAGCAAGACTAAAAGGGAAAAGCACAAGTGAAAGGGAAAAGCAAGACTAAAAAGGAAATCAGCAGTGAAAGGGAAAAGAAGCAGTGAATGGGAAAAGCAGCAGTGAAAGAGAAAAGCAGCAGGGGAAGGGAAAAGCAACTAGGGAAGGGAAAAGCAGCAGGGGAAGGGAATAGCAGCAGTTTAAGCGAAGAGCTGCAGTGAAGGGGAAAAGCAGCAGTGAAAGGGAAAAGCAAGACTAAAAGGGAAAATCCAGACTAAAAGGGAAAAGCAACACTAAAAGGGAAAAGCAGCAGAGAAAGGGAAAAGCAAGACTAAAAGTGAAAAGCAGCAGTGAAAGGGAAAAGCAAGACTAAAAGGGAAACGCACAGTGAAAGGGAAAACCAGCAGTGAATGGGAAAAGCAGCAGTGAAAGGGAAAAGCAAGACTAAAAGGGAAAAGCAAGACTAAAAGGGAAAAGCAAGATTAAAAGGAAAAAGCAAGACTAAAAGGGAAAAGCACAAGTGAAAGGGAAAAGCAAGACTAAAAAGGAAATCAGCAGTGAAAGGGAAAAGAAGCAGTGAATTGGAAAAGCAGCAGTGAAAGAGAAAAGCAGCAGGGGAAGGGAAAAGCAACTGGGGAAGGGAAAAGCAGCAGGGGAAGGGAATAGCAGCAGTGTAAGGGAAGAGCTGCAGTGAAGGGGAAAAGCAGCAGTGAAAGGGAAAAGCAAGACTAACAGGGAAAAGCAGCAGTGAAAGGGAAAAGCAGAAGTGAAAGGGAAAAGCAGCAGTGAAAGGGAAGAGCAGCAGTGAAAGGGAATATCAGCAGTGAAAGGGAAAAGCAGCAATGAAAGGGAAGAGCAGCAATGAAAGGGAAGAGCAGCAGTGAAAGGGAAAAACAACAGTGAAAGGGAAAAGCAGCAGTGAAATAGAATATCAGCAGTGAAAGGGAAAAGCAGCAGTGAAAGGGAAGAGCAGCAGTGAAAGGGAAGAGCAGCAGTGAAAGGGAAGAGAAGCAATGAAGGGGAAGAGCAGCAGTGAATGGGAAAAGCAGCAGTGAAAGGGAAAAGCAGCAGTGAAAGGGAAGAGCTGCAGTTAAAGGGAAGAGCTGCAGTGAAAGGGAAAGGCAGTAGTGAAAGGGAAGAGCTGAAGTGAAAGGGAAGAGCAGCAGTGAAAGGGAAAAGCAGCAGTGAAAGGGAAAAGCAGCAGTAAAAGGGAAAAGGAAGACTAAAAGGGAAAAGCAAAACTAAAAGGGAAAAGCAAGACTAAAAGGGAAAAGCAAGACTAAAAGGGAAAAGCAAGACTAAAAGGGAAAATCAGCAGTGAAATTGAAAAGTAGCAGTGAAATTGAAAAGCAGCAGTGAAAGGGGAAAGCAGCAGTGAAAGGGAGAAGCAAAACTAAAAGGGAATAGCAGCAGTGAAAGGGAAAAGCAGCAGTGAAAGGGAAAAACAAGACTAACAGGGAAAAGCAGCAGTGAAAGGGAAAGGCAAGACTGAAAGGGAAAAGCAAGACAAAAAGAGAAAAGCAAGACTGAAAAAGAAAAGCAAGACTAAAAGGGAAAAGCAGTGAAATTGAAAAGCAGCAGTGAAAGGGGAAAGCAGCAGTGAAAGGGAAAAGCAGCAGTGAAAGGGAAAATCAGCAGTGAAAAGGGAAAATCAGCAGTGAATGGGAAAAACAAGACTAACAGGGAAAAGCAGCAGTGAAAGGGAAAAGCAGAAGTAAAAGGGAGAAGCAGCAGTGAAAGGGAAAAGCAAGACTAAAAGGGAAAAGCATGATTAAAAGGGAAAAGCAAGACTAAAAGGGAAAAGCAAGAATAAAAGGGTAAAGCAAGAGTGAAAGGGGAAAGCAACAGTGAAAGGGAAAAGCAACACTAAAAGGGAAAAACAGCAGTGAAAGGGAAAAGCAGCAGTGAAAGGGAAAATCAGCAGTGAAAGGGAAAAGCAGCAATGAAAGGGAAGAGCAGCAATGAAAGGGATGAGCCGCAGTGAAGGGGACGAGGAGCAGTGAATGGGAAAAGCAGCAATGAAAGGGAAGAGGAGCAATGAAAGGGATGAGCAGCAGTGAAAGGGAAGAGCAGCAGTGAAAGGGAAGAGCAGCAGTGAAGGGGAAGAGAAGCAGTGAATGGGAAAACAGCAGTGAAAGGGAAAAGCAAGACTAAAAGGGAAAAGCAAAACTAAAAGGGAAAAGCAAGACTAAAAGGGAAAAGCACGAGTGAAAGGGAAAAAAATACTAAAAAGGAAAAGCAGCAGTGAAAGGGAAAAGCAGCAGTGAATGGGAAAATCAGCAGTTAAAGGGAAGAGCAGCAGTGATAGGGAAAAGCAGCAGTGAAAGGGAAAAGCAGTAGTGAAAGGAAAGAGCTGAAGTGAAAGGGAAGAGCCGCAGTGAAAGGGAAAAGCAGCAGTGAAAGGAAAAAGCAAGACTAAAAGGGAAAATCAAGACTTAAAGGGAAAAGCAAGACTAAAAGGGAAAATCCAGACTAAAAGGGAAAAGCAAGACTAAAAGGGAAAAGCAAGAATAAGGGAAAAGCAGCAGTGAATGGGAAAAGCAGCAGTGAAAGGGAAAAGCAGCAGTGAAAGGGAAAAGCAGCAGTGAAAGGGAAAAGCAGCAGTGAAAGGGAAAAGCAGCAGTGAAAGGGAAAAGCAAGACTAAAAGGGAAAAGCAGGAATGAAAGGGAAAACCAAGACTAAAAGGGAAAAGCAAGACTAAAAGGGAAAAGCAAGACTAAAAGGGAAAAGGAAGACTAAAAGGGAAAAGCAAGAGTGAAAGGGGAAAGCAAGACTAAAAGGGAAAAGCAGCAGTGAAACTGGAAAGCAGCAGTGAAAGGGAAAATCAATAGTGAAAGGGAAAAGCTGCAGTGAAAGGGAAAATCAGCAACGAAGAGGAAAAGCAGCAGTGAAAGGGAAAAGCAGCAGTAAAAGGGAAAAGCAGCAGTGAAAGGGAAGAGCAGCAGTGAAAGGGAAGAGAAGCAGTGAAAGGGAAGAGCAGCAGTGAAAGAGAAGAGCAGCAGTGAATGGGAAAGGCAGTAGTGAAAGGGAAAAGCAGCAGTGAAAGGGAAGTGCAGCAGTGAAAGGGAAAAGCAGCAGTGAAAAGGAAAAGCAAGACTAAAAGGGAAAATCCAGACTAAAAGGGAAAAGCAAGACTGAAAAAGAAAAGCAAGACTAAAAGGGAAAATCAGCAGTGAAAGGGAAAAGCAGCAGTGAAAAGGGAAAAGCAGCAATGAAAGGGAAAAGCAGCAGTGAAAGGGAAAAGAAGCAGTGAAAGGGAAAAGCAGAAATGAAAGCGAAAAGCAGCAGTGAAAGGGAATAGCAAGACTAAAAGGGAAAAACATCAGTGAAAGGGAAAAGCAGCAATTGAAGGGAAGAGCAGCAGTGAAAGGGAAGAGCAGCAGGGAAAGGGAAGAGCAGCAGTGAAAGGGAAGAGCAGCAGTGAAAGGGAAGAGCAGCAGGGAAGGGGAAGAGCAGCAGTGAATGGGAAAAGCAGCAGTGAATTGGAAAAGCAAGACTAAAAGGGAAAAGCAAGAATAAATAGGAAAAGAAAGACTAAAAAGGAAAAGCAACACTGAAAGGGAAAAGCAAGACTGAAAGGCAAAAGCAAGACTGAAAGGCAAAAGCAAGACTGAAAGGAAAAAAAACAAGACTGAAAAAGTAAAGCGAGACTAAAAAGGAAAATCAGCAGTGAAAGGGAAAAGCAGCAGTGAAAGGGAAAAGCAGCAGTGAAAGGGAAAAGCAGCAGTGAAAGGGAAAAGCAGCAGTAAAAGGGAAAAGCAGCAGTGAAAGGGAAAAGCAGCAGTGAAAGTGAAAAGCAGCAGTGAAAGGGAAGAGCAGCAGTGAAAGGGAAAAGCAGCAGTGAAAAGGAAAATCAAGACTAAAAGGGAAAAGCAGCAGTGAAAGTGAAAAGCAAGACTAAAAGTGAAAAGCAGCAGTGAAAGGGAAAATCAGCAGTGAAAGGGAAAAGTAGCACTAAAAGGGAAAAGCAGCATTGAAACGGAAAAGCTGCAATGAAATGGAAAAGCAGCAGTGACAGAGAAGAGCAGGAGTGAAAGGGAAGAGCAGCAGTGAAAGGGAAGAGCAGCAGTGAAAGGGAAGAGAAGCAGTGAAGGGGAAGAGCAGCAGTGAATGTGAAAAGCAGCAGTGAAAGGGAAAAGCAGGACTAAAAGGGAAAAGAAAGACTAAAAGGGAAAAGCAAGACAGAAAGGGAAAAGCAAGACTGAAAGGGAAAAGCAAGACTGAAAGTGAAAAACAAGACTGAAAAAGAAAAGCAAGACTAAAAGGGAAAATCAGCAGTGAAAGGGAAAAGCAGCAGAGAAAGGGAATATCAGCAGTGAAAGGGAAAAGTAGCAGTGAAAGGGTAAAGCAGCAGTGAAAGGGAAAAGCAAGAATAAAAAGGAAAAGCAGCAGTGAAACGGAATACAGCAGGGGAAGGGAAAAGCAGCAGGGGAAGGGAAAAGCAGCAGTGAAAGGGAAAAGCAGCAGTGAAAGGGAATATCAGCAGTGAAAGGGAAATGCAGAAATGAAAGGGAAGAGTAGCAGTGAAAGGGAAGAGCAGCAGTGAAAGGGTAGATCAGCAGTGAAAGGGTAGATCAGCAGTGGAAGGGAAGAGCAGCAGTGAAAGGGAAGAGCAGCAGTGAAAGGGAAGAGCAGCAGTGAATGGGAAAAACAGCAGTGAAAGGGAAAAGCAGGACTAAAAGGGAAAAGCACTAGTGAAAGGGAAAAGCAAGAATAAAAGGGAAAAGCAGCAGTGAAAGGGAAAAGCAGTAGTGAAAGGGAAAAGCAAGACTAAAAGGGAAGAGCAGCAGTGAATGGGAAAAGCAGCAGTGAATGGGAAAAACAGCAGAGAAAGGGAAAAGCAGCAGAGAAAGGGAAGTGCAGAAGTGAAAGGGAAGAGCAGCAGTGAAAGGGAAAAGCAGCAGTGAATGGGAAAAGCAGCAGTGAATGGGAAAAGTAGCAGAGAAAGGTAAAAGCAGCAGTGAAAGGGAAAAGCAGCAGTGAAAGGGAATATCAGCAGTGAAAGGGAAATGCAGAAATGAAAGGGAAGAGTAGCAGTGAAAGGGAAGAGCAGCAGTGAAAGAGAAGATCAGCAGTGAAAGGGAAGAGCAGCAGTGAAAGGGAAGAGCAGCAGTGAAAGAGAAGTGTAGCAGTGAAAGGGAAGAGCAGCAGTGAAAGGGAAAAGCAGCAGAGAAAGGGAAAAGCAGCAGAGAAAGGGAAAAGTAGCAGTGAAAGGGAAAACAAGGACTAAAAGGAAAAAGAAAGACTAAAAGGGAAATACAAGACTAAAAGGGAAAAGCAAGACTAAAAGGGTAAATCAGCAGTGAAAGGGAAGAGCAGCAGTGAAAGGGAAGAGCAACAGTGAAAGGGAAGAGCAGCAGTGAAAGGAAAGAGCAGCAGTGAATGGGAAAAGGAGCAGTGAAAGGGAAAAGCAGGACTAAAAGGGAAAAGAACTAGTGAAAGGGAAAAGCAAGAATAAAAGGGAAAAGCAGCAGAGAACGGGAAAAGCAGTAGTGAAAGGGAAGAGCAGCAGTGAAAGGGAGAAGCAGCAGTGAATGGGAAAAGCAGCAGTGAATGGGAAAAGTAGCAAAGAAAGGGAAAAGCAGCAGAGAAAGGGAAGTGCAGAAGTGAAAGGGAAAAGCGGCAGAGAAAGGGAAAAGCAGCAGAGAAAGGGAAGTGCAGAAGTGAAAGGGAAGAGCAGTAGTGAAAGGGAAAAGCAGCAGTGAAAGGGAAAATTAGCAGTGAAAGGGAAAAGCAGGACTAAAAGGGAAAAGAAAGACTAAAAGGGAAAAGCAATACTGAAAAAGAAAAGCAAGACTAAAAGGGAAAATCAGCAGTGAAAGGGAAGAGCTGCAGTGAAAGGAAAGAGCAGCAGTGAAAGGGAAGAGCAGCAGTGAAAGGGAAGAGCAGCAGAGAATGGGAAAAGCAACAGAGAAAGGGAAAAGCAGGACTAAAAAAGAAAAGCACTAGTGAAAGGGAAAAGCAAGACTAAAAGGGAAAAGCAGCAGTGAATGGGAAAAGCAGCAGTGAAAGGGAAAAGCAGCAGAGAAAGGGAAGTGCAGAAGTGAAAGGGAAGAGCAGCAGTGAAAGGGAAAAGCAGCAGTGAAAGGGAAAAGAAGCAGTGAAAGGGAATATCAACAGTGAAAGGGAAATGCAGAAATGAAAGGGAAGAGTAGCAGTGAAGGGAAGAGCAGCAGTGAAAGGGAAGAGCAGCAGTGAAAGGGAAGAGCAGCAGTGAATGGGAAAAGCAGCAGTGAAACGGAAAAGCAGGACTAAAAATGAAAAGCACGAGTGAAAGGGAAAAGCAGCAGTGAATGGGAAAACCAGCAGAGAAAGGGAAAAGCAGCAGAGAAAGGGAAAAGCAGCAGAGAAATGGAAAAGTAGCAGTGAAAGGGAAAAGCAGGACTAAAAGGGAAAAGAAAGACTAAAAGGGAAAAGCAAGACTGAAAAAAAAAGCAAGACTAAAAGGGAAAATCAGCAGTGAAAGGGAAGAGCAGCAGTGAAAGGGAAGAGCAGCAGTGAAAGGGAAGAGCAGCAGTGAATGGGAAAAGCAGCAGTGAAACTGAAATGCAGGACTAAAAGGGAAAAGCACTAGTGAAAGAGAAAAGCAAGAATAAAAGGGAAAAGCAGCAGAGAAAGGGAAAAGCAGTAGTGAAAGGGAAAAGCAGCAGAGAATGGGAAAAGCAGCAGAGAAAGGGAAACGCAGCAGAGAATGGGTGGTGCAGAAGTGAAAGGGAAGAGCGGCAGTGAAAAGGAAAAGCAAGAGTAAAAGGGAAAAGCAGCAGTGAAAGGGTTAAGCAGCTGTGAAAGGAAAAAGCAGCAGTGAAAGGGAAAAGCAGCACTAAAAATAAAAAGCAGCAGTGAAAGGGAAATGCAGCAATGAAAGGGAAGAGTAGCAGTGAAAGGGAAGAGCAGCAGTGAAAGGGAAGAGCAGCAGTGAATGGGAAAACCAGCAGAGAAAGGGAAAAGCAGCAGAGAAAGGGAAAAGACGCAGAGAAAGGGAAAAGCAGCAGAGAAAGGGAAAAGCAGCAGTGAAAGGGAATATGAGCATTGATAGGGAAATGCAGAAATGAAAGGGAAGAGTAGCAGTGAAAGGGAAGAGCAGCAGTGAAAGGGTAGAGCAGCAGTGAAAGAGAAGAGCAGCAGTGAAAGGGAAGAGCAGCAGTGAAAGGGAAGAGCAGCAGTGAAAGGGAAGAGCAGCAGTGAAAGGGAAGAGCAGCAGTGAAAGGGAAGAGCAGCAGTGAAAGGGAAGAGCAGCAGTGAATGGGAAAAGCAGCAGTGAAAGGGAAAAGCAGGACTAAAAAGGAAAAGCACGAGTGAAAGGGAAAAGCAAGACTAAAAGGGAAAAGCACGAGTGAAAGGGAAAATCAAGAATAAAAGGGAAAAGCAGCAGTGAATGGGAAAAGTAGCCGTGAAAGGGAAGAAAGCAGTGAAAAGGAAAAGCAGCAGTGAAAGGGAAAAGCAAGACTGAAAGGGAAAAGCAAGACTAAAAGGGAAAAGCAAGACTGAAAAAGAAAAGCAAGACTAAAAGGGAAAATCAGCAGTGAAAGGGAAAAGCAGCAGTGAAGGGGGAAAGCAGCAGTGAAAGGGAAGAGCAGCAGTGAAAGGGAAAAGCAGCAGTGAAAAGGAAAAGCAAGAATAAAAAGGAAAAGCAGCAGTGAAAGGGAAAAGCAGCAGTGAAAGGGAAATGCAGCAGTGAAAGGGAAAAGCAGCAGTGAAAGGGAAAAACAAGAATAACAGGGAAAAGCAGCAGTAAAAGGGAAGAGCAGAAGTGAAAGGGAAAAGAAGCAGTGAATGGGAAAAGCAGCAGAGAAAGGGAAGTGCAGCAGTGAAAGGGAAGTCCAGTATTGAAAGGGAAAAGCAGCAGTGAAAGGGAAAAGCAGCAGTGAAAGGGAAAAGCAAGACTGAAATAGAAAAGCAAGACTGAAAAAGAAAAGCAAGACTAAAACGGGAAAATCAGCAGTGAAAGGGAAAAGCAGCAGTGAAAAGGGAAAAGCAGCAGTGAAAGGGAAGAGCAGAAGTTAAAGGGAAGAGCAGCAGTGAAAGCTAAAAGCAGCAGTGAAAGGGAAAAGCAGCAGGAGAAGGGAAAAGCAGCAGGGGAAGGGAAAAGCAGCAGTGAAAGGGAAAAGGAAGAATAAAAAGGAAAAGCAGCAGTGAAAGGGAAAAGCAGCAGTGAAAGGGAAAAGCAGCAGGGAAAGGGAAAAGCAGCAGTGATAGGGAAAACAGCAGTGAAAGGGAAAAACAACACTGAAATGGAAAAGCAAGACTAAAAAGAAATCAAGACTGAAAAAGAAAAGCAAGACTAAAAGGGAAAATCAGCAGCGAAAGGGAAAAGCCGCAGTGAAAAGGGAAA
The DNA here is from genome assembly GCF_054131305.1 of Coturnix japonica. Lineage (NCBI taxonomy): Eukaryota > Metazoa > Chordata > Aves > Galliformes > Phasianidae > Coturnix > Coturnix japonica. The sequence goes on from NC_140672.1 coordinate 29,256,583, forward strand.
AGCAGCAGTGAAAGGGAAATGCAGCAATGAAAGGGAAGAGCAGCAGTGAAAGGGAAGAGCAGCAGTGAAAGGGAAGAGCAGCAGTGAAAGGGAAGAGTAGCAGTGAAATGGAAGAGCAGCACTGAAAGGGAAGAGCAGCAGTGAAAGGGAAGAGCAGCAGTGAATGGGAAAAGCAGCAGTGAATGGGAAAAGCAGCAGTGAATGGGAAAAGCAGCAGAGAATTGGAAAAGCAGCAGAGAAAAGGAAAAGCAGCAGAGAAAGGGAAGTGCAGCAGTAAAAGGGAAGAGCAGCAGTGAAAGGGAAAAACAGCAGTGAAAGGGAAAAGCAAGACTAAAAAAGAAAAGCAAGACTGAAAAAGAAAAGCAAGACTAAAAGGGAAAATCAGAGTGAAAGGGAAAAGCAGCAGAGAAAGGGAATATCAGCAGTGAAAGGGAAAAGCAGCAGTGAAAGGGTAAAGCAGCAGAGAAAGGGAAAAGCAAGAATAAAAAGGAAAAGCAGCAGTGAAAGGGAATACAGCAGGGGAAGGGAAAAGCAGCAGGGGAAGGGAAAAGCAGCAGTGAAAGGGAAAAGCAGCAGTGAACGGGAAAAGCAGCAGTGAAAGGGAAAAGCAGGAATAAAAGGGAAAAGAAAGACTAAAAGGGAAATGCAAGAATAAAAGGGAAAAGCAAAAGTGAAAGGGAAAAGCAGCAGTGAAAGGGAAAAGCAGCAGTGAAAGGGAAAAGCAACAGTGAAAGGGAATAGCAGCAGTGAAAGGGAAGAGCAGCAGTAAAACACAAGAGCAGCAGTGAAAGGGAAGAACAGCAGTGAAAGGGAAGAGCAGTAGTGAATGGGAAAAGCAGCAGTGAAAGGGAAAAGCAGGACTAAAAGGGAAAAGCAAGAATAAAAGGGAAAAGCACGAGTGAAAGTGAAAAGCAAGAATAAAAGGGAAAAGCAGCAGAGAAAGAGAAAAGCAGTAGTGAATGGTAAAAGCAAGACTAAAAGGGAACAGCAGCAGTGAATGGGAAAAGCAGTAGTGAATGGGAAGAGCAGCAGAGAAAGGGAAGTGCAGCAGTGAAAGGGAAGTCCAGCATTGAAAGGGAAAAGCAGCAGTGAAAGGGAAAAGCAGCAGTGAAAGGGAAAAGCAGCAGTGAAAGGGAAGAGTAGCAGTGAAATGGAAGAGCAGCAGTGAAAGGGAAGAGCAGCAGTGAAAAGGAAGAGCAGCAGTGAATGGGAAAAGCAGCAGTGAATGGGAAACGCAGCAGTGAATGGGAAAAGCAGCAGAGAATGGGAAAAGCAACTGAGAAAGGGAAAAGCAGCAGAGAAAGGGAAGTGCAGCAGTGAAAGGGAAGATCAGCAGTGAAAGGGAAAAACAGCAGTGAAAGGGAAAAGCAAGACTAAAAAAGAAAAGCAAGACTGAAAAAGAAAAGCAAGACTAAAAGGGAAAATCAGCAGTGAAAGGGAAAAGCAGCAGAGAAAGGGAATATCAGCAGTGAAAGGGAAAAGCAGCAGTGAAAGGGAAAAGCAGCAGTGAACGGGAAAAGCAGCAGTGAAAGGGAAAAGCAGGACTAAAAGGGAAAAGAAAGACTAAAAGGGAAAAGCAAGACTAAAAGGGAAAATCAGCAGTGAAAGTGAAAAACAAGACTAACAGGGAAAAGCAGCAGTGAAAGGGAAAAGCAGCAGTGAAAGGGAAAAGCAGCAGTGAAAGGGAATAGCAGCAGTGAAAGGGAAGAGCAGCAGTGAAAGGGAAGAGCAGCAGTGAATGGGAAAAGCAGCAGTGAAAGGGAAAAGCAGGACTAAAAGGGAAAAGAAAGACTAAAAAGGAAAAGCAAGAATAAAACGGAAAAGCACGAGTGAAAGTGAAAAGCAAGAATAAAAGGGAACAGCAGCAGTGAATGGGAAAAGCAGCAGTGAATGGGAAAAGCAGCAGAGAAAGGGAAGTGCAGCAGTGAAAGGGAAGTCCAGAACTGAAAGGGAAAAGCAGCAGTGAAAGGGAAAAGCAGCAGTGAAAGGGAAGAGCAGAAGTTAAAGGGAAGAGCAGCAGTGAAAGCTAAAAGCAGCAGTGAAAGGGAAAAGCAGCAGGAGAAGGGAAAAGCAGCAAGGGAAGGGAAAAGCAGCAGTGAAAGGGAAAAGGAAGAATAAAAAGTAAAAGCAGCAGTGAAAGGGAAAAGCAGCAGTGAAAGGGAAAAGCAGCAGTGAATGGGAAAACAGCAGTGAAAGGGAAAAACAAGACTATCAGGGAAAAGCAGAAGTGAAAGGGAAAAGCAGCAGTGAAAGGGAAGAGCAGCAGAGAAAGGGAAGAGCAGCAGTGAATGGGAAAAGCAGCAGTGAAAGGGAAAAGCAGGACTAAAAGGGAAAAGAAAGACTAAAAGGGAAAAGCACTAGTGAAAGGGAAAAGCAAGAAGAAAAGGTAAAAGCAGCAGAGAAAGGGAAAAGCAGTAGTGAAAGGGAAAAGCAAGACTAAAAGGGAACAGCAGCAGTGAATGGGAAAAGCAGCAGTGAATGGGAAAAGCAGCAGTGAATGGGAAAAGCAGCAGAGAATGGGAAAAGTAGCAGAGAAAGGGAAGTGCATCAGTGAAAGGGAAGTGCAGCAGTGAAAGGGAAGAGCAGCAGTGAAAGGGAAAAGCAGCAGTGAATGGGAAAAGCAAGACTAAAAGGAAAAGCAAGACTGAAAAAGAAAAGCAAGACTAAAAGGGAAAATCAGCAGTGAAAGGGAAAAGCAGCAGTGAAAGGGAAAAGCAGCAGTGAAAGGGAAGAGCAGCAGTGAATGGGAAAAGCAGGACTAAAAGGGAAAAGAAAGACTAAAAGGGAAAAGCAAGACTAAAAGGGAAAAGCACTAGTGAAAGGGAAAAGCAAGAATAAAAGTGAAAAGCACCAGTGAAAGGGAAAAGCAAGACTAAAAGGGAACAGCAGCAGTGAAAGGGAAAAGCAGCAGTGAATGGGAAAAGCAGCAGAGAATGGGAAAAGCAGCAGAGGAAAGGAAAAGCAGCAGTAAAAGGGAAAAGCAGCAGTGAAAGGGAAAAGCAGCAGGGGAAGGGAAAAGCAGCAGTGAAAGGGAAAATCAGCAGTGAAGTGGAAAATCAGCAGTGAAAGGGAAAAGCAACAGTGAAAGGGAAAAGCAGAGTGAACGGGAAAAGCAAGACTAAAAGGGAAAAGCAGCAGTGAATGTGAAAATCAGCAGTGAAAGGGAAGAGCAGCAGTGAAATGGAAGAGCAGCAGTGAATGGGAAAAGCAGCAGTGAAAGGGAAAAGCAGGACTAAAAGGGAAAAGCACGAGTGAAAGGGAAAAGCACGAGTGAAAGGGAAAAGCAAGAATAAAAGGGAAAAGCAGCAGAGAAAGGGAAAAACAGCAGTGAAAGGGAAAAGCAGCAGTGAATGTGAAAATCAGCAGTGAAAGGGAATAGCAGCAGTGAAAGGCAAGAGCTGCAGTGAAAGGGAAGAGCTGCAGTGAAATGGAAGAGCAGCAGTGAATGGGAAAAGCAGCAGTGAAAGGGAAAAGCAAGATGAAAAGGGAAAAGCAAGAGTGAAAGGGAAAATCAAGACTAAAAGGGAAAAGCAGCAGAGAAAGGGAAAAGCGGGACTAAGAGGGAAAAGCAGCAGTGAAAGGGAAGAGCAGCAGTGAATGGGAAAAGCAGCAGTGAAAGGGAAAAGCAGGACTAAAAGGGAAAAGAAAGACTAAAAGGGAAAAGCACTAGTGAAAGGGAAAAGCAAGAAGAAAAGGTAAAAGCAGCAGAGAAAGGGAAAAGCAGTAGTGAAAGGGAAAAGCAAGACTAAAAGGGAACAGCAGCAGTGAATGGGAAAAGCAGCAGTGAATGAGAAAAGCAGCAGTGAATGGGAAAAGCAGCAGAGAAAGGGAAAAGCAGCAGTGAAAGGGAAAAGCAAGAATAAAAAGGAAAAGCAGCAGTGAAAGGGAAAAGCAGCAGTGAAAGGGAAGAGCAGCAGTTAAAGGGAAGAGCAGCAGTGAAAGGGAAGAGCAGCAGTGAAAGGGAAGAGCAGCAGTGAAAGGGAAGAGCAGCAGTGAAATGGAAGAGCAGCAGTGAAAGGGAAAAGCAGGAATAAAAAGGAAAAGCACGAGTGAAAGGGAAAAGCAGGATGAAAAGGGAAAAGCACGAGTGAAAGCGAAAATCAAGACTAAAAGGGAAAAGCAGCAGTGAAAGGGATGAGCAGCAGTGAATGGGAAAAGCAGCATTGAAAGGGAAAAGCAGGACTAAAAGGGAAAAGAAAGACTAAAAGGGAAAAGCACTAGTGAAAGGGAAAAGCAAGAAGAAAAGGTAAAAGCAGCAGAGAAAGGGAAAAGCAGTAGAGAAAGGGAAAAGTAAGACTAAAAGAGAACAGCAGCAGTGAAAGGGAAAAGCAGCAGTGAATGGGAAAAGCAGCAGAGAATGGGAAAAGCAGCAGAGAAAGGGAAGTGCAGCAGTGAAAGGGAAGTGCAGCTGTGAAAGGGAAGAGCAGCAGTGAAAGGGAAAAGCAGCAGTGAAAGGGAAGAGCAGTAGTGAAATGGAAGAGCAGCAGTGAAAGGGAAAAGCAGGAATAAAAAGGAAAAGCACAAGTGAAAGGGAAAAGCAAGATGAAAAGGGAAAAGCACGAGTGAAAGGGAAAAGCGGCAGAGAAAGGGAAAAGCAGCAGAGAAAGGGAAAAGCGGGACTAAGAGGGAAAAGCAGCATTGAAAGGGAAGAGCAGCAGTGAATGGGAAAAGCAGCAGTGAAAGGGAAAAGCAGGACTAAAAGGGAAAAGAAAGAATAAAAGGGAAAAGCAAGAGTGAAAGGGAAAAGCAAGAAGAAAAGGTAAAAGCAGCAGAGAAAGGGAAAAGCAAGACTAAAAGGGAACAGCAGCAGTGAATGGGAAAAGCAGCAGTGAATGGGAAAAGCAGCAGAGAATGGGAAAAGCAGCAGAGAAAGGGAAGTGCAGCAGTGAAAGGGAAGTGCAGCTGTGAAAGGGAAGAGCAGCAGTGAAAGGGAAAAGCAGCAGTGAATGGGAAAAGTAGCAGAGAAAGGGAAAAGCAGCAGTGAAAGGGAAGTGGAGAAGAGAAAGGGAAGTGCAGAAGAGAAAGGGAATATCAGCAGTGAAAGGGAAAAGCAGCAGTGAAAGGGAAAACGGCAGTGAAAGGGAAAAACAAGACTATCAGGGAAAAGCAGAAGTGAAAGGGAAAAGCAGCAGTGAAAGGGAAGAGCAGCAGAGAAAGGGAAGAGCAGCAGTGAATGGGAAAAGCAGCAGTGAAAGGGAAAAGCAGGACTAAAAGGGAAAAGAAAGACTAAAAGGGAAAAGCAAGATTAAAAGGGAAAAGCACTAGTGAAAGGGAAAAGCAAGAATAAAAGAGAAAAGCAGCAGAAAAAGGGAAAAGCAGTAGTGAAAGGGAAAAGCAAGACTAAGAGGGAACAGCAGCAGTGAATGAGAAAAGCAGCAGTGAATGGGAAAAGCAGCAGAGAATGGGAAAAGCAAGACAGAAAGGGAAAAGCAAGACTAAAAGAGAAAAGCAAGACTGAAAAAGAAAAGCAAGACTAAAAGGGAAAATAAGCAGTGAAAGGGAAGAGCAGCAGTGAAAGGGAAGAGCAGCAGTGAAATGGAAGAGCAGCAGTGAAAGGGAAAAGCAGGAATAAAAAGGAAAAGCACGAGTGAAAGGGAAAATCAAGACTAACATGGAAAAGCAGGACTAAAAGGGAAAAGCAGCAGTGAATGGGAAAAGCCGCAGTGAATGGGAAAAGCAGCAGTGAAAGGGAAAAGCAGCAGAGAAAGGGAAAAGAAGCAGAGAAAGGGAAGTGCAGCAGTGAAAGGGAAGAGCAGCAGTGAAAGGGAAGAGCAGCAGTGAAAGGGAAAAGCAGCAGTGAAAGGGAAAAGCAAGACTGAAAGTGTAAAGCAAGACTAAAAGGGAAAAGCAAGACTGAAAAAGAAAAGCAAGAATAAAAGGGAAAATCAGCAGTGAAAGGGAAAAGCAGCAGTGAAAGGGAAGAGGAGCAGTGAAAGGGAAAAGCAGCAGGGGAAGGGAAAAGCAGCAGTGAAAGGGAAAAGCAGCAGTGAAAGGGAAAAGCAAGAATAAAAAGGAAAAGCAGAAGTAAAAGGCAAAAGCAGCAGTGAAAGGGAAAAGCAGCAGTGAAAGGGAAAATCAGCAGTGAAGGGGAAAATCAGCAGTGAAAGGGAAAAGCAACAGTGAAAGGGAAAAGCAAGACTAAAAGGGAAAAACAGCAGTGAAAGGGAAAAGCAGCAGTGAATGTGAAAATCAGCAGTGAAAGGCAAGAGCTGCAGTGAAATGGAAGAGCAGCAGTGAATGGGAAAAGCAGCAGTGAAAGGGAAAAGCAGGACTAAAAGGGAAAAGCACGATTGAAAGAGAAAACAAGAATAAAAGGGAAAAGCAGCAGAGAAAAGGAAAAGTAGGACAAAAAGGGAAAAGCAGCAGTGAATGGGAAAAGCAGCAGTGGATGGGAAAAGCAGCAGTGAATGGGAAAAGCAGCAGTGAATGGGAAAAGCATCAGAGAAAGGGAAAAGCAGGACTAAAAGGGAAAAGCAGCAGTGAAAGGGAAAAGCAGCAGTGAAAGGGAAAAGCAAGAATAAAAAGGAAAAGCAGCAGTGAAAGGAAAAGCAGCAGTTAAAGGGAAAAGCAGCAGTGAAAGGGAAAAGCAGCAGTGTAAGGGAAAAGCAGCAGTGAATGGGAAAAGCAGCAGAGAATGGGAAAAGCAAGACTAAAAGGGAAAAGCAGAAGTGAAAAGGAAAAGCAGCAGTGAATGGGAAAAGTAGCAGTGAAAGGGAAAAGCAGCAGTGAAAGGTAAAAGAAGCAGTGAAAGGGAAAAGCAAGACTAAAAGGGAAAAGCAAGACTAAAAGGGAAAAGCAGCAGTGAAAAGGTAAAGCAGCTGTGAATGGAAAAAGCAGCAGTGAAAGGGAAATGCAGCACTAAAAGGAAAAAGCAGCAGTGAAAGGGAAATGCAGCAATGAAAGGGAAGAGCAGCAGTGAAAGGGAAAAGCAACAGTGAAAGGGAAGAGCAGCAGTGAAAGGGAAGAGCAGCAGTGCAAGGGAAGAGCAGCAGTGAAAGGGAAGACGAGCAGTGAAAAGGAAGAGCAGCAGTGAAAGGGAAGAGCAGCAGTGAATGGGAAAATCAGCAGTGAAAGGGAAAAGCAGGACTAAAAAGGAAAAGCACGAGTGAAAGGGAAAAGCAAGACTAAAAGGGAAAAGCACGAGTGAAAGGGAAAATCAAGACTAAAAGGGAATATAGCAGAGAAAGGGAAAAGCAGGACTAAAAGGGAAAAGCAACAGTGAAAGGGAAAAGCAGCAGTGAATGGGAAAAGCAGCAGTGAATGGGAAAAGCAGCAGAGAAAGGAAAAAGCAGCAGAGAAAGGGAAGTGCAGCAGTGAAAGGGAAGAGCAGCAGTGAAAGAGAAAAGCAGCAGTGAAAAAGAAAAGCAAGACTGAAAGGGAAAAGCAAGACTAAAAGGAAAAAGCAAGACTGAAAAAGAAAAGCAAGACTAAAAGGGAAAATCAGCAGTGAAAGGGAAAAGCAGCAGTGAAAGGGAAGAGCAGCAGTGAAAGGGAAAAGCAGCAGTGAAAGGGTAAAGCAGCAGAGAAAGGGAAAAGCAAGAATAAAAAGGAAAAGCAGCAGTGAAAGGGAATACAGCAGGGGAAGGGAAAAGCAGCAGGGGAAGGGAAAAGCAGCAGTGAAAGGGAAAAGCAGCAGTGAACGGGAAAAGCAGCAGTGAAAGGGAAAAGCAGGAATAAAAGGGAAAAGAAAGACTAAAAGGGAAATGCAAGAATAAAAGGGAAAAGCAAAAGTGAAAGGGAAAAGCAGCAGTGAAAGGGAAAAGCAGCAGTGAAAGGGAAAAGCAACAGTGAAAGGGAATAGCAGCAGTGAAAGGGAAGAGCAGCAGTAAAACACAAGAGCAGCAGTGAAAGGGAAGAACAGCAGTGAAAGGGAAGAGCAGTAGTGAATGGGAAAAGCAGCAGTGAAAGGGAAAAGCAGGACTAAAAGGGAAAAGCAAGAATAAAAGGGAAAAGCACGAGTGAAAGTGAAAAGCAAGAATAAAAGGGAAAAGCAGCAGAGAAAGAGAAAAGCAGTAGTGAATGGTAAAAGCAAGACTAAAAGGGAACAGCAGCAGTGAATGGGAAAAGCAGTAGTGAATGGGAAGAGCAGCAGAGAAAGGGAAGTGCAGCAGTGAAAGGGAAGTCCAGCATTGAAAGGGAAAAGCAGCAGTGAAAGGGAAAAGCAGCAGTGAAAGGGAAAAGCAGCAGTGAAAGGGAAGAGTAGCAGTGAAATGGAAGAGCAGCAGTGAAAGGGAAGAGCAGCAGTGAAAAGGAAGAGCAGCAGTGAATGGGAAAAGCAGCAGTGAATGGGAAACGCAGCAGTGAATGGGAAAAGCAGCAGAGAATGGGAAAAGCAACTGAGAAAGGGAAAAGCAGCAGAGAAAGGGAAGTGCAGCAGTGAAAGGGAAGATCAGCAGTGAAAGGGAAAAACAGCAGTGAAAGGGAAAAGCAAGACTAAAAAAGAAAAGCAAGACTGAAAAAGAAAAGCAAGACTAAAAGGGAAAATCAGCAGTGAAAGGGAAAAGCAGCAGAGAAAGGGAATATCAGCAGTGAAAGGGAAAAGCAGCAGTGAAAGGGAAAAGCAGCAGTGAACGGGAAAAGCAGCAGTGAAAGGGAAAAGCAGGACTAAAAGGGAAAAGAAAGACTAAAAGGGAAAAGCAAGACTAAAAGGGAAAATCAGCAGTGAAAGTGAAAAACAAGACTAACAGGGAAAAGCAGCAGTGAAAGGGAAAAGCAGCAGTGAAAGGGAAAAGCAGCAGTGAAAGGGAATAGCAGCAGTGAAAGGGAAGAGCAGCAGTGAAAGGGAAGAGCAGCAGTGAATGGGAAAAGCAGCAGTGAAAGGGAAAAGCAGGACTAAAAGGGAAAAGAAAGACTAAAAAGGAAAAGCAAGAATAAAACGGAAAAGCACGAGTGAAAGTGAAAAGCAAGAATAAAAGGGAACAGCAGCAGTGAATGGGAAAAGCAGCAGTGAATGGGAAAAGCAGCAGAGAAAGGGAAGTGCAGCAGTGAAAGGGAAGTCCAGAACTGAAAGGGAAAAGCAGCAGTGAAAGGGAAAAGCAGCAGTGAAAGGGAAGAGCAGAAGTTAAAGGGAAGAGCAGCAGTGAAAGCTAAAAGCAGCAGTGAAAGGGAAAAGCAGCAGGAGAAGGGAAAAGCAGCAAGGGAAGGGAAAAGCAGCAGTGAAAGGGAAAAGGAAGAATAAAAAGTAAAAGCAGCAGTGAAAGGGAAAAGCAGCAGTGAAAGGGAAAAGCAGCAGTGAATGGGAAAACAGCAGTGAAAGGGAAAAACAAGACTATCAGGGAAAAGCAGAAGTGAAAGGGAAAAGCAGCAGTGAAAGGGAAGAGCAGCAGAGAAAGGGAAGAGCAGCAGTGAATGGGAAAAGCAGCAGTGAAAGGGAAAAGCAGGACTAAAAGGGAAAAGAAAGACTAAAAGGGAAAAGCACTAGTGAAAGGGAAAAGCAAGAAGAAAAGGTAAAAGCAGCAGAGAAAGGGAAAAGCAGTAGTGAAAGGGAAAAGCAAGACTAAAAGGGAACAGCAGCAGTGAATGGGAAAAGCAGCAGTGAATGGGAAAAGCAGCAGTGAATGGGAAAAGCAGCAGAGAATGGGAAAAGTAGCAGAGAAAGGGAAGTGCATCAGTGAAAGGGAAGTGCAGCAGTGAAAGGGAAGAGCAGCAGTGAAAGGGAAAAGCAGCAGTGAATGGGAAAAGCAAGACTAAAAGGAAAAGCAAGACTGAAAAAGAAAAGCAAGACTAAAAGGGAAAATCAGCAGTGAAAGGGAAAAGCAGCAGTGAAAGGGAAAAGCAGCAGTGAAAGGGAAGAGCAGCAGTGAATGGGAAAAGCAGGACTAAAAGGGAAAAGAAAGACTAAAAGGGAAAAGCAAGACTAAAAGGGAAAAGCACTAGTGAAAGGGAAAAGCAAGAATAAAAGTGAAAAGCACCAGTGAAAGGGAAAAGCAAGACTAAAAGGGAACAGCAGCAGTGAAAGGGAAAAGCAGCAGTGAATGGGAAAAGCAGCAGAGAATGGGAAAAGCAGCAGAGGAAAGGAAAAGCAGCAGTAAAAGGGAAAAGCAGCAGTGAAAGGGAAAAGCAGCAGGGGAAGGGAAAAGCAGCAGTGAAAGGGAAAATCAGCAGTGAAGTGGAAAATCAGCAGTGAAAGGGAAAAGCAACAGTGAAAGGGAAAAGCAGAGTGAACGGGAAAAGCAAGACTAAAAGGGAAAAGCAGCAGTGAATGTGAAAATCAGCAGTGAAAGGGAAGAGCAGCAGTGAAATGGAAGAGCAGCAGTGAATGGGAAAAGCAGCAGTGAAAGGGAAAAGCAGGACTAAAAGGGAAAAGCACGAGTGAAAGGGAAAAGCACGAGTGAAAGGGAAAAGCAAGAATAAAAGGGAAAAGCAGCAGAGAAAGGGAAAAACAGCAGTGAAAGGGAAAAGCAGCAGTGAATGTGAAAATCAGCAGTGAAAGGGAATAGCAGCAGTGAAAGGCAAGAGCTGCAGTGAAAGGGAAGAGCTGCAGTGAAATGGAAGAGCAGCAGTGAATGGGAAAAGCAGCAGTGAAAGGGAAAAGCAAGATGAAAAGGGAAAAGCAAGAGTGAAAGGGAAAATCAAGACTAAAAGGGAAAAGCAGCAGAGAAAGGGAAAAGCGGGACTAAGAGGGAAAAGCAGCAGTGAAAGGGAAGAGCAGCAGTGAATGGGAAAAGCAGCAGTGAAAGGGAAAAGCAGGACTAAAAGGGAAAAGAAAGACTAAAAGGGAAAAGCACTAGTGAAAGGGAAAAGCAAGAAGAAAAGGTAAAAGCAGCAGAGAAAGGGAAAAGCAGTAGTGAAAGGGAAAAGCAAGACTAAAAGGGAACAGCAGCAGTGAATGGGAAAAGCAGCAGTGAATGAGAAAAGCAGCAGTGAATGGGAAAAGCAGCAGAGAAAGGGAAAAGCAGCAGTGAAAGGGAAAAGCAAGAATAAAAAGGAAAAGCAGCAGTGAAAGGGAAAAGCAGCAGTGAAAGGGAAGAGCAGCAGTTAAAGGGAAGAGCAGCAGTGAAAGGGAAGAGCAGCAGTGAAAGGGAAGAGCAGCAGTGAAAGGGAAGAGCAGCAGTGAAATGGAAGAGCAGCAGTGAAAGGGAAAAGCAGGAATAAAAAGGAAAAGCACGAGTGAAAGGGAAAAGCAGGATGAAAAGGGAAAAGCACGAGTGAAAGCGAAAATCAAGACTAAAAGGGAAAAGCAGCAGTGAAAGGGATGAGCAGCAGTGAATGGGAAAAGCAGCATTGAAAGGGAAAAGCAGGACTAAAAGGGAAAAGAAAGACTAAAAGGGAAAAGCACTAGTGAAAGGGAAAAGCAAGAAGAAAAGGTAAAAGCAGCAGAGAAAGGGAAAAGCAGTAGAGAAAGGGAAAAGTAAGACTAAAAGAGAACAGCAGCAGTGAATGGGAAAAGCAGCAGTGAATGGGAAAAGCAGCAGAGAATGGGAAAAGCAGCAGAGAAAGGGAAGTGCAGCAGTGAAAGGGAAGTGCAGCTGTGAAAGGGAAGAGCAGCAGTGAAAGGGAAAAGCAGCAGTGAAAGGGAAGAGCAGTAGTGAAATGGAAGAGCAGCAGTGAAAGGGAAAAGCAGGAATAAAAAGGAAAAGCACAAGTGAAAGGGAAAAGCAAGATGAAAAGGGAAAAGCACGAGTGAAAGGGAAAAGCGGCAGAGAAAGGGAAAAGCAGCAGAGAAAGGGAAAAGCGGGACTAAGAGGGAAAAGCAGCATTGAAAGGGAAGAGCAGCAGTGAATGGGAAAAGCAGCAGTGAAAGGGAAAAGCAGGACTAAAAGGGAAAAGAAAGAATAAAAGGGAAAAGCAAGAGTGAAAGGGAAAAGCAAGAAGAAAAGGTAAAAGCAGCAGAGAAAGGGAAAAGCAAGACTAAAAGGGAACAGCAGCAGTGAATGGGAAAAGCAGCAGTGAATGGGAAAAGCAGCAGAGAATGGGAAAAGCAGCAGAGAAAGGGAAGTGCAGCAGTGAAAGGGAAGTGCAGCTGTGAAAGGGAAGAGCAGCAGTGAAAGGGAAAAGCAGCAGTGAATGGGAAAAGTAGCAGAGAAAGGGAAAAGCAGCAGTGAAAGGGAAGTGGAGAAGAGAAAGGGAAGTGCAGAAGAGAAAGGGAATATCAGCAGTGAAAGGGAAAAGCAGCAGTGAAAGGGAAAACGGCAGTGAAAGGGAAAAACAAGACTATCAGGGAAAAGCAGAAGTGAAAGGGAAAAGCAGCAGTGAAAGGGAAGAGCAGCAGAGAAAGGGAAGAGCAGCAGTGAATGGGAAAAGCAGCAGTGAAAGGGAAAAGCAGGACTAAAAGGGAAAAGAAAGACTAAAAGGGAAAAGCAAGATTAAAAGGGAAAAGCACTAGTGAAAGGGAAAAGCAAGAATAAAAGAGAAAAGCAGCAGAAAAAGGGAAAAGCAGTAGTGAAAGGGAAAAGCAAGACTAAGAGGGAACAGCAGCAGTGAATGAGAAAAGCAGCAGTGAATGGGAAAAGCAGCAGAGAATGGGAAAAGCAAGACAGAAAGGGAAAAGCAAGACTAAAAGAGAAAAGCAAGACTGAAAAAGAAAAGCAAGACTAAAAGGGAAAATAAGCAGTGAAAGGGAAGAGCAGCAGTGAAAGGGAAGAGCAGCAGTGAAATGGAAGAGCAGCAGTGAAAGGGAAAAGCAGGAATAAAAAGGAAAAGCACGAGTGAAAGGGAAAATCAAGACTAACATGGAAAAGCAGGACTAAAAGGGAAAAGCAGCAGTGAATGGGAAAAGCCGCAGTGAATGGGAAAAGCAGCAGTGAAAGGGAAAAGCAGCAGAGAAAGGGAAAAGAAGCAGAGAAAGGGAAGTGCAGCAGTGAAAGGGAAGAGCAGCAGTGAAAGGGAAGAGCAGCAGTGAAAGGGAAAAGCAGCAGTGAAAGGGAAAAGCAAGACTGAAAGTGTAAAGCAAGACTAAAAGGGAAAAGCAAGACTGAAAAAGAAAAGCAAGAATAAAAGGGAAAATCAGCAGTGAAAGGGAAAAGCAGCAGTGAAAGGGAAGAGGAGCAGTGAAAGGGAAAAGCAGCAGGGGAAGGGAAAAGCAGCAGTGAAAGGGAAAAGCAGCAGTGAAAGGGAAAAGCAAGAATAAAAAGGAAAAGCAGAAGTAAAAGGCAAAAGCAGCAGTGAAAGGGAAAAGCAGCAGTGAAAGGGAAAATCAGCAGTGAAGGGGAAAATCAGCAGTGAAAGGGAAAAGCAACAGTGAAAGGGAAAAGCAAGACTAAAAGGGAAAAACAGCAGTGAAAGGGAAAAGCAGCAGTGAATGTGAAAATCAGCAGTGAAAGGGAAGAGCAGCAGTGAAAGGCAAGAGCTGCAGTGAAATGGAAGAGCAGCAGTGAATGGGAAAAGCAGCAGTGAAAGGGAAAAGCAGGACTAAAAGGGAAAAGCACGATTGAAAGAGAAAACAAGAATAAAAGGGAAAAGCAGCAGAGAAAAGGAAAAGTAGGACAAAAAGGGAAAAGCAGCAGTGAATGGGAAAAGCAGCAGTGGATGGGAAAAGCAGCAGTGAATGGGAAAAGCAGCAGTGAATGGGAAAAGCATCAGAGAAAGGGAAAAGCAGGACTAAAAGGGAAAAGCAGCAGTGAAAGGGAAAAGCAGCAGTGAAAGGGAAAAGCAAGAATAAAAAGGAAAAGCAGCAGTGAAAGGAAAAGCAGCAGTTAAAGGGAAAAGCAGCAGTGAAAGGGAAAAGCAGCAGTGTAAGGGAAAAGCAGCAGTGAATGGGAAAAGCAGCAGAGAATGGGAAAAGCAAGACTAAAAGGGAAAAGCAGAAGTGAAAAGGAAAAGCAGCAGTGAATGGGAAAAGTAGCAGTGAAAGGGAAAAGCAGCAGTGAAAGGTAAAAGAAGCAGTGAAAGGGAAAAGCAAGACTAAAAGGGAAAAGCAAGACTAAAAGGGAAAAGCAGCAGTGAAAAGGTAAAGCAGCTGTGAATGGAAAAAGCAGCAGTGAAAGGGAAATGCAGCACTAAAAGGAAAAAGCAGCAGTGAAAGGGAAATGCAGCAATGAAAGGGAAGAGCAGCAGTGAAAGGGAAAAGCAACAGTGAAAGGGAAGAGCAGCAGTGAAAGGGAAGAGCAGCAGTGCAAGGGAAGAGCAGCAGTGAAAGGGAAGACGAGCAGTGAAAAGGAAGAGCAGCAGTGAAAGGGAAGAGCAGCAGTGAATGGGAAAATCAGCAGTGAAAGGGAAAAGCAGGACTAAAAAGGAAAAGCACGAGTGAAAGGGAAAAGCAAGACTAAAAGGGAAAAGCACGAGTGAAAGGGAAAATCAAGACTAAAAGGGAATATAGCAGAGAAAGGGAAAAGCAGGACTAAAAGGGAAAAGCAACAGTGAAAGGGAAAAGCAGCAGTGAATGGGAAAAGCAGCAGTGAATGGGAAAAGCAGCAGAGAAAGGAAAAAGCAGCAGAGAAAGGGAAGTGCAGCAGTGAAAGGGAAGAGCAGCAGTGAAAGAGAAAAGCAGCAGTGAAAAAGAAAAGCAAGACTGAAAGGGAAAAGCAAGACTAAAAGGGAAAAGCAAGACTGAAAAAGAAAAGCAAGACTAAAAGGGAAAATCAGCAGTGAAAGGGAAAAGCAGCAGTGAAAGGGAAGAGCAGCAGTGAAAGGAAAAAGCAAGACTAAAAGGGAAAAGCAGCAGTGAAAGGGAAAAGCAGCAGTGAAAGGGAAAAGCAGCATGAAAGGGAAAAGCAGCAGTGAAAGGGAAAAGCAGCAGTGAAAGGGAAAAGCAAGAATAAAAAGGAAAAGCAGCAGTGAAAGGGAAAAGCAGCAGTGAAAGGGAAAAGCAGCAGTGAAAGGGAAGAGCAGCAGTGAAAGGGAAGAGCAGCAGTGAAAGGGAAGAGCAGCAGTGAAAGGGAAGAGCAGCAGTGAAAAAGAAGAGCAGTAGTGAAAGGGATAAGCAGCAGTGAAATGGAAAAGCAGAGTGAAAGGAAAAGCTGGAATAAAAAGGAAAAGCACGAGTGAAAGGGAAAAGCAAGATGAAAAGGGAAAAGCACGAGTGAAAGGGAAAATCAAGACTAAAAGGGAAAAGCAGCAGAGAAAGGGAAAAGCGGGACTATGAGGGAAAAGCAGCAGTGAAAGGGAAAAGCAGCAGTGAATGGGAAAAGCAGCAGTGAATGGGAAAAGCAGAAGTGAAAGGGAAGAGCAGCAGTGAAAGGGAAAAGCAGCAGTGAAAGGGAAAAGCAAGACTAAACGGGAAAAGCAAGACTGAAAAAGAAAACCAAGACTAAATGGGAAAATCAGCATTGAAAAAGAAAAGCAGCAGTGAAAGGGAAAAGCAAGACTGAAAGAGAAAAGCAAGACTAAAAGGGAAAAGCAAGACTGAAAGGGAAAAGCAAGACTGAAAATGAAAAGCAAGACGAAAAGGGAAAATCAGCAGTGAAAGGGAAAAGCAGCTGTGAAAAAGGAAAAGCAGCAGTGAAAGAAGAAAGCAGCAGTGAAAGGGAAGAGCAGAAGTGAAAGGGAAGAGCAGCAGTGAAAGGGAAAAGCAGCAGTGAAAGGGAAAAGCAAGAATAAAAAGGAAAAGCAGCAGTGAAAAGGAAAAGCAGAAGTGAGAGGGAAAATCAGCAGTGAAAGGGAAAAGAAAGCCTAAAGGGAAAAGGACGAGTGAAAGGGAAAAGCAAGACTAAAATGGAAAAGCAGCACTAAAAGGAAAAAGCAGCACTGAAAGGGAAATGCAGCATTTAAAGGGAAGAGCAGCAGTGAAAGGGAAGAGCAGCAGTGAAAGGGAAGGGCAGCAGTGAAAGGGAAGAGCAGAAGTGAAAGGGAAGAGCAGCAGTGAAATGGAAGAGCAGCGGTGAAAGGGAAAAGCAGGAATAAAAAGGAAAAGCAGGAGTGAAAGAGAAAAGCAAGATGAAAAGAGAAAAGCAGCAAAGAAAGGGAAAAGTAGGACTAAAAGGGAAAAGCAGCACTGAATGGGAAAAGAAGCAGTGAATGGGAAAAGTAGCAGTGAATGGGAAAACCAGCAGAGAACGGGAAAAGCAGCAGAGAAAGGGAAAAGCAAGACTAAAAGGGAAAAGCAAGTCTGAAAAAGAAAAGAGAAAATCAACAGTGAAAGGTAAAAGCAGCAGTGAAAGGGAAGAGCAGCAGTGAATGGGAAGAGCAGCAGTGAAAGGGAAGAGCAGCAGTGAATTTGAAAAGCAGCAGTGAAAGGGAAAAGCAGGACTAAAACGGAAAAGAAAGACTAAAAGGAAAAAGCAAGACTAAAAGGGAAAAGCACTAGTGAAATGGAAAAGCAAAAATAAAAGGGAAAAGCAGCAGAGAAATGGAAAAGCAGTAGTGAAAGGGAAAAGCAAGACTAAAAGGGAACAGCAGCAGTGAATGGGAAAAGCAGCAGTGAATGGGAAAAGCAGCAGAGAATGGGAAAAGCAGCAGAGAAAGGGAAGTACAGCAGTGAAAGGGAAGTGCAGCAGTGAAAGGGAAGAGCAGCAGTGAAAGGGAAAAGCAGCAGTGAAAGGGAAAATCAAGACTGAAAGGGAAGAGCAGCAGTGAAAGGGAAAAGCAGCAGGGGAAGGGAAAAGCAGCAGTGAAAGGGAAAAGCAAGAATAAAAAGGAAAAGCAGAAGTAAAAGGTAAAAGCAGCAGTGAAAGGGAAAAGCAGCAGTGAAATGGAAAAGCAGCAGTAAAGGGAAAAGCAAGACTAAAAGGCAAAAGCAGCAGTGAATGGGAAAATCAGCAGTGAAGGGGAAAATCAGCAGTGAAAGGGAAAAGCAACAGTGAAACGGAAAAGCAGAGTGAACGGGAACAGCAAGACTAAAAGGGAAAAACAGCAGTGAAATGGAAAAGCAGCAGTGAATGTGACAATCAGCAGTGAAAGGGAAGAGCAGCAGTGAAAGGCAAGAGATGCAGTGAAATGGAAGAGCAGCAGTGAATGGGAAAAGCAGCAGTGAAAGGGAAAAGCAGGACTAAAAGGGAAAAGCACGATTGAAAGGGAAAAGCAAGAATAAAAGGGAAAAGCAGCAGAGAAAGGGAAAAGTAGGACAAAAAGGGAAAAGCAGCAGTGAATGGGAAAAGCAGCAGTGAATGGGAAAAGCAGCAGAGAAAGGGAAAAGCAGGACTAAAAGGGAAAAGCAGCAGTGAAAGGGAAAAGCAGCAGTGAAAGGGAAAAGCAAGAATAAAAAGGAAAAGCAGCAGTGAAAGGAAAAGCAGCAGTGAAAGGGAAAAGCAGCAGTGAAAGGGAAAAGCAGCAGTGTAAGGGAAAAGCAGCAGTGAATGGGAAAAGCAGCAGAGAATGGGAAAAGTAAGACTAAAAGGGAAAAGCAGAAGTGAAAGGGAAAAGCAGCAGTGAATGGGAAAAGTAGCAGTGAAAGGGAAAAGCAGCAGTGAAAGGGAAAATCAGCAGTGAAAGGGAAAATCAGCAGTGAAAGGTAAAAGAAGCAGTGAAAGGGAAAAGCAAGACTGAAAGGGAAAAGCAGCAGTGAAAAGGTTAAGCAGCTGTGAAACGAAAAAGCAGCAGTGAAAGGGAAATGCAGCACTAAAAGGAAAAAGCAACAGTGAAAGGGAAATGCAGCAATGAAAGGGAAGAGCAGCAGTGAAAGGGAAAAGCAACAGTGAAAGGGAAGAGCAGCAGTGAAAGGGAAGAGCATCAGTGAAAGGGAAGAGCAGCAGTGAAAGGGAAGAGCAGCAGTGCAAGGGAAGAGCAGCAGTGAAAGGGAAGACGAGCAGTGAAAGGGAAGAGCAGCAGTGAAAGGGAAGAGCAGCAGTGAATGGGAAAATCAGCAGTGAAAGGGAAAAGCAGGACTAAAAAGGAAAAGCACGAGTGAAAGGGAAAAGCAAGACTAAAAGGGAAAAGCACGAGTGAAAGGGAAAATCAAGACTAAAAGGGAAAATAGAGGAGAAAGGGATAAGCAGGACTAAAAGGGAAAAGCAACAGTGAATGGGAAAAGCAGCAGAGAAAGGAAAAAGCAGCAGAGAAAGGGAAGTGCAGCAGTGAAAGGGAAGAGCAGCAGTGTAAGGGAAAAGCAGCAGTGAATGGGAAAAGCAGCAGTGAATGGGAAAAGCAGCAGAGAAAGGAAAAAGCAGCAGAGAAAGGGAAGTGCAGCAGTGAAAGGGAAGAGCAGCAGTGTAAGGGAAAAGCAGCAGTGAATGGGAAAAGCAGCAGTGAATGAGAAAAGCAGCAGTGAATGGGAAAAGCAGCAGAGAAAGGAAAAAGCAGCAGAGAAAGGGAAGTGCAGCAGTGAAAGGGAAGAGCAGCAGTGAAAGAGAAAAGCAGCAGTGAAAAAGAAAAGCAAGACTGAAAGGGAAAAGCAAGACTAAATGGGAAAAGCAAGACTGAAAAAAAAAAGCAAGACTAAAAGGGAAAATCAGCAGTGAAAGGGAAAAGCAAGACTTAAAGGGAAAAGCAAGAATTAAAGGAAAAAGCAGCAGTGAAAAGTTAAAGCAGCAGTGAAAGGGAAAAGCAGCAGTGAAAGGGAAAAGCAAGAATAAAAAGGAAAAGCAGAAGTGAAAGGTAAAAGCAGCAGTGAAATGGAAAAGGAGCAGTAAAGGGAAAAGCAAGACTAAAAGTCAAAAGCAGCAGTGAAAGGGAAAAGCAACAGCGAAAGGGAAAAGCAGAGTGAACGGGAACAGCAAGACTAAAAGGGAAAAACAGCAGTGAAAGGGAAAAGCAGCAGTGAATGTGAAAATCAGCAGTGAAAGGGAAGAGCAGCAGTGAAAAGGGAAACGCAGCAGTGAAAGGGAAAAGCAGCAGTGAAAGGGAAGAGCAGAAGTGAAAGGGAAGAGCAGCAGTGAAAGGGAAAAGCAGCAGTGAAAGGGAAAAGCAGCAGAGAATGGGAAAAGTAGCAGAGAAAGGGAAAAGCAGCAGTAAAAGGGAAAATCAGCAGTAAAAGGGAAAAGCAAGACTAAAAAGGAAAAGCAGCACTGAAAGGGAAAAGCAAGACTAAAAGGGAAAAGAAAGATTAAAAGGGAAAAGCAGCAGTGAAAGGAAAAAGCAGCAGTGAAAGGGAAAAGCAGCACAGAAAGGGAAATGCAGCATTTAAAGGTAAGAGCAGCAGTGAAAGGGAAGAGCAGCAGTGAAAGGGAAGAGAAGCAGTGAAAGGGAAGAGCAGCATTGAAAGGGAAGAGAAGGAATAAAAAGGGAAAAGCACGAGTGAAAGGGAAAATCAAGACTAAAATGGAAAAGCAGGACTAAAAGGGAAAAGCAGCAGTGAATAGGAAACGCCGCAGTGAATGGGAAAAGCAGCAGTGAATGGGAAAAGCAGCAGAGAAAGGGAAAAGCAGCAGAGAAAGGGAAGTGCAGCAGTGAAAGGGAAGAGCAGCAGTGAAAGGGAAGAGCAGCAGTGAACGGGAACAGCAAGACTAAAAGGGAAAAGCAGCAGTGAAAGGGAAAAGCAGCAGTGAAAGGGAAAAGCAAGAATAAGAAGGAAAAGCAGAAGTAAAAGGTAAAAGCAGGAGTGAAAGGGAAAAGCAGCAGTGAAATGGAAAAGCAGCAGTAAAGGGAAAAGCAAGACTAAAAGGCCAAAGCAGCAGCGAAAGGGAAAAGCAGCAGTGAAAGGGAAAATCAGCAGTGAAGGGGAAAATCAGCAGTGAAAGGGAAAAGCAACACTGAAAGGGAAAAGCAGAGTGAACGGGAAAAGCAAGACCAAAAGGGAAAAACAGCAGTGAAAGGGAAAAGCAGCAGTGAATGTGAAAATCAGCAGTGAAAGGGAAGAGCAGCAGTGAAAGGCAAGAGCTGCAGTGAAATGGAAGAGCAGCAGTGAATGGGAAAAGCAGCAGTAAAAGGGAAAAGCAGGACTAAAAGGGAAAAGCACGATTGAAAGGGAAAAGCAAGAATAAAAGGGAAAAGGAGCAGAGAAAGGGAAAAGTAGGAATAAAAGGGAAAAGCAGCAGTGAATGGGAAAAGCAGCAGTGAATGGGAAAAGCAGAAGTGAATGGGAAAAGCAGCAGTGAAAGGGAAAAGCAGGACTAAAAGGGAAAAGCACGATTGAAAGGGAAAAGCAAGAATAAAAGGGAAAAGGAGCAGAGAAAGGGAAAAGTAGGAGAGAAAGGGAAAAGCAGCAGTGAATGGGAAAATCAGCAGTGAAAGGGAAAAGCAGGACTAAAAGGAAAAGCACGAGTGAAAGGGAAAAGCAAGACTAAAAGGGAAAAGCACGAGTGAAAGGGAAAATCAAGACTAAAAGGGAAAATAGCAGAGAAAGGGATAAGTAGGACTAAAAGGGAAAAGCAACAGTGAAAGGGAAAAGCAGCAGTGAATGGGAAAAGCAGCAGTGAATGGGAAAAGCAGCAGAGAAAGGAAAAAGCAGCAGAGAAAGGGAAGTGCAGCAGTGAAAGGGAAGAGCAGCAGTGAAAGAGAAAAGCAGCAGTGAAAAAGAAAAGCAAGACTGAAAGGGAAAAGCAAGACTAAAAGGGAAAAGCAAGACTGAAAAAGAAAAGCAAGACTAAAAGGGAAAATCAGCAGTGAAAGGGAAAAGCAAGACTGAAAGGGAAAAGCAAGAATTAAAGGGAAAAGCAGCAGTGAAAGGGAAAATCAAGACTCAAAGGGAAGAGCAGCAGTGAAAGGGAAAAGCAGCAGGGGAAGGGAAAAGCAGCAGTAAAGGGAAAAGCAGCAGTGAAAGGGAAAAGCAGAGTGAACGGGAACAGCAAGACTAAAAGGGAAAAACAGCAGTGAAAGGGAAAAGCAGCAGTGAATGTGAAAATCAGCAGTGAAAGGGAAGAGCAGCAGTGAAAAGGGAAACGCAGCAGTGAAAGGTAAAAGCAGCAGTGAAAGGGAAGAGCAGAAGTGAAAGGGAAGAGCAGCAGAGAAAGGGAAAAGCAGCAATGAAAGGGAAAAGCAGCAGTGAAAGGGAAAAGCAGCAGTGAATGGGAAAAGTAGCAGCGAAAGGGAAAAGCAGCAGTGAAAGGGAAAATCAGAAGTAAAAGGGAAAAGCAAGACTAAAAAGGAAAAGCAGCAGTGAAAGGAAAAAGCAAGACTAAAAGGGAAAAGAAAGACTAAAAGGGAAAAGCAGCAGTGAAAGGGAAAAGCAAGAATAAGAAGGAAAAGCAGAAGTAAAAGGTAAAAGCAGGAGTGAAAGGGAAAAGCAGCAGTGAAATGGAAAAGCAGCAGTAAAGGGAAAAGCAAGACTAAAAGGCAAAAGCAGCAGCGAAAGGGAAAAGCAGCAGTGAAAGGGAAAATCAGCAGTGAAGGGGAAAATCAGCAGTGAAAGGGAAAAGCAACACTGAAAGGGAAAAGCAGAGTGAACGGGAAAAGCAAGACCAAAAGGGAAAAACAGCAGTGAAAGGGAAAAGCAGCAGTGAATGTGAAAATCAGCAGTGAAAGGGAAGAGCAGCAGTGAAAGGCAAGAGCTGCAGTGAAATGGAAGAGCAGCAGTGAATGGGAAAAGCAGCAGTAAAAGGGAAAAGCAGGACTAAAAGGGAAAAGCACGATTGAAAGGGAAAAGCAAGAATAAAAGGGAAAAGGAGCAGAGAAAGGGAAAAGTAGGAATAAAAGGGAAAAGCAGCAGTGAATGGGAAAAGCAGCAGTGAATGGGAAAAGCAGAAGTGAATGGGAAAAGCAGCAGTGAAAGGGAAAAGCAGGACTAAAAGGGAAAAGCACGATTGAAAGGGAAAAGCAAGAATAAAAGGGAAAAGGAGCAGAGAAAGGGAAAAGTAGGACTAAAAGGGAAGAGCAGCAGTGAATGGGAAAGTCAGCAGTGAAAGGGAAAAGCAGGACTAAAAAGGAAAAGCACGAGTGAAAGGGAAAAGCAAGACTAAAAGGGAAAAGCACGAGTGAAAGGGAAAATTAAGACTAAAAGGGAAAATAGCAGAGAAAGGGATAAGTAGGACTAAAAGGGAAAAGCAACAGTGAAAGGGAAAAGCAGCAGTGAATGGGAAAAGCAGCAGAGAAAGGAAAAAGCAGCAGAGAAAGGGAAGTGCAGCAGTGAAAGGGAAGAGCAGCAGTGAAAGAGAAAAGCAGCAGTGAAAAAGAAAAGCAAGACTGAAAGGGAAAAGCAAGACTAAAAGGGAAAAGCAAGACTGAAAAAGAAAAGCAAGACTAAAAGGGAAAATCAGCAGTGAAAGGGAAAAGCAGCAGTGAAAGGGAAGAGCAGCAGTGAAAGGGAAGAGCAGCAGGGGAAGAGAAAAGCAGCAGTGAAAGGGAAAAGCAGCAGTGAAAGGAAAAAGCAACACTAAAAGGGAAAAGCAGCAGTGAAAGGGAAAAGCAAGAATAAAAAGGAAAAGCAGCAGTGAAAGGGAAAAGCAGCAGTGAAAGGGAAAAGCAGCATGAAAGGGAAAAGCAGCAGTGAAAGGGAAAATCAGCAGTGAAGGGGAAAATCAGCAGTGAAAGGGAAAAGCAACAGTGAAAGGGAAAAGCAGAGTGAACGGGAACAGCAAGACTAAAAGGGAAAAACAGCAGTGAAAGGGAAAAGCAGCAGTGAATGTGAAAATCAGCAGTGAAAGGGAAGAGCAGCAGTGAAAAGGGAAACGCAGCAGTGAAAGGGAAAAGCAGCAGTGAAAGGGAAGAGCAGAAGTGAAAGGGAAGAGCAGCAGAGAAAGGGAAAAGCAGCAATGAAAGGGAAAAGCAGCAGTGAAAGGGAAAAGCAGCAGTGAATGGGAAAAGTAGCAGCGAAAGGGAAAAGCAGCAGTGAAAGGGAAAATCAGCAGTAAAAGGGAAAAGCAAGACTAAAAAGGAAAAGCAGCAGTGAAAGGGAAAAGCAAGACTAAAAGGGAAAAGAAAGACTAAAAGGGAAAAGCAGCAGTGAAAGGGAAAAACAGCAGTGAAAGGGAAAAGCAGCACTAAAAGGAAAAAGCGTCACTGAAAGGGAAATGCAGCATTTAAAGGTAAGAGCAGCAGTGAAAGGGAAGAGCAGCAGTGAAAGGGAAGAGCAGCAGTGAAAGGGAAGAGCAGGAATAAAAAGGAAAAGCATGAGTGAAAGGGAAAATCAAGACTAAAATGGAAAAGCAGGACTAAAAGGAAAAAGCGTCACTGAAAGGGAAATGCAGCATTTAAAGGTAAGAGCAGCAGTGAAAGGGAAGAGCAGCAGTGAAAGGGAAGAGCAGCAGTGAAAGGGAAGAGCAGGAATAAAAAGGAAAAGCATGAGTGAAAGGGAAAATCAAGACTAAAATGGAAAAGCAGGACTAAAAGGGAAAAGCAGCAGTGAATGGGAAAAGCCGCAGTGAATGGGAAAAGCAGCAGTGAATGGGAAAAGCAGCAGAGAAAGGGAAAAGCAGCAGAGAAAGGGAAGTGCAGCAGTGAAAGGGAAGAGCAGCAGTGAAAGGGAAGTGCAGCAGTGAAAGGGAAGAGCAGCAGTGAAAGGGAAGAGCAGCAGTGAACGGGAACAGCAAGACTAAAAGGGAAAAGCAGCAGTGAAAGGGAAAAGCAGCAGTGAAAGGGAAAAGCAAGAATAAGAAGGAAAAGCAGAAGTAAAAGGTAAAAGCAGGAGTGAAAGGGAAAAGCAGCAGTGAAATGGAAAAGCAGCAGTAAAGGGAAAAGCAAGACTAAAAGGCCAAAGCAGCAGCGAAAGGGAAAAGCAGCAGTGAAAGGGAAAATCAGCAGTGAAGGGGAAAATCAGCAGTGAAAGGGAAAAGCAACACTGAAAGGGAAAAGCAGAGTGAACGGGAAAAGCAAGACCAAAAGGGAAAAACAGCAGTGAAAGGGAAAAGCAGCAGTGAATGTGAAAATCAGCAGTGAAAGGGAAGAGCAGCAGTGAAAGGCAAGAGCTGCAGTGAAATGGAAGAGCAGCAGTGAAAGGGAAAATCAGCAGTAAAAGGGAAAAGCAAGACTAAAAAGGAAAAGCAGCAGTGAAAGGAAAAAGCAAGACTAAAAGGGAAAAGAAAGACTAAAAGGGAAAAGCAGCAGTGAAAGGGAAAAGCAAGAATAAGAAGGAAAAGCAGAAGTAAAAGGTAAAAGCAGGAGTGAAAGGGAAAAGCAGCAGTGAAATGGAAAAGCAGCAGTAAAGGGAAAAGCAAGACTAAAAGGCAAAAGCAGCAGCGAAAGGGAAAAGCAGCAGTGAAAGGGAAAATCAGCAGTGAAGGGGAAAATCAGCAGTGAAAGGGAAAAGCAACACTGAAAGGGAAAAGCAGAGTGAACGGGAAAAGCAAGACCAAAAGGGAAAAACAGCAGTGAAAGGGAAAAGCAGCAGTGAATGTGAAAATCAGCAGTGAAAGGGAAGAGCAGCAGTGAAAGGCAAGAGCTGCAGTGAAATGGAAGAGCAGCAGTGAATGGGAAAAGCAGCAGTAAAAGGGAAAAGCAGGACTAAAAGGGAAAAGCACGATTGAAAGGGAAAAGCAAGAATAAAAGGGAAAAGGAGCAGAGAAAGGGAAAAGTAGGAATAAAAGGGAAAAGCAGCAGTGAATGGGAAAAGCAGCAGTGAATGGGAAAAGCAGAAGTGAATGGGAAAAGCAGCAGTGAAAGGGAAAAGCAGGACTAAAAGGGAAAAGCACGATTGAAAGGGAAAAGCAAGAATAAAAGGGAAAAGGAGCAGAGAAAGGGAAAAGTAGGACTAAAAGGGAAGAGCAGCAGTGAATGGGAAAGTCAGCAGTGAAAGGGAAAAGCAGGACTAAAAAGGAAAAGCACGAGTGAAAGGGAAAAGCAAGACTAAAAGGGAAAAGCACGAGTGAAAGGGAAAATTAATACTAAAAGGGAAAATAGCAGAGAAAGGGATAAGTAGGACTAAAAGGGAAAAGCAACAGTGAAAGGGAAAAGCAGCAGTGAATGGGAAAAGCAGCAGAGAAAGGAAAAAGCAGCAGAGAAAGGGAAGTGCAGCAGTGAAAGGGAAGAGCAGCAGTGAAAGAGAAAAGCAGCAGTGAAAAAGAAAAGCAAGACTGAAAGGGAAAAGCAAGACTAAAAGGGAAAAGCAAGACTGAAAAAGAAAAGCAAGACTAAAAGGGAAAATCAGCAGTGAAAGGGAAAAGCAGAAGTGAAAGGGAAGAGCAGCAGTGAAAGGGAAGAGCAGCAGGGGAAGAGAAAAGCAGCAGTGAAAGGGAAAAGCAGCAGTGAAAGGAAAAAGCAAGACTAAAAGGGAAAAGCAGCAGTGAAAGGGAAAAGCAAGAATAAAAAGGAAAAGCAGCAGTGAAAGGGAAAAGCAGCAGTGAAAGGGAAAAGCAGCATGAAAGGGAAAAGCAGCAGTGAAAGGGAAAATCAGCAGTGAAGGGGAAAATCAGCAGTGAAAGGGAAAAGCAACAGTGAAAGGGAAAAGCAGAGTGAACGGGAACAGCAAGACTAAAAGGGAAAAACAGCAGTGAAAGGGAAAAGCAGCAGTGAATGTGAAAATCAGCAGTGAAAGGGAAGAGCAGCAGTGAAAAGGGAAACGCAGCAGTGAAAGGGAAAAGCAGCAGTGAAAGGGAAGAGCAGAAGTGAAAGGGAAGAGCAGCAGAGAAAGGGAAAAGCAGCAATGAAAGGGAAAAGCAGCAGTGAAAGGGAAAAGCAGCAGTGAATGGGAAAAGTAGCAGCGAAAGGGAAAAGCAGCAGTGAAAGGGAAAATCAGCAGTAAAAGGGAAAAGCAAGACTAAAAAGGAAAAGCAGCAGTGAAAGGGAAAAGCAAGACTAAAAGGGAAAAGAAAGACTAAAAGGGAAAAGCAGCAGTGAAAGGGAAAAACAGCAGTGAAAGGGAAAAGCAGCACTAAAAGGAAAAAGCGTCACTGAAAGGGAAATGCAGCATTTAAAGGTAAGAGCAGCAGTGAAAGGGAAGAGCAGCAGTGAAAGGGAAGAGCAGCAGTGAAAGGGAAGAGCAGGAATAAAAAGGAAAAGCATGAGTGAAAGGGAAAATCAAGACTAAAATGGAAAAGCAGGACTAAAAGGAAAAAGCGTCACTGAAAGGGAAATGCAGCATTTAAAGGTAAGAGCAGCAGTGAAAGGGAAGAGCAGCAGTGAAAAGGAAGAGCAGCAGTGAAAGGGAAGAGCAGGAATAAAAAGGAAAAGCATGAGTGAAAGGGAAAATCAAGACTAAAATGGAAAAGCAGGACTAAAAGGGAAAAGCAGCAGTGAATGGGAAAAGCCGCAGTGAATGGGAAAAGCAGCAGTGAATGGGAAAAGCAGCAGAGAAAGGGAAAAGCAGCAGAGAAAGGGAAGTGCAGCAGTGAAAGGGAAGAGCAGCAGTGAAAGGGAAGAGCAGCAGTGAAAGGGAAGAGCAGCAGTGAAAAAGAAGAGCAGTAGTGAAAGGGAAAAGCAGGACTAGAAAGGAAAAGCACGAGTGAAAGGGAAAAGCAAGACTAAAAGGGAAAAGCACGAGTGAAAGGGAAAATCAAGACTAAAAGAGAAAGTAGCAGAGAAAGGGAAAAGCAGGACTAAAAGGGAAAAGCAACAGTGAAAGGGAAAAGCAGCAGGGGAAGGGAAAAGCAGCAGTGAAAGGGAAAAGCAGCAGTGAAAGGGAAAAGCAAGAATAAAAAGGAAAAGCAGAAGTAAAAGGTAAAAGCAGGAGTGAAAGGGAAAAGCAGCAGTGAAATGGAAAAGCAGCAGTAAAGGGAAAAGCAAGACTAAAAGGCAAAAGCAGCAGTGAAAGGGAAAAACAGCAGTGAAAGGGAAAATCAGCAGAGAAGGGGAAAATCAGCAGTGAAAGGGAAAAGCAGCAGTGAATGTGAAAATCAGCAGTGAAATGGAAGAGCAGCAGTGAAAGGCAAGAGCTGCAGTGAAATGGAAGAGCAGCAGTGAATGGGAAAAGTAGCAGTGAAAGGGAAAAGCAGGACTAAAAGGGAAAAGCACGATAGAAAGGGAAAAGCAAGAATAAAAGGGAAAAGGAGCAGAGAAAGGGAAAAGTAGGACTAAAAGGGAAAAGCAGCAGTGAATGGGAAAAGCAGCAGTGAATGGGAAAAGCAGCAGAGAAAGGGAAAAGCAGGACTAAAAGGGAAAAGCAGCAGTGAAAGGGAAAAGCAGCAGTGAAAGGGAAAAGCAAGAATAAAAAGGAAAAGCAGCAGTGAAAGGGAAAAGCAGCAGTGAAGGGGAAAATCAGCAGTGAAAGGGAAAATCAGCAGTTAAAGGGAAAAGCAGCAGTGAGAGGTAAAAGAAGCAGTGAAAGGGAAAAGCAAGACTGAAAGGGAAAAGCAAGACTTAAAGGGAAAAGCAGCAGTGAAAAGTTAAAGAAGCTGTGAAAGGAAAAAGCAGCAGTGAAAGGGAAATGCAGCACTAAAAGGAAAAAGCAGCAGTGGAAGGGAAATGCAGCAATGAAAGGGAAGAGCAGCAGTGAAAGGGAAAAGCAACAGTGAAAGGGAAGAGCAGCAGTGAAAGGGAAGAGCAGCAGTGAAAGGGAAAAGCAACAGTGAAAGGGAAGAGCAGCAGTGAAAGGGAAAAGCAACAGTGAAAGGGAAGAGCAGCAGTGAAAGGGAAGAGCAGCAGTGAAAGGGAAGAGCAGCAGTGAAAGGGAAAAGCAGCAGTGCAAGGGAAGAGCAGCAGTGAAAGGGAAGACGAGCAATGAAAGGGAAGAGCAGCAGTGAAAGGGAAGAGCAGCAGTGAATGGGAAAATCAGCAGTGAAAGGGAAAAGCAGGACTAAAAGGGAAAAGCACGATAGAAAGGGAAAAGCAAGAATAAAAGGGAAAAGGAGCAGAGAAAGGGAAAAGTAGGACTAAAAGGGAAAAGCAGCAGTGAATGGGAAAAGCAGCAGAGAAAGGGAAAAGCAGGACTAAAAGGGAAAAGCAGCAGTGAAAGGGAAAAGCAGCAGTGAAAGGGAAAAGCAAGAATAAAAAGGAAAAGCAGCAGTGAAAGGGAAAAGCAGCAGTGAAGGGGAAAATCAGCAGTGAAAGGGAAAATCAGCAGTTAAAGGGAAAAGCAGCAGTGAGAGGTAAAAGAAGCAGTGAAAGGGAAAAGCAAGACTGAAAGGGAAAAGCAAGACTTAAAGGGAAAAGCAGCAGTGAAAAGTTAAAGAAGCTGTGAAAGGAAAAAGCAGCAGTGAAAGGGAAATGCAGCAATAAAAGGAAAAAGCAGCAGTGAAAGGGAAATGCAGCAATGAAAGGGAAGAGCAGCAGTGAAAGGGAAAAGCAACAGTGAAAGGGAAGAGCAGCAGTGAAAGGGAAGAGCAGCAGTGAAAGGGAAAAGCAACAGTGAAAGGGAAGAGCAGCAGTGAAAGGGAAAAGCAACAGTGAAAGGGAAGAGCAGCAGTGAAAGGGAAGAGCAGCAGTGAAAGGGAAGAGCAGCAGTGAAAGGGAAAAGCAGCAGTGCAAGGGAAGAGCAGCAGTGAAAGGGAAGACGAGCAATGAAAGGGAAGAGCAGCAGTGAAAGGGAAGAGCAGCAGTGAATGGGAAAATCAGCAGTGAAAGGGAAAAGCAGGACTAAAAGGGAAAAGCACGAGTGAAAGGGAAAATCAAGACTAAAAGGGAAAATAGCAGAGAAAGGGAAAAGCAGGACTAAAAGGGAAAAGCAACAGTGAAAGGGAAAAGCAGCAGTGAATGGGAAAAGCAGCAGAGAAAGGAAAAAGCAGCAGAGAAAGGGAAGTGCAGCAGTGAAAGGGAAGAGCAGCAGTGAAAGAGAAAAGCAGCAGTGAAAAAGAAAAGCAAGACTGAAAGGGAAAAGCAAGACTAAAAGGAAAAAGCAAGACTGAAAAAGAAAAGCAAGACTAAAAGGGAAAATCAGCAGTGAAAGGGAAAAGCAGCAGTGAAAGGGAAGAGCAGCAGTGAAAAGGAAGAGCAGTAGGGGAAGAGAAAAGCAGCAGTGAAAGGGAAAAGAAGCAGTGAAAGGAAAAAGCAAGACTAAAAGGGAAAAGCAGCAGTGAAAGGGAAAAGAAGAATAAAAAGGAAAAGCAGCAGTGAAAGGGAAAAGCAGCAGTGAAAGGGAAAAGCAGCATGAAAGGGAAAAGCAGCAGTGAAAGGGAAAAGCAAGACTAAAAGGGAAAAGCAGCAGTGAAAGGGAAAATTAGCAGTGAAAGGGAAAATCAGCAGTGAAAGGGAAAATCAGCAGTGAAAGGGAAAAGCAGAAGTGAATGGGAAAAGCAACAGTGAAAGGGAAGAGCAGCAGTGAAAGGGAAGAGCAGCAGTGAAAGGGAAGAGCAGCAGTGCAAGGGAAGAGCAGCAGTGAAAGGGTAGACGAGCAGTGAAAGGGAAGAGCAGCAGTGAAAAGGAAGAGCAGCCGTGAATGGGAAAATCAGCAGTGAAAGGGAAAAGCAGGACTAGAAAGGAAAAGCACGAGTGAAAGGGAAAAGCAAGACTAAAAGGGAAAGTAGCAGAGAAAGGGAAAAGCAGGACTAAAAGGGAAAAGCAACAGTGAAAGGGAAAAGCAGCAGTGAATGGGAAAAGCAGCAGAGAAACGTAAAAAGCAGCAGAGAAAGGGAAGTGCAGCAGTGAAAGGGAAGAGCAGCAGTGAAAGAGAAAAGCAGCAGTGAAAGGGAAGAGCAGCAGGGGAAGGGAAAAGCAGCAGTGAAAGGGAAAAGCAGCAGTGAAAGGGAAAAGCAAGAATAAAAAGGAAAAGCAGAAGTGAAAGGTAAAAGCAGCAGTGAAAGGGAAAAGCAGCAGTGAAATGGAAAAGCAGCAGTAAAGGGAAAAGAAAGACTAAAAGGCAAAAGCAGCAGTGAAAGGGAAAAGCAGCAGTGAAAGGGAAAATCAGCAGAGAAAGGGAAGTGCAGCAGTTAAACGGAAGAGCAGCAGTGAAAGAGAAAAGCAGCAGTGAAAAAGAAAAGCAAGACTGAAAGGGAAAAGCAAGACTAAAAGGAAAAAGCAAGACTGAAAAAGAAAAGCAAGACTAAAAGGGAAAATCAGCAGTGAAAGGGAAAAGCAGCAGTGAAAGGGAAGAGCAGCAGTGAAAGGGAAGAGCAGCAGGGGAAGAGAAAAGCAGCAGTGAAAGGGAAAAGCAGCAGTGAAAGGAAAAAGCAAGACTAAAAGGGAAAAGCAGCAGTGAAAGGGAAAAGCAAGAATAAAAAGGAAAAGACACAGTGAAAGGGAAAAGCAGCAGTGAAAGGGAAAAGCAGCATGAAAGGGAAAAGCAGCAGTGAAAGGGAAAAGCAAGACTAAAAGGGAAAAGCAGCAGTGAAAGGGAAAATCAGCAGTGAAAGGGAAAATCAGCAGTGAAAGGGAAAAGCAACAGTGAAAGGGAAGAGCAGCAGTGAAAGGGAAGAGCAGCAGTGAAAGGGAAGAGCAGCAGTGAAAGGGAAGAGCAGCAGTGCAAGGGAAGAGCAGCAGTGAAAGGGAAAAGCAACAGTGAAAGGGAAGAGCAGCAGTGAAAGGGAAGAGCAGCAGTGAAAGGGAAGAGCAGCAGTGAAAGGGAAAAGCAGCAGTGCAAGGGAAGAGCAGCAGTGAAAGGGAAGACGAGCAATGAAAGGGAAGAGCAGCAGTGAAAGGGAAGAGCAGCAGTGAATGGGAAAATCAGCAGTGAAAGGGAAAAGCAGGACTAAAAGGGAAAAGCACGAGTTAAAGGGAAAATCAAGACTAAAAGGGAAAATAGCAGAGAAAGGGAAAAGCAGGACTAAAAGGGAAAAGCAACTATGAAAGGGAAAAGCAGCAGTGAATGGGAAAAGCAGCAGAGAAAGGAAAAAGCAGCAGAGAAAGGGAAGTGCAGCAGTGAAAGGGAAGAGCAGCAGTGAAAGAGAAAAGCAGCAGTGAAAAAGAAAAGCAAGACTGAAAGGGAAAAGCAAGACTAAAAGGAAAAAGCAAGACAGAAAAAGAAAAGCAAGACTAAAAGGGAAAATCAGCAGTGAAAGGGAAAAGCAGCAGTGAAAGGGAAGAGCAGCAGTGAAAAGGAAGAGCAGTAGGGGAAGAGAAAAGCAGCAGTGAAAGGGAAAAGAAGCAGTGAAAGGAAAAAGCAAGACTAAAAGGGAAAAGCAGCAGTGAAAGGGAAAAGCAAGAATAAAAAGGAAAAGCAGCAGTGAAAGGGAAAAGCAGCAGTGAAAGGGAAAAGCAGCAGTGAAAGGGAAAAGCAGCATGAAAGGGAAAAGCAGCAGTGAAAGGGAAAAGCAGAAGTGAATGGGAAAAGCAACAGTGAAAGGGAAGAGCAGCAGTGAAAGGGAAGAGCAGCAGTGAAAGGGAAGAGCAGCAGTGCAAGGGAAGAGCAGCAGTGAAAGGGTAGACGAGCAGTGAAAGGGAAGAGCAGCAGTGAAAGGGAAGAGCAGCCGTGAATGGGAAAATCAGCAGTGAAAGGGAAAAGCAGGACTAGAAAGGAAAAGCAAAAGTGAAAGGGAAAAGCAAGACTAAAAGGGAAAAGCAGCAGTGAAAGGGAAAATTAGCAGTGAAAGGGAAAATCAGCAGTGAAAGGGAAAATCAGCAGTGAAAGGGAAAAGCAGAAGTGAATGGGAAAAGCAACAGTGAAAGGGAAGAGCAGCAGTGAAAGGGAAGAGCAGCAGTGAAAGGGAAGAGCAGCAGTGCAAGGGAAGAGCAGCAGTGAAAGGGTAGACGAGCAGTGAAAGGGAAGAGCAGCAGTGAAAGGGAAGAGCAGCCGTGAATGGGAAAATCAGCAGTGAAAGGGAAAAGCAGGACTAGAAAGGAAAAGCACGAGTGAAAGGGAAAAGCAAGACTAAAAGGGAAAGTAGCAGAGAAAGGGAAAAGCAGGACTAAAAGGGAAAAGCAACAGTGAAAGGGAAAAGCAGCAGTGAATGGGAAAAGCAGCAGAGAAACGTAAAAAGCAGCAGAGAAAAGGAAGTGCAGCAGTGAAAGGGAAGAGCAGCAGTGAAAGAGAAAAGCAGCAGTGAAAAAGAAAAGCTAGACTGAAAGGGAAAAGCAAGACTAAAATGGAAAATCAGCAGTGAAAGGGAAAAGCAACAGTGAAAGGGAAAAGCAGCAGTGAAAGGGAAGAGCAGAAGTGAAAGGGAAGAGCAGCAGAGAAAGGGAAAAGCAGCAATGAAAGGGAAAAGCAGCAGTGAAAGGGAAAAGCAGCAGTGAATGGGAAAAGTAGCAGCGAAAGGGAAAAGCAGCAGTGAAAGGGAAAATCAGCAGTAAAAGGGAAAAGCAAGACTAAAAAGGAAAAGCAGCAGTGAAAGGGAAAAGCAAGACTAAAAGGGAAAAGAAAGACTAAAAGGGAAAAGCAGCAGTGAAAGGGAAAAACAGCAGTGAAAGGGAAAAGCAGCACTAAAAGGAAAAAGCGTCACTGAAAGGGAAATGCAGCATTTAAAGGTAAGAGCATCAGTGAAAGGGAAGAGCAGCAGTGAAAGGGAAGAGCAGCAGTGAAAGGGAAGAGCAGCAGTGAAAGGGAAGAGCAGGAATAAAAAGGAAAAGCACGAGTGAAAGGGAAAATCAAGACTAAAATGGAAAAGCAGGACTAAAAGGGAAAAGCAGCAGTGAATGGGAAAAGCCGCAGTGAATGGGAAAAGCAGCAGTGAATGGGAAAAGCAGCAGAGAAAGGGAAAAGCAGCAGAGAAAGGGAAGTGCAGCAGTGAAAGGGAAGAGCAGCAGTGAAAGGGAAGAGCAGCAGTGAAAGGGAAGAGCAGCAGTGAAAAAGAAGAGCAGTAGTGAAAGGGAAAAGCAGGACTAGAAAGGAAAAGCACGAGTGAAAGGGAAAAGCAAGACTAAAAGGGAAAAGCACGAGTGAAAGGGAAAATCAAGACTAAAAGGGAAAGTAGCAGAGAAAGGGAAAAGCAGGACTAAAAGGGAAAAGCAACAGTGAAAGGGAAAAGCAGCAGGGGAAGGGAAAAGCAGCAGTGAAAGGGAAAAGCAGCAGTGAAAGGGAAAAGCAAGAATAAAAAGGAAAAGCAGAAGTAAAAGGTAAAAGCAGGAGTGAAAGGGAAAAGCAGCAGTGAAATGGAAAAGCAGCAGTAAAGGGAAAAGCAAGACTAAAAGGCAAAAGCAGCAGTGAAATGGAAAAGCAGCAGTGAAAGGGAAAATCAGCAGAGAAGGGGAAAATCAGCAGTGAAAGGGAAAAGCAACAGTGAAAGGGAAAAGCAGAGTGAACGGGAAAAGCAAGACTAAAAGGGAAAAACAGCAGTGAAAGGGAAAAGCAGCAGTGAATGTGAAAATCAGCAGTGAAATGGAAGAGCAGCAGTGAAAGGCAAGAGCTGCACTGAAATGGAAGAGCAGCAGTGAATGGGAAAAGTAGCAGTGAAAGGGAAAAGCAGGACTAAAAGGGAAAAGCACGATAGAAAGGGAAAAGCAAGAATAAAAGGGAAAAGGAGCAGAGAAAGGGAAAAGTAGGACTAAAAGGGAAAAGCAGCAGTGAATGGGAAAAGCAGCAGTGAATGGGAAAAGCAGCAGAGAAAGGGAAAAGCAGGACTAAAAGGGAAAAGCAGCAGTGAAAGGGAAAAGCAGCAGTGAAAGGGAAAAGCAAGAATAAAAAGGAAAAGCAGCAGTGAAAGGGAAAAGCAGCAGTGAAGGGGAAAATCAGCAGTGAAAGGGAAAATCAGCAGTTAAAGGGAAAAGCAGCAGTGAGAGGTAAAAGAAGCAGTGAAAGGGAAAAGCAAGACTGAAAGGGAAAAGCAAGACTTAAAGGGAAAAGCAGCAGTGAAAAGTTAAAGAAGCTGTGAAAGGAAAAAGCAGCAGTGAAAGGGAAATGCAGCACTAAAAGGAAAAAGCAGCAGTGAAAGGGAAAAGCAACAGTGAAAGGGAAGAGCAGCAGTGAAAGGGAAGAGCAGCAGTGAAAGGGAAAAGCAACAGTGAAAGGGAAGAGCAGCAGTGAAAGGGAAAAGCAACAGTGAAAGGGAAGAGCAGCAGTGAAAGGGAAGAGCAGCAGTGAAAGGGAAGATCAGCAGTGAAAAGGGAAACGCAGCAGTGAAAGGGAAAAGCAGCAGTGAAAGGGAAGAGGAGAAGTGAAAGGGAAAAGCAGCAGAGAAAGGAAAAAGCAGCAGAGAAAGGGAAGTGCAGCAGTGAAAGGGAAGAGCAGCAGTGAAAGAGAAAAGCAGCAGTGAAAAAGAAAATCAAGACTGAAAGGGAAAAGCAGGACTAAAAGTGAAAAGCAAGACTGAAAAAGAAAAGCAAGACTTAAAGGGAAAAGCAGCAGTGAAAGGGAAAAGCAAGACTGAAAGGGAAAAGCAAGAATTAAAGGGAAAAGCAGCAGTGAAAAGTTAAAGCAGCAGTGAAAGGGAAAAGCAGCAGTGAAATGGAAAAGCAAGAATAAAAAGGAAAAGCAGAAGTGAAAGGTAAAAGCAGCAGTGAAAGGGAAAAGCAGCAGTAAAGGGAAAAGCAAGACTAAAAGGCAAAAGCAGCAGTGAAAGGGAAAAGCAGCAGTGAAAGGGAAAATCAGCAGTGAAGGGGAAAATCAGCAGTGAAAGGGAAAAGCAACAGTGAAAGGGAAAAGCAGAGTGAACGGGAACAGCAAGACTAAAAGGGAAAAACAGCAGTGAAAGGGAAAAGCAGCAGTGAATGTGAAAATCAGCAGTGAAAGGGAAGAGCAGCAGTGAAAAGGGAAACGCAGCAGTGAAAGGGAAAAGCAGCAGTGAAAGGGAAGAGCAGAAGTGAAAGGGAAGAGCAGCAGAGAAAGGGAAAAGCAGCAATGAAAGGGAAAAGCAGCAGTGAAAGGGAAAAGCAGCAGTGAATGGGAAAAGTAGCAGCGAAAGGGAAAAGCAGCAGTGAAAGGGAAAATCAGCAGTAAAAGGGAAAAGCAAGACTAAAAAGGAAAAGCAGCAGTGAAAGGGAAAAGCAAGACTAAAAGGGAAAAGAAAGACTAAAAGGGAAAAGCAGCAGTGAAAGGGAAAAACAGCAGTGGAAGGGAAAAGCAGCACTAAAAGGAAAAAGCGTCACTGAAAGGGAAATGCAGCATTTAAAGGTAAGAGCAGCAGTGAAAGGGAAGAGCAGCAGTGAAAGGGAAGAGCAGCAGTGAAAGGGAAGAGCAGCAGTGAAAGGGAAGAGCAGGAATAAAAAGGAAAAGCACGAGTGAAAGGGAAAATCAAGACTAAAATGGAAAAGCAGGACTAAAAGGGAAAAGCAGCAGTCAATGGGAAAAGCCGCAGTGAATGGGAAAAGCAGCAGTGAATGGGAAAAGCAGCAGAGAAAGGGAAAAGCAGCAGAGAAAGGGAAGTGCAGCAGTGAAAGGGAAGAGCAGCAGTGAAAGGGAAGAGCAGCAGTGAAAGGGAAGAGCAGCAGTGAAAAAGAAGAGCAGTAGTGAAAGGGAAATGCAGGACTAGAAAGGAAAAGCACGAGTGAAAGGGAAAAGCAAGACTAAAAGGGAAAAGCACGAGTGAAAGGGAAAATCAAGACTAAAAGGGAAAGTAGCAGAGAAAGGGAAAAGCAGGACTAAAAGGGAAAAGCAACAGTGAAAGGGAAAAGCAGCAGGGGAAGGGAAAAGCAGCAGTGAAAAGTTAAAGCAGCAGTGAAAGGGAAAAGCAGCAGTGAAAGGGAAAATCAAGACTGAAAGGGAAGAGCAGCAGTGAAAGGGAAAAGCAGCAGGGGAAGGGAAAAGCAGCAGTAAAGGGAAAAGCAAGACTAAAAGGCAAAAGCAGCAGTGAAAGGGAAAAGCAGCAGTGAATGGGAAAAGTAGCAGCGAAAGGGAAAAGCAGCAGTGAAAGGGAAAATCAGAAGTAAAAGGGAAAAGCAAGACTAAAAAGGAAAAGCAGCAGTGATAGGAAAAAGCAAGACTAAAAGGGAAAAGAAAGACTAAAAGGGAAAAGCAGCAGTGAAAGGGAAAAACAGCAGTGAAAGGGAAAAGCAGCACTAAAAGGAAAAAGCGTCACTGAAAGGGAAATGCAGCATTTAAAGGTAAGAGCAGCAGTGAAAGGGAAGAGCAGCAGTGAAAGGGAAAAGCAGCAGTGAAAGGGAAGAGCAGGAATAAAAAGGAAAAACACGAGTGAAAGGGAAAATCAAGACTAAAATGGAAAAGCAGGACTAAAAGGGAAAAGCAGCAGTGAATGGGAAAAGCAGCAGAGAAAGGGAAAAGCAGCAGAGAAAGGGAAGTGCAGCAGTGAAAGGGAAGAGCAGCAGTGAAAGGGAAGAGCAGCAGTGAAAGGGAAGAGCAGCAGTGAAACGGAAGAGCAGCAGTGAAAAAGAAGAGCAGTAGTGAAAGGGAAAAGCAGGACTAGAAAGGAAAAGCACGAGTGAAAGGGAAAAGCAAGACTAAAAGGGAAAAGCACGAGTGAAAGGGAAAATCAAGACTGAAAGGGAAAGTAGCAGAGAAAGGGAAAAGCAGGACTAAAAGGGAAAAGCAACAGTGAAAGGGAAAAGCAGCAGGGGAAGGGAAAAGCAGCAGTGAAAGGGAAAAGCAGCAGTGAAAGGGAAAAGCAAGAATAAAAAGGAAAAGCAGAAGTAAAAGGTAAAAGCAGGAGTGAAAGGGAAAAGCAGCAGTGAAATGGAAAAGCAGCAGTAAAGGGAAAAGCAAGACTAAAAGGCAAAAGCAGCAGTGAAAGGGAAAAGCAGCAGTGAAAGGGAAAATCAGCAGTGAAGGGGAAAATCAGCAGTGAAAGGGAAAAGCAGCAGTGAAAGGGAAAAGCAGAGTGAACGGGAAAAGCAAGACTAAAAGGGAAAAACAGCAGTGAAAGGGAAAAGCAGCAGTGAATGTGAAAATCAGCAGTGAAATGGAAGAGCAGCAGTGAAAGGCAAGAGCTGCAGTGAAATGGAAGAGCAGCAGTGAATGGGAAAAGTAGCAGTGAAAGGGAAAAGCAGGACTAAAAGGGAAAAGCACGATAGAAAGGGAAAAGCAAGAATAAAAGGGAAAAGGAGCAGAGAAAGGGAAAAGTAGGACTAAAAGGGAAAAGCAGCAGTGAATGGGAAAAGCAGCAGTGAATGGGAAAAGCAGCAGAGAAAGGGAAAAGCAGGACTAAAAGGGAAAAGCAGCAGTGAAAGGGAAAAGCAGCAGTGAAAGGGAAAAGCAAGAATAAAAAGGAAAAGCAGCAGTGAAAGGGAAAAGCAGCAGTGAAGGGGAAAATCAGCAGTGAAAGGGAAAATCAGCAGTTAAAGGGAAAAGCAGCAGTGAGAGGAAAAAGAAGCAGTGAAAGGGAAAAGCAAGACTGAAAGGGAAAAGCAAGACTTAAAGGGAAAAGCAGCAGTGAAAAGTTAAAGAAGCTGTGAAAGGAAAAAGCAGCAGTGAAAGGGAAATGCAGCACTAAAAGGAAAAAGCAGCAGTGAAAGGGAAAAGCAACAGTGAAAGGGAAGAGCAGCAGTGAAAGGGAAGAGCAGCAGTGAAAGGGAAAAGCAACAGTGAAAGGGAAGAGCAGCAGTGAAAGGGAAAAGCAACAGTGAAAGGGAAGAGCAGCAGTGAAAGGGAAGAGCAGCAGTGAAAGGGAAGATCAGCAGTGAAAAGGGAAACGCAGCAGTGAAAGGGAAAAGCAGCAGTGAAAGGGAAGAGGAGAAGTGAAAGGGAAAAGCAGCAGAGAAAGGAAAAAGCAGCAGAGAAAGGGAAGTGCAGCAGTGAAAGGGAAGAGCAGCAGTGAAAGAGAAAAGCAGCAGTGAAAAAGAAAATCAAGACTGAAAGGGAAAAGCAGGACTAAAAGTGAAAAGCAAGACTGAAAAAGAAAAGCAAGACTTAAAGGGAAAAGCAGCAGTGAAAGGGAAAAGCAAGACTGAAAGGGAAAAGCAAGAATTAAAGGGAAAAGCAGCAGTGAAAAGTTAAAGCAGCAGTGAAAGGGAAAAGCAGCAGTGAAATGGAAAAGCAAGAATAAAAAGGAAAAGCAGAAGTGAAAGGTAAAAGCAGCAGTGAAAGGGAAAAGCAGCAGTAAAGGGAAAAGCAAGACTAAAAGGCAAAAGCAGCAGTGAAAGGGAAAAGCAGCAGTGAAAGGGAAAATCAGCAGTGAAGGGGAAAATCAGCAGTGAAAGGGAAAAGCAACAGTGAAAGGGAAAAGCAGAGTGAACGGGAACAGCAAGACTAAAAGGGAAAAACAGCAGTGAAAGGGAAAAGCAGCAGTGAATGTGAAAATCAGCAGTGAAAGGGAAGAGCAGCAGTGAAAAGGGAAACGCAGCAGTGAAAGGGAAAAGCAGCAGTGAAAGGGAAGAGCAGAAGTGAAAGGGAAGAGCAGCAGAGAAAGGGAAAAGCAGCAATGAAAGGGAAAAGCAGCAGTGAAAGGGAAAAGCAGCAGTGAATGGGAAAAGTAGCAGCGAAAGGGAAAAGCAGCAGTGAAAGGGAAAATCAGCAGTAAAAGGGAAAAGCAAGACTAAAAAGGAAAAGCAGCAGTGAAAGGGAAAAGCAAGACTAAAAGGGAAAAGAAAGACTAAAAGGGAAAAGCAGCAGTGAAAGGGAAAAACAGCAGTGGAAGGGAAAAGCAGCACTAAAAGGAAAAAGCGTCACTGAAAGGGAAATGCAGCATTTAAAGGTAAGAGCAGCAGTGAAAGGGAAGAGCAGCAGTGAAAGGGAAGAGCAGCAGTGAAAGGGAAGAGCAGCAGTGAAAGGGAAGAGCAGGAATAAAAAGGAAAAGCACGAGTGAAAGGGAAAATCAAGACTAAAATGGAAAAGCAGGACTAAAAGGGAAAAGCAGCAGTCAATGGGAAAAGCCGCAGTGAATGGGAAAAGCAGCAGTGAATGGGAAAAGCAGCAGAGAAAGGGAAAAGCAGCAGAGAAAGGGAAGTGCAGCAGTGAAAGGGAAGAGCAGCAGTGAAAGGGAAGAGCAGCAGTGAAAGGGAAGAGCAGCAGTGAAAAAGAAGAGCAGTAGTGAAAGGGAAATGCAGGACTAGAAAGGAAAAGCACGAGTGAAAGGGAAAAGCAAGACTAAAAGGGAAAAGCACGAGTGAAAGGGAAAATCAAGACTAAAAGGGAAAGTAGCAGAGAAAGGGAAAAGCAGGACTAAAAGGGAAAAGCAACAGTGAAAGGGAAAAGCAGCAGGGGAAGGGAAAAGCAGCAGTGAAAGGGAAAAGCAGCAGTGAAAGGGAAAAGCAAGAATAAAAAAGAAAAGCAGAAGTAATAGGTAAAAGCAGGAGTGAAAGGGAAAAGCAGCAGTGAAATGGAAAAGCAGCAGTAAAGGGAAAAGCAAGACTAAAAGGCAAAAGCAGCAGTGAAAGGGAAAAGCAGCAGTGAAAGGGAAAATCAGCAGTGAAGGGGAAAATCAGCAGTGAAAGGGAAAAGCAACAGTGAAAGGGAAAAGCAGAGTGAACGGGAAAAGCAAGACTAAAAGGGAAAAACAGCAGTGAAAGGGAAAAGCAGCAGTGAATGTGAAAATCAGCAGTGAAATGGAAGAGCAGCAGTGAAAGGCAAGAGCTGCAGTGAAATGGAAGAGCAGCAGTGAATGGGAAAAGTAGCAGTGAAAGGGAAAAGCAGGACTAAAAGGGAAAAGCACGATAGAAAGGGAAAAGCAAGAATAAAAGGGAAAAGGAGCAGAGAAAGGGAAAAGTAGGACTAAAAGGGAAAAGCAGCAGTGAATGGGAAAAGCAGCAGTGAATGGGAAAAGCAGCAGAGAAAGGGAAAAGCAGGACTAAAAGGGAAAAGCAGCAGTGAAAGGGAAAAGCAGCAGTGAAAGGGAAAAGCAAGAATAAAAAGGAAAAGCAGCAGTGAAAGGGAAAAGCAGCAGTGAAGGGGAAAATCAGCAGTGAAAGGGAAAATCAGCAGTTAAAGGGAAAAGCAGCAGTGAGAGGAAAAAGAAGCAGTGAAAGGGAAAAGCAAGACTGAAAGGGAAAAGCAAGACTTAAAGGGAAAAGCAGCAGTGAAAAGTTAAAGAAGCTGTGAAAGGAAAAAGCAGCAGTGAAAGGGAAATGCAGCACTAAAAGGAAAAAGCAGCAGTGAAAAGGAAATGCAGCAATGAAAGGGAAGAGCAGCAGTGAAAGGGAAAAGCAACAGTGAAAGGGAAGAGCAGCAGTGAAAGGGAAGAGCAGCAGTGAAAGGGAAAAGCAACAGTGAAAGGGAAGAGCAGCAGTGAAAGGGAAAAGCAACAGTGAAAGGGAAGAGCAGCAGTGAAAGGGAAGAGCAGCAGTGAAAGGGAAGAGCAGCAGTGAAAGGGAAAAGCAGCAGTGCAAGGGAAGAGCAGCAGTGAAAGGGAAGACGAGCAATGAAAGGGAAGAGCAGCAGTGAAAGGGAAGAGCAGCAGTGAATGGGAAAATCAGCAGTGAAAGGGAAAAGCAGGACTAAAAGGGAAAAGCACGAGTGAAAGGGAAAATCAAGTCTAAAAGGGAAAATAGCAGAGAAAGGGAAAAGCAGGACTAAAAGGGAAAAGCAACAGTGAAAGGGAAAAGCAGCAGTGAATGGGAAAAGCAGCAGAGAAAGGAAAAAGCAGCAGAGAAAGGGAAGTGCAGCAGTGAAAGGGAAGAGCAGCAGTGAAAGAGAAAAGCAGCAGTGAAAAAGAAAAGCAAGACTGAAAGGGAAAAGCAAGACTAAAAGGAAAAAGCAAGACTGAAAAAGAAAAGCAAGACTAAAAGGGAAAATCAGCAGTGAAAGGGAAAAGCAGCAGTGAAAGGGAAGAGCAGCAGTGAAAAGGAAGAGCAGTAGGGGAAGAGAAAAGCAGCAGTGAAAGGGAAAAGAAGCAGTGAAAGGAAAAAGCAAGACTAAAAGGGAAAAGCAGCAGTGAAAGGGAAAAGCAAGAATAAAAAGGAAAAGCAGCAGTGAAAGGGAAAAGCAGCAGTGAAAGGGAAAAGCAGCAGTGAAAGGGAAAAGCAGCATGAAAGGGAAAAGCAGCAGTGAAAGGGAAAAGCAAGACTAAAAGGGAAAAGCAGCAGAGAAAGGGAAAATTAGCAGTGAAAGGGAAAATCAGCAGTGAAAGGGAAAATCAGCAGTGAAAGGGAAAAGCAGAAGTGAATGGGAAAAGCAACAGTGAAAGGGAAGAGCAGCAGTGAAAGGGAAGAGCAGCAGTGAAAGGGAAGAGCAGCAGTGCAAGGGAAGAGCAGCAGTGAAAGGGTAGACGAGCAGTGAAAGGGAAGAGCAGCAGTGAAAGGGAAGAGCAGCCGTGAATGGGAAAATCAGCAGTGAAAGGGAAAAGCAGGACTAGAAAGGAAAAGCACGAGTGAAAGGGAAAAGCAAGACTAAAAGGGAAAGTAGCAGAGAAAGGGAAAAGCAGGACTAAAAGGGAAAAGCAACAGTGAAAGGGAAAAGCAGCAGTGAATGGGAAAAGCAGCAGAGAAACGTAAAAAGCAGCAGAGAAAGGGAAGTGCAGCAGTGAAAGGGAAGAGCAGCAGTGAAAGAGAAAAGCAGCAGTGAAAAAGAAAAGCAAGACTGAAAGGGAAAAGCAAGACTAAAAGGGAAAATCAGCAGTGAAAGGGAAAAGCAGCAGTGAAAGGGAAGAGCAGCAGTGAAAGGGAAGAGCAGCAGGGGAAGGGAAAAGCAGCAGTGAAAGGGAAAAGCAGCAGTGAAAGGGAAAAGCAAGAATAAAAAGGAAAAGCAGAAGTGAAAGGTAAAAGCAGCAGTGAAAGGGAAAAGCAGCAGTGAAATGGAAAAGCAGCAGTAAAGGGAAAAGAAAGACTAAAAGGCAAAAGCAGCAGTGAAAGGGAAAAGCAGCAGTGAAAGGGAAAATCAGCAGAGAAAGGGAAGTGCAGCAGTTAAACGGAAGAGCAGCAGTGAAAGAGAAAAGCAGCAGTGAAAAAGAAAAGCAAGACTGAAAGGGAAAAGCAAGACTAAAAGGAAAAAGCAAGACTGAAAAAGAAAAGCAAGACTAAAAGGGAAAATCAGCAGTGAAAGGGAAAAGCAGCAGTGAAAGGGAAGAGCAGCAGTGAAAGGGAAGAGCAGCAGGGGAAGAGAAAAGCAGCAGTGAAAGGGAAAAGCAGCAGTGAAAGGAAAAAGCAAGACTAAAAGGGAAAAGCAGCAGTGAAAGGGAAAAGCAAGAATAAAAAGGAAAAGCAGCAGTGAAAGGGAAAAGCAGCAGTGAAAGGGAAAAGCAGCATGAAAGGGAAAAGCAGCAGTGAAAGGGAAAAGCAAGACTAAAAGGGAAAAGCAGCAGTGAAAGGGAAAATCAGCAGTGAAAGGGAAAATCAGCAGTGAAAGGGAAAAGCAACAGTGAAAGGGAAGAGCAGCAGTGAAAGGGAAGAGCAGCAGTGAAAGGGAAGAGCAGCAGTGCAAGGGAAGAGCAGCAGTGAAAGGGAAAAGCAACAGTGAAAGGGAAGAGCAGCAGTGAAAGGGAAGAGCAGCAGTGAAAGGGAAGAGCAGCAGTGAAAGGGAAAAGCAGCAGTGCAAGGGAAGAGCAGCAGTGAAAGGGAAGACGAGCAATGAAAGGGAAGAGCAGCAGTGAAAGGGAAGAGCAGCAGTG
The DNA here is from genome assembly GCF_054131305.1 of Coturnix japonica. Classification (NCBI taxonomy): domain Eukaryota; kingdom Metazoa; phylum Chordata; class Aves; order Galliformes; family Phasianidae; genus Coturnix; species Coturnix japonica. The sequence goes on from NC_140672.1 coordinate 29,298,375, forward strand.
AATGGGAAAATCAGCAGTGAAAGGGAAAAGCAGGACTAAAAGGGAAAAGCACGAGTTAAAGGGAAAATCAAGACTAAAAGGGAAAATAGCAGAGAAAGGGAAAAGCAGGACTAAAAGGGAAAAGCAACAGCGAAAGGGAAAAGCAGCAGTGAATGGGAAAAGCAGCAGAGAAAGGAAAAAGCAGCAGAGAAAGGGAAGTGCAGCAGTGAAAGGGAAGAGCAGCAGTGAAAGAGAAAAGCAGCAGTGAAAAAGAAAAGCAAGACTGAAAGGGAAAAGCAAGACTAAAAGGAAAAAGCAAGACTGAAAAAGAAAAGCAAGACTAAAAGGGAAAATCAGCAGTGAAAGGGAAAAGCAGCAGTGAAAGGGAAGAGCAGCAGTGAAAAGGAAGAGCAGTAGGGGAAGAGAAAAGCAGCAGTGAAAGGGAAAAGAAGCAGTGAAAGGAAAAAGCAAGACTAAAAGGGAAAAGCAGCAGTGAAAGGGAAAAGCAAGAATAAAAAGGAAAAGCAGCAGTGAAAGGGAAAAGCAGCAGTGAAAGGGAAAAGCAGCAGTGAAAGGGAAAAGCAGCATGAAAGGGAAAAGCAGCAGTGAAAGGGAAAAGCAAGACTAAAAGGGAAAAGCAGCAGTGAAAGGGAAAATTAGCAGTGAAAGGGAAAATCAGCAGTGAAAGGGAAAATCAGCAGTGAAAGGGAAAAGCAGAAGTGAATGGGAAAAGCAACAGTGAAAGGGAAGAGCAGCAGTGAAAGGGAAGAGCAGCAGTGAAAGGGAAGAGCAGCAGTGAAAGGGAAGAGCAGCAGTGAAAGGGTAGACGAGCAGTGAAAGGGAAGAGCAGCAGTGAAAGGGAAGAGCAGCCGTGAATGGGAAAATCAGCAGTGAAAGGGAAAAGCAGGACTAGAAAGGAAAAGCACGAGTGAAAGGGAAAAGCAAGACTAAAAGGGAAAGTAGCAGAGAAAGGGAAAAGCAGGACTAAAAGGGAAAAGCAACAGTGAAAGGGAAAAGCAGCAGTGAATGGGAAAAGCAGCAGAGAAACGTAAAAAGCAGCAGAGAAAGGGAAGTGCAGCAGTGAAAGGGAAGAGCAGCAGTGAAAGAGAAAAGCAGCAGTGAACAAGAAAAGCAAGACTGAAAGGGAAAAGCAAGACTAAAAGGGAAAATCAGCAGTGAAAGGGAAAAGCAGCAGTGAAAGGGAAGAGCAGCAGTGAAAGGGAAGAGCAGCAGGGGAAGGGAAAAGCAGCAGTGAAAGGGAAAAGCAGCAGTGAAAGGGAAAAGCAAGAATAAAAAGGAAAAGCAGAAGTGAAAGGTAAAAGCAGCAGTGAAAGGGAAAAGCAGCAGTGAAATGGAAAAGCAGCAGTAAAGGGAAAAGAAAGACTAAAAGGCAAAAGCAGCAGTGAAAGGGAAAAGCAGCAGTGAAAGGGAAAATCAGCAGAGAAAGGGAAGTGCAGCAGTTAAACGGAAGAGCAGCAGTGAAAGAGAAAAGCAGCAGTGAAAAAGAAAAGCAAGACTGAAAGGGAAAAGCAAGACTAAAAGGAAAAAGCAAGACTGAAAAAGAAAAGCAAGACTAAAAGGGAAAATCAGCAGTGAAAGGGAAAAGCAGCAGTGAAAGGGAAGAGCAGCAGTGAAAGGGAAGAGCAGCAGAGGAAGAGAAAAGCAGCAGTGAAAGGGAAAAGCAGCAGTGAAAGGAAAAAGCAAGACTAAAAGGGAAAAGCAGCAGTGAAAGGGAAAAGCAGGAGTGAAAGGGAAGAGCAGCAGTGAAAGGGAAGAGCAGCAGGGGAAGAGAAAAGCAGCAGTGAAAGGGAAAAGCAGCAGTGAAAGGAAAAAGCAAGACTAAAAGGGAAAAGCAGCAGTGAAAGGGAAAAGCAAGAATAAAAAGGAAAAGCAGCAGTGAAAGGGAAAAGCAGCAGTGAAAGGGAAATGCAGCACTAAAAGGAAAAAGCAGCAGTGAAAAGGAAATGCAGCAATGAAAGGGAAGAGCAGCAGTGAAAGGGAAAAGCAACAGTGAAAGGGAAGAGCAGCAGTGAAAGGGAAGAGCAGCAGTGAAAGGGAAAAGCAACAGTGAAAGGGAAGAGCAGCAGTGAAAGGGAAAAGCAACAGTGAAAGGGAAGAGCAGCAGTGAAAGGGAAGAGCAGCAGTGAAAGGGAAGAGCAGCAGTGAAAGGGAAAAGCAGCAGTGCAAGGGAAGAGCAGCAGTGAAAGGGAAGACGAGCAATGAAAGGGAAGAGCAGCAGTGAAAGGGAAGAGCAGCAGTGAATGGGAAAATCAGCAGTGAAAGGGAAAAGCAGGACTAAAAGGGAAAAGCACGAGTGAAAGGGAAAATCAAGACTAAAAGGGAAAATAGCAGAGAAAGGGAAAAGCAGGACTAAAAGGGAAAAGCAACAGTGAAAGGGAAAAGCAGCAGTGAATGGGAAAAGCAGCAGAGAAAGGAAAAAGCAGCAGAGAAAGGGAAGTGCAGCAGTGAAAGGGAAGAGCAGCAGTGAAAGAGAAAAGCAGCAGTGAAAAAGAAAAGCAAGACTGAAAGGGAAAAGCAAGACTAAAAGGAAAAAGCAAGACTGAAAAAGAAAAGCAAGACTAAAAGGGAAAATCAGCAGTGAAAGGGAAAAGCAGCAGTGAAAGGGAAGAGCAGCAGTGAAAAGGAAGAGCAGTAGGGGAAGAGAAAAGCAGCAGTGAAAGGGAAAAGAAGCAGTGAAAGGAAAAAGCAAGACTAAAAGGGAAAAGCAGCAGTGAAAGGGAAAAGCAAGAATAAAAAGGAAAAGCAGCAGTGAAAGGGAAAAGCAGCAGTGAAAGGGAAAAGCAGCAGTGAAAGGGAAAAGCAGCATGAAAGGGAAAAGCAGCAGTGAAAGGGAAAAGCAAGACTAAAAGGGAAAAGCAGCAGAGAAAGGGAAAATTAGCAGTGAAAGGGAAAATCAGCAGTGAAAGGGAAAATCAGCAGTGAAAGGGAAAAGCAGAAGTGAATGGGAAAAGCAACAGTGAAAGGGAAGAGCAGCAGTGAAAGGGAAGAGCAGCAGTGAAAGGGAAGAGCAGCAGTGCAAGGGAAGAGCAGCAGTGAAAGGGTAGACGAGCAGTGAAAGGGAAGAGCAGCAGTGAAAGGGAAGAGCAGCCGTGAATGGGAAAATCAGCAGTGAAAGGGAAAAGCAGGACTAGAAAGGAAAAGCACGAGTGAAAGGGAAAAGCAAGACTAAAAGGGAAAGTAGCAGAGAAAGGGAAAAGCAGGACTAAAAGGGAAAAGCAACAGTGAAAGGGAAAAGCAGCAGTGAATGGGAAAAGCAGCAGAGAAACGTAAAAAGCAGCAGAGAAAGGGAAGTGCAGCAGTGAAAGGGAAGAGCAGCAGTGAAAGAGAAAAGCAGCAGTGAAAAAGAAAAGCAAGACTGAAAGGGAAAAGCAAGACTAAAAGGGAAAATCAGCAGTGAAAGGGAAAAGCAGCAGTGAAAGGGAAGAGCAGCAGTGAAAGGGAAGAGCAGCAGGGGAAGGGAAAAGCAGCAGTGAAAGGGAAAAGCAGCAGTGAAAGGGAAAAGCAAGAATAAAAAGGAAAAGCAGAAGTGAAAGGTAAAAGCAGCAGTGAAAGGGAAAAGCAGCAGTGAAATGGAAAAGCAGCAGTAAAGGGAAAAGAAAGACTAAAAGGCAAAAGCAGCAGTGAAAGGGAAAAGCAGCAGTGAAAGGGAAAATCAGCAGAGAAAGGGAAGTGCAGCAGTTAAACGGAAGAGCAGCAGTGAAAGAGAAAAGCAGCAGTGAAAAAGAAAAGCAAGACTGAAAGGGAAAAGCAAGACTAAAAGGAAAAAGCAAGACTGAAAAAGAAAAGCAAGACTAAAAGGGAAAATCAGCAGTGAAAGGGAAAAGCAGCAGTGAAAGGGAAGAGCAGCAGTGAAAGGGAAGAGCAGCAGAGGAAGAGAAAAGCAGCAGTGAAAGGGAAAAGCAGCAGTGAAAGGAAAAAGCAAGACTAAAAGTGAAAAGCAGCAGTGAAAGGGAAAAGCAGCAGTGAAAGGGAAGAGCAGCAGTGAAAGGGAAGAGCAGCAGGGGAAGAGAAAAGCAGCAGTGAAAGGGAAAAGCAGCAGTGAAAGGAAAAAGCAAGACTAAAAGGGAAAAGCAGCAGTGAAAGGGAAAAGCAAGAATAAAAAGGAAAAGCAGCAGTGAAAGGGAAAAGCAGCAGTGAAAGGGAAAAGCAGCATGAAAGGGAAAAGCAGCAGTGAAAGGGAAAAGCAAGACTAAAAGGGAAAAGCAGCAGTGAAAGGGAAAATCAGCAGTGAAAGGGAAAATCAGCAGTGAAAGGGAAAAGCAGAAGTGAATGGGAAAAGCAAGACTAAAAGGGAAAAACAGCAGTGAAAGGGAAGAGCAGCAGTGAAAGGGAAGAGCAGCAGTGAAAGGGAAGAGCAGCAGTGAAAGGGAAGAGCAGCAGTGCAAGGGAAGAGCAGCAGTGAAAGGGTAGACGAGCAGTGAAAGGGAAGAGCAGCAGTGAAAGGGAAGAGCAGCCGTGAATGGGAAAATCAGCAGTGAAAGGGAAAAGCAGGACTAGAAAGGAAAAGCACGAGTGAAAGGGAAAAGCAAGACTAAAAGGGAAAGTAGCAGAGAAAGGGAAAAGCAGGACTAAAAGGGAAAAGCAACAGTGAAAGGGAAAAGCAGCAGTGAATGGGAAAAGCAGCAGAGAAACGTAAAAAGCAGCAGAGAAAGGGAAGTGCAGCAGTGAAAGGGAAGAGCAGCAGTGAAAGAGAAAAGCAGCAGTGAAAAAGAAAAGCAAGACTGAAAGGGAAAAGCAAGACTAAAAGGGAAAATCAGCAGTGAAAGGGAAAAGCAGCAGTGAAAGGGAAGAGCAGCAGTGAAAGGGAAGAGCAGCAGGGGAAGGGAAAAGCAGCAGTGAAAGGGAAAAGCAGCAGTGAAAGGGAAAAGCAAGAATAAAAAGGAAAAGCAGAAGTGAAAGGTAAAAGCAGCAGTGAAAGGGAAAAGCAGCAGTGAAATGGAAAAGCAGCAGTAAAGGGAAAAGAAAGACTAAAAGGCAAAAGCAGCAGTGAAAGGGAAAAGCAGCAGTGAAAGGGAAAATCAGCAGAGAAAGGGAAGTGCAGCAGTTAAACGGAAGAGCAGCAGTGAAAGAGAAAAGCAGCAGTGAAAAAGAAAAGCAAGACTGAAAGGGAAAAGCAAGACTAAAAGGAAAAAGCAAGACTGAAAAAGAAAAGCAAGACTAAAAGGGAAAATCAGCAGTGAAAGGGAAAAGCAGCAGTGAAAGGGAAGAGCAGCAGTGAAAGGGAAGAGCAGCAGGGGAAGAGAAAAGCAGCAGTGAAAGGGAAAAACAGCAGTGAAAGGAAAAAGCAAGACTAAAAGGGAAAAGCAGCAGTGAAAGGGAAAAGCAAGAATAAAAAGGAAAAGCAGCAGTGAAAGGGAAAAGCAGCAGTGAAAGGGAAAAGCAGCATGAAAGGGAAAAGCAGCAGTGAAAGGGAAAAGCAAGACTAAAAGGGAAAAGCAGCAGTGAAAGGGAAAATCAGCAGTGAAAGGGAAAATCAGCAGTGAAAGGGAAAAGCAACAGTGAAAGGGAAAAACAGCAGTGAAAGGGAAGAGCAGCAGTGAAAGGGAAGAGCAGCAGTGAAAGGGAAGAGCAGCAGTGCAAGGGAAGAGCAGCAGTGAAAGGGAAAAGCAACAGTGAAAGGGAAGAGCAGCAGTGAAAGGGAAGAGCAGCAGTGAAAGGGAAGAGCAGCAGTGAAAGGGAAAAGCAGCAGTGCAAGGGAAGAGCAGCAGTGAAAGGGAAGACGAGCAATGAAAGGGAAGAGCAGCAGTGAAAGGGAAGAGCAGCAGTGAATGGGAAAATCAGCAGTGAAAGGGAAAAGCAGGACTAAAAGGGAAAAGCACGAGTTAAAGGGAAAATCAAGACTAAAAGGGAAAATAGCAGAGAAAGGGAAAAGCAGGACTAAAAGGGAAAAGAAACAGTGAAAGGGAAAAGCAGCAGTGAATGGGAAAAGCAGCAGAGAAAGGAAAAAGCAGCAGAGAAAGGGAAGTGCAGCAGTGAAAGGGAAGAGCAGCAGTGAAAGAGAAAAGCAGCAGTGAAAAAGAAAAGCAAGACTGAAAGAGAAAAGCAAGACTAAAAGGAAAAAGCAAGACTGAAAAAGAAAAGCAAGACTAAAAGGGAAAATCAGCAGTGAAAGGGAAAAGCAGCAGTGAAAGGGAAGAGCAGCAGTGAAAAGGAAGAGCAGTAGGGGAAGAGAAAAGCAGCAGTGAAAGGGAAAAGAAGCAGTGAAAGGAAAAAGCAAGACTAAAAGGGAAAAGCAGCAGTGAAAGGGAAAAGCAAGAATAAAAAGGAAAAGCAGCAGTGAAAGGGAAAAGCAGCAGTGAAAGGGAAAAGCAGCAGTGAAAGGGAAAAGCAGCATGAAAGGGAAAAGCAGCAGTGAAAGGGAAAAGCAAGACTAAAAGGGAAAAGCAGCAGTGAAAGGGAAAATTAGCAGTGAAAGGGAAAATCAGCAGTGAAAGGGAAAATCAGCAGTGAAAGGGAAAAGCAGAAGTGAATGGGAAAAGCAACAGTGAAAGGGAAGAGCAGCAGTGAAAGGGAAGAGCAGCAGTGAAAGGGAAGAGCAGCAGTGCAAGGGAAGAGCAGCAGTGAAAGGGTAGACGAGCAGTGAAAGGGAAGAGCAGCAGTGAAAGGGAAGAGCAGCAGTGAATGGGAAAATCAGCAGTGAAAGGGAAAAGCAAGACTAAAAGTGAAAAGCAAGACTAAAAGGTAAAAGCAGCAGTGAAAAGGAATAGCAGCAGTGAAAAGGTAAAGCAGCTGTGAAAGGAAAGAGCAGCAGTGAAAGGGAAATGCAGCACTAAAAGGAAAAAGCAGCAGTGAAAGGGAAGAGCAGCAATGAAAGGGAAGAGCAGCAGTGAAAGGGAAAAGCAACAGTGAAAGGGAAGAGCAGCAGTGAAAGGGAAGAGCAGCAGTGAAAGGGAAGAGCAGCAGTGAAAGGGAAGAGCAGCAGTGAAAGGGAAGAGCAGCAGTGAAAGGGAAGACGAGCAGTGAAAGGGAAGAGCAGCAGTGAAAGAGAAAAGCAGCAGTGAAAAAGAAAAGCAAGACTAAAAGGGAAAATCAGCAGTGAAAGGGAAAAGCAGCAGTGAAAGGGAAGAGCAGCAGTGAAAAGGAAGAGCAGTAGGGGAAGAGAAAAGCAGCAGTGAAAGGGAAAAGAAGCAGTGAAAGGAAAAAGCAAGACTAAAAGGGAAGAGCAGCAGTGAAAGGGAAAAGCAAGAATAAAAAGGAAAAGCAGCAGTGAAAGGGAAAAGCAGCAGTGAAAGGGAAAAGCAGCAGTGAAAGGGAAAAGCAGCATGAAAGGGAAAAGCAGCAGTGAAAGGGAAAAGCAAGACTAAAAGGGAAAAGCAGCAGTGAAAGGGAAAATCAGCAGTGAAAGGGAAAATCAGCAGTGAAAGGGAAAAGCAGCAGTGAAAGGGAAAAGCAACAGTGAAAGGGAAGAGCAGCAGTGAAAGGGAAGAGCAGCAGTGAAAGGGAAGAGCAGCAGTGCAAGGGAAGAGCAGCAGTGAAAGGGAAGACGAGCAGTGAAATGGAAGAGCAGCAGTGAAAGGGAAGAGCAGCAGTGAATGGGAAAATCAGCAGTGAAAGGGAAAAGCAGGACTAGAATGGAAAAGCACGAGTGAAAGGGAAAAGCAAGACTAAAAGGGAAAGTAGCAGAGAAAGGGAAAAGCAGGACTAAAAGGGAAAAGCAACAGTGAAAGGGAAAAGCAGCAGTGAATGGGAAAAGCAGCAGAGAAACGTAAAAAGCAGCAGAGAAAGGGAAGTGCAGCAGTGAAAGGGAAGAGCAGCAGTGAAAGAGAAAAGCAGCAGTGAAAAAGAAAAGCAAGACTGAAAGGGAAAAGCAAGACTAAAAGGGAAAATCAGCAGTGAAAGGGAAAAGCAGCAGTGAAAGGGAAGAGCAGCAGTGAAAGGGAAGAGCAGCAGTGAAAGGGAAGAGCAGCAGGGGAAGGGAAAAGCAGCAGTGAAAGGGAAAAGCAGCAGTGAAAGGGAAAAGCAAGAATAAAAAGGAAAAGCAGAAGTGAAAGGTAAAAGCAGCAGTGAAAGGGAAAAGCAGCAGTGAAATGGAAAAGCAGCAGTAAAGGGAAAAGAAAGACTAAAAGGCAAAAGCAGCAGTGAAAGGGAAAAGCAGCAGTGAAAGGGAAAATCAGCAGAGAAAGGGAAGTGCAGCAGTTAAACGGAAGAGCAGCAGTGAAAGAGAAAAGCAGCAGTGAAAAAGAAAAGCAAGACTGAAAGGGTAAAGCAAGACTAAAAGGAAAAAGCAAGACTGAAAAAGAAAAGCAAGACTAAAAGGGAAAATCAGCAGTGAAAGGGAAAAGCAGCAGTGAAAGGGAAGAGCAGCAGTGAAAGGGAAGAGCAGCAGGGGAAGAGAAAAGCAGCAGTGAAAGGGAAAAGCAGCAGTGAAAGGAAAAAGCAAGACTAAAAGGGAAAAGCAGCAGTGAAAGGGAAAAGCAAGAATAAAAAGGAAAAGCAGCAGTGAAAGGGAAAAGCAGCAGTGAAAGGGAAAAGCAGCAGTGAAAGGGAAAAGCAGCATGAAAGGGAAAAGCAGCAGTGAAAGGGAAAAGCAAGACTAAAAGGGAAAAGCAGCAGTGAAAGTGAAAATCAGCAGTGAAAGGGAAAATCAGCAGTGAAAGGGAAAATCAGCAGTGAAAGGGAAAAGCAACAGTGAAAGGGAAGAGCAGCAGTGAATGGGAAGAGCAGCAGTGAAAGGGAAGAGCAGCAGTGAAAGGGAAGAGCAGCAGTGAAAGGGAAGAGCAGCAGTGAAAGGGAAGAGCAGCAGTGAAAGGGAAGACGAGCAGTGAAAGGGAAGAGCAGCAGTGAAAGGGAAGAGCAGCAGTGAATGGGAAAATCAGCAGTGAAAGGGAAAAGCTGGACTAGAAAGGAAAAGCACGAGTGAAAGGGAAAAGCAAGACTAAAAGGGAAAAGCACGAGTGAAAGTGAAAAGCAAGACTAAAAGGGAAAGTAGCAGAGAAAGGGAAAAGCAGGACTAAAAGGGAAAAGCAACAGTGAAAGGGAAAAGCAGCAGTGAATGGGAAAAGCAGCAGAGAAACGTAAAAAGCAGCAGAGAAAGGGAAGTGCAGCAGTGAAAGGGAAGAGCAGCAGTGAAAGAGAAAAGCAGCAGTGAAAAAGAAAAGCAAGACTGAAAGGGAAAAGCAAGACTAAAAGGGAAAAGCAAGACTGAAAAAGAAAAGCAAGACTAAAAGGGAAAATCAGCAGTGAAAGGGAAAAGCAGCAGTGAAAGGGAAGAGCAGCAGTGAAAGGGAAGAGCAGCAGGGGAAGGGAAAAGCAGCAGTGAAAAGGAAGAGCAGTAGGGGAAGGGAAAAGCAAGAATAAAAAGGAAAAGCAGAAGTGAAAGGTAAAAGCAGCAGTGAAAAGGAAAAGCAGAGTGAACGGGAACAGCAAGACTAAAAGGGAAAAACAGCAGTGAAAGGGAAAAGCAGCAGTGAATGTGAAAATCAGCAGTGAAAGGCAAGAGCTGCAGTGAAAGGGAAGAGCTGCAGTGAAATGGAAGAGCAGCAGAGAATGGGAAAAGCAGCAGAGAAAGGGAAAAGTAGGACTAAAAGGGAAAAGCAGAAGTGAATGGGAAAAGCAGCAGTGAATGGGAAAAGCAGAAGTGAATGGGAAAAGCAGCAGTGAATGGGAAAAGCAGCAGAGAAAGGGAAAAGCAGGACTAAAAGGGAAAAGCAGCAGTGAAAGGGAAAAGCAGCAGTGAAAGGGAAAAGCAAGAATAAAAAGGAAAAGCAGCAGTGAAAGGAAAAGCAGCAGTGAAAGGGAAAAGCAGCAGTGAAAGGGAAAAGCAGCAGTGTAAGGGAAAAGCAGCATTGAATGGGAAAAGCAGCAGAGAATGGGAAAAGCAAGACTAAAAGGGAAAAGCAGAAGTGAAAGGGAAAAGCAGCAGTGAATGGGAAAATCAGCAGTGAAAGGGAAAAGCAAGACTAAAAGTGAAAAGCAAGACTAAAAGGTAAAAGCAGCAGTGAAAAGGAAAAGCAGCAGTGAAAAGGTAAAGCAGCTGTGAAAGGAAAGAGCAGCAGTGAAAGGGAAATGCAGCACTAAAAGGAAAAAGCAGCAGTGAAAGGGAAGAGCAGCAATGAAAGGGAAGAGCAGCAGTGAAAGGGAAAAGCAACAGTGAAAGGGAAGAGCAGCAGTGAAAGGGAAGAGCAGCAGTGAAAGGGAAGAGCAGCAGTGAAAGGGAAGAGCAGCAGTGAAAGGGAAGACGAGCAGTGAAAGGGAAGAGCAGCAGTGAAAGAGAAAAGCAGCAGTGAAAAAGAAAAGCAAGACTGAAAGGGAAAAGCAAGACTAAAAGTGAAAAGCAAGACTGAAAAAGAAAAGCGAGACTAAAAGGGAAAATCAGCAGTGAAAGGGAAAAGCAGCAGTGAAAGGGAAGAGCAGCAGTGAAAGGGAAGAGCAGCAGGGGAAGAGAAAAGCAGCAGTGAAAGGGAAAAGCAGCAGTGAAAGGAAAAAGCAGCAGAGAAAGGGAAAAGCAGCAGAGAAAGGGAAAAGCAGCAGTGAAAGGGAAAAGCAGCAGAGAAAGGGAAAAGCAGCAGAGAAAGGGAAAAGCAGCAGTGAAAGGGAAAAGCAAGACTAAAAGGGAAAAGAAGCAGTGAAAGGGAACAGCAAGACTAAAAGGGAAAAGCAGCATTGAAAGGGAAAAGCAGCATTGAAAGGGAAGAGGAGCAGGGAAAGGGAAAAGCAGCAGTGAATGGGAAAAGCAGCAGTGAAAGGGAGAAGCAGCAGTGAAAGGGAAAAGCAGCAGTGAAAGGGAAAAGTAGAAGCGAAAGGGAAAAGCAGCAGTGAAAGGGAAAAGCAGCAGTGAAAGGGAAAAGCAAGACTAAAAGGGAAAAGCAGCAGTGAAAGGGAAAAGCAGCAGTGAAAGGGAAAAGCAGCAGTGAAAAGGAAAAGCAAGACTAAAAGGGAAAAGCAGCAGTGAAAGGGAAGAGCAAGACTAAAAGGGAAGAGCAGCAGGGAAAGGGAAGAGCAGCAGGGAAAGGGAAGAGGAGCAGGGAAAGGGAAGAGCAGCAGGGAAAGGGAAGAGCAGCAGGGAAAGGGAAGAGCAGCAGGGAAAGGGAAGAGCAGCAGGGAAAGGGAAGAGCAGCAGGGAAAGGGAAGAGCAGCAGGGAAAGGGAAGAGCAGCAGGGAAAGGGAAGAGCAGCAGGGAAAGGGAAGAGCAGCAGGGAAAGGGAAGAGCAGCAGGGAAAGGGAAGAGCAGCAGGGAAAGGGATAAGCAGCAGTGAAAGGGAAAAGCAGCAGTGAAAGGGAAAAGCAGCAGTGAAAGGGAAAAGCAGCAGTGAAAGGGAAAAGCAGCAGAGAAAGGGAAAAGCAAGACTAAAAGGGAAAAGCAGCAGTGAAAGGGAAAAGCAGGAGTGAAAGGGAAAAGCAGCAGTGAAAGGGAAAAGCAGCAGTGAAAGGGAAAAGCAGCAGTGAAAGGGAAAAGGAACAAGAAAATGCAGCCCTGAAAGGGAGAAGCAGAACTGATAAAGAAAAGGAGCCCTGAAAGGGAAAAGGAGCCCTGAAAGGGAAAAGGAGCCCCGAAAGGGAAAGGAACAGCATAAAGTAACACTGATAGGGAAAAGGAGTACATAAAGGGCAAAGGCAGCACTGAAATAGAAAAGAAGCCCTGAAAGGGAAAAGCATCAAAGCAAGGGCAAAGAAGCACTGAAAGGTAAAAGGAACAAGCACAGGGAGCAGGCAGGTAGGCACAGCAAAGCAGCAAGCAAAGCCCAATCTCTCAGAGGGGGCTCGCTAACAGGAAGCCCAGCTATTGCCCTCCCAAAGAAACTCCACCATTTTGACAGCCAAAACAGAAACTACGGTTTCGGTTCTCATGACTCTTCCCTGCGCTCCCAAATAAATGGTTTCGTGACATCCTCTACCACACTGCAACTGCTCTGAATAATCAAAATTATATCATTCATGACATAAGAAACTCACTTTTGCCTGGTGACAACGACAGTCCATTCCCATCATGTCCCTCCATGTAATGAACATTGCATTTGGCCTTCTAACAGCCTCCTGGATGAATCCACCAAAAGCAAGGAAGCACCCTGCCCTTACTCTGAAGAGAGAAAGAAAGCAAGGTTCATGGAAACAGGCACACAAGGCTCGCAACAAGACACGGTGCTCCAGATCATGCCAGAGATAGGACTACCACAGTGCCAGAACATGATTTACCACTAAAGGAAACATCTGGGAGCACATTCACAACTTCAGCACAAGCTGTAATGGCTCAGCATATTTAGCTTTCTTATCGTTCAGCTGGAGAACGAGATACTCCGAAGTATCAGTCAGCAAGCACTCGGATGAGCCTGACCTCTGGTTTTAACGCTGACAGACATCATTACTGCCACCTCTGACACCTTACCAGGAGATGCTTCCATTTATTAGCCTGGTCTTGATTCCTTCCATCAGCAGCTGCTCCTAAACTGACCTCCATTCATACAGTGATACCACTGACTTCTAGCACGAGCTGACCTGCAAGACAGAGAAGAGAAAGCAGGATGGCAACAAACACTGACATAGCACAATCTAATATTCTTGAACAGCCGCAAAAGAGACAAAACAGGAGAGAAACGCATCCGCAGCAACACCCCAGTTCATAAAGAAATGCAACTCCAGCCTGGCCTCAGCAGCCCTTATATATTTCTTACACATTTGATTAAGCCAACTGCAATTTGAACCAGGAGAATTCACAGTCTCTTGCAAGTGTCACCGTAAAGCAGAATAGGACACAGCAAAAAAAAAAAAAAAAAGAAAGAAAAAGAAAAAAAAAAAAGAAATATAAAGAAAAAAAGCAAGCCAAAAACCAGGGAATCAAAGTTTAAAAAACCACAGAAAACAAATAGAAAAAAACCACATACTATCTGTAACAACAGAAAGACTAGCACAGTGTGAATATACTACAAAGGTAAGGAAAGAATGGCTCACCCACCACTGAGGATGGAAGTGCACAGAACAAACTCCACAGAGGAGAAACCATCAAAAAAAATTCCACCCAGGGGCAGTCAGCCTTCAAAAATGAGCTGTAAGAGAGGTGCAGCCAGGCTCCATCCCTTCCAGTCACTCAGCTGCATTGCCCTCACCTGCACTAACCAGGGCTGACCAGGTCCCTTCCCTAGGTGATAATCAGTGGCTCAGACTGTGATTCAACAGTTCTCATACAGCGTATATAAAGAAAAATAGCAAAACATAGATGAAAAACACAACAACAAATAAACCATGAAGGATTTTAGGAAATAACACAGAATTAAAAAAAATAATAATAATAAAGGCAAAGAAAAAATGATAAATCAAACAAAAGAAAAGAACTAAGACAAGGAAAAACAGAAAAAAACTTATAAAAAAAACAAAAAACAAAAAACAAAAAACAAAAAATAAAAAACAAAAAACAAAAAACAAAAAAAACACGACATAGAAAACACCAAATAGGAAAGAAAACCATAGAACTGCAAAGGAAAAAAAATAACACAGCAAAGCAAAGCACAGATGATAAAAAACAACAAGGAAAACACACCTCCCTGACATGACATCTTGCCTCCTGAGCAGGTCACAGTGTCCCTCACTCAGATGTAGAGCAGGAAGGAAGCTGAGACCCCATGTGTTCCTTGCTGCGCACTCCCATCTAAAAGGTCCATATGCTCCTTGGGAAGCACAATGCCACCTGGGGAAAAGAGAAAGCAGGAACAGGACATGCAGGCGGCTTTCACCCAGCAGAAGGCCAGATCCTTCCGTCTGTTATCTGCTCCCCTTTTTAGTCCTAACAGGGCCCTGAGGATACAGAAATAGCAGTGCTTAGCAGAAGGACTCGGAGAAGGACCGGTAGAAACTGTCAGGAGGACAACTGGCATCGCATGGACACAAACAGGCTGTTGGTGCAAGGAAGGAAACAGCACCTGAGCATTTCACCAGACAGGTTCCCTCCTCTCTGTCTTCCTGCAAAGATACAAGGATAAAAACCTCATTTCCTCTGAGCAACAATTGGAAACAAGACCAGAAAATTATTAATTCAAAGGCACTTTTAGGAGATGTATAACAGAGTCCTTCCCAGTTACACGAGCTTACGCTGTGGCCTTTGGAGAAACAAGCTGCCTCTGTGGTCCTGAGGGTTCCTTTTTGTCATCTGTTGGGCACAGCAAGAGAGCTTTTCTTGTACAAATCTATGCCCTGCGTACCTTTCTCCATCCCAAAACCTAGAGTTGTGGTGCAGACACTGGATGCTGACCAGAGCAGTAAAAGAACAGAAGAGGGGAAAAGCAGATACAGGTAAGACACCTAAAAGAAAGGAAAAGAGCAGAAGAGAAGGAAGGATACGGTTAAGAACAAAGGACAGAAGATGGAAAGTGCTATAGAGGATTGGACTGGACATGAGCAGATCAGAGCTACACCAAGGTGTGGCTTCTCCCTGTGTCCCTGTCCACCACTGGCAACATCCCCCAATGACAGGGATGATGCTGCTCCAGCAGCTGATGGGGTTGTGGTCTGGGGTTACGTTCTATGCAGAGCCTCCACAACCTGCTACAGACCCCCAGTTCCCTGCCACTTCTTTTTTTTCCAGGTGTCTGCACACAAGGAACAGGTGTTCCCCATGCCCTGCATGCTGGTAATTTGTGTGGGCAATTACTGTGTGGGAATTGGGGGAGGGAAATTCAGGGGTGGGATAGTGAGGAGGAATTGGAGGGGGCTGGGAAATTGTTTGGGTGGGATTGTAGAGATCAGATATGACTGTTAGGATGGGGGATATTTGGTTGGAAATATTGTCATTTCTATTACTCATTGCTTTGTATAAGTTATCAAATGCTTTATGTTCCCTCTGCTACATCTCTGCTTGCAGTCATTTGTGCAGTGACAAAGGTCCTCAGCTCTACATGCCCACCTCCAAGGTAGGATGGAGCACCACAGATGGCAGTGTTCCACAGCTGCCACCAGCAGCCCCAGCTCGTCCCTCCACACCTGAGGTGTGAGTGGCTGTGAGAGGAATGTCTCTGTGGAAGTGCAGCTCATTCCTCCCCTCTGATGGGGGCAGAAGGCATCTGCATTTCCCTCATGGCTCTTATTTCCTGTGTTACTGTGGGAAATGAGCTGAGCCACTGTGCCTCCCTACTATGGCAAGCTCTGCAGCTCTGCCACTGTCTTTATACTCAGCTGCTCCTGTGTGTAATGCTCCACACTTGGACCCTGCAGAGCCCAAAGGCCTCCTTGGCTGCTGTTACTCACCTGGACATTGAGGGTGCTGTGTCTCCAGTCTGTACCTGCTTCCAGGTGGCACTTGCAAGACACTGCGAGTCCACCTGGTTGGAACTGCAGTCAACAAACACAAATGTGAAAGAAATAAGAAAGGATTCTTTCATTTCACAGGCTTTCATCTCCATTGAAAGATGTTCTGCTGTGCAGCACAGCTGGGAGCATTTCATATGTGCAAAAAAGGGGGATAGGCCCTGGCTGTGCCCGGCCCCCTTCCGGCCCAGGCCCCAAAGCAGCCCCGACTGTGCTGGGTTCCCCTCTCACCTGGGCCCTGCAGTGGCCTCAGCTGTGCCTGCTCCCCCTCTGCTCTGGGCCCTGAGCTGGCCCTAACTGTGCCAGGCCCCCCTCTGGAACAGGCCCTGCCTCAAGCCCCGCCCCCTGTGGGCAGCAGTGCTAGTGCCTGTTGGTTTTGCTCTCTTCCCTCTTCTTTCCCTGTTCTCTTCACAAATGCATTCAGATCCCCCAGGATGACGTGCACTGACACTGCTGCCTTCTTCCTGCACAAACTTTCTGGGCAGCTCAGCTTTTTCTACAGAGCAGCGTGCCTTTGGAAGTGCTTGGAGGATGTAAACTAACAGCAAGAGAACACTGAGCTCTTCTGGGTCTTTCTAGACATGGCAAAGAGACAGGAGAGAGTGCTCAGCCTCGAGTGGTTGCTTGTATGCAGAAATCACAGTTGTCAACATCTGTGCTGTTTTGCTGTAGGCAGTAGTGTGTGACAAGAAGCCTACAATTATCAATTTAGTGAACGTAATTAATTGTAACAGTTCCCCTTTCTTCTTCCCTTGACACTTGGGTTATGGAGTTCTCCTATGCTATGTGCCGGTGTAATACCTCTGAGCCACAGCACTGTTGCGTTTAGCAAAGCTCATGGCAACAGGCTTTGGCCAACTTCAGAG
Source organism: Coturnix japonica (assembly GCF_054131305.1). Lineage (NCBI taxonomy): Eukaryota > Metazoa > Chordata > Aves > Galliformes > Phasianidae > Coturnix > Coturnix japonica. The sequence goes on from NC_140672.1 coordinate 29,314,472, forward strand.
CTACGTAGATGATGAGAAGATATCCGATGATAGGAGAGAAAATGAACAAGCTCCAAGGTAAGTGTTGTTTTTTCCTTCTAGTCAGCACGCCATCGCTAAATCTTCCATGCTGTGACTTTTATCATGACAGTGATGATCCCTTAACCTCACACCTTTAGCACAGCACTTTCTGTGGAGATTCCCACCAGTGACAAAGTATTAGTGCCGCTTTTCTGCCTGTTTCTTTTTTGTCTGTATTTTCCAGAATGTGGGTATTTCTTTCATTGCCCACAAACACTGCCCAGTGCAGGAGGAGGCAGGGACAAGAGTCAGGAGCAAAGGCAGAATCGTTTCTCAGTTAGTGAATGGAATGCCAGTGTTTTCTGCATATGGACTTGCCATAGTGCTTCTTACAAGGCCTAACAGTGGGATGAAATGTGCCCTGAAGCAGGTGTGCTTGCAGGAAGGCAAAAGAGAATTGCAAATAACGCTAAGGGGGGCCAGTAAGATGATCAGAGGGCTGGAGTACCTTTCCTGTGAGGACAGGTTGAGGGAACTGGGCTTGTTGTGCTTGGAGAAGAGAAGGTTCCAGGGAAACCTCGCTGTGGCCTTCTAGTATTTGAAAGGAGCATATAAACAGGCAGGGGAATGGCTGTTTACAAGGGTGGATAGTGATAGGACAAGGGGGAATGGTTTTAAAGTTATATGGGGACGTTTAGGTTGGATATTAGGTTGATGTTTTTCACACAGAGGGTGGTGACACACTGGAACAGGTTGCCCATTGAGGTTGTGGATGCTCCATCCCTGGAGGCATTCCAGGCCAGGCTGGATGTGGCTCTGGGCAGCCTGGTCTGCTGGTTGGAGACCCTGCACACTGTGGTCCTTTTCAACCCAGGCTATTCTATGAGTCTATGGCTGTTTTTAACACCAAAATGCAACTTGGCTTGTAATTGTTTCTAAAATGATCTGGTTCGTCCTGTTTGGAATGTGATATTTCTACAGCAGAAGGATGCAGAAGTGAAAAGGCTCAAAACGCTACTGAAGGAAATTGCCAAATGTCAGGACAACCTCGAGGAAGCAAATGAATCCATAAGAAAACCATCGAGATGAATTATTTCCTATGGCCAGACCACGGGGGGGCAACGAGGCGGCCGCCACCCACCCCCCATCTCCGTCCCCTTCATCCAACATGAAGGGGGTGATGACGGCGGGGGGCCGAGCCCCTTCTCACACCAACTGGCTTTCGGGTCCCACTCCCAGCGTTTCCCACATGGCGTCGAATATGCGGCGTCGCCTGGAGGCATCCCAAGGTGGGGGGAGGGTCGCAATTGAGCCGCTACGGGTAAAGGAAGGGGGGGCAAAGAGGAGTCGGAGACACCCCCCATCGCCCGGGGCCTTAGGAGCTGAATAGGGCATTGACCGGGAGGAGTGGGGGGTGGGGGGGAAACCGGGAGGGGCGCAGGGTGAGCCTTAATTCTGCTCCCCCCGACTCCAACCGCACTGATCAGCCCTGAGCCCCCCCCCCCACCTGCAGCAGCACCGGCAGGATGTGGAGGCGATGAGGGGGGGTCGCGTTGTCGGGCTCCAAACGGAGGCAAAGCCGTAACCCCCCTCCGGGGCTCCCCATCGTGCCAAAGCCCTCCCGTAACACCCCCAGGCTCCGGGCAGCCAAACGCCGCAGGTAGCGGCTGCACGCTTTGGGCCGGGGCGGGCCGGGCGCCCGAGCCAATACTCTCAGGTATCCCCGCAGCCCCCCTTCGTTTTGGGTGGTGGGGGGGGGCGCCCACGGGGGTACACGAGCAGCAGCAGCAGCAGCTCCACCTGTAGGGGGGGGACACACAGCCCTCCGTGGAGACACAGCTGACACGTCCCCACCCCTCTGAGGACACCACCCCCCCCCCTTCCCGGGATCGCCTTCCTCCGGCTCTGTAGGCCGTAGGAACCAAAGCAAGGGCGGAACACCAGTGAAGCGGATCGCGTTTCCCAGGGGACTCATTTCTGCAGAGCACGCGTTCCCTCCGGGGGAGCGGGTTACGGCACGGACCCATTGGGGATAATGGGGGGAAGGGGGAGTGGAGACCGGAGAGGCCTGACCTGGTTGCGTGGGGCGGAGGGGGGGGAACGGCAGAGGGAGCGGAAGAGGTTTGTGGGCTGAGGGCCGCCAACAGCCGCCCCCAAGGCTCCAGCATGGTTTAAGGGGGTATTTTGGAGCTAAGGGGTGGATTTGAGATCCATAGGGTGGGTTTAAGGGGGTATTTGGGGGCTGAGGGGTGGATTTGGGGTCCATAGGGTGGGTTTGGGGGGTATCTGGGGGTTATGGGGTGGCCTTTGGGGGTTTTAAGGTGGGCCTGGGGGGTGTTTGGGGGCTGTGGGGTGGGATTAGGGTGCAGTGGGGTGGGTTTGGGGTCTATATTGTAGGTTTAAGGGAGTATTTGGGGGCTGAGGGGTGGATTTTGGGGCCATAGGGTGGGTTTGGGGGGTATCTGGGGGTTATGGGGTGGACTTTGGGGGTTTTAAGGTGGGCTTGGGGGGGTGTTTGGGGGCTGTGGGGTGGGATTAGGGTGCAGTGGGGTGGGTTTGGGGTCTATAGGGTGGGTTGGGGGAGGTATTTGGAGTCAGTGGGGGCACTCTAAGACCCCAGTTTAATGGGGGGGGCGGGGGGGTCTCTTTGGAACCAAATTGGGTTGAAGGGGAAGGGGCGTGGGGGGCAATCTTTATGCCTACGGCGCCCCCTAGAGGTCACCCACAGCCACGACAGGGGAACTTTGTGTCCTTCCGTGCAGGGGGGCAGAGCTTAGGGGCGGGCCCATATGAGTGTATATGGCCCAGCCCCCTCCCATCATCAGCGCTTCCTGCCCCGGGGCTGCGCCGCACCCAACGCTGCGTTCCGGGTTTCTATATAAAGGGTGTGTGTGTGTGTGTTATTAATGAGTATATATTGAAGGGGGGGGGGGTGGGCTTTATTTTGGGGAGTTGGTAAGGGAGGAGAGGGCAGTGAGCGGCGTGACGCAGTGCAACAGCAATCCTTGCTGCTCTCTCCTTGTTTGCTCACAGGCATGTTTTCATGCTGCATGAAGGCTTTCTAAAGCTGTTAGCAGGGTCACTTGGGATAGGAGGAGGGGAAACAGTTTCAGGCAGAAAGAGGGAAGATTGGCTTTGGATGGGAGGAAGAAGGATTTGGCTGGAGGGTGGTGAGGCACTGGGATGTCTTGCCCAGAGAGGTGGTGGGTGCCCAGACAGGCTTTCAAGGCCAGGCTGGACCAGGCTCAGAGCAACCTCATCTGGAGGTAGGTGTCCCTGTTCCCCGCAGGGCGGTGGGACCGGGTGCCCTTTTGGGGTTCCTTCCTGCTCCAATTGTTCCATGATTCTCTCATACAAAGGCTGCCACGGCATCCCAGACGGCAACTCGCTCTGGAGATTAAAATAAAAGCAGGTCACACTCAGCATCTGCTGCTTCCTGGCACCCCTCCCACTGCTGGGCAGGATGGAGGTGGCAGATGGAAAGTGCCATTTCCATCCCAAGACTGGCTGCAGCACCGCTCCCTTGGTGGCTGTGGGCACGTGTACCTTCAGTGTCACTGCATGTCTGTCCAGAAACAGTTCCCACCCTGGGGCCGTTCTTGCTCATCCTGGGTTGCTCCTTGTTGGTGCCAGCCATGCTGGAGCTCATCCTTCAGATGTGTCTGCTCTGTACCAGATGCTCCTTCAGGATGCAGGACCCTCATCTGTGCTCTGCCTTCAACCCCCCTCCTGGGTGGCCGTGACTCCAACCCCAATGGCTTCTTTATAGGTCAACGTGGGATCCCAGACTCCAACCCCAATGGCTTCCAAGGCCAACATGGGCTCCCATCATGGCCTGGTGAGACACGGCAACAGCTGAACGCAGAGCTCACGAGGTACGAAGGGGAACTGAAGGCTGTGATGAAGAAGCTGAAGGAGGAATATGGCGACGTCGTGACCTTAAAGGGCCGAAGCTATGAGGAAAAGATGAGGAGGAACCGGGGGGAGATGCTCTACAGGCTGCAGCAGGGCAGGAGAGCTGCTGCCATGGGGGGCATCAAGCAGCCAAAGGTGGGAAGGTGCTGAGGTGGAGTTTGGAAGCCCCACGGCTTAATTTGGGGTCTGGTTTTGGGTTCATTTTGCATCATTTTGGGCCTGTTTATTTAGGGTTTGGATTTTGGGTTCATTTTTAGGCCCACAATGTGTCAGTTCTGTGCGTTGAGGCTGAAGGGGGAAGTGGGGGGTTGGGGATGGGATGGAGGGGTTAATTGGTTCCTATAAATGGAAGGGAAGGATTTGGGGCCATTAATGAAGGGGTTCGTTGGTTCCTATAAATGGAAGGGATGGATTTGGGGTGGTGGATGAAGGTTCATTGGTGATGGGTTTGGGGTCATGGGTGGAGGTACATTGGAGATGGATTTGGGGCTGTGGATAAAGGGGTTCATTGGTTCCTCTAAATGGAGGGATGAATTTGGGGCTGTGAATAAAGGTTCATTGGAGATGGATCTGGGGCCATGGATGTATCAGAGTATCACAGTCTCATGCGGGTTGGAAGGGACCTTAGAGATCATCGAGTCCAACCCCCAGGATTTGAGCCTCCTGTGTAGCAGAGCGGCACTTCTACCACTTGCGACACAGGGGGGATTTGAACCCGGGCCTCTGGTGTTGCAAAGTGGCGTCCTTAACCACTGTGCCACCGGAGGCACACAATGTAGCTTCATTGGTTCCTAGAAATGGAAGGGGGGGATTTGGGGCCGTGGATGGAGGGGTTGATTGGTGATGGATTTGGGGATGGGGGCAGGGGAAGGGATTCATGATGTGGCTGCAGCTTTCTATAATGCATCATTTGGAGCCTTTTGAATGCTCTCTACTACCTGATCAACAACACCACCAGGCAGTACAGCTTTGTGGCATCTCCTTTAAAAAAAGGGGCTTTGGAAGCTGATCTATGACCAGTCCTATAAGCTGTGGCCATGGTGAAGCCAAGGAAATCAAGACAGGAATGTGACACGCCAATGAGTTCTGTTCCCTTTATTGCAGCACTGGGTGAGTGGGGATCACTGCAGCGACTACCCATTGATAGGCATAGCCTATACATGGTCATTAATCCCAATGACATGGGCAGAGATTCCAAGCATTAATGAACATCTCTGGTGGTGGTGGGATGAAGGCTAATAGCCATTCTCACTATAAATGCCCAACTCTCTAAGGGGGGGTGCCCAAACTGGTTCCTGTTGATGCTACATCCAGCTGAGGCATCTGTTCTGCCATCTTATCTTCAACACCAGCACATCTGCAATCTTATTTTCAACAGCAGCACATCTGTCCAATCTTCCCTTGAAAGCAAACTCTGCGGCCCACTCCCAGTTCTGTTCCTGAGCTGACATTTACTCCAGCGCCTTTGTCCTTCAGGTTGGATCTGCTTAAGTTGTGCATGATTCACAACCCTAACTCTGACCCAAACGCCATCCCAAACCCTAAACCAAAACCGAACCCTAATCCAAGGCCGAAGCCTAACCCAAACCCAACCCTACCCTAATCCAGTGCCAAAGCCTAACCATAAACCAACACAGACACAAACCCAAACTCAACATAGACACAAACCCAAACCCCAAACCTAAAACCAACTGTACCCCTAACCCAAACCCAGCATAGATACAAACGCAAACCACAAATCTAAAACAAACCCTACCCCAAACTGAAACCCCAAAACCAACATAGACACAAACCCAAACCCCAAAGCTAAACCCAACCCTACCCTGAACCCTAATCCAAATCTAAAACCAACCCTACCCTGAAGCCAAATCCAAATCGAAAACCAACCCTACCCCAAACCCCAAACCTAAAACCTAAAAGCAAGCCTACCCCAAACCCAACATAGACACAAACCCAAATCCCAAACCTAAAACCAACCCTACCCTGAACCCTAATCCAAATCTAAAACCAACCCTGCCCCAAACCCAAATCCAAATCTAAAACCAACCCTACCCCAAACCAAAAACCCAAACCCAAAACCAACCCTACCCCAAACCCAAACCCCAAACGTAAAACCAACCATATCCCAAACCCAAACCCCAGACCTAAAACCAACCCTACCCCAAACCCAACATAGACACAAACCCAAACCCCAAACCTAAAACCAACCTTACCCTGAACCCTAATCCAAATCTAAAACCAACCCTACCCTCAACCCTAATCCAAATCTAAAACCAACCCTACCCCAAGCCCAAACCCCAAACCTAAAAGCAACCCTACCCCAAACCCAACATAGACACAAACCCAAACCCCAAAGCTAAAAGCAGCCCTAACCCAAACTGAACACAGACACAAACCCAAACCCCAAACCTAAAACCAATCCTATCCCAAACCGAACATAGACACAAACCCTAATCCAAATCTAAAACCAACCCTACCCCAAACCCAAACCCCAAACCTAAAACCAACCCTACCCCAAACCCAACCCAAAACCAACCCTACCCCAAACCCAAACCCCAAACCTAAAACCAACCCTGCCCCAAATGCAAACCCCAAAGCTAAAACCACAGCTACCCCAAACTGAACACAGACACAAACCCAAACCCCAAACCTAAAACCAACCCTACCCCAAACCCAACCCAAAACCAACCCTACCCCAAACCCAAACCCCAAACCTAAAACCAACCCTACCCTGAACCCAAACCCCAAACCTAAAACCAACCCTATCCCAAACGCAAACCCCAAACCTAAAACCAACCCTGCCCCAAACCCAAACCCCAAACCTAAACCCAATATAGACACAAAACCAAACCCCAAAGCTAAAACCAACCCTACCCCAAACCCAAACCCCAAACCTAAAACCAACCCTACTCCAAACCCAAACCAAAACCAACCCTACCCCAAACCCAAACCCCAAACCTAAAACCAACCCTACCCTGAACCCAAATCCCAAACCTAAAACCAATCCTATCCCAAACCCAAACCCCAAACCTAAAACCAACCCTGCCCCAAACCCAAACCCCAAACCTAAACCCAATATAGACACAAAACCAAACCCCAAAGCTAAAACCAACCCTACCCCAAACCCAAACCCCAAACCTAAAACCAACCCTACTCCAAACCCAAACCAAAACCAACCCTACCCCAAACCCAAACCCCAAACCTAAAACCAACCCTACCCTGAACCTAAACCCCAAACCTAAAACCAATCCTATCCCAAACCCAAACCCCAAACCTAAAACCAACCCTGCCCCAAACCCAAACCCCAAACCTAAAACCACAGCTACCCCAAACCCAAACCCCAAACCTAAACCCAACATAGACACAAAACCAAACTCCAAAGCTAAAACCAACCCTACCCCAAATCCAATCCTCAAACCCAAACCCAACATAGACACAAACCCACTGTGACCTTCAAGGACCCTCCTGTGCTGGTGTGTCACAATGACACTCTGACCTCATAGAAGCCACCCAGGGTGGGGCAGGGGCAGTGGCTCAGCACGGAACCCACTGGCCCCATTCTGCAATTGGTTCAGGTCCTGCAAGGAGCTGTGTGAGTGGTGCAGCAATGCGGGCCCAATTTGCCAGCGGAACATTAACAGCGCTGCAGTGTCTGAAGCTGCTGCAGGAGCAGAAGCAGGTGAGCAATGAATGGACGAGCAGCATTGGGTTGAGCTGCAGCTGGATGGAGGGCAACCTGCACATGGCATGGCAGCACTGGGTTGAGCTGCATCTGGATGGCACCCTGCACATAGCATGGCAGCATTGGGTTGAGCTGCTGCTGGATGGAGGGCACCCTGCACATGGCATGGCAGTACTGGGTTAAGCAGCAAAGGGAGGGCAACCTGCTCAAGTCATGACAGCATTGGGTTGACCTGCATCTGGAGACAGATAACTGGGGTAGAAATGTCTTTTATTTTGCAGAGGAAAACAAGAATTCTTGAAACAATGTATTCTCTTATCCACAAACCAACATTCAGTAAAGAAAATGTCTTCTTTGGGGATGAAAACCATTATTTGGTTTAGAAAATGCAATTTTTAGGAATGAAAATCATTTTATTTGGTAAGAAAAATGTATTTTTGCAAGGATAAAGAGTGATGATCAAGAATGAACTTTTTATTTCTTTCAGAGATAAGTACAGCAATTGGTGTCAAAGTTCTCTATATCTTGACAGAAATCGATATTTCGGGTGGAAATGTCCTAATTTTGTAAAGGAATACAGGAATTCTGGAAACAATCTACCATGTTATGCTCCAAAGCATAATTTTGTAGAGATAATGTCTACCTTTGTGTATGAAAACCAGTATTTTGTTTAGAAAATGCTATTTTTAGGAATGAAAAGAATTATTTTGGCAAGAAAATGAAATTTTTGCAAGGATAATTAGTGATACTTAGGAGATTCCTTTTTATTTCTGAGATAAGCAAGGATATTAATGTGAAAGTTTTCTAAATTTTGACATAAATTGATATTTCTGGTGGGAATGTCCTTATTTTGTAGAGGAATTTGGGAATTCTAGAAACACTGTATTCTATTATGCTCCAAAGCATCATTCTGTAGGGAAAATTTCTACTTTTGGTGATGAAAAGCAGATGTGGTTAAGAATATGCTATTCTTAGGAATGAAAAGCATTTTCTTAGGTAAGAAAAAAATATTTTTGCCAGAATACGAAGTGATACTTAAGAGAGGACTCCTTATATCTGGAAGAAGTGGCGATATTCCTGTGTAACTTTTAAAAATTCTTACAGAAATTGTCATTTTGGGTGGAAATGTCCATAGTTTGTAGAGGAAAATAGGTATTCTGGTAGATATGCATCGTATAATGCTACAGTGCATCATTTTCTAGAGAAAATATCTTCTTTTGGTTATGAAAACAGGTATTAGGTTTAGAAAATGCTATTTTTAGTGAAGAAAACTCATATTTTCAAAAGAAACTCAAATATTTGCCAGGATAAATGGTGATGCTTTAGAGAGAACTTATTATTTCTGGTCTATGTAGTGAAAGTCGTGTGTAAATTTCAAAAATTAGAACAGAAATTGATCTTTAGGGGGAAAGTGTCCTTATTTGAAAGAGGAATTCCGGTAATCTGTAAACAAAGTATCATATTATGCTGCAAATATTCATTTTTTAGAGGAACTGTCTTCTTTTGAGGATGAAACCCAGTATTTTGGGGAGAAAATGATATTTTTAGGGCTGAAAAGCATTGTATTTGTTAAGAAAAATGTATTTTTGCAAGGATAAGAAATGATACTCAAGAATGTACCTTTTTTTTTTTTTTCTGGGATAAGTACTGCTATTAATGTCAAAGTTCTCTAAATCTTGACAGAAATTGATATTTTGGGTGGAAATGTCCTTATTTTGCAGAGGAATACAGGAATTCATGAAACACTGTATTCTATTATGCTCCAAAGGAACATTCTGTAGAGATAATGTCTACCTTTGGGGATGAAAACCAGTATTTTGTTTAGAAAATGCTATTTTTAGGAATGAAAAGCATTAGTTTGGTAAGAAAATGAAATATTTGAAAGGATAATTAGTGATACTTATGAGATTCCTTTTTATTTCTGAGATAAGCAAGGATATTAGTGTGAAAGTTTTCTACATTATGACACAACTTGCTATTTCTGGTGGGAATGTCCTTATTTTGTAGAGGAATTTTGGAATTCTTGAATCACTGTATTCTATTAGGCTCCAAAGCATCATTCTGTAGGGATAAAGTCTTTCTTTGTGTATGAAAACCAGTGTTTTGTTTAGAAATGCTATTTTTAGGAATGAAATGCTTTATTTTTGAAAGAAAATGAAATTTTTGCAAGGATAATCAGTGATACTTCAGTGATAACTTTTTATTTCTGGTATGTGCAGTGATATTCGTGTGAAAATTTTTAATGTTTTGACAGAAATTGATATTTCGGGTGGAACTGTCCTTATTTTGTAGAGTAAAACTGGTGTTCTGGAAACAATGTGTCATATTATGCTCCTAAGTATCATTTAGTAGAGAGAATATCTTCTTTTGGGAATTAAAAACCATATGTTGTTTAGAACATACTATACTCAGGAATGAAAAGCATTTTCTTAGGTAAGAAAAATGTATTTTTGCCAGAATACGGAGTGATACTTAAGAGAGAACTTCTTCTTTCTGGAAGAAGTGGTGATATTCATGTATAAATGGTAAAAATTTTAACAGAAACTGTCATTTTGGGTGGAAATGTCCATAATTTGTAGAGGAAAACGGGTGTTCTGGTAGAAATGCATCCTATAATGCTACAGTGCATCATTTTCTAGAGAAAATATCTTCTTTTGGTTATGAAAACAGGTATTAGGTTTAGAAAATGCTATTTTTAGTGAAGAAAATTCATATTTTCAAAAGAAACTCAAATATTTGCCAGGATAAATGGTGATGCTTTAGAGAGAACTTATTATTTCTGGTCTATGTAGTGAAAGTCGTGTGTAAATTTCAAAAATTAGAACAGAAATTGATCTTTAGGGGGAAAGTGTCCTTATTTGAAAGAGGAATTCCGGTATTCTGTAAACAATGTATCATATTATGCTGCAAATATTCATTTTTTAGAGGAACTGTCTTCTTTTGAGGATGAAACCCAGTATTTTGGGGAGAAAATGATATTTTTAGGGCTGAAAAGCATTTTATTTGTTAAGAAAAATGTATTTTTGCAAGGATAAGAAATGATACTCAAGAATGTACCTTTTTTTTTTTTTTCTGGGATAAGTACTGCTATTAATGTCAAAGTTCTCTAAATCTTGACAGAAATTGATATTTTGTGTGGAAATGTCCTTATTTTGTAGAGGAATACAGGAATTCATGAAACACTGTATTCTATTATGCTCCAAAGGAACATTCTGTAGAGATAATGTCTACCTTTGGGGATGAAAACCAGTATTTTGTTTAGAAAATGCTATTTTTAGGAATGAAAAGCATTAGTTTGGTAAGAAAATGAAATATTTGAAAGGATAATTAGTGATACTTATGAGATTCCTTTTTATTTCTGAGATAAGCAAGGATATTAGTGTGAAAGTTTTCTACATTATGACACAACTTGCTATTTCTGGTGGGAATGTCCTTATTTTGTAGAGGAATTTGGGAATTCTTGAATCACTGTATTCTATTAGGCTCCAAAGCATCATTCTGTAGGGATAAAGTCTTTCTTTGTGTATGAAAACCAGTATTTTGTTTAGAAATGCTATTTTTAGGAATGAAATGCTTTATTTTTGAAAGAAAATGAAATTTTTGCAAGGATAATTAGTGATACTTCAGTGATAACTTTTTATTTCTGGTATGTGTAGTGATATTCGTGTGAAAATTTTTAATGTTTTGACAGAAATTGATATTTCGGGTGGAACTGTCCTTATTTTGTAGAGTAAAACTGGTGTTCTGGAAACAATGTGTCATATTATGCTCCTAAGTATCATTTAGTAGAGAGAATATCTTCTTTTGGGAATTAAAAACCATATGTTGTTTAGAACATACTATACTCAGGAATGAAAAGCATTTTCTTAAGTAAGAAAAATGTATTTTTGCCAGAATACGGAGTGATACTTAAGAGAGAACTTCTTCTTTCTGGAAGAAGTGGTGATATTCATGTGTAAATGGTAAAAATTTTAACAGAAACTGTCATTTTGGGTGGAAATGTCCATAATTTGTAGAGGAAAACGGGTATTCTGGTAGAAATGCATCCTATAATGCTACAGTGCATCATTTTCTAGAGAAAATATCTTCTTTTGGTTATGAAAACAGGTATTAGGTTTAGAAAATGCTATTTTTAGTGAAGAAAACTCATATTTTCAAAAGAAACTCAAATATTTGCCAGGATAAATGGTGATGCTTTAGAGAGAACTTATTATTTCTGGTCTATGTAGTGAAAGTTGTGTGTAAATTTCAAAAATTTGAACAGAAATTGATCTTTAGGGGGAAAGTGTCCTTATTTGAAAGAGGAATTCCGGTATTCTGTAAACAATGTATCATATTATGCTGCAAATATTCATTTTTTAGAGGAACTGTCTTCTTTTGAGGATGAAACCCAGTATTTTGGGGAGAAAATGATATTTTTAGGGCTGAAAAGCATTGTATTTGTTAAGAAAAATGTATTTTTGCAAGGATAAGAAATGATACTCAAGAATGTACCTTTTTTTTTTTTTCCTGGGATAAGTACTGCTATTAATGTCAAAGTTCTCTAAATCTTGACAGAAATTGATATTTTGGGTGGAAATGTCCTTATTTTGCAGAGGAATACAGGAATTCATGAAACACTGTATTCTATTATGCTCCAAAGGAACATTCTGTAGAGATAATGTCTACCTTTGGGGATGAAAACCAGTATTTTGTTTAGAAAATGCTATTTTTAGGAATGAAAAGCATTAGTTTGGTAAGAAAATGAAATATTTGAAAGGATAATTAGTGATACTTATGAGATTCCTTTTTATTTCTGAGATAAGCAAGGATATTAGTGTGAAAGTTTTCTACATTATGACACAACTTGCTATTTCTGGTGGGAATGTCCTTATTTTGTAGAGGAATTTGGGAATTCTTGAATCACTGTATTCTATTAGGCTCCAAAGCATCATTCTGTAGGGATAAAGTCTTTCTTTGTGTATGAAAACCAGTATTTTGTTTAGAAATGCTATTTTTAGGAATGAAATGCTTTATTTTTGAAAGAAAATGAAATTTTTGCAAGGATAATTAGTGATACTTCAGTGATAACTTTTTATTTCTGGTATGTGTAGTGATATTCGTGTGAAAATTTTGAATGTTTTGACAGAAATTGATATTTCGGGTGGAACTGTCCTTATTTTGTAGAGTAAAACTGGTGTTCTGGAAACAATGTGTCATATTATGCTCCTAAGTATCATTTAGTAGAGAGAATATCTTCTTTTGGGAATTAAAAACCATATGTTGTTTAGAACATACTATACTCAGGAATGAAAAGCATTTTCTTAGGTAAGAAAAATGTATTTTTGCCAGAATACGGAGTGATACTTAAGAGAGAACTTCTTCTTTCTGGAAGAAGTGGTGATATTCATGTGTAAATGGTAAAAATTTTAACAGAAACTGTCATTTTGGGTGGAAATGTCCATAATTTGTAGAGGAAAACGGGTATTCTGGTAGAAATGCATCCTATAATGCTACAGTGCATCATTTTCTAGAGAAAATATCTTCTTTTGGTTATGAAAACAGGTATTAGGTTTAGAAAATGCTATTTTTAGTGAAGAAAATTCATATTTTCAAAAGAAACTCAAATATTTGCCAGGATAAATGGTGATGCTTTAGAGAGAACTTATTATTTCTGGTCTATGTAGTGAAAGTCGTGTGTAAATTTCAAAAATTAGAACAGAAATTGATCTTTAGGGGGAAAGTGTCCTTATTTGAAAGAGGAATTCCGGTATTCTGTAAACAATGTATCATATTATGCTGCAAATATTCATTTTTTAGAGGAACTGTCTTCTTTTGAGGATGAAACCCAGTATTTTGGGGAGAAAATGATATTTTTAGGGCTGAAAAGCATTGTATTTGTTAAGAAAAATGTATTTTTGCAAGGATAAGAAATGATACTCAAGAATGTACCTTTTTTTTTTTTCCTGGGATAAGTACTGCTATTAATGTCAAAGTTCTCTAAATCTTGACAGAAATTGATATTTTGGGTGGAAATGTCCTTATTTTGCAGAGGAATACAGGAATTCATGAAACACTGTATTCTATTATGCTCCAAAGGAACATTCTGTAGAGATAATGTCTACCTTTGGGGATGAAAACCAGTATTTTGTTTAGAAAATGCTATTTTTAGGAATGAAAAGCATTAGTTTGGTAAGAAAATGAAATATTTGAAAGGATAATTAGTGATACTTATGAGATTCCTTTTTATTTCTGAGATAAGCAAGGATATTAGTGTGAAAGTTTTCTACATTATGACACAACTTGCTATTTCTGGTGGGAATGTCCTTATTTTGTAGAGGAATTTTGGAATTCTTGAATCCCTGTATTCTATTAGGCTCCAAAGCATCATTCTGTAGGGATAAAGTCTTTCTTTGTGTATGAAAACCAGTATTTTGTTTAGAAATGCTATTTTTAGGAATGAAATGCTTTATTTTTGAAAGAAAATGAAATTTTTGCAAGGATAATCAGTGATACTTCAGTGATAACTTTTTATTTCTGGTATGTGTAGTGATATTCGTGTGAAAATTTTGAATGTTTTGACAGAAATTGATATTTCGGGTGGAACTGTCCTTATTTTGTAGAGTAAAACTGGTGTTCTGGAAACAATGTGTCATATTATGCTCCTAAGTATCATTTAGTAGAGAGAATATCTTCTTTTGGGAATTAAAAACCATATGTTGTTTAGAACATACTATACTCAGGAATGAAAAGCATTTTCTTAGGTAAGAAAAATGTATTTTTGCCAGAATACGGAGTGATACTTAAGAGAGAACTTCTTCTTTCTGGAAGAAGTGGTGATATTCATGTATAAATGGTAAAAATTTTAACAGAAACTGTCATTTTGGGTGGAAATGTCCATCATTTGTAGAGGAAAACGGGTATTCTGGTAGAAATGCATCCTATAATGCTACAGTGCATCATTTTCTAGAGAAAATATCTTCTTTTGGTTATGAAAACAGGTATTAGGTTTAGAAAATGCTATTTTTAGTGAAGAAAATTCATATTTTCAAAAGAAACTCAAATATTTGCCAGGATAAATGGTGATGCTTTAGAGAGAACTTATTATTTCTGGTCTATGTAGTGAAAGTCGTGTGTAAATTTCAAAAATTAGAACAGAAATTGATCTTTAGGGGGAAAGTGTCCTTATTTGAAAGAGGAATTCCGGTATTCTGTAAACAATGTATCATATTATGCTGCAAATATTCATTTTTTAGAGGAACTGTCTTCTTTTGAGGATGAAACCCAGTATTTTGGGGAGAAAATGATATTTTTAGGGCTGAAAAGCATTGTATTTGTTAAGAAAAATGTATTTTTGCAAGGATAAGAAATGATACTCAAGAATGTACCTTTTTTTTTTTTCCTGGGATAAGTACTGCTATTAATGTCAAAGTTCTCTAAATCTTGACAGAAATTGATATTTTGGGTGGAAATGTCCTTATTTTGCAGAGGAATACAGGAATTCATGAAACACTGTATTCTATTATGCTCCAAAGGAACATTCTGTAGAGATAATGTCTACCTTTGGGGATGAAAACCAGTATTTTGTTTAGAAAATGCTATTTTTAGGAATGAAAAGCATTAGTTTGGTAAGAAAATGAAATATTTGAAAGGATAATTAGTGATACTTATGAGATTCCTTTTTATTTCTGAGATAAGCAAGGATATTAGTGTGAAAGTTTTCTACATTATGACACAACTTGCTATTTCTGTTGGGAATGTCCTTATTTTGTAGAGGAATTTGGGAATTCTTGAATCACTGTATTCTATTAGGCTCCAAAGCATCATTCTGTAGGGATAAAGTCTTTCTTTGTGTATGAAAACCAGTATTTTGTTTAGAAATGCTATTTTTAGGAATGAAATGCTTTATTTTTGAAAGAAAATGAAATTTTTGCAAGGATAATTAGTGATACTTCAGTGATAACTTTTTATTTCTGGTATGTGTAGTGATATTCGTGTGAAAATTTTTAATGTTTTGACAGAAATTGATATTTCGGGTGGAACTGTCCTTATTTTGTAGAGTAAAACTGGTGTTCTGGAAACAATGTGTCATATTATGCTCCTAAGTATCATTTAGTAGAGAGAATATCTTCTTTTGGGAATTAAAAACCATATGTTGTTTAGAACATACTATACTCAGGAATGAAAAGCATTTTCTTAGGTAAGAAAAATGTATTTTTGCCAGAATATGGAGTGATACTTAAGAGAGAACTTCTTCTTTCTGGAAGAAGTGGTGATATTCATGTGTAAATGGTAAAAATTTTAACAGAAACTGTCATTTTGGGTGGAAATGTCCATAATTTGTAGAGGAAAACGGGTATTCTGGTAGAAATGCATCCTATAATGCTACAGTGCATCATTTTCTAGAGAAAATATCTTCTTTTGGTTATGAAAACAAGTATTAGGTTTAGAAAATGCTATTTTTAGTGAAGAAAACTCATATTTTCAAAAGAAACTCAAATATTTGCCAGGATAAATGGTGATGCTTTAGAGAGAACTTATTATTTCTGGTCTATGTAGTGAAAGTCGTGTGTAAATTTCAAAAATTAGAACAGAAATTGATCTTTAGGGGGAAAGTGTCCTTATTTGAAAGAGGAGTTCCGGTATTCTGTAAACAATGTATCATATTATGCTGCAAATATTCATTTTTTAGAGGAACTGTCTTCTTTTGAGGATGAAACCCAGTATTTTGGGGAGAAAATGATATTTTTAGGGCTGGAAAGCATTGTATTTGTTAAGAAAAATGTATTTTTGCAAGGATAAGAAGTGATAGTCAAGAATATACCTTTTTTTTATTTTTCTGAGATAAGTACTGCTATTAATGTCAAAGTTCTCTAAATCTTGACAGAAATTGATATTTTGGGTGGAAATGTCCTTATTTTGTAGAGGAATACAGGAATTCATGAAACACTGTATTCTATTATGCTCCAAAGGAACATTCTGTAGAGATAATGTCTACCTTTGGGGATGAAAACCAGTATTTTGTTTAGAAAATGCTATTTTTAGGAATGAAAAGCATTAGTTTGGTAAGAAAATGAAATATTTGAAAGGATAATTAGTGATACTTATGAGATTCCTTTTTATTTCTGAGATAAGCAAGGATATTAGTGTGAAAGTTTTCTACATTATGACACAACTTGCTATTTCTGGTGGGAATGTCCTTATTTTGTAGAGGAATTTGGGAATTCTTGAATCCCTGTATTCTATTAGGCTCCAAAGCATCATTCTGTAGGGATAAAGTCTTTCTTTGTGTATGAAAACCAGTATTTTGTTTAGAAATGCTATTTTTAGGAATGAAATGCTTTATTTTTGAAAGAAAATGAAATTTTTGCAAGGATAATTAGTGATACTTCAGTGATAACTTTTTATTTCTGGTATGTGTAGTGATATTTGTGTGAAAATTTTTAATGTTTTGACAGAAATTGATATTTCGGTTGGAACTGTCCTTATTTTGTAGAGTAAAACTGGTGTTCTGGAAACAATGTGTCATATTATGCTCCTAAGTATCATTTAGTAGAGAGAATATCTTCTTTTGGGAATTAAAAACCATATGTTGTTTAGAACATACTATTCTCAGGAATGAAAAGCATTTTCTTAGGTAAGAAAAATGTATTTTTGCCAGAATACGGAGTGATACTTAAGAGAGAACTTTTTATTTCTGAAAGAAGTGGTGATATTCATGTGTAAATGGTAAAAATTTTAACAGAAATTGTCATTTTGGGTGGAAATGTCCATAATTTGTAGAGGAAAACGGGTATTCTGGTAGAAATGCATCCTATAATGCTACAGTGCATCATTTTCTAGAGAAAATATCTTCTTTTGGTTATGAAAACAGGTATTAGGTTTAGAAAATGCTATTTTTAGTGAAGAAAATTCATATTTTCAAAAGAAACTCAAATATTTGCCAGGATAAATGGTGATGCTTTAGAGAGAACTTATTATTTCTGGTCTATGTAGTGAAAGTCGTGTGTAAATTTCAAAAATTAGAACAGAAATTGATCTTTAGGGGGAAAGTGTCCTTATTTGAAAGAGGAATTCCGGTATTCTGTAAACAATGTATCATATTATGCTGCAAATATTCATTTTTTAGAGGAACTGTCTTCTTTTGAGGATGAAACCCAGTATTTTGGGGAGAAAATGATATTTTTAGGGCTGAAAAGCATTGTATTTGTTAAGAAAAATGTATTTTTGCAAGGATAAGAAATGATACTCAAGAATGTAACCTTTTTTTTTTTCTGGGATAAGTACTGCTATTAATGTCAAAGTTCTCTAAATCTTGACAGAAATTGATATTTTGTGTGGAAATGTCCTTATTTTGTAGAGGAATACAGGAATTCATGAAACACTGTATTCTATTATGCTCCAAAGGAACATTCTGTAGAGATAATGTCTACCTTTGGGGATGAAAACCAGTATTTTGTTTAGAAAATGCTATTTTTAGGAATGAAAAGCATTAGTTTGGTAAGAAAATGAAATATTTGAAAGGATAATTAGTGATACTTATGAGATTCCTTTTTATTTCTGGGATAAGAAAGGATATTAGTGTGGAAGTTTTCTACATTATGACACAACTTGCTATTTCTGGTGGGAATGTCCTTATTTTGAAGAGGAATTTGGGAATTCTTGAATCACTGTATTCTATTAGGCTCCAAAGCATCATTCTGTAGGGATAAAGTCTTTCTTTGTGTATGAAAACCAGTATTTTGTTTAGAAATGCTATTTTTAGGAATGAAATGCTTTATTTTTGAAAGAAAATGAAATTTTTGCAAGGATAATTAGTGATACTTCAGTGATAACTTTTTATTTCTGGTATGTGTAGTGATATTCGTGTGAAAATTTTTAATGTTTTGACAGAAATTGATATTTCGGGTGGAACTGTCCTTATTTTGTAGAGTAAAACTGGTGTTCTGGAAACAATGTGTCATATTATGCTCCTAAGTATCATTTAGTAGAGAGAATATCTTCTTTTGGGAATTAAAAACCATATGATGTTTAGAACATACTATTCTTAGGAATGAAAAGCATTTTCTTAGGTAAGAAAAATGTATTTTTGCCAGAATACGGAGTGATACTTAAGAGAGAACTTCTTCTTTCTGGAAGAAGTGGTGATATTCATGTGTAAATGGTAAAAATTTTAACAGAAACTGTCATTTTGGGTGGAAATGTCCATAATTTGTAGAGGAAAACGGGTATTCTGGTAGAAATGCATCCTATAATGCTACAGTGCATCATTTTCTAGAGAAAATATCTTCTTTTGGTTATGAAAACAGGTATTAGGTTTAGAAAATGCTATTTTTAGTGAAGAAAATTCATATTTTCAAAAGAAACTCAAATATTTGCCAGGATAAATGGTGATGCTTTAGAGAGAACTTATTATTTCTGGTCTATGTAGTGAAAGTCGTGTGTAAATTTCAAAAATTAGAACAGAAATTGATCTTTAGGGGGAAAGTGTCCTTATTTGAAAGAGGAGTTCCGGTATTCTGTAAACAATGTATCATATTATGCTGCAAATATTCATTTTTTAGAGGAACTGTCTTCTTTTGAGGATGAAACCCAGTATTTTGGGGAGAAAATGATATTTTTAGGGCTGGAAAGCATTGTATTTGTTAAGAAAAATGTATTTTTGCAAGGATAAGAAGTGATACTCAAGAATGTACCTTTTTTTTTTTTTCTGGGATAAGTACTGCTATTAATGTCAAAGTTCTCTAAATCTTGACAGAAATGGATATTTTGGGTGGAAATGTCCTTATTTTGTAGAGGAATACAGGAATTCATGAAACACTGTATTCTATTATGCTCCAAAGGAATATTCTGTAGAGATAATGTCTACCTTTGGGGATGAAAACCAGTATTTTGTTTAGAAAATGCTATTTTTAGGAATGAAAAGCGTTAGTTTGGTAAGAAAATGAAATATTTGAAAGGATAATTAGTGATACTTATGAGATTCCTTTTTATTTCTGAGATAAGCAAGGATATTAGTGTGAAAGTTTTCTACATTATGACACAACTTGCTATTTCTGGTGGGAATGTCCTTATTTTGTAGAGGAATTTGGGAATTCTTGAATCACTGTATTCTATTCGGCTCCAAAGCATCATTCTGTAGGGATAAAGTCTTTCTTTGTGTATGAAAACCAGTATTTTGTTTAGAAATGCTATTTTTAGGAATGAAATGCTTTATTTTTGAAAGAAAATGAAATTTTTGCAAGGATTATTAGTGATACTTCAGTGATAACTTTTTATTTCTGGTATGTGTAGTGATATTCGTGTGAAAATTTTTAATGTTTTGACAGAAATTGATATTTCGGGTGGAACTGTCCTTATTTTGTAGAGTAAAACTGGTGTTCTGGAAACAATGTGTCATATTATGCTCCTAAGTATCATTTAGTAGAGAGAATATCTTCTTTTGGGAATTAAAAACCATATGTTGTTTAGAACATACTATACTCAGGAATGAAAAGCATTTTCTTAGGTAAGAAAAATGTATTTTTGCCAGAATACGGAGTGATACTTAAGAGAGAACTTCTTTCTGGAAGAAGTGGTGATATTCATGTATAAATGGTAAAAATTTTAACAGAAACTGTCATTTTGGGTGGAAATGTCCATAATTTGTAGAGGAAAACGGGTATTCTGGTAGAAATGCATCCTATAATGCTACAGTGCATCATTTTCTAGAGAAAATATCTTCTTTTGGTTATGAAAACAGGTATTAGGTTTAGAAAATTCTATTTTTAGTGAAGAAAATTCATATTTTCAAAAGAAACTCAAATATTTGCCAGGATAAATGGTGATGCTTTAGAGAGAACTTATTATTTCTGGTCTATGTAGTGAAAGTCGTGTGTAAATTTCAAAAATTAGAACAGAAATTGATCTTTAGGGGGGAAGTGTCCTTATTTGAAAGAGGAATTCCGGTATTTTGTAAACAATGTATCATATTATGCTGCAAATATTCATTTTTTAGAGGAACTGTCTTCTTTTGAGGATGAAACCCAGTATTTTGGGGAGAAAATGATATTTTTAGGGCTGAAAAGCATTGTATTTGTTAAGAAAAATGTATTTTTGCAAGGATAAGAAGTGATACTCAAGAATGTACCTTTTTTTTTTTTTTCTGGGATAAGTACTGCTATTAATGTCAAAGTTCTCTAAATCTTGACAGAAATTGATATTTTGGGTGGAAATGTCCTTATTTTGTAGAGGAATACAGGAATTCATGAAACACTGTATTCTATTATGCTCCAAAGGAACATTCTGTAGAGCTAATGTCTACCTTTGGGGATGAAAACCAGTATTTTGTTTAGAAAATGCTATTTTTAGGATTGAAAAGCATTAGTTTGGTAAGAAAATGAAATATTTGAAAGGATAATTAGTGATACTTATGAGATTCCTTTTTATTTCTGAGATAAGCAAGGATATTAGTGTGGAAGTTTTCTACATTATGACACAACTTGCTATTTCTGGTGGGAATGTCCTTATTTTGTAGAGGAATTTGGGAATTCTTGAATCACTGTATTCTATTAGGCTCCAAAGCATCATTCTGTAGGGATAAAGTCTTTCTTTGTGTATGAAAACCAGTATTTTGTTTAGAAATGCTAGTTTTAGGAATGAAATGCTTTATTTTTGAAAGAAAATGAAATTTTTGCAAGGATAATTAGTGATACTTCAGTGATAACGTTTTATTTCTGGTATGTGTAGTGATATTCGTGTGAAAATTTTTAATGTTTTGACAGAAATTGATATTTCGGGTGGAACTGTCCTTATTTTGTAGAGTAAAACTGGTGTTCTGGAAACAATGTGTCATATTATGCTCCTAAGTATCATTTAGTAGAGAGAATATCTTCTTTTGGGAATTAAAAACCATATGTTGTTTAGAACATACTATTCTTAGGAATGAAAAGCATTTTCTTAGGTAAGAAAAATGTATTTTTGCCAGAATACGGAGTGATACTTAAGAGAGAACTTCTTCTTTCTGGAAGAAGTGGTGATATTCATGTGTAAATGGTAAAAATTTTAACAGAAACTGTCATTTTGGGTGGAAATGTCCATAATTTGTAGAGGAAAACGGGTATTCTGGTAGAAATGCATCCTATAATGCTACAGTGCATCATTTTCTAGAGAAAATATCTTCTTTTGGTTATGAAAACAGGTATTAGGTTTAGAAAATGCTATTTTTAGTGAAGAAAATTCATATTTTCAAAAGAAACTCAAATATTTGCCAGGATAAATGGTGATGCTTTAGAGAGAACTTATTATTTCTGGTCTATGTAGTGAAAGTCGTGTGTAAATTTCAAAAATTAGAACAGAAATTGATCTTTAGGGGGAAAGTGTCCTTATTTGAAAGAGGAGTTCCGGTATTCTGTAAACAATGTATCATATTATGCTGCAAATATTCATTTTTTAGAGGAACTGTCTTCTTTTGAGGATGAAACCCAGTATTTTGGGGAGAAAATGATATTTTTAGGGCTGGAAAGCATTGTATTTGTTAAGAAAAATGTATTTTTGCAAGGATAAGAAGTGATACTCAAGAATGTACCTTTTTTTTTTTTTCTGGGATAAGTACTGCTATTAATGTCAAAGTTCTCTAAATCTTGACAGAAATGGATATTTTGGGTGGAAATGTCCTTATTTTGTAGAGGAATACAGGAATTCATGAAACACTGTATTCTATTATGCTCCAAAGGAATATTCTGTAGAGATAATGTCTACCTTTGGGGATGAAAACCAGTATTTTGTTTAGAAAATGCTATTTTTAGGAATGAAAAGCATTAGTTTGGTAAGAAAATGAAATATTTGAAAGGATAATTAGTGATACTTATGAGATTCCTTTTTATTTCTGAGATAAGCAAGGATATTAGTGTGAAAGTTTTCTACATTATGACACAACTTGCTATTTCTGGTGGGAATGTCCTTATTTTGTAGAGGAATTTGGGAATTCTTGAATCACTGTATTCTATTAGGCTCCAAAGCATCATTCTGTAGGGATAAAGTCTTTCTTTGTGTATGAAAACCAGTATTTTGTTTAGAAATGCTATTTTTAGGAATGAAATGCTTTATTTTTGAAAGAAAATGAAATTTTTGCAAGGATTATTAGTGATACTTCAGTGATAACTTTTTATTTCTGGTATGTGTAGTGATATTCGTGTGAAAATTTTTAATGTTTTGACAGAAATTGATATTTCGGGTGGAACTGTCCTTATTTTGTAGAGTAAAACTGGTGTTCTGGAAACAATGTGTTATATTATGCTCCTAAGTATCATTTAGTAGAGAGAATATCTTCTTTTGGGAATTAAAAACCATATGTTGTTTAGAACATACTATACTCAGGAATGAAAAGCATTTTCTTAGGTAAGAAAAATGTATTTTTGCCAGAATACGGAGTGATACTTAAGAGAGAACTTCTTCTTTCTGGAAGAAGTGGTGATATTCATGTATAAATGGTAAAAATTTTAACAGAAACTGTCATTTTGGGTGGAAATGTCCATAATTTGTAGAGGAAAACGGGTATTCTGGTAGAAATGCATCCTATAATGCTACAGTGCATCATTTTCTAGAGAAAATATCTTCTTTTGGTTATGAAAACAGGTATTAGGTTTAGAAAATTCTATTTTTAGTGAAGAAAATTCATATTTTCAAAAGAAACTCAAATATTTGCCAGGATAAATGGTGATGCTTTAGAGAGAACTTATTATTTCTGGTCTATGTAGTGAAAGTCGTGTGTAAATTTCAAAAATTGGAACAGAAATTGATCTTTAGGGGGGAAGTGTCCTTATTTGAAAGAGGAATTCCGGTATTTTGTAAACAATGTATCATATTATGCTGCAAATATTCATTTTTTAGAGGAACTGTCTTCTTTTGAGGATGAAACCCAGTATTTTGGGGAGAAAATGATATTTTTAGGGCTGAAAAGCATTGTATTTGTTAAGAAAAATGTATTTTTGCAAGGATAAGAAGTGATACTCAAGAATGTACCTTTTTTTTTTTTTTCTGGGATAAGTACTGCTATTAATGTCAAAGTTCTCTAAATCTTGACAGAAATTGATATTTTGGGTGGAAATGTCCTTATTTTGTAGAGGAATACAGGAATTCATGAAACACTGTATTCTATTATGCTCCAAAGGAACATTCTGTAGAGCTAATGTCTACCTTTGGGGATGAAAACCAGTATTTTGTTTAGAAAATGCTATTTTTAGGATTGAAAAGCATTAGTTTGGTAAGAAAATGAAATATTTGAAAGGATAATTAGTGATACTTATGAGATTCCTTTTTATTTCTGGGATAAGCAAGGATATTAGTGTGGAAGTTTTCTACATTATGACACAACTTGCTATTTCTGGTGGGAATGTCCTTATTTTGTAGAGGAATTTGGGAATTCTTGAATCACTGTATTCTATTAGGCTCCAAAGCATCATTCTGTAGGGATAAAGTCTTTCTTTGTGTATGAAAACCAGTATTTTGTTTAGAAATGCTAGTTTTAGGAATGAAATGCTTTATTTTTGAAAGAAAATGAAATTTTTGCAAGGATAATTAGTGATACTTCAGTGATAACTTTTTATTTCTGGTATGTGTAGTGATATTCGTGTGAAAATTTTTAATGTTTTGACAGAAATTGATATTTCGGGTGGAACTGTCCTTATTTTGTAGAGTAAAACTGGTGTTCTGGAAACAATGTGTCATATTATGCTCCTAAGTATCATTTAGTAGAGAGAATATCTTCTTTTGGGAATTAAAAACCATATGTTGTTTAGAACATACTATTCTCAGGAATGAAAAGCATTTTCTTAGGTAAGAAAAATGTATTTTTGCCAGAATACGGAGTGATACTTAAGAGAGAACTTTTTATTTCTGAAAGAAGTGGTGATATTCATGTGTAAATGGTAAAAATTTTAACAGAAATTGTCATTTTGGGTGGAAATGTCCATAATTTGTAGAGGAAAACGGGTATTCTGGTAGAAATGCATCCTATAATGCTACAGTGCATCATTTTCTAGAGAAAATATCTTCTTTTGGTTATGAAAACAGGTATTAGGTTTAGAAAATGCTATTTTTAGTGAAGAAAATTCATATTTTCAAAAGAAACTCAAATATTTGCCAGGATACATGGTGATGCTTTAGAGAGAACTTATTATTTCTGGTCTATGTAGTGAAAGTCGTGTGTAAATTTCAAAAATTAGAACAGAAATTGATCTTTAGGGGGGAAGTGTCCTTATTTGAAAGAGGAATTCCGGTATTCTGTAAACAATGTATCATATTATGCTGCAAATATTCATTTTTTAGAGGAACTGTCTTCTTTTGAGGATGAAACCCAGTATTTTGGGGAGAAAATGATATTTTTAGGGCTGAAAAGCATTGTATTTGTTAAGAAAAATGTATTTTTGCAAGGATAAGAAGTGATACTCAAGAATGTACCTTTTTTTTTTTTTCTGGGATAAGTACTGCTATTAATGTCAAAGTTCTCTAAATCTTGACAGAAATTGATATTTTGGGTGGAAATGTCCTTATTTTGTAGAGGAATACAGGAATTCATGAAACACTGTATTCTATTATGCTCCAAAGGAACATTCTGTAGAGCTAATGTCTACCTTTGTGGATGAAAACCAGTATTTTGTTTAGAAAATGCTATTTTTAGG
Organism: Coturnix japonica; assembly: GCF_054131305.1. Classification (NCBI taxonomy): domain Eukaryota; kingdom Metazoa; phylum Chordata; class Aves; order Galliformes; family Phasianidae; genus Coturnix; species Coturnix japonica. The sequence goes on from NC_140672.1 coordinate 29,339,708, forward strand.
AATGAAAAGCATTAGTTTGGTAAGAAAATGAAATATTTGAAAGGATAATTAGTGATACTTATGAGATTCCTTTTTATTTCTGGGATAAGCAAGGATATTAGTGTGAAAGTTTTCTACATTATGACACAACTTGATATTTCTGGTGGGAATGTCCTTATTTTGTAGAGTAAAACTGGTGTTCTGGAAACAATGTGTCATATTATGCTCCTAAGTATCATTTAGTAGAGAGAATATCTTCTTTTGGGAATTAAAAACCATATGTTGTTTAGAACATACTATTCTCAGGAATGAAAAGCATTTTCTTAGGTAAGAAAAATGTATTTTTGCCAGAATACGGAGTGATACTTAAGAGAGAACTTTTTATTTCTGAAAGAAGTGGTGATATTCATGTGTAAATGGTAAAAATTTTAACAGAAATTGTCATTTTGGGTGGAAATGTCCATAATTTGTAGAGGAAAACGGGTATTCTGGTAGAAATGCATCCTATAATGCTACAGTGCATCATTTTCTAGAGAAAATATCTTCTTTTGGTTATGAAAACAGGTATTAGGTTTAGAAAATGCTATTTTTAGTGAAGAAAATTCATATTTTCAAAAGAAACTCAAATATTTGCCAGGATACATGGTGATGCTTTAGAGAGAACTTATTGTTTCTGGTCTATGTAGTGAAAGTCGTGTGTAAATTTCAAAAATTAGAACAGAAATTGATCTTTAGGGGGGAAGTGTCCTTATTTGAAAGAGGAATTCCGGTATTCTGTAAACAATGTATCATATTATGCTGCAAATATTCATTTTTTAGAGGAACTGTCTTCTTTTGAGGATGAAACCCGGTATTTTGGGGAGAAAATGATATTTTTAGGGCTGAAAAGCATTGTATTTGTTAAGAAAAATGTATTTTTGCAAGGATAAGAAGTGATACTCAAGAATGTAACCTTTTTTTTTTTCTGGGATAAGTACTGCTATTAATGTCAAAGTTCTCTAAATCTTGACAGAAATTGATATTTTGGGTGGAAATGTCCTTATTTTGTAGAGGAATACAGGAATTCATGAAACACTGTATTCTATTATGCTCCAAAGGAACATTCTGTAGAGATAATGTCTACCTTTGGGGATGAAAACCAGTATTTTGTTTAGAAAATGCTATTTTTAGGAATGAAAAGCATTAGTTTGGTAAGAAAATGAAATATTTGAAAGGATAATTAGTGATACTTATGAGATTCCTTTTTATTTCTTGGATAAGAAAGGATATTAGTGTGGAAGTTTTCTACATTATGACACAACTTGCTATTTCTGGTGGGAATGTCCTTATTTTGTAGAGGAATTTGGGAATTCTTGAATCACTGTATTCTATTAGGCTCCAAAGCATCATTCTGTAGGGATAAAGTCTTTCTTTGTGTATGAAAACCAGTATTTTGTTTAGAAATGCTATTTTTAGGAATGAAATGCTTTATTTTTGAAAGAAAATGAAATTTTTGCAAGGATAATTAGTGATACTTCAGTGATAACTTTTTATTTCTGGTATGTGTAGTGATATTCGTGTGAAAATTTTTAATGTTTTGACTTAAATTGATATTTCGGGTGGAACTGTCCTTATTTTGTAGAGTAAAACTGGTGTTCTGGAAACAATGTGTCATATTATGCTCCTAAGTATCATTTAGTAGAGAGAATATCTTCTTTTGGGAATTAAAAACCATATGTTGTTTAGAACATACTATACTCAGGAATGAAAAGCATTTTCTTAGGTAAGAAAAATGTATTTTTGCCAGAATACGGAGTGATACATAAGAGATAACTTTTTATTTCTGAAAGAAGTGGTGATATTCATGTGTAAATGGTAAAAATTTTAACAGAAATTGTCATTTTGGGTGGAAATGTCCATAATTTGTAGAGGAAAACGGGTATTCTGGTAGAAATGCATCCTATAATGCTACAGTGCATCATTTTCTAGAGAAAATATCTTCTTTTGGTTATGAAAACAGGTATTAGGTTTAGAAAATGCTATTTTTAGTGAAGAAAATTCATATTTTCAAAAGAAACTCAAATATTTGCCAGGATAAATGGTGATGCTTTAGAGAGAACTTATTGTTTCTGGTCTATGTAGTGGAAGTCGTGTGTAAATTTCAAAAATTTGAACAGAAATTGATCTTTAGGGGGGAAGTGTCCTTATTTGAAAGAGGAATTCCGGTATTCTGTAAACAATGTATCATATTATGCTGCAAATATTCATTTTTTAGAGGAACTGTCTGCTTTTGAGGATGAAACCCAGTATTTTGGGGAGAAAATGATATTTTTAGGGCTGAAAAGCATTGTATTTGTTAAGAAAAATGTATTTTTGCAAGGATAAGAAGTGATACTCAAGAATGTACCTTTTTTTTTTTTTTCTGGGATAAGTACTGCTATTAATGTCAAAGTTCTCTAAATCTTGACAGAAATTGATATTTTGGGTGGAAATGTCCTTATTTTGTAGAGGAATACAGGAATTCATGAAACACTGTATTCTATTATGCTCCAAAGGAACATTCTGTAGAGCTAATGTCTACCTTTGGGGATGAAAACCAGTATTTTGTTTAGAAAATGCTATTTTTAGGAATGAAAAGCATTAGTTTGGTAAGAAAATGAAATATTTGAAAGGATAATTAGTGATACTTATGAGATTCCTTTTTATTTCTGGGATAAGCAAGGATATTAGTGTGGAAGTTTTCTACATTATGACACAACTTGCTATTTCTGGTGGGAATGTCCTTATTTTGAAGAGGAATTTGGGAATTCTTGAATCACTGTATTCTATTAGGCTCCAAAGCATCATTCTGTAGGGATAAAGTCTTTCTTTGTGTATGAAAACCAGTATTTTGTTTAGAAATGCTATTTTTAGGAATGAAATGCTTTATTTTTGAAAGAAAATGAAATTTTTGCAAGGATAATTAGTGATACTTCAGTGATAACTTTTTATTTCTTGTATGTGTAGTGATATTCATGTGAAAATTTTTAATGTTTTGACAGAAATTGATATTTCGGGTGGAACTGTCCTTATTTTGTAGAGTAAAACTGGTGTTCTGGAAACAATGTGTCATATTATGCTCCTAAGTATCATTTAGTAGAGAGAATATCTTCTTTTGGGAATTAAAAACCATATGTTGTTTAGAACATACTATTCTCAGGAATGAAAAGCATTTTCTTAGGTAAGAAAAATGTATTTTTGCCAGAATATGGAGTGATACTTAAGAGAGAACTTCTTCTTTCTGGAAGAAGTGGTAATATTCATGTGTAAATGGTAAAAATTTTAACAGAAACTGTCATTTTGGGTGGAAATGTCCATAATTTGTAGAGGAAAACGGGTATTCTGGTAGAAATGCATCCTATAATGCTACAGTGCATCATTTTCTAGAGAAAATATCTTCTTTTGGTTATGAAAACAGGTATTAGGTTTAGAAAATGCTATTTTTAGTGAAGAAAATTCATATTTTCAAAAGAAACTCAAATATTTGCCAGGATAAATGGTGATGCTTTAGAGAGAACTTATTATTTCTGGTCTATGTAGTGAAAGTCGTGTGTAAATTTCAAAAATTAGAACAGAAATTGATCTTTAGGGGGGAAGTGTCCTTATTTGAAAGAGGAATTCCGGTATTCTGTAAACAATGTATCATATTATGCTGCAAATATTCATTTTTTAGAGGAACTGTCTTCTTTTGAGGATGAAACCCAGTATTTTGGGGAGAAAATGATAATTTTAGGGCTGAAAAGCAATGTATTTGTTAAGAAAAATGTATTTTTGCAAGGATAAGAAGTGATACTCAAGAATGTACCTTTTTTTTTTCTGGGATATGTACTGCTATTAATGTCAAAGTTCTCTAAATCTTGACAGAAATTGATATTTTGGGTGGAAATGTCCTTATTTTGTAGAGGAATACAGGAATTCATGAAACACTGTATTCTATTATGCTCCAAAGGAAAATTCTGTAGAGATAATGTCTACCTTTGTGGATGAAAACCAGTATTTTGTTTAGAAAATGCTATTTTTAGGAATGAAAAGCATTAGTTTGGTAAGAAAATGAAATATTTGAAAGGATAATTAGTGATACTTATGAGATTCCTTTTTATTTCTGGGATAAGCAAGGATATTAGTGTGGAAGTTTTCTACATTATGACACAACTTGCTATTTCTGGTGGGAATGTCCTTATTTTGTAGAGGAATTTGGGAATTCTTGAATCACTGTATTCTATTAGGCTCCAAAGCATCATTCTGTAGGGATAAAGTCTTTCTTTGTGTATGAAAACCAGTATTTTGTTTAGAAATGCTATTTTTAGGAATGAAATGCTTTATTTTTGAAAGAAAATGAAATTTTTGCAAGGATTATTAGTGATACTTCAGTGATAACTTTTTATTTCTGGTATGTGTAGTGATATTCGTGTGAAAATTTTTAATGTTTTGACAGAAATTGATATTTCGGGTGGAACTGTCCTTATTTTGTAGAGTAAAACTGGTGTTCTGGAAACAATGTGTCATATTATGCTCCTAAGTATCATTTAGTAGAGAGAATATCTTCTTTTGGGAATTAAAAACCATATGTTGTTTAGAACATACTATACTCAGGAATGAAAAGCATTTTCTTAGGTAAGAAAAATGTATTTTTGCCAGAATACGGAGTGATACTTAAGAGAGAACTTTTTATTTCTGAAAGAAGTGGTGATATTCATTTGTAAATGGTAAAAATTTTAACAGAAACTGTCATTTTGGGTGGAAATGTCCATAATTTGTAAAGAAAAACGGGTATTCTGGTAGAAATGCATCCTATAATGCTACAGTGCATCATTTTCTAGAGAAAATATCTTCTTTTGGTTATGAAAACAGGTATTAGGTTTAGAAAATGCTATTTTTAGTGAAGAAAATTCATATTTTCAAAAGAAACTCAAATATTTGCCAGGATACATGGTGATGCTTTAGAGAGAACTTATTATTTCTGGTCTATGTAGTGAAAGTCGTGTGTAAATTTCAAAAATTAGAACAGAAATTGATCTTTAGGGGGGAAGTGTCCTTATTTGAAAGAGGAATTCCGGTATTCTGTAAACAATGTATCATATTATGCTGCAAATATTCATTTTTTAGAGGAACTGTCTTCTTTTGAGGATGAAACCCAGTATTTTGGGGAGAAAATGATATTTTTAGGGCTGAAAAGCATTGTATTTGTTAAGAAAAATGTATTTTTGCAAGGATAAGAAGTGATACTCAAGAATGTAACCTTTTTTTTTTTCTGGGATAAGTACTGCTATTAATGTCAAAGTTCTCTAAATCTTGACAGAAATTGATATTTTGGGTGGAAATGTCCTTATTTTGTAGAGGAATACAGGAATTCATGAAACACTGTATTCTATTATGCTCCAAAGGAACATTCTGTAGAGCTAATGTCTACCTTTGGGGATGAAAACCAGTATTTTGTTTAGAAAATGCTATTTTTAGGAATGAAAAGCATTAGTTTGGTAAGAAAATGAAATATTTGAAAGGATAATTAGTGATACTTATGAGATTCCTTTTTATTTCTTGGATAAGCAAGGATATTAGTGTGGAAGTTTTCTACATTATGACACAACTTGCTATTTCTGGTGGGAATGTCCTTATTTTGTAGAGGAATTTGGGAATTCTTGAATCACTGTATTCTATTAGGCTCCAAAGCATCATTCTGTAGGGATAAAGTCTTTCTTTGTGTATGAAAACCAGTATTTTGTTTAGAAATGCTATTTTTAGGAATGAAATGCTTTATTTTTGAAAGAAAATGAAATTTTTGCAAGGATTATTAGTGATACTTCAGTGATAACTTTTTATTTCTGGTATGTGTAGTGATATTCGTGTGAAAATTTTTAATGTTTTGACAGAAATTGATATTTCGGGTGGAACTGTCCTTATTTTGTAGAGTAAAACTGGTGTTCTGGAAACAATGTGTCATATTATGCTCCTAAGTATCATTTAGTAGAGAGAATATCTTCTTTTGGGAATTAAAAACCATATGTTGTTTAGAACATACTATACTCAGGAATGAAAAGCATTTTCTTAGGTAAGAAAAATGTATTTTTGCCAGAATACGGAGTGATACTTAAGAGAGAACTTTTTATTTCTGAAAGAAGTGGTGATATTCATTTGTAAATGGTAAAAATTTTAACAGAAACTGTCATTTTGGGTGGAAATGTCCATAATTTGTAAAGAAAAACGGGTATTCTGGTAGAAATGCATCCTATAATGCTACAGTGCATCATTTTCTAGAGAAAATATCTTCTTTTGGTTATGAAAACAGGTATTAGGTTTAGAAAATGCTATTTTTAGTGAAGAAAATTCATATTTTCAAAAGAAACTCAAATATTTGCCAGGATACATGGTGATGCTTTAGAGAGAACTTATTATTTCTGGTCTATGTAGTGAAAGTCGTGTGTAAATTTCAAAAATTAGAACAGAAATTGATCTTTAGGGGGGAAGTGTCCTTATTTGAAAGAGGAATTCCGGTATTCTGTAAACAATGTATCATATTATGCTGCAAATATTCATTTTTTAGAGGAACTGTCTTCTTTTGAGGATGAAACCCAGTATTTTGGGGAGAAAATGATATTTTTAGGGCTGAAAAGCATTGTATTTGTTAAGAAAAATGTATTTTTGCAAGGATAAGAAGTGATACTCAAGAATGTAACCTTTTTTTTTTTTCTGGGATAAGTACTGCTATTAATGTCAAAGTTCTCTAAATCTTGACAGAAATTGATATTTTGGGTGGAAATGTCCTTATTTTGTAGAGGAATACAGGAATTCATGAAACACTGTATTCTATTATGCTCCAAAGGAACATTCTGTAGAGCTAATGTCTACCTTTGGGGATGAAAACCAGTATTTTGTTTAGAAAATGCTATTTTTAGGAATGAAAAGCATTAGTTTGGTAAGAAAATGAAATATTTGAAAGGATAATTAGTGATACTTATGAGATTCCTTTTTATTTCTGGGATAAGCAAGGATATTAGTGTGGAAGTTTTCTACATTATGACACAACTTGATATTTCTGGTGGGAATGTCCTTATTTTGTAGAGGAATTTGGGAATTCTTGAATCACTGTATTCTATTAGGCTCCAAAGCATCATTCTGTAGGGATAAAGTCTTTCTTTGTGTATGAAAACCAGTATTTTGTTTAGAAATGCTATTTTTAGGAATGAAATGCTTTATTTTTGAAAGAAAATGAAATTTTTGCAAGGATTATTAGTGATACTTCAGTGATAACTTTTTATTTCTGGTATGTGTAGTGATATTCGTGTGAAAATTTTTAATGTTTTGACAGAAATTGATATTTCGGGTGGAACTGTCCTTATTTTGTAGAGTAAAACTGGTGTTCTGGAAACAATGTGTCATATTATGCTCCTAAGTATCATTTAGTAGAGAGAATATATTCTTTTGGGAATTAAAAACCATATGTTGTTTAGAACATACTATTCTTAGGAATGAAAAGCATTTTCTTAGGTAAGAAAAATGTATTTTTGCCAGAATACGGAGTGATACTTAAGAGAGAACATTTTATTTCTGAAAGAAGTGGTGATATCCATGTGTAAATGGTAAAAATTTTAACAGAAACTGTCATTTTGGGTGGAAATGTCCATAATTTGTAGAGGAAAACGGGTATTCTGGTAGAAATGCATCCTATAATGCTACAGTGCATCATTTTCTAGAGAAAATATCTTCTTTTGGTTATGAAAACAGGTATTAGGTTTAGAAAATGCTATTTTTAGTGAAGAAAATTCATATTTTCAAAAGAAACTCAAATATTTGCCAGGATAAATGGTGATGCTTTAGAGAGAACTTATTATTTCTGGTCTATGTAGTGAAAGTCGTGTGTAAATTTCAAAAATTAGAACAGAAATTGATCTTTAGGGGGGAAGTGTCCTTATTTGAAAGAGGAATTCCGGTATTCTGTAAACAATGTATCACATTATGCTGCAAATATTCATTTTTTAGAGGAACTGTCTTCTTTTGAGGATGAAACCCAGTATTTTGGGGAGAAAATGATAATTTTAGGGCTGAAAAGCAATGTATTTGTTAAGAAAAATGTATTTTTGCAAGGATAAGAAGTGATACTCAAGAATGTACCTTTTTTTTTTTTCTGGGATAAGTACTGCTATTAATGTCAAAGTTCTCTAAATCTTGACAGAAATTGATATTTTGGGTGGAAATGTCCTTATTTTGTAGAGGAATACAGGAATTCATGAAACACTGTATTCTATTATGCTCCAAAGGAAAATTCTCTAGAGATAATGTCTACCTTTGGGGATGAAAACCAGTATTTTGTTTAGAAAATGCTATTTTTAGGAATGAAATGCTTTATTTTTGAAAGAAAATGAAATTTTTGCAAGGATAATTAGTGATACTTCAGTGATAACTTTTTATTTCTGGTATGTGTAGTGATATTCGTGTGAAAATTTTTAATGTTTTGACTTAAATTGATATTTTGGGTGGAACTGTCCTTATTTTGTAGAGTAAAACTGGTGTTCTGGAAACAATGTGTCATATTATGCTCCTAAGTATCATTTAGTAGAGAGAATATCTTCTTTTGGGAATTAAAAACCATATGTTGTTTAGAACATACTATTCTCAGGAATGAAAAGCATTTTCTTAGGTAAGAAAAATGTATTTTTGCCAGAATACGGAGTGATACTTAAGAGAGAACTTTTTATTTCTGAAAGAAGTGGTGATATTCATGTGTAAATGGTAAAAATTTTAACAGAAATTGTCATTTTGGGTGGAAATGTCCATAATTTGTAAAGAAAAACGGGTATTCTGGTAGAAATGCATCCTATAATGCTACAGTGCATCATTTTCTAGAGAAAATATCTTCTTTTGGTTATGAAAACAGGTATTAGGTTTAGAAAATGCTATTTTTAGTGAAGAAAATTCATATTTTCAAAAGAAACTCAAATATTTGCCAGGATACATGGTGATGCTTTAGAGAGAACTTATTATTTCTGGTCTATGTGGTGAAAGTCGTGTGTAAATTTCAAAAATTAGAACAGAAATTGATCTTTAGGGGGGAAGTGTCCTTATTTGAAAGAGGAATTCCGGTATTCTGTAAACAATGTATCATATTATGCTGCAAATATTCATTTTTTAGAGGAACTGTCTTCTTTTGAGGATGGAACCCAGTATTTTGGGGAGAAAATGATATTTTTAGGGCTGAAAACCATTGTATTTGTTAAGAAAAATGTATTTTTGCAAGGATAAGAAGTGATACTCAAGAATGTACCTTTTTTTTTTTTTCTGGGATAAATACTGCTATTAATGTCAAAGTTCTCTAAATCTTGGCAGAAATTGATATTTTGGGTGGAAATGTCCTTATTTTGTAGAGGAATACAGGAATTCATGAAACACTGTATTCTATTATGCTCCAAAGGAACATTCTGTAGAGATAATGTCTACCTTTGGGGATGAAAACCAGTATTTTGTTTAGAAAATGCTATTTTTAGGAATGAAATGCTTTATTTTTGAAAGAAAATGAAATTTTTGCAAGGATAATTAGTGATACTTCAGTGATAACTTTTTATTTCTGGTATGTGTAGTGATATTCGTGTGAAAATTTTTAATGTTTTGACAGAAATTGATATTTCGGGTGGAACTGTCCTTATTTTGTAGAGTAAAACTGGTGTTCTGGAAACAATGTGTCATATTATGCTCCTAAGTATCATTTAGTAGAGAGAATATCTTCTTTTGGGAATTAAAAACCATATGTTGTTTAGAACATACTATTCTCAGGAATGAAAAGCATTTTCTTAGGTAAGAAAAATGTATTTTTGCCAGAATACGGAGTGATACTTAAGAGAGAACTTTTTATTTCTGAAAGAAGTGGTGATATTCATGTGTAAATGGTAAAAATTTTAACAGAAATTGTCATTTTGGGTGGAAATGTCCATAATTTGTAGAGGAAAACGGGTATTCTGGTAGAAATGCATCCTATAATGCTACAGTGCATCATTTTCTAGAGAAAATATCTTCTTTTGGTTATGAAAACAGGTATTAGGTTTAGAAAATGCTATTTTTAGTGAAGAAAATTCATATTTTCAAAAGAAACTCAAATATTTGCAAGGATAAATGGTGATGCTTTAGAGAGAACTTATTATTTCTGGTCTATGTAGTGAAAGTTGTGTGTAAATTTCAAAAATTAGAACAGAAATTGATCTTTAGGGGGAAAGTGTCCTTATTTGAAAGAGGAGTTCCGGTATTCTGTAAACAATGTATCATATTATGCTGCAAATATTCATTTTTTAGAGGAACTGTCTTCTTTTGAGGATGAAACCCAGTATTTTGGGGAGAAAATGATATTTTTAGGGCTGAAAACCATTGTATTTGTTAAGAAAAATGTATTTTTGCAAGGATAAGAAGTGATACTCAAGAATGTACCTTTTTTTTTTTTCTGGGATAAGTACTGCTATTAATGTCAAAGTTCTCTAAATCTTGACAGAAATTGATATTTTGGGTGGAAATGTCCTTATTTTGTAGAGGAATACAGGAATTCATGAAACACTGTATTCTATTATGCTCCAAAGGAACATTCTGTAGAGATAATGTCTACCTTTGGGGATGAAAACCAGTATTTTGTTTAGAAAATGCTATTTTTAGGAATGAAATGCTTTATTTTTGAAAGAAAATGAAATTTTTGCAAGGATAATTAGTGATACTTCAGTGATAACTTTTTATTTCTGGTATGTGTAGTGATATTCGTGTGAAAATTTTTAATGTTTTGACAGAAATTGATATTTCGGGTGGAACTGTCCTTATTTTGTAGAGTAAAACTGGTGTTCTGGAAACAATGTGTCATATTATGCTCCTAAGTATCATTTAGTAGAGAGAATATCTTCTTTTGGGAATTAAAAACCATATGTTGTTTAGAACATACTATTCTCAGGAATGAAAAGCATTTTCTTAGGTAAGAAAAATGTATTTTTGCCAGAATACGGAGTGATACTTAAGAGAGAACTTTTTATTTCTGAAAGAAGTGGTGATATTCATGTGTAAATGGTAAAAATTTTAACAGAAACTGTCATTTTGGGTGGAAATGTCCATAATTTGTAGAGGAAAACGGGTATTCTGGTAGAAATGCATCCTATAATGCTACAGTGCATCATTTTCTAGAGAAAATATCTTCTTTTGGTTATGAAAACAGGTATTAGGTTTAGAAAATGCTATTTTTAGTGAAGAAAATTCATATTTTCAAAAGAAACTCAAATATTTGCCAGGATAAATGGTGATGCTTTAGAGAGAACTTATTATTTCTGGTCTATGTAGTGAAAGTTGTGTGTAAATTTCAAAAATTAGAACAGAAATTGATCTTTAGGGGGGAAGTGTCCTTATTTGAAAGAGGAATTCTGGTATTCTGTAAACAATGTATCATATTATGCTGCAAATATTCATTTTTTAGAGGAACTGTCTTCTTTTGAGGATGGAACCCAGTATTTTGGGGAGAAAATTATATTTTTAGGGCTGAAAAGCATTGTATTTGTTAAGAAAAATGTATTTTTGCAAGGATAAGAAGTGATACTCAAGAATGTAACCTTTAATTTTTCTGGGATAAATACTGCTATTAATGTCAAAGTTCTCTAAATCTTGACAGAAATTGATATTTTGGGTGGAAATGTCCTTATTTTGTAGAGGAATACAGGAATTCATGAAACACTGTATTCTATTATGCTCCAAAGGAACATTCTGTAGAGATAATGTCTACCTTTGGGGATGAAAACCAGTATTTTGTTTAGAAAATGCTATTTTTAGGAATGAAATGCTTTATTTTTGAAAGAAAATGAAATTTTTGCAAGGATAATTAGTGATACTTCAGTGATAACTTTTTATTTCTGGTATGTGTAGTGATATTCGTGTGAAAATTTTTAATGTTTTGACAGAAATTGATATTTCGGGTGGAACTGTCCTTATTTTGTAGAGTAAAACTGGTGTTCTGGAAACAATGTGTCATATTATGCTCCTAAGTATCATTTAGTAGAGAGAATATCTTCTTTTGGGAATTAAAAACCATATGTTGTTTAGAACATACTATTCTCAGGAATGAAAAGCATTTTCTTAGGTAAGAAAAATGTATTTTTGCCAGAATACGGAGTGATACTTAAGAGAGAACTTTTTATTTCTGAAAGAAGTGGTGATATTCATGTGTAAATGGTAAAAATTTTAACAGAAATTGTCATTTTGGGTGGAAATGTCCATAATTTGTAGAGGAAAACGGGTATTCTGGTAGAAATGCATCCTATAATGCTACAGTGCATCATTTTCTAGAGAAAATATCTTCTTTTGGTTATGAAAACAGGTATTAGGTTTAGAAAATGCTATTTTTAGTGAAGAAAATTCATATTTTCAAAAGAAACTCAAATATTTGCAAGGATAAATGGTGATGCTTTAGAGAGAACTTATTATTTCTGGTCTATGTAGTGAAAGTTGTGTGTAAATTTCAAAAATTAGAACAGAAATTGATCTTTAGGGGGAAAGTGTCCTTATTTGAAAGAGGAGTTCCGGTATTCTGTAAACAATGTATCATATTATGCTGCAAATATTCATTTTTTAGAGGAACTGTCTTCTTTTGAGGATGAAACCCAGTATTTTGGGGAGAAAATGATATTTTTAGGGCTGAAAACCATTGTATTTGTTAAGAAAAATGTATTTTTGCAAGGATAAGAAGTGATACTCAAGAATGTACCTTTTTTTTTTTTCTGGGATAAGTACTGCTATTAATGTCAAAGTTCTCTAAATCTTGACAGAAATTGATATTTTGGGTGGAAATGTCCTTATTTTGTAGAGGAATACAGGAATTCATGAAACACTGTATTCTATTATGCTCCAAAGGAACATTCTGTAGAGATAATGTCTACCTTTGGGGATGAAAACCAGTATTTTGTTTAGAAAATGCTATTTTTAGGAATGAAATGCTTTATTTTTGAAAGAAAATGAAATTTTTGCAAGGATAATTAGTGATACTTCAGTGATAACTTTTTATTTCTGGTATGTGTAGTGATATTCGTGTGAAAATTTTTAATGTTTTGACAGAAATTGATATTTCGGGTGGAACTGTCCTTATTTTGTAGAGTAAAACTGGTGTTCTGGAAACAATGTGTCATATTATGCTCCTAAGTATCATTTAGTAGAGAGAATATCTTCTTTTGGGAATTAAAAACCATATGTTGTTTAGAACATACTATTCTCAGGAATGAAAAGCATTTTCTTAGGTAAGAAAAATGTATTTTTGCCAGAATACGGAGTGATACTTAAGAGAGAACTTTTTATTTCTGAAAGAAGTGGTGATATTCATGTGTAAATGGTAAAAATTTTAACAGAAACTGTCATTTTGGGTGGAAATGTCCATAATTTGTAGAGGAAAACGGGTATTCTGGTAGAAATGCATCCTATAATGCTACAGTGCATCATTTTCTAGAGAAAATATCTTCTTTTGGTTATGAAAACAGGTATTAGGTTTAGAAAATGCTATTTTTAGTGAAGAAAATTCATATTTTCAAAAGAAACTCAAATATTTGCCAGGATAAATGGTGATGCTTTAGAGAGAACTTATTATTTCTGGTCTATGTAGTGAAAGTTGTGTGTAAATTTCAAAAATTAGAACAGAAATTGATCTTTAGGGGGGAAGTGTCCTTATTTGAAAGAGGAATTCTGGTATTCTGTAAACAATGTATCATATTATGCTGCAAATATTCATTTTTTAGAGGAACTGTCTTCTTTTGAGGATGGAACCCAGTATTTTGGGGAGAAAATTATATTTTTAGGGCTGAAAAGCATTGTATTTGTTAAGAAAAATGTATTTTTGCAAGGATAAGAAGTGATACTCAAGAATGTAACCTTTAATTTTTCTGGGATAAATACTGCTATTAATGTCAAAGTTCTCTAAATCTTGACAGAAATTGATATTTTGGGTGGAAATGTCCTTATTTTGTAGAGGAATACAGGAATTCATGAAACACTGTATTCTATTATGCTCCAAAGGAACATTCTGTAGAGATAATGTCTACCTTTGGGGATGAAAACCAGTATTTTGTTTAGAAAATGCTATTTTTAGGAATGAAAAGCATTAGTTTGGTAAGAAAATGAAATATTTGAAAGGATAATTAGTGATACTTATGAGATTCCTTTTTATTTCTGGGATAAGCAAGGATATTAGTGTGGAAGTTTTCTACATTATGACACAACTTGATATTTCTGGTGGGAATGTCCTTATTTTGTAGAGGAATACAGGAATTCTTGAATCACTGTATTCTATTAGGCTCCAAAGCATCATTCTGTAGAGATAAAGTCTTTCTTTGTGTATGAATACCAGTATTTTGTTTAGAAATGCTATTTTTAGGAATGAAATGCTTTATTTTTGAAAGAAAATGAAATTTTTGCAAGGATAATTAGTGATACTTCAGTGATAACTTTTTATTTCTGGTATGTGTAGTGATATTCGTGTGAAAATTTTTAATGTTTTGACAGAAATTGATATTTCGGGTGGAACTGTCCTTATTTTGTAGAGTAAAACTGGTGTTCTGGAAACAATGTGTCATATTATGCTCCTAAGTATCATTTAGTAGAGAGAATATCTTCTTTTGGGAATTAAAAACCATATGTTGTTTAGAACATACTATTCTTAGGAATGAAAGATGAAGATGATCAGGGGGCTGGAGCACCTCCCCTATGAGGACAGGCTGAGGGAGTTGGGTTTGTTCAGCCTGGAGAAGAGTAGGTTGCGGGGTGACCTCATTGCAGCCTTTCAGTACCTGAAGGGAACTTACTCCCAGGAGGGGAGTAAACTCTTCGAAAGGGCTGATAAAAGCAGGACTAGGGGAAATGGTTTTAAGTTGAGGGAGGGAAGATTTAGGTTGGATGTTAGGGGAAAGTTCTTTACTAGAAGGGTGGTTAGGTCCTCGAAAAGGCTGCCCAGTGAGGTTGTGGATGCCCCGTCCTTGGAGGTGTTCAAGACCATATTGGACAGGGTCCTGGGCAACCCGATCTAGTAAATGTGTATGTTTGGTGGCCCTGCTTGGCAGGGGGGTTGGAACTACATGATCCTTGAGGTCCCTTCCAACCGGGGTAATTCTGTGATTCTGTGATTCTGTGATTCTGTAATGAAAAGCATTTTCTTAGGTAAGAAAAATGTATTTTTGCCAGAATACGGAGTGATACTTAAGTGAGAACTTTTTATTTCTGGAAGAAGTGGTGATATTCATGTGTAAATGGTAAAAATTTTAACAGAAACTGTCATTTAGGGTGGAAATGTCCATAATTTGTAGAGGAAAACGGGTATTCTGGTAGAAATGCATCCTATAATGCTACAGTGCATCATTTTCTAGAGAAAATATCTTCTTTTGGTTATGAAAACAGGTATTAGGTTTAGAAAATGCTATTTTTAGTGAAGAAAATTCATATTTTCAAAAGAAACTCAAATATTTGCCAGGATAAATGGTGATGCTTTAGAGAGAACTTATTATTTCTGGTCTATGTAGTGAAAGTCGTGTGTAAATTTCAAAAATTAGAACAGAAATTGATCTTTAGGGGGGAAGTGTCCTTATTTGAAAGAGGAATTCCGGTATTCTGTAAACAATGTATCATATTATGCTGCAAATATTCATTTTTTAGAGGAACTGTCTTCTTTTGAGGATGAAACCCAGTATTTTGGGGAGAAAATGATATTTTTAGGGCTGAAAAGCATTGTATTTGTTAAGAAAAATGTATTTTTGCAAGGATAAGAAGTGATACTCAAGAATGTACCTTTTTTTTTTTTCTGGGATAAGTACTGCTATTAATGTCAAAGTTCTCTAAATCTTGACAGAAATTGATATTTTGGGTGGAAATGTCCTTATTTTGTAGAGGAATACAGGAATTCATGAAACGCTGTATTCTATTATGCTCCAAAGGAAAATTCTGTAGAGATAATGTCTACCTTTGGAGATGAAAACCAATATTTTGTTTAGAAATGCTATTTTTAGGAATGAAATGCTTTATTTTTGAAAGAAAATGAAATTTTTGCAAGGATAATTAGTGATACTTCAGTGATAACTTTTTATTTCTGGTATGTGTAGTGATATTCGTGTGAAAATTTTTAATGTTTTGACAGAAATTGATATTTCGGGTGGAACTGTCCTTATTTTGTAGAGTAAAACTGGTGTTCTGGAAACAATGTGTCATATTATGCTCCTAAGTATCATTTAGTAGAGAGAATATCTTCTTTTGGGAATTAAAAACCATATGTTGTTTAGAACATACTATTCTCAGGAATGAAAAGCATTTTCTTAGGTAAGAAAAATGTATTTTTGCCAGAATACGGAGTGATACTTAAGAGAGAACTTTTTATTTCTGAAAGAAGTGGTGATATTCATGTGTAAATGGTAAAAATTTTAACAGAAATTGTCATTTTGGGTGGAAATGTCCATAATTTGTAGAGGAAAACGGGTATTCTGGTAGAAATGCATCCTATAATGCTACAGTGCATCATTTTCTAGAGAAAATATCTTCTTTTGGTTATGAAAACAGGTATTAGGTTTAGAAAATGCTATTTTTAGTGAAGAAAATTCATATTTTCAAAAGAAACTCAAATATTTGCCAGGATAAATGGTGATGCTTTAGAGAGAACTTATTATTTCTGGTCTATGTAGTGAAAGTCGTGTGTAAATTTCAAAAATTAGAACAGAAATTGATCTTTAGGGGGGAAGTGTCCTTATTTGAAAGAGGAATTCCGGTATTCTGTAAACAATGTATCATATTATGCTGCAAATATTCATTTTTTAGAGGAACTGTCTTCTTTTGAGGATGAAACCCAGTATTTTGGGGAGAAAATGATATTTTTAGGGCTGAAAAGCATTGTATTTGTTAAGAAAAATGTATTTTTGCAAGGATAAGAAGTGATACTCAAGAATGTAACCTTTTTTTTTTTCTGGGATAAGTACTGCTCTTAATGTCAAAGTTCTCTAAATCTTGACAGAAATTGATATTTTGGGTGGAAATGTCCTTATTTTGTAGAGGAATACAGGAATTCATGAAACGCTGTATTCTATTATGCTCCAAAGGAAAATTCTGTAGAGATAATGTCTACCTTTGGAGATGAAAACCAATATTTTGTTTAGAAATGCTATTTTTAGGAATGAAATGCTTTATTTTTGAAAGAAAATGAAATTTTTGCAAGGATAATTAGTGATACTTCAGTGATAACTTTTTATTTCTGGTATGTGTAGTGATATTCGTGTGAAAATTTTTAATGTTTTGACAGAAATTGATATTTCGGGTGGAACTGTCCTTATTTTGTAGAGTAAAACTGGTGTTCTGGAAACAATGTGTCATATTATGCTCCTAAGTATCATTTAGTAGAGAGAATATCTTCTTTTGGGAATTAAAAACCATATGTTGTTTAGAACATACTATTCTCAGGAATGAAAAGCATTTTCTTAGGTAAGAAAAATGTATTTTTGCCAGAATACGGAGTGATACTTAAGAGAGAACTTTTTATTTCTGAAAGAAGTGGTGATATTCATGTGTAAATGGTAAAAATTTTAACAGAAATTGTCATTTTGGGTGGAAATGTCCATAATTTGTAGAGGAAAACGGGTATTCTGGTAGAAATGCATCCTATAATGCTACAGTGCATCATTTTCTAGAGAAAATATCTTCTTTTGGTTATGAAAACAGGTATTAGGTTTAGAAAATGCTATTTTTAGTGAAGAAAATTCATATTTTCAAAAGAAACTCAAATATTTGCCAGGATAAATGGTGATGCTTTAGAGAGAACTTATTATTTCTGGTCTATGTAGTGAAAGTCGTGTGTAAATTTCAAAAATTAGAACAGAAATTGATCTTTAGGGGGGAAGTGTCCTTATTTGAAAGAGGAATTCCGGTATTCTGTAAACAATGTATCATATTATGCTGCAAATATTCATTTTTTAGAGGAACTGTCTTCTTTTGAGGATGAAACCCAGTATTTTGGGGAGAAAATGATATTTTTAGGGCTGAAAAGCATTGTATTTGTTAAGAAAAATGTATTTTTGCAAGGATAAGAAGTGATACTCAAGAATGTAACCTTTTTTTTTTTCTGGGATAAGTACTGCTATTAATGTCAAAGTTCTCTAAATCTTGACAGAAATTGATATTTTGGGTGGAAATGTCCTTATTTTGTAGAGGAATAGAGGAATTCATGAAACACTGTATTCTATTATGCTCCAAAGGAACATTCAGTAGAGCTAATGTCTACCTTTGGAAATGAAAACCAGTATTTTGTTTAGAAAATGCTATTTTTAGGAATGAAAAGCATTAGTTTGGTAAGAAAATGAAATATTTGAAAGGATAATTAGTGATACTTACGAGATTCCTTTTTATTTCTGGGATAAGAAAGGATATTAGTGTGAAAGTTTTCTACATTATGACACAACTTGATATTTCTGGTGGGAATGTCCTTATTTTGTAGAGGAATTTGGGAATTCTTGAATCACTGTATTCTATTAGGGTTAGGGTTAGGGTTAGGGTTAGGGTTAGGGTTAGGGTTAGGGGTTAGGGTTAGGGTTAGGGTAGGGTTAGGGTTAGGGTTAGGGTTAGGGTTAGGGTTAGGGTTAGGGTAAGGGTTAGGGTTAGGGTTAGGGTTAGGGTTAGGGTTAGGGTAGGGTTAGGGTTAGGGTTAGGGTTAGGGTTAGGGTTAGGGTTAGGGTTAGGGTTAGGGTTAGGGTTAGGGTTAGGGTTAGGGTTAGGGTTAGGGTTAGGGTTAGGGTTAGGGTTAGGGTAGGGTTAGGGTTAGGGTTAGGGTTAGGGTTAGGGTTAGGGTTAGGGTTAGGGTTAGGGTTAGGGTTAGGGTAGGGTTAGGGTTAGGGTTAGGGTTAGGGTTAGGGTTAGGGTTCGGGTTAGGGTTAGGTTTAGGGTTAGGGTTAGGGTTAGGGTTAGGGTTAGGTTAGGGTTAGGGTTAGGGTTAGGGTTAGGGTTAGGGTTAGGGTTAGGGCTAGGGTAGGGTAGGGTTTAGGGTTAGGGTTAGGGTTAGGGTTAGGGTTTAGGGTTAGGGTTAGGGTTAGGGTTAGGGTTAGGGTTAGGGTTAGGGTTAGGGTTAGGGTTAGGGTTAGGGTTAGGGTTTAGGGTTAGGGTTAGGGTTAGGGTTAGGGTTAGGGTTAGGGTTAGGGTTAGGGTTAGGGTTAGGGTTAGGGTTAGGGTTAGGGTTAGGGGTTAGGGTTAGGGTTAGGGTTAGGGTTAGGGTTAGGGTTAGGGTTAGGGTTAGGGTTAGGGTTAGGGTTAGGGTTAGGGTTAGGGTTAGGGTTAGGGTTAGGGTTAGGGTTAGGGTTAGGGGTTAGGGTTAGGGTTAGGGTTAGGGTTAGGGTTAGGGTTAGGGTTAGGGTTAGGGTTTGGGTTAGGGTTAGGGTTAGGGTTAGGGTTAGGGTTAGGGTTAGGGTTAGGGTTAGGGTTAGGGTTAGGGTTAGGGTTAGGGTTAGGGTTAGGGTTAGGGTTGGGGTTAGGGTTAGGGTTAGGGTTAGGGTTAGGGTTAGGGTAGGGTTAGGGTTAGGGTTAGGGTTAGGGTTAGGGTTAGGGTTAGGGTTAGGGTTAGGGTTAGGGTTAGGGTTTAGGGTTAGGGTTTGGGTGGGTTAGGGTTGGGTTAGGGTTAGGGTTAGGGTTAGGGTTAGGGTTAGGGTTAGGGTTAGGGTTAGGGTTAGGGTTAGGGTTAGGGTTAGGGTTAGGGTTAGGGTTAGGGTTAGGGTTAGGGTTAGGGTTAGGGTTAGGGTTAGGGTTAGGGTTAGGGTTAGGGTTAGGGTTAGGGTTAGGGTTAGGGTTAGGGTTAGGGTTAGGGTTAGGGGTTAGGGTTAGGGTTAGGGTAGGGTTAGGGTTAGGGTTAGGGTTAGGGTTAGGGTTAGGGTTAGGGTTAGGGTTAGGGT